>NC_142652.1:46445000-49217500 GCF_055504915.1 Nelumbo nucifera
AAAAGAAATAAAGCCCATAAAAATAGGCCACCATCATACGCCGATATAACCTACCATCAAAAGGGCATCTCACCGATCTATTTCTTTATCAACCAAATAGAATTATAGTCTAAAACCAAACAAAGGAAAAAACATAAGTGGGAAAGCAAATTTCTCTACCAACCAAGCAGAAGCAAAACATAGAAAGAATAAGTGAGAAAAAGCAAAAAATAAACAAAAGATAAAGCTTTGAGGAACAATTTAGGAATTAGTTTTAAACGAAGTTATCCTTAAACCTAGTTACAAGAAAACACAGAGCACATGATCACCAACACATTTTGCCAAACTGCAATTGAGCACAAAAAACACATTCGATGGCCGCCACTACATCGCCACCCAACTTCTAAAAGAGGGCAGAGATGTGCCATCACCAATGCTGGAAACCATCGCACCTCCAACAATCTCCATTGGACTGCAACTAATCGAGCACAAAAAACAGTAAAAAAGAAACATCTTGTCACATTCGCACAACCGAATCCACCACTGCCACCACTGTCCACCACCATCAATGATCAAACCCTCCAACACAAACAGAAATGGCCCAAGAAAAAGAAATTAGCACAAGAAAAAAAAAAACATTAGAAATAAAATGAAGGAAAAAACCAGACGTGCACCGATGTCGGAAACTACCACCATTAACATGAAAAACAAAAATGCTTGACCACAATCAATGAAAACTTGAAGAAAGTTGAGAAACAGAAACCCACCGAAAGAAATGAAAAAAAACTACAATACAAACCGAACAAGAGAAAAAGAACCCCCTAAAAGCTAATGGAAAGAAGCCTTTCGAGTATTACACATTGCCACTGCAATTCCAGGCACCCCCTCTCTCTCTCTCTCATTCCTCTTCTTCTTCCTTGGTTCCACATTCCCACTCTCACTCTGTTCCCCTCTCGCTCCCACACTGTCTCTTCTATCTCCCTCTCCCCCTCTATCCCTCTTGCTCACACAATGTCTCTCTTTCTCCCCCACATTGTTTCTTGGGAGAATGAATGATACCCCCAGTGTTAGAATTTGTAGGTTCAAAGTACATTTGGGATAGGTGTCAGCTCGGAATCGATGCCAATTCACGGGTGGGTATGGGTGCATAGGGTGTGGTTCATTCCTCTTCTTCTTCCTTGGTTCCACATTCCCACTCTCACTCTATTCCCCTCTCGCTCCCATACAATCTCTTCTATCTCCCTCTCCCCCTCTATCCCTCTCGCTCACACAATGTCTCTCTTTCTCCCCCACATTGTTTATTGGGAGAATGAATGATTCCCCCAGTGTTAGAATTCGTAGGTTCAAAGTACATTTGGGATAGGTGTCAGCTCGGAATCGATGCCAATTCACGGGTGGGTATGGGTGCATAGGGTGTCGTTTTTGGATGTTTTGAATGTTTATAGCTGTGCAATGGGAATCAGATTTCTGCATTGGGTGTATCCGTACTTCTCCATTGTTTCTTTCCCTCTCCGCACCTCTCTCCTTTGATAATATCCCTTCCACCACCACCTCTCTCTTTAGTTGTCAATCAACTGCCAATCAGAGCATCAGTTGCTAGTCTAAGCATTTGAGCATCAATTGTCACTCAATCCTAGCGTTAGTTGCTAGTCCCACCGATGATATGAGAGAGAGAGAGGATTTGAGCAAAGCGAGATGAGAGAGACACACATAGAGAGAGATAGAGGTAGAGAGAGACACAGAGAGAGAGGGAGAGGGAGGGAGAGAGAGATAAGATAGCCTAGGTCGGTATGGGAGAAAGACACAAATAGACAAATAGAGATAGAGAGAGATAAACACAAAGAGAGAGAGAGAGAGAGAGATAGGGTTGTCCATAAGAAGGCCCAACCTGACCAAACCGACCAACCCGAACCGACCCAACCCAAGTCGGTTGGGTTTTCATCAGCACCGATCGGTTTCGGGTTGTACAAATTCATAAACCGATGGTTCGGTTTGGTTTCAATTTTCTTGTTTGAAAACCAAAACCGACCCGAACTGAACTGACTTAATTCCCACTTAACTAAGTTGTTTATAATCCTTTGTGCAGTGCATACAAGTTGATATAATGTTGGAAATTCATGATTTCAGTTTTTGTAGTGAAACTAATCTCTAATCTCATATGCTTATCATTTATCAAATTGTCTTCTTTTTGCCGTCTTCACTTCTAGCGAGAATAAATTCTCAAATTGACAACCCAAACTTGCACCACACAGGCACATGGGCCATGGGGGGCACAGATGAACTTAGAGCCAAAACCGACCCAAACCGACCCAACCCGACTCAAACCGACTAGGTCAGTTTTGCTTAACACTGGGTCACTTTCGGTTTCCATCTCAGGTAACCCGACCAGGTCGGGTCGGTTGGAAAAACCATAGTAAACCAACCCAACCCAACCCAACCCGTGAACAGCCCTAGAGAGAGATCGAGTGAGAGATTGTTGGATGGACTAGAGATTGATGGATGGCTATCCATCTTCTCAGGCAAGTCCCCTTTGTCCATCGGGCTCCACTCCAGCATGCTGCATTGTCCATCGGATCTGGCTATATCCATCCGGCTTTGTTCACCAACAAAGCATCGGATCGGGCTATGTCCACCAGGATTTGTCTAGTGGGCTGTCCATCAGGTTTTGTCCACCAGCAAAGCTTAGACCTAAGAAGCTATGTCCATTAGGATATGTCCACAGTGTTCCCAAGAGGCTCTCTATTAGGGCTATTCACAACAAAGTTCAAAATGACCAACCCAATCCAACCCAACCCGAGTCAGCTGGTTTTTCTTTACTTTGGTTCAGTCCGATTTCTTGGATAAATCTGGCATTGAGCAGCTTCTAGACCTCCTCGTTGATAATTTTCCACCATTCTATGGTGAAACTCCTCTTCTTCTGCCTGGTTGGTCAATGGCGTAGGTTGGCGTTGAGGTGGTGAGTGATGACCTTGGGGTCAATCTCCAACATATCCACCGCCGACCATGCAAAGACATTGGTATAGTCCCTTAGTAGCTTCACTAGTTCCCTACGTAGATGGTCATCCAGGAGAGATCCGACCTAGACCATCTTCTTAGGGTCTTTCTCGGAGAGTGACACCTAGATGTGGTCTTTGACAAGTTGGCTGTGTTGTGTTCTCAGCTTGTCGGGCAAATCTACACTTTCGGTTGTATGTGTCTTCGGGGCTTGTTGTTTTCCTCAACAAGATGTCAAGTAGCATTGTTGTGCCACCCTCTACTCTACACAAGCCACTCCTACCCAATATGGGGTTGGGAACTTTATGGCCAAGTGGAAGGTAGACATAGAGGCTTGTAGACCATTTAGGGCAATCTGTCGAGGATGGCATTGTAGGAGGAAAGGCATCGAACAATGGTGAAATACATCATGATTATAGAAGTGATCTCACCATCTCCGATAAGCAGGGCAGGGTTATCCTTTTGGCATAAGTGACTCCCAGGAGAAGCCCATTTAGTGTTAACCAGAATGAGGAGATCTCTACCGATGTTGAGCTAATCAAAGGTGTCTTTGAACAGGATGTCGGTTGAGCTTATAGTGTCTACTAGGATGTGCTGAACTTCGTAGTTTGCGATCTTGGCCATGATCACTAGGGCATCGCCGTGTGGGGTTTTAACCCCTCTAAGATCATCTTCAGTGAATGTGAATGGATCCTCCTATCTTTTCTTTTGTTCTCTATTATCAATCTCTAGTAGATGTACATACCTTTTTTGGCTTGATCTGCTCTCCTCTCTAGAGGCCATTACTCTTGAAATAACTGCTATGACTCCAGTTGGGGGAGCTCGGCCTGGGGGCCTAGGGCATGACTCCACCTTGGGGGGTTGTCATCTTTGATGTCGATGAAGCCCGCCAAGTAGCTGCACCTGATTAGGTCCTCGAGATGGTGCTTAAGGTCAAGACATTTGTCAATCTCATTGTTGTAGTCCCGATGAAAATTACAATACTTGTCTTTGTTGTCTCGGATCTACATCAGGATTTCAGACCGCAGTGCAATCAGCGGCATGAAATTCCTGAAGGTCGAAGGTGGTGTGCGTAGCCTCCGCTCTGGTTGGCGGTCCTATCGTTTGCTTTCTCAGCTTACCCTCTCTATCTTCCACTCCTTAGTATCTCTTCTCCTTTTGTCGGGTCATTCCTCGTCATCTCCTTGTGCCCGGGCTTCCTCTGAGTTGATGTATTTATGGGCATGGCTTATTAGTGCAGTTATAGTCTAAGGAGGGTTCTTGGATATTGAGAAGTTGAAAGGTGAAGGGAAGAGTCCTTGTTGTATGGCTATGACAGTCACCAACTGGTTCAAGTGCCAAACTTGTAGTGCTTTGGTTTTGAACCTTGCTAGATAGTCTCTAAGAGACTCTCCCTTCCGCTACCTCACTTGCACGAGACTAACTAAAGTTTTCTAGTGCTTTTGGCTTGCGTAAATTGCACCAAAAACGGGTTCTCTAGTTGTTCCCAAGAGGAAATGGAGCATAGGGGGAGAGAAAAATACCATATCAGGGATACTCCTTTTAGGGT
Organism: Nelumbo nucifera; assembly: GCF_055504915.1. Classification (NCBI taxonomy): domain Eukaryota; kingdom Viridiplantae; phylum Streptophyta; class Magnoliopsida; order Proteales; family Nelumbonaceae; genus Nelumbo; species Nelumbo nucifera. The sequence continues at coordinate 46,449,523 of NC_142652.1, forward strand.
CGCCACAAAAGCCTTGCACATTCTGCCCATCCTATACTTTTCTTAGACAGTTTATATATTCTGAGCTTGGCCTTTTTTTAACAATGTAAGCGAAGATCCTTAGCTTCAATAAAACTTCCTTTCTTCAATCACATTGTCTTCTACACTTTTATCTTTACATCTTGAAAAATGGCAAAGTTAAAAACATTAGTGGGGGTACCAAGGAATATATAGGCCAAGGTATATATATTGGTCGAGGTGTTAAGAGTGAACCAACCAATTACTTTCTGCCAAGTGAAGACGATGCTGAGATGGATGGAGGTGCTAAGCCAAAATGATGTTGAGCTCCTTGGAGACCCAAGTGCTAAGAGTGAGCTGGTCTCTTGAGAAACAAATTGATCGATCTGCTAAAAGCGTAATGGCCTTTCCATATTTTTTTGGCTAAGTTGTAAATTAACCGAACTTCCTATACAGGTAAAGGTGCCAAAGCAAACCGACCTTCTTATTTTTTGGCTAAGTTACAAGTTAGCTGAACTACCTAGATTAAGGCTAACCTACATACTACACTTAGGCGAGGTAGTCAGCATACGTGAGTCGAAACTTCATATGCAGTATCTTCTTAGGTTCTCACTGTTCCATGTGTGGGGGACCAACCTCACTTCGAGGGTTTTGAGCTTGTATGTTCCTTTGACAAGGACTTTACATACTCGATAGAGTCCTTCATAGTTAGGACCTAGCTTTCCAACACTGAGCTCAAGTACCATAACCTTCCTGAATACCAAGTTTCCAACTCGGAATTAGTGTCTCTTAACTCAGGCCTTATTGTACCGAGCTACACATTGTTGGTATGCTACAGTTCGGATATAGGTTAGGTCACGAACCTTTTTCACCATGTTTACATTAGTTCGCAGTTCGTCATCATTAGCTTCTTCTTCGTTTGCCTTTGATCGCAAGGTCAACACAATCTCAGTGGGGATGATGGCCTCGGTCCCGAACATGAGGTTGAATGGAGTCTTACTGATTGCTATCTTGATGGTCATGCGGTATGCCCATAAAACATTGGGCAGCTCGTCTACCTACAACCCTATAGCTTGGGAGAACCGAACTTCTAGTCCTCTCAAGATCGACCTATTGGTCACTTTGGCACTGTTATTTGCTTGTGGGTGAACTACTATGGTGAAATTCTGTTGGATCCCCATCTTTGTGCACTAGTTCTAGAAATTGATGTCCTTGAACTATTTTTCATCATTAGAGATTAGCACGCACGAGAGTCCAAAAGCGGCAATCTATGTTCCTCCAATAGAAATTTTACACGTTCTAGGTTGTGATGCACACTAGCAGCTCTATTTCCACATACTTAGTGAAATAATCCACTGCGACGACCAGGAACCTTCTTTGCCCAGTTGCTGGTGGAAAGGGTTTGATTATTTCAATCCCCCATTGTGCAAATGGCCGCAGGCTGGTCAAATATATCAGGTCGATAGCAGGATGGTGTAGTACGTTGGCGTGCCATTGGCACATGTTACATTTCTAGATGATTTGAATCACGTCTGCCTTCATAGTCCAGTAGTACCCTTGTGTACGCCATAGTAGTACACTTGTTACATTTCTGGATGATTTGTATCACGTCTACATTCTGTCAAGGCCGTCCTCCCTCTTAATTAATTTCTTCAAGTAACCTCTCATGATCAGCTCCTCGATCTCGTCCTTGAGGTTATGGTAGTTCTTTGTATCATGCCTGATGTCCCAGTGGAAGTGGCGGTATCTCTCTCTATTGTGGTTGATAGGATCTCCTTTCATACGAGGTGGCCACTTCATGTATTTTGCCGATTTGATCTTCATCAATATTTCCCCTCTTTTTGCATTCAAAGGAGTGTAGTTCCTATTCTGGACGAGCAGAGTTTGGGGACATCGGCCCGACAACCTATTACTGTGCCAAGGAGACCTACTTCGGCAGCAGGGGGACCCGCTACACCTACGCGATGACATGCTGCATCTTTGCGATGACCTGTTCCTCTTCCTTTTCTTACTACTATTCCGATTGTCCTTTGATCACTTTTTTTGCCCAACTCGGCATGGAATCTGACCACTTCTTCAGTCTTCATAAACTTGGCTACCTAGTCAAGAAATTGCTCCATAGAAGTTGAAGGGTTCAACTTGACCTCCCAACACAACTTTCGATGTCAGATGCCACTGACTGCCACAATGAGCTGGACGACGAGATCAAGGTTTGGTATTTGAAGCTGCTCTAAACTGAACCTCTTTATGTAGTCCCCGAGTGCTCCATCATCTCGCTGGACCACGTTCAAGAGGCAGGTCGCCTACTTTGGGCATCATTTACTTGTCGCAAAATGTGTTGTGAACAGGTCAGCGAACTAGTTCCACATCTTGATTAATCCTATGGCCAACCCTGGGTTACCATGGTTTTCACACCGTTTGCCTGAGATCCTCGGTAAGATATGTCTCTCTCGCTCAAAGGCAATTTCTTAGTTGGAAATGGAGTCCACTTGGAGGGATAAGGCTCATTTGGTCGACTCCAAAGCGTGCAACGTGGGGAGACGAGTCTGTCAATTAAGGAATATGGTCCTAGAGAACTAATTGATAGCCACGTGTGGGGGAGGCCATTCACCACATCATGCAGATCACTGACTAGGCTGTAGTCAGGTCTATGGGACCTTGGCAGCAAGTCGTTCCCTATGTCGAGGTCTCCAGCTTGGCACCGACTAGTTTGCCGGCCTGACCTTGCCAAGGTGGCATCGATACTCCTTGGAGCGTGTGAGGTGTCCCCAAAGGGGTTGCCATGGTGGCTCCAAAGTTTGTCCAAGGTGAGTTTGATGTGTCATGTTGTCATTGGAGGGTTAAATGCTCCTCTATCATTTCCCATTGTCTCTTCTATTTGCAGTACTACCAGTGTACAAACACCTATTACGCAATATTCATAGAATGCTAATCAGAATTATTGATCAGGCAATGTCTTTGGTCATTGAAATTAGGGGTAGTACTGGGTTTTTGAAAATATTTAACCGTACTTAACCTAACATACAACTCGATAAACTACTTGAAAATCTAACATCTTTCTATTTTATTTAATATTCAATTTCACCATATTTTTAACATAAACAAGGTATTGCCTTTAACTAATTAAGGGCAACTAGATGATCATGTAATGGTGGATGCAACTAAGGGTGTCAATTGAACTGCATTCGGTCCAATCTGATCCAATCCAATGTGAGTTCATTATAAATGGACCAGGTCCAATCCAATCCAATGAATGTTTCCGACTAATTTGGACTGGTCTAATTCAATGTCCAGACTGTCTAATATGTTCAAATTCATTTTGATTTAGATTGCTTTTAACCCAAACCTAATCCATTGGCACTTATTCTTATCTTATATGTGTGGGTGTACTTGCTATCCACATTTGCGGCCTTACAATCAACATAAGTTGGACCATTGATCTCTTCGATGTGGTATTTCTTGGCTATAGCCCTTCTCACAAGGGATACAGATGTATGGATCCATCCATCCGCAGAATTTACATCAGTAGGGATGTCAAGTTCAACGAATATTCTTTTCCCTTTGCCGCCTTCTCTTCTTTGCCAGTTCCAGCTTTAACAACATGCCATTACATTACTGTACCATCATCATTAATACCATCACAACCATCAACATCAGTTCAGCCAACCAGCAACGCTTCTACAGCACCTAACATTGTATCCTTTCAGCCTGCCACATCTTCTTCAAATTCTGATACAGTTGATACAGCGCCTAACATACATATATATGTATATATAAAAAGATTGGCTCAAAAGCTCATAAATTTGGCACAATTATACATACATATAATTGTGCCAAACTTATGAGCTTTTGAGCCAATCTTTTTATTAGTTAAGTATCGAGCTTAATTAGAATTGAGATTGAACTGAGCCTAATTGAGCTCAAGCCCAGACTATTCAATTGGACCACGATTCGATTGCAATCCTAAGTGTCCGCTCCAGTCTCCACCAATCATTATTGGATTAGCTGGATAAAACAGAATTTTTAGATTTCTGAAAGTTAAGATTAACTGTGTGCTCTCCAGTCCTCGTCATTGTTGGATTTTCTGCCTTTTTTTTTCAAAGGTAGTTGGATCAAACAGAGTTTTTAGATTTCTAAAAGTCGTGAAGATAATCTGGAGGCTTCAATACTTGGTGAAACTAATCACTTACAATACTAGAAAGAAACAAATTAACAAATCACTTACAATACTTGGTGACTTCAATGCTTCGTTGTAAAAAAGGCAACTAAATTAGGGTTTTACCGCGCTCCAGGTCGAACGATTGAGGTGATTTAGAATATTAGGGAAAATAATATTCATTTCATTCTTTTGTAAGAAAAAACACAAAAGGAGTTATTGGCTGAGAAAGAAGAATGAAAGGAAAGGAAAGGAAAGGAGGGAGTGAGAAAAGGAAGAGGAGGAAGAACAGGAGGAAGAGGAAGAGGAGAGAAGAAGGAAAGGAGGAGAAGAATCAGACGATCACCAGCAATGATGATGATGATGACAGCGGCAACAAAAAAACTTAGTAGCGAAATCTCTTTGCAATCTCTTTCTCTCTCTCTCTCTCTCTCTCTGGGATATTAGTGATCTCAGATCTGAGATCAAGTCTTCTCTGCAACTTCTTATAACATAAACCGCCATTTGAGTTGAATGAATTGATGATTCGACTGCGCAGGTCAGCAGTTCTCTTACCAAGTCAATATTTTTTAGCCTAAGAACAGGTTAAGCGTGAAACAGAACTGATTGTCTAAACGGTTTCTGAACTGAATGGTCCAACCACAATTATCAAACGATGATTCAAAAACACTATTAAAAACCACAATTGTCAGAATATTTTTCAAATGCTCATAATATTTTACGTGCGAACCCAAATTTATTATCCTTTATCAACCCATACCCTATTTACACTAGACAGTGTGGAAGTGCCTTAGCATACAAATTTGATGTAGACAACAAGTAAAAATAATATATGGACTCTGTTTAGTATGTGAGAGTCCATTTATTAACAAGATGAATCCAAACCCATACATGAATGGTGTTGGGCATACGAGATAGACGACCCACGCAAAGACTTCATTTATAAAAAAACACATTTGGACTTTAACTATAGAAATCTTTCAATCAGTCATGGTTCTGGCGTTGATGTTTCTGACGCTCCTAAACATACCCAATCATATTTTTTACAAATTGGCGGTGGCAGCACATAGGCCCCTGCAAGATAAGTAATATGAGTGTAAATGTCATGACACAGGACATGAATTAATTATAGGAGGGTGTGAGGACCCTTTCTTGTGAGAAGGAATCCCATCTCTTGTGTAGCTACCTCTAGGCCCTAATAAAATTAATAAAAAGATCGACTACTCTTGCATGGAAAGTTTTAAGGTTCAGTCAGGAGGAAAATATCAAAGAAGAGAATTAATCCAAAACCACAGTGAGAATGGGTTAATTAAAATGATTAACATTTTCCCTCAAACTAAATTATTTCACCTAGAATTCTACGAGATAATTCTCCTTAAATCATTCACACTCAAGGAATTAAAAGCTTTGATAAAAGCCTTTATCCTTGGGAAAAAACATGAAGTCTAGTCATTCAACCCATCAATCCATCTTTCCAGTTTGCTTGAAATTGTATGGAAAATATTTGTGGGAGATTCAAATGCACCCTTAATCCTAATTAATTACTTTCGGTTTAAAGGAAATTAAAAGTAAAGAAAGGAAGAAAAAAGTAAGAAAACCTTTTACACCTTTCCTTTCCTTTCCCTACTTTTTCCTTCAAATCAAACACAACCTAAGAAAAAGATCATCAACTTACTAACTAGAGCGTCAGGAGCAGGACCACCTATTCCAACCACCTCCAATGGGCTTATGATCTGAATGATTGCGAATACAATCCCAAGAAGCAGAAAAATTTTAGTAGCCAAAGCCATGATCAAATTAAGAACGATGATGATAACGCTACCCTTTCCTCACATATTTATATTCGATGGATAAACCAAATTGATTATTGACTTAGTCGTACAGATTTTAATTAATTCTCCCATTTGATTTTCATTTCCACAAAACCATTCAATGCAAAGGGTAGCTAATAAAAATAAAATTTACGAGTCACCCAAACACACAGAACAAAACTCCAATCCCAACCCCACCCACCTAACCCAACCTTGGAAAAGCAATTAATTCTTCAAGGGACTGGGGGCCATTTTAATTGGACCTCTGGAACTTGTAATACGGCAGCTTACCGTCTTGTTAGAAAAAATTCGAGAGTGACCTGGTCAAGACTAAAATATATTAATGGCAATAAATTGGAATTTTCCTTTTAAGATTAAATAATATTAGTTGCGCTATGCACCGACCGATTAATATGATCCACAAATGATATTGGTCCTAAGATGTTTCCCGGAAAATTATTTGAAAATCCACCATTTCTCTTTCTTTAATTTTCACTTTTATCAAATTTGTCACAAATTAATTAGGGACTAAGGTTCAATGTACCAACTCGTATCGATTGATACGTATCATTGCCACTCATTAATTAAGGACATTATTTTTCAATAAATTGCTTGAAAATTCAACATCTTTCTATTTTATTTAATGTTTACGCTTTAACGACTTTTCTCATTAAACTATTAAAAATCTAACATTCTTTTAGTTTCTTTGATGTTTACCCTCACCAGATTTTTCAACACGAAAAATTTATTGTCATCTTAATTACTTGAATTTTAGATACAACATAATTTAAGATAGAAATTAAAAATTAACAAAAGTAACAGTATGATTTAAAAATAAACTTAAATGCTTGTAGCAAATAATAAAAATAATTGTCATTATTATTATTATTATTATTATTATTATTATTATTATTATTATTATTAAAATTTGTATTCCATTTCTATCATAAATAAAAATAACTTTTATTTTAACAATTATTTTTATTTAATAAGGTAAAATACAAAAACCTCCCTTTTATTTTTGAAAAATTTAACAAATACCTCCCTTTTGTCAATGACCAAGACAGAAAACCTTAAAGAGATGATTTTTTTAAATACCTATTTTACCCTTTTACAAATTAATGTGCATTTGATCCTCGAACATTGTTCACCTTCTTCAACTGCTTCACTATTAAAGCATCGGGTTTTTTTTTCCCTTCTTTGATGGAGGTGTAGGTAAGGTAAGGCTTGTCTAGGGAACCGTTTCTTTGAAAGATAGACAGAGGTCCATGGCTTCAGAGAACGAACTTGTTGGGGATTGAGGATGTGAGGGTGAGGAATTCAAGGGGGTACTCAAGAATGCTGGGTGCTAAAATGCCAAGGATCGGATGAATTCCAATACAAGCAGTCTGGTGAGTCTTACTTTGGTTATCGCACTCTTGGTACCGAGCAATGAGCTCAATCTTTTTGAAATGTCTTGTTTGTCCTGTTCAGACCGCGCCCTATCTCTACCTAACCAATGTGTTTTGGGGTCCTCAAGGGGAGGATTAACCTTTGTATGCATCGAGGCAAGAGGGGGGATAGTATGAGTGGACAGCACTATGGATCCTAGCGACTGCATCATCGCCAGGATTTGGTCGACCTTTTCTTGCATTGCTTAGAACTGTGTAGTGTTGATTGCTGTTGGTCGACATTTATTCATTTACAATAAACTCATAATGTACATCATTCTGATTGAAGCTAAGGGCATACAACTGCGTAAGAAATTCGACCGCCCAGGTCAGCAGTTCTCTTACCAAGTCAATATTTTTTTGCCCAAGAACAGGTTAAGCATGAAATGGAACTGATTGTCTAAACGGTTTCTGAACTGAATGGTCCAACCATCCAGAGCAACGATGATTCAAAAACACTACTCAAAACCACAATTGTCAGAATATTTTTCAAATGCTCATAATATTTTACGTGCGAACCCAAATTTGTTATCCTTTCTCAACCCATACCCTATTTACATTAGACAGTGTGGAAATGCCTTAGCATACAAATTTGATGTAGACAACAAGTAAAAATAATATATGGACTCTGTTTAGTATGTGGGTGTCCATTTATTAACAAGATGAGTCCAAACCAATACATGAATAATGGTGGCGTTGATGTTTGGACTTTATCTACAGAAATCTTTCAATCAGTCATGGTGCTGGCGTTGATGTTACTAACGTTCCTTCACATACCCAATCATATTTTGTACAAATTGGCGGTGGCAGCACACAGGGATCTGCAAGATAAGTAATATGTGTGTAGATGTCATGACACAAGACATGAATTAATTATAGCACACAGGGATCTTCACGATGATTGGTTTTCCTTAACCTCAAGATCCCTCATTACTCACATGTGCTACTCCCTTTTTCGCACATTATAACTAATCTCGCGTGGCATCGGTGACGTCACAATTTTATGGGTGGTGCTTAGCTATCTCCACGTGATGGTTCGTTGCATCCTTAGCTATTTTGGGTTCCACGTGTCCCCAGGCATATGCAGGCCTTGCCATGGGCTCGGCTTGGGTTCGTCCAACTCTGGGTCACAAGCAAGTTCGCAGGTTGTGAGTTCATCGCATGCCTTATCAGGTGTAGCATCATCACATGTTTAGTGGGCTTGGGGCTCTAGAAGGGTTCGACTATGGTTTCTTTGGGTTCTGACGGTGACTTGCCTCAGTGGACCATGGGTTTATCGCGATTATTGTTGTGATACGTATTGCGAGTTCATCGCAAGAATGCTGGTGTGCTACGGGTTCATTGCAATGTAGGTTTGATTGTGAGTTGTTTGTGTGTGCTTTTGTGGTGTTAATCTTGATGTTTCGTGTTTCCTAAGGGTCTGAGTGAATGTCACATACCTACATTAGCCCCCCTGTTTATCGGTAAGTGGGAGCTTATCGATAAGCATTTTGCTCTCCCGTCTACGGATTTTACAGCGTTGAGTCTAGGGTTTTCCCTCTTGTGTAGCTTGTATAGGTCATACGTGCCTTGTGTTTGTAGTGGTGGTTTCTTACATTCTGTGGTTTAGCCCCCTTGTCTTTTGGCAATTTGCCTCCTATTGATGGTCAATGCTAGGCTATATTTGTGTGTTTCAGCCCCCAGACCATTGACAAGAAGGAAATTGGTGAAAGACACTGTAAATTACTTTGGTAGGTGTTGCTTCCTAGCAATATAAGTGTTTGTGTTTATTGCATGGTGCTTGTTGATGACGGATGAATTGTTTGTTGTCATCATTTGTTATTAATCGGCATTTGAATAAGCATTGGATGATGACCATGCTACGGTTATGATCATTATTTTTCTCATTTGTCATAGTGTAATGAATGTCGCGTGAATCATTTGGATGTTTGGTGTCTAGATGGTTGTAATGAATGTGGTGTTATATCGAAATTAATGTGCCGCTATGTCCTATTTTTTGTAAGGTGTGTTTGCAAATTGTTTTCGCTTATTATTGCACAGTTTTTTGTAGTATGCGTCATTGGTTTCCGCCTTACCCACTTACTCTTTTTTGCTCACTGCACGAGCTCTCCTCTGTTCTTGTATAAGTGGGGCCAGTACAAGCTCATTCTTGTATACGTTTGTTGATCTCTCATTTGTTCTTGTTTTCAATAATAGCCTTCGATCAGCAGAGGGCACAAGAGGGAGTTGGGGTCCTCGATGTCCCCCGTATGATGGATGTCACTGAGGCTGTTGGGTCCACAACATCGTCTCGAGTGGAATTGTCACTTAAAAGGTTGTCCAATAATTCGGAGCTCGCCTTGGTCCGTCAGTTGCTCGCGAAGTATTGTGATGAAAATGATGTAGCCCCTTTGGGGTATGAGGCCGTGGACTACATTCTCATCTAGGGCATTCACTCGAATGACAGATTTATGGTGATGAAGTTTGTGGAAAAATTTGCGACGACGATTATTCGAGGTGGCTGGTTGCCTCCCTTTGAACATCCTTCCATCATCATCGGTCCATTGTTAAATACTCTTGTGATGATGATGTGTAATATTATAAATCTTCCTTTCGATCAGCTATCGTGGTCTATCTTTGTGTAGTGGTTGAAGATTTGTGAATGATTTTCTGCTGTTGGTTTTCGTGTGGGGCATATTAAAGAGTGCGTCATCTTGCTGGTGCATGTATTCTAGAAGGCTGTTCCTAGGGAATCATCGTTGGTTTTTGTATGGTCTCTAATGGACGTACACTGTCATATCAAGGTATCCAAAGCGAAGATGGGAGAGTTTAAGGCGTTTGAGGCTCAAAGGCCTTTGCTTGAAAATATAGTGTTAATGAGGGAGCACTGTCGTATCTGCTCTCCCCTCTAGAGGCCATTATGCTTGAGATAACTGCTATGACTCCAGTTGGAGGAGCTCGGCTTGGGGGCCTAGGACATGACTCCACCTTGGGGGGGTTGTCCGCTTTGATTTCGATGAAGCCTGCCAAGTAGCCACACCTGATTAGGTCCTCGAGATGGTGCTTAAGGTTGAGACAGTTGTCAGTCTCATTGTTGTAGTCCCGATGAAAATTACAATACTTGTCTTGGTTTCTTTCATTTCCCTGGGTTTTCATCTTTTCGGGCCATTGGCCATATTTGCAATCTTGGATCTACATCAATATTTCAGATCACAGTGCAATCAATGGCAGGGAGATGGCTCACAAACTGTTGCTGATGCTACTACTACTAGTGTTGTTGTTGCTGTTCCTATTGGTAAGGTGCTTGTAAATGATTTCGGGCCCGACTTATTGGGGCATCGTGACCATTGGTGCCCAACAACCTTCCCATGTCTGCATCCGTAGATTCATACTACGGATATACTGCATCAACTCATAAAATTGCCGGCCATCAATCTCGGTAGGATCCATTGAGTGCTCGACCGTCAGGAGAGGTACAGTTAATGAGGGCAAAGGGAGGTTCTGCTCTGAGGAGGCTACGATACCTGGTAATATAGTGAGGGGGATACTAGTTTTCCTGATCGTAACTATTGGGTTCTCAATGCTTGGTGCAGGCCCTTGGAGTAGTGTTGTCAACCGGGACATTGTCAGCATTGTTATTGTTGGTGTTGCTTGAATATGCCATCGGTAGGATTGCAAAGGAGATGGTGAGAACTTAGCTTTTAGTTGTGGTTCCCACAGACAACACCAATTGATGATGTGCATTTGGTGCTTCCTGCTAGAACACAACTCAAGCATTGGATTGAATACATCGCTTGGACAAAATACAAGAAAAGAGGATTCAGAGTGTCCGAGATGCTCTCTTGGTATAGGCACTTTGATGCTTAACTATGCAATGAGTGTGTGAAAGCTAGAGAATTTTGAGAGCTAAATCACGCGTACCTCTTATGGTGAATGAGACGCATTTATATAGGCGTGGGTTACCATGGTTTTCACACCGTTTGCCTGAGATCCTCGGTAAGATATGTCTGTCTCGCTTAGAGGCAATTTCTTAGTTGGAAATGGAGTCCACTTGGTGGGATAAGGCTCATTTGGTCGACTCCAAAGCGTGCAACGTGGGGAGACGAGTCTGTCAATTAAGGAATATGGTCCTAGAGAACTAATTGATAGCCACGTGTGGGGGAGGCCATTCACCACATCATGCAGATCACTGACTAGGCCGTAGTCAGGTCTATGGGACCTCGGCAGCAAGTCGTTCCCTATGTCGAGGTCCCCAGCTTGGCACCGACTAGTTTGTCGGCCTGACCTTGCCAAGGTGGCATCAATACTCCTTGGAGCGTGTGAGGTGTCCCCAAAGGGGTTGCCATGGTGGCTCCAAAGTTTGTCCGAGGTGAGTTTGATGTGTCGTGTTGTCATTGGAGGGTTAAATGCTCCTCCATCATTTCCCATTGTCTCTTCTATTTGCAGTACTACCAGTGTACAAACACCTATTACGCAATATTCATAGAATGGTAATCAGAATTATTGATCAGGCAATGTCTTTGTTCATTGAAATTAGGGGTAGTACTAGGTTTTTGAAAATATTTAACCGTACTTGACCTAACATACAACTCGATAAACTACTTGAAAATCTAACATCTTTCTATTTTATTTAATATTCAATTTCACCATATTTTTAACATAAACAAGGTATTGCCTTTAACTAATTAAGGGCAACTGGATGATCATGTAATGGTGGATGCAACTAAGGGTGTCAATTGAACTGCATTTGGTCGAATCTGATCCAATCCAATGTGAGTTCATTATAAATCGACCGGGACCAATCCAATCCAATGAATGTTTTCGACTAATTTGGACTGGTCTAATTCAATGTCCAGACTGTCTAATATGTTCAAATTCATTTTTATTTAGATTGCTTTTAACCCAAACCTAATCCATTGGCACTTATTCTTATCTTATATGTGTGGGTATACTATATATATATGTATGTATGTATGTATGTATGTATGTATGTATGTATGTATGTATGTATGCATGTATGTATGTATGTATGTATGTATATGTGTGTGTATGTATGTATAATTGTGCCAAACTTATGAGCTTTTGAGCCAATCTTTTTATTAGTTAAGTATCGAGCTTAATTAGAGTTGAGATTGAACCGAGTCTAATTAAGCTCAAGCCCAGACTATTCAATTGGACCATGATTCGATTGCAATCCTAAGTGTCCACTCCAGTCTCCACCAATCATTATTGGATTAGCTGGATCAAACAGAATTTTTAGATTTCTGAAAGTTATGATTAACTGTGTGCTCTCCAGTCCTCTCCACTAGTCATTGTTGGATTTTCTGCCTTTTTTTTTCAAAGGTAGCCGGATCAAACAGAGTTTTTAGATTTCTAAAAGTCGTGAAGATAATCTGGAGGCTTCAATACTTGGTGAAACTAATCACTTACAATACTAGAAAGAAACAAATTAACAAATCACTTACAATACTTGGTGACTTCAATGCTTCGTTGTAAAAAAGGCAACTAAATTAGGGTTTTACCGTGCTCCAGGTCGAACGATTCAGGTGATTTAGAATATTAGGGAAAATAATATTCATTTCATTCTTTTGTAAGAAAAAACACAAAAGGAGTTATTGGCTGAGAAAGAAGAATGAAAGGAAAGGAAAAGAAAGGAGGGAGTGAGAAAAGGAAGAGGAGGAAGAGGAAGAGGAGAGAAGGAAAGGAGGAGAAGAATCAGACGATCACCAGCAATGATGATGATGATGACAGCGGCAACAAAAAAACTTAGTAGCGAAATCTCTTTGCAATCTCTCTCTCTCTCTCTCTGGGATATTAGTGATGTCAGATCTGAGATCAAGTCTTCTCTGCAACTTCTTATAACATAAACCGCCATTTGAGTTGAATGAATTGATGATTCGACTGCCCAGGTCAGCAGTTCTCTTACCAAGTCAATATTTTTTAGCCTAAGAACAAGTTAAGCGTGAAACAGAACTGATTGTTTAAATGGTTTCTGAACTGAATGGTCCAACCATCTAGATCAACGATGATTTAAAAACACTATTAAAAACCACAATTGTCAGAATATTTTTCAAATGCTCATAATATTTTACGTGCGAACCCAAATTTATTATCCTTTATCAACCCATACCCTATTTACACTAGACAGTGCGGAAATGCCTTAGCATACAAATTTGAATGGTGTTGGGCATACGAGATAGACGACCCACGCAAAGACTTCATTTATAAAAAAACACATTTGGACTTTAACTACAGAAATCTTTCAATCAGTCATGGTGCTGGCGTTGATGTTTCTGACGCTCCAAAACATACCCAATCATATTTTGTACAAATTGGCGGTGGCAGCACACAGGGTTCTGCAAGATAAGTAATATGTGTGTAGATGTCATGACACAAGACATGAATTAATTATAGGAAGGCTAAGGCTACAAATCTAATACTACCGAGACGCCTAATCCAATACTTCATCAGGAATATGTATACCTTAAATACATACAAAATAATAGAAAATATGAAGTCTTGCACTCTATATGTTTGCATTTAAACTCAGTCTCAGGAGAAATTCCCCTCTAAAACCTAGATTTTAGAGGCCAGGAGGGAACCCAAGCACATTTGTATTTAAGCTAAGAAAAAAGTAAGAAAACCTTCTACTTGTTCCTTACCACCTCGACCGTGGTCTCCAGGAGGAGCACCTCCACCCAGGTCTCCAGGAATCGACTCCAATGGGCATATGATCGGAATGATAGCCAATACAATCCCAAGAAGCAAAAGTCTTTTAGAAGCCAAAGCCATGATCAAATTAAGGACGATGATGATAACGCTACCCTTCCCTCACATATTTATATTCGATGGATAAACCAACTTGATTATTGACCTAGTCTTACAGATTTAATTAATTCTCTCATTTGATTTTCATTTCCACAAAACCATTCAATGCAAAGGGTAGCTAATAAAAATAAAATTTACGAGTCACCCAAACACACAGAACAAAACTCCAATCCCAACCCCACCCACCTAACCCAACCTTGGAAAAGCAATTAATTCTTCAAGGGACTGGGGGCCATTTTAATTCGACCTCTGGAACTTGTAATACGGCAGCTTACCGTCTTGTTAGAAAAAATTCGAGAGTGACCTGGTCAAGACTAAAATATATTAATGGCAATAAATTGGAATTTTCCTTTTAAGATTAAATAATATTAGTTGCGCTATGCACCGACCGATTAATATGATCCACAAATGATATTGGTCCTAAGATGTTTCCCGGAAAATTATTTGAAAATCCACCATTTCTCTTTCTTTAATTTTCACTTTTATCAAATTTGTCACAAATTAATTAGGGACTAAGGTTCAATGTACCAACTCGTATCGATTGATACGTATCATTGTCACTCGTTAATTAAGGACATTATTTTTCAATAAATTGCTTGAAAATTCAACATCTTTCTATTTTATTTAATGTTTACGCTTTAACGACTTTTCTCATTAAACTATTAAAAATCTAACATTCTTTTAGTTTCTTTGATGTTTACCCTCACCAGATTTTTCAACACGAAAAATTTATTGTCATCTTAATTACTTGAATTTTAGATACAACATAATTTAAGATAGAAATTAAAAATTAACAAAAGTAGCAGTATGATTTAAAAATAAACTTAAATGCTTGTAGCAAATAATAATAATAATTGTCATTATTATTATTATTATTATTATTATTAAAATTTGTATTCCATTTCTATCATAAATAAAAATAACTTTTATTTTAACAATTATATTTATTTAATAAGGTAAAATACAAAAACCTCCCTTTTATTTTTGAAAAATTTAACAAATACCTCCCTTCCGTCAATGATCAAGACAGAAAACGTTAAAGAGATGATTTTTTTTAAAATACCTATTTTACCCTTTTCGAATTAATGTGCATTTGATCCTCGAGCATTGTTCACCTTCAACTACTTCACCATTAAAGTGTTGGGTTTTTCCCTTCTTCGATGGAGGTGTAGGTAAGGTAAGGCTGGTGTGGGGAACCGTCTCTTTGAAAGACAGAGAGAGGTCTGTGGCTCGAGAGAACGAACTTGTTCGGGATTGAGGATGTGAGGATGAGGAATTCAAGGGGGTACTCAAGAATGCTGGGTGCTAAAATGCCAGGGATTTGATGAATTCCAATACAAGCAGTCTGGTGAGTCCAACTTTGGTTATCGCACTCTTGGTACCGAGCAATGAGCTCAATCTTTTTGAAATGTCTTGTTTGTCCTGTTCAGACCGCGCCCTATCTCTACCTAACCAATGTGTTTTGGGGTCCTCAAGGGGAGGATTAACCTTTGTATGCATCGAGGCAAGAGGGGGGATAGTATGAGTGGGCAGCACTATGGATCCTAGCGACTGCATCATCGCCAGGATTTGGTCAACCTTTTCTTGCATTGCTTAGAACTGTGTAGTGTTGATTGCTGTTGGTCGACATTTATTCATTTACAATAAATTCATAATGTACATCATTCTGATTGAAGCTAAGGGCATACAACTGCGTAACAAATTCGACCGCCCAGGTCAGCAGTTCTCTTACCAAGTCAATATTTTTTTGCCCAAGAACAGGTTAAGCATGAAATGGAACTGATTGTCTAAACGGTTTCTGAACTGAATGGTCCAACCATCCAGAGCAACGATGATTCAAAAACACTACTCAAAACCACAATTGTCAGAATATTTTTCAAATGCTCATAATATTTTACGTGCAAACCCAAATTTGTTATCCTTTCTCAACCCATACCCTATTTACATTAGACAGTGTGGAAATGCCTTAGCATACAAATTTGATGTAGACAACAAGTAAAAATAATATATGGACTCTGTTTAGTATGTGGGTGTCCATTTATTAACAAGATGAGTCCAAACCAATACATGAATAATGGTGGCGTTGATGTTTGGACTTTATCTACAGAAATCTTTCAATCAGTCATGGTGCTGGCGTTGATGTTACTAACGTTCCTTCACATACCCAATCATATTTTGTACAAATTGGCGGTGGCAGCACACAGGGATCTGCAAGATAAGTAATATGTGTGTAGATGTCATGACACAAGACATGAATTAATTATAGCACACAGGGATCTTCACGATGATTGGTTTTCCTTAACCTCAAGATCCCTCATTACTCACATGTGCTACTCCCTTTTTCGCACATTATAACTAATCTCGCGTGGCATCGGTGACGTCACAATTTTATGGGTGGTGCTTAGCTATCTCCACGTGATGGTTCGTTGCATCCTTAGCTATTTTGGGTTCCACGTGTCCCCAGGCATATGCAGGCCTTGCCATGGGCTCGGCTTGGGTTCGTCCAACTCTGGGTCACAAGCAAGTTCGCAGGTTGTGAGTTCATCGCATGCCTTATCAGGTGTAGCATCATCACATGTTTAAGTGGGCTTGGGGCTCTAGAAGGGTTCGACTATGGTTTCTTTGGGTTCTGACGGTGACTTGCCTCAGTGGACCATGGGTTTATCGCGATTATTGTTGTGATACGTATTGCGAGTTCATCGCAAGAATGCTGGTGTGCTACGGGTTCATTGCAATGTAGGTTTGATTGTGAGTTGTTTGTGTGTGCTTTTGTGGTGTTAATCTTGATGTTTCGTGTTTCCTAAGGGTCTGAGTGAATGTCACATACCTACATTAGCCCCCCTGTTTATCGGTAAGTGGGAGCTTATCGATAAGCATTTTGCTCTCCCGTCTACGGATTACAGCGTTGAGTCTAGGGTTTTCCTTGTTGTGTAGCTTGTATAGGTCATACGTGCCTTGTGTTTGTAGTGGTGGTTTCTTACAATCTGTGGTTTAGCCCCCTTGTCTTTTGGCAATTTGCCTCCTATTGATGGTCAATGCTAGGCTATATTTGTGTGTTTCAGCCCCCAGACCATTGACAAGAAGGAAATTGGTGAAAGACACTGTAAATTACTTTGGTAGGTGTTGCTTCCTAGCAATATAAGTGTTTGTGTTTATTGCATGGTGCTTGTTGATGACGGATGAATTGTTTGTTGTCATCATTTGTTATTAATCGGCATTTGAATAAGCATTGGATGATGACCATGCTACGGTTATGATCATTATTTTTCTCATTTGTCATAGTGTAATGAATGTCGCGTGAATCATTTGGATGTTTGGTGTCTAGATGGTTGTAATGAATGTGGTGTTATATCGAAATTAATGTGCCGCTATGTCCTATTTTTTGTAAGGTGTGTTTGCAAATTGTTTTCGCTTATTATTGCACAGTTTTTTGTAGTATGCGTCATTGGTTTCCGCCTTACCCACTTACTCTTTTTTGCTCACTGCACGAGCTCTCCTCTGTTCTTGTATAAGTGGGGCCAGTACAAGCTCATTCTTGTATACGTTTGTTGATCTCTCATTTGTTCTTGTTTTCAATAATAGCCTTCGATCAGCAGAGGGCACAAGAGGGAGTTGGGGTCCTCGATGTCCCCCGTATGATGGATGTCACTGAGGCTGTTGGGTCCACAACATCGTCTCGAGTGGAATTGTCACTTAAAAGGTTGTCCAATAATTCGGAGCTCGCCTTGGTCCGTCAGTTGCTCGCGAAGTATTGTGATGAAAATGATGTAGCCCCTTTGGGGTATGAGGCCGTGGACTACATTCTCATCTAGGGCATTCACTCGAATGACAGATTTATGGTGATGAAGTTTGTGGAAAAATTTGCGACGACGATTATTCGAGGTGGCTGGTTGCCTCCCTTTGAACATCCTTCCATCATCATCGGTCCATTGTTAAATACTCTTGTGATGATGATGTGCAATATTATGAATCTTCCTTTCGATCAGCTATCGTGGTCTATCTTTGTGTAGTGGTTGAAGATTTGTGAATGATTTTCTGCTGTTGGTTTTCGTGTGGGGCATATTAAAGAGTGCGTCATCTTGCTGGTGCATGTATTCTAGAAGGCTGGCCCTAGGGAATCATCGTTGGTTTTTGTATGGTCTCTAATGGACGTACACTGTCATATCAAGGTATCCAAAGCGAAGATGGGAGAGTTTAAGGCGTTTGAGGCTCAAAGGCCTTTGCTTGAAAATATAGTGTTAATGAGGGAGCACTGTCGTATCTGCTCTCCCCTCTAGAGGCCATTATGCTTGAGATAACTGCTATGACTCCAGTTGGAGGAGCTCGGCTTGGGGGCCTAGGACATGACTCCACCTTGGGGGGGTTGTCCGCTTTGATTTCGATGAAGCCTGCCAAGTAGCCACACCTGATTAGGTCCTCGAGATGGTGCTTAAGGTTGAGACAGTTGTCAGTCTCATTGTTGTAGTCCCGATGAAAATTACAATACTTGTCTTGGTTTCTTTCATTTCCCTGGGTTTTCATCTTTTCGGGCCATTGGCCATATTTGCAATCTTGGATCTACATCAATATTTCAGATCACAGTGCAATCAATGGCATGAAATTCCTGAAGGTCGGAGGTGGTGTGCACGGCCTCCACTCTGATTGGTGGTCCTATCGTTTGCTTTCTCAGCCTGCCCTCTCTGTCTTCCGCTCCTTAGTATCTCTTCTCCTTTTGTCGGGTCATTCCTCGTCATCTCCTTGTGCCTGGGCTTCCTCCGCATTGATGTATTTCTAGGTGTGGCTTATCAGTGCAGCTATAGTCTAATGAGGGTTCTTGGATATCGAGAAGTTGAAAGGTGAAGGGCATAGTCCGTGCTGTATGACTATGACGGTCACTAACTGGTTCAAGTGCCAAACTTGTAGTGCTTTGGTATTGAACTTTGCTAAATAGTCTCTGAGAGACTCTCCCTTCCACTGCTGCACTTGCACGAGACTAACTAAAGTTTTCTATTGCTTTTGGCTTGTGTAAATTGCACCAAAAACTGGTTCTCCAGTTGTTCCCAAGAGGAAATAGAGCAAGGGGAGAGAAGAATACCACATCAGGTCTACTCCTTTTAGGGTTGCCACAAAAGCTTTGCACATTAGGACGTTGGATGAGTTGTGCAACATCATTTAGGCTTTGAAGGCCGCTACATGGTCACCAGAACCTGCACTTCTGTCATACATTTCGAAGGATGGTGCCAACCATCTGATTGGAGGGAGTTCATCAACTATTTCTTGCATGAAATGAGGCTTGGTGGCAGGCTGAGTTGTCGGTGCTACGGACTGCATCATAGGAGGGGCCACGCTTTCTAGGCTTGGTTGTGCTCCAGCTCGGTCAGACGCTACCGAAGTTCCTAGATCTCAACATCCCTGTCGTCTGGAGTTGCAGTGTGCATGGGCCTCTCCTTCTTGGGTAGTATTGGGCAGTCTTTCACCGAACTAGACTTGGAAATGGAGACCGGTTGATGCAGCATCCTCTTACCAAGCCTTTCTTTGGCTAGGATTCGAGCAGTCTGGTGAGCCCTACTTTGGTTATCGCACTCTTGGTACCGAGCAATGAGCTCAATCTTTTTGAAATGTCTTGTTTGTCCTGTTCAGACTGCGCCCTATCTCTGCCTAACCAATGTGTTTTGGGGTCCTCAAGGGGAGGATTAACCTTTGTATGCATCGAGGCAAGAGGGGGGATAGTATGAGTGGGCAGCACTATGGATCCCAGCGACTGCATCATCGCCAGGATTTGGTCAACCTTTTCTTGCATTGCTTAAAATTGTGTAGTGTTGATTGTTGCTGGTTGTTGGGGTGTCTGGCTTTCCTAACTCGGCGGGCTACGACAAGAACAAGATTCCTGAGGTGGAGATAGAGTTGTCGATCTTTCAAAGTTGTTTCTTGGCATCTTGGTTGATTCTTGATGGCACGATAAGCAATGAGCTCAATCTTTTTGAAATGTCTTGTTTGTCCTGTTCAGACTGCGCCCTATCTCTGCCTAACCAATGTGTTTTGGGGTCCTCAAGGGGAGGATTAACCTTTGTATGCATCGAGGCAAGAGGGGGGATAGTATGAGTGGGCAGCACTATGGATCCCAGCGACTGCATCATCGCCAGGATTTGGTCAACCTTTTCTTGCATTGCTTAAAATTGTGTAGTGTTGATTGTTGCTGGTTGTTGGGGTGTCTGGCTTTCCTAACTCGGCGGGCTACGACAAGAACAAGATTCCCGAGGTGGAGATAGAGTTGTCGATCTTTCAAAGTTGTTTCTCGGCATCTTGGTTGATTCTTGATGGCACGATAAGAAAGAAATAGGGAAGGCTTTTTGTGTGTATCCCACACACGATGCCAATTTGATGCTGCTCAATCCTAGGTAGTGCAAGAACTGAGGTCATAGTCAAGTAGTCCTTGCTAGTTGAGCGGAGCCAAGGTGGAAGGATGGAGCCACACACCAAGATCTACAAACATGAAATCAGTCAAAGGCCTAAGGAATTATCCCCAGGTAGATACTCTGATGATAAAGTCAATAGAAGGATGTGGGCGCACGGGCCGCACAAGGAGTCGTGTGCTCATCGAATGAGGCTTCTGGGGTTGCTGGGATGAGGTTACCTGCTAAGGTCTTCGGGATAAGACCTAATACTGAGTAGAGTTGTTCCAAACGGCTCTCCTGTCTTGGTCGAGCTTATCCCTATGACATGGAATCATCATTGTTGAAGAGGTCGAGTGGGACCATGGAGATGATGCGATGCTGATGTGGCCGAGGAGAAAAGGTGGGTCGTAGACATGACGTGGTGCTGACGTAGCCAAGGAGATAAGGTGACCATGTAGGCGCAACGTGGCATCCAAAGTCAGCTCAGCCATAAACCGAACAACAACAACAACAACAACAACAATAATAATAATAATTGTTGATATTTAAATATATATATATATATAAATAGTTTACAATATTCAATAACGTATGTAGGAAATTATTAAAGTTTATAAATAAATTATTTTTACAATGAAATTATTCAAATTAAAAAACAGTAAATTTAATAAAATTAATTTATAAATTAATAAGTAATATAATAAAATTAATTTCTTACTAAACTTTGTTCCATAAATGGGTATGAATTAAATTACTCCATTTAAGTATGATAAAAAATTAATAATAGTATTAAAAGTTAATACCAACTTATCTAATAATGTAAAAACAAAATATTAATTTTATTTTTTAAATTCCAATTAAAAGTGCAAAAATTAACACAAATTTATTAAAACAAAAATTAATAGAAAATGTTAATTTATACTTTATTTATAATAATTTAAATCCATTCAAAATTCCATATACCCAACAAAGCTATGTTTGATGAAAAATCTGGAGAGACAAAATCGGCTGTCAGGTAATTTCCCTCCATGAACTTTGGAGAGACAAAATTCCATCACTGCTGTCAAAGGGGCCCAGACTAAGAGATTGTATGTCTATGCATGGGCTGCAATTCTGTCTCTATCATGTATCGTCCTACTATTTCAAAGATGCAAAGATGGATTCCAACGTTGACGCATAAAATTAAGTATTATCAAAATAAGATGATATATTTTATTAAGGCAGATCCATTCACCCAACCAACTAAATTAGTTCTTCCCAAACAATACGACATTGAATTGTTCAAAGTATCTTACAAACTAGAAAACTTGAATGCTTTTTTATTTTTTATTTTTTTATCTTTTTGGTAGAAACGAAGAAGGCAGCTTCATTCACCTAACCAGAATTCTTCCCAAACAATACGGCAATGAAGTTTGAACAATTAAACCTTATAAATTACAAAGAAGCAGTTCACAACATACTGAAGTGGGAAAAATAAAAGTTAAGTGATGTGTGAGTTGAATAAACACCCAGCTCATCCTCTGGTTGTTTTACTTTTTTGGGTTCTTTTGGTTCCTTCCAGCAATTCTGAAGCAAGATCACCATCAGAAGCTGAGATTCTCCTCAAGTGGAAAGCTGATCTCCAAAGCCAAGCCATACTCGGGTCATGGTCGATGCCTCCCAACTCATCAACTGGTTCTACTCCAAACCCATGCAACTGGACCGGCATAACTTGCAACTCGGACGGAAGTGTAACCCAATTAAACCTGCCTGAGGCCGGTTTAAGTGGTAAGCTCGACAACTTGGACTTCTCTATGTTGCCCAACCTTGGCCGACTCAATCTGAGTGGCAATAAACTTGAAGGTTCAATCCCCCAACACATAAGCACACTTTCAAAACTCACCCACCTTGATCTCTCTGTGAATCGTCTCTCTGGTTCTCTACCTTTATCCATGTCTAACCTCACTATGCTATACTTGCTCAACATTTCTGATAATCTGATAACTGGTGAACTAGATCCTCATTTGTTAACAAATTGGACAAGACTGACCTACCTCCGACTCATAAACAATAGCCTCACTGGAAGAATCCCTCCCGAGATCGGATTGCTTACAAGTCTCAAAGAGCTAGCCTTGTTAGAAAATCAGTTCAGTGGTTCAATTCCGTCTGAAATTGGAAATTTAAACAAGTTGGAAGCGTTAGGCTTAAGCCATAACCATCTTACCGGAATCATCCCTCCATCTTTGGGTAATCTGAGTGAACTAGAACATTTAATCCTGGGTGACAACCAACTTTCAGGAATCATTCCTCCAAGAATTGCTAATCTGAGAAAATTGATCACTCTTTATCTTTATGGAAACCAACTATCAGGTCCAATACCTCAAGAAATAGGAAATCTCTCGTCCTTGCTGTTTGCACTCCGTCTGAGTGACAACAACCTGTCTGGCCACTTACCCGAGCATGTCTGCCAAGGTAGATCTCTTTTCTATTTCACTGCATCTAGAAACCACTTAACTGGCCGCATCCCAGAAAGCCTGAGAAACTGCACAAACTTGTTTAGAGTTGAATTAGATAATAATCAGCTGACAGGAAGTATAGACCAAGCCCTTGGGATCTATCCAATTCTCGACTATATTGACCTTAGCTACAATAGATTAGAAGGGGAGCTCTCACCCAATTGGGGTGAATGTCGGAATCTGACAGTGCTGAAAATCTCCAGCAATAAGATCTCAGGGAGGATACCACCAGAGTTTGGCAAGTTAACCCATTTGGGGGTGCTTGATCTCTCTTCAAATCAACTTGTCGGAGAGATCCCAAAGCAACTCGGAGGACTACCTTCTCTACTCAACCTACGTTTAGGAGATAACCAACTTTCTGGTCAGATACCACTTGAAATTGGAGGACTTTCCAATCTGGAATTGCTAGACCTCTCGTTCAACAAGTTTACTGGACCAATCCCAAAGCCAATAGGGGACTGCACCAGACTGCGGTCTTTGAGCTTGAACCACAATTATTTGAATGGAACCATCCCTGATGAGATCGGAAATCTGGGTGTCCTCCAACAGCTACTAGATCTTAGTCAAAATTCACTCACCGGAGAGATTTCACCAGAGCTTGGAAAGCTGAATATGCTGGAGAGCTTAAATCTCTCTCACAATGAGCTCAGAGGTTCCATTCCCACTTCACTAAGCAATATGGTTGCACTGACACAAATCGATTTTTCCTACAATGAATTGGAGGGTCGTGTTCCTAATACAAGTATCTTTCGGAGAGCTGCATCACCTGAGGCTTTCAGTAACAACAAAGGTTTATGTGGTGAGGTCGAAGGTTTGCCACCCTGCAATAATCCACATCAATATCCACAAAAGAAAAAAGGCCACAAATTTGGGATTACTATTGTCGCTTCTTTGTTAGCCACGTTTGTCTTAGTGTCCATACTTGTTGGACTCTTTTCCCTTTACTACCGGAAAAGATGGGTGAAATTAGGGAGAGGAAATAGTTCTTCAAGCGGTGATGATGAATATTTTTCAGTACTAAAATTTGATGGGAAGATTGTGTACGACGACATCATCTCAGCCACAAATGAATTTGACAGAAAATACTGCATCGGCAAAGGAGCAACTTCAAGTGTTTACAGAGCAGAGCTACCCAGTGGGGTTGTATTAGCAGTGAAGAAACTTCGTTCCCTTGAAGGAGAAGAAGTAGAGATAATGAAAAGCTTCAGGAATGAGATACAAGTGTTGACAGAAATCCGGCATCGGAACATAGTAAAGTTTCATGGTTTCTGTTGTCACCAGCAGCACAGTTTTCTTGTTTATGAATACCTGGAGAGGGGAAGCTTAGCAAATATGTTGAGTAGCGAGGAAGGAGCAAAAGAATTGGATTGGGGGAAGAGGGTGAAGGTGATTAAAGGCATAGCCCATGCTTTGTCTTACATGCATCATGATTGCAGGCCAACCATAATCCATCGAGACATATCCAGCAAAAACATTTTACTGGATTCAGAGCTTGAGGCTAAAGTAGCTGACTTTGGCACCGCAAGATTTTTAAAGCCTGCTAATTCGTCTTGCTGGACCACACTTGCTGGGACATACGGATATATGGCTCCAGGTAAGTAAATTAATTAAAGTTGAGCTTCTGAAAAGTAGTAATCATGGTGAGAAAGAGATTAAGTAGTCTAGGTTTAGGTGCCGTTTGGCATGGCAAGTATTTTTAAGACAATTTTCCCACAGCCTAGCTAGATGCATCGCGAAAAGATCTAATGATGTCTTTAAAAGATCTAGACCAAATGGTAAGTATTCATTTTAGATATAGAAAGACAGCAGGAAGCTTCAATTCCAGTCTCCCCATTTTGAGTTTTCAAATAGAGAAAGACCAAATTTTGGTGTTCCAAGCTTTGAAAATGCTTCCTTAATTTTTTGGAGGCTAGAGTAATTTTCAAGTTCTTGCATGCCTATACTTTTTGAAACTGGATGAAACTTACTTTGTTTTCCTTAGTCTTGGATATGGGCCTAAACATCCCCTGTCACATACATTTGCCTTGTATGGACGTCAGGTCTTTGAACATGCAGGAAAAAATATTAAAAAATATAAAAAGTTAGTTACTTAAAAAAAACCACTAAAGTGTCAAAACCTACCTAGGTAAGTTTTTCTTGGGAAATACTTACCTAGGTATGTGTATTTATGCATGTTTTTTTATTTTCCAAGTAAAAAAGAAAATGATCATTTCGTTCATAAAAATCTATTATTAAATGGGGTATTTTTTGTCCTATTCAAGTGTTGGAATCTTTTCTCCCATGTGGAAAAGTTATTTACCCGCCTAAGAGATGGGTATACCCGGGAAAATAAACTTTCCCTGATCTCTACATTAATCTGAAAAAAGAACATGGGATTTTTGGTCAATGGGATTTGGTTCCCATTGACCAACTTTCTCCCCTCTCAAAATCCCAAAATAGAACACCCCCTAAGAACTTAAAATGCTTTGCTCAGTATGGAAAGAGTACAAATGCAAATATATATATATATATATATATATATATATATAGTACGTGCAAATAGTAAACATTTGTATTTGTTTTTATATTCTTCCCAAACTGAGCTTTGGAAGCAACTTTATTGATGCAAGCCCCACAACTAAAAAAGCACTAAAGTAATTCTTTATACCCCATACATAAATCATATATGCTATTATTTATTATTTCCTTAATTGTACAAGGAACTATTAAATATTTCAATATTGCATTCTCATTTTGAGTGCAACTATAATTAATTGCAACAAAACCAGTAGATGAAAAAGAAGAGAAGGAACAAAAATGGTTGCTTATAGCCTTATACAATGACGATGGCATCTAGTAAAATGTTCTCTCTCTCTCATACAAATGCATGCATGCATGTAACTAAAAGCTTAAATGGTCCTTTAGCGTAGGTTGAAAGACCAAAATATTTCTCAAGAAATTCACTTTTTAATTACTTGGGTTTAGCAAGGAAAGAGTTCAAATACAAATACGTATGGTGCAAAACCATGAATTTTGTATTACTAAACCTGTATTTGCATTGTACTTATATTTGTATTTGTATTCTTTTAAAATACAAATTCACTTCTTCTTCTTCACCAATTTATGACTTATTTGTATCTTTTATTGCAGAGCTCGCTTACACAATGCATGCGACTGAAAAATGTGATGTTTACAGCTTTGGTGTTTTGGCATTAGAAATAATAATGGGAAGACATCCAGGGGATATCATATCTACCTTGTCCTCATCAATTGATCATGGCTTGCTGCTGCTAAAGAATGCAATGGATCCACGTCTCTCATTTCCCATAACTAAACTAGTTGTAGACCACCTACATTCCATTTTGAATTTATCAATTGCATGCTTACATGCCAATCCACAATTTCGACCAACAATGCAGTATGTCTCCCAGCAGATAATATTGTCCCCTTAATATTTTCTCAGATTTAATTACTTTCTTAGTTAAATATTATTCCTTAGGCTGTGTTTGGTTGCAATTCAAATAAATTTGCACTGATGCAAAATTATTGCAGTACAAATGATTTGAATGTAAATTCTGATCTATTGTTGTTTCAAATTTTAATTTATTTTGTTCGATTACAGTACAAATGAAATAAATCAAGACATGAAGCAAAAAAAAGTAAAACCCAAAATAAAATTAAACGAGAATTTGCATTTTTTTCATTGGCACTCCCATGCCTTTGTACTAGTGCAAATAAAATTGCACTTCAACCAAACACAGCCCTAATGGCAAAACCAAGTCCGTCCTTGAGATCTTTTAGAAATCTTTCACTTGAGACTAATAAGTTAACGAATGGCAGTAGTATGACAGTTAAAGAAATCACTCTCTTATGATACTAGTACGGCAGTAGCATGACGGTTAAAGAAATCACTTTCCGACAATCACGAACTCGTTGCCTATGGGTTGTTCTTTACTATGAGCAACATCCTCATTGGATTCTAATCCTAAAATTTGAAAAAGAGGAGACTTGAGTAACACCACTCTTGTTGTATTCTAATCTAAAAATTGAAATGGAGAGGATTGCAAGGGAGCAAACACTTACCCTTAACTCCTATGTGTTTAATGAAATGTTTAAATGGTCACATTATGCATTTTGTTTGCTTTTTTCTTGTATATTATAGATTAACATGCTAATTCTTTTTATTTTTTGGGGGGTAAAAGTAGAACGACTAACACATTATAGATTTCCAAACTTGCTGATGAGAGGAGAATTTATCATATTTTTATCCCCAATTACTCTGTCTTTTATACTGAATTAGTACCTAATTGGACTCGTATTTCTGTTTAGGGCATGAAAGAAAGCATCGAGAGTAAAGAAAGACAAATCAAATGATTTTTCACAGTTTCGATATCGTTCAGTGATCTGGGCCTAACTCGCGTCTTCGAACTCCGAATGGGCTGATTCAAGACCCACTGAAATGATAAGAGAAAAAGCCACAACTTTCGTATTTTGGGCTTTCGCTGATTTGGCCTGCATCAAAGTCAAATCTGGGTCTGAAGTCGGGGCAAATTCATAGGAAGGCTCAATCCGTAGCTGAAGCCCAACTCGCAGAAAAGCCTGGCTGAAGCCCAATTCGCAGAGGAGGTCTGTTATGAATCCAAGAACAAGAAACTAAGAAGAATCCTTCTAGATTTAAATTCTTGATGTAATCTTAGAGTGATAAAAGGATTAAGTTCAAGAGATAAAGAGATAGAATTAGAATTAGGATAGGACTTTCTATTTCCTATAAAAATCAACTTCAAGAGAAAGTAGGAGACCACCCCCTCCCCTTTAATCTATATAAAGGAGGGGGCAGACCAGGTTGAGGTATCACTGGATCACTGAATCATTTAATCATTCAACTTCTGATTTGAATCAATGAGCAAGGAGAAATCAGTCAAGAATGGTTCAAGAAAGGTTCAAGAATTCAAGAAATTTCAAGAAGAGGAGATCTCAGCACCATGGGCGAATTCAAGAGTTCTTTCTTCCCCTTTGTTTGTTTTAATTATTCCATTATGAACTGATTTGTTTCTTGCTAGGGCTGTGGAAAGCCTAACCATGTTAATGAATATATTTTTATCTTCTTGATTTATCCAAGATTGTGATTTTCATATAGTCTATGAATTATTGTGCTTAATGCAATTAAGAGCTTGGCCACCTCTTAATTGATTTGGTTTATGTGAATGAATTGAGAGAGGAATTCACATAATTGACAGAATAATCCATAGTGTGAATTGAATGGTATATAGAGATATATATACATGATTCATCTGAATTTAATGGTTTTCTTGGACTTAATGCACTTCCATCTTGAGAGCTCTACTCGAGAGATCGAAGGGTTACCTGATGGGCGTAGGTTTAGTATATCTCGAGAGAGAATATTAAATAAATTTATGAAAATCTCAGCTTATGGGAATAACAATTATTCTTGGATAATTGGACCCATCAATATTCATTGCATTGGTTAGGTGGACCAAAAGTCCTAGCGATTCCATCATTTGCATATTCGATTAGTGATTACCCTTGTTTTTATTTTCTTTGTTCCAGTTTTTATTTTCAGTAATTCTTGTTTTTTTAAATCTAAATTTCGGCTGTCCAAATAATTAGGGAAGACTGTGATTCTAATACTTATTTTGTTAAATCCCCGTGGGAACGATATTATTATACTACTTGATAACTAGTGCACTTGCTAGAGTTATATATTTTTAGCTATCACTTGCTAGTTATAGATTTCCATCATCCCAACAATTTGGCCAAATAAACATCACCACTTTGTTTAGAGACCCAAAAAAACCCCTAAGATGTCAAATTTTATGACCTAATTTGCCTATTTGACAGTCAAACTAGGACGATGCCATTTAGACGCACCAGATCGAATCACCACATTATGTGTCCCAACCTACAACATCAAAAGGGTGATGATTGATGTCAAACCCATTCTTGACATGATCAAACACTTGAATCAATTAAATTGAGCCTAATATGCTTAAAAATCTCAAAATGCCAAAGATACCCCCACTTGAAACTAAAAAAAGAGAAAACCTCTTTTAAAAATTCATCAAATTT
This sequence comes from Nelumbo nucifera, assembly GCF_055504915.1. Taxonomy (NCBI): domain Eukaryota; kingdom Viridiplantae; phylum Streptophyta; class Magnoliopsida; order Proteales; family Nelumbonaceae; genus Nelumbo; species Nelumbo nucifera. The sequence goes on from NC_142652.1 coordinate 46,478,659, forward strand.
ACATTTTCTACCACTGAGGCTGCCATGACAAGTACACCCCAAGCTCCTATTATTCATACAAAACCCATAAAAACCACCTCCAAATTAAAGACAATTATTCACCAAAGAGGAAAGCTTGACCATCTATCATTTTCTTTATAAAATCTTTATCCATTTTTGAGAAAAAGCTATTTTCATGTCCAAGCCCTCTAATTGAATGAATTTCAAAACTCCTTCCCTTTTTTTTCTCTATAAGTACGGATCCAACTCAAGCTACGGATGGGAGAAGGGGGCTTTCAAAAGGACTTTTGGTGCTAATTGTCGGCACCGATTTTTGCTTGGTCCACCGCTAGAACCTCCAATCTCCCCAAAACACCAAAAAACTCGACTTTTACCTTGAGAACCCTCAAATTCACCATTAAATTAAACATGCTTGATACTTTTCCAATGGCCCTGATCAACCCCTGTCTACAATTTAACCCTCGGATCAGACACAATCATTAAACTCCAAACACATCAAAACACTTACCCATAAAGTTTTAACCCCAAATTCCCTCATTTACCCTTCCATTAAACCAAGATTATGTTCTAGAACATCTCGTTGACTCAAATTCCTATGATGTTGATCCCCCAAGACTAATCAAACATCACTATCAGATCTTGGATACTCTAAATTACCCACTTGTAAAATTGTAACCCAAAATACCTTTGTTTGCCTTTTTATTGCACCAAGATTCTATTTCAAGGTCCTAGATTGACCAAATTCCAAATCTGCCCAATCTGGGCCTACTTGGCTCAATCTAACCATACCAATCACCTCATACTACCCAAAAATCCTACCCTATCAAATTTCACCCAAAATTGCCCTTGTTTGTCCCTTAATCACGTAAAGATTCCATTTTAAGGTTTTAAATTAACCAGATTCCAAGTATGCCTGATCTGGGTCTAGTTGAACCAGTCCAACCCTATCAATCAGCTCAAAATGTCCAAAAACCTTACCCTATGAAATTCCAGTCAAAAATACCCTCATTTATCCTTTCATCTAAAAAGATTCCATTTCGGTTAATCTCACTAGTCTACACATGCACGTCCCCATTCCATGATCAAATCCATCTCAGCCCTCCATTTTTTGGCCCAAAAATCCCCACCATTGATCTAGAAATCTGATTTAACCTCCTTAGATCTGGTTTGACCCAATTTTTTAAAATTACCAAAATACCCCCTTAAAACTTCTAAAATTACAAAATACCCCTAATTCTCAATGTAAATTTAACCAAAACTATGATTCAACCTAATGGGAAGAATCTGAAGAATACACTATTCACTCTTCCTGACATCTCGACACAATGGTCGATCGGCAATGAAATCTTTTCCCCATTCTCCCCCCTCTTATTTTTCTTTATTTCCCTCTTTCTTGGCCACTCCCACGGCTCCCTTTTCTCGTCCTTGAACCAGACCCTAAAGGAATGATTCCTCTTCTTCTCCCATTCGAACCCAGAAGCAAAGAAAGAGGGATTTTCAGACTGTTCATCATTGTTTTTGCTGACCCGAAAATCAAGAGTGATGGCAACCAAACACTGGCTTCACCCCTCACTCTTCTTCTCCTAATCTCATGAAGCAGAGAAAGGAGGGGGTTCTTACTATTCATCATCATTTTCACCCAGACTGTTGGAGGCGTTGACAATTTCATTCCTCTTTGCATCGGACTTCTTCAGCTTTCCATCATCTCTTTTCTTTTTTTTTTCTCTCCTCATTTCCCTTCTTCACTTTCTTCTTCTTTGTTTAGGTTTCTTTATGTGCCTTGTCTATATGCTTTTAGATACTTTGTAAGGGTCTTAACACTGATAGAAAGTTATCCACTATAACACTAGATAATTGTTCTATTAATGATGCAATGGTGAATATTTTATTAGAAAAGCTTTATAGTGATTCATTGTGGTTGGATGGGAATTTATTGCATATGCAGTGTTGTGCTCACATTTTAAATTTAATTGTGAAAGATGGTTTGGAGGTGATTGATGAGGGTATTGAAAGGATATGTGATAGTGTTGCTTTTTGGTTAACAACACCAAAAAGAAAAGAAAAATTTGACAAGACAGGTTATCAATTGAAAATCACACTCACAAAGAAATTAATTCTTGATTATAAGACTTGGTGGATTCCACCTATTTGATGCTTCATGTTGCTATAGGCTATAAGAATGTTTTTTCTCATTTAAAGAAATGATAGCCATTATACAAATGTGTGCAAGTTGTGAGGGATTGGGAAATGGCAAAAGAAATTTGTGAATGGTTGAAGTTGTTTTATAATGTACCGGAGATGTTCTCTAGAACCAAGTATAGTGGCTTAGTTGTGGGCATGATGTCGTAGAAATAATGGCACAAAAAATGATTACTAAGTTAGACAAGTATTGGTGTGAGATTCAGGGTATTATGGTTGTAGCTATTGTCTTAGATCCTAGATACAAGTTGACATTGTTAGAGTATTAATATAAACTTATCTATGGACAAGATGCATATTTGGGCAAATTTAGAAAGGTCTCAGAAATTCATGTTGACTTAGTTTCTCAATATTAATGAAAGTGTACTAATAGTAGCTATGAGTTTGAATTTTCAAAGGCTACAAAATTTTTAATCGCGTATTGCTGGTCTTGATAAGTTGGATCACATGTGTCATTATGACTTGTGCGTAGCTTCGAAGAGTAATGTTGCATATATTAAGTCCGAATTAGATTATTATTTAGAGGAACCTGTTATACCTAGAACAGTTGATTTTAGCATATTGGAGTGGTGGAAGATAACAAAGATTAGGTATCCTACTTTGCAATTGATTGTTAGAGAAGTCTCGGGTGTTCCTATATCCACTATGGTTTCAAAATCTGCTTTAGTAATAGTGGAAGATTTGTTAGCCCACATCGTAATTGATTTCATCCAAATGCATTGGAGGCATGTGCACAAGATTGGTTATGGGTTGAAATACAAGGTATTGAAGTATTTTAATATAATTATTTAGGAAATTACAAAGACCCCCTTGTACTATAGGCTCAGTGACAAAGACCCCCTATACTTTAATTTGTGACAAAGACGCCCCTGAACTTTTATATTGTGATAAATACCCCCTTAGCCATTAAGTCAAATAACGAAAGGTATTAAATTACCAAAATACCCCACTAAACTTTCTCTATCTTCTTTTTCTGACCATTTTCTCTTAAAACCTAAATGGCCTAAAAATACCTTTAATCATCGCAAAAAACCCAAAAAAAAAAAAAAACTTTAATCATCACGGAAAAGGAAACAGTCTATGGCAAATTTATTGGTGACCTAGAAATACTTAAATCAGTAGAAAAAGACATTCTTAAGTTTATGGATGTAAGCATTGTTACAAAAGGCAGAAATTACATAAAATAAGTCCTTTGCAGTGAAAAAGATCACAAGTTTACAGGACTAACTCTGACCCCCAACAAAACCAAAGGTTTGACTGTTAAACTTCTAGCAACACAACATAGCATTGTTATTACCTAATCCACCATTAAGTTGTTTGGATAGTTACGGAAAGGTTTAGAAGTAGTTGATTCATATTATATTCTTGGAGAATATGATTGTAATATTTTTCCTTTGATGCATTTGCTTTCTCTGCATTCAGCCTTATACATAATTTTTTGTCGGCAATGTTTAAATAGAAAATATCAGTAGCTCTCCCTCTCTCTCTTTCTCTCTCTCTCTCTAATAAATGCATACTAATAGGGGAAAACATTCAACATCTAATGGTTCTATAAGGTGAGATTAGATCAAGCTCTAAAAATTTGGAAATATGCTAAATTTCTTCTCTAAAATATAACAAAGAAGATGAGTAGAAGAGCAAAATAAGTAGAGTGTGCAAATGAGCGCATTCAAGAGGAGCAATCTAAAAGTACCAATGAGCATATAGAACTACAACACATTTATATTTACATACATAGTAAAAAGCAAAAACAACTGATAATTGGCACGTAGTGTTTATCTCCTCTGGCTTACAAGACTCAAATGTGAAGCAAGTGCAGCTCTAACCCTTTCTCCACTATCATTTCCCTTCCCATCAAACAGAGGAAACATCTATTCCATCAAATAATCCTCAGTTTCATTTGGTAGCAACTTGCTCTGCTTGGCAAAAAAAGTATGTAGTAGATAACCCTAACAAATAACAAAGGGGAAGAACTCATTGCATTTTTCTTTCCAATTCATAGAAAGAAGTTGTCGATGTTCCCTCACCCTCGCAAGTGCCTTACTAACCAATTCCATTCTGTGATTATGAGCAGAATTAAATGCCACTTTCATAGAATTTGAACCATCATATTGAGGAACCAAATTGCCCTCACTCAACTTAGAGGGTAACAAAAAACAAACTGCCCAACAGAAAATAAAACCGACTTGCTGAAGAAAACTTCATGTATTGACATATGGAAGGAAATGGATATATATAGTGTTAAGGAAAATTCCAGATGTCAAGAAGAATGTCCATGTTGATAAATTGATTCGAACAATCTGGAATTTAGAGACTATAAGTTACTATTACATATTCTTCTAATACTCCCCTCAAGTTGGAGCAAGGGTATGTTGGATACCCAACTTGCTTACTAGTGTAGAAAATGGAAGAGGCCCCAGAGGTTTGGTGAGGAGGTCTACTGGCTGAACTTTGTTGGAAATGTGATGAGTAGCAATTGCATTGTTTGCAATGTGTTGGCGAATGAAGTGACAGTTGATTTCGATGTGCTTGGTTTGTTCATGATATACAAGATTGTTGGCGATGTGTAGAGCCACTCGACTGTCACAATAGAGATGCATCGGACATTTAATGATGATTCCAAGATCATGGAGGAGTATACACTCACCCCAAAAAGTAATTGGAAGATTAGCTTGAAATCTAAAAGCACAGGTTACCTCCAACAAGTGTCGGTGTTTGCATTCCGCAATGCCATTTTGTTGGGGCATGTAAATATAGGATTCAGACCCATTATCTAATATAATATACTTTACAGTAGCATTATGTTATGTCTTAACCATGTGACAAAATGAGACCAAGAAGAACAGAGTATTTGCCTTATGCTTCATCAGGTAAATCCATGTGTTGCGAATACAATCATCCAATACAATAAGAAAGTAATGGACCCCACTATGGGAGGGTGTTTTTTATCCACCCCAAATATCACAATGTAACAATTCAAAAGGTACTGTAGACTGGGTAATATTGATTGGAAATGGAAGTTCAGTAAGTTTTGCCTTATAGCAAATTTCACAGTTCTAGTCTGCATCATTAGGAGAATGACCAGAAATAGTGGTGACTCGTGGAGAAGATACATGTCGTAAGTGTTAACGCCATAGCATGTATGTCGATGGTGGGGTAAAAGCAATGGAGTTATGAGTTGAGGTGGATGGTGGGTGAAGGTAGTATATTCCATTCCACATCTTACCCCTCCCAATCTCTTTCCTCGAGACTAGGTCCTATAAAATACAAAAATCAAGGAAGAAAGTAATGGCGCAATTCAATTGAGAGGTTAATTTGCTGATAAAAAGTAAATGGCAATAAATCAAGAACACAGAACATGATCTATAGGAAGCTGAGGTGTGATCTTGTAGGAACCTTGTCTATAGTTATATATCCAAATCTATAACTACAGATTTTTACAAAACCATAACTATAATTCTTCTATTTATAGTTATGGTTTGTTACATAACCGTAGCTAAATGTACTAACCTATAACCATGGTTTTTTGTTAAAACTAAAGTTAAATACTCAAACCTACAGCTACGGTTATTTGAAAAATCGTGGCTAAAAATGCAATATATGCCCAAAACATAGCTAATTGTTTCAATATATGGAAAAGCCACAGCTATATTCCAAATGAAATAGTAAAATTATGGCAATTAGGAATGCCACCTTAAAGCAAAACCTATTTTATTCAATTATTCATACATCACATGAAAATTATATAATAACTTCTAGCAAATACTTATTTTATTGTAATAATTCAATACATGCCACATAATTTGAATACATCCATTGCTCTACCAGAAAAACACATCCATTGTTTAAAATGTGTACTACAAATGTCAAATTTCCCTCAATACATATTAAAGTCTACATGACTTGTAAAAAAATAGTGACATTTTAAATATAAAAGAATTATCCATTGTTTTCAACTATGCTTTAAGAGTCACTCCTTGCATCTTTAACCTACAAAGAAAAAAAAAATTAGAACATTGATTACTTTGATGATCTAATTAAATATGCAATATACAATGAAAAAATGTGAAGATAGGTAACAAAATCCACTAGTATTCTGTTTAATGCAAGATAAATTTTGAAATTCTAATCAACAAGTAAAAAATGTCTTACAAGTGCCAATTTGTCTTACTACGTATAATAAACCATAATAAAAATGAAAAATATTGATCTCAATCACTTCATCCATGTATGTTGTTGCATATAGAACCACAATAGTCGATCTTTTTATTAATTTTATTAGAGGGCCTAGAGGTAGCTACACAAGAGATGGGATTCCTTCTCACAAGAAAGGGTCCTCACATTGAATTAGACCAGTCCAAATTAGTCCAAAACATTCATTGGATTGGATTGGACCTGGTCCATTTATAATGAACTCACATTGGATTGGATCAGATTGGACCAAATGCAATACAATTGACACCCCTAGTTGCATCCACCATTACAAGATCATCCAATTGCTCTTAATTAGTTAAAGGCAATACCTTGTTTATGTTAAAAATATGGTGAAAGTGAATATTAAATAAAATAGAAAGATGTTAGATTTTCAAGTAGTTTATCGAATTGTGTGTTAGGTCAAGTACGGTTAAATATTTTCAAAATCTCAGTACTACACTTAATTTCAATGAACAAAGACATTACCTGATCAATGATTCTGATTACCATTCTTTGAATATGGCATAATAGGTGTTTGTACACTTGTAGTACTGCAAATAGAAGAGACAATGGGAAATGATGGAGGAGCATTTAACCCTCCAATGACGGCAAAACTACCATATCCAAAGCAGCCAGGGAGGCTGAAGCTCACAAACAGAGCATGTCAACTCCAATATTCTTCGCCATTCATTTCCACACCCACATCCAAGAGGGCAACAAGAAACAAGTTTGCCCACGGGTAAACATCAAAGACCTAATACAAATACAAATTCCCTACAACACCTAATACAAATTCCCTACAACAAGTAGTGATGTAGCACAATCCAGTCACTCCTACCTGGCGCTCGCGTGGCTCCTGAGATGTACCTGAAATGAGAGGAAGGAGGAAGAACTCCCGGGGGGTTTCCTGGTGGGAACGCACTGATGCTTAAGTTAGTACTGTGTGCAAGAAGCTGAAAGAGAATGAACACTAAGAGTGCAGGTTGCGCTAGTCATTCAAGATACCTTGTTCCTTGAGGATAAGTTCCTTATAGCTGAATTCCGTTGCTCCCGGCCCTCTGACTTCTGACAGGGCAGGTATAACCGCCATTGTCAATCTACCACAGCCGTTACAGGCAGGGCTGAGGTGGCACGCGTGGGGCCGTCGTGCCGAGTACGTGTCTGTCAGGTGTGGGACGCCTTTCTAAAGGTGGCAGGCGCGGCGAGGGGACATGCCTGCAATTCGCAGGTTTGTCGGGTACGGCGATCGGGCAGGAAGCCCTCCTATGGTATACCGAGCTGTTCTCCTGCGAATTGCTCTGAGCTGGGTCGTCCCTTGAGTGACGAGCTGCCTGCAGCCGGTTATGCTGAGCTAGCCGACCCGAGGTCTTTGTGCCTCGGGGCGTCCGAAGAAGAATCGGTGCGTTCTTGCTTGGGAGTGGCCCGAGGTCCAATGGGAGGAGCTCGAGCCTCAAAAGGGGTCAGGGTGCCCCGAACTCGGGACCCCCCGGAGTGCCTTAACCCTGGGGAGGAGGTGTGGGCGAGGCGGCTTTTGGCGAGTAGTTTACTTGCCGAGTTGTTGTGTTGAACTCGATGAGACTTCCCCACCGAGTTGTGCTCACGTCCGTTGTGCTGTCATGCTGAGTCACTATTTGAGCTAGGTCACGCCTACGTATACCTGAGCTACGAGGTCGGGCCAAATCACCCTCCATCAATTGCCCCCCACTCCCTGCATTGGCGGCGGTGACCCAGCGCAGGGAGGTCATGATGCGTTGGGTGGATTGGGTGTCGGTGTTTGTGCTGTGTTGTCACGCGTTCAGTCCAGCTGTACCGGTCTAGCGCCTGGCTCGACCAAAAAGAGATTTGAGTCGCGTCCGGGTTACGCGCAGACTTCACGCAACTTGGACTTCGCGGACGTCAAAAACGTACTAAATCGTTTTTGCCTCGAAGAACCTGCGGTTGCGGCTATAAATAGGGGGTCCCTTGGCCATTTTCTTCGCCACAAAGCTTTCATCATTAGCGTTTGAGCTCGCACCAGGGGTTTCTTAGCTCAGGTCCTCCAGTTCGTTCTGTTCTTCCAGTCCAGTTGCATTTCTTTGGTGAGTCCTCCCGAGCTTCCTTTTCCCTTCTAGTTCGCTTCTTTCTGTTAGTCCGGTATGTCGTCTAGTGTAGACAGTCTCATCGATGAGCCCGAGGTAGGTACCTTGGCTCGGGATGTCCCCTCTGCTACCCAGCCATCCGAAGTACGAGTGGCTTCGGGTCATCTGGCATCTACCTCCCACCGAGGTCGGGAACCAAATCAGTTCGAACCTTCCATAATGACCTCGGAGAGGCTTCAGGACCTCATACAGAGGTTCCGCCTCCTTAGCGAGTACTCATATAGTCTTCCCACCGGCAACTTCCCATGGGAGCACGGTCCCAGCGAGATCCTGATCTTTAGGGAGCAACTGATAGGCGGGCTCAGACTTCCACTTCACCCTTTAATTGTTGAGGTGTTGGTACACTTTAACATTACCCTGGACCAACTCCACCCGAACTCCATACAGAATGTGGTGGAGTCCATTTCTCTTTGTTTTGACCATTCCCTTTCCATAGATCTAGATGTTCTTAGTACGATCTTGGCTATAAAGAAGAGCGTTTCGGGCGCTCTCCCATGGCAAAGGCGGTCTTACTACCTGTCCCCCTGCCCGGTTTTTAAACTCATGCACAAGCTCCCGAGCAAAGTCCCAGCTTGGAAGCGGGACTACTTCGTAGTCCGGAGCAGCACGGGGTGGCCCTTCCCCACCGATTGGAGGATAGCCGTTCAAGACCCTGGTGTCATCCTGGACGAGAAGACCAAGAAGGAGCTCCAGTCACTGGCTAAGCTCGGGTTGTAATATAAAGACTTCACTTCTGAGGAGAAGCTCGTCCGAGCGGGCTTGAGTCCGGGTAGGTTTTTCCCACTTCGGCTTTTCCAATCATATATTTGCTTCGGGTTACTGATGTCGTATTTCATCGCAGGTCCCATGGAGGCGGAAAAGATAGACAACCAGAAGCTCTTCCACTAGATGAAGAGGAAGAAGCACGTGGCAAAGAAGGCGTGCGTTGGGTCCCCACAAGCTTCAACCGAACCTCGACTTCCGCAGACTTCTGCTTCGGGGCCCGAGGTGGCAGCCGTGCCCGTCATTGACTTGGAAGAGGGGGCTGTGCCTAAGGGGCCCGAGGTGATGGCGGAACCTGTCGTTAAGCCCATCGAGCCCGTTGTCAAACCCACCCGACTTGCCAGAGAAAGCGTTGCCGAGGCTAACACCGCTGCTGTCGGGGCTCATCCTGTCGACGCTGCCGCCGAGACCTCCGAGAGTTCCACTCACGATGTGGAGATGACGGCTTCTAGCTCGGAGGGTCAGGGGAGCCAAACCGTCCTGAACCCCCAATGCAGCCTGAAGAAGAGTGAGCTGGCTGCATACTCGGGGGAGGTCTGCGAGTGGGTAGAACTCACTCCTGGCCAGCTCGGCGCCCGAGCTGCCACTCATACTATAGTGGTGAGTCCCCCTTATTTCTCTTACCCGGTTCTCCTTTTTGCAGGTGAACTCCGCCATTCGCGCCTTGACCCTCCAATCAGAGCGACATTTGAGGCGGGCTCTGAAGGCTAAGGAATCATCTCACGCAGCCCATACTGAGTTGAGGGCAGCTCGTTGTCTGGTTCACCGCTTGGAGAGCGACGCCTCAGCTCAAAAGAGTTTCATCGAGGTGTTAATGTTAGAGAAGGAAGAGCTGGCTCAAGATAAAGGTAAGTTGAGGGCCGAAGTTAACGGTCTCAAGGTCGGTCAGGAGGCCTTAGGGCTCGAGGTGAGCAGCCTCAAGGCTGAGCGGGATGCTCTAAGGCTCGAGGTACAAGGCCTCAAGGAAGCGAAGGGGAAACTGGAGCACGAAGTGGGGTACCTCCAGGAGGATATAAGGGAGAAGATTTCAATCTTCGAAGGTGCTCTTGAGGAGGCCAAGACCCAGGCCGTCATTGACTATGTCAACTCTTCAAGATTCGACGATGTGATGATGGAGGCCTATCGTAAGGGCTTCAAGCTCAGTCGGTGGCTGATCAGGCACCTCTACCCCGAGCTGGACACGAGTGCCATTACTACTTCGCGGATTACTGACAACATCGTGCGTCAGTCAAAAGATGACCCCGATTCCGAGGATGAAGGTCCCGAAGATGGAGCAGAGGATGCTGGTCCAGACACTGTCTCCGAGGGGGTCCCTGATAAAGGCAGTGAGCCCCCAAAGTAGTTTGCCCTTTATATTTGTAACTTAATCTTTTCCCTTTCTGAACTGTGAATGTACTATCCTGAGCCTTTAAGCTCGGGTAAAAACTCTTGAACTTGAACTCTCTTTTTAATGAAATATAGTTTCTTTCGAGTATCTCTGAGTGCAAAAATACTTCTAAGTGTGAGTGGACTCCAAGCTGGTCAATTTAATGTATAGGTTACCCGAGCTGTCAAGCCACCGAGCTGGCGTTAAGGGTAACTGAGTGAAGTTGTGTTACTTCAGGTCGCGCGGGTTACCCCGGACTATCGGGTTACCGAGCTGAGTAAGAACAGCAAGGGTATAGGCACTGTAGGGTTTATACCCGAGCTGTCTCTCCCTTAAGGGTTAGAGATAACCAGGTTTTTGTCAGTTTGCCATGCCGAAGTGGCAACTGGGGCTTTCTTGTGACCCTTAGGCTTAAGAAGGGACTCGTAGTCTACTCTTGGATTTCACCCAGGCCAAAGTGGCGACTAGGGTCTTCTTGTGGCCCTTAGGCTCTGGGAGTGACTCGTAGTCCACTCTTCTTACCCTTACTTTCGCCCGTACCGAAGAGATGGCTGGGTCTTATGTGCCGAGGTCATGTTAGCTCGGTATTCTGGCCCTTAGGCTTAGGGAGTGGCTCGTGGCCTACTCGATTCTTACAGATAATATTGTCTTAGGTTGACAATATTCCATGCCCAAGGTATTTGTATACCTTCGAGGGTCTCGAGCTTGTATGTTCCTTCCCCGAGCACTCGTTTCACTCGGTAAGGACCTTCCCAGTTGGACCCGAGCTTGCCAGCGCCGGGCTCAGACACCATAACTTTACGAAGGGCCTGGTCGCCAACGCGGAGGTTTCGCCTCTTGACCCTGGCGTTATAGTACCGATCTACTCTCTGCTGGTAGGCTGCGGTCCTAATGTACGCGAGGTCCCTTACTTTGTCGAGTAGGTCGAGGTTGGTACGTAGCTCATCTACGTTTGTTTGATCACTATATGTTTCTAGGCACAACGTAGGTACTTTGATCTCTGCGGGGATCACTGCTTTGGTGCCATAGGTGAGATTGAAGGGTGTTTCTCTAGTGGCGGTCTTCTCCGTGGTCCGGTAGGCCCATAGGACACTGGGTAGTTCATCTGCCCAAAATCCTTTAGCTCGGTCCAGCCATGCCTTTTGTCCGCGGAGGATGGCTCTGTTCGTGACTTCTGCCTGACCGTTTGCTTGAGGGTGTGCGACTGAAGTAAAATTCTATTGGATCCCCATGTCTTCGCACCAGTCTTGAAATTTGATGTCCTCGAACTGCTTGCCGTTGTCGGAGATCAACACCCGAGGTAATCCGAAGTGGCACACGATGTTCTTCCAAAAGAAGTTTTGGACATTTCGGGTTGTGATTGTCACGAGGGGCTCGGCTTCTATCCACTTGGTAAAATAGTCCACTGCCACTACTAAGAACTTTCTTCCACCTGTTGCTGGCGGGAAAGGCCCGAGTAGATCGATGCCCCACTATGCAAAGGGCCACGAGCTGGTGAGATACTTGAGGTTGGCAGCAGGTTGGTGGTGAATATTGGCATGTCTTTGGCATTTGTCACATTTTCTGACGAGCTCAATAGCGTCTGCCTTCATTGTTGGCCAATAATACCCTTGTCGGAGTGCCTTTTGGGCGAGGGCCCTGCCCCCCAAGTGCCCACCGCATAAAGCCTCATGGGTGTCGCGGAGTACGAGCTTGGCTTCGGTAGGTCACAAGCAACGTAAGTAGGGGAGTGTGTAAGATCTCCGGTATAATTGTTCGTCTATCTTGACATGACAGAATATTATTTAAAACTTTTTAATATATCATTAAAATCATCATAATTTTAAAAAGTGTTTTTCCTAAAAGAACCAGCAATTAATTATTGATTGGATAATTGGCTTACTACTTTGATATGACTCAATTACTAACTCACTATAATTCAAAAGATAAAGAAAAACGCTTATAACTACAAAAGAGTATTCTCAATCTAAAAAAAAACATATAGTTAAGAGATTGACATATATAAGGAAGAGAAGATGGTTAAAGACCAAATGCGATACAAAGAGAAACTTACCTATTACAATCACATAATTTTTCCTAGTTGATTTATACAGTTTTTTGTGTGATGGTTTTTGAGCCTTGAATGTGCAATTATATTTGTTCTAATGATCCCTGGAAGGTGTAATTATTAACTAATTTAATGTTTGTAGAAAACCTTCTTAATATCTTTAGGAGTTTTTAGGAATGAAGAAGGAAACATCATTGCACTTTTCTCAGGCCCAGTTGGTGAAGGGGATTCCTTTAGAGCTGAAACTATGGCTGTTATGGAAGGGATCTAGAAGGCTAAAGAGCTGAATATTAGGAAGCTGGGAATAGAAGGCAATTCGAAGCTTGTAATTAGTTGGCTCCAAAAACAGGAGGAAGAGGGATGGTGGTGCAACATTTATGAGAAGAGGAAAGCTGCTAAATTGCAGAAAGGAGTAGAGGTGTCATGTAAATGGGTTAAAAGAGAAGCAAATTCTGCAGACGATACACTTGCTAAACAAGTGATGGGAAGGAATGATTTGTTTTGGGCTATACAGAAATATTTCTCTAGGGTAGTGTTTATCCCTCCCCCTTTCTTGTACTATAATTTTCTTATTTTAATAAAATTGGTTCTGTTATTGATAAAATAAAATACTTCTGGTATTTTAGATTTTCCACATATCTTAGCAAAATTAGCAAAATATCCCTACAATTTCTCCAACTCTCTACATGGCGAACTGTTCGTCTATATCAATATTACAAACCATGGTTTAAGGTCATTGTAGTTGCAATTTAAATAATTGATCATGCATGGTTTAGTGAACAGGTGGGAACACCTACCTTGTTTTACAACATCAACTTCTGTCCTATATAATTAAAAATAATGATGGGATTTTGGGAAGCCAACAGGCAAAAGAAACATACCTTCCACCTTGCATTCCTAAAAAGTAGAGAATCCATATTGAATAAATTTTCAAGCCGACCACACTCAATCAGAACAGATATTATTGCTTCAGCCAGGATCTTGTCCTGGTCAGCATTAAAGAAACACCCACGATTCTTTGCATCAAGTACTACACTTTTCCAAATGGTTCTGCTGTTGATTAATGTTTCTCCATTCCCTAAAATCCAAAGACAGTACCTACAATGGAAATGAAAACCAATTTCTAAATCCAAGACACTTGAGCATGATTGTAATAAGGTAAATCCTTATAACATTCTACCTTGCCCGTGTCAAAGCCACATTGGTTCGTTGAAAATTAGCAAGAAAACCTACTGATCCATTTCCATTAGACCTGACTGTAGATATTATTATAACATCCTCTTCACCACCTTGAAACCCATCTACAGACCGAACACTCACAGAAAAGTCACTCTGTGTTTCATATGTGCTTCCAAGTTTCTCTTGGATTGCAAAAACTTGAGCCTTGTATGGGGATATAACACCAACACTAATCCTCTGTCTTGTGGCAACTGAAGCTGTAAGTATTCAAAAAGTAAAAGTAAGCAAGTAATGAGTCAAAACTTTGATGTTAGTCTTGGGGCTCATGTGATTCATAATCCAATTCCATTTCGATATCATAAAACAATTTTCAGTTCAAACACCGGTACTCTTCTAAAGAAACAACAAATCATACCTTTATACAGATTTTTCACTATCTCAGACACCACAGCAGCCTCTACCATATTTTTCTGGCTGCATTTATGAAATGCCTCCTTACCATAAGAAACATTTATAAATGAATAAGGGCCATACATTTTATCATTAAGAATTGCCTTTCATAGCATCTTTCTTTTACATTCGGAGCATCTGAGATATGTTTTTTGTAGAATTCCAAATTTGGGAATAAGCTTATGGATGGATGCATTCTGTACTGGACATTTAAAAGGTGCGTCTCATGCCCCAAAGCCACCAACCTCTCAAACAAACTCCTTCCAAATTCAGCCTTCTCAGAGATCTGATAAACATAGAAAGTTTTAAAAAATAATGAAATAACTTTACATAAGCAGAAAGGATAAAAATTTGAAAAAACTATCCAACCTTGCTTTTTACCATTGCAGGCAATTGATGTTGATCACCTATAAGAATAGCATGTCGAACACCAGGAAGTTGTAGGGGAATGGTTGATTCACATTCTTTAAGTTGGGCAGCTTCATCAATAACTACAATTTCCATTGGTGTCATCAATTCTTCCTGCAGCTTAGATGAGCTTGAAGCAGTGCAGAAAATCAAATGAGCACTCCTAAAACAGAACTTTCTAATTGAATCTTCATCAGAAAATTCAGGAATAGAGAATGTTTCACAAAGGGATCTGAGATTCTCAAGGCACGTTTTTTTAGTCTTATAAACCAAATATGCTGCAGATCCACTATCATTGTTATTTACATTTTTAGAATGAGGAAAGATTTCCTCCAACTCTTCATTTGTAAGAGAAACATTTTGTAAGAGTGTCCCTAGAGATTGAAGCAGATCAAGAGCTCTTACCATTTTCTGTACAACTCCTTCTGAAATAAAAGATGTAGGAAGGTGGGTACAAAAAATTTTAATAAAAAGCTCTAGGCATTTCTCAATGGAACCAAACCTTGCTCTTATAAACTGTCCAAGTGTCTGAAACTCATTCTTTTTTGGTTTGAATTTTTTCTTGGACTTTATCAAATGCTTCTCAATTCTAATTTTTATAGTATTTCTAAGATTTATACAGTTTTTCCTTAGGACCCATTTATTTCTAGAATTCTGGACCCGGGGGAGGAAAGTCCATCAACGGGATTGTGGTTTCCATTGACCACTTTTTCATGCTCATTTTTTGGATTCATGTGGGACCTGTTGCTTTGTTGGGTAAATGGTACTCATCTCCTAGGTGGGTAAGTAACTTTCCTACCTAGGGGAAAATTGATAAAAAAATGTGTTGGGACAATTTTGGCCATACAATGACTTTTTGTGGATAAAAGAGTCATTGTCTAATTTATTTTGGAATCAAAAGAACATAAGTAAGTGTTTCCTAGGTAATACTCACCCTAGTAAGTTCACCTATTTGATGGTTACCTCTCACAACCTCCTTCCAAATACCCTTCATGATTTTTCCACAATCTTTAATGGGTAGACCAAATATTCTCAATCTAAAATGCCTTTTAATTATTCCTCTAACTAGCTCAAACACCATTCGCTAAATAATCAAAACTACCTTTGATGAATCATGTTATCATCCTTAAAATAAAATCTCCACCAACTGTTACATAGATCCAAATCAAGCCTTTCCTTGACATTGCCCAAGCCATTCCTTCTATTACTACTCTAACAAGGACCATAGCAAGTCACTTCTTCCAAACTAAAAACATTGATCATATCTTTATTTCTAATAAAATCCAACTTACTTGGCCACTTCCACACCCCTTATCCTCCTTGTATGGGATAAAATATTCATGTCCCCAAAGCACTTACCCGTTTACCATTCTGCACCTGGTTTTGCACTTCCAAGTTCCAATGAGAGGCTACCCTGTTTCTATACTTTCTATGGATTGATTAGACATGCATGAAAACCGAGCCATGCGTGCAAAGAGAAGCATAAATATAATGGTTCCAGAGTATTAAGGAAATGCAAGTTACCAATGGAGGTTCTCACCCAAGTTTAGAATTTACCAATGGTGGTTCTCACTCAAGTTTAGAAGTTACCAATGGAGGCTCTCACCCATGTTTAGAAACAACTAAATAGGAAGAAAACCATTTAAGAAATATTATACATAGGTAATTGCCTATTCTCTTCTTGCTTTCCATTATTATTTTATTCTTTTGTGTATATATATATATATATATATATTGTACCCTAAACCCCTTGGTTGATATATACAAGGAATACAAATTTTTACATTGTTTAGAATTGCTCTTGTCCCTTCTTTAACTTGGTATTAGAGCCAAGACTTGAAGGTCCACTATGGCTGCAAACAGTGCTGATTCGTTTGAAGTTGTGAGCTCTAATTTGTTTGACCTTCAGAACATGACCACTATGGTGGCCATGAACTCTATTCCCAATATGTCTCCTTATCTCACCATCAAGTTGAATGGATAAAATTTTATACTATGGAGAGCTCAACTTTTAGCAGTGCTTAGAGCATACAAGTTGATGGGTTTGATTGATCGACCAAGGCACAACTAAAGGAAATCCCAGATTTGAATGATGGCAGTATGAAAATTTTTAACCCAAACTATTCTTCTTGGGTACAGTTGGACCAACTTGTTTTGAGTTGGCTTGTTGCATCTCTGACAGAGGGCATATTAGCCCAAGTTGTTGGATTGTCTATTACAGCCGAAGTCTGGAGTGCCCTAGAGAGATCATTTTCTTCTCATTCATGATCTTGGGTACTATAACTTAAGTGTCAACTTTAAAATATTAATAAAGGCAACTTGTCTATAAGTGATTATATTCAAAAAGAAAGAACTATTGTAGACAATTTGTTTGCTGTTTCTAAACTAGTAGCAAAAGAGGATCTTGTTCTATATGTTTTTTTTTTCGACTAGGAAATGAATATGAATATCTCATCACTGCTATTACTAACAGAACTGATCCTGATCAGTTAGGAATCAATGATATTCTTGATCTACTTCTTAGTCATGAATCTTGGCTTACTCAACATAATGTCTCCACTGAAGCTCCCCATGCTAATATTGTTGCAAACAATAACAATAATAATAGCAAGAGCAACAATAATAACCCTCAGTTTTAGATCTACAGAGGAAACTATGCCTGTGACAAAGGCAGGGGGCATGGCAATCAACCTGGACGAGGATAAGGTCGAGGTAGAGGTAACCCAATTGTTTGCCAATTGTGTAATAAACCCGGACTTGAAGCATTAAAGTGCTATAAATGATATGATCTTTCGTATAAAAGAGAAAACAACAATAGTTCTCCAGGTCCTACTGCTGCATTTCATAGTGGTATTTCTTCCTACAATGGTTCAATAGCTAATTTTGATCCCATCTGGTATCCCAATAGTGGAGCAACCCACCACATGACTCTAGATGTTGATAAATTATAGAACAAGTCTAAATTTTTGGGTATGGATCAAGTGAAAATTGGTAATGAAGAAGGTTTGGCAATTAAGAGTATTGGTTATTCTTCTATAGATTATGATCAACATCAATTTAAATTGAAAAATGTTTATCATGTTCCTACTTTGACAAAGAATTTGATTTCTGTTAGTAAATTTACAAGAGATAATGATTTGGTGTTTGAATTTCACCCAGACTTCCTTTTATTGAAGGATCGTATATATGGGGGGAACTTTAATTAGAGAACCAGAAGAGATGGACTATATCAGTTTCTAGGCACTAATGGCGACACAGAGAATTCATCCTAAGTGTTCGTTGGAGAAAGCGCTTCTCTTTAGGATTGGCATCATCGACTTTGGACATGCTTCTTTAAAAGTTGTTAAATTAGTAATTTCTAAATTTGGTTTGCCCTATTCAGGAAATGTTAGTGACAGTTTTGTTTGTGAGGCTTGCCAATTAGGCAAAGCCCATCGTTTAAATTTGTCTATTTCTTCTAGTAGTATTTCACAACCTTTGGAAATAATTTATTCAGATATATGGGGACCTGCCCTGGTATTATCTACAAAAGGTTATAAATATTATATCTTGTTTATGGATGCATATTCAAATTTTTTTTTGAATTTATCCCCTTGAAAGGAAGTTAAATGTTTTTGATACTTTTCTCAAGTTTAAGAGACATGTTGAAAATTTGTTTTCCACTAAAATTAAAATGTTCCAAAGTGTTTAAGGAGGAGAATTCTATAAATTATCTCATTTCTTGGACAATGAAGGAATTTTGCATCGAGTGAGTTGTCATCATACTCATGAGCAAAACGGAAGTGCTGAATGGAAACACCGGTATATTATTGAGTCCACTCTCTCTCTACTAGTGTCCTCCTCTTTCCCCAAATCCTTATGGGCCAAAGTAGCAGAAATTGCAATTTTTCTCATTAATCGGTTGCCTACACCAGTCATTGGTAATCTCTCTCCATATGAAAAGTTGTTTGGCCATAAACTTGATTATTCTATACTAAGAAGTTTTAGTTGTCTTTCCTATCTTCTCATTCGGCCATATAACAAGCACAAAATGGACTATACGTTTATTTGTTGCATTTTTATCGGATACAGTTCATCTCATAAAGGGTACAAGTGCTATAATCCAGTAACTTCACAACAAATTATTGCCAGACGTATGGTTTTTGATGAGAAATAGTTTCCTGAGATTCACTCCAGATAGTCTTTCCTCTGGACCTCTAGATTCAGCATCAATCACTCTACTTCCTATCCCCTCAGTTGTTGGTGCGTAGGAGAATTCTATTTCTCCCCATGATACTACTTCTACCAAGCAAGGTACAACTTCGGGTTCCTCTTTTATTGTTTCCCCTCTAGCTGCATGAACACACTCTATGACCACTTGTTCCATGTCAGCCCGCCTTGCTCAAACTGCCACAAGGTATTCCCTACCCGAAGGACTTCTAGCAGAGAGTGGGCCGAATGATGTAGAATCATCTTGCTATTCTCAGGCGTTCAAGTCTGCTTACTAGTGTTTTTCTATGGCCTCTGAGTTTCATGCTCTTCTTAGAAATGAGATGTGGCAACTTGTTCCCTATGAACCCACTATGAATGTTTTTGGCTCTAAGTGGATCTACAAGATCAAGAGGAAGCCTGATGGCTTTGTAGAAAGGTATAAAGCCATATTAGTTGCTCAAGATTTCTCTCAGGTTCTTGGTGTTGATTTCACTAATACTTTCAGTCCTGTTGTTAAGCCAGCCACTATCTGTGTAGTCATATCTCTAGCCACATCACAAGGAAGGGGCATCAAATAGTTGGATGTTCACAATGCTTTTTTGAATGGTTTTATTCAAGAAAATACATATGAGACAATCCAAGGGTTTCAAGGATCAGACATGACTGGATTATTTTTGCAAGTTAAAATAAAGCTCTTTATGGTCTTTGTCAAGCTCCTCTTGCTTTGTTTTCCTGGCTCAGTAACCGGTTACATGATCTTGGTTTCAGAGGCTCTCAGTGTGATCTTTCTCTTTTCATCTATAACAAAAATAATATCTCTATATATGTTTTAGTATATGCTGATGATATTATTGTTACTGGGTCATTTGCTTCTCATGTTTCTCAACATATTATGAATTTGTTTTGAAGTTTCTCTCTTAAGGATCTTGGATCTCTACATTATTTTCTTGATGTAGAGGCTCATCAAGACAAGAACGAGTTGTTTCTCTCTCAATGGTGCTACATTCTTGATCTTCAATAGAAGACCAATCTTGCAGCTTACAAACCTTTGACCACACCTATGGCACCTACATCCAGGTTGTCAAAATTCCAGGGCGAGCCTCTACTTGACCCCACTCAATATCTTAACATTGTTGGTGGCATTTGCTGTGAACAAGGATGCCAATTTCTTCAAACTCCCATTGATGATCATTGAACTGCAGTGAAACATATTCTATGTTATCTCAAAGGTACCATTGATTTTGGGCTCTTCTTTGCTGTTAAATCTCATGGATCTTTAGTTGCATTTTCAGATGCTGATTAGGTAGGCTGTCCTGATGACTGCCGGTCTACTGGTGGTTATGGTATTTTTCTTGGTTCTCATTTGATCTTCAAGAGTGCTAAGAAACGAACCACCGTTGCTTGTTTCAATGCTGAAGCTGAGTTCCGTTCCTTAGCTAATACTACAATAGAAGTATTATGGCTTCAGTCTCTTACGGGATTTGGGTGTTCATCAGTCTCTTACGGGATTTCGAGTTTCGAAATCAAAATTTTTTGGAATCGGAATTGAAATGGTCTATTCCCATAGTCTCTATTTAGTTCTGATAGGAATGGAAATGAGAATTAGAATCAGCAGGAATGAGATTTCATTCCCAAAGGAAGGGCAGGGAATGACCATTCCCACAAATGGGGGAATCCATTCCAGCAAGGATGGGAATGGGATTCCAATTCCGCCCAACCGAAAGGTCAGAATTGGAATTATTCCAATTCCGATTCCAGACATCTATTCCTGCGAGCCAAATGGGGCCTTAGAAAGGCTGAATACAGGTATCAATGATCAAGTACTGTTTCTTTCCCTCCTATCTTAGTTTTCTGTTTGTCCCCTTATACTATTTTGTGGTTCTTAACACTGGGTATTAGGATACTGTCCATGGATATGTTCTTTGAAACGGTTTTGGAGGTGCCTACAAAGCAGTGATGTTGTGGAGGGTAGAGAAATCCTTATCCATGAATAGGGTATTTTCAGCTTGCATTTGTTTAGTATTAAGACAAGTCCACCTCCCTCTATAATCTGAACAGATAGCGGGGGGATAATTCTTTGTCTTGTTAATTTGTTGTTCATACTTCATGTTTCTGATTTGTTTAAACAGATGAAAAGAAGAATTGAGAAAATGAAGGGAAGATAGAAAGTTGGGAATGGGTTTGGTTGTTTTCTTGATGGGTTTATTAAAAGGAAGATTGTGAGATGGTTAAGATGAAACAGTGGGATGAGTGGAAATTGAATACATAATTAGAAAGCAATATTGGTTTATAGAAGAGGGAAGTATAACAAACGGGAAATATAGTTAATAAGGTAAGAATTGGAGGAATGTGGGGGTGAGTCCTTCAAAAAGCCCAGGCGGTTAGGTAGTGAGGATGCCAATAGGGCTCTTCAGCGCCAAGACCTTGCTCTTAAGAAGAGAAGTGGTCCATTATTGCTAACTGAGGTCTCTTTTGTGATGCTTGCTTCTCTTCATCCTTTGGAGCATTTAGGATTATAAGTCAAGGACCTATTATTTTTGGACCTCACTCTGTCCTTGGTCGGTTAATTACAACCAAGTGGGGTTGGATAGAATGTAGGAGAATTTCTATAATGTTGGCTGGCTGGTACGTACTTGGGTCTATAGCTTATTCCCCTCTTTTTTTTTTTTATTAAATTCTCCTATTTCTCTTGGTCCACACAATTCTTAACACCGCAGCAGGGATAAATTTCCAAACACATTTCCCTTTTTGGTTCAGCCCTGGAAAGTTCCAACACCATAGCAGTTCTTTAACTGCCCTTGACATGGCCCAATAGATCCCTGCAACTTTGAGGTAGTGCCACCAGATTTGAGAAGACACCAAACAGGTGGAGACATGGGATGTCAACAGATTCAACCATTTGATCACATAACCCACCATACAGATCTTGGATTATTTGAACACCTTTCTAAGCAAGTTTTGAATATTTTTTTTATTAGAAATGTCCTTCAAGTTAGAAATCTTTGGTTTCTCCTAAATATTTAGTGTGGTGGACTTATGTAGCAAACTATGTCTGCTACGCAGTTCAACTAAGATAACAGTCATTTCTAGTGTGATTAGGTAGTAATCTTACAAGAATGTATCTGATTTTCTTTTATCCTAAAGGGTATAGATAAATCCTAACTTAAAGAAAACCAATTAATCACTAATCGTCCATTTGGTTTCTACGAATAAGTGCCTAGAATCGAAATCGGAATCCTACTGTTTGTTTGACAGCAATGAGATTCCGATTCCCATTTTCGGGCCGGGGAATGGGATTCCCTCATATGGGGGAATGGCCATTTCAGACCTTCCCCTAGGGAATGGGATTCCCATTCTAGAGTCTGTCAAGAAGCTAAA
Source organism: Nelumbo nucifera (assembly GCF_055504915.1). Classification (NCBI taxonomy): domain Eukaryota; kingdom Viridiplantae; phylum Streptophyta; class Magnoliopsida; order Proteales; family Nelumbonaceae; genus Nelumbo; species Nelumbo nucifera. The sequence goes on from NC_142652.1 coordinate 46,500,971, forward strand.
GAATTTGTGACAAAAGCCCGCCAAATCCTAAATACTAATAAAATAAAAAAATTATTAAATTAATAATAAGATGATAATAATAATAATAAATAGTAATATATTAATAAACTGTAACAAAATATTAGTACAATAGTACTATAATAAAATATTAATAAATTGATAATAGCAAACAAAGATATTAAATATTAAATATACTAATAATAAAATATTAATATCATATAATTAAATATCAAAAAAAAATATAAAATATTAATATAATATAATTAAAGAAATAATAAAATACTAACATATTAATTATAATTAATATTATAATAATAAACAAAAATAATAGAAATAAATAAACTAATATGAAAACAATAATACAATATAATAGAAAAATAAATTATTAATAAAATAATCATAAATTAATGATAAATACTAAAATATTAATTATTAAATACTAATAAAATAATAATAACAAAGTACTAATAAAATAAAGTTATATATTCCTAAAATATTAATAAAGTAATAATAAAATAATAAATAGACTAATACAAAATTGAAAATTTTTAGTTGATTCTGATTCTAGCTCTTAATCAACCAAATAGGAACAATCAAAATCTGATTCCGATTCTTAATTGAACTTGTTGATGCTCAGATTGGCCGAAGACAACAAGGTAATTTCGCTCCCAAGCTTCGGTGGCGATGGCCGAGGGCTTCGAAGGTTCGAAGGAGGGGAAGCCGAGGCCGAGGACTATGTCCAAGGCGGAAGGTCCTTTTGGATACAGTAGGAGCCGAAGGCTGGTACCCAATGTAATGTGCGAGAGGTCCAAAGGAAGTCTTGTAAGAACAGAGGTGTCAGAGGCCTTAGTACAAGCGTAAAGTGAGTCAGAGGTCTGGAGCCAAAGGGTCCAGACGAGGACTTAAATAGCACTTAAGTTCTCCAAAGGGAAGTGATGCTTAGAGATTACTGTAGCTCCAAATTGAGTATAGAGAGTTTAGCCCCTTAGAGGTGGACCAGGTCAAGTCTTTAGCCAAGAGGTTCCACATACCTTAGTTATACAGACTTAGGGTTGCTAGCATCGGTGAGCGACCGTGGAACCCCACTGAGGGAGAAATCTGCATATACAAGCATTTTTTGGAGTTTGGCCTTAGGTTTTCCCCTTCCTCCTTTAATCTCTGAGTTGCTGGAGTGGTATGACATCACTCCCCTTCCTCCTTTAATCTCATAGTTGGAAGGACAAGTTTTTTTATGTTTCTTGCCTCGAAGGTTGGAGGTTCAGGTCAAGGTGGGGAGAGGCCAGTGTAGTAGTCGACAAGTGTCCCCCTCCGCTCCGGGACGAGGAGGCCGCTGACATAGCCCACCTACACGTGATGGGGACAATCCAAGACAAGACACTGGTGGAGGAGGAGGTTCCATTAGTGTTCACGGGGCTCAGCCCAGCCCCCCTCGGTAGGAGAGGTCCTATAGTTCCTTAACACGTTGCCACTCGTCCTTGTTCTATGATACTGATCTATTTTTCTTTCACTTGTAGAGGTGCCTGTGGACACCAAGAAAATGTTTATAGAGCGTGCTCGTGCCAAGCAGAAGGAGCGAGCAAACCAGAAGGCGGGCTCACAGACACCAAGGGGACAGCTTGTGACAGCTTCACAACAGGTCCCCGCCACGGGGGCAGCTCCAAAGGTCCCTACCAAGGGGACATCTGCCTAGGTCCCTGCCAAAGGGACAACTCCACAGGTCCCAGCCAAAGGGAAGGGGCCGGCCGAGGTCACGAAAAAGCCAATCGAGGCTGCGAAGGAGCCCGCAAGGGGGCCGAGGCGGGTAGGAAGAGGACTTAAGAGAACATCTGCTGAAGAAGGTGGCCCACAATGAGCGTCCTACTGGGGCCGCCACGATGAAGGGTCCTCCTGCCAAGGAGCATTACGTGGGGCTCTCATCTGCCCCCACATCTGCACAAGAGCTCGCTGAAGGGGCCGAGCACTCTTCCAAGGTCTTCCACCCCCGATAGTCAGTTCACGAGGAGGACTCTATTATCGAGTAAGGGGTTAGCCATGCCCTGGTGAGCGGGGTAATTCTCTCAAGAGATCGCTTCTGGATGATGCAAAACTCACCGCGATCAATCTATGACAAGGGGCTGCACCACTTGGCTGAGGTAATCTTTTTGTATTAATCACAACGTTCTTTTGTTTTTCTTTGTTGTAGCTTTTGCTAATGGTTCTCACTGTAGGCCTGTCTCCACTTCGTCGTCTAGGGGACCGGATGAGCCTCAACCTGGCCCACTTGGACAAGCTCGAAAAGGAGAAGGAGAAGCTCCAAAAGGCTGCCACCGCTGCTGATGAGAAGTTCGCCAAGTTCAGGATGGGCCACAAGGACGAGCAGGTGCTTCGACTAAAGGCCGAGGAGAAGCCGAAGGAGGCATAGAAGGACCTCTCCAAGGAGCAAGAGGAGAAGGTTCGCCTTGAGAGCATCATCTTCGAGGCCTAGCGGTGAGTGGCCAACGCCGAGGGGTGCACTGTTGAGTCCGAAAAGTGAGCGGCAGTGGCAGAGAGAAAGGCAACTAAAGCAGCGAAGTGGGCGGCTGAAGCTGAAGGGAAGACTGTTGAGGTGCTGAAGCGGGCAACCAAGGCTGAGAAGAACGTGGCAGAGGCTGAAGGGAAAACTATTGAGGCATTGAAGCAAGCAATCAAAGCAGCGAAGCGAGCCGAGGAGGCAGAGAAGCGAGTAGAGGACCTTGTTGACAAAGCATCTAGGATGTACCTAGACAGGATCGAGGATACCAAGAAAGTCCTCAAGGAGATGTTGGACTTTGATGAGGCTGCTTAGGTTGCCAAGGTTGCCGATGGTGGCGTGGACTCTGCCCTTCTCCCGGCTCGGGGTGAGGCCTAGTGAGGCCTTCTTCCTTTTTCTTTTTTCTTCTTCTTTTTTTTTGTTGCTTGATGTAAATGTGCTTGGCTTAAGAGGCCACAAAACTTTTTTTTGTAAAGGCTCAAAATTTGATGAAGTGTAATGACAAAATCAAGCATTCTTTTTGTACATTGTGCTCCTTTTGTTCTATGCAATGTGTTCTCCCTTTCTTTTTTACTTTTTCTTTTTTTTTACCGAGGGGTCCTTACCCCTCCCAATGGCGAAACCATAACGCACACATGAAAAGTAGCTTGTATTGGCTCGTTACACGCACACCTTAGATTATTAGGAGGGAAGGGACGAGATAGAGTTGCATGACCGTAGTGCGGCTTACCTAGCCTAGTTCTTTCTAAGTGTCCACTTTGGCAAGGCCAAGGTGGCCTATTGAAATGTGGGGAAGAGGCCGAGGTAGAGCCGTAGCTCGCCTACCTCCCTTCCTCCTGTGGTTATTTAGGCAAAGCCGAGATGGCTCATCGAACGGTGGGAGGGGCCGAGGTGGGGCCGAAGCCTGCCTGGTTCCTCTCCGAGTGGTTACTTTGGGATCTTGGGCCGAGGTGAACCACTGTGTTTGTCGGGGTTGCCGCCTTTAGTTAATCACACTAAGTGTATAAGGCCAAGAGGCCATCGGCCACCGGGCGGGCCGTGAGGCGTGTGTGGCCTCGGCCATCCTGGTATACTTTGGCGAGGCGTTTATTTAGGGTGTTCGCTACTAGTTATGTGCCTTAGCGAAGGTCCGACAAGAGGGCGTGGTCCTCGGGAGAGGCCATACACCTTGGTCAGTCATGAAGCCGAGGGGTCTTAGAGACTTGGTGGGAATACATACTAAGCATTGAGCCAAAGAGGAACTTTGCTTCATTCATTCATTACTTCCTAAAAAAATTACACTCATTTGTAGTACATCCAGAGTTTCTCCGAGTTCCACGTCTGAGGGACAGGTCTTCCATATAAATTTTCTAAACAAAAGGTGCTGGGGCCGATGACTTGCTTGGTCCTGTAAGGGCCTTCCTAGTTGGGGTCTATCTTTCCTACTCCAGGTTCGGGGACCATGACCTTCTTGAGGACGAGGCCTCCCTCTTGGTAATGCCTTTCTTTCACTTTGGAGTTGTAGTAGCGGGCCACTCGTTACTAGTAGGTGGCCACCCTAATTTGCACTTGCTCTCAGGCCTCTTCTAACAGGTCTAAGTTTGCTCTAAGTGCTTCACTATTCTCGGCCTCGTTGTACGCTTCGATCTGAAGTGTTGGTTGGCCGATCTCTACTGGAATTACTACTTCTGTACCATAGGTTAGGCCAAACGGGGTCTCTCCCATGGCCATACGAGGTGTGGTTCAGTATGCGCAGAGGACACTGTGGTGGACTTATGTAGCAAACTATGTCTGCTACGCAGCTCAACTAAGATAACAATCATTTCTAATGTGATTAGGTAGCAATCTTACAAGGAATGTATCTGATTTTCTTTATCCTAAAGGGTATAGATAAACCCTAACTTAAAGAAAACCAATTAATCACTAAGTGTCCATTTGGTTTCTAGGAATAAGTGCCTAGAATCGAAACTGGGATCCTATTGTTTGTTTGACAGCAATGAGATTCCGATTCCCATTCTTGGGCCGACGAATGGGATTCCCTTGTATGGGGGAATGGCCATTCCAGACCTTCACCTAGGGAATGGGATTCCCATCCTAGAGTCCGTTAAGAAGCTAAAGAATTTGTGACAAAAAGCCCCCCAAATCCTAAATACTAATAAAACAAAAAATATTATTAAATTAATAATAAGATGATAATAATAATAAATAGTAATATATTAATAAACTGTAACAAAATATTAGTACAATAGTACTATAATAAAATATTAATAAATTGATAATAGCAAACAAAGACATTAATTATTAAATATACTAAGAATAAAATATTATTAAAATATTAATATCATATAATTAAATATAAAAAATATTATAATAAAATATTAATATAATATAATTAAAGAAATAATAAAATACTAACATATTAATTATAATTAATATTATAATAATAAACAAAAATAATAGAAATAAATAAACTAATATGAAAAAAATAATACAATATAATAGAAAAATAAATTATTAATAAAATATTCATAAATTAATGAGAAATACTAAGATATTAATTATTTAATACTAATAACATAATAATAACAAAGTACTAATAAAATAAAGTTATATATTCATAAAATATTAATAATGTAATAATAAAATAATAAATAGACTAATACAAAATTGAAAATTTTTAGTTGATTCTGATTCCAACTCTTAATCAGCCAAATAGGAACAATCAAAATTTGATTTTGATTCTTAATTGAACTTGTTGATGTTCGAACTAGTCGAGGACAACAAGGTAATTTCGCTCCTGAGCTTCGGTGGTGATGGCCGAGGACTTCGAAGGTTCGAAGGAGGGGAAGCCGAGGCCGATGACTATGTCCAAGGCGGAAGGTCTCTTCAGATACAGTCGGAGTCGAAGGCTGGTACCGAGTGTGGTGTGGGAGAGGTCCTGCAAGGACAGAGGTGTCAAAGGCCTCAGGTGGGTACCCGAGGCGAGGATTCCATCGATCAAGTCAGTACGAGCGTAAAGTGAGTCAGAGGTCTGGAGCCAAAGAGTCCAGACGAGGACTTGAATTGCACTTAAGTTCTCCAGAGGGAAGTGATGCTTAGAGATTACTCCAGCTCCAAATTGAGTCCAGAGAGTCTAGTCCCTTACCTTGTGGGGGGTGCTTTGTATTTATAGCAGGCGTCACCTGGGAGTAGTTGGGTCTGGATGTTTCCAGATACGAGCCGTACGAGGGCCTGGCGAGATCCTCTGCTAGAGCCATGCGGTGCTTTTGGATTGGGAACATCCAGTCTGCGCCTGAGCCCCGAGTGTCCCCATGGTACGCTTAGGTTGGCGCCCTCTGGTTCAACACGCGTCAGCCTCGTACAGTCCAGCCAGATGCGCCTACATCACTTGCCCCCCACTCCCGAGGCCAAGGTGGGGGTTAAGAAGGGGGGCCTCGGCTTCGGCTAAAGGGAGTGTCAATTATTAGTAGGTGCCGTTGGACCTTGTTCGGTGGAGCATACCCTATAGTGGAGTCACCTTCGTCTCGCTTTTGCATTTGTCTGATTTTTAATTCGGGAAGGTGAAGTGAAGCTGTGGATGCCTCGGCTTTGGCTAGGTAGCTTGAGGCACAGGGGGCTCGGCGGAACCGACCCCATACTTCCTATTGGTGATGGTCTAGGGCCGTGTGCGGCACAAGATCGTGCTTGATACGAGTTCGGCGTAGGGAGATCCTTCCGTGAGGGGGACGGTTGCCTTCGAGTGAACCAGTTCAATGCTCTGCCTGGTCCGTTCGTGCTAGCCGGTGGGTTGCAGCGAATGGACCCGCTGGATCCCCCGACGTCGTTTCATTTCCTCGAGGCTGGGCATCAGTTGGCAGACGCTGTTTCATCTCCCTGAAGCTAAGCATCAGTCAAGTATCATTTCGTCTCCTGAGGTCAAGCGTCGGGTGTCACGTCCTAGATGGGCAGAGGAGGCGGGAGACTTGCAGCCATTGGATTAGGCATGATCTGAGTTGTCTATTCTCTTATAAATAGAGGACATAGTTGTGGTTGTTTCGTCATTTGTCTCTAGGCGCTCTTGTTATCGAGTGAATTGCTCCTAGACCTTCGACAACAAACTTCATCTTTTCACTTTTTTCCTCCATCTTCTAGGTAATTCCTTGAAAACATGTCTTTCTTCGACTTTGGTACTAAGTGCTATGAACTTCCGAATGGTTCGGAGGGGAGCTCTCCTCGGACCTCTTCTCCTCTCTCTTCCTTGGGTCCTTTGGCTGTTGTTCCCTTTAGGCAGGTGGTGATGGTGCTGAGGGAAAGAGTAGCCTTTGGGGGTGCCGAGGGTAGCCACCGAGGCAATGACTCTCCCCGTGAGAGCACCGCATCAGTATCGCCGAGGGAGCCCGAAGGGTCCCCACAGGCCGAGGGGGAGCTAGACCTAGAGACTATCCTGGGACCCATGGCTGGGAGCGTTGCTCGAAGGGTGGCGCAGCTGACCTCCCACGCTCGGAGTTCGATAGCTCCTTAGAGGTGGACCAGGTCAAGTCTTTAGCCAGGAGGTTCCACATACCTTAGTCATACACACTTAGGGTTGCTAGCATCGGTAAGCGGCCGTGGAGCCCCAATGAGGGGGAAATCTGCATATACAAGCATTTTTTGGAGTCTGGCCTTAGGTTTCCCCTTCCTCCTTTAATCTATGAGTTGCTGGAGTGGTATGACATCACTATTGGCCAGCTCATCCCCAACGTCCTTAGAACCATTATAGCCATGCTAGTTTGGGCTTGGCTTCGGGATGTGGAGTTGAGTCAAAGATGTTTTGTGCCATGTTTGTACCTCGGAAGCATGCTTCCGAGGCCAGTATGTACTACTTCCATCCTCGGAGGGGAAGACCAGTTTACAACCCTTCGTCCACGGTTGGAAGGACAAGTATTTGTATGTTTCTTGCCCCGAAGGTTGGAGGTTCAGGTCAAGGTGGGGAGAGGCCAGAGTAGTAGTTGACAAGTGTCCGCCTCCACTCCGGGACGAGGAGGCCGCTGATGTAAGCCAGTTACTCAGGATGGGGACAATCCAAGCCGAGCCATTGGTGGGGAGGAGGTTCTATTAGTGTTCGTGGGGCTCAACCTAGCCCCCCTCGATAGGAGAGGTCCAATAGTTCCTTAACACATTGATCCTCGTCCTTGTTCTACGACACTGATCTATTTTTCTTTCACTTCCAGAGGTGCCCATGGATGCCAAAAAAATGTCTATAGAGCGTGCTCGTGCCAAGTAGAAGGAGCAAGTGAACCAGAAGCGGGCTCACAGACACCATAGAGGCCCGCCGAGGGCATGCTCGCGAGGAACGAGTGGGCGCCTGCTCCCACCAAGGGGATAGCTTCACAACAGGTCCCCACCACAGGGTCAGCTCCAAAGGTTCCTGCCAAGGGGACATCTGCCTAGGTCCCTGCTAAAGAGAAAACTCCACAGGTCCTAGCTAAAGGGAAGGGGCCAGCCGAGGTCACAAAGAAGCCAATCGAGGTTGCGAAGGAGCATGCCAAGGGGGCCGAGGTGGGTAGGAAGGTGGCCCACAACGAGCATCCTATCGGGGACTTCACGATGAAGGGTCCTCCTGCCAAGGAGCATTATGTGGGGCCCTCATCTGCCCCCATATCTACACAAGAGCTCGCCGAAGGGGCCGAGCACTCTTCCACGGTCTTCCGCCCCCGATAGTCAGTTCGCGAGGGGGACTCTATCACCGAGGAAGGAACTAGCCAGGCCCTGGTGAGCGGGGTGATTCTCTCAAGAGATCGCTTCCGGATGATGCAAAGCTCGTTGCGAGCCATCTATGACAAGGGGCTGCAGAACTTGGCTGAGGTAAGCTTTTTGTATTCATCGCAGTGTTCTTTTGTTTTTCTTTGTTGTAGCTTTTGCTGATGGTTCTCACTGCAGGCCTGTCTCCACTTCGTCGTCTGGGGGACCGGATGAGCCTCAACCTAGCCCACTTGGACAAGCTCGAAAAGGAGAAGGAAAAGCTCTTGAAGGCTGTTGTCGTTGCCGAGGAGAAGTTCACCAAGTTCAGGACGAGCCACTAGGATGAGCAAGTGCTTCAACTAAAGGCCGAGGAGAAGCCGAAGGAGGCATAGAAGGACCTCTCCAAGGAGCAAGAGGAAAAGGTTCGCCTCGAGAGCATTATCTTCAAGGTCCAGTGGCGAGTGGCCAATGCCGAGGGGTGCACTGCTGAGGTCGAGAAGTGATGAACCTACAATTTATCTATAATTTTTGAGGATTTTAGCCTGGATTTTTTTGCCGGTTTTATTAAATTTTGCCTTAATTTAGCTTAATGCTAAGAATAAGATTTAGGGGTAATTAATCCAAGAAAAGGAAGGAAAAAGGCAAGGAAAGAAGGTTCAAAAAGACCAAATTCAGCCCAGCCTAGTTGTGGGAGCAAGAGAGAGCATTTCTGCCCAAGAAGAGCAAGTGGATTCCTTGAGAAAACCCAAGAAAAGAAAGCCTAGGTAAGAGTAGAATTCAACCCAGCAAAGAAGGCCCATTCTCAGCCCAAAAGAGCAGCTCAAAGTATAGCTATCATGTGTTAAGAGAGAGCCTAAGTGCAGCCTAAATAGCAGCCCTTAGGATGCTTTAAGAGAGCTCTAGAAAGTTCAAGAAAGGGTTGTAATACACCCCATTATAGAGGCTTCAAGAATGTGCAAGAGCCCCCTTGAAAAACTATATAAGGAGGCCTCTAGGAGGGGGGAGATGTGTTCAATTGCTTGAGAGGAAGCTCTCCCACTCTTAGAGGTTCAGTCACTTTGAGAGAAGAGAAGAGAAGAAGGTTAGGCGCAAGGAAGAAGAAGAAGAAGGGATGAAGGAGTTCAAGTCAAGCAAGCAAGAAGAGAAGGTGAGTTCGAAATTGAGGGTTTGTGATTCAGAGATCTTTTGTAATAAATCAATTGTAGTTTCATTCTCCTTTAATTTGGATTCAGTTTCTTTATTATATCTTCTTTCTTGTTTCTCCTTCTTCCATTCTTCTTTGATGTATTTCAGATTGTAAAATTTCAGTTCAGCAATCTATATCTTTTTTATTCATTCGAATGGTTATGAATTGTACTTGAAGTTTCTTGAATAAGGGTGTTATTGTAGATTAATTCGGCCAATTAACCTTCAAAACTCAGATCTAAATTCACAGATCTGAGATTGCAAGATCTGAATTGTTTGAAAGAGAATTCAGATCTACAATTTTCAGATTGGCCGAATGGATCTAAAGCTTGGAATTCATAAAGTGCTTGAGAGAGACTCTAGGAATTCAGATCTATTATTCAAGAACTGAATTGGATGCAAGGTTAGAGATAATTTGCACAATTCTGTTGGTGATCAATTCAAATTTGAATTGATACCTTAGAAGTGTTTGAAGAAATGCATGCATGGGGAGATCTTTGATAGAGATATGGGGATCATCACTCATGCATAGATTGAACATGCGCTCGGGAGAGGTTGTTCATGACCTTGGGGTTTCACCAAACCAAGGCTCAATCATGATTATTCGAATGATCCAAATTGATAAATTGCTGAATTCTGAGATTGATATTTACTGCTTATTATTCTAATTTGAATTGAAGGCAATTGGGCCAATAATTTAGATAGATTTTAGTTTTGAATTTTTAGCTTTTTGAATAAAGTTTTGATTTATTGTTGATTAGATATGAAGTGCCCAGTTTAGTATTGGTAATTGTTTCCTAAATCCTCATGGGAGCGATACTTCACTCACTACTTTATTACTTGAATGGCTAGTGCACTTGCTAGTGTCACAATGAGCCACACCCCAAGTTTTTGGCACCGCTGTCGGGGATTTAGGGAAACGATATTAGGAAACAATGGGCAATCTTAATCTGATCTCATTCAGTACTGCATTCATAGTTGGTTTAATTTTCTAAATTTTTCATTTCAGCTTGGACTGCAACTGTTGTACTACTGTAATTGTGTTTTAGTAGATTACTTTCTCTTTCTTGTTTCAGTTTAATTTTAATAAAGGGAGACCTGCTTTCCTTTCTATCTTGAAGTTATTGTCTTCTAAAATAAAAGAAAAAAATTTTGAAAACAAGAGTGTTGCAGATCTGAGTTGCATTCGGCACTCAGATCTGCTATAGCAGAACTGCAACACTCATGTTGAAAAAAATCTGTTCATATTTCAGCCCTTTGTTATTCTTTTCTTTCATTAAAATATATATATATATATATATATATATATAATATGAAAAAAAAGAGAGAGAACCATATAACCAAAAGAATGGAAGCCAAGGATTCGGATTAGAACTTAGATCTGAGTTCTGTTTTCTGACCCTAGGCTGAATCATCCTTCTCCCTACATTTTAATGCTTTTATGAAGAAATATATTGTACTTAATTATAATTTCATTAAAACATGCATTGGCACAAATTATAAGTGAAAATATAATCAATAATCACTTATTATTTGTTTCCAAAAATTATAAAAAATAAATATACATTCTATAATATATTCAAAAAATAGTTATCAAAGAAGAAATTTCAATTGCTTTGTTGATATGATAGATCATCCATAGAATTATAATATATTCAACCATTGTGATCAAATGATAAAATATAATTAATTAATTATTTTTTTAATTCTAAAAATATAAAAGTAAAAAATAATTATTAAATAAGAAATTTCAATTGGTCTGTGGATATGATAGATAATCCATAGAATTATAAATATTCAATTGTTGTGATAAAATGATAAAATATAATTAATTATTATTTATTTTTTTAATTCTAAAAATATAAAAAATCAAAAAATACTAAAGAAGAAATTTCAATTGCTCTATGGATATGATAGATAAATCCATAGATCTAAAACATATTTAGTCTTTATAGGCAGAGAAAAATTACATTTTCAAATTTTTATTAATTTATATTTTCTCCAAATATCTTCCTGAAATTTCCATAAATTTATTAATAACACAAAAAATTATGATTTTTAATGTAAGAAAGGTAGATCAACATAAATTTAAACATTCAAGAAAAAAAAGAAATCACAAGATATTATAAAAAATTGAAAAAACTTACTTATTTTTGCCATATTTTTTCAAAATTTGAAAAATTTTCAAAAAATTAACAATTCACACTCGTTTCTTACAAATTTTTGCAAATCTAACACTAGGAATGAGGTCTGGAGTTTTAGAGTCATTTGGGGGTGAAAGAAGGCTTATTTTTGGGAAAAGAAGCTTGCTTTTCCCCTTTATTATTTTTTTTTCAGTTTTTGGTCGTATCTTTTTCGTCGATATGCTATTGATACACCCCCAAAACGCCCTTGATACGCCCCTAATATGCCCTGATACGGGTCCGGTACATATGAAAAAAAGACGAGACATCTGATTTCCATGCGTATCCCGTATATGTTTTTCAAAGATACGATACGATACGGTTGGGCGTATCGTATTGAAATTTTAAACCTTGCATCTTGGTGATCTCAGATTTGAGATCATTCTCATCTTAGTCTCTCCCCATCTCTTCTTAATAGGGGTGTAAACGGATCAAAGTCGAAGTGGATCAAGCAATATCCGAATTCAAATCCAATTAGAAATTTCAATATCCGAATTTGGTTTGATATTCGATACACAATTATTGAAAATATATTGATAATAAAAACACAATAAATATAATAAGTACAATAAATTAAATTTAAAGAGTTAAAGAACAATAGTTTAATCTCCAATATTTATTGAAAATTTTCTGTTAAATAACAAAATAAAATATATTTGTACATAATTATTAAAAATATATTTATCACAAAAAACAATAAATAATTACTGAAAATTCAATAAATATCAATTTTTTTAGAAAATTATATTTTTTTAGAATTAACAGTTTATATAATTAGAATTAGTTATTTACAATATAATTTAGTTATTTAAATAATATCATTATTTAAATTTTAAAATATTAATTATTTATTGAATTTAATAATCGATAAAATTATAATGTATACTATTATTACATAATTTCATTATTAATTTTGTAAAATATTAGATTGTTATTAATTTGAATATTGTGTTATAATTATTTTTCTAATTTCATAACTTTTTAAATTTATTACATAATTTCGTTATTTTAATTGTTTAAAATCTTGTTATGTTAAATATTTCATTATTTAAAATATTTAGTTGCTTAAATATTTAAATAATATATAAAATATTTCAAAATTTTTGTTATTTGAGTTTTATAATTATTTATCAATTTTTAATCTTTTTTATTTAAGATACTTAGTTATTTGAAATATTTAAATAAGATTTGTCTGGTCAAAAATTTGTTCATTCGCCTCTTCAACATCAGATCCTTGGATGATTTTTGGAGACTTTAATGCTCTCACCGGGGCTTTGGAGAAACAAGGAGGTAGACCACCCAATAATTCTATGGCATCCCAATTCAAACAAATGGTTAATTCTATTGGTCTCATAGATTTGGGATTCTCGGGTCCAGCTTACACTTGGTCGAATAAACTTTCCATATTGGTCAGTCTGGACTATCATCGTAGGAGGATTTCTAATTGCCAAAGATTTGAGGCCTTCTAGACCAGGTGTCATGGCAAGCTTTGTATGAACTTAAGCTTTGTTGGAAGTTGGAACAACCTTTCTCATCACTCCACTCTGCCTGATAAGCATGATTTTTAAAACCGACCCGGAGACCGAATCGGTCAGGGGTCCGGTTACCGGGTTGGACAGTCGGACCGTTCGAACTGAATTATCGGCCTATTCTGACAAAAAAATGATCAAACCGTTCGAATGGTTAATCACTCGGGCCAGCGGTTTGCTGATTAAAATCAACGGTTTTTGAAGAAATTCTAATTTTGGGAAAGCCAAAACCGGTAACCTAACCGGTTTTCGGTTTTTCCAGTCCAACCATCTGGTCCCATCCGGTTTTGAAAACCATGCTGATAAGTGTAAGCATTTGATTTCTCATCTTCAAAGCTGGAGTGTTTACACAGTGATAGCCAAGATACTTGCAAATAGGCTGAGGCCTTTGCTCCAAAAAATCATCTCTCCTTCTCAGAATGCCTTCCTTCCTGGTAGACGTATTCTTTCAGCTGGGGTTTGTTGGATCAAAAGAGATGGGTCAAAGGTTCAAATGTTCCATGACCCCTGGGTTCCCTCTATTCAAGGATTTCGACCTTCACATCATCTTGATGACCCAGATTCTTCTACAGTGAACTCCTTGTTTGCCAATGAAGGTTGAGATTGGGACCGCACCAAAGTTATGGAGCTTTTTGACAATTTAAGCACTGATCACATTTGCAAGCTTCCTTGTAGGTGAACATTCTCATTCACTAAAAACAATGGAGCGAAGTTTCTATGATGGTCTCCTTAGCCGCCCCATCTGTCCAACATGCAACAATATGTTGAATTATATTGATGATTAATGGAAATTAAGAAGCTTGAGGAAAAAACATTAACAATGTCGGTGCAATAATCTTCTCCCTTGATTTTTCTTTCTGATGTAGTATGACATATTATATTAATTATTTTTTTATAAAACAATATATATTACATTAGATACTGTTTGGCAAGTTCTTTTAAAGGTCCATTTGGTTCATAATCGGAATCGAAATTTGAAACTTTTGGAATTGGAATTGGAATGGAAATGGAAATGAGATTTCATTCCCAAGGAGGGGCAGGGAATGGCCATTCCCTCAAATGGGGGAATGCCATCCCAGCAGGAATGGGAATGGTATTTCGATTCTATCCAACCAAACAGTTGGAATTAAAATAACCCTTTCGATTTCGATTCTAGATCCCTATTCCCATGAACCAAACGGGGCATAAAAAAAAATCTTCTAATATCCTAGATGGTTAAGGAGCCTTGGGGGTCTTGTCTTTAGAGACAAAGACCATTTGATAAGTAGTTTAGTTTACCAAGTTTTTAAAACCTCATTCGGAGATTATTTATCATGCAAAAAAGACCAAAAAAACTTCGTTGGATGCTTCCTAAAATTTGGCATTTTTTTTTTATCTTTTTAAGATCTTTCTGCACACTTCTGCTGTCTAGAAGGCCAATTTTCGGTCTTCTGATTGACAAACGCCACCTTTAACTTCTTTAATTATTAGTTCCTATGATCCAGGGTTAAACTGGTTGATTACCATGTTGTTATAGAGTCAATAGTTTTTTGGTAGATGAATAGATTTAACTGGACAGGTCATCCGTTGAATGATCCGACTGACCATTCCACCATGGGTTGAAAAAGATAGTTTGCAGCATTGATCAACAAACAATACACATCAAGCACTATTCATTCCAACATGATGCAATTGTGGCCCATTTTATGGGAAATGGGAGTTCACATTCAGGGGCGCCCCACCGTGGTTTTTAAAACCGGACTGGACCGGATGGTTGGATTGGAAAAATCAGGAACTAGTCACCGGATCGGTTCCGTTTTCCCTAAAAACCGGATTTTTCTCTAAAACCGTTGATTTTGGTCAGCAAACTGCTGAATTGGACAGTTAATCGTTCGAACGGTTTTGACCATTTTTTATTTTTTTGTCAGAATGACCGAACATTCGGATTGAACGGTCAGACTGTTCGAACTGATAACGGACCCCAGACTAGATCCTGTCCACGTTTATCGCAGTCACACATGGAGAACATCTCATCCTCTTCATAGTATTATGCAGGGGGAGATGTTCCCAATTCACGGGGGATGATGTATTGTGGGTAAATTTGGGCAGGGTTCTCGTGGGCAGGAGATCTGGGGTCGTTTGATGTGAACTCAGCTTAAATCTGGGGTCGTTTGATCTCAACCACTTGCATAGTATTCGGCTTTAGATGTTAAAACCTGCATTGATAGGCTCCGTTTGGGAAGAGCATAAATACTAATATATATGTATAGTGAAAAACTTTGTAAATTATATTTTTAAAGCATGTATTTGCATTGTATATATTTGAAATCGAGTAGGATTATATCTAATATGATAATAGAATAATGCATATGTATTATATGTGATATTGTATAGTTATATACGTTTTCTGATATATGTATAAATTAAAAAATAATTATTTTTTGTTTATTTTAGTGGTAATACAGTGATATTGGATTAAATCCAAGTTTGCTCCAAGTCTTACATTTTGGGTTTTGATTGGATTCTTTTGATTTTCAATTTCAATAATGTGATCGGTTTGGATATAGATGAATATGGCTTGTTTAGACCCCTATATGTTTGGGGTGAGCAAATGTGTAGGTTCTACTCAAAATTAAATGGAACCAACCTCAAATCAGCCTTGAATCGATCCTACCAATTTGTTACCAAGTAGGGGTTACTCTATTCACCTAAGGGGGTTCTAGGATCTAGGGGTTTACTCTACGTAAAATGATGTAACCGTTCCTGGTCACGTATCATTTTTTTGTGATGTATCACTTTCTTTGGCTAAGTATCTCGTCATTTGACCTGCTCATAGGTGACTTGTGACTCAGAGGATGGTGGAGCTCCCTGGTGGCGAACTTCCTGGGGGAGAGCTACTTGGTGGCGAGCTCCCTGGTGGTGAGCTACCTTGGTGAGCTCGTCATTTGACCTATTCCCAGGTGGCCTGTGACTCAGAGGATGGTGGAGCTCCCTGGTGTAGCGCAACCTGACTGCCCTCTGCATGAGGTGATCTTCTCCTCTTCGTAGACGGTGGGAGCTAAGGAACCTGCGAGAACTGAATCAGAGGACCCGGGGGTGTTTACCCGGCGGGGACTCTCCGATGCTTAAATTAGCAATCTGATTGTAGAGAGCTTGAAGATGATATTAGAGAAATGAGAGAGCTAGAGAGTAGGGATTACCTCCATTTTTCCATCCCCCTTTTCCCTAGGGGGGTGAGGTCTTTATTTACCAGGGCTGAGCTGGTGGGCGCAGGTAACCGTTGCAGGGTACGGTCCTGTCAGGTAGTAAGCAACCACCAGAGCTGGCAGGTACGGGTGCCGTTAGGTGAGAGGCGTAGGTACAGTCTTCTGGTACGGATGTCAGACGGAATGCTTCTCGTGAGGCCTCGGATGAGCTCCTTGGTGATGAGCTCCAAGCTACTTGGTGGTGAGCTCCTTGGTGATGAGCTCCGAGCTGCCTAGTGGCGAGCTCCTTGGTGATGAGCTCCGAGCTGCCTGGTGGTGAGCTCCTTGGTGATGAGCTCCGGGCTGCCTGGTGGCGAGCTCCTTGGTGATGAGCTCCGAGCTACCTGGTGGCGAGCTCCTTGGAGAGCTGCCTAGCTCCTTGGTGGTGAGCTCCTTGGAGAGCTGCCTAGCTCCTTGGTGGTGAGCTCCTTGGTGAGTTGTCGAGCTCTTTGGCGAGTTCCTTGGTGAGCTGCCTAGCTCCTTGGTGGCGAGCTCCTTGGTGGTGAGCTGCTTGGTGAGTTCCTTGGTGAGCTGCCGTGCTCCTTGGCGAGCTCCTTAGAGAGCTGCCTAGCTCCTTGGTGGTGAGCTCCTTGGTGAGCTGCCGAGCTCCTTGGCGGGTTCCTTGGTGAGCTGCCGAGCTCCTTGACGAGCTCCTTGGAGAGCTGCCTAGCTCTTTGGTGGCGAGCTCCTTAGCGAGCTCCTTGGCTGTTATGAGATACCAGGTGTCATAATTTCATTGGAGGGCCAAATCCGCCCTCATCATTTGCCCCCCACTCCCGAGTTTAGAGTAACTCGGCGAAGGGAGTAGATTTCTCCTTTTGGCCCGTAAGTTAACGAGCTAGTAAGTGCTGATCTAATTTCTTAGGCTCTGGGCTGCCTGTAAGTGGCAAGCTGCCTGTAAGTGGTGAGCTGCCTATAAGGTGAGGAGGTCTCCGTCAGTTCAGTACTATGTAGCCCTTAGGCTCTGGGGGACAACTTATAGTCCACTTTTGCCAATTTTGCCCATGCTGAAGAAGCGACTGGGTCTTAAGCAATAATGTGGCCTGTAGGCTTTCGGAGCGACTCATAGTCCACTCTTCTTGACTTTGCCCATGCCGGAGAGGCAACTAGGTCTTAAGCGGTTGTGTTGCCCATGCCGTAGAGGCGACTGGGTTTTTCAGCAGTAATGTGGCCTGTAGGCTTTGGGAGCGACTCGTAGTCCACTCTTCTTGACTTTGCCCATGCCGAAGAGGCAACTGGGTCTTAAGTAGTTGTGTCGAGGTCTCTGCCTATGAGGTGCCAAGCTGACCAGGTGTCGAGCTACCTGTGAGTGTCGGGCTGACCGGGTGTCGAGCTACCTATAAGGTGCCGAGCTGACCAGGTGTCGAGCTACCTATGAGGTGTCGGGCTGACTGGGTGTCGAGCTGCTTGTGAGGTGCCGAGCTACCTGTGAGGTGTTAGGCTTACCGGCTGCCGAGCTACCTGTGAGGTGCCGAGCTACATATGAGGTGTCGGGCTGACCGGGTGCCAAGCTGAACAGGTGGCTGAGCTGCCTGTGAGGTGCCGAGCTACCTGTGAGGTGTCAGGCTGACCGGGTGCCGAGCTACCTTTGATTGCGTTGCATCAGCCTCGTAATGCCAGCCATCCATTCGGCCATTCCCACAAGAAGCTACTAGGAGCTCGACCTTCGGGGGCAGCACTACTAACTTTAGGTCACCAGTTCACACGGGAGCCTTGGAAGGCTCGACCAGCAAGGGCGCCTATGCAGCCTATTGGCCGCCAACTCCCGCGGAAGCCACGAAGAGCTCATCTTTGTAGAGGGGACCTTGCGAAGAGGACTGATGAAGTTTTATCTGAATTGAAGGTAAAGTTGGTAGAGCTGCTTAATCTGTTAGCTCCCTACATAGTCTTTGAGTTCATAAAAAATGGAAACTAAAAAGTTTGAGCTTCGGTTTCTAAAGAGTGAGGACTTAGCTTTCTGGGAGAAGAGGACTTAGCTTTTTGTAGGATGAGAACTTAGCTTTTTGTAGCGTTTTCCCCCAGACGACGCCAATTGATGTAACCGTTCCTAGTCAAGTACTAATTTTTTTGTGATGTATCACTTTTTTTGGCTAAGTATCTCGTCATTTGACCTGCTCCCAGGTGACCTGTGACTCAGAGGATGGTGGAGCTCCTTGGTGGTGAACTGCCTGGGGGAGAGCTACTTGGTGGCGAGCTCCCTAGTGGTGAGCTACCTTGGTGAGCTCGTCATTTGACCTGCTCCCAGGTGGCCTGTGACTCAGAGGATGGTGGAGCTCCCTAGTGTAGTGCAACCCGACTGCCCTCTGCATGAGGTGATCTTCTCCTCTTCGTAGACGGTGGGAGCTGAGGAACCTGCGAGAACTGAATCAGAGGACCCAGGGGTGTTTATCCATCGGGGACTCTCCGATGCTTAAGTTAGCATTCTGATTGTAGAGAGTTTGAAGATGATATTAGAGAAATGAGAGAGCTAGAGAGTAGGGATTACCTCCATTTTTCCATCCCCCTTTTCCTTGGGGGGTGAGGTCTTTATATACTGGTGATCTGACATGTAACTGCCTCTGATTCTCTACCACAGCCGTTATTTTCCAGGGCTGAGCTAGTGGGCGCAGGTAACCGTTGCAGTGTATGGTCCTGTCAGGCAGTAAGCAACCACCAGAGCTGGTAGGTACGGTGCCATCAGGCGAGAGGCGTGGGTACAGTCTTCTGGTACGGCTGTCAGACGGAATGCTTCTCGTGAGGCCCCGGACGAACTCCTTGGTGATGAGCTCCGAGTTGTCTGGTGGCGAGCTCCTTGGTGAAGAGCTCCGAGCTGCCTGGTGGCGAGCATCTTCCATTGGTATGTTGCAGCCTCTGTAATGGTATGTTGCAGCATAAAAAAGGTAATTGTATGAGAGTTCTGAGCAGAGATGTCTCCACTCTAGACAGCCTTTGTAATGGCACGCTACCTAATACATCATCATAGACGGCCTCTGTAATGGTATGTTGCAGCCGACAACCTCTGTAACCTCTGCTCGTTCTCTCATGATCAGGTGCATCTTCCATTGGTTAAACACTACACCAATCCAGACAAATTCATCTGCAATGCAGTTAAGTTCCACCGATATCCAGCTAATCTGAATTAGAATGTATGAAAGAATATCTTATATCGATGAGATACAGATAATGAAAAATTGAAAGTCTCCATGAACCCTTCCATTTTCTGTCTAATAACAATGGCTGAAAGATTGAATCCCCTTCAACTACCAAAATGATAATTCACAACCCCTTAGCAAACAGTAATTACTCTGTCCTTGTAGAAATAGAATCCTTGTCACTCACAGGGCAACTGAAACGCCCTCTCTGTCATTGAACACCTTCTATCCCCTCCCCCCTCCCACCCAAAAGAGAGAGAAATAAAAGTCAGCTGACTCCAGGCCTCCTATATGTTTCAGGTTTCAATTCACATCATAATTTAAACAAGTATGTTGCCTTTAAATTTATTTGTATGTTATATAGTTATTGTAGAGCCTTTTAGCTGTTGTAGATCCATTACCGAAAAGGAGAAAAACAACTATTCTCGATCCTTATCATAGAGTCAAGGTAGTTCCTTTAAATTTTCTACGTGGTTAGCAGGTTGGATTGATTGCTAGATGGTCTTGACCATTTTAACAACACAATTGAATTGCTGTGGCCATGGGTCCACCCTTGGTGCTTGAGGGTATTGTGTTCTCCTTTGCAAATCCAACTCTGGTGCCTACATGCTGAAGCCTAGAGCATCACATAGATTGGGTTCTCCTTGTTCATCAGATTGCTGTAACCACAGGTCCACTTTTAATGTTTATGGGCCAGGATCCAGAGTCATTGGATATGATGCCATTATTCATGCTGATGTTGTTGATCTATTTCAACAGTATTTTCAGCCATTGGATTTAAACTTTTAGGCCAAATATTATAAAACAATCATCTAATTAATCTGAACCATTTAATAAGCATCGTTATATAATTTGGTATGATATTCGCATGCATCATCTTACGGGATAATGTATGCACATACATGAAAAACAGTGATGAAAAATCACCTTACCAAATAACATAGTATTGTTCACTGCCTACATGACAGAAACACTCCCAAATAAAATCAATGTGCTTTTTAGTGAAAAACGGGTCTTGAAAGTATGGACGTTTTTTCTTGAAAATCAGACCCAAAAACGTCCACACTTCCAAACACCATGTATGTTAGAAAGTTAAAGAGATACGATTGTAATTACCAAGCTTCAAGAGATATTTAAATAAATTATTATTATTATTATTATTATTGAAAACCAAGTTTCCAAAGAACATATTTATTTATTTTTGTATGATGAAAAAGAATAAATTCCACAAATAGACATTGGACTCAACTTTAGAATCGTCAGAAACAGAACCTATTCTGAAATTAACCTTCACAAAATAGGTTCTGATTCGAAACACTTGAACTGAGGATGGGGTTGGTTCCAAGTTTTACCGAACCGAATCGAACTGATCCTTATTCACCACTGTATATGCAACCCAATTATAAAAGATTATTTTCAAAAAAAATCGTACGGATCCTTATTAATAAAAGTTGATTTAAGTTATTATATTGTAAAAAGAAAAAAAAAAGAAAAAAGTTATTCTGTTCTGTACTACCTACCGACTTGTTAATGTTATTACTTTTTCTTTTGAAAAGAAGAGTAATGCAAGGTATCTTCGTGGAAAGGATTTCTTCTTCTTTTTCTTTCTTAGAATGAAAGTAATCTCTCTCTCTCTCAACTGGGTTTAGAAGATAAAATTGAAATTATGCTCTAGATATTTGGCTCAGAGAAAGAAGATTAGTTGTGGCTTAATCGTTTGGGTGTTTCTCTCTCAAGTTTTCAACTATCATCTCTACGATCGAAAGAACACAAAGGCCACCAGGTTTTTCATTTTCACCTCTTTTTCTTCTTTCTGTAGCCTGTATGTTTCTGACTTTAGATTAGTTTCAATTTGCTTTAATATTTTAGTTTGAGAAGATTTGTATGAGATGCTCAGGAGAATTGTCGAGCCCATGCTGCTCTGAACAAGTTGGGATCGATTGTGAAATACTAATTGTCCATTCTTTAATGAACTACTATTTTGTTATATTTATTAACTTTGATCTTTGATGGTACGAAAGTGGCAGAGTGAATTTGAAGGAACAATAGATATAAGTCATATTAGTTAATAAAATTGATTAGATAAAATGGAATATTAAGGCTATGTTTTCTGGTTTGATGGAAAATGAGAAGAAGGAAAGTTCTCAGGGAATTTCACAGAATGTGTTAAAATTCTCTCATATTTTCACTCAAACCAAACATAGCTTAAAAGCTCTACGGTAAGTAGTTGGAATTTCCTGGCACCTTCTCAAGTTGACTTGGTTGACTTGATGAGTTATAATAGAGCGAGTTTAATTATTGAGTCGGCTCAAAATCAATATACCATGGGATAGAGTTTTGTCTATTTTTTGTTTTTGTTTGTTTCATGAATTTTAAACTGTCCCAGAAAAATGAATTTTAAATTATATTGTTCCAGCGCTAAATATTTTCAAATTAATTGGTTTCCAAAAATTAAGAGAAGAATTAAAAAAAAAAAGAAAAAATGTAATTTTCCATGTGGCACTTTAATTGGAGTCGGAAAAGGCTCATGACTCCACCATTGTAGCATGAAAGGCTTGGTTGTAGTCATCGTTTTTGAACCGCCGTTGATCTGGACGGTCAGACCATTTAGCCTGGGAACCGTTCAGGCAGTCAGTTCCGTTTTATCTCAAATTCAGTCCCTGGCCAAAAACCGTTGAATCGGTCAATAATCCATTGACCCAGGTCGTCAAACCGTCGATCCATTGATCCATTCAATGGTTTTTGGTCGTTTTTTATTATTTATATTTTATTGTCAGAACAGGCTATTTGGTCGAACCATCAACCCAGAAACTGATGACCAAAATGGTTCTGTTTTCAGATCGGTTTTTAAAACCATGATTTTAGTGCTTCCTATACATGACATGTTATCATGGATATGGGTAGAAGAATAATTTTAATTAGGGTAAATGACTTAAATCTCCCTTCAATTTTCATATAAATACTGAAACCTCCCATCTCTTTATAAAATGGACTAATAGTTACTTCCCTATTAAGATTTGATTACACGAGCATTAATATTGAAAATTTAATGATATAACAAATATAAAAGAGACCTTTTTAATGATTCTGTTGGATATAAGTAAGACAGGGGAGGTAAGTTTCAGCATAAGTCTCATTTTGACCCAGTTCTTTTTTACTGAGATTAATTATCCATTTTCTTTTATTTTTCAGATAAATAAGATAATGACCATTTTAGTCATAAAAAGTCATTATTAAAAGGGGTAATTTTGTCCTATCTAAGTGTTGGCAATTTGTTTTCAGATAGGAAAGTTTCTTATCCATGCCCAGGGAAAGCAAATTTTCCGTAAATCCTACAAAAATCTGAAAAAAAGAACATAAATATCTTGATCAATGAGAACCAAAATCCCATTAACCAACTCTATCGAATTCAAAAAAAAAAACCCTAAAAAAAAGAAATCACCAGGGGGTATTATGTCTTTCTTACGATTTAGTCTTTTTTTTTCCCTACTTTTGAATTAGAAATGAACTGCCAATTTTGATATCTATATACCATATACCAATATCATAGTTTTATACTCCCATTATGTGTATTTTGATATTTCAGTCACATTGCCCCGGAGAATCGGACTATTTAAAGAACATCTTACTGATTTGGTGCTTCTAATAGCTTAATTGATTTTTCAAGTTGGGAATCTCAACGATGAGCTCTACAAAGGCAAATACAAGGTTTTTTTTTTCTATACTTACCTCTCTTTCTTCATGCTTGTAATTGGTTAAATCTGAATTAGCTTTTTCTAAGTCGATTTATGAAACAACCTCATAAGTTTGTATGTTTTTAATAGAAAGGCCACATTACTTGAATATACCCTGTGGGTTAAATATTTAAGTGTTAAGATTGAGTGAAAAATTAAGTGGCAAATAAAAAATGCCATTGATTGTTAAGGTGGTAATAATGCTCAAACACTGTTTAGGATGTGAATCAATAATGAAGAAGAAGGAGAAGAAGATAACAGGAGGGGCAATTGGAGGTGAGATGGGGTTTGGGTTTTACTGTTTAAAAAGGGTATTTTCAGTCATTGAGGAACATACAACCCTAAATAACCCTAAATGTAGGGGTGTAAACGGATCAAATTCGAATCAGATCAGGTAATATCCGAATTCGAATCCGCTTAGAAATTTTGATATCCAAATTCGATTCAATACCAGATGGATATTAAAAATTAATATCCAAATTCAGATCTGATTAAATATTCGAATTTGATTAATTAATTATTTTAGATAATTAATAAATATATAAAATAAATATTTTATTGATATAAAACATATAAATATCTAAATTGTTTATGTAACTTAATTATTATATATAAAATATTTTATATATTATATATAAGAATTAAATAATCGGTTGAATTCGGATATTTATCGAATCGAATCAGGTCATATTCGAATTTGAATGATTAGATATTTGAATTCGATTTGATTACATCGAATATCGAATTCAAAATTGGATTTTCAAATACCGTTGACACCCCTACCTAAATGTTTTACTAATAGAGGGCCTATTTGTGTCAAATGGACCACCTAACAAGATACATTTAAGTAGTTTTGGAAACCACAATTTGCGTCCGTTCTACCCAAAGCCCAAGCCCGTATCAAAACTTCTCTTTGTCTATTTTCTTTCAATTAAAAAAAAAATTCAATTACATATTAGATGAAACCAATGGCTTCAAAATGCACGTTAGCACACAAGAAGTGAATGATTTGAGATGTAAAACTTAGCACACAAGAAGTGAAGGTTCAAATGAGACTTTTACATACAATCCTAGATGATGATGGTTGTCATCACAAGAGACGTAGATACACTTGCAAAAAATTGACCCAATCTGCAAACCCAACATGTTGATCAAATATGAAAAAACAATGTTAGGGTCTCAAATCTAGATAATATAAAATTGAGAATGACCCCACCCGATCTGACCCCTTTTTAAAGGTTGGATCCGGTTCGGTCATGAATCAACCTGGTGACCTGATTGGTAAGTCTAATTGGGACTATTTATATATTATTAAAAGTTTTCACTCTTTAATCTCTATTATTTAGTCTTTATTCTTTATTTTTTATGTTTGAAATTTTAAGGTTAATTCCTTTAATTTTTTACATTTTTATATATTTTTTTTTTATTTTTTTTGAAATCTCAGTTACTTTTAAATTGACCCAAATTGACTAATGGATCAACCCTAACACAAACATTTAGGGTCGGGTCTAGATTTTTCCAACCCAACCCGAAGATCGGCCCGGCACAAATTCAACGTGAAAGTGTCATGACCGTTACACCCAATCCGATTGGCAGGTCTAACCTAGATGATGCTTCCGTATCCTAATTCCCAGTTTTTAACGTATGGGTGATTCAAAAACTGATACATGTGTACAATATGCACCAACACGTATGATATGAACCATGGATTGGAGCAACGCAAATTGAGCGTTTGACAAAATAGAAGTTCCCTTATGGGTGGTTCCGAATTCGATCCAAATCAGATGCAAAGATCGGATCTTACGAATATTGATTTGAATTCGAATATGATGAGAAAGTCAGATATTTGGATCTGATTTTATTCGATTTAATTTAAAAAATTAATAAATTATTAAAAAATAAAATATAATAATTTAAATATAAAAAAACAAAAAAAATACAAGTATGGCTTTAACTATTTTTGTTATATATACATATTTTTATAAAAAATAAATAATAAACAAATTTACACAAATGGAATATAAATAACAAATTTATAAATAAATAATATATATATATATATATATGTGTGTGTGTGTTATATAAATAAATAAATAACATTGAAAACATGGCAAGGACGTATATCTGCTACACTTAACATTGAGATGAGTCTCGAATCCAATTAACCTCTTCCATCCAAGGCCCAACTATCTTGGGCCTTAAACCGACTTCTTTGAACCAATTTGAAAAAAAAAAAAAAAGTAACAAAATAGAATAAAATGCAGCATGATAGAAGCCGATATACTAGAATAAATCTTGGATCTAGCACTATCTGCTATATTCTTCTAGTATAATAATGGTAAAAAGAAAAAAAAAAATTAAAAAGATTATGACTTTTACTAGCAGACTACCTTAGTTGCAGAATACACACTATTTAATTAGAGTCGTAAATTAGCTGATAATAAAATAGCCAATCTTGAGTTAGTAGCCCTAGAGGCTATAAAACCATGGCGAAGAATATTTTGCCTAAACCCTCCACACCACCACTTGTGTTTCTTGCTTCCAACAAGATTCCCAGCCCTGAACAGTAGAAACCACCCCATTATTGTCCGCCAACCACCTCACCTGATCTTCTCCATGACCTGGAACCCTCTAAAGTTGATCCAAACCCTGCCATGTTTCCATCAAATGGGATGGACATGTTCTCACCTTGCATCCACTGTTCTCTCTTGCGATGGAATTCACAGAAATAGATCTATGGAGGCTAAAGCCATACCTAACTCTTTTCCAAATATTTTCAACAAAATGCCCAAGAGATGCCACTTATCCAACCATAATTTAGTCCTCTGCCTATTGTCAATATAATGCTTTATACATTTTTTTATGCCAATATAATGCTTTATACATGATTCAACAGGCCTTTATACTTCAATATATCTTCCTCCAAACCCATGAACAGTCCTTTCGGTAGGATTAGTATAAATGGAATCTTCTTTTAGACAAGGTTCAAAATATGGATACATTCGATGTGTCGGTCGGTAGAGGCGTATCGGAGTGTATTGATCACTATTTAGTTTTTTTTTTTTTTAATTCCGGTTCAGAGGGGTCGGTTTAAGGTTTATCCACCCTTGAACCGGTCGAGACCCCGAAACACCTCATGTAGGAGCGTATCGAGAAGCCCTTGATATGATATGTATTGGCCGGTATGGCCCAATATATATCAATACAATGAGCTAGTTTTGACCCTAGTCAAGCTTAGCACCTATGAGGTTATAGCCCAAGTCCGAGCCTAACCTAGCCCAAACCTCAAGCCACCTCAAGCCTAAAATGTAAGCCTAGGCTTAGTAGGCTCTATTGTGGGCTTAAGCCAAGGCCAGTCCCTAGAGATTAGTTTATTTATTTATTTTTAATATATTAAACATTTAATATTATATTAAATATTGTGTTTTTAATATTATTTTTTAAATTAGTTCGACCATGATGCCAAAAAGACATTATACCGGAAAAACTTAAATCAAACGGCATCATAGAAGTGGTAATCAATTGGGTGGGTTTCTATAAAAATTCATAGTAGGTATTGATTGGTGAAGCCTTTTTAGTATCATACTTTTTTTCCTTTCAAAATATAAAATCTATATAAGCATAACAACTTATATAGTTAAATTACTTTTATCATTGACAAATTAAGCTTTCATGTAGGGGTGAGTATTCGGTTTATTCGGTTAAAAACTAAACTGAATAAACCGAATTTTTAAAAACCAAACCAAAACCGAATTATTAAAATACCAAAAAACTGAAACCGAATTTTTCGGTTCGATTTTCAGTTAAAACCGAATTTTATTAATATTATACTAATACATATTATATATTATATATATTAATATATTTATGTATATTATAATATGTGTATATGTTAATGTATTTTATATATTTTAATATTATATATAATATATATTATATTAAGTATATAATAAATTTTGATTAATTCAGTTTTTTCGGTTAACCGAATTTCCAATTCTGAAAACCAAAAAAAAAACGAACCAAACAAATCAAAACCGAAAAATTCAGTTTGATTTTTCGGTTTTAACCAAACAATGCTCATCCCTACTTCTATCTTTTGTCACATGACCATACTACTTGTTTCTCATTGTTTTCCTGATTTCAATTGAAATTAAAAAGATTCAATATACAATGGATCATAAATCCAACATATGTATTTTGAAGTTGAGTCCAACATGTATTTGGAAGAGTTGGACAAGAATTGGCATTAAGTCCCCTACAAAAGATGGGGGCTTCAATGCAACACTGGTAGCAACGCATCAAAAAGATACAATCTTTCTCATATTTTATTTCAACCATAAGCAATCAAAGACTAGTTGCAAATTGGCAGTAAACTTCAGCCTTTGCTCATGGAGTTGTTTTTATTTCTAATGCATTTCCAAATTAGATACAAATTTTGCACCTAGTTTAATTTTCAATCACTTTGTTTGTAACTATGATTTCCACTCCTATTTGATATAAAATTTGTATTTTAATATGCATGTCAGAAATAGGCATACAATCAACACAGAAAAAAAGGCTTTCGAATGTGGCTTTTGGCATTGCATGAGCCATGAGACCTGGAAAGCCATGAAAGCCTGTTTGGTAAAAATCCGGAAAGCCTTAGTGCCCATTTAGGACATTCAAAGAGTGGTTTAATTTCTAGCATTGTATGAGCCATGAGACTCAAAAAGTCATGAAACCTTATTTGGTAAAATGCTGGAAAGCTGAAAATGGACTTAAATGAATCCAAAATAAAAGACTTTTTGATGAAACTATAGTAGATATGAGGCAACAAAACTCAATCATCGCATAAACCCTCCAAATTGGCAAGGTTCCAATTGGTTGATTGGTAGGGTCTCTTGCTGGTTGTATTTGACTTGGGTTAGTGGAGTTTATGGGTTTGGAGATGGGCTACCCCCCTTGTTGTGTAGCCTGGCCCTTAGAGAAAAAACCCTCCAAATGGGCATAAGATGAACATCTACCATTTCAATTTTCAAGACATTTTGTAATCCAACAACAATAAAAATAAGGGTAAAAGACTTAAATATAATATACCTTGAGTTTTCATAAATTGACTTAAGCATACCTTAAGTTTTGAAATTAAACTTTAATATACCTTTCACTGTTATATATATATATATTGATAAATGAGCAAAATTTTATTAAACCAGCAAATAAGAGTTACATGTAACCCATGGAAAGACACAAGATGTGATCTTTCCTTTAAAACTAGTTATAGAATTATAAGTACAAAAGAAATTACACAGAAGCTCAAAATAAAGTATCCCGAAGAACCCCTTGTTTCGCAAGTGAATTAGCCATTGATTTTACTGATCTGCCTATCCACTAAACTTTGATTGTCATATTCCTTGTTAACCATTTAACCTTTTTGAGAAGATCTCTAAAACCCCAAATCACAGTGTCCAGATCCTTCAACTAGCCCACTATCACCTGGGAATCCCCTTCAATAATCAGACTTACTATGCCTAGCTGATTTGCAAGCTGGATTCATTGTACAGTAGCAAGTAATTCGGCCCTTAAAGAGTCTCCCACACCAACAGGACCTGAGTACAAAGATATAATGCTACTATCTTTGTTTCTCATCACTCCTATGCCTGAAGATCTTGGATTTCCTCGCCTACTTCCATCAAAGTTCATCTTGATAAACTCCTCCCCTGGTGGCATCCATTCAACTCCATGTCTGTCCTTCCTGGTAGAAGTATTAGCCACTGCTAACCAACTTCTTCATAAATCATCAAAAGAGTATGCATCAAAGAGCTTTAGAGTTTTCAGCCTTTGAATTGCCCTTGTCAGAATACATTTTTTAACTTCCAAGAAGCTCATTTCTTTTTCACAAAAGATCCCGGTGTTCCTTTCTTCCCAAACTGTCCACAACAAAGCTACTCTTATGCACTTCCACATAATTTCACTGTTATATTAAAGACAGTTTTATCCTTCATTAAGACATGAAAGTTGAAACAATCATCTTCTACCTTGAATTCCAAGCTCTGTAAACAAACCCTATCGCCCCTTCTCCAATCCTGCAATGCTTAGGAAGATGCATCTCAATCAGATATTTAAGATTTCCAACGAAAACAGGGAACCCACTACCCAAGCTTCACCAAATCGATAATTGAAGAAATAAAATAAAAATTGTGCCCAAAAGTCAGACCTATCTAAAGTTCTCTATCATTTCCTTCATGGTTTATCCATTTACTCTCCATGCCTCCCACCCATTTAGGGTTTAGAATTAACTGCATCTGTTGACATACAAAGGGTAATGGAATGAATGGAACGTCCCATACCTCAGACTCTCTTCTCACCAAATAAGGTATAAGGAATGGGATAGGATGTTATTTGAAATTCTCAGTCTCTATTTATTCCTCCTATATTTTCCTTTAATAAAAAAAAAGATTTGTGTAAATTCTATATCTATACTTTTTTCTGACCTACATTGTAAAATTTCAGGTTAATTAAATTTTTTGTGCTCTGAAAATTTGAGGGTGGATATACTACCTATTGAAGAAAATGGGATTTTTACGGGTTTCTGTTTGTCAATTTTGTTTTGTTTCATTTATTTTCATATATAAATGCTCTCCATGGAATTAATGTTGAATATATCTTATCTTCCTAGACCTTTTTTCAACTGTTCTACATCTTTCACCTTTTTCCTAGAAAAATAAACATTTCATCTATTGTTGGAGTAGCACTGCCATGATTTATCTTTTAACCCATATTGCAAGACATAAAAGGTCAAAATAAGATTTTTGAAAGTTTAAATAGATAATGTGATGTTAATAAGATAAATGTTCGGTCAGCCCACAAGGCATATTTATATCTATTAGTAACTATGCATGTTCTTTGCACGTGGTAATTCTATATATGATGTTAATGATAGTAATAATGTATCCAAAATTTTCTATAAACTTTATATATTTTTATTATTTACCGGATGCAGATTGAAAATTCAAATCTAATTACATAAACACCTCATCCAAATATGTGATAATTGAATCGAGTTGTGAAGTTTCAAGTATCACTGATAGGCCTACTTTCTTGGCTAGATTCTTCTTTTTGTAATATTTAATATTTTTTGTGTATCGTTTTTTTTTTTGTTCATTTATCAAAAAAATGTAAGATTTAAATAGAGGGAATTGAATGTGGTGAAAAGTACCAGTTCAATTTACAATTTAAACCCTATAAAATAGAGACTAAATTAAAAAATGAGTATTTTAGTTAAAAGAAAGTTCCATAATCTTATTCATATTTTTAATAGTAGTTAAATATAGAATGATAGATGGCTTCAATTTTTCCTATAACTTTTTTGTATTTTTGTGTGTAAAAATAATTATAATATATCACACCTACTTTTTGTTTAATATAATAAATATATGATATTATACATGTACCTAATTTTTTTTCAAAATTTTTGTATTTTAATATTTTATTAACTTTTATTATTTATTTATGACACTAAAGGTTTAACATGTTTGACCCAATATTTTAACTATTGATCTTTACCAAAAGTAAAACAATTTCATTTTTGATCAATTCTAAATTATGTATTTCATTTTCATTACCAATAAAAATAATTATTGTTTATTACACTTATTTTTTAATTTGATTAATAAAAATATCATAAATGTGTCTAATTTTTTCTACATTTTTTGTAAGTTTCTATATTTATTTCTAGTTTAGAAATTTTATTACCTAACTATGACTTTGTAGGTTGACTAATTTGATTCGGGTGGTTGAATTGCTTAGTCACTACTTGGATAAAAAATGATTTTGTTTTTGAGTCAGTTTTAAAATATATGGGTTTAAATTGTTAAAAATATTGACATAGATTTAATTTAATAAAAGAAAATGAGAGTTAATAATTCAAGTATAAGACTTAATGAAAGGGGATTAAATGAGGTGGGAAGTAATAATTAAAGTTACGTTTTCAACCTTATCATTAGAGATGGACTAAATGCATAATTATAGGCATTTTAGTAGCCATTAAATCTGGCATTAAAGTTGTAATAAAATGAATTTTCTACCCTTTTTCAAACAAAGTTGTAATAAAATTTTTAGTCTAATAAAAATTTCACATTACATTCACACTTTTATATATAGTATAGATTTTAAAAACTGAGGATATATTTAAGTCAAAATTCAGCTATTTTAATTATTTTATCCAAAATAAAATATATTCAACAAAAATGGGGCTCCAAATGATGGCATCCCAAGCTTTGGAAATTTGATGGAACTGATAGCTTTTTAATTAAGGGAAAAGTAATTATCAATCTTTTTCTCCCAGACACTGATAGGTATCATTTGCATGGAATATGAACCGCATAAACAAAATATGAGAGAGAGAGCTTCAGTTTTCACTACTTCATATATAGTTAAGAAGTGAAAGGCTTGGTTGCTAACGTTGTTTCTGTTGTTGTTATAATGCAGTAAAAACAAGATGAAGGAAACTTTCGTGGACTTGGTATTTTCTTGGTCTCTCAAAGATGTACTTAATGGCCAACTGTTCAAAGAAAAGGTACATTACATAGACACACACCGTAACTCATTCATAGAGAGAGAGAGAGAAAGGGAGAGAGTTTTGATTGCTTTTTTTGCTTGCACTTCAGGGCCATTAGCGTTATACACATGATGTGTATGTAGGGATGTCAATCGTATTCGAAAATCCAATTTTGAATTCAATATTCAGCATAATCAAATCAAATTCGGATAATTCGAATATCTAATCAGTCAAATTTGAATATTCTATTCATATCAAATAGTTAACCAGATTCGAATTTGGATATGACCTGATTCAATTCGAAAAATATCCGAATGTGATCAATTATTTAATTTTTATATATAATATATAAAATATTAAAACAATATATAAATTATATAAATAATTTATATATTTATATACTTCATATAAATAAAATATTTATTAATTACTTAAAATAATTAATTGGTCGAATTCGAATTCAAATAAAATATTCAAATATTTAATCGAATTCAAATATTAATTTTCAATATCCGTCGAATATCGAATCGAATTTGGATATCAAAATTTATTAATCGAATTTGAATTTGGATATTGCCTGATTCGATTCAAATTCGGTCCATTTACACCCCTGTATATGCTTATTGATCTAGAGAGGGAGACCCATTTCTTGTATCCTTGGTATTTGATCATGGTGGATCATTGTCTTGCATTCTAGCCTATCAGTTGGAAGTTGATAGTCAGGAATGGGAGTTTGTGCGTTTAGTATGTAGGAACCATTTGTGGTTGGGTTTCTAAGGCCTGTTCGATTCAGGTAATAGAGGTCTAGAATCGGAATTGAAATTGGAATGGACTATTCTGATTCCAATTATTTGTTTGGGCAGAATTGAAATCCTATTCCCATTCTGGTGAAATGGGAATTCTCCCATCTGCTCTAGAAGTATACATCCAAAGTGTTGCTGCAGATTTATTACTGTGGTTTTGTTGCTTTTGTGCTGCTGGTACATGTGAGTTGTACAGGGTATCAACAGTGACCAATATAAATTTATTTATTTTGAAGAAGACAGTGACTAATAAAGATTGAAGGTTGATTATATGGTAGACTTTCAGTTTTTTGCTCTATAAAGGACCCTATTATTTCTTGGTAATGCTATGTTATGTTATTGTCTTGTTGTCTGAAATTTTTTTTTGAAGTCATGTTATTATCTGAAACTCGTTCTCACTTTTAGATTGTCACTGTTGATAATAAGCAGGGGCGGAGCCAAGTATATTGGTGGGAGGTCCTTGACCCCCAAACTTTTTGTTAAAAACCATTATTTATATGGTTCTTTAGTGGTTGTAAAGGATCATTCTTTAAGGCTCCTTGGACTCCCAAAAATTTATAAAAAAAAAAAAGTATTTATTTTTCTTTTAAAAAAACCCACATCTTTTCAGACCATTTTTCCCCAAACACTACTTCTTTTCCTCCCTGTTTCATTTTCTTATCTAACTTACCCCCAAAAGAAAATTTCTGGCTCCGCCACTGATCTGACAGACTTTTTAATTGGTATCTCTGGAGGTGGATGGAAACTCGTATTAGACACTTTTATAATAGCATAATATATTAGTTGGGACCCGTGGGCTTTGTTAAAGTTAGAAGAAGCCTTATAACATTCCTAATTGGGCTGCCGAGCCGAGTCCAATCCAAATATTAGTTTTGGGTTATGTACGTTTAGATAAATTCGCATTAGATTTTCTAATTTTTATTGATTTTTGGTTAATTATTATGGTGATTTTCAATTTTTTTGTTCAATAAATTTGTATTAAATAGAACTTAAATGGGTTTCAATTTTTATTTATAATCTTATTTTCATTAATTATTGTTAGATAAATTTGTTATAATTTTTACTAATTTTATTTGGTTTTATTAATTTTTATTATTTTTAAATGGAAATTAAATAGATTTTAATTTAACAAAAATTATTGTTAATAAATGAAAAAATATTAATTTCTATTAAGTCATTAATATAATTAATTCATTATCTAATTAAGTTTAATCGAGGGCTTAACTTAATTAAATAATTAAGTTATCAATTAAGAAATTATAGGTTAATTTAACTAAGTTGATTAATTAAGACTGTGTTTGGTACCATTGCCACTTCTACTTGCAACGTTTTGTGTTGGCCAATATAGATAGAAAAGTATGGGAGATATCCCCAATGCATATGGGGTGTATGGATTAGATATTGACATTTATGCCATTCTTAAAGAAGCGGCAATGTTATCCAATGTTGTATTGATAACTCAAATAATTTGTGGTAGAAAAAAATGCCTTTTCATAAAATTTGTATTGGCGTTACAAGTAGAAGTTTGCAATGATATCAAACACAACCTAAGTTAGAGTATTATTATTCTTGTGTGCATATTCCTGCTGCCATCCTATGTTCATATCCCTTATCAACCATTTGATTTTCTTAAACATATCTCTATGATACCATATTACATGCCAACCATCACATTATAATCTCCTTCAGTGATTAATCTATCAAAATTCAAGTTTTTTTTTTTTCAGAAATTCCTAACCGAATAAGACCCGTAAACAAATTAAGCTTTATTCCTGAAGACCCCTTCACTCCAGAAAGACTTAGATTACTACCATCAAACTTTAATTTGGTGAAGCCATCCTCAGGTGGTTCCCATTCCTTTTGAATTATCTTCTTTTTGTATGAAGATGCAGAAATTTATAGTAAGTTATTTACAAGAAGATCATGATGAACAAGAGGCACAAATAATTTGATAAATAAAAGTAGAAGTCTCATAAAGAACCATTCAATCCAAAAGCTTAAGCTGTTAAGTGAGGTCCTTGAATAGGTTTTTATTCTTAACATACATGCCCCTTCACACGAAAGCCCATTGGGCTTAAAACGTGGACGGCACAGGCCCACCCATACCTTGTACTGAAACTTAATTAATTATAATGGGGGTGACGAGAATCAAACACTAAACCACTTAGTCAAAGTGACTGATACCATCTCAAAAAACCGTTCAACCTAAAAGTTTAAGTTGTTTAGTAAGTGAGGTCCTTGAATAAGTTTTTATTCTCTAACAAGGTCCAACTTGGAAGGGCTAGGGTTGAGCATTTGCCATCAAAATTTGATGGCAAGGCCCCACCTGCACCTCTAAATAAAATCATTCAAACATTTAGCATTTTTGTTTTATTTCATATCATAGGAGTGCATTATTTTCTGGCCAGAAATCATTGGCTCTCATATTACCAGATGTGCCATTTTAGTCATAAATTCAAATTGACAAGAAATAAGGATTTACAGTATTATTGCTATGTGTGCCTATAGATGCTTGGAGACAGTGGACCAGATCCAATGGCCTGTAATTTTCCATGTGTCACATGTTTAGGATTGGGAAAGATGATAAAGACTGATGAATCAATAAGCACCTTCTTTCCACAAATGATGAAGCAAACTACTGTTCATCACTCGTTGGATTGGACTGTAAACGTCTTTCTAGTTTCAATCAAATTAATGTTTAACAGATAGGAGGTGCTTAGTAAGAGTATGCTCATTAGATCACCACCCGTAGCTACACATGGGGTTGAGGTTGGCTAATATATTGTAGATTACTGCTTAACTGTTGTACTTATAATAGGGGAAAACCCAGAAAAAGACTGGAGTTGAAAGTTGGGCCATTTGGCCATTGCGACAAACATGATATATATAATTAGGGCCTGATATACTTGAAACACAGTTGCAACTCTTTATCTTATTTTAAATACCTGAATATCATAAAAAAAAATGATAATTCAGATAACTAAAACTCCCTGGGTGATGCTGACTTTTGGTGTAGAAAACCCTCTTGAGACATATTCACTGGTAGGCAATGAAGTTGGCAATACCTCATAAAAGCACATTCCAGAAGCTGTATTGATGATACTTTTTGGGTCTCTTTGCTTTGGTGTCCCTGTTCCATGTGTATGGCATGGTCATCCAATTCATTGGTTGTTGTAATCAAGTAATTAAGGGAATTTGGTTTCATTGTCGACCAAGCAAGTTTTCAACATATAATAGATATGTATGTATGTAGTAATTAGTATGATCAGAACCACATGACTTGTTAAATAAGTTTTTGCAAACTTTTTCTCTTTGGAACCAATTCTTCCTTTCTCTTTATTATACAGGTGGAGAAGATCCCCAAGACGTTCTTGTCAATAGAGCATTACTTAAGGTCATATAGGTTCCCTCTTATTGAGGAGACACATGCTGATTTAAATTCAAGCTTTTTGGGTATAGCTCAAGCACCTGTATGTGAAATATTGTATGTTCAGAGAATTACAAAAAACAAGCCACCCAATGATTTGTGTTATAACATTGTACTTAAAAAAAGAAATATGGATGGTAAGCAAGACAAAAGAATGTATGAACCTGGGAATGGAGATCTTATTGTGTTGTCAGATGTAAAACCTCAATCCGCTGCTGATCTTAGTGGAACCCAAAAATCCTATATTCTTGCATTAGTCACAGGTGGGGGAAATGGAGACAATCCTCTTAGAGTCAAAGTCCGAGCATCAAAGGAAATTGTGATTGAGCAAAAAAGGCAGAACAAGAGGCCGACTCTTTTTGCTGTCTATTTGATAAACATGACAACAAATATTCGTATATGGGAAGCATTGAACTCTGACATCCACAAGGGAAACATGAGTATCATCAAGGAAGTGTTGTGCACTGATTCAATTGTAAGCCTTACAAACTTTTTTTTTATTATTTTATGCACTTGTAAAGCTATATATTTTGCAGAACTGCATTCTATCAATTGGTTTCCTCCTTTGTTATGCAATAGTAACATTTTCATTTATGAGCAAGTATAAGCTGTTTCACTGATTCATTGGTTCTTAAATGGTGTCATTAGGATTTCTGTTCTGTTTCTTTTGGTTCTGGAGTAAATCTTACCTACATATTTCTGCCCTCTTATTTCAATTTTATCTGGTTGGTAAATCATTTATGAAACAATCACTAGTTAAGAATCAGCCATTTAGAAATTTTAACAAATAGTGATAAAAGGGTTTTGGTTTCTTTACTTATTTCTAATAGTATTACTTTTGGTGGGTTTTGTTTCCTACTGGGCTAGAAAAAAAACAAGATTCATCTAATGGATCCCAAATAGTTGGAATTAAGACTTTGTTGAGTTCATACTCTTTAGTTACTTGGAAATAAATCCTATTCATAGTTACTATACAAAAATCCCTCCCCACCCCTGCTTTGGCCAAAACCATCAGCTCTGCAATTCAGCTCTCTAGGAATCCATCCAAAATGGTAAGTCATAATAGACTTGGTTTCCAAGATCTCATTAAAAATGTAGTTGAATCTCCAAGGACCCTCCTTAGAGCTTTTCTTGGAGTCACCTTCCACCACCACCTTGCTGAGATTAAGATCCAACACAGATCTCAATCCCACCACCAAGGCATGGATGATTTTTTGCTTCAGTAGGATCTTCAACACCAATTGGCGCATTAAATGCCAGATAAGATGCCAATTAGATTTAGGTGTTGTTTGGCACCATTGCCATATCTAGATGTAATATGATAGCAGGTAGAAATGGCAATGATACCAAACAACACCTTGATAATTTGATCCCCAATACTAGTTAATCTTTTATCGTTCACAAGTATAAATCAGAAAACATTAGGTTCTACCTCTTTCACAAATACATGATGATCTGTCCCATAGCCCTTAGTCCCTTTATGTGGAATTATACCATATGACATATTGTGGGCCCAAAATTAAGGAATAGATAGAAGATTACAAAAGAAAGGAAAGATTGAATATTCATCATGGAAATTCGAAACATAAATTTTCTTTAAATGATTAGCTAGAAAAATGATGCTTAATAAAAGGGTACTTTCAATTAAAAATTAATAATGTGCCAAAACATGTTGAGCTTTATAAAGGCAAGCATTTCAGTGATCACATAGTGGGGGAAACAACCAACTGTTTATGGTAAAGAAATGAAGGTATAACAAGAAAAACTTTAGCAAGACTTCAGCTCATTATCAAGTTCTACAAGTTCAAATTGAGAAGAGAAAAAGTTTCTTTACATAATCTAATTTTCATCAGGATTATTCTTGTAATAGAGTTTTTTTTTTTCCTGGGGAATGGGAAGATGATGGGTTAAGGATTATTTTAATGGTGGTGGGCATCTGTCTGGTTTGTGCTTAAGGATTTTTTTTTTTTTTTTTGAAGTAATAAGTTGTCCTATTTTGAGGCAATAATTGATTTATAGAGAGATGTAGTGTATCAACCTATTCTTTTTCCTGTGAGTTCTACAACAATTTTATTATTATGAGGCAAATGAAGACATCCTGAGTTTGAGGTATTTGGGCGAAATCAATCCCTTGAAGAGGGTGTTTTGGTTGTGTAACCATACATCATTAACTATTGACCATCTCAAGCTAATAGGGGGGAATTGGTCCCTCTAATGATTTTCTGAATGCCATTTTTCCATCCTGTGCAAGGTTTCTTGTGGTATCTAGAAGGAAAATAAGTAAAGGTATTGTTTTCATGGCAAGGAGACATTTCAGATTGTTACATGCAAACTTGGTATATTCCATACCGTTGATTTTATTTGATTCTTCCCCAGTTTCAAGTGATGGATATGACTCCATATGAGAGAATCTTTTGCTATGTGTTGTATGTATGCATGCAGTCATATATAATATATACACACCGATACGCTTGGCTCTTCAGTGAGGAGATATATTTTTGTACATAGGATATTACAGTAGCAAGATATCAAAAGCATTTTCTGTCTGTCAAATTATCAGTCCTTTTGACTTAGGAATTTCGGCTGTATAACTGATGACAGATACACATGTTAGGATGATTCCTGGCCCTTATTCATCTCTTGAAAATCTTCTCAAGCCCTGGTTATTTACCAAGTTGTGAGGCTTGTAAGAGTTACATTGGTATGTTAAAATAAAAGAAAAATATTTGAATGTGGAAAGAAATAAGAAGTTAAATTTGTAGAAGAATGAGATAGATGGAATTAATAAAGAATTTGTTTTACTAACAAGGTCGAAACAATTAAAAGAGATGTGAAATTTGAATATGTAAATATATTTGTTTGTAAGGATCTTTGCTTGCAAGTTTCCTGCATTATCCACTTCTATTTATATTCAGTATAATTTTTTATCCAAATCAGAAAGATAGCATGCCAAAATGTGGAAAAATAGAAAGAAAATCAGATACCCTAATAGGAACTAAGTAGAAAATAGAAAGAAAATCACATATGTGTAGCCTTGTGCTAGTATGTGACTTATCTTACACTAAGATGGTACAACATACCAACCTTAAGCTGTGTTTTCTTCACATCCATCAAACTGGTTTTGTCACCACATAAGATTGTCAATGAGAAAATCATGATGAGAGTGAACCATTGTCTTATTAAAAGTATTTGCTATTTGGAAATCTGATTCTATATGGAGAAAATAATCCTGGCAAAGTATCATTCACACACAAAGTCATAATCCAATTCAATGTATTTGGTGTGCTGATGAAAAAATAGGTTGAAAGCATTCTTGATATAATTCATGTTGTTATCATATAAGAGAGTTGGGGGAACAAATGTGATATCTAATTTGGCAAACAATCCCCTAAGCCAAGTTTCACTACAGGTCAAAAACATAGCTCTGTACTGAGATTTTGAGGAAGATTAGGAAATTGTAGGTTTCTTCTTACACATCCAAGAAATAAGCAAGTAACCAAGAAATACAAATCAGCTTGTAATAGGACACTATGCCCAATTTGTGTTGGCATTGGCTCAAAACTACTTAAACATAATAGATGCCTAGACGAGTCATGGTAAGATTGATGAAACTCCCAACAATCTGAAAATAGAGTTTATGATCTGCTAGCGGCTCACCAACAATGTATTAAGATGTTTCTCATCAATCAGATTAGACAATTTAGTCAATCCATTGCATATTTTCTTTTAGTTTATCAAATATACACGAGTAGTGTGTCTCCAACCCAAAAACAAGTCAATGGTCACAAATTCTTCATTTTGAGAGAGTGGGATAGTAATGACTACAAGGATTGAGTTCCCTTTGCATCATCTCCTATAACTGAGATATCATAACTCAAACTTATAGGAAAAGTTCACCCCTCCGAAGATAGCAGATGATTGGAACCTCGATTGCATAATGGCCCTTAGAAGAGCATTTCTGTGGTAAAATATTTAAGATGAAGCAATAAAAAATTAGTACAAGTTGTTCTGGAGCTAATGAGAACATCCTTTTCTATAACCAATCATCTTAACCTTGTTTTTGGATAGGCAGCTTGTTTCCTTTTTCTGCTTTTCAGTGTTCTTTTTCTACCTAAAATTTTTTAGGATCTTGATAAAGCGGAAACCAAAATTTGAAAAAGGAAAAAAAAAAAAAAAAACTGCTTTGGACGGTTTATTAATTCTGGCTATGCTTGCTTACTTTATTTGCAGGTTGGAGTGAATTGTGATCACTGCTTTGCTCAAGATGAAAACTTGCATGAGAAAAAGTTGCTTGCAGATTTACACTCAATCAGTCTCAATGGATCTCAAAGTAAGGCTGTGGCAAGATCTATTATGACAAGGAATTGCA
The DNA here is from genome assembly GCF_055504915.1 of Nelumbo nucifera. Classification (NCBI taxonomy): domain Eukaryota; kingdom Viridiplantae; phylum Streptophyta; class Magnoliopsida; order Proteales; family Nelumbonaceae; genus Nelumbo; species Nelumbo nucifera. The sequence goes on from NC_142652.1 coordinate 46,541,259, forward strand.
AACATAAGAGCTCAGTTAAACTTATCTGGGGTCCCCCTGGTACTGGGAAAACAAAGACAGTTAGTGTATTGCTTTTGGAATTCCTAAGGTTGAAATGCAGAACGCTTACATGTGCCCCTACTAATATTGCAGTAATGGAAGTCATTTCACGTCTCTTGAGATTGGTTAGGCAGCATTTTAGACATCACAATTTTGGCTTGGGAGATATAGTATTATTTGGAAATGGGGAAAGGATGAAGATTGATGACCATGATGACCTTCTTGATGTATTTCTTGATTATCGCTTAGATCGTCTTAAAGAGTGTTTTTCCCCTCATAATGGATGGAAGCATTGGCTAAATTCCATGATATTGTTGCTTGAAGACCCTGCTCAGCAGTATCTTTTGTACTTGAAAAGCATAAAGAAGAAAGAAGAGAAGCAGGATTCTGCTCAAATAGAGAAACAAGATATCAAAAAATGGAAGGGCAAGGAGGAGAGTGTTTGTGTGGAAGAAAGGAAAGGTGAGGACAAACCTGCACAAAACCTAAAGGAAGGGAAAATGGAGAAAGATATTGTGCAAACTAGGATAAATAAAGTAGAGGAAGATGGGAAAGTTAATGAGTTTCAGACACTTGGACAGTTTATAAGAGCAAGGTTTGGTTCCATTGAGAAATGCCTAGAGCTTTTTATTAAAATTTTTTGTACCCACCTTCCTACATCTTTTATTTCAGAAGGAGTTGTACAGAAAATGGTAAGAGCTCTTGATCTGCTTCAATCTCTAGGGACACTCTTACAAAATGTTTCTCTTACAAATGAAGAGTTGGAGGAAATCTTTCCTCATTCTAAAAATGTAAATAACAATGATAGTGGATCTGCAGCATATTTGGTTTATAAGACTAAAAAAATGTGCCTTGAGAATCTCAGATCCCTTTGTGAAACATTCTCTGTTCCTGAATTTTCTGATGAAGATTCAATTAGAAAGTTCTGTTTTAGGAGTGCTCATTTGATTTTCTGCACTGCTTCAAGCTCATCTAAGCTGCAGGAAGAATGGATGACACCAATGGAAATTGTAGTTATTGATGAAGCTGCCCAACTTAAAGAATGTGAATCAACCATTCCCCTACAACTTCCTGGTGTTCAACATGCTATTCTTATAGGTGATCAACATCAATTGCCTGCAATGGTAAAAAGCAAGGTTGGATACTTTTTTCAAATTTGTATCCTTTCTGCTTATGTAAAGTTATTTCATTATTTTTTAAAACTTTCTATGTTTATCAGATCTCTGAGAAGGCTGAATTTGGAAGGAGTTTGTTTGAGAGGTTGGTGGCTTTGGGGCATGATACGCACCTTTTAAATGTCCAGTACAGAATGCATCCATCCATAAGCTTATTCCCAAATTTGGAATTCTACAAAAAACAGATCTCAGATGCTCCGAATGTAAAAGAAAGATGCTATGAAAGGCAATTTCTTAATGATAAAATGTATGGCCCTTATTCATTTATAAATATTTCTAATGGTAAGGAAGAATTTCATGGGTGCAGCCAAAAAAATATGGTAGAGGTAGCTGTGGCGTCAGAGATAGTGAAACATCTCTATAAAGGTATGGTTTGGTGTTTCTTTCAGGATTTTAGAAGAGTACTGGCGTTTGAACTGAAAATTGTTTTCTGACATCAAAGTGGAATTGGACTTTGAATCTTGAGCCCCAAGACTAACAGCAAAGTTTTGACTCATTACTCAAAACTTTCTAATGTAGCCACTATAATTATCATCCATAAGAGTATATTAGTAGATCCACATGAAGGAACATGCACATAAATGCTTACTTTTACTTTTTGAATACTTGTAGCTTCAGTTGCCACAAGACAGAGGATTAGTGTTGGTGTTATATCCCCATACAAGGCTCAAGTTTTTGCAATCCAAGAGAAACTTGGAAGTACATATGAGACACAAAGTGACTTTTCTGTGAGTGTTCGGTCTGTTGATGGGTTTCAAGGTGGTGAAGAGGATGTGATAATAATATCTACAGTCAGGTCTAATGGGAATGGATCAGTAGGTTTCCTTGCAAATCTTCAACGAACCAATGTGGCTTTGACAAGGGCAAGGTATAATGATATAAGGATGTACCTGATTACAATCATGCTCAAGTGTCTTGGAATTATTGGTTGTCATTTCCATTGCAGGTACTGTCTTTGGATTTTAGGGAATGGAGAAACATTAATCAAAAGCAGAACCATTTGGAAAAAAGTAGTACTTGATGCAAAGAATCGTGGGTGTTTCTTTAATGCTGACAAGGATAAGATCCTGTCTGAAGCAATAATATCTGTTCTGATTGAGAGTGGCCAGCTTGAAAGTTTATTCAATATGGATTCTCTACTTTTCAGGAAAGCAAGGTGGAAGGTATGTTTTTTATGCCTGTTAGCTTCCCATAATTATTTTTAATTATATAGGATGAAACTTGTTGATTTAGAACAAGACGGGTTCCTACAAATTTCAGATCTAGTAGTGGGATTTGTGGGCTTTGGTTGATTAAGGAATAAGGATAAATAATAGGGATGGAGAAGCAAGTAGTTCACCAAAGAAAAAGCAAGAGAAGAAATCTTGTTGCTAGGTTACAAGAAGAAACAGATGATAGAGAGAGAGAGAGAGAGAGAGGAAAAAGAGAAAAGAAAAATTCTTGGCAGCATCCAAAATTCACTAAACCATACTTGACTTATCTTCAAATCAATTATTTAAACTATAACTATAGTAACCCTAAACCATGGTTCATAATATCGATGTCCATGAACAATTCACCATCATGTAGATTTGGAGAAATTTTAGAGATATTTCACTAATTTTGCTAAGATATTTGGAAAATCTAAAAGATTAGGAAAGTTGTCTACAAACATTAAATTAATGCATAAACCTTCAAGAGATAATTAGAATAAATATAATTGCACAGTTAAGGCTAAAAAAACCATAACAAAGAACTATATAAATCAAATAGGAAAATAAATGAAGCGATTGTAATAGGTATCTTTCTCTGTCTCCATTCTGGTCTTTAGCCATCTTCTCTTCTTTATGTATGTCAATTGCTATGCATTTTAACTTTTGTCTTTATTGTTATAATATGTTTTTAATTAGATTGAGAATACTCTTCTTTAGTTATATGCATTTTTTTCTTTTTTGTTTGAATTATAGTGACTTAAGTAAGTGAATCATATCAAAGTACTAAGCCAATTGTCCAGTCAAAAATTCCTTGATGGTTCTTTTAGGAAAATATTTAAAAAATAAAAAACTATTATGATTTTAATGAAACATTGGAAAGTTTTAAATAATATTATAAAATTTTAAACTTTAAATATATATTCTATCTATGAAATATGAAATATTGCCGACATATTGGCAAAATATCAAGGATATTTGAAAAAAAAATATCCCCGGAAGATTTTTCATCACCACCTAGATATTGGGGATATTTCACTAAATATTGTCAACATTGCGAACCATGCCCTAAACAACATCTAAGCAGTGTTTTAAAACTCTGTCTGGAGGTTGAACCACTATCTTCTCCAGATCAATGGTCAGTGGTTTAACCACTCAGGTCAAAGAGTCACCGTTGTGATGATATTACAAAATTTTCAAAAAAAAAGAAAAATACAAAAAACCATGAAGTCAGAAACCCAATGAAGAGGCCAAACAAATCAAAGGTTCAACTGTTTGGACTGACAGGACTTCAATTGAATCAATGTTCTTTTTTTCTTTTGTAAAGAGCGGGATAGAGGTTGATCCAACCAAGATTGTGGTTGGGTCACCAAATTATTGATTTGAGCAACTAGGTCAATGATGGATTGAAAGTAGTTCTTCTAAACAGTTTTAAAACTAAGACAAACCCATAGGTAAACCATAGGATGCTCAAATAAGAACTCCAACTCTTAAGATAACTATGATAACAATTTTCTAATCCTATAAAGATGACTTAAAGTAAAATACACTGGAAATTACTAAAAACAGTAATCCATGATTGTGATATAAATCTTAATTACAGGAAATTCTAAAAATAGTACGTCTAAAATTACCATATATGGTAATTTTGAATTTCTAATAACAGTAAATTTATAAAAGACTTAAAACTCTATTTTTAAGACATAAAACAAATTTAAACAAATAAAAAAACCAATACTCTTATCAACCAAAAATTCTGAAATTCATTTAAAAATCGAAAAAACTATTTGTTTCTCCATGGATTCTTTCTTTGCTTCCATATCTGTTTGACTTGTGCTTTGAGTAAAGCATATCTAAATTTTATGGTCGCAACAAACAAAATTCTGTATTATCAATTATAATTGTAAGCCATATTTTCCTAGAGGTTATCTAAATTCCATGGTGTCAAGCAGGCTTCCATTATATTGGAAGTGAAGCCATATTTGCTAAACAGGGTTCAATTTAATAAGATGTAGTTTATATTATTGTGTTCCTAGCTTATTAACCAAAGGTACAAAGAAAAGAATAATGGGAGGCTTTTCTGATCTCCTTCCCTAGAAATTGTGGAAAACCTGTTTGTATGTTTATCTCATTGCAAGATGAAAACTCATAATAGGACCAGATTTAGAAGTTTCAAAATATTAGGCTCTTGTTTTTCTGTTTTTTTTTTATGGACCAGCTGAAACTAAGTCAATTATCAAGTTTGCATCTTGTTTTGTACTTCACAAGTATCATTCGCCTGTACACACATTGATCTTGTCTAATTGATTTTATTTAACTGTTGGTTAAGACAATCAATGGAACATTGTATCTCTTTTAGACTTGTGTTCTTACAACTTCTCTTCCACTGTAATGCATCTAAATAAAAAGTCCATTATTCCAAGGCCTAATGAGGATTTCATTACTAAGAAATATACAGTCTCTGGCCCGAGTTTAATGGGATATAGAATTTTCTATTTTCGTAAATTGGGGTCTTGACCAATGTTTCTTTGGTTACTAAACAAGGATTTTTAGTGCTTTCCATTCCCCCATTAATCTTTAGTAGGAAAATTGCTGTTCTGTGTTTTTATCACAGCTAATAAGTTACATTTATTTAATTCATAATAGGTTCTCTTCAATGATGATTTTTTGAAATCCATGAGAAGAATAAAGAAAGTTGAGACTCAAAAGGAAGTTATTTCTATTTTGATGAAGCTGTCCGGTGGTTTGCATCATTGTCAAAAGCCAAAAGACCTCCATTTCATTGATAGCACTTCTAGTCAGCTGTTGCAACTATGCAAAGTTGATGCATTGCTCAACCTTGTCTGGACTGTAGATCTTCTCAAGCAAAATGCAATGTACATTCAAGTTTTAAAGATTTGGGATGTTATACCGTTGACAGAGATTCCTAATCTAGTAGAGAATCTTGACAAAATCTTCAGCAATTATACACTAGACATTATGGATCGTTGCAAATTAAAATGTGTTAAAAGGTATGCAAATGATCTATTTCCTTTCAGTAGCATATCCTCTTCAAACAGATTAAATTAAAAGAAAATATATCCTAGTAGCTTAAGCTTATTTCACTCTCAGACCTTACTTCCATACTTGTAGACTTGCAGAGCTGATATGTCGATTTACTTATAGTAAGTGGAGTTAAACTTTCAGTATTTTTATTAAATGAGTGTTCCTAATATCATAATATTATACCTCTGGTTGAGTATATCTGAACAGGTTGATTTTTGTCCAAGGATCAAGGATATTTTGTGAATCTGAAATCGTCTGACATCTCTTCTATCTAGTGGAATATATTGGATTGTTTTGATTGCTAACCATTGAGGTCTATGTAGTCTAGTGGTAGATTGTACTGCTAACTTTCTCTGAAAGAAATAATAGAATAGAAACAATGAAATTATGACAAATGAACTGAAAGGGAATGAAAGAAAAAAGAATGTTGGTTAATCTGTTAGTCTGCATTTACATCGTGTTTTTCTTTTTTTTTTTTTTTTTTGCAATGAAACATGTTGGAGAAAACAATGACTTATTTGATATACATTATAGCAGTTAAAAAATCTGAAAGTCCATCTATACAATATACATTCAAAAAATGAAGAAAAAGATTATTTATTACTTTTCTGATTGCTACAGAAATTTGGTAGTACCACTGAGTTGGAAAATCCATCCAAATACTACTAGGCTCATGGATGCCCAAAAGGTTGAACCTGTTCAGAATGTATCGAATACTTTAGCTTCACTTAGACTTGAGGAGCAACCAAATATTCCACCTTCATCTAGGTAAGTTATTTCTGGATTTTGAGGTATGATTTCTTGTTGTAGAATTTTGGAAAACGAATTCATGAAAGTAAATCTTTTACCCTTGCTGAATTTAAAATTCCCGGAAATATTGATTATGTTGTACATTGATGCCAAGGTTGAGGAGCAGTAACCGAAAACACTCCAACCTTTCTAATACAGTGATTCTTTTGGAAATTTGCAAATCTTAAGTATTGTTCTATGTTGATATTATTGATTACTTTTCTGGTATCTACAGAAACCCGAAAGTACCAGTTCAGAATTTGTCAAGTCATATAACTTCACTCACTCATTTGGAGAAGTTGAATGTGGTGCCATCAGTGTCCAAGTAAGTTCTCTCTGAAAAAATACTTGGAGGTGTCATGTCTCATTTGCACAATTTTGGAAAACAAATGATTGAAAAAATAGGAACTTTACCCTATTCTTGAATTTGAAATATGAATGCCTTGAAATGCTGGTTATATGAAAATCAAACCAACAGTTAAAATCAGTAATAGCAACAATCCAGTTTTTTTAATATCATAATAGTTTTGGAAATGTTCAAATCTTATCTGATTGTCTGTATTCAGATAATAGTGTTTTATTTAGTAATCAAAACATAAATTTCTTATTGTTCTAAACTAATAATTATATGAAACATAAATTGTTAAAATGCAGCGAGGAAAAAGAGAAAAAAGACAATTGATTACTTTCTTTTCTATAGAAATTTGGCAGTTCCCATGGATGGAGAAATTCATTCAAATTCTACTAGGCCCGTGGATGTAAAGAAGACTGTACCTGTCCAGAGTCTGTCAAGTCATTTAGCTGCATCGTCTCTTGGGGATAAACTGAATTCATCACGACTAGAATCTGAGTAAGTTCTCTTTGAAGCCCTTAAATTTGAAGGTATTATTTTTTATTTTGAAAATTTTGGAAAATGCACACATAAACAACTTTTAATCATATTGCATCAAATATTTATGCATTTCAACTGTTGACTCTTTATGAGAGGTGATCTAATTTGGAAACTAAAAGAACACACACTTGATATAGGATTGACCACTATGATACAAATCGGTGATGTATGATTGATAGTTCCAATACCAATTAAGGATTGCCTACTCTGCTACAAATTTATGTAGTATAACTTCCTCTTATATATAGGACTTGAACAACCAAGGGATGAGTTTAGGAGGGTTAGAGGTGGTTTTATGACTAAAAATAGAGATTGGTTATGTTGGGAAAAGGTTTCAAGGTTTTAATCACAAGAATTGTAGATTTGTCCCAACATTGTGAAAAGTTTCAAATTGGAAAAAGTAGGTCTACTGTTGGAACTTTTTAATGGAATTTCATAGGTAGTATTAAAATGGAGCCACTGTAATTTTGAAAATGAACATTTAAATGCCCTTCAAAGGTAAGTAAATATATCCGAAACATATAAAATGTAGTTAATCCTGCTGTGGAACAAGCTATTATCGCGAAAATCTGTGAATACAACCAACTATCATTAAGAATTTCATCTTTTGACCAAAAACAAGCAAGAGGTGGAATACCACAAAGAGAAAGTGTACCTAATAAAAAAGCAGATTTTGTAATTGGCATATATTTTGTTAAACCACCCATAAAAACCATGTTGAGGGAAACCTAATTTATTTGGGGTTGGAGTATGTGTGGAATAAAAGGACAAAAATTTTAGAACAAGGAGAAGACTTGGAAAGTAAGGAATATAATGCGTAGACTTTTGGGATGAAATTAAATATGGGGAAATATGAGAGGACAAGAGATGGTTTTTCACAAAAAGACAAAAATGGCTAAAATGCAAAAATTCTGTGTTCTAATGAAAATTAAAGGAAAAATCACCTAGATCTGTCCTTATAGAGATTGTTTAAGGTACATTTTTTGATAAGAACTTAGGACTTTCACAAAAAGACAAAAATGGCTAAAATGCAAAAAATCTGTGTTCTAATGAAAATTAAAAGAAAAATCACCTAGATCTGTCCTTATAGAGATTGTTTAAGGTACATTTTTTGATAACAACTTAGGACTGTTGATGTCTGTACTAACCTTCTTGAAAGACTTAGAAAGAAATTTGAGGGAGAAAGAAGAGAAAAAAAAAAAAACATGGAATCACCCAATGAAGTACCTAGAATCACTCTGGGGCATGGAATCACACTCACTATAAATTATTTAATCTGTAAGATATCAAATAAACTTTATCCATTCATCATATCAAGTTAATTACTCCTCATACTTTTTTGAAATTCATACCAAGTTGATTGCTCATACTTTTTTTGCTTCTCATATTCTTCTGCTTTTTCTTCTTTTTCCACTTTTGCTTCTTCTCTTCTCTATTTTATACTACTATAATTTTAAACTAAAAATATTACAAAATCAATCTATTTGGTATTAAAGCTACAACATCTGTGTATGAAAAAATAAATAAATAAAAAAAGCTACAAGATCTAGGTGTACTCAACATCTTAGGTGAAAAATCCATGTAGTCTTAGGATGATAATGGTTCATGGAATATGATGAAACAACTGATCATTGGGCTGTCAATTGACTGGTTAGGAGACTTTTGGAGGTCTAATTGATGATCAAGAAGCTTAGATGATAATCAAGTACGATGCTGAAATTTTGCCAAAAGCCTTTAAAAAAAGTAGAAAAATTGTTTGTGGCAATCTGGAGGAGTAGCATCACAAGATGATCAAGAAGGTTAGCTGATAATCAAGTAGGATCCTTGAAATTTTCCCAAAAAACATAAAGAAAACTAGGACAAATTTTTGCGGCAATCTAGAGGAGGATTAGCTTTGGCTCGCAAGGTTTCTGGATTGATATTCATGTTCCAGAATGGATGGCAACCTTTGGAAGAAGAAGATCTAGGGCCTCTGGAGTGAGAACCCACTTGTTCTCCAATTTTACTGGTCCTAAGGAGGATCATCTCTTACATCTGTTGGAGTTACTTTGTGAAAAATTCTCTCAGGATTGCCTTATCTAATTTTATACCTTTAATCCTAAAAAAAGGATTGTGCATTCATTTTGGAGCTGATCCCAAGCAGGGTGTAGATCCCTGGGTAGTTCTGGAGGTCTTGGCAATACCTTTAGTAATCAGGTGACCACTGTAAAGTTGGAATGCTTTTCCATCGGTCCAAATGTGTACTGGAGGGCATGAAGGATGGGTACCTTACAGGTTTTGAGGTAGAGAAAAATTCTGAAGATCCCAAATATGGTAGATGGATGCAGGAAAACCTAACAGTGATGTCCTGGTTGGTTAATTCCAAGGAACCTCATCTTATTCAAAATTTCTTATCAATGAGAACTACAAAGGAGATTTGGGACAATTTAGCAAAGACATAATCTAAGACACTAAGTGTTATTTGTGCCTATCAGTTGAAGTCAGAGATTAGCAGTTCAAAACAGGGGAGAGTTCTATGCTTATGTGCTCTTCTAACCTAAAGTCTTTATTGAAACTGTTCGATCTTTTGGAGACTATAGTTTGGGAGAGTCTCATGGGTGCAACTAGGGCTGCAAGTTGGGCCGGATTAGGTCGGGTTGAGGCCAACCCTAGCCCAACCCTAAGTTCCAAACCCCAACCCGACCTACCCAACCCTAACCCTAACCCTAACTAAATTCCTTCAACCCTAAGCCAACCGAACCTAACCTGAAGTCAACTTCGGGTTGGGCCCAACCCAACCTTCTTCCCATCTCTTAAAATCTCGTAGAACTTCTTAATCTTAGATCTTAACTCAACTTTCACTAAATATATTAATCCTATGTTTTATTAGTATTTATTTGTTGATGTTTTTATTGGTTCTTTAAGTACAAAATTCAAAAAATAGTGTTTGAAATGATTATAGTTTATTATGAGTTATAGCTTATAAAAGATCTTTTATGGGCAATAAGCTATGGGTGGCAAACAACAAAGAGGAGATAAAGAATAAAATATTCAAAAAACATAAAAAATTTTATTGAGGTTTTGGTATTTCTAATTAGGATTAAGTGAATTGATTATCTTAAAAGAAATAAATAACAGTATGTAGTAGGGACTATATAACTATCATGCATATAAACAAATCAATGTATGATATGATATATATAACATATATTATTTATATACAATATGTACTATAGAGTCGGATTCGGGTTGGGTCGGGTTGTCTGAGGGGTCAACTCTAACCCAACCCTAAAGTCGGGTTCATAAATTTCAACCCTAACCCTAATCCGAGCATCAACCCGACCCAACCCAAGTTGCAGCCTTAGGTGCAACTTGTTACGGGAAACTTGTATCAATTGTTTGAATTCCAAGAAATGATTAATTGAAAGCATCACACTAGGTGCCAACATATTTTGATTAGAGATGATATAACTTTCTCAAACCTACGGCTCTTTTACTCATAGTAAAGGGAGTAGGAGACAACTAAAGTAAAAGTAGAATCCGTGATTGGAAAGAAGAACTAAAACATGAAGAATAAATAAAGAAAAAACAACAAACAGAAAACAAAGACATAACAGACACCAATCGACAAGTTGGTCCTCCAACACAAACACAATGTAGTGAGTATCAACATCACCAACTTTTAACCTAGTAAGTACATAAGGATAGGACAAGTCATGCCTTACCAGGAATATTCTTTTAACTGTTGTATTGTTTGAACAAACCACCTGTGCAGGTCTGTAGACCAATCAACCTCCACCCAGTTCAATGAAACAAGTTCATCAGGAGTGCACGATGGTAGCAATGAAAGTTCCTCTTTTCTTCGCTGTTGTATTATGTGAGAGATCGAGAGAAGGGGGTACCAGAAGTTGTGTCGTCAAAACTCAAAACCACCATCAGACATTTGTGTGCAGAATTTTGCAGCAGTAGCATTGTGGTTCGGCATCACTCTGGAATGGTGGCGTATGGGGGAACATAGCAGGAGTTCAAATCTGCGCCCCACAGTGTCCCACAGCACATTTCACATGCACCCCATGTCCAGTGGAGTTAGTGGAACCAGCCTATTTTGGGCCTTTATTGTACAACCAGGGGTATTTTGGTCATTTTAGTTTCTTTTACAGATTCATATATAAGTTAAAGAAACTAGATGAATCAACTAATTTAACTTGAAAATTTGGCAATTGTATAGCACCTAAACATTATGGTTTCTTGAGCCCATGTACTGGTCCACATGCTGCTAATTGTGTAAGACGAAATTGAGTTATAGAGATCGTTACAGAGGTTTTTAAAATCGAACCGGACAACGAACAGTTCAGGGTCCGGTTATCATTCAATCAAATAGATGGTTCATTCTGACAAAAAAATAAAAAAATAAAAAAAAGAAATAGTTAAAATTTGCTAAACAGTTCAAACGGTTCAATCACTTGAATTAGCGGTTTGTTGACCAAATCAATGGTTTTTGGCCAAAAGACGATTATAGAATAAAACGAAACCAGTCAAGCATATTGAATCTCCAAAGATTTCAAGTTTCCAACATTATAGATCAATCACTCTTAAATTTCAGGGAAGGGACAGAGATGGGACTAAAGAGCCAAAATCGTTACAATGCATCAATGGACAAAGAGCATTAAACCTTTGTATTTTCTTTAGACGTAATGGTAAAAGCCATGCATTTTCTTATCCATCTAGGCTCTCAAGTGGGTACTAAGGCCAAGATTTGGAGTGCTTATTTAGACCGGGACCACATCATTAAGCATTTATTGGTGTTTGGGAAATAAGCTCGAAATAAGTGCTTATTTTAAAAATAAGAGCTTATTTTTTAAGCCCAAATTTCCAGTTTTCTAAGTATAGCACTTATTCAGTTTTTTTTCCAAAGTTATCCCTAGTTGAATTTTAAAATACCACTTATAAAATTATCCCTAGTTGAATTTTATAAAAGTACTTTCGTAAAAGTATTTTTATACTTCCATAAAAGTGCTTTCATAAAAGTATTTCCAAAAAGTTTTTTCATAAAAGTACTTTCATAAAAGTGCTTTCGTAAAAGTACTTTTATAAAAGTGCTTCCCTAAAAGTACATTTATTAAAGTGCTTTTATAAAAATACTTCGATAAAAGTGCTTTTATAAGTGCTTTCATAAAAGTATTTCCAAAAAGTGTTTTCATAAAATACTTTCATAAAAGTGCTTTCGTAAAAGTACTTTTATAAAAGTGCTTCCCTAAAAGTACATTTATTAAAGTGCTTTTATAAAAATACTTCGATAAAAGTGCTTTTATTAAAATGCTTTCACAAAAGTGCTTTCATAAAATTTGAAAAAAAAATGATGGAATGCTTATTTAAGTGCTTATTGAAAAAAAAAAACTACTAAACGCTCAATATGAAATAAGTACTTATTTTTTAGGATAAATTACAAAGACCCCCCCGTAATATGGGGTTTGTGACAAAGACCCCCCTGTACTATGACCATGAGACAAAAACCCCCTTGACCGTTAAGTCGATGATGGAATGCGTTAAATTACCAAAATACCTCACTAAACTTTTTCTATTTTCTTTTTTTGCCCTTTTTCTCTTAAAATCTATTTAACCTATTGTTTTCTCTTTCTTCTCCTTCTTTTCCCCTCCCTCAATGTTCTCTCTCATTCTTTCTCTCTCCGAAATGAAAGGATAGAGGAAATCCATTTCTCATATTCCCTTTCTTCTCTTCTCTTCTCCGTCTTCTTTGTCTTCCATCTTTTCCTCATAATCATCATCGACTTCTTCTACTTCCATAGCAACCAGCAGAGAGAGAAAAAAAGGACGGAAGGACTTGTAGTTAACAGAGCTGGAGACTCTCCTCCTGCAGCACTTGCGGACCTAGAGTCACAGCCGCCTCCCCTGCAACACTTGCGGAGTCGGAGCCGGAATCACGTCCCTACCTGAAGACCTCGTCGCCGCTGCTAATCCTTCCTTTGCCATCCACGAGTCCTACAACAATAGTAGCCACCAACATTCTAGTTGGAAATCTAGAATTTCTAGGCATCTAGCCAACTACCAGTTAGGTTTCTAGTTGGAAATCTAGGTGGAATGACCATCCGAAGTTCCGAAGAGCTACAACTCAATAACTCAACACATTGTTTTGGGTTAGATGGAAAAACAAATTCCTCAAACAATTTACAAGGCTTAATGATGCGAAAACTCAAACAATGAACAATACTACCAATTGTGAGATGTAGAGGAGAAGTAGGATGAAAAATTCAAGTGGTTAATTAAACTAACCTCGAATCGGAACTGCTACAATGTGTCTTGGATCAACTGTCGCTTGTGACAGGCCATTAATGGCCACCAACTCTACTACAGTCGTACCATACATCGCTCTGATCCTGCTTAAGCTCTCCCCTGCGTGCACTAAACACGACAAGTAAACTGCATAATGCCATTACTAGTGTTATTGAAGCATGTGCACGACAATGGAATTACAAGGCTCTGACCACTCCAGTCGTCCCTGGCCATCAACCCCATTAATGCTCCTGATCTGCTCTGCACTGGCCAGCCCACCATAACCAATCGATATAGACTCGATTGTGTCTGCAGCTCGAACCGTATAAGATGTCAATACGAAATGACGGATGCCATCCACACAGGAGCACGAAATGGGTATTCTGATGAGAGAGTTTTTGGAGAGGATTCGATTCTCAAGGAATGACATTGCTGGGTCAAGCGAGTTTGAGCCTAAGATGTCGAGTACATTTACTTGGAACCTAGATGTAATCTCTGAGAGCTTGAAGTCCCAAGGGAGGAGATAGGAGAGTAGAGAGGTACAGGAGTCAGAGGACTTACATGGTTCAATCACAAATTTTGCACAAGTTTTGGGAGGGAAGACAAGGAAGAGGGAGATGAGTAGAATAGCAAGTGGTTGCACTAGAATTCCCATCATATGATCTCGTATCAGTGAGTGTCTCTCCTCTCTATAACTGTAATTCTGTAAATGGTTTCACAGAAAAGAAGCAATGAAGAGATGTATTGTGTTCATTGGTTTCCAGAGGCTCCACAAGGCATCGAAACGTTGTCCTCAGCTCAACCCAATCTGGCTTAATCTCAAAGTCATCGGGCAGTTCATACATCTTTAGCATCTCAATAATGTCATCCCACATCCCTGCTAACTTGAGCCTGGTCACATTGGCCAAGAAATCTTTCTCGCCTTCTTGGCGTTTGAAGGAATCGTAGTAGGCTACCTTATCTACCTAACAATTGAAACGATAATTGTTTAGCTTCCTGAGAGCTATTTTGATTTTGCCACAGTTAGCCTCGATCTTTTGCATTTTTGGACGGAACGAAAGGTAGTATCGGGAGGTTGGGGAAGATGAACAGTGTTTTTTCTCATCTAGTTATTATAAGGGTAGTTGGGGATTAAAAATATTGTAATGGCATTTTTGGACGGAAGGCTAACGGAAGAGGGTCTTTGTCTCATGGTCATAGTATAGGGGGTCTTTGTCATAGACCCCATAGTACAAGGGGGTCTTTGTAACTTTCCCTATCTTTTAAAATAAGCACTTTTAAGTTGGGTGCTGAAAGTAAATAAGTGATTATTCGAATAAGCACTTATGTTAACATAAGCACTCCCAAACATTAAGAGCTCTTATGATTACTCTGGAATAAAGCTTGACACCTACCTTGCATGTAAAACTTGAGTCGAGATTTGGTGTGATACAAGTATACAAACCTGGCTAAGTAACTAATTGACTCGTGAGTGAATAGGAGTGTAAGTTGGGCAGGTTTAAGTCAACCCATGCCCAAACCTAAATATTGGGTCTAAGGCTTGTAACTAAATCAGACCTGAGGTCAAGCCCGACCTTTCCGGTCCAGGCCCACTTGAACTAAAAATTGACATACTCTGGTCAGGCATAGGCTTGGGCTGGTCATTTGGTTTTCTATTTCAAAACAACAACAAAGAGCAAAGGGCTCAAGTGGTCTATTAAGCCCAATGTATTAAAAAAGTTGATAAAGTTATTTAGTTGTTTGGCATCGATGCTGTAGATACAACACCGTTTTCTGATGGTTCTGCTGATGTGTGGGTTGGAAGTACCATTTTCTGAGAAAATGATGTCTTTTTTTTTTTTTTTTGGAAACGTTGCTACCAGATAGGACATTTCCTGGAGCAACTGCAACATTTTTTGTTTGGTACGAATACTCTAGGAAACGTTTTGAGCACTAGTACCTATTACCCAATGCCACATCATGTCCCTGTTGGCAGCAACGAGCTGCAGCTCTAGGAAACACCAAATTCAGCGTTGCTTCAAGCCACGCCTTCCCGATTTCCAAGGTGTGGCTTGGAGCATCATTTTTTATGGAAAAACGGTTCCAAACAAGCAGGTATTTCCCGGAGCACCGTTTTTCCGATGTAGCACTGATGTGTCACCGTTTTCTAGAGCAACGACATTAATGCCAAACAGACCCTTAATATCACTAATGTAAACCTTTAAATAGGAATTTTGTATATTCTGCATATAAGCATTTATGCATGTGTATATAATTTAGTATATATGCATATATATAAATTAATAAGTATATGTATTTGTACAAAAAAAAAATGTATATGTATGTGTGTATGTAATTGATTCAGCTTGAGGACTGAAAGTCCAAGGCCAATCAGTGCAAAAGTGTGGGTTGGGTTGGTTTTGGCTTGAGTTAGGCCTGCCTAATTAATTGCACCCCATGAGTGAACATGCCGGTGTTTTGTATACATGGGGCAGACACCACACCCACATGCGAGCCCAATGTATACGGAATCCTAGTGTGTTTACACTTATGATTAGTTAGACAGCTTCTCACATTTGTATTCATAGTTGACCCCGGATGCAATCAAACCGAAGCAAGCTGAATTTGAATTTTTGTATGTCTTGACTCGGTTCAACTAAAATATTATTAAGCTTAAATTTGAGTCAAACTCTACTTTCTGGTTTGAGTTCCGTTTGATCAAATATTCAATGAGTTTGAATTTGACTTGAAAGCTAGAAAATGAATACATTTCATATTTTATAAATAAATTTTTAAATATATAATATATTCTTATATTATATATAGAATATAAAAATATATTTTATATATTATGAAACAATAAAATGTTATTAAAATATAGAATATTAATGAACTAATAAGAAAATAACAATAGATTATAATAAAACAATAAAAGTATATTAATAAAATAATATTGATAAATACTAAGATATTAATTATTAAATAGTTAAATACTTATAAAATAATAATAATAATAATAAAATAGTAATAAAAGAATAATTATTTTCATTATATATTGATAAATTACTAATAAAAAAATAAATAGACTAATAAAAAATTAAAAATTTTTAGTTGATTTCAATTCCAACTCCAAATGAACCAAACAACAGCAACCGAAATTCAATTCCAAGATTTATCATCTTATCCCAAAAGCTAATATTAGCCCAAAATGTTGATAAACAACTCAGTTTACCAAGATTTTAAAAACCCATTTAGAGATTATTTATCATGCGAAAAGACCAAGAAGCTTCATTTGACACTTGTCAAAATTTGACATTTTTTATGTTTTCCAGGGTCTTTGTGCACACATCTTTTGGTCTAAAAGACCAATTTTCAGTCTTCTTATTGCCATACACCACCTTAACTTTTTTAATTATAAGTTTCTATAATTCCTTTCTCTAGGGTTAAACTGGTTGATTACTTGGTTGTTATGGAGTCAGTAATTTTTTGTAGAGGAGTTATACAACAAATTCATAAAATTTTCGCCCAATTTTTTTGGGGTTATTCAGATTTTGGCCCTAGTCACCATTAGAGAAGTTGGGATTTGAATCATCTGATATGTAAGCCATGCAACGAAGGGGGTTTAGGGATTCGATCATGGGACAATTCTGAACTGGTCTAAATTTATTTGGGAAGCGGGCATCCCTACGAAAACCCCTATTTTCATGTGGCAGTTCATGTTCAAAGCAAAGCCCTTGCTACTCGTCATCTTATCATAAAGAAAGTGTAGATGTTGTGGCAACCCAAATCAAGAGTCTTTGGACCACTTTGCTGATATTTTTGAGATTTCAATTCATAGGACGCAAGATGTGAGAAGTTGGGTCAAGGACTGGTGGAGCCTTTGCACCAAAGACTCCCAATGGAACCAAGTTCTAAGAATCTTGCCTTCAGTCCGATTGTTGGAAATCTGGGTTGAAAGATGTCGGCACTGTTTTGAAGGGAAGTACCTAGCGGCAAGCCATGCTGGTTGTGTGTGGCCCACGCAAAGTATGAGTTGGGCCGTGCCTCCCTCCCTTATGATATTTTGGGGGTCAGCCCGGCATGGATCATGGCCCGAGCCTGTGCAGGCTCGTGCTGTACCATGGATTGGGTTGGTTTGTGAGCCGAGTCTTAGGTCCAATTGGGCCATGGACTGGGCCAAAACTAGTTATTTAAAAATAAATTGAAAAAAATCTTAAAATTTTTATTTTATATGAATTTTGATGTATACAATTGTTTATTTTAGTAATATATTATATACTATATACTATATATTATTATATAATTATAATTTATATAATATATTATATATAATATATCAAATATATATAAATATATGGGCTGTGTTGGGCCGTGCCGCGGGCCAAGCCGTGCTAGCTCGTGGGCCACGGGTGGTATGGCCCGCACTATCAAACCATGCCAGTCAAGCCCGCAAACCTGAAACCCCAAGTTTGACATAACCCATACAATCCTGTCGAGTTGTAGCATGGCTCGTGACCATCAGGTAGGGCTGGGTCAAGTTGTGTCAGGCCGTGGGTGGCACGACCTGATTTACACCTCTAGGTTTCGGGATTGGTTTTGTATCAGCGCTGAAACAAACTAGATAACACACCAACAAGCTAGTAAATCAAGGAAATGAGATATGGCTGATATCAATAGAGTGGAATTTGAGTTTTCTAATTTGGTTCAACCAAGGATTTTACACAGGTTGGGCTTGAGTTTTTGAACTTCAAGCTAACTTGGGTTAAAAAGCTCAGGCTTAACCTAAACTTAGGTTAGGTTTGAATTGAGACCTCGGGTAGCCCGATCTAGACATGATCCCATTTGAGGTCACTCAACATTTTGTGATATACATATCTACATATTATCAATCTATTCTATCTGAAAATTGGGCTACAGAGTTGAATACACCCAAGCCCAAGCCTAAACCAAGATGTTGGGTTAAATTTGAGTTGGGCTTGGGTTAGTAAAATTGAGCTTGGTCTTGAGTTGGGCCAAACCTGAGCTTGAAATTTGAGACTTAGGGTTAACCTTCAACTCGACCCAACCCACCCATGTTGCACCCATATAAGGAGCATTGTGACATTTTTAATTCTATTAGTTTTTATTTTTATTAGGTTGTTTTAATTTTACAAAATTTTTATTTAGTATTGATTTTTGTTAAACTTAAATGGATTAGTGGATTTTAAATTTATAGTAATTAAGTTTTTCAAACTAATAATTTTTTAAGTTTATGAACAAATATGTAGTATAATTTATTTTTTAATGTAATTGAATATCAAAATAAAATATTTACTTTTTGAAACCAAAGTTTTCTTACTTTTTGGTTGTTTTATTAATAAACAGGTAGAAATTTATATTATTTTATCTAACATTACACTTGTGTATTTTCTTTGATTTTTATAATAATATTATAGACCAATGCAATGCATAAACTTTGTAAAGCAAAATTGAAGTAAAAGGATCTGTATGACATTCCCAATTAGGCTAAAAGAAATCCGACTCCAATCCAACAAATTAACTTTAAAATTTCTTGATTGACTTTATAGGCTTATTAATGTAATTATTTTTAAATGGATTTTAAATTAATAAACATTGTAATTTTATTTATTGTAATTTTTGAAATTCCAATTTATTTTTTTAATTGTTTATTTGAAACCATAACTAAATCTATTTTCATCTTTTTAATGAAATTTTTAATGATTATCTTATTATTAATAATTCATCACAAATGAAATTTAAAATATATTTTTTTGTGTTAATACTTTTATTAATTTACAATCCAAGCTAAATCGGGTTCATAACTGCTTCTAACATGTTTGTTGGTCAGACAACTATGAACAAATTGATCTAGCCATAAATTGTATCCAACATGGTATATTGGTATTTTTTAATATTGGACAGGCAAGGAATAACCATCCCAAAGATGGATCATATACTGGGAATAAATTACCCGCAACTGTGAAGAGCACAGTGGCCATGCTCAATGTGGATAGGTTGAAATGGGCCAATCTTGACCCAATATTGGTTGCCTTCTTCACCTAACTAGTAAAATGGATTAAGCATACTTGAAAAATAATATTGTTAAGTAAATAGGATTGTTAATGGGTTGAGTTTTACCTAATAAAATTGATCCAGCCAAACCAGTTATGTTGCTTTGGTTATGTACTTTTGTCCCAATTAATAATAGGTTGAAACTGGCTTTTGCTATTTTGAATTGATTAAGACCCGACCAATTATTTTGCATAACCCATGTCATCGTCTATTCAATTTTTTTTTTTTTTAATGTTTCTAGCAATATGTCAAAACTTGTTTAAAACTAGTTTAGTAGATAGGGCTGTTAATAGGTTGATTTTACCCAAAAAAATTGAACCGGCCATTGGTTTGGTTATGTGGTTTTGTCCCAATTAATAATGGGTTTAAATTGGTTCTTGGATTTTGGTGTTTTGGATTGATTAAGACTCGAACCAATTATATAGTTAATAATATAAAGATCCCTGTTTTGTAATTTATTGTTTTATTTTAATCTAAAATTTCACTTTTCTTAAGGTTAGATTATCAAAATGAAATTTCTAAATTGCTTTATCATTGGTAGTTATAGGAGTCAAGTATAATTGGGTCAGGTCAGACCCGATTGTCACAATTAATAATTAATTTGGGTTAGGGTCGTTCTTATTGTCCTGATTAATGATGGGAATGGGAGAGCAATTAGAAGAAAAGAGAGAGAGAGAGAAGGAAACATGAGAGTTAATTGAATGGAGTAATTTAGGAGAGGCTTTAGGAGTGCGAGATATTTTAGGTGAGGTTTTAGGAGTAGGAGATATTGTTTTAGGCAAGTTTCCCTTAAATATCATGATTTGTGTGGAGAGAGATAGATAGATAGATAGATAGAGAGAGAGAGACTTTAGAAAAACTTTTAGTTGGGGGTGAGAAAGTCTGACAGGTGAGTGGTTGAACGTGGGTATTACATGAAATAAAAAATTCAAAAATTAAAAAAAAAAATCTAAAGGGGATTTTGGAGTGAGTTTTGAAGGAGAGAAAGAAGTCCACGTGGATATTGTGATATTTTATATTTATATAAGTTTTCTATATATGTATAAATTAAAAAATAATTAATTTTTTTATTTATTTTAGTGGTAATAGTAATAGAGTGGAATTGGATTAAATCCAAGTTTGCTTCGAGTCTAACATTTTGGGTTTTGATTTCCAAATTCAATAATATGCTTGGTTTTAGATATAGCTGAAATTGACCTGTTTAGAGCCCTATATATTAGGGGTGAGCAAATGTGTAGGTTTTATATAGAACTGAATGGAGTTTACCTCAAATTGGCCTTGAATTGATCCTACTCAATTTGTTACTGTGTAGGGTCTAGTTCCGAATTCTTGGAACTGATCCCCACCTAGGTGGGTTCCAGGGCCAAGGGGTTTACTCTACCCGAACAGGCCTAGGGAACTAACCTTGGTTGGCTTAGGTGGGACAAACTTTGGTTGCCCTTAGTAAAAATATCCTTTGAACCAAACTTTCTTTGAAATAAATCTCAAAATACTTTTAGGATGTGAAGATTTGAGCCCAACACTCATGATTACAAAAGGTCATGGTCTCACTAACCGTTAGGTCACTTAATTGGTTTGGTCATTTTTTTTATTTTAATATTTGAATTAATGTGTATAATAAGTAATAAAAAAGGTAACATTTACAAAATTTAATTTATAATTATAAAATTTAATCAATAAAGATAATATAAAATTTCAACTATATTATTATTATTATTATTATTATTAGGATAAATTGTTAAAATCACTCTTAAACTTTTTAACACAGTTGCGAATCCTCTAACAAGAGGCACGGAAATGTCCAAAATACCCTTGTATTACTATTGAATATCGTTTCTATGCAAAAACAATACAAACTTTATAAAGAAGAACCTGCTAGGCAAAGGTTAAACCGAGAAGTTTCTTAAAAAAAATAGTCATCACTGTTTTGGTACCTATGGAAAAATAGAAATGAAAAAATCTTTAAGGCCTTAAGGGTATCGATCGCTTCAAGCCCGATCCTATATATCTAGTAGAATACTTAGAAACTAACAGAGATCATGATAGTGTAACCAACCCATACAAACTGGCTCTAACCATCATCCTATCCCAAAACCCATTCTCTTCCATCCGGTTTGAAGGAGATCCGGCCCACTACTTATCATCAGGTGCCTTCGAGACTCCGTGGGCGTGTGAGTCGATGCTGGACGTACGAGTGCAAGAGGATGGTTAACTGCATGCCTAATTAAAGGAAATAGAGCAGCGGACTGGCTAGCGAGCAGAGGAGTGGAGCATGAAGAAGACATCATCTCTGAAAGGTGAAAGCCTGTGGGATCTTAGTTTCTTTATCCTCTTGAATGCTGCTGGTGGGGCCCTCTCCCGGTGGTGCTAATAAAAAAAGGTCGTAGCTTTACCTTAGGGCAAATTTAGAAAATAAATCAATTTTAGAAAAAGATATTGGGAGGGTTTTGGCTAGAGATTCATAGGAATAAAAAATTTGGAAACAAAACAAACATTTTGGCCAAAAATAACTATATGGGTATTTTGGATATTTTCATGCCTTTTTTTAGAGGATTCTAACTAGGGATGCAAATGGATCGGATCGGATTCTATATATTTGAATCCAATATGACACTGTTCATGTCATATCCAATCGGATCTGATAGGACTTAATTTGAATTCGAAGCTTATTGGTAAGTTGGATTTTCAGATCTGATCCGATCCAACTTTTTTTTTTAAGTTAAAAAATTATTACAAAAAAATATAATAATTTAAATAAAGTAAAAACAAAAGATATAAGTATTTGTTAATTATTTTCATCATATATGCATTTTTATAAAAAATAAATAATATAGCAAATTTATAAAAATATATTTATAAATAAATAAAATAACATATAAATATTTATATTTATAAATATATAATATATCGGATTGGATAGGGGGTGATCCGAATCCGATATGATTTTTGGTCAGATCCTATTATCCGATTCAATTCGATCCGAATATACGAAATGGGGTGATCTGAATTCAACCAAATAGGAGCGAATCATGATCCAATCCATTTGCACCCCTAATTCTAACAAAGGAGGTCTACTTACCAAAAGCAAAGGAGGTCTAGTTGCAACTATGTATTGCAATTACCAAACTTTAGGGGGAAGTTTCAGCAATTATTATTATTATTATTATTATTATTGAAAATCAAGTTTACAAATAACATGTTCTATTTTTCTTGGGTGGGTAAAAAGAATAGGGTTTTATAGATATACCTTGGATTTAATCTTAGAACTGCCAAAGTCAAAACCAACCATAAAATTAACTTTCACAGGATAAATTCTAGTTCCAAAAACCTAAAACCGAGATGAGGTCAATTCCGAATTTCACCTTAGGCTCAGTTTGGAAGGAGTACAAATACAAATATGTACAATTCAAATACATACAAAATAATATAAAATACAAGGTTTTGCACTATACAAATTTGCATTTATACTTCTTCGAAACTGAGCCTTAGAATCGAAACGAATTATACACGAAACCATTCATAGAAGATTATGTTCAAAGAATGTCGCATGGATCCGTATTACTAAAAATTGATTTTAGTTATTATTATATTATAAAAAGAAAATTAAAAAACAACAAAAAAAAAAGTTATTTCTGTACTATCTACCGACTTTGTCAACATTTTCTTTTCAAAAGAAGAGTAATGCAAACCATCTTCGAGAAAAAGAAATGCCTTAGGAATTAGGAAAAGCTTCCAGAGTTCCTGTATATATATTTGTCCCTGAAGAAATGGAGATCCTAATCTTTCTCCTTTTTACTTTCCTTAAGATGAAAGCTATCTCTCTCTCAACTGGGTTTAGAAGCTGAAATTGGAATTGTGCTTTAAATATTTGTCTCAGGGAAAAAAATAAAAGTGGAAGAAGAAGATTAATTGTCGGCTTAGTCGTTTGGGTGCTTCTCTCTCAAGTTTTCAACTATGAGCTCTAATACAATCAGGTTTTTCATTTTCACCTCTTTTTCTTCTTGCTGCTGTAGCTAGCCTGTATGTTTCTCATTTTATATTAGTTTCATTTTGCTTTAATATTTTAGTTTGATCGAGAAGATTTGCTTGCATGAGATAATCAAGAGTCAAGTAGTCCATGCTGCTCTGACTAACTTGGGGTCGATTATGAATTATTAATTGTCCATTCTTTAATGAACTACTATTTGCTTTGTTATATTAGCTTTGATTGGACGAAAATGGCAAACAAAGTGAATTTGAAGGGACATATACATATAAATTAGTTAATAAAATGGGTAAAATGTTTAAACCACCCTCCAAATTTCTGGATGTTGCTGAAATTTCCTCTAAAATTTGATAGTTATAATTATCTCTCTTGAACTTTCTGATATAGTTGCAAGTAGAACCTCCTATGTTAGAATCTTCTAAAAAAATGTATGAAATATCTAGAATACCCATGTAGTTTTTTTTGACTAAAATGTTTATTTTCTAATTTTCTCTTCATATGAATCGCTAGTCCAAATCCTTCTAATATCTTTGCTGAAATAGATTTATTTTCCAAAATCACCCTTCATATCAATCCCCCAAATGTATAGCTGCAGCCTTATATTCTCTATTTCTTATTGTTTATAAAGTTTGTATTGTTTTTCTGTATAAACCAACCTTAGTAGTAACTGTATGGATATTTTAGACATTTTTGTTTCTCTTTTTAAAAGATTCCAACAAAAGGGGTCTACTTGCAAGTGTTTGAAAAAAGTTTAGGGGAGGTTTTAGCAACAGTCAGAGACTTCAGGGGAGGTTTCAGAAATTTACCCTAATAAAATTGGTTAAAATGAGATAAGTTTACACCATCAAGTGAGTACCGAGTACAGTCAATGAATCCTTGATCGTTTAGGCTCGATTATTAAGGTTATGTTTGGTTTGATGGAAAATGAGAAAGAAGTTAAGTTATAGGGAATTTGACAAAATGTGTTAAAATTCTCTTATTTTCTCTCAAACCAAACATAGCTTAAAGAAAGATAAAGCGATAAACTGCTCTATGGAAAGTAGTTCCTGGCACTTTCTCAAGTTGACTTGGTTGACTTGATGAGTAATAATAGAGTGATTTCAATTACGTACTGAGTCTACTCATCAGAATCAAAATACGATCGGATAGAGTTTTGTCTGTTTTTGGTTTTGATTGTTTCAATGAATTTTAAACTATGCCCAAAAAATGAATTTTAAACTATATTGTTCCCGTGCAAAATATTTTTCAAGGGTTGTTTATTAAAACACCCCTTATAGTTTTATGAATTTAATAAAGCCCATCTTCTAGTTTGTGTTTTACTAAAAATATGCCCTATAGTTTGCAATCAGTTTACTTAATCGACCTTCCATTAGATGATAGTAGAAAATAATAGTTTTGACCTTAATATATATTTGAATAAATTTAATCAAAAGAAAATAAAATGAAAATGCCATTTTTGCCCTTAATAATATATAAGCAATGTTGACCTGTCTATTAGCCACTCTATTTGGTTCTATTTGGTCAATTTTGTTTTCTGTATGAAGAAGTGTTAGGGGATTTGGATCACCCCTCCTCCCCCCA
Organism: Nelumbo nucifera; assembly: GCF_055504915.1. Taxonomy (NCBI): domain Eukaryota; kingdom Viridiplantae; phylum Streptophyta; class Magnoliopsida; order Proteales; family Nelumbonaceae; genus Nelumbo; species Nelumbo nucifera. The sequence continues at coordinate 46,566,276 of NC_142652.1, forward strand.
TCCAATCCGATATATATATGTTATATATTTATTTATATAAATATATATAATACATATATATTTTATTTATTTATAAATATATTATTTATATTGTATTTTTTAAATTTGTTATATTATTTATTTTTTATAAAAAAACATGTATATATATGTTGAAAATAATTAAAAAATACTTGTATTTTTTGTTTTTCTTTATTTAAATTGACATATTTCATATTTCATTTAATAATTTATTAACTTTTAAAGAAAACAAATCGGATTAGATTAGATCTGAATATTTGACTTTCCTATTGGATTCGAATTCAGATCCATCTCTATCAAACCTAATCAGATCTTCAGAGTGTCAGATCAGATTCAGATATACCTTGATTTGAATCTGATCCGATTTATTTACATCCCTAGTTAGGGGTACTTTTGAAATAAACAACCATGGGATCATGCCCTTGAACATTTTCCACTCAGTTTAAGTGATAATACCATGGTTTTCAAAACCGGACAAGACTAGACAATCGCATCGTTGATTTGGTTAGCAAATCACTAGCTTGAGCGCTTGAATCGTCGACCCAAACAATGGTTTTTTCTGTTTTTTATTATTATTTTTATTTTTTAAGTCAGAATGGGTTGTCTGTTTGAAGAACTAGACAGTCAAATTGTTCAACCCAGGAACCAGTCTCGATAATGGCTCCATGTTCGGTCTGATTTTAAAAACCTCGTATAATACTACTATTTTCAAATGGTGAAACAAACAACTCTTAGTCAAAGGTTGATTAAATAAATAGCTTGCAAACTATAGAGGGTGCTTTAGTGAAATGAAACTATAGGATAAGTTTAAGTTTAAGTAAATCAGTCAAACTATAGGAGTATTCTAGCAAATGACCCTATTTTCAGATTATTTTGTTTCAAAAAAGTAAGAGAAAATTAAAAAAATTAACCAGACTCCGAAAAGGCTCATGACTCCTCCATTGTAGCTTGAAAGGCTTGGTTGTTTGAGTGCTTTCTATACATGACATGTTATCATGGATATGGGGTAAAAGAATAATTTTAATCATTGTTATTTTAGTGAGAAAAACAAACATGGATATGGGGTAAATAAGACAATGGCCATTTTTAGCCATAAAAAAAAACCATTATTAAAAGTGCAATTTTCTCCCTTCTAAGTGTTGGCAATTCTCCCCCTACCCTCATGGGAAGTTACTTACTAAAAAGCCTTTTATTTAGTCCAATGGTACCGAAATGGTATGGTATGGTACCCATACAAAACTGAAAAAGAAAAGAAAAAATAACCGGCATCATTCGATTAATAACCAATCAACTGTTATTCATTCAAATTCATGTAGGTTTCTGATTGATTAAGATTTTTCAGATACATATATTTCCAGTACCATAGAAACTGCACTTTCTTTGGATATTTTTGGATTTCCTACCCATGATTGCAGTCACACATGGGGAACATATCATATTGTAAATGATGATGTAATCATTGGGAAATGTTCCCAATACAAGGCAGAGATATAGTGTGGGACATTGTGGGGGGCTGATTTGTATTTCCTACTATGCATATTTTGGTATTTCAGTCATAGTTTTATACCAACATGTATCAATATGAACCATGGATTGGAGCAACACAAATTGAACGTTTGACAATATAGTAGGTGTTTGGCATTAATATCGTTTTCTCAGACAACGGTGTAACATCAGCACCACATCAGAAATCTGTTTTTCGGAAAAAAAATGTCTACTATTTGGTTAACTGTTTTTCCAAAATACGTTTTCTCATACCATGGATTGGAAATTGTGAAAGGAATGTCTTTTTTCTTGTGTGTGTGTGTTTTCCTATTTTCCTATTTTTTCTACTGTTGCTAGCACCAGCATGCTGACATGATATTGAAAAATGCCTATATGACAACAATAACAATGATATCAAATAAAAAAAACTTGAAAAAACGTTTTCTAAGAAAACAACAATGCTTATACAACGCCATTTTCTGAGAAAACGCCTCTCATAAAACAACATAAACCCTAAACACCACCACAAAAGTTCCCTTATTTGATGGATGGCTCAAATTGACCATGCCATTTTCCTTACTTAGCATGATAAGCTTAGATGAAGTAGGTTCTATCCAATTTGAATAAGGCTTCCAAGCCTGTCATGAATACCATGGATCTGATACACCGTGTTGGGGTCATAGTATTCATAACTCATTGTTCCAATATGGATCTAGTCCTATTCAATTGCCTGTTCAACACTATTTAGGAGTTGCAATTTGGGCCTAAGGATGCTAGGCCCAAAATTTATTGTAGTAGTTTAAGATTCAGACACCCAACCACATTCCAAACACCAAAACCACAATCAAGAATGCAAACATAAAACAAATTAAGAGATTGGCTGAAAACACCCCACACCAAAGGCAAACCCCAAACACCCCACAACCAAGATCTTATAACATAACCAGAAAGAGCCTGGTTATGCTTTGCTACTTGAAAGGCCTGACCCTTCAGATAAATCTCTTGAACTATTTCAACAGCTACAAAAAATCTACTGCAACCTGTGTACCACAAATAGTGCTGCAGAAAACCTGGCAAGGAAGAATATCTGCTAGAAACTTATCATTGAAATGTGCCTTAATCCAATTAACCTCTTCCATCCAAGGCCCATATCGGCGGCCCTCCGATATACCCATATTAGGCTATTACAAGCAGGTGTTTTGGGGTTTGACCTGATTCAGGGGGTAGACGGGCCTTAAGCTAACCGATACCCCTGAAAATCCCTTGAATCAATTTGAAAAAAAAAACCCTAAAAGAATATAAATTACAGCACGATACAGGCCGATACAATATAACTTTGGCTCTAGCACTATCTGCTATATTCTTCTAGTTTAATCATGGTAAAAAAACAAAAAAAAAAGATTAAGGGTTTTACCAGCTTGGTTGCAGAATACACACCATTTAGAGTCCTAAATTAGCTGATAGTAAAACATCCAATATTGAGTTAATTGGAAGAGATCCTTTATAGAAGTCAATTATATCCTTCTAACTCCATTGGGAGGATCTACTAAAAATTAAGTGCACCTTGTCATGGATTCCAATCTCACGATGATCACATAATGATGAGGTTTACTTGATTTTCCTGTTCCTTCTTTCTGTCCCCTATCAACATTTTGTTGAATACCTTTTGCAAATTCCATCTCAAATTGTTACGGGACTTGCACATGTGTGTCTTGTTTTTGATTATTGTCAATACATCTTTGTTGAAATAGTGTCTTGTTTTGGGTTATATGGTGTTGCATGTTAGTAGTTAGGGGTGCCAACGATATTTGAAAATCCGATTTCGAATTCAAGATTCGACATGAATAAATCAAATTTAGATATAACTTGGTTCCATTTAATAAATATCTGAAATTGACCATTACTTAATTATTATATATAATATATAAAATATTTAAATATTTTTATGTACTATATAAATAAGTAAATTATATAAATAATTTATATATTTATATAAATAAAATATTTATTTTATCTATTTACTAATACCTAAAATAATTAATAGATAATTGAATTTAAATTCAAATATTAAAATTTTTAATTAATGGGATTCAAATTTGAATACGTGTGCAATGCATGTTAATGGTTATAAACGTTTTAGTGACATGTAAAAGTGACGAATTGAAGCTAGGATGGTTCAATTGATGCATTGAATGAATTGTCCTTCAAATCCCGCTATTATCATCTTTTTCTAAGAAAAGTATGAATCAATATTTTCTCTTAAACGTTCTGACTTCCGCCACACTGATAGGTATCATTTGCATGGAATATGAAACGCATAATCAAAATTTAAGAGAGAGAGAGAGAGAGAGAGAGAGCTTCGATTTTGTGTTTTTCACTACTTCATATACATACAGTAGTTAGGAAAGAGGTGAGACTGTTCGTGAATGAAAGACTTGGGGCCAAGCTCTTTTGCTAACGTTGTTGTTGTTGTTGTTATAATGCAGTAAAAACAAGATGAAGGAAACTTTGGTGGACTTGGTGCTTTCTTGGTCTCTCAGAGATGTACTTAATGGCCAACTGTTGAAAGGAAAGGTACATTACACAGACACACACTGAGTTAATTCTGGAGTTCTAGAGTTCTTAGAGTTCTTAGAGTTCCAGACTGTCCAAATGGATGGGAGACCCATTTAGTTTCTTGTAGCCCAGCCATTTGATCAGGATGGATCATAGTCCTGCATTCTGTCATATCAGTTGGAAGTTGATAGTCTGGAATGAGACTGTAGTTTTCTTGCTTTTGTGCTGTGGTAAGTGATGACCAATATTGAAAACTACTTCACTGACAGGCTTTTTGGTAGATCCGGAGGTGGACGGAAACTCCCATCAGACGCTTTTCTTTATAATAAAATATCATATAGTAGTTGGGTTGGGACTTGGGACCCGTGGGCTTTGTTCACAGTAAAAGAAGCCTTATAACATTTCCTAATTGGGCTGCCGAACTGAGTCCACAACTCAAATATGAGTTTTGGGTTATGTATTTTTAGATAAATTTGTATTTGTTTTTCTAATTTTCTTGATTTTTGGTTAATTATTATGATGGTTATCGATTTAATTTTATTATTGTTCAATATATTTGTATTAATTTTTTTATTTTATTAAATAGAACTTATATGGGTTAAAATTTGTGTTTACAATTTTATTTCATTAATTTATTAAAAGGTTTTGTTAATTTGTATTAAGTCATTAATTTATTTAAGTTTAATCAAGGGCTTAACTTAATTAAATAATTAAGTTGTTAATTCATAAATTATCAAGTTATTTTAGCTAAGTTAATTAATTAAGTTAGAGTAATCGGATGCAGGTTAGTATTCTTGTGTCCATTTTCCTTTTTAACCATTTGATCTTCTTAAGCATAAATCTGTGAGACCGTATTGCTTCCTCTTCATTCTTTAACCAGCCAACCTGCACCACCTTATAGACTCCTTCAATGATTAACCTATTAAAATTTGTGTTTGTTTTTTTTTTTTTTCCAGAATTTCCTAGCCCAATAAGACCAGTAAACAAAGCTGCACAATTTAACCTTTATTCATGAAGACCCCTCCCACTCCACACTGACTTAGACTACTTTCATTAAATTTTAATTTGATGAAGCCATCCTGGGTGGTTCCCATTCCTTTTGAATTGATGCAGAAATTTATAGCAAGTTATTTATAAAAAGATCATGAACAAGAGGCACAAATAATATGTCAAATAAAAATAGAGGTCCAACTTGGAAGGGGCTAAGGTTGAGCATTTTTGAAAATTTGATGGGAGAGGCCCACCTGCATATCTCTAAATAAAATCATTCAAACTTTTGCCATTTTGTTTTATATCATATCATAGGAGTGCATTATTTTCGGGCCAGAAATCATTGGCTCTCATATTACCAGGTGTGCTATTTTACTCAAAAAATTCAAGTTGATAAGACTCAAGGATTTACAGTAAATTGCTGCATGGATCCCTATTAAGGCCCTGTTCATTTTTTGGTAACTTACTTACCCGGGTGCTTTAAAAAAAATCCTTAACCGGGTAAGTATTTTCTTGGTAAATTCACTTACCCATGTTCTTCTATTTCCTAGGTACATAAGGCAATGCCTGTTTTAGATATAAAAAACCATTACTAAAATGGGTATTTTTTCCCACCTGGGAGATGGGTACGTATAACTTGCTCGGGTAAGTGATGCCCAGGAAAATAAATTTTCCTTGGTCCCCACATAAATTTGAAAAAAGGAAAATGGGTTTCTTGGTCAATGAGAACCAAAATCCCATTGACCAATTCCTCCTCTGAAAGTCCAAAGAATGAACAGACCCTAAAAGGTTGGGTATCACCTAACTATATAATTTTAGCCCGATATGTGTGCCTATAGATGCTTGGGGACAGAAGACTAGATCTAATGGAGTGTAATTTTCCATGTGCCACATGTTCAGGATTGGGAGAGATGATAGAGAATGATGATTCAATAAGCACTTTCCTTAAATCATGGAGCAAGCTACTGTTGTTCATCACTCATTGGATTGGACAGTAAATTTCTTTCTATTGTCAATCAAATGAATGTTTAATTAACAGATAGGAGGTGCTTAGTAAGAGTGCTCATTAGGTGGTGAGTGCTCATTAGATCACCACCCGTAGCTACACAAGGGATTGAGATTGGCTAATGTATTGTAGATGAAAATTCTTTAAATCAGGATTAATGCTTGCTTGTTGTAGTCATAATAGGGGGAAAACCTAGAAGACTGGAGTTGCAAGTTGGGGCATTGGGCCATTGTGACAAACATGATATAATTAGTGCCTGACCGTAACTTGAACTTGATTGAGCCTAGCTAGGCCAATACTTTGAAACACAGTTGCAATTCTTTATGTTATTTTTTATAACTGAATATCAGAAAAAATATGACAATTTAGATAACTCCTCATTAACTCCTTGGATGATGCTGGATTTTAGTGTAGAAAATCCTCTTACTTGACACACATCCACTGGTAGGTAATGAAGTTGGCAATACCTCATGAAAACATATTCCACCTGCTGTATTGTTGCTAATGCATTTTGGGTCTCTTTTCTTTGGATTCACTGCTGCATGTGTTTGACATGAATCACATTTCTATTGGTCATCCAATTCATTGGTTGTTGTAATCATATGAATTGTTAATTGGTGGTATGATCAGAACCAAGTAAGTTCTCATAGATATGTATGCATGTATGAGTTAGTGTTTTGTAAATTGGTGGTATGATCAGAATTATATGACTTGTTAAATCAATTTTTGCAAACTTTTTATCTCTTTGGAACCAATTCTTCCTTTCTCTTTATTATACAGGTGGAGAAGATCCCCAAGACATTCTTGTCAATAGAGCATTACTTAAGGTCATATAGGTTCCCTCTTATTGAGGAGACACATGCTGATTTAAATTCAAGCTTTCTGGGTATAGCTCAAGCACCTGTATGTGAAATATTGTCTGTTCAGAGAATTACAAAAGACAAGCCACCCAATGATTTGTGTTATAACATTGTACTTAAAAATAGAAATATGGATGGTAAGCATGACAAAAGAATGTATGAACCTGGGAATGGAGATCTTATTGTGTTGTCAGATGTAAAACCTCAATCCATTGCTGATCTTAGTGGAACCAAAAAATCCTATATTCTTGCATTAGTCACTGGTGGGGGAAATGGAGACAATCCTCTTAGAATCGACGTCCGAGCGTCAAAGGAAATTGTGATTGAGCAAAAAAGGCAGAACAATAGTCCGACTCTTTTTGCTGTCTATTTGATAAACATGACAACAAATATACGAATATGGGAAGCATTGAACTCTGACATCCACAAGGGAAACATGAATATCATCAAGGAAGAGTTGTGCACTGATTCAATTGTAAGCCTTACAAACTCTTTTTTATTATTTTATATACTTGTAAAGCTATTTTGCAGAACTGCATTCTATCAATTGGTTTCCTCCTTTGTTATGCAATAGTAATATTCTCATTTATGACCAAGTATAAGCTATTTCACTAATTCATTGGTTCTTAAATGGTGTCATTAGGATTTATGTCCTGTTTCTTTTGGTTCTGGAGTAAATTTTACCTTACCTACTTATTTCAATTTTATCTGGTTGGTAAATCTTTTATGAAACAATCTCTACTTAATAATCAACCATTTAGAAATTTTAATAAATAATGATAAAAGGGTTTTGATTTATTGACTTATTTCTAATGGTCTTACTTTTGGTGGGTTTTGTTTTTTACTGGGATAGAAAAAAACAAGATTCATCTAATTGATCCCAAACAGTTGGAATCAAGGCGTTGTTGAGTTCAGATGTTTTTTTTTTTTTTTTTCTTTCTAGCTAGAATTTGTTAATTTGAGGGTTGTGGTGCAGAACTTATTTTTTAGTCCTTTCTTTTTGAAGCCCAACTTATTATTTAGTGTTTAGATACTTATGCTATAGGTTTATTTATCTATTTATGAATAGGATTTATTTCCAAGTATTTTTTACTCTTTAGTTACTTGGAAATAAATCCTACTCAAAGATAAATAAATAAATCTATTGCACAAGTAACAAAGAACATACTTAATTGTATCAACCGAAGAGAAAAACAAAGAAGTGATAAAGAAGAAAAGAAAACTGAAGGGTTGGGACATGAAGAAATAATTTTTCTTATGGACTTTTTCACTTAATTTGTTCATAAGGTCCAAATGACATAGATACCATTGCAAGGCACATTAATACTTCCCGAGGCTTAGATATTGATCATGGATATCTTCTAAAGGATAACATATGAAGTTTTCTTTTGAACAACTTTGGTTGTTACAAAAGGAGGGAAATGGATGTACATGAGATGTACAGAAATTGCAAACATGACCAAAACCAAAAAAGACCTCCCTGGAATTTACAAGGCATTGGGGATTTGCTATAAAATCGCTCCCAACCCCTGATTTGGGCAAACCATTAGCTCCACAATTCAGCTCTCTAGGAATCCATCCAAAATGATAAGATCACAATAGACTTGGGTTTCAAGAACTCATTAAAAAATACAGTTCTCCAAGAATCCCCCTTAGAACTTCTCGTTCATTTGATTACATTCTTGTAGTCACCATCCACCACCACCTTGGTGAGGTTACGATCCACCACAGATCTCAGTCCTATTGACCAAGGAATTTTGGCTATTTCCCAAGGAAAATGAGGATGACTCCTGACACTTATTTTTCTCTTGAAAATCTTCTCCAACCCTGGTTATTTGCCAAGTTGTGAGGCTTGTAAGAGTTAGAATGTTAATATAAAAGAAAAATATCTGAATGTGGAAAGAAGTGAGAAGTCAAATTTATAGAAGAATAAGATAGATTGAATTAATACTGAATTTGTTTTACTAACATGATTGAAACATTTAAAATAGATGTGAAATGTGAATATGTATATATATTTATTTGTAAGGATCTTCGCTTGCAAGTTTCCTGCATTATCCACTATAATTTTTTTTATCCAAATCAAAAAGATAGCATGCCAAAATGTGGAAAAATAAATCAAGAAACTATAATAATGATCAGGTATTCAACTTAGAAATAACCATTGCTTAATTTGGTTTATATACACATTGAGGTTTATTTCAAGTTTCTTAGATACATTAATAAGAACTATTAGAAAATAGAAAGAAAATCAGATGTATGTACCCTTGTGCTAGTATGCAACTTATCTTACACTAAAATGGTACAACATACCAACCTTAAGCTGTGTTTTCTTCACATCTCATTAAAAGTAGTATTTGCAATTTGGATATCTGATTCTATATGGAGAAAATAATCCTGGCCAAGTATCATTCACACACAAATTCGTAATCCAATTCAATGTATTTGGTATGTTGATGAAAAACTTAGTTGAAAGCATTTTTATTATTCATGTTTCTATCATATCAAGGAGTTGGGGGAACAAACGTCATATCTAATTTAGCAAACAATCCTGTAAGCCAAATAGTTTTACTACAGGTGGAAAAATGGCTCTGTTTGATGAAAATTAGGAAATTGTAGGTTTCATATTACAAATCCAAGAAATAATCAGGCAACCAAGTAATATAAACCGGCTTGTAATAGGACACTATGCCCATTTTGTGTTGGCATCTCAAAGTTGAAGGGGAGAAGGAAAAATATAACCTTCTGGATGTAGTGTCTTAGGTAACAGATGATCTTACAAACAACTGTTGAGGTAATATCAGCATTGAGCAAACACAACTTGACCTACAACTTAAACATAGTAGATGTCTGGATGAGTCATGGTAAGATGGATGAACTCCCAAGAAGCTAACAACGGAGTTTATGATCTGCAACAAGCTCACCAATGATATGAAATCCATTGCATATTTTCTTTTAGCTTATCAAATATCCATGAGTGGAGTAGTGTGCCCCAACCCAAGAAAACAAGTCAATAGTAAGAAATCCTTCACTTTGAGAGAGTGGTGTAGTAATGACCACAAGGATTGAGTTCCCTCTACATCATCTCCTATAATGAAGATATCATAATTCATAAACTTATAGGAGAAGTTCACCCCTCTGAAGACAGCAGATAGTTGGAACTTTGATTGCATAATGGTCCTTAGAAGAGCATTTATGTGGTAAAATATTTAATATGAAGCATTAAAAAATTAGTACAAGTTGACCTTGTTTTTGGATAGGCAGCTTGTTTCCTTTTTCTGCTTTTCAGTGTTCTTTTTCTACCTAAAATTTATTAGGATCTTGATAAAACGGAAACCAAAATTTGAAAAAGGAAAAAAACTGCTTTGGATGGTTTATAGATTCTGGCTATGCTTGCTTACTTTATTTTCAGGTTGGAGCAAATTGTGATCACTGCTTCACACAAGATGACAACTTGCATGAGAAAAAGTTGCTTGCAGATTTACACTCATTCAGTCTCAATGGATCTCAAAGTAAGGCTGTGGCAAGATCTATTATGACAAGGAATTACAAACATAAGAGCTCAGTTAAACTTATATGGGGTCCCCCTGGTACTGGGAAAACAAAGACAGTTAGTGTATTGCTTTGGGAATTCCTAAGGTTGAAATGCAGAACACTTACATGTGCCCCTACTAATATTGCAGTAATGGAAGTCATTTCACGTCTCTTGAGATTGGTTAGGCAGCATTTTAGACATCACAATTTTGGCTTGGGAGATATACTATTATTTGGAAATGGGAAGAGGATGAAGGTTGATGACCATGATGACCTTCTTGATGTATTTCTTGATTATCGCATTGATCGTCTTAAAAAGTGTTTTTCCCCTCATAATGGATGGAAGCATTGGCTAAATTCCATGATATTGTTGCTTGAAGACCCTGCTCAGCAGTATCTTTTGTACTTGAAAAGCTCAGAAAGGAAAGAAGAGGAGAAGGGTCCTGCTCAAATAGAGAAACAAGATATCAAAAAATGGAAGGGCAAGGAGGAGAGTGTTTGTGTGGAAGAAAGGAAAGGTGAGGACAAACCTGCACAAAACCTAAAGGAAGGGAAAATGGAGAAAGATATTGTGCAAACTAGGATAAATAAAGTAGAGGAAGATGGGAAAGTAAACATGCCTTGCAAAGAAGAACTTGGAACCTACCGTATAAGGGTCAGTTATAGGTTTTTGGAACCTACTGTATAGGAGGGTTAGTTCTAGCCTTGATGGTTCTAGGGTCAATTCCAGGGTCTATCCATTGAATCTTTTTTTGAATAATTATTCCATAACATTAAGAATCAAATTAAATAAGGGAAAATCTCTTAAACTGCCCCTAAGTTTTAGTAAATTGACTTACTCACTTATGTTTATAAATTGCCTTGAAGTACCCCAAAATTTTCTGACAATTGACTAAATATTCCCTGTTGTTAGCATCTATTAATGAAAAGATGGAAAAGACTATTTTACCCTTCATTCTTCTTTAAATTTTCAAAATGAAACATTTAAATAAACTTGCAACATTTGAAAAACACCTTGATGGTCTTGATTTAACAATAACACCTTGTCAGTCTTCTCCTCATCGTAAACTTTCTCCATTGGCAAAGCTGTCCAATGGATAGAGATGTTCAACAAACCATCTACAACCCAAAAACTAGATGGGATCATCTCCATTTATTGCTACGAGTACCTCTGAACAGTTGAACAAGGGGGGATCATCTCCCACCCAAAAAATACATTTTGAGGATGCCATCCTAGCTCTTACTAGCTCCATGTCCATCTACTTCAATATCACAAGAAACGATGGGGAAATTCCATTTTATTTTCTTAACCTTCAAGTGAGTAAAGGTTTAAGGTTGTATTCTTGTCTACAAGGTGGATGTTAGTTTTATTTTGAAATTTGAAAAATAATGGGGGACAAAATCAACTACAAGAGGGTAATATTGGGTTTTAAAAAGATTCTATATGTCACATGGCATCACATGTGAACGGCAAGGAAGGATTTAGTCAATTGTCAATAAAGTTAGGAGTACTTTAAGGCAATTCTTAAACCATAGCAATAGAGTTAATCAATTTCCTAAGACTTAGGAGTTATTTTAATAGATGTGCCCATTAAATAAGTATATATGTTGTTGAGTTTAATATAGTCCTAGTTATGTTTTAAATTTTAAGAATTATAAATTATGAATGTGGTATAATTACATAATCACAAATTATATCATTGAATATTTGTTTTCTAGATTTCAAGCTCATTGAATATTTGATCGAACCGATCTCAAACTAGGAAGTAGAGTTTGACTCAAACTTAAGCTTAATAGTATTTTAGTTGAACCGAGTCAAGACATACAAAAATTCAAATTCAGCTTGGCTCGGTTTGACTGCAAAAATGCTTATATGCAGAATATACAAAATTCCTAGTTAAAGGTATACATTAGTGATACTAAGGGTTTGTTTGGCATCAATGTTGTTGCTCCAGAAAACGGTGACACATCAGTGCCACATCGGAAAAAATGGTGCTCCAAGAAACACCTTCTTGTTTGGAACCGTTTTTCCATAAAAAGCGGTGCTCCAAGCCACACCTTGGAAATCGGGAAGGCGTGGCTTGGAGCAACACCAAATTTGGCATTTCTTGGAGCTACAGCTCATTGCTGCCAACAAGGACATGAGGTGGAAGTGACAGGGACATGACGTGGCATTGGGTAATAGGTACCAGTGCTGAAAACATTTCCTAGAGCATTCGTACCAAACAAAAAATGTTGCAATTGCTCCAGAAAATGTCCTACCTGGCAGCAACGTTTCCAAACAAAAAAAAAGACATCATTTTCTCAGAAAACGGTGCTTCCAACCCACACATCAGCATCACCATCAAAAAACGGTGCTATATCTGCAACTTCGATTCCAAACAACTAAATAACTTTATCAACTTTTTAATACACTGGGCTTAATAGGCCACTTGAGCCCTTTGCTCTTTGTTGTTGTTTTGAAATAGAAAACCAAATGACCAACCCAAGCCTAGGCCTGACCAGAGTATGCCAATTTTCAGTTCAAGTGGGCCTGGACTGGAAAGATCGGGCTTGACCTCAGGTCTGATTTAGGCACAAGCCTTAGACCCAATATTTAGGTTTGGGCCTGGGTTGACTTAAACCAGCCTGACTTACACCCCTATTCACTCATTAGTCATGATTAGTTACTTAGCCAGGTTTGCATACTTGTATCACACCAAATCTCGACTCAAGTTTTATATGCAAGGTAGGTGTCAAGCTTTATTCCAGAGTAATCATAAGAGCTCTTAATGTTTGGAATGCTTATGTTAAAATAAGTGCTTATTCTTCAGCATCCAACTTTTTTAAATGCTTATTTTAAAAGATAGGGTAAATTACAAAGACCCCCTGTACTATGGGGTCTGTGACAAAGACCCCCCTATACTTTACTTTATTTTGTGACGAAGACCCCCCTATACTATGACCGTGAGATAAAAACCCCCTTCCATTAGCCTTCCGTCCAAAAATTCCATTATGATATTTTTAATCCCCATACTACCTTTATAATAACTAGATGAGAAAAACACTGTTCATCTTCCCCGACCTTTGGATACTACCTTCCGTTCCGTCCAAAAATGCAAAAGATTGAGGCTAACTGTGGCAAAATCAAAATAGCTCTCAGGAAGCTAAACAATCATCGATTCAAATGTTAGTAAGGATGTGGGATGAAATTATGAGATGCTAAAGACGTATGAACTGCCCGATGACTTTGAGATTAAGCCGGATTGGGTTGAGCTGTGGACAACGTTCCGATGCCTTGTGGAGCCTTTGGAAACCAATGAACACAATAATCTATTCATTGCTTCTCTTAGATCTGTGAAACCATTAACAGAATTACAGTTATAGAGAGGAGAGACACTCACTGATACGAGATCATACGATGGGAATTCTAGTGCAACCACTTGCTATTCTACTCACCTCCCTCTTCCTTGTCTTCCCTCCCAAAACTTGTGCAAAATTTGTGATTGAACCATGTAAGTCCTCTGACTCCTGTACCTCTCTACTCTCCTATCTCCTTCCTTGGGACTCCAAGCTCTCAGATTGCATCTTGGTTCCAAGTAAATGTACTCGACATCTTAGGCTCAAACTCGCTTGACCCAACAATGTCATTCCCTAAGAATTGAATCCTCCCCAAAATTTCTGTCATCAGAATACCCATTTCGTGCTCCTGTGTAGATGACATCCGTCATTTCATATTGACATCTTATACGGTTCGAGCTGCAGACACAATCGAGTCAATATTGATTGGTTATGGTGGGCTAGCCAATGCATAGCAGATCAGGAGCATTAATGGGTTGATGGCCAGGGACGACGACTGGTGGTCAAAGCCTTGTAATTCCATTGTCGTGCACATGCTTCAATAAAACTAGTAATGGCATTACACAGTTTACTTGTCATATTTAGTGCATGCAGGGGAGAGTTTAAGCAGCATCGGAGCGATGTATGGTACGACTGTAGCAAAGTTGGTAGGCCATTAATGGCCTGCCACAAGCGGCAGTTGATCCAAGAGACATTGTATCAGTTCCGATTCAAGGTTAGTTTAATTAACCATTTAAATTCTTCATCCTACTTCTCTACAACTCACAATTGGTAGTATTGTTCATTGTTTGGGCTTTCACATCATTAAGCCTTGTAAATTGTCTGAGGAATTTGTTTTTCCATCTAACCCAAAACAATGAGTTGAGTTATTGAGTTGTAGCACTTCGGAACTTCAGATGGTCATTCCACCTAGATTTCTAACTAGAAACCTAACTGGTAGTTGGCTAGATGCCTAGAAATTCTAGATTTCCAACTAGAACGTCGGTAGCTACCATTGTTGCAGGACTTGTTGATGGCAAAGGAAGGATTAGCAGCGGCGACGGGGTATTTAGGTAGGGATGTGATGCCGACTCCAACTCCGCAAGTGTTGCAGGGGAGGCGGCTCCGGCTCTGGCTCTACAAGTGCTGTACGAGGAGAGTCTTCGGCTCGGTCAACTACAAGTCCTTCCGTCCTTTTTTTCTTCCTCTCCTGGTTGCCATGGAAGCAGACGAAGTCGATGATGAGGATGAGGAAAAGATCGAAGACAGAGAAGACGGAGAAGAGAAGAAAGGGAAGATGAGAAATGGATTTCCTCCATCCTTTCATTTCGAAGAGTTGGGAGAGAGAAAGAATGAGAGAGAACAGTGAGGGAGGGAAAAGAAGAGAAGAAAGGGAAAACAATAGGTTAAATAGATTTTAAGAGAAAAAGGGCAAAAAAAGAAAATAGAAAAATTTTAGTAAGGTATTTTGGTAATTTAAGGCATTCTATCATCTGACTTAACGGTCAAGGAGGGTCTTTGTCTCATGGTCATAGTACAGGGGGGTCTTTGTCGCAAAACAAAGTATAGGGGGTCATTGTCACAGACCCCGTAGTACAGGGGGGTCTTTGTAATATACCCTAAAAAATAAGTACTTATTTCATATTGGGTGTTTAGTAGTTTTTTTTTTCAATAAGCACTTAAATAAGCATTCCATCATTTTTTTTTCAAATTTTATGAAAGCACTTTTACAAAAATATTTTTATGAAAGCACTTTATAAAAGTACTTTTACTAAAGCACTTTTATGAAAGTACTTTCGTGAAAGTATTTTAATAAAAGCACTTTATGAAAGTACTTTTATAAAAGCACTTTTATAAATGTACTTTTAGGGAAGTACTTTTATAAAAGTACTTTTACGAAAGCACTTTTATGAAAGTACTTTTATGACTTTTTTATGGAAATACTTTAATGAAAACACTTTTATGAAAGCACTTTTGCAAACTGAATCAGTACCATCAGTTTTTCCATTTCTCCAAACCAAAACTGAACCGGTACCATCGGTTAACCGGTCAGTCGGTTTCATTTTTTGACCAATTCAGCTCTTCGGTTTTTTATATTTATAATATATGTTATATAAATATATGTATAATATTATATTATAAATAATAAATGATATATAATATATTATAAATATTATAAAAATATATAATATACTTATAAATAGATTATTGTAAATATAATATATGAATATATTTATACATAATATATAGAAAATATGTGACATATATTAAAAATACATAAAATATACATATTGGTTTTCTTGTAGGTTAACCAAAAACTTAATCAGTCCTTCGATTTTTCAAAAACACCAAACCGAAACTGAACTGATCGGTTCGGTTAATCACATCTTCTGGTTTGGTTTTCTCGATTCGGTTCGATTTTTCGATTTTTCATTGACACCCCTATTTGCAATTGTATATTGAAAATATCTCCTCATGAATAAAAACAAAACATATAATTATGGAGACGTTTCCAATGAGGCTGTGAAGGACCAAATCCGATCTTATGACGAAGGGTGATCATAGCCGGGCTTAGCACCTATCATAGGGGTTATAGTCCAGGCCTGGTCCAGCTTGAACCCCAGGCCTAGAATTTAAGCTTCGGTTCAAGTATGTACAAGTCTGGGCCAGGTTTGAAGTATTGGGCTTAGGTCTGGCCCTAAAATTTTGGGCTTGACAGGAAATTATTTAGCTTAAGCTGGTTGGCCCTAGACACAAAACCTAGCAAGGCCTATGCTTGAAATTTCCAAGCCGGACCCAGAATGATCACCCCCGGTTCTGATGGAAAACATATGTCCATCCTATGTTATAATATACCAGTGAGATAAGATTAGCTGAACATGATAGCTGTTCAACAGGCTGTAACTGTAAATACAAGAAACTACAACTATTCATTGGTTTCACAGCCATCTCGTTCAGATAATCCAAATTATATACAAGTGTGGTAATGATGCTGAACATCTCCTACAATTTTTTTTTTCTTGTATAGTTGTATGTACCTCCCAGATATCCCATTTCTTATGATGCACAAAGTGTCAACTTTTTGTGGACCCCATCTGGGCCGACTTCCGGCCCATGAAGCACTCAACTGTGTCCTAGAAGAAAAGAGGTGCCACCATTTTTACTACAGCTTTTTAGAGAAACCATTGTAAGGTTAGCATAACCCCCATTGAAATTGAGGTATAGCTCTCTCTTGATCCATGAGACAGAAAATTAGGCTGTGTTTGGTTTGAAGGAAAAGGTAGGAACTTTTTCCTTCAAACCAAAAAAAAAAAAAAATGTCCAGAGTCCTGAAATCTTACTTTCAGCGCAAGATGACGAGGAGTGGGAATGGGATGGAGTAATTAACCATCATCAGTCTACAATCTATTATTTTTACAAGGCCACAAGACTCACAACTTGAGTTCTCTTCCTCGATCCCCTTCTTCTCTTAGATATAAAAGAGAAGACAACTGCAGGGCAGCCTTGTTTAGTTTGAAATATAATGGCAATGGCTGCTTTCAGGCCTCACCTTTCCTCCAGAAATGTTTAATATTTAAAGATATATCTTCTAATTGACAGTTACAGATGCCAAGAAGCAAAAAACAAAAACAAAAGGGTTTAATTTGTCAGCTGAATGAATCCACTACGTACCTTCCATCTGAAAAGATCCTTATTGAAAACATCTCTGATAGACCATGAGAAAACCACGTCCACCAAGTCTTCCTGCATAAGATTATTCTGACGACCACGCAACAGTGGTCCCTTTCCACCACGACTTCTCTTCATTTCTTACTTTCTTTCTTTTTCCTCTCTGGGTTGTTCTTCTCGATCCCTATATTCTGTTACATTTTCGGATCATAAAACTTCAGTATTACTTTTACATAGAAACCGGCTCCAAATGTATATATATTAACAGAGAAAACTAAAACCAAAGACAGCTTTGCTCTGATTGATAATGAAATATAATTGAAGCTAAAGAAATCAACTGAGCAAACATACAGGCAATATTGAAGTTCAATACGATGAGTTTGGGATGAAGTTCAATTTTTCCACCAAGGAAAGCAGTGATTAGTGAATCAGCAGCTATCAACAGAGAAGGGAGAAACACCCTGCAAGAGAGAGTTGGAAGACAGCAAGTTGTGCTTGTCTTAAGCCGTTACCCCTCAGAGAAATGAAATGACTCTCCCAAGTAGTTAATTAGACCGCCATTTGGCTTATATAGAACAACTCATGATGTTATAATCAAATACCAAAATTTTGAAAACCAGATAAGAATTTTAGAAAAAAGGGTAAAATACATTGACAATCATAAAAACCTCCCCTATAGTTTCATTTTAACAAATTTGTCCCCTAAACTTTTGAGAAACTCAACAAAAACTTCTCTTGTGTCACTGTCTTAGACGGAAAACGTTATTTTGATGCACCAGTTTTTCCTAAATATCCATTCTACCCTTTCATAAATTATTTTACATACAAAATTACTGAAATATCTCATTTTAAAAGAGGTTTTTGTTTAGTTAAAATGGGGTTATTTCAGTAATTTTGTATGTAAAATAATTTATAAAAGGGTAGAATGGATATTTAGAAAAGAACTGATGCATGAATCTAACATTTTCTGTTGGGGCAGTGATGAAAGGGAGGTTTTTGTTGAATTTCTCAAAAGTTTAGGGGAGGTATTTATTAAAATAAAACTATAAGGGAGGTTTTATGATTGCTAGAAACTTCAGGGGAGGTTTTTGTATTCTACCCAAAAAAACAATAGAAATTTTTTGGCATATCTCCAATATTATGTATGATCACATTAATTAAAGTAAGTATGATAAATAAGAAGTATTTTCATTAATGATAGAAGTGGCTTGGCCATATTGAGTTTTGTAGCTCAATTTTTGGATAGATATATAGGTTGATAATATATCATAAAATGTTGGACAAACTTAAATTGCATCAGATCAGTACCCGAGGCCTCAACCTAAGCCCAACTTGCACCCTTGGCTCTATTGCTTGAAATTATTTTAACAAAGCCTGTGCATCACAAAGGTCCCCACTAGTATATATTAACTAAAGTAAGTATGATAAATAAGAAGTATTTTCATTAATGATAGAAATGAAATGCTAAATTTAATACAAACCCGAAAATAAAACCATTATCTTGTTTAAGTGTCAGGTCAATGGTTCAACCACTCAAGCCAAATAAATCAACCCATAATGTCATAGTTAATAAAATTTTTAAAATTAAAAGTTAAAAAGTATTATAAAAAATACAAAAAAAAATGAGTATTTGAAATAGTGGGGATTTTTAGGCCATGGCTCCCCTGGGTCCCCCTGGCTCCGCCCCTGATCGTATGGGAGATGATCCCCCACTCATTTCAAATCTCTCTGTATACCGAGGCGTGAATTGTCTTAGATTAACAAAAGTTATGAAACAGAGGTTAATTGCTGAGACTTGAGAGAAAGAGGTTTCTTAAACGCGAAGGAAATAAAGAATAAAAAAAGGAATGTCAAGCTAGCTAGTACTGCTGATACTATTTTGTTAAAGAGATGTCGCCCATTTTCTCTAGAGTCACGACCACATGCCAACAAAAGACGCACGTTCCAATATCTTTTCAACATTATCTGACACCACATGTTTAGGGATGCAAATGGATTACATGAAATTCGAATTTGGATATATCTGAATTCGATCCCATAATACATATCCAAAATCTAATCCGATCAAATCTCACAAATGGTGATTTGAATCTGAATCCATTAAGGATGTTGGATATCTGAATCTGATTGATCTTATTCAAAATCTAAAAAGATCAATAAATTATTAAAAGAAAAATATAATAATTTTTATAAAGAAGAAAATATAAGTATTTTTCTCAACTATTTTCATCATCTATATTGATGTATACATGTCTTTATAAAAAAATAGAAAAATGTAATATAAAAATATTTATAAATAATATATATATATGTCGGATCAGATAGGGGGCGATTTGAATTTGATTCGATTTTCAATCGATCCTATTATTTGATCTGATATGATCCAAAAATTCAACAAAAAGTTATCTGAATCCAACAACAATAGGATTAGATTTGAACCGAATCGGATCATGATCCAATCCATTGCATCCCTACGTGCATCTCATACATGGCGGGTCCCACTTTTATAGTAGGTTTCGTTCTCATGTTGAGATGTGTAATATCAAATCATATTGGGAAGGTGTTAGAAGATCTTTTGTTGGAGGGTGATCCCAACTCCTTTCTTTATGCTAGCTTTCATTGGACTGAAAACCTTTGAATGGGAAAAATAATATAAACAGATCATGGGACTTGGGAGAAAGGCAAAAGGAAACCATGGAAACACTCGCATTTTTATTATTTTATTTATTTATGGATAAAATATAAAAACCTCCCCTAGATTTTCCGACAATAATACTAACCTCCCTTATTTTTAATTATAATAAAAACCACCCCTCTAGTACAATCACCTCCCCTATGTTCCACTGATGTATCACAAAATCCATTTTGCAACTCCAAGATTATGCTTGTTTGGACTATGCATGAACCTAGAAATAATGCTTACTACAAGCATTATATCTGGTCTTCAATGACTAAGGAATAACAGATCTTCAACCATGCTTCTAAAATACTTCTCATCACATTTCTCCACACCATTAGTCAAGGAAAGCTTCTCATTCACATTCATACGAGTCTTAATAAGTTTATAGTTTGACATGCCAAACATTCTCAAGATATTTACAGTATATTTTCTTTGATAAATAAAAATTTCAATACCATCTTGAACAACCTGACTGCAATAATCCCAAATCTATCATTTCAAAATTATGCATTGATGAGGGGTAATTTCGCACGATCTAGTAAGTAGAGGTCACGTGAACGCGATCTGCCAGAAGAATGACAACTCGACAAGAGAAGCCTAGTCAGCAGTTTTGGGAGCTTGGGTTTCCAGGCACCCCGGTACAAAGCCACCTCGGTATAGAGGCACCTTGGCACCTAAGCCAGTTCGAGACCCAGGAACCGAAGTGACACGTAAGCGACTTCAGAAGCTTCTCAGCGGACTCTGAACCCCTCGGGATCACGCCGCATAACGGCAAGCCTTATCCTCTCCCCGCTCGGATCAGGCAGTAACGATAGACTTCATTGACTGATACATTACTCCCCGTCTAAAGCAGAAACGGATCTCATCTACTTAGGGCAAGGATTCTGGAATCGTTTCGTGAGAACCACGGAAGCTCAACCATATAAGGGCATCAACCCCCTCCATGGCCCAGGTACGCGCGATTATTTACATCCAAGCTCTCTAGCTTTCAAGCCTTTAGCTCGCAACCACAACAAGAATACTAATTTAAGCATCAGAGTGACTTCACCGGGTCATCCACCCCAGTCTCTCTGATCTTTGTTTTGTAGTTTGATCCAGCTCACCACGTGAACAGTGTCCAGGCATCCATCCAGCTAGGATCTTTCAGATCACGCATCATCAATTGGCGCCGTCTGTGGAAAATGATCGAAAGGTCATCCCAGTCCTAGTCACAATCTCAACCTCAATGGCATCTTCCAACCACAACAGAAAAAGCGACATGAACGTCACTGAGGGGCAAAAGCAACAAACAGTCACTCCCTAGGGTCCCTCGGTGACCATCGGCCAGTTCACCATCCCCTTGACTGTCTCTGGGGTTCTGTCACTATCCGTGTCGCACACTACCCAACAGGTGAGTGTCTCGCTCCCCCAAGTGAACGCCACATTCTCGAAGCCTTCTGTGATTCCCCCTTGGGTCGAGCACTCCCAGTTTAACAACCCTGTCCAAAGCGTCCATACGATGTATATTCAAATGCAGTAGATCTACCAATTCCAACAGTTTCAGTAGTACTATTTCTATCAACAGTACCAACAGCAGTTCCCACCACTACAACCGAACCAGCCGACAAATCAACATCAAGGGCAGGCTCATAACCAAAATCAGCACCGAGCTCATCAGAACGTCCATCTGTCTCCTCCCCGCGGAGAGAGAACTTCGCAAGTACCGGTCCCCCCCCCCCCCGGGATGGACTCCGCCACGGGTATAATAGGCGACCTGCATACTCCTCCTGCTTCTCGAAGAGAGAACTCGAAGGATAGGCCCGAACCTAGCTAGCCCGAGAGGCATAGTCAGCAACTTCCACGTCAAGACAATGTAGATCACCAGCTCGGGGCCCGAGGTGCGAGCTCGAGAGGAGACCCCTCGGTACCCCGCAACAGCCAGCGCCAGACACATGACGAAGAAGAAGCGGCGAGAAGAACCCTTGAACCACCTCGCCTCATCATTTAGAGCAAGATTGAGATACCCGACAACATTGAGGCTGGCAGTACAAATGCCGCACCACCAAAGAAGCAACAGTGGCGACATCGCAAGACTCGCCGTTCCTCAGCAAGGAACAGCCCACCGGCGAAACCCAGCCCTCCAATAGATCAAAGCCGAGAAAGAGAAGAGGCAAGCTCGGTGGCCACGAGAACGGCACTTGCACTTTTGAGCCAGCCATCCCCCTTGTCACCCAAGCTCCTGGTGGCTCCAATGCCAAAAGATTTCAAGGTACCACCACTAGACAAGTATGATGGGTCTTTTGACCCCAACGATCATGTAGACGCGTTCTAGTCCCAAATGCATCTTGATGGGGCCAATGAGGCTTGCATGTGCATGGCTTTCTCCACCACATTTAGAGGAGTAGATCGGACCTGTTACAGGAACCTCGCACCAGGTTCCATTAGAAGATGGCGTAGTTCACGGATATGTTCGCGGCTCACTTCATCACCAATAAGAAGTGTATGAAATCGCAGGAGAGCCTTCTGAACGTGGTGTAGAGGGAAGGAGAATCAATTTGAAGCTATATCAAGTGCTTTAATGAGACGTGCCTGCAGATACCAGACCTTGATCCGACGGTACGCCTTACCACAGCACGAAAAGGAATTACTGATAAGGAGTTCAAGGGGCATGTCATGGAAAACAAGCCGAAAAACATCACCGAATTCCCCAGGCTGGCCAATCAGTTTATCAGTACAAAAGAAGAAATAAACTAGAAGACTGACAACCAGCAAGGTGAAAAAAGAAAGAAAGAAGAAGAAGGGACGAGCAACAATAAGCAGAAAAGGAAAAAGAGCAAGTCCCCGAGCTCGAGGAGTAAGTCCCCCTGACAAAGTTACAGGTCGGGTCGGCGTTCCAGGACCCCGCTAGTGGAGATAACCAATTATACTACCCTTAACGCAAGGCGAGGAGAGATCTTAATGGCCATTAAGATTCTTCCACCCAGGCTACGGGGAGACCCAACGACCAGGAACATGAATGTTTATTGTCATTTTCATCGAGGCCATGGTCACAGCACGGAGAACTGCAGAAACCTCCGCGATGAGATCGAAGAACTCATCCACCGTGGATACTTGAAGAAGTAGATTTTGCACGAGAAGAAAGGACAGGGGGACCGACAGGGAGATCAGAAGAAAAGATGCCCAGGAAACCAGTAGGCAGAAAGAGTAGCCACCTCGCCCACTACCAGAAGAAAGATCGATCCATAGGGTGATCAATATGATAACTGGAGGATCCATTGTAGTGGGGTACACAGCAGCAGCAGGAAAGACTTCAGTCCGAGAACTAAAGCACGAGGCAGAGAACCCACCCAAGCAACCTCGAATCGAATAACCCATTTATTTTACCGAGGACGGTGCTCGTGGAATTCAGTATCCCCATGACAACGCCCTAGTCGTAAAGTTGATCATCAATGACTTCGAGGTGAAGTGAATCTTGGTGGACTCAGACAGTTCGGCCGATATCCTCTTCAAAGGAACGTTTGACAAGTTACAACTGTAGTAGAGCAATCTAAAACCAGCAGATACCCCACTAGTAGGGTTCAGTGGAGAAGAAGTTAGGCCTATAGGTCGGGTCACAATACCAGTGGAGGCGGGCACGTGGTTGAATATTGTACAGTTCGAGCACACATTCTTGGTGGTCATGACTCCGTCCCCCTACAACGCAATTATAGGTCAACCCATTACACATGCTTTACGCACGATAGTATCAATTTATTATCTCGTGATGAAGTTTCCGACAAATTACGAAGTAGGGGTCATACGAGGTGATCAGCTCGAATCATGTAAGTGTTATGTGGATGCTCTCAAGGGGAAGGCAAAACTGGCAGAAGACGTTGAATTGGAGCAATCAGCAAACTACACCGAGGAGCGAGCAACCCCGATGGAAGAGATAGTTCACATACCAGTTTCTGAGACCGAGCCGACCAAGACTCTCCAGATCGGCGCACTGATAAGCAAACCACTCCAAACACAGCTAGTAAGTTTTTTACTTAATAATTTAGATGTTTTTGCCTGGTCTACATCAGAAATGCCCAGAATCGACCCTAGTGTGATAACTCATAAGCTTAATGTGGACCCTTAAGTCAGACCAGTTAGACAAAGAAAATGCAACCTCGTCCCGGAGCGGTGGAGGATAGTCGATGAGAAGGTCGGGAAGCTCCTCGCCATAGACTTCGTCAGGGAGGTCCATTACCAAAGTTGGGTAGCCAACCCCGTGCTTGTAAAGAAAATTAATGGCAAGTGGTGCATGTGCGTCGACTACACCGACCTGAACAGAGTTTGCCCAAAGGATTGCTTCCCCTGCCCAGAATAGACCACCTGGTAGAGACGACCTCAGGGCATGAGTTGTTGAGTTTCATGGACGCTTACTCCGACTACAACCAAATTAGAATGGACACAGCCTAGCAAGATAAAACTGCTTTCGTAACCGAACTCAAGTTGTACTGTTATAAAGTTATGCCCTTTGGTTTGAAAAACGCTAGAGCAACTTTCCAATGGCTTGTAAACAAAATTTTTGAACTATAGATTGGTAATAAAGTGGAATGTTATGTTGATGACATGGTCGTGAATACCCAATTTTCTAGATCTTTAATCAATGATTTAGATGATGTTTTTCAAATTTTAAGGAAATACAATATGATATTAAACCCAAACAAGTGTGTTTTCGGGGTCACGTCAGGAAAGTTCCTCGGTTACATAGTGAATCGACGTGGCATCGAAGCTAACTCAGATAAAATCAAGGCCATCTTAGAAATGCGACCACCCCAGAAATTCAAGGAGGTACAACGACTGAATAGCTAGGTAGCTACCCTAAACCGGTTTATGTCTAAATTGGCAAGTCGGTGCCTCCCATTTTTTAAGGCAATTAAGAAGAATGAAACTTTTGAATGGACTGAAGAGTGCCAGCTCGCAATTGATGAGCAGAAAAGGTACCTAAGTACCACCCCGGTTTTAATCCGACCTAAGGAAGGAGATGAGTTAAAGTTGTACCTCTCCGCGAGTGATGAGGTGGTCAGCTCAGTACTAATCAGAGAAGTAGACCGGGTCCAATGACCAGTTTACTACATAAGTGTTGCAGGATGCAGAAACCAAATATCCCGACATCGAGAAGTTGGCATACGCACTAGTAGCAGCTCGGGAATTACGCCCATACTTCCAAGCCCATACCGTCATCATCCTTACTAATAAGCCCGAGGTGTCAGGGAGATTGATGAAGTGGTCCATTGAGCTTAACGAGTACGACATCCGGTTTGATCCATGGCCAGCGATAAAGCCCAAGTCTTGGCAAACTTCATAGCGGAATGTACGTTCAACACATCGGCCCTTGAACTGAGTGAGCCCGCTAACGTGTCGGAGGCATCAATCAGCGTGGCACCGGTCCCGGTCAGAGCAATACCGACCTGGGACGAGGAGCACTGGATCCTCAACATAGACGGCTCGTCCAACTAGCGAGGAAGTGGTGTAGTACTGATACTGTATGGCCAAAGCGAGGTGAAGCTAGAGTACGCTTTCCGGTTTAGATTCGAGGCGTAGAACATGAGGCAAAGTATGAAGCGCTAATTGTTGGGCTAAACTTAGCGAAGGAAATGGGTACAAAACATCTCGTCGTGTGCAACGACTCACAGCTGGTACTTAACCAAGTTAATGGTGACTACGAAGCACGCAACTCAACTATGGCGACCTATTTAACCAAAGTCAGGGAGATTCTACCAGGCTTCAGCTCTTGTTTCATCAAGGAGATTCCAAGGTTCGAGAATGTTGAGGCCAATGCCTTGTCAAGATTAGCGAGTACCAGTGGCAACACCATCCGAACTGTGTACATAGAGGAGTTGCCTTGGCCCAGCATTCTCGGGGGGGAGGGCGGAAGAGGCCGCTCCCATGTTGCAAGCAGAACCGAGCTGGATTGATCTGCTCGTTGATTATCTGCTCCACAGGACCCTAGCTGCAGAACGCAATGCGGCTCAAAGGGTAGAGCATCAATCAGCCCGATATGTCCTTTTCGACAGACGACTATATAGGAGATCCTTCACGCTCCCCTACCTATGTTGCCTGCGACCCTCAAAAGTTGAGCTCGTACTTCGTGATATCCATAAAGGATTATAAGAAGGACATTTGGGGGGCAGAGCCCTCACCCAAAAGGCATTAAGGCAAGGCTACAATTAGCCCTTAATGAAGGCAGATTCTCTCGAGCTCATCAAGAAATGCAACAGATGTCAGAGGCATGCCAACATTCTCCATCAACCTGTTGTCGATTTGAAGTATCTCACCAACCCGTGGCCCTTCGCATAGTGGGGAATTGACATCCTTGGTGCATTTCCGTCAAAAACCGGGCAAAGGAAGTTCTTGGTCGTGGCAGTGGACTACTTCACAAAGTGGGTGGAAGCTGAACCATTGGTAAGCATTACAACCCGAAATGTGCAAAATTTCTTCTAGAAAAACATCATGTGCCATTTCGGTCTGCCCAAAGTCCTGATTTTGGATAACAGGAAGCAATTCGAGGACATCAAATTCCAGAACTAGTGCGCCGAGATGGGGAATCAACAGAATTTCACTTCGGTAGTGCATCCACAAGAAAACAAATAGGCCGAAGTGACGAATAGGGCTATCCTCCACGGATTGAAAGCTTGCCTCGCGCGAGCTAAAGGGTTGTGGGTGGACAAGCTACCCAGTGTCCTTTGGACATATCGGACTACCATCAAGACTGTGACCGGCGAGACACCCTTCAACCTCACATACAGGATGGAAGTTGTGATCCCGACAGAAATTGAAGTACCGATGTTGCGACTCGAAGCTTACAGCAAAGAGCCAAACGATGACGAACTCATAACCAACTTGGACCTCATTGAGGAGGTACGCAATCTCACCCACATTCAAACTATGGATTACCAGCAGCGAGTAGCTCGGTATTATAATGCCCGAGTCAGGAAGTGACTATTCTGAGTCGACAATCTGATCCTTCGTAAGGTAATGGTACCTGAGCCCAGCTTGGGTAAGCTTGGTCTGAATTGGGAAGGTCCTTACCAGGTGCGATGGGTGTTCAGAGAAGGAACCTATGAGCTCGAGACCATGGAAGGGAAACAGGTACCTCGAGCTTGGAACGTGGACAACCTAAGGAGATATTATCTGTAAACCTCAACGCAAACAAAAAATGAATAAGTCCATAGGATCACCGAGCTGATCCGAAAGACAACGAACTGGAGAGAGGACCTTAAGTCACTCCCAGAAGCCTAAGGGCTATGGTGCCGAGCTAACAAGAGAACTCGACATGATATAAGACCCAGTTTCCTCCCCAGCATGGGCATAGAAGTCTTAGTCGCCTCTTCATCATAAGCAGTCTAAAACCCAGTCGCTCTTCGGCACGGGCTCATTAAAACCCAGTCGCTTTTGCATGGACAAGGCAAAGTAGCCCGAGCAAAAACAAGTCGGGCATGTACCCTATAGTGTCTGTTCACCCTGGCATACAATGATGATAAAATTATTCCTATTCGTGTCGTGCTCACCAGCTCGGGAGTAATCTACACTTGGAAAAGTTTTGCTCATATTTGGTTTAGCTTGCCAACTCGGGAGTAATCTATACTTGGAAAAATTTTTGCACACAAAGAGCTTTGCAAAATACCGGTACTCCAATGATAAAGCATTTTGGTTACATAGCAAAAAAAACAACAAAAAGATTACAAGTATATAGTCGAGCTCGGAGGCTCGAGACATCAAGTATTTACAAAGGGGGTCCAAGAAAAGAGGCATCAGTCAGTTCGGGGCTCCTCGTCCCCGGCAGAGGTGTCAGTGGGCAGATCTGTCTCCATTTGGTCCTTGGTGGTATCAGCTCCCTCTCCCTCTTCTGTTGTCTCATCGCCAAGAAGGTCGTCGTCACTCTTCTCCTTGGAGTCTGGATCCTTAACGGCTTCGACAGCCATCTCCTTGGTGATCTTGGATGTAGTGATGGCATTGAGGTTGAGGTGGGGAAATTCACGTTGGGTCAACCACCTACTGAGCTTAAACCCCTTGCAGTAGCCTGTTGTCCCGGCCTCGACCTGCTTCTCGCGATATTCCACCGAAGACTTATACTCCTCGATGGCCTTGACCTTGGCATCCTCCATTGCCTAGAGCAGAATTCCAGTCTGCTCCTTTACTAACGCCTCGAGGTTCTCGTTCTCTCTCTTCAGAGCCACTTCGCGCTCCTCTAGCTACTTTTTCTCCGCCATAAGCAGAGTCAATAGCTCCTTGGCACGTGCATCATTCTTCAACTGGTTAATCTCGTTGCAAGCTAAGTTGAGCTCAGAGTGGGCACTTCGGGAGGACTCCTCGGCCTCGAGAGCTCATTTCACTTTCACCTTAGACTGGTAGGCCAAGGCATGGATCGAAGAGTTCACCTGCCAAAAGAAGAAACCAAGTATAAGTATGAAGAAAACGTTAAGTATAAAGTAGCCTGAAGGTTAAGTATGTACCACCATGCAGTGTGTGGCCGCTTTGGCCCCAAGATGAGCGACCGATAAGTCACCCCAATGAGTGACTTCCTTAGCGAATACAGCATCCTTGCTTTTGAGGAGGCCAAACTTCGGAGTCAAAATGCTCCGAGCAGAAGTATTGCTACTCGACGGAGTGGTGGTCGCTTGTACGTTCTGGGGCTCTGAAGATGTGGTCTCCTCAAGCATGCAGGGCGGGGTAGCCTTTCCATGGTCCTCCTCAATCAAGTCGATTATAGGAGGCTGTTCGGCGATTGGTGGGTGCTCGGGGACGGTGGCGCTAACGTCGGAGGTGGTGGTCTCAGTGTGGAGGTGAGCATTGTTGGAGGCCCTCTTCTTCTTCTTCCCCTTCAGCATGCTCCCAAAGAGCTCATCGGCGGGGATATCAGCCATGGCAACTGCAAAAGATGACGAACAGAATTAGATGCAACATCAAAGTAAAACAAAAACAAAGGAAACATGTACAATAGTTGGTGACCTACCAAGAGGACTTAGACCGGCTTGAACGAGCTTCTCCTCGGTCATGAAGATTTCGAACTTCAGGTCGAGCTTCGCCCAAGATCGGTCCTCCTCCCGTGTCTTTGGGTCCAATCTAACGCCGGGGTCCTGGATGGCTACCCTCCAATGAGTCGGGAATGGCCACCCCTCAGTGTTACAGACCACGAAGTAACGTCTCTTCCAGGCCGGGACTTTGATTGGGAGCTCATGCAACAGCTTGTACCCGGGGCGAGGAGACATATAATAAGTTCACCAGTGTTTGGGTAGAACATAGGTCGAGTTCATATTAATAGAGAGGATCGAAGAAAAGATGTCAAGGTCTAGAGGTCAGTTATAATCGTGGAAAATAGAGATGGTACCTACGATGTTGCGGATGAAGTTCGGATGTAGCTGGTCTATGGCGATGTCAAAGAATTTAACGAGCACGACTATAAAGGGGTGGAGTGGAAGATGCATCCCGACTACGAGCTGCTCCTCGAAGACCATGATATCATGACCGTGATCCCAAGTAAAGTTGCCTAAGGGAATACTATACACTAAGTTGTTGGGGAGCCCGTAATGAGCTACTAAGGATAAGAGCTTGTCCGCTGTCATTGTAAACGAACCGAAGCTGTCCGGCAAGCGATCTCGATGCGAGGTGGAGGCCAACTTGCCAGAGGCCTCGTGCTCTGGCCGAGGTGAGTCTCCCTCGGACGGGCTAGAGTCCACATCCTATGCTGAAGTGTCCACCTCGGTAGGACGGGGCTCTGCGATCTGTGCCAACATGCCCACCTCGGCCCCAGCAGACTCACCACTCCCATCTAACAGACTATATAAGCTAAGGCTAGACATGCTAAAGAAAAGGACAATGGAATCGAAAACAAAGGAAGACGAACTCACCAAAGAAGACCAAAGAATGCAAGACAACCTCAAACTCGAGAATAGCTGACACCGAGCTGGGAGACTTGAACGCAACCTCAAAGACTTCAGACTCGCGGTTTATGGCAAAGAAAATGGGCTCTTTGGCCCCTATTTATAACCACTATATCCGGGGATCAACGACCGAGATCATCACGATCCAACGGCTCCTAGGAAAACCGGTTATACGCTACCCGAGGTTAAAATCAGTTGAGCACGCATTTTGACGTCCGCAAAGTTTATAATCGGCTTGACGTCCGCGCGTACCTGATACGCGATCTGGGTCACTTCTTGGTCGAGCCAAATGGTCGAAAAGATCCAACCAAAGGTCCACCCTCCATACCACCTAGACATTGTGCCAAATCCACATGGGCTCGTCACGAACTCCCCGCGTCGGGTCAGGACCCCTGGTACGAGGAGTGGGGGGCAATTGATGAGGGGTAATTTGGCACGACCTAGTAAGTAGAGGTCATGTGGACACGATGTGCCAGCAAGATGACGACTCGGCAAAAGAAGCCTAATCAGTAGTTTTGGGAGCTCGAGTGTTCGGGCACCCCAATACAAAGCCACCTCGGCAAAAAAGTCACCTCAATATAGAGGCACCTCAGCAACTAATCCAATTCGAGGCTCAGGAACCGAAGTGACACATAAGCGACTTCAGAAGCTTCACAGCGGACTCAAAACCTCCCAAGATCATGCCACATAAGGGCAAGCCTTATCCTCTCCCCACCCAAATCGGGCGGTAACAGTAGACTTCATTGACTGATACGTTACTCCCCGTCTAAAGCAGAAACGGATCTCATCTACTCAGGCCGAGGATTCTGGAATCGTTTACTGAGACCCACGGCAGATCAACTATATAAGGGCATCAACCCCTCCAGGGCCCAGGTACGCGCGATTATTTACATCCAAGCTCTCTAACTTTCAAGCCTTTAGCTCGCAACCACAGCAAGAATACTAACTTAAGCATCGGAGCGACCTCACCGGGTCATCCACCCCGGTCTCTCTGATCTCTGTTTTGCAGTTTGATCCAGCTCACCACGTGAACAGTGTCCAGGCATCCTTCCAGATAGAAGCTTTTAGATCGCGCATCATCATGCATCATATTTTCCTTAAAGTTTTTAGCCACTTTAAGAGAACTCCCAATATAAATTATGTCATCAACATACAAGCATACAATCAAAATATCATCACCATGAGTTTTCACATAAAGAGTTGGTTTATTAGAACTCTTATGAAAAACCACTTTCTACAAAATATCTATCTATTTTGTTGTACCAAGCTCTTGGTGTTTGCTTTAGCCCGTAGAGTGTCTTCTTCAATTTATACACTTTATGCTCCAAGCCCTCCTTTCCAAATCCCTGTGGTTGCTCAACATGTAACTCTTCCTAAAGCCCACCATTGAGGAAGGCTGATTTGATATCAAGCTGAAATACTTCTTGCCATTTCTTTTGGGCTGCCAAGGCTAAAACAGTTATAATAGTATTGTTTCTAGAGGCTAGTGCAAAAGCTTCAAAAATCTCAATACTTTGCTGTTGCACATACCCCTTCGCAACTAAGCGTGCCTTGTGGCTTTGAAGACTCCCATCTGAATTAAATTTGGACTTGTAAATCCATTTCAATCCAATGACTTATTTACCATGAGGTACATCAACAAATATCTATTTGTCATTCTTGACAATAGCATCAATCTCTTCTTGCATTGTATTGCACCATTCTTCTTTTATCACCATATCTTCAAAACAAGTAGGTTTTATGGCACATAGAGCAAATTCACAAGAAGCATATATCTCATCAAGTCTTCTCATCTTCCTTGGAGGAGTTGAAGGAGGAGAATTAGATGGTGTTATATTATGCTCATTGAAAGATTTATTTGTTTTAATACATAAAGGCACATTTTAATTAGTTTACCAATTCCAAGCTTCATTTTCATTAAAAATCACATCAGACTTATGATCAACATTTTAGAGATAGGATCATAGAGTCAATAACTTTTTGTCTCCTTACTATACCCAATGAAAATGCATTTTGTACTTTTAGCATTTAATTTCTTTTATGTACAAATGCATAAGCTAAAGAACCAAATTTTTTTATGACTTATGTTGGGTTTTCTTCCTGTCCAAGTTTCATATAGAGTTCTTCCTCGGACTGTTGTTGTGGAAAATTGATTTATCAATTACATCATTGTTGCTACTATTTCAACCCAGTATTCATTTGACAACCCTTTATCTTATAACATGCTTTTTGTTGTTTCAACAATAATCTTATTTTTGTGCTCAACCACACCAATTTGTTGTGGTGCGTAATTGGATATTAGCTGCCTTTGTATCCCCATGCCACTACAAAACTCCTTGAACCTTTTGCAAGTAAACTCATCACCATAGTCAGTACGCAAGGTAACAATAAACCACATTGTTTCTCAACAAATACCTTAAACTATTTGAAAATGGAGAAAGCCTTAGGTTTTTCTTCCATGAAATATACCTGGTTCATTCTCATGTAATCATCAACAAATAAAATAAACTACTTACTTCCACTAAAGGATGCAATTTGCATATAGCCACATATGTTAGCTTGTACAAACAACAATGCTTTATTTGCTCTCCATGATTTACCTACCAAAAACTTTTTCCCATACACACATGCTTGACACACTTTTCCATTATTTTTAACAAGTAGAAGACCAGCAGCCATGTTTAATTTATGCATTACATGCAACCCACCACAATGTAAATGCCCATGCCGTCTATGCCACACCATAGAATTTTCACTAGATGCAATAAATGCACTTATTGCAAGATTTGAAAACATAACTACAATCATCTTATTTTCTACCATGCAAATGGAAAACAACTTCCTATCTTTTTTATTATGAATCATGCAACTATCATTGTCAAAAATGGCATAGTAGTACTTCATCAATTGTCCCAAATTTAACAAGTTTTAGGCTAAACTAGGAACATACGTCACATCATTAACAAGTTTCCTTCTAATCATGGTGGTAACAACAATAGTGCCAATTCCATACATCTGAACTTGGTTGTAATCACCCATTGTCACTTATCCTTTGATGGATTCGTCAAGCTCAACAAAATGAATTTTGTTTACAGTCATGTGATTACTACACCCACCATCCAAATACCATGTATCATCATTTACTCCATCATGGTAGAAAGGCATGAGAGAATCTTTCTCTTCATGAAAATTTGCTTGTTCCCTAGGCTCCATTTGTTTGCAATATAAATGCTGAATCGGAGTATTTATGTAACTTGATTCGCATTTGCGAGCATTTGTTTAATATGTAAAAAGTAATGATTATCAAATAAAAAATATATTTTCTTACACTTTTCTACTAGAAGAGAGCATTACTATACCTATTTTTTGGATACAATTTTATGCTCCTTTGATAATTAATTTTTTGACCAAAGTTAAGGCATTGCAGCCTCAGATATTTGGAGCATTTAATGATGGACCCACACTTTGCACCGATTTCAAACAAACAAGACGAGTGAAAAAACGATTTAAAACGTAAACCGTGATTGCATTCATAAACCGAAAAAAGGGTAAATATGTAGTTTACATATTTGTGTTTGCATGCAACCAAACACAACCCTAGATTTTTTAAAACAATTTCTCTCAATATGCCCATATTTTTTGCAATAGTAACATTGTGGTGAATTCTTATTTTGATTGTTGTTATTCTTATACAAGAAATCCTTATTAGCATGATTAGTTTTCTTGCAATGTGAATATGCAACAGAATTGGAACCATTGTTACATTCATTTGAATTTCTCTCTTAGCCATTAGATTTGCCTATACCTCTTCCTCGAAATCCACCATGTCCACAACCTCTTCCATTGTAACCTCTTCCAGCATCTTCAATCCCTTTCTTGGAATCCATCTTCATTTCAAATGCTTGCTCTGATTGATGGTATATCTGCAACTCTATTCAATCTCTATTTATGTGCTTGCAAGGAACCCATTAATTCATTCATAGAATAAGAAGATAATTCCTTAGACTCTTTTATGGTAACAACAACATGATCATATTTAGATGGCACATTTCTTAACACTTTCTCAACAACTTTCTAATCATGTAATTCCTCTCTATAAGAACGAATTTGATTCACAATTGAACTAATTCTAGTAAAAAATTATTGATTTTTTTCTAGAATTTTTCATAGATAGATTTTCAAATTCATAACGGAGAACTTGCAATTTAACAATAAGTACCTTACGGCCTATACCTTGATACTCTTCTTTGAGGATTTCCCATGTTTTGTTTGGAGTGGCGGCATTTATGATTTTTGGAGAGATGCTGCCCACTATGATATGATGGATTAATGATAAGGCCTTGGCATCTTTCTTTTTCTTCTCCTTAAACTCATTTCGTTCAGCTGTTGTCATTTGATCAGGTTCTCCAAAACCATTTTCTACAATGTCTCAGGCTTTAATTGACACAAATATTGTCTTCATCTTAATGCTCCAAAATAGATAATTAGTGTCATCAAAAATAGGAACAACCAATGAACCATTCACAACATTACCTACCATGCTTCTACTCTATTTAAAGTAAATGGAACACCCAACTTCTAGATCAACCTGGCTCTAATACCACATGTAAACTACAATGGTCTTTCCACAACAAATTCACAAACATGTTGTGAGCACAATTTTAAACAAAATAGAGCAAACAATGTAATACTACAAAGACAAAATCTGACTTCTATTACTACATTTTCAATAACAATTTAAATAAACCCAAGACTAACAACTTATTAGTTTCCATGATAACACGCTCAAAATATCTAGCTGAACTTCCTACCCAACTATAAAGACGTACAAATAACAACCAAGAAAAAAAAAGAACTAATTGTAACTTTGAAAGTAACCTTCTACTAAATAGTGGCCCAACTGGCCCAACAATTTGAATTAGTCTAACAATCTTATCCACAATCAAACTTTGATAGCCAAAATTTATATCAAGATGAACTAACAAATTAGTTAACATAGCTAAATAAGGAAAGCAAAACTAGAGATTTCAAAATTAGACTTTTTTTGGAATGGTTAGAAACTAGTCAAAACCTGTGTGATGCACGCGATTTGTTAAGTGAAATTATTGAAGTATAAGAAGTCCTATGATATTCTCAATTGAGCCAAGCCAGTCTAAGCCTAACCCAAGTATTGCATTTTAGGTTATGTTTAGCCAATCTAATTGCAACCCAATTTGCACCCCTAATGCTTAATGAGAGTGGTCAAATTTGTATGCTACTTTTTTATTGAGTCATCTTAAAACTTTATTAATGTAATTATTTTCAAATGTAATACAGCCGAACAATTAAATTATTAAAAATTTAATTGTCAAATTAATATTTTTCTTATTTTATTAATTTAAATTATTTCAAAATGAATTTAAATGGTTATAAATTATAGTAAAACTAAATTTATTAATATTTTTTCAAAAATAATATTTTATTAATTTCAAAAATAATATTTTCTTAAATATAAATTAAAATATCAATTAATAATTTATAAAAATATATAATCTAAAACTAAACTATATCAAATATTAAAACTTCTAAGATACATATCATATGCAAATTCATAATTTTTAACTACTAAAATGATTAGTTCGTTATTAATATCTTTATTTCTATAATTTGTCTAAAATTAAAACTCTTTTTTTTATATAAATGTAGATAAGTAGATTTGGTAGATTCAATTTAATATTATATTCTTGAATATTTTGTAAACAATTTTTATTTTTGTAATTAATAAATATGTTGTTACTTAATGTAAATTAAAATATTAATTAATAATTTTAAAATATATATATATATATATATTTTAAAATACATATAATGTGTAAATTAATAAATCTTAATTACTAAAATAATTATTCTATTATTAATATTTTATTTGTATAAATTTCTTGAGATTCAAAAAATCTTTTGATATATTATTTATTTCATTATTTATAAAATACTAATTTTGAATATTATTTATATCAAAGTATATATCATATGCAAATGCATAATTCTTATTTATTAAAATGATTATTCTATTATTAATATTTTATTTCTATTATTTTTCTAAATTTTTTTTATATAAATGCAGATTAGTAGATATGATAGATTAGTTTAAAATTTAAGGTAGAAATTAATGGCACATGCACATTGCGTGTAGCATATCATTGTATATCAGTATGTATCAGTCGATACATTGATATATACACATGAGTGATAGGATGCACATCCAGTTGTAGTGTATCCTACACCAAATACTAATAATACCGATACGATACGCCTCATATCGGACGCATCATATCAACATTTCAATCCTTGGGCTTGATCGAATCAGTTGATGAATAATCAATCCACAATTTTTTCCAAGCCAACCAGTCGGTCTAGTCCAATTCTTAGAACACTGATAATTTGTGTAGTCTACCCTACTGTATTTTAAGCAAACAACATGTGTAAGGGATTTTTTGGCTCTAACAACCTGTGAGCTTTATGAGAAAAACCAATTTCAACCCTAAAAAATAAAAAGGGTCATTTTTGACCCCAGACTTCGATAGAAAGGACCTTTATGGGTAAAAACAAATGGCATTTGAAATGGCGTTAATAGATCCACTAGACAACGTTATGTGGCACTACTAAAGTTTGAAAAAGACCACTTTCGACCGTAAAGTTTGAAAATGGGCTACTTTAATAAAAGTTAATTAAGTAAATTAGTTCAAAGTCTAATTAAATGACACTAAAGTATTTAGTTTACTTAATTATTAAAAATTACACTAATTAAGAAAATTAAGTAAATTAAATTAATTAAGGAAACAAAATTAATTAATTAATTAAATTTAATAAACAAAACTAATTGATCTAAATAAGTAAATTAAGCCAATTAAGCAAAGTTTTAAAAACCAACCTAAGAAGGAACCATTTTGGTCCCCATCTTCTAGGTCAGCGACTCAATTGTTTGGTCCAAAAGAATCAACCCATGATGTTTTGTAAAATAAAAAATGACCTGAAATCCATTTGCTAGATCGAACAATTTAGCAGTTCAAATGTTTTGGTCAGCAATTTGTTGACCAAGTTAAAAATTTTGAGCGGTCAAATTGTTCAACCCAGGAATTGGTCAATTGTCTAATTCCATTTTATACATATGCAGTCAAACCATTTGACCCAAGAACTGATCTATTACCCAATTCTATTTTATACTTGGCACAAAATTTTTCAAAAAACAATTGACTTGGTTAACAAACCATTGTCCCAAATGGTTGAACTACTAAATTATTCAATCCAGTAAATGGTTTTTAAGTCATTTTTTATTTTAATTATATTTTATTTTTTTATTTTTAAGATGTTGGTTGATCCATTCAGACCGGATCACCGAACTATTACATAGAAACTAGTGGCCAAAGTGGTTTTATTTTGAGCCAGTCTTTAAATTACCTTGCTTAATTGGCTTAATTTACTTATTTAGATTGATTAGCTTTGTTTATTTAATTTAATCAATGAACTTTGTTTCCTTAATTAATTAATTTACTGATTTTAATTATCTTAATTCTTGTAATTATTTAATTAAATTAATTAACTTAATTATATAAATTAAATACTATAGGGTCATTTAACTAATTAACTTTATTTTAATTAATTAAGTGAATTAAAACTTAATTATACCGTAGGGTCATTTTATTAGACCTCGAAGTAACTTAATTAACTTTATTAAAGAGGCAAAATGGCCTTTTTAAACCTTTAGCAATGCCACATAACAGTCCATCAGATCTATCAACGTGTTTCAAACTCAGGGTTGTCAAGGCCAAAAGTCCTGCCATAATGGCTTAATAGACCATCAACCTAAGAAAATGCAGAAATGGCACACCATCCACGTCACCGCAAACCTACTAAATACTAAAAACTGGGGCCTGTTTCCCACGCCACAAAACCCTGCACGCACCCTGAAGGCCTGAACCAACTGCATTAACCCACGCACTGAGAATATCTCCCGTTTGTGTGATAAATTCATGGGGGGATGTGCCCAATGTGCGGGTAGATTCCAATGTTTTCAGGGTGTCTACAGAGTGTACGTGGGGAGGACATCACGTATCATTAAATTCCCAAGTAAAAAGTGCAGAACTAAATATATGGATAGTTATGGGTGGTTTCATGCATGGGTCGTATATTTACCCAGCACTAGAAGACTAAATCAATACCCTTTTTCCAAAATAGGAGAAAGCAAGATTAGAAAGTAGAATGTCAGATTTATGAACAAAAAATATCCTTTAAACCATTGACAGGGGAGAAGATATAATCCAACTCAACGATATTTTCCAGGCAAGTTTTTTTCTAGACAGAACATGCCATGATGGCATGATCCTAGATACAATGAAACTGAGAAACTTGCTTTCTAGTCCAATGAAAATTTCACTTAGACCTGCTCTCCAAGCCCCAAATAGAACGTTCTTTCCAAAACTGATTTCCTTATTGAGGAAAATGGAAACAACAAATCCTTGGCAAATAGCTGTGCTTAGCTAGGTCGCTCGGTAATCCAGAAAAAGACTAAGTTTCTGTACAAGTATCTCGCGAGTCCCATATAAAGGCTTGCTAGTAATGATCCAATCCTTGTCAAGGATCCCAGTCTTCATGCTTCTCAGCATGTCATCATGAAATACGGCTACAATGCCATAGATTGATGTCCTGAAGATGTCAGCCATGGCATATGCCTTGGAATGCAAAGGCCCACCTTTTCTTCTACTCATAACGCCTGGCGACCCTTCCCTTCTTCCAGTGCTTGATGTGGCCCACTTGATACTAGCAGGGCCCACTAAATTAGGTGGTTGCAAATTGGTTTTCTTCCCCATGCAAGCCTCAACAGCAAGCAGGCAAGAAAGTAGGGTTGAGATAACAGATGCATTGCAACCAGAAAGTTGAGCAACACCAAACCTGTCCTCCTTGTGTGATCTTGCAGTTAGCCCTGCAACTGTCCTTGCACACCATGCATATAGCTGCAAAATATTGCCCGGGTAACCATTAGATGCAATTCGAAATTGGAATAAAAAGAACAAAAGAGGGCAAACTATAGAACACATTCAATTAAGATAGAGCAGATACAAGTTTGAAATGATAATCATATCAGCAAAGCAAGGTTAGACACTTGAGGTTGAGGGGTTGCAATATGGAAGGGATCATCGACTCAGAGCCCACAACCCATTGGATCCTCCCATTTTATTTCTTTCATCACTACTGTTGTTCATCCATCCTCCTTAATACAAGAATTTTTTTTAAAAGATAAGGAACTATAATTAAAATTAAAAACGAATCTTTCATGAGTGAATTAATAATTTGGCCCTAGCATGGACATGTTTGGACTTGCCTCAAGGGGCTCAGTACAAAGCAGCATGTAAAATTAGGGTAATGTGATTAGGAAAGAAATAAAGAGATTGAAAGTTTCACATGCTTGAATAGTTTTATATGTTATATTTATGTATTTTGATTTGAGAAAATAGATTTTATGTTCAGAAAATGAATGTGGCATAAATGTGGATGCTAAGATGGATGTGGAAAAACTAGAAAGGATATGATTAGGAAGAAAGTTATCTGTAGGAACCTAGGACAAGCTCCAATAGATGATAAAATGAGAGATAGTAGACTAAGATGGTTTGGGCACGTGCATAGAAGACCACCAACTGTGCCAGTTTGAAGAAGAGATTTGGAAGATGATCCACCCATGTTTCTAATTGCCCAAACTAGGGAGGCTTCTACTAAGGAGAACTATGAAGTTAACTTATCAAAAAAGAACTATGTTCTTAATGGCTTCTACCAAGGACCTTTTTTTTTGTGATAAATACCAAGGACCACTTCTATTACAGTCAATAACATCAACTGACAGAAAGCGCATATGTGTTAAACAAAAGCATCTAACAAGGGGTCTCCAAAGGTATCAAAAAATCAGGGTAAGTTTAAGATAATATTAGAAAAAGTGAGGGTAGTTTTTGTGATTTTAGTCACAGTTCAACTATACTAGGTTAAGAAATCAGATAATAGTGGTATTGTTTTTGCTTCTTTGATGAAAATATTTATGTTTGAGATCCTATTTCCCAAAAGTAAGGTTTCAGGTACTTGAAAGGTTTTTGTTTTTGCTTATTTTAAAAGTTAGCAAACCATTACTATGTACAAACAGCAATAAAAACTAATTGAGATATTGAGAAATCATTACAAAGGTATGAATCTACAAAAAGAAGAAGAAAAAAGACAATTTAATAAGGCATGTGCCTTGAGGTACAAGGTGCACAAAGCAAACACACCTTATGAAAGAGGCAGACTATGCCCGGGCTCAAGCAAAGGTGAATGCTAAATGTGCCACACTTTGTTTTTGATCAGCACCAAATGTGCCTCACTTGTACACCTTGGAATAGCCAAGATGTGATTTTAAGAACACTACAAGATCTCCATACGTATTAAGTAAATCCAAACATTTATATCTGTCAAACCAGGCTCTAGATTACCATTTTAAGCCATAAATGAGCTTCCTCAACCTACAAACCTTGCCTTGACTTTTAGGAATGAACACACCAAGTGGAAACACCATATAAACTTGTTTAAAAGATTTCCATTAAGGACATTCTTGACATCCAAATAATATACAGGCCATAAGAAATGAACTAAAGAAAATAAGACTTGAAAAGGATTCGTCTTGGCAAATGAGTGTGGCAGATAGACCTGTTAATGGGTCAGGTAGCCTGATCGGCTGGCTTGGCCCAGCCAATTATATGTCGAGCTTGGACAAACTTTTAAGCCCATGGGCTTGTGCTCAAGCTTTCCCAAATAAGCCTGGCCCAAGCCCAACTTAATAATAGTTTATACATGATAAAATATAATATATTATAATATTATGTAATAATAATATTAGTAGCGGAAAATGCATTATATAATATAAAATATCATATAATATATAATATATTATTAATAATATAAATAATATATTACAAAATATCTGTCCAGATTGGCCTTCAGGCTATATATAGAGCTGGGCTCGTGCTCAAGATCTACACCCGATGGTCGGGCCAAGCTCAAGCTTGGACCTAGTCATTTTCTGTTTATAAAGAGGTAAAGCCCCACCTAAACCCAGCCCGGCATGGCCCATGAACATGTCTAGTCACAGATATGTGAATGCTAAGATGAATGAAAGGAAAAACTAGAAAGGGTAAGATCAAGAATGAAGTCATCCATAGGAACCTAGGAGTAACCCCAATAGGTGATAAAATGAGATGAAGTAGACTACGATGGTTTGGTCACGTGCATAGAAGACCATCAGCACCAGTTAAAAGAAGTGGTTTGTTACATGTTGAAGGGCTAGAAGGGCTAAGGTAGACCAAAAAGGACACGGGTAGAAGTAGTAAGAAGTGATTTAAGCACTCATAATTTAATAGAGGATGTGGCTTTAAATAGAACAAATTGGCAAAACAGGATTCATGTAGCCAACCCCATATAGTTGGGTAAGGCATGGAAGATTATGATGAATAGCCATGTCAAAAAGGCCCCATATAGTTCATGGGCTGGGCTCGGACTTGGCTTTTGCCAAAATTTGAATGGACCCGGCCCGAAGCCCGAGCCCGACACTGTGTAAAGTCAGGCCCAAAGCCCAGCCCATGAACAGGTCTAATGATGAATAAGGGCAAGGTTTCTTGATAATCAACAAGAGCAATGTAACTAAAGCACTGGGAGAAATGTTCACATGGGTCAAGAGAACTACAAATGGGATGGCTGATTCATTGGCCAAGCAAAGGGTTCATTGGGAAAAGTTGCTCTGGGCAGAACCGTAATATGGGTTTGATAGTAAAATAAAGGGTAGCTAAGAAAGATTTCCCAGCAGGGACAGCACTGGATTATACTATTAATTTCAATGTTCAAAGAATCGGATCAGGCATAGAATCGGAAAAGGGAGAGGTTCACGGGTCAAAGGTTCAATCAGGATCGAACCGTGATGACAGGGCATATACATAAATATACTATGGATCATATAAATACTATATATAATATATTTTACAACTTTTTCTACTGAAATATGGTGGATGGAGGGATGTTCCTTATTTTTTAAAGCAAATGGCCAGGGTTCAAGTCTCTTAATTTATATTTTCTTTCAAATATGTGTATATTTAAGTAATATATACAATAAAGAGTCATTAATTAACACAAATAAAGAGGTAGACTAGTGGTAATGAAGTAATACATGAAAATAAGAGGTCATGGGTTCAAGTCTTATCACATACATTTTAAATTTTCAATTACTTAATGACTCGGGCAGTTTCATGAAACCGAGACCGGTTCACCATTTTTCTGGTTAAACCGGCCAATCAGCCAGATTTAACCGGGTTTTTAGCTATTACAGTTCTTGGGGTGCCAGTTCACCATTTTTTCTGGTTAAACCGGCCAATCAGCCAGATTTAACCGGGTTTTTAGCTATTACAGTTCTTGGGGTGTCACCAAACCGTCCAAGGACCCAGATCACGGTTCAACTGGTCCGATTGGCCAATCAGGTCTGGTTTCCTAAACACTAATTAATTTAATCTGAATCAATGAAGCCTCCTGTTATTGATAAAAAAAAAATGTTTTGTTTATACCCCTTGACAACTAGGCTTAATTTGATTCTTTCCAAGAGCATCCATCCCCTAGGTCATTGCATCCTTCCATTGAGGAAGATTTGACTTCTGCCACAATTTTAGGCATAAAAAAAAAGCACAAAAATAAAAGAAAGCACAATATGATGGAGAAAAATAATCATGAGACATAATTGGAGATAGAATAAGGAACATTAGTATAAGACTAAGTGCACCACCTTTACCTTTTCAAGTAATAGGTAGGGAAG
Organism: Nelumbo nucifera; assembly: GCF_055504915.1. Lineage (NCBI taxonomy): Eukaryota > Viridiplantae > Streptophyta > Magnoliopsida > Proteales > Nelumbonaceae > Nelumbo > Nelumbo nucifera. The sequence goes on from NC_142652.1 coordinate 46,609,132, forward strand.
ATCAATAAAAGCATCAAACATCAGGATCAAGACACCTTGTACCTGATGTAACCCATAGATCTTGTCCTAGTACACCCCCCCTACCTTTTTTATAACTGAACTGTCATTTATCAACAACAGAAAACCACAAAAGCCACCACCTAGTTGCCCCAACGGGCAACAAGCCAGCAAAAACAAAGGCAACCAACAAGGAACAGTAACAAATTAAATCCCGAACCAAGACAACACCAAATTAACTGAATGCTTACAGCCCTGGCTCTTGCTAATGAGTCTGCCACAGCATAGGCACTTCTAGAAACCCAGTTGATTATAACTGAACTGTCATTTATCAACAACAGCAAACCACAAAAGCCACCACCTAGTTGCCCCAACGGGCAACAAGCCAGAAAAAAAACAAAGGCAACCAACAAGGAACAGTAACAAATTAAATCCCGAACCAAGACAACACCAAATTAACTGAATGCTTACAGCCCTGGCTCTTGCTAATGAGTCTGCCACAGCATAGTCACTTCTAGAAACCCAGTTGATTCAAGAGCCAATAGCTCAGTTCTCACCAAGCTCCTTATCCCACAGAACCTGAAAAGCCAGTTCTCACCAAGTTCCTTTGACCCAGATTACCCAAACTGCAGCTATCAAAATTAAATTCTAATTTACCTGCCTCCGGAGCCACCCACTCAACCAATCTTTGTTGTTTGCTGTTTTGAATCACCAATAATTTGCAAAGTTCTAAGAAAATCATTCATACTAACACCCTGGAATTCAACACACACATAGGCTATTCTCACCATAATTAGCTCAATCAAACACTCAGCCTCCAGCTTGTTGTCGTCAAAAGCTCTAGCATTTTTTTGCATTCCACAAGCCCCATAGAACAGCTGCACTAGTCAGCCTTCTTAAATTTTGTAAAGGAATTATGAGATTTTTTTTATTAATGACCAAAAGGAATTATGAGATTTCAGTCAGCCTTCTTAATTTTGTGTCTTTCAAGGTTGGAGAATGCTCAACTATAAAGTTTTGGAAAGATAATTGGGTGGGGATTGTAAGGGTTTTTTTTTCTTTTTTGATGAGTGGGGATTGTTAAGTTTTGTGACTAGTGTCACCAATTGTATAGTTTAAGCAAGAAAAATGTGTCTATTGTGGATAGTTTTGAAGTAACCCAAGGAAGAGTAGTGTAGTGTCCGAAGTTAGGTCTTTGCTAGACTGGAAGGTGGAGGAATGTGTATATTTGTTGTCAATGTTGCAATTGGTGGAGCTCAAAGTTGAGAGAAGAGATTCAAGATGGTGGAAGAAATCCAACTATGGAACTTATCAAAAAAAGGAATCCAAGAATGGAGTTATGACTTAATTTTTTTACAGTGTACAGTGCTCTTGCAAGGAATCAAGTAGAGAAATCGGAGGTGAAAGGAATTTAAGGAAATCCCATTCCACATAGACTGGAAGCGTTTTCTTAGCTAGTTGCTTTGCATAGCATTCCTACATGGGACCAAATTCAAAAAATTAGGGAGTTCAGATGAGTGGAAGAAGTTATTTATGTAAGGCTGCTGAAGAGATTTATTGCACTCTGCCTTGATTGCTGCTACTCAAAATACATTTGGGGATTCTTTTTTGGTCTTTTCAACACTAACATGTAACATCTTGGAACCAAGATCCCCGGGAGACATCTTTGCTCTTTTTTATGAGTAATAGTATAATTTTATTAATTCAGAAGCTGATTTAGAATCGTGATTTCATACAACATCCCACAGAGGCACAAGCTGCAGACCCTCCAATAAACTTACAAGTAAACTAAGAATAAATTACAGAAATCACAGCTGAACCCAAAACAGTTCTTCCCTATTTACCCTTTGCTTGGCTAACCCATCAGCCAAAGTATTTGTTGATCTCCCCACCCATTGCACAAAAATCAACATATTCCTTGTCAACCAACTAAATTTCTTCATTTCATTCTTGTAGCACCATACACCATCCTCAGTGTTTTTCAACCAACCCACCACCACCTTGGAATCCCCATCAATTATCAAATGCTCTACCCCCAACTGGTTTGCAAATTGCACCCCTTGTACAGAAGCTAATAGCTCTGCCCTGATAGTCTCCGAATCCTAAAGGACCTGAGTATAGCAAAACAATATCTCCACTCTCGTTCCTCAAAACACCCCCCCATTCCAGATAATCCTTAGTTACTCATGTTACTTCCATCAAAGTTCAGATTCAGTGAGCCTTCAGACGGAGGAGACCAGCTTGTAATTATCTTGTTCTTAAAGGATGAACATCTCGCTACTGCTGACCAGCTTCTCCAAGAGTCATTAAATGAGAATTGATGAAAATTTTCCAAAGTCTTCAACCAAAGTATTGCCCTATGCCATAGTTGTCAAGGCAACACCTAGGCTGAGGTGCCAAGCAGTTTTGTATAGTGTCGTATAAAATACCTTTATATTGTTATTTTTTTAGATTATAATTATAAAAATAGACATTATTAAACAAAAATATTCATTTTTGTGTTTATAAACTAATTTTTGTATAGCGTCTTCTTCTTCTTCTTCCACCTTTTCTTTTCTTCTTTTCCAATAACAAAAATAGAGGTTCAGCCCCTATATTTTTTGAATTTTCTTTTCTTCTTTGTCTTCTCATAAATATGCTGATTTTCTAGACTTAGACATTATGAAATTATGGATAGTTATTAAGGAAAGATGGTTATGGAACCTAAGGAACTACCCTAGGATATGTTGTTTTTACTTAAAAAAATCCATCACCTAGGCGACTAGGCAACAAGGCGCCCCCTGTCGCCAAGCCTTGCCTTGGCGACTTGAAAATTATGGCATATGCAATAAACAGTCTTTCAGTTCCTGACTGCTCCTTTCCTTTTCTTGAAAAATTCTAGCATTCCTTTCTTCCCATAATGTCCAAATAAAGGTAGTGCAAGCACATATCCACATAATTCTCCCTCTTTTTGCAAGCCAAGAGAAAGTATAATGGTCAAAGATCATGAAAACTTCTAATGGTAAACTCCAACTACTTCAAACAACGAGAGTAACCAAGCCCAAAGGTCTGCAGAAAATGGACAAGATATTAGTAGATGGTAACAATCCTCCCCATGAACTCTACAAAGGATACACCAGTTGAGAGAAATACAAAGAAAAAGTCTTCTCTTTTGTAAGTTATCTAGAGTGTTTACTTTCTCGTGGTATACTTCCCAACAAAAAGCCATAATCTTTAGGGGAATTGGCCTGCACCAAATTTCCTTTGATGGAAAGGGTTGTTAGGCAGAAGACTAGGAGATGGACTTGAAATAAGAAGCACAAGTAAAGATCCCTTTGGGTCTAGGAACCCACACCCTTTTGCTTGGCCAGGAGGGATCTAAGAAAACCTTATCAAGGCAACAAAGCAAGTCAGAGAGAGAATCAATTTCATCATTCTATAATCCACTACGAAACCCAAAATTCCAATTAGGAGCCATAGGTGTTCCCGAGGATGAGACAAATTTTGAAGGAAAAGGTCCTTTAGAAGGGTGTTCCCTACCCAGATGTCCTCCCAAAAGCAAACAGCATTGTCAAAACAAACTTCATACCTAATAAACCTAAGAAATTGAGGAAGGGTGTTCTGAATTGCCTTCCAAGGTGCTGCCAAGTTAGCCTGCCTTGATACACCAACATCCCAGCCATTCTCTAAACTCCCATGAATGTTTCCCACCACCTCATGCCACAACCTCTCACTTTCCAATGGCCATCGCCACAACCATTTCCCTAACAGAGCTTGATTTTTTTCAACCATCCTCCCTAGTCCCAAACCACCCTTTTCTTTATTTCAACAAACAATTTCCAATTTTACCAAATAATCCTTTTTTCCTTGCCTCGGCTCCCACAGGAAATCTCTCATCAACTTCTCAAACTTCCTAGCTTCCCTAAATGGTATCCTAAAAACAAACAAAAAGTGGGTAAGTTAGCCAATGTAGCTCTTATTAAGGTGATTCTCCCTCCCAAAGAGATGTATTTCTTCTTCCACAAAGCTAATCTTTTCTCAAACTTTTCTAGCATTGGGGTTCAAAATCTGCTCTCCCTAGGATTTGCCCCTAATGGAATCCCTAAGTAGGACATAGGCCAAGAAGAAATGAAACACTCAAGACACTCCGTAATAACCTCAATTTCCCCATCCTCCAAGTTTATACCAGCTACGCAACTCTTCTCCAAATTTATTTTCAGATTAGATACTCTTTCAAAGCCTTTGATTTGCTCCTTTAGGTTTGCTACCTTCTCGCTATTACCTCCTTCACAAAACCACAATTTGCTCATTGGCCTACATTGAGAGAACATCAAGGCAAAGATAGCTTGAAGTTGTGTTACATTTGCCATTTGTTGGGAAGTTTGGAAAGAGAAAAACAAAAGGGTTTTTGAAGACAAAGCACGAACAAGAGACCAAATTGCTGTATTGTGTGGAAAAAGAATATGGATTGGATTCTCATACTTCCAAAATTTGAAAGAGTCTCAAAGGAAGATCTTGGAATTGGGCTTTGACCTTTGTTTGAATTAGATTAAAAACATTAGTTGTTGCATTTGCTTCTTTGGAATGTTTCTCAGTCTTTACTTTGGAGTTGTATTTTTGGTGCTCTCTCATCACCTTATTTGATGTGCTCCTTTTTTCTTATTAATGGAATTTTTTTTATCTATTGCCATAAAACACTATTTTCTCAACAAGGTCAGTTCTCTAAAGTGAACATCTTGTTTCATTTGTCAAAAGATCTGGCAAATTCATTAGTGGATTTTTTTTACTCTAAGGAGTAGATTGAGCTAAGCTGCAATGGGAGTCTGCCCTTCTGGGGTATACCTTAACATGCCCTTTTGTTTTCTGGTAGGAGTTACAAATTGTCCCTCCTCTGTTCAATGGAAAGTTCTTACTGGTATTCTATGTATACTTTGCATATTCAGTTAAAAAAAAAAAAAAAAAAATCTCTGGTAACTCATGAATTTATTTGTGTAACATCAAGAATACAAAAGAGGGAAAAAATAGTGGGATGGGAGATAGGGGAATCTGAGATCAATTCAAAGCTCAAATTAATAATGGTACCTGGAAGTCATCAAACATTTCAAAAAGCTTGGACTCCAAGCGTGCATTGGATGGTGACCATAACTGATGAGCTAATTGATCTGTCTTGTCCCCTAAACAACCTTCCAACCCTTCACCAAGATTTGATGTTAGCTTTTCTAGAGGCCTTAAGCACACAGCAACAACTCTTTTGTAAGTCTCACCAGTTTCTTCAAAGAAGGCAGCTCTACGCCAGGTATCAACATTACTCTCACAAACCATACAGAGGTCAAAATATGCAAGATATTGCAGAAGAGATCTTGGAGTGCTCTCCTCCAGAGCTGCAAGGAGTGGTTCGCTTGGATTTGTTTCTGCTGCAGCTGATCCTTTAGGAGGTGCAAATATGCACCTTTTTGTATGTAGAACCTGCATAAATGCTCAAAGATGAGAAGACACAAACTGCACCTTCTGAAAAGAGAAATGATACAGATGATTTTAACAGGACTACACAACTAGAAGCCATTATTAACCATGATTAAACAATCAATGAGCTTATTAGCAGATCCACTTATGCAAATTTGTTAGGAATTTCAAGCCCTCAAAAGAGAGTGAATTGTGTACAAAATTATTTGTAATGAGCCAAATGAAGAAATTTGAAATCAATGTTAAGAAAGCCAACCTGATGTAAATGATGACTTAGTTCCCAACATAGAGAAACTGCAGAACTTCCAACATAAAAGATGATCTGCTCAATAATGAACTGCCTGATTGTACTCTTGCTCTTAAATTGATCTGGCAACAATACCACCAGAAGAGTTGATACTAGGAAAGCTGCACTTGATAGCTTTAAAGATTGCCTAACAGCTGAAGGGAGACCCATTTTAAAACTGAAGAATGGAGGACGCTGAAAAGATAAGCCAGTTAGTTTCCTTTCATTCTGTTCTAGATAAGTACCACAAATTGACGTATTATCATGAAAACAAAAGCTTCCAATCAGATGGTAAACATAATTTACACACTTGAATGAAACATCATAAAGGCAGCATGTTTGGAAATCTTCTTCCACACCAATAACTGTATCTTTTTTGGAACCTGATAGTATCAGTTATTCAGTTGAGTACAGCTTCTTCCCCTTAGCCAATAACTCTTAAAATACTTAACCAAAAGCTGGAATTTTAACTGCAATTAAATTATTATTAGACAAAACAAGTTAATAAGATGGACCTTACAAAAAAAGAGTTGAAAATAACCAAAATGCCCCACTATATTCCAGTTTTGACTTATTTGTTCCCACATCATAGTGCCCCCTGAGACAAAACCAATACAAAAACTTCACAGCATCACTGAGGCTTCTAAACTACTGATCAGTCAGTCTAGGAAATTTCAATGAATTAGGACCTCCAACATTCATCTTGACTATATCAAGACCTATGATACCTGGATTCCTGAAGACCCCAAGCACACTGGTGTCAAATAGAACAATACATACCCAATAGGGTTCATTATTTCTGTCTGGGCCTGCATTGCCCAGCCCAGCCCAGGCTTCAATCAAGCCCACAGGCCCCACACATAAGGCAGGTTGGGCCCAGGGCCAGTCATAAAAATAAATTTAATTTATAACTTGTATCTTTACCCTTGCACACGTGCATAGCACATGCCCTTACGCTAGTGTGTGTGTGTAGTATATAGATAGATATAAATTAAATAGAACAGGTATGGCTTTAAATAGAACGGATTGGTGAAACAGGATTCATGTATATATTAGAAGCTCAATTAAACTTGACTTGATACAAGTATTGACAAATAACACAGCTTCAAAACCAAAAATAAAATAACGATATAATCATATTAAATGTGGTGCCTGTATCCATTTAGGAAGGAAATGGAAAATCATCCCTCTTTTTTGTATCAGTGCCCATGTTGGTATTCATATCTAGACATCGTAGATCATAGTTATCAAAGCATCACCTAGGTGCCCAAGGCTGGGCGCCTAACTTGAATGCCTTAACTTATAGCAAAAAGTCACTCAATTAGGCAATAAAAGTTACAAAGCAGGTACCTTATTATAATATTATTCAAATTGCTACATCCTACAAATAAGTGTATCAATAGTTCAATACATCATATACTTTACTATATTTATCATTTATACTTTGCTGTAGTGTTTTACAATTGAAATTTAAAAGACCCAAGGGTTTTGAGAAAAGAAAAAGACAAAACAGGAATAGAAGTATGAAACAGTGGCTCCAGCTGGTTCTTTTTCTCTTTACTCTGTATTTAAAAAAATACCACACAAAATTCTAGAAGTGAGATGAGGTTGAACATATGTTGCCATTTTTTCTTCGATTTATAGCAAATTTGTTTGGTCTGAGCAGTGTAGGTGAAATTGGTTTTGTTTGGGTGTAGGGTTTTTCTTTCTTCTCAAGAGTGATTTCTCGTTAGTCATACTCATTACCTTTCTTGTAATTTTCTTTTTCTTTTAATAAGATTTATATTTTGCTAACAACAAAAATTACAACCTTCTTTAATTGATAATTTGATATGAAATTTTTCTATTATTAATAGTGTTAGTATTATTTTGAAACTATTGAAACTGATATATTTGAAAGGAAAAATAATATTCATAATGAAGAGAAGTGCTGTTTTTCAATAAAATAATATGCATGCTGAATGGTATATAAAACTAGGTAAGTAGAAAAAAAATTGTTCTTAATTTAATGGGATTCTTTTTTTTTGATAAATTAATTTAATGAAATTCTTATCAAATAGGCATTGCTTAGGTGCTCCATTATTGCCTAGATGCCTTGACAACTGTCATAGATCAAGATATAATATAAGTTGAGATATGGTCTGATTGAACTCCACAAAGCCCCTAATATCATCCCCAACAGTCTAGACATATCCACCAATCAAAAAAAAAGTCTAGACATATCTTCAATGGCTCAACTAGATGTTTAAACAAGGATTTACAGCTCAATGAAAGAAGACACTTTTTCAACTTAGTCAATGAAATGGAGTTGCACTCAGGATCCATCTACTCCAATTTTAAATTGCTTGAATGCTTAATGACATGGATGCCAAGAATTCAGTTGTCTACAAGTATTCAGCATGTCAACCTCTAAAATCATGCCAAAAGAATACTCCAACAAATAATATTTAATTATAGATAATATAATAATACAGAAAATTAAAAAAAAAAAAAACAAAGTGTTATATTCCTTATCTGACATATCTTTTCTCATAATATCTTATCCATAAATGCAAATTCCTGAGTTTTTTCTCTACTTTAACCATCATTGAGAAGCCACAGGAAGCATTGTGCCAACTACCAAGTTCCAAGCATTGACAGAGTTCCAGGCTCAAGGCATCCTTGTAACACCAAGCCTTAGGATCAATTTTAGCAATCATCTCTAGAAATGAGTTTAAATAGAACAGATTTTTGTTGGATTGAAAAAAAAGGAATGAGTCACCACTACTTTTGACCAGTTCAAAAGTCAATTCAAGGACAACAAATAACTTTAACAAAGCATGATTGCACACCCTCATGAATAATGAAAGGCAGATCTTAGGGTCCGTTTGGTTCGCAGTTGGAATTGGAATCAAAATGCTTCAGAATTGGAACCAGAATGGTCTATTCCCATAGTCTGTTTGGTTCAGACAGGAATGGGAATGAAAATTGGAATCAGCAGGAATGAGATTTCATTCCCAAGGGAGGGGGAAGGAATGGCCATTCCATCAAATGGGGGAATGTCATTCCACCAAGAATGGGAATGGGATTCCAATTCCGCCCAACCAAACAGTTGGAATCGGAATAGCCCATTCCGATTCCGATTCCAATTCCAGACCCTTATTCCCACAAACCAAGCAGGGCCTTATTATTCAATTAGTAGTCCAAAAGAGAGCACTATTGATGCTTTAGATGTAAAGGAGAGGGCTATTTTTTGTTCTATTAGGGGGATATGGGTATGCTATCAATAGTTATTTCTTTTAAAATCTTGTTTGGGGTGAGGGTAGAGATGTGGGTGGAGGCTACTGTATACTAAAAGGTATAGTGTGGTAAGAGATATATAGAGTTTTAGAGACATATAGAGAGAGGGAGAGATTAGAGTGGGTCTGATACTGTCAAAAAGATGGATGCCAGTGTGTTTTGACGAGTATGGATGATGTACGACGGAGTGAGGATCCTACAAATTTCAGATCTTGTGGTAGACTTTGTGGGGGTGCCGGGGTGGAGGGGGGCTCTGGGTGATTAAGGATGAAGAATGGGGGTGGAAAAGCAAATAGACAGTTTTATATCCATCAGTAAAAGAAGAAGAAAAAGGGGAGAGAGAGGGGAGGGGAGTAGCCCGTCCCCCCCCTGAATACCTTCATATAACATGATACTCTAACCAATGGAGCTTTAACATGCTTGTTGAAGCACTTTAAGTTTTTCTTATGTTTTCATTTTCAAAAGTGGCACCTCACATCATTCAAGCATGCATCTTACATTGTGCCTTCCATTTCAGGCTCTAGATCATTTGCACTTTAGTTGTGTTTTTTTCTCTTTGCTTCATGGGGCTACACAACGGAGGGTAGTCCCCTTAACCCCGCAACCCTGGTGGCAGCGGGATTTGATCCCAGGTCTCTACACTGACGAGTCAGAGATCATACCAACTGAGCCACCATCAGTTGGTACTGTAGTATTTTTTAAATTTTAAAACATTGATTCTACCTAACTCTACATCCTTTACAAACTTCCTGTCCCTAAAATCCTAACTTCCTTCACTCTGTAATACCCTTTTAAGGTCTTATAAAGAATAGTTTCACAACAGTAGCTCATCATCATCATCTAAGCCATATCCCAAGTATATGGGTTTGGTTACAAGAATCCTGTTTCGGTTTCACAACAGTACCTGCATTCCTTGAAATTCCAGATCTAAACTTTTTTTCTTACTTAAATCTCATCAATTTGTACAAAAATTAAGAATTGATAAAATATAAAGATGGTTGCAAGACCAAAACAATGGGCTATCAGTCCCATTCCCTCCCCCCTTTTCCTTTTACTCTTACAGTAGCTAGCTTAACTTTGGATCCCCTACTATCCCCAATACAACTGTTGTCCATTAAACCCTTCTTTAGCCAGATCATCTGCCATAGCATTTGCAGATCTTAGTATCCAACTGAAGATATGTGCAGAACCCTTTCCAATGCTCTCATCACCCTCAAGATATTCCAGCCCCCAAACTTGATATCATAGTAAAACTAAATCCTGCTAGTAAGACCCTAACTATTGAATCAATCAAAAACAAGAGTAGATATTGAATATTGATAGGGCCAGACCATAGAGTAGTTGCCCAACATCATTTACATCATGCACTTATTGGATAAAAATCTTTTTTTGTCAGTCTTATGGGATGAAATTCTCCCTTGGAACATTCTCTATAATTCCCTTCAAACCTCTATTGAAAGCAAGTCAGTAAGTGTAAATCAGTAGAACAACACTCAGGTGACAATATGTAGCGAAAATGTATTTGACGACCCTCAGCGGGAATGTGAGGGATAAACAAACTCAACGAGCATTTCTTCACAAAATGTACAGACTATAGTTCTAACAATGGTTCTACTTCTACAAACAAAACAAATTAACAGCCACTGCTAGAAAGGTTCTCACCTGAATAATTGGAAATCTTAAGAACCACCGCTGCTTATAAATATAAAAAACTCCATAAATAAATCCAAGAGCTAAACCTCTCAACCCTAACCCGAATAATGGCAGTTCACTAATCGCCTCTGAGTTCCCGCACAAACAAACCACCGACAGGAATCCCGATGCACTAGAGGCCATCACCAAGAGAATAAAACTTAGCCATGTTCTCACCCGGCGACGGAAACTGGGGGAAGAGAGCTCCGGCGACCCGCCGCCGACGACCCAGTTTAGAATGAAGCGGACGAGTCCAAGGCCAAGTTCGGGGAGCGAAACGGGGCGATCGGGTTGGGGAGAGGAGACGATGAAGAGAGATGAAGAGAAGAAGAGGAGAGAGAAGTGGAAGACGATGAAGAACAGAATGCTAAGGAAAGAGGGCGAGAAGGGGTTTCTAGTGAAAAGGGATAGGAGAAAGATCTTGCAGAAGAGAAAAATGAAGGTTGAGTGGATCGATTGCCATATCAGAAGCCCTAGGAATCGATTCTTAACGATTTCCGAAGAAGACATAATTATCAGAAGAGATAGAGAGTTCAGAGAGGGGGAGTGGGAAAGAAAATGAAAGAGGGTTTAATAGAGATTTTGGAGGAGGCGGGAATATGAACTGTTGAGTTGAGTTGAGTTGGAACGGAACGGAACGGACTGCCACATAAAGCATAAAAGGATAATTTCTATATTAACACCCTGCATTTTTGATGAATGACACTTTGCCCCCTCCGAGTTTTGTTACGGTTGGGTTGAGGCCAAGACAAGGTATCCGTTTGGGAGGGCTTCTTCGTTGGTCGATTGGACCGTGGTTGTTTTTGTTGAACACCTACACCTGTAATTTCGGACGAGTTATTTGGAGTAGCTTCAATTTGTTGTCGTTTTTTTTTTTTGGCCTTTGGAGCACACTAATATTAACTTTTTACATTTTCACCACACAATTTTTATGAATTCTACATGGGGCCAGCTTCGAAATGCGAAAAGTTGTGTTAGTAAAGCCCTCCCAAATGGGCACACGGCTTCTGCTGTTCCGAGCTAGGCTGGGCCTCCCATGAACATAATAAAGTTGTGTTTGGCACTGCATCGTAACTGTAACACAAATACGGTTGTCAATGGGTTGGGGTCTGGGATGGGACCAGTTAGAACCATAACCAAATCGGAACTAATAGAGTCTCTGATCCGATCCGATTATAATATATATTATGTATATAGCTCCGGTCGAATTCAGGATAAGATTGAACCAGTTTCAAATCAATAATAATCAGGACACTCCCTTTTGAGGGAATGGCCATTCCCTGCCCCTCCCTTGGGAATAGGGGTGGATTCGAGCCGAGCCGAGTCAGATAGTACCAGGCTTGAGCTCGGCTCGAGACTATTCTATAAGGCTCGAGCTTGGTTCGAGCCAAAACCTTGAACTTGAGTTTGAATCAAGAGTTCATAAGCTAGAGCTCGGCTCCGCTCAGCTCGTTTTATATTTTATAAAAATAAAAATTATACATAATTTTTTTTATATTTAAAAAATTAAGAATTATAATAATTAATAATTATAATATTTTTAATATATATATATATGTATATATATTCGAGTCGACTCGTGAGCCGAGCTCTAATAGGCTCGAGCTCGGCTAAAATCTCATTTTTGCTTATTTTAATTTCCATTCTCATTCCTATTTGAACCAAACAAACTATAGGAATGAACCTTTCTGATTCCAATTCTCGAAGATTTTGATTCTGATTCCAACTATAAACCAAACGGACCCTTATTTCCATCAATAGCCAATGCCATTTGCAGCTACTAGTGTGGAACTATAACCATTTAGCCACAACTGATCGTTCTTTTTCTTACACCACAGCTACACTCAATTATAACAAAGCTTTGCTACCCCGAACTACCTCCCTCCTCTACCACACTTTGTGTGAGACTCTTGTATGAATTTCTAAAATAACTCCCCATCTTTGACTTTGTTCAAGCCTTTTTGTTTCACTCGAATTGTAATTGACAACACATGAACTCCTCTAAATTGTTTTTGTCACCACTTCCATCTGGCATTTTGAAAAGAATGAGGGGATTGTAACCGTAGTTACTAGTTACAAAGCAAAAGGTGAAAACAGAGAAACAGAAATAAATAAATAGATAGGTCTTTAACCCTTTATTTCAAAAATGCATATATGCACTTCAAATGAAAATATCCTTGCTCCGATAAAATGGATTTCATCAACAAATTACATCCATGGATCTTCTTCCACTCATAACATCTTATAAAGTTAATTCACAAAGCTATATTCCATCTAAGGATTAAAGTATCGGTATTATGTATCATATTGAATAACTTGGATATGGATACACTTTTAAAACACATAAATATTGACAAACTATACAAAACCCCTTGAAACATTAGGAAATAAAGAAAATCCCATAGATAAAATAAAGGTAAATTGCTGAAACATCCCTTAAAGTTTACAGTCATTGCTAAAACCTCCCTTGAAGTTTCATAATGGCAACCACCTCCCTGAATTTTATAACATAATTGCAAGTAAACCCCTTTCATTAGAATCCTCTAACAAAAACACGAAAATGCCCAAAATACCCATGCAATTACTTTTGATCGCATATTTGTTTTTCAAATTTGCCTTTCACATCAATGGCTACCCCAAACCCTTCTTGTAGGTCTTTGGCTTCGGAGCATTTCACAAGTGTTTCCATCCTTGCTGATGTGTCATTCACGCAACAACAACAATTAAACGAAATCAAGGGAGAAAATCACATTTGGGAATTTGCTTTTTTTTAAAAAAAAACATTTTTGCAATGATTAACTCCAAGACTCAGGAAAGGAGGGATTTATTGAATCATTAAATTGGCAATTCTTGAATCTCCTTGGTGATCTTGAATCACTAAGGTGATGTGGCACATTGAATTTTGAAAAAAGTTGACTTCTTTCTGAGATGTCATATAGTTGCATAGTTTTTAAAAACGAACCGGTTAGGGGTATGGTTACCAGGTCGAACGGTCAGCCCGTTCTGACAAAAAAATATAAAAAATTTTAAAAAACAAAAAAAAAAGGTCAAAACCGTTCGAATGGTTAACCGCCCAGGTCAGCGGTTTGCTAACCAAAATCAACGGTTTTTGGAAAATTTTCAGTTTTGGGAAAAACCGAAACCAATCACCTAACCGGTTCCTGGTTTTTCCAGTCCAATTGTCCGGTCCAGTCCGGCTTTGAAAACCATGTATAGTTGTCATAAGCCAAATCCCTTCAAACGCCTAGCCATCTTGCATCCCTACCCAAAAAAACAGATGAAATGAAACACTTGTAGATCGAGGAACACATGTGAAATGAAATGCTTGTGAAACGCCATGGCATCAAACATCCGCCTTTTTATCCTTTTCAAAATTGATTTATTTTTCAAGCTTGCCTTCATAGCAATTAAATCCCAAATCCTTGTGATCTCTTTTAAAAACCTTGCCTAATTGTTTTTCAAATTTGTCATGTAACTTGAACTTGTACGCTACCCCCAACCTTGCCTTTTCATTGTGAAGAGTTGAAGACAAGCCTTTGCATCAAATGAATAAAAATAAAACTATGAGGAAGTATTCGTCAGACGCAAAACACCAACCCTTGGTTCTTTGAATGCCGAAAGGTAGCTACAACTTTAAATTCTTATTTTTTATTATTGTTCATAAAATTTGTATTATTTTCTCTATAAAAATTAGCCTCAAATTGGTTTGATGGGTGTACTTGCATATTGCAATAACTTTGAAAAATATAACATATTTTAATAGCCCCATAGAGTTATTAATGTTTGCATTGTCGCCAAACAGGGCCCTCTTATCTTCATTAATACAAGTGGCAATCCCCCACCTACCATGCGTTTGTTAATGGTTCCCTTTGATTCGGAGGCCCTCTTATCCCATTTCTGTATGAGATAGAGAAGAAAAGGAAGGAAAAAAACTACATTTCATTTTAAGCCACTACAACAAGGTAAAGGCAGAGTAAAATGTCATTGATTTTCTTTTTGAGGCTACTGCAACAAGGTAAAGGTAGAATAAAATATGCTTATGTTGACCACAAGTAAGAATAGGGATAATTCACAAGAAAATTTCCCCCCTTCTGTTCAAAACCCCATATTTCTCATAAAGGGTAATTTTGGTAATTAGAGAAATTTAGCTACTGACAACAAGCCTATTTTTCATTTAAGGGAAATTTTGTCATTTAAAAACACATAATTAATGATAACAGCAAATTATACCAACTTTTAAATGTTGAACTAACAAAGGGGTCTACTTGCTGAACTTCAAGGGAGGTTTTAGCAATGGTCCGAAACTTTGATGGAATGGGCCATGTTAGACGTAGGGTTTTAGGTCCATGGGCCGACACAATACAATATGACTGAGTGCGTTGTGTCGCCCTAGGCCCGTGTGCCAGTACGACCTCTCATATATAAAAATTTGTTTTTAATTTTATTATACTATTTTATTTAATTATTATATATATATATAAATAGTTGTATACATCAAAATTCATATAAAATAAAAAATTTAATGTTTTTGATTTTTTTTAAAAGACCACTTATAGTTGGGCTCGGTCCACGAACCGACCTAGCCCAAGCTTGGCCAATGGAATGAATCGGCATAGCACGGGGGCTATGGGTCATGCTTGGCCAACCCCCCAAATTATCACAAGGGAAGGAGGCACAACCCGTAGGCTAGTACAGTCATGCCATGTCGGCCCAACATGGCCCGATTTACACCTCTATTTATAATAGTAATATTTTATGGTATTTTTTTAATTATTCACACAAATAGTTAATAATTATTTTTAAATTTTATAATTAATATTTAAAAACTATTAATAAATTTATAATTAGAGTTAATAAATCTTAATTATGAATTAATAAATTTTATAATTCCTATTTTATAAAAATATTACAATTATTAATAGTAACAATAGTTAATTTAAAAAATCAATTTAATTATTCATGAAATAATTATTAATTTTTAAATTAAATAATAATAATAATCAAATTAATTGTTATTGGTACTTAATTAATTTGTTGTTAATATATCACTAATTAATTAATCATGAATTATTATTATATCACTAAGATTAATTACTAAAAATAGTATTATATTTTGGTATTAAATTTTGGCTATTTTTAATAAATCAAGGATATAATAATAGATTTTAAGTGAATTTTGGTATTTTTCAATTAGTTATGAAAATAATTAATTAATTTTAGTAAATTATTAGTAAATTTTCGACAATATTAGTAATTAATCCCACAAATATTACTAAAATGAAAATTATTAATTATTAAAAATAGTAATACTGTTTGGGAATTTTTAATTAATCACAAAAATAGTTAATTTATTTTGGAATGAGTTATAATGAAATTATTAATTATAAATAATAGGTGATATGCCATTTAAAGTAAATGGGTCTGATTAATAAAAACAAAAAATACCTCATCCAACAAACAACTTCACTTTAGCTAAATTGATGGAATATGCCATTTTCAATTGCAAAACCTTATTTTGGATGTCTCCAATTGTAGGACCTTGCTAGTTAAGGATTTGAATGAACTTGGATCCATCTTATCTTTAAAGAATCCTAGTTTCCACTCTCTTCGTTCCTTAATAGTTTTTCCATTTTTTTTTTCATTTGAAATATATTAAAACCTACCAACTCCCTTCTTTCCATCCTTTTAGATAATCTTTGTTACTAGTAATGATTATCGGTGATAACAAGCCCTCTCTACCGCTGGAAGCCTCTCTAAGCATCATTTCCTTAAGAGTGAGTACCTCTACTTAAGACTACTCATCATGATTTTCTTATCTAATCCAGCACCACCGAAAGAAGGGTTCCTTATTAGAAGAGTCTTCCTTGCTTACAAGCTATAAACATTGTCAAATCCTATATATATCATCAACTAAATACTGCTAAAATGAAGATGTCAACAAAATGCCCTTCTTACCTTCAATCGTAGTGGTGATGGGAACAATCACTAGAGAGAGCATTGTTCCTATGCCTTTAGGGTCCAGTGGTCCTATGGATAAGGGAGAATGTAGAGGCAGATGGAAGATTGATTTAACATGGATGGATGATGGTATAGAAGAAAGAGGCGAAGAGCAAAGCGGCTTCGAAAACAAAGAAAGATATTGATGATAGCCTGGTAGGGTTTAATCCTGGGAGAAAAGGTCCCTCTAACAAGGTCCTATGATTCACATTTAAGGTTATAGGGGGAGTAAATTCTTTTAGGTTTCAATCAATCACCATTGTTTCCAAAACCTCTTAAACGCTATGGGTGCTTTGATTCACATCCTTCTTGGTTTTGTCCATGGTCTCCTCCACTGAGATAGTAAAACAAGTGCTTGAGTTTGACTTTTCTACTCAAGTTTGTCTTTGTATAGTGGTTTTCTTGTCTACTTCCCATGTGTACTACATAGAAAAAGTCAGAGAGATAAAGGGATTGAAAGACCAATTTCAGGAATGCTGGGACAATGGAGAAAGAAAGAGCAAGAAGGAGTTTGAGGGAAAAATCAAACCCGTGAAAAAGTCCCCGTACGTTGCTATTTTATTATTTTAGCGTTTTTTTTGGCAATTAACGATGGGATTTTTATTTAGTTTTAGGTTTAGGTTTCTTTATTTTGTTGTTTTAAAATCAACAACTGAATCACTTAATGAAAATGATGGATTTTGGACGCCCATAACAACAAACATATAAAACTCGATGTTATTATTAATTTATAACAACAAGATTTCTAATCAACCACACACATATAAGCCTAACTCAATGCGAGCATGTATGCAATCGATTCACATGTCCCATAAACTGCATATCATGAAAACATAACAATACAAAATATTTGGTAGAGTTTTTTTCCTCGAACCATGTGAAACCCAACTTACTCGATAAGAACAAAAAAAATAGTTACTCCATAAGACAAAATGGAATGTTGATGCAAATTACATTGCATTGCGTAAAAAAATCTACTTGTTATGAAAATATATTGCATTTTGTAAAGTTTGAATATTAATAGAAAATAGAAAATCTTAAAAAAAATAAAAAAAGTTTGACTACAGTATAAACATTTTTAATTTTAATTACATACGCAAACATCAATGTTCCTCACATTATTCAAATTAAAACAATACGAATCAAGAATACTTTGAGAGGCAAAATAAATTAGTAGCAATAGACTTAAATCAACACTTGGTACAAATAAGACACGTTACTAGAATTTAGTGAAATTAGGCCTTTAACCAAATTCCTTAATAACCCAGATGCACTCGTATCACATATCTCACATGTTATAACAAACTAGTTCTAGCCATACACCTTTACCTAAATTTTCACAAATACTCTAAAAAATATAATCCAAGTTCTCGTTGGAAGCAATCTCACCTCTATACTAAAATATGTGAATTTATAAAGTGTGCACTACAAGTACACACATTCACTTTTAGAAAGTTATATACCTGGGTAAGTATTTCCTACTAAACAGTTACTCGGATAAGTGCATTACCTATGTTATTTTATTTTTTAGGTAAAAGAGACTAAAGATTTTCTCCATAAAAGGCCCTTATTAAAAGGGAAATTTTGTCCCAACCAGGTGTTGTCATCATTCCCTAAGGTGGGTATCACTTACCGAGCTAGGAGATGGGTATCATTTACTCGTACACACCACATAAATCTAAAAAAAGAACATGTGTTTCTTGGTCAATGGGAACCAAAATCACATTGACCAACTTTCCCCCTCTCAAAATCCAAAAAATGAAAAACCCCTGACGCTATGTTTGGTTTGAACGAAAAGTAGGGAAAGGAAGGGAAATGCAGTGAAACCTATACAATATTTGTAAAGGTTTCCCTTCCTTTCCTTACTTTTTCCTTCAAACCAAACATAACCTAAGAGTAAAACCTCCATTTTTTTAGTGTTGCAGTTAACGGTGTTTACATCATTAGGATATACACTAATAGAAACATAAAACATGATAGTATTCTACCAAATTCATAATAATGGCTTGTTTTTAACCATTAAACCCTTTCGTGGAATCTCCAATGATGGAGATTGGGTTACCTTTACTATTCATTAATTTATGGGCTTCAACCCCTACCCCCTTGATGTTTTAAAAACAAAGTTTCTTGTTATTCCCTCTATTAAAAGATCTGTTAGATTTTTCTTTAACCTCACAAAGGGTGATTACAGCATCATTTAGTAATCTAGAAATTATATTCTCTTTTAAACAAATGTATTGCTTATTATCATTGTAGCTACACTTTTTTACTTTTTTTACAACGCACAAAAACAAAAGAAACAATCTTTATCCACAAAAGATAAATTAGATAATAAATTATAAAACCATTAGGCTTTGACACCAATTGTTTTAAAGCAATAAATTTAATTTGTGATCAATTTGTATCATAATAGCCATCTAATACAATAAGATATCCATCATAATAAAGTACCAAGCCAATAGTATCTTTTAGGCACCTCAATATTATAATTAAGGAATTGAAATGGACTTGTCCATTATTATGAATATACCCACTTAATTTACTAACAATAGTCAACAAATGTAATATTTGAGCATGGACATAAGAAATATCAAACTATTAAGGGTTATAGCATATTCCATTAAGTAGTTGCATTACCATCATTTTTTTAATTTAGTATATAATAGGATTATATTATTTTCTCAAAATAATACAATTAGACTAATTAGATGTTTAAATTTCTCTAATAATTTTTCAGTATAATGAGATTGTGTCAAATGCAAACCATTAGAGATTTTACTAATTTTTATTCATTGAATGACATTTTTTTGCTCCCTTGTTTTTCATGTTAAAACCAAAAAGGAGGGTTTTGATGATTTATAGTTTTGATTTATCAAAATTAACATATTTATATACATGCAAATTATAACTCTAAAATTTTCACTAAATTTGCTATTTTACTTACATAACTTACTAGAAATTCATTGGTTATTATGAATTTGTTGAAATTTTCATTATAATATTTTGAGGCTTGTTTAATTCTATATAAAAATTTAACTAGTTAGCAAACTTTACATTATTGCCTTTGATTTTTAAAGTTTTATAGTGGATCCATGTATATTTCTTCATGTAAACACAATTAAGAAAAAGACAACTTTATATCTATTTGGTGCACAATTAATTTATATATGAAAGCTTTAGCAATTAGAATTTTAACAATTGTTGCTTTAATTACCTATGGTTTTATAAGTCTTTCAAGTTAAGCCCAAATACTTATGCCTCAAGGTAAGGTGAGAGCCTTGTAAATGCATGGATATTAATAATTGAAATTTATTGTAAACGATAATTAAGCCAATAGTAACTCAAATTTCATATAGACTTTAGACTGCGAAGACAAAAACATTAAATAATCAAAATTTATTGCTTTGCCATTTTACTCTTTTGGCTTGTTATAAAACAACGAGGGACAGATTAATCAAATAATAATAAGAAGAAGACAAATGGTGAAGCTTCATTGAAAAAGGTTGTCGCTATATTGATTGGCCATCTATAAATTTGCAATTAAATAGAAAATTAAAACCATTTTCCAACTTCAATTTGAATCTTAAAAATTAAGAAGACAATAACAAGAAGACTAGGTACCTCCTTATATCTTCTTCTTCTTCTTCTTACTTCATCCATTTGTTCCATCATATATTGACTATAAGTAGTTACATGTTCCATTTTAAATTATATTTGATTTTTCAAATAAGTATTATATATTCACATTCTTTTTGTTTTATAGTTAAAACTTTAATGGATTATGAAAAAGTTCAATATGAATTTTTAAACCTTAATATCTTGTTTTGTTTTTAATATATTGTTGGTAATTGGTATATTGTATTAATAGAATAAGATTTATACAGAGTAGACTGTGCCACATTTGCTTGAAAAGACAAAAAGTGTTGCCAACAACCTCAAGGTGTACATATCCACCAAGGATTATTATTCGAGAAATGATAAATTTCATAGCCTTTAATAGAACATGGAATAAGCATCATTCAGTTAATTATACTATACATACATATTTACAATTGGATTGTAATGAACTAAATCATAATGTAACCCAAGTTTAATTGCATAATAGTTAGATGTACAACTTAGGTGAGTCCAACCAGAGCTTGACCAAACCTAATACAAGTTTTTGCACAAGTTGGGCATATGTTCTTGGGCTATGGGCTAGGCTTGGGATAGAAAACTTATGCCTAATATAAACTTATGTTAGGCTTGGGTAACCTAAGTCCAAATAGAGCCAACTTAAAAGAAAACATTTTTTTTAATTATGTATACATCTATATATGTATAAAATATGCACAAATACATTTGTAAATGAAATTTATACATACTTTTAATTAATTCTATTTTTAAATTAGACCATAAATCCTGATAAAAGATGACTATGTAAAATATACATAAATTCTTTTAAATCTAACTAACTCGCCCATGCTTGATGAACTCGGTTCGGCCTAGCCCAAGCTCGAGCCAACCTAAGTTGTGTTGAATTAAGCTCTAGTTGGGCCTAAGATGATACACTTTGGCTTATTTTCTCTTTTTCAATGCAAAAATCTTGCAACAATTATTTGTCATCACATGCATAAAGATACCAGAACATTAAAAATCTGAAGAATTGATTAATCTTGTATAGCAACTTGTGTCAAAATTCTCAAAAATCAATATTGCATTAAAATTTATCGAAAAAAAAACAAAATCGATGAATAGTCTTTCAAATTTATCAAAATCAACAAAACTAACCAAGTCAGATCCAATCCCAAAAGGTTTAACCATATCTAAGTTTCATGAACTTCATGTTTTGTTTTCAAAAGTTTCACCCTTAAATTATTTTATTAACCTTGGTTTTTACTCTTTAAATGTTTTGTTAGTTTTTTATAGGGGTCTACGAATTTATAGCCTTTATTGTCCCATGCTATAAGAGGCTATCATTTTTAAGCACCTACATAGCCATTCTTCTTAGTCTTAGGACCCCTTCGATCAATAGCCAAACTAACTATAGAATCAACATGTCTCCCATTCTGTCGACACCAGTGGAATCACTTCACATCTATCTCTTTACACCAAGTCTGTTATCCCAACCTCGTTCATAACATACTAAACCCTTGCCAAGTCAAGTTTAAACTCGATCCAATCTTACCTAAGATTTAATATCTAGTTAATTAGTCCATAATAACCTCATCAGCTCTAGGTGCATAGTAACAGCAAACTAGTTTTATCATGGTTTATCATTGTTTTATCCGTACTACTTCACCATTTGCACAGGCATATTGCATGGTATCACATTTCACATCAATATACCTACTCCCTTTGTTTTCTATTCTCTTAAGATCTAGTTATAATTGCCAACATTATTTTACTCTCACTTGTTAGTTACTTACTAGTAAGCCTAATAGCCTCTTAGAGCTATCATAATATTTTCTTATGATAATCAATCGTGAAAAAGAATCAACTTTGTAATTAATCAATGCAATTGAAACACCTCCACCATGTCCAAGCCTTTATACCCTCATCAAGCTAACTCAATTGAACTAAATTTGTTGATTGTACTCTACCAAGATGAATTAACTACGATGAAGGAATATATCGAGGGAATACAACCATTCTAGTTAAATGAGGTAATCAAGTTCAACACTTTAGGCCCTTACTCCAACCATGCATGACTTACTTGAAAAAGTTAAAATCCCAAAATTTCATAAGTATGATGGATTTAGTAGTCCTAAAACATGCATCATCCTTTATTGCATGAACATGTTTTAACTTGATATGATGAAAAGATTCTTACCCAACTATTATCCAAGAACCTAAAATGAGCCACTTTAGATTGGTGCACCCAACTATTATCCAAGTACCATGCATAGGGAACTAAACAATCTACTACATAGTTCTTGAAATCATCATCTAGGGTCTCATAGATATTAGACAATATCCCTTTAAGCATCACTTGAATGTGTAATCAAAGTTGTAATTTTTTCAAGAAGTATGACCAGTCTGATGCCCCATGAAGGGTGCATAGGCAGCTTGGGCAGTGGCACATGGCTAGACTTATAAAATAATATAAAATAAAATTAAAACCCTATAAATTGGTCAAAACAAATCCATTGACATGGCTCTTAAATAAACACTTTTTAATATCCTCTCATAACCTTAGGCTTTCTACAAAATCCTTATAGGTTTCAACCTTATAGTTTAGGCAATGCCTACAACATCTTTGAATTATATTCGCACACATTGTGCACCACTTTATACAAACTTCACTAACATTTATTTCATGCACGTTTTCATGATTTCTAAAGTTTGATGCTCCCTACCGCAAAGATGACCACACCAAGTACATATCAACGTAGAATATATGAAGAGATCAAAGAACTTTGAAAAGAAATTAACCTAATAACCTTCAAAGTTGGTTAGCTAATCTCTCACATAAGACTGACACCTCCAATCTTCAAACCTTGCTTTGTCCCAAGGCCTACACCACCTACTTAACCACCCAAGAAAAAAGTAAAGAAATTCATCACTCACTACCTTTCCAACCTTTCCAACTTTTTTCCATCTTGGTCGAAAAGCAATTGTAGTATGTCATGCATCACCTTATTAATGATGGCTAATACAACCTTGATCTTGAGCTTGTGGTCATGTTGCTGCCTCAAACACCTTCCAATTGAAACTTTGTAATATTAAAAAATGTCATAGTACTCAATTTTGTTATTTAATGAAAGTTTTCATCTTTTGTGTTTATTAATTAATCTTTCTTTATGTTTCATCACCTATTCATGAAAAATCAACAAATTCGACCAGGTCTAATTTACCCTTCTAATATATCTTGATTTGATGGTTGAAACCTAATTTGATTAAGGACTTATGACAAGTCCTATGAATATGTTCTTGAGAAAATTTGTTTGTCAATTGAAAGTTTAAAAAAAATATTCTAAGAAGGGGACAACCTAATTAGCATAGACATGATCCAAGGGTAAATCAATAACACAAAGCAAAGTCTACTTACGACAAATCCTATCGAGGCTTGAGCTATATGAACAATGCTCCAATAATATACCTATTTGGTGAACATAAAAATAAAGATAGTCCGGGTGCAAGTCAGGTTGGCCCGAGTTATCAGTTTCCAATGTTTCGAGCTCGAGATTCTGGTTGGGCCCATTGAAATTTTGACAAAATCCCAACCCTTAACCCACAAAAGTTTCACCCATAAAGACAACCTTATAATCCTTGTACCAACTATAATCAACCATAAAGAGGACTAGAGTCCATCTTCGGTCGATTGTTTCCCATTGGTCCCTTATCATTCATTTAAACAATATTGAGTCTATTTAAGCTTGTTATCAAAGTTTTTCTTTCATTGAACCCCAAAAATTCCTAAGGTAGAAAAAGAAAAGATAGCATTGTCAAGAGCATTAATTCTCCCTAAGCCTACCTACTCGAGATCAAGCTTAACATGTAATTCTTGCTATGATTTATACATTCAATGAACAGATGAAAGGAGGTCATCCTTTAGTCATTTTCTCTTCTTCATTCATCCTAACCTTTGCCATATTCAATCTTGTGGTAAAACCTTTGTGCATTTTCACGGGTCATTTCCCTTTAATGTAACCCCTTCCATGAAATGAATGTTAAATAGTCAAATGTCATTACACCAATGCAATCGAGAAATCTTGGGGTAGGAAAGTACAATCATGAAGTAAAGAGCCAAAGTGAAGGGCCAGATACAATTTGAAGTACAATGAAAATAGCAAAAGTAGTGGGCAACAAAGTATAAAGACAAAAAAGGAAGTAAGAAGAAAAGGAAAAAAATGGAAAAATCAAGGTAGCCAAGGTACTTTTTGAATGACATCCATTCTGTAATCCCATTCATTCATGTTTCATCCTAAAGCAAATTCCTCCTTAATCAAGAAAGATATATGATTCATGTCATTGAAAGACATGGAAAGCATTTCTCAATCCTTATGATTACGAAGGGAAGCAAAAGGAAAAAATAACAATGTAGTACTACAAAGGCCCTCAAGCATCAAAATCCCATATCAAAGAGATATTTGAGCCTCCTATCACTCATTTTTTTAGTTCTATCCAAGCCACATTGCATCCTATTTTACAAGTCATCCTCAATTTTTGAAATATTGGTAACTATCACTAGACCTACTTCGATAAGGATGATGTAATCAAATATGATGGTGAAAACCCACAAGGGCATCCTAGTGGTTGAGACCAACAAAAGAGAAAAGAAAATAGAAAAGGAGAAAACTTGGAAGCCAGATTTGGGAGCACTAAACCTAGGGCAAAACAGGCACAAAATGTCTCAATATAGAAGGTACATTCCAAACTTGGGGTAAACATACCAAAATACAAGAACTTCGACAACCATACAATTCAATATACAAAAATGTTAACTCATTACAAAGAGAAGGAATAACAAAATTTTCAGCAAAATCATTTCTAATCTATTATCACTAATCACCTAATTTGTTTGAATACTTGTGTGTCGTCCTCTTCTAAATTTTAATCCCATATGTAATCTCTTTATGGTCTTGAGCATAGCACGAATACCTCTTAAATAAAAATAAGAAAAAACTTAATATGGTTTAGTAACATTTCACCTCAAGGAATCCAAATGCAAAGTTACAAAAAATTATTTGACATAAGTCTTTCAAATGCAAAGTCATAAATCAATAAAAAGTCTTTTACTTCATACAAACTACTTTCTGTCAAAATTCTAAAATCCTAAATTAGTAAAAAATCTTTAACTTCATGCAAATTGCCTCTAGGTGTAATCCTGAAAATCCTTAATCAATCAAAATTCCTTTTTTTTCAGGCAAACCATGTCCAAACATATTTATAAAAATCATCCCGAGATCAAACACTAATCCTTTGCTTCACGTGAATTGCCTTTGGTAAGAATCAAACACCCTTGACCCTTTGCTTTATTCAAATCACCCCTAAACACTAAATTTGATCTTAGCGCATAATTGCAAGTCTGAAGAGCTCGATAACTTATAATTGGACCAGCCTATACTCAAACTATCCACATAGAGTCCAAATATTTACTAGACACATTAGACTTAATTCAACACCATGCACTTGTACTACATAATTTTCATCATCTAATTTGTTTAAGTTTTGATGCATAAGCTACTCCCATTTAGAGAACTCTTGTTACCTTTTAGGACAACAACAAGCATTATACCAATCACAAGCCCTTTATTAATTTTTCAAAATGGTTTTCTAAAATGTTTTTAAATCAAACATCCATAAAAAATTATTCAACATTAACTCTTATCAAACAAAAAAAATCCATAAAGCCCAACAAACTTCATTAAATAACAAATTTGTAAACTTTATTAAAGTATCAAAACTATCAAATCGACATATCAATCAACAATGTAAGCATCAATAATAGACATGTTAATTATAGTAGATATTTTTGGAATTGTGCCTTTATGTTTTATACATGTTTGCTTGACAATTGCAATTGCCTTCAAAGACATGGAACTATATTACACTTTTCAAGCAAAGGGTTGCACTACATCAATCTCAACATTAACAAAAATTTTAGTAGAAAAAGTCTACATTTGTCTTATAATTGCTCCAATAAAATCTCGGTGTGCTTCTTTTTTTTCTATGTTGTTTAATAACCTACTTCTTTATTTTCTATGTTGTTTAATAACATGTTTCTCTTAACATAGAGGGGCAGTTGTCATTACCCAATTTTTGTTCAATCTCCTCATCCAACCTATTTACAATCTCCTCTTACACCCCCAAGGCATGTAAACCATGCTAATAAAGTTAGAACACAAAAAATCCCATAAAATATTAAAAATCCACATTGTTTTTTAGAAAATTATAATTTCTTCTAACAATCCCAATTAACAATAACAGATAAATCAATATTGACACCTTATGAATTTTTAATCAAATTTGTCATTTGTCATACTAGATTCTGTAATTTAATGGTTCTAACCAACATTGTATTCAAAACTTGACATCACTAAACTTAAATCCCATACATATGACACCCCAAAACATTGAGATACAATTAACCACCAAATTACATCCCAAAATTCTAGCAATCAACCATAGAAATTGTTGAGATTCAATTTTGATGGTCCCATTTGAACAAAACTAAAATGATTAACATCGGAGTGTCCTACACTAGATTTATACCCTTCACATGATTCAACACCTTAATTTATACCCCTATGCCAAATTTCAACTCAAAATTACCATGTTTAACCACTTTATCTCCAAAGGTTCTAATTTGATGTTTATGATTATGTATACCAAAATCTTAAGTCTTAGTAACCAAACTCCTCATAGCTACCCATCTAGTCCAAATGCCTTAAAATCATTCCGTTTTAAACCATCCCATTGGTTAACAAGCAACATGTCAAAACCTTAGTTTAATCCAAACCTCCCAATCCATACCCCTGATCATAGTTTTACTTCTTCCTTATCAGATTATAATCATTTAAAAATGCTTACACACTAAATTTCATCCCAAGACTCCATCATTTGACCCACCATTAAATTAAGATTCTCTTTCAACAAATCTCATTCATTATATCCTACTAACCATTGATCTTCATCATTCAAGCCTTATTTGACCAATAAAACCGCACTGCCATGTCCATAGGCCCAAAAAACCCTAGTACATCAAATTTCATAACATAATTCACCCATTTGATTATTAAATTAGAACCATTATATTTTGACGCATCAGATTTCATCACCCCTTCATTTGTGCCAATCTTAGGCTTCAAAGTGGTGAAGATTGATTTCATCCCCCCACTTAACCCCATAGACCACTTGGACCAATAATATTATGCCACTAAGCCTAAAAGCCCCAAAAACCCAAAGATGCCCCATTTAAAGTCTAGGAAAAACCAAATGGTTAACTTAAAATTACATTTTATGCAATTGGGCACCACAAATTTGAAGCAAAGATGTCAGTACACCCTAGCCTCCAATTAGATGCACAAAACCCCTTGAGCCCCAAATTAAGGAGAAACATTGAGTCTTAAAGGAAAGTTAATTTGACACCTTTTTCCTTCAAAACCTCTCTTCCTTTTTTCATAAAAAAAAACTCTCTTAAAACCCTAATCTTATTTAAGACTTGCTTCTTGCCATTTTCTCTATAAATAGGGGCCCAAAGAGAAGGAAAAAGGAAGGAGGAGACGAACTAACAACATTCCCAACCTCTTTAGCCTTATCATTTTTGTTTTCTCATAAGCAAACCCTAAGCCATGAGCCCTTAAGCATCTATTAATCCATACAAACAACTTTTTTTTTCCATCTAATAAACATTGCCTGACTTTGATTGACTATGAAATAAATAAGAGCTCTCTCCCTTCTTTCTAAGTAATTAATTAGAAGCATCTTACCAACTCAAAGATTCTATCAAACCCCATTTCAGCTTGTTCTAGTTATTAGATATCAACTGTCAAGGCTACATCCAAAAGGTAAGTCTCTCAATCTAGATTTCATTTAGACTTAAAGATTGAAGTAGAGAGGTGAGGGATTTGGAAAACCAATACCCAACTCCTGATACCATCACTTCAGACCAAGTTTAAAGGAAGTTGCAAATTTTCTCCTAGGATTTAGAAAACCAATACCCAACTCCTAATAACATCACTGTAGACCAATCCATTTGAATCCAAGATCTCTTGGTTGAGTGTCTTTCTCGTGGAGTAATGGAGTCACTATTTTGAAAATAAAATTAATTTCCTTGAAGCTAAAATGAGGGTCCAATTCCTTTAAAAAATGGGGGCAACACCTTTTTTTCTTGAGCTAGCCAAGCGCTTCTCAAAACTCACATTGCAAAGCCTAGATTCACTTTTCCCTTCTGCTCAATGTTCAATAATATTGTGCTTGAAGATGAGGATTGATATCCCCCCCCCTCTATCTCTCTCTATCTATCTATCATGAAAACAAGATGGGATGATGTAGTTCTTGCACTTAAATAAGGTAAGACATGACGGTTAGGGATGAAGAAGATAATTAGACCTTTGTATCTCTCTCCATTTGCATCTTTCTTTTTTATGGAAACAAAAAGTGCTACACAAGCCTAGGGGTAGTACGTCTCTACCAGACACCCTTACAATAGACATTAAAGCACTTGGAAGACTACAAAGATTTAAAACTAGCCTGAGCCTCATTAGCCATCCAATATACAACTTCATTTGCTTCTCTATAGATGTGTTTGTACCACACCCTTCCCTCCAACAGCTCTTTGATCTGTAAGCAATCTTGAATGATGTTTTTTAGGTTCCAACGAGGAGAGGTTTGGTTTTTTAAACACAAGATGACCAACTTCAAGTTCCCTGAATAATAATCCTCGAATTTCTGAAGTTAGACGTTAGGTTGTGAGCCTCCCAATTTGCCTAAGCCTTTGCATTATTTATAGACGAAACATCCAAAGAATATCCATTAAAATTGACAATTTCTCCCAAATGGTTCCTTGAAACTGCAGCAACCAAAAACAATACATTGCTTCTACGAGACACATCAAAATTTATCTTTATTGACCCCTCATCTGGAGGGGTCCAAGTTATATTCTTCCAATTCTTTTTTCCCCTTTCTGGATTTGAGCCCAATAGCAATTTAAAGTATTCTGCAAAGGATTTTGTAGATTTATCAATTTAAAGGGGGAACTAGAGTGTTCGAGAATCATTTGTTATTTTCATTCTTCCAAATTTTCCATAAAAGATGGGTACATCTTTCCTTCACCTTTGAATTATTTTTAATATCTCCTTTATGGATTTTACACCACCACCCCTTTTGATTGTTAATGTAGTCATGGAGACTTAAAATGCTATTGCCTACTACCAACCAAACTTGTCTTGCTACTTCACAATTCCTAAAAATATGATATATACCCTCCTCTTCTCCACAAAAGCTACACCGCTTCTATATTTAGACCTCTATTTCTTAGGAAATCATTTGTAGGAACTTTGCTTTTTTGGAACAAAAATAGGAAATTAAACTTTTATTTTCAGCAAAAATTTAATATTCCAAACCATTCAATTCCAATTGAAATATCCCTCTCTGTTGTGTAACAAGTTGCATTTAATCTTGTAAGCTGACTTAATAGAAAAGTCAACATTTAGGTTCAATCTCCACAAAACAAGATCTTCCTTTTCTTCACTAGCAATGATAATAGGTTTAATCTTGTCCTAACAACTTTGAGGCACTAAAGCTTTAACTTTGTTTGCCATCCAAACCTTCATTTCCTGATCTATGACCTCCTCTACACACATGTTTTCTAAACCATTAAACAAGGACATAGTACACTCAACAAGGGGATCCTCACCCACTCATCTATCTTTCCAAAAGTTTACGGACTTTCCGTTTCCTATAACCCATCCAAGACCTTTTTTCAAAAGCTCTCTAGAGCTAAGAATTTCCCTTCAAGGCCATGAAATATGCTTTTTGCACTTAACACTTTGAAAATTCTCACCCCTAAGGCATTTTTCTTTTACTACCTTGGCCCAAAGGTTATTTCCCCCTTATGAATTTTCCAACCTAATTTGGTAGGTTGGCCTCATTAACCCACTTTAAATTAGCAAGTCCAAGACCCCCCACCCCTAGTTTTTTTGGACAACAGGCTTTACACTAGCTAAGCAAGTGTAAAGGCTTTTTATCACATGAGTTGATCCAACGGAATTTTTTCTAAGTTGTATCTATATCTTCAATGGTGCTTTTTTCTAGTTTAAAGGATTTCATAATGAACTGAGGTAACATGCTTGTAGAGAACTTCACTGACTCAGAGACTTGTACATTTCAATATGTAGGAGCCACCTATATTTTGACTTCCTTGACTAGGTACGGTTTGATGAACTTTACTTATTATCTTATTTATTATCTAGTGGGCCCATCGAACATGTCTCTCAAGTCATCCCTTTTAGGCTTAACCTGGTAGTTCCATCATAGTTTTAGGGTGAAAATGACCTTTTCAATCTTTAGGGTCTAAAGTGGCTTTTTTACAAAGTTCAAGGGTTCTCATAGTGAAAATCCTCTTAATAAAGCATAAGAAAATTGATTGAATTGATGTTTATAAGGCCTTCCTTCCATTTATTATTGTTTTTTAACCACAAACTTTACACTTGGTGGGAGGTGACCACTAAAATTTTATCAATGATTTTAGAAAAAAAAAAGCATATGATGGGGAGCTAGCGCCCAATTTTTGCTTGGTCCCATCATCTCACGTCTTCGTATCCTCCTTTTAGACCCCAAAACCTAAAAAACATAACCAAATTAAGACTTAACAAAACCTCAAATTCCCTCTTTTGGCGCAATCCATAGAACAAACGATAATATTGATATCAACATCAAACATCCAATTAGACATGATCCTTAGGCCTATGAAAACTGAAGCTTAGTTGCCGTTGAACTTCATAACCAAACCTTAAAGATCCACCATTCATCAACGGTCTTAATGTACGTGATGTCAAAACCTTGACTCCATAAATCCAAATCCGATAAATTCATTGCCCGAAGTACACTAAGCTATGATCAACCCCCCCCCCCCCAAATCCCACATCAAATCTACGATGATCAACCTAAAAAATGCCAAGATTTAATTTTGACGAACTTGAATAAATACAACAAGACAACCAAGATCTACAAATTCTTTCTTAGATTTGAACCATATACCCAACTCCTTATTTTTAATCCAAGCCTATACGTTAAATTTCTACTTAAAATTTCCTTGATTAACCATCTAATCAACAAAGGCTCTAACTTAATGTCTACAATTAAACCACACAAAAAAGTCATAGCCCAAGTCCAAAACCCTAAAAATAAGCCACCATCAGGTTCAACCTTAAATATCTCCTCCCCCCCCCCCCCCCAAAAAAAAAAAAAAAACAAGCAGGATTTTATTTTGGACCTTCTCATTGGTAGGGAGTAATAAGCCAAAACCTTAATATGAACCAGATCCTTCAATTCACATCTTTGGTCATAGATTTGCCTTTTCCATCAGATTTAGGACATTCAAAAATGCCTACCCACAAAATTCCCTCGTTTAACCTCTAAACCAAGATTCTATTAATTTCAGCAAATTTCGTTGATCAAAGCATACCAACTAAAGATCTCTCCACCATCTAAGCCATATTTGACCAATCATACCTCACCTTTGTGTCCAAAAACCAAAAAACCTCAATGTGTGAGATTTCACGACCAAAGTACGCCATTTGTCTGTTAAAAAAGTGTGGTTTTTTAAGCATCCCCATTGATTGATTAATCATATGCTAAAACCTAGATCCGAATGCAATCTTTTAATCCACACCTCTGACCAAAGATCCATCACTCCCATCATATTTAGGACGTCCAAACACATCCACCCACCAAATTCCATTCCAAAATTCCCTCATTTACCTACCATCAAGCCAAGATTTTGTTTCATCAAATCACATTGATTAGATCTTATTAGCCATAAATCTCCATTATACAATATTATTTTACCAATTAGACCTCACCACTGTGATCAAAGACCTAAAACCTGTAACACGTCAAATTTCACGACCTAACTAGAAAATATTTTATTTCGACACACTAAATTAAATTGCCACTTCGTATGTCCTAAAATGAGACCTTAAAAGGGTAATGGATGAGGTCAACTCCATACTTGACTTGTTCAAGCACCTGCACAAGATAGGCATTTTATGCCACTAAGGCCACTAAGGCATTTTATGGCATTTTATGCCACTTGAGCCAAATAAACTTAAAAAGCCCAAAAATCCAAAGATACCCCCACTTAAAATAAGAAAAGACAAAATAACTATTATTAGTTTGTAAAATTTACATTTTATGCTACTAAGGCCCCAAATACGAAACTACAATGATAGGCATGCCCCAAAACCTCATTGGATGCACGAAACATGTGAAAATCAACTCCAAATTGAGGACAATCATTTCACAAAGAAGGAAAGCTTGATTGAACACATTTTTCTTTGAAAATTTTTATCCTTTTTTGTGAAAAAATGCTCTCTTGAAGCCTAGGTTCTTTGATTAGGCAAATTTCATACTTGTTCCCCATATTTTCTCTATAAATAAAGACCCAATTGAAGCTCCAAGGGTGGATTTTAGAAGGGAGAAGAAGAAGCGACACCTCAGAATAATTCTCAACCTCTATAAAGATGCTATTCACAAGAAATGTATAAGCATTTGAGCTTTAAGATTTAAGCCCTCTTTTCAGTTAGTTCAGCTATTGGAATCTCAGTGACAAGGTTAAGCATTTAAGCTTAAACTTGTGTTCCAATACCTTTAAAAACTTGTGTTCTCAACTTATTTTAAACTGAGATAAAGAAGCAGAAAGGTGAGGTTCTTAGGGAAGTCAGTACCTAAGACCTAATAACATCACCTCAAATTAGTTTTAGGAGGAGTTAGGAGTGTTTTAAATTTTCTCCAGATTTCATGAATCCTTAGCAATCATTTTATTGGTTTCCATAGCAAGTTAAGCTTAAACAACTCTCGTATTGTGTTGCTATAGTAGCTTGAAGAGAGGGTGCCTAACGCCTTCCTTTGCTGAATTCTTTCGAAATTAGAATCTCTTCAGTTGAATGGCTTTCTAATGAAGGATGAAGTCGCTATCAAAAAGTAAAATCAATTTTCAAAAATTAAAATGAGGGTCCATTTCCTTTAAAAAATGGGTGGCAACTACTCTTCTTTGAACAGGCCATGGGGTTCTCAAAGCTTACAAGGGGGATGTATAAACCTTGCCCCTCTAGAAAGTCTATACAAATGGTCATCAACTCATAATTGTATTACAATAGAGATGTCCGATTCACCCTAAGTAAATTATCTAATACGTAAAAAAAGTATACATGAACCATCATCTCTTAATTAAAATCTAAACTGTAGAGGAAGTTTTTCGAGGATATTATTAAAGTTAAGTTACCAGCATTCACAGCCTAGCTTGGACAATGAGTCAAGCTACCTTCCTTTTATTTATTTATAATAGAGTAAATAAACTACAAAATAAATAATAAGTAGGACAAATACTTGAGTTATAAATTATGATGCAAATGAATACCTACAAGGATATCTTAAAGGATAATTTCTAAGACTCTAAATGCAACGGTTTGGATTATGTTTCTATAAGATCCTAATAGAAAATTAGGTAGGGTTCTTCATGTACCTCAAGATGGATCATAGGCATATTGTTGAGACCTCACCTCGTTTGAAATGCTTGCTCCTCAAATAAGTGAAGATTGGTTTATACTCTATGTTGGAGAGTTAAGACGAAATTGGACCATGTATAACCCAAAATTATTTGAAAATTCCTTAAGGTCCTAACTTTTCAAGTTAGGTCCTCTAAACTTCCCTAATGGAGTCACCATTGTGAGATTTACTTTCGAAAATCTTATTGGATTAAGCAACCTTGATTACCTACCAATAAAAATAACCCTAATTTTATAAGAAAAAAAGATTGTGTAGTCACTCTTTATGAATGCAACAAAAGATCTAACATGGGTCTAAGTGCCGAGGTATGGTATGGGAAGGTATTAAGCACCTTGCACAGACCTAGTAACTTCAATGATTGTCACCCCCAACTAAGAATAAATTTTGGCATTAAAAATATACAAGAAAGTACAACAAGTAATTAGGAAACAATTCAATCAAAGAATGCATGAAAAATAAAATAGATATATCAATGGGTTGGGTCTGGTTTGAGAGAAGGTTTACCAATCCCGAACCAATGATTAATCAGTTCCCTAACATAGACCCAAAATCAGAACCAATTATTAATCGGGATGATATGTCTGACCCGATTATACTTGACAGCAATGATAACTAATGAAAGTAATTAACAATTCAAAACTTGATATTTGAAAATATAATCTTAATGACAAGGACAAGAATAGAACAAACTATTTATATGTGGAAAACAAGTGTTTTTAGCTGAAGTCATCTTATACATTATTAACTATATAATCAATTTAGGTCTTAATTGGTTCAAAACAACAAGAACCAATCCAGATCCAATTATTAATCAATTCTGTTAGTAGACTTGACCTATTGGCATCCCTATTATTAGAATTATATATTAAGTTATACAATGTAACTCCTAACTAAGAAATAGAAAATAAAAAATCTATCCTAACAATTATGGTGAAAACTAGATGGATAAATACAATTCTAACAAGAAGCTTAACCTACTAATGCAAGATAATAGAAACTAATCTATACAACCATAAAAAAGTGCAAATAGGTTGCACCCATTTCTAGATTTTTCAATGGACAGAAGCACCCTCATGTTCGAACTTAAAACAAGAGAAAATATTATGATAAAAATGTCATTCAACTATTTCATTGTGTGAATGAGAGTCTGGAACTTTTGTTTAGATAAAATACCCCAATTTCTTTAATCAAGTCCCTCTCTAATTGTATAGACAGAAATGTAATTTGAACAACCATTTTCTCCTCATTTAATCACATTCATTAAATCTTATATTTAAGGTATTAACACATATTATCATTCATTGAATCCCACTCTTGAATAAAATACCCCTATTTTTGAATTTGGTCAATTTCTAATTGTGAGGGCATAAAATGCAACTTAAACTATTGCATTTCTCTTCATTCTCTCATTGAATCCTATAGCTAGGGATGGCAATTTTCCCCATCCCCAACTGGGACTCGACTTCCCCGATCCAATGGAGTCGGGGATGGGGATTCTTTTGGCGGGGCGGGGATGGGGACGGAGATGGGGATTGAGGTCCCCACCCCGCCCCGACCCCGATTACATATATAACGTTATTTATATTAAATGCATATTATATATATATATATATATATATATATATATATATATATATATATATATATATCAAAACATATTTAAAGTTTTTATTTATTTTAAGTAAATGTATTTTTCAAAAAACATACTATTATCTAAAAAAATTTTGGAGATTTGATCCCCATTGGGGATCAGGGATGGAGGAGAAATTTTATCCTTGGCGGGGATCGGGGACGGGAATGGGGGATAATTTCAGAATTAGGGGCGAGCACAGGGAATATGATCCCTACCCCGTTGCCATTCCTACCAATGGCTAAGTTATTTTTTTACCAATAAATCCTAATACTTAAATCTATATCGAAATACTTTTAACGATATAAAGTACATGCTTTTAAAAATTGACTAAAAAATGAAAATGTTCCATCCTTGTGGCAAGTAAGCAATTCAACCATTTGGGTCAAATGGGTCAATCCATGATGTCATAATGAAATAAAAAACTTTTAAATAGAAATAAATACAAAAAAATAAAAAAAATGAGCACATCTTTAATGTTTTATACTAATCATATTAAAGTAAAATAAGTGTGATAAATAATAATAAGTCTTATTGACACTAGAATGAAATATAAATTTAAAGCCATTCCATTGTGGCCAGTAAACAATTCAACATTTTTTAGTCAAATGCGTTAACCCTTGATATCATAATTAAATAAAAAATAAAAAAAGATAAAAAAACACAAAGCATTATGCAATAATATAAAATTTGTAAAAAACATATAGGCACATATCTAAAATTTTATATTAATCACATCAAATAAAAATAGGTGTGATAAATAATAGTTATTCTTATTGACGTTGGAAATAAAATATAAAATTTAAAATTGATGCAAAAATGAAATTGTTTTCCTAGTGGTGTGTCAACAATTCAACCTTTTGGGTTATATGTGTCAACCCTTGATTTCATAATAAAATATAAAAGTTTAAAAAGCATAAAAACACAAAAAAATATGAAAAAATATAGAAACCTTGTAGAAAACATTTGGACACATTTCCAATATTTTATATTAACCATATGAAAAACTAGAGATGAAAGCAAAAATTGTTTTTAAGTTTTTGTTGATGATGGAAATAAAATACAAAATTTAAAACAAACTCAAATGTGAAGTTGTTTTCTTGTTTGGTGGTAGATCATCAATTCGACCTTTTGGGTCATATGCATCAACTTGTAATGTCACAATTAAATAATAAGAATTAAAAAACATAATATATATATATATATATATATATATATATATATATATATATATATATATATATATATATTATGTAAGAAAATATGTGTGCCAAAGAATAATTGTTTTTATTGAGGATGAAAATAAAATACAACTTTAAAACCAACCAAAATGGAGTTGTTTTCTTGTTTAGTGGTGAGTCAACAATTCAATCTTTTGGACTAAATGTGTCAACCCTTGATGTTATTATTAAATAATAAAAGTTAAAAGAAAAAAGATGAAAACACACAAAAGTATTAAAAATACAAAAAATGGTAGGAAATTGGTGCATCTTGAATATCATATATTCATTATATTGACCAAACATAAGTGTAACAAATAAGGTTAAGTTTTATAGACATGGAAACAAATATATATATATATATATATATATAAAATAATTGTAGAACATTTTGGAAACACATTATCTACTATCATCATCGTCGTCAAATATTTTCATGTGCAAAAGCACATGCACATTTACTACTAGTGTATTAAAAATGGGACCGTGTTATTTTAGATGCAATTAAATTTTTCTAAGTGCAATATTAAATCCTACATAATGAAAAACTAATAGGAATATGAAGAAAATGATAGGAGGGTCGTGGGCTTCTTGAAATGTTACTCCATCCTCATAGCACGTCTATACATGTTGCTCTTGAACCTTTTGAGCAATTCTTTAGGGTTCTTGCTAATGGTTCTCCCAAATGCTCTAAGCTATGCTAGCTCATGTTGGGGGTTATTTCCCATTTATAGTTTGTTGTAAATTCCTTTCCTGCAATTATGTATTTGGGGTTAGATTGGACTCATCCTTTAGCTTTAAAACACATAGGGGGCCCCGCAAGTGGTTGGCAACAAATACATACACACACACTAAAATAAAGAAGTCTATCTTTTTTCTCATTTTTTTCATTTTTCATTTTTTATTCCACGTCAATTTTGAAGCAACCAATTAAAGACTCCCTTTTCTCCTTAAAAATCCTCTCTCTCTCTCTTGCTCTCATTCCCAATAATCTAAATGATCTCCTCTCCTAAATTTTTTCCTAAACTATCTCCCCCACCTACAACCTTCTCCTGAAATATCTCTAGATCTATCCCACATTCACATGCCCAATAAACTATATTATAACATCTCTTTCCCACCCCTATCTCTCTTATTCTCCAACTATTTCTATCTCTATATCTCTCTACTTTCTAAATACATGCATTTAAGTTTTCACCAATGTATTAAAATATTAATGTTTAAATTAAATTGTTTTTCCAAAATAGTTTTAGTCAAAACTTAAACATTGAAGTAAGATGAGTAAAAAATATCTAAAATACTAGTAAGAGAAAAAATAAATAAAATAATCAAGCAAATAACAAAACTAAAGTAATAAAATTTAATAATTATAATTATAAATAATATTTTCATTTTGTCCTTATAGAATTTAATAAATAATTATAATAATTTTATAGTTATAAATTAATAAAATTTAATTTCAATTTAAAAAATGGATAACATAAAAGAAAATTTAAAATAAATTACTACTTTTTAATTTAACAATAATAATTGTTAAAATTAATTACAATAATATTATAATTAATTTATAATGACAAATTCTAACACAATTAAAATTTTTAAACAGTAATAAACTTAGAATAATATCATAACTTAAATTATGCATCAATAACAATTTACTAAATAAATTGAAATTTAATAAGAGTAAAATTATTAATTTAAATTATATTTTAAAAGAATAAGAAAATAAATATAAGAACATGGGCTCAGTATGGATTTGACTTCATCCTACCTAGGCCCCTCATTTTGCCATATCATCAGGATCTTAGTCTCTAGCCATGTTACCCTATCTCCAATTTTACTACTGTAACAAAGGCAAAAACTTTCCAAACATTAAATGTATAGGATAATTAAAATAAATAAAATAATCAATTTATTTAGATATTTATGTAACTAATTATTCATTAATACATAAATTTTTGAAATTAATTTATTCATATCAATAATTAATAAACAATCAATAAATAATGAAACATTAATAACTAATGACATTTTACTTAAAATTTTGGATATTTAAATATTAATTTATTATCATTATTAATAAATTTTTAATAATTTCCATAATTATTGGTAATTCCCATTGGTTTTTGGTATTTATTGGGAAATTTTGAGTTAGTGATTTCCATAAACTAATTTTCATATTTTTGGTTATTTAATTTAGTTAAAGTTAATTAAAAAAAATCTACTTTACTGATTTTTTATATGTTTAGTAATTAATTATTCATTAATTCATTTTTTTTTTGAAAATTAATTTATTCATATCAATTAAGAAATTTATTCATAAATTTTTCAAAAGTAATTTATTCTTTTCAATATTTGTACTAAGGATTTTTACGATATTCAAGTTTTTCTTTCTATTTTTATTTTTCTATTGTGCAAACAATAATAAATAAATATTCTTTATTAATTTAATCA
This sequence comes from Nelumbo nucifera, assembly GCF_055504915.1. Classification (NCBI taxonomy): domain Eukaryota; kingdom Viridiplantae; phylum Streptophyta; class Magnoliopsida; order Proteales; family Nelumbonaceae; genus Nelumbo; species Nelumbo nucifera. Next base: position 46,648,343 of record NC_142652.1, read on the forward strand.
TCCCCTACCAAAGTATCAACTAGTTGGTTGGCAAGGTCTCCCATTGGTTAAAGTGGAGACGTTGGATCGAGTTGAGATTGCACTAGGGTTGGGGGATGATCCCTTGGATGTGTAGCCCCATATGGAACAATATTAAGCCTTTTGTATACTTTGACTCCTGCAAAATAAAGAAATTTGGAGACTGAATATTAATCGGGCTGAATATTAATAGCCCCATATGGAACAATATTAAGCCTTTTGTATAAACCACCTAGAGACTGAATAGAGTAAAACACTCCAAATTTGGAGAAACTTTAGTCTGGCCAAATATTAATCGGCCATGGTCAGCCACATTCTTACAAAAAGAAAGGGACTCTCTGTCCCTTACCTACTCCAAATTTGAATTTTTGACTTCAAATTGCATTATGAGGGTTGGGGTTGTATTAATTCAACACACCCGGCTTTAGGCCATTAAACTACAGGATTCCAACTTGAATTCTCTGATTGGTCTAACAGGTGTGCCCTCAGATTATATTGTCATAAAAAATATTGATCCTTATACCATTGTTCTTTGGTTAACTTGTCTATCCAACGACTTGGTTTTATTAAGTTGCCAGGTAAAAAAATTCTCTTCATTACTTGTCCACTACCATGATTAAATACTTACTATTTGAGAAGTACTTAGGGATGAAAAGAAAAATTTTAATTAACAAATTGCCCATATTCAAAAGAGAATACAAATTAAATGAAAATGTGTGCTTTATATTATTGTTTTTTTTTAATTAAAGGGAGAAAAATATTACAAAATAGAAAAAAATTAAAAAGGAGAAGAACCATCTCCTCAAGAAGAAGGGGGGGGATTCATAAAATATGTGGTTATCCGTTGGAAGGAGTACAAATGCAAATATGTACAGTGCAAATACATACAAAATATAAGGTTTTGCACTCTACATATTTGCATTTGTACTCCTTCCAAAGAGTACATAAGACTCAGTTTGGAAGAAGTATAAATACAAATAGATATAAAATAATACAAAATACAAGGTTTTGCACTCTATATATTTGTATTTGTACTCCTTCCAAATGGAGCACAAATGCAAATATGTAGAGTGCACTCTACATTGAGTACAAATACAAGGTTTTGCATTCTATATATGCTCCTTCCAAATGGAGCATAAGGCTCAGTTTGGAAGGAGTACAAATGCAAATATGTAAAGTGCAAAACCTTGTATTTTGTACTATTTTATATGTATTTGCATTCTACATATTTTTTTGTACTCCTTCCAAACTGAGCTTTAAATGGATTGGGTTGGGTTAAGCCAACATCTGGTCCATTGATATAAGATAATAATATAGGTGCCTGTGTCAATTGACCGGGTTTGGGTTGAAACCAATCTAAATCAAAACAAATTTGAATAGATTGAACGGTTCAAACATTGAATTGGATCGATCCAAAATGGTCCAAAATATTCATTGAATTGGATTGGACCTGGTCCATTTATAATAGACTCACATTGGACTGGATAGGATTGGACCAAATCCAGTCCAATTGACACCCCTATTTAATGGAAGTTAAGCCAGGTTTAACATCGCCTCTCTCATATTATTGCCTTAATCCATATTCATCCCTTAAGCTCAATTTGGAAGGAGTACAAATGCAAATTTGTAGAGTGTAAAACCTTGTATCTGAGCCACCATCGGTTGAATAACAATAAGGCATGCTCGAATAGCTAAATATTTAACTTGGCCCACTCGAATTCATTCTCTATCCTAATCTTTAACTATCCATTATGAAAATATTCCTTTATTAACCTTGATAGAACAGAAAAATATCTAGACAGACCTTATGGGTTTTAAATATTCAAATGTATGTAATACCCAAAACGCCTGATTTGTGGGTGATACCCTGATTTTTCGTCTTATGGTTCCATGCTAGACCAAAACCATTTATATTGAAGCTTGTTCCCTAAATGTGTATGGGAATGGGAAAATTTAAGCCCAATTGGAGATTCATTTACGTGGCCCAATCCCAAGCCACCATAAATCCCTGAATGAAGCTGCCAATGAATTAAACTGGCCTGGCCACCGACCCGATCAATTCTTCTCAGTTGGACACCATCAATACGCCAAGATCCATACAAGAACAAATACCAAGAAGCTTAGGTCAGGCATTGTAATTGGATAGGAATTTTAAGTGAATCCAAAATTTTGGTTTATGTTTAAACATTTTCAATTGGATAGGAATTTTAAGTGAAAGATTCACCAAGATAAGGGATCCCTAAGGGTCCAACACAAAACAAATAATTTGTTTTACATCATCCATAAAGTGTCTGGCATCGATGCTATTGCTCCAGAAAATGGCGATACATCATGCCACGTCGATAAAAAACAGTGCTTTAAGAAATGTCTGTTTGTTTGGAATCGCTTTTCTATAAAAAAACGGTGTTCCAAGCCACGCCCTGAAAATTAAAGGCGTGGCTTAGAGCAATGCCGAATTTTGTATTTCCTGGAGTTGTATCTCATTGCTGCCAACGGGGATATAAGGTGGCAGTGACAGGGACATGACATGGCACTAAATAATAGGTACCAGTGCTGAAAATGTTTCCTGGAACATTGGTACCAGACAAAAAACATTGTTGTTCCTCCAGGAAACGTCCTACCTGGCAGCAACATTTCAAAACAAAAAAAAACACTATTTTCTTAGAAAACAGTGCTTCCAACCCACACATCAACAGCACCGTATTCTGAGAAAATGGTGTTGTATCTGCAGCATTGATGTCAAACATATATAGAAACACTCTTGATCCCTTGCTAAATGGCAAAGCGGATTCCTTCAATGACGCCTCAACTACTTTTTGATGAGGAATGATATTTAGAGAGATATTTGGTGCTAACCATTTTAATGGTTAATTTAATAGACATGCATGTTGGACAATTGGTGATATACCTAAAAGATATTCTCATTATCCTTTGACATGTGAAGGCAAATACTATATAGTTAGCATTTACATATATTAAAGAATTGGGAATTTTGGTCCATATGAATATTAAATTAAAAGTAAAACAAAATTAAGGGAACCATCTTATATATATATATTAATAGGAAATGGGTGCTCCCTCTATGCAAGAACTGGAATTTATTCGTGCGAGTAGATCCCATGTGAGAAAAATCCAAATCCATAGTAAGAGCAGTATTTCCCTTTAACTACTGCCATTACTGATTATAAATAATTATTGTTATTTAATTCCTGTAATTTATTTTACTGATTATTACAGTAATTTAATAAGTATATCTATTTATTTTAATAATTTCTGATTATTACAGTAATTTAATAAATATATAATTAGTGAGTATAATTAATAATTACTGTTATTATAAATATTGTTAATAACTAGATATTTACTTTAATTTTACTTTAAATTAAAATTATAAATACTGTCAATAAATTTAGTAACCCATTTTTAATAATTAGTGATTGTTACAATAATTTAATAAATATATAATTAGTGATTATAATTAATAATTACTGTTATTATAAATATTGTTAATAAATAGGCATTTACTTTAATTTTACTTTAAATTAAAATTATAAATACTATTTTTAATAAATACTGTTAATAAATTTAATAATTATTGTTATATTAAAAATAATTAAAAATGTTTTTAAAAGTATTGTTATTGATTATTTTATAAATTATTATAATTATTGACTATTACTGATAAATACTATTAATTTAATTTAATTTTGGTAATTATTAATTTAATGAATATTGTCAATAAATCCTATTCATAAATTTAATAATTATTGTTATATTCAAAATAACTAAATAATATTATCAAAACTATCATTAATGATTATTTAATAAAATATTATAATTACTTACTATTATTAATAAATGTTGTTAATAACGTTTTGACAACCGACGGTTCGACCGTCTGGTTCAAATGGATGGCCCATTTTGACAACAAAAATTACAAGCAAAAAATTACAAAACCATTATGGCCACCAGTTCTCAGGTTGACGATTCGATCATCTAGTTCGAATGGACGGTCCATTCTGATAACAAAAATTATAGGCAAAAAATTGAGTGTGTGAAATCCATTAAGTAGTATCATATGTGTTATGTCATTCGAGCATGTGACTCATACAACCTGAAAATGGAACCGTTCTGGCCACCGACTTTTGGATCAACGGTTCGACCGTTTGGTTCAAACGAACGGTCTGTTTAGACAACAAAAAATTATAAGCAAAAATTGCATAACCATTTTGGCCACCTGTTTTCGGTTCAATGGTTCGACCGTCCAGTTTGTTAGGATGACCCATTCTGACAACAAAAATTACAAGCAAAATATTGAGTGTGTGAGATCTATTAAGCAGTATTAAATGTGTTACGTCATTCGAGTGTGTGATTATACGACCCAAAAATGGAATCGTTCTAGCCACCAGTTTTCGGATCGACGGTTCGATCGTCCAGTTCGAATGGATGGCCCATTTTAACAAAAAAAAAACAATAAAAAATGGCCAAAAACTATTGAACGGGTCAACGGGTTAATGGTTCAACCACTCAGGTCAATGGGTCATTGACTAATTCAACAGTTTTTGGCTAATGACCGAGATTGGGGTAAAACCGAACTGGTTGCCTGGATGGTTCACAATTAAAAAAAAAAAATCTAACAACAAAAATTACAAGTAAAAAAACTATTGAACCAGTCAACAGTTCGACTATCCAGGTCAATGGGTCGTTGGTCGATTCAACGATTTTTTTGCCAGGGATTGAGATTAGGATAAAACGGAATCAGTTGCCTAGATGGTTCCCAATTAAAAAATAAAAAAAGAAATGGCCAAAAACTATTGAACAGGTCAACGGGTTGATGGTTCGACCGCTCGGATCAATGGGCCATTGGCTGATTCAACGGTTTTTTGCCAAGGACCAGGATTGGGGTAAAACGGAACTGGTTTCCTGGATGATTCCCGGGCCAAAATGCCCATCTGTCTGGGTCAACGGCGGTTTGAAAACCTTGGTTTTTATGCTTTTGGATTTTCACTATTCAAAGGTTTCTTCTACTATGGGCTTTATTCAAGTGTGTGCAGAACATTCCTTTTTTTTTCATTCTTTGCTTTTGTTTTTCTTTTTTGTGTTTGATCTTCTTCTTCAAGATCCTCCAAAACGGTCTACGGTTTACCACCATTTTATTTCTTCCCTTTGCTTTTTTTTTTGGGTTTTCTTGTGCAATTTTTTTATTTTTTTTTAATTTTCTTACAAGATGATCTACTTTGTCTCTTTCTTTGATTGCATGTATGTTTAACTCCGTCTCAAAGTGGAACTTTGGACTCGATTTTCTAGTTTTTTCCTTCATTTTTCTAATTTGGTGGATTTACCGCCAATTTTTTTATGTGTTTAAGGTCACTTTAGATTTATCTTTTAAGGTTTTGGAATCACTTGCAATGTCCACCCTTCCCGTAACTATGACTACAAAGTTATTTCATCTAATTATTGACACCTATGAAAAATGACCTTGAAATAGAACCATTATAGCCACCAATTTCCAAGTCGATGGTTCGATTGTCCAATTCGAACGGATGGTCCATTCTGACAACAAAAATTAAAAATAAAAAATGGCCAAAAACTGTTGAAAGAGTTAACGGGTCGACAGTTAAACTACCTAGGTCAATGGGTCATTGACTGATTCAACGATTTTTGCCAGGGACCAGGTTTAGGGTAAAATGGAACCAGTTGCCTAAACGGTCCTACCGTCCGGGTCAACTAGGAGTTCTTGGTATGAAACAAATGACAACTATGAAATAGAACTCAGAACTATCACTATATGATCCTGTTCTTCTATATGAGATGCTTTGCTGAAGCAAAATTTAAAAAACAAACACATGATGATCTCTTTCAAGTATTTATACGAGTTTCAAGACTTGAGTACTTATATATAATTGCAAGTTTCTTATTAAGAAACCATTGTATGTAGCAAATAACAAAATTACAATTCCATTTTAACCCCTACGAAGCAAGGCCCCTCCGCTAGTATATTATGATTTTAGTAAGAACTTTCATTCAATATTTAGTGACATGCTGATAGCAACTATTTGTGTATTACCATAAATGTGATATAGGAAATGTTCATGTGCAATTTGGAAGCACAAACAAAGAATTTGAGAAAAATCTATATCAAACAAACATAATATGGCAAAAAATCAACTAGTACATCTTCAAGTTTTTTAAGTCATTATTAAAAGATCAAATAGAAAAATTTGTGTGTGTGTGTGTGCATGTGTATGATATTAAGGGTCATTTATTAGAAGACCCCCAATATGTTGAGAGAGTAAAGCTCAAAATCCTTCCCCTAAAATTGAATCTATGCCTTTTTGTTAATTTGAAACAAGTTGTAGCAGAATAAGGCATAATTAGTAGATTCAATAGTTAATTAAAAATATATTCTCAATGATTAACCTAACTATTAAATATAAATTTGTAGCTATAAGATAAATAAACTATAACATAGCTAAGGCTATAGAGTTTAGCAATTAAATTAATATATAACAATAATAAGCACAAATAACTACTTAAAGTAAATATCAATTGAAAATAAATGAAACAAAAAAATGAACAAGTTGTTGAGAGGTTGGTGGTAATGTAGTTAAATAAAGAAGGTAACTACAAAAAATAAATGGTAGGTGCGTGTAGATAAATAGAAATACAAATGGAAGGATAGCTGCTGAAATGAATGTGCCTGAAAAGGTAACTAAAGAGAGAGGACTAGGCATAAATGGAATAGTTGAGAAATGAACCAACTATTCAAAATCAACTTGAGATTCAAGTACTTATGAGTTGTTTCTAGAATATAAAGGACAAGTAACTACTTAAAAGTAAATAACACAATTGAATAATAAATAGAACAACAAAAGTAAAAAACCATATAAGGTAAAACAGTTACTAATATTGTTAACAATTGGGGAAGTTAGTTAGCAACTAAAGTTCAAACTACAGAACCACAAATTAGTGCAAATAATAAAAAAAATAAAACAACTCCATTTTGCAGATCAAGATGGCGTTTGGTATGTCTTTCGTTTATTTAAAAAACAGTGTCATCCCATCGTCATGTAGGCATTTGTCCCAAAGTGCATTTGGTAAGCCTATTTATCAAATAAACATTTGTCTTGGTTTATATGTAAATCAACTGTTAAAGGAAGCTTCATTTAATGTTTTCCCCAACACAAGGTGTTTATTTGCTATTCTAATTATGTGGCACTTATTGGCGTCTAATGGTGCCTAGTTGTCAAACAACAATAGATAAATATTTATCAACCAAATGTTCTCGATTTTGAAGATAAATTAAGTACAAATGTTTTTCAAACAAACGGAATTCATACCAAATGTCACCTTAATATGGTTATTAGTTAGTAAGCAACTACTAATATGTTTCGCAATTACTAATATGGTTAGCAATTGCACTATGAAATTTGTATCTTGTAGATCTAAAGAAAACAAAATAAAGTGCAAACTTGCAAAATAATCAGATGTAAAAGTTTTGTAGTTATCCAGAGATGTTAGTAAAATTAGCAACAAATAAACTACAAAGACTTGAAACTAGATAAGAAAGATAAAGGAAAAAACCACACACACACAAGACATACAAGATTTATAAAGGTTTGGTATAAACCCCTACCTATGTCCCCTACCTCATGCCACCCTTGAAGATTTCTATTAACTAGCTAAACTTTATGTGTCCCAGCAAAGCCCTTACAACCAACAAGACTTTTAGGTGCCTAAATTAACATTTCCAACAGGAATTGTAGACGCATGCAATACCCTACACAGCATGGCTTCATGATGCTTGCAAATACCCTATGTAGCAGGGCTTACATGTGCTTACCTTCACAGTTGGGCTTTACTTCGGTGCTAATAAAACCTTAATGATTGTCAATCTTGAACACGTACCTACACTTAAGACAAAACTGATATAACCCAAGGCAAGTTACAACAAAAAGCCTTTCAATAAGAAGAAATAGAAATACAATGCTCAAACTACTTAGTTACAAAAACTTCCTTAGATGCTCAGCCTAGTAAAGAGATATATAATAAATGGGTGAGACTCTACAAGCTCAATAATTTCTCATTTTTTTCACCTCTGGAATTATTGAAACTCAAGAATCTCAAAAACGACTATTGCTAATTTGCTTTCTTTGAAAAACAACTAAGCATGATGTATAAGGAAAGCACAATGGGTTTTTCTCACAATTCCTCTTGCTTGCTTTGAATCAAGTTAAACACTTCTAACACCTCTATTTATAGAAGATCTAAGAACAAGTGACCATTTTTGTCCATTCAAGAGTTTTCCATTATTGGAAATGATTCAAATTTTCACTAGCTTTGTAAAAAGCTTTCCAAATATGGCAATAGTCATTTGAGCCTTAAAATGGTTAAATTTTTTAAAGTATTCATTTTGGTAATCGGCTACATGATGAAGAAAGGAATTTTTTTCTCTTTCACTTAACTAGTTCCTTCAGTCAGTTAATTGATATCAATTGGAACTCGGTTTGTCTAGGTTAGTTGGCTATGTATTTTTTGGGCAATCTACTATCTCTCTTACATAAGGCATTTTTATGCCTTGACTATCTCCATTAGTCAACTTTGTCTTTCTAGGGCAATTGACTATGCATTTTGGGGTTTTTGACTATGTGTCTCAATCCTTACAAGACATGTGTTTTAGACAGACCAATACTTAGAAACTTGGAAATGATTATCCAAGAGTTTAAGTTTAGCAAAGCCAACGTACCATACCTATTCTAACCATTGGTCTCTAAGGATGCCCAACATGAGTCAATCTTGTTGGGCATCATAGTGAGTGCATCAAAATCCTAAAAGATTGACACAATTTGAATACAATTTAATGTAGTCTTCTTCCTTAATGAGTTGTTATAGTGAATAATCGTTTGTTATCTCCAAGTCTTTCAACTCTTGTAGTGGTTTTGTCATGCTTGAATGTTGTTACAAAAGCCTCATTTAGAGAAATTTGGTCATGATGATAAAGTAAAACTTCCACTTCTTCATCTTTGGTAGCATTCTTCTTTTACACAATTTAGGCTCAAAGAAGCTTATTTGATATAGTTGCACAATTAATCCCTCTATTAGTACTCTCAACAAGTTTGTTATCATAAAAACGCATAGGGTTAACACTTAGTTTCACAAATGGGAAGGAGTGGATTAGTTGGAGACAATGTTGTACACACCGGGCTAGGGTAACCTATCACAAGTGAATACACCAGTGCTCATTGTAGGCCCCACATGTACTGAACACCAGCGCATTCAGCCAAGACAGGTAGCCTAACCCTTTGTGTACAATCTTGTTTCCAGCATAACCGGACTCAGATAGGAATGGCAATGATGTGGGGCACCCCCTCTTTGTCCTCTCCCCATAGCCAAAATCCCCTACCTTGTCCCCAATGGTGGGACAGGTTCAGGTTTGGGCACCTTTCCCTTGTTAGGGATAAGGAATTCCCAAATTTTTCCCACCCCCAAAGAAACTACCTAAACAATACATCAAATTCTAGGGGTATTTTAGATAGGGTAAATTTCTTAAACTACCCTTATGGTTTAGCTAATTGACTAAATATACCCCTACTATTTGACTTGTCTAATGTTACCCATACTGTTTTGGAAAATTACCATTGCCATTAAAATATTGATGGAAGGGCTGAAATGTCAGTTTTGACCTTAAGTCAAATTAGAAGCTCCTCGGGTTCTTCTTCACCTTCCTCAATCTAGTTTTTGCCACCCAGGTAGGAATGGCAGTGGAGAAGGGTGGGGCTGGGTTTTGCTTGCCCCATACCTAACCTTGAATTCAAATTCCACACCCCGTACCTGCCTCGAACTCCAATGGGGCTAAAAATCCTAACCTCATCCCTATCCCCATGGGGAACGAGGATCCCTAATTTTGCCCCGCCCTGCCCCGGTAATTCTTACTTGCATACTTATTAACTTTTTTTTTATTTTTTTAAACCTACCTAGAACTACTTTATATTGTGTAATATAATATAGTATAATATAATATATATTAGAATATACTAATAATTATATGTTATATAATATTGTCAAGGTGGAGCCGGGGTCCGAGGCGGGGTGGACAAATACCATCCCCAACCCTAGAGTTTCAGGTTTTCTCCAAACCCAAATTAGCAGTAAAAAACCCGCCCCCAATTTGAGGCGGGACAGGTCAAATTGCCATCTCTACGCCTAGTCTTCATCGATCAAAATCACTGCCGCCGCTGCAAATGATAAATAGTGAATATATATACCAAGTAACAATAGTACCCTCTCTTCTACAGGCATCATCTCTGTTTTCCCTCGTTTTAATGGTGTGAGTGCATATAATACGTATGTGGCAGAGTAACTATATTTGGAAATATATTTTTTCTGCTCTTCTGCATCTTTGCATGACTCACTGGCTCCTCTGATAACACAAGCCCAAATGCGACAAAATGAAAACAAAATGGGATTAAATTTTGAAGCACCATTTCAAGGATGGTCACCGGTATGAACGCCCAGAAGTGCTAGTAATCTCTTTTGGGAATTCGCTATTCAGTCTTACTGAATCGATATCTGATGTGAGCTTTTGAATTTTGATATTGATATATCTAGTTCTTGTCTATTGGTTGTTTTTTATCTCAATCGTCTTTGTTTTTTGTTATCAGAAGCTTGAAGAAATTGAGATAGAAGAAAAATATTGCTGAAAAGGTATGAAGGACAAATGCTATTGAATGAGATCCCTCATGCGGCATCTCTCCATCTTAAGTCCAGCGCCTCTCTGGCATACCCACTCGGTGCCAGGCCACCGCTCTTCCTAGTAAAAAAAAGGGGAAATATCACGCTGTCTTCAAGCTCACGACATCAGACAAAGCCGGCGGCGAGCTTACTTTGATCTCCCCTTTGTCTCTCTCTCATATTGACAAAAATGGAGTCAATTCCTCCAACTACCTTCAGAAGAGAAATAAAATTTAGATCCTCACAAGGTTTTTTTTTGGTAGGATATTGAAGTTAAAAGATTTGCAGGCTTCTTCCCCTTCCTCTCACCCGTGTTACCAATTGTTTGTGGTGTGGAGTCTCCAATGGCTCCTTTCATTTGACCGGAGGTGGAGGGGTCCACTGTTGCAGCGGCGGTGATGAAACATGAGAGAGAGAGGTCTGGAGGTGGAGGGGGGCATCTGCGCCACTAGTTAAGGACTAAGCCAGCTTGGTTTTCTATTGTTAAAAGAAAGAACCGGTAAGGGTAAAATTGGGCTTTAAAAAATTATACGTCACGTGTATACGAATTTTGATGGACTATTAACCGATGCTAACAATAAGGGTAGAGCTAGTCAATTATCAAAAACAATAGGGGTAACATTAGACAATAACTAAACGGTATTCAAGAAATTTACCCTTTTAGATATAGGACTATGGGATTTGAGGAGATTTTATAAATGTGATTATGGCATCCTAGGTTTTTTTGGAATTTGAAGGAAATTTAAGAGTATTTTAAAAATTGATATTAAATCTATGAATATTTTAATAATTTACCACCGAGTTCAAGGAATTATATGCAAACCCCATCACTGCCTCATCCCCAATTTGGGGCAAAAATGTTTTCTTCGTCCCTATTTAAGATCGGGGAAAACCCATCCCGTTCAGGGTAAGGCAAGGTGGGGTCCCAGTTTTATAGGGAACATGCCAGAATCAGTAAAATAGTAACATGATCACCAGAATCAGTAAGAAGTGTATGTTTTTCCACTGAAAATAGTAACATGATCACCAGAATCAGTAAAAATGTTCTAAGGGCAATGGGCTTATGATTGTTTATTCCAAAATTTCCCCTAATATTTCTTTGTACAAAAAATAAAATTAACCTAATAAAATCAAATATAATGGTTACTTATGTCTTATTAGAAGAAAAAATGATATTTTGATTTTTATTTTCTTTTAATTAAATTATTCAAATGAATATTAAGGTCAAAACTGTCATTTTCCATTATGAAATGGGTTGGGCTACCTATCCTGAGTGAACATGCCAGTGTTTAGTAAAGATGGGCCCAGAGTACATGTTCACCCGTGATTAGTAGCCCAGCCTGATGTGTACAACCTTGTGTCCAGCTCATCGGACGCTTGCAAATCATAAGGGGTGTTTTAAAGGATCCTATATTAATTATAATTTTATATTTTTAAAGTTTTCAACTTTTTGTCCTACTTCCATCCCAGGCCTTCCCTAATCCCTATCTAGGGCTGTTCACGGATCGGGTTGGGTCAGTTTACTGGCATTTTTCCAACCGACCTAACCTAGTTGGTTTACCTAGAAATGGAACTGAAACCGACCCATTACTAAGTAAAACCGACCCGGTTGGTTTGGGTCGGTTTTGTGAATGATTCTCTTGGTGTGAACGATAAAGGATTCAAGTCTAACAAAGCAAAGGATGGATGCCTGAAAATTAAAAATGATTTGATGGATTAAAACTAATATTTTATATATCGGAAATTTTATATATAATATGTATATTTCAGAAATAAAGCTGAAATATATATATTTCCACAAATATATATCTGAAATATATATATTAAAACTGAAATATATCATATATATATATATAATATCTGAAATATATTATATATATAATATATATTTAAGTCGGTTTGGGTCGGTTTATATTTTTTTGTAACCCAAAACCGACCTATACTGAAGAAAAACCGACCAACTCAGGTTGAATCGAACCAGGTTGATCGGTTTAGTCGGTTTAGGTCTTGTTATGAACAGCCTTATCCCTATCAATGGATATTGTGATCTCTCTTATCTTCTTATCCTATATATTTTTGCATTAATTCATATATATGAAAAGAAGAGCATATATGCTTGTTTATACAGAAGGTAAAAAGTTACTTTTTCTTTTGCACTTTATTCTTCCTTCTTTATTTCCTTAGACATCAAAAGCTCTCTCTCTTTCTCTCTTTCTGTCTCTTTCTCTCTCCTCATTTTATTAAAGTGGTACTCGAGAAACTTTCGATTATATTCTTCCTTTTTAATTTCCTTGGACCTTAAGTTTTCCCCCTCTCTCTCTGTACAGTACCTACAGAGCCTTGGTTTCAGTTTAAATGATGTATGAAAGTGGAGTTGGAGGTGTGCTTGACGTTTGATTTAGAAAGAAAAGAAGAAGAGTGCAGGATTAATCGCTTTAATGCTTCTCCTTCAAGATACTAAATCAGGTCTACTACCTTCACCTCTTTGCTCCTTGGTTATTGAGATATAGAGGAAAATTGTTATGATTAGCATCAATTTATTTATTTTCTTTCCCTCTTCTTCTTCTGATAGATCAGGTGTCTATAATATTATTGGGCGACATGATTAGTCCTTTTAAATCAACTACTGGTTGTTTGCTTTGATGAGATGAAAACTCTGATAGTCAGGAATAAGTTACAGTTCTATATACCTTGATAAAACTGATGAAAGCGAGAAAAAGCTAATAATCAAATGAGAACAGTCAGTGACTCCTTAGTGGTGTCGAGGCTAATTCTATTAAATGCTAATGCAAATTTCTTGGGAAATTGAATAGAAATGATAAAGAAGAAAACTTCTCAGCAATCAGCTAGTTCGAATTTCCTGACTTTAATTTCTCCGGTAGGAGGCACTGTGCTTTTAATTTTCTTTCAGTGAGTTCTCAGTTCTTTAATCGTTGAATTGATTAATTATTATTATATTTTAAATGTTTTGTTACATATTATTTTATTTAACCTGCGTCCCAAGTTAAATCATTTTTTCATTAGAAACCAAACATAGCCTAAAGGATAAAATAATAGGTCGTTTCATTCAACCACTTCAGCCGCTATCAAACAGCAGCTTATTGCTTGACTTGGTGAAGTGGAGCGAGTCTAGTTCGAATCTACTCAAAAAATTCAGTTGCATCGAGCTTAGATAGTTTGATTCTTAATTGTTTTGTTGAATTTTAAGCTATAATATTGCATGCGAAATTAAATGTTTTCAACCTATTATTGACCCGCGTGATCAAAACAATCCGAAGGTGACAATTTTAATCCCTTCCCAAACTCCAAAGTCATTACGGGTGAGGAAAAAACTAAAAAACTGAATCGATCAAAAAAAACCGACAAAATTGAATTGAAAAATCGGTTAACCGAATTAATTGGTTTGATTTTGGTTCAATGTTTTTAAAAATCAAAGGTATTGATTTGGTTTTAGTTAATCATTATAGAAAATCAGTGGTTAATTTAACCGACCAATATACATATATTTCTATATTATATATATATATATATATATATTATATTTTTATATTTTTTAGATATTATAAATTAATAAATATGCATTATATAAATATATATAGTTATAATATGTAATATATCATTTATTATTTAAAATATAATATTTTATAAATATTTATAATTTTTTATAATATATTGTAAAAATTATAAAATCAAAAAACGACAAACTGCACCGGTCAACCGATTAACCGATTGGCTTCGATTCAGTTTCGATTACCAGTTTTCAAAAAACCGATAATACCAGTTCAATTATAAAAAAAATGGCCCATGATTTGATTAACCAAAGCACCAATCAGTCAAAACTGTTGAGTTGATCAAACATGTCAACCAACTTGATTGGATGATGGGCGTCACAGGTTAAAAATTAATTATACTTTTTTGGGAATATCTACGATGCTAAAAAGGCATGATGCCACAAGAACTTTGATCAATCAAATCAATCCCCTACGAATTTTGATAAGTAACATCTGATTATTACCACTTTTACACTAATGGACATGTTTTCAACTTGTCATTAACTCAGCTAGTAAAATCTAGAGGATAATCAAAAATTGTTTAGCCTATATGGTTGGACCATTGACCCATTAGACCTGGTGACTGGGTTACAGGTTGCACACTAAATGTATATGCAAATTTTGGGAGGCTATAACTTTATACTCTGATGCCCGATTGAGATAATTTTTCTTCTGATTTTAGATAACTTTTCAAGATATATATGTGCCCCGTTATTTTTCTAAAATACCCCTATTTGGCCTCAAAATGTAATTTTTGATTTTTATAAATAAAAAATAAAAAATATAAAATAATACATGTACTACATATAAAACATAATTATACATTTTTTTATTGATAAAATACATGTTTATAAAAACCTATACACACAAACACACACATGACACAATCTAACCTAGACGGTCAAACCAATGATGACCCACGACCCAGAGGCAAAAATGGTTCGACCTCTGAATTGGTTTTTAAAACATTGCTTGTTGATTGGTTACAAGTTTCAAACATTACTTTTTTTTATTTGCAGGTTTAATTCTTTTAAAAACACCTATATCTATGCACATGTATTCATGTATATCGGGATATCTATAAAATTATTATCTTATATATGTAATAATAATTATATCTATCTCTACCTATAGAATACACACTTCCATGCCCATCCCCTTTGGTTCAACTTTTTTATACCTATAATACCCTTTTTATTTACACAAATGCCCACTTTATCTTTATAATTTGTTAATGATAGGTTTATATTCAAACTTCTATAGATTTAAAATAAAATACACTCGCTCTTTTATCTAATTTTTTATTATGTCACTTGTTTATGTCCGAATTAAACCATTGGTTTCGCACATTCATATGCCTATAATACCCCTTCTATTTAAACAATTTTCTATCTTATACTTGTACAACCTATTAATTCATTAATAAATGTATGTTGAATTATTTATATGATTTCCTATTCCATTTTTGTTCCTTATTTACGTATCAATTTCAACCTGTGATGCAAGGTGTTGAAAGCACCTTGGACCAATAATTTTGCCAAAAATGTCTTTTTTTATCTTAAATCTCAATTTTTAGAAATTTTAATTTATAAAAAAACTAAAACTAAGTTGAAATATAAATTTAGCCTTATACCATATTAATGATCATTTCAATCACCTTTCAAAAATAATAGTCATTTCAATCTTAGATTTAGTGTTGTTGATGTGCTTGTGGGATTTGTAATAGTTTTCATAGTGTATCTGAATATATTCATATATCTCTTTCCACCATATCCATGCATATGCAAAGGATATCCCTATCTCATCCCATATCCATATCCAAGAATACATAATACCAATATTTTGAACATTGCATCAAACCCCATAAATCCCCTAACTTGCACTTTGCATGACATGATTAAAGCTTTTGGACTATTCAAATCATTCTAATATATATATGTGCTTTTATCAACGAATATTACTTTTATGTAAATATCCATGAGCTACTAAACAGAACAAGAGAAAAACTTAGAAACTAATAGGCAGGACAAAAGTAAGAGAAAAGAAGGATAATATAGTAATAAGATGTTGAACAGTGAAAAGCAATAGAGGATAAATAAAATTAGGGTAAATTATAGATAAATACCCTATACTTTGGGGATAGTGACAGATAGGTACCTTGAACTTTTAATTGCAATAGTTGAGTACCCTGAACTTTCAAAAATAGACACTTGAGTCCATCTGCTGATTAAATATTATAAAATGTAAAAAATACCCTTCTCATGTATTTTTGAGATTATTTTTAGGTAATCGAACGTCTCCCCACGATGACGTTCTAACATGGACAGCAAATAACAAATTCAAGTTTTTTTATGACAACATTCTCTAGTGATGATTTTGCTACGTAAAATGATCTCCAAAATACATGAGAAAGGTATTTTTCGACATTATGTTATGTTTGACTAGCGGAATACTATAAAATGGACCCAAGTGTCTAGTTTTAAGATTTCAAGGTACTTAAGTGTTGCAATTGAATGTTCATGATACCTATTTGTCACCACTCCCGAAGTACAAGATACCTATCAGTAATTTAACCATAAGATTAATAGGGCTTGGTGATGAAGCTTTATGCCTCCTTCCTTCTTTACTTGGCTAATACATGAAAAGATTTTAATTTTTTTTTAAAAGACTATTACATGAGAAGATGGACTATTCCTTGTCACTTGAAAATTCAATGTGTATGTGAGCAAGGACAAGTTCAGGTTTTCTTCTTCTTCTTCTTCTTCTTCTTCTTGTTTTTTTTTTTTTTCCTAAAAGGGGTGGTGTTCACAAAAGCTGAAGAGAATGATAAAATTTGCAAGATAAAGTGGTTGCTAGGGTCATTTTGGTCTTAGAAAAATAAGAAGCCCAGGATTCCAGTGAGACAAAAGATTTTTATTTGGCTGTGTTTGGTTGCAATGCAAATTTATTTGCACTGATGCAAAACCATGACAGTGCAAATGATTTTAGTGCAAAGTATGATTTATTTTTATTTGAAATTTATCTTATTTTGTTTGATTGGAGTAGAAATGAAGTAAAACAAGACTTCAAGGAAAATAAAACAAAACCCAAACCAAAAGTAAACCAGAATTTACATTCTTTTCATTTGCACTTCCATGTATTTGTATTGATGCAAATAAAATTGCACTGCAATCAAACACAGCCTATGTTGAGTTAAAGTTACTTAAAATTACATAGGGGGATTATATAGTTTGAGTGAAGTAAAATAATTATCAATTTCTAGGTTATACGATTGGATTATTATGGTACATATGTACCATTGGACTGTGTGTCCTATGGTACCAAAATTGCTGAAGGATATATTTTTTAAGTAGTTAAACACAGTTCCATGACTAAATTTAGTGGGAGGGTCTCCATTTAGTTGAAATGATTGTAGGTGAGATATAATATTTTTTTCTAAATTTTGTTGGTCTTCATAATTATAAAATGGGTCAGATTTAACTCATAGTAAAATGCAATTGTATGGGCTTTTGAGTCCAAAGGTCGAAGAGGTATATACATATTTTATATATGTATATGACATTCTCTATATCCCAGTAGGTCCTTTGAAGCAAAAATTATTCGCTTACAAACCATCATAAGCAAAACAAATTAATCTCCAGCAAACTGTTTTAACAAAAACAATTTAGGGTCCGTTTGGTTTATAGTTGGAATTCGAACCATAATTGAAATCCTCTAGAATCGGAATTGGAATGGTCCATTCTCATAGTATATTTGGTTTAGACAGGAATGGGAATGAGAATTAAAATCAGCAGGAATGGGATTTCATCCCCAAGGGAGGGGCAGAGAATGGCCATTCCCTCAAATGGGGGAATGTCATTCCTGCAAGAATGGGAATGGGACTCCGATTCTACCCAACCAAATAGTTGGAATTGGAATAGTCCATTCCAATTCTGTTTCCATACCCCTATTCCTGCAAATCAAACATACCTTTATTCTCAAAAAATTGTCTTGAGAAAAGCTGCTTTTACTTGCTAACACGACCTAATATAATATATAGAAATAATAACTTTCTCAAGTGCTTTTCAAAGTATTTGTCCTCTTTTTTTTAAAAAAAAAAGGGAGAATGACTATTCATTCCACCTCATAATTCTTAGCCCCACTATACAGGTGGGATGAATCCTGACCATGGATTGATGCCAAACCCACGAACAGG
Source organism: Nelumbo nucifera (assembly GCF_055504915.1). NCBI lineage: Eukaryota > Viridiplantae > Streptophyta > Magnoliopsida > Proteales > Nelumbonaceae > Nelumbo > Nelumbo nucifera. The sequence continues at coordinate 46,666,838 of NC_142652.1, forward strand.
GTGCGGTTTATAGGGTGACCCATTCAGGGGCCGAGCTTTTACTCTTCATTAACAGAAAATTTCTAGGCCTGAGCCCGAGCCTGAAGCCCAACCTAGGAGTCTGAGCACTGGTGCTTTGAGTTCGCCTCTGACAGTGAGAGAATGGTGCCTGAGTTCGTCGGTTCCTAAGAGTTTGAGAGTGAGAATGAAAACTAAGAAAGTGAGAAGATAGAAGATGAAAATGGTGCCGACCGGAGAGAGCGAGCGAGCGAGCGAGAGAGAGAGAGAGAGAGAGCTCACCGTCAGAGAGAGAGATGACCTAGCTCTAGTGGTGCCGGCCGCCAATGTCTGAGTTCGCAGAATGAAAACGATACGTCTGGGTTTATCGGTTCTGAGAATCTAAGAGTGAGAAACTGAGAATGAGAAGAAATGTGAGGAGATAGAAGATGAAACGGTGTCGGCCAGAGAGAGAGAGAGAGAGAGCTCACTGCTAGATAGAGAGAGACAACCTAGTTATGGTAGTGTCGGATGTCGATGTCTGAGTTCGTAGAGTGATAATGGTGCGCCTGAGTTCGCTATTTTTGAGAGCCTAAGAGTGAGAAACTGAGAATGAGAAGAAAAGTGAGAAGAATTTAGGGTTAGGGTTAGGCAGTTTAGGAATTCAGGGTTTAAATTTTATAAAAGTCAGGGCGGGCTAGGCCTTTTTGACAAATCCCAAGCCTGGCCTGGAAAAAATCGAGTCGGGCTTTTAGGCCCAAGGTCAAGCCCGCTGGCTAAAACTCAGGTTCAAGTCCATCCGGGGGCCAGGCTGGCCCGTCGTGCTACTTGGCCCATGAACAGGTCTAGGGGCTACTACTAGTAAACTATGGGGGGCTGTAATTTTAGAATTCTACAGTGGGATGAAATGTAATTCGAAAAAATAACTTTGTCATAGGGTTCGAATCTCATTTATGAGAGCATTGCAATCCTTTTGATATTGATGTTTTGTCAAGAAAAGGGGTAAATTGCTAAGACTTACCTTGTACTTTCTAACAGTTGTGGTTCAATACCCTGTTTTATACTAAAATATTGTACCATCCTTTGAATTTTCAGACAATGTTGCATTACACCCCTCTAATTATCTTGAGTAGTTGAGCTAACAAAAGTGGGAAAAAAATAATGAAATACCCAATTTTGACATTTTGAATGGTACATTGGCTTCTAAATTTGCCCTTCCCTATTACACTAACAATAGAATTATAAGATTTGTGCTTTCTCTACAATTTTTTTTGTATCTATACTATATTATAAAATGATTAGGTCCCACGTCAGCAGCCATTTCCTTCTCCCGTTCCCCCTTCTCTCTTTTCTCCTTAAACCTCTCCTTTCTTCCTTACCCCTTCCTAGACCTTTCATATAGCCACATGGCAGCCCTCATGTTTTCAATCACTTAACCAATCCCTCCTAAAATATCTCCTAAACTATCCCTCCCATGTAAAATTATTCATAAAACACCTCTTAATCTATATTGCCACGTGGCAGCCCTCTCTTCTTCACTAGAGTTCCACTCCAACTCTCTCTCTCTCTCTCTCTCTCTCTCTATCTATCTCATGTTAGTTACCCAACAGCTAAACCCCCTCCTATACAATCTCTCCCATATAAAATTCTTCCTAAAACACCTCTTAATCTATATTATGAACCATCTAAAAACCAAAAACTTGGGTCAATTAATTAATTAAATTAATTTGGGTAGTTAAATTAAATTGTGAAATATTTTTTATATTTTCAATAATTACTAATATTATTGAATATTATTTAGAAAATATCAACACCAAAACTATGATTGTTTGTAATTTTGGTAAATTGAAAATTTTAATTACTAATAATTACTTGTTGAAAATTACCGATTTTGGTAATTTAATTTCAGATTTTTTTAAAAATTAATTATTGAAATAAATAATTACTAAAAAATAATAATTAATTAAAATATTAATAAGTACAAACTTAATAATTAAAAATTATTATTAATTTTTAGCAATAAGTAGTTGTTGATGTTTTCAGTAATTTTGGTCAATTTATTAATATTTATTGATTTTGTAAATAATAATTAAAAAATCTCAGTAATTTTTTTAGTTTAAAATTAATTTCAATAAATATAAAATATTTTTTATATTTTTAGTAAATTTGATGTTTACTATAATTTTTTATAAATAATTAGTGATTTTGTTAGTGAAACTTAAATTATAAAACTTCCAAATTTTCAAATAAATATTTGGAAATTTTCAATAATTCCCATAAGTATCGAATACTCCATTTGTAATTACTATAATTTATGGAACTATATTTATGGGTTTGGGGGGTGTTATAGGTTAAGGGGATGACCCTAGGGTAGGAATGGAAATGGGCAGGGATCATACTCCCCATCCCGACCTTGAGTTTTAAATTAATCCCTATCAAAAATTTTAGCCTACATCCCCGATCTTCAATAGAGAGGGCTTCCCCATGGAGACCTGAATCCTTAAATTTTTTAATTAAAAGTTTGTCTTTAGAAAAAGTATTTATTTAAAAGAAAGGAAAAGTTAAAATGCAAATAATATTTTAAATGTATTTGATATATATAATATAAAAATGTAAATAATATTTTAAATATATTTGATATATATAATATAAAAATATTATAAATAACATAAATAATATTATATATTTACTAAATTACATATACACATATATGTAATATTTATAATCGGGGTTGGGGTGAGTTGTGGACTTAACTCCCCATCCCCAATCAGGTATTCTATTAATTCCATCCCCACCCTATTCTTGCTAAGACAATCTCCATCCTATTCCTGCCAAATCGGGGAGGCCGAGTACTTGGTAGGGATGGAGAAAATTGCCATCCCTACCCCTGGGTTGTGTAGCTCTGTAGAACAATAAGTTTTAAGTCCAATTCCGTGCATTGCATGGGGCCTACTATATATATGTATGCATTTTTATATATTTTCTATATTTTTTAAGTTTTTTATTTGAGAATTTGACCTTTTGCTGTAAATTTTATATTATTTTCTTCTTAAACCTTTTTTTTGTGTTTAAAGAAAAATATTGAATGTGGTGAATTTGCAAATCAAAGCGGGTGGGTTGAGGTCAAGTTTGGTAATTGCAATCACCTCTCTTTAACTTTTTGACATAGTTGAAAGTAGGCCCTCTTTGTTAGAATAATCTAAACAGAGGCATGAAATATCCAAAATACTAATGGAGTTACTTTTCATCAAAATTTATTTTCCCAATGTTCTCCTCGTATGAATCGCTAGCTCAAACCCTTATAGTCTCTTTTTTTGAAATTGATTTATTTTCCAAACTCACCCTTCATATAAATCATTTGAAGGTAAAGCTACAACTTAAATTCAGTGTTTTTTTTTGTTTTTAATAAAGTTTGTATTGCTTTTTTCCATATAAACCAGCCTCTTGCATGGGTATTTTAGACATTTTTCATGCCTCTTATGAAGGATCCTTCCAAAGGGGGTCTACTTGCAACTATATCAACAAAGTTAGGGTTAGGAATGGCAAATTTCCCCATCCCCCATGGGGAGCTAACTTCCCTAATCCCATTTGGTTGGGGATGGGGATTACCTTGGCGGGGCGGGGATGGGGACAGGGATGGAGATTAATAGGGATCCCTGGTCGAGGTGAGGGTTGGGGATGGGGATTGAAGTCCTTGCCCCGCCCCGACCCCGATTATATATATTAAATATATATTATTTCTATATATCAAAACATATTTGAAACATTACTTATATTTTGAAATTTTTATTTATTTTTAAGGAAATTTGTTTTTCAAAAATACTGCTAACTAAAAACATTTTGGGGATTTGGGTCCCCAACGGGCCAGCTCGGCCCGACCTACTATTAAAATTAAAGTGAGTAATGTGATTATGTCCATTTGAATAAATTTTTTGATTTAACAATGTAAAAATGTGTTTTAAAATATAAAATAAAGGGGAAAAACCATCTTGTAGGCCCATTGTTCATTTAAATAGGAAAAAAAAACTATCTGAATTTTTAATTCTAATTTGAATAGGGAAATTTGTTTTTTTTTCTTAGGTCGGGCTTCGGGCTCGGGCTTGGGCCTAGCATATTTCCCTTAATGACAAGTGAAAGCCCGGCCCGGCCCATGAATAGGTCTACCAGGGATCAAGGACAAAGACGGGGATTAATTTCAAAATCGGAGTCGAGGACAGGGAATATGATCTCGACCACACTGCATTCCAATTTAAGGAAGGTAATTAAAATCACCAAACTTTAGGGGAGGTTTCAACAATGGTCAAAAAGTTCATGGGAGATTTCATCAATTTACCCTTAAAAATAACATCAACGATTTCTCTTGATTGTTGGTTATTTTTTGATAATCAATTATCTTTTTTCTAGTTATTTTTGACTTATCAATAAAAAATAATTGTATTGAAATGGAGATGTTCAATGATAGTTTGTTAGGATAAATAATTTAATTCAATTTAAAAGATCATTAGTTTTTATGTTAAGTAATTAAGAAATTTAGATTTTATAATAAATATTATTTAATTTACTCAACAAATAAAACCAGTGTTTTAAAAATCGATTTTGAGGTTGAGTAGTTTTGGTAATAGGTCACAGGTCAGCGGTTCAACTGTCCATCTTGGACAAATCAAATCATGGCACACAATCCATCTGTATATGTATAATATGATATAATATAATTACATTTTGTGTGTATATATTATTTTAGGTTCAATTTATACATTTTTTTTTAGTTTTTATTAATAAAATAATAAGAAGTTGAAATTTGACACAAAAAAGAGTTGTTTTTTATTTTTTGTATAATAAGGTTGCAAAGGCCATCGAAAGTTACCCAAAATAAAAAAGATTACCCTATAAGACAATTAAGCACAAAATATCCTCTAGAAGTTTTAAATACATTTCATGTTGTAACCGATGACTTAAAGACTACATCAAAAGGGTTAATGGTTCAACCTCCTATGTTGAACAAGCTTTGACCAAATCGATGATTTCTCATAAAATAATAAGTTTTAAGAAGCCCAAAATTAGAAATATGGCTGAGCTATAGTTCGAATGGTTTAATCGTTTGAGTTAATGGCGAGTTAAAAACATTGAATAAAACATTATAAAAATTATAATCCATTTACATTCCATTTGAAATAACTATAATAAAAATAATTAATTATTATTATTTGCAAAAAATATTTTTATTAATATAATAAAAACAAATAAATTAATAAAATGTAATAAGATAAATTAAAACTAATATCATTTAAGATTTATATACAACTAATACAAAACTATCTAACAATTATTAGTTTTATAATTAATTTTTATGAATGAACTTAAATTTTGTTGAAATATAAAAATGTAATATAATTAAATAAATTTAATAATGATTATTAGAAATTTATTAAACTTAAATATAGTTTAATTAATTTAGAATCAACTCTAAATTCTATTTAAAAATAGGGAGAATTATAAAAACCACATTGACAATCCTACGAAGCTATGCTAATTTATTTGTTTTTGCCTTATCAAAACCTCCATATTGTTTTGAAAAAAGGTGCAGGTATTTTCCTTATGGTAGCATTCGAAATAGAAAATATTGATGTAATGCATTATTTTTTTTTGAATACTAAATTTATCCTTAACCAACTTCATTAAAAAATAATTATAAACCAAATATGTTTTGATAAAAAATATTTTTACCTAAAATTGATAAAAAATTACGAATCATATAATAATAAAATTAACAAAAATTTAGCATATAGATTTATCTAGAACATTGAAAATTAGTAGTGAAACTTGAATCGTGGTAGAATAAAATAAGGTGATGTTTGGTTCCATGGGTGTTCATTTAAAAAATGTTACTACATCAAAGGGCCGGCCACGTAGACGTTGGCGTTTATTACATATGAAACTCCTATTCTGTTTCACTATTTATCAAATAAACATTCAAACACTATGAATTTTGTGAATAGGGCATTGAGAGAAACACCAAATTTTTATTTCACCCAACACCATTGGGTTGAAACAAAATACTAATGTGACATATTTTTATGAATGCTAACCTGAGATAGAAAACAAATAACATTTAATGTAATGCCCAATCAAACAATAAAAAACAAAAAACATTTAAAATGAAATTGTGCAAATAAACATAAACGCCCACGAAACTAAACATACGGTAAATACAAAAAAAAAAAAAAGATTTATCTGGACTTAGGTACGATTAATAGTTTCAAAATTTCCTTCATAAAACCCGTAAATCGCACGGTTTCGACCAGCTGCCATATAAGTAGCAAAATGAACGGAAATTTAAGCCTATTGAGATTGACATGACCTATGGAACTTATTGACAGCGGTTTTATTTATTGAGATGAACAAGTGGCGAAGATACAGTGGCCTAAATCCAGCGGAGGCGTCGTCTCTGGGCTCGACCAAAGTGTATAGACTAAAGACTCTATGATCTACGTTGCTGTTGAATGTTGATACGTGCACGAAGGCTTTCATGCACGCGCGGAACAACTTAAACAATGAGTGAAGAAGCGGGAAGTTGAAAAGCTACCAACGTCTACTCATGGTCACCTCAGTCTCGGTAGTTGTACCTTTTCGTGTTCCTTCCTCAATCCACATCTCGAATTCTATGATTGCAGTCTGCATATCCTCTTCTGTTTGAAGTTCTCTATGCGTTTTCTGGGTGTTTTTGGTGACGCCGGTTGAGTTTGTGTGCGACTTCTCATCCTTCCACCATTAAAGAAACTTCTTCTCGACTTTGTTTGGCGCTTTGTAAGAAATCCTTTTTCTTTTTTGGCTTTAATAATCTTATGTGAGGGTTTTTATAGTAAGAAGAAGTGGTTTCATGGCTTCTGTGTTGTTTCCCTGTTGTTTGTTTGGTAGGATCTTTTGATATCTGGCTCATCGGTTGGATTGTCAGATTGAAAAGCTGGAGATGGATCGGGTGAAAAAGAAGGCAGAACTTGTTGATATTATACTGAGTTGGCAAATAGAAGATATCCTAAATGAGAATCTTTTGAAAGATAAGGTTTGATTGATTCCTACTTGCTTTGATCTATTCTCTTTCTTCTTTTCGTTTTCAATGCAATTATTTCCTTGACTACTGCTTAATCAAATTATAAACTGTTGATAAGCATTGTGGAAACTCTCGTAGTCTTATATATGCTCATGAGAATTCATTGCAACTACTTGTGTTTTTTCTGGTTTCTTCATTGTAGGCAGCAATGCTTAACATGCAGAGATGGTTTTCTACAGCTTCTTATGCTGCAGTTGGTTACCCAAGTAATATTTTGTAGTGGAAAATGTTTGATTGGAGAAACAAATTGTTCATAAAAATAGTTTTTCTTATTTTTCTATTGTTTGGTAGCTACCAAGAAAAAAAAACGAACTCAAAAGACGAGAGGTCATCGTGGTCATGGCTTGGTCTTACATCAAACTTCCAAGTTTCCTTGTAAACAGGAATCTGATTTCCATAGTCATCTCTCTTCTGTGATATTGATGTGTGGATCTCTCCTTTATAGAATCCATGAACCGGTTACCCTCTTCCATGGGATGCAATTATCTAAACTGTATATATCCTCTGTTTTCTCCTTTCTAGAGTCTCCCAACATGGTCACTCTCTTCTACGGGATGGATCATTCTGGACTACATCCTCTGGTCTCTCTCCTTTATAGAATCTATTAGTCAAGGTACTAGTCTACTAGATGTGAATTCCTTAGTTTTGAACCCTCAGTAAACTCATTCAGACTAATGCGATTGTTAAGCATGTCATAAGTCATCTTGATAGATTCTAGTCATTGCACTTTTGAGTCAAGAAAATATCTATTGTGACCAGGGATCCATGTGATCCCCACTGTAATACGGACACATCAGCATTTTGAAAAAAAAATCTGTTGATGTGATGTCTTGAATTTATTGCAAATGCTGGTGTGTTCTCATTTTATCGAGGGGGTTGCAAGGGAGTGCTGCAACCACAGTCTCAGCAGATGTGAACTCTTTTGAGTGAACCTTTATGAGTAAAAACATTTGGCTGTGTTTGGTTTGAGCTTGATAGAAAATATCAAAGAAATAGAAATTTGAGGCAAATTTCTTAAGGAATTGCACAAAATTTGTCAAGTACTTTTCCTCAACTTTCTGATTCTCTATTATTTCTATCAAACCAAACATAGCATTTGGGAGAAACCTTTCTCTGACATTTTCATATGAAAGGTCCCTGGTTTCACCAATTACCTTTTGGTCAGTGTAATTAAAGTATGAGTTACGGGCTAATCCATGTGAATTTGTTGAGAGAAATTAATGGAAGAGAAGCAAAACTATGTACATAGAGGCTCTTTGAAGTTTCAACTTTGGTTCCAATTATGTTGTATGATGATTGATGCCATCAGAGTAAATGACTTGAGCCCAAAAAGGTCACAATTCATTTTGTGTTGTTTTTGCTATATTTGAATAGTGCTTTTCTTCACATTTTGTTTTACTTCAGATGATCAGAGTAAATTGACTTCAGCCCAAAATGGTTGCAATTCGTTTTGTGTTGTTTTTGCTATATTTGAATAGTGTTTTGCTTCCCGTTTTGTTTTACTGCCGATGAAACTCTAAAAAATAGGAAACTTCTGATATCTACCATTTTGACTCTATTTTATGTCCAACTTAAGTCAGCCTTGCTTCTACTTTTTTTCTTTTGGGAATCTATTGCCTTTCTGAGTTTCTGACCATGATTTTCTATTTTACTTGTGTTATTTCCTGATCAAAAAGACATCTTCCTGTTTTCACCTTTAACTGGGGTTGGTGAAACTGTTGAGAGATTAAACATTCTAAGAACTTAAAGTTATTCCTTTTGAACTCTGAAGACTTTAACTCTTGTTCCTTGGAAATGGTTTGTCCATTCAGTGCTAGCTTTACCATACATGCAGCTATTTTGAATGCTAGAATATTTCTATTTTCCAGCTTAATTTTTTTAATCTATTCATAGTATTATAGATTTTTTAAATGTTTCAAGTTTCAACAGTTCTTTACATGCATGGGCACTGTTATATTAGTCATTTTACCCTTCTATGCTTTGAAAATTGGGCTTTGGTGGTCCCTGAGCCCAACCTAACTGAAATCACAAAAATCTGAAGAATTTGTTTTCGAAATTCTATTGTATATGGCTAAAGTAAACCACTCAGATTAGCCAAATTACTGTTCTACAGAAAGAGAAAGGAAAACTGAGTAATCTGCAGTATAACAAATGAAATCAAGTAAGAATAAGTCAAAATGGGTATGCTATGAAATGATATGACATATGAGAATAGATACCAATATGCTATGAAATCAAGTAAGAATTACTGTGTCTATGCATCTTTTTTTTCCTTCTTTTGTTATTTACTAAAGCATCTATGATGCCTGGATACAGATACCAATAAGAATATTAAACATAAAAGATATTATTCTTGATTTCTCAAATATCCAAGCCACTGATATGGATACAAGAATCCCATCTAATAGGTTGACACCATTATTGTTAGCTCTTTAGGCTCTGTATCTTTTATACTCGTATCACTTCATGTTCAATGGAGGTTCAAATCACTAGGAGCTTGTCAAATTTTTTCCCTATTTATCTAATTATCTTGACAAAGCATATATGTATATGGATTGCTAGGAGCTAAATTGCCAAGAGAAAGCTTATGAAAATAATTAACCAATAACCTTCATATTATCTTCTTTCCTCGGTATATTCTCATTGTTATCTGTCAAAATAAGTTTTCTAGGAAACCTATGCAATATCTAGTGCTGATCAGTACTATATTGTTTTGACACCAGTACAAGGAACATATTCATAGTAAACAAGTTTCTAGAAGAAAGAAACATAAAAACTTACCATTCACTGCAGCAGGCACAGTAAAGTCCACGTGTGTTCATAAAAAAGTGATGCAAGAACACCTTCTCTTTCAGGAGGACCATATATCTGAATCTCTTTCCCACCTGCTTGCACAACTTGACCAGCTTCCTCTGGACTGCTAAATGATGCAGGAACTAACTCAAGTCCTGCTGAAACTGCTGCTTCTATAATTGCCTTTCCCATTTTTCCAGTGCAGCCATTCACCTACAAAATTACACCAAAGAGTACGAGGCTAATTTACAATTCCACATGCAGCAAGGGAATATAAGCACTGTTTATTCTTGACAAGATATGGCTTGCTTTAACATTGTTTTTCCCAACAACGTAGATATCAAACAAAGATTAGGATGTTATACTATAGAAACTTAATAAAATTTAATAAATATTACGTGGTTCTTTTCATTGAAACCCAAAAAGGAAAAAATTAAAGTAACATGATCCCCTGGAAAAGCAACAAACAACAGTAAAGACTCCTCTGGGTCATCAATCAGGAAAAAGAATATAAAGACATGACTTTAATGATATCAACAATAATGTCAGACTTCCTAGTCAACTATTATTTACCCAATTTAACCTAGACAAACACAACTAATAATCATACATGCATACACATATGATAATCCTCTGCCACAAAACGATACGTAATGTTCAATAAAAAATGTACAATAACAAGAGGTTGTTATAAAATGCAAAAAGAAAAAAGCTATAAACTTTTCATCTCATGTTATAAAATGTAACAATCAAGACAATTATACAAATTGAATCAAATGAATCTAACCAACCAACCTTTTTCTCACATATTGCTGGAATCAGAGTAATTAATATAAACTCCAATAAATTAACAATAGTGAGAAATAAATCCATAAAAAAATTAGAAATCGAAACAACTTACGAAGCATTTTTATTTAATCAGAAGCAGAACTATCGGAGTGGCAAAAAAACAGACAAACCTGGATCCCTCTGAGAACCTTGACGCGCTTCCTGACCTTGGGCAGTAGATTCTCCAGAATATCGGGCTGCTGTCCCGCCAGATGCTGAAGCTTGTCCTGCACGAATCCAATAAACCCTAATAAGGAGAGGCATAGGAAACCCTAAACTTAAAATGTAGAAGCCATACGGGGGCTCTAAACCCTAAAATAAAAGGGAAGGGTATTCAGTTTCAGGGTGAAGAGAGTGAGAGGAGAGGAAGAAGTGAAAGAGAGAGAGAGAGAGAGAGAGAGAGAGAGCGGTTTCACACTCAAAAATACAGTTATGCCTGAACAACGCTTGAATGGAGCTCTAAACCAATGATGAAGATCAAGCGACATGAATTTCTTCTTCTTGTAGGCTTCTCTCAGAGCCGCTTTTTGTTTCTGAGAAATCACCGTCAAAACCTGTGCAATTGACAACCTTATCACCTTTATCTTGGATAGCTTGTTCGGTGCTCCTCCAGTGACCTTAGCTACTCGAAGCAGCGCTAGCTCTGCTTTCAGATTGTTTAACTGATTCAAGAGCTTGGCCTTCGACTTTCCTCTGAGCTCATGAACCTTGATCCTCGCCATTGCTGTGAGAGCGGCCTGCTATCTTCCCTCCTCCGTAGGTCTTCTAAAACCCTAAAAAACGGAATAGAATAATTGGTTTTAGACCGGCTCAAATCCGGTTCAAAATAATAAAGTCTCGTGCCAGGTGCCAAAGACCGCTGCCCAGTTATACTTTTTCTTTAATTTAGTTTTGCAAGCGGCGGTCTTTTTGAGAACGCTACCTTAGCTCTCTCTAAGGCGGCGGACTTAAAGAACGCCGGCTCTAAACCGCCACCTTAGACTGTTTTTGTTGTAGTGTTAACCCAATGCAAAATTGAAGTTTTAATTTGATCAGTAGTATTGACTTGTATGTAAGTATCCAAATAGATTTGTGTAATGTCCCTGTTATAGGGTTTGCCATAGTGAAAAGAAAGAGATTGATGCTGATTTTGTTTGCCCTGATTTTGTTGAGGCAAAAGTAAAGATTAATGCTGTAATGGAGATGATGCAGTGTTAAGAACTGTCGTTTTTGCATAATCCCTACCCTTTTGGAAGGTGTTTCTGGAAGTTTTATGGGACTCTTAAGGGAGACATTGGGGGAGAAAAAAAAGGGAATGAAAGAGATATGAAGATGGAGAGAGATTCCATGAGACCGATTTTATATTTTTATCAAAATATCTCTGCCAGATGGCAAAAACAGGAGTTCATGTCACGCTATTTTCTTTTGTCTACAAGTAAAATAAAATTTATTCTTCAATGTGCAACATATGGTAGGTTATAGAGTTGATAGCTAGAGCGTGTCTCATCAATGGATTGCTGGGATCTTCCATGTCAGGTCAGCTCCCCCCCCCCCCCCCCCCCCACACACACACCTACCCACACGCACACAGACACACATGTGACCCTCTATTTGGCATAGACAGCTGACAGGGCTCGTGGTGATATTCTGTTCATAGATTCTATGTTGAGAGTACTGTAATCACATTTTTTGGGCGAGTGTTTGAAGTTCCAATGCTAAAACAGTGTTTAATTCCCCACTGTGATTGTGTGACCTTGTGTCAAGAGTAGGATAGCAGGTTCTTAGATGTTGCTATTATCATTTTGTGTAACATGTCCAATATACATATCTACATATTATCAATCTATTCTACCTGGAAATTGGAGTGTTGAGTTAAGCTCGCGTGGGCTTTGGTTGGTAAACTTGGGCTTAACCTTAAGTTGGGCCAAGCTTGAGCTTGAGGTTTAAGACTTAGGGTTGGGCTTGGGTTGATTTAAATGCAAAATTAAGCTTATGGGTTTAATTGTGAAACTAAAATTTTCATACTTTTTTCTTGTTTATGTTTAATTAGTTGGTCACCTAATAAATAAGCTTTAGTAATTAATCTTTTGAAATGAAATCTAAATGGATATCAAATTGTAAGATTTAATTTTGAAACTAAAACTTTCTTACTTTTCTCTTGTTTCCAAGGCATTGGCCCATAAGATTTAATTAATCTTTTGAATTATATAATCATTTTCTAGGTTAACTAAATTTGTAAGTTAATTAATGAAACTTGTCTAATAATTTCCTACTTTAATTAATTAAAGTAAGTTAAGTGTTAGTTGCTAAACCAAATCTTACTAACTAGGGCCCTATTTTTATGGGAAAGTGGTGAAAATAGAGGGCTGTTGGAGATGATTTAGAAGTTCCTATAAATCAGGAGTATAAATGGGTCGGGCTCTAATGAAGGGAGAGGATAAAAAATAATAAGAATCAATAATTTAGGAGATAATAATGAGGGGAATTGGAGTATCTATTGGTTGCTCTAAAAATGACTTGGAATAAAAAATAAAAAAGTTACAAAAAAAGAGAACAAACACTTCTCTATCTCTCTATCTATCTGTATGTGACATTTAGGCTAAATTTATTGAAAATTTCCCTAATGCTAGAGGAAAATTGAAGTACTCGACTCACAAAAAACCAGAATTTGGTACCTCTATCTAATCAAATTGGGTACAAAGTAAGACTTAGTTATAGAGTTCTATGGAACCAAAAACCAATAGTGGGTTAATCTTCCTGGATACATCAATATGGATATGGGAATAAGAAAGATGTATTTGGAAAGTAACAACAATAAATGGATCTATCAGATTATCAGTTAATTTGGGCCTTCTTTAATCACCAAGAAGGTGATCAAACCCTTTAGGATTATTTTTCTTATATGATGGATTTGTGTGCCTGTATTTATTTGCATTAGTCATGGATAAATTGACTAAACGTATTCAGGGGAGGTTCCATGGTGCATGTTTTTTGTTGACAACATTGTTTTAATTGATGAAATTAACAGAGTATTTAGTGCAAAAGTAAGCTTATGGGCCAATGCCTTGGAAACAAGAGGTTGTAAAGTATGTAAGATAAAAACAAAATATATGGCATGCAAATTTAATAACAATTTGAGTAATAAGAATCTATATCTTTTGGGTCAGTGGTTGTGGAGGTACCCTAGGGAGAATGAAAAGGTTTGGCAGAAGGTAGTTACTAGCATTCATGGGTTCTCAGAGATTGGTTGGGATGCTCGTTTGATGCATAGAGCTACTCTTTCTACACCCTGGAAAGCCACATGCATGGTCTTCTCCCTTTGTTTCTCAATCATATTAGGTATGACTTGTCCTTTTGTTATAAGACGAAATTTTGGGAAGAGATTTGGATTAGGGAGTCTCCTTTGGAAGTCTTCTTTCCTTCTCTATATTTTTTATCTAACCTCAAAGAGAGACCTTTGTTTGATTTTCGTTCAACATTCTTCATCCTCTGGGCTGAATTGGACCTAGGTTTAAGGATGGATTTTAGAGATTCTAAAATCTCTTGTGTCTAATCTTTCGAAACTGTTGGGTGGGATGGTCCTTGATGAATGTATTGGGGACGGCCATGCGTAGTCTTTCAATCCTAATGGTAGTTTATCTTAAAAAATCTGTAAAGAGACTGGGCCTAAAGGGCCCTAGTATCTTTTCTAGTAGTATGTTTATCTGTTAGCTAATGGGCCTGCTATTTCTTTTTGCTAGTTCTCCTTATGTTACTGTCTAGCTGTCCGCCCACTTAAGGGTATACTTGTAATTATGTTAATATTGAAGTTTAGTAAAAGGACTAGAGAAGGGAGGGAGGAGACATTCAGACTCTTCTTCTTCTTCCTCCTCTTTTCTCCATCTTCTTTCTCTTGTACTGCTGTTCTCTTCTTTTCTTCCTTTTCCTCTCTATTTTTTCCAAGTTTACAACAGTTTTAGAGGATTGATTCACATCTTGGTATCAGATCAAGCTTCTTTCTTCCTTCTTTTCTTCTTTGTCTTTTCCCATACATCCTTCAATTAAGAGAGTGTATGGAGAGATGGGTTCTCTTTAGTTCAGAGGATCTTTTGCCTAGGTGGTAGAGGGTTTGGATAGTTTAAATCTAGTCGGATATTGCCAAGAAGTGGTGCTGTGCTGTTTCTGCCCAAAACCCTAGCCGATTAGAGATTTTCGAAGTTACAAGTAAAAGTGAATCTTTGGGTGTGGCGCTCTATGCTTGGGAGGTGTCTTTTGACTTCTAAAAGAGGGTGGTTCCGGTTTGGAAGAGATTGGGAAGCTCTGGTAGGAGGGGCTGCATCTTCTTTCTTTCTCTCCAGTAGCCAGGTGTAGTGAAACCCTAGTTTTCAAGCATCTAGGTACTGGTTTGACTTCAAGTAAGTTTATAAATACCAAATTTATGGTTATTTGATTTTTTGTTTGATTAATGGAGCAGTACAGACGTGAGTTCAAGCAGGTGCCGGTTTTTGGGCTTGGCTCAGTAGATTCCGTTTTGACTGGTGTGACCACAATTAAGCTAGATGGGACAAATTATCTTGCTTGGGCACAAACTATAAGGATTTATGTCTATAGTAGAGGAAAATTAGGGTACCTCATAGGCAGTAAAGTGAAACTCGAAGAGATAGACCCTGAATTTGAGAAATGGATGCAAGAGAACTATACTGTCATAGGATGGTTGGTCAACTCTATGCAGCCTCATGTAAGTCAGCACTATCTCTGGATGTCCTTATCCAAGGAGATCTGGGACAGTGTTATTGAAACTTATTCACAGAAGTTGAATGTGGCTAAAGTCTACAAGCTGAAATGTGATTTGAAGAACCTAAGACAGGGGGAGAAGAGTGTGGCAATCTACTATTCTACATTGAAATCCTTATGACAGGAAATTGAGGTTATGGGGACTGTTGTATGGGTGAGTAACAATGATGCATAAATGTTTAGTAAGTTGGTGGAAAGAAACAGGGTTTTTGAATTTCTTACTGGACTCAACCCAGAGTTTGACATCATTAGGCAAAATATTCTGGCCAAAGATGAGGTTAGTCTTGCCTAGGCATATGCTATGGTGAGCAGTGAGGAGAGTAGGCAGCAGGTTCAGTTACAGAGTCCACCTATGGAACACTTTGCACATGTTGGAATAAAGCCGAAGGGTTCAACTGAGATGAAGGAGCAGGTATGTGAATATGGCAAGAAACCGAGGCATACGAATGATAGATGCTGGAAGCTTCATCATGATCTTCCTTACTAGTTTAAGAATAACAACGATTTAAGAAGGGCAGTTAGACAGGAAAGCCTAAGACAGCTAATATTGCCATAGTACCAGAAGGAGGAAGTAAGGAGAGTGAAGAGAAGTTAACCATTGAACAGTTGGCAACAGTGAAGGCAGAATTTGAAATGTATGAAAGGCTGTTAAATCACTTGGGGGCTATTATTTCTACATCTTACTCTTCAGGCAACGCTTCATCATCATCAGTATTTGCTCACTTGGGTATTCTTGCTTCTGCAAACCATGCTTCAGTTTCAGGTAATCATAAAATTCGTTGGATCATTGATTCTAGTGCATCAAACCATATGACCAGCTTGTCTAACCTTTTCAGTTCATACCACCTTCTCTCTGGTAAAGAGAAAATATCCTTTGCTGATGGGTTTCTTTCTCCCATTTCTGGCAAAGGATATATAAAGACCTCTGACACCCTTTAGTTATCCTCAGTCCTTCATGTCCCGAAACTTAATACAAATATTTTATTTGTTAGTAGCTGAACTAAATCCATGAACTGTGGCATAACCTTTTTTCCCACTCATTGTGAAGCTACAGTCTTAAAGGATGATTGGGAGTGGCCATGAGGTGAACGTAATATACTTGCTGGACACACCTGATAGTGCTCTTGGACCACCTCATGGAGTTGCCTTGGAGTCAGTCTTGTTAGAGTCTGTTGACAAAGTCATGTTATGTCACTTTCAGTTTTATCATGTCTTTTTCTGCTTTGAGTCATTTATTTCCAAGTATGTTTAAGGGTCATTTGTCTTTTGTCAGCCTTGGCAGGATGAATCTCCCCATATCAATCCAACGGCTGTGAAGATTCTAAACTAATACGAGTCTCATGTGTGTCCAGTTTATGGGTATCACACAGAAAACACCATAATAACATGAATCGAATATGTATTTTATTCATTTATCAGTAAATGCCATAATGTACATCATGCTGATTGGAGCTAAGGGCATACACTGTCTAATAGGCTCATGGAGTTTCTGAATTGTTATGGCTGAAGAACTTGTTGACAGAAATGGGAGTGCAGATTGATACTCCAATGATATTATATTGTGATAATCAAGCAGCCATAAACATAGCCCACAATCCTGTTCAACATGGTTGTACAAAGCAAATAGAGGTTGATCAACATTTCATTAGAGAAAGAGTTGCCAGTGGAGAGATTTGTTTACCTTTTGGGAGGTCTGAAGATCAATTGGCTGATCGTCTTACTAAAGGTGTCTCCAAATCAAAGCTTGACAACAATTTGAACAAGTTGGGCATGACAAATATCTATGCTCAGCTTGAGGGGGAGTGTTGAGAATGTAAGGGCATTTATGTCCTTTTGCCCTTTTTTTGTATTTGGGTGCCTATTCAAGGGACCATTTGTAATTTTCTTAAAATGTTAAGAAAGCTCTTCAGGAGTAAATAGTAAAAAACCTGATTTCTTCGACAAACTCCTCTTCTTCCTTCTCCTTCTCTTCTTATTCTCGAATGTCAAGTACTTTAACTGTTTTTTTACCCTTTCGTTGAAGTTGGAACCCCTGCTAGTTTGGACAGATTGCTTTACACGTTTGTGATGAGGTGCTCAAAATTAAGGGGTAGAATCATGTGGAAGGGCAGCGGTGATTGGACTCTTTGGGAGGAGAAGAATGCAAGATATTTTGAGGAGAAAGAGAGAAGCAAGGAAACATAAATCAAAACCATCACTTTGAGTAGTATATTGGGTGAAGGCTTTGGAACTTTTCTTGTATTTCACTATGGAAGACATCATTAGAAATTGGAGGGCAATAGCAGGGTACTTGTCTAACAAACCAAAAATAACCCTAGGCCTTTTGGAATTGGGGGAGTGATAAGGGATGAGAATGGAGCTATATGTGTGATGTGTAGAGAGACTAGGCCAAATGGGCCCTAGCCCATTAGTGTCTTTCTTATTAGTTCTTTCTTGTTATGTTTTCTTATTGGGTCTTTTCTTTATGGGCCTTTAGCTCTTGTTTATGTTTTCTAAGTATAGTGCTGATGTGGACGCCTACTTAAGGGCAATCTTGTAAATTATGTAACTTAAAGCAAGTTTATTAAAAGATTAGTGGGAGAAAGAGTAGATTATCGAACTACTCCTTTCTTTCTATGTTCTTCTTGTTGTCTTCTTTCTTACTTTCTTTTGCTTTAATCTAAAATACTCTACTAATTTTATTGGTTTGAATCACCTCTTGGTATTAGAGAGGGTCTCCTTTCCGCTTTTCCCTTTTTTTTTCTTTTTTTTTCCCATACACTATTTTTTCTAATCGAAAGGTGTATGGGGAGATAAACTGCTGATAATTCAGAGATATTGTTTGCATAGTTGGTAGACGGTTTGGAGAGTCGGAATTTGGCCGAAGATTGCCAAGAATGTGGGACTGTAGATTTTTTCCCAAAACCCTCCCCAACTAGAGATTTTCCAGTTACGGGTTTGAAGAGGTTGTTTGGGAGTGGCACTCAAGGCTTAGAGGGTTCCTTTTTATCTCCAAAAGTGGGCGGCTGTAGTTGGAAGTGGTTTGGATAGCTCTGGTTTGAGTGGCTAACTCTTTTCTCTTTCTTCCCGGAGGCCAGGTATGGTGAAACCCCAGTTCTGGGACTTTTGAGTGCTTGACTGACCTTAGTTAGGTTTATAAAGGTTGAAAACATTGTTTTTTGATTTTCGTTTGATTGATGGAGCAATCTGGAAGTGAGGTGAAGCAGATCCCGGTGTCAGGGGTTGGTCCTATAGATTCCATTCTGATAGCAATGACTACAATTAAACTTGACAGAACAAATTACCTTGCTTGGGCAGAATCTATTAAGATCCATGTTGGTAGTAGAGGTAAACTTGGGTTTCTAACGGGTAGTAAGGTGATGCCGGATGAGACTGATCCTACATATGAGAAATGGATGTAGGATAACTACACATTTATTGGGTGGTTGGTAAATTCTATGCAGTCCCACATAAGTCGACACTATCTGTGGATGACTTCAGCCAAGGAGATTTGGGATAGTGTGATAGAGACATACTCTCAGAAATTAAATGTTGCAAGGGCCTACAAACTGAAGAGTGATGTGAAAAATTTAAAACAGGTGGAGAAGAGTGTGGCTGTCTATTATTCGATGTTGAAGTCACTATGGAAGGAGATAGATGTTATTGGAAGCATTTGTATGGGAAAACACCAAAGATGCAAAAACTTTAAGGAAATTTGTGGAAAGAAACAGGGTGTTTGAGTTGGGGGATTACAAATATGCAAAAATTCAATCCTGAATGATATTACAAGGAAGAATATCCTGGCCAAAATGTCACTTGTTCAGGCATACTCCATGGTGAGTAGTGAAGAGAGAGCAGGTGACAGGTACAACTACAGATTCCACCTCTTACAGAACATTTTGCACATGCTAGAATAAAACCAAAGGGGCTAAATGAAAAAAAGGAGGTGATATGTGAATATTGCAAGAAGCCGAAACAAAGGATTCTTGTTGGAAGTTTCATCCAGATCTTTTTTCTGAGAGGTTTCAGAACAACTTTAAGTAGGGTGGTCAGTTTGGAAAGCGCAAGAATGCAAATGTTGCTACAGTATCTGAATGTCAAGAAAATTTTGCTGCGGATCAGTTGGCAGTAGTGAAGGCAGAATTTGAGAGATATGGGAAGTTGATAAACCACTTGGAGTCTACTGTTGCATCTTCCTCCTTAGGCACCCCCTCTACATCCGCTTTTGCCCATTCAAGTATTCGTGCTTCTGCAAATCATGCTTCAGCCTTAGGTAATCGTAGAATTCCTTAGATCATAGATTTTGGTGCATTAGACCATATGACTAGCATACCCAACCTTTTTTGTTCATACCAACTGCTCTCGGGTAGAGAGAAGATTTCTCTTACCAATGGGTCTCTTGCTCCCATCTCTGGCAATGGGAATATTAAAGCCTCTGACTCGCTTGTATTATCCTCTACAATTCATGTTCCCAAAGTTAACACTAACCTTTTATCTGTTAGTAGTTTAACAAAATCAATGAATTGCAACATAACCTTCTTTCTTACTTATTGTGTTTTTCAGGACCTGAAGTCTTAGAGGACGATTGGGAGCGGCCATGAGGCGAATGGGATATATTTGTTGGATGTCTCTAATCAAAGTCCTGGATTACCTATTGGAGTAGCTTTGGAGTCTGTTTTATCAGGGTCAGTTAATAGAGTCATGATATGTCATTTTAGATTTGGTCATTTGTCTTTTTCAGTTTTGAGTCATTTGTTTCCAGAAATGTTTAAGGGAATATCCCTATCGAGTTTTCATTGTGAGTCATGTGAACTTGCAAAACATTGTAGACAATCTTTTTTAGTGAGTAATAAAAGATTTATTTCTCCTTTTCCATATTGTGCACTCTAATGTGTGGGGAAATATCATTTACTTGCTATGGGGGATTACAAATATTTCATTCTTTTCATTGATGATTTCACTCGTTACACCTGGATTTACCTTATTAATTCCCGAGATGAAGTACTAAATTTTGTACAAAAACTCATGAACTTATACTTACCCAGTTTAAAACTTGGATCAAAATATTCCGATTTGATTATGCAAAGGAATATTTTGAGAAGAGACTTTCCTCCTACTTTGATAACTTTGGAGTTATTCATCAGAGTTCCTGTTCCTACAACTTCAACAAAATGGTGTGGCGGAAAGGAAAAACAGACATGCGGTTGAGGTTGCGAGGAGCCTCCTTTTTGCTTCCCATGTTCTTGTTAAGTTTTGGGGTGATGTTGTCCTTACAACTACATACTTGATAAACCAAATGCCTTCTCGGGTTCTGGGGTTTGAAACTCCCTTTAGCTTGCTTTTCCCAAATGAAGATCTCTTCTCTCTTCTACTCAGGATGTTTGGGTGCACTTGCTATGTTCATGTTCACAGTCATCAAAGACAAGTTTGAGCCTAAAGCACACAAGTGTGTCTTTTTGGGATATGCCTCCACACTGAAGGGGTATTGCTATTTTGATCCGGTTCGTGGCACACACTTTGTTTCTAGAGATGTCACATTTGTAGAGTCTGTTCCTTAGCTGAAGCGGAGGACAAGACAATGGCACATGGAGTTTCTGGACTTTTGTGGTTGAGATCACTTTTATAAGAATTTGGTATAGATTGTGAGAAGCCAATGATGTTATATTGTGGCAATAAGGCTGTTACAAAATTGCACATAATCCTGTTCAACATGACAAAACTAAGCACATTGAAGTTGACAGGCATTTTATATGAGAGAGAGTTGCCTCAGGAGAAGTTTATCTACCATTTGTTGTTTCTGAAGACAATTGGCCGATGTTTTGACAAAAGGTGTTCCTAAATGAAAGCTGGTTCATTATATAAGTAAGCTGGGCATGATGGATATCTATGCTTAGCTTAAGGGGGAGTGTAGAGAGGCTGGGTCGAATGGGCCCTAGCCCATTAGTGTCTTTCTTGTTTTGTTTTCTTACTGGGCCTTTTCTTTATGGGCCTTTAGCTCTTGTTTATGTTTGTAAGTATAGTGCTGATGTGGACACCTACTTAAGGGCAAACTTCTAAATCATGTAACTTAAGCTAGTTTATTAAAAGATTAGTGGGAGAAGGAGGAGGGGCCTTTAGCTCTTGTTTATGTTTGTAAGTATAGTGCTGATGTGGATGCCTACTTAAGGGCAAACTTCTAAATTATGTAACTTAAGCAAGTTTATTAAAAGATTAGTGGGAGAAGGAGGAGATTATCGAACTCCTTCTTTCCTTCTCCTTTCTTCTCCAATCTTCCTTCTTCGTCTTGTTGTCTTCTTCTTCTCCTTACTTTCTTTTGCTTTAATCTAAAATATTCTGCTAATTTTATTGGTTTGAATCACATCTCGATGTATTCAGGTCCAATACAAGTAGGTGGTTTAATTAGGGAAGAACTTTTGGCAGTAGTTTTTGGGGTTTAAAAGGCTAAAGCAATGGGGTTGAAAGGTTGATGATTGAAGGTGATTTGAAAGTGGTAGTTGGATGGTTATTCAAGGAAAAGAATGCGGTGTAGAAATTCAGAGATAGACCGTTCCAATGCTCTCAAAAGATAAGCAAATACAAATCAGATGGGCACATGGATCTACAATCTGCTTGGCTAAACAAGGGGTAATAGACAGCAAATGTTTTGGCCCTTTTGGGCTCATATGTGAAAAGGGTGGTGGGATGTGATTGTACTTTGCTCTTTATTGATTGTATGCACTATGAACTATACATTGGAGGAGAAAAGAGATTGCCGATTGGAGAGAATAGCAGTCTCCCAATTGGCTAGACCTCTATCTATGTTAACCTGTGTGACTCAACCTAAATTAATATAGTGGCACCATTAGTAAAAGAAAGATTAATTGATAAATCTAGACCAACTTTAGTTATAACAGCAAGTTAACTCTTATTTCATAAAAACAAAAAACTTTAGTTATAACAGTAGAATATTTGAAAGCCCATGTTCCAAGCAATCACATAACTATAAATATAAATGAAAAGAATGGAGAAACAGCTTGATGGGTTATATGGTTTATCATTTTATTATTTTTCCACTAAAAGACAATGCAATTAGCTATTCAGTTCAGCTACTTCAACTGTTATAAAAAAGCCCCTTAGTTCAGACAAGATGTGGCCACTTGGGATCTTTGAAATAAATAAAATTCATTATGCCTATGCCCATCCACTAGATGATCAAAATATTTCAAGTTTTTGTAGCTGTTGTAGTTTTGGTGCAAAACATTGAGGCAACCTTGCTACTGATGCTTTAGAATTCTAAAGAGCTGTGAATATGTTTTTGTGCTGGTATTTCATTAAAAAAGAACGAGATATAAAGTGGAGAGGAATAACTAGAAGTAACTAGAGAGAATTGATATGGAGAAGAGTGGCACTTTTCAACATTACTTGAGAATGTGGCCTCACTAAGGATGAGAAAATGTGATCACAAGACCAAAAGGTTTGTCACACAGGCCACTTTGTCTTACGGTTTGTAAGAGGTAAGAGGAGGGAGGATTTAGGCTAGGGAGGCTGGTTCTTAGGGATGGCCCTTTATTGGGGAAGTGGTTCTGGTGTTCCCTTTTGGATTCATAGTAACTTTGTCATATAGTAGCCAAAAGTATTTCATTACACCTATTTCTCTTATGCTGGTTTGACTTGGGACTTAGGATTGAAAATAGTTCGAGGGAACATGAATCTTCACTTTCAGTAGACCTTGTGATTTCTGTAGATGACATTTTTCTTGATGCTTCTAGTCCTAATAGTATAATTTGTCTTTTGCAGTGATATTTAGGTAAGTCCTCTTACCTCTATCACTTACTAATTTCCTTTGGTTTTTGTCCCTTTCATTTGGGAGTTGTTTTCCTATTTTCTTTTTCTTTTTTTAGGTGTAGGTGGACTCCACCTATAGAGGATGGAAAAGATCCCTTTGTTATCCATTACTTGAAGCGTGGAAAGTGCCATACATATGTCTTTGTTTCCTCCTCCTAATACTCTAGCATGAATATGATGGTTATCATTTGGGAATCCAAGAACGTCAAATATGGGAGGTGCATTTAGGGATTTTAATGGGTGGATAATTGCAATATGCTTTGGACCTGTTAGAGTGGGCCTTCTTCAAGGACTCAATTGACTGCACCACTCCATACTCATTTTGATGTATGTATTTATGTACATCATTCTTTTTTATAATCGACGTGACCTCTTTAGTTACCTTGAGTGTTTCTTGACTTTTCCTTGATTGAACTACCCCTATTTTTGAATTTGACCTCTCTTCATTAGCTCCTTTATTTTATGTTTTGACTTCATTTCTATCTTATTATCTGTTCAAAGCCTTTTTATTTCTTACTACTAAATTCTACCAATTAAACTCTATCTCAAAATTTTAATGGTACAAGAATGGATATTTTTAAAACAAACCCTAAAATGAGATCATTATTTTTGGTCCTGGTGGGAGGTCAGCGGTTTTACCATCTATATTGAATGGGAAAACTTGTGACAGCATAATTAAATAATAAAAATTTAAAAAGGGATAAAGTACAAAAAATTATCGATAAGTTGTAAACTTTTAAAAAAATTGGGCACATTTCTAATAGTTTATATTATATTTTCTTCTTATGAAGGAGAACATGTGATAAATAATAACTATTTTTTTAATGATGATAGAATGGAATATGAAAGTATTAGAAAAAGAAGAGAATTAGTATCTAACCCATTTCCCCATGACCATGTCAATTTGATTAACTGGTTGGGTCATTTATGGGGTCAGATTGGTTAGCGGTTCAACTGGTCAAGTAATTGGGTTAGCAGTTGGGTAAAACATACCCAAGAATCTAGTTGGATGACAAGTTAATTAAGCTGACCATCCGGTTCAACTATGGGTTGAAAACATTGATATAAACTACATGTGAGAAATTTGAAGTTTGTATTTAGGTTAGAAGGCAACAAATCCACCACTACGCCATGCTTTGGTTGCTTGTCCTTAGATATGTATATTGAGATGGATCAGTGGAAAAACTAGAAAAGAGTGGAACAGAAATAAACATTTTTAATGGAAAGTAGCATACCTCTTTAGGTGATAATATGAGTGAAAGTAGATTAAGATGGCTTGGTGACCTGGAAAGAAGACCATCTACAGCACTCGTAAAAGAAGTGATATGTTAGAAGATGAAGGGGCTAGAAGAGCTAGGGGAAGACCAAAAAAGGACATGGGTTGAAGTAGTAAGAAATGATTTATGGGCTCACAAATTAAGAATGGGTATGGTACTGAATATAGTTGAGTTCACCTTGTTTCTTTTCTTGAATTTACTTGTATTCACTTCTCTTTGCCACATTATCAATATTCCTTGTAGTAATGCTTCTGGTTGATTGATTTGATGATCCATATATCTAATACTTATCTTGATTTTGTAGGTGAAAGAAATTCCAACAAGATTTTCATCCATAAGTCATTATCTAGAGTCGTTTCATTATCCCCTGGTTGAGGAGACAAGAGCAGAGTTGTGCTCATGTTTGGTTGCTATTGCTAGTGCTCCTTATGTGGGCATACATTTTAAGGAAGAAAATGATGTTTGGGAATTGCAATACGGTAGTGAACTGGGATTTTATTGTTCTGTCTCAGGGTCTGAGAAAAGGCTTTATGTCCCTGTAATCGGTGATATGATTCTTTTCTCTACTTCAGTGCCTGCAAATGTCTCAGAATTGACGTCAGGTTTATCAGTTTCTTGTTTAGCGGTTGTTAGTGATGCTGGAAAAGGTGCCACTGGGTACGTCAAAGCTAGGCTTGGTGTTCCTTGGAGCATTGGAACTAAATGCATTGGTAGTTCTTTTGTGGCAGTGTTCCTGATGAATGTTACAAACGCCAGCCATGTTTGGTATTCTTTGCAAGTGGATACTGGTGATTCGTGTGCCAATTTAAACCTTATTAAGAAGGCATTATGTTATGAGAATCTGGTAAATGTTTGTTTCCAATTTGTTGATAAAAACACCAACCTTCTTATCACGTATTTTATTTATGTAGAATTTAGTTATTTATTTTTTTTCTTTCATAATCTTACTTAAATCATTCTTCCAGTTAACTCTTGTCAGATCTACTGGTCTTACTTTTCTCTTTAATCCGTTTTATTGATTTTTAGATAAAACATAAAAACCTCCCTTGAGTTTTCTAACAATCATAAAAACCTCCCTTATGTTTTCACTTTAATAAAATCCTCCTCTATAATTATAAAAAAAACATACAGTTAACTGCCTTCCATCATCATTTCAGTTGAAAAATGATTATATAATACATTTATTTTTTGAAAATACCTTCCTTTCCCTTATATCTATCAACTTAAATATAAAATTACCAAAATACCCAAAACACTACTCATCTTCTTTGCCTAGTAAATGATAACCAGAGGTGGCGAAGAAAACCCAATAATAGGTCCTCCATCCTTCAATTCCCCGTCTCTCCACCTTTCTCTCTCCTCTCACTTTCTATTCTTTTCCAAACCACATTATATTATCCAAACCTTAAATAACAAACATACAAATCGAGAGTGATCTAACAAGTTTGGGACGAGTCTTGAGTAAAAAGAATGGGAAAAAACAAAATGTAGTGAACCAGCGAGTCTTAACTTAAATTTCTCATCTTGCGGAATCTCAACATCGCCATCAGTGATCTCCTTCTGCGATCTTTCAGGTTCTTACCATCGACCATACAACCGACGGAAACACTGGTGCTGAAATTTCCTTACAGTTTTGGACAATTCTTTCGCCATTGATCTAGGCCTTGTAATCCTAGCAATCTTGATAACATCATCAACAGAAATTTTGCCTGTGTGCTTAATATTCTTGCGGTCCCGTTCAGTCTCTTTGAGGGCCTTGATAACAAGAGAGGCTGCCAACCTTCTTTTGTTCTGTACAGTGAGTTCCACAGCCATTCTTTCGTTGTCTCTTTGGCAATATCTTCTCTGACCTTCTTCGGAGAGAGACCGAGTGGTCCAATCTTTGGAGCAAGTGAACTTGCCAAACCGACCTCACCATCAGTAACATGCTCATAGATGTTGGTGGCTCTGGTTTTCAGTTCTCGAGAAGAAAATGAACAGTGATTTGGAGGGTATTTTAATATCTGAATTGATAGGCATAATGACAAAATAGGCATTTTAAAAAAATGAATACATTAGATCGGCATTTATCTCTAGGAAGGGGGGTAGTTGCATGTTTTCTAGAAAATACAAGGGAGGTTATTGTTAAAATGAAAACATAGGGGAGGTTTTTATGATTGTCAGAAAACTCGGGGGATATTTTAATATTTTAACCTTGACTTTTTTTTTTATACTGATGGTTTCTTTAAATTTATATTTGGGAGACACACCTATTATGTTCAACATTTGAGGTCTCATGGTTCATCCACAGATATAGCCCTTGATGGAGTGGAATCATGAGACTTGATTATTTTGCTGATTCCATATTGTTGGGATAAAGAACTGCTGAGTTGTATTGTTGACTTATATTTGTTGTTGCAGGTTGAGAAAGCATGCTCCTGTTCCTTTATGCTTGTTGAGGATTTTTTTGATGAGACGTTACGTTTGAAGCTGCATTGCCTTGAGTTGAATGAGTCACAAGTTGGTACCATTCATTCTGTTATTTGTGCTATAAGGTGTAATCATTCATGTACTATACAAGAGATTTGTGGATTACCTGGCACAGGGAAGACTGAAGTTGTTTGCTTGATTTCGTTGATTGCCATGAGATTAAAATGTAAAGTCCTTGTTTGTGCACCAAATTTATGTTCTCTTATGGAGATTGTTTCACGTTTCCGGAAGTTTGTTGGTGAATCTTCCAATATCTCTACTGCACATGGTATATCAAGATGTAACTTGACAGAATTTGTAGCATTTGTTGGTAAAAATAAGGAACAAGTGAACTTTACCGGTGACATTACTGATATTAATTTAAAGCAAGCCTGTCTTATTTTCTGCACAGCATCTACTTTATCCAGGTTGCATTTGTTGGGGCAAAGTAGTTACTTGGATGTACTGGTTGTTGATAGAGCTGCTCAAATAAAAGAGTGTGAGTCAGTTGTTTCATTGCAGCTTAAAGGCTTAAGACATGTTCTCCTTGTTGGAAATGATTACGAGTTGCCATCTGCTGTTGTTAGCAAGGTTGGACTCTTGGCTCGTTCAGTTTTTCAAGTATATCTTCCACGTGTTAAATTGATTTTGATTTTGTTTGTCAGATTTCGGAAAGTGCTGGCTTTGGGAGAAGCCTTTTTAGAAGATTGGGATTTCTACGACCTCCAAAACGACTTCTTGATATACAGTACAGGATGCATCCTTCTATAAGCTATTTCCCAAATGTGAAGTTTTTCAATGGACAACTTTTAAATGGTCAGAATGTTATGGATAAAAGCTATGAGAAGCAATATCTCTTAGAACACATCTATGGTTCATACTCGTTTCTAAATGTTGCTGATGGTAGAGAAGTTCCTGGTGAAAATGGTGATAACTGGCAAAATTTTGTGGAGGCAGCAGTCATCTGTAAGATTTTGATGAAAATCAATCAAGGCAAGTTATTCAGAGTTTTTAGTTTGTGATCAATTTTTTAAGTTCTCAGATATCTGTTTTCTTGGGCATATTGGTAAATATAATAAAAAAAAACAAAATCAAAACCAGGGGGTGGCTTGACCCCAATCATCCATCAAACTAATATATGATAGTCCCATGAGAAGTCGGAAGATAGGTATTAGTCTTCTGCGTGCCAAAGATTTCCAAGCCAATCTGCTGCTTGGTTCCCTTCTCTCCATGTGCAATTACAAGTTTATAAAAGGTTGAATTTTAGCAATCTCTGCAATCATGTGGTAATCCTTTACGAAACTCTGGCATCTCTAGGGGGCATAGGGGGCATGATATCTACTTTAAGCTTTCTCTTGCAACCTTTGAATTTCCTTGAATCATGATTTTCTGAACCCTTCTGGAGCTGAAATTTTATGTGCTTTTTTGGTGGCCTGCATATCAGTTACAGTCATCGAGGATATTCCTGTCTTTCCTGCCTTTGCTACTTGGATTTTATGCTGGTTGTTTCTAGCCATATATCTGGCTAATGGGGCTGTCTATTTTACCCATGCCCATTTTTCTCATTGCAGTTGATATTAGGTGCAAGTTTGACATTTTAATATTCCATGGGGCCATACTGCAATATCAACTATTAGGGCTGGGTCCATTTCCCTGTTCTTTTGAAAGTTCTTATATTCCTGTTTTTTGAAATAAACCAAAAAGGAGATGCAACCTTCCCCTAAAAATTCTGTACATGTTTATTCCTATTTAAATCTAGCATCCTTCTCCACCAAAGAATAAAAGTATTATCATCTCCTTCTGAGGTTTCTGCATCTTTACATAATGAACAATCAAGATCTGCAGTCGCTCCTCTGCATCTTCACAAAATCAACAGCCTTAATGTGGAGAAGTAATTGTTGATTGAGAAGAGTTGAAAATCCCACCTGCAATAATCAGAAATAAAAGAAAAGAAAAACAAGAGACAAGAATATCAGTAATGTCACCCCCTGGTTTTGATGGCGTCTATCGTTTCTGGGGGGCATAGGGGGCATAGGGTATATCAACTGATACAGTTCTCAGATATCTGGTTTGTCTTCTTGACACAAACGCCCCTTGATCCGGAGAAATCAAGGATGGTAGTACCTTTTTTATTCTTTCTGCCAAGACCTTTGAGATTATCTTATACAAACTACCAATTAGGCTTATGGGCCTTGTTAGTGAAGGGGTATTTCGGTCTTTGTACCTGTTGAGAATGTTAATGTGTACTATTATGTTAGTTCGAGTGCCTCTTACTTAAATAAGGGCACTTATGTCTTTTCCAATTATATTAATAATATAATAACAGGTCTGGCCGAAACTAGGGTTGACTTATCCCTAATTCGAACCAGACCTTTTCTGTTCTTCTTCCTGTTTCTTCCTTCTTTCCTCTCTTCCTTCTTGCTGTTTACTTTACTTTTCAGCTAACAAACAAAACAGACTTCTAGGGCAGGTCGAACTTCAACATGGTATGAGAGCAACATTAAACAAATCAGACTTGCTAGAATTCTGTTTTCTGCGCATTCGAACTAGGGTTTCTCTTGGATTTCTTAGCCGTTGGTTGGAGATTGGGAAAAGGGCTGAAAAGGAGTGATCGCCCTCTTCCCTTGGAGGTTTCTATGCCTCCGGTTGTGTCGTTGGTGATTGGTTGCTGTGGTTTCCAAGCCCTCCCCTAATTATTGTAGGGTTGGTACTTGTGGTGTAGTGGTGTTTCATTCCTTCGTGTGGTTGGCCTTCAAGCGATGAGGTAAGGAGTTTTTTTTATGCATATTTTCTGTTATGGAACACATGAGAGGTGTGGCAGATCGTATGATGGGTTTTCAGATTGCAGTATGCTAGGGTTTATGCTGGTTTGTGTGTGATTCGAAGGGAAGTAGTGTTTACTTAATGGTGAAACTTCCGGTAGCTGTGGAGTAGGGTTTGTGGTGTTACAAGTGTGGCTTTCAGCATTTATTATTGCTGAAGTCAGTGTGCAGATTTCGGTGAAGTGTCTGTGTGCAGTGTGTAGTGCTCAGGATTCAGTGATAAGGGAATTCGGCAATGGCAGATAACAGTGATAGTAAACCTAGTGTGATGATATCTACTGACTACCTGAATGTTCAAATGACCTCCATTAAACTGAATGGAGAGAATTATGTCCCTTGGGCCAAGTCTGTAGAGCTTTTTCTGAAGGCGAAGAAGAAGGTAAAGCACATATGAGAGGAGAAACCCCCCACTAATTCTCAGGAGTACGAAGACTGGGAACAGGAAGATCCACAGATCATCACATGGTTGTGGAACAGTATGGAACCCAAAATCAGTGTGAGCTTCATGTTTCTTGACACAGCCAAAGAGGTGTGGGATCATGCTAAGAAATTGTATTCTGGTCAGGATAATACAAATAGGGTATATCAACTGTATCAGGAATACTTCAATCTGCAACAGGGAAATCAGAGCCTTGAGGAGTACTATGCCAGTATGAGAAATATCGGTAACGAGTTAAACATCTATCATCCTCTCACTTCTGATGTCAAAGTTTAGCAACAACAGAGAGAGCAGCTTGATGTGACTCGGTTTCTGGTGGGGCTGAAGTCTGAGTATGAACCAGTACGAGCCCAGATACTAGGAGGATCTGCCCTTTCATCTTTAGAGGTGGTGTTTGTTCGTCTTCGGAGGACTTCCAATGGATCTATGTAAAACTCTAATATCTCAGATAAATCAGCATTTGCAGTAGAGAGGTCGAGGTGGCAGAAGTGGGGCTCGAGGAGCCCAGCTTGGCCGTGGTTGCAGTAGTGGTCTAGTGTATGGCCGGAGTGGTAGTGGTGGATCTACACATATTCGTGGTGGTGGTCATATTGGAGGCAAAGATTCAGGGGGAGCTTGTGGTAGAGGACGTGGCTCGGGTCCACGGAGGTGTACTCGTTGTGGTTTGGATGGACACCCTCGACGTGGGCCAACCATGCCATGACTAGTGGCACCAGTTCCAGCTTTAGATAGGAGAACCGGTCAGCTGACCAAATGCCTTCTACCCCTTCAGATGGTGAGTATTCCAAGCGATGGGTATGAAATGTTTATTCAATCCACATCACAGTAGAACATTGCTACCTTCGCACACTCAGGTATGGCTTGTTTGGCATCCACACCCAACCCCTGGATTATTGACTCTGGAGCCTCTGATCACATGACGGGAACTCCAGGTGTGTTTTAATCTCTCACTCATTGTTCAACATCACAATCTGTTACCCTTGCTAATGGTTCCACATCATCTATCTGTGGTGTTGGTAATGTTGGCCTAGACCCTGTATCCCTATCCTCTGTTTTATATGTACCTAAACTTCCATTTAATCTTATGTCTGTTAGTTAGCTGACCAAGTCCCTTAATTGCTCCATTACATTTTACCCCTCTATGTGTGTTTTTCAGGATCTCAAGACGGGGATGAAGATTGGTGGAGGGCATGAAGCTGGTGGACTGTATTATCTTGATGGTGGTGGAAGAACATCAACGGCCCTTCAGTCATCTATTTCTCCTCTCTAGTGGCATTGTAGATTTTGTCATCCTTCGCTGAAAGCGTTGAAGTCTCTGGTCCCTTCATTGAGTCAACTTTCTATTCTAGATTGTGAGTCGTGCCAATTTGGGAAACACCATCGTGTTCCCTTTAGTTCTAGGATTGATAACCGTGTGTCGAGTCATTTTTCTTTAATTCATTCAGATGTTTGGGGTCCTTATAAAGTGATGTCATATAATGGATACATATATTTTGTTATTTTTGTTGATGAATTTTCAAGAATGACGTGGCTCCATTTAATGAAAGAAAGAAGTGAATTATTTGCCATCTTCCAGGAATTTTATGCTGAGATACGCAATTAATTTGGCGTTCACATCAAAATTTTCTGTTCTGATAATGGTCGTGAATACTTGTATTCATATTTTCAAGAATACTTGGACCAACATGGCATTATACACCAAACTTCATGTACCTACACCCCACAACAAAATGGGGTTGCTGAGAGAAAGAACCAACATCTTGTAGAAACGGCACGCTCACTCATGCACCATATGAATGTTCCCAAACCCTTTTGGAGTGATGCAATGTTCACCTCTTGTCTCTTAATTAATCGGATGCCCACGTCTATTTTTGATGGTTGTTCTCCTTTTAGTGTCTTGTTCCCCAACATGTCTCTGTTTTCGCTTCCTCCTCAAGTATTTGGGTGTCTGCTTCGTTCATAATCTGGGTCCCGGGACTGACAAGTTCGATGCACGATCCCTTAAGTGTATTTTCCTTGGCTATTCCCGGACTCAGAAAGGATTCAAGTGTTACCATCCCAGTTCTCGTCGTTCCTTGGTATGTGTTGATGTTACTTTCTTCGAGTCTACTCTGTTCTTCGTGGGGTTCGGTGATGCTGCTTCCTCCACATCACCTCCTCTTCCCCTTCCTGTGGCTGATCCTCCTCCTCTGGTTCCAGTCGTGCCTCCAGTGCCACCGGTGCCTCCGGTGGTGCTACGTCCTTACCTCCAGTGCCTCCGTCCGTTGACCGTCCACCTATCCGTCACGTGTATACACATCGCCCACCTGTACCGGCTGCGATTCCTCCGGCTTCATCACCGTCGACAGATCCAGCTCCAGATCTGACACCAGCCTCTGGCCTTGATCTTCCTATTGCCTTACGGAAAGGTAAACACACCTACATTCTTCACCCTATTTCCAATTTTGTTTCACTTACTCACCTCTCCGCCTCCCATTGCAAGTTCATCTCTTTGTTATCCTTCGTAGTTGTTCCTAAGGATGTCCAGGAAGCCCTTACCTCTCCAGAGTGGTGCCGTGCTTTGGAAGAAGAGCTCTATGCTCTCCATCATAATCACACTTGGGACCTCATCGCTCTTCTTTCTGGGAAGCAGGCTGTCAGTTGTAAGGGGTGTATACCGTTAAGTACTTGCCAGATTGTCGTGTTGAGCGCCTGGAGTGCGGTTGGTTGCAAAAGGGTACTCCCAAACCTATGGCATTGACTACATAGAGACATTATCCCCGATTGCTAAGATAGGGTCAGTTCATGTTGTCATCTCCCTTGCAGCTATGTATGATTGGCCTCTACATCAGCTAGATATCAAAAGTGCCTTTTTGCATGGTGAATTGCTCGAGGAGGTCTACATGGAGCAACAACCAGGGTTTATTGCTCAGGGGGAGGAGGGTAAGGTATGTAGACTGAAGAAGGCTATATATGGACTTAAACAGTCCCCTCGAGCATGGTTTGGTAGGTTCAGTGAGGTGGTCAAGAAGTTTGGTATGAAATAGTGCCAAGTTGATCACTCTGTCTTCAGTCATGACTATTTCTGTTCATGGGCCGAGCCGGGCCGGGCTTTGACTCTTTATTAATAGAAAAATGTTAGGCCTGAGCTCGAGCCTGGCCCGACCAACGGGCCTACAACTTGGGCCCGAGCCCGGCCATGATAAAAAGCCCGAAGCCCGAGTTCGAGCCCAAAGCCCGACCTAATAAAAGAAATTCAAAATTTTCCCTATTCAAATAGACGTTATCTATTTAAATTCAGATGTTTTTTCCCCTATTTAAATGAACAATGGGCCTACAAGTGAATGAACAACCTTCTCAAATCAAAAAATTTATTCAAATGGACATCACATAGGGTTTTATTTAGGTTTAACTATAGGTCGGGTCGGGTCGGGCTATTTTGGCAAAGCCCGAGCCCGGCTCGAATTTTATGTGGGCTGGGCTTTTTTGCCCGAGGTTAAGCCCGTGGGCCAAAAAGCTTGTTCAAGCCCTTCCGGGGTTCGGGCCCATGAACAGGTCTATTCATGACTCTCCGACAAGCAAAATACTACTGGTGGTGTATGTAGATGATATCTTTGTGACTGGGAATGATAAAATGGGCATTGACAGATTGAAGGCATTCCTACAGGAACACTTTCAGACAAAGTACCTTGGCAAATTGAAATACTTTTTGGGCATAGAGGTAGCAAGATCTAAGCATTGCATTAATTTGTGTCAGAGGAAATATGTGCTTGATTTACTGGAAGAAACAGGTTTGTTGGGTACTAAACAGACTGAGACACCTATGGAAACAAATACGAGGATGAACAATGATATAGGTGAAGTATTTGAAGACCTTGGCAGATACCGACTTGTAGGCAAACTAAACTACCTAACCATTACTCGGCCAGATATTTCATTTGCGGTTAGTGTGGTGAGTCGGTTCATGTAGAAACATTTGGTCCCACATTGGAATGAGTAGAAGATCAAGACTGTAATCAGTCTTGAATCCTAATAGGTTTTAGGTTTGCAAAACAGAAGAAAAGTGAGAGAAAGGAGAGAGAATAGAAGAGAAACAAGAGAACACAAGTTGTTGAAAGGAAGGACAAATTCTTACTGATCTGCTGCCGCCACTCTCTTAATATTTATAGGTTATGTTTAGTACATAATGGAAAGGACACATCTGCCCTTGGTACTTACATAATAAATAAAGTAAATAAAAGTTGAATTAACAAACTGACTCAAACTGACACTACTATAACTGAAACAAATAACTACACTGCTGTCCTACAAACACAGTGGGGACCGCTGCAGTGGGACCCACATCAGTGTTCTCTACACTCCCCCTCAAGTTGGGAGTAGATATCTATCATGCCCAACTTGGATAGGTCTGTCTCTAACTTCTTCCTCGGTACAGCCTTGGTGAGGATATCCGCGAGCTGCATATTAGATGTGATGTATGGAAGACACACTTCTTGTGATGTGACCCTTTCTCGCACAAAATGTCGATCAACTTCGATATGTTTCGTTCTGTCATGCTGCACTGGGTTGTGGGCTATATTAATAGCTGCCTGATTATCACAATACAACATTAATGGCTTTTGATAGTCAATACCCAACTCTTCAAGTAGTGACCTTAGCCATAAGATTTCAGCCACTCCATTAGCCATTGACCTGTATTCCGCTTCAGCACTGGAGCGGGAAACAACACTCTGCTTCTTACTCCTTCAAGAGACAAGGTTACCTCCCACCAGGGCACAATATCCCGAGGTAGACCTTCTGTCATCAACACTTCCAGCCCAATCGGCATCTGTATAGACTTCCACCCTCATGTGATTATTGTTCTTTAGCAATATACCTCTACCCGGGCATCTTTTCAAGTATGCTAATATTCTCTCTGCCGCAAGAAGATGAGAAGTTCTAGTGGAGTGCATGTACTGGCTAACAACACTAACTGCATAGCTGATATCCGGCCGAGTGAGGCAGAGATATAGAAGCTTTCCAACCAACTGTTGGAACATAACTTTGTCTTCAAGAGGCTCCCCACCCTCTGTACTAATCTTGTGGTTTTGTTCGATGGGTGTATCAGCCGCCTTAACACCCAACTTTCCAGTTTCTGCCAACAGATGTAGAACATATTTTCTCTGAGAGATAAAAATCCCCTGCTTGGATCTAGCAAATTCAATACCCAAAAAGTACCGTAGTGCACCAAGATCTTTCACCTCAAACTCTTGATGAAGAGCTGTTTGAGGGACTCAATCTCATGACTGTCATTTCCTGTCACCACAATATCATCAACATATACTGCTAGTAGTGTCAGAGAGGACTCCACCCTCTTGATGAATAGTGTATGATCTGACTGGGCCTGTACATAACCAAACTTTCGAAGGCCTAATCTGAACCTATCAAACCAGGCTCTAGGTGACTGCTTCAAACCATACAATGCCTTGTTCAGTCGGCAAACCTTCTTACCTGTCTCTGTATCATAGAATCCAGGAGGCAACTGCATGTAAACCTCTTCTTGTAAGTCTCAATTCAGAAAGGCATTTTTAACATCCATCTGAAACAGGGGCCAAGAATGATTTGCTGCAAGGGATAACAAAACTCGAATGGTGGTCATCTTGTCTACTGGGGCAAAGGTCTCCAAGTAGTCTATACCATAAGTCTGAGTGAACCCCTTTGCAACCAGCCAGGCTTTGTACCTTTCAATAGAGCCATCAACATTATGCTTCACAGTGAACACCCATCTGCATCCCACCGGTTTCTTTCCTTTTGGTGTGTCAATCAGTGCCCAAGTATTATTCTTCAACAGGGCATCCATTTCGATTTGCATTGCATCTTTCCATTCTGGAACTGATAAGGCTTCTTGCACTGTTGTTGGAATAGGGACATCGGCAATGGAAGTGAGATATGACCGGTAAGATGGTGACAGACGTTCATAGGATAAGAACTGTGAGATGCTGTGAGCTGTAGAAGTGGTGCAATGTCGTTTCCCTTTGCGAATGGCAATAGGGGGATCAAGGTCATCCACAGGAGGGGAAGTGGCAACAGTGAGAGGTATCTCAGTAGGCTCTGGATCTGGAGCCGCAGAAGGAACTGGAGCTGGCCGGGACTGCCGAAGACTAGGATCAACTTGCCTGCATCGCCTGTGATAGGCTCTCAACTCTGGCTCCCTCTGACCACCCTCACCACTACAACCTTCATTACCCAGTGGAATAGGTAAAGGAACAACCCCACTTCTACCAGCCCCACTTCTACTCTCACTGCTCTCCCCCTGAGGAAAGAAACTCAAAACAGCCCCACTCTCACTGCTCTCCCTCTGAGGAGAAACCCTAGGATAATAGGGTGTCTCCTCAAAGAAGATGACATCCATGGAGACAAACCGTTTCCCTGAAACCGGATCATAGCAGCAATAACCCTTTTGAGTTTGTGCATAACCAAGGAAAATGCATTTGGAGGCCTTAGGTTCAAACTTGGAATGATGAGGCCCGAGAAGTTGAACGAAACAGGTACAACCAATGGTTTTAAGGGGAACAATGAACAACTCATCGTCTGGGTATAGAAGGGAAAAGGGGGTTCTCATATCAAGGACCCGGGAAGGAACTTGATTGATGAGATAAACTGCCGTGAGGATAGCATCACCCCAGAAGCGAATAGGTACATTGGAGGTAAACATAATGCTTCTAGCCACCTCCAAGATATGCCTATTCTTCCTTTCGGCAATGCCGTTCTGCTGTGGTGTATAAGGGCAAGTGCTCTGGTGAATAACTCCCTGGCTAAGAAGGTAGGAGGTCAATGGCTGAGCAAAGTATTCCTTTGCATTATCAGATCTAAGGACTTTGATTTTGGTTCCAAACTGGGTGAGAACCATCTGATGGAAGTTTTGGTCAGAGCAGGAACCTCATCCCGAGAACGCATAAGATAGACCCAAGAAAACCGGGTATGGTCATCAACAAACAGTAGAAAATATCTGTACCCATCCATAGAAGAGATATGATATGGCCCCCAAACATCAGTATGCACAATATCAAAAGTGGAATTACTCTTTTTATTACTTAAAGAATAAGAGGTTCTACAATGTTTGGCAATCTCACAACTCTCACACCTCAACTTTGATACTCAACAGACTCAAATAAAGCAGGAAACAGACTTTTCAAAGACTTAAAAGACAAATGACCTAATCGGTTATGCCAAAGCATAGCTGAACTTACAGATTGGGAAACAAAAGACTTCTTATCCATTGACTCCTCCCGACGAGAACTCTCTCCAAGCATATAGATCCCGTTCGTCTCACGGCCAGTCCCAATCACCTTCCTCGTCTCCAAATCCTGAAAAACACATCGGTCAGGGAAAAAGGTTACTAAACAGTTCATGTGTTTGGTTATACTACTAACTGAAAGCAGGTTAGTATCAAACTTGGGAACATGCAAGACAGAAGATAAAGAGATAGTATCCGATAGCTTGATGTCCCACTTGCCCAAAATGGGAACAAGAGAGCCATCAACAATGGATACTCTATCTCGGCCAGAGGACAAGTGATAAGAAGTGAACAAAGATGGCAAGCTAGTCATATGGTCAGATGCACCTGAATCTATTACCCAGCAGTGATCAATATTACCTGGAGCTGAAGCATGGTAAGCTGAGGCTCGAGTACCTGAATGTGCAAATGCAGATGTGGCAGGAGCTGATGGTGACTGAGATGGCTGAGCTGAACTCCCAACTTCCTTTTCCAACTGTATGAGGGCAGCTCGAACAGCAGCTAAAGTCTCTAGGGATGTGCCTAATGAGGATGTTGAATCAGTGTTCATTGTCATATGAGCATTACCCTTCTTATTTCTTAGTTTTGCTGGGACCAAGTGAGGATGTAGCTTCCAACAAGTATCTTTTGTGTGCTTGGGTTTCTTGCAATGTTCACATACCAGATCCCGTTTATCTTCCTTCTTCCGGTCCCTTTCTGAGTCACCCCCCTGGCTTAGGTTTAATAGCTGTCAAGGCTGGGAAAGAGGGCTGAGGCTGCATCATGACTTTCCTCCTGGTCTCTTCACTATGCACCGGGGAGTATGCTTGAGAAAGGGTCACACTATCTCTTGTCAATATCTGTTGTCGCACAATGTCATATTCTGAATTCAAACCAGCCAGAAACTCAAATTCCTTATTCGTCTCGACTTGCTTTCTGTGAGTCTGTGCATCTTTGGGACTCTCCCACTCAAGGGTCTCTAGATGGTCAATCTCATGCCACAAGGATTTCAAGGTAGAGAAGTAGACAAAAACTGGCTTCTCTCCTTGTTTAAGGCTGTTCACCTCACACTTCAGTTCATAGGCTCTGGCAACATTAAGGGGTTGGGAATAGGTTTGTTTCACAACATCCCATATCTCTTTGGCTGTCTTTGCCCACAAGTAATTTCGACTGATATGTGGCTGCATAGAATTACACAACCATGCCATAACCAAATAGTTCTCTTGAACCCACTTGGTGTATGTTGGGTCCTCCTTGGAAGGTTCTTTCACATCTCCCAAGAGGTAACCCAGTTTTCCCCTTCCTCCAATAGCCATCATGGCTGATTGAGCCCACTCCAAATAATTTGACCCATCAAATCTCATAGTTGTAATTTGAAACCCGGTTTCAGATACACTACCATAACTGTGGTTTCCAAAACTACTTTCTCCCTGACCCTTAAACTCCATCTTTGGTCAAGACTCAGTGGCTACAAACTGTTAGAGCCATTATACCAGAAAACAGAGTCAAATAAGCAAGTCTGAAATCTGATCCGAAACCAACACAAATCTGATCTGATCCGATTTGAAACCAACCCAAATCTGATCTGAAATCAATCGCCTATCACAGTATATGCAAGAAATCAACTCAAATCTGATCTGAAATCAATCGGCATGCAGAGTACCAGGCAGCCTATCAATCTGAGATGTTATTTTCTGAAATCACTACTGTGGGGCCCACTGCTGCGAGAGCAAAATTAGGGTTTCAACTATAGGTCTGAAGTAAGTGCTCAGCTGCACTCTCCAAGCAGTCCGCACAAGTGGGACTTGTCGTAGGGCAATATGAAACCCTAAAAACTAATCACCTTTGAAGAGGGGGGTTCGGCCCAACAGTCAAACCCTAGAAACAAACTTAAACACAGTTCGGCAAGCCAAACCCTAGAACAAACTTGAACACAGTTCGGCCCTTCTTTCTAGATAGGTTCAACCTATCTCGATTGATTGCAGTCTCTGAAACTCTGTAAAAAAAAAAACTTGTGTACTTCGGTTTACTGTCTTCTAGGGTTACTTGAACCCTAACCTTCGCTGCCTCTTCCTGATTACCAACTCTCTGCAAGCCGCGGCAAGTCTTCAACTGCTGCGAACCTCTCCTGGTAATCTCCAAGATTCAGCCACCGAAAAACTTCTTCAAAGCTTCCAGCCCTAGCTAGTCCTCGTGTGGTCGGCTGGACTAGACACACATGAGAAGCCCTAGATAGGCTCTGATACCAAGTAGAAGATCAAGACTGTAATCAGTCTTGAATCCTAATAGGTTTTAGGTTTGCAAAACAGAAGAAAAGTGAGAGTAAGGAGAGAGAATAGAAGAGAAACAAGAGAACACAAGTTGTTGAAAGGAGGGACAGATTCTTATTGATCTGTCGCCGCCACTCTCTTAATATTTATAGGTTATGTTTAGTACATAATGGAAAGGACACATCTGCCCTTGGCACTTACATAATAAATAAAGTAAATAAAAGCTGAAATAAATAACAACTGAATTAACAAACTGACACTACTATAACTGAAACAAATAACTACACTGCTGTCCTACGAACAAAGTGGGGACCACTGTAGTGGGACCCACATCAGTGTTCTCTACAGAATGCAGTGCTAAGGATTGTGAGGTATTTGAAAGGAGCTCCTGGCCGTGGTTTGCTGTACAAAAGTGGCGGAAAACTGGAAGTAGAAGGATACACCGATGCTGATTGGGTAGGTTCTATGTCTGATAGACGGTCTACCACAGGCTATTGCACCTTTCTGGGGGGTAACTTGGTAACGTGGAAAAGTAAGAAGCAAACAGTTGTGGCAAGAAGCAGTGCAGAAGTAGAATATAGGGCTATGGCACAGACTGCTTGTGAATTAGTGTGGCTAAGGAACCTTGTACAGGAGATATGATATGACATCAGTACTCCAATGAAGCTCTATTGTGACAATCAGGCAGTGGTTCATATCTCTTTGAATCCGATATTTCATGAAAGAACCAAGCACATCGAAGTTGACTGTCATTTTGTGAGAGAGAAGGTGCTGAATGGAGTGATAGAGACTGCATATGTTACTACGGGAAACCAGTGGGCAGACTTGTTTACAAAAGGTTCGAGTCGGGGGAGAGTGGACTACATATGTAACAAACTGGGATTATATGATATATACTCACCAGCTTGAGGGGGAGTGTTAGTGAAGGGGTATTTCGGTCTTTGTACCTGTTGAGAATGCTGATGTGTACTATTATGTTAGTTCGAGTGCCTCTTACTTAAATAAGGGCACTTATGCCTTCTCTAATTATATTAATAATATAATAACAGGTTTGGCCGAAACTAGGGTTGACTTTTCCCTAATTCGAACCAGACCTTTTCTCTTCTTCTTCCTCTTTCTTCCTTCTTCTTTCCTCTCTTCCTTCTTGCTGTTTACTTTACTTTTCAGCTAACAAACGAAGCAGACTTCTAGGGCAGGCCGAACTTCAACAACTTTCAAGTTAATGAAATTTTATTTTTACCATAAAAAGGACCATTACTAACACAACCCCTCAGGTTAGGGAGTATATATCATATAACCCAGCTTGCTTGTGATAAAAATCCATCCTTGCCTTGCATGCCTTAGTGAATAGGTTAGCCAATTGATGTCTGACTTGACATAAGGAGTATCCACTTTACCACCTTGAACTTTCTCACTATTGTAATTCTAGTAGTAAGTGTCATAGGGGCATTTCTTTCTGTCCTTATGATGTGCCATACTAATGCCCTAATATAAAAAAGAACTGAGTTTCAGCAGCCTAGCTTTTTGAAGCCACTTTCTCTCTTTTTCTTCTTCTGTCTTCTTCCCTTCTCTTCTTGTTTCTACTTGGATCATATGGTATCGGAACATTTTTTTGCTTGGGGATCACACAAAAGGAAGTTTGGAGTGCAAGAAATCTTTCTTCCACGTGTTTGTAGATTGTTGGATCCTTCTACCGCCAAATATGACTCTTGCATGCCTGTTGTGATTGCATTTGGCTATTGCTGAATGTGTGTTTAGTATTTCTGATTGTTGCTTGAAGACTGTGTGACCATTGTTCGCAAAGTTGAAGGCTGTGGCTGAATCGACTAGGTGTTTTAGGGTTTCCCTTGATAGTTTCTTTTTGTAGTTGAAAGAATTTATTGTTCACTTTAATTTTTTTTTTGTGGATGTTTGTGCTTCTGTAACAGTTACAACCAAGTTCTTTTGTGTTTTTGGAGTGTTTTCTTCTTTGAAAGTGAAGAATATCTGTAGAAGTTATCAACTATGGCTATTGAAGACTTGGCCACTTCTAGGATTTCTTCTTCATAGCCTATGCTGAATGGTTGGGTGGACAGGTTGAAATTTTCCCATTACTCTTGTTCATTCGAATTACATAGAATGGTCCAAGGGTATCACGTTGGTTATCATTGCTAGGGAAAACTGGTTTCATCAATGGTGAGGTTAAAGAACCTAAGTATGGAATTGCGATGAGTGCTCTTAAGGGGAATGGTCCTAATAAAAAAGTACTTATTGCATATGGAAAGAAGTCTCATGTGCAATGAATGCTCCTGGGTGCGGGGCAGATGAATGCTCTTCTCATTTGTGTGTTTGAGCTTGTGTCTTTATATATTTTATATATGGATGTGTCCTTTAAGTGTGAGTTTTTCTAGCTTTCTTCTCCTCTGGGTGAGTAGAATAGAGGAGAAGAAGATTCTACCGGTCCAATTTCCTTTTTTCACAAATCCTGCTCCTTTTAATGTTTTGTTTTGTTTTTTTTTTTTGTGAAACTGCTGTCCGGAAGAGCATTGTTTTAAAACATAGAGGCGCGACACGAGGCATTCCACTACCTAGAGGCATGAGGTGTTGTTCAGAACATAAGAGGCATAAGCCTCCTTAAGAGGAGGGGGACGGGGGATGAGGAGGGAGGAGGAAGAAGATGAAGAAAAATCTCATTTTTCTTTATTTTTAATAAAAATATTTTATATTATGAAAAAATGAAGATGCAAAGCACTAGTTGAAAGGGGGTCTTGTTGTACTCGGGGCGTACGCCTCCCATGCCTTTTAAAACAATTGGGATAAAAGGATGTGGAGCAACCGAGCAACATGAACTGTGCAGTCAACATCATTAGATTATTTATAGGCAGATCCCTCTTAGCTAGGTGCCTTTGTTCCCATTGATATCCCTAATTGTATTTCAATTGATGATTATGTTGATGATGTTGACATTCCTTTTGCAAAAAGAAAGGGTGTCGGGTCATGCCCTACTAAATATCCTAATGGTCATTACATATTCTATGAAAATCTAACCTTCCTTTTCTTCTTTGCTATGTACAATGTTTCTATTCCTTGAATTGTTGCAGAAGCTTGGTCACTTCTTAAATGGTCAAACACAATTAAGGAAGAAATTAGTGCTATTCATAAAAATGGTATTTTGGAGTTGGTAGATCTTCTTGAAGGTAATGGTGTTAGATAGTTTTGCCCTTAGCTCTAATCAGATTGATGTATCTTTTGACATTTATTGTAAATGAATAAAGTACATAATTGATTTATGTCATTGTGGTTTCTGTGTAATACCCTTAAACTGGACACTTATGAGACTCGTGTAGGGTGGATTGTCTCGGCTACCAGGGTGAGAC
Source organism: Nelumbo nucifera (assembly GCF_055504915.1). Classification (NCBI taxonomy): domain Eukaryota; kingdom Viridiplantae; phylum Streptophyta; class Magnoliopsida; order Proteales; family Nelumbonaceae; genus Nelumbo; species Nelumbo nucifera. The sequence goes on from NC_142652.1 coordinate 46,709,944, forward strand.
CTGAGGTACATGTAGTATGGGTTTTTCTTGAAACCGTAAACCGGACCAAAATTCTAGTATTGCCCTGGACCTTTGAGATAGATGGGCAAAACTGGAATGTTAAACTGCAGATAAGATAAGGGAATATCCTTATCATTGAAAGAGTCCAAATCCAAATAAAGGCAATTGGTTGCAAATGGATCTATAAGAGGAAGAAGGGCCCTGATGGTAAAGTTGAGACCTATAAAGCTCGTCTTGTGGCGAAAGGGTACACTCAGAAAGAGTGAATTGATTATGAGGAAACCTTTTCTCCTGTGGGCATGTTTAAATCTATTATGATTCTGCTAGCTATAGTAGCATACCATGATTACGAGATTTGGCAAATGGATGTCAAAACCGGGTTCCTGAATAGAGATCTTATTGAAGATATCTATATGCAGCAACCGCAAGGTTTCATAGCTGCAGTTCAGGAACACATGGTATGTAAATTCAACCAATCCATATATGGGCTTAAGCAAGCTTTAGGAGTTGGAACATCCGGTTTGACTCTACCGTCAAACAGTTTGACTTTGAGCAAAATCCGGATGAGCCCTGTGTTTACATGAAGACCAGTGGGGATAAGGTTACGTTCTTGGTTCTGTATGTAGATGACATTCTACTCATAGGGAGTGATGTAAGAATGTTAACTACGGTGAAAGTGTGGCTTTCACAACAATTCTATTGCAAATTCCACAACCGAGGTTGAATACATTGCCGCAAGTGAAGCTGCTAAGGAAGCTGTTTGGATGAAGTTCATTTAAGAATTAGGAGTAGTTCCTTTTAGCACATCACCCATTCCATTGTTGTGTGACAACACTGGATCCATTGCTCAGGATAAAGAGCCATGAGCCCACTCGAAGTCGAAGCACATCGAGAGGAAGTACCATGTACTGCGGGACATAGTTGGAAGAGGGGACGTCCTGATTCAGAAGGTAGCATCATCGGAAAATGTAGTAGACCCATTGACTAAGCCACTGGCACGAAAAGTATTTGAGAAACACGTGGAAAGTATGGGACTCCGTTTTGTATCCGATTGGACCCAAGTGCAAGTGGGAGCTGTTAGACAGTTATGCCCTTAGCTCTAATCGGATTGATGTATCTTTTGACATTTATTGTAAATGAATATTAATTCATGTCATTGTGGTGTGTTTTTGTGTTATATCCTTAAACTGGACACTTATGAGACTTGTGTTAGTTTAGAATCTTCACAACCGTTGGATGGATCTGGGGAGATTTATCCTGCCAAGGCTGACACTAATGTACCGCCAAGTTGGTTGGGGTGACTTGTCTCAGCTACCAGGGTTAGACTTGTGGTATATGTAGTGTGGGTTTTTTTGAAACCTGAACCAGACCAAAATTCTAGTATTGCCCTGGACCTTGGAGATAGATGGGCAAAACTGGAATGTTACACCCGACCCCTAGACTCGATTATGGTACTGCACTATGTGTTGGATTGGGCTTTCTTTGATATGCCAATCAGTGAGATCCTTAGAGGGGGTCAAAACCTGGGTATGTTGGGATAGACTGAGAATTCAAGTGGGTGATCATAGTAACAGGATCAACCCCTTTGTCAAACAAAGTGAATGATTGGGGAATGTACTCTCTCTAATGGAAACTGTTGAAATTTGTTTTTGCAAAAATATATATGGAGATATACATATATATATATATGTATGTATTATGGTTTCAAAATGTTTGTAAAAGGTTTTAATTCCCCGAATCCATGTGAGTAGAGATTGTAACACTGTTCCTTGCAGCCGAAGGAGAGGTCCTCTCTTGTCAGGCATTGTTTGATCATTATGGGTTGAGAGGTTTAAGTGTAAGACCATTGAGGGTAATACCTGATGGGCTAATCTTGCATATGCCCACAGTGCATGGGTTTTCATAAGGTGGCTGGACCCAAGGACCATTTAGTGTAAATGTTGGGCCCATTAAGAGCCCATGGTAATGGACTCAGGGGTTCATTGTGTCTTACATTGAATTTGGCCAGACCTTGTAACAACGGCTGGGCTGAACCCATGTGACTGATGTGTAGATCATTGTTTGAGTCCCACGCCATACAAAGAGAGCCAACTGGGCAGCAGGTTAAGAGGTTAAGTGAGCACATAAACTTAATGGACCTAAAGCCCAATTTCGAAATGGGTTAATTAGACTAATTAAATAGGGGTGAATCTAGGTTTGGATCAGCAGATAAGGATAAGAGGATAAGTCTTATCCACTTAAAGAGTCGAGATCCAAATAAAGATTTGAATAAGGAAATTCCTAATTTGATTAGGATTAAGTTGATCTTAAACTGCATATACGATAAGGGATTATCCTTATTACTTAAAGAGTCCATATCCAAATAAAGATTTGGATCAGGAAACTCCTAATTAGATTAGGAGGTTGTCTCTTTAAGGCTATAAATAAGAGAGCAAGGCGGACATGCAAAAGACACCAGACAAGACACAACAAACTATAAAGTTCTTCCCTGTTCTTGCCGCCCCTACCCAATTCGATCTCCACTTGTGGGAGTGATCAAGAATTGTTCTTGATATTGTTTCTTGGCAGAAGAAGCAATTTGAAGTCGTGTTCACCAGCCCTCTACTCCATTCTTACTGAAGAATTCGGTTCTTGCTGAAGAGCCGTCCTGCTGATCCTGTTTCACCTCACACTGTGTCATTTTCAGTGGAAGCAGGTTTTGGTTTTCTCCTTGGGTGTGAACACCTCCATTGGGAGTTAATGCTACTCCATGTCAAGTATATCCTTCTCCTTTTTGGTTTCAGATCTGGTCTGGTTTGGTTCAAGATTGATCGTTGAAAATGCAGTTTTCTAAAATAGGGAAAGCGATTCCCAGATGGGAGAGAGAGATTTTTGAATTTTCGCCCAACCTCCTTGTAGGGTTCAGCCATCCATATGATGGATCTCTCATCCCTTTCAAATGGACCGTTTGGGTGTAAATGGATGTTTTTTTTAGTGAAGCACAAAGTAGATGGGATGATGGAAAGATATAATGTTAGATTGGTGGAAAAGGGGTACACATAGGTGTATGGAGTTGGTTATGTTAAGAGATTTGTTTTGGTGGCCAACATGAACTCCATCCGGATTCTTCTATCATTGGCTATTAATTTAGATTGGGATATTCATCAATTAGATATAAAAAATGCCTTCTAAAATGGTGACCTTCAAGAGGAAGTGTATATGCTTTAGCCTCCCATATTCCAAGCTAAAGGTAGTGAGCATTAGCTATGCAGTTTTTATGGGTTAAAGTAGTCACCCAAAGTCTAGTTCTCCACGTTTCATCTAGCCTTACAATGGATGGGATTCAAGAAATTCTAGTTAGAGCACACCCTTTTTGTTATGAGGGATCAAGGGAAAGTTGCAACTTTAATTGTTTATGTTGATGACATTGTTATCATTGGAAGCTAGGACTTTGAGATACAAATGTTGATGGATTTAGGCACATAGTTTGAACTAAAGGATCTAGGGCCCCTATATCATTGGAAGCTAGGACTTTGGAGCTTCTAAAACCTTCTCTTTTCTTCTCTCTTCTTCCCTTCTTCTCTTCTTGTTTTTACTTTGAGTATAATTTTATGGTGTTTTGATTATCACAATAAAGATGCTTTGGGGATGGATATGGTAATCATATGTCTTTTAGTCGATGCTTTGTCCACATTTCTCAAATAGTCGTTTTGATAATAAAATGAAAAAAAAGAAAAATTATAAAAAGAAGAGAGAAGAAATTACAATTGGATGTGATGATTACTGAATAGTTTGCATTTGTTCAAAGATAGTGTGGTTCATTGCCAAATACTCCACTTCTGCACTTGACTTGAGCAATGATGTTTTGTTTCTTACTCCTTTTAAGAGACAAGGTTCCTTCCAAGAAATATACAGTACCTCATTGTAGAGATCTAATCCAAAGGTGAACATTCCTACTTTGCATTAGAGAACACTTTTGAGATATCACATCACTTTGTAGATGGCTTCTAGACGAGGAGCTCTTGGAGAATACATAAATTCGCCGATGACACTAAATGCAAATGAAATGTTTGGCCTTGTAATAGATAAATATTTTAGTTTGCAACCAATCTCTTGTATTGACTTGGGTCATTATTCAACTCCTCTGATCAGAAACAACTTTATTATTGGGATCCATTTGAGTTGTGATGGGTTTGGATCCCAACATCCCTGCTTCTATCTATATTTGGTTGTGGCTGGATTAAATTTGAATTCTATTTGAGTACAGCCCTATCAGCACGGTTGTCAAGGCATTTAGGTTATTCTGAGTGACATTTAGGTGCCTAGGCGATAAAAGTTTTATAATATAAAGAATCAACTTTTCTCTAGTTCTTTAGTTTTATATCCCGTTCATCATGCATATTAATTGAAAAAAATAGCAATATTATATACAGCCTTGCAGATACAATATTATTACTTTTCACCACAATATTATTGTGATAGAACAAGAATTGGAAGAAATTGATGTCTTTCAATTGAGAAAATAGTACATTTATATACAACTTTGTAGATACTAAAAAGGAAGAAAATCATATAGCCTTGCAGATACAGAAGAGGAAGAAAATCATACAGCCTTGTAGATACTAAAATAGGAAGAAAATCAAAGAAAGAATAATTCCTATGATCAAGCTATTCCTAATTTGGCTAATACTACATATTTACAGCCTATAATTTCGTAACACTCCCCCTCAAGATGGAACATAGATGTCAATCATGCCCAGCTTGTTACAAATATAAGAAATCCGAGCTCCATTAAGAGCTTTTGTAAAGATATCTCCTAACTGCTCTCCAGTCTATCTCAATATGTTTAGTTCGTTCATGAAAAATTGGATTCGAAGCAATATGAATCGCAACTTGATTATCGCACCATAGATTCGCTGGAACTGAGACTTTAAGACCGACTTCAGTTAAGAGTTGAGAAACCCACATAACCTCACACGAAGCTTGTGCCATTGCTCTATACTCAGATTCTGCACTAGGTCATGACACCACATTTTGTTTCTTACTCTTCCACGAAACCAGATTACCACCAACAAAAACACAATAGCCAGTAGTGGACCTTCGATCAATCTTGAAACTTGCCCAGTCCGCATCAGAAAAAGACTCATAATTACTTTGATCATGATTCCGATACAGTATCCCCCGTCAAGGAGCTCCTTTCAAGTAACACAAGATTTGTTCTAAGGCTGCCCAATGATGTAGGATAGGACATAAATTGACTTACAATACTAACTGAGTAAGCAATGTCAGGACGAGTCACTGTGCGATAGTTCAACTTTCCAACTAATCTTCTATATCGTTTAGGACCATCAAAAGCATCTCCATCCTTTGTGAATTGTTGGTTAGGAAGCATTGGAGTACTGCATGGTTTGACTCCCAGTTTCCCAGTTTCTGTTAGTAGGTCCAAAACATACTTCCTCTGAGATAGGAAAATTCTCTCTCATAGTAGTATTACTTCATGAACTACTGAAACAGATGCTGTTGATTAAATTGGTCTTTTTTTCTGCTGTCATGTAATTTTTTTTGCCAGTAATGAGTCGGTTCTGTTCTGCATTTCAGGGAATTGAATTGTTGGTTAGGAAGCATTGGAGTACTGCATGGTTTGCCTCTTTTACTCCTTTCCACCTCAATCCCCAAGAAGTATTTTAGGTGCCCCAAATCTTTAGTATTGAATTGGCTCTGCAAGAATGATTTCAAGGATGAGATTCCCTTCGTGTCACTCCCAGTGATAACAATATCATCTACATATACAACAAGTAGAAAGATGCCAAATGTGGATTTCTTATAGAAAGCAGTATGGTTAGATTTGCACTTCCTCATCCCAAACCTCTCTACTGCCTTACTGAATTTTCCAAACCAAGCTCGAGGACTCTGTTTTAGTCTATACAACGATTTTTGAAGACGACAAACTTTCTCAGACTCCCCCTGAGTAACAAACCCAGGCGATTGCTCCATATAAACCTTCTCCTGAAGAACTCCATGTAGGAAAGCATTTTTAATATCAAGCTGGTAAAGGGGCCAATCATATGTAGTTTCCAGAGAAATAAATAATCGAACTAAAGTTAATTTTTCCACAGGGGAGAAAGTATTAGAATAGTCCACTCCATATGTCTGTGCATAGCCTTTGGCCACTAGACGATCCTTTAGGCGAGCCACTGATCCATCAGAATTAAATTTGATTGCAAAGACCCACTTGCATCCAACTGCTTTCTTACCAGCAGGTAAATCAATCAGATCCCAAGTACCATTCTCAGTCAAGGCATTCATTTCCTCAAGCATGGCATCATGCCACCCAGGATGGGATAAAGCTTGGTGAACAGATTTGGGAATCTCTACAGAATCAAGAGAGGCAACTAACAAACAAGAAGTAGAGGACAAACGATCATAGGTAACATAAGAGGAAATTGGATAAGTACAATGACGTTTACCTTTCCGAAGAGCAATAGGTAGATCAATATCACTGGGCATTGGATCCGATGACGAAGAAGAGACCGGTGCCAGACTTGTCACAGGAGGATTAGGTCGTCGAGAATAGACTTGAGTAATAGGTAGTTTTGGTTGAGAAGGTGGTTGTGGGGTTATTGGATGAACACTAGCATCTGGACCGGTGACATGATACACTAGTAGATCATCATCCTCTTATGGACACAGGTGTAGATGGAGCAGTAAAGAAATGAAGATGTTCATGGAATGTAACATCAGCTGACACAAGATACCTGTTCAAGAGAGGAGAAAAACACCTGTACCCTTTTTGGAGACAAGAGTATCCCAGGAAGACGCATTTTAATGACTTGGGGTCCAATTTGGAAACCTGTAGACGAACATCACGAACAAAATAAGAACATCCAAAGATACAGGGTTTAACAGGAAACACAGATTTATTAGGAAACAAAATCTTATAAGGGATTTGATCATTTAGAACAGTGGAAGGCATGCTATTAATCAAAAAACACGTTGTAGAAACAACATCAGTGCAAAACTGTTTAGGAACATGTATTTGAAATAAAAGAGCCCTGGCAGTTTCAAGAAGATGTCTATTTTTTCTCTCAGTGACTCCATTTTGAGATGGAGTATCAACACAAGATGATTGATGGAGAATTCCATTCTGAGCCATGTAAGTCTGGAAGGAATCAGAGAAATATTCTTTGGCATTATCATTTCGCAATGTTTGTACAGACACATCAAACTGAGTTTTTATTTCAGCACAAAAGGTTTTAAAATGTGAAAGCAACTCAGAACGAGATTTCATTAAATAAAGCCAAGTCATACGAGAAAAATCATCTACAAAGGTAACAAAATATCGAAATCCAGTCTCAGACATAATAGGACAAGGTCCCCAAACATCTAAATGTACTAACTCAAAAGCATGACTAGGCCTTCTATTAACGCGAGAAACAGACGATAGACGATGATGTTTTGCAAACTGACAAGACTCACAATCTAAAGAAGATACATCATGAAACTGAGGAGATAACTTCTTTAACAAAGGTAAAGATGGATGCCCCAACCGACAATGAGCTTCAAAAGGAGATAAAGTATTGGAACAAGCAATGGTCTGAGGTTCCTGGGTATCCAAAATGTACATACCTCCTGATTCTCGTCCTTTACCAATAATCCTCTTTGTCATAAGATCCTGAAATAGACAATGATTAGGAAAGAATGAGATACAACAGTTAAGAGTACAAGTGAGTTTGCTAACAGATACCAAATTAAAAGAAAATTTTGGTAAACTCAATACGGATGACAAAGAAACTGTTGGTATGGGATTGATAGTGTCAGAACCAAGGACAGAAGAAATAGAATCATCTGTTAAGGTGATTGAAGAAGGAAAAGTGTGTGATTGGAAAGTGGAAAAGAGACTAGGATTACGTGTCATATGATCTGTTGCACTAGAATCAATGACCCACTGAGAGGAAGAAGAAAGAAGACATGTATTGGTTTTACCTGACTCAGCAAGGGCTGTGATGGACTGAGAGGAGTTCTTTAATGCCTCTTGATACTGGGTAAATTTCGCATACTCATCTGTAGAAATTGTAATGGTCTGATCTGACGATGGATGAGTAGCATCGTAGTTACAACATGAGCTGAGTGAGACCCAGAAGACTTCTGGTTTTTCTTTAGCAATTTCTGGCAAGTCCTTTTAGTGTCCTGGTTCATGACAATAGTAGCAAACTACTCCCCCTGTGGCCTGAGTTCCAGCATTCCGACCACTATTACTGCCACCTCTGCTACTATTCTGAGAACAAGACCGACCACTATTCTGACTGACAAGTGCACTAGGTTATTGTATAGGTGAGGTATGGGAACCAATATCTGTACGAAGGACCCTAGTAAAGACCTCTTTTAAAGAGGTAATCTCAACATTAGATTGAATATGTGACTTAGCACCATCAAATTGAGGATTAAGGCCAGCCAGAAAACTCATAATAGCCATCTGTTCACGTTGAGTCTGCTGAACTTTGATATCAATACTGAAAGGTAACAAGGCGTTCAATTCCTCATAAGTGCGTTTGAAATTCATGAAATAGGTCTGAAGAGACTGATCCTGTTGTTTAGCCCGATAAAATGTCTTGCAAACATAAAAAATACGGGAAATATTTTCTTTACTAGAGAACAGAAAAGCCAAATATTCCATTAGTTCTTTTACAAACTCACAGTGAGAGACATGACCGTCGTACTCATTCTCAATAGAATTGCGAATTTGCAAAAACAATTGAGCGTCAATCCTTAGCCATTCAGTGCGAGTCTCATTAGTAGGAGGGTCCTTAGTCAGATGGTTGTCCTTAGAGATACTCCTTAATTACAAATGATCAGTCTTACTCCAGTCTAAATAATTAGTTCCGTTTAGTTTTTGTTCAGTGATTTTAGACAGAATGGGGATAACACTAGGCATAGCCAAGTTCTTTTGTTCAACCGCCATCATAAACACAGGAAAATAAACTTTTAACAACCAGCAAAGCCAATAAAACACACTTAAACAAAATCGGCAGCAAATGCAACACCCAAACAACAAGAAACCACAACTGGCGGCACTGAAATATCAACTGTATAAAAAGAACAGAGAAGAAAGACTTTTCTGATGGGCAAACAAACACCACAGGAGTAACATCGAGGCTGAGGCGATCGTCGGAAAAGAGACTGGTGAAGGTGGGTAGGCCGATCTGGGGACTCCTCTTCCTTTGGTAGGGGCGGTGAGATGCAAATGTCACTCAGAATGGGTGACCTAGAGATCACAGCTGCTGCTCACTTGGCCAACGTAAAGAATTCAAAGCTGCTCACTTGGGTAGCAGATGGAAGAAAACCAGGAATTAGTTTCAGATTGGAATTGGTGTCTCCAGCTCTGATACCATGTGATAGAACAAGAATTGGAAGAAATTGATGTCTTTCAATTGAGAAAATAGTACATATATATACAGCCTTGTAGATACTAAAAAGGAAGAAAAGAAAATCATACAGCCTTGCAGATACAAAAAAGGAAGAAAATCATACAGCCTTGTAGATACTAAAATAGGAAGAAAATCAAAGAAAGAATAATTCCTATAATCAAGCTATTCTTAATTGGGCTAATACTACATATTTACAGCCTATAATTTTGTAACAATTATCAACATATGCAATAAGAATAGTAACCAACTTTCCATTCTTCATGAACAAAGGGTGATTTTGATTGGGATTTCTCAAAACTAACTCTTTGTAATGCTTTTATAACTTGTCAAACCATGCACATGGTGATTGTTCCAAGGAATGTGCCTTGGGAAACTTTCTAAGATCTATATCTTCCCAAGGTGTTGAAGGTGCCTTATCCCACTATTTTTTCCAAAAAAATGCCTTTTGGCCTAAAATGGTGGGAAGATATAAAAAAATGAAACTAGAATTAAAAAATATATGTTATAGAAGAATATAATTATATATTTTGAATTTGTGCATATAATCAATATTATTATGTATATATCATATAATTGTGCATATAATATAATATAATATATATGTTATATTATGTTACATGATAATATAATATAAAATAAAAAATGTTATAGCATAATATGATTATATATTTTGAACTTCAAACTCTGTCTTGAACCCAGGTGAACTTCTGATTGTGAACCTCTCCTTTTTCCTGGTTGATGCCTAGTCTGGTTCCCTAAAGATAGTTTCATGCCATACAATGCATTCCTAAGTTTACAAACCGTATCATCTTGCTTCTCGAGATAAAACCCCGGTAGCAACATTATATACAACTCATTTACATCACCATTCAGGAATGCATTTTTCACATCAAATTGCCATAATGGCCAATTAAAATGAGCAACCAATGAAGCTAGAATGTGTATAGATGGCATCTTTGCAACTGGAGAAAAGTTTCTCCATAATCAACTCCATAAGTTTGTGTGAAACCCTTTGCTACCAACCTGGCCTTATACCTTTCAATACTTCCATCTGACCTATACTTCACTATGAAAACCCACTTACAACCAACAGGTGTCTTCCCTCTATGTAAATCAACCACCTCCCATGTCTCATCTTGAACAAAGCATCGATTTCACCTTGCATAGCTTCTCTCCACGTAGGCATTTTCATAGCCTTGGTTACAGACTTGGGAATAGGAATAGAAGAAATAGAGGCCACAAGAGAGACATATCTAGGGTACAACTGATCATAAGAAATATAAGAGGCTACACTACGTGTAGCAGAAGAAGATGAAACTTGTCTTTTTCCTTTCTAAGAGCTATAGGCAGGTCAAGGTCATAAATAGTAGCAGCAGGGACATTAGAAATAGGGAGAACAGTAGCACCTAGAGAATCAAAACTAAGAGTTTTCTGAAGAGGCTAAGGCACAACAGGAGTGTCGCTAGAGCCTTTGTTCTCAAAGGAGACTTGAAGTGGGTATTCTTAACCTTTTTCTCTCATACATCTGTAGCTATCTCTCTAGAATAGCTTCAAGAACAGGAACAGGAAATGGTATTTCAAGTTCTCTTAGATTATTCTCACCTTCCCTCTCGCCCTGGGTATAATAGGGTGTGGACTCAAAAAAGGTGACATCCACAGAGACATACCTCTTCCTTGTTATAGGATCATAACAATAGTATCGTTTTTGATTTTGTGCCTATCCCAAGAAAATACTTTTAATTGCCTTGGGATCAAATTTCGACTTGAGAGGACCAAGAATATGGACAAAGCAAGTGCACTCAAAAACATGTAAGGAAGTAACAAGGAGCTCATGACTGGAATGCAAAAGTCTAAAGGAAGTTTTAAAACCCAAAACCTGGAAAGGAACTTTGTTGATGCGATACACAACCGTATGGATTGCATCATCCCAATAAAAAATGGGTACACAAGAACTAAACATATTAGTCTGGGACACTTCTAGTATATGTCGATTATTTCTCTCTACCACCCCATTCTGTTGAGTATACACAAGAACTCTGATGAACAATACCATGATCCAACAACAATTATCCAAATAGGAGGTAAGATTCTTCTCAAAGTATTCCTTAGCATTATTAGATTGGAATACCTTGGTGTGTCTATAGAATTGTGTAATAACCGTTTGGTTAAATTGTTTAACCAAAGCAGGAACCTCATCATGGGGTTTCTTAAGATAAACCCATGAATAGAGGGAGAAGTCATCAACAAAATAATAAGAAGTATTTATATCCACCCAAGCGAGGAATATAATATGGTCACCACACATCACAATGAAGAACAGGTTGACAGGAACCTTTAGAACTTCAAGAAATAGAGATTAGAATCTGCCAACCTCTCAGTCTTCTCCTAATAAGAAAACCCGGTCTAGTCAATTGACTCTAAGGTCACTAATAGACCCAAGAAAAATCAGTGGGTAGCAACACTAACTTCTCCAAAAGTCACCAAACCAGGCACCAACTAAACTATCGATCCAGCCCAAAAACTATCTTATGCCGTCAGGTGGACTAAGATTGCATGAGAGAATGAAAAACAATAATCAAGACTTGTCTCCGATACCAAGTTGTTGATCACAACTGTTCAGATCACAAACTATACGTGAATGTCTGAGTTTTAGTAGTGAAGAAGAATAAATAGAGAGAAGAGAAAAGAAGAGATGGGAAATGTAGGTTGTGGAGACCAGATCATTGGGGTTGTTAGTGACCACTTAAAACTAAAGTGGTCATGTGACCACTTAAAACTATACAACATAAAGGTAAAATAACAATAGGGCCCAAGCCCAATATGAAAAGAAAACATAAACATGAAATAATAAGGCCCAAATAGACTAGACTGTCAACACTCTTTTCTACAAAAGCTAAATAGAGCAGAATGGTGGATCAGGATTCATGTAGCTGATCCCATATAGTTGGATGTTGAAACAACTGGACAAGGCTTTGTTGTGTTGAGTTGTTCTTTTTCCAAAATTCAGTTATAATGCTCGTTTCTGTGAATGTCTGTGTTGTCTTTCCTTTTTATTTGTTCATTACTTTAGTTACTTTTACTGTTTGTATTTATACTTAAGACTATCTTAAGTATTGTTATTCTACCAATTTTGCATTCAAATTTCATGATTTCACCACCTGCTTGTACAGCTTGTGCATCTTCATGCCAGAGACCCAGTGTTGGAATATTGTCCCCATATGATGCGCAAGTTCAGGCTATTCAGGACATGGTATCTAGCAGAATTGAGCGTAAATCTGATTTTTCCTTGTGGATGAAGGCTTTTCATAAAATTGAAAGCAGCGAGGAGGATGTGATAATAATTTCTATGGTAAGATGTAATGAGAATGGATATGTTGGGATACCGTCTGATCCTCATCTTACAAGTAATATTCTGACCAGGGCAAGGTATTGAATATTGATGATTTCATTGTTAAATTTTCTGCCTCTACTAGAGCATCTGCAATCAATTTTAGATATATGTCTAGAATTTTATATTGTTTTGGTTTGTTGAATTGCAGGAAATGCCTTTGGATTGTTGGAAATGAGTTAACTTTGGCTAGAGGTCCTTCCATCTGGAAAGACCTTGTGCTTGATGCGAAAGAACGTGGTTGTTTCTTCCAAGTTGGGGAGGATAGACAATTGGCTGGAGTAATTTTAAATATCAAACAAGAGTTAAATCAGCTTGATGATTTGTTGAAAGATGACACTGCACTTTTCAAGAAGACAAAGTGGAAGGTTTGATATGTGGATACTAAAGACAGGTGGATTGTGTTTGGATTGGGGTGTAATTGGAAAAAGTGGGTGGAAAAGGTTTTGATCATCAGTTGCCTTCTACTTTCCACTGTTTTTCTATGAAAAAAGGAAGACATGGAGACTGGAAAGTAGCAGACATTTTCTGTCAAATTTATACCATTCTACTTCCATCCCCAAAATCCAAACAGAGCCTTTCATTTTTATGTATCAATAAATAGTATATTATGTATCTTCATTTTTACCTTTCATAGATGAGTTTGAAAGATTTGTTGCATTAAGCACTTGAGTCCTATCATCAATTAACTAATAGGACACTTTTTTTTATTAAAAAGATTTGTGCTATACCCTACTGGGAAACCAAAGTTGGAACAACATTTAGGCTGAGGAAACATCAAGTGATTTTCATGCATAGGGATCACTAAACTGAACAGTTATGTCTGTTGGCTTGTTGGTCCTTTGCCTCTTTAACTGTGTTGAATGGACTCTCCTAAATTGGCTGTCTGTTTGGATGAATGCAATTTGACATAAATGAATAGCTAATATACTGGCTGAATGCAAGTCTTTTATATCAAATGCTACCTGTTAATAAAGGCCTATTTTTGGGCCCCCTTTTGCAGGTATATGATCGATTTGAAAATATATTTACTATTGTAATAGTATAAGCATTTTCATATATCTGTCTCGGAGGCCATGATTTATCATCTTTTCAAGTCAAGACTCCTGGACACATGTAATTACTTTTACTTCCATGACTTGTCCATGGTGTTTCTTTGTGACATTTGTTTGTGCCTAACTAATTTCTTGTGTCTGATTTGCATATTCAACAACATGATTAATGTTGAATCTGTTGTTAGTTTATAATAGTAATCCTTATTCTGATCTTACGGTCAATATGCAGATTTTATTCAGTGATAACTTCAAGAAGTCTTTCATTTCTTTGAGGACTCTGTTGTGCAAGCAACTAGTTATTGGGTTCTTGTTAAAGCTAGCAAATGGTTGGCGTCCAAAGCGCACATACCCATACCCTTTATGTCCATCATTGTCTAAGATTGTGAAGCTATACAGGGTGCATGGGTTATATGTTATCTGTACTACTGATACCATCAAACGTTCAAAGTTTATCCAGGTATTGAGGGTATGGGATGTCTTAGCACTTGTGGATATTCCAAAGCTTATGGATGAACTTGAAAACATGGTTTCATTGTGTACTGATAGATACATAGAACTATGCAGCAATGAGAAACATGAAGGGTATGCATTATGGATATCTTAAATTATTTACTTCTTTTCTGCTTACAAGATGTGAATACTAGCCATGCAATTCTTTCCAACCATGACATCAACTTGTTAAACTTTTGATTTTTTTACTAGAAAATTTTCTTTTTCTATTCCCATGAAAAACATAGATAACCATGCTACTAAATGCTTACACAGTTATTTTTGATACTGTTATAGGGATCTCGTTGTGCCAATGACTTGGAAAATCTCTTCTGATTTTGTCAAGTATAAGGAATCATCGTACTCACAAGATTATTCTAGTCTTTCTGGGGGTTTACATCGCATAAAAAACTTAAAGTTTAGTGAAAGTTTGTTGCTGATGAAGTTCTATTCTTTATCTTCTGGTAATGCTAAATACATGCTAACTGCTTGTGACGGGAAAGAAATTGAACTTCCATTTGAATTAAGTGAGCTTGAGTCAGAGGTAATTAGGTTTCCAAGAAGTGCTTTTGTAGTAGGGAGGTCTGGAACGGGAAAGACTATTGTGTCAGTTATGAAACTGATTCGTAGGGAACAACACCATGTTATTGCCTCTGATGGTTTTTCAAGCCCAGTTGATGAACCATATTGTTTTATGAGCTATGAGAATCTTGCAGCTCCTAAGACCAGTGCTCTACGCCAGATTTTTCTAACTGTCAATGCAAATCTTTGTTCGTCAGTGAAAGACTACATTACACGGCTTAGAAGGTCTGTTGCATCCCAAGTTCCTGACTTTTTCAAGATTGAGCACATGGCTATACCTTTATGTTAGCATTCTGTATGTAATATGTTTTTTTTTTTTTTTAAATATTTTATGTATGATATTGTGCTGCACTATATATCTCTGCTTAGTTAACTGTGTTTTAACGTAACCTTTTACATTAAAACGTATTGCATCCCGAGTTGCTGACTTTTTCAAGATTGAGAAAATGGCTATACCTTTATGTTAGCATTCTGTAATATGTTTTTTTGAAAATATTTTATGTTTGATATTGTGCTGCACTATATATCTCTGCTTAGTTAACTGTGTTTTAACGTATACTTTTTACTCAGTGTTTTAAAAGGTGCACCTAGGCGCATTTTAATGTAGGTGTTTGCCTCTGTTCCAAAGTTGTGTGCCTGAAGCCAGGCTCCATGCGGCCAGGAGAGTGCCTTGGTGATCTGTATAAATACTGTATCATTTTTTCTTTTACTTTTTATAGATAAAGAGAGAGAGAGAGAGAGACTTGGGAAAACCTGTCAACTTTGTTCGAGTTCAAGTTCAAGGGGAAAGTCCATTCATTTGTTAAGGTATTTTCTTCCTTCTTGGGAAAACTAGTCAACTTTGTTTGAGTTCAAGCTTCAAGGGGAAAGTCCATTCATTTGTTAAGTTATTTTTTTCTTCCTCTTCTTTTCTTTCTTTTCTTTCCCCTTTGTTTTCACTCCAAAACAGGGGATCCCCCCCACTGTTACCTTTTGTTTTCTCTCCTAAAAAATTTCTTCCAAAAAAGGGGCTTGGCCCCATTCTTGTTTTTTAATATTTTCTATATGCTTTCACCCAAAACAGGGGCTAAACGCCATCCCAACCATTGGTAGACCTTCCATGAATACAAGTAATCACATTATGTCATAAATTTCCAAAGCCATATTCCAAGTAGGACAAAAGTTACGCTATTATGAAAAAGCAGGTAGTCTCATGATGCTTGGGTTAGTCTCATTCTGTACCTTTCATTTTTTTTGCTATATGACCCTGAATGGAAGGTGTCAGCCTGTTCCTTTTAGTTATTCATTTTAATAGTCGATTATACTTTATATAATGTAGCAGTAATTTGTAGTTTTGTTTCTTATTATTCTTCTTGGATATGTTGGTTTCGGTAGTTGGAAAAATGTGTCCTTTAATAATGCTATGGTTTGTGCATTCTTGTGTGCTACTTTTAGAGAATGGAGTATGTTTGGTACTATAATTATTAAAGTCAAACACGTTTAACTGCTAACCTATTCAACAGCGACGTCAGAAAACATGATACAATTTTAGCATTTTTAAAAGTAGTTGCTTCTTATGAATGTTGATATGAAGTGTCTTTAGATATTAAATATTTACCTATTTATTTATTTTTTTTATTTTCTCACTGCATATATTTTTTTCTAACAAGTCTGAGAAAAGCATTTTTCTGTCTGTGCTTGAGAAAAGCAAGCATTCATTATGTACTAAGACTGAGTTTGATCCCAAGTAAGTCTACTTTCTATTTCATTAAAGTCTCAACATCCACATGCATTTCCTAGAGAAAGAAGCTTCACTAAGCACCGAACCAAACCTTGATGATAACCCGATCTGATTCAGCCCCTGTTTTGGAAATTCCCACTAAAAATCCTAGTTCTCAAAAGCTCATAATTTTGGGAGTTCTCATCACTTTGTGCCAAACCCTCTCAAAATGATTCCAAATTCCAGCCGCTTATTTGTTTCACTTGCATAAACATTCGTCTAAAACAGTTTGAGAAAATCCCATTCCAGTCTAGTGATATTGATTTTTTTCTATACTTTTTCCCTGGCCTCTCAACTCCATCCAGCTACAGTAGAGACTTCAAGTACTTGTGGGGCATTGAAGTTGCAAGTTGTTAGGTTGCTGAGAAATCACCAAATAAAAGATAAACATATAAAAACCAGTATAAGATCCAACCATCAAAACAGTCCTTCAGCATCCATCACATCTAAAATTAAGAACCCCCAAAAGCAGCCCTTACATCTTCCATCTCATCAAACATGAAGACCCTAGCTCAACCATGCATCCAGCCGGACCATTCAAACAACCAACCCAACCCCCTCTTCTCCTACAACTTTAGTCAACAAACTTTACCCTTCAAACTGATACTACCACTGTGCTTAACCAGACTTACCTACCCCAACATTCTCCAACTCCATAAAAGCTTTTCTGCCAATATCTTTGCCACACAAAAAGAAAAGTCCCATGATTTTGCTGACTTGTACCACTTCTTCCAATTCTAACTTCTTGTCTACTGTCTACTGATCTTGTTTGATCTAGGATTTAATCATCATTGCTCTTTTGCCCCTGCGAACCTTCCTCCTTGTTGTCCATAAAGCCCTTCTTTCAACCAAGAGAAAACCTTAGTCACATGTACCAGCTACGCTGACTTTGAACCTTTAGATCTTTTAAGAATCAGAACATTTTATTTTGAGCTACTTCCTCTTGCTCCCTTCTCACCTCACTAGTTTTGGCCGTTCTTCTACCCAAATCTCTTCCAAAATTTCATACATTTTGCATGGTGATGATCAAGAGTACTGATGGATCTTGATTCTAAAGGAGTTTGAAGGCATACGTCACATAACTCTTGGACATTTTAGAAAACAATGGAGCTGATATTATTTCCAATTTTGATTTTCATTTTTAGAGAACGCAGGTAAAACATGTACATAGTTTATATATTTAAAACAGCAATAAATCAAGTATGAAAGTGAAGAAGAATAGAGAAAGAGAGTTCAGATGAGAAAAGAATAGAGATGCCGCAAAAAGTTCAAGCTGTCACCTCTTTAAATCTATTTTATCATGTATAATGCAACAGACAATGACCATTATATCCCTGGCCTTCCAATATGTAAAAAGAGATAAGAAACACTGCAGTAAACAGCAATAAAATAAAATTAACATCTATAAAAGCAATATATAAATTTCTAGAAATAATGGTGAATCAATCTACACTCCATTTCATGTTTTGTCAGTTTTTTGGCACAACAAAGATCAAGAGTACTGATTCAAAAGGTGCTATAAGGCTTCAGTTGTGATCATTTTAGAAGATTATGGGGCTGGTTTCATTTCCAACTAGAGAATGACCACATACTAAGTATGGGGCAACTACTTTTGTGTTTCATTTGGTTTGAAATTTACTATTTAGCTATAAGAATTAAATTAGAAATTTAATATTGGTCTTATATCTTTGTAATTGACAATCTATTCTGACCTACTTTGTTTGAAACCCACTATTAATTTATGTTGTCTTTAATTTGATTTAAGAGATTAAATGAGGTCTTATTTGTAAACCGCAACCCACTTTATTTGGTATTTACTATCTAATATTATCTATTTTGAGTTGTTTATTTTTAAAAGATAAATTAAGTTACACTTCCAAAAAAAGTTAAATCAAGTTTGTAATTAATAAAGTATTTCATCTAAAAGAATGAAACTCATACCATTAAAGGTCTTTACAGTGAATAAATCTTTATTTTATTTGAATTAAGAATGGGACTCAAATCATTTTATGAGACCCGCTATTTATCTAGCATATCTGATTTGAATTCCTTTTCTAATTGTAAAGAAATTAAATCAGGTTTGTTTTGTAATTGGCTTATAGCAGACTACATTAAATTTGTAAGTGGGCGGCCAGCTTGGCAGTTACATAAAGAAAGTAAAATAAGAACAAATAACAGGCCCATTAAGTGTGGCCCATCAACATAAAATAAAAGATAAAATAAAGGATATCACATGAAAGACTGTTAGGGCCCATTCGACCCAGTCTCTTTACACTCCCCATCAAGCTGAGCATAGATGTCGGTCATGCCTAGCTTGCTTTTATAGTGTGTCAATTTCCCCTTGGGAACTCCCTTGGTCATGATATCAGCCAGTTGCTCTTCTGATGTGATAAACGGTAAACAAACTTCTCCTGAAGAGACTCTTTCCCTTATGAAATGCCTATCAACCTCAATGTGCTTAGTTCTGTCATGCTGAACAGGATTATGTGCAATTTTGATAGTAGCTTGGTTGTCACAATAGAGCATCATTGGTTTTTCGTAGTCCACCCCCAACTCCTCTAGAGGGGATCATAACCATAGTAATTCTGACACACCATGAGCCATTGCCTTGTATTCTGCTCCAATTGAAGATCTAGCAACTACTGATTGTTTCTTACTCCTCCAAGACATAATATTCCCAGCAACTAGAGCACAATAACCAGAGGTGGACCTTCTGTCATCAGTACATCCTGCCCAATCTGCATCAGTAAAGGCTTTCAGCTTCATGTGACCATGCTTAGCAAATAGAATACCTTTCCCTGGAGTACCTTTCAAGTAGAACAAAACCCTTTCTGCAGCAGCTAGATGAGTATCTCTGGGAGAATGCATAAACTGACTGAGAACACTTACTGCATAGGAAATATCTGGCCGAGTCATGCAAAGGTATAACAACTTCCCAAGCAGTCTCTGAAACACTCCTTTATCAGACAAAGGTGCACCATCTGTGGCAGAAAGCTTATGATTAGGATCAATGGGAGTGGAGATGGGTTTAGCTCCATGTTTACTAGTTTCAGCAAGAAGATCAAGGACATATTTGCGCTGAGATATGAATATACCGTCCTTAGATCGAGCAACTTCAATGCCCAAGAAATACCGAAGATCTCCCAAATCTTTGATTTCAAATTTAGAGTTGAGAAATGCTTTTAGTTTACTGGTCTCTTCAATGTCATTACCCGTGACCACAATATCATCAACATAAACAATCAAGAAGATCACCAGAGAGTCATTTCTCTTCAAGAACAGTGTATGATCAGATTGTTTGAGACCATAAAGGGATTTGTGTAGTTTACACACCTTGCCTTTCATTTCTTTCCCATACACTCCTGGAGGTAGAGACATATAAACCTCTTCACGCAGTTCTCCATTCAAGAAGTTATTCTTAACATCAAACTGGTGTAGGGGCTAGTCAAAAGTAGTTGCTAGAGAAAGTAAAACCCTGACTGAAGTCATCTTAGCTACAGGAGCAAATGTCTCCAGATAGTCAATGCCATACATTTGGGTGTAACCCTTAGCAACCAACCGAGCCTTAAACCTCTCAACAGAGCCATCAGAGTGATATTTAATAGTAAACACCCATTTACAACCCACTGGTTCCTTCCCTTCCGGCAAGTTCACAATGTCCCAGGTATGATTCTTATGCATTGCATCAAGTTTGGTCATCATAGCATCCCTCCATTCAGCTTGAGATAAATCTTCCGGTACAGACCTGGGTATCACATGGGAAGAAACAGAGGCAAGAAAAGAGTAGTAGGAAGGGGAGAGAAGGTTGTAAGATAAGTGTTTGGATATACAATGGGCTTTACACTTCCGCTTGCCCTTGCGAAGAGCAATAGGAAGGTCAAGGTCTGGAACAGTCAGAGATGGGTTAGTAGAGGGCTGACCTGTTTCCTCAGGAATGATGGGAGTGGCAAGATGCTCTTCTGAAGGAGTGGAAACAACCTGCACATATCTGAAACTCTGCCTTTGGTACCATCTTTGGAGAGCAGGAGTAGAAGCAAGAGGGGGAGCAGGAACATCAGTGGTAGGTCCAGTGGAAGAGGTGGACACTCCATGATCGGACTCACAAGGAATGGGAAGCGGAACAGCTGGAGACATAGCAAAGTACTCATCAGATTTCTCCCCCTCAGGAGGAATATTGAAGAAGGGAGCCAACTCTGCAAAGGTGACATCCCGAGATGCAAAGCGGGTGCCACGAACCGGATCAAAACAACAATAACCCTTCTGTGGAAGCATATCCCAGAAACACGCACTTATGAGCCTTGGGTTCAAAATTGTGCATTTGGTGACTATGAATATGCACATAGCAAGTACACCTAAACACACGGAGAGGAAGAGAAAAGAGATCCTCATCCGGAAAGAGAAGACTAAAAGGGGTTTTAAAGCCAAGGACCCGGGAGGGCATATGGTTGATCAGAAAGGTAGCAGTAAGAACAGCATCTCCCCAAAACTTTATAGGAACATGGGATGCAAATAAAAGGGATCTGGCAACTTCAACCACATGCATGTTCTTTCTTTCCGCCACCCCGTTTTGTTGTGGAGTGTAGGAACAAGAACTTTGATGAATAACCCTAAAAGTTTCAACATAGGTGGAGAGGGTTCTCTCAAAATACTCCGTAGTATTGTCAGAGCGGAATATTTTGATACATGTATTAAACTGGGTGAGGATGAGTTCATGAAAATTTTTCACAATAGCTGGTACTTCATCCCTGGATTTCATGAGATAAATCCAAAGTGTAACGTGAATAATCATCAATGAAAAGGATAAAGTACCTGTAACCCCCCATGGTTGGCATGTGATATGGCCCCCACACATCAGAGTGAACAATATGGAAAGGAGAATAAGATCTTTTATTGCTAATTGAATAGGAATGTCTACAATGCTTTGCCAGCTCACATGATTCACAATGAAGACTCGATAAAGACACTCTTTTAAACATATATGGGAACAGATGACTCAAAGCAGAAAAGGACAAGTGACCAAACCGAAAATGACATAATAAAATTTTGTTAACAGACTCTGACATGATTGACTCTAAGCCAACTCTATGAGGTGGTCCCAAAGCTTGATCTGGTGTATCCAGCAAGTATATTCCGTTCGCCTCATGGCCACTCCCAATCATCCTCTGAGACTGCAGGTCCTGAAAAACACAATGAGTGGGAAAGAAAGTTGTGCTGCAATTCATTGATTTTGTTAAGTTACTAACAGATAAGAGGTTTGTGTTAAACTTAGGGACATGAAGAACAGAAGATAAGAACAGGGTGTCAGAGGTTTTTATATCACCTTTACCAGAGATGAGTGCAAGGGACCCATCGGCAAGGGATATTTTCTCTTTCCCAGAGAGGAGGTGATATGAGAAAAATAGGTTAGATAGGCTGGTCATATGGTCTGATGCACCGGAATCAATAATCCAAGGGATTTTACGATTACCTGAAGCTGAAGCATGATTCGCAGAAGCACGAGTACCTGAGCGAGCAAAAGCCGATGAAGATGATATACTGTTGGAAGGGTGAGTTGAAGAAACCGTAGCTTCCAAGTGATTTAGGAGCCTCCCATACTTCTCAAAATCCAGCTTCATTGCAGCCAACTGCTCAATAGTTGATTTTTCTTCGCTTTCCTTACTTCCCCCTTCAGGCACTGTAGCATCATTAGCAATCTTGGATTTTCCCACTTGATTGCCCTTCTTAGGGTTATATTGTTCTTAAATCTATTAGGAAGAAGTTCAGGATGAAGCTTCCAGCAGGTGTCCTTTGTATGTCGTGGTTTCTTGCAATATTCATATAACTGCTCTCTTTTCTCAATAGGGCCCTTCGGTTTCATTCCCGCATGTGCAAAATGTTTTGTTGATGGACTCTGCAATTGCACCTGCCGCCTACTCTCCTCACTACTTATCATAGCATATGCCTGTGAAAGAGTAACCTCATCCCTGGCCAAAATGTTCTGTCTGATAATATCAAACTCAGGGTTGAGTCCAGTGAGAAACTCAAACACCCTATTTCTCTCCACTAGCTTTCTATACATTTCAACATCCTTTTTACTCTCCCATACCACTGTTTCCATAACATCAATTTCCTGCCATAGGGACTTTAGTATAGAGTAGTAGATTGCCACACTCTTCTCCCCCTGTCTCAGGTTCTTCACATCACTTTTTAATTTGTATGCTCTAGCTACATTCAGTTTCTGTGAATAGGTCTCAGTTACACTGTCCCATATCTCCTTACCCGAATACATCTAGAGATAGTGCTGGCTTATATGAGGTTGCATAGAGTTGACTAACCATCCTATAACAGTATAGTTCTCTTGCATTCATCTTTCAAATTCAGGGTTTGTCTCTTCGGGTTTCACTTTGCTACCTGTGAGATACCCGAGTTTTCCTCTACTACAAACATAGATTTTTATAGACTGTGCCCAAGCGGAATCTACTGGAGCAGGTACCCATGTAGCTTAATTGTGGTAACACCCATCAAAACGGAATCTACTGGAGCAGGTCCAGAAGTTGGCACCTGCTTGAACTCACTTCCGTATGTCTCCATTAATCAAACGAAAACCAAAGAACAAAAAATTTTGACTATGTAAATTTACTTGAAGTCAAAACAGAACTTGGGTGCTTGAAAAACTAGGGTTTTGCTCCGTCCAGCAGATGGGCAGAAGAGAGAAGACACTGTCGCACCACTAGAGTAACCCAAACTCTTCCAAACCTGAACCGCCCTCCTTTAGTAGTCACAAGACACCTTCCAAGCACAGAGCGCCACACCCAAGCTTCACCTTTCCTGGTAACTTGAAAATCTCCAATCGGCTAGGGTTTTGGGCAGCAACAAAACAACATCACTTCTTGGCAAAATCTAGCCAGAACTAAACTCTCCAAACCCTTCTACCAACTAGGCAAGTGATTCTCTATACTATAGAGAACCTATCTGTCCATACACTCTCTTGATTTTAGAGTGTATAGGAACGAAGGAAAAAGAAGAAAGAGGAACTGAACCTGCTCTGATACCAAGATGTAAATCAGTTCTCTAATATCAAGATTAAATTTAGTGATTAGCAGAATAGAATAGATCTGAATAACTGTATAAGAGAGGAAGATGGCGAAGAGAAGAAGAAGTCGATTTAATCACCCTTCTCCTCTAACCCTATATTTTATTAATCTCTAAAAAATTGATGATGACAAGTATACCCTTATGTGGGCGGCCAGCTTGGTAGTTACATAAAGAAAGTAAAATAAGAACAAATAACATGCCCATTAAGTGAGGCCCATCAACATAAAATAAAAGATAAAATAAAGGATATCACATGAGAGGTTGTTAGGGCCCATTCGGCCCAGTCTCTTTACACACTATATATCTCTACTTAGTTAACTGTATTTTAACGTATACTTTTTACTCAGTGTTTTAAAAGGTGCACCTAGGCGCATTTTAATGTAGGTGCTTGCCTCTGTGCCAAGTTGTGTGCCTGAAGCCAGGTGCCATGCGGCTAGGAGAGTGCCTTAGTGATCTGTATAAATACTGTATCATTTTTTCTTTTACTTTATATATATATATATATATATATATATATAGAGAGAGAGAGAGAGAGAGAGAGAGAGTGAGAGAGAGAGAGAGAGAGAGTTGGGAAAACCAGTCAACTTTGTTAGAGTTCAAGCTTCAAGGGGAAAGTCCATTCATTTGTTAAGGTATTTTTTTCTTCCTCTTTTTTTCTTCCTTTCTTTCCTTCATTGCTTTCTTCCTTCCTTCCTTCTTTCATCCTTTCAGTCTTCTTTTCTTTCCCCTTTGTTTTCACTCCAAAACAGGGGATCCCCCCCACTGTTACCTTTTGTTTTCTCTCCTAAAAATTTTCTTCCAAAACAGGGGCTAAACGCCATCCCAACCATTGGTAGACCTTCCATGAATACAAGTAATCACATTATGCCATAAATTTCCAAAGCCATATTCCAAGTAGGACAAAAGTTCTTAAACCATATCCCAATGTAACTATATGACATCTCATGTCCTCCCCAAGCTCCTGAAGAAAATCCCTCGTTATTTTCTCCAACCTTTTAGCAATCACAATAGGAACCTTGAAAATAGACATGTAATAAATTGAGAGGGTTTTTGGTGTGTATTTGATGAGTGTGAGTCCACCACTTAAAGAGAGATAAGGTCGGAAAAAGAAGCAATCATAGGTTTACCTCTTGAGTGGAGATCAAGACATTTAATAGGCCAATCCAGTGGGGAATAATCTAGCTTCAAAGCAATTCTTTTCATCTTATCCCTTTCCAAATGTACACTTGCTATTGATGGATTCACTAACTAGCTGGTTGATCTCGGATGCCATTGCCTATGATGTCTAAGGATTAACTAGGTCAAACCATAGTCATTTTTAAAACTTTATCTATTTGTACACATCTCTAAAATGACCTTACCCAATGTTGGTCCTGGCTATTTGGGATTTTGGGCTGGGTAAATTGGATATGGTTCCAATCGTTGGCATTTTCTCCAGAAAGTGTCCTCCATTAGCCTTGAACCTATGTTCTCACACTTGCCAGCCCAAGATTTTATTGTTACACCAAGCAATGGCCCATTGTTTGTATTCCTCTATTTTTCGTAATAATATCATTTATGGGTGATCGTTTATAAGTAGGATTGGACATAATATAAAAGAAGACTGAAGTTCTTTTAGTTCTCATCCCATCAATTGTGTGCTACTATAGTACTATAGTTGGTCATAGAGGTGCTCATGAAAAAATGGGATATTGAATGGATTGGTATATATGTATGTATATATATATATATAATTCTAGATGATGATCATGGTAGTAATAATGTATCTAAAAAATATCTATAAATGTGTATTTTTTTATTATTAATTAGATGCATATTGCAAAATCCAAATCTCATTATATAAACACCTTATCTAAATATGTAAAACCGTATCCAACTATGAAGTTTTATGTGTCATTGATAGGCCTACTGCATGGCTAGATTCTTCTTCTTGTAAGGTTTTATCTTTTTGGAATATCTTTTTTTTGTTAATTTGTAAAAGAAATGTAAGATTTAAATGAAGGCAATTGAAAGAGGTGAAAAGTAGTAGTTCAATTTACAATTTAAACCTTACAATTAATTAGAGTCTAAATTCAAAAATGAGTATTTTAGTAAAAAAAAGTTCCACAATCTTATTCATATTTTTAATTGTAGTGTAAATATAAAATTATAGATGGGTTAAATTTTTTCTATAATCTTTTTGTATTTCTATAATGTGATAGTTATATAATATTATTCTTGTTCCTACATGTTTTTTTCAACATTTATGTATTTTTTTCTGTTTTGTACTTTTATATTTTATTTATTTATTATTTGTTTATGACATTAAATGCTAACACATTTGACCCAAAAGTTAAACTATTGATCTTTGTCAAACAGTAAAATAATTTCATTTTTGGTCAGTTCTAAATTATGTATTTCATTTTCATTATCAATAAAAATAGTTCTTGTTTATTACACATTTTTTTTTTAATTTGATTAATCAAACTATCATAAATGTGTATTTTTTTCACATTTTTGTAAATTTCTATATTTATTTTTATTTTAAAAAATTTATTACCTAACTATGACTTCATAGGTTGATAAATTTGATTCAGATGGTTGAATATTGATATAGATCTAGTTAGTAGCATTTATTAGTTAAAAATTAATTAAATATAGGATTTCGTAAGAGAAAATGAGAGTTAATACCTTTAAGTATGGGACTTAATGAGAGGAGATTAAATGAGATGGAAAGTGACAATTGATGTTACATTTTCAACCCTTACAATTAGAGATGTAATAAATAGACAAATATGGGCATTTTAATAGCCATCAAAAGTTGGCATTAAAACTGTAATAAAATGATGTTTATACCCTTTCTCAAACAAAGAAATAGATGGTAATTTTAGTCCAAAAATACTTCCTTTTTGCATCCACACTTGTATATATATTATTGAGTTTATATGTAAATATATATGAAACTTCCGGTGTTCATATCTTTGCATTCAGTTATATGAAGGTGCCTTGCGCCACTAGTTTTGCCAAAAACAACACCCTTTTTTGACCTCAAAATCCCAATTTTTAGCATTTTTATAAACAAAATGGTTGGTTGGTTCAGTTTGGTTTCAATTTGGCACTTTGCAAAATCTGAAGGTAACAGTTCAGTTTCAATTAGTCATGGTTGTATTCTTTCTCCTAGGCCAATCCTGGCCTGGACCTGCTTCAAGTCTTCACATAATGTGGGCAGGCCCATGCCAAGCAACTCCTTGGTCAAGCTAGCACGACACAATATAGAATTTGAATTTTTAAAGCAATATTATTAATTCATATGGTTATGGGTGGATGCCTGGCTGTGGGGCCCAGGCAGGCCTCAATGCCGTTAATACCCTGTAAAAACCTGGCTTGGGCTCTGCTTTGCCCAGCTCATGGTTTCTCTCTATTTCTATTGCCTTGATGGTATCTTATTATCCTTATTTAGGGAAAATTTTCAGTTAAGAATAATACTTAACTTCTTGATGCTATGAGAATATTTCCTTTGTTTTTAAGAAAATATTTTGATTAAAGCTGGTCTGTAAATAATAGTTAATTTAATTTAACTAAACTGTGCCAAAAGCTTTAGGTGCACATATTTTGTCTGGGGGACTCTTTGAACCAAGTTATTGTCTTTTTTCTTTTCACTTTCTCATTTCATTAATCACCTTTTCGTCCTATTCACTTTGTTGTTCTTGAGTTCCTGTAGTTTTCATTAGGTGTGTGAGTGCCCCGTTTTAATCATATAGAAAGTTGACTTTGAAAGGCTTGCATAATGTATTCTTTGTGAATGGGTATGTTGTCTGTGCGTTTTGTATATGCAATCCTTCCTTTTTTTGTTAGCATTCATCAGAGTTCTGAGTTTAGTGTGTCATCTAGTTTTCTTGTTTGAATCCAGGCTTGTTACTGGTGATGAAATACAGGGGGACCTAAATGAGATAAAGATGCAAGAGGTTGGTGATGATTTATCTTTATTTTCTGATATTCCTCAAAGCTTCATTGATATTCCAGAGAGACATTTCCCCCTGGTTATTTCTTTGAGGAAATTCTTGTTAATGCTAGATGGTAGCATGCCGGCATCATATTTTGATAGATTTCATGATATAAAGGAGATATCTGATGATAAACGATCTTATTTGTCCCATGCATCACAACAGCTTATCAGAAGTAAGGAGGTTGATTTTGAACGCTTTTATACTTTATACTGGCCCAGTTTCAACATGAAGTTTACCACGAAACTGGATCCTGCTTTGGTGTTTACTCAAATTATTTCTTATATAAAGGGTGGACGTGGACTGGGTAAAACCTATCATCATGAAAAAATGGATGAAAATGATTACATCATGTTGTCTGAAATGCGAAGTTCTACTTTGTCCAAAGATGAAAGAGAGATGATATATAAGATTTTCCTTGATTATGAGAAAAGGAAACAGATGAATGGTGATTATGACATCTCTGATTTGGTGATTGACCTTCACTGTCGATTCAGAGTTGATGGGTATAAGGGTGCTATGGTGGACTTTGTTTATGTTGATGAGGTCCAGGATTTTACCTTGAATCAGATTTCTCTACTAAAATATATCTGTGCAAACGTCCAGGATGGATATCTTTTCTGTGGTGACACAGCACAAACCCTCATGAAGGGTGTCAGCTTTAGGTTTCAGGAAATCAGGTCCATGTTTTACAGAGAGTTTCTTGGTGAGTCTGGTAAGTTGTCTGATCTCTTTCAGTTGACCCAAAATTTTTGTACACATGCTGGAATCTTGAATTTGGGACAGAGTATTCTGGAGTTGTTGTACCATTTCTTTCCATTATGCATTGATCGTTTGATTGTGGAACGAAGCCCCATTTATGGAGAGACCCCTGCAATTATTGAATCAGCAAATGAAGATATCCTAGGGACTATGTTTGAGACTGGAGGAATCGGTAGCAATTGCCTACTTACATTTGGAGCAGAACAGGTCATTTTAGTTCGTGATGACTTAACCAAAAGGGAAGTTATTGATCAAATAGGAAACAATGCTGTTGTTTTGACCATTTTTGAGAGCAAGGGCTTGGAGTTTAAGGTGAGCAAAAGACTCCTTATGCATATTTATGCTTATTAATTTGTACATTTCAATGATTCTTTTACCACTTTTTTCCCGCAGGATGTTTTGATATACAATTTTTTCAAGGGGTCTCCTTTGAAACAGCAATGGAGGGTAATTTATGAATTCATGGATGGTCAAGGCTTACTTGATGCTTCTTTGACTAAGTTTCCCTGTTTCAATGAAAATAAGCACATTACATTATGTTCTGAATTAAAGCTATTATATGTTGCAATTACTCGCACAAGAAATAGGCTGTGGATCTTTGAAAGTATGCCAGAATTAGCGAAACCATTGTTTGATTACTGGAAAACGAGGAATCTTGTCCAACAGAGGAAATGGGGTTTATCCTTTATTTCTAGTATGCAAATTCTCTGTAAACCTGAGGAGTGGAAAATTAGAGGTCAGAAGGTATGGTTTGTGTAGATTGAGCCATATGTATTTAATCAAAATTATAAGTTTTATTTTGTTAAACCACTATTTTTTTTTTTTATTTCGCAGTTTTTTAATGAGGGAAACTATCAGGCTGCAATATTGTGTTTTAAACATTCCGGAGATGTTTACCTGGAAAATTGGGCCAAAGCTGCATCTTTTCAAATGGATGGAGATCGTAAATTACATACAGATTTTCAAACAGCTCTTAATTTACTATCAAAGGCTTCTGAGATTTATGAGATGATTGGAAAATTTGAGTCATCAGCCATATGTTTTATGAAGTTAGGCTATTATGAAAAAGCAGGTAGTCTCATGATGCTTGGGTTAGTCTCATTCTGTACCTTTCACTTTTTTTACTATATGACCCTAATGGAAGGTGTCAGCCTTTTCCTTTTAGTTATTCATTTTAATAGTCGATTATACTTTATATAATGTAGCAATAATTTGTAGTTTTGTTTCTTATTATTCTTCTTGGATATGTTGGTTTCGGTAGTTGGAAAAATATGTCCTTTAATAATGCTATGGTTTGTGCATTCTTGTGTGCTATTTTTAGAGAATGGAGTATGTTTGGTACTTTAATTATTAAAGTCAAACACGTTTAACTGCTAACCTATTCAACAGTGATGTCAGAAAACATGATACAATTTTAGCATTTTTAAAAGTAGTTGCTTCTTATGAATGTTGATATGAAGAAGTGTCTTTAGATATTAAATATTTACCTATTTATTTATTTTTTTTATTTTCTCACTGCATATATTTTTTTCTAACAAGTCTGAGAAAAGTATTTTTCTGTCTGTGCTTGAGAAAAGCAAGCATTCATTATGTACTAAGACTGAGTTTGATCCCAAGTAAGTCTACTTTCTATTCCATTTAAGTCTCAACATCCACATGCATTTCCTAGAGAAAGAAGCTTCACTAAAGCACCGAACCAAACCTTGATGATAACCCGATCTGATTCAGCCATCCCCCCATATTCAAGGTTCTTTTTCATTCCAAAGATATAGTTTTAGAATTTCCCACTAAAATCCTAGTTCTCAAAAGCTCATAATTTTGAGAGTTCTCATCACTTTGTGCCAAACCCTCTCAAAATGATTCCAAATTCCAGCCGCTTATTTGTTTCACTTGCATAAACATTCGTCTAAAACAGTTTGAGAAAATCCCATTCCAGTCTAGTGATATTGATTTTTTTCTATACTTTTTCCCTGGCCTCTCAACTCCATCCAGCTTCAGTAGAGACTTCAAGTACTTGTGGGGCATTGAAGTTGCAAGTTGTTAGGTTGCTGAGAAATCACCAAATAAAAGATAAACATATAAAAACCAGTATAAGATCCAACCACCAAAACAGTCCTTCAGCATCCATCACATCTAAAATTAAGAACCCCCAAAAGCAGCCCTTACATCTTCCATCTCATCAAACATGAAGACCCTAGCTCAACCATGCATCCAGCAGGACCATTCAAACAACCAACCCAACCCCCTCTTCTCCTACAACTTTAGTCAACAAACTTTACCCTTCAAACTGATACTACCACTGTGCTTAACCAGACTTACCTACCCCAACATTCTCCAACTCCATAAAAGCTTTTCTGCCAATATCTTGGCCACACAAAAAGAAAAGTCCCATGATTTTGCTGACTTGTACCACTTCTTCCAATTCTAACTTCTTGTCTACTGTCTACTGATCTTGTTTGATCAAGGATTTAATCATCATTGCTCTTTTGCCCCTGCGAACCTTCCTCCTTGTTGTCCATAAAGCCCATCTTTCAACCAAGAGAAAACCTTAGTCACATGTACCAGCTACCCTGACTTTGAACCTTTAGTTCTTTTAAGAATCAGAACATTTTATTTTGAGCTACTTCCTCTTGCTCCCTTCTCACCTCACTAGTTTTGGCCGTTCTACCCAAATCTCGTCCAAAATTTCTTACTTTTTGCATGGTGATGATCAAGAGTACTGATGGATCTTGATTCTAAAGGAGTTTGAAGGCATACGTCACATAACTCTTGGACATTTTAGAAAACAATGGAGCTGATATTATTTCCAATTTTGATTTTCATTTTTGGAGAACGCAGGTAAAACATGTACATAGTTTATATATTTGAAACAGCAATAAATCAAGTATGAAAGTGAAGAAGAATAGAGAAAGAGAGTTCAGATGAGAAAAGAATAGCGATGCAGCAAAATGTTCATGCTGTCACCTCTTTAAATCTATTTAATCAAGTATTATGCAATAGAGAATGACCATTATATCCCTGGCCTTTCAATACGTAAAAAGAGATAAGAAACACTGCAGTAAACAGCAATAAAATAAAATAAACATCTATAAAAGCAATATATAAATTTCTAGAAATAAAGGTCAATCAATCAACACTCCATTTCATGTTTTGTCAGTTTTTTGGCACAACAAAGATCAAGAGTACTGATTCAAAAGGTGCTATAAGGCTTCAGTCGTGATCATTTTAGAAGATTATGGGGCTGATTTCATTTCCAACTAGAGAATGACCACATACCAAGTATGGGGCAACTACATCTGTGTATCATTTGGTTTGAAATTTACTATTTAGCTATAAGAATTAAATTAGGAAATTAATATTGGTCTTATATCTTTGTAATTGACAATCTATTCTGACCTACTTTGTTTGAAACCCACTATTAATTTATGTTGTCTTTAATTTGATTTAAGAGATTAAATGAGGTCTTATTTGTATACAGCAACCCACTTTATTTGGTATTTACAATCTAATATTATCTATTTTGAGTTTTTATTTTTAAAAGATAAATTAAGTTATGCTTCCAAAAAAAGTTAAATCAAGTTTGTAATTAAAAAAGTATTTCATCTAAAAGAATGAAACCCATACCATTAAAGGTCTTTATAGTTAATAAATCTTTATTTTATTTGAATTAAGAATGGGACTCACATCATTTTATGAGACCCGCTATTTATCTAGCATATCTGATTTTAATTCCTTTTCTAATTGTAAAGAAATTAAATCAGGTTTGTTTTGTAATTGGCTTATAGCAGACTACATTAAATTTGTAAGTGAATTAAGCTTCTCTAGCCAAAAAAGAGTTATGTCAATTAAACTTCAAATGTTACAAAGCTAATTGGATTTAGTTAATGTTAATTATTTTATATTGTTGAATTAACTTTTGCCCTTCAAATCCATTTTATTGTTATTTATCATTAGCATTTATTATTTTAACAATGTTTATTTAATTATCTTTTACTTTATTAATATTTAATGTTGTTTATTATTTAAACATTTTGTTATTTTTTAATCATCTAAGCATTTAATTGATCATTTTCAAATTTGTAAACCCATTCATTTAATTAATTTTTAATCATTTTATGTTTTTTAATAATTTTCCATTATTTAATGAAATAACGGTTTTTAGATTAATTAATCAATATTCCAATAATTATTTTTTCTTATTTTCTCTCTCCTCTACTTAGTAGGGAACCAAGAGAGCTAGTGGAGTCATATTTAACATATATTAAATGGTAATAAGCATCAATATAATACAACTGGGTCAGATCAAATATTATTAGTGCTGGGTTCGGTGTGTCAGTAGAGTTCTATTTATTTATTTTTTTGACATTCAGTAGAGTTTTATTTCTAATGGTCAGGGTTGGCCCTTATACATGATATGAAATTAGGTCAAAATTGTCCATTTCATTTATCTTCTCTGCCGCATTGTAGATACACCATAGTTGGGTCAAATAGTAGTAAAGCTGGGTTCGGTGTGTAAGAGAAATGTGTGTGTGTGTGTGTGTGAGAGAGAGAGAGAGAGAGAGAGAGATGTCATAAATAAACAGCTAGAAAATATAAAATCAATCTCTCAACAAGGATAACGGCTTCACATTCAAGAATTTATTTTGTCTTGGGAATTTGAGTATTATTTTCTGTTATCATATTATGAATTTTGTATTCATGTTTCTTAGGAGTTTAACAAGTATTTGAATTGTTTGATATTACTTTATCATTTGTATTTTGGACAGCAAGGATTTATCTCGAGAAGTGCCAAGAACCCATGTATGAAGATGCTGGAGATTGTTTTATGTTAGCTAGTTGTTGGTCAGATGCAGCTTTGTGTTATGCTCAAGGACAGTGTCTTTCAAAATGCATGACCTCTTGCCGAAAAGGCTGACTTGTTGAATTGGGATGGGAAATCCTAAAAGGGTGGCCGGGAATGGTGTCAATAGATGTTAAGGTTGACTACTTACAGTGCTGTATTGCAGATTGTTGTAAGTTCACAATTGTTGAATCAGTGGTGAAGTTTGTTGGGAAGTTTCCAGAAGATGGGTATCTCTTGCTGATTGAAACAGAAAACTATATAGATGCCTCCACCATAGAAAGAATGAGAGGAGAAATATTAGGTGAAGCTGATTTGTTGGAAAGAGCAAAACATTATGGAAAATCAACGAAACTGGTTCTTTTTTATGTTGTGACATATATGCTTTGGTCAAGTGAGAGCTTGGGCTGGCCATTGAAGCATTTTGTTGGACTTGATAAACATCTCGAGAAAGCAAAATCTCTTTCTCAAATGGTTTCAAGCACCTTTTATGAGTATGTTTGTTTTGAAGCCGAATTTCTTTTTGACCAGAGCTCTAGTTTTTCAAATAGCATTTTACATTTCAGAAGGGCTCAGAAGTTAAAAAATGTTAGCTCTGAAATTTTTGCTGCTCGTAGCATTCTTGAGGCATTGCTCAAGGAAGAGAAGTTTGAAGTTGACTCAAAAGGTGTCTTTAGAAAACAGATTGGGGTTCTAGAAAGTTCAATTTTCCAGTGTCGTGTTTCTATTCAGGTTTTAATGTTTTTTTGGAACTTTTGGAAGGGAAGAATGTTAAGCATGATTTCTTTCGTCAAATCACTTGGTTCCATCAATAAGAGCCAGTATGAAAGCTACGGTAACTTGTGTATGGAACACTTCGGTGTGATAAAGCTAGATGGTCTAGATATGTTTATTGCTGTTAATGGTGAAGCATCCTGGTTAAAAGGGAAAGATGAGGAAAATTTCTCTCAGTTAGGAAACAAGGTTTATATGAGTGGACTGGTTTTCAAATCCCTTGCTGAACGGGTTTTGAAATCTGAAATATGTTCTATGGCTGTTAGAGTATTTGAAAAACTGAAATGGCTACTTATGTATTCTAGGCCAAAGTTGTCTTTTATTCAGAGAGCTGTTCTTGCCCTCCAGCTCTATGGGATTTCAGTCTTTCTTGGGGGATTTAATGTAGGGGTTGGTGGAAGCTTGGGTTTGTCAGAACAAGACCTACTTTCAGCCTTTTCCCCTCTATACTTTGAAAAATATATGATATCTGATCAAAGTGGAGCCAATCTTCAGGATAAAGATGCTGCTGTGAGGGCTTTGGGGACCATTCTTCATGAAAATCTCAAATACTTCAGAGATGGGTCCAGACCTACAAAGACCGGATGGGCATTACTTTTGGTACTTACATCAAAACAATTGATAGAAGAGCTGACATGGGAAGTACGTCATAACTCAGGACCAAATTCTCCCTGGCGAAAATTTTTTGAGCAGCTTGTTGATTACATGAGGAAGGGATATGAAGATCCTTCTTCGTTGGCAAGTACATTCTTGGATGCAGTGAAGCATGCAGATCCTCAGTGCCAGCTGCTTTTAATTGAATGTCTTCTTTTCTTAGGTTCGTCCTGTCGAATTGGAAGGGTGTGGTTCCTTACATCCAAATTCACTTTGACTGATTCTGTTTTCTCTCAAGAATCTGAAGCTTATTGGTGTGCTCTATCAGCATTGCCTCAATGGTTTGATGCTCAATCCGTTAATTGTTTCTTTGACTTTATCTTGGCGGTTGTTGATGGACTTATGTCCCCTTGTTCTGATCATCGGCATCCGAGATTAAATTGGTATAAGAAATCAGAGTTGAAGTCTTTCCAGTTCCATCAGTTCTTGGTGCTGAGGCTAGTAACGGTAGCTGGTCTCATCTGCCTTAACTCGAAAGAGCATTTTAGCAAAGTCCAGGAGCTGTTAAGCAATTTCTGTGGTCTTCTTTCAGTTTTGCCTCATCGGTTTCTTGTACAACTTTGGGGTGTGAAAAAAGGACGCACAAGGACAACTAAATGTTTTGCTCATGCATTTGCAAAAGCACTGGAAACTGTTGGCAATCAATTGGTGGTTGTACACACTGGTAATTGGAACAATTCATTTATGCATATGAAGCCTTTAATTCGTGAATGCAATCTGTTTCAGCACAGGAAGGGAGGTAATAAAATACCTGTTATGGTTAAGGAGCGCCTTAATTTGGTTAAGTGTAAATATTTTCCAATCTGAAGCAGCTTGTATTCAGAGACTTGCACCAGAACCGTTTGTAAAGAATTAGTGTTTTATCTTGGTCCAGTGGTCTCTATGATTGACTGTGAACCCAAATGTAAATCATTCTCTGCATGATATTTACATGTTTGCTGTTTACATGATGCAAGAATTTAATGAAAATCAAACCCATGTGTACTGCACAATTTTTTTTAAATTTTTCCAGGAGTTGAGCTCTGGATGGATTTGTTAAGCTCAATTTTGAATTTTGATGATGCAACAGGGAACCAAGTGTGTGCAATAGGCTTGGTGGTTCATGATAAATTTGTTCTTACTGTTATTGGCAGAGCTCTTCGTTTTCCCCCGATGTCAGCTCTAGAAACAGAAGCTTTTGCTCTTCAGTTTAGTTTGGAGCTTGATCTTTCTTCTGAGTATGTTGAGGGGGATAATAAGGTCATACAGACTCTGTATTAGAAATGATCCCTCAAAGTGCTTCAAATCTATGGCTCTCATGTCGTTTGATCACTAATTGCAGAGTCTTGTTAGAAATGATCCCTCAAAGCTCAGTGAATTTTGTACCAAGTAGTGCCTATAAGGCTGCTGGCTTCTTAGCTAAGTATTGTTTAAATGTCTACAGGGCCTAGACATTGTCTGTGTGTCCCTCTCCTTTCTTGTCGGTTGTATTGCTTCTGGTTGCTTTTCTTAATGAAATTGCCTTATCAGGCTTTGAAAAAAACAAAAGGTCCTTTCCTGCAAACACCCTGCAGCCCCTACCCAAAATGAAGCAAAAACAATTCACCCACCTATCAAAGGGAATGAAACAAACAGGTCCACAAAGGTTTACAAGGTAACAAAGAAAGAGGATTCTGACTTAGCTAAGAAAACTAATTGCAACTGGTTAATTTGGAAGAGTATGTTGATTTCAGATTTCAGTGGTCAGTCAGCTTGGCAAGCCTGGGAACATAGGTTTGAGTCTGAGGATGGCTAATTTGTGCGAAAAAATGCCAAAGGTTAGGACCGTACCCAGTCTCTCTCCCTGAAGACCACTCGTAACTGGGGCCAACGTTGGGTAATAACCTCAGGGTGAGTCCTAATTCTAGGTGGTGTTGCATATTCCATTACAGTCTATTTCTCATCATTTAGACTGTTACTTTGATCAGGTGTGGATAAGGATCCTATTCTGGGCCCATTATCAGGTGCAAGTTCATCAGCAGCAAATAGGACGTCTTTGGGTTCAATAATTCTGGGTCTTGGCACTTTGGCAGGAAAACAAGTCAAGTTGGGTAGGCAATGGTGGTGGCCCGGCTAACAAGAGGGAGAACGAATGGGAGTTTTGTTTTGCTAGAATTTATTAAATATTCAATGGACCCAAACCCTAACCCAGGCCCAATGTAGTTAAAAATCTTCATGTTGGCATCCTGATTTGCTGCCCTATATGCAACCGGAAAATAGTTGGAGTTGGAGGCATTTGCATATATTTGGGTTTAACCATATAGCCTATGAAGGCACACTTTGAGAAACAGAACTGTGGCTTGTTATTGTAAGGTCTTGAGATATGGGTTGTTAATCATCATATTCAACTAAAACCATATGGATTGGTTACACGAATCCTGTTTTCATTTTGTTCAGCGTCATATCCATCATTAATTTAAGACTTTATCATTTCTTATTAATTCCATCCAAAATGTATGCTATACTTAATATAAAATGTGTGTTTTACATCTACTAATATGTGTGACATTGAATCAAGGACTGAAAATGATCATCCCTAGTTTCAATGTTGCATTAGAATATCCTACTCGAATGGGTCTGCTGGTGACTGTCGATGATGAGAAGGATAACGTACTTGATTATTGATAGTGATAGAGCTCAAGTCTACACCAAATTAAAACACAAAAGGAAATTTGGAATCCAGAAGACATTGTGAATAATGTGGTAAAGCATTTATACACATTCTGTATAGGAGTTGAGTTTAGTGTATATCCATTGTTATGTTATTGAATGGTTAATATTCAGGTACTTCTTAGCTTAATTTTACATCTAATCCAATCCAATTCATTTGCAGCGATAAGTTATGTCTCTATGGTGAATACAACCTGGTTCTATTTTCTTCTCGGCACAAATAGATCTTTGCTCTCACATGTTCTCCAAACTTAAATCATGCCTAATAAAAAGTAATTATTTTTTTATTTCTTTCTTTATTTTAAAGTCTACATTCTACAAAGTGAAATCGAATTAAGTTTGTATCCAATCCAAGACCCCTATAGCCTACCTATATTTGACAAGTTTTTAATATAGTATCGATACTTATCGACCTGTATACATATCGTGCTGATGGCTTACCGATATGCCCCTCCAGGGGTTGTATCGGGTTGCCACCGGTTCAGAGGGTAATCGGGCTTTAAACCGACACCTCTGAACCGGTTTCAAAAAAAATAAATAAAACTAAAAAAAATGTATTGACACAGGTCGATATGCCCTACCAGCGTATCAGCCCGTGTCGATATTTGGAACCTTGATATTTGATTGAATTTCATATTGAGTTAACGAATTTCGGGTTTAAGGATAGGGTTGAGAATTACAAATCTGAATTGATTTTGGGTTAGATTAGGGTTGATGCTCAAGGCAAACCAACTCAGCCCAAACGTCACAAGCCTACTCATCTTTGTATATATATATATATATATATATATATATATATGAATACTAGTAGCACCCCGTGCAATGCACGGGCTTTGTTAAATTTAAAGGACTGTTATACATTTTCAAGTGGGCAAAGCCAAATCGGTTCCAAGTTCCAACCCAAACATTATTTCTGGATTATTATTGTTAGATAACCTTATATTAATTTTTCTATTATTGTTTATTATGTTTTTAAATAAAATTTTGTTACTTTTTATTATTCTAGATTGGATTTAAATAAAATATTATGCATATATACTTGCTAGCACTTTTTAACTTGTTTTTTTTTTTTTATGGACACTTTTTAACTTGTTTTAGTATTATTTATTAATATTTATTTAATTTTTTCTAATTTATCCTAGTATTATTTGTTTGCTACTACTACTATATATCTAACTTTTTTATTAATTTAATATATTAACTTGGCAGAATTTAAGAATGGCAATGGGACAGGCTTAGAGCAGAGACCATACTTTTCATCCCTATCCCCAATTTCTAAGTAACTCCCCATCCCTATTATTGATGACTCCGCGTGGGTGCACTGGATGCGTGAATTCACCAATAAAAATGCAACACGTTGGGTTTTGAACCTTTAGAAATATTAAGGAATCCGGTTGAATCACTCATGAGAAGACAAAAAAATATTTGAAAGATTTCTTTCAAAGGATTTCATTCAAATTCCCTCAGTCCCTCCCATTTCCTCTAATTCTCCCAGTCCCAGCCCTAACCCAGAAAATCATCCCATCGGCCACTCACATACACCGGTATCCGTAAACATGGTCCACCAGTGGCGGCAAGAATTCCGATGGTAAATATACAAAAGTTCTCTTCAGTCTCCCCAACAACTCTTCTTTCATCTTCTTCCTCTTCCCATCTTCTTCCGAAAACCATTACTCCTCACGCCGGCGGTCATCAGTCATCAGAACAAAGTTAATCTCCCCAAACCCTAACCCCTGTTTCAATAGATTAAACACCCCTATTACCACATCCTTTTAAAAAACCCCTGTTTTTGGTCACATGACGGGCGTTCCTATATTTTGATTGGGGTCGATCCAGCCTTGTGCGGCCACCATGTTCTTTTGTGCAGTCATGGCTTTTCGAGCAATCAGTTTGCAGTTTTGGAACACCACGGCTGCATTACCAAAGATGAAATCAACAGCGCCGGTGATGTAACGGTCTCTATAGAATTGGCGGAGGGAATGCGCATAGAGGGTGTCCTGGTTTGCGTCGATGCGACAACGGTTTATGACGCACTGATCTACTCCAACTCTCAGCACCACCACTTGATGTATCTGTGGTCTTGCCGTGTTTTGGAACCAGATGTCCTATGAATCCATCGCCTACCGCAGCTGCAATTGGAAGATATAGATCATGTACCAATGGATTGTGCAACGAATCTACGGATGCTTAAGTGAACCCTGCTGCCATTACTGTTCATGAGTGATTAATTGTTGTATTTTAATCACATTAGAGATTAAATTTAATGGAGTTTGATTGACGAATTATATTAAAAAAAACACCTGTACACATAAAACCATTTTTAAATATTGAACAGTTTTTCTTACTAAAACCATTTTTCAACTTGTCCAATATTAAAAAATTATAGAAAACTTATTTTGAGTTTTTAAATATGAGTTTATTTACACTCCTAAGAAATAAAGAGGAAGGTATGGAGGCTTGTTATGCATAATGCGTGTGCACGCGTGTAGAAACTATCAACAGTCACAATTCGATCAAGTATGATTAAGAAGCACTATTCAAAGTTAACAGTCATTAATTATTCAATGAGCATTTTCAGAACCACCACTTTTTTCTGTTCCATAATTCTTCAGAAATTATCTAAGGATACTGTCTCATATCAGAAATCCAACATTCCAACAGCAAATTCAATAAATCTGAGTGGGGGGCAAATAGCATTCTAAAGACAATATCTTCAAGCATGAATCAAGATGAAAAAAAGAGAAAGGAGGAAATGGGAGGCAGTTCCAATGAAATCCCAGAAATTCTTTTAATATTATTTTGTCCTTTTGCGGGTGGTTCAACCAGGTTTCTTCAGCTAAGGGTTGAACACCCACTTCTGTCAATTTGTAAAACTGGATTAACGCCTTCTCTTTCAATCATTTTTATCCAATGGTCATTTTAAACAATTTTTTAGTCTGTTTACAAAGAAATAAAAGTACTGGGCAACTAAACCGAAGCATTTTAACACTCAAAACATAGCCTGTAGACAGACATGTTAACGTCTTCCTGGATTGAATAGAAGTAATTGAAGCTACAATTTTGTGAAGAGTGGAAGGTTCTCATGCAAATGGTATGGCTAAGGCGTTTGCTAATAACACTAAATTAACAAAAATATCAGTGGATTTTTTTTTTTTTTGCCGAGGTTTAAACTTTTGCTAATTATTTATTGTTAACACTAAATTAAGCAAAAAATTATACAAAAATTTAAAATTTTAATTATTAAAAGTTCATATTAATTGTTCTTAATTATTAATTCACTATTAATTAACAAAAAAAATTAGTATCTTATTAATTAATAGTAATTTATTGTTTGCATAATAATAATTTATATTAATTTATTGTTAATTCGTGTAAAAACAGGATAAATTCTAGTAAATTAACACCAAATTAACAGAAAAAAGTTATTGTTAACACTAAATTAACAAAATATCAGACAGGAACAATAGGAAACATTCAACTAAATTCAAATGATGACAAAATATAATATTATAAAGTTAAAGTGCAATTTATATTATTAAGGTTGGGTTATTAACACCAATATGATGACAACAACATTTTGGCTCCCTTCACTTTTCTATAAGTTACTTACCCGGGTATATTTTTCAGGTAAATGAAGCAATGACCATTTTAGTTATAAAAATTCATTATTAAAAGGGGTATTTTTATCCCATTCAAGTGTTGACAACTTTTCCCTCAGTTGAGAATGCTATTTACTCACCTAACAGTCAGATAAGTGATACCAGGAAAATGGGTTAACTTCAGGCTGTTGGGACCCAACAACATAGGCTATTGAGACAGTTTATGGGCTGGGCACCTATTTACGCCCATGCTTTTGTTTTTAATCAAAATAAATTAAGATATAATCACTAATTTACCCATTCTCATGGTAACGTGGCATTCCCAAAAGTTCCCTCAACAGAATAGGCTATTGGCCCCCGATAGCTAAGGTTTTTCCCATGAAAATAAACTAATAAACTTTCCATGATCCCCATATAAATCTAGAAAGAAAAAAAAAAAAAAAACATGATTTTCTTGGTCAGTAAGAATCAAAACTCCATTGATCAGCTTTTCCCCTCTCAAAATCCAGAAAAAGAATGCCCCTTAATCAAAAAATTATTAGTATAATTAACACCAAAATAACATCAAATTAATCTACCTTAATCATACTAAAAATGCATCGCTCAGCTGACTGTATCCAAATAGGGTGAGGCCTTTTATGTTATTAGATATGGGGTTTAGACGTCATATCCAAGTAACCCTCGTTCTAAATTATATGTGGATCATCTTGTACCCATTTTCATTTTGTTCTTCAGCCGCAATAATGAGAACGGGTAGGAAGTCCAGGTCAAGGTTTTAAAATCGGACCGGACAGGGAACTGTTCTGGGTCCAGTTCCTGGGTCAAACGGTCTGATGTCCGGTCCAAATAGACAGTCCATTCTAACATAAAAAATTAAAAAATTTAAAAAAAAACCAAAGAAATGGCCAAAACCGTTTCTGAGTCGAACAGTTCAACAGTCCGACTGTTTGAGTCAGCGATTTATTGATCAAATCAATGGTTTTTGGCCAAAAAGGGATTTGGGGTTAAACAGAACTGGTTAGGTGACCGGTTCCCAGTTTTTCCAATCCGGGTTTGAAAACATTGGTCTAGGTCAT
This sequence comes from Nelumbo nucifera, assembly GCF_055504915.1. NCBI lineage: Eukaryota > Viridiplantae > Streptophyta > Magnoliopsida > Proteales > Nelumbonaceae > Nelumbo > Nelumbo nucifera. Next base: position 46,752,071 of record NC_142652.1, read on the forward strand.
TCAAGTAGGGGTGATCATGGGCTGGACCGGGCCAGATTTAGAACGAACGATGCGTGCTTTAACCTAGGCCAGGGCCCGGCCCAGCCCTCACCCCGGGCCTAGTTTGCAAGCCCAAATCCACCCTTACATGGGTCCAAAATGGGCTTACGGGCTTTTCAAACCTAATGAGAAATGAGTTTAGTCCTATGACATTCAATAATAAAAAAATTAATTATTTAATTTTTTATTTTAAATTAAATGAATTATAATATATGCAACAAAAAAATAGCACTAGCCCATTGCCCAAGGTAAATTGAGCTTGGCTAAATTTGGGCCTACATACAAAAAAAAAAAAGGCACGGACCTCATTTAATTCTTATAGTTGGTTTTGCTTGGCTTACCTATCTTTTTATAGATGAAGGCATCCATTTCCATTTTTGAGTGATGTGGGACTTAGACCAACACTAGATACTAAGTGCTACTATCAGAGTGTTTTTTCAAATCCCACATAGTTTAGGCAATGAGAATGAAGGCCTTGCCTTCATCTATATAAGGCCTTGCATAGGATGGCAATTTACATACTTGAATTGGATCATGTATTTATAAAATAATAATAAACATTTATATGTTAAAACTTAAAATTTTTATATCTTATATAAAATAACAAACATTTAGTATAAAATAAAATACGCTTGTATATGTATAACATATATAATAGTAATAATGTAAATTAAAAATGTAACTATTAATTAATAAATAGTTGTAATATTTAAGTTAAACTTTAATTTAAATTAAAAGTGAAACTCATAAGACTCTTTTACTTCAATAATATCAAGTTACTATATAGGTTATATGCATAGTTACCCACCCACTTCTTCTTTTGCTCATATGGGTTAATACTTAATAATTTTTTCAAGTTTATTATTTAGTTATTAATCATGAACTAATGCATAGTTACCTTACGACCGCCATGGCTTTCTTTGTAATCTCAAGATGGCTTCTTTCTGAGTCTCCCCATCTTTATCACTTAATAAAGTTCCTTTTATACAAAAAAATCCTGTTATATGTGATTAACAAATTTAGTAGAAACAGTGCATAAGATGATACATGAATACATCAACATCAACACATATGATGAACTCCCACTCCCTTGATTGATTAATGCCCATGTAACATAACATGACTACCAATGATATGATCAATAAACCAAAGAGTAAGACAGAAACTAATAAAAGGATCAAACCAATAACCAACAGGATGTTAAATAAAAAAAAAATCAAATAACCTTAATTAGGCTCATAAAAAACAATACTATAAATAGATCTAGAAAATGATAGATTACCGACATTCCAACACCATAGCTGGAAACAGGAATCAAGGGATTGAAATGGAAACAGAAAAATAAAATTCTTTAGTTGCAAGAACAGAAGCCAAGGATTGAGATCAACAACCACTACTACTTAGCAGATAAAAAACTTTAGAAACCTCCATTTTTCATAATTTATCTTTTGTTTGTTCGTTTGAAACCTTGGATCTCGATCTCTTTCTCTAAAAAAAAAAAAAAAAAAAAAAAAAAAAAAAAAGAGAATAATGAGTATGGAACCATCAAATCTCTTAGGCCTCGTTTGCTTTTTGATAAGTTACTTACCCAAGTAAATGCAGTTATCTGGATAAGTTTTTTCTTGGTAAACACTTATTCAGATAAGTGCATTTGCCCATGTTCTTTTATTTCTCATGTAAACAAGGTAATGACAATTTTATCCATAAAAATCCATTATTAAAAGGAGCATTTTTGTCCCATTCAAGTGTTGTTAACTTTCCCCCTAGGTGGGAAAGTTATTTACCCACCTAGGAGGATAAGTGATACCCAGAAAAATAAATTTTCCCCGATCCCCACATAAATCTGAAAAAAGAACATGGGATTCCTATTGACCACCTTCCCCCTCTCAAAATCCGAAAAAAGAACGCTCCCTTAAAGTTGATTTCCAAGAGAGTAGAAATTTACCATTTGATTTAATAATGGGATGAGTTTTTGGATATCAAGGTGCAAACATACAAAATGGTTTGGTTTTCTATAAGAGTTGTGGGACATGAAGGAAGAGTTTGATGAGTGATTTTCTCCGAAAAACACTCAACAAATTGAAGGCAATCCAATTAGGATGCACTAAAAATAGAAGAAAATAATAAAAAGATATACGCCATTAAGGAGGTTGTTAAGAGGCTTGCCACATGGCCTGATGAGAAGGCTGGGTAGGAAAGCCGATGAATTTATAGGAGAGAATCAAAAGAAACGTTCAATGAGAATGAAGAGGAATGGAGAGACAGTGTGTTATGACTTGTAGATTGGGAGATGTGAGAAGGGGGATGAGAGAAAATTAAGGAGAGAGCAATAATGATGTGGACTGCTTTGCTATATATATATATATATATATATATATATATATATATATATATATATATATATATATATTGCGTGTTGGGCTTGAAGTATTGGGCCCAAGTCCGGTCCATAATTTTTTGGGCTTGATGTGGGCCCTGGCCGGGCTGGGCTTTCACACAAAAACTTGGGCCCAGGCCTGGAAATTTGCAAGTTAGGCCGGGCCAGGCCAAGAATGACGACCCCTACATCAAAGGCCAATGGTAAACAACCTATAAAGGCCATTTAATGACATGATACTTTTTAGAGCACATTTTCAACGGCATCTCCTGCAAAGACATAAAAAAAAGGCATTTGAAAAAAACATGGTTTTCAAAACCGGATTGGACCAGATGGTTGGACTGGAACTGATCAGCCATTTTACCACAGAACCATTATTTCGCCAAAAACCGTTGATTTGGTCAGTAAACCACTGACCTGGGTGGTCTGGTCGAACCATTCTAACCGTCTAATGGTTTTGGCTGTTTTTTATTTTTTTGTCAAAATGGGCTATCCGTTCGATTCAAATGATGGGACCAATTCGACCCGAGAACAAGACCCCTGACCGATTTGTTGTCCGATTCAATTTTAAAAACCTTGAAAGTAAGTTTAAAAATCACATTTTCAACGGCATGAAACAGATGACTAATGGGCACAACAGTGGATAAATTGAAATCTGAGATCTCTCTATGTCGATGTGAATGGGTGTACTTGGGAATTGGGAAGTGTGTTTCAGCACTCCTATCATCATCACTTGGTTGCAGATCAATTGTTTAGACACAAACGAATGACTTCTGCAACTCCTATAACTTTTGCAACTTGTAAACAAAGGCCTTCATGCAACTTGGAAACATATTACAGAGTCATAAACAACTCTGTATCAAAACTAAATAAAAAGATAGAAAACAAACCTTTTGGAATAGGAAAAATCTTCGTGTCACGTCTCTCGTTGTCCTCTAAACTTTCAAGTTCAAAATACGAAGGTGCATCTCCCTCATGGATTCGAGCCGTTTGGGATCTTTTACAAGAACAGGGGAAGAAACTCTTGGTTTATAGATTGAAGTGCAGAAGTCTAGGTATGATGTATGGTACTTTGGTACTTTGAACAATCCGGATTTCATGCCCACGACTCTCTACCCACACTCTACTCGCCTTAAATTCCAAAGTTTAAGGAGAGAAGGAAGAAAACAATTTTGCAAAGTTTCCTGAACATCTAAAATAGCTGTTTTTGGGAAGCTTCCCAATATAATACGAATTTGATTTCAAATTGGAACTTGGCATGTGGCTTAATGGGTGGGCAGTTAGGGGAAGGGGAGGAAGGAGAAAGAATTATTGAGAGATCTAGGAAGGGGTGAGGGAGAAAGGAGAGAGTTTAAGGAGAAGGCAGGGAAGGAGGAATGGAAGAAGGGGAGGGTGAGTGACGTGGACAACCTTGCTTTATATATATGGTATAGATTACGAAAGTATGCATGAGGACATTCTCATACTCTCTCTCTCTCTCTCTCCCCGCTCTTAAATTCTCAATTTTATTCAAGTTTTAACAAGAGGAAGGCTTATTCAAGTATCTCAAGTTTGCAATTTGAGAGGCTTAGATGCTTCAACCATTGAAATAAAGTTAAGATTCTGAACAAGCAATTCGGGTAAGTGCAATTAAATTAATTTTTATTTTTTTATATAAAAAAAATTGGTCGGCTCCTCTTGAAACCAATTCCCCAACATCAACATGTTCAATGTCAACGATGTTCAATCGCAACACGATAATGTTAGCACCGATATAGGAGCAGACATTTGCACTCCCATGAGAAACAAGAAGAAGAAGAAGAAGAAGGGAAAGAAAAATTACAAACACAAATTGGGCATAGGGTTTTCGGTACTTTTAAATATTCCAATAAAAAAATGAAGCAAAAGTTAACAAAATATATTGTACATGCTAAACGACCATTTTTATTAGATGAACATACTAAGCTTCAAAAACTTTTACGTAATTTTGTAAATCCACAATTTAAAAAGGTTTCTAAAAATACTATAAGAATAGATGTTTTAAATTTTTTTATTGATATAACAAAATTTAATTTCAATTTTATCAAATCTTAATTCTAGAATTGCAATTACTTCTGATATTTGGACCTCAAAATTTAATATGTTATATTTGTGTTACCAAACATTTTATTGATGAAAATTAGCTTTTACAAAAATGAAATTTAAATTTTACTAGACTTGAATGGCCATATACTGGCCCAACATTTTCTACAAGTATTTTAAATACTTTATGCTTATGGAATTGAAAATAAACTTTTTTCTATTAGTTTTGATAATGCTAATAATAATGATTCAACAATAAATATTTTAAAATCTTGATTAAAATCATGTTTAAATGGTAAATTATTTTATATTTGATATATTAAAACCAAGAAAACAAGAGTTTACTTAAAAGTTCTAGAGCAAGAAAACAAGAGTTTAAATATTTATGTCAAAATTATGGTTTAAATTATGAAAATTTTGTATTAGATGTTCAACATAGATGAAATTCTACATATTTTATGTTAGAAAGTTGTATTTCTTACAAACGAATTATTATTGATTTTAATAATGCAAAAATGTCACATGATAATATTTGAGGAAGACTAGGAAATGACAATTTGTATAAAAGATTTTTTACAAATTTTTTATGATGCAACTAATGAATTTTTGAGTGTTTATTACCCAACTAGTTGTATTTTAGTTAATCAATTATTTATGATTAGTGAATGTTTTGCAAAATATAGAAGAAATTCAGAATTTAAAAGTATTGTTGAAATGTAGAAAATAAATTTTAAAAATATTGGGAGAACATTTCTCCTCTTTATTGCTTAACTACAATATTGGATCACATGATTAGGAAAGATAGTTTAGATGTTTTACTTGAATCATATTGTGAAAATATGAATATTGGATTCAAAATCAAAAAGAAAAAATTATTAGTTTATTATTTGAAATGTATAACTTATATGAATCTCAAATGATAGGGCATAAGAAATTTGCAACTTGTACAGGTGCAACTTCCACTTTAAAATAACTAGTTCCATTAGTGGAAAAGAAAGAGTTTGGTCTCTAATAAGTAGGAGGTAGAAATCTACTACCACTTCATCAACAAGCTTATTTATTGAACTTAATTTTTATTTACAAGCAAATTTTTCTAGTTTAAGTGATTCCTTTGACTCGGAGGAAATGAATAATTTTGATATTTTAGCTTGGTAGAGTGGACATGAAAAAATTATCCAATCCTTGCCACCATGGCACGTGATCTACTAACCCCTCTAGTGTCTACAGTTCCATCGAAGTCTTGTTTTAGTACAAGTACTAGGGTGCTAGACAATAAGAGAATCTACATGAATGATGAAAGTTTAGAGATGTGCATTTGCTTTAAAGATTGATTAAATGCTAATGATAGATTACAAGACAAAGGAGGTCATGATATTGCACCTGATGTTTCACCTGAAGCAAATGATCAAAGTCAAGGAGATGGAGATGCTGGTAGAACTTGAAGAAAAATGATCAAGTTAATATTTTTTGTATACTCAATAATTGTGTAGCATTTTTTAAAATTATTGTAAATTTTGTTTTTAATTTTATTTAAATTGTTTGTTACTTTTTCAATAATGTAATTTTTTATTTATAATTTTTAATTGTATTATATTTTTTTATTTGTTATTCCATTTTCCATATTTCATTGATCTATTGATCATTGTATTGTTCAAATTTAAATGAAATAAAATTCCTATTTTTTTAATTTATTGTCTATTTTGTATTTTGTTGAGTGTTTTTTCATTTCTTTGTTAGAACTTTTATATTTCTAATTTGTTCCCAAAGCCCAAAGGAAAGTTAAGTATTTTAGTTTTACTTAGAAAAAAACAAAATGTAAAAAGCAAAAAAAAAACAATTTGGCCCTGTTTGACCCACCTAAGGCCTAGCCCGTAGCCTAGCTTGGCACAGCCTACAGCTCGCCCGACCCAAGCCCTTGGCCCGGCACGGGCCCGCACAAGCTCGGGCCATGGGTTGTGCCGGGTCGACCCCTCAAAGTATCCTAAGGGAGGGAAGCATGGCCCGCCTCGGCCTGTAGTCCACATGCGGGTCATGCCATGCCAACCCAACATGACCCGATTTACACCTCTAGTTGGGATAAGGAATGGATGATGATGATGATTATATATTTTAAATTAAAATATTGTATTTCTATAACATATTGATTAATAATTTAATTCATAATAAATAAGTAAATAAAACATATTAATTATTTAAACAAATAGAATTATTTATATAAAAATATTAAATAAGTATGTAACAATTTTTGTTGAACTTTTGGTTAGATTTTGTGTTTTAAGATTCTATTAGTAAACTAATGGGTTTTCCCTAAAAAAATTAGGAAAATATAAAATTTATAAAAATAATATATTTTATATGTGTTAAATGATATTCATGGTACTAAAATAATTTATGTTAGTAGATTGAAATATCTTCTATACTCTTCGTATTGTTGATTGTAATGTATCCCTTGTATAAACTATTAAAGTGTACATTTATTATATGTTATACCTTATTTGTAGTTATTTGAATATCCTGATATGATATAAGATACTGATATTTTGTATCCCTTGTATCCTGATATGATATTTTTTAGTTATTTGAATATCCCTCGTATCCTGATATGATAAAAAATACTTTGTAACCAGTACTTTGAACCTTGTATGTATATCGGTACAGGTATAAGTCGTATGACTGGTCATGCTTGTAGGAGCTTTCTTGAGGTAACAAGATGTACCGGAATGCCATTATTGCAGACCTAAGCTCTTGTCTCTAATTCAGAAGATGGTAAAGCTCTAAAAACTCTTTTCTAAAATGAGAGAACCAGGATTGATGCCTGATAATTCCATGAATTGCATTATAGAGCCTATGAGAAGCTGCATATTTCGGGAAAAAATAAAGCTTTCCATTCTCAATCTTTTCTTTTAGGTATTTGGTGATACATCCAAATCCCCCATAAGGGTCGTTTGAGCAATGCAGCATCACACTAACCCCCCACCCCCCAATTTGGTGGTAGTGGGATATGAATCCCCATCTCTATTGGAACAACTCAGCTAATAATACTGATGAGGGGAGATTTGGCCCTCCAGTGACATCATGACACGTAGCATTTAAAAATAGTTGGATGACACCCTAGCACCACGAAGGCAATAACTTGCCTTAGCCAAAATGATGGAGTCCCACCTGTTGACCTACATCCGCTGACCTGGTGACCTACCTCTAGAGACCTACTAAAGACCTGGAGACCTACCTCCAAAGACCTATTGGAGACCTGGAGACCTACCTCCAGAGACCTACTGATAACCTAGCGACCTACTTCCAGATACCTACTGAAGACTTGGCGACCTACCTCTAGACACCTACTAGAGAGACCTAGAGACCTACCTCTAGAGACCTACTAAAGACCTAGAGACCTACCTCCGCCAACCTGGCAACCTACCTCTAGAGACCTACTAGAGACTTGACGATCTACCTCCGGAGACCTACTAGAGACCTGGCGATCTACCTCCAAATAACAGCATGACACATGGCATCCAAGTTACACCTCGACATTGAGTAAGCAGATCACCCCAACAAGTCGGCTAGTAGCACCTCACCTATGTCCGACCTAAAGTACCTTGGCCTAGCCGACCTAAAGGACCTCCCCTTAAGGAGCGACCTCCTTTGGAGATCGTCCGAGCTAAGTAGGGTATAAGTGACGACCTACAAGGCATGCTCGCCGACCTATTACATAGATCCGTTATCAAGACCAAGTTCTCTAGAGTAATAATGCTCGACCATTAGGCCGACTTACCCACATCACCCGCATCAGAGTTGATCGGATGGACCTCAACTCTCTACGCAAATTACGTAACCGACGGAGATATTCTCCCAACTTAGCGGAAATGGCTCTTCAGGAATCTAGGACCCGTTACAGGAGGTCTCTAATTCCTCACACCTATATAAAGACATCATTTTCCTGAGAGAATGTATGCGCAATTTAGTTCTCACAGCTCTCTAGCTCTCACTTTTAATTCTCTCAAAAATCTCCAATTCGTTGACTTAAGCATTGGATTACCCACCCCGAGTAAAGAAACCCGGGCACTCTAATATTTTTTCCCTACAGGTCTCCTAGAAAATTACATAGCTCTCCGTTATATAGCTCGACATTTGAGCTATTTTCTATCTCGGCCTTACTCAACTTAGCATCCGAGTCACCTTCCAGTAAGGAATTTTCCAGCTCGGCTTCTGAGTCATCAGCCAATAGGGAGCTGCCAGATCGTGCATCATCAAATACCAATTGAGCCATCCCTCCATTCTCATATTGTCAACACACTAGATGATTCTGCCACTAATTTTGACACTGGGAACGCCCTTATCCAATGGATATGACAAATGTTCTCCATAACTAGTCAACAATTAGTTTAAAGTATGGACGATAAAGCGTATCGGTTTGTATCGGTGCTTTTTATGTTTTATTTATTTTTTTTCAAAACCGATTCAGAGGGATCAGTTTAAGTCCCAGCTACCCTCTGAACCATGGTCTGACCCAATACAACCCCTGTAGGGGCGTATTAAGAAGCCACCAGCACGATATGTATCGGCCTCGATACTTTGAACCTTGTCCATAATGCGGTAAAACCAATCCAATTCACCTTGTAGTTGCACATAAATCCTTATAACCTGATTTTCATAGAACTTAACTGAACATGAATCAGAAGGTGCCGACTGGCTCAGTCTTGCTGGTCGTAGTGGAAGATTTGAAATCGGCTCCTGCCATGACCGAGGTTGGGGGGCCTTACCCTCGTCATGTTGCCCCATGAAAATTCAACATGGATCGGAGTTGGAATGATGTATATCATGTAAGCGTACTTTTCTTGAGAATAAATGGCATACTAATTGTAGATTTTGACCCTGTACGGCTGCACTTTTTATTCTTTTTATTAAGATGATTCAAGCTTGTGCAGTCAATACCATCAAAAGCACCACTGATAAGCTATCTGTTATAAGTTCAAGGGATGGAAGAGACAGGGACGAACCAAGAAATGACATGGACTTAAGCAGTGAGAACTGAAATGATTTTTTTTTTGGATAAGCAAGTAGTGAGAAATGATTCAAAGGCCCATAATTTTTAGCAATGAATATAGCACTGAGCAGAACGAAATGGTTGAACACGATCCATGTAGATGTAGCCAACTCCATAATCGATATAGTTGTTACTCAGAACAAGGTTAGATGATGACGATGATATTGATGCCATTACATTCAATTATCTAATGAAAATCACATCATATAAGAAAAAAAAAAAGAAAAACAAAAAGAACCCAAAAAGTAACAGTGAAGAGAATAGGCATGAACTGTTCAGAACCGTCCGACGAGAACTAGCCAATCTAGCCTGAGACTACATTAATGTTAACTTGAGAACAGGAGAGGCACTACTCTAGAAATAAAAATTACTGTTGACCGAGGCACACACTTGAGAAAATACAAAGAGGGAGGAAAGAACAAAAATGAACACAGCCATAATAAAGGTCTGCTAAGCCTTTGCTTTTCCAGCTTGGAGAGCTTGAATTCTTTGTTGTACTTTCAGGACCTGAAAAGTGACGAGTTTTAGCATGTATGTTACTTGTACAAATAAAATCATTAAACAAAATAATAAAGACACTGCAATTATACTTGTTTTTCCTTGTAACTGGCCAAAATAATTTATAAATACAAGAAAAACGAGAATTAGCAAATCTGATTCTGTACTAAAAGGGAAAAGATGATAATTTCAAAACTTAGATTCAACTGTGTACAATTCAGGCCAAGCTTCATCTATGATATAACCTAGACAACGCCAGTTCTGTAAAGGTTGAGTTGGGTTAATGATAATGGAATAAGCACCATTAGTGACCAATCATCGCATCATGTTTCACGCCAGTTCTGTAAAGTAGACCTTTTCTGTTACTCTCCAAGATGCAACCTCAAAACATTCTGACTTCTAACTGAATCAGATCCTAAGTTTCTTTATGCTTCGATTCAATTCTCCTCCATAGGTCTCAAAACATACCTTAAGGATCCTCTAAAATATTCAGATGTTAACCATATTTAGATCAATTTTGTCATTGTAAATTTTGCACCAAGGAGACCAGTGAGGTCCACCTCCCAATCATTTTAGTTTTGATCAAAACTAGGGTTTAAATGATTTCTTGATTTCTGACTTTGAAATAGTTCAGCACCAAGACATCCTTATCAATCAATATCAGCTGCAATCCTGTACAAAGCTGGAAAGACCTTCATCAAGGCTGTTGCTGCACCAGGAACCAACCATAATCCTATGATATGTGGATACCAATAAAAAAATCCAATCATACCTAGATACCTGTACAAGGGTGTCGTATTGTGTCAGGTACTTCAATTTTTAGTGTACATTTTGTATCTAATACCAAATCAAGCAGTGTCCTTGTTACATCCTGGTAAGATAGCCAAAAGCTCATCCTTACCCCATATCCCACTTTATAACCAACTCCTCTAATGGAGGGATGACCTTTATCTATTCCTCTCTATGGAACCCATCTTGTTATGTTAAGTTAGTAGGAAGATTTTTTCTTTTTCTCTTTATCAGTTTGTTAGTAGCATTAATAATTGAGTGGTGAAGTGTTTTAGTTTGGTTAAAGGACAATCACAAATCCTAAGATTTAAATCCTATAATTTAATTCATGAATCTTCCAATTTATAAAATTCACACAATTCGAATCAATTTAATCAAGACTTGGGGAGTCTTCGCCAATGTGAATGGTTTTGTTTTCTAAAACCAAATATAGATCATTTTCTATCTTGTGATTATTGTTTGAATCAGTGATTTAAAAGGTGCCTCAGGCGTGCCTAGGTGGACAGGTGAGGCACATTTGAGGGTAGGCACCTCACCCAGGTACTAGGCGCAACACTTCAAAAGGCGCACACCTGGTGCGCCTAGGCATGCACCTGATGCGCCTTGCGCCTTGGCCCTGGTGTGGCACAAAGGTGGCTCGTAGAACCAGGAATGTAATATTTTTACATCACATTAGCTACTTGAAGTAATGCAATTGAGGAAAAAAGAGATTGTGGGCTTTACATGCTTGAAAATGTTTTACATGTTTGATTTTATTTTTAAATTCTCATTTGAATATGCTTTACATATTATGTTTATGCATTTTAATTTTAGATAATAGGTCTTTTAAAACATTAATTTTAAAATTTAAGTCTATATTTCTTATTAATATTATGTTTAATATTTTTTTTGAATTTTTTGGCTTTTTTTTAATTTTCTGACTTTTTTTTATTTTTTAGCAATTTTTTGTATTTTTGCGCCTTGATTCAAAAAGGTGCACGCCTCACCTTGCACCTTATGCTTTTAAAACAATGGTTTGAATCCTAGAATTTGATTCATAAATCTTACAATGTATGCAACTCATGCAATTCAAATCAATTCGATCAAGACTTAAGTGGTGTTCGCCAATGTGAATGGTCTTGTTTTCTAAAACAAAAACAATTGCCATGTCAGCAAAAGCTATACATTTTTTCTCATGTGGCTGTTGTTTTTTGTTTTAGAAAACAAAACCATTCACATTGGCAAATGGATCTGGATTTGCTCCAGACACCAACCTCACAGCACTTGCAGCCACACATTAGGAACATCTCCTGTACTCGCCACTCATGAGAAGATGTTCCCAGTGCACAGCTGCAACTTGCTGAGAGGTTGGTGTGAGGAGCAAATCCGAATTCTTGGCAAACGCCTTTTCAGTTTTCTACTTTATCATTCATTTTTTCTTTTTTGTTTCTTTTAATTTTTTTCAAGAGAAATGCATTTAAAGCCCTTGCTAGAAATGTTACACTTGGGCCCTAAGCGAGGCACGTACCTCAAAATGTGAGCAAGGGAAGCAAGTGAATTGAAGCAGAGTAGAACCCCCTGTTTGCTAATGTGGATGAATGATTGATTTTATAATGTGAGCAAGCAAAGTGAGCAAACCAGAGTGGAGTAGAATCCTCTATTTGCTAATGCCATTCATTCATCCTAATAAAAGGTATTTTTAAAATATGATTAAAATCATAAAATCTTTTTTTTATTTTTTGTAATGATTAAGAACTTAAGACCCTAACATGGACTTGTTTGGCCTTGCCTCAAGGGACTTGGTTGGGGGTCCAGGGGCAGAGCCCTGGTCCATCCGCAAGGCTTGTAAAAAAATTAAAAAAAAAAAAGAGCAAAATGCACAGATTTTGAAAAAGCGCATGCCTGGGCTGAAGCACAAGGCACACCAGGCATGCACCTTTTCAAAATGCTGTGTGCGGGGCCTAGGCTAGACGCATACCTTAAATGCACCTAGTCGTGCCCTGAGATGCACCTTTTAAATCACTGACCCAACCAACCTCAAAATTCCACTATTCTATCATGTCCATCCTCCATATTATCTTCCTTTCTCTTTCCTCAAGCTTCTTAAGGATTCTTCTGGATGCCTCCTTCTCCCCCAATGTAGATGACACACACACATCACCTTTTCTATCTCAACCTTTCTATCAATCATTTTACCCACCTCTACCTTTTTACCCGTTTTTCTTACCTCATTCATACATACCTCCTAATGTTCATCCCCTTTTGTTAACTCTTTAGATACCTCTCATTACAATGTAGACACACACCCATCAACTTTTCTATCTCAACCTTTCTATCAATCATTTTACCCACCTCTACCTTTTTACTCATTTATACATTATCCTTTGTTAACTCTTTAGATACCTCTCATTGCAAATGGGTGTGTGGAGGATTTGAAAAGGTTTGGAAGAAAAGCACTGATTTGTAATCTAGATATTGGAAAAGCCTACAATCTGGTTGTTTGGGAATTTTTGTTGCATAAGCAATGTGGGATTGAGGAAGACTGGCACAAGTGGATAAAGGGCTGCTTACAACTTGTTATTACTCAATCTTGGTGAACTGGGCAGTTGTAGATTTCTTCCCTGCAATTAGAGGCCCGAGACAAGGAGACCCCCTTTCCCCCCTTGTTCTAGCTTATTGCTGGCGTGTTTAGTATATTGATATCTAGGGCAGATAGGCTGCATCTAATCAAAGAGTCTAGAGTTGGGAGGGATGAGGTGGTAATAACTCATCTTCAATTTGTAGATGATATCACCTTTTTCTATGATGGGGGAAACATGGAATCGATTAGGAATTTGAGATTCAGAGTGCAATTATATGAACAAATCTCTAATCTGAAAGTGAAATTTGAATAAAGCTGCATAGCAGGGGTTAATTTGGAACGGAGACAGTTAAGGGAATATGCAGATATGGTAGGTTTCTCTATTTCACGGATTACCTTTTGGGACTAGCCCTAAGGATCTTTGTTTCTAGAATCCAATCTTAGAAAGATTCTCAAAGAGACTTGCCGCTTAAAAGAGGAATTGCATTGGTAGAATCACCCTAATCAAGTCCACATTGGCCAATCATCTGGTTTACTACCTGTCGGTTTTCAATTTCAAGGCTCCCAGAAAAGTGGGCAAGATAATAGAAAAAAAAAATAATGAGAGAGTTTTTATGGGAGCTTGGGGAAAGGAAAAAGGACCATTTAGTTAGTTGGGAGTTGATGCATAAGAATAACGTTCAAGGGGGGCTAGGTGTGGGAAACATAGAGGAATTTAGTGTTGTTGGGTAAATGGTTATGGAGGCTTCAGGAAGAGAGGGATAAGCTATGGCATAAAGTAGTGGTCAGTATTCATGGACAGCAGGATAACGGATAGGATGCTGGAATAACTACAAGAGTTGCATAAGCTTCTCCTTGGGAGGCTATCCATTTGGTACTTACTGTGTTTCTCCCTTTAATCAGGTATGATGTGTAATATGTGTCTATGGTAAATAAAACTAAATTCTGGGAACACTTTTGGGTGGGTCAAGTTGTTTTGAAAGATTCTTTCCCTTCCCTTTTTGCACTTTCCTCTCTCAAATTGGGAGTTGGGAACACCTTTTTGCACTTCCCCTTCCCTTTTTGGGTGGATCAAGTTGTTTTGATCTCTAAATTCGTTATTCCTTCACCATTAAATTGGGAGTTGGGATTCAGAAGAGAAATACGGGATGCTGAACTTCCAAATGCGATCAGCTTGATTAAAATCCTTGAAGGTGTGTTCTTGGACCCTTCCCTTCCAAGTTTGATGAATGTATTCGGACCCCCTCCCCCTCAAGTTCCTTTTCATGTACCTCTCAAGAGGGTGCTGATCTCTAAATTCGTTATTCCTTCACCATTAAATTGGGAGTTGGGATTCAGAAGGGAATACAGGATGCTGAACTTCCAAATGCGATCAGCTTGATAAAATCCTTGAAGGTGTGTTCTTGGACCCTTCCAAGTCTGATGACTGTATTTGGACCCCCTCCCCCTCAGGTTCCTTTTCATGTACCTCTTTTTTCAAGACTCTTTCCCAACCAAATTGTTGAAATGTCGCCTAGGTGACTAGGCACCCTTGGTTGGACGCCTCACCCAAACACCTTGACTTTTAGCAACTAGGCGCCCTTCTCGGAGACTAGGCGCCCTTCTCAGCGATTAGGCGCCTGCCTAGGTGACAAAAATGACAAGGCAGGTGCCTTTTATAATATCATTTATATTGCTGTATAATATTAATGTATGTGTTAATACATTTGATATTGGAGACTGGGGCACCTAGGCGCCTTTTATAATGTATGTGTTTGGGGGAGGCCTATCCCTCCTAGAATTGGAGCCTTTAGTTGGGAGGTTTATCATGGAAAAATTAACACCTGTGGCTTGCTCCAGAAAAGGAGACCTAATTATTGCTTATCTCCTCACTGATGTGTTATCTGCAAAGCAAATGGTGGCATCTACTATCACTTACTAATCTCCTGTCCATTTGTTACTTGCATTTGGGATTTATTTTTTGCTTTGTTTGGATGTAGGTGGAATATCCTAGCAAGCACATCAAGTCTATTTGCTTCCTCAACTTTGGAGTGGTCCAATAAGAGGGGTAGAGCCGTGTGGAGAAATGTAAGGGCTGCAGTCATTTGGACTATATGGGAAGAAAGAAACTGGATTATTTAAGGAGAAAGAGAGAAGCAGACAATCTATTATTGAATGCAAAACCATGAGAGTGGTTCAATGGCTGAAGACTCTTGATTTGCTCTCGATATTCTCGGCAGATGTTATTGTTAGAAATTGGAAGTGGTGGGATCTTCACTAAGAAAACATATAATATGAGGAGTTAGAAGCCACCAAAAAGAGGTTTCATATGGCAAAACTTATATTTTGATGGGAGCAGCAGAGGAAATTCAGGCCCTTCAGGCGTGGGAAGTATCTTTAAGAATTAAGCCAATCATGTCATCGCCCTTTTCTTGGGACCTATTGGCATTGAAAACTCACACGGGCAGAGATAATGACTGTAATGAAGGGTGAGCAAAGACCAAAATCCATGAATGTTAACAAAATGATTATTGAAGGGGATTCACAAAGGTGATGGGGTGTCTGTATAATTGAGAAAATGCTCTATGGGTGTACAGAAATGAGCCAAAAAGGTTCATCTAGTTAATTGGGACCAAGTTTTGTCTCCCTAAAGCTGAAGGTGGTCTAGGAATAAGGAAATTGAAGAATTTCAATACTGCCCTTTTGTGCAAGTGGATTTGGAGATTCTCGGCTGAGAGAAATGCTTGGTGGAGATCTCTCATTGCTAAAAACTATGGGGTTGATTGGAGAAACTGGAGAACTAGAGATCCCCCTCCTAATTGGGGCAATTCTCTGTGGAAAGGAATTATGAGGAACTTTCCTATTTTCGGGGAAGGGATTTCCGTAATTGTGGGTAAAGGTGATAGAACAAATTTCTGGAAAGATAAATGGTGTTTAGAAAACCCCCTTGCTGGTTCCTTCCCTCACCTTTTTAGATGTGCAGTTAATCAGGAGGCTACTGTGGCTGATTACTTCTCTTTGTTTGAGAATTCAGTTTCTTGGTCCCCTCTCTTAAGGAGAAATTTGTTTGATTGGGAGCTGGAAGAATTCTTGGAGCTGATGTCACTTCTTCTTAATCAGAAGCTGATACTGGAAATGGAAGCCAGATGGGGCTTTTTCTGTGAAGTCCATGGCTGATAGCCTGATAAATTATGTAGTGTGGGGCTTTCTGAGTTCCCAGCTGCGCAGATTTGGAATCCTTTGAGTCCCTCAAAATCCAACTTTCTGGTTTGGACGATGGCCCTTGACAAATGTCTTTCCAGGTCTAATCTGTTGAGAAGAGACATTCCAATTCTGGATTCAAATTGTGTTCTTTGTGGGACTGCTGCAGAAACTACAGAGCATTTATGTCTTCATTGTTTGTTCTCCTTTCAGATTTGGATGCATTTTCTTAAAGCTTTGGGTGCTAAGTGGGTCTTGCTGAGATCAGTTAAGGAACACCTTTGTTGCTGGAAGTTGAAGGGTCTAAGTAAGAAAGGGAAGCTAATGTGGAAGACAATCCCAGCTGCTGTCCTGTTGTCCATCTGGGCTGAAAGGAATAGTAAAATTTTCTGTAATAGGTCTAAGGGTCCTGATGATGTAATTCAGAGAGCTGTGGGCAAGCTGATATCTTGGATTTCCATTTCTGGGGAATTCAGAGATCTTAGCATGCCCGTTTTGTATCAGTCTTGCTCCTGGTGGAGTTTGTAATCCTGGCTGCTTTTCAGACTGCCTTCTTGGGTCTGAATTGCAGTTTGCTTTTGCTTTCTCTGTGCTGAATAAATTTACTTTACCTCTTCCAAAATAAAAAAAACTAATGGTATGGAAATGAGATATCAGTGGGTACAAAGGGAAGCAAATAACATGGCTGGTTCTTTAGCCAAACAAGGGATGAGGAGAGATCAAATGTTCTGGACATTGTTGTAAAAGAAAAAAGAGTCAATGGGTAGGAGATGAGAGATTTTATCTCCTATATGGTCTGTACATATGTATACTCTTTTCATTATTAATAAATAATTGCTGTTATTTTTAATAAAAAAAGACTCTTCCCACACCCTCCCTAAATGAATTTTCCTTCCTTTCACTGAATCTTCCAATTTTTCTGCTACAATGACTGAGAATTCCAAAAATCAGACTGTTCTGATTTTTGTTACCTGCTGAAATGCTTTAACAACTTTTCATTACCTTTACTAACCTTGCCCTTGTAAACTCTTTTAGACATCTTACACACCCCAAAGACCCCCTTTTAGACAAACAAAAACTTTTGTGACATAAACGAAATTATGATTCTTCAAACTTTTCACTTGTCTCAAATGTATTCAAGTTCTCTTACAGTCTTACTCGTAATCACATCTTTTTTTACTCCCAATCACATCTGCAGCATCTAAATCTGACTTCCCAGATGAACCACAACCCAAGCCAAGTAAGCCTTTTGCAAGACATTACACCTTTTCCCCCAAATCAATCCCCACCTTTCCAAGTTCAAAAACAATTCCACAACAGCCCTGAAATTTAGACCTCTCATCACTTTCATTTTTTTCTGAATCATCTTCATTTTCAACCACATCAGGATATTGGGTTCCACATGTCTTTTCAAATTGATCCAACTGCAATGACAGCAACATACGGCATACTCCAATCCCCCCCCCCTCTTCATCACAAACTGCACCAATGTGGCAATGTCCTGATTAACAATACGAGTCTAACCAACATCAAAAATAAATGATTCCAGTCCCATTATCAGGGTTAACACCATTTAGCCCTAACAAAAGATTATCATCAATGTCCACCATTTCCACATTATCAAATTACATCTACTGCCTAATAGAATATTAAATCTGGTAGGTGAGGCCTGAACCTATTCATTTCCATACCATCAGAATATCACATAAATAATTTTAGCTAACAGATCAGATCCATTTAACCCCAAGCAAATTCACTAATCCCAGATAAATCCTTAGTCAACTTCTGACCATTCATTTCTTCTATATGAACACAGATATCAATATGAAGAAGGTATATCACTAAAAACTAGGGCACCTTCATCCATCCGAGGCCCTGGTCCAATGATCCCAGTCCCAGTGCTACTATGGACCAACATGCCAACCCTGAAACCCTCCATCAGAAGCAGTTGACACCATATACACTTCAGAGATCACACAATGCTTCTCACCACCAACCTTAATATTATAGTCAGTCCCTGTATCTAGGGGTGAGCATTGTTCAGTTAAAATCGAAAAACTGGAAATTTCAGTTTCATTATAGGTTTTGGTTTTCAGGATTAGAAATCCAGTTAACTGAAAAAACCAAATTAACCAATATTTATTTTATATATATACATATACATATGCATACATATATATATATAATAACAAATATTATAATATGTATAATATAATGCATTATTTCACCAATAGTCCAATACATATAATATTAATATATATACATATATTATAATATACATATATAATATATAATATGTATTAGTACAATATAAATGAAATTTTGTTTTGACCAAAAGTTTTGTTTTCAGTTTTTTTGGTTTTTCAGTAATTTGGTTTTGGTTTTTTTTTAAGTTTTACAAGTCCGGTTTTTAACTGAATAAGCCGAATGCTCACCCCTACCTGTATCCCTTTTATTCCTCATTTCAACAGGGGTTCCATTGGGACAATTGATGCTGACTCCTCAAAGCCTCTGTTAAGAGTATTGCAATCGTCAATGGCCAAGCAACTCAGGTAAGAAATTAGGATCCGGAAGCTTGGAGCTATAGGCAGTCATTAAGAGAAATGAACACAATAGCCAAAGAAGTGGGAGCCACGTTTAAATGGGTTAGAAGAACATCAAATGGACTAGCAGATTGTTTGGCAAAGCAAGGAGTTAATAGGGAACATCTTTTTTAGGCTGAATTGTAGATTGGCTTATTCTTGTAAAATTAAAAGGGTGGCAAGGGAAATCCCTAGCCTTGTTGTATTTCTTTTTTAATTTAATGAATGAATTTTCAGTTGCTGATAAAAATAAATGGCGAATCACCTTATCACCATCATTGGTGCATCCTTCCTCTTATTTAACCTCTCCTGCAAAGACTTTTCTTAGATGGATGCAAATTGGTTCTAGACTGCAGCTACCTAGTAATCTCCCATATCCAGCTATTATCATATGCATCAAGGATTCACTTCTTTTTTTTTTTTTTTTTTTTGATCAGTCAATTGTAAGATTTATTAATTCATAGCCAAAGAGAGTATATTTTAGGGAGAGGCACAAGATGCTACCTCCCTTTTAAGGAGGGGAGATGGAGGATACTATCAACCATTTAGTTAATAAACAGAACAAAGGACAAAGAAAATTACAGAGAAGTCCAATACAAAGAGAACCGAATAGCCCCTTGTTTAGCAAGATAATCAGCCCAAGGCATTAGCCGATCTACCCACCCATTGAAATCTAACTGTCGTATCCCTCGAAAGCCATTTAACCTTTTTTAAAACATCCTTAAAGTCCCAATCGACAGTACATAGGTCAGCCAACCATCCTACTACCACCTTGGAATCTCCTTCAATTATTAAGTTCTGCACTCCAAGTTGAATAGTTGATAAGCAATCTTTATCCCCTGTGTCGCAGCTAGGAGTTCAGCCCTCACGGAGTCTCCTATTCCCACCGGTCCTAAAAAAAGGGCAAGGATGTTGTTCTCATTTCTCAGTACACCACCAATACCAGACGATCCTAGATTGCCTTGACTACTCCCATCAAAATTCAGCATAACAAAACCCACTATCGGCGGAGTCCAAGTTACTTGAATTCTAGGCTTCTTAGAAGAAGTGAGGGCAATTGCAAACCAATTCCTCCTTATATCATCGAAGGAGTAATTTTCAAAGAGCTTTAAAGATTTCAGCCACAAAATAGCCCTTGTCAAAATACACTCCTTGACCTCATGAATGGTTCTTTCCTTCGCCTGAAAAATTCAGGAATTTCTCTCTTCCTAAATAGTCCATATGAGAGCTGCTTTTATACACTTTAACATAATTCTCCCTCTTCTCATGGTCCACACAAGGGTAGATGGAAAAAACAACAAATTTACCTCAGGTGGCAAGTTCCACCTGCACCCAAACAAATCAAATACCCAATTCCAAATGGCTGCAGAAGAGGGACAGGAAATCAATAAGTGGTAACAGTCCTCATTCTGCGCTTTGCACAAAGTACACTAGTTAGGGGATAAACACAAGAAAGGTCTTTTCTTCTGCAGGTTATCCATCGTATTGATTTTATCGTAGTAAACTTCCCAACAAAAGACAACTATTTTTGGGGGAATAGGCCTAGACCAAACTTCTTTAACTGGGAATGCCCAAGGAGAGGAACTAGAGCAAAGGGATTTAAAGAAAGATGCAAAAGTAAATGACCCTTTGGGAGTCAAAGACCAAATTCTCCCATCAGAATTGAGTGGGTCCAAGCAAACAGAATCAAGTAACAATAAGAGCTCAGAAACCGATAAGGATTCATCACCCCTCAACCCTCTACAGAAGTGAAGGTCCCAATTTGTAGACAAAGGGGTATACGGGGACAAAAGAAAAGTAGACACAGGCTCTTTTTTATAAAGGGAAATAGAGAAGAGAGAGGGGAACAAGTCCTTGAGAGGCAAATTTCCCACCAAAGTGTCTTCCCAGAAAAACATCCCCACCTTATGATCTGAATCATCCATGTTGTAATGTGATATCAATTTGTCATCTCAGTTGGACTAACTGAATTTGTGAAACTACCCTTCAGATTTAACTTGGATTAGAATTCCCACTTTGTTCATCTGATTTTCAACCCCAACCAAACATCCACATGTTTCTTCAAAAATTTGCAAGTTGAATCATAAACCCCAAGGTTTCAATTTGAATCTTATGTCTGAATCTTTTGTGCAAAACTCTTACATTTTTGTTTGAATCCTATAATTTGATATATGAATCTTATAATTTATAAAATTCATGTGATACAAATCAATTTAATTAAGAATGAGCTCCCTACTTTTGAGGCTTTTGTATAGGAGCTGATTGTAAATGTTTTGTGCATGTTGATACATGCACTTTTTTTTGTACCTGGGTGAGGGCTTCTCGCTCTCCCTTCCTTTTTTTTATAGTAATACATCTTTTATTCATCTTTCAAAAAAATAAAAAACGAATTAGTTCCCTACTTTGGCATTTATTCTTTTTTAATCCAACAAAAAATAGGGTACATTTTTTAAAGCCCTTAATAGAAAATGATTTATTTAGGCTATTAAAAACCTTTTTAAAACGACATCAAATTTATTTTCCACAAAATGTAGGTTAAAAATCTTTTTTATAGGTTAAAACCCCATTTATGTGGATTTTTTACTTTCAAATCAAAAAATGATTATATCGTCTTAAGCTTCTAGTGTACAAGTGGTAAACTCTATTGTTTTAGGTACATATATGGTAGGTATGGATTAAAGGAGGGTAAAATAACTAATTTATATATATTTAGATTTAGCACATCTATTTTTAACTTTTTGACAAGTTCATAAAAAATAGAAGTGGCCTTACAATTACAGTATGATTTACAATCTGATTCAATCCAATTATCAGAAGATGCAGTCCCCCACTGGACTGAAACATGAAAGTGATCATGGGGCCAGATGAAAGAATTGAACCATGCTATTGATACCAACTCTCTACCAAAATTCCATTAGTTGAAAATAGACGCAATATCATTTCAGCGTAATATCAGATACTAACCGCATCCTTCTTGCTATTTTGTTTCTCTTCCAGATCTTGTAAAGTCCCATCAAGGCGTTTCCTATTAGATTTCAGTATCAACTATCAACAAAAACGTAGAACATAGAGATTCAGCATTCACTGTGACTTTGTTAAGATTTTGGGTAAAACGAGAAACATACAGTTCAGCAGAGATGTAATCGATTCGCTTGCGAACATTAGCTTTTGCCTCTGCCAAGTCCTGCTTAACGAGGACCGGCCCGATCAACTTGAACACATTGGCATCTTCATTCAATAGATCCAATTCCTATAGCCATAAAAACAAAATCAATCTAATGATTCAAAATTTTGGGTTCAGATTTATATAACCAGTAAGTGAGAGAATGTAGAGATTAAGATTACCTTGAGGACAAGTTCGTTTTCACCTAGCTGTACTGTGTACTTCTTTCTAACTTGATGGTTCTTTGCAATTTCTGAAGACAGTCCGAATTACGGTTCTATTGGATTAGGGAAAAAAATGGAGAGGAGGAAGAAAGAATCTAAAATAGCTAAGCTTAGGGTTTATGGATCAAGAGAGTAATCATAAAAGAAAAGAATAGAGTTTTCATTTCAACAACCAGAAGAGAAGTATGAGTAGCTTGCCTTTTTGGAGTTTGCTGAGATCGTTGGCTTTGGTCTCCAGCTCATGCTGTAGTTCGCGAAGTGCAGAAGACGAGCTCATGTCTCACTCTTCTGCTTTCTCCGTCGTCATTTCGTCTATGCCAAGCGTTTTAAAAAGCAGGGAATGTTTTAAAAACCGACCGGAGGCCAAACCATTTTTGGCTCGGGGTCGCATGTCACCGGTTCGACCGTCCGGGTAGAATGGATCAGATTCAAACCGTGACACATCAGAATAATTATATTAATTTATAAAAGTGCTAAAAATTGAGCTTTGAGCCCAAAAAAGATTTTTAGCAAAACTAGTGTGGCAAGGCACCTTTGACTCTTGGGATGCATAGATCTCAAAAGTTGCATAAACTTATGGCATTAAAAGCATGCATATATGCATTTAGTGTGTAATTCGTGACCTGGTGATCAAATTGAATGGGTTAATGGTTCAATTGCCCGAGTTGGATGGTTTTTTACCAATTCCTAGTTTTAAAAGAATTGGACCCATAATCATGGTTGAATGACGGTTCATATGGTTCAACCATCCAAATCAATGGTAGATAGGGGTGTTCATTTAACCGAACCATGGGGCTTTTTTTTAACCGAACCAGTACTACTGGTTTTCGGAAAATCAGTGACCAAAACTGTACTAAAGCCAGTCAGTTAACGGGTTGACTAGTTCGGTTAACCGTCGGTTTGGTTCGTCAATTTTTTAGTTTTTTAAATTTTATAATATACATTATAAAAATATATAAATATATAATAAAATATTTTAAATATATATAAAATATTATATTTTAAATAATAAATAATATATCATTTATTATAAATATATATATTTATATATAATGCATATTTATTAATTTATAATATATAAAGTATATAAAATATATATAATATATATAAATATATATATAATATATATAAATATATATATATAAGATATATAGAAAACACTAGTAGAGGCATGTATACAAGTGCAACTTGGGTTGGGTTAGCCCGATCCCAACTTGAGAAGTTGGGATGGGTTGGGTCAGAATTATTTTTCATAGATAAAATAAAGGATAAAATCGTGAAGTTTCAAAAAGTGACTTAAGGGCCATTTGATAAGGCCCTGGGTTTTAAGAGAACTGAATTTAGAATCATGGTTAGGTGATGTTTCGAATGGTTCAACCATCCAAGTCAATGATGGATTGAAAATACCACTAGTAAAGACATGTTCATAGGTGCAACTTAAGCCGAGCTAGCCCAATCCAAACCCAAGAAATCAAGATGGATCGGGTAAGATTTTTTTCATAGATAAAATATAGGATAAATTCGTGAAGTTTCTGATAATGACTTGACTCTTGAGGGCCATTTGATAAGGCCCCTATGAAACCAACGATAACGCCTCACACCCATCACAAAAACACATAGGGTCCACCATGTTTTCGAATTGTTGTTGACCCAGATGGCTGGACCATTCGGCTGAAAAATCATCTAGGCAACTGATTCCATTTCACCCTTGAACTGGTTCTTTGCAAAAAACCATTGAGTTGGTCAATAATCCATTCGACTCGAACAACGGATTTTTGTCATTTTTTGTTTTAATT
The DNA here is from genome assembly GCF_055504915.1 of Nelumbo nucifera. NCBI lineage: Eukaryota > Viridiplantae > Streptophyta > Magnoliopsida > Proteales > Nelumbonaceae > Nelumbo > Nelumbo nucifera. The sequence goes on from NC_142652.1 coordinate 46,776,384, forward strand.
ACTTTTTATTTTTTTAAACTACAACAGATTGTCCATTGGGACTAGAAGATTGAACTGCTGATCTAGAAACCAATGGACAAAAGTGGTTCTAGTTTTGGATCAATTTTTAAAACATTGGGGTCCACATCCCATTCAATCTATCAATTAGGTTCTAAAACATTTTATAACGGAGGTGGGGTGTTGCCTATTACATAGCCCTGTAAACAGAGAAAATTTAAATTGAATCATGCCATATTTGAATTCGATTATGGTGTTTCAAATTAGATTTAGTATTCAATAGATATTAAAGTGAAAAAAAAACTGAATTCGAATTTGATTAGATAATCAAACAATCGATTAATTTGAATTCAATCAATTATACCCTAATTCTTTTTTTTTTTTTATAGATAAAATTCAATTGATTTCATTAGAAGTGAATGATAAATAATTTGTTACAAGCATCCCAATTATACCCTAATTCTTAAAACCAAACAATGGTTCCGTTTGAATGAACAATAGAGACAAGCCTATCTTGTTCCCTTTGAATGAAGTACAAAGACCGTCCTATTTCTATAAATGACAAAGAAAATGAGAAAAATAAATAAAAAAGAAAGCATCTAATAAAATCTAGAACAAACATCTAATAAAATCTAGACCAATGGACGATGGCTCCAACCAATATAAGTTGAACTATAAAACCATTAATCTTCTTTGTTTTTTCTCTGCGTTATTTATAGGGGAGGAACTCAATACAAGATAGAGATGGAGGGGTCGATTCTCGATATAGGGGAATAGAGAATGAGGGATAAAGGGAGGGAAATGGGGGAACTTTGAAGATGGGAGAGATGAAATGATGAGATGGCTATCTCTTGTCAATGAATGAATACAAGATTTATTTTTTTGTAAAAAGCCCATAGGCTATATCATTCATTGCACCGAATCAGCTCTTAGTACAGGCAAAAGAAAATCTGGAGAGATGGACCAAGTTTGGGCCTAGACAAAGTACAACCAAAATTTGCCAAAGTGTAAGCAGCATTATTGCTTGTACGAGGGGTGTATGATATATGAACTTGCTGAAATTCTTGCAATCGGCTATGACTATATGAAGCCGCCATGGGACCTCAGACTGAGGATCTAACAGGATGTTAGTAATCTTCTGTGCATCCCCTTCAAGAACAATGTGTGTAAGAGATAAATCTTGAGCCACTTGTAAACCATCTCTAAAAGCCAAATGCTTCAGCCATCTCATAATTAGTTTTTGGAGCACAAGCAGACCTTTCACAAACCAACTTTAACCCAAACGGGTTCGAACAACAATACCAATTCCAGAACATAGAGGGCCCCACTACCCCATCGACATTGACTTTGATGAAAGGTTCTTGGGGAGGTGTCCAAGGAATCACCTGATTAAATCCATATTGAACCTGAAATGGCTCACTCACCCAAGGATCCCCAAATAATGTTGTGTCCCAACCATTAGATATTAGAATTTTGGCACCACAAGATAAGTCCCTTCTAGATGCTAGCATAGCTCGCTAAGTAGAAGAGGCTGATGGACGTTTTGTGGAATTCCAAAAAGTTCCACCCGTCTTCAAATATTTAGAAGATAAAATCTATGCCCATAAACGAGATTGTTCTGTTAAAAATCTCCAAGATAATTTCATAAGCAAGGCTCTCTATTCTTAATGCTAGCATTCTGAAATCTCAAACCACCCACCTCTTTCTTTGTAGTGAACTCATTCCATCCTCGAAGATAGAGATATGAGATATGCTAGGTTTGTAACTCCACGAGATATAGCATCGAAGGAAGAGAGAACACTTGTAGGTAATTGATGTGTGAACACTTTTAGGTAGTGGTCCGGTAAATGGTACAAGTAATTAATTCTTCTTTTGTCTTTTATAATAAATAGGAATACATAATAAAAAGCTGAACTGAGAGCTCTAATTACGATAACCGAATTTGAATCAACACATATTCGAATTCAATTCGATTATGTTGGACATCAATTTGAATTCAGGTTTTTGACACCCCATACTGTTACACAACCATAGCATCCAGCTAATCTTAATTAACTTAAACATATCCACCAAAAAAAATGAACTTAAACATACCCTTATACATTCTTGATGTTATATTAGACCGATTTAACAAAAAGATGCTTTTGCATACCATTCATTAAATAGTATCGCCTTTTTACCTTAGACCACACCCCTCAAACAAGAATTCTGAGATCCAAGACATGAATTTTACAAGACACACAAGTGGGAAGCATGTATTAATTACACATTCACAAGAAAGGGTAAAATAGAAAAAATAAAAAGAAGGTGATGTTGTCCGCACTGAGGTGAACAAGGATTAGATAATGTCCCATTGAGTTGGACGAATTGAGGTTGATCCAGTGACTTGCAAACATCAAAGTTAGAGGCTAGGACAAACTAGTTGTACCCAAGCTAAGCTGAAGAGCTTAAGAACAAGAAGGCTAGAGCGAGAATGCTAGAAGTGCAAGCAGAAGAATAAATGGCTCTTGTGGTGTGCCCTTGACTACCTATAGAGGGGTGTCATTGTGCTCCTCACTTTTCAGGGCACGTGGTGCACACTAAGGTGTCTTCCAATCAAAATTCTAGGGGTAATTTTGTGCTCTTCATGCATGGGAGGTTGGGACGAACTTAGCATTTGCCACATGCCCTTTTCTATTTGAGGTTTTTAGTATGCACCACAATTGTTGTCTCTGGAAAATGGCACCATTCCATGTCATTGATTTGGCCAAGCTCTTGACCGAATGTTCATTTATGTCAATTTCCACATGGCGGTTTAATTGGGCTAAAGTACACCCTCATCACTAGCCCCTCAATTCCGAAGTTGAGGAGTAGGGTGTTCTGTAGCCATTAGGGGGGTGAGTTCCTTGTGTACTCACATATGGTGCTAATTAATCTTTTCAGAAAACCATATTAAACCATTCAAACCAAGGCTTGGTTTGGATTATACACGGGGAAATTCAAATTTTCAAAATTTGAATTGAGGAATGTTGGATTGCAACATTTTGCCTTCCCAACTCACATGCAAGCATAATGTGTGGGGCTTGGTCTAGGCAATTGATCAATCCCACTTGGACTGTTTACTAGCTCTATAAAAGAGGGAGGACAAAATCATTTGCCTTCATCGTTTAAGTGAGGGCACCTATTAAAGTCCAACTAGCTTCCTCATCCTCATCTGGTGCCTTCTAACTTGGGTGTAGAGCTTGTCCATGGTAAGTGATGTGGCGCGATCCGAGCACTCCTATTTGACTGTTGACTGGTTCCTTGTTGGCAACGGACGGCACCTGAGAAGACGAAGGAGAAGGATTCCCGGCGATTTGCCCGGCGGGAATACTCCGAAGCTTAAGTTAGAACGCTGGGGAGGAAGAAAAGAGTGTAAAAGACTAAGAGTGTAGGTCGCGCTAGATCATTGTGTTCGTGAGGTTAGCTCGTGAGCAAGTAAGATAATTCAAGTTCAGATGATAATCCGAGGGTGTGAGAGTGTGTGTTCTCTCCCCTTCGCCTAAAAGGCTTTTATAGGGGCGTTCTTGTCAAATCGGGTGTAACCGCCACTGGGCTCCTGTCGCAGCCGTTACCTGCCAGGTCTGCGTAGGAGATCATTATAGTGTACTATCCGCTTGGATGAGTGACACGTCCCAAAGGGGCAGGCACACCTCCATCTGTCAAGAGACGTGGGTGCAGACTGTCGAAAGGACAAGAACTGCGCCATCAGTCGAGAGATGTAGCACAGTCTGATCGATATGGTCTTGTCAGATGGAAGCTTCCTGAGAGCGTTGTATTATTGCCGTAAGCTACTTCGTAGCGAGCTATCCTTGTCGTGAGTTACTTTGTAGCAAGCTCTTAGGGGTACTTCGAGGTGACCCTCACTAAGGTTGGTCTTTGGGGTAGTTCTTCTTCCAAGTGCTGGAGCGAGCTAGTTTCCCTAGCTCGCGAACTAAAATAGTCTTGGTGTATTCCCTTCTCAGTAGCTCGGGGGCCCTGGAGCTCGCGTTGTAGCGAGCTCTCCCTACAGTGAGCTATGACGTAGCGAGCTGCCCTACAGGCTCATTACTTAGTCGTGGTCAGGCTATAATGTTGAGCTGTTGCTCGTGCTGAGTCAGGTCCACGTGTCATTGTCTCAGTAGGTCGGGTCAAATCATCCCCCATCAATTGCCCCCCACTCCTCGGGCTGAGAGTGATGCTGCCTTAGCGTGAGGAGTTCATGAAGTGTGACGGGTTGATTTGACCGAAATTCAAACTTGATTGACTGCTCATATTAAATGTGTGTGCGGGAATCAGGGGATTTCTGACTTGTCAAATACCGAAAATGCGCTGAAGCGGCTCTTAACTTTGGATGTCATGCAGCCGCCATTACCTCAATCATGGGAGACGTGCAACCAGTCACATTTCGGTTTCAAAAGGCGTGCAGTCAGCTTGACTGTGAACCGTCAGATCTGTCTTAATCTGGGCCGTTGATTCGGAGGCACAGTGACTATAAATAGGAGGGCCCCCTAGGCCTCATTTCCTTTCATGCTATCTTGTTGTCTTTGGAATCTGAGGTCGCGCATCCATCTAGTCTACCCGAGCTCTTCTGTTCACTTCGTTTTGTCTTTTCTGGTGAGTCTCAATCATTGTCAATCATGTCTGGGTATCCGTACCATACTTATTACCGGGATGGTAACCATGATGACGACGCTCCCTCGAGCTCGGGGGGAGCTTGGGAGCAGGTTTTGGAGGCTCGGGAGGCCTCCGGTGATGTGGCCTCTACTTCTTGGGGGAGGGAGCCTGACACCTCCAGCCCTTCCTCTATGACGGCGAAGAGACTCAGGTCTCTAATCCGCTATTTTCACCTTCCTGGGGACCTCGTCTACAGTCTCCCCACTGGTAACTTCCCTTGGGAGCATGGTCCCAATGATATAGTTATTTTCCAGGAACAGCTCGAGGCTGGCTTCCGTCTTCCCCTGCACCCCCTAATAGTGGAGGTGCTAAACCACTTTAATGTTACCATCGATCAGCTTCATCCCAACGCCATCCGGAACATGGTTGGGACCATTTCTTTGTGTTATGAGTACTGTCTCCCCTTGGACCTTGACATTTTTGCTTATATTCTCTGTATCAAAAATGCCACTCCCGGGGCTCCTCCGGAGAGGCATTTTTACTACCTCTCTCCCTGTCGCAGCTATAAGCTCTTGTACGAGCTACCAAACAAGATTCTCGCCTAGAAGCGGGATTATTTTGTGGTCTGTAACCCCGAGGGGTGGCCCTTCCCAACTTCTTGGAGGGGTGCCATCTAGGACCCCGGGGCTGAGCTGGACCCCGAAATTTAGAAAACGATGTTGTCCTGGGCATCGGTAGGCTTCCTCTGTTCGAACTACTTGACCGAGGAGAAGCTCGTGCAGGTTGGCCTGAGCCCGGGTAGGTTGCCATTTTAGGTCGCATAGTGCCTTGTAACAATATTGTGTATACATGCATCTTGTTTCTTACCGAACTAATATCTTGTGGTTTTTTGGCAGCCATCATGTCTAGTGTTGACGTGTGTCGCCTCCTCTCAAGCAACCAGAAGCGCAAAGTGAAGAGATTGCATCCTGACCGGACTCCTACCTCTAGGGGTACTGAATTCGAGCCTGCTGAGGTAGACTTCACTTCTCCGCCGCCCGAAGTTCCGCCGCCTCTATCTAACGGAGGTGCTGGCAGGGCTGGCCTCGGGGAGGGCGAGCTCCCGCAGCAAGGGGTGGTTCCTCCTAGTCCTTCTCATCCATTTCCCTACTCGTGGCTCCCAGTGGGGAACTGGGAGGGTGTGAATGATTACGTTGTGGCTCGACGGAAGAGCCGAAGGGCGATCTGCAATGAGGAGATCGCTAAGTTGGGGGAGATGGAGCCTGGGGAGCTCGCCACGCTCGCTGCCTCCCACTGTATGGTGGTAAGTGGTCCTTCCCCTCTTCTCATTTTTTGCTTCCTTTTGTTGTCTTCTGACCTTAGTCTCTTGTTGGCAGGTGAACACCGCCATCCATGCCATGGCCCTCCAGACGAATATCCACTCTGGCAATGCTCGCAACCAGAGGGTCATCGTTTAGAAGCTCTAGGGCGAGCTCCTTCACACTCGCAAGGGGAGCGAGTCCCAGGAGCTGCTCGTCCGAGACCAGGAGGAGCAGATCGCCAGGCTTTCTGAGGAGAGCACACGCTATAGGGAGGAGTCGTCGAGGGTGGCAGCGGAGAGGGAGCTCCTTCGCCAACAGGTTCGAGACTTGGAGTCCACTCTTCTGGATCGAACTCGGAACTTCGACAACATGGTGGAGGCCGAGCGAGAAAAGGCAGTCTGGGACTTCAAGGACTCCCAGGAGTGTCACGACCTCCAAGTGGAGTATGGCTCGAGCTCGTACCGCTCAGGATTCAAGCTCTGCTGTTGGTTGGTCCGAAAGAAATTTTCTGGGCTCAACCTTGACAGCATCACCATAAAGGGCATGTCTCTCGAGACGGCGGACCAGGCGGAGGAGGAAGAGCCTGACTCCCCGAAGGATGAGGACGAGGTGGAGGAGGTGGACCCCTGAGGGTGGCGGCGCCGATTTTCTACTCTGATTTCTAGTGGCTCTCGGGTGCCATAACCCGGTCTTGAAAAGATCTTGTTGGGCGGTTGTGCCCTTTTTACCTCTTGTTAAACTTTCTCGAGCTGTTTAGCTCGGTTTTTTTTTTAAATGATAATGAAATTTCTTTTTTCTTCAAAGCATGGCGTGCTCCCTTTATTTTTGCTAAAGCGATCTCATCACTCGAGCTATTAGAGCTACATACCCGAAGTAGGACTTTTCGGTAGTCGTTATCCCGAGCTGTCCCTTAACATTTAAGGCATCTCTATGGTATACTGCGAAGTGATTACTATGTATGCCCGAACTATACGTTTGTTGGTTATTCCTTAGTTCAACCAATGTACTGAGACGAGCTATGCTTCGCAGGGTTCATACCCGAGCTGCTTACGCCTCTGATATTTCATACTTTGCCTTCACCACTAAAGTGGCTAAGTCTTTCTCGATGCCGAGGTCTCAATTAGCTCGGTGTTTTAGCCCTTAGGCTGAGAGGGTGACTTATAGTCTACCCTTGAAGTTTGCCCATGCCATGGAGGCGACTGGGTCTTATTGCGCCGAGGTCGTGTTAGCTCGGCATTTTGGCCCTTAGGCTCTAGGAGTGAGTCATGGTCCACTCAGTAGTTCGCCCGTGCCATAGAGGCGACTGGGTCTTTTTGCACCGAGGTCGTGTTAGCTCGGTATTTTGGCCCTTAGGCTCTGGAAGTGACTCATGATCTACTCAATAGTTATAAGTAATATCGCCTTAAGCTGACAATATTCCATGCTCGAGGTACTTGTTTCCCTTCAAGGGTTTCGAGCTCGTATGTTCCTTCCCCGAGAACTCGTTTCACTCGGTAAGGTCCTTCCCAATTCGGTCCGAGCTTACCAACGCTAGGCTCTGGTACCATAACTTTTCAAAGGACCAGGTCGCCAATGTGGAGGTTCCGCTTCTTGACCCTGGTGTTATAGTACCGAGCTACTCTTTGTTGGTAAGTTGCGGTCCTGATATATGCGAGGTCCCTTACTTCGTTGAGTAGGTCGAGGTTGGTACGTAGTTTGTCTTTATTTGCCTTGTCGTCATATGCTTCCAGTCGTAGGGAGGGAACCTCGATCTCAGTTGGGATGAATGCTTCGGTGCCGTAGGTGAGGTTGAAGGGAGTTTCTCCTGTGGCAGTCTTCTCAGTGGTTCGATAAGCCCATAGAACGTTGGGTAGCTCGTCTGCCCACAGTCCGTTAGCTCGATCTAGGCGCGCTTTTAGTCCGCAAAGAATAGCTCTGTTCATAACCTCTGCTTGACCATTTGCTTGAGGATGTGCGACTGAAGTGAAGTTCTGTTGGATCCCCATGTCTTGGCACCAGTTCTGGAATTTAACCCGAAGCGGCACACTATGTTCTTCCAAAAGAAGTTCTAGACGTTTCGGGCTGTGATCGTTACAAGAGGTTCAGCTTCTACCCACTTGGTGAAATAATCCACTGCTACCACTAAGAACTTCCTCTGGTCTATCGCTAGTGGAAATGGCCCAAGTATGTCGATACCCCATTGTGCGAAAGGCCACGGGCTGGTGAGGTACTTGAGGTCGACAGCGGGTTGATGGCGGATATTGGCATGCTTCTGGCACTTGTCACATTTTCTGACGAGTTCGATGGCGTCTGCTTTCATTGTTGGCCAATAGTACCCCTGTCGTAGTGCTTTTTTGGCGAGAGTCATGCCCCCCAAGTGTCTGCCACATAGGCCTTCATGAGTTTCGCGGAGTACGAGCTCGGCTTCGGAAGGTCGCAAGTAGCGCAGGTAGGGGTGCATATAGGATCTTCGGTATAGCCATTGGTCTATCATGACGTATTTGGCCGCTTGGCACTCTACCCTTCTAGTGGCATTGCAATTCGTAGGGAGGGTCCTATGCAGTAGGAAGCTCGTGATCGGGTCGATCCAGCTCGACTCTGCTTGAACGACGGGAGCGACCTCCTCTGCCCCCCCCCGAGAATGCTAGGCCGAGGCAGGTCCTCTATGTACACGGTCCTCATGGTGTTATCACTGGTGTTGACTAACCGGGACAGGGCGTCAGCCTCAGCGTTCTCCGACCTTGGGATTTGCCTGATGAAGTGTGACTAGAAGTTAAGCAGAGCCTCCTGTACTTTGGCTAAGTAGGCAATCATAGTCGGTTCGCGAGCTTCGTATTCGCCTGTGACTTGGTTGACTACGAGCTGGGAGTCACCGCAGATGATGATATGTTTGGCTTTCACTTCTTTGGCTAGAGCTAGCCCGGCTATCAACACTTCGTACTCTGCTTCATTGTTGGATGCCACAAACTCAAAGCGTAGTGCGGTAGTGCGTACTCCAGTTTTGTGCCACTTGGGCCGTGCAAAACTATTTTGGCTCCACTGCCCAGCTAGTTCGAGGAGCCATCTACGTGAAGGATCTAGGGCTCCTCATCCCAGTTCGCGCTTGGCCTAACTAGGAGAGATGCCGTACTGGCTGCTACCTCACGGTGCTCGAACTCAACCGGCCTAGGAGCTCCGGGCTCGCCCGAACTGGGGGCCTCGTGCTCAATCGGCCTGGGGACTTTGGAGCTGAAAGTGCACTCTGCAACGAAATCTGCTAAGGCTTAGGCCTTAATAGTAGTTCGCGGCTTATATTGGAGGTCGTACTCGCTGAGCTCAACGGACCACTTCGTTAGTCGACCGGAGACCTCGGGCTCGAGTAAGACTTGTCTCAGAGGTTTGTTGGTGAGGACGATAACAGTATGAGCTTAGAAGTACGGGCGACGCTTTCAGGCTGCAATAACCAGTGCATAGGCCAGTTTTTCTATCTCCGGATATCTTGTCTCCACTCCCTGCAACACTTTACTAGCATAGTAGATAGGCCATTGGACCCGATCTACTTCTTTTATTAGTACTGAGCTGACCACTTCGTCGCTGGCCGAGAGGTACAACTCTAAAACATTGTCCTCTTCGGGCCGGGTTAAGACCGGTATACTAGTGAGGTGCTTCTTGAGCTCGTCAAACGTGAGCTGGCAATCTTGGGTCCATTCAAACCCTTTACTTTTAATTGCCTTAAAGAAAGGTAGGCAGCGATCTGCCGATTTGGATAAGAAGCGACTCAGAGCGGCTATTCTGCCATTCAGCCTCTAAATCTCCTTTACTTTCCGAGGTGGTCTCATATCTAAGATGGCCTTTATTTTGTCCGGGTTGGCCTCAATTTCATATTGAATTTATGTAGGATTTCAAAAACTAAGCTCAAGTCTTGTATTAAGTCACAAGAAAACTGCGTTTTGATGACCATGTCGTCTACATAACATTCTACCTTTTGGCCAATCAATGGCTCAAACAGTTTATTTACAAGTCTTTGGAAGGTTGCCCCGGCATTTTTTAATCCGAAGGGCATGACCTTGTAACAGTATAGTCCGAGCTCAGTTATGAAGGCAGTTTTCTCTTCATCAGCTAGGTCCATCTTGATCTGATTGTAGCCCGAGTAGGCATATAAAAAGCTCAGCAACTCATGCCCCGAGGTCGCGTCCACTAGGTGGTCGATCCTGGGGAGTGGGAAGCAGTCCTTTGGGCAAGCTCAGTTCAGGTCGGTGTAGTCGGTGCACATGTGCCATTTACCGTTAGCCTTTTTCACCAAAACAGGGTTGGCCACCCAGCTCGGGTAATGGACTTTCCTGATAAAATCAGTTGCAAGGAGCTTCCTGACCTCCTCATCGACTGCCCTCCACCGCTCTGGGCGTTGCATTTCTTCTGTCTAACGGGCCTAACTACAGGATCAGTATTAAGCTTATGATTTATGATGCTAGGGTCTATGCCGGACATTTCTGTCGTGGACCATGCAAAAACATCTAAATTCTCAAGTAAAAAGCATAACGGTTTGGATCGCAGAGGCTCCTCGATGGAAGCACCGATCTGAAGCGTTTGATTAGAGTCCTCTGTCGAGGCTGGGATAGAGATTGTTTCTTTTGTGGGCGCAGCTCGCTCCTCGCTCTGCTCCGTGGGTCGCTCCAGCTCGAGGTCTTCGGCCACCTTGGCTTTTCCCTTGAGGGCGGCGATGTAGCATTTGCGAGACTCAAGCTGGTCACATCACGCTACCCCGATGCCGAAGTCAATGGTGAACTTCATGGCCAAGTAGTAGGTGGACACCACAACCCGTAAGGCATGGGTAATCGACCGACCTACTATGGCGTTGTACGGGGAGGGGGTTGCGACCACCAAGAAGTCGTGGTTGAGCCTCACTATGCTAGGCCAGGTGCCGACTTCCACAGGTACTGTCACCCTTCCTAGGGGCTGAACTTCCTCTCTGTTGAAGCCTACCAGGGGAGTGTTCACGGGCTTTAGGTCGCTCTCCTGAAGCTGGAGTTTGTCGAAGGCCGCTTTGAAGAGGATATCCACCGAGTTGCTTGAATCGACGAGGACTCACTTGACTTCAAAGTCATTGATCTTCACCTTTATGATGAGCGCGTCGTCATGGGGGTAGTGGACCCCGCGTGCGTCATCCTCTGTGAAGAAGATGGGGTCTTCCATCCTTGGCCGTTTCGGAGGGTTCTGCTCTTCCCTGCCGGTCTCGCGAGCTGTTGCTGAGGTGTAGCCCGCCACAATCGAACCTCCGACTATAACATGGATGATCCCCGAACTGGTCTCTCTTCGGGGGGCTACTTCTGCGACTGTTCCGCTTTCCTGCTAGACTCGGGGGCGTCTCTACTTTGCTCCCCTTGTCGACCAGCTTTATTATTATTATTATTACTTTGTACAAAATTTCTCAAATATCCGCGACGGATGAGTTCTTCTATCTCATCGCGGAGGTTTTTACAACTTTCGATACTATGGTCGTGATCTTTATGAAAGCTACAATACAAGTTTTTATTCTTGGTGCTAGGGCCGGCCTTCAGCCGAGGTGGCCACTTCATGTACGGAGCGTCCTTGATCGCCATGAGGATCTCGGCCCGCTTTGTGTTGAGGGGCGTGTAGTCCCTTTCTACTGCTGGAGCTCGGAAGGGCTAGACTGGCCTTGCCCCCCAAGCTGTGTCCTTCTTCTTTCTGCTATCACCTTGAGACGGGGGCTCTGGCTTCCTCTTTGTTTTTTCTGGGGCCTGCTCGCCCTTCTGGTTGATTTCCTCCCTTGTCCCTATGAACCGATCCGCGAACTTAAGGAACTCGGTCACGGTTTTGGGTTGGTTGACAACTATGTGCCACTTGAACTCTTTGTGGGTGATACCTCGCTTGGCTGGTGTGAGGCAAACTGCAGGATCCAGGTCGGGTATCTGCAAACAAGCTTCATTGAACCGCTTGATGTAGCTCCGGATGGACTCCCCTTCCATTTGGATTATTTCGATGAGGCTTTCCCGAGTTCACGGGCACCTTTTGCTGATGACGAAGTGGGAGGTGAAAACTTGCACGAACTGCACCCAACCTTTTATCAAACCGGGCGTGAGGTTTCAGTACCAGGTGCGGGCTACTCCTTTGAAAGTGGTGGAGAAGGCCACACACATGCAAGACTCGCTGGGTCTTGCCAGGTGCATCTGGGATGGGAAGGTGTCCACATGGTCATTTGGATCAAAAGACCCATCATACTTATCCAGAAGAGGGAGCTTGAAGTCCCTTGGCATGGGGATAGCAAGGAGTTCTGGAGATAGCGGGGAAGAAACTGAGAGGAGGGGGTAGCTTTCACTTCACCTAAGCATACCTCCTCTTTGCCTTTGAGCTCGGGAGAGACTCGAGTAGCAGTTCGGCGAGCTTGCCGGCGTCTTCGCTGCTACTTTGCTGGCTCGGCGTTGGTGCTTGACGCTTCGGTGTCGCCGAGCTCGATAGGCTTAGACCGCTGGTGATGACTCTGGACCGAAGGGCCCTGTCTAAAGTCCGCGGCCAGGACCTCGAACGGATTCTCCGCGAGTGGGAGCTCGAACTGCGAAGGTTGTGGTGACACTGGCTTAGTTGGTTGAGAGGCCCCTGACCTGACCACAGGCTGTGAGGCGGGGTGGCTGACCTCTCCTTCTTGCTATGGGAAGAGGCTTGGCTCTTGGCAGGATCCTGGACCTGGGAGGCCTCTCCCCGACGAGGCCGCTTACTCCGACGGGAGGGCTTGGTCTGCTTCGCGGCCAGATGCCGAGGGGGAAGCGGCAGCTGGGCCTGAGGCAGAGAGGGAAACTGCTATCGGTATTGGTATTGAAAAACCTGGTGCAACACTTGTTGTTGGTAGAGTTGGAATTGTTGAAACTATTGAGCCTGCATGGCTCGCATGCATTGCACCAAGTCCTCTAGTTGGCTTGGGTTGGCTGCTGGGGGCACAACCGAGGGTTCAGCAAAGGTTGCTCCGATTGTAGAAGGGAGTGGAGCGACGACGGGTGCCACCATAAGAGGCACGTTCAAACTGGGAACTCCGTCCGTGGAGAGGGGGACGGTAAACTGTCCGATGCAAACAGTAGGAAGTTGGGGCTGCTCTCCGGAAGCGTTTTGGCTGGTACCACGTCTGGTGTTGCTGGAAGAAGCCACGAAGGATGCTAAGTTTTTGGAAGACGGAACTGTAAAAGCTTAGAGGATGGATTTTAGAAGCGCGTTTCCCACAGACGGCGCCAAATGATGCGGCGCTATCCGGGCACTCCTATCTGGCTGCTGACTGGCTCCTTGTTGGCAACGGACGGCACCTGAGAAGACGAAGGAGAAGGATTCGCGGCGATTTGCCCGGCGGGAATACTCCGAAGCTTAAGTTAGAACGCTGGGGAGGAAGAAAAGAGTGTAAAAGACTAAGAGTGTAGGTCGCGCTAGATCATTGTGTTCGTGAGGTTAGCTCGTGAGCAAGTAAGATAATTCAAGTTCAGATGATAATCCGAGGGTGTAGGAGTGTGCGTCCTCTCCCCTTCGCCTAAAAGGCTTTTATAGGGGCGTTCTTGTCAAATCGGGCGTAACCGCCACTGGGCTCCTGTCGCAGCCGTTACCTACCAGGTCTGCGCAGGAGATCATTATCGTATACTATCTGCTTGGATGAGTGACACATCCCAAAGGGGCAGGCATGCCTCCATCTGTCGAGAGACGTGGGTGCAGACTGTCGAAAGGACAAGGATTGTGCCATCAGTCGAGAGATGTAGCACAGTTTGATCGGTACGGTCTTGTCAGATGGAAGCTTCTTGAGAGCGTTGTATTACTGTCGCGAGCTACTTTGTAGCAAGCTCTTAGGGGTACTTCGAGGTGACCCTCACTAAGGTTGGTCTTTGGGGTAGTTCTTCTGCCCAAGTGCTGGAGCGAGCTGGTTTCCCTAGCTCGCGAGCTGAAATAGTCTTGGAGTATTCCCTTCTCAGTAGCTCAGGGGCACGAGCTCTCCCTACAGCGAGCTACTCTACATGCTCATTACTTAGTTGTGGTCAGGCTATGATGCTGAGTTGTTGCTCGTGCTGAGTCAGGTCCACGTGTCATCGTCTCAGTAGGTCGGGTCAAATCATCCCCCATCAGTAAGCATCCATGTCCTCATCTTCTTATTTAGGGTCTAGTGGTTCAAACTCTGATAGTGAGCAAAGTTTGGAGCCAGGGTCAAGAGGTAGCCAAAGTAATGGCCCCTAAGACCAACACCATTGAAGCCAAAGTTAAGGTGAACATCCTCTAGGTGGAGTATGAGGAAGATTGAGGAGAGTTGGATAAGGACTTCATTCCAACCGAGGTTGAGGTCCTAGCTCAAGCATCAGAGAGATTTAGTAGTATTCCTTGTTCTTCGGAGAGAGATATGCATAGGATTAAAGAAGCGTACTCCATTCCTCTAGAGTACAAGCTTAGATGCTCGGGAAGAAAAGAGATGGCTGGTTTGCCTCGGTCTAATGAGCTATTCATCTATGAAGATAGTCTTTTTATGGGTCTCAGGTAGGGGTGAGCATTTGGTTTATTCAGTTCTGAATAAACCTAAATAAAAAATGAAACTGAACCGAAACTGAATTACAGTAAAACCGAAATAACCGAACCGAAATTTTCAATTCGGTTTTTGATTATTTTGGTTAAAAACCGAATTTAGTTAATACATATATAATATTATATATTATAATACATTATATATAATATATTAATATATAAATATATAGCATATTATATTATATATTATATATTGTATATTGTATATTATATATTATATAATGAATTTTAGTTAATTCGATTTTTTTGGTTAACCGAATTTCCAAATCTAAAAACCAAAATCGAAAACTGAAAATTCTAAAAACCGAATTAACTGAATCGAAGTACCCAAAATTGAAAAAGCTGAACCAAAAAAACTGAAACCAAAATTTTCGGTTTGGTATCATGTCCCATTAGATTGCTCACTCCTAGTCTCAGGTTCCCATTAGATTCATGGTTGGTTGTTGTGTTAAAGGGCATCATGTCCTTCCCATCTAGTTGGTGCCCAATTCCTTTAGGTACTTGGTTGGGCTTCACTATTAACGTTTTTTGGATGACCTTTCTAATCTTCCATACCCTCTTTCATCGCAAGAATCACTTGTAAGGGTACTACTATTTCTCAACTTGATTGAACTTGAAAGTTCTTTTTGCCACACCCTCTCCGATCCATAATTGGAAGGAGGGGTTCTTTTTTAGTCGAATACAAAGATGGATGGCGTTTGAGACCCATGTTTATTAACTCAAAGACCAAGGTAAAGGCATTTGATCCAAAGGCCTTGCCCGAGGAGGACAGAAAGGCATTGTCATAGATTGCCAAAATTGAGGTGGTCATAAAGAAGTACACCTCCACAACTATGTTAATTCAGGATGAGTCAAGCCTAGCTCAACCTAGTTGGTCACCAAGCCGTTAAGTCCTATTTTTTGGAGTTTCTCTCCAAGTACTAACCTCAACTAATGTTGTGCAGGAATTTCTATGGACCCCAATGAGGAGTAGCAGATGTTGTGCTTCCAAAGAGCGAGGTGAGGAAGAAAGGAGCAGTTGTAGGCTCGACCTTGGCCTCATCTCAGCAGCAGACCGAAGAGTTAGCGACAAGGCCTTTGAAGAAGTAGATGATGACTATGGAGAACGTTGTGGTGGTGGACTCCAACAAGCAAAGGTCAGTGGGGTGGAGCAGGTAGTAGGTGACACTGAGGAGAGGCATGAAGGGTCAGTCTTCAGGGCAAACTGATGATGACCTCTACCATCCAAGCTAGACAATACGTCATAGCGACACTCCAGAGAACAAGGGGGTGGTAGATCGCCCAAGCAACCTTTCTCCAACAAATAAGAGCTGAGAAGATGGGCCATACGATTGGGGCACTGGAGATCTCGATGATTCACATAGCTAT
This sequence comes from Nelumbo nucifera, assembly GCF_055504915.1. Taxonomy (NCBI): domain Eukaryota; kingdom Viridiplantae; phylum Streptophyta; class Magnoliopsida; order Proteales; family Nelumbonaceae; genus Nelumbo; species Nelumbo nucifera. Next base: position 46,792,181 of record NC_142652.1, read on the forward strand.
GACTATGAGTAAATTACTCCAATTTCATTCTTGTCACAACTTATGAGCTAAGAGTTGTACTAAGTTGATTTTGTAGAGTGTTTGCACACCCAAGCAATGAACAGGATGCATGGCATGCACAAATACATTGAGAAGATGTAGAGCAGCCTTGAAGCTACGAAGGTTGAGTTGGGGGAGGTGAAGACCATTCCCAAGGCTAAGGACAAGGAGGGCTGAAAGATAAAGTTGGGTCAAAAGATAAAGGCTAAGGGCAAGCTGTCCTCAACAAAGAAGCACCTTGACAAGGTCGAGGCAAAGTTGGGCCGAGCAAGGAGGAGGCCATAGTTGAGTTTAAGGCCTCAAATGGACCGGCTCGGCCCAGCACGACACGAAAGCCCACGAGCCATGCCAGGCCCGACACGAAGGTTCGTGCTGTGCTAGGCCGGTGGTTCAAGGTCCACGCGTCGGCCCGGCTCACCTGGAATATAGTTGTTCCCCCCCAAAGGGGCCCAATGGCTAATTTCAGCTTTTGGGGGTATTTTTACATAAATACCCCCCAATAGCTATAAACAGCCATATTATGGGGGTATTTGTGTATTTTGCTTATAGGGGTAGAAAAAATGACATAAATGCCCCCCAACAGCTATATAACAACTAGTTTAGGGGGGTTTTTGGGTAAAGTTATAAATAACTTTACAATGACCAAAATACCCCTCCCAACAACTAAATAACTAGTTTTTTGGGTATTTTGGGCAATTGAATTATGTTCAATTCCTATAAATAGCCCTATCCTCCACCATTCTCATCATACCAATTCAACGATTCCCTTAATCTCTTCTCTCTCTCTCTCTCTCTCTCTCATACTCATACATTATCAATTCTCTACAATCTGAGTAATTCTGATTAGCTGATTGCCTGATTCTACATTCTCCAATTCTCATGTCTCAATTTTATTGAAGTTTCAACTTTCAACAAGAAGAAGGCTTGCTCAACTAGCTCAAGTATCTCAATTTGGGAGGCTTGGACGTTGAATTAACAATTCGGGTAAGTCAAATTAGATTAATTTTTATCTTTTTAGAATTAAAAAAATGGCCGGCTCTTTTGAAAACCGATTCCCCAACATGTTCACCATTGATGATATTCAATCGCATCATGATACTATTAGCACTGATGCGATTGATGTCGATGGAAGTGGAACTTTCACCCCGGTACTAGTACTAGTGGAAAAAGGAGGGCCTCTAAGTTGAGTAGCTTGGTTTGGAAAATTTTCAAAGTAGAGGATATCAAGGGGAAAGGGAAAATGGTCGTTTGTCAAAAATGTAGAAAGGACTTTAGTTATTGTAGCAAGGGTGGTATGGGTCATTTGAGCAAACATCTACTCACACATGAGAAAGAAGAAGATGAAGGGAGAGAAACAACCCAAACACAGATTGAGAGGGGGAGTAGTTTTAGTACTTTTAAATATTCACAAGAAAAAATGAACAAGAACTTGCTAAGTATATTGTACATGTAGAACAACCATTTATATTAGTTGAAGATCCAAAGCTAGAAAAATGGTTGTGTAGTTCTATAAACCCACAATATAAAAAAGATTCTAGGAATACTATAAGAGTAGATGCTTTAAAAATTTTTTATTCATATAAACAAAATTTAATCTTAATTCTAAAGTTGCAATTACTTCGAATGTTTGGACATCCAAATTTAATATTAGTTATATTTGTGTTATTGCCCATTTCATTGATGAAAATTGGCTTTTGAATAAAAGATTTTTAAGATTTACTAGACTTGAATGGCCACGTAGTGGCCCAACTATTGCTGCAAGTATTTTAAATACTTTGTATGCTTATGGAATAGAAAATAAAATAGTTTCTATTAGTTTTGATAATGCAAGCAATAATGATTCTGTAATAAATATTTTAAAATCTCAATTAAGACCATGCTTAAATGGTAAATTATTTCATATTAGATGTGCATGTCACATCTTAAATTTATGTATTCAAGATGCCTTGAATATTATTTCTACTCATATTTCAGAAATTGGAAATTGTATTATATATATAAAACGTTCAGGGGCAAGAAAACAAGAATTTAAATATTTATGTCAAAATTATGGTTTAAAATATAAACAATTTATATTAGATGTAAAGCATAGGTGGAATTCTACCTATGCTATGTTAGAAAGTTGTATATCTCATTCTTTCTGATTTTTATAATTCAAAAATGCCTAATGATATGATATTTGAGGAAGACTAGAAAATGACAGCTTGTATAAGAGATTTTTTAAAACATTTTTATGATGCAACTAATGAATTATCCGGAATTCATTATCCAACTAGTTGTAATTTACCTTATCAATTAATGGTAATTAGTGATTGTTTTGCAAAATATAGAAATAATCTACAATTTCAATGTATTGTTGAAATAATGGAAAATAAATTTAAAAAATATTTGAAGAACATTTCTCCCCTTTATTGTTTGCTACAATATTAGACCCTAGGATTAGGAAAGATGGTTTAGATATTTTACTTGAATCATATTGTGAAAATCTGAATATTGATATAGGAAATAAAAATGAAGAAATTAATAACTTATTATTTAAAATGTACATTTTGTATGAATTTGAAGTTGTAGGAAATAATACTACAACTTGTACATCATCTTCTTCTACTTCTGACCTTGAGCCTAGTAGTAGAAGAGAAAAACTTTTTCATTTAATAACTAGAAGGAAGAAATCTACTAATTTTACAACAAGTATATTTATTGAACTTAATTTATTTACAAGCAAAATTTTCTAATTTAGTTGAAGGATCAAATAATTTTGATATTTTAGCCTGGTGGAGTGAACATTCGAAAAAATTATCCAGTTCTCGCCACCATGGCATGTGATATACTAACCCCTCCGATGTCTATAGTTTCACCGGAGTCTTGTTTTAGTGCAAGTACCAGAGTGTTCAATGACAAAAGAAGCTACATGAACGATAAAAGGATAGAGATGCGCATATGCTTCAAGGATTGGCTAGATGCAGAAGATAGATTACAAGACAAATGAGGGCATGATACTACACCGGATATTTCACCCAAAGCAGATGATGAAAGTCATGAATTTGACTACATGTATAGAATTTTTTATTTTTTCAAATTATTGTAATTTTTTTAATTTTATTTAATTTATTTGATATATTTTTTTTAATTTTTTAACAATGTAATTTTGTATTTTCAATTTGTAACCATATTGCATTTTTTATATTTTATTAGTTTATTCCATTTTCATATTTCATTCATCCAATTATCCAATATCCAATCATTGTATTTGTAATTTGTACCATTCAATTTTAAATGAAATAAAATTCCTATTTTTCTTCCAATTTGTTATTCCATCATTATTATTTCAATTTGGTTAAGTATTTTTTTTTCATTTATGTGTTAGATAACTTAGATTTCTTATTTCTTAATTTTTTAAATAGTTCACAATTCCCAAAGTTCAAAGGAAAGTTAAATATTTTAGTTTTACAATTTTACTTAGAAAAGAAATCAAAATTTTCAAAAAAAAAAAAACAGTGCAACCTGGTTCGGCCCGCCCTATGGCCTGACCTAACATGACCCAAGCCCACGGCATGGCCTGCAGCCCAACCCGGCTCAGGCCCGCAGCACTGCACAACATGGCATGGGCCTAGGCCATGGGCCGAGCCGGGCCAACCCCCAAAATTTCCATCGGGGAGGGCGGCACGGCTCGTGACGGCCTATGGGACAACATGACCCGCCTTTTGCACAGGCCACCCACGGGCCATTCCGTGCTGGCCCGGCACAACCCACTTTACACCTCTAGCCTCAAAGGCATTCTAGAACCTATTTTGTCGGATATGGATATCCCCATTTTGGATCTTCGGATGAGGTCGAGTCGAATTCAAATCACCCCTCTATCTGATTTGATATATATATGTTATTTATTAATTATATAAATATAGCGCACACACACATATTTATAAATATGCTATTTATATAATTACATTGCATTTTTATGAACTTGTTATATTATTTGTTTTTTTTAAACAATAAAAAACATGTATATATGACGAAAATAGTTGAAAAGACACTTGTATTTTTTATTTAAATTGTTATATTTTATTTTTCTTTAATAATTTATTTATTCATTTAAAAAATTAAATTAGATCAGATAAGATCCAAATATCCAAATTCCTCATCGGATTCAAATTCAAATCAATGTTTATGAAATCCGATGATCTACTGTTAATAATATCATATCAAATCCGAATATACTCTAATTCAAATATTCATTTGCATCCCTTCATATTGGAAAAAGGGTGCAGAGAACTTCAAGGGCTTGCATCACCATGAGGATCTTTTCTTCTTTTTTTTTTGGGTAAACAGACCCTGAGGACCTTAATGCAACGAGTCATGACTACCATATATATATATATATATATATATATATATATATATATTCTCAGACACTTTCTAGATTAATATATGCCTCCCAGACTCTTCCTCTATATTCTCAGACACTGGATCAGTCTAGTAATTAGCTTTATCTTTGTGATATTGCTTGGGTAAGATTAGACTCTCTCTCTCTTGCTACAAACTTTAGTAGAAAAAGTATGCATTGAGAAGAGGAACCAATACATCGGAGGTGTTGGGGGGGGGGTGATTCCCATTGAAGAACACACTCAGTATCCCTATAACACGTGGCTAAATTCAAGGTTTAAAGTATTGATACGTATCATTTCGGGACCCCTCCAATACGCCCCTATAGTGGATGTATCGGAGGTCTGACCGATTCAGGGGGTAGAGAAGACCTAAATTGGCCCCCCTGAATCGGTTGCAAAAATGTTTATCGGCGTATCAGGCGTATTGATATTTTGGACCTTGGCTAAACCATGAGCTAAAACATTTGTTACTCTTGACACAGAAAAAGGAAATTATGGTGAATGGTGACACTAAGCTTAGAATATCCTGGATAACCACCTGACTCGGACAAGAGCATGAGATAACGGAGCCACAAACAACAGTGCAATTGTTTGATAAAACATATATAGTCAGATTCTGCAGATGAGATAAATCCCGCAGCGATGGCTTCACACCTCCACTTCCGTATAGAATTTCTTGTCCCTGCACAGCACAACCCACACTACTACTGATCTACCCGCTTTAACAGCAGCATCGGTGTAAATCACAACATCAGCCACACTATGCTCAACATCCAAATTGGGAAGTTGATAAACACCACCTCCAAATTACGAAGATAACATTGTTTCTGGCCTCCCAAATCTTCCATAGTACAGTGGACACCCAAACAAACATCCTCATTATTTGGGCTTGCTATCTCAGGCAAGTGTCCCTTTGGCTGTGACATGACTGAATCTGTGAAGCATCTCTTTTGGCACTGCCCAGTGTCTCGGGCCAAATGGCTAGGTTCACCCCTTGGGTTTCGCCCAGATTTAATTCAGGCTCAGTCTGTTGCAGACTGGATCCATGCATTAGTTATAACGCATCCATGATTAGACTCTTAAACAGTGAAAAAATAAGCCAGTGATTCAAAGGAGATTCACATCGTAATAACATGCTGAAAATTTACAAGTGATAATGTTTCATACAGGGCAAACTCCGTGAAATGTCAGAAGAGTTTCTTTTGCCACTAGCAATTTGCCGATTTCTGTCAATAGTAGAAATTTACCTAGACTCAATTAGCACATATTTACAAGCGCATTCAAATAGAAAAGAAGAAATGGTAGGGCAGTATTTACAAAAGAAAAACAGAAAATGCATTAGTTACTTCTTCTTGCCTTTACCCTTCTTAGTCTTCTTGGACTTGGATTTATCCTTGGATTTGTAACCACTGTCCGTGTTTCTATTATTTTGGGTTTGTGTTGCAGGACTGGTCTTGGTTTCTGTTGCGACATTCATCTGTAAAGTTCCACCAGGCATATCTGTATTACTCTGCAAGAACAAAGTATCTAATAGAGACTTCATCACTGGTTTTTTCCCCTGCAATCTCTTGAAAAGCTCCCCAGCAGTTGAAATTTTATCCACTGATTCCTGGTCACTGGAAGAAAAAAGAAGTTTCAGCACACAAGTGAACACGTTTCTAGGTCTCAGACCATAAGTATTATAGTCACTTTCCAAAAGGGGTTAGTAGTGAAGTCGTCTAGAAGATTGTAAGCAGCAAGTCCTACAGGCACCTGACACCCAACCAGAATCCACAAAACTGTGACTTAGTTAACAGTTTGTCTATCAGTGGCCAAAAAATAATGGCAAGCATTTCAACAGGACTTGCATGGTGCAAGTCAAGCAGACTCAACTCCCTGGTGGGATCTTGCAGAGTAGATTGGTGTGCCTTGTATTGTCTAACCATTTCTAAAGCACAAGTAAAAAAATGGTGGGGGGGGGGGAGAGATTGGTTGGAGAGAGTGTGCGAGAGAAGAGGAAACAGTTCGTAAGCCAGTTGTAACTCAGTAAATCATGATAGATTGTAAGTAAAGATTCATTTAACGTAAAACAGCGATTAGCCTATGAAAATAATGTTCACATGCAAACTTACAAACCAAATCCACACATTCAGACTGACCTCATCTCAAAGGCAACAAAGAATTGCTTCAATTCATCAAGCAATCCTTTTCTCACTTCAGAAAGGTTAGCATCTTCGTTAGGAAGGTTATTCTGATTCAATCTGAACATTGCGGCATCAATAATACGAATAGCATCCTTAACATCCAACTGCAAGCAAGGACAATCTTTAGAGGCATACCCACCATAGACAAAACAGATGTAATTGGGACTACTGGTACCTTAATGTCTGGTGTATTAGAAGTAAAAGTTCTTGAATTCTTGTATGGCTCATGCTCTCTTGGTAGTAAAATATCAAATGTTTCCCAGAAATGTTTGTATCTCTCAAGTAATAACTCATCATCATTTTCATTCCCACCCTTCAATTCCTGTTTTACCATTCCAGTTATGCATGAAGATGGAACATCAGCACTATTTGGAAGGTGATTTTCACTGCCACTCTTTGGAAGGTGATTTTCACTGCATCTTGTACTCCTTGATTCATCATGTTCTGAATTCTTTGAGTACAAGACTCTCATTACATCCTCTCTGCATTGAGTGACATCTGTATTTATAACAAGTGCATCTGGACGTAGATGTTTTGGAATATTCTTTTTTGAGCCCACAATTACTAGAGGATTTTCAATAGTTTTAAGTGCTCGAGAAAGTTCTACTTGAATTTGAAGGATACTGTGGTTCCGCTTCCTTGGGTTTATACGATTGAAAGGTGGAGGTAGTAGAGAACTACTCAGCAGACAGAAAAGTAAACCCCAATGGTCTTCAGAGTTTAGACAAAGTAATATCACCATAACAACCATTCTCAATACCATAGGCTGATAGTAGGTATTCACATTAATTTTAGATTTTTGAAGCCATTCTTCCATCACATATTTATTTAAAAGAAGTTCCTCCACCAGACGAGCAATAAAATTGTAACACTCCATCACATGACCCATATTAGTTTTCGAACATGTGCTCAAATTGGCATGCCATTCCTGGCAGATGAGGATTTCAACCATAGAAGATTTTGTTGTGAAGAAACTCTCTTGACAAGAAGACACCAAAAACAGAAGACGTTCAACAAGATACATGTAACAGTGAGGTGATATGTAATCAGGTTCTATACTCCAGTTGACAGTATATGTATCTTTAAGAGCTTCTCGGAGCTTCACTGCCAAAGAAAGTTGTCCAAACCTGCATACCATATTCTGTTTCAGTTCCTCGATGAATGCTTTCCATGGAGGATTCACATCAAACCGCTGCACAACCATCCCATAAAGTTCATCAGACAGTATCCCTGATACAAAGATTAGCATTACCACTCTTCCAATTTCCCCATGTGTCAACACACTCTTCAAGTTGATGTTTTCAGTAACAATATCCTTAAGTAGATCCATAGAAATACTGCTTTCCCTGAGATAAATCATCTTTTCCATCATTGCCTGCTTCCAATCCAGAGGAAATACATACTCAAAGAACTTAGTCCTAGATAATGCAAGGAACTTTCTTACATGTTTCCAATCCAGAAACTTAGACTCAGCAAGAAACTTTGTCACTTCAAACATATAAAGGACAGCCATAGCTTGACAAAATATTGGAAAGGGATTGTGAATCGAGAAATCATGGAGCTTTTCCAGACACTCTAATACTTTTAGACCAACAGAACTTATTTGTGAATGCCAGTATCTCTTAGCATGAGAGACAAATTGATTAACATCCATGCTAACTGAATTCCTATCTTTCCAGAGAGATCTTCCATCAGTTTCCTTTAGCCAAAAGGCATCCGAATGGAGCAAATTGTAGGCGTGAATACGATTGCTATCTTGTTTCCGTATACCCATATAATCCAAACAGAACTGCCCATAGGCCACATATTCATCTTCATGTTGGGTTCCAAGAGACTGGAGGAATGATAGTATGTTTACAGTCCTCTCCCTCCAAAGGTTCCAAAAATACACAAGATTATGAACAGAGACCTGATTCCTACAAATTACGACTCCTGGATTTGTCATCACATCAGAGACAACATCATGTTCCCACCCATATTTTGAAGGATGTGACTGAAGAAGAAGATCAAGAATTTTCCATGTGCAGAAAATTTCAGCTCTGAGATCCTTAAGTCTCTGGGAAGCACTGAAATGTTTCTCCAAGCATAATAAGTTACTATCTTGGTCTGATATTACTGTGGCTTCTATGCAGATACAGTTGTAGAAGAACTCTGATTTCTTCTTTGCAAAAAATTTAGCTTTATTTAAAAGATCTTCCTTCTCTATGAATTTCTTCAAAGGCCAACCCTTGCTTCCAGGTCTCCAGAGAGAGTTCCCAACAACATATAATATAATGAGTCTTGATGCATCTTCATATCGTTCAGCCTTCCCTAGAAAATCAGCTTCAAGGAGAAGATCTCCCTTTAACCTTGCAATGCTGGCAGCCTCCACAAAATTCCCTGATTCTTCCTCCAGCAATACAAGTTCATCAAGATAATTATGGGACCTCAAGAAAACACGTTTGAGATCAATAGAATGAAAGGCCCTAACAAAATTCATCATAGCCTTGGTATCATTAAGCTCGTGATAGTGAAGTGCACATTTCTCAAGGAATGTTCGTTCCATTTCAAGCAGTTCTTCAGTTATTGCAAACGTATCATCACCAGTAGTTGAATTTTCTTTCCAATATTCAATGAAATTGAGTCCCATGTTGAATAATTTTCCCCTTATACAAACAGACAAACACTTTGAGAAATACTTGCCTTTAGCATAAACTTCAGCAGCAAAATTCCAACATTCAGCCATGGAAAAACAGTCACCAGCATCCTCGAGACTTGATGCTCCACATTTCTCCCGATAAAGCATACCTATATCAGTAAAAGATATTTAGAAGCAAGAAATAAACCTCACCCAACAAAGCAATCATTTTAAAGTCACAATTCAAACCTACTTTCTGGGTAAAGCCATCATTTTAAAACAGCTAATGCCAGCAAAAAACTAGGGGTGGCAATGTTGACCCCAACCCACATGCTTACAGCAGCAGGTTAAGATGGGTCAAATGACCCATTAGGGTAGGGGAAGAGGGTCAGGGTAGGGTTGGGTCAAGGGTACCCAAGAGGGTCAAAGCAAAGGGTCAGGGTGGGTTGGGTTGAGGTTTAGTACTTTCATCAGAGGATTTGTAGTTTGTTTAGGGTTAGAAACTTCCAAACTTCGAAGGTTTATCAACCACACTGTTTCACCTTCGCCATTCTCAAACATTTAGGGATTTAAGTTTTCTCTCTAACCGTTGACCATCGTCAGTTCTCAGGTAGGTGCCCGAAGCTTGAAGCTTCACTCAATCGCTGCCTTTGTTCTCCTCTTATGCCCCCTTAGACGTCAGCACACTGCTTGGGTCAGTTAGGGATCAGTCAAGGATTGAACTTGCTAAGGGTTAGGGTTTGGTAGCTTGAAGCTTCAGTCAATCGCCACCCCCTGTTCTCCTCTTCCACCCCCTTAGACGTTGGCACACTGCTCTGAAAGTCCAACATGCTCTTCTGCTCTGACCAAGAGAAGATAGAATTTCTCTCCCAATGCCTATTTGCAGATAAGACAAGGAATTAGGGTTTGAAAGTTCGAAGCTTTACCAATCACCACTGATGCTCCCTCTGTTCTCTTCCACCTTTGTTCACCAATCACCACCAATGCTTGATCACTGCCTTTGTACCACTGACGGCCCTTGCCTCTAGTTTGCTAATTTGTCCATTCTTATTTGATTCTTTTCTGGTTTCTCTGTAATTTTCCACAATTTCCCATTCTCATTATTCAAAGATGCAGAAAACAAGTGTATATGGGTATAGAATTAAGGCCTTTTCTCCATTCTCTGTAACTAAGGCTTTTTGACAGTGGATTTTTGCTTAGTGAAATAACGCCCTCCTCCTCCCAAATTTGCATTTTAAACAATTTTTTTGCAAAAAATTAAGCATTTTTCTATATTTTTTTTCTTTGTAATTTTTACATTTTGTGCATTTCTGTACTTTTTTTTTTTACAATTTTCTATTAATTTTTGCACTTTTTGCAATTTCTGAATTTTGACTCAAATATATTTTTGAATTTTTATCATTTTATGTTTTTTTGCAATTCTACCTTTCTATGGTGTGTGTGTGTATATTAAATTTTTATTAATTTCTGTATTTTTCTGGTTTGTGCATTTTTAGATGAAATATATGTTTTTTTATAACTTTATGTGTTTTCTCGATTTTTATCATTTAATGTATTTTCTGTAATTTCTACTTTTTTTGTTATATATAATAAATCTTTATCATTATGTATTTTTTCTACAATATTTCACTTTTTTTAAAATATATAATTTTTTGAGTTTTTATCATTTTATTTACTTTTTGTAATTTCTTTTTTTGGCTGAAATATATTTAAAAAAATCTGCATTTATAGGTGAGGGTAAGTGGGTCAATATTGGTAGGGGTGGGTAATGGTCAGTATGGATGGGTAAGTGGGTCAATATGGGTGGCTGAGGGCGGGTGAGGGTCAGGGTGGGTTGTGACCCATAAACAAGGATTGGTGATAGGTCATGGTGGGTTCGTATTCAACCCATCCATTTGCCACCCCAAGAAAAAATGATACAATTTTTTCTGATGTGGAAATTGTGTTTTGTTTTATAAAGCAATACCATTCACATTGGCAAATACCCCCCCTCCCAAGTAAATGTAGAATAAATACATAGTTGATGGACCCAGCTTTGGTAGCAAGGCACACAAGACCACCAAACTCCACGGCTGCCAAATAATAGACAAGGTTCATACCAAATTGGTTCAGTTATTGAGCCAAAAACTTAAAACTGGTAGAGTCAATGAAGCAGGTGTGACAGGAAAATCATGTTAAGCATCCAGTGCAACAGATCTGATGCTAAATCAACTCCTGATTCTTTGGTAAGCCTCGTGCTGACAAGCATGAGAATGTGGGTTTGAGTCTGTGTTCACTCTGTGCTAAATGCAAAGGTTATTCAAAACTTCCATCAAAAAGACCCTTGATGAGTGTGGGCCAACATTAAATAATAGCATATTTTCTCTTAATTCTTTTTATGACAATTCATCAATTTGCATAGGTCCAGAACAATTTAAACTAAACATATTACTTTCAATTCACTGAAAGGTCCAGTATTAAAGCATTGCTAATTACCTTATGCCCAAAACTTAAAATATGTTACTCACAATTGTTAATTATCTAAAATAGGTCTATATCAAAACAAAGCTATTTGAAGCCAACCAACTTTGATAGAACAGATAGAATAGGTTTCGTTGATAAAGTGTCTTCTTTTCATCAGTAAGGTTCTGCAAATAAACTATGTATCTCAACAAATTTCATAATAAATTATGCATACCTGCTCTTTGAAATTCTTTTAGCTCAATAAAACACTTTGCAGCATATTCAGCCCTCCCAATGTTTTGAAATATCTCAGCAGCCTCCATGAGGACAATGCGTGCCATCTCAGGATTTGATCCACGCATACGGTCAGCAGCAGCACGCAGTCCAGCAGCCTTCGCCCATTTTTCCCTGTATGCATCACCAGCTCTTTCGAAGCACATTGTGGCCATCTCATAGTTACCCTCATTGAATAGCTGCCAAAATAAATTTCCAAGATATGAATTAGAATTTTTATAATGTACCCCCACCCCCACAAACTAGGCTTAGACATGCACCATAATGGGAAGAAAGTTGAAAAAGAAGCATTCTTCCATTCTGTTCGACAAGTTGGCACACAATCAAAGTAAGTGATTACTTGCATGAATAATAGTCATTCTGTCAGGACAGTATGTCAAAGGGCAAGAGGCATTATCTGGGAAAAGTTATATTCTTGATTGTTCCAACTGTGGATATCACTTTCTTGTAGTATCAGTGCTGTCAGACATGGATCAAACATAAACCGTTCTGGTTTCTGGGTCATAGATGGTCTGGACTGTCAGATTTGACTCCTCAACTTGCTCAAATAAAAATTTGAAAAATAAATAGTTCAAAATTATTTCTTTAAATAATTTATATCACAATAAGTCTAAAAAATATATATTATATGTAAAGACACCCACTAATGCATGTATTTGGGTTAACTTTGACAAAGTCAACATTTCTATGAACTAGGCATCTCAAAAACAGTTTTGGCTGTCAGTTCCTTGTCCGAATGGTCTGAGCATTTGATAGGACTTTGAGTTCCACAACAGTGCATAGAATTGACAAAATTATACCAACACTATGAAGAAACAATAAATAAAAAGGAGAGGATGAACATAAAATTTCTCACCTTAATACCACGTAAGCTCCATTCCTCTTTGCTGCTTGCCACTTGCATCGCCTGTGCAAGGGATTCATCAAGTTGTCTAACTTGTACAAGACACATCTTCTTCCAATAATCGAATATAGGCTTGGAAAACTCCTCTATGTTTTCACAAATCCACAGCCTTTGTCTTGTACGTGTTATAGCCACATATAATTGCTTCAGTTCAGAGCAAAGGATGTTATGTTTGGTCGTGTCAAAATTTGGAAATGATATCGGTCCAGTAGAATCAAGCATGTCTTGTTCTTTCATATATTTATAAATTACTCTCCATTGATTTTTTAAAGGAGACGTGCCAAAAAAGTTATATAGCAAAACATCCTACAAAATCAAAAGGGTAAAAGTAAATGATTACCAAAATTAGAAAAAATCAGGAAATAATATTATCTCATATGATAAACCATGAAGCTATCAGCTGTTCAATGTGAACATAGCATATCAATATTGCATAAACAAGGGGCCATGTCTTGTAATTTTCCCCTGCATCAATGTCAAAACAGTTTAAGAAAATACCGACACCAATGCAGCCCCATTACAAATAAATTTGACGGCCTGAATTGTCCAAATCAACTTAAAAATCAAATAATTAGAATGATCTGATTACATCATCTTAGAACAATGGTCTATAGTAAATTAGTAATACATCATACAAAATCAGAAGGGTAAAAGTGAATTATTACCAAAATTAGAAAGAATCAGAATTTTTTTTGATAAATAAACTCATACAGCAAATCATAAAGCTGTAAGCTGTTCAATAAGCATTTGGCACATCAATATTGCATAAACAAGGAGGTCATATCTTGAAATGTTATGTAACCTCCATGTAAATCCAATTTAAGAATATAATGACCCCAATGCAGACCAATAGCAAATAAATTTGATGTTTTTAATTGTCCAAATCAACATAAAGATCAAATAATTAGAATGATCTGATTACTTCATCTTAGGACACTGGTCCATAGCAACGAAAATGCAATCACGTACAATAACTTAGGCACTATGCAAGCTTTCCATTTAAAAATGTAATGGTCAAAGAGATTAATACTTTTGTGGGAACGAGCAATTACACAAACTAACCTGAAATTCAAGACCTTTGCATTCAATTATTGTTAAAACAAGAGCTTGCTTTCCAACATGTTCAGAAACCTCCCTTCTAGCATGATCATCACGAACCAGAATTACCTGTTCTGCACCAAATCCAATCATACTGCTGCCAGTTGTTCCACTATTACCAAAAATTGTTATAATTGCATTCTCATCATTCCCAGATTCAAGCAAAACTGGGGCTTCTCCATATATAAGACTCATCTCTGGGGTTAAAATGTCTATATACAGTGGGAAGAAACAGTACAGTAGGTCAATTACACTCTGTGCCAAATTTAGGACACCGGCATGAGTACGGAAGTTCTGGTTCAAATGAAAAATGTCGGAGATGCACTTTTGGCCCTTGTCTTTTGAACTGTCCTTGCTGTCACTTACAGATTCCAAGATGAACTCTTTATAGAACAAAGAACGTATATCTTGAAATCTGAAATCAATCCCCCTGGCAATAGTTTGTGCCGTATCTCCTGAAAAAACAAAGCCTTCACTAAAATTTTTGCATATAAATTTCAGAAAAGCAATCTGCCTCATAGTGAGATCCTGGACCTCGTCAACGTACACAAAGTCCATTTCCTCACCCTTGTAGCCACCATCTTTCAGGCGGTGATGAAGATCAATAACAAAATCTGCCAAGTCAAATTCACCATTCACTAGTTTCTTCTTCTCATACTCAAGAAAAATATCATAAATCATTTCTCGTCTTTCCCTGTTTAAGGTTGATACCCGACATTCAGATAGATTAACATAGTCCTCCCTGTCGAGTTTACCATTAGAAGCCTTGCCTGCTCCCAACCCACCTTTTATATGTGAAATTATCTCTCTAAACACTAATGAAGAATCAAGCTTCTTAGTTAGTTGACTATTAAAATGGGGCCAATAACCCAAATTGAACCTGTCATAATTAACCTCCTTTGTTCTTATAAAGGTTTGTAATGCTATTGATCTTGAAGGTCCAGAATTACCAAGAGAAAGCTCCCTCAGATCATGAAATCTATCAAAGTATGAAATTTCCATGCTACCATCTAGCATTAACAATAATTTCTGGAAGGTTATAACAAGAGGGTAGGATGTAGGTGGAATATCAATGAAAGAATCAGGGATATCATTGAACTCAGTTGTGCAATCAATATCAAGCATATCAATAGAAGTATGCTCCGAAACATTTCCTCCACAGATGAAGCTGTGCAAGTAATCATTTTTTTATTAGTCAAGACATCTAAATCGGACAAAGCTTTTCATATACTAAAATGTGACATATAGAAATGCATAAATTATATGTATGTTGTGAAAAGAACAATTCCTTTTACACCCACAATACAACTACTGAAAATTAAATGGATTTCTAAAATTGTAGGTCAATCTTTTTTCCTCCGTAGTGATTGTTCCAAGCCTATCTTCATCATCAATTGTATCAGCTTGTTTGACACTCAACTTCAAGCTCCCTTTTGTTGCAGTACAATGAATAATTGCCTTGTTCTTTTTACACCAATAATATACAATTACTGAAAAT
Organism: Nelumbo nucifera; assembly: GCF_055504915.1. Classification (NCBI taxonomy): domain Eukaryota; kingdom Viridiplantae; phylum Streptophyta; class Magnoliopsida; order Proteales; family Nelumbonaceae; genus Nelumbo; species Nelumbo nucifera. The sequence continues at coordinate 46,807,641 of NC_142652.1, forward strand.
TAAATGGATTTCAGAAATCTTAGTTGGATTTTTCCCTATATAGTGATTGTACTAAGCCTATCTCCTAGCTACAATAGTACAAGTTATTTGACATTCAATTTCAATTTTCAACCTCCACCTTATTGCAGTGCCATTAATATTTGTTATATAGCAAAGGTAATATAATGGATAATTTTCAGTATAAATTTAAAGTTTAACTAATTAAAATTATCACCCCAGGAGTAGCAAACAAAAACAAGAACCTGTTTTCAGACAAATTGTGTTGTTAGATTATGTGTATTGGGTCTACTTGTTTACTATATACTGAAACTCAATGGATCATCATGTATCTAACTTTTAGTTTGAGGGCATATTTTCTCTTTTTTTCTTTTTTTTTTATTGGTAAGCACTTTTCCTCCTATTTTAACTAGAAACAGAACTTTCCAGAACAAAATCATCCATACAACCTCATAGTGGTCTTCTTACAATTAGCATTATTATTGTATACTAGACTGTATCTGGTGGGACACTGCCAACCGCAGAGGTCTCTTTGAGGGAGACCTACTCTCCTGAAACAATAGAAAGATAGGGAAGGGAAAAAATGGAGGAAATCAGGTCTCTCAACAATTCTTATTACATGGGTATCTATAGCATTACAAGAGAATCATGTGTCTCGTGCATGGTGTCATTGTTCATTGTTAACATGTCTTCCTTGTACAGATATAATGAACTGGTGAGTGTGGGCTTCATAGGCTTGAGTGCACAAGCCTGGGCTTCAAGCTGAGACTGGGTGAATTGAGACTCGGACTGTAGTTGGTACCCGGGCCTGAGTCTTATCAATTCGCTCCCCATCAAGAACCTTGTCCTCATGGTTGATACTTGATAGTAGGAAATAGCTTCTCATCTTCACAAAGGTTTCTTTGTTGAATTTCTTCCCTGTCTTGTCCTCTGGTAGTCTTGGGCTAGCTGAAACATTGGGCCCAACACTCCATTTCAACATGGATACATGGTGAAGATGGAAAGGAGGAAGATCTGGTCTATAGGCTACCTCTCCCACATGTCCAGAGATAGGCAATGCTATCAGAGCACTAGGGCTCAGCTGCCACTGTTCATGCCACTTTTTGTGCCCTAGGAATAGAAACTCACTCTGTTCACTAGAAGGGAAAGGACCTAAAAGGAGTGGTTTTCCATTAGAAAAGGAGGCTTTAAAGCCTGTAGTTGTGGCTGTTATGGTGTTTTGGGTGTTCTTCTAAAGTTCCCTCTTGCTACAGCCCAAAAGAGGGACGGTTATGGTGTGTGTGGCTAGTACAGCAGGTTAGTGATAATGTGTGGAGTTCGAACCCTAGTGTAAATGTATGAAGTGGTTGGTCTCTCTAAGTCAGAGTTGTGTGGTTTCTAGTTGTGGCATCTGGCTTCTCTTTCGGTGGTGGAAACTAGTGTAACAAGTTGATTTCTTGTTGTGGGTGACTATAGTGTACTTGTTCAACCTTTTGTGATCTATGGGTTCTTCCACTAGTAGCACTAAATCAGCTGTATAGTGCAATCAGATTTAATGAATACCCCATTGACCATGGTTAAGCTTAATGGCATGAACTATGAACCATGGGCCAAGCCTATGGAAGTTTGTTTAATTGGAAGAGGCAAGCTGAAATATATTAGGGATGACCAACAAAAGAATGGGTCTAAAGGGTACAATGAATGGGTGCAAGAAAATGCACAGATTATGAATTTGTTGTGAAATAGTATGGAGAATCATACAAGTGTTAATTTTATGTTTTTAGACATGACAAAGGAGATCTGGGAGAATGCCAGGCAACCATACTCTAGACAAGATAATTTCACAAGGATATACAAGTTATACCAAGACTATTTTACCCTTCAATAGGGAGACAAGAGTGTGGAGGAATATTATGCTGCCCTAAAAAGCTTGAGGAATAAGTTGAATGTTTATCATCTCCTCTCTAACAGATTTGAAGGTGCAACAAGAACAGAGGGAGTGTTTGGATGTTACTAGATTTCTATCCGGCTTGAGATCTGAATTTGAGCTAGTAAGAGCTCAAATGCTGGGAAGTAGTGATCTCCCTATTCTATTGCATCAGAAGAGTTTGCACTCCACATGGTGAGCACACTATCCTTACAGAGAAATTAGCCTTAACTGTTGCTAGAGGTGGTGGTGGTGGTTGAAGAGGTGTGGCTAGAGGTAATGCTTGGGCTTTTAGAGGGGGTCATGGTGGTGGTAGGGAAGGAAGAGGTAGTGGCAGAAGTGGTAGTGGATGTGGTCAAATCCAGAAGTGCCCTCATTGTGGTCATGAAGGTCATACAGTTAATCTTTGCTATGATTTGCATAGTCCACCCTCTTCTTGGGCCAAATCAAGCCTTGGTGGAAGATGAAACTTCGAACAATGTCTCTACTGAGGAACCACCTATTATCAGAGTTGGCAATGAAAAGTCTGCTGGTCGTCCATTCCTTTGGCAATTCTCTGGCCGTGTTTCTGGAAAGGAACAGTATGATTTTTTATCACAAATCCTCTCTGAAGCCAAGGTCATCAACATGGCTATAGAGTTTGTTAGAAGTTGGTTGTCTATACATACAGATTTTAAAGAAGATACATCTGATTTAACTTTTTTGAGGCCCTTCTAGTTTGTGTACAGTTTCTCATTGTACAAAGAGCCTTTTGATTAATACAAATATACTTTACCTTTGCTCAAAAAAGAAAAATTAATATCTAAGGTACAATGACAAAATTAACCCTCACAAGCCTATAGCCCTCTACAACTAGTTGGTGCTGCAATCGTTGAAAAAAAAAGCGGTGTTGCATTTGGCATCAGAGGAGTGGAACAACCAGTTGAATATATTCACATTGAAATAGAGTTAAATAATTCTGCCAGAAAATAATGCAATACTAAAGCACCTCTTATGTGCTGCACACCCATAGTTTTCTTAACAATCTAGACATATATTCCAAAATAATTTTGACAGAGGAGAACCTCACAATGTTCTATAAACAACAAAAATGCTGAAATAAGCAGGAACTGAGGAAGGAAATACATAATTGATTAATTAATGCAATCACATACCTTTTCAATTGAGAAATCTGCTTCTTCACAGCCAAACATAACTTAGGGCTCACAGTAACAAAAATCTGGCGCAAAAAAGTCTGACTACTCTCTCCAACACCCTCTGCAAACTTGTTCTTCTTTCTATTAGAGATGGATATGTCACCCTGAACACCAGAAAATCCTTCTTTGGAAAGAAAATACTGTTGTTCATTTCGAATCAATTTCATAGTCAAAACTGTCGTCTTCCCAGTTCCTGATCTTCCAAGGATAAAGGTGCTTCTAGGGTAAGTAACTATTTCCAGTTCCTGGTCTGTTACTTCAAATGGAAGATCAAGCTCTCTACCATCACGACCAGAAAGTAAATGTTGAACAATACCAGAAGACAATGAGTAGAATTTCATTAGGAGTAGAGACTCAGTGACCCTGGAGTTCTCAACATAGGTTCTTCCATCAAATGCATCATCAGCCAGTTCCTTCACTGACTCATTTTTCCGGATATTCTTATACCGAACAATATGAGTATAGGTGTCCCAACTCTTTGGCACTTCCAGATCCCTACATGCACAATAAATTGATAAATAAAAACAACAGATATAAATGAACCACTGGATTCATTTCCATTATTTCAGGATATTTGCTTCACTCACTTTTTCAGTAGCAGAAAGGTTAGGGAAAGATCCAAAAATTATCATAAACTATGATACCCAGATACCTGTACAATGGTGTCATATTGTGCTGGATACTTCAAGTTTTAATGGAAATACCATACCAATACCTTATCCAGCCAAGTCCCTGCCATATCTGAGTAAAATAGATTGTAACATAAAGTAAAGCAACAAAGCAGCTGAAGAAGGAAAACACAAAACAAGTAATGAAAAGCAACAACATAGTTTCATGGCCATTCGAGCTTGGCTCACAGAAATGGTGTTAGACTCGACCTCAAATTCAATTCGAGCTAGAGACTTGAGCTTGAGGTCAGCTCGGTTCAAAAGCTTACAAATTCAAGCTTGGCTCGACTTGAGCTCAGCTGCAAACCAAGCTTTTTCTAAAAAATAAAAATTATACATATAAAAATAATTTTTATTTTACATACAAAAAATTAAGAATTATAAAAATTGTTTACTATTATACAAAAAATAAAAATCTTATATAATATATATTATTATATATATTGTTGAGTGGGCCGACTTGTGTTTAGTTTATTTCCTTTTAAATTAAGATGTTGTTGGGCCTTGGGCCCATTAGTCTTTATTTTTTAAAGAGTTGTAATTACTTAGGTTGAGTTGCCGCCCTACTTAGGGCATCTTTGTAATATCTCATACTTAAGTTAATTATAAATAGAATGAGGGGCTGGCGGCTAGTGGGAAGAAAATCGATCCTAGTCGACCTTCTTCTCTTTTCTTCCCTTTCCTTTGTCTCTTGCTGAAATCCCCAACTTTCTACTCTTCCTTTCACAAGAAGCTTGGCCGAAATCAGCACATAAGGTTTTCTACTTGGTATCAGAGCGGGTTGAAGGTTCTTGAAGAGATTCGTTCCTGTAGCCCTAGATCGGCCGACTGCATGGAGATTTAAGAGGCTGATCGAAGCTTTCTTCCCTTTCCTTTGTCTCTTGCTGAAATCCCCAACTTTCTACTCTTCCTTTCACAAGAAGCTTGGCCGAAATCAGCACATAAGGTTTTCTACTTGGTATCAGAGCGGGTTGAAGGTTCTTGAAGAGATTCGTTCCTGCAGCCCTAGATCGGCCGACTGCATGGAGATTTAAGAGGCTGATCGAAGCTTTCAGGTAAGCCCAGTTTTTGGATTTTCTTGGTGGATCTGTATGCCCTATAGCTGGTCTAGGGTTTCTCATCAGAATCAGGAAAAACTGGAGAAAGGGGAAGAGTCCTGATTTTGTTGGACTCTTCAATTTTGACCTAGGTAGTGGCGCCCTATTTTTTTAGGGTTCCTCGGGGTTTTTTGTAAGGGGACATTCAAGTTCCATGTGGTTTGGAGGCCTCTAGAGAGGGCGGTTGCTTCTTCTCTCTCTTCTCCCCATCCCACCGAAAAAGAATCTTTCGTGGGAAGAAAGTCCAGGACACCAAAGGAGTGTCGTTGGTTCCAGAAGGTATTCTGTTTATTCTTGTTGCATTTTTTAGCTGTTTTCTGTACCTCTTTGAGACACATGGAGGGACACAGAGTTGAATATAAGCCCGGGAATGAAATGAGACCAGTGGGAGGAGGTGCTGGAGACCCCTTCGGAGCCGGAACCATTACTACAGTTAGGTTGGATGGTACAAATTACTTGGAATGGTCCCAATCTGCAAAGATGGCCATTGGGGCTCGTGGAAAATTGGGGTATATTACTGGTGAAGAGGTAAAACCCGAAATTGGCAACTCTCGGTGGGTGCAAGAAAATTATATGCTAATGACATGGTTGTGTAATTCTATGTTGCCACATATAAGTAAAAACTTTTTATGGGCAAACACTGCTAAGGAGATACGGGATGGGGTGGCAGAGACCTATTCACAGAAGGAGAATGTTGCTAGGGCTTATCAACTAAGAAATCAGATTATTGCTACTAGGCAGGGAGATAGATCTGTTGCAGCTTATTTTTCAGTCCTTAAGACCCTGTGGCAGGAGATTGATCATCTAGAGATCTTTGCTTGGGAAACCACCAAGGATGCAGCTACCTATCAAAGACACTTAGAGAAGTATAGGGTGTTCGAATTCCTTGCTGGCCTTAACCCTAAGTATGACATTGCACGACAGCATCTTCTTTCCAGGGACAGTGTCACTCTCTCCCAAGCATATGCATTCGTGTTAGGGGAGGAGTGCAGGAGGGATGTAATGATGAAGAATCTCATGACTGATCAGTCTGCTATGTTAAGTGTTGTGAAACCTAAACAGAATGGCAATGAGAACAAGAAGGAAGACAAAAGGGACTTAGTCTGTGACTACTGTAAGAAACCGAAGCATACAAGAGATACTTGCTGGAAGCTTCACCCACATCTTGTGCCAACCAGATTGAAGAATAAGAAAGGAAATGCACATATGGCAGTTACTGGTGACACTCCGGCCCCTCCTACTACAGCTGCCTTGGAGTCTGTTGCAGCTGCTGCAGTAAGGTCCGAGCTTGAGAGGTTTGGGTTACTTCTGAATCAGAGGGATGCAGCTAGTTCCAATTCAGCCGCAACCGGACAACAAGGTACAGGTAGCACAGGTGGAACTCACTCTACCTCCCTTGCCCACACAGGTAGTCCACATGTCACTGCAAACTATGTTTTTGCTTCAGGTAAGGAGAGATCTCCTTGGATTATAGACTTTGGAGCCTCAGAGCACATGACCCATTGCTCCACCATTTTCTCCTCTTACCAGCTCAGTTCTGGCAGAGATAGGGTCTCTACAGCTGATGGATCCCATGTTCCTATTGCTGGGAAGGGATCTGTCAAGATTAATGATTCCATTTGTTTACCCTCTGTCCTCCATGTTCCTAGATTGAGCACCAACTTGTTATCTGTTAGTAGTTTGACTAAGAATCTGAACTGCTCAGTAATTTTCTCTCCTAGACATTGTATTTTGCAGGATCTGGATTCAAAGAGGACGATTGGGAGTGGTCGTGAAGTAAATGGAATCTACCTCCTGGATACTCTTCCAATTCACCAAAGTCATCATGTTTGCAAGGGCAGTGAGTCAAAACTTGTGGATCATATTATACTTTGGCATAATCGTCTGCGCCATTTGTCTTTTTCTTCTTTAAGTTCTTTGTTTCCAAAACTGTTTGAATCTGTGAGTCTGTCAAGGTTAAAGTGTGAAGGTTGTGAACTTGGAAAGCATTGTAGACACTCTTTTAAACCGAGTAATAAAAGATGTTCTTCTCTTTTTGATGTTATTCATTTGGATGTGTGGGGCCCTTATCATGTTCCCTCTATGGGCGGATATCGCTATTTTCTCCTGTTTGTGGATGATTTCTCTCGATATTCCTGGATTTACTTGATGAAATCACGTGATGAGGTACCATCCTTGGTGAGACAATTCCATCAGATGGTATTAACACAGTTTGAAACTAGAATCAAGATGTTCAGATCTGACAATGCTAGGGACTATTTTGAGAGACATCTTGCCTCATATCTGTTGGAGTATGGTGTTGTCCATCAGAGTAGTTGTTCCTACAGTCCACAGCAGAATGGTGTTGCGGAGAGAAAGAACAGACACATTGTTGAGACGGCAAGAAGCATGATGATCACTGCGGCAGTTCCAGTTCGTTTTTGGGGTGATGCTGTTCTCACGGCAGTATATCTGATTAACAGGATGCCTTCTCGTATACTTGGATTCAGCACTCCATTCAGCCTTCTTATTCCTCAGGGGGAGATGTTTCATATTCCTCTAAGGGTGTTTGGGTGTGTCTGCTTTGCGCATATTCTTGGTCCTTACCGTTTGAAGCTTGATCACAAGGCAAAGAAATGTGTCTTCCTTGGATATGCAGAGAATCAGAAAGGGTGCTGCTGCTATGATCCAGTCTTTGGGAACTGGTTTGTTACTATGGACATCACTTTTTTCGAATCTACATACTTCTTCTTAAGGAACCCTTCTCAGGGGGAGTGTTTTGGGGAAGTAAGTCAGCAATCTATCCCTCTCCCAGTTCCAGTTCCTGTGCCTACTACTGTGCTTGACAACCATTCGATGTCACCTACCATGCCCCCCCCCCTTTGCGTTCCATCTCACAGTATTACTCACGACAGAGACTTCATAAGGAGGTTGATTCCACTACAGCAGAACTCACACCACTTCCTGTCGATCCCTTGGAGACTCCAGATTCGGCTGATACAGATCCAGGTATTCCTCTTGATCCCTCTACTATTTCAGTTCCCATTGGTCCCACTAACACTGTTACAGATAACCTTGATCTCCCTATTGCTCTTAGAAAAGGGAAGAGGAAGTGCACTGCTCATTGCATATCACAATACTTATCCTACAGTGGACTTTCTCCTTCCTACCGTGCTTTTCTCTCTTCTCTTGATTCCGTGTCTATACCCAAGGGTGTTAGTGAGGCTCTCTCCAAACCTGAGTGGAAGGCAGCTATGCAAGAAGAGATGGAGGCTTTGATTAAGAATCAGACATGGGAGATTGTGGACCTACCAGAAAGCAAGTAGACAGTTGGATGCAGATGGGTTTACACAGTAAAGTATAAGGCAGATGGAAGCATAGAGAGGTACAAGGCAAGACTTGTTGCAAAAGGATACACACAGACCTATGGCATTGATTATCTAGAGACTTTTGCACCAGTTGCAAAGATGACCTCTGTTCGAATACTCCTTTCTCTTGTTGCCTCGTACTCTTGGCCCTTGTTTCAACTGGATGTGAAGAATGCTTTCCTAAATGGGGATCTACAAGAAGAGGTGTATATGGATCTTCCAGTTGGTTTTTATGATAATGCTAAAGAGGGAAAGGTATGCAAGCTGAAGAAGTCACTATATGGCTTGAAACAATCCCCCAGAGCATGGTTCGACAGATTCAGAAAGGCCCTGATTGTTTTTGGCTACACTCAAACTCAATCTGATCACACCTTGTTTGTGAAGCGCAGGGGATCCTTGGTGTCAATCCTAATTGTTTATGTGGATGATAATGTTGTCACTGGGAATGATCTGAGTGAGATTGATAGTCTGAAGAGGAACCTGCATAAGGAATTTGAGATTAAGGACCTTGGAGAACTGAGATACTTCTTAGGCATTGAAGTTGCAAGATCGAAATATGGAATTTTTATCTCTCAAAGGAAGTATGTCTTGGACCTTCTCCAAGAAACAGGGAAACTTGGAACAAAGGCAGCTAGCACCCCCATTGATCAGAACCACAGAATCAGTGCATCAGAAGGTGAACCAGTAAAGGACCTTGGGAGGTACCAAAGACTTGTGGGTCGGCTACTATACTTGTGCATGACAAGACCAAACATCTCCTATGCAGTAAGTGTAGTGAGCCAATACATGCATGCTCAACGAAACCAACACTGGAAGGCAGTTGACAGGATCCTTGCTTATCTGAAGGGACATCCAGGCAGAGGCATATTGTTTACTGATCATGAACAGTTCAAGCTAGAGACCTATACAGATGCAGACTGGGCAGGATGCCTCGATGACAGAAGATCAACTTCAGGAGTGTGCACCCTAGTTGGGGGGAACCTAGTCTCATGGAAGAGTAAAAAACAAACAGTTGTGGCAAGATCAAGTGCAGAAGCCGAATATAGGGCCATGGCACATGGAGTTTCAGAACTTCTCTGGATCCGTTCTCTATTGGAAGAAATCGGTGTTCAGGCAGAAGAACCTCTGATGCTATACTGCGATAACCAGGCAGCAATTAATATTGCTCATAATCCAGTCCAGCATGACCGAACTAAGCACATTGAAGTAGATAGACATTTTATCAGAGAAAGGGTAACTTCTGGAGAAGTTTGTCTTCCATACATTTCTTCTGATCTGCAGCTTGCTGATGTCCTCACAAAAGGCGTTGCAAAGAATAAGCTGGAGCATGATCTACGCAAGTTGGGGATGTATGACATCTACTCCCAACTTGAGGGGGAGTGTTGAGTGGGTCGACTTGTGTTTAGTTTATTTCCTTTTAAATTAAGATGTTGTTGGGCCTTGGGCCCATTAATCTTTATTTTTTAAAGAGTTGTAATTACTTAGGTTGAGTTGCCGCCCTACTTAGGGCATCTTTGTAATATCTCATACTTAAGTTAATTATAAATAGAATGAGGGGCTAGCGGCTAGTGGGAAGAAAATCGATCCTAGTCGACCTTCTTCTCTTTTCTTCCTTTTCCTTTGTCTCTTGCTGAAATCCCCAACTTTCTACTCTTCCTTTCACAAGAAACTTGGCCGAAATCAGCACATAAGGTTTTCTACTTATATATATATATGTATACACTTATATGTAAGTATGTTATGTATGTATATATAATAAAAATTATTTATTTATTACACTAGGCTCGATTAGGCTCATGAGCCGAGCTTCATTGGGACTAGGATTTTGTTCAAATACTATAAAGGCCTTGTTCATTTTACTTATCTAGGCAAGTGTTTCCCAAGTAAAGCTTACTCGAGTAAGCATGCTTCCTGTTCTTTTATTATATGAATTTACCCAGGTAAGGAGGGAAAGAGAGAGAGAGAGAGAGAGAGAGAGAGAGAGAGAGAGTGCTTACTGAATTTCCTCTCCAGACGGGTAAGTTGCTTATCCAAGTAGGTGGACAGTAATAGTTACCTGAGTAAATGATACAGCCAGGAATATTTCTTTATCAATGGATGGAACCCACTAATACCAATTGATGAATGTGGGTAAGTTAGTCAACTCTCCCACTGACCAAATTACTTGCCCCCATTTACCAAAAAACGAACAAGGCCGAAGTATTAACTCCCCCTAGGTTTTGCATGTTAACTTATTATACCCTCATAGTTTGGGGTTAAGTTACTTGTTTCACCCTTCAATTGACATGCTATTGGCTTTAGTGACAGAAAGTGCTCAAGTGACATTTAGAACTGTTTAAAAGTTCACTTTAGCATTTATGGTACCTTCTTGTATATCATATGGAAAAAATCCTCATTATTCTTCTTAAATGGCCAAATTTTTTTATTCCATAATGTTAAGAAGGGAATGAAAAGTTAAGAACAGATTCAAAAAAGAATAGAATAAAATATAAATTTAACACAGTAAAGTTAACGTTTTATTGTTGAAAGGCATTTCGGTAAGATATATGTTCTATCTTAATTCTGTCTCTTATGTTAACAAACCCCCTGTAATTTTGTTGTCAAAGGAGGTATTAGTTAGTAAGGGTATAACTGAAGGGTGATAAAAGTTTAACCAAAAACTCCATGGGAGGAATAAGCAATTTAACCTATATAATAAAACTGCAGAGTACTTGCAAATGTACAAACATAAGAGAGCTCTAGAGGGCAGACGATACCTGAACGTATCTTATTTTTCACATTGAACTACTCTACTTTACTTTCCTCCATTTCTATTTACATCTGTTTCTTGCTTCCTTTTTTCTTGAAGAATACTTGCTTCCTTTTAATTTGTTTGAAGATCAAATAATTTCAAGTCTTGCCAATGCCACAGAGGAGATAACTCATCATAGTTGAAACTTATCTTTAAACTCAATCCTCTACTATTGTCAAGACTTCTTTTGCTCACTTAATATGCCTTTACAAACCATGTTTTCATATACATGTTTCCTCAGTCCTAGGCCATTGACTTAGTGGTCTCTAATCATATGACTAATTATGTCCTCAATTATACTCCAGTAGGGATACAGTTAGAATTGCAAATGGATCGCTATTCATAATTTTTTTGAAGGGGAAATATCCAATATGCCACTACCATGCTTCTTTATGTTTTACACGTTCCTCAACAGTCAAATCATGTGTTATCTTGAAGTAGCTTTACTAGGATTCTGAAACACAAAATAACATGTTTCCTAATTATTATGTTTTCCAGGATCTAGCTGAAGGGATAACAAATGGTCATGGGAAAAAATTAATAGCCTATACTTGTTGGACTATTCTTCTATTCCACTTTCTTCTTCAAGTGATCTTATTAGTTAGTATTGACAGATTGGCTATTCCATTCATTCTTCTTGGGCTTTTATTTCTTTTACTTGTTATGTTTATGGGTTGCGGGCCTTCCATGGGCCTTTACTTTTTCTCTTCTTTTGCTGCCACTAATTAGGGGCAGATGTGTAATTTTATAATTTACTTGGGCCAATTAATACGAAAGTCGGGTGTTCTCTCTAACCCACTCAATTGATTGTTCTCTCTCACTCTCTTCTCCTAGCCCTATTCTCCTACCTCTTTTCTCCTCTATTATCCCTGTCTTTTCTACATATTTTTTGATTTTTTTGTTGATTATATGCTGCTGAAATCACAATGGACACGAGTAATTGAGAGGGCTGATCTTTGCTGCCTAGAAGTACTTAAGGTTCAAAGTTCGATTTTCATCACTGATACAGTAAATAATTAGAGTTAAGGCATTTTAATGGTATTAAATATTAATATCTGTGCTATGATATTTATTGATGAAGTATCAGAATGACAGGGTAAACGAATTTTGAGTATTGACCTGTTGAAACGCTTGATACTCAAAATCAAGTGTATCAATACTTTGTACCTTGGAAGTACAATTTGAAGTTTATTACCCAAAATCAAGAATAAATCAGAGATTATTGGACCTAAATTTGCAGAGGACTTGTTAGACCTTTCTGAAATGGTGCTTGGAATTTATTTTACATATCTTTCAGTATTATTGACCCTGTGTTGCCTCCACCTGAAACAGCCCCGCCCCAAGTTAAAAGGATGCAATTTCCGAACCCACCCCAACCCTATAGGGTCAAACCCGATACCAACCTAAGTACCTGACCCAACCAGTATAATTATTCTTTCCAATAAAAAACAGTTAAAGACAAAACAAAAAAAGTTCCGGAAAAATGTATTCGAAGTTAAAGAACATCCATTGAACCAAGGTTTTAAATGTTGGTGAAGAAGAAAAATACAAACAAGACAAGAAAAATATAGATGGAAGAAAGACACAAGCAAATATGAGAAATACAAGCAGGAAAAAATAGTTGTTTGGATTTGGACTTCATGTTTATTAAAAAAGCACCCAAAAAATACAAACAAGAAACTTTCATCTGTAACAGAATCTAGTAAATCCTTTCCTGTCATTTTTAAGCAGGAACCCTAAGTTTTATAAAAGCATAAATAAACAATAAGCAACAAATAATTCATTCCTTAAGTATACAAAGGCTTACCATTGAGATGCTTTGCAGTCTGTTTATTTCATTGTCCCTTCTCCAATCTATTCTATTTGAAAAAATGAATTTAAAAAGGAAGTGAAATCACAACAAAATCCTAGGTCATGGTGTCGGTAAAGTAAGAAAGATAGGATTTGATTGATTAAGAGATTTGAATAAATTTAGGAAGGATTAGATTTGAATAATTTTAGGAAAGTCATATCCTAGGATTAAGGGAAAGATTTAGTCAATCCCTGATTGCGAGAGATTCTAGGGGTTTGCCTTTCCTATCTTTTCTTATTTAAGTTGTATGCTCAACATGTTTTTATTATCAATAAAGAAAATTCTCTTTTCTCTCTCCCTCTATATTTCGCCACATGGTATCAAAGCTTTAGGGTTCGATCATGAATTTTAAGGCCGCCATGGTTGGCTCTGGTTCAGCCTCTTCAGATGCTACCAGCGGTGTGACGTCTTCAAAGGGAGGTATTCAGTCAGCGGCTATTTCTCTTTCTGAGAATTCTCTTCAAATTACCATTCACAAATTGAATGGAAAAAATTATCTTGAGTGGTCTCAGTCCGTGCGGTTGGTGATCGACGGCAAAGGGAAACTCGGCTATTTGAACAGCTAAGTGAAACCGCCAGCCACTGATGATCCAAAGTACAGGCAGTGGCGTTCTGAAAATTCGATGGTTACCGCCTGGTTCATCAACTCCATGGATCCGGTGGTTGGAAAACTATTCATGTTCTTGCCGATGGCTCGCGATGTGTGGGAAGCTGTTAGGGAAACCTATTCGGATTTGGACAATCATTCACAACTGTTCAAACTGAATACTCGAATGTGGAAGATGCAGCAAGGTGAACGTGAAGTAACAGCTTATTATAATGAGATGATGGTTGTTTGGCAGGAGTTGGATTTATTTGAAGAAGAATGGGAAAGTCCGAGTGACAGTGCTCGGTACAAAAAGAAGATAGAAAGAGGCCGGGTATTTGTTTTCTTGGCTGGCTTGAATAAAGAACTCAATGAGGTTCGGGGACGTATCTTAGGGCGAAAGCCCTTGCCTACTATAAGAGAAGTTTTTTCAGAAGTGCATAGAGAAGAAGCACGACGGCAAGTGATGTTGAAGAATGTTAGTGAAACAAAAACAAAGAATGAAGGGTTCGCTCTTGTGGCCCGAGGTGCAGACTTAGAAGGAGACAGACGAGGAGGAAAGCAGAGGCTTTGGTGTGATCATTGTAGAAAGCCATGGCATACTTGGGAAACCTGCTAGAAGCTGCACGGGAAACCGACGGGTAGGAAGAAAAAATTAGGCAGTGACAACAAATCAGGGGGAGATGTCCGCACGTTTCAAGTAAGCAATTCGGATCCAAGGTAGCAAACATCCTCAAAGTCTCTTCCTTTCACAAAGGAACAAATCGATCACTTATATAAAATGTTTCAATCTCAATCGTTAGGAAATTCTAACCCATCCTGTTCTCTAGCTCAATCAGGTAATATTTTCACTACAACCATTGCTTGTACCAAATTTAATGGCTCCTGGATATTAGATTCAGGTGCCACTGATCATATGACTGACACTTCGCAATTCTTTTCTTCATATACACCCTGTGCAGGGAATCAAAAGGTTAAAATTGCAGATGGTTCCTTTGCTACTATTGCTGGGAAAGGAACAGTGTCTATTTCTCTTTCTCTAAACCTTAAAGATGTTCTGCATGTTCCTAACCTATCATACAATCTCTTGTCTGTCAGTAAACTAACCCTTGATCATAATTGTCGAGTTAATTTTTGGTCTTCTCGTTGTGAATTTCAGGATTTAACCTCGGGGGAGATGATTGGGGGTGCTAAACAGGATGGTGGCCTCTACCTCTTTAATAAAGGATCAACCTTTGGAAGGCAAAACCGACAGACTTGTTTCAGTTCTATCTCCATTTCTAGAGAAAGTGAAATTTTGTTATGGCATTATCGATTAGGACATCCTAGCTTTCAATATTTAAAGCATCTATTTCCCAAGTTATTCATGAATAAAAATCATTCCGTTTTTCAGTGTGAATCTTGTGAATTAGCAAAACATCATCGTGTTGTTTTTCCGTCTCAACCATATAAAAAATCAAAACCATTTACCATGATTCACAGTGATGTTTGGGGTCTTTCTAGAGTGACAACTCTTTCTGGAAAACGTTGGTTCATTACTTTTATTGATGATCATACTAGGGTCACTTGGGTTTTCCTTTTAAAAGAGAAATCTAATGCTGAAACTGTGTTTAAAAATTTCTACAACATGGTTCAAACACAATTTCAGACTCAGATTAAAATTTTTCGAAATGATAATGAAAAGGAATTTTTTAACAATGTGTTTGGGAATTTTTTTTGTTGAGAAAGGAATTATATACCAAAGTTCGTGTAATAATACACCTCAACAAAATGGGGTGGCTGAAAGGAAAAACAAACATCTCCTTGAAGTTGTTAGAGCTCTAAGTTTTAAAACTAAGGTTCCTAAGTATCTTTGGGGAGAAGCCGTTTTAACAGCCACTTATTTGATTAACAGACTTCCTACACGAATTTTGGATTTTAAAACACCCATACAAGTTTTCACTGACTGTTTTCCAAATTCTTGGCTAGTGACAAACATTCCCTTAAAAATTTTTCGAAGTGTGGCTTTTGTTCATAACCATGATCCCAAACGTTCAAAACTTGATCCAAAAGCACATAAATGTATTTTTGTAGGCTATCCCACTAATCAGAGAGGTTACAAATGCTTTGATCCAGTTTTGAAAAAGATGTTTGTGTCTATGGATGTCACCTTCTTTGAAGGAACCTCGTACTACAGCAACTCCCATCTTCAGGGGGAGGGCAACACTAGTAAAGATGGTTTTTTAGATAGTTCTGATTTAATGTTTGAATTTGTCCATAATGATGTTCCTCACAACCGGTCACCGAAAGAAAGTGAAGTAGAAAATACAAAATTAGTGGAAACAAATGAATTAAATATTGAAAATGTTAACTACCAATGAACAACCTTTGGTAATGCCATCTCAAAATGAAAAAGCTGAAACAACAGAGATGCGTGCGAAACAGTATAAAGGCCTTGTATATTCAAGGGAATATCTAGCATAGAAAAGGAGAAGCACTATTCCGCAGCATGGACAACAATCTAATCAGAGGTTGGATCATGAAATTCATGATAATTCTTCAAAGATTCCTGAAAATATTCCTCCATGTAATTCTGATTCTTCTAGTCAGCTTGATCTTCCCATTGCTCTTAGGAAAGGTGTTAGGTCTTGTACAAAACATCCTCTGTCAAATTTTGTATCTTACAAAAATATTTCACCTTCATATTGTGCCTTTATTTCACAAGTGTCTACTGTATCCATTCCTAACAGTATCCAGGAGGCTCTAAATGTTCCTGAATGAAGAGAAGCTATTTTTTAGGAGATGAGAGCTTTGGAAAAGAATGCTACTTGGGAGAAAGTGGATCTACCGGATGGAAAGACAGTTGTTGGTTGTAAATGGGTGTTTACTCTGAAGTACAACTCAAATGGATCCTTGGAGAGATACAAGGCTCGCCTAGTAGCTAAAGGCTTAACTCAAACATATGGAGTGGACTACTCTGAGACCTTTTCTCCAGTGGTGAAGCTAAATACAGTTCGAGTACTCTTATCTATTGCAGCTAATCTTGACTGGCCACTAAATCAGCTGGATGTGAAGAATGCCTTTTTAAATGGAGACTTGGAGGAAGAAGTATATATGGAGCCTCCACCTGGTTTCACTGAGAAGTTTGGAACTAAGGTATGCAAGCTAAATAAGTCTCTATATGGACTTAAACAGTCTCCCAGAGACTGGTTTTAAAGATTCACAAGGTTCGTTAAAAGTCAAGGATATAGTCAAGGACAATCTGATCATACTCTTTTCACAAAGAGATCCACCAAAGACAAGGTTTCGGTTCTGATTGTCTACGTTGATGACATAATCTTGACCGGAGATGATATTGAAGAGATGAGCAGACTGAAGCAGAGCTTAGCTAAGGAATTCGATATTAAAGACTTGGGCCAGCTACTTTCTTGGAATGGAAGTGGCAAGATCAAAAAAGGGCATTGTGGTTTCGCAACAAAAGTATATTCTAGATCTCTTGAAAGAAACTAGAATGAGTGGTTGCAAACCTTCAGACACTCCGATAGAAGTTTATGCTAAGCTTGAAGAAGTTAAAGATGGGGTTCCAGTAGATACGGGTAGATACCAAAGGCTGGTTGGAAGATTGATTTAATTGTCACATACACGTCCTGATATTGCCTTCGTTGTGAGCATGGTGAGTCAATTTATGCACTCCCCGTACAAAGAACATCTTGAAGCTGTGTATCGAATACTTAAGTATCTAAAAGGCACACTAGGAAAAGGACTCTTCTTCAAGAAAAATGAGAAGAAAGGGGTTGAGGTGTATAAAGATGCGGATTGGGCAGGTTTGATTACTGATAGAAGGTCAACTTCGGGGTACTGCACATTTCTTTAAGGTAATTTAGTTACTTGGAGAAGCAAGAAGCAAAGTGTAGTTGCTAGAAGTAGTGTTGAGGCTGAATTCAGATCAATGGCTCAAGGAGTGTGTGAGGTTCTTTGGCTAAAGAGGGTTCTAGTGGATCTTAAGAGACCAATGAGTTTTCCTATGAAATTGTATTGTGATAACAAGGCAGCTATCAGCATTGCTCATAATCCGGTTCTACATGACAGGACTAAACATGTTGAGATTGACAAACACTTTATAAAGGAGAAGCTTGAAGAAGGAATAATTTGCACACCGTTTGTGCCAACCACGCAGCAAGTTGCAGATGTCTTGACTAAGGGCTTGTTGAGACAACCATTTGAGCTTCAAGTTAGGAAGTTGGGCATGATAGATATCTTTGCACCAACTTGAGGGGGAGTGTCGGTAAAGTAAGAAAGATAGGGTTTGATAGATCAAGAGATTTGAATAAATCTAGGAAGGATTAGATTTGAATAATTTTAGGAAAGTCATATCCTAGGATTAAGGGAAAGATTTAGAAAATCCCTGATTGCGAGAGATTCTAGGGGTCTGCCTTTCCTATCTTTTCTTATTTAAGTTGTATGCTCAACATGTTTTTATTATCAATAAAGAAAATTCTCTTTTCTCTCTCCCTCTATATTTCGCCACACATGGTTTTGCAGTCTGTTTATTTCCTTACCCCTTCTCCAATCTATCTTCCATCTATGCTTAGCTGCTAAATGCTTACAGTCTACTTGTTTCGTTGCTACTTCTGCAATCTATCTCCTATTCAAGAAAACAAGTGAAAGAGAGAAAATGGAAGCAGAAGAAAACCCTGAGTTATGGAGCTTGAAGCCGTACTAAATTGCAATTATACTTACTATATGTAGGGGGTATCATGACCCAGCCTGTTGGATTAGAGTGTCAAAACCCTAACCTGACCCCACACCTGAGTAAACCTACCACAAACCTGAGCCTATAGTGTCAGGTCAAGCCGGGTTTACTGTTCAACCCAACACATTGACACTCCCACTGATGAAGAGGAGGTTGTCTATGATTATTTCAAGAAACCCAAACATACATGGGATTCTTGCCAGAAGCATCACCCTAATATTAAACCAACCAGGTTAAAAAGGCAGCAGTGTTAGTAGGAAGAGGACTGCTAATGTGGCTATGACACATACCCAAGAGTGTTCACTGGGATCATCTTCTTCTACTTCCAATGAGAATGTTAAAGCAGAAATTGAGAAGCATGGTAAGGTGCAAAGTCAGTTGGAGTGCACTATGGAAAGTAGATCTGGAGGTGGAGTTGCAGCCGAGTGTTTGCTCATACAGGTACTCATGCCACTTCGAACCATTCATCATCCATATTTCAAGAAATCAATGTATTTTCTGGATTGTAGATTAAGGTAATAAAGGTAGTCATACCACTACCACCTTCACTATTTCTTTCTTATTCATTGCATTCTGGTAAGGATAAAGTTTCCATTGCTGAAGGTTCTTTCATTATGGTTGTGTTTCTCGAAATCCAAGAGGATGACTGGGAATGACCATGATATGAATGGGATCTATATTCTAGATGTTTTTTTCCGGAGGCCTGCACACCTGAGTTATCACCTTCCACCCACTACCTCAGAGTCCATTGATAGAGTCCTTTGGCATGTTCACTTGAATCAAGTATTATATTGGAGTCATTTATTTCCTTCTTCATCTTCTTCAGTTAATTGGCTAAAGATCATAGAAACTCTTTTACTTTTAAGTAATAAAAGATCTGTTTTACCTTTTTAGATTGTCCACTCTGATGTGTGGAAATCTTATCATGCGCCTAGTATGGGTGGATACAGATATTTCTTTTTTTTTTTTATGATTACTCTCATTGTACATGGATATATTTATGAAATCTAGAGATGAAGTTCCTTCTTTGATTCAAAGTTTCACCAGATGAATCTTGCTCAGTGTAGTACTCAGATTAAGAAATCCCATTAACAGAATAGTAAGGAATATCTTGAGAACATACTATCTTCTTATTTTTGAATGGAGTGATTCATCAGACCTCTTGTTCTTATACCCCTCAGCAAAATCAGGTAGCTGAAAGGAAAAACAAACACAACTTAGATGTTGCTAATAGCATTATGTTTAGTAGTAATATTCATGTTCCTTTTCTGGGAGATGTTCTTACTACGATTTATCTCATCAACTGTATGCCTACTCAAATCTTTCAGTTTAAGACACCATTTCATTTGTTATATCCTTATACAGAGTTATTTTCCATTCTTTTGCGATTTTTGGTTAGACATGCTATGTTCATGATCTTGGTCCTCACAAATCCAAATTTAATCCGAATATTAAATGCATCTTGCTTGATTATGTTGTTAACCAAATGAGATATTGCTGCATTGGTTTTATGTCAGTTGTTTCTATTGTTGTTACCTTTGTTGAGTCCATTCCCTGTTTTTATGAAGTTTCTACTGAAAGGGAGATGCATACATCTTTTATCCCTCCCTCTATGAGCCATCATAAAGAGTTGCAAGTTTATCAAAAAGGAAAAAAAAAAATTGCTCCCACATCAGATGTTGAGTCTCTCCCCAACCATTGCCTAATGTAATCCAAATTCAAGTACTCATCATCCTGAGTTTCCTAACCTTGACTTGCCTAGTGCCCTAAGAAAGGTAAATGTCATTCCTCTACTGTACAATCAGTTCCATTCTTACAGAAGTCCCCTTCCTATAGAACCTTCCTTGCATCTATTTCTTCTAAATCTGATCCTAAGAATGTATCAAAGCCTTATCTAAACCTGAGTGGAAGAATGCTATTAAAAAAGAGATGAAAGCCTTGATAAGAAACAGAAATGGGAGGTTGTAGACTTACCTGAAAAGAAGGTTCTAGTTGGTTTCCACTGGATGTTCACCATAATATATAAGGCTGATGCACCCATCAAGAAGGTTCTAGTTGGCCATGTTGAAACTCTATTTCATTTATCTTTTATTCCATCATTTTCATGGCCCTTGTATTATCTGCATATGAAGAATGCATTCCTTAATGGTTACATGCATTAGGTTTACATGGAGCTTCCCCCAGGGTTCTATGGCACTAAGAAAGTAGGGACATTACTATAACCATATTGCTCTTTTCTGGATGAATTAAAGTAATGAATAGGGGAATGAGTGCTTTACTGCAGTTTCTCATTTTTTCTTCCCTTTTCAAGTAAAACTTCTTCTCTTGCCCTTATACTTCACATACAACAGGATACGAAAACATAAATTTTATCTGTATATGCTAATGTAACTATGCACGTGCAAAGTAGCTGTTCTACACTATGCATATAACATTCGGCTCACTTCCATCCCCACAGTGTACAAGTATGTATATGGCAATATACCTAAATCCTAAGGATGTTTCTTTCTTTATTTCTTTCCTCCCTAAACAGGATTTTACCATCCAAACAAAATATAACAGAAAAAAACATGGGCATTAAAATCTACAAACCAGATAACTTGCAAAGGCATGACCAAGAACTGACATGACTTGGGTTAGCTTTTATCTCTAGAGAGTGTAGGCATGCCATCTCAAGCTTTACCTAGGGCTTGTGCTGGGCCTTAAGCTGGAGTGACAACTCTCACTAATTGCCATAGGTTGGCATGGCCCAAGCTGCACCTATTACACTTTTCTTTGTCATTTTATGTTTTATGATGTTTATTTTCTATGGATGAATTTTCTTTTGGGGTTGGGGGATCAATCTCCTTCTTGTCTAGTATCTATAAGTCTCATAAGCTAATACTAATAATAATGTTTTACCATAAAAAGAAGCTAATAATAATGATAAGACAATTTAAGACATAAGACCTACCCAGAATAAAAGAAAAGAAGCTCGTAGAAAGGCAAAAAGTAAAAGAGAGGGTAAGAAATTCCCATTGATGAGCAAGGAAATAGATTACTAGCATACAGAAAAAATGTTATTATTTCTAAAATAAAAGTTGGCATCAAATAGTCACATAAATCCATACTGCTTCCTTTTGTTGTCAGACAAGGGATTGTGAAGACAGCTCTGAACTTACCCTTCCATGTATTTAACTTTGCACCGGTTGACATAATCATCTGTGAACATTATGAAGATGTTATCAAGACGCTTGACAAGATTTGGTACCTCCTCCAAAGGTAAAATGTCCCAGATCTTCAATACTTGGATATATTGTGAATATTTCATAATATCAACTGAGCAAATGACATACAAATATCCAATCTTGAACTGTTTGACAAGCTGAGATGAGCTTTCGCAAATATAGTTTATCTTCTTTGGGCGCCAACCATTTGCAAGCCTCAAAAGTAGATTAATTACAGACTTTTGTGTTTCGGTTCTCTTAAGTTTTCCAAATGATCTCCGAAAGTTATCACTAAAGAGAACCTGGAGTTGTAGAGTGGGAAAAAAAAGTAAGATATGACCAGAACTAAAATATTTTATAGAATAAATGTGCCCAATTAGCAGCCAAAAGCAGGAATGCCAATGTAATACTGTAGCATAAGAAAGGCAAGCACCCTAACCAAATTACCTTCCACCTTGCACTTTTGAAAAGTATAGAATCCCCTCTAAGTAAATCGTCTATCTCATCAATCTCTTTCTTGACTTGTAATATTGCTTTTGCAAGATCCTTATCCTCATCAGCATTGAAAAAGCACTGACGATCCTTTGCATTACATACTAATTCTCCCCAGATAGATGCACTATTAATCAGAGTTTTTTCATTCCCCAAAATCCAAAGACAGTGCCTACAAAGGAAAAAGGAGTCAACGAGAAATAAATTGAATTTACAATATCTAGCATAAATTGACAAGAAGATAAATTCTTGCAATGCATCTAAAAGCATGTAAGACATACTTTGCCCTTGTCAAAGCAACATTAGTTCGCTGATGATTAGTCATGAATCCAATTGATCCATAAGTATTAGATCTGACCGTGGAAATTATTATGACATCTTCCTCACCACCTTGGAATCCATCAACAGAATTCACAGTCACTTTAAATCCTGTAAACTTTTCGTATCTGTTGCCAAGTTTTTCTTGAATTGCAGAAACTTGTGCAATGTACGGGGATATAATACCAATTCTAAGCTTCTGCCTTGAGCCATCCCATGCTGCAAAATATATGAAGCCTTTCTCTAAGAAGCAATCAAGATTAAAACATGAAACCATTGTACTAATAGTGAAAATAATAAAAAACCATAAATGGGATGCAAGCAGAGAGTAGACACTTATTACTGATATCTAATCCTTGCTTCCATCATTTTAGATATTTGTACAAAAAGCAGGATACCATATACCAAAACCAATAAAACATCACTTAGTACCACAAAATTTCTAGATATACCTTACAATGGATGCATTCTTTGAAGAAATAAAAAGAAAGCATTACCAAAAATGATATGCATCAACTATAACATGACTATTTGTCAAGAAATATGGTCCTAGATGAAAGCCCAGTAGTATGCTCAATTTCATCACTAATGTCTTATTGAAGTACATAAACATAAATGTACCATTAAAAATCCATAAAGAGATTCATAAAAATAAAAAATGAACAGTGATGAGTGCAAAATCTATAATGTTGCTATTTCTAAAGTTTACACTTTAAAAACCATTCGCTCCAATGTGTTTTCCATAACCAAATCAAACCCCATTAGAAGAGATTAATGAACGAATAAAACAAGTTATGTCATAAGATTAAATCAAAATACCTGTTATGTCATAAGAGTAATTCAACAATAGGATACATCTTTTACAGAGAGACCAATGATTCTTGAACAGTATATCACCAAACAGAAATTATGTCTTTTAATATCTGATGGAGCAAAGGAAGGAATCCATGATCAAAGCAATGAATAATATCAAAAGAACTAAAAATAAAAATAGAAAATTTTAACTTAAAATGGTTGAAGCTGATTGTACATTTAAAAAATAAAAATGGATCATAAATTCACTATAAAAATATAGCCATTCAACTCAAAATCTAAATACCTTTAAAAAGTTTCTGTAATATTTTTATAACCACAGCAAGCTCCACCATATTTTTCCGGCTACGCCCAACATCATCTAATACCTCCCTACCATCAGAAATATTTATGAAGGAATAAGGACCATACATACGCCCAGAAATATATCTCTTCTCATAATGTATATCCTTAACTTCTGGAGCATCTAAAATCTGGTTCATGTAGAACTTGGCATTTGGGAAAAGACTAATTTTAGGATTCATACGGTATTGTTTGTTGAGCAGATGCTTTGGATGTCCCAATAAACTCAACCTCTCAAACAGACTTCTTCCAAAACCAGCTTCAATTGCAACCTACCAAATAATGAAATAATGTATGAATTCAGCTCTATTTTAATTTTAATTTAGAGAGAACATAAAGCTGACATTAAAAAAACTTAACAGGATGGGAAATATCATAAGTAGGGCCAGTAAATAGTATGTCCTAATAACCCATGCATGTGAGCTACTGATCGTTATGTACTCATATCAATGAAGAACTATAATTGTAACTCTAAAAACTAAATAACTATACCTATACCTTGCTGGTAACCATAGCTGGTAGCTGACACTCGTCACCAACCAGTATAACATTCTTTAGACCACGAAGTTGTAAGGGTATTGCTGATTCACTCTCCCTTAACTGAGCAGCTTCATCAATAACCAGCATCTCCACTGGATCCATTACTACATAATTCAACTTAAAAGAACTAGAAACAGTGCAGAAAATGAGGGAAGCATTTCGGAAGCAAAATTCCCCTATGGAATGTTTATCTGTAAATTGTGGAAGATCAAGCTCCTCAAGAGAAGCACGGAGGGATCTAAGAATGGAGATGCATTCATTTCTTGTCCTATGCAGTACAACTGATGTAGAACAATTAACAGTTTTGCACACAAATATATCTATGGCAGGAAGAGATATATTCTCAACATCTGAATGAGAAAATAATTTCTCTAGTTCTTTGTCAACCACATCATCACGATGTAAGAGATTGTCAAAACAATCTAGAAGATCAAGAACGGAAATCATTCTCTGGAAATTATGTTCTGAAATTATATGTTTAGGCAGATGAATGCAGAAAGTTTCAAGACATTTTCGAAGCTCCAAAGCTATTGCCTTGAATCGATTTCTTGTCCATCCAAGAAATGAAAGGACTTCCTCTTTGCAAGTCTCATTCTCCCGTCTAGCCTCTTCATTTTTGCTTGCCTCATTTTCCAAGTAAATATTATACTCAGAAACACAGTGTAAAAGAAATTCTATCATAGAAGCAAAGCGATACTTCCATCCAGTTAGCCTCTGAAAGCAGTGTAAAAGCTTCTCAACACGGTAATCCAAAAAAATCTCCTCAACATCATCAAGCACTTTCAATCGGTCCTTGTTACCAAACAAAAGTACATCTCCATATGAACAACATGAGAGATCCTCACCAGACTCATTTTGGAAGGACTCTTTAACAAGCCTAAGAACACGTGATGCCACTTCTTTGATTGCAATATTGGTTGGGGCACAAATAAGGGTTCTGCAATTCAATCTTAAGAAGGTCTGTATCAATAAACTGACAGTTTTTGTTTTTCCTGTCCCAGGAGGACCCCAGATAAGCTTAACAGAAGATCTATGCTTGCAGTGTATTGTAGAAATAGAACTCAGTACAGCATCAATTTGGGATTCATTCAACTTAGATGATAAAGCCACACCAAATTTATTGGTCAAAATGCTATCCTGACTGTGTGATTGACACATATCACAGCTTTCTTCCACCTACAAAACATGATGGCACAAGCATCAAAGAATTATATTACCAACACTTTTACAGTTTGAGTATATAGAACAGCATAAACTCCAAAACTCTTCCTCTATTTAATCTAAACTTTAACGATATAAAAGAAAGGTATAATTAAAAATGAAGTATTTGACAAAATAATAACAACATGAAGGATAAAATCATAATTGGATCAAAGTTTACATTAACTAGATAATTGATACTTTAGTAAGACACCACGTAAGGTACATCCACAGTGAAGGGAAGCTCCAATACTGTGTTATTTGAGGAGACAAGTCACAGATATGGCGATAGGCAATCCACATCCAAGATTACAAATACCACCTAAAAGATTATCCAGTATAAACTTGGCAAAATTTGTACACAATTATGGTTATTTAACTGAAATGAAAGATCAATGCTAGCATCCAGATGGTAAAATTTCTTTCAGACCATTCATGGTCATTTCGGTTCCTGACCATAACCTGTAGAATGTGCCTTGGGAGCTCCAACCAAAACAACTTTACAGAAAACCTCCCAAGTTAGTACTTAGTATGACATATTAATGGATGTTGATAGCATATTATACCCAGATACCTCCTGTGCGTAGGAACCATGCATGTCATGTTTGAGACTTCAATTTCTAGTGCATATTCTATGTGCAATACCTAGTATGTGTCCATGCTATATCTGGGTACCACTATTGGAAGCTTCCCATTCACATGCACCATGTGCACTCACTCTCCAAGGACTGAAACAGCCCTTGCCAGTTCGTGAATGTACCTTAGCATTCTCTCTACATTGACTAAAAAAGCAGTAAATGAACATTTAGTACCAGGGAACTACTGCATAATATCTCCTTGATAACTTTCAAATTTCCCAAAGCATGTAATGCCATCCATATTCTCTTGTTTGTTGTTATATTTCTCAGGTAAACAGCAAAAAGTGAGTTTTGCATTCCCTCTTTGACTTCAATAGCTTTTGAAGCTTTGACTTTAAGATACAAAGACATGTCTCCACTTTCTTCAACTTCAAAATCGACCCCTGGATCTTCACCCTCAACTTTAACAATTGAAGCAAAAGTACAAAACCTTCCGTATCGTTGTAGATCATAAACAGTTTCAGGTATTACATCAGTCAAAAGAAAAATATCACCAGGCAATGATTTGTAGGGTTCCCTACTACCAGATCCAAATTTGTTTTTCCAGGAATCAACCTTAATATCATATATTAATGAACCATATGGTTTGCACTCCTGGAGGGAGATTACTTCAGCAATGGGGGCCTTTGACATAACCTCCAAACTTTCACACAATACTGCACGTGTTTCCTCTATTAAAGGTAACCTATATGACCCAAGATATTGCTCCACCGACAGAAATGTTTCTGGAATCTTTTCCACCTACAAAAGACATAAATAAATGCTATATTTTCAATGTAAACAAGGAGATAATATGTCTCATTTAAGTAGTATAAAACTATCACACAAAAAACAATTAACCAGTCAATAACAAGGACTTGAGAGTTTCATACTTGTATGAAAAGCAGGGAACTGTATGACAAAGTTTAAGATACGTCAAAAAAAAACTTTCTCCAGAAATAATAGCTTTTAGGATTAGGACACTAAAATTATCAAGCATACTAAATTTCAAATCCTAAAATGAATTATTTACTTTCCATTTAAAGAAAGGTAAAAAAGGATACAAAAGCAAATAAACATATGAGAATAAATGTTTTTCATTACCATCAAACAGTATAGAAAAAAGAAATCAGAATACTCAACAAAACTCCAAACCCAACTAGGGGTGACCATTCTTGGTCTGGCCCAGCCCGGCCTGCAAATTTTCAGGCCCGGGCCCAGGTTTTTGTGTGCAGGCCCAGACCAACTCAGGCCCAAATCAAGTCCACAAAATTCTTGGCCAGGCTTAGGCCCAACACTTAAGGTCTGGCCTGGCCCTCAATATACGGGCTTTTATTCGTCCGCCAGAACGAACCGACCAAAGCAGTGAGGTGTAATTGTATTTGTCTTAGGATTGCTGGACTTGTACTTTGCTTTTCTCGAGGGGTAAGGCTTTTACGTTCCCCCTCGGGGGGAGGACAGCTCAGTTATAGCAAGAGAGAGGGAATCTTCCAAGATGACCACGTTCACTGGATTTTATTCCAAAGATGTATATATATATATATATATATATTATGTTAGCTTATATGGTATAATAAAATATACACCATGTGTCATTTTATAATATTCATATATGATATGTTATAAAATAAAACATACATATGTATGTACATAAAATATGTATACATTATAGCAATATTTTGCAAACCAAACCAGACCCAACCCCGAAATTTCTGAACTTGATGTGTTCCCCAGCCTAGGCCAAGCTGGAAATGATCATCCTTAGTTAGCAGTTCGATCATCTAAGTCAAACAAGTCAACCTATGTTTTTCTAAATTAATTAATAAAAATACAAAAAACATTGAAAAAATGATAATTTAGAAAATCTAGAAATTTCTCTAATAGATATATATATATATATATATATAGATAGATAGAGAGAGAGAGAATAAGGTATATTCATTAATTGCACATGACTTTATACAAGTGTATTCCTTTACAGTATGATAAATGAGACTTAATGTCTAATATGGGACCTATTCGCCGAGTCAAATGGGTTTTGAAGCTGGGCCTTTAAGTTGAAAGTCAACAAATTTGCCACTACACTATGCTTTGATTACTTGTCTTTGTTACACCGGTTCTAATATGGACAATAAAACTCTTATTATAATTATGGTCATCAACATCTATGATTTTAAAACTCTTATTATTTTATTAGTTTATAATAAATAAAACAATTTAAACTCAAAGCCCTCTCATAATATCTCTTTTAACCCAAAAATATACCTTTGAATGTACATGTTAGAATAGTATCTCCACTCTATTTTCCAATGTACCACATGTGAGAATGCATCTACATTTAGATGTCCACCCATGACACATGATTAGTTCTAATAAATAAAGTGTACAGATGAGAGAGGTTGCATCTCATGCCTCTCTAAGGGATACACGTAATGTCATTTTTAAGTGTTTAACAAAACTCACTTTTACTTATCAATAAATAAATTGGCCACGATGAAATATTCACTAGGGTTTCTTTTCAATGTTCTAATCTTATTGTATTCAACCAAAATACCTCTATACAAACATTGTACAGACAAATTTCGCATGGCACTTGGGCCAGGGGCTATTTGCTGTTGTTGATTCTTTTGTTTAAGTATAAAAGGATATAAATGTAAAACTAAATACAAGATAAAATTAACATATACATATATATCATACTAAAATGAATATACATGTAATTAAAAGCAAAATATAAAGATATAAATTATACCCAAAAATGTATAGAGAAATTATAAAAAACTTCAGATTGTTGTATATGCGTGAATGAAGTAGGAAATATGCAAATTAAGTAAATATATTATTTTATTTGGGAAGGTTATAACCATTAAATAACAAAAAATAGTGTATATATGCATATATTGTTTACTTTGGATAGAGAAAGTTATAAACATAAAACATTCTTTGGTGGAAAACATAAAACAAAATCCAAAATAAACATTTAAAAACATAAGATTTCATATTAAAAGAATATATACATTTTTCTAGGATACATAAGTAATAAAAAGAATAGGTAAGTAAATTGGATATAAAAAGATACATAAAAATATGAGCATGTGTTTGTGTAATAAATTTATACATACATAAAAATTAAAAAGAATAGGCAAGTAAAATAGTAGTAGTAGTAGTAGTAGTATTTTAATAATATGTATTTTTAATAATTACAATAACCATTTCAATCATTATTTATTACTTAAATAATTATTAAAATATATTAATATTTAACCACAAATAATAATTACATAAATATTTAAATAATATAATTAACAACTCTTAATTATTTTAACAATGAAGATGATTATATTAATTTTAATTTTTAATTAATTAAACATTCACACAAATATTAAAAATAAATAATTAATTATTGAAATAATTTATTTTTATTTATTTAATAATTAACTATTAAAATAATTAATTTAGTAAATACTGTAAATTAAAATAAATATTTTATTATATATGAATCATTATTTTATTATATTCTCAATTATTGAATAATTATTATTTACTTATTTAATTTTTATTAAATAACTAATAAAATATTATGTACTAAATATCTCTTAATAAACAATTATTAATTATTTTATATTCATTTAATTAATTGTTAAATAGTTAAACAAAATTTTCATATCCAAGGTTAAAATGGTCATTTGATACTTTTCAGAATTCAGCATTCAGATTTAAGAACAATATTCTCTGCATTCAGACTTCAGAACCAAGAAAAGTTCACCAACTAATTAATTATTACAGTTCCAGAGGCATTCAGACTTCAGAATTCAGTGCAAACGAACAGACCCTAATTGAAAATTCGTAGTAAAATTTATTTATTTGAAAAGGATTAATAAATTAGTTTATTTTGAGAAATAAGTTAAAATACATTGACCAAGTAAACAAGGTATTTCCTTTAATTATATTGATTACATCAAGGAAATAGGGAAGATTTTAAAAATAAAGTAAAATACAGAAGAAAAGTTAAAAATCATTTGTAATAAAAGGCATATAATTAATAAAATAAATTTATAATATAACTATCAAATGAATAAATAATATTTCAAATTGTCATGAGGGGAGGGGGTATATATACACAATTTCTACATATAATTTTAGACTTTTTTGCAGTGCTGCATGGACTCTCCTAAGTGGACAAAGCGTCATGCCAAGCAAGTGCCTAAGCCCAACACTCCACAAATTCTTGAAGACACTTCTACATAACATCTCCGTTTGATTTCCTACATAAATGAACAGCTAATACAATCCATTTTTTGTACCAAATGTCATTTGTTGACAAAGGCAACATTTTTTGTAGGTGTATAATTTTAGAACTCAAAAGATATGAATTACTTTAATAGTATATACTTTTCTGTTGACACGCAAAACGCATTGAGGCCTTGCCTAGCCTCTTCAAGAACAACGGCATTGCCTCCACCATTCACCTTTTAAAACCTTAGCTTAAAGGGGAGTGATGAATCCATAATGTACACACCTAGGGGTTTTTAGGTCTTTTAATGTATGTTATGTTCAAAAAAAAATGTAAGGAATGGGCTAATAGTGTTACTTTTGGCTTAGGTAGACAAAAGTTACGGATGTGAAAGAAAATTGGAAATAAAAATTTTAAAAACATATAAATCATATCATATTATATATATATAGTAAATAGAGTATGAAATAAGTGAATTGTATCCCAAAATGAACAAAGAAATTACAAATAAATTTAGTTAGATCTTATATGTATATGTGTATGCATTTATGTATGTATAAACTAATGCAAAATAAAATTTGGAAAACATTGGTTCTGTTTTAAAATACATGTAAAAAAAAAGTAACTAAGCTAAGAAAGAAATAAATATTATGTTAGCATGCATATATTTATGTAAATAAATATAGTTTAATATTATAAACATGTAAAAAAAGTAAATATGCATACATATATGTATGTAAATAAAGTAGAATATATGTAAAGTAAAGAGATTATTTGTTTAGATAGAGATAATAATAAACACAAACTAAAATTAAAAAAAAAAAAGTATTTATATTAAAAAGAAAGTATATACATATTAAAAGGGAAAAAAATTGGCCTCACAAACTATATTAGGTTATTAGGGTTTTTTTTGGCAAAAAATAAGTTTATGGAAAATTGTCTAAAACTCACCATGAGTTTTCAACATTTCCCTTAAACTAACCACAACTTTTTAAAATGTCTAAAACTCACCATGTCAGTAAGTTTTTATTTTCCAAAACTCACCTTCCGTTAGTGCACCGTTAATGCTTCTTAACGGAGGTGTTCACGTCAGCATAAATAATAATTTTCATGACCAAATTACCCTTGAACGGCGAGTTAGAGGAAAAATGGTCTTTTTCAGTTTTCAATTTTCTTGTTTTTTTTCGCATTTTTAGTGTTTTGTAATAATTTCCAATGTTTTTTATAATTTCTGTTTTTTACATTTTCTATTTTCTACAATCTATAAATTTTCTTGTATTTTTTGTTATTTATTTGTAATTTCTGTGTTTTTCTATAATTTTTGGTGTTTTTCTATAATTTTTATTTTCTGATTTTGTTTTTCAATTTCTATAGTTTCTATAATTTGAAAATAATTTTTTATTTTGTTTGCAATTTCTATATTTTTTTTATATTTTTGTAATTTCTATGTTTTTATGTTTTTGAACTTTCTCCTTTTTTTCATGTCTAAATATTAAAATGGTAATATATTAAGACCCGTTAATTTATTTTGTATATATTTTATATTTTTCTATGAAGATTAAAATGGTAATATATTAACACCCATTAATCTGTTTAACGTCAAATTAGTAATATTATGAATTTTAAACATTTTGAAAAATTGTGTGATAAATTTAAGAGAAATACTGAAAACTCATGGTGGACAATTTCCCTAAGTTTATTATTGTTTCAGTTTACAAGAGACGCACAGGCGCGGTCAGGTGCCGTTGCCCATTGGTGATTGGACACCACAAAAACGACAACGAAAGTGGGAATGCCGAATGCCCCCACCAATACAAGAAAACGTTTTTTCTTTTGTAATAGTTTCCGAACACCCCATTCATGTAACGAAATCACATTGCTTTTGTGTCGCTTACGTGGAATCGAAACGGAAATGCAACAAAAGTCGATGTTTGGGCTTATGAGGTGATTGAGCTGCGTCGACCGAGCCGCTTCCGAGAAGCTGCCTGCTTCACCGGAAAGTCGATTCTGGGGCTCATGTAAGCCTACTTTCGGCTTTCCGGATTCCATGACGCATGCAACGCCAGAAGCCGCTATCTGGAAGCCCTCCCAAACGAGGGCTAGGACACTAACAGCACGTAAAGCGAGAACAACGTATCTTCTCGAAAACTCCGGCACCACAATTCAAGCCATAAGGATACCGCCATGGCGCCATCACTCCACACTAAGACCACCCAGCGTATCAGAGGTGCACGAAGTTTACATGCAGACATGATTCCGTGTTGCCAGCCACTCGCAGCCCTCTTTCATAGCGGAGTCGTTCGGAGAAGAATTCTGAACGACCTTGTAATCTTCTTGGGATCCCACTCGGGCAGAATTTCTAAGGGGGTTCGGTGTTCCAAAGTAGAAGAATGGTCACATGGAAAACTCAAAAGCCAAGGGACCTCCTGGTCCTACCCTATGTACATCTAGCCACATCATCAATCCGCGTGGCAAGATAGGTGGGTCAACCAGAGAAGAAACCTAAGCACCCCATAACGAGCTTGCTTAACACCACTAGAAGTTTATTTGAATTTTAACCGCAACAATCAATGAGAAATCAATCCTTCATCAGATATCAAAGTGGAAAATCTACGTAAATCAGACTAAAAACAGAAAAGAAAAAAAAATTCTGAGAGAGAGAGAGAGGAGAAAAATAGCAAACCTGGTCTTTGTACAGATCCTGGTTGAGTATATCATCAAGAGACCAAGAAAATACCAGATCGATTAAGCTGTTATCTATAGTTTTTCCCTTCTTCCCTGCGACACTCTCCTCCATATCTCCTTCCAATCAGTCTCTGCAGCAAATATCAAAAGCCCGTTAAACAAATAAAGTTTAAACTTTAAACTACAAGATAGACAGAGTCGGAGCCTTGGAGGAGGTGGTTACTTCACGCCTAAGCAAGAAGAGGAAACCGATGAAAGAAACCCAATCAGTACAGCAGAGCTGACGCTACCATCGCCTCTCTTTCTTTATTTCGCCATAAAGGAAAAGCTACTCCAAAAGCTACGACAGAAGGTGTAGAGTCTGTTGACTTTTGACTCCGGCGTTTCAGTGTTTTTGGCCCTACGACTTGACAAGTACCTGAGATGAGCTTATGCACACTCGCGGGTAGTGAAGCAATTAAGCAAAGCATCCAACGCCAACGGCTCTTGATATTCCCACCGATTTAAAAGAATGATGATGACGTGAGGGATATGATAGCGTTCTACGAGTTTTTTTTGCACGGACCCGACCCGATGATCAAATGTAGGAACCGGGTATATAGGGTCCGTAATGAGGACTGTCGGACCCATTCCAAGAAGAACCGATCATGGAAATAGGTATAAAATGCTCACCCAATTAGAATCTTAACACCAGACGTGGACCCGAACCATATATTACGATTAATTCGGTTCGGTTTGTTTTAATCAGGTTCAGCTTTGGCAGGGTGCCATGCTGGACCCACGGACCCAATTTCGGATCCAGAGCTTTTTGCTCGTGGAATCCACTCATATTAAGACAAATCAAAAGTGATGTCAGTTGGGCAGCCATTTTACCAGTACGGATCGTTTTCATTTAAAATATTCATAAAAATAAAAATTAAAGGGTTAATTATTTAAATGAGCCATGTGGTTTCACGAAGGCCCGTTTGGTTCATGGGAATAACGTTGTAGATTCATAATCTAAGTCATTCCGTTCCTATCTGGCTAACTGTTTGGTTGGACATAATTGGAATTTCACTCGCAAGGTTCAAAGCATTTAAGTGTATAGAAAGATAATTTTAAGAGATATATCGGGATATGTCTTGGATATGTATGTGTATAAAAAAAAAAAACTAAAATACACATAAATACAAGTTTGAAAACACTATAAATACTTTAATAAATCACAAAAATATATCAACAACATTAAATATAAGACCTCAATAAGGTGTATATACATTATATTAATATATTTTAATGGCTTATGAAAAATATATTATAATTAATTATAATTTCATTAAATATCATATGCTTAACTATAATTTATAAATTATAATTCTTAAGTTATAATATTTTATGGGATGGGAAAAACCCAACTCTCCTATCCAACCATAAAACATGCATTGGCACAACTTCTAAGTGAAAATATAATTAATAATTATTTATTATTTAAATATTATTATTTTTTATTTATTTTCAAAAATTATAAAAATAAATAAACGTTATATAATATATTCAAAAAATAGTTATTAAATAAGAAATTTCAATTGCTTTGTGGATATGATAGATCATCCATAGAATTATAATATATTCAATCATTGTGATCAAATGATATTTATTATTCTAAAAATATAAAAATAAAAAACAATTATTAAAGAAGAAATTTCAATTGGTCTATGGATATGATAGATCATCCATAGAATTATAATATATTCAATTATTGTGATCAAATGATAAAAGATAATTAAGTATTATTTATTTTTTAATTCTAGAAATATAAAAAATCAAAAAATTATTAAAGAAGAAATTCCAAATGCTCTATGGATATGATAGATAAATCCATAGATCTAAAACATATTTAGTCTTTATAGGCAGAGAAAATATTACATCTTCAAATTTTTTATTAATTTATATTTTCCCCAAATATCTTCATGAAATTTCCATAAATCTACTAATAACACAAAAAAATTGTGATTTTGAATATAAAAAATGTAGATCAACATAAATTTAAACATTCAAGAAAAAAAAGAAATCATAATATATTATAAAAAATTGAAAAAAAAAACTGTTTTTGCCATATTTTTTCAAAATTTGAAAAATCTTCAAAAAAAGTTAATGATTCACACTTGTTTCCTGCAAATGTTTGCAAATCTAACACTCTAGGAATGAGGTTTGGAGTTTGAGTCATTTGGGGGTGAAAGAAGGTTTATTTCAGGGAAAATAAGCTCGCTTTCCCCCTTTATTTTATTTTCAAATTTTGGTCATATCTTTTTCGTCGATACACTATTGATACACCTCGATACACCCCCGGTATACCCTCAATACGCCCCAATACACCCCCAATATGGGTTTGATACACATAAAAAAAGACGAAACGCTCGATTTTCATGTGTATCATGTATCTATTTTTCAAAAATACGATAGGTGTATCATATCAAAATTTTAAACCTTGCCCATCCCCCTTCCCTTGGGAATAAAGTCCCATTCTAGCTTACTCTAATTCCAACTCCAATCATTATTAGAATCAAACGGATTATGGGAATAAACAATTCCAATTCCGATTCTAAGAGACTTTGATATTGATTCCAATTTCAATTTTAATTGCAAACCACATGGACCCTAAATTCTTTAACTATATCATGTGGTTTACACTTTCCATTGGTTAAATAGTTTGGATCATTTACACTTTTATTAAATTCTAATTCATGTTACATATAAGCACCAAGCAATCAAAAATAACATAAATAAACATCAAAATTCTCAATAATTGAAGATAAAGCATTCCATTACACAAGAGGTAGACGGCAACATGTTTTGGAATATCAAATATATGGACCAAATTATTTTTGTAAATTCAATGTATGAATTGGGGAGAATCGGGTTTAGCCAAAACCTATGCCAGTAAAAGTTGTAAAATACAAAAACCCATCACCACTAAAAAAAATGATGAATTTGATTCCACATCTCAGTCGCCATTTGAAATCCTGCCTTGTGGACCTAATCAGCTTTTGAAAAGAACTTGATTCCAAACTCCTCTTAGAAGATTGAAAAATGGGCTGTGATAAAGTTATTTATGTAACTTTTTTTTTTTTTTGGTAAAAGCTTTATATAACCTTTTAAACACCATAATGGTGTCATCCTCCCTACACCAGCATCAACATGATCCCAACCTAGTTAATAATTGGGACATAAAAGCATTATAATCTGAAGTCAACCTGGTTAATAATTGAGGTTGTATGCTTTTTGGGCTTTGAAAGCACAAATTTTGAAGCCTATCCAAATACACCCCAAGTCTTCATATGCTATAAGGGTATTAAAAGCTTGGTTTTACTTACACTTAATTTATCAAAAAACAAGCAAAACATCGATAGTTTGTTTGACATTGGCACAAAAAGTATAGGAGTGCAAATTATGATTTATTTTGTTTCAGCTTTTACCTCTTCAATTGTTGCATCGTATATGAAATAAAATAAAAATCTTGAAAATAGAAAAGGCAACATCCAAAAGCAAAACCAAAAATTGTATTCATTTTCATTTGTCACATTCATACATACGTATAAATACAAATGAAATTGCACTACAAGGTACATTGGCAATAAAATGTAATGTATTTTTCCGACACCTTTTTATGTTGTAAAAAAGGATAATTACATATTACACCCTGCACTTTGGGGGTAGTAACACTTAGGCCCCAAACTTTCAATTACAATAAAACCCCTTATACTTTTGGATTCCAACATTTTGCCCCCTCTTCGTTAACTATAACGATAGAAAAATTAATTTACTAAAATAACCTTTTGAGACTCGTATGGGTGAAAGGACAGTATTCCAAAGTGACAAAAATGCACGGAAAATGCATGTTGTCTCTTTTTTCCCACTTTGGACAAGAAAGAAGAAAAAAGAAAAGAAAACATAAAGAAAGATGTTTATACAAATATTTAATAGAAAGGAAATCAAAAGAAAAAGTAGAGGGAGATTGATTATCAAGATGGAATCATGAAAAGCATTGTGAAATTAATTAACAAGCAATGAAGCGACAAACAATGACATCCAAATCTTATCCTTCCACAAAAAAGGGAGCAAAATGTACCTTTAGTCTAAATTTAAGTTCCAATTTCACTTTAGTCTAAATTTAAGTTCCAATTTCACTTTTTGAAGGGCATGAGAATGTCATTTATACTATATAAAGAAAATACTTGCCTCGGTTTGAGTAAAGGTCATAAAAATTAAATCTAATCACCAAATATCGTATATGATTAATACTTACTTGCATGTGTTTTAAACTATAGATGACCATCCTAAACTTTGGGGGTAGTGATACTTACCCCCCCTAAACTTTCATTTGCAACAAAGACCCCCTTGAACTTTCAGATCCCAACACTTTGCCGCCTCCATTAGTATTCTATCACCTAACTTCATGCAAGATTCTCATATAGTTGTCATTTACTTGCCAAACATCTCTAAATCCCTAAAATATCCTTTACTTAATTTGTGGGACCATTTTCCCTCTCTTACATATCTGTATAAACTGTTTTATTATTTATGTTCTTTCTCGCCCACTTTGGGTGAGAAAGAGATAATGTACTTTGTCCCATCCATTCTTGGCAATTTTAAACAACTTCTTACTCATGCAAATCTTCAAAGGGCATTATGAAAGTTTGAGCAGGGTAAGTATCACTACCCCCAGTGTACAAGGTGGTAATCTGTAATTCCACTTTGAAACAAAATTATAATTCTGGACTATGAAGCTCCAAAAATCCTGATCCAACCATATATTATAGGTTAAAATGATCCATTTATATAATCGAAACATATTTTTTCTAAAGTTGAATGGCAAATTCTATGCAACAATCAATCAAAATTACATATCATTCAACACCATAGAACTTATGAAGTCTTGAGGTGAGGACTAGGTTATTGAGCAATGATGCCTAATGGCATAGTGGGCTAGCACTCATGGGCTATCCTATTACAAGAGCGAGATGTATAATGAATCATAGGGGTGATAAACTCTGAAAGGAGAGTTGAGAATTCGCCAAAGAGAGGGTTTTAACTACAAAGTATGTGTTTGGAACCATGAGTGTTTTTTCATTCAACGTTTGTACTTTATTTATTTGCAAAAGCGAGAAAGATAATAATTACAACCATTTATGACAAATAGGCGCCACATCAGCATAACTGTGAAAAAAACACCTAACCATTGGGGAAATCTTTAAAAAATAACTTCTCCAAATGGTAGGCGTGCATAGAAACTGAAATCACCTTTTGCTATTTTTGATGCGTACAGAAGTGTATGAGAGGGAAACTGTCGAAGTAATACCTATGTGGCAGCATTTATTGAATAAACGCCCACGGTTTCAAACACCCTCAAAATCTGCATCACTTTCAACTGAGATACGATCCATAGACATAACTACAAGTAGGCGCAAACATTCCAAAACTACTAAAGCTTCTACTTCCTTAGGAGTCAAGCAAGTAATTGAAAGGACTCTACCAATGATAAAACATCCACCATCATCTCAAATCACTACACCCAGAGCTGCAGGAGTAAGCTTCCATGCTCCGTTTGTACTAAGATCGATCTTGACATAGTTAGCTAGAGGTTTGGACCAACGATGGCACAAGGGAGGAGGGTCCGATAGTTGCTCATGTTTATGAGAGTGGAGATGAATAAAATTTACAATATGGGCATTAATGGCTGACACTACCCATGTAGGAGAGAATGGGGCATGCTTGAATGCCAATTTATTTATTGGTGTCCATATATACCACATTGTAATAACTATTGGAATAGGCAGTTCTACTCCATGAGCATTATCAACCCAAAATTATGGAGTGCAACTAATTGAAGGCCCATAGGTGAAGCAAACCGCCAAAAGGGCTAGACAAGGCAATACCTAAAAAAGAGATTATTAATCGAGCTGCAGATTTAGCTATTTGAGCTTGGTTCACCAATAAAGTATGATGCTCGAGCTCGATTTGAGCTAGAAACTTTGAGGTTAAATTCGGGTCAAGTCAGAAGCTTGTAAGCTCGAGCTCGACTCGACTTGACCTCAACTGTGAATCAAATGTTTTATAAAATAAAAAATTATACATATAAAAACATTATTTTTTATTTAACATATAAAAAAACTAAAAATTATAAAAACTTGTTATTATATATATGATGAGGGCGGATTTGGCCCTCCAGTGAAATTGTGACACCTGGCATCTCATGCAAACCAAGTGCAGCCTCTTGACAACTGGGCAGCT
The DNA here is from genome assembly GCF_055504915.1 of Nelumbo nucifera. Taxonomy (NCBI): domain Eukaryota; kingdom Viridiplantae; phylum Streptophyta; class Magnoliopsida; order Proteales; family Nelumbonaceae; genus Nelumbo; species Nelumbo nucifera. The sequence continues at coordinate 46,846,530 of NC_142652.1, forward strand.
CGGGCAGCTCGGCAGAGCTTGCCACTTACGGACAGCTCGGCATGGCTCGCCACAGGCAATTCGGCAGAGCTTGCCACAAGCAGCTCGGCATAGCCCGAGGAGCTCGGCATAGCTCTCCCCCATGCAGCTCGCCATAGGCAGCTCGCCACTTGCAAGGTAGCTCGGTACAGAAGAGCAGTTCGGCATATCGCAGGAAGATCTCCTGCCTGACAACCGTACCTGACAGATCCGGAGACCTGCGCCCACGTCTCTCGCCAGGCGGCGCCGTGCTTGCTAGACCTGAGAGTTGTCCCTTGCCTGGCAGAGCCGTACTCTGCGACAGCTGCCTGCACCCGCCACCTCAGCTCCGGCGGTAACGGCTGCGGCAGAGAGACAGAGGCGGTTATGCCTGACTTGACAGAGGCGGTTACACCTGATTTGACAGGACACTGCTATATAAGGACTCCGACTCCCAAAGACAAATAGGGAGCATGGAAAAAATGGAGGTAATCCCTGCTCTCTAGCTCTCTCATTTCTCCAATATCATCTTCAAGCTCTCTACAATCAGAGTGCTAACTTAAGCATCAGAGAGTCCCCGCCGGGTAAAGACCCCTGGGTCCTCTGATTCAGTTCTCGTAGGTCCCTCAGCTCCCACTGCCTACAAAGAGGAGGAAAAGATGGAGTTCTCGCAGGTCCCTCAGCTCCTGCCACCTACAAAGAGAAGGAAAAGATGGAATTCTCGCAAGTCCCTCAGCTCCCGCTGCCTACAAAGGAGAGAAGATCACCTAATGCAGAGGACAGTCGGGTTGCGCTACACCAGGGAGCTCCACCATTCTCTGAGTCACAGGCCGCCTAGGAGCAGGGCAAATGACCAGTCCACCAAGGTAGCTCACCACCAGGGAGTCCCACCATTCTCTGAGTCACAGGTCGCCTAGGAGCAGGGAAAATGACGAGTCCACCAAGGTAGCTCACCACCAGGGAGCTCCACCATTCTTTGAGTCACAGGCCGCTTAGGAGCAGGGCAAATGACGAGTCCACCAAGGTAGCTCACCACCAGGGAGCTCGGCATAGCTCTCCCCAGCTCGGCATAGCTCGGGTAGCTTGGCATAGCTCTCCCCCCAGGCAGTTCACCATCAGGGAGCTCGGCATAGCTCTCCCCCCAGGCAGCTCACCACCAGGGAGCTCCACCATCCTCTCTTGGGAGCAGGTCAAATGACGAAGCACTTAGCCAAAAAAATTGATACATCACAAAAAATTGATACGTGACCAGAAACGGTTACATCAATACACACACACAAAACTTGATTAGACTCATGAGCCTCACAAGCTAGAGAAGCTTTATTGGGCTCGAGCTTAGCTCAAAGCTCAGTTCAGATCGAGTCGAATTGAGTAGATAAGTTTGTCATTAGCCTAGTGCCCTCTCTATGATAATCGGGTTCTAAAGATGAATTGTAGATTTTCTTCATTAATGAAAGGTTGGAGGAGTTTTAGGTCCCATGAATTACGATCTGGGTTAAGTAGTATGCTTACCTTACTACATTGTACTATCCAGTTTTGTGGTTTTTTCGGCAAGCCTGGCGATAACCAGGGATCATCAAAAATATCAAATTTCCAACCATTTGAAATGATCCAATGAGAACCCTTAATGATATCACACCGATAGTCAAGTAAACTCGATCATATTGGGGAATGGTTGGGTTTGTGTTTTTGGCGCCAAAACTATGAATTTGCAAGGTACTTAGCCCTCAAACTGACACCTAAAGAGAGAGTTTCATTTTCATGAATGTCCGAGTTAGCTTCTTGTAAAATTATTTGTTCACAAGATTTGGATATTTAGGCTACGTTAGCTTGAAGGAAAAAGTAGGGAAAGGAAGGGAAAGGTAAGAAACCTTTACAAATCTTGTATAGGTTTTCTTACCTTTCCCTTCCTTTCCCTACATTTTCATTCAAACCAAACATATTCTCGATGTTTCTAATGGCCAGCCACCGGCGGTAGGTACTCCATGCCTTTTCCTTTCTAAAGTCTTGCCCCACTAGAAAAATCTCTACAACAAATAGGCATAATTTCTTTTCTAATTGAGCTAGGAACACACCTTAAGGCCATATGGTAAAGCGATAACGAGGCAAGAGTGGATTTAATGAGTGTGGTCTTCCTTGCATGAGGAAGAATCCCAACCTTCCATCCTTTTAGATTTGATCAAAGCTTATTAATAATAAAATTCCATGATGACTTTTAAGTATTCAGCATCACTTTGACTCCATGGTATAAAATTCCTAGTATTTTACTAAAGAAGATACGAGTTTTTTGAAAATTCACACACTGACTTGACTAGTCACAAAATTGATCTAGGATAGATTTTAGCTTGTGTGTCTTTGAGAGATCTTCAATACCAAAGAATATAATAGTAAATTGTTTACAAAAAGATGGTTCAGTTGAATATGAATTCTACTGAATTTAAAGCCTTTAAAATATTCAAAGTCAAGAGCTACAGAGAACATGTGTGAAACAAGCACAAGAAAAAGGCCACTCAACACGATCACAAGTCTTGATGAAGAAAAGTGTTGATTTTGTATTTATTCATGGAATGAACAATTATTTCTCTAGCCACCACCACATTGTCTAAAATCTATCTGCTAGAACTTAGGCCCCGTTCTTTTGCAAGTAAATATGCATGGGAAAGTTAGTCAATGGGTAACTTTTTTTCATTGATCAACTTTTTCATATTCTTTTTGCATTAAGCAATGGGCCACAGTAAAGTTACCCTTATTTTCTTGGGTAAAACTTACCCATCTCACAGGTGGGTACGTAACTTTCCAAGCCAGTTAGGAAAAATTTTTACAAAACATGATGGGACCATTTTACCCATTTTAATAGTTACTTTTTTTGGGTAGAAATATCATTTTATTATTTACCTGGGAGTCTTGAAAATTAAAAGAATATGGGTAAGTGCATTTACCCAAGTAAATGTTACCCAAAAAACATTTACTTGGGTAAGTTCACTTAGATAAGCTGCACTATTACAAACAAACAAGGCCTTAATGCATCCTAGTATGTGGAACTACTTAGCCTAGGAGAAGCTTCAAATTGTGGGCAATTATTTTAGCAACAATCCTCTAAGTAATATTTACAAATCCTATGGGTTTGAATTTGTTGGGTAGTTGAACTTCATCTTGCTTCAAATTGTGGGCAATTATTAAGGTGATGAGGATGTCATTGACTAAAGAAATATGTGAAGGATAAACAAACAAGTTACACACAAAGAAATAGAGATTTAGGCCCACAACATTCCACCCTTTTGATAAAACTAGTAAAAGAGAATGTCGGTTGTACATGGCAATATCAAATGATGATAATGATATTAGCTAGTCAGCAACCAAATGATCTTACTCATTGAGCCATTAACCTATTTAATCAAGAAAATGGACTATGATTAAGACATTAATTCATTTTTTTCTTTGTATTTTAGTCATTTCTATCTTTACTAACATAATTCTTTTTTTTTTCAAACATATTTTTGTTTAATATGAAGAATATGTAATATTAATGCATGTTCAAATTTTTCTATAAAATTTATAAAAAATGCTATATTTTTATTTTTATTATTTAATTTATGAGATCATAAAAATTACTTATTTACCAAGAGGAAATGCAACTCTAATATATTGTTTGAACATTGGTTTTAATATTGTGGTCAAATAAATTATTTATATATATAGTATATATATTATTTATATATAATATATGTTATTTATATTTATTTATAAATATGTTATTTATATTGCATTTTTATAAACTTTTTATATGATAGAAATAGTTTAAAAAATACTTATATTTTTTGTTTTTTTTTTATTTCAACTGTTATATATTTCTTTTTGTTTTAATAATTCATTACATTTTTAAATAAATTAAATTGGATTGTATCAAATTCGAATATCCGACATCTTGATCGGATTCGGATTCGAATTCGAATCAATATTTATGAGATTCGCTCGAATCTTTGGATCAGAACAGATTTGAATATACCTTAATTCAAATCTAACCTGATATGTTTGCATCCCTACCAAACCACTTGCCTATGATGACTTAGCTAATTAAATTATTGAATCATTTGACATGGTTAGTCAGGCAATGTGTTAGACATTAATGCTCTTTATTTTTATCATAATTTTTATCCCATTTCTATCATTAATGAAAATAGTTCTCATTAATCACACATTTTTATATGATGAATCATTGAATGTATAATATTATAGAATGCACCCAAAATTATCAACAAATTTATACATTTTCTAAAATTTTATGTATTTTATTATTTAATAATAACATCCATTTGACATGGATAGTTTAACCACTAACCCACCACTTGGATGGAAAATCATGTATTCCATTTTCATCATCGATAAAAGTAATTCTTATTTTCACGTTTATATTTGTTTAATATGGTGAATATATAACAATAGAATTGTATCAAAATGCTTTATACAAAGCTTATATTTTTTTGAGTATATATATATATATATATATATATATATATATATATATATATATATATATGTTTGTATTATGTATTATGTATGTATTTATTTAATATTCGTTACTTAGTTATGACATCATAGATTGAAACATTTGACCCGAAATGTTAGATCATTGACCTACCTACCATCTAGATATGAAAACGGTTTCATTTTCAAACTGGTTATAAATTTTGCATTTCATTTATACCATTGATAAAATAATTATTATTTATTATATTTTTTGTTTATATTATTAGTATATATATAATATTATAGATGTGCCCAAAATTGTTTCATAATTTTTTGTATGATTCTATTTTAAAAAATTTATTTTTAATTATACATCATGAGTTAACCTATTTGACCTAAAAGGTTGAACCATTAACCCACCCCCGAGATAGGAAAATTGTTTAATTTTCCCTCGGTTTTAAGTTGTATATTTGATGTCCATCATTAACAAAATTATGTCTATTCTATCATAGTTATTTTTTAATATGACAAATATTATTTATTTTGTTTCAGCTTTTACCACTTCGACTCTTATCTAATGGAATCGTATATGGAGTAAAATAAAATCTGGAAAATAGAAAAGGCAATCCAAAAGTAAAACAAAAAACTGTATTCATTTTTATTTGTCGCATTCATAAATGTGTACTAGTACAAATAAAATTGCACTATAAACAAATAAATCCCAAGAAAAAAAGGAAAAAAAATAGAAACAAATGAACTCAAACCCCCACTTAGATCTACAACAAAATATCCTCCGATCAGAAGAAGGTTCTAATTGGTCAAAAGTGCAAAAGTGCAGCATTGATGGATGAAAAGTTGGATCTCATTGTCCAGGTACATTGGCAATAAAATGTAATGTATTTTTCTGGCTCCTTTTTATTTTACAAGAAAAGATAATTACATATTGCACTTAGTCCCCAAACTTTTACTTACGATAAAACCCCTACACTTTTAGATTCCAACATTTTGCCCACTTTCTGTTAACTAGATTGACAGGAAAAATTAATTTACTAAAATGCCCTTCTTAGACTCAAATGGATGAAAGGACGATATTCCAAAATGACAAAAATGTGTGGGGCAAGGGCAATGCATGTTATCTCTTTTTTCCCACTTTGGATGAAAAAGAAGAAAAAAAAGAAGCATAAATAAAACGTTTGTACAAATATGTAAGAGAAAAGACAAAATGGTCCAATAGATTAAGGAAAGGGTAGTCTTAGGATTTAGAAATGTTTAACAAACATCATATAACAGTCAAATGAGAATCTTTCTTGAAGTTAACTGATGAAATACTAAGAGAGGTGTAAAGTGTTAGAATTTGAAAGTTCCGTAGGATCCTTGTCACAAATGAAAATTGAGGGTGGTAAGTGTCACTACCCCAAAGTATGGGGTGATAATTTGTAATTTACCCAAAAATATCATTTGTAATTGATTGAATGGGAATTTTCCACCTCAATCCCTTTCTCTTTTTCCTTACCAAGAAAACTCTCTTTTTAATTGACTTTTCAAAAATAAAGAAAAGCAAAGTTGGTACATTAATAATAATATGCAATCAAAAGAAAAAAGTAAAGCAAAGATGGAATCATGAAAAGCATTGATAGCTAGAAAAGAGAACAGCTATAGTGAAATTAATTAACAAGCAATTAAGCGACAGAAAATGACCTCCAAATCTTCCTTCCACAAGAAGAAAAAAGTGAGCAAAATGTACCTTTATCCAAGGTTCCAATTTCACTTTAGGCTCACTTTAGTAAGTGTAAATACAGATGTGTATAACTAACCGAGAGGTGGATTGTTGGTGTATTATCTGGTTTGTTCCAGCAGTGATAAGGAATCGTATCCCGCAACCACCACTTTGGGGAGCCAAAGAAAAGGGGTCAAGGGGAGGTTTAGTGGTGCATAGCACCGAATATAAAAAAAAAAAAAAAAAAATACAAATGTATACTGCAAATACAAATGTTTAGAAATACTACATGCAACGTTTTGCTTTAAATGTAGTTGCATTTGAACTTTTACTATGACAACAAACTCTTAAAATGCAAGAGAATGTCATCATCCAATCGCCAAATATCATATATGATATATGATTAATGATGTATTTCGGTACGCCTACGGCATGTCGACACGTGGCACAATGCTGAATTAATCAACGTGTCTGGCAGGGCGAAGGCCGGCGCCCAATCCGGGACCAATGGCGCGACTACATGCAGTGAGCTCAGATGACTGCCCTGTTGGGGCCAGATCGCATCCCGACTGTCCCCCAAGGTAAAGGATCCGCAACTGGAGACCAGACTCCCATTCTCTCCAACTCTCTTACTCTCTAGCTTTCCGGCGACCTCGTCCGAGCTCCTCGGACCTTGTCTGCCCTCTTTGCTACACCCTCACTAACTTGACCATCGGAGTCCCTGCCTCGGTTTATCACCCGAGGCCTCTGATATTCCCTTCCCCATAAGTACTTAGCCGACCTTGGGTAGACTTCATCGACCCTCATCGCAGTGCACTTCGGGCTCCTCTAGCCCTCGGCCCTAGCGCCCTCGGATCCATGCACTAGCCAGCCCATCCAGGAAGCTAAGCAAATTTACTGTGTTGTCCTCTGCCAATCCAAGCATAAAAAATTGGCGTCGTTTGTTGGAACGACTGTTAAGCCTTCCCCCCAGCACTACAACTCAGCTTCCAGCGTAATGGCTAGAAACAAGAGAACTCTGCAGAACTTGGTTACCAGGGACCAACTCCAAATGGTCCTCGACCAGCTTGACCACCTAACGCAGAGGTTGGATGAGGTGGGGCGACCGGCAGGAGGCTGCTCGTAAGGTGGCCGCCCCACTGGAAACCTAGGGCTTCACCGCAAATGCCCTTCATGGGCTCCGCCAGCTAAGCGCCCTGTCAGACCTTACCGGACAAGCCCCTCAACGTCTGGCGGAAGCGGCTGAAGTGTGAGTCAGCCGCTGAGAACCCTCCAACCTCCCGGCCGATGGGAGAACGAATCAACGCGGTCTTGCAACTGACGCCGAAGCCAAGAACACCACCACCGACGAGGTAAGCCACCTCCACCTTCCACCTCAAACCTCCGAGACTACCTCAACAACCGACGGGCCAAAAGGAACCAAGACGCAGCTAGACCTGTTCATGGGCCGGGCCGGGCCGGGCTTTCATTCTGTATTAACAAATTTTTCTAAGGCCTGAGCCTGAGCCCGGCCTGACCATCGGGCCTACAACTTGGGCCCGAGCCCAGCCCTCATAAAAAGCCCGAAGCCCGGGCCTGAGCCCAAGCTTGAAATTTAGCCCATACTGTTACTACTGCTGAAGCGGCTGAATAGAGAGAGAGAGAGATTATAAAGAAAAGAATAAAAAATGTATATATTAAATTATAAATATATATTTTAATAAATATTATATTATTTATATATTTTATAAAATATATAATGCTGATTCGAGTCGGGTCGGGCTTTTTTGACAAATCCCGAGCCCGGCCCGAAACACAGTCGGGCTTACTGTGTTAGGCCCGAGGTCAGGCCCGCGGGCTTAATTACATGACCAAGCCCGACCGGGGTGCGGGCCGGGCCATTGGGTTACCCGGCCCATGAACAGGTCTAGACGCAGCCGACCTATCCCACTACCGTTGAGACCAGGACAAAGCCGAGGTACTCGTCGGCCAGCAATCGTCGACTTACAGGCACAACTCAGCACGATGAAGGACAAAATTCGGCATGTCAAGGAGAGTCGAGGTGACACCTCGGCAAATCAGTATCCCTCCACCAAGATACACACCTTCACTACCGCCATCACCTTGGAACCTCTTCCACAGCATTTCAAAGCTCCCACATCGGAGACTTAAGATGGCACCTCGGACGCAAACGAATACCTGGAGAGATTCTAGGCACTCATGCTCCTGTACGGGTACTCTGACACATTGATGTGCCGAGCCTTCCAAGTGACCTTCAAGGGGGTAGCTCGGCGCTAGTTCTCCAGGCTCCCACCTTGCTCCATCAGCTCCTGGGACCAGTTCGCCAACCTCTTCCTCGCCCACTTCATCAGCAGCCGGCGATGCCAGAAGAGCGTCGTCTCACTCATGGCCATCCAACTACAACACGGCGAGACTCTGCGGTCCTACCTCGACCGCTTCAGGAAAGAAGAATTCGAGGTCTGCGACCTCAACCCCATGGTCTCCATGCATGCAACAATCCAAGGCCTCCTCCCCGGGTCAGCCCTTAAGTGCTCTTTCACCAAGACACCGACCCAGAACCAAGGCGGAATTTTTGAAAAGGGCACAGAAGTACATCACCACCGACCACGACCATGGCGACCACCGACATGAAGACAGTTACGGCAACAACAACAGCAAAAAGCTGCCGGTCTCATCCAACGACCAGTACATGCCGCTCAACTCCACTCGAGCATACATCCTCATGTAAGTAGGAGGGGAGGAGTATATGAAGTGGCCTAGAAGAGAAAGAGGAACCCCAAGAGGGGTGGCCCAACAAAATACTGCACATTTCACCGCGGCACCGGCCATGACACTGAGGACTGTTACGACCTCCAAGACGAGATTGAGTCCCTAATCTGCCACGGATATCTGAAGTAGTACGTTGACACTAACCTTATCACCTCGCCCCCGCAACAATGATCGTAATCAGCCACTCAACATCAACATCTCGGCCTCGGGCATGCCTGTAGGTCGGACCATGTAACCTCAAGAGCTCAGCCTCGGCCGACCATGTAAACATTTTGTAATAAAGCAAGTTCCTCTTACCTCGCCTCAAATCCTCAGCGTATATGTTCTTGTCTCGACCGAGTGCCCTTCCGCAACATACAACCTTCACCAAGGTTGCACACTCAGATTGGACCTCGGTCCAAACCACACGACCCTTAAAGTTCAAATGCCTAGTCACTAGGTCCCTCACCTCGGTCGACCGCCTGGCCGTAGCATACAACCTTCACCAAGGTTACACGCCTAGACCAGACGTCGACCCAAGGCATACAACCCTCCAGAGGCCACACGCCCGCGGATGATCAACTAGCCGCAGAATACAACCTTCACCAAGGTTACATGCCCAGACCGGACGTCGGCCCAAGGCATACGATCCACTGGAGGTCACACACTTGCTTGCCCCGCGTAACAAGGGACCTATTCGACCTTGGTCCTAGCTGACATGTCGGCCCTTGATTTTGGCTTCAGCCTTGGAGAGACCCTCAAAGCGAGCGAGTCCTCATCCGGGCTCAAGAGCTGGCATCGGCCCTCCGCTTGGCTCAATTCATTATAGAACAAACATGTTCAAGGGAACAACACCACCTCACTGAGACCAAGACGTCCCGCGGCGCTGGCCGAGCGCTACGTAGCCTCGGTCGCACGCGGGTTCACGTGCCCTATCCCCCATAGGATGGGTAGCCAGGACAGTTATGGCGTACGCCTCCCTTTCCTTCTCGCTGAGGAAGGGGGCCCCATGTTTTTGGCAGCAAAGCTAGGACTCAACCTTACCCACTTGGGTGATTGAGCAGATGGGTTATTGAGCGATGAATTTTTGCAACATGAGACCTCTCGAAAGGGGGCACCAACCCCTACACAGAAGAAATGCAACTACAACAAAGGCAGAAGATACGCAAAAACTCCACATTGGGCAAGAATAGGCTCACCTCACTCCGTCACCTCGGGTGACAGCCGCACCTTAGCTCGGGGCACCATCACAACCACACACCGACTGGAGCGCAACCTCGCTCCCTCACATTGGGACTCCATTACCTTGGGTGACAACCACACCTCGGCGGCCCTTCCTTGTCGGTGACATCGCCTCAACTCGGAACATCCTCACCGCGGATGCCGGCCGCACCTCCTCAGCGGTCCTCTCTAACTGCCTCTCAACAGACGTGCGCCTCTCAACTCAGGGCAGCATCACCCTGGACACTTGCAACTTTACGTCTGCCGCCCTCCTCGCATAGAAGCCACAAAACGATGGCATGACAAGAAACCCACAACAAAAGCGCAATCGTCAACAAAAGAATCCTCCAAGCAACAGAGCGAGGCACCCTCTTGGCCAAGGAACCCTCTTTGGCTGAGGCGCCCTCTTGACCAAGGCACCCTCTTGGCTGAAGCACCCTACTGGTCGAGGTACCCTCCTAGCTGAGGTACCCTATTGGCCAAGGCACCCTCCTGGCCGAGGCACCCTCCTGGCTGAGGTACCCACCTAGCCGAGGCACCCTCCTAGCCGAGGAGCCCTCTTGACCTATCTGCCAAACGGGCCCTTGCCAGTGCCCTCTCCAACAGCAAAGTCCCTGGCGTTCAACGACATCCCTACGCAAGCACGAGCTAACTACTGCTTATCAACGGGGAAGTGAGCTGACTTGTTTGGCCAACAACAGGAATCCTACGCCACTAAGGGCTCAGCTCAACTCCCCACCAAGTTGACCTGAATGACTAGCCCTTTGCACCAGATACAAGGGAGCGTCGCCGCCGTCTCATGTACTATCGCGACCCAACACCCACCTTGGGCACGGTCTAGACCTTCAACGCCGAGACCTGCCACGTGCACGGACAGCACCCGATGCCAGAACTCATCTCGTACACGGTCACAACACATCCACTCGTCGTGTACACCTCAAACGGTGGTGACTAGCCAGAATCCGATGCCCGGCCCATGCATAGACTCATCAGCTTATCTGAAAAACACGACTAGGGGTTACCCACGCCTCGTACCTATAGGAAACACGATACCGAGCTCTTTGGAGTCGGGGCCAACACCTCCGCGCTCTTCGGCCCTCCACAACCTCCTCAATGAGCAAAATTAGCACAGCAAGCTAACGGAAGCCCCTCGAAGCCGAGGACGACATCTGCACGCTCACGGGCCAAACTACCACCGATGAGGCCTCAACCATAGCAGACGTCTCCACGCTCCCAGGCCGGGATATCCTCTGCAGCTACGATGCCAGCACCAAAACCTCTGCGCCCGAAGCCTGCTCTCTCCAGCCTGCCTACAGCTGAGGTACTCGTCGTAAAAGGCCGCTTAGCACCTCCCAACAAGAATGACACTCTCTTTAGCCAAAGTCGAGGTCCTCAACTAAGACCTCCACCACGGCCTCGAGAGTGGTGGGCAAATGATGTAGACGCTTTCGGCAAGCCTGTGGCATGTCGACACATGGCACAGTGTGGAGTCAATCAACGCGTCTGGTAGAGCGGAGGTCAACGCCCAGTGCGGGACCAATGGGGGCGACTACATGTAGTGGGCTCGGATGACCGCCCTGTCAGAGCCAGATCGCATCCTGACTGTCCGCGTGTGTCCGCTATCAGGCGACCTCAAGTATAAATAGAGTGTGACTCCCCAAAGGTAAAGGATCTGTAACTGGAGCCCAGACTCTCATTCTCTCCAACTCTCTTACTCTCTAGCTTTCTGGCGACCTCGTCCAAGCTCCTCGAACCTCGGCCTCAGCTGACCTCAGGCAGACTTCATCAACCCTCGTCGCAGCGCACTTCGAGCTCCTCTAGCCCGAAGTGCCTCAGCGCCCTCAGATCCATGCACTAGCCAGGCCGTCCAAGAAGGTAAGCAAATTTACTGTGTTGTCCTCGACCAATCCAAGCATCAACACTTAATATTTACTTGCATGTGCTCTTAAACTAGTCTTTTAAAATTTTGGCTCAGTTTGGAAGGAGTACAAATACAAATATGTACAGTACAAATACATACAAAATAATATAAAATGTAAGGTTTTGTACTCTACAAATTTGTATTTGTACTCCTTCCAAACTGAGCCTTAGGGTAAATTATAGAAGGCCACGCTATACTTTTGGGTGTAGTGACACTTACCTCCCTCAACATTCATTTGCAACAAAGACCCCTTCAATTTTCAGATCCCAACACTTTGTCCCCTCCATTAGCATTCTAGCTATCAGCTAACTTCAAACAAGATTCTCATGTGGTTGTCATTTCCTTGTTAAACATTTCTAAATCCCTAAAGTATCCTTTGTTTAATTTGTGGGACCATTCATTTCCCCTCTCACATATTTGTATAAACCGTTTTATTTATGCTTATTCTTCTTCCTCGCCCACTTTGGGTGAGAAAGATAATGTGCTTTGTCTCGTCCATGTTGTCATTTTTAAATGACTTCTTGTCCATACAAATATTTAAAAGATATTTTAGTAATTAATTTATTCCATAATCTAGGTAACGGCAAGGGGCAAAATGTCGAAATTTAAAAGCTTAGGAGGATCTTTGTCATAAATGAAAGTTTGACCGGGGTAAGTATCATTGCCCCAGATGTACAAGGTGGTAATCTGCCATTTATCCTAAAATCTAATTCTACCATGAAACATAATTATAATTGTGGACTGTGAAGGTCCAAAACCTGATCCTGATCCAACTATTTTTGGTTCAAATGATCCATTTAGATAATCTAAACATTTTTTTTGAAGTACAGCAGGCAAATTCAATTTAACAATCAATCAAAATTACATCTCATTTAGAAACATAGACCTTATGAAGTCCGGAGGTAAAGATCAGGTCATTGAGTGATGGTGACTAATGGCATAGTGGGCTAGCTCATGGGTTGTCTTATTACAAGAGCAAGATGTATAATGAATCATAAGGGTGGTAAACTCTGAAAGAAGAGTTTTACAATCTTGGACAATGGTGAGGATTCACCAAGGAGGTTCCAAATCCAATGAGAGGGCCTTAACTGCACGTATAAAATTAAGGGCAAAATTTACCCCTTCATGTATAAATTTGTTGATATAAAATTAAGGGTAAAAAAGTCAAGTATGATCTCTTTAATTGAGTTGAAAAGATAGCCCTATATTTAACTTCTTCGTGAATGCTATGCGAGGGCAAAAAAGTCATATATGATTGCTTTTAAATAATTGATTGATAACAATTATTAAGAAGCGGTGAGAAGTTTCTCTTTTCCTTTTTAATTTTTTTAATTGATTTTCATTTTTCAATGTAGTGTATTATTCATGTATTTGTAAACTGAGCAAAGCCTTGGTTCATTTGATAAATGCATGTTTAGCCGATTTCATGTACTCTTACATATTTTAAATCCTTTATTTTTTTCTATCTCTTCATCCTGTTTTTTCTATTAAATAAATAACCAAATTAAATTGATTCCAAATCCTTCTCTCTGCCTTCTCATGCCTTTTCCGATAAATAAATATCAAAGTTGAAATGAAAAACCCTAACCGAGACCATGTGGCCTGTGTCTGTTTGTGAAATGCACGCTTAAACCAATAACATGTGGCTTGTGTTTGTTTGTGAAATGCATGCCTAACCGAATCTATGTAGACTACTTTTATTATTTGAAATCCTTCATTTTCTGTTTCAATTTCATATAATTAATTGCGTGTACAATCTGTTTTTGTCTTTATTATATCTAGAATATCAAAAAATACTTATAGTTGACAAGTTGAATATATGAGGCAATTTTAGTATATGCATAGTTTCTTTTGTTTGATTTGGTTTCTATACAAAAATAATGTTCGTATCTGACGAACTCAGTATTTCCTTCAAGAACGTGTTGAATTAGTTAAGTATTTGATTGTGAATTTCACCTCTAAGAAAGATCGTTGAGGATGTTGGTAAAAACTTTAGAGAGCTACAATTATTTCTAGACTTAAAGAATGCAATTGGAGATTTTATGGAAAATTAACACCTAACAAGGAATCAGAACAAGATGACTGCATGATAGCGGTGAAAAAAATAATTGATTTTTTTAACATAAAAATTTTTTATGTCAAATATGAATAATTAGAAAGCTATAGTTGGAGGTGTAGGCAATTTGAAAATCATGTTAAAGGACTAAGGGTTGAGATTTCAAACTTGAAAAGTAATTTGCTGAAAGATGATCATGAGGAAGGATGATATTCAATTAGTGGCAATTAGACTTGGAATTTTAGGAGTGTTAACCCGAGTTATTTCTTAGTGTCACAGTGTCTTGTGGTCTTAGTTTTAGGGTTCCAAGGAGTTTTGTCTTTCTTTGTTTTTAATGGAGGTAATGTTTCTAAGAGTGCTCTGTTTGGTTTTGTATGTAATGGTTTTAGTGTTTCAAGTGGTAACTTTATTCGGCTTAAGGAAAGTTGAAATTTCTAGTGTTGTCATGAACTAGGTAATTTGTAAACACTTTTATCTTAATTATTCTTTTGTTCTACAAGAAAAAAACCTTCTTACGATCCTATTACCATAAATGTTTTTTAGTACCCTAACAAATGGATCAAGAATTCACCTATAAATGAATATGAAGGCAATAACACTAAAAAAAGGCAAAGGTAGAGATGTTTAGAGGAAGGAATTGGTAATTTGAAATGGTAGTCTCTTGTAGTTGCACCTTATTCTAAAATCATAATAGTTGCAGGAAGGAAAGGTCATCTCCTTTATCATCTAGAAATAGGACTGTGGCTACTTGACCTAGAGGGGGACAAAATGGAGTGGATTGTCGAGTTACCGCCTAAATTTTTGGGAATTGGGAATTTAGGAAAACTTGGAATTTTTCAAGAAAAATGATTTGTTTTCTTAGTGACTCGTTACCCAATGGGGATGAAATTCTTAGGGTCCGAGGACCAAGGTACGGTGTGAGAAGTCATAAGCACCTCACACACACCTAGTTAAACCGGCCTCTACTTGACCAATGTCCCAAAGATTATTTAATAATTTTTGGGCACGAAATAAAGTGATAAATACATAACACTCTAAAGTAGCCAAGAAAAGGAAAACAAAACTATATCATATTAAATTAACCAATAGAAAAAAAACTAACCATGACTTAACAATTAATAGGAGAATAATAATTAACAAATAATAAGAAAAGGACAATATAAAAGGAGTTCTAATTTGACCTAGTACTAATGCAAGAGATGAAAGGACAATATGTAGAAAAGTTGAAAGAAGAGATGAGGCAAGTGAAAGGGGTCCACAATTTGGGGGTTATATATTTTAAGGAGTTATGTCTCTACCCTGACGCCAAGCTGTCTGAAAAGTTTAAGATTCCTGATTTTGAGAAATATGACGGGAAGGGATGCCCGCAAGCTCAATTTAAAATTTTCTATGGAGACATGTTTCAGTATGGGTTTGATGAGAAGCTGCTGATCCAAATGTTTCAAAAAAGTTTGACAGGTAGTGCAAGAACAATGTTTGCAAATTTGGAGGAGGAGAAGAAAATGTCATGGAAAAAGGTTTTAGAGGCTTTCCTAAACCATTTTTCCTACAATATGAAGCTGGTCCCGGACCAAGTGGATCTTGAATTGATGAATCAGAAGTCTGGGGAATACTTTCTAGACTATGCTTACCAATGGCGTGAGGTGGCGGCCAAACTCTACCATCCCATGCATAAAGAAGAAATGGTTCAGACCTTTATCAAAACATTAAAGGATCCATATCACACATTATTGGTGGCCTAGCCGTTGAGAGACTTTAGTGATGTTGTTAGAGGTGTCGTGAGGATAGAGGAGTCAATGTGTCACGGGCGCATGAATCTGGTGATAGTTGGGGCAGGAAGCTCACCTAGTTCTACCCCTCGACTCATGAAAAGCTCAGCTTGGCTCAGTTTCAACCAAGCTTCCTACCAAACTCAAGCCCAATTTACAGGCCCGTTTATTAGTCGAGCCAAGCTCGAGCCTAATAAAGCCTCGCGAGTCGAGCTCAAATAGCTACATACATACATACATACATACATACATACATACATACATACATGCATGCATGTGCATGCATGCATACATATAATAATAATAATAATAATAATAATAATAATAATAATAATAATAATAATAATAATAATATATAATAAAAAATTATAGATATAATATTTTATTTTTATATAATAATAACTAATTATTATAATTCTTAATTTTTAAATATCAAATAAAAAATATTTTTTATATATAACTTTTATTTTTATAAAACATTTTTCTCAAGTTGAGCTCAAATAGCTAGCTATTCGACTAGGCTAGAATCCACCCCTACCCCTAGACCAAGGAGATCGGAGTAAATACAATCTCCACCTATGGAGTTGCTCAGCCCTCTACCTTTCCCCAAACTAACTTTGTAGTCGTTGTTCAACTCAATCCCTGACCTATCAGACCACCCTTATAATGAACCTCCCACCTCAACCACAAGTCCACAACCACCTCACCCCACAATGCCCTACCAGCCTACACCTCTAGTAAACCCCTGGTACCCTCCTCTCAAGTATAATAACGTGCCTCCTGTTGCCTATCCCCCAACAACTCCCCCTCGCCCTCGCAGGGAAAGGAGAGAGCATACCCGAATTCCTTACCCATACTATCAACTAATTCCCACCTTGGTCAAAGAAGGATATTTGCAGTTGTTGAAGTGGAGGCCACCTACAAAACCCAAGATTCAAAGTATCGATACGTATCGGCCCGTATCAGTTGATACATATCGTATCGGTGGCTTCCTGGTATGCCCCTACAAGGGTTGTATCAGGTCAACCACTGGTTCAGAGGGTAGTCGGGCCTTAAACCGGCCCCTCTAAATTGATTTGGAAAAAACTAAGTAAAACATAGAAAAAAACCACCGACACAGGCTGATACATCGAACCTTGACAGAACCCAAGCCGAGGAATTACGACGAGAATGCATACTACGCATTCCACCAGGGACCCGGTCATACCACATACCATTGTTGGCCTTTAAAATTTTCCATCCAAGACTTGATTGATCAAAACCTGATTACCTTTAATATGGTACGAGACCGACCTCCTCAGCCAGTTCTGGGCATAACACAAAACCCTTTACCCGACCACAGAGCTGGTCCAAGTTCATCCATCGACCTCATAGAATCTGGGGAGATGTTTGTTGATCCCAAGGAAGTCATAGTCCTTATGGAGAATCCCATCATCCTGAACTATCCAGTAACTCAACTTGACACTTTTGCCCTTACCCTAGAGCCTAAAAGGCCCCATCTCGTCATTTCTTTCCCCTTGCCTGAAAATCAATATTGTCGAGTATCCCCCCACCACCCGCCTCTTAGGCCTATTAACTTTCCACCCTGAAGCCCTTTCGCCATCCCCTTTCCAGAATTAACTTACGAGGATACCAACCGGGTCCCTAAAAAATATTTGGTGGAGCCTGTAGTAGCACATATGCAGGGTCCCGAAAAATTATTTGGTGGAACTGAAAACACCCCACTTTTGTTCCCATTCCACACTAAAGAATCCTCGGAATGCAAATTCTAAACTTGAGACTAAAGAAAAACAAAGAAATTCCCAATCATTGAAGTCCCTTTTAAAGGTTGGAGCCTAGTAAATAGCATTATCCCTTATCATAAATGTATCTGCTACCACTACTTCTTTATCTTCAGCCAAACTGAACAAGGTGGGAAACATACCCTTTAAGGGAATTCTCCCCTGTCCAGGCATCCAACCCAAACCCGATCCTTCTTCCCTTCCCAACTTCTTCAATTCACATAAAAGATCATTTTATCTTATTTGTGTCAATATTGACAAACCCTCAACTAGTCTAGTGACAAATATCAGTTGAACTTCAACTAAGTATAGAACCACAATCTTCATAATTTTTACAAAAATTATGCAAAGAACTTAAACTCTAGCTAGATGCTCTTAGCTAGAACCATGGGACTAGAAAAAGGAAAGAAAGAAACGTTTGTAATAAATACAAACAATTAAATAGTTTCTTTCAATTTTTTGAAAAGAATAATAATAAATGAAATAGTCTATAAAAATGTAATAAATTCTTTGAAAACACCAACTGTTTAATATTCTTAATAAAAATAAAAATATTCTTAATAAAAACAATAACCCATAGTTCATCCAGCCAACCCCAGGTAGTTGGAATTGAGGTTGAGTTCGGATGAGTTAACTTGGGCTATCAATTGATTTTCCTATGTTTGATTAATGCTCAAAGCGAGGTTATTAGCCTCTTTTGTCAAATTTAAAGTTGAAAATCTTCATGAGCTACTTGAGCTCGATTCATGAAAATCTTGACTCGGCTCGGTTTCAACCGAGCTTCTAGCCGAGCTCGAGCCAAGCTCGAATAGCTACATACATACATAACAGCCAACCTCGAGCTCAATTTATATATATAATATTTTTGTTTCTATATATAAGAAGAACCAATTATTATAATTCTTAGTTTTTTAAATATCAAATAAAAAATATTTTTTGTATATAATTTTTTTATTTTTATAAAACATTTTTCTCAAGTCAAGCTTGAGCTTACGAGCTTTTGACTCGAGCCGAGCTTAAGCTCAAGGTTCTAGATCAAACCGAGCTTGAGCCTTGTACTATCGTGGCGAGCCGAGCTCGAATACCTAGCTATTCGGTTCGGCTCAGCTCGGCTCAAATCTATCCCTACCTTTGGGGATGACATAAATTGTTATGCTAGTAAAGTTCCTGAAGTGAAACATTGTTGAATTTGCAATGAGTAAATATACAATAGACTTGCTTGGAGGTTGAAATAGGCAAGAAGCTCAAAAAAATAAACTTACCTGCTTATATCAAATGACACTTGAAGGCAAGGTTGTTGGTCTAAATTCACTAGCTTCTCATGCCCACAATTTTCCGCAACACCCTCAATTGTCAACTTTTCCCGTGTTGAACATTTGGATAACAACCTAGTAAGTTCACAAAGGGATTGTATACATGGTTCTAATAGTGCAAATAAGCATCTAGCTAAGGTCAAGAGTGAAATTCATGGGGAATTTGGAACTAATGATTATGATCACATTGGTGTCATTAGTTCCTGTTGCTGCCAGATATGGGGCCGAGGGCACCAAGGCAATTTTCTTAGCATTCGAGGTCGACTGGTCTAATCTATAAATAAGAGAAGAACACACGTTAGCTGAGTACTTAGAGAGGGGTCGGGCTATGCAAGAGATAAGAGCTTAGAGTTTAGGTCTTAATAGCCAAGAATGGTAATCTAGACCTTTACCTTGAAGTGAGTGCCCCCTTTTATAGCTAACCTTACCTTAGGAGTGGTTGGAAGCAGTTGGTAATGTGCAGCAGGGATTTGATCTAGTTGATGCCATGTGGCACAATTTAAGGCCTGCCAAGTATCCCTACATCACTTGCCCCCACTCTTGAGGCTGTAGTGATCAAGGTCTGATGACTTGTTGTGTGGAGACCTCAGCTTCAACCAAAAAGAGTACCATAGAGTTGCACGGAGGCATCAACCTTAGCTGAAAAGAGTACTAAGGTGTTGTGTGGAGGTGCCAGCCTTAGTTGCAGGTAGACCTGTTCATGGGCCGGGCCAGGCCGGGCTCGGGCCGGGCTTTGACTCTTTATTAACAGAAAACTGTTAGGCCCGAGCCCGAGCCCGAGCCCAGCCCGACCAACGGGCCTACAACATGGGCCCGAGCCTGGCCCTGATAAAAAGCCCGAAGCCCGAGCCCGAGCTCAAGCCCGAAGCCCGACCTAATAAAAGGAATTCAAAATTTTCTGACATTTTCTATTTTAATTTTTAAATGTTTTTTTCCCCAATTTAAATGAACAATGGGTCTACAAGTGAATCAATGACCTCAAATCAAAAAATTTATTCAAATAGACATCACATAGGGTTTTTACTTAGGTTTAACTATAGGTCGGGCCGGGTTTACTTAAGTTTAACTATAAGTTGGGCCGGGCCGGGCTCGGGCCGGGCTATTTTGGCAAAGCCCGAGCCCGACTCGAATTTTATGCAGGCCGGGCTTTTTGGCCCGAGGTTAAGCCCGCGGGCCAAAAATCCTGTTCAAGCCCGTCCGGGGGTCAGGCCGGCCCGTCGGGCCACCCGGCCCATGAACAGGTCTAGTTGCAGGGGACACTTCTTGGCAGCTATGTGGCGACTGCTTCTCTGTTCACTCTCCATATTGGTGGAGGATTGTTATGGGTCGAGAACGCGTGACCGTGGCTTGTACAGGTATGGGATGTCTACGTTCGTCAGTCGTGCCCCACACAGGTGTTGATGTCATCCAATACAGGTCCATACACAGGACGAGCGTTGGTGTTGACCGGTCGGGACTATGCGTGAAATGGGACGGAGGGGCATCCAGTTTGGTCCATTCTTGACCCGAAGCTAACAGGTGAACCAACACCTTCCTTCGACACTGTTTCGTCTTCCCAAGGTCGATGTCTTGTGGAGCCCGTCGGTTCAGGCTATCAAATCAGCTAGTCCACGGCCATTGGATAAAAGAGATCTAAATCATACGTTTTCCTTTAAATTGGGAGGTTAGTTGAGAGAGTTTTCACCAATTGCTCGATCCTTAATTTTTCACATGCAATTAGAGACTCCGGCTACCAACAACTAATTCCCCAAGTCTTTTTTGAATGAACACTAGGCAAAGGACTCTCGTCTTCAATATGTCGGCCTCAGACTCTAGACCTGAGTTCTATGCCCTTCTTGACTGGAGCGACCCTAGCAGTTCTCCTTCCACTTCGACTAGTAGTGGGAGTGACAAAAGTGACTCTGAGAGCTCCCCTCAGGCACCTAGCATCCAGGTGCTGAGGGAGAGGACTGCCTGGAAGTGGTGGCTCTCCCGATGAAAGTACTGGCTCTACGAGACCAAGGCCTAACACCACGGGGAATGACCCTAAGCTTCCCAATGTGGTGGATCCAGAGGAAGCTGAGGAATCTACACCCGAGAAGCGAGTTGAGGCCAAACGTTGAGGCGTGACGTTGATGCATTACCCCCTGCTCCGACTTTGTTAGTGAGCTCTGCAAAGAGCAAGTGAGACCTTTGTCCAAAATGTACCATATCTTGGGGGCTATAGGGTTAGAGTCCCCTGTGTCTATAGTCGGCCGTGGTATCCCCCAGGGGGAGGTGTATGTCCATGAGCACTACCTCTACTTCAGCCTCTGTTTTCCTTTGCCTCACCTATCCTAGACATCCTTAATTAATTTAACCTTTCCCTTAGCTAGCTTGCTCCAAACGCCATTAGGACCATAGTGGCCATGTTGGTGATGGCCTACCATTGAGATGTGATCGTGACCCTGAGCATCTTTTGGGGTTTGTTCTTATTGAGGAAGCATCCTAACAGGGAAGGCTTGTGGTACTTCTAAAGCCGATGGGGTAGGGTAGTGGACAATTTGTTGTTTGTCCACAACTAGAAGAAGAAGTTCTTCATTATCTGTCCACAAAGTTGGTCCTTTCGGATCGACTAGGGAATGCCAAACTTGTTGGTCGAAAGGATCAGGCCGTACAACAACAAGGATGAGGAATATGATGAATCGACTTTAGCAGATAGGGACAATCCATGCTGGTCCCTTAGTGGAGGAGGAGGCCTTCGTATTGGTTGGCCTCAATCCTACCCCCATTGGTATGAGAACTCTTGTTGTTGACTAGTTGTGTCACTTCTTCAGCATTTATCATTGTTCTTCTAATGTCAACTCTTCTTATTGCTTGCAAAGATGGACGGTGGCTTGAAGGAGAGGCTACTGCAAGTTGTGGTGGACAAGTCGAGGAAGGGTCTGGCCAAGGGAACATCACGAAAGCCGAACAAGGGATCTACCTCGGCCAAAGGGGAACACCGAGGTCAAGAAGAGGAAGGCGGCCACGCTAAAGCGGTCGGCCGAGGTCTCTCTCAACACAAGGACAAAGAAGGTCACGATGAGGGACTGCCGAGCTAAAGGTGTTGTCAAGGGGCCTCGGCAGTCGAGGTCTCACTCCTCGGACCCATGAAAGGATATGTCGTTGCCGACCGTGCTGGAGCGTCAGGTAGGGGGACACATTGAGCAACACAGGTGTCGATCGCACATTAATAACTGGCATGTTGCCTGCTAGGGACCATCAATTGTGTACCTAGGTCTCTCAATAAGTTGTCCGAGACATGTTACATGACAAGTTGGCCGAGGTAAGCCTGGACCTTTACTTGCTTTATGACACGACTTTCTACCTTAAGACTTTTCTAACTAACATTAGTTCTTTATGTCTTTGTAGACATCTTCTTGCGTTGTTGGCCTCTGCAACAAGATGGAGGTGATAATACAACAACTACGGATGTCACAAGAGGAGATCGAGCAGTTGAAGCACCAGTTGGCCAAGGAGTAGGCCAGCCGAGAGCCACTATTGAGATGGCTCATGGGTAATACGAGCATTGTAAGAAGCTCGAGGCCGATGTGGCTGCCAATAGGGACCACTTGAGGGCCGCTAGGGCTTCGTTGGATGAGGTGGAGAAGGACCTTTAGGAAGCATCCACCAGACCATGGAGGAGCACAAGACCTTGGAGGCCCAAAAGGAGGAATTGGCCGAGTTCGGTGCTGCCTCCTATCTAGAGGGGATCAAGGACACCAAAGCTCAAGTGCTACATTCTTTCCTAAATTCGATGTCAATCAACTGGGTCCTCGTCTTTCGAGTCAGTAGATAGCTAAGGTAGCACGTGCGGCCAAGGGCCAAGATGGTGCTCAATAGCCCACGTAGCAAGAGGTGGCGGCCGATGAGCACGATGATATTGGGGCCGAGTGAGGATGCTTGTCTATGGCTAAGGCTCCCTTCTTCAAAGGCTTTTGAACATACTTTTTGTTTCTTTTTCTTTTTGAGATACTTTTCGTAAGGGGCTCGGCCTCCCCCATTAGAGGTCTCTTTTTGTAAAGGAAATTGAAATGAATATACATTGGACTTTTTGCCATATTGAGTTTCTTGTTAAAAATGTGCCTTTCCTTCTTTTTCTTATTTTTCTTTTCTCTAACGCAAGGGGCCGATGCCTCCTTAGAAGCCACTCGCGAAGGCGTTTCATCTTAAGGTTTTTAAGTTGTGGTCGACCCTTGTCGCTGAGGTCTCAGAACCTTTTACCATAGCGAAAAGGAGGGAAGGTGGTTGCCTTAGCCCACATGGATTGTTCTTCCTTAGGGACTTAGGAGGGAAGGTTTTTAAGTAGTGCCTTTGCCTTGATGGAGTGGTATTATTTGCTTAGTGTGTTGTTCATTGTATTTTGTGTTAAGTAATGGGTCGATGTCGGCTCTTTGGCCTTCACAAATACTCACTTCTTTTGAGGGTCTTTGAGGCCAAGGCCAATGTTGTAGGTCATTCATTAACAATGGCAGAGGTCCCGAAAGTTCTTTCCTTAGTAAAATAGGCGACTAGGTGTATGACTCTCAAAGAGTTGTATGCCTTAGGCCGACATCAAGTCTAAGCATATAACCTTAATAAATTTTGTGTTCTATGGCCGGTCGTTCGGCCGAGGGGTCTTGGCTGTTAGATAAAACAAAAAAAAATTACACTAGGGCGAATGAAGCCGAGGTGAGAGGAACTTGCATACTTTATTCAAAAATTATCACTAACCATGTTTACATCACTAATATTACATCTAGAGGTTCTCGAAGTTCTAGGTATGGGGTACTGGTTTTCCACTCATGTACTAAAACCGAAAAATACCAGGGGCGACCACCTGCTTGATTCTGTAGGGCCCTTCCCAATTAGAGCCAAACTTTCTAACGCCAGGCTTGGGAAGAATAACCTTCCTAAGGACGAGGTCACCTTCCTCGAAGTGATGCTCTCTAACCCAGGAGTTGTAATATCTGGCAACTCTCTGTTGATAGGTCATAACCCGGATTTGAGCTTGATCTTAGACGCCTTCCAACAGATCAAGGTTGTTCCTTTAGCTTGTCCAGGATGGTTCTATTAGTGACCTCAGCTTGTCTGTTGGTTTGGGGATAACCGACCAAGGTGTATTGTTGTCTTATCCCCAAACCTCCACACCATTCTCTAAAGCTCGCATTGTCGAACTGTTGGCCATTGTCTGTGATGAGCATATGGGAGATGCCAAAATGGAAGATGATATTCTTCCAAATGAAATTTTACATCCTCTTAGTCGTTATGATATCCCGATCTCGGCATTATAGAGGACCTTGCTATCATAATAGAACAAGCTCCAAATTCCTTTGTCCTCTCATACCAGAACTGAGCCGATGGCCTCGTGCTTGGCCAAGAGGTATATGAATAGGGTCTCTCTCAGGAGGGGAAGTGTGAGCAGAGGAGGCGACGTGAGGTAGGACTTCAATTCTTCAAACACTTTCTGGCACTTTTCAAACTATTGTAAGTCCTTCAACTTCTTGATAGATCGGCTAACTTAAACATGAATCAGCTGAGGGCTGTGACTCTGCCGGTGAGCCTCTGGGTTTCCTTGATCGGCTGACTTCAACTTCTTGTATTTTCTCAGGGTTGGCCTCTATGCCTCGTTGGGTGACCACGAAGCCCAAAAACTTGCCCGTAGTGACGCCGAAGGCACACTTGTTGGGGTTCAATTTCATGTTGTACTTCCTTAGCACCTCAAAGGTCTCGTCAAGGTTTGAGGTTTGCTAGCTAGCCTTCAGGATTTTCACCACCATGTTGTTGACGTAGGCCTCAATGTTCCTCCCTATCTGGTCCATAAATATCTTATTCACCAACTGTTGGTAAGTGGTTGTGGCGTTCTTTAGTCCAAAAAGCATCACTTTGTAGCGGTAGGTGTCATGCTTGGTGATGAACGAGGTCTTGTCCTTATCGTTGGATGCATCTTGATCTGGTTGAAGCCGAAAAAAGTGTCCATGAAGCTTAACAACTCAGTGGTGGTGTCGACGAGGTGATCAATCCTTGGCAAAGGAAAGTTATCTTTAGGGCAAGCCTTGTTCAAATCTATGAAGTTAATGCATATGCATCATTTTCCATTAGCTTTCTTAATCATGACCATGTTAGACAACCATTTAGGGTAGTGTACCTCTCTGATGAAGTCGGCGTCGAGTAGCTTATAAACCTCCTCTCCGATGGCTTTCCAATGCTTCGGCGCAAAGTTCCAATTCTTTTGCTGAGCAGGCCTATAGCTCAGGTCCACCGCTTAGCCTATGAGTAATGACCAAGGGGTCAACTCCTGGCATATCAGTTACAGGCCAAGCAAAGACGTCAGCATTAGTTTTAAGGAAGCTTACTAGTTTGGAAAGTATGTCCTGAAGGAGGCATGACCCAACTCGCATTGTCTTCTCAGTTTCAGCCTCGTCTAGAGGAATCGGGATGAGGTACTCAACCGACTAGCCTTGGCTCGCTAGTTCATCCCTTAGGTTGAGTCCCTCTAGTGGTAAGGCTTCTTTATTCTTGCCTTTTAGTGCTGTGACATAGCACTGTCTAGCCGCTTGTTGGTTCCCCTGATTACTCCCATGCCATGCTCGGTGGGGAACTTCATGGCGAGGTGACAGGACGAGATGGCCACCTTGAGTGCATGAAGGGTCAACCTTCCTATGATGACATTATATGGGGAGCCTATTTTCATAACCAAGAACTTGGTCATCCAGGTGACTTGTCGAGGCCTAGTCTCTATTGCGACTAGTAGGGCTTTCTGCCCTTCATGCTTGATGACTGCTCTGGAGAACCCGACTAGCGGCATGTCCATAGGTTGCAACCGATCTAGCGTCAGTTACATCTTATCAAATGTGTCATAGAACAAGATGTCGGCCGAGGAGTCATTGTCCACGAGGATCCTCTTTACTATATAGTTGATAATGGTCATAGACATCACAATGCATCATCATGGGGTAATGAGACCCCTTGTAGGTCGTCGTTGAAGAAGGAGATGGGGTCTTTCCGCCTCGGCCTTTTAGGCGTCGGGCTCTAGATGTTATACTTCTTGGCGTATACCTTCTAAGCCAAGGAGAATGCTCCACCCGAGGCTGAACCCCCAACAATAACTTTAATGACTCTAGCTAGGGGGTGATGGGCCTGGAGCCCAACCTGTTGTTGTTGCTATGAGGATGAGGCGTCGGTGTCACCCCTGACATACTCCTTCAGGTGCCCACGACGGATGAGGGACTCAATCTCATTCTTGACTTCATAGCAGTCCTTGGTATCATGACCGATGTCGTAGTGGTACTTGTAGTACTTCTTGGGGTTACCTCTTTTAGGGTTCCTCTTCAACTTAACTGGTCACTTCAAGTATTCCTCTTTCCCTACTTGCATTAGTATATATGTTCGGGTAGAGTTCAGTGGTGTGAATCTGTTGAAGGAAGGGGCCGATGACTTCTTCTCATTGTCTTTGCTTATGTGGCCATGGTCACGGTCATCCCTTTCCTTTCTTTTCTTTTCGGTGACCCCTCGGCTGGCCTCGACCTCTGGTTCCTAGAGGCGCTTGTTGGCTTCGGCCTCCTTGGTGGTGATGTATTTTTGAACTTTCTTCAATAAGTCAGCTTTGTTCTTGGGTGGCGTCTTGGAGATGGACCAGCTAAGGGGTCCGGACCGGAGGTTGCTGATGGTCGCATGCATAGAGACCGAGTGGTCAAGGTCCCTTACTTTAAGCTCCTCTTGGTTGAATTGGTCCATGTATCTCCGAAGGCTTTCCCTTCGCTTCTGCTTGATTGACATTAAGGAGACGATGGTCTTTTGGCACTGTCTGCTGCTGACAAAGTGGGAGAGAAAGAGATCTGCAAACTAGTCCCAAGAGTTGACAGACTAGGGGGAGTGTGGAGAGCCATTTGTGTGTTATTCCCTTTAAGGTGGCTTGGAAGGCTCGGCACATTAAGGCATCAGAATACCCGTAGAGGACCATGAGAGCTCTAAAGCTCTCCAAGTGGTCATCCAAATTTGTGCTCCCATCATAGGTCTCTAGGGTGGGAGCCTTGAAGTTAGGTGGGAGTGGCTCCAAGGTGATGGAGTCAGTGAAGGCCTCCATCCGGGTAGATGATAGTTTTTGACTAGTGGAGGCATCACGTCGGCCCTCCTTCACCTGTCTAATCTAATCTTGGATGGCGCCAATTGATGCCTGAAGGTCACTAAGACATTATTTAATCGGAGCCTCAACCTCGTCCATGTTCTCTTTCACGTGGGATGAGTTGGCCCTATTCTCGAAGTGCTCAGATACTAGTACATCTTGAGCCTTGAGAGCTTGACAATCGTTAAGGAGATCGCGAAGGTCAGACACTAGTGGGGGAGAGGTTTAACGTTAGCATCCGGCCCTCAAAGGAGGATTGTAGTGGCTAGAGCGTCCACCGTTGTCCCGGTTGATCTCCACGCAATGATGGTGGTGATCATGGTCCTTACGGTTGACATGGGACCCCACAGGTTCACCTCACTGGATAAGGAGCCAAGAGGTCTTTGACAGGGACTTGCTAGCTCGTTGGTTGCTATTATTGGATTTTGAGGGATCGGCCTTCCCTTGGCCGATCAAGCATTGGCCCAATGGTGTATGGGTGGATCACCCACTGTATTGTCCCCGGCTCCCGACGAGGCGGTCTCCTGTCAGATTCCCTACCTCGTCTATCTGTTAGGCTAGGTTATCTGGCCTGTCTAGGACCAACTTGAATTGGTCCATCGTAACTAAGTTACGTGCATTAGGAGTATTGTCTTGCTTATCAGCCATGTTGAAAACTTGGTTCATTAAGTGATGTTGTTTTTAGAGGGAAGTCTTGAAAATGTTCCCATAGATGACACCAATTGTTAATGCCATATATGGGGCTGAGGGCAACAAGGTAATTTCCTTAGCGTCCAAGGCCGACTAGTCCAATCTGTAAGTAAGAGAAGAACACACGTCAAAGGCCCCATGTGTTATCCAAGGAGCAGAGACTTCGACAGTCAAGTTAGCCAAGTACTTAGAGAGGGGTCGGACCAGGCAAGAGACGAGAGCTTAGAGTTTAGTCCTTAATGGCCAAGAATGGTAATCTGGATCTTTACCTTGAAGTGAGTGCCCCCTTTTATAGCTAACCTTCCCTTAGGAGTGGTTGGAAGGAGTTAGTGAGGTGCAACCAAGATTTGATATGGCTGGTGCCACGTGGTGCGATCTAAGGCCTACCAAGTAGCCTTACATCAATGCCCATTGGTTATTTGGTTCCATTGGTGTCATACTATCAAATATCAAATCCACCATTGTTGTCCATCCCATTTCAAATACCAAATATAAAATGATGTCATTGGTGTCATGCTAGAGGGAGAATGTATGTCCATGTGAATATAGGTGGCTCCATGGCCACAGTGACAAATGATGATACTTTCT
Source organism: Nelumbo nucifera (assembly GCF_055504915.1). Taxonomy (NCBI): domain Eukaryota; kingdom Viridiplantae; phylum Streptophyta; class Magnoliopsida; order Proteales; family Nelumbonaceae; genus Nelumbo; species Nelumbo nucifera. The sequence goes on from NC_142652.1 coordinate 46,874,902, forward strand.
AACAACTAACTATAATCCACTCTAACAGAGGAAGATAAATCAGTTCATAAACATAAACTGAAATTCCACTACATAAACATCATGGTGTTTGATATTTCTAGTAGTCATACCCTATTATAGTTCAAAAACTTAAGTTTAGAACTCATGTATTTTCCCCTACACTTGATAAAATAAACAAAGGGTAAAGTCCAAAATCATTAGAGTCTTGTTTTCAAGAGGGTGCAAAGCATGGCAGGTTTAGACATTATTAGTTCTAGTTGTGGAACCCCAAAAGACTACAATGACATTGAATTTGGAAACTCTCTCAAGCCTCTCAACCAATCTAAGTTCATCTTGCCTAAAGTCAAGAATGTTGAGACTTTTACAGTTGCTAGAAAAGTTGGACCACTCTTTCTCATTCCTCCATTGGGAGTATCGACCTATGATGGAACCACAACTCCAAAGGAGACATCATCTCCCTAGTTGATTCCAGATACAGGTTATATACACATTACCCATTATTACTGCTAATGAACACTATCTTCAATCTTTTACATATAAATAAATTCTTAAATAAATGCTTTGCATGAGGTAACTTTGAGCTTTATTGGGTGTTCAATATGAACTAGTGAAGATTAGATATGATTCAGGCAGAGACTGAATTGATTTACTTCATTTTCCATCTTATGATTACAAATTTTTAGCTCCATTTTGCTTAGTTTCTTTTGTTGAAGAGTACAAAATATTGGGAATTTGAGTTTCTACTCTATTTAGAAATTCATATCATTTGCTTATACAATCTAATGCATAAGTTTTTTTCCTCTTTAAGATGTTGGGAGACTTTTATGGTGTTTTTGGTAGCTTATTTGGCATGGGTTTACCAATTTGAGGTTGCATTCTTGCTCTTGAAGTTGAACCTTTCATTTTGCTTTTCTTTCTCTTGAAGGACCAAAAAGCAGGTAAGTAACCATGAATGTGTCTGCAAAAGATATATACCTATGTATATACAACACCTAACTACATGTTTGTATATGTAATTGTTACCTCATACCTAACAGCTAATCCAACTTTACACTTGAGTTTTCTTTATATACCTTAGAAGATCTCTATGACATTTTAAAGACATTTGTTATTTTAAATGTTATAAAATTTCCAAATGCTTCTTGGTACTTGTAGAACCCAATTTTGAAATGAAATCTTCTCACAAGGGCGTATTTCATTTATGAAGGCATCACAAGGGAAATTTCACAGAGTTCTTTTTCTTATGAAGATAAATCAAGACCGGATCTAGAAGTATTAAAACAAACCTATCACTTCTTTATCTTTAAGCCTCTTTAATTCCAAAAATAGGCAGGTCGCAAAGTGAAGTAAAAAAAACTCCCTTTTATAACTCTAATCAAGCCTTTTAGACCTCTTAAAATTTAAGGATTAGTTAAATTGATTTTTATATATGTTACGTATATAATATGTAGATTCTAAGAGAGAACAAGAACTAACATGCGCTTAGGGAATCAAAACAATCCAATCACCAAAACCTACATAAATCTCCACATCAACCAACAAGGCAAAAGGACCTCAATTGTCCGATCCACTATTATGTCCCTGAAACATAGGGCCCATTTGGCAAGTCTTTTTGAGAAGATCCTCTCGTATCTCTGACAGCCAAAAGACACATTGGGCTTTTAACATAAGATCTAGGCAGCCTGAAGACCGTTTGTCAGACGTGCATCTTTCCGTGCGTCATTTCGATTCTTTCAACGCGAGATTAAAATGCAGAAGAAAATCAGCCCAAAATGGGCTTCCCACATCTTTTGGCGGCGAGATATTCCACGTGCCAAATGGGAATAGACCGATTTTTTGTCTTCCCGGCTTGTAAGCAACCGAAAGACACCCCAAATGGGGCAATAGTTTAAATAGACTACAAAGGTCTTTTGACACCCAAACACCCAATTGTCTTCATTGTTCACCTAGTAGATCTCGTAGACATCACTATCAAATGATGGATTCCACACCCAAGGTACTCATTGTACATACCCCCAAACACCTGAAACTAAAGATCTTTGCAACCAAAAAACTTGACTTTGTTAGCAAGCACCAAAGCAATCCTTGAACTGAGGGATGCACCCTTGTGTTTCCTTAAATGGTGAAGGCTGCAATCGATGTTAAATAATGAGCCTTTGAGTGGAAGACCTTTCATGAATCTCATTTTGATCAATGTCAAAACAATTTATAATAGTTTCATTCAACGAGATAAATTGTAAGAAGAAAAAATGATTCAGTCTTTTTAAATATTTCTTAAATAATCTTTTAAATCTTAACAATGCCATCCATGACCTCAGATCAAAGGTTGCTCCAGTGGTTGTCCCACAAGTGATGCAGCAACAAATTCAAAGAAATTCACAAGCCCATCTATCCTGTTGTCAGACTGACTCAAGAAAAGGAAAAAATGAAATTCAGGATATGTAGGAAAAAAATGAGTAATGGAAACAACATGCCCATGATAGTTTTAAAAACTTCCTCTTTTGATTGATGACGTCCTCCAAAAACTCTCTGGTTCCTTTCATGCCAAACTGCCCAAAACACAACTACAGGTATAATGTTCCAAACCACTTTTCCAGCCTTACTTAGATCCTTTAACCACCAAGCAAATAGAAAGCAATAAACAATGCCTATACAAGCTGCCCCAAAATGCATCCATTCATCAATTGGTCCAAAATCCAAGAGCAGTTGCAATTACTACCTTCTAAAACAAGCCTTCTAACACCTTTGATAGATCAACCAAGATCCAATTATGGAAAAGATAGGACCTCTCCCTCCAACAGTTGGCTTTGGTGCATGAATGGAACTTATCAAATTGTCAGAAACCCCTCTAAGAAGAACCCAAACACCAAGAATAACATGAAGAAATCTAGTGTGATTAAATAAAGATCAGATGTTTCATCATATGATTGTAGTCCTTTGGTCATTGATGAGAGATTTGATGTTCTAGAAGGTTTCAGATTTATCATGTGCCCAGACCTTCCTTGCACCAGATTCCTTTTTGTAAATAAATATATGAACTTCCCTTGCTGCCCAGGCTTTCACAACATTTGGTGTTGTTATACCTGTCACTTTTGTTGTATTAATATTCCATAATATTGCTAAGTTGATACATATTTTTAAGTGGTATTAGGATAGCTTGGGATTTCTTTAGCTATTGGTAATGGTATGGGTCAAACATTAATCAGGTAATCTGTGCCTATTGCCACGGGGTTTGGTCTGCCTCTAATATTAAACTTTACCCCACAATGGATTCGTATCAGGCCTAGATTTGAAGATTTCAAGTGCTCTTTATATTGTTATATTGTTTTATATTTATTCTTTTCTAAATTATTATTTTTATATCTTTTTTTGAAATGCATTATTTTTTATCTCACCCTATCATACCCAACTCTGTAGCCCCCTCTCCCATTCTGTTTAGGATGCAAGGGGGTTGATGATGTGCGATTTGGTAGCTCCTTGTTAGAAGGCAACTCGAACGCCAAGTTGACGAGTTCGTCGGGTTGACTTGTAAAAAGATAGTATTAGATTGCCTGGGCTGCTTTACATAGAGTGGGAACTCTGATGCTTAAGTCAATGAAATAGAGATTTTGGAGAGAGCTAAAAGCAAGAGAGCTAGAGTGTTTGAGAGTTGAATCGTGTGTACCTTCTCTCAGGGAGGGGATGCCTTTATATAGGTGTAAGAAACTGGGAGCTTCTTGTAACGCATCCAAGATTCCCAAGAAACCGTGCCCTCCATGCTCGGAGGAGAGGAATAGAGTTTGTTTGATCAACTCTTATGCAGATGATACGAAAAGACGGGTGTAATGGTCGAGCGTCGTGATCCCAAAGAAGTAAAAAGCAATGACCTGCTTAAGGAAGAGGTCAGCGAGCACGTCTTGCAGATTGCCACCTGGACCTTAGTCAGGTCGAGAAGTCCTCGAGGAGGTCACTGCCCACGCCAAGGTCACTTCGACCGATACTGACGAAGTACCACAGGTTGACAAGTCCTCGAGGAGGTTGCTCCTCACGCCGAGGTCCCTTGGATCGGTAACGACAAGGTACTATAGGTTGGACCTAGACGAGGTGCTGCTAGCCGCCCTGGTGAGGTGCCCGAGCTTTGTATGAGGTGTCCTAGACTGATTCCGGGGTGCATCCCCTTGACTCAATGACATATGCATCTATCTGTGTGGCATTGAGGTGTCAAGCGATGAAGACAGATGCCATGTATCGCTAGGTCAATGGAGGGCCAAATTTTCCCTCATGAATTGCTCCCCACACTCGAGTTGAGGCCAGTTTGGTGAAGGGTGTAGCTTGTTTGAAGATGAGGCCCGAGGTGACATGCTCTGGACGTCGGCCGAGTCAATCCGCATTGGTTTTGCCGACTTGCCGGGCTATTTGTTGGCATGAAGGCGTGAACTTGAAATCAAGCACCACTCTTCAAAAATTGAAATAGGGCGTGCTTTCAAATTATGTGAGCACTTTGCAAAATTCCGAGCACGTGTGACCTTCTGAAATTCAAAACATGGCACACTTTCAAAATTTGAACTATGCGCATGCTTTTGAAAATTTGAGAGCGAGCTTTTTTCTGGACCGTTGGATTGGGCGAATCTTGGTTGTTGGTAGTCTGCACTTCTATCTATAAATTGGGGGGGGACCCTAAAAGGCCCTATGTCGCTTTCCAGTTTTGGACTTACGCCAAGGCAAAGATTGGTGATGATTTTGATGACCTCCAGCTTGGTTGTGATGGTTTCCAACAACTCATCCTTTTCTTCTTATCGTTGGTAAGTCTCCATTTTTCTTAGTTATGTCTAGCAAGTCAAAGAGGGAGTGCTACCCAAACGCTTGGACCAAGGCGGGGACCTCGGCTCAAGAACGAAGGGATTCCCATGGAGGGGCCTCGACCTATCAAAAAGCCCCATCTAGAACAGGTTTCAGGCCCTCTTAGCTGTCTAACGAGGAGAAAATGGACTTGATTAATACCTATCAGATCCCTAACAACTTAAACTGTATCCTGCCTGAGGACGGGCAATATCCATGGAACCATAGAAAAACTAATGTTTATGTCTTCAAGGAGGCCCTCATTGTCGGGCTCTGCTTTCCCCTTCATCCATTCATCCGTGAAGTCCTTCGACACTATGGTTTGGCACTAGATTAACTACATCTGAACTCAATTAGGACCATTGTAGGCACCATTTCTCTTAGCTATCACCTCGATTTTCCCTTAGATATAGAGATCTTCAGCAGGACATGTCATGTAAAGCGAGTGCCAAATGAAAATTGTTGCTTCTACATCACCTATCGACCTGGGTTTAGGGTTCTATATGGTTTTCCATCCAAGATCGTGAACTAGAAAATGAAGTTCTTCTTTCTGAGCCGCAAGGAGAGTTGGCCTATCCTAACAACCTGGAGGGTCGAGGCAAATCGGTATGAGGTCAAGTTTGACGAGGAGTTGCTGAACAACCTTAGACTCCTCATTGAATAGCGCTCCTTGGTCGACGAGTTCCTGGTCGAACTGATGCTCATCAAGGCTGGTCTTAGCCTCATAGGTAGGTCACACTATATTTATTACCTTCAAATTTTGTTTCTTGCCCTTAGCATCTCGATTGATTTTCTTTTTCATTTGATCGCAGGGATGACTAGCTTTTCCTTGAATGTAAATGCAGCACGAAGGCCATTGAAGAAGAAGAGAAGGGCGGTTGGTAAGTCTAATCGCGAGGTCGAAGAGAGGTAGATGGAAGGTCACCGTTCTGCAGCTAACCGAGCTATTTTTCTATCCACATATCAACTCGTTGGGTCAAGTAATGCTGGATCAAGCCACTTCCTCGAGGCGCGAGTCCCGCGAAATGAAAGCCAACATAGAGAGCCTCCAATATTAGCTAGAGGTCGCCCATCTCAGCGCTGAGGAGGACCGTCAGTTGTTCTTTTCCCTTACTGCGAATATGAACTGTGTGCTAGAGGAAGCTAGGGGGATGATTATCAGTTTGAGCGGCAATCTTCTGGAGCAGTGGCCCAGGCACTCTGACGATATTCACCAAGCAAAAGTTACTGTTGTTGAGTGCTTTCACCAACCTTTGGAGTTTGAACAGAAGAGAATTAAAGCGACGGTACCTTCTCTGAAGAGGGGCTTCAAATTGTGCCACCGCTTTCTTCAACACTAGTACCCGAACCTTGACTTGAGCTTTATCGCGCTTAGGTCAGTTCCAGACGATTTGACCCAAGAGGTTGAGGAAGAGGCAACTACTCTAGAGGAGGTGGACGGCATGAGGATGATGGTAAGGGTGGCAATGAGAATGATGACTAGTGGTGAACTCTTTTTTTTTATTACTGTAGACTGGGCCAACAAACTCAGAAAAACATGAATTTGTTGCGACTTGTTCTCTATTTCGCTGGTTGTATGAAATCCTCTCTTGAATAGAACTTCTGAAGTTTTCCCTTCCTCCGTTTCTTTTTTTTTTTCTCCCTTTTTCTATTAGGATAGTGGTGAGATACCGATGTCCTTTGAGATCGATTTAAGTGTAGTGGCAGCAAAGTCAAAATGTTGTCGAGCTAGATAGATGGGGTCTAACCTGCATAGGTTGGCATACTTGTTGCTGACGCATTTCAACGTCAACATAGGGGGCCTTGATGTTGAAAGCGATTTATTTTTCCCTTAGAGTTTGGCTTGACCAAGTTGCCAAAGCGGAAAGTCATTTTGTAATTGCTTTTCTACCCAACTTTAGTTGGACATATGTAGTATTTATACTCACTCTGTGAGCTTATTAGTCATCCTACAACCGTGGGTGCACCCGAATCATCTGGGAGCCGATCACAAAACGCAGTTGCCGTTATGCCATCGCAAGGGAGTGACTTTCTTGGGTCTCATTTCATGGGTCAATACCGCAATTGTACTGCACTTACCCCTGGAACTGTTGGATCCTACTCCTACTAGAGCTATGTAGGGCTCACCTTGAGGGGATGGCTCTACTATCTACGGGTTACCTAATTTCAAGGGAACTATGACAGGTTTGACTTGTGAGACTGGCTCCAAAGTCAGCCAGGTGCCAACTCTCACAACAGCCATGGAGAGCTCAATAAGTAGTGAGGCTTTGCAATTAGGGCTAGGAGAGTATCTGGGCCAGATCGTTGAAGCTTGCTCAAGCTGGTCATTTAGATTCTGCCCCCCTTGTGGTAGCATTATTGATACATGCATCACTGTTGACATTGAACAGCAGGTCAGTGCCACAGCTACATCGCATCAACCCTCGAAGATGTTGGTCATCTACTCCTACGATAAGCAACAGTGAGCTCAACCTGCAGGGGCGGCTCTACTAACTATAGGTCACTAACTCACATGGGAGCTTTGGAAGGCTCAACCTGCAAGGGCGACTGCACAGTCTGTTGGTCGTCGACTCCTTTTAAGAGTTGCGAAGGGCTCAACCTGTAGAGGCTACCTCACGAATAGAGCTGACGAGGCTCGTCCGGGCTGATTAACATTGAGTGCGAATTTAAAATGAGAGTTGAGAACTTGGCTTCTAAGTAGCAGATTCCATAGACGACACCAATTGATGATGCGCGATCTGGCAGATCCCTGCTGGAAGGAAACTCGAATGCCAAGCTGGCAAGTTCGCCGGGTCGACTTATGAAAAGGCAGTATTAGAGAGCCCGGGATGCTTTACCCGGGGTGGGCACTCTGATGCTTAAATCAGCGAACTGGGGATGATGTATGATCGGGCGTTGTTGTTGATCTCAAGGTTCTTATTCGTCCCGTGGATTGTGTCAAATGAGAGTATTCCGAGTTTTGGAAAGTCTCATGTTGATTTGGTTGTGTTTCCAAGTTTCAGAGGTCTAAGAGGAGGGTAAGAAGAGGTAGGGTGAAGGGACAGAGCAAAAATTGGGTGCTGACAAATGCCCCTTTGTTGGAGCTAGCAAGGTGTCGAACAACAAAGAAAAGGAAGCACACGGAAATTTTTGTAAGGGCCAAGAGTTTGGACAAGGAGATTTCGTTGTTGGAATTTCAGTTGAGGTTGGAGCTGATGTAGTGCAAAACCTTTGCTTGGAAGGTGTTGTACCATCCCAAGCCTTAGAAGGAAATTGCACCTATCAAACAAACACGGGAAAAACAAGTGATGCCATCCCCAAAATAGCTAGCCTTAGTTGATGTTTGATTTTTTATTAATGCATGCATTGGTGATTGATGATTTGAAGGATTTGATATGTTTTAGTATGAGATGAAGCTTGTTATTTTTTTTATTATTTTTATGGATGTTAAAGTTGTTATTTGTTGGCTGCTTATAAGTTGAGTTTGTATGGGTTTGACCTTTTTATGACATTTGAATTGATTATTTGATGAAATCCTATAAATTTTGATTTGAAAGACTGTTGAGTTTTTTACGAGTTTAGGTTTTTGATAATTGATGTTGAAGATTGAATTTGCTATTTCATTCAAATGTTTGATGGAATTTTACTAAGTTAATATGGATTTTGGTTTTTGATTTAAGTTATTTATAGGTCTTGATTTTAATTTAAATATTTGGTGGATTTTGAATTTTCATGGGTTTTGATTTTTGAAACTAGTTATTTGATTTAAATATTTGAATTTTTGTGCACTTTAGTTATTTGATCTAAATGAACTTTGGCTTTTGATTTAAATTTTTATGGGTTTGATTTTTGAAATTTGTTATTTGATTTGAATATTCGATGGATTTTGACTTTTAATTTGAATTTTTATGGGTTTTGATTAGTTATTTGATTTATGGATTTTGATTTTTTTATATGAATATTTATGCGTTTTAATTTTTGAAAATATCTTTTGGAAGTTTAATATAGATTTTGATTTTTGTTTTGGGTTTATGAGTTTTGATTTTTGAAATCAGTTATTTAATTTGAATATTTGGTGGTAGTTACTAATTTAATATGGATTTTGATTTTTTTTATTTGCGTTTTTATGGGTTTTGATTTTTAAAATTAAATATTTGGTGGAGGTTTACTAATTGAATATAGATTTTGCCTTTTGCTTTGAGTTTCAATGAGTTTTGGTTTTTTATGTTTGATGTTGAAATCATTTTGAAAATTTGACAAAGGCCATGTGATTGCTATAGCGCATGATATTGTTCTGATAGGTAATAAGCCCTTCAGATAGGAGTTACTTGCACACTAAAACTTCGATAACTCTGGTGATGAAAACTATGTGGTGCAAAGTGTATGATGTTAAAGTAAATCTAATGCCCCCAGTAATGGTTTGGATTTCATAAGGGTGGTTTAAGGATAAGGTGGTCTGGATGAATGATGAGGGACCAAGAAATGATCGATCGAAAATGGCATCCAGTCATTTCTTTGATCAATGAACAATTGATATTGGTTTTGATGCCTTTATGCTGACTTATGAGTAGCTGTTGTGAATTCAATTTAATGCCCTATTGCCTTTTAGTGTCTATACTACCCAAAATTGTTCCTTCTTCGAACATTTCCTTTTTTGAATTTCCATTCAACAACCAACATTTCTCAATATCATATCGATAAAACTTGTTGCAAGTTTTCGATCATCCAATCTAGATACATTGGAAGTATAAATTGGGTCCAGTTGAATTCATTGTTTTGTCTGGAGCAAGCATTGGGACATAAATATAGATTGATAAAAGACATAAAGCAAGATTTCATTAAGTAAAAACTGAGTACACTGAGCTTTATGGTGCAAAGAAAACAATGTTTAATACAAGTGTTCTTTAGGTGGTAGCATGTCCATAAGCTTAAGCGCAGGGTTGTATTGGCCATCACCAATGAGGTGTTGGATAGCATACTTCAATTGCCAGCATCCATTAGTCTCATGTTCTGGTATTTGATGGTAGACGCAATAAGCCTTTTTGTTGAAATTCTTTGAATCTATAAGAGGCTTTTAAGGCAATAAATGAAGGTGTCCTTTCTTGACCAAGATGGGCAAAAGTTGGGAAGGTTGGCAAGGTAACATGTTAAACTTCTTCACTTCTTTCTTGGATGGTTGAGGTGGTGGCTTAGGATTTGAAACAAAAATTGGTGGTGTTACTCCTGTGCGGGAGATTAGCCAATCAACTTGGAGGATTAACAGGTCCATTGTTTTTCGAAGCTCTTGTTGGATTTTGAATTGATCTTTGGTAGGTGTGGTCATCTTTCTTATTGGGAGAGTTAGACTTTAGATGGAATGCAAACATGCATGTAATGAATGTTAGTGAAATAATACATAAATGTTGCAAGCAATGCCTAAACTATAAGGGTTGGTACCTAGGGGGCGTCTAGGTAAAAAACCTAGAGTTTTTAGGAGAAGATTCTAAAAGGTGTTCATTTGAGAGTCCTAAAGTTTTATTTTTATTTGATTATCCAAGTCGCACCCAAACACAACTGCCCAAGCTGCTTACGTACCCATTGTGAGGGATCAGACTAGTCGTAGTTTTTAAAAATGTTACAAATTTGATTACATATTTTAGTTATGCTATAAAGTTTACTATCCGGCATTGATTTGATCTTGAATGTTAACTTTGAGAACTATGTAATTGTTCATTGAGTGCCCTGATCCTTGGTGATAAGAGCAATACTTACCCATCTTGAAGCTCTTTGGTAGGGGATTGGGAATTGGTTTAGGTGACAAAGGTGTTAGATATCCACTCTCGATTAATTAAGTAAGCAATTGAGATTACAGAGGGAGGGGAGTGAATCGTCTCTTGACTCTTATTTTGAAATGATTAGTTAAATTTTGACGTTTCCATGTTGAAAATGAAGGTTGATGTATGATAGCAACTATAGTAGGTTCTTTGGTCTCAACTAATGGATTTGTGAATGCTAGGTGGATTTTCTCGTGCTTAATTCCCCATTCGATGCATGCAATAACCTTTTGCAACTGATGAAAGTCTTAGAAAGCTTATCCTATCATTAATGAATAGAAAGGTTATCTGAGTGACTTGATGAAAATCTTAATCATATCATCCTCTTGAAAGGGTTCATTCACTTTGATAGATGCAATCTTCCATCGTTTCAAATACACATAAAAGTTTTCATCTGGTCCTTGAGTAAAGTGTTCTAGATCACCCCATGTCAACGATGGGTCAAAACTCTTAATAAATTGTTCCACCAATTTGCTCAATGTCCTCCAAGTGTCTAGGTTGAGCTGGGTATACCAATCCAAAGCGGCTCCTTTTAGGATCATAGAAAATAGTTGTGATAACAATCTTTCATCAGATCCAAGTTGAAACATGTTCGTACAATAAAGATGGATGTGTTCTTTGGGACAACTAGATCCATCGTACTTTTGGAATTTTGGGATTTTAACATTTTCAAGAAGGTTTAGGTTGGGGTGAGGCACAAAAAATTAAACTTGATTATTTTTTTCTAGTTGGAATGCTTATATGTCCTTCATGTCTCCTTCATCCAAGCCAATTCTTCTTGGTAGAGCACAATTAACAACTCTTGCTCGGTGGAGGTTAATGAGGGGCTAGCTCCATGATGATCCTGAAAGGGTTTCTTTTTAGTTTAAGAGGGATTTGAACTTTTGGTTGAGATCCCTTGGACCGGTAATGATGATGTACTACATGTTGGCCCTAGACGAGGTGCTGCTAGCCGCCTTGTCAAGGTGCCCAAGTTGTGTATAAGGTGCCTTGGACTGATTTCGGGGTGCATCCCCTTGACTCGGTGAGATACACGTCTATCCATGTGGCACTGAGGTGTGTCAAAGTGGCGAAAATGGGTGTAACGTGTCACTAGGTCAGCAGAGGGCCAAATCTATACTCATCAGGGGTCAAGGTTGTAGGAAAATTAAGTTCATTACATTTTTGTTAGACTTCAAACCATGATGAGTTCAACCCATTTTCATCAATGATGGAATCCACATCCAAAATAACATTTTCCCATACTAAGTATGGGGAAAATGCAATCATGGCAAAGATCTTTTTAGTTTTTTTTTTTTTTTTGCTTTTGTTTTTATGGGTTTGTGCCAAAGATCTAGGTTAGCATGTTTATGCAAATGTGACTTAATTTGATTTATATAGTGTTGCTAACACAAAAGAATGCTACTTTGCTTCTAAGAAGGATATCATAATGAGAGCCACCGAAGAAATTAAATGATTTTATCATATAATCTATCCCTATATCTAAGGTCAAAAGTGTTTCCACATTCTAGGGATTGGACCTACAACTAGATAGGTCTACTTGCTAGACAAAAACTTATATGCTTGGGTATTCTCACCTACACTTATCATTAACCAATGTTAATGGGATTATCTTCCCTATTTTTGTTGATAGCATAGCTACATCATCCCTTAAGATTGATGTTGATCTATTAGTTTGGTTGCTATTATAACTTTTTATTTTTTATCAATATAATTGGGTTAAGGTATAAATCATTTTTATTTTCCTTAATGCATTATTTTTGTTCCTATTAGCTATGTGCTTGTCTGAATAATTTGTGTATATGTTTTAAGGTAGTCGAATATTGCATAGTAAATGAGGAGATCATAACGTCAATTATTTCTACAAAGTTTCCGAGAGAATGCATCAAGAGAGGCTGAGACACAAGTTGATAGCTCCCCATCCAATAATCATATTGAGATGCCATCCCCACAATTAGTACAAAGGGAGCCTACTAATAGAAATGAGGCTTCAAGCTCGGAAGGTCATGTTGCAACGAATTTACAAAGAGATACCCCTTCCATTAGTGCATTTGGTAGTTCTACTAGTCCAGTGCCTACAAGTAATTTTTATATGAAAATAGTTTCACAATTCATATTTATATCATTTTTTAAGTATGACACTATAATATGTTATTTATTTTGATATAGCTTCTAATAATACAAGAAAACAAACTCAGGGTTAAGGGCATACAATCCTTAGAAACATTGTAGAACTACCCAATGATCAAAGATTTAAGTTACAATGGAATTATGATTTACATCCTATTAGGGAACATAGAGAAAATTTTGTAAATTATATAGGGATGCAAGCAAGGAATGGGAGACTTGTACATATCCATCATGTGGATTAGAATGAGGTTCCTCAGAGGCATAAGGATGAGGTAAGGCAGATGATCCAAGTAATATTACCAACAAGCATATAAAATCATTTTTTTATTGTTATGTTGCCTTATCAATCTAAAATGAATATATTTTAATTTTATAATTTATTAACCAATTGCAGAAGAAGTTTGAACTTAAAGAAAAAACTTAAGGATTTGGTCATGAGAAATCTTAGAGATAGGTGGAGGGCATATAGGCATAAAATGAGGTGAACTATTATGATAAGTATGAAATTAATGAAGAAAGAATTATCAATTGCCCCCTAATGTTCATTTGGATCAATAAAAAGAATTGGTTAAATATTTTTTAGTGATTTATTTGAGGTATGTTATAATATCTGGCATTTTTTATATTTCTAGTCTTTATTATTATTCTTATCTTAAATATTGCATTTATATGAATGCACAGTGCAACCTCGAAGTGGAAGAGGTAAATTAAACTGAGCGAAGCATACTATGGTTCATGTTTCTGGTTCAAAGTCTTTTGCGCAAAATCAAGAATACTTGGTAATTTCTATTTATAATTGAAACAAATTACAAGTTATATTTACATTTATGAATTTTAAACTTATAATTATTGTATATTAAAAAATAAGAAAAACAAGCATCCAGAAAAAAGGGAACCCACACGAACAAAGATATTTAGGGTCACACATCAAAGAAAGAATGGAGATGTTCCAAATGAAGATATTGCTCATGCTATTGTAAGTATTGTTGTTATATTTTTATTTAATAATAAATTTATGTATATGAAATTAAGTAAATATTTCATATTTTAATTTATATTGTAGAGAATTTTAGATGAGATAGAGATGGATGGAGAAAATTCACAAATTAGCATTGTGGGTATGGTGAATGACAAGTTCATCATAAGTTTGGTCTAGATCATAGTGGTGAATGAAAGATTGAAAATGGGGCATAGTGGGTATGTTATTTCTCAAATTCACAAACTGCATCAGGATGTTATTTCTCAAATACTTGGTCTAGAGCATAGTGGGTATGTTCAATTGTTTCGATTTGGACCAACTTCATCATAAGTTTGGGGCAAAAAAGGAGAGAATGAAAGATTGAAAATGGTGAATGACAAGTTACAATTGAAGACACAACAAAACCAAATGCAGTTGGTTATGACTTCATTGTTGGCTAATCTTGCTCAAAATGGAACTATAGACTTGTGACATATCTTACATGGTTCGATTGTAGCATCATAGGTAATTTTTTCTTAATAGATTTATTTAAAGTTTGAATTAAGTAAATTTTTTAATATCATAATTGATAAAATTATTCATACATTATTTTTTGTGTAGGGGAATAATGAGGGTGCTAGTGCTTTTGGAAATCAATCACCACAAGAACAAATTTGATGAGAAGAAATTTTAACATTATTTGAGACTAGCATTTTTTATTCAACTATTACTTTCTTTTTTTATTTAAACCTCTTATATCTTAGATTTTATGACTTGAACTTATCTTTTAGAAACCAATGAATATATATTTATATAATGGATGGTTTTAAGATTGTCTATTGATTAAATGAGCAAATGAATATCCATAATAAATTATATGTAAAATATGCTATATGGGTGTAGCATAAGTTAATTGTTAGCAACAATGAATTTAATATTGATAATAGTTTTATTGTTTTAATGCTCAATTAATTTATTGGTAACAATTAGGTTTAAATTGACTACAACTGAGTAAATATTTACAACAAACAATTAGGTTATTAATGAAAATTGGAAAGTATTTACTTACAATTATGTGATCATTAGCAACAACCGTGTTACTTGTAGATATGGTCAAATTTTCTATTAACCACAATTTGTAAATTATTTATAACAATTAAAAATATTGATAACATCAACTAAATGAATATTGGCAACCATTTGCAATTGTAACTAAATATAATACAATTTATTTGGTGACAATTGGAACAATTATTTGCCTGTTGCTAATTTAACAACAATTCATGATTACTGTTGTTAAAATTATAGGCAATAATTGCATAATTGTTATCAATTATATTGGCAACAAGTAATTTGTTTGTTATCAACAATTGGCAACAATTATATGATTTTCACTAAAAATTATTACAAAAAATGGTTATAAGCAATAATTGTTCGATTGTTGCCTATGCTTTAACAATAATTAGTTCAAATGTTTCTTATGATATATAGGCAATGATTGCATAATTGTTGTTAATACAATTGATAACAATTAATTAAATTATTTTATTAATAATTGATAACAATTATATTATTTGATTGTTTTTATTTTGTTAAGAATTGTTACAAAATATGGTTATAAGCAATAAATGATTGATTGTTGCTTATGCTTTAGCAACAATTAGTGGGCTTGTTTCTAGTGACATATATGACTATAGTTAGCAAATTGTTGCAAAAATTACTTGTTAGCTACAATCAATAGTAATTGTTCCAAGTAAAATATTTTGGGCCACAGTTGAATTTCATTGTTGCAAAAAATAATCTTAAGGACATTTATATTAGTTATTGTTATACATCGTCATTAGCAACAGTTAATTGTAATTAAAAACATTTAACCACAACACTATCGGCAATAGTTGATCCAGTTGTAATTAAAACCTTTATCAACAAACATGCAAATGTGGCTAAATGTCAATTTTTTTGTAGTGTGTCGATAAAAAAAAGTATCCACACCAAGTTAATTTTAACACATAACTACCTATAAAATGGTATCCACTCCAAATGATGCAGGCCCAATATTAATCTCTATAATTCAATTTCATAATTAAAATAAAATAATCATTGTAAGAGCATTTTAAATTACAATGTAAATCTGATTTAATTATTTAAATAAAATAAAAGATTCAAATTAGATATAACATGGGATAAGTAGTGAATCTCAAATAAAATGATATTTTTACAAAAACAAAATAATATATAGGTGTAGTTAGGGGTGAGCAAATGAATAGGTTCAACCTAGAACTTGGAACCGACCCTACCCAATCTATTATCAGGTATGGTTTGGTTCCAAATTCTTGGAATCAACCACCACCTAGATTGTTTCCAGGATTTGAGGGCTTATCTTATCTGAAGTGACCTAAAGAATCAACTTTGATTGCCTTTGGTTGACCTCTGTGGAATTAGGCTTGAAACCAAACTTTCCTTGAAATAAATCCCAAAATATTTTGAGGATGTGAACATTTGAACCAAAACACTCATGTTTACAAAAACCATGGTCTCACTTGACAATTGAGTTACTTAGTGAATTGATAATTTTCTTCAGTCTAATATTTGAAGGTGTATGATACATAATGTAAAAGGTAATATTTACGAAGTTTAAATAATAATGATAAGTTTTGAACTATATGTCAGTATATTATGATAATCTATAATTTACTTATTTTAATCAATAAGGGTAATATAAGTTTTGAACTAATCAATAGTATTTATTGATAGTAATATAAATTGATTATAACATTATCAATGATATAATTTGTAATTATATTGCATTCATAATTAATATTAATTTATAATATTAATTATATAAATTGATTATAACATAACATAGAGACTTGACAAGCTATATAGACCAAATGATCTTCAGTTAAAGCCTCCATGATAAGTGAAAGGAGAGAGGTCTGTGTATGCACATGATTAAGATTGCATCCATGATGAGCCATGATATGCACCACCTTGTTGAAGTCATGAGGAATATAACGAACTAGGTAATGGGAGATATGTGATAAAATTTTTCTACACTCTACTATCAATGACATGATACGCCAAGGAGGGGAAGTGTTCTCCAACAAAGAAGTGATAACTTTTGAAGCATCACCCTCAATCTAAATCTTTATCCAAATGAAGAGAAATAATAAAAAACAAAGCTTCTGACAAAGCCATAGCCTTACCTAGTCACCTTCTACAAGTGACCTTGCATTAATGTTCAAGGACCAAGCATAGATCATAAAATCATTGTGATCTCTCAAAATGAAGTCAGCTCTTGCCTTAGTCTCCCTATAGGAAGCGTTGAAGTTTAATAATTTCAGCCATCTCATTAGGGGCCTAATCCATTGGTTTGTTTCATGTCTATAAAGAATTGAAGACAAAAAACACACCTCATAGAGAGATAGATAGATAGATAGATAGATAGATAGAGAGAGAGAGAGAGGGAGAGAGAGAGAGATTCTATGGGGATGTAGGACACTACTTCATTGATAATTCTATGGGGATCAAATCTTAATTCCTCCACAACTAACTAGCGTATAGCCTTCCAAATATGCCATATAATAATGGCACACTTAAGCCAAAGTTGACAAAGAGTCAAGAGCCAAGGGAGCATAAATACCAGCCCAATAAGAAATCCAATTAGAATAATTGTGCACCTTGTACAAAAACTCCAAAGGGGTCCAAGCCAAACTTTTTTAATAGCCTCATAATGAAAATAGATGATTGATTGATTCCTCATTTATAATTCTTAATGTTAAAAAACACGACTTATAATAACATATATAGCAATCTAATTTGATTTTTTATTGTTATGGTTTTTTTATAGAATAGATTATTATTTTTAACTTGAATAAAGAAAGAATAGGTTCCATGAGTAGACTTTGCGATCAACCCTAAAAATGCCAAGGCTTGAACCCTCCATGTAATTGATCATGATAAAGTATGTTATAATTCCAAAAAACCTAAAATTGATTATTGATCCAAATATAGGTTAGAGGTTCTACCATGGAACGGAACTGAACCAATTCATGCTCACCCATAAGTGTTGCTGTTGAGTCCAGATCTCCTGTTAATAAAATACATTCCAACACTTTACTAACATGATCTCACAATGCACATTTCATACATGGCATTTTCGGTCTAACAGTGAGATGTTGGTAGGGTGTTGGGACATGTTTTGTTGGTAGAGATCCTAACTCGTAGTTGTCTGGTTGGTTGGTGGGGGGGGGGGTCTAACGGTGTGATGTGTGGTATTATCATGTTGGTAGGGTTTTGGGACATGTTTTTGTTGGTAGAGATCTTAACTCGTAGTTGTCTGGTTGGTTGGTGTGGGGTGGGGGGAAGGGGTTTCATTCTCCAGCGTCTGGCCCAACTGAGATTGTTACTACTCACGAGGTTCCTGTCACAATTTCTTTTCACAATACCCGTGCATTGTACGGGTCGAGACTAGTGTTTATCATAACTCTAAAAACCGAGAAGCAGTTTAGGGTTCCGTCGAGCGCTGAAGTGGTGGAGATTTGCATTTGCCGATAAAGGAGAAGTTGAGATGGGAGGTCTGAGCTTCGAGGCTTGGATGTGGAGCGCTGGATGCTTCATATAGAGTTACAGGTACACTATTTTTTTTTCCCTGCATTAGTCTTCAAACTTCTTCTTCTGCCGCCGCAGCTACTTCAAGAAAACAGGGGTCCCTCCCCTCGTAGTTACAGTTTGTGCTTCACCTGGAATTTGGAAAACATATGCTTTCTGTTCCTTGGAACATGAGATGACTGGTTGTTAGTATCCATGATGTTTTGATTGTTGTATATGTGTTTCTGTTATGGGATTCATGTGAATTGTGAATTGTTACTTACAAATTACTTAGTAGGAAGTGATGTATTAACGGATGATGGCATTTTTATGACTTATTTCATGGTTTGATTATCGTTTTTTTATTTGAAAATGATAGTTGTATTAGAAAGTGCGTTAATTGAAAACACGTTTGACTTTATTGTTTAGTCTCCATTTCTTTCTAATGCTGGTTTTCAGATTCTTCCTTGCTCTTATTATCATTGATTGATTATCAATTTTAGATTTGAATTTGATGCTGCTATTATTAGTAAGTGTGTTTATCGAGAACATGCTTGACATGACTGTTCAGTCTCATTTTTCTTTCCAATGCTGGTTTTCAGATTCTTCTTTGCTCCGAGGTTTCCTTATCTCGGGTCCATGGACCAGGTAATAGATCTTGTTCTTGCAGTTTGTCATTCATTGGCCTTTTGGTTGCCTTCATTGTGTATTTGTGTTCTAACGTTTGTAAGTCTGGCAGTATGAGAAAGTTGAGAAGATTGGAGAAGGAACTTATGGTGTGGTTTACAAGGCTCGTGACCGTTTGACAAATGAGACCATAGCTCTTAAAAAAATCCGACTGGAACAGGAAGATGAGGGGGTTCCAAGCACTGCAATAAGAGAAATATCCCTTTTGAAAGAAATGCAGCATGGAAACATAGTCAGGTCACTCTAGCAATCCCATGTATCTGTATTAGATTTAGAGGTTGAATAGAAATACATTGTTTCTTTGTTTTCCATGGCATACAGTCATTACTTTATGGTTGGCAGGACGTTGATTTGTTGCTTCCCATATTATTATATATCAACAATGATATCAATATATTGAAAGATAAATTATGCTTCACTTTTGATTTATACTATCTCAAAGAGATTTGTTGATCTGAAAGGGCTCTCTAGACCATTATAGGAGGTTGGTGAGTCGTCTTTTATTCATTTTTTATTTTCATGGTACTTTAATCTTCAAAGCAGAGACAAGAGATAAACCGATATGAGTTTTATATTCTAATCTAAATGCTGTACACCCTTACTTTATCAGAAAAAGAAAAACTAGAGATGTGCATTATGTAGCAGGTGTAGAGAGAACACCCACTGACCCACATAAAAACCCAGAAGTGACTGCCATAGTGAGAATATAAAAACTATAAATGCTGCTTACTCCTTGAATTTTAGTAAGAAAACAACAGATGAAAAAATCGGGCCTAACCATTGCATGTGGCAGTGGCTCCCTTATTGGCCAGATAATCTGGTTCTTCAATCTTGTTGTAGAAGGATGACTAAATAGAAATAGAGATCAAGAAATTGCACAAGTGTTATGAGAATCTAATCATGTTAGAGCATAATTGTTCCTCAAAGATGCATAATAACATCAACTTTTATAAGTGGAAACTTAAGATGGACAATTTGTTTGCTGAACATAAGATGGGCACCACAATTTGCCCCTTACATAATTTTTGTTTATAATGCTAAGGAATAAAATAAAACAAGATACAAATAAAACAACCTCACTACTTGGAAAGCATGCATCACCTTGAATTTGCACGTGATAAAATCATAAATTCTCATGTTCATGTAAGTTTCTATCTTGGAGATCTTGGTAGGGGTTTAAGAGATTATTAACGTGTAGAAGTTTTATTGATTTTCCTGAGAAGTTCTCTTGGATTTGGGACCAGGAGATCATGGCTTTTGCATCTAGATTCTAAACCATTACTGGCAACAGCTCCTTTTTAATTTTTATTCATTGATCAATAACATGATCAAAGGAGTGGAAATTGGGGCAAACTTGGGATTGGAGACCAAGAGATACTTCGATGTGGCCTTTTCTATTACATTGGTTTGAAATCCATAACAGGGGTGGGATTGAGGAGGATGTTTCCCATAGTAGGATGAGCAAAATGGAGGGATACATTTGGAATCATAGTTGTCAAGGCGATGCCTAGGTGACAAGGCGCCCTTGGAGGCTCACCTTGCCTAATCGCAAGCAGTTTTGTACACTATGTTATAAAATACTTTTATATTCTTAATTTTTTGAGATTAAAATTATAAAATATACATTATTAAACTAAAATATTCATTTTGTGTGTATTGAACCCTCAAAGACTTTAAAACCTTAACCAATAAGTAAGGAGGAACTTAAAATTTTGTCTAATCAACACATTTTTCTTCTTCTTCTTTTCCTATAACAAAAATAAGCATTCAGCCCCTATTTTTTTGAATTTTCTTTTCTTTCTTCCTTTTCTTCTCATGAAGCTATACTTTTCTTATGAAAATTATGTATAATTATTAAGGAAATATAATTATGGAAACTAGGCAACTACCCTAGGATATATGTTTTTTACTTAAAAAAATCCATTGCCTAGGTGACTAGGAGACAAGGCGCCCCCTATTGCATAGCCTTGCCTTGGCGCCTTGAAATCCATGTTTGGAATCTTATTTGATAAGAGAATACTACTTAGGTTAAATGGAAAATTTCATAAAACGGTTATTACATAATTTTCAAGGTGCCAAGGTGTCTCGTTGCTGAGGTGCCTGCCCACCTAGAAAATGAGAGAAATTCTGTCTCAAGCTAAGGATGTGGGGGCTATCTTCAACTGGGTTAGGAGATTAGCAAATGGGCTAGCTGACTATATGGCTGAACAGGGAGATCACTGAGATAAATTGTTTTGGGCTTAGTTGTATGATGTGGACGCGTATTGGGAGCAGCAACAACAATGATCCGGTGTTCTCATCCTATCCAATTTGGCAGCAACAGTCTTATCCATTCGGCAAATTAGATTAGACTATCTTGTTATTCCTATCTTATCTTATTAAGTTAGTAGATTATATTATCTTATCTTATTAGATTAGGATTAAGAGGGACTTATCTTATCTTATCTTATCAGTTCAGTAGGATAGATTAAGGGAGTCTTATCTTATCTTATCTTATCAATTCAGTAGGATAGATTAAGGGAGTCTTATCTTATCAGTTCAGTAGGATAGATTAGTAGGGAGTCTTCCTAATTAGCAAGGAGTCTTCCTAAAAGTAAGACTCTTATCTCTTGTAATCTCCTATTTAAGGAGCTGAGAATATTGAATAAAGGCATCGAAAATTTCAGTCAAGAAGAGAGTAAGGAGAGTTAGGTGATCTCTTGGACAAATCACCATTAGGGCGGCCAAGATAGGTTCATCAAGAGCAGGGAGGAACAAGGGAAAATAGGAGGTTTTCCCCGTGGACCGACCCGTGACGAGATCCTATTCGCGGACCCATAACATTTTGGTATCAGAGCAAGGCGTCATGGGTGATCTGGAGCAGCTGCCGTCTAGGGTCCACGAACTCGAGCACTGGCTTGTGGAGACCAGCTCGGAAGTACGGGAAATCAAGGACGAAGTCAGGGAGCTACGACGTCTGATGGAGTTATTCCTTTCTAGCAAGGAGAGGAACACAGAAGGGGAGGCAGCCACTAGCGGTCGCCGACCGGATTTGTCGAAGTCTTCCGGCGAGCAATAGATCGTCAACCAGGGGGCCGCGGTCATTCCCAAGTACAACAGGTTGGAATTTCCATCGTACAACGGCAACAGAGATCCCTTGGGTTGGCTGTACCGGTGCGAGCAGTTTTTTCGCAATCAACGGACAGACGACCGAGACAAGGTAAGCCTAGCCGCCTTTCACCTAACGGAGGAAGCGCAACTCTGGTTCTATCGATTGGAACAGGAAGAACCCGGGCTCAGTTGGACCCAGTTCAAATCCTACTGCCTTCTTAGGTTTGGGCCCCCACTGACAAGCAACCCCTTAGTGAACTGATCAACCTCAAACAGACAGGAACGGTGGCTGAATACCAGCGCCAATTCCAGACCCTCCTTGCCAGAGCAGGTTCGGTATAATCGGACCAGCAGGTAGACATGTTCACTGCAGGGTTAGCAGAACCCTTGAGGGTGGATGTGGAGATGCAACACCCCCCCAACCTGGTCACAGCCATGAATATAGCTCGCGCCTTCGAACGCAAGCTACAACTCATCCGCGGAACCTTCAGTATGGGGCGACCTCCATCAGCATGGGCATCCCCGGAACCACTCGGAATGGCTTCATATTCAGCAGCCAACCAAGAACGGAAGCCACAGACGAGCAACAATTTCAGATCAGCATCCAGTGTGCGGAGCAGCGTCGTTGCACCCCCTATTAAGCACTTGTCTAGGGCTGAGATGGCGGAACACAGGGCGAGGGGACAATGTTTTAATTGTGATGAACTCTACTCAGCAGGGCACAAGTGCAAGAGACTTTTCTGCCTCCTGGTGAAACAAGAGGAAGATGAGGATGAACCTTCTTCATTGGAACCCGATCCAGGAGGGCAAAGTCATTCCACCTATCCGGGATTCCCTTGACTGTGTTTCAAGACACCCATCCTGAATTTGAGCTTGAGGACAAGCTCGGAGTCCAGGAGGGGAGTAATGATGTGGACGCGTATTGGGAGCAACAACAACAATGTTCTGGTGTTCTCATCCTATCCAATTCGGCAACAATAGTCTTATCCATTCGGCATATTAGATTAGACTATCTTGTTATTCCTATCTTATCTTATTAAGTTAGTAGATTAGATTATCTTATCTTATTAGATTAGGATTAAGAGAGACTTATCTTATCTTATCAGTTCAGTAGGATAGATTAGTAGGGAGTCTTCCTAATTGGCAAGGAGTCTTCCTAAAAGTAGGACTCTTATCTCTTGTAATCTCCTATTTAAGGAGCTGAGAGTATTGAATAAAGGCATCGAAAATTTCAATCAAGAAGAGAGTAAGGAGAGTTAGGTGATCTCTTGGACAAATCACCGTTAGGGCGGCCAAGATAGGTTCATCAAGAGCAGGGAGGAACAAGGGAAAACAGGAGGTTTTCCTCATGGACCGACCCGTGATGAGATCCTATTCGCGGGCCCATAACATTGTAATTGCTGTTATTGGATTTATGGTGTATGGATTCCTATCCATTAAACTTGTAATCTTTTTTTCCTCAATCAATGAAATCAGTTGCTTATTCAAAAAGGGACTAAGTGTTGAGAGCCTAGGTCCTGGTAATGGCCTGTTGTAACTATAAAAACTATTGTTTCTCCTTTAGGTGTTGTAGCATCGGTTGTTGCACCCTAATATTTTAAAATGCATGGGAGGCATATGCTTGGAGGTGCTCCTCCAGGCTAGGTGTCCCTAAAACGCCCTAAGGTGCATGCTAGAGGTGTTTATGCCTTTGCGGCGTATGCCTCATGCATCTTGTGCATGCCTCATACAAAAAGAAAGAAAAGAGGAAAGGGAAGGGAATGAAAAAGAAAGAAAGTAACAAAAGAAAAAAAAAGAGAAAAGGAAAGGGAAGGGACACTCACTCACTTCACTCGCTCGCCTCTGCTTTGACAGGAACCCCCCCCCCAAGTTTATCTAGTGTTATGCATCTTCATTCTTTCTTAATACAAACCATCTTCATAAAAAGAAACAAGGAAAAACAAGATGTGATCCTCCTTTCTCTTCTTCTTCTCCCTCCTCCTTTCTCGCCTCTTAAGGGGGCTTTGTTCCTGGGAGGCTTACACCTTTTGCATTTTAAATCATTGGTTGCATCCTTGTGCATATCCTTAATTAGGTCCACATATCTATTTAGGACTCTTCTTTTGCAAAACCAACCATATTATCTTCCTAGGGACTCTATCATACACTTTTTCTAGATTAATGAATACCATATGAAAATCTCTTTTCTTCTATTTGAACTTTTTTTTCCATCAATTATCTTAATAGAAAGATACACCCTAGGAATTGAGATGGAGAGAGGAAAGTTCGTTTAGATAGTGTGATGGAGGAGGAGCTTGAAGGTTGAGGCAAAGATCTTTGTCTTCGAAGAAATCAAGATTAAGGGCTAAACACATTAAAGATTAGAGAACTGAAGACAACCACTGGTGGTAGTAGAAGAAGTGATTGCTTGACTCAAAGATTGTTTAGAGGGAGCTATCTTGACCAAGTGGGAGTGCAAATGGAAGAAAACAATGGAAACTGGAGGAAGGAGATATGTGATAGAAAGGAAGAGTAATACTAAAGGTAGATTTGTAGCTCTGTGGGACTTTTTTTGGAAAAGGGAGGAAATAACTCATGTGCATTCCTAAAGTAAAAAGAAGCGTAAGTTGAAGAGAAGTAGTCCAGGTGATATGGGTTATTGCAGAACCTGAGGGAGGAGCAGAAGACTGTAGAAGATGCCCCAGAACTGTTAAAAGCAAACTCAAACAGGGAGGCTCTTGTGATGGGATAGATCATGAGGCTAACAAGTTTCAATGGTTTGATTAAAATGGTGATCAATCAGGGTAGGGGTAGTTGAGAGAAGTTGAGAGTGATCATGACTAAGGAAGAGCTTGACAATTGGAGACTGTTAGGTGAATCTATTAGCAGGGGTTTAAAGTTGAAGGGATCCATTATGCTAACTCCATTTGATAGAAGAAGGCTGTCTTGATGAGAAGATGGATTTTGATGTGTTAACGATTCACATGCATGCAGGACAAGTGCTGATTTTAAGATGGCGTCCTTGCTCCAACTCTAAGGATTTTTTTTTTTTTTTTCCATGAGAAAAGTATAATAGTTAGGCTCCTTAGTCTACCATTTCATCTATGGCAAAAGGAAACCTTAGAGTTGATAGGATCAATTTGTGGAGGAGGCTTGAAGGGGCTCTTCTTGAATGACCTACACTCAACAACAATGTAGCTAGAATCCATTCCTAGGAAGGCTGAGTTATTCTTCGATGGTTTGTCTTTTAATGTTTGGTTGGTGACCTTCGTCAAAACAGTGCTTTGTAAAGAAGGTTGCAAGCAGGAGGACAGAAGGGTTGAGGAAGGTGCATTATGTGGCGAAAACTACGGATAGGGGTAAGAAGAAAATGGAAGTTAAAATTCTGGACAGGGGAAAAGAAGTGCACCAAACTACTCTCTTTGGCTTCTATTCAAAAACTAGTCAAAAAGCATGTGGTAGATTTTACATGCAAGTGTTGATAGGTGGTTAACCTAATAGTGGGGTGGGTGCGAAGGAACTCAGTGGGGACAATGTATATGAACCGACTCGAGTTGACCTGGGGGAACCACTTTGGTTGAGGCTAGCATTTGGCAACTTAAAGCCATAGGTGAGGAATGATGGGCCTGGGCTGACTTTGGGAAAAAAAAGGTTGGACCCAAATATTAGTAGTAGGCCTCTTGAACTTAGAGAGGCACACACTGTAGTTAGTAAGCACATGAGCTGACCTCTTCCAAAGCCTTGATGATAGACTCTACAAATGATCCATCATTGTCCAGCCCCAATCCTAACAACCATCACAAGGCTTCTGTTGTTTTGAGAACGATTAGGTTGGAATGGAACCCACTTGCCTTTTACTTAAAAAAAATGGAAACCCACTTGCTCAGATAACTCTACCACACCTGAGTGTCTGAATCCGAGGTATAAAAGTAGGGCAGAAGATGAGGAAGGAGACAAGGGCTGGGTATCCATGTTAGATGGAAGTGATGAAGAAAATCGAGAACCTTCAAACATTTGTTGATAGTAGAAACCTGCTAAATTATTAGGAGATGCAGTCATTGGAACAGTGATATTGTTCGTGGAAGCTTCTCCGATTAACTCTAGTAGGAAGGATGTGGCTACCACTTGCAACAGGACTTCTAGTTTAGGAGAGGTGAGTTGCTTGGTAACCCTGGAGAAGGTTAGTTCACACCCAAATCATGATAAAAAAACAGGGTATACGTAATTGGGACAGAAATGTCAAAGCTTGTTAAGGATACCAACAGTCATGGGGCAGAACAGGTGGAGCTTTCCAAAGCACCTCCTCCCATCCTCCTTTGCACAGTCAGTGATGGACCTGGTTCACCAGTTGCTGAAGCTCCTACAGTCAGCTTGCCCCTTAACCCTCCTCCTAAAGGTATTAATGCCCCTTTTTCTTTGCAATTTCTAACATTGGGTCTCAGACAGGTATGGAAAATTTTCATTAAGTCTTTATTCAACTAGTTGAATAAGACTGTTGGGTTTCCTCACAGTAAGATATAGAAAATCCTAGTCCCATCACAGGTAACTTGTATGATCTGGTCAGCCTATTATGAAAATGTCCTCTCAAGGGATAAGCATTTTAGTAGGGTATGTTTTTTTTTTTTTTTTTTTTTTTGATCAGTAATCAAAGTAGATTTCATTACTTAGAGAAAAAAGATAATACAGAAACATGGGAAGCCTCGGCTACCAACAATAGAATACATAGACAAATTGGTGATCAGTCTCACAATTAAGCCCAGAAGCACTCTGCTCTATTTACCCCTTGCTTTGCTAGATGGTCAGCTAAGCCATTTGCTGACCTAGGAGCCCATTGAAATATCAGCTGCATATCCCTTGAGAACCTCTTGAAATGTTTGAATTTGTTTTTGAAAAACCAAGGAATCTTCTCGTTCTGCTTTAACCAACTTATTACTATTTTGGAGTCGCCTTCAACTATTAGCTTCCGAAACCCCATTTCCAAAGATTTCTGCATCCCATAAAGTACTGCCTTCAATTCTGCTGTTACAGAGTTGCACACTCCAATGGGACCTGAGTACAATCCCAAAATCACTCCGCTTTCATTCCTTAGAACCCCTCCAATTCCAGAGGGCCCCGGGTTCCCAAAACTACTTCCATCGAAATTTAATTTCAGGAAACCTACCTTTGGGGGTTCTCAGTCCTTTAGTGTCTTCCGCTTAGCTGAAGTTGAGGCTGCAATTGTTCTCCAGTTCCTTAATATATCATCAATAGAGAAATCTGAGAACAACTCCCAAGTCTTTATCCAGAAGGCCACTTTTGCCATGGTCCCTTCAATTAATGCTTCCTTGCTTATTTTCTTTTCCTCAAATATACGCTTACTTCTCCCATAGGGTCCATATTGTTGCTGCTCTTGTGCACCTCCACATCAGTCTTTCCCTCCTTTTTGGCCAGCTGAAAGTGGATCTATCAAACAACCTGTCCAATCTGTCTGGAGTATTCCACCTGCACCCATAAAGAGAAAAGAACCGATCCCAAATACCACAAGCAAATGGACAGGAAATGAACAGGTGAAGAGCAGATTCACCATTGGATTCACACAAGCAGCACCAATTTGGGGAGAGGCACCATCCAGGTCTCTTCCTCTGTAAAATATCACAAGTGTTGATTGCACCATGGAAGACCTCCCAACAAAAAGCACTCACTTTGGGGGGAATCGGATGACACCAGATCTCTTTGATTGGAAAGGGAGCAATTGGTTGAGAAGGCACAGACAACGACTTGAAAAAAGAAGCACGACTGAAAACCCCAGAAGGATGTAGAGTCCAAATTCTATCATCTTGTTTACTTAGGTCTGGGAAAACCCCTTCAAGAATGTGTAGAAGGTTTGAAACAAGGCCTAACTCAGTGTCCCTCACATTTCTATGATAACCTAGATTCCACCCAAGCCCATTATCTGAGGGAGAGGGGAGCAGAAACTCAGAAAATGGCTTACCCTTGAGAGCAGAAAGGGTGAACAAAGAAGGGAAAGAAACCTTTAAAGGGGCTTCACCCACCCAAAGATCCTCCCAGAACTTGATCTTGTTACCTTGAAGATTTGGACTCTACATCCTTCTGGGGTATGTTAATATACAAACATGGTTGTGTCTTTTGCCATCAGGAGCTAGAAACCATAAAGTGCATATTCATTCACTGCCCTCTCTGCCCCTCCCATCTCCCTGCTCTTTGTGCATTTCTGTCAATTGTTGAACCTAAACTGGTGCCTTCCAAGAACTATAATTGAGTTACTGGAAGGGTGGAAAGTAAATGGTTTAAACTTGAGGGGCAAACCACTTTGAAGCATCATCCCTCTGGTCATCTTCTGGACTATTTGGACAGAAAGGAATGCAAGAATTTTTGAAGGGAAAATCTCATCTGAAGATTTGGTGCTTTGAAGGGCCCTTGCTACATTCTACTCATGGATGGCAGCACAGAAGAAATTCAGAGATGTTGCCCATCATGGCTTGTTTGAACCATCTCTTTCGTTTGGACAATTTTTTCAGCAGCATGACAGATTATTGTTGATTTTTATTTTTTTGTGGCATGTCACATGGGCGTGCTGCTCTATATTTATTATGCCGTGCCTGCTGTATAGAACCTTACTGTACATGGCCTAAATACATGGGATCTTGCTGCTCTTTTGGGTCTTTTGGGTTTACACACATAATAAATATATTTCCTATTTCAGAAAACCATCATTCTTGTAGGAGAATCCAAGTTTTTGTAAGTGGCTTTTAACCAGAAATAAATGCCCCAAACCCACCATGATGTTGAAGCTTTTTTGGTAGTCAGACAAACATTACTATTAACTATTAGGGATATCAGAGTTAAACATCTGTTCCAACCATTCTGGTGGTTTAGACCACCACACATGAAACCTAAGAAAAGATTTAGCTTGCTGGGCCATACAGTGTGCCACAGAATGAGAAATATATACAAACATATCGCTATAAAAAAGCCTAAGACAATCTCTAATTTGGCCCTCCACATCTAAACAAACTAAGTCAATGACTCAGAAAAACCATTCAAAATGTGGATAGCATTCAAGTAGTCAGACTCCATCTGGACTGATCTCCAAATTGCTTCCCCAGCAAAAAGCAGACTTCAAAAGGGCACCCGATTCAGCTTCCAGATAATCAGCCACATCACCCAACAAACCACCTGCCACAGAAATAAATGCATTATTATCTACTGCATAAAGACCAAAAAGACCATTTATAAAAAAAAGATCAAAGAAACCTTTACTATTGGCCATGACTCCTGCATCACATTTAATACAACTACCAGTAGACCTATTAGAATTGCAAACAAGATTTGAACTCAATCTTACACTTCCCAACATATCAGACTCATCAGAAACAATAGAAGAGAAGATATTGGAAATATGTGAAACCATCCACATCACGGGTTTATGCTTTTCATTAAGAAACATCCTCATTTCTAGTATACCAAATATAATAAAAAAGTAATTGCAATCCAATGAATCAAAATTAAAAAACACATAACATCAACTCACAATAAAAAGTAATTGCAATCCAACCAACACATCACGCCCTTTTTATTTACTTATGACAGAATTGAAAAAATTCAACGACAGAACCAAAATTAAGACTATTAAAAACAAAATTCCATGGACTAGCAAACAGGCTGCTCGAGCCAACTCAAAATAAACGAACAGATGAGGAACAGGCTTCATCTGTTCCACACAAGGAACAACACAGGTCCCCAATAGTTCCCCTCTTTGCAACTAAAGGTCTAGTTTTCATAAACTGTCTACAAACCCTCCATATAAAGAGCTTAAATCAAAGAGGGATTTTCATCTTCCTTATTTTGTAGGTTGACAGTCCAATGGAACCACATCAAGCTTATCTTCATTAAAATAAAACTGCTTAACTGTAAACTTGCCTTCAGAGTTTAAGACCCAAATGATTTTATCATCATTCCTTTGGGCAAAAACATTAGTATTAACAATATCCTGCGCATCCTCTGGAAAAAAAACCCTTGTTCAAATTATCCAACTACCTTGATCTTCAATAAAATCTTAACACGCATGTTTCTCATATCTTTATTTGGGGGTCCTATTTGGGGCTTAAATTTATTATTCTTGAAGATCCAAGTATGATTCCATACATTCGAACTAGATCTAGCATACACCAGAAAACCAAAATTATTAAGCTGAGACACAAGGGACCTCCCAATGCTGCTTTAACCACCAACCTGGAGGCTGAACTGTTTTTGCCTCCAGGTTGCAGGTCAGCAGTTTGACCATCCTGGTTGGACAGGTCAGACTGTGATACATTGGCATATTATATATACATACATATATGTATAAACATGTATTATATCAATTAAATAATATATAATTGTATTCTAGACGTAAAGTTCAAACATCACTTATAGAGGCTTTTGTAAAGATCAAAACATCAGCAAACAAAAGATGAGAAACCACAGGGAGCATTCTACAAATCTCGATACCATGAATTTTATTGTCCAACTCAGTCTTAATCATAACCTAGATAAACCTTCCATGGACCAAACAGAAAGATAAGGAGATAGGGGATCTCCTTGGTGCAAACATCTAGAGGGAACAAACATACCCTTAGGACTGCCATTGACTAAAACAGAAAAACTAATTGAAGACACACTCCAAAACTAATTGACACCCACTCGTTACAAAAACCTAGATTAAATAATCCCACTCAAGACTATCATATGCTTTAGAAATATCTGACTTTAACAGCCATATAACCACAACCAGATATCCTTTTCTTCATAAAATGAACAAGTTCTTGCACAATTACAATATTATCATGCATCAGCCTTCCTGGAACAAAAGCTGCCTGAAAGGGAGAAATACAATTCTAAATCTTCAATCTGTTAGCCACCAGTTTAGTTAAAATCTTGTTTAATACATTACATAAACTGATTGGTCTAATCTTTGATTGAGGAAGGATTAGCATTCTTATTCATAAAAAAAAGGATTAGCATTCTTGGGGATTAAATTTATAAAAGTATGCCTTTTTTTGATAAGTATAAAAGTATGTTTTTTTTTCTTTTTATAATCTTTTTATTTTTATAAAACTCACAAACATATTGATAAATATCCTCATTTCATTCCAAAATTTTTGGTATATAAAAGCTGGAAACCATTTGGTCCAAGCACATTTGAACTTCCAATAGAATTCACCACTTCCAGAACCTTCTCCATATCAGGCACAGTCATTAACATCTCATTGTCAACCTCAAATGTAACCAACTCAAATAAACTAGGGATAGGCTGAAAATCACCAACCCTCTTAGATTCAAAGAGATCTTTATGGTAATTAACCAAAATATTTGCACTATCTTCATCATTACTAAACCATCTTCTCAGGCTTATCAAAAAAAAAAAAAAAATCATTCCCAAGTCATCATTTAACCAATCAATCCAATCCCTTTTCCTTCTAATGATAATAGATTTATGAAAAAAAAACTTGAATTCCTATCACCAAGGTTGAGCTAAAGCTTCCTGGACTTTTGCTTACAAAATATTTCTTGCTGAATTAACACTTTCTCTTTTACTTTAATCAATTCTCGAATTTGATCATCAATGTAATCATTTTGATCCTGGTCTCCAGTTCAGCAATTTTATCCTCAGCCCACCTCAATTTCTGATCAATATTCCTAAAATTTTCAAAATTCCATCTACAAAGCTGATTTTTAATCCCATATAATCAAGTTCCAAAATATTGATACACCCCATTATGCCGAAAGGGTATGTAGCGATAGATTTGATACTTCGAACCTTGTTTTTTTTCAAAATTTCAGCTTGGGCCCATTTTTATGTGTTTTAATTATTAAAAGAGGTTTCCTAAAAACACCTTAAAATAGGTGTATTGGAACCTAAAAGATACGAGTTGAACCTTGCATCTAATTTAATTTCAATTCTAGAACCAGCATAACTATTTATGTTTTATTTCTAGCAATTATAATATTAATACATTCATTTTCCTCTAACCACATATCGAAAAATCTGAAAGGTTCAGGTTTTGAAACCAAACCAGAACCCATGGAAACAAAAATGGCTTTGATCTGATCTTCTAAAAGCGAAAACTGTGGGTGTCAGATTAGGGAACAAAGTCAAAAGCTCTTCATACAAGAAAGCTCTATCTAATTTCTTCCTAACACACACATTTGATTTCTTCCCATTAATCCAAGTATTCTTACCCCCTTTAACATTGTGTTAAGAATCCAGCAGGCCAAATTGAGGGTAAGCCCGGGACACAGAGCAATCAGGGCCACAGCGGGCCCAGTATTCACGAGACCGGCTCTCCAATCCAAGTCTCAAGCCACACCGAGCTTCGCTGGTATGTTTATGTAAGATGGCCATGTCAGCCAACTAACTGAGACTTGATGGGGCCCTTAGACGTGAGCCTATACTCTCTGTTGTAACAAACTATAGAATTATGTTGAATGAGAAATTGGGTCATCAAACTCCTTAAACAGAATTTCCCCCCTCTTCTTCTCTCGTCTTTCTACTCTCCTTCCTTTTCCCTCTCTTCTCTGAATTAAGTCAACTTGCAATCAGAGCATCAGAGTTAGGTGGAGCCTAACACATTAACTAGTACATGATTAAAACAGTCAATCAGATCATTCAGAATATACTCATATCTATTCAAAACAAAAGGATATATAAACATATCATCATCACAATCATCAATAGAAACCGTACTCAGACTTCAATTAAAGCCCATGGTGGTGAACTTGCAACCTGTTGAATCTATACTATATTCTAAAATGCTGTTGTCCACGTCAGATTGCTCATATTGCTTCCCAACCCTTTTAGAATTTTGTGGGTTTTCTGAATTTTTAAAAATATAAAATTAATTTGGGGCTATTTAAGTTCACCCACAGCTAATTCAGTTAGGAAACTGAATGTAATGTGGGCATCTTTTTAAAATGCGATGCACGGGTCTCTTCTAGTTGAATACTACATCCTCTTGGCTGATGTATCTGTATTGAGAGGATCTTCTATTTTGGTTTGATTTAGTTTTTGAGCTTGGTGTGTTGTGTATTTTATTGCAACTTTTTTGCTTCTTGTTAATGACGAGTTAATTGATTCTATCTAACAGGTTGCAGGATGTAGTTCACAGTGAAAAACGCTTGTATCTTGTTTTTGAATATCTGGACCTGGACTTAAAGAAGCACATGGATTCTTGTCCAGAGCTTGCAAAGGATCCACGTTTAATTAAAGTGCGTGATATGCCCTCCCCTCCCTTCTAGATATTCATGCAGTTCTATAGGAAGACATACTTGATGGGTCTTCAGGGTTTAGCTGCTACACTGAGACATTCTGGAACCATTTCCCCAAGAGGATTATATTTCTTGATAAAATTCTAGGAGGATTCATAACTGATTTTTCATTTTAGTTTAGCATATTTGATTGCATTTCTTTACAATAGACCAAATGTTGAATTGGTGATGAGGCTAAAGTGTAGTTTAACTTCATTAATTGACTTTCGTCCTGTCTTGCAGCTGTTTCTATATCAAATTCTTCGTGGAATTGCTTATTGCCATTCCCATAGAGTTCTACACCGAGATTTGAAACCTCAGAATTTGCTTATAGATCGTCGTACCAACGCTTTGAAGCTTGCAGACTTTGGATTAGCCAGGGCATTTGGTATTCCTGTTAGGACATTCACTCATGAGGTATCAACTAGAGGTCCAGTTGAAATTTTGAATTTTCTCTTCAATGGCATCTTATTATTATTCTTTATAAATACAAATCTCATCCTTTGATTCCTTTTTTTACCCAGCATTGTGAGTTCTAAGAAACTGTATAGGCTATTTACTCATTCAACCATTTTGCTCAGAAAGGAATTTTTAAAGGATTAAGTTATATCTATAAAACTGTATAGGCTATTTATACTTGCCTCTCTGTAACAACTAAGGGGGTGTTAAAAGTACTAGTGTTGTTAGGTGGCAGGGTATTATAATCATTTAATATTGTTTTAATTCAAGGAGGGTATTTATCTAAATGTACTCTGTTGAATAAAAGATACATATACTTGATATATACACTTGGTTGGCTGGTGGGTGAGAGTTGTGTGGTATATATATATATATACACTCTCTTCTTCTCTCTACTATACTTCTGCTAGGGGTGAGCATTATTCGGTTAAAACCGAATTACCGAACCGGAAATTTTGGTTTTGGTTTCTTTTTTGTTCTGTTTTTTTGGTTTTTGGATAATTCGGTTCGGTTAATTTGGTTTTTAGCAATTTCAGTTTTCAGTTTCGGTTTTCAGATTTAGAAATTCAGTTAACCAAAAAAACCGAATTAACTAAAATTCATTATATAATATATAATATTTAATATATAGTATGCTATATATTTATATATTAATATATTATATATAATGTATTATAATGAAATTAAATTTCATAATATATATTATAGGTTATAATATATAATATTATATATTAATTAAATTCTGTTTTTAACCAAAATAACCGAAAACCGAACCAAAATTTTCAGTTCGGTTATTTTGGTTTTATTGTAATTCGGTTTCGGTTCGGTTTGGTTTTCATTTTTTTATTTCGGTTTATTCGGTTTGGTTTTTAACTGAATAAACCGAATGCTCACCCCTAACTTCCGCTCTTTATTTCTTCTTTCTTTTTCTGCTCCGGGTTACTTCAATGGTATCAGAGCACTGTTAGTGACCTGGATTAATCTCATTCACCTATTCTTTTCTGCTCCTCCTCCTTTGGGTACAAAAAAGATTTTGCGGCAAAGCTATTATAGATCTTGGCTGAACTGAGACAACTGTATATTGGGTTGTGGTAAAATTGTTTATGGTGGTTTGATGAGCCCCTCTAATCAATAGTTCGAAGAGGGTTGTGGTGGTGTTTCAAGTGATTGGTGTTGTGAATGTGGAAAACCACAAATGATCAGTAACAAGGTAATGCTCTCTGCATGCTTCTTGAATTGTGAGAGGTGGGCAGCATTAGATAGTTGGTAGTTAAGTTATTGTGAAGTTGTGGTGTTCACAGAAAGTCCTAGCAGCTTTTTATGCTATGAAGAGTGCTGATTTATGTTAATCTGATGATATTATAGTAACTTGTGGTTATAGTCTTGAATTTTGCCTACAGGGTGTTTGTTTAGTGCCTTTAGTGTGGTTAGCAAGCTGCAATCTTTTGATTGGCTGATTATTTGTTAGAAGGTTATCTCGA
Source organism: Nelumbo nucifera (assembly GCF_055504915.1). Taxonomy (NCBI): domain Eukaryota; kingdom Viridiplantae; phylum Streptophyta; class Magnoliopsida; order Proteales; family Nelumbonaceae; genus Nelumbo; species Nelumbo nucifera. Next base: position 46,910,172 of record NC_142652.1, read on the forward strand.
GATAAAGTAGAGAGATGGTGGCTAAGGTGGCGTTTGATTACACCTTTTAGATGTCTGATGTCTGAAAATTTTGCTTTTCAGACCCCACCAATGTTTGGGTTTAGGTCTGACTAGAGGATCTGAAACACAAATTCCGATCTGAAATGGTAAGACCAGGTTTCCCGTCTTACCAAAATCAGACGCATTTATTGTTATTTAAATAATGAATAATATTGTTTATTTATTTTCATAAATAATAGCATTTATTAATAATATCTATTTAATAACATTATTTAGTAACAATAATAATATTTATTTATAAATAATAAAAGCTACTTAAATAATATTATAAATATTATTTCATAATATTAAAAATATTATTTAATAATAATGAATATTAGTATGCAATATTTATTTTTAGTTATTTAATTAATAATATTATTTTTTATTTGTTTAAAGAATAATAGTTAATATTGATATTTATTTAATATAATCTAATCATAATAATAAATCAGTATTGTTATTATTAATTAATAAATATATTTATTTATTTATTTAAATAAATAATAATATTATTAATAATAATTATTTAACAATAATAGTAATAAAAATAATATTATTCTAAAATAATAAATGATTTCATTTTAATTTAAATAAATAATAATATTTAGTATTAATATTTATATATTAATAAGAATATTTAATAATATGCTTATTAATAATAACTAAATATTTTTATTTATTATTAGTTAATAATAATAAATAAATAATATTATTAATTAAATAATAAAGAATTATTTATTTTAACGAATCATAATATTTGTTTATTAATAGAATAGTAATTTATTTAACATTTCTTTTTATTATTTATAATATTATCAAATAGGCTATTTCTAAGGGTAAAATAGCAAATGCCACAGTTTCAGATGTTGGACAATTGCTCCAACTCAAATGATCTTATCTTTTCGGAACCTTTAAAAAGCAGAAAATCATTTCTACTTTTTAGATTTCAGACCCCAATAACATGACTTTTCAGACTTCAGATTATCAAACGCCACCTAAGTGGTGATAGCAAATCTGGAATGATATTGGATTCAGAAGTGGTTGGAATGATGACATCAGTGAAACTAAATGGACAAAATAATGTACCATGGGCCAAATAAGTGGAGTCCTTTGTCAGAAAAGGGATAGCCAAGTATATTAGGGAAAAGAAGCCTAAACCCGAATCTGCAGGGAGCCTAGAATGTGTAAATCTTATGTTTCTGGAATCTGGGTATAGCCAAAGAAATACAGAATTATGTAAAGTTTTATTCTGGACAGAAACAATGTATCAAGGATTGTCCAGTTATATTAGGAATACTCTCTTCAACAAGGTGATAAGGTGCTGAGGAGTATATATCTACACAGCTACACTACAGAATTTGAGAAATGAGTTGAGTGTGTATCAACCATTATCTACAGACTTGAAGGCTCAGTGGCAGTACCCAAGTTACAAAGTATCAGAAACACAAGGTGTCTTGGGAAGGCAATTTTAAGAGATAAATAGGGATACACTTTAGCATGCATGGATATGGATGAAAAAAACAAAAATATGCATGGTGGATACACTAGGGAACTCAAATAAATCTTAAAAAATGTGTTAATGACAATAATTACAAATTATATATGACTATAATTAAGTTAATGGATGAAAAAAAAACAAAAATATGCATGGTGGATACACTAGGGAACTCAAATAAATCTTAAAAAATGTGTTAATGACAATAATTACAAATTATATATGACTATAATTAAGTTAATTAAACATAAAAGCCATACTTAATGGTTTATAAGAAGTGAGATATCAGGACACAATTGGTAACCATTGTAAAATAATGGAAAAACTAAAATGTGTATGCATATACCCTTAGTTTCCCGAAAATCGATATAAAGTATCTTAATATTTGTTAATATATAAATTTTATTAATCAATTTTAGAATTTATTGACAAACATCTACTAAGAAGAGAAAATTTCTTAATGTGTAATTGTGTATGTATATACACTTCTTGCATATGATTATAACAAGAAAATAGAGCATTGCATAGTGATGGACTTGTGGTCATTAAAACCTAATGGCTAGGGTTCAAATCTTCCTATTGCCTACTTGTAGTTTTTCATACTAAAATTTTTTATTGATAAAAAAAATTGCATATCATTCAAATCAGGCACTATATGGCATGCTGAATTTGAATTTGAAAACTTGCCTTAAATGTAGGACTAATTAACGAGAAAGGTTAATGTGAGATAGGAAGTAATTGTCTTAATGCAAGAGTAATTAACAAAAATGATTAATGAGAGGGAGTAATAATTTGTAAAGTATTGGTCTATATAGACCTAGAACAGCCTGATGCAGGTTTCGTGTTGGCTTGATATAGATGAAAAGGAACAGAACAAGCGATTTCTATATGTTCTGTATATCAGGCCCTCGTTGGAATGATATGTATTAGCCAATACAGTCCATTATGTTGCAAAATTTTAAACTTTGATGGTACTGGATACACCTAGATGTTGCCAGATTTTATCTGGATTGCAGTCTAATTATAAGCCAGTTAGAGCTTGAATCCTTTTAGTGGCAGTTTCTCTCCTCTTTCAGAGGTGTTTTCTTGTGTTAAAGGGGTGTTTACCACATAGAATGATCTTCCTTTTCATGTAGAGAGATTTGCCTTAGATGTGGCCTTAGGAGGTAGTAGAGGAGGGCGTAGTAGAAGTGGGAATGTGAGAGGTGGTGGCCATGGAACCAGAGGTGGATATGGTGGTATACAAGTAGCATGTATAACATATGCTTATATGTTATACATATATGCACGTGTATGTATATGTGTGTGTATACATATGTGTGTTTTAAAATAAGTAGGACCACTAGAATATATGATATCACTAAATTTAATAAAAATAGAAGTGCAAATCAGGGAACAATTAGGATTAGAGACCACTTATAAAAAATTAGGATTAGTGATCAAGAGATAACTAAATGTGACCTTTTTTCTGTATCTTTCTTCAATAATTCATAACAAGAGATACTGAGGTGGACGTTGCTTGTAGAATTAGAGCAGGATGGGCAAAATAGAGGTGTTAAGTTTTATTTATTGGCTGAAAGATGAACTGGAATAGTGCATGGTGTTTGAATTGTGTTGTTGGGAAGTAGAGGCTAAGAACTCTTTGAACAATGGACGTGCTTGTGAATGAGGAAGAAAGGTCAACAAGGCAATGATGATGAAAGAAATCCTTGTGAACTCGAGTGAAGAAGTCTTTGAGAGGGTGAAGTGGTTAGAGAAGTGTCTAGTGGGTCAATTCGTGAACTTTGATCTTGATGAAGTAGAGGTTCTGAGATGGGTGGAGTTTAAAAGAAGTCATTCATGTGAGAAAATTGAATGCAGGCTTCTTTCTTTTTATTTATTTTTTGTAGCAAGGAAGAGACAAATAAAATCTTGGAGAGAGAAACTTCTAAGCGTAGGACGCTAGACCTACGACTATGTAGATGGAATCCTCTTGTGGGTGCAATTCGAGAAGTAGGAAGTAGAATCCTTGTTTGAATTAATGCCTTTGGGATTCCTCTTCATGCCTGGAATCTTAATACGTTTTGTGCCATTGGGAATGCCTGTGGTTGTTTGAGAAGGGTTGATGCCCAAGCATATAAGTTGAAGAATATGGTTGTAGCAAGAATCCTGATTGAAGTAGAGAACCTTCACTTGATTCCCCTGAGCCTAGTGTGAAACTTTGTTGGGGAGTGATACAATTTGAGGTTAGTTATGGAAGGTTGCGTCCTGCTGCGTTGGCTTAAAGTAGATTCAATGATTTTTTCCTATCGAACTCAGGAGTAGGTCTGTTTTGCAGAGGAACTGGGGGAATCGATTGAGCAGGGGATTAGAAGTCTAGGGGAAGAAGATGATGGAAATTGAAGGGTTGGGCAGGTGGATAATCAGGAGGGGGATAGGGGAGAATCTGGAAACATGGGGGGTGAAGTTGTAATTTTTCAAGAGGGAGCTGAGAAGTCTTTAGTGGAGAAGGGACACGTGGATGGATTGATGGAGATTTTAAGAGGGGGAGCATTCCCGATAAAGCTAGTTGCTCTACCTCGAATTTGAAATCGGCTCAGTATAAGAGTGGGTCCCACAAGTTTAGGAGATTTGTGTGCAACTTTAAGATGGGTGGGTCCTGTGTCTTTGGTAAAGGTAAGTTAGGATTTTGGAAGGGGAGAATAAAGAGAAGAACTAGAGCAAAGCTTGGGTGTCTTTTAGAATCCACTGGAAGAAGGTCTCGGTAGCCATTTCATTAGAGGTGGATGTTTCTAGCGCCCAATTTATTGGGCATGGATCAGGGGCAGGCAATATTTTTTTGAGTTTGAGCGAGGTGTTCTTGTCTCTTAATGAAGCCAAAGGTAAGCAAGATCCGCTTTCTTCATCTCCATGCTTGGGTCTGAGTAAGGAGAATGTGGGTATTGTTGCTTGTCTGCAGGAGGAAGGCTTGGAGAAGGAGTCGGTAGTGAAGGAAGTGAGCAAGGGTGGGGTGGAGAAGGTGGAAGTAGGGTTGACCATCGAAACCAAGGTAGGGGAGGAAGGAGACATCATTGAGGTAGGAAGTGGCTTTTTTGAAACTGAGGGAGAGAAGGGGATTGCTTTGAACCTCCAAGATAAGTTAATTAGGAATGGTGTCAGTTATGAGGTTTCCAAAGTGGTTGTTGGAAGACTGGGATTGGATGTGGGTCGCGAGGTAAGAAGAGGTTGATTGGAAGTGGTAAGGTCTTGGAGAATCCTAAGTTGACGATAGTTTCAAACAAGCTTAATGTGATTCACGCTATGAAAGTTTTTTCAATATTGAAAGATGGTTTGGTGGGAGATGGGCTGACCAATAAGTATAAAAGAATTTACAAAAGAAATGGGGTTAAAAATAACTCCCCGAGTCTCGAGAACTTGTGTTTGAAGTTGTTCCTCTCTTCCGAAGGGGCTAGAAAGGTTTCCCCTGTGGTGGATTCCCAAAGAATGGATTCAAAAGTGCCTGACCGTTTAGAAAAAAAAAAACAAATCGGTCCGATGCTATTTTGATAGAGGTTTCGGTTGAAGTGACGGTGGGGGATAAGGCAACGCAGGAAAGAGGAGTGGACTTGAAAACTCAATTTGATAGAGAGGTGGAAATTGGTAAGTATATGGGCTTGTTCTTTTTAGGAGGAGAGGAGTTTGCTACAAGAGCTTTTGAAACTATGGAGAAAAAGAGGAAGTTGGAAAGGTTCCTGAAGCGTTAGGGGGAGAAATTTGGGATGAGAAAGGAGGTCCGGATGAGTTTGATGAGGCGGAAGTTTGATCTGTGCATAAGATCTGATTGGCTGGTGTAGTGTCTGTTGTGTAAGTGCTTTCTCATGTTTTTCTTTCTTTGTTTCTCCTTTGTTGTAGGCGGTTAGATGTAGTTGTTGGGTCTGGGGGGTGTTATCTTAACACTTGCCTTTAGCCTGTATTCAACTTTTCTTTTTCAATAAAATTTTCTTGTTACCTATCAAAAGAAAATGGAGGGGTGCATTTGGAGTTTTATGTGATATGACAAATACAACTTAGACTTTGTTCTTTTAAACTGTACAAGTGGGGAATTGGTCAATGGGGAAGTTGACCAACTTTCCTGCATTCTTTTGCATGGTATTGTAAGGCCTGTGAAAGTACATTTATTTTCCTTCGGTTAAATTTTTAGGCCACTTTCTTGTGTAAGTGTTAACCTTCTCCCAATTGGGTAAACCACTTTCCCATGGAGGGGAAAAGTTGGCTAAACTATTGTGGAACTAAAATGCCCCTTAGCACACAAAAGTTGGGCGTTTTTGGGAAATTATCTCACTTATCCAGCTAGCATTTTTTGACAAAAGAATATAGGGAAATGCATTTACTCGAGGTAGTGCATTTACCCGAGTATGTTCCTAGGAAAAGAATGGGCCTTACATTAAAAGGGAATTTCTATAAATCAGTTGTAATTTGTAAGGGTGGACACAAATCAAGCTATTTGTGAGCCATTTGAGCTCGTCTCACAAAAAAATCAATTCAACTCATTTCAAATTGAGCTTCGAGCTGAGATCCAGCCCAATACATAGGCTTGATTGCTAATAGAGTTGAGCTCTAATGGTAGGAAGTTTGCGGACCTAATCAAGCTTATATAATATTTTTAATTCTTTTATGTATAATAAGGACTAGTTTTTGATATGTACCACTTTTAATTTTTTATATGAAGCTTGGTTGATTGTCAAGCTTGAGCTAAGCCAATCTCAGTCATATGAGCTTTTGAGTCAAGTTGATTTCGAGCTAGTATTTCTAGATCGAATTGAGCCCGAGCTGAGTCTCGAGCCTTATGCTTTTCTGTTGAACCAAGATAAAATAGTCTAATATTTGGCTTGGCTTGGCTCGTATCAACCTCTATTGGGCGGGTACCACTGAGAGTGCATCAGGTGCATTTTCCGCTGCAAATAAGGAGTGCAGGATGGAGGAGTATGTCATTATTTAGATGGATAGACTGGGGTGAGGCTAGGGTGTATTAGTGAGGAGAATCACTAATGTTGCTGAAGCATGGGCTGCATTAACAGGTACATCATCATCGAAGGTGACTCGAAGCTAGTTATTGATAGTCTGAAAAGGATTTCCAGCCCCCCGTGGAGAGTGCGTCCAATATTGAAGAATGCAGAGATTTAAGGGGGAGATTAGAGGGAATGGTTGAGTATCGTCACATCTACAGAGAAGGAAGTATTGCTGCAGCCTGGCTAGCTAACTATGTGCAACCAATGAAGTATCTATCAGCTCCATTCCTAGGCCTTTAAGTGTAATCACTTGCTTTGATTTCTGGGGACGTGCTACCCCCTGTTTGTGTAGCCCTTTTCTGGTTCTATCAAAAAAAAAAAAAGTGAGGAGAACATAGTTGTCAAGGCAACGTCTAGGCAACAAGGCACCCTTGGAGTCTCGTCTCGCCTAATCACCAAGCAGTTTTCTATAGCGTGTTATAACAAACTTTTTATATTTTTAAAATTTTGAGGTTATAATTATAAATAGACATTTTAAACTAAAATATTCATTTTATGTGTTTATATTCTAATTTCTTTTTGTTATTTTCTTATTTGTTAGGGTTTAATCAACACAAATATTGCTAAATGCTGTATTGAACCCTCAATGACTTCAAAACCTGAACCAATAAGTAAGAAAGAACATAAAATGTTGTCCGATCAACACATTTTCTTCTTTTTCTTTACTAATTTTGTGTTTTTCTATAACAGAAATAGGGATTCAGCCCCTATATTTTTCGATTTTTCTTTTCTTCTTTTTCTTCTCATGAATATGTTGGAATGTGTTGATTTTCTATACTTTAACATGAAGTTTATACTTATGAAAATTATGGATATTTCTTAAGGAAATATGATTATGGAACCTAGGGAACTACCCTAGGATACATGTTTTTACTTCAAAAAAATCCATTGTCTAGGCGACTAGGCGCTCCCTGTCGCCTAGCCCCGCCTTGGCACTTTGAAAACTATGGTGGAGAATCACTGAATCAATCTAACTTGCTTATGTGTTTTAATGGTGAGATATTGGGTTCAATTCCTAAAGAGGCTTTGGTCACTGATCCAGGATGATTGAGTCAGTGCCTTGAGAGAAGGGACAGGGTTGTTTAATTCATTGTTTGGTCAATATTACTAAAATCTTCTCTAGATTGAAAAGTGGGACATGTGGTGTTGGTCCCTGTCAAAGTTTTAAAAGGGTTACAAAAGGCCCAGGGGTGTGTGCTAGAAAATTAGAAATAAGTGCTGTTTGTAATCCTGAGATTTTGTTTATTTATTTATTTATTTTTTTTTTTGGGGGGGGGGGGGGGGTTGTAATTGCGCCATTGAGTTTTGTAATGTCATGCGGTGGATGTACCAATGAGTGCTGATCTGTGTAGGCAAGTGTTTGGAGCGCATTTATTTTATTGGTTATTCCTTTTCACCTGTCTTGTTTGCTCCCTATTTCTTTTGGAATAGCTTTTTATTCAACTAGCAAAAAAGAAAAGAAAAAGGAAATTGAAATGCATGATGTTGTCTTGTATAAGTATATTGTGTATTTCAGGCACGGGGTAGGGTTTTCATAACATGTCTAAGAAATTCTGTTACATGTTTGTTGTGCATGACAATGCAGATATTGCACCACCTTTAATTTGTGTCATACCTTGGTAATCTTCTTTTCAGGTTGTAACACTGTGGTATAGGGCACCAGAGATCCTACTTGGTTCCCGCCATTACTCTACCCCTGTTGATGTGTGGTCTGTGGGTTGTATATTTGCTGAGATGGTGAACCAGAAACCTTTATTCCCGGGAGACTCTGAAATTGATGAACTGTTCAAGATTTTCAGGTGTGCAATATCTTGGGTCTGGAGCTACAGAACCTGAAGGTTGGTCTGAGGCCCCTATAATTTGCCATTTATCTCATGCTCATAGGATTGGGATCCATTGTTTATTGGGCTCATTAAAAGAGTCAGATCAACTCAAGGATGTTCCAGAATAGTTATTTATTTATTTAATTTTGTCATTCTGATTGCGAAGTGCTGATTTTTGGCATATGGGAATCCCTTTGGTGGGATCAATCAAATACTTGATCTGTATCCTCTGTTCAATGAGATATCTGGCAAATTTGGGGATTTTAGACCCCTGTTATTAAGGTTTTAATGCTTACTCACTTATCAGGTTTATGCTCATGAGGTCTTACTGTCCTCCTTGCTTGTATTCTATACTTACATGTGGTCTCATTATGAAGATATTTGGGTACTCCAAATGAAGAAACATGGCCTGGGGTGACCTCATTACCTGATTTCAAGTCTGCCTTTCCTAAGTGGCCTCCTAAGGTGAGTGGGATTTAATATGGTTGTCCTTGCGTTAATCCTCTTTGTTTTGTAGGAGATTTACACTGTGGTTCCTCTGTTCTGCAGGATCTTGCAACTGTGGTCCCAAACCTTGAACCAGCTGGAATTGATCTTCTTTCTGTAAGTTTGAATTTTTTTATATATTTTATGAAAAAAGTAGTGCTCATAGCAGGCATAATGGCATACCCTTTTAGTGATAATGTTAACCTGTATGTGCTTATTAGCGTTTTCCCCATCATCGCACACCATTGGTAGGGAACATTCTGGTTATTTGTGGTTGCCACTTGTATTTGAGTTGTACTAGACCCACAACAGGCTAGTGAAAGAGAAACACCACAGTTTTCCATTAAAAGATATACACAACTGTGGAGTGTGGAGGTTGTCAAAGATCCTCTGTGGGGCTTCTGCCCGGGTTAGGGGGCAACCTCCTTGCTCAGCACGTGTCTGAAGTATTAGTATCTTTTGTGATGTTTTTGCCTTTGATCCTATAGCAAAAATTGACAGAGATTTATGTTTTCTGTTTCTCATCATTTCTGTACAATTGCCCCAGAAAATGCTCTGCTTGGATCCGACCAAAAGAATTACTGCACGGAATGCACTCGAGCATGAATACTTCAAGGATCTTGGATTTGTACCTTGACCCTCCCTCTCCTCTCTATAATGGTGCTCCACAAATTGTCTTTGTGAGTATGTTGATATAGTAGCGATTCATGGAGTTTGATTGTGTGAAAATTAGTGCTTTCTTTCAATGTATTCTTTTCTTGTTTCTGGTTCAAGAGTTCAAGACACATTAAACCATTGCTCGAGTCTGCAGTCATGGAATTGTGGTCTCTGTTGGGATTTTCATGTCTCAAGGAAACTATGTAAATGGTATTCACTTTTGATACGCTTGCAAGTGGATCTTCATGCTTATTTGGAAACTTCTTTCTTCCCTTGTTCTGGAATTATTACTCTACTCAAAAAGACGCATCTGAAGACGTTTGAAACTCGACAACTGACTTGGATATTCAAATTTTCTGATTTCTATTTTACTGGGGGGGGGGCGGGGGGCGGCATCCAGAATTAAGTAACTTTCACAGAAGCCAATCAAGCTGCGGACTGGGTGGCGAACCAATCTCTTCATCTCCTCTTAACACTCAGTTTTTGCTCTTCCTTGCTCTTCCTTGTGTAGTTCCTCCTATTTCTAAAAAAAAAGGAATTAAATAACTACTGTATCATGATTTTGAATGGTCGTGGAATAGAATTTAGAGCCCAAGGTTTAAAGTAGCGATACAACACTCCTGATGTAGAGTATATTGTATCTGTATTCATGGTCATAGATATGGGATACACCACAACTAGGTATATATTCCACGAGTCGTGTGTATCAACATGATACCATATTGTGTCGTATTGGTGGATACAGTCTGATATGCATCGATACAGAAATGTTTTGGTGCCCAGTTTGATGAATAAAACATATTTATCATTTAAAAAATAATGGTATTATTTATTTAAAAATACTAAATAAATAAAATTTTTCAAAACTTTAACAAAAATTGAAATAGAGTGATAATTAAAGTGTGCATTTCTCATGCATTTCCATAGCATGTTCAAGTGTTTTGTATGCATTTCCCTAGTATATCCAAGTGTTTTCATGTCTTTCATATGTATCCATGTATTTCCAAAGTATATTTGTATCTGTATCTGAGATGCTTGATATGGCATCTGATACCAATACTTTGATTTTTGAAGCAAATAAGAGCTAATTGAGAGAGGTTAAATATATAGCAAACAAGAGGTAAATCACAGAATATGTACAACTATGTATACAATGGATGGTTGGTATGGGGGGGGGGGGGATATAGCGGTTTGGATGAGTTGGAGACAAAATCATGCACATCGGGTTGAGCTATATATTATGAGTGAACACACCAATATTCAATATAGATGGGGCCCATAATGAAAATTGGCGTGTTCACTAGGGTGCAAATGGATCGAATCATGACTTGATCTGAAGTTTGATCTTTTTTTTTTTTGGATTCGGATATTCCCATTTTAGATCTTTGGATCAGATTGGATAATAGGATGTGATAAGAAATTAGATCGAATTGGGATCACCCCTAGTCGATTCGAGAGGATCCAATCTGATATATATGTTATTTATTTATTTATAAATATGTTATTTATATTGCATTCGTAAATTTGTTATATTGTTTATCTTTTATAAAAAACATGTATATATATATATGATATGTAAAAAACATTTTTTATAAAAAGCATATATATATATATATGTATGATAAAAATAGTTGAAAAGATACTTGTATTTTTTGTTTTTCTTTATTTAAATTCTTATATTTTACTTTTCTTTTAATAATTTATTAATTCTTTTAAAAAATTAAATTGGATCGGATTAGATCCGAATATTCAACTTCCTCACGGATTCGATTTCAAATCAATGTTTGTGAGTTCCGATCAGGTTTGTTATTCATAGTATCAGATTGGATCGGATCCGGATATACCTTGATTTGAATCCTATCCAATCCGTTTGCATTCCCTAGTGTTCACTCATGATAGGTTGCCCAATTCGGTGTGCATGATTTTGTTTCCAACCAATCCGGTCTTGGGATATAGATGTTCTAAATGATCCTTGGATTGATGGGTGGATTCCATAGGCCCTATAAGATGCACATGCCATTTATAGAGCTAAGGTTGTGGTGTAGTTCGAAAAACAAATCACGTTAAAAGAAGTTTAAAAGAAAAGAACCAAAGCTGAAGTAAAAAGGATGAGCAACTCTTCATTGAATAATTAAGAGAAAAACAATAGAACTCCTCTAGCGTTGCCCTAGCTACTCTTTATATAAACTTCTTTATGCCCTTATGCTTCTTACAAGTTTCCTAATCTATTAAAACACTCCCTATTATAATCCTACTAAATCTCTTCAAAAAAGAAAGTCTTAATTGAATATAAATTTGAAAGTCCGTTATAACGCTAACTTGATAAATACGAACTTATAGAAATTATGCGATGGCACTAACTTGGTAAACACGAATTAAGATGGGTTGTCGAAACCAACTTAGTAATTGTTTTAGTGATTGTTCACCTAGTTGAGCCAAATCCCATACTGCATCAGGTTGCCTTTGCTAATCGACTACAAACCATTGTAATGAAGAAGTGATGTTATTTACTCACATTTTCCTACTAATATTGCCCAAGCAATAGTACACACCTCTATCCTTGCTCACAAGGTCCAACATCCTTGACTCTCACGATCAATTTACAACCGCTTCGGCCTGCAAATATCTCACTTCCTTACCTTAATCATCAACAACTAACTTGGTATTTGTAGTTTATTAGCGTGCCTTTTTTTTTGTTTGAAAATAACAAAAGTGTACTACACACAACAAGGGGTAGTACATCGCCAAAAATCAGCAAAACAAATAAGAAGAGATGGGGAAAACAAGGAAAAATAAAATCAAGAGAAGGAGAAGAGGAAGAGTGATCTTTGCGAGCAAGCCAGTCTGCTGCCTGGTTAGCCTCTCAAAAACATGCTGGTACCATAGACATCTATTGATTAGAACTCTTTTCCGCAAGCAACTTGAAATGATGCCTTTTAGCTACCATGAAACTTCCACCTTTTGTTGAGGCAAGAGATGATAAGTTTTGAATGTCCCTTGATGATGATTGGAAACTCCCCATAGTTCATTGCTTGGTTATGGGCTTCCCAAGCAGCCCATGCTTCTTCTTGGTTGATGGTGCAAATACCCAGTTTATAAGCTTTAACATCTAATACACGACCAAAGTGGTCACAAACAATACTAGCAACCGAACATTTCCATCACTACTACGAAAGGCATCAAAATTGATTTTAATAGTACCAAAATTTGGAGCAATCCAATATATTGGTTTCCATTGTTTGTCAATTCGGTCAAAGTCTAGGACTTATTCCCTTCTAAATTCTCCATAAACATCCCAAGAGCCCGAATTGTTTGTCAATTCGGTCAAAGTCTTGGATCCAACATATTGGTTTCCATTGCATTTCAATTAAATCAGAGCTCATTAAAAGACATGCTCGAATTGACACACTTTGCAGCACTAGTAATTAAGCACATGTGTTGCACGTGAGAAAATTTTTTTCATATTAATTACTTGAATTTTAGATATACCATAGTTAAGATAGAAATTGAAAATAAACAAAAGTAACAATATGATTAAAAATAAACTTAAATGCTTGTAGAAAATAACAATTATTATTATTATTATTATTATTATTATTATTATTATTATTTTGTATTGCATTTTTATCATAAATAAAAATAACTTTTATTTTAAAAATTATTCTTATTTCATATGATGAATATATAACATAAAAAATGTTCTCAAATATTTTTGACAAAATTCTGTACATTTTCATTTTTGGTGTTCTATCTTTTCTTGAATATTTATTATTCAATTATGATATCACAAGTTTCTTTGAAAAGTTGGATGATTAGTTTTAAATTAGGGAAATTATAGTCGGAGCCGACTGCATGTACATTTAAAATTAAGCTACAAGTTGGCCCATAAACTAACAAAACTCTAACAATTGGCTCTACATTTCAAATTATAAAAACTCTCGCTATGTCATCAAAGGCTTATGCGGTTGTAGCTAACATGGGACTCTTAATCCATATTGAACACAACAAAAAGATTATACCAAAATTGCCCTTTAATGTTGGGTGATTGGAAAATAAAAAAAGGGTTTTTAGTTTCTCTCTGTCTCTCTCTCACTCTCACTCTCACTCTCAATCTCCCTCACACTCTCTCACTCTCACAGTCATCTTTATTTGTTCAACGACTGTGTGATTTGAAAATAAATAAAAATGGTTTTTGGTTTCTATATTTACGTTCTCTATATCAATTTCTCTCATTCTATCTCTCTACCTATCGTTCTCCCTCAATCTCTCTCATTCTCTTTCTCAATCAATCTCTCATTCTCCCTTAATTTCTATCGTTCTCCTTTAGTTTCTCTCCCACTCCCTCTTTCGTTCTTTTTTTTTTTTTTAATTTTCTTACACACTTATGTAGTATTAATTAGATTGTATAAAACAACATGAGACCAACTTGGTATGGTTCAAAAATCGTTACACCTATTTGATAAAATTTCACGAGAAACTCTTGGCTATGTAATTTACACAAATTGGAGAATGATAGAGATTGAGGGAGAGAGAAGAAAATATTGACCCAGAGGGAGAATGAGAGAGAAATAGAGTTAGGTTTTGATTTGGCTACAGACCAAAGATGGAAGAGTGGGAGAGACAGAGGGAGCGGGAGATCGAGAGATGAATGTAAGAGAGAGAGAAGGGAGGGAGATCAAGAGACTGGGGGAGTGGGAGAGAAACTGAAAACCTATTTTCGGTATTGGCTTTTTGTTGGTTGTTAGAGTTTTGTTGGTTTTTGGACCAACCTGCAGCCTAATTTTAAATGTATAACCAACTTTGACTATAATTTTCCCTTTAAATTATATATTTCATTTACATTATATAAAATATTTTTTACTTATCACACTTAATTTTTGTTTGTCTTTGGTATTATTTGACTCAATACACTAACCCACCATCTAAAAAGAAAAATATTTTGATTTCTAAGTTGACACTAAATTTTTGTATTACATTTCCATCATTGATAAAATTATTTCTTATGTATAAAACTTATTTTTGTTTAATATAATGAATGCATGATATTAGAGATGTACCCAATATTTTTTATAAATATATAACATTAGATATGTGCCAAAAAAATTCTTTATCTTTTTTTAATATTTTTGTGATTCTTTGTATTTTTATTATTAAAATTTTTATTAATTGAATATGACATCATTTCATTTATAGGTGGATTTTAAATTTGGCATTCCATTTTCACCATTAATAAAAACACTTCTTATATTTTCTATTTATTTATTTTAATTTTATTATTTAATTATGGCATTATTTATCAATCCATTTGACCCCAAATGGTCAAATTGCTTGTCACCACCGGGAGGGAAGAAAATGTTTTTTTTTTTTCAAATTACTTTTCAAAATATTTATTTTTATACTATTAAAATTAATATTATGGATTTAATTACAAAAATTTAAAGATGAAAAAATATATCTTAAATATAGGATTTAATGAGAGAGGAATAGGAAAATATTTTTACTTCCAATTGGTTTTAAATTTTGCATTCCATTTCCATCATTAGTAAAAAGATTTCTTATTTATCATAACTATTATTGTTTAATATGTATGTTAAAAATGTTTCCAATTTTTTTAATTTTAGTATTTAATTGTGACAACATGGATTAACCCATTTGACCCAAAATGATTTAATTTCTTACCACCACCTAGATGAAAACACTATTTTTGCTAGGTAGATTTTAAAATTATAGGCTTTTATTTCATTTGAATTATTAATCTATTAAGTATGGATTCAATTAATAGAACTTAATGATTAGAATAAACAAAACTAACTTAAATATATGATTCAATGAACATGAATACAAGTTAATAACTCAAATATTGGATTTAATGAGAGAGAATTGAATGCATTGAATATCTTTAAATGACCTCTTTTTAATTCATTTAATATTAAGAATTGATTACCCTATTTGCCCTCATTCTTTTATTAATAAATTTAAATATAGATGGGTAAAATTTGTCCTTAAAAAATTCCAGAAATATTATTGAGGTCATTTGTGCTTTTTAAAGTAGTATAGATTTTTGAGCAAGAGGAAGAAACATATTTGAATTGACACACTTTGTAGCATTTGTGAGCAGGAGGAAGAAACATATTTGAATTGACACACTTTGTAGCATTTGTGAGCAGGAGGAAGAAACATATTTGAATTGACACACTTTGTAGCATTTGTGAGCAGGAGGAAGAGATCTAGAATGTTCACTACACTGACATCATAATGTTGGAAGTCCACTCATCTCGAGTTCCTCAACAAATTTGTTATTGGACTCCATGGCTGATTGAATGTGAACTTTGATGAGGCATTATCATCTGTGCAATCTGGTGTTGGCCTAGTGATTAGAAATCACCTAGGCAATTTTGTTGTTGGATGGGTTACAAGGTGAAGCCTTGGCACCTCCTGCTCAGTAAGGGTGTCAATGTATTGGATTCAATCTGATCCAAATATTATCAAATTGAATTTGGATGGACTGTTATAATTATTGGATTGGGCCAATCTAAAATAAATTGTCTATATTTTTATCAGTTTGAATCTGACCTTAACCAAATCCACAATAATTTTGTCATGAAGCTAAATCCTTGTAAAATTTGAAACCAATAAAAAATGAAGTCAGTATAAAAACACTTATATGAAAGTATTTTTATGAAATCACTTTTACGAAAGCACTTTTTTGGAAACACTTTTACGAAAGCATCTTTGCAAAAGCACTTTTATAGAAGTAGTTTTACGAAAGCACTTTTACAAAAACACTTATAAAAGTAATTTTATGAAAAGTACTTTTACGAAAACACTTTTACATAAGTACTTTTATGAAAACACTTTTATTAAAGTACTTTTGTGTACTTTAATAAAAGCACTTTTATGAAAGAACATTTATGAAAATATTAAAATACTTTTATGAAAGCACTTTTACAAAAATACTTTTATAAAAGTACTTTTGTTCATCAACTTTGTATTGTATTAGATCCAATCCAATCCGTTTGTATTTTAATTGGACTAGATTGGATTGCAGCAGGTGTTGTAGTTTTTTTTATATATATTTTTGGATTTCTCATGATATTTTGGTATTTGATTCAATTTGGATTGCATTAGACTCAACCTGGTCTATTTGCATTTTATTTGGATTGGATTAGACTTGATTTAGTCCAATCCAAGGTTTTTTAAAAACGAATCGGAAATAAAACCGATCAGGGGACCAGTTTCCAATTAAGCAGTTCAACCGTCCGGGTTGAACTATTTGACCCGTAACATCATAAATAAATTAAAAATAAAATATATATTTATAAATAATAAAAAAGTATTAAATTATATAAAAAATAGAAAAAATAAGAAAAATACAAAAAATAAAACTATCTAAATACAAAAATAATACAGTACAAATGAAAAATAATTGAGAAACAGAGGCTTCATATCGGTCAGAAGAATCAGTTGATTCTCTGAAGTCCAAGGATCAATCACCATCGCCAACAAAAGTTTCAGATGTACCTGAAGAAGAATCGACGCCGTCGTCCCCTCCTAGAATATGATCACTAGAGCCAACACTATCCACCATAGTGGCAGCCTGATCACTGGCAACAATGGCATCCACCTTCTCTTGCAAGGCAATAGCCTTCCTGATAACCTTCTTCTGGCACTCTCTAACCCCAGAATCAATGCCTCGAACTAAATTCAGCCGAAAAAGCAAAGCCATTAGAGTGTTCAACTTCATCTACCTCTTTCTTAATTACAACAATTTTCTTCACGCTCTTTCTAACCAAGAATCCTCGGAAACAACTCTGAATCTTCAAATCAGCAGTCAATCGTTTCTCCTCTGACACAAAGCGAATCAGAATAGAGATGATGTTCATAGACAGGGACTTCATGTGATGCCGAATGGGGATGATGTGGGGATTCGACAAGTAGTAGCGAGGGTGAGTTCACTTTCGTTCTAACCCTAATGTAAGGCTGGAATCAAGGGACTGGGGACATGAACGACATTTTTTTAAATCGAGCAAAAATGAATTTTTCTACCCGCGATCCACTGCCTAGGTCGAACGGTTTAGTGGTTCGACTGCCCGGGTCAACGGTTTTTGACTTTTTCAACGTTTTTTAATAAATAATGGTTTATAGTATAACCAGACCCGGAGGCTGAACGGTTATCGGTTTTTCTTTTTCGACCATCTGGCTCAGTCCAGTTTTGAAAACCATGGTCCAATCCATCTGTAAATGGACAAATATTAGATTGGACCAAATCCAGTCTAGTTAAGAGCCCTACTGCTCGATGACTTATGCTAGAAGAGACTATAATAAGGTGGCACATAAAGATACTCTCTCTCTCTCATGACCATCTACTTGGTATAAAGTATAGGTGTCCCATGAGGTGTTGGCAAGGTTCAAAATATCGATACGCCTAATAGGCCAGTAAGGGTGTATCAGGTGAATCGATATTACATTTTTATATGTTTTTTTTTTCGCAACTGGTTCAGGGGGCCGGTTTAGGTCTCCTTCATCCCCTGAATCAGTCAGACCTCCGATACACCCACTATAGGGGTATATCAGAGGAGTCCCAGAACGATATGTATCAGCCGATACGGGCTGATACGTGTCAATACTTTGAACCTTAGGTATTGGAATGGTGATTTCAAGAAATGTATCAGGATGTACTTTGGAATCCATGATAAGTATTAGTACACCAGATGAATTAATATTATCCAGACACATAAGAAATGCATAATTTGATGGTTTATGTGAATTGTGCACTATTGAGATGCACGTGCACTTGGAAATTGTTGTGAAAGTGGTGGAATTTAGTTTATCAGATTAATATATCATACTAATCAATATTTGGACTATCTTGTTTCAAGTTAGTTTGAACCCAAATAATGACAATATGTTGTTGTAGCTGGCGTTAATTATTCGGTTTTAGGGTTGCAATTAGTATTTGTTTGAATTTGAATTTGAATTTGATCTAGTTAAAGAGTGATTCAGTTTTATTTAAACTATGGTCATTATTGTCACTTGTCACCACCCTATTTTTGTTTGTTTTGTTATCTGTACCTTTAGGGGCTGTTTGGCATTGTTGCCATTTCCTGGAGCAACGGTGCCACACCAGCACCACATTAGAAAAAACAGTGCTCCAAGTCATGTCTTGGAAATCGGGAAGTCATGGCTTGGAGTAATACCATATTTGGCGTTTCTTGGAGATGCAGCTCATTGCTGCCAACAAGGCAGTGATGTGGCACTAGATAATGGGTACCGGTGCTGAAAACGTTTCCTGGAGCAATGGTACCAAACAGAAAAAGTTGTTGTTGCTCCAAGAAATGTCCTACCTGGCAACAATGATTTCAAATGCTCCAAGCCACACATCAGAAAACGGTGCTGTAACTGCAGCATCGATGCCAAACATATACCTAATTTACCTCAAACACTCAGTTAGACTTTTTCAATCCCTCTAAAACACCAAAAAACCCCAATAACCCAAATTTCAGCCCAAAAGTGTTTAGATCCACTATTAAACTTGTCTGATAACAATCTGATGGCCCAAATTAACCCCATCTATAGCTCAACCACTAGATAAAACACTACAATCAGACCCGGGACCTCCTAAAATACTTACCCATAAAATTTTAACTCAAATACCTACTCGCTAAATTTCCCTATTCTTAACACCTTGGAACCAATCAGACCACACCATTGAACTTTGGATGCACCAAAATATTTGCCCATAAATTTTTGACTCAAAATCCCCTATTTACCCCTCTATCGAATTGAGATTCCATTTCAAATCCTTTCATTGACTCTAATTTCTACAAACTTAACCCTAAGCAAACATCACCATCAGAGATCCTGAGCATCCTAAAATCACTACCTATAAAATTTCACCCAAAACTACCTTTGTTTGCCCCTCCATCGCATTAAGATTCTATTTGGAAATTCTAGATGGGATAAATCAAGCCCCTTCCAAATATGTTTGATTTAGGCATTGCACTAAGATTCCATTTCAAAGCTCTAAATTTACCAAATCACTCCCCCTCCATATCTCTTGGATCTAGGCCTAGTTGGGCCAATATGACCTTACCATTCAATCCAAAATGCTCAAAAACTCCACCATTCTAATTTTCAACCAAACATACCCCTAATTTCCAATTCATCTAAAAAGATTCTATTTCGGTTGATCTCATTGGCACACAATGGAGACAACTGTATATGATCAAATCCATCTCAACCCTTCATACTTTGACCCATAACCCCCACGATCAGATTTGAATCACGATTTGACCCTCTGAATCCAACGTTACTAAAATGCCCCTAAACATTCCGAAAATTGCCCTTAGTATACTGTTACATCATCTCTTTACTATTGACGCACAACGGCAGATCGGCGGTGTAATCCCTCCCCCGATCTCCCCTTCCGATTTTCTCTCTTTCCCCTTTCTCCTCTCCACCCTCACCGTTCCCCTTTCTCTTCCATCAAACCGGAAGAACAACCCGAGCACTGTTCACCTTCTTCTTCCTTGCGACGAGAGCAGAGCAGCGGTGGCAGCCCTTCTTCCTCCAATTTCTCTCTCTCTCTCTCTCTACTCCTCTCTCATGATTCCTTTTTCCATTTTTCCTCCATTTTCATCGTTGTTCGTCTCCTTAACAAAGGTTTCTCAGCGACGGAGATCTCCCCTGTTCCATTGATCTAACAGAACGAGCGGTAGCAACCGCCACTTATCTTCCTGGTTTCCGGCGAATCCTACCCCCAGACGGTCGTTTCTTCTTGCCAAGCTTCTAGTTGCTAGCAACATTCACCATTCGTCGACTGAGAAAGATCACCGTTTTTCCTCTGTTCTTTTTTCGTTCCATTTATTTTATTTTATTTTATTTTTCTTGGGGAATCGGATCCGGAGGAGGACCGACGCAGGCGGTGATAAGATTTCACCGAACCGTCTCCTCTAAATTCTCAATGCCGACCCGATCCCTCACCTATAATCTCTCATATACTGAACAATGTATATGCTCAGAAGTTTTTGAGGGATAACCGACTATTTTTTAATTTTGATCTGTTTACTCTATATACTCACTTATACTTCAACAGTTATATTCCAGCTTTGTGAATTGGGTTGGAGAGTTGCTTGATTTAGTTTCTTGAAGCTGAGGTGGGAAACATTGAAGTTGCTTGGCTATGTGAGTGGCAGTAGACTGTGGTTAGAAGTGGCCAGCGGTGTGATTCCATTATAAATAAAATCGATAAATTAAATTAATTCAATAACAGAGAGGAGATGATGGAGTGGGGGATGCGTTGCCTGTAGGATCAGATTAGACGAAGGAAGCCAGTCGGAGAGGCAAAACAAAATAATAATAATAATAATAATAATAATAGTAAGGGTAAATTATAAAGACCCCCTTTGTATTAAGGGTCTGTGACAAAGACCCCCTTACTATAACCGTGAGACAAACACCCCCTTCTGTTAGCCTTATGTTGAAATCCATCGTTGCAATATTTTTTAATCTCTATATTATTCTTGTAATAACTATTAGGAGAAAAACACTGTTCATCCTCCCCGGCCTCACGATACATGAGCTTGTTGCAGCGGCAGCGGATTTCGAAAGTCCTCCTCTGTCTCCCTTTGTCTCCCTCTCTCTTCTTCCCCTTTCTCTCATCCCCTTTCTTCTTCCCAATTTCCTCCAGTATGGTGGAGATCGTGAACGGCATGGTGAAGTGCTTGTGCAGAGGAGAGAACGTTGATCTGAACACCCTCAAATCCGCAGCATGTCACAAATATGGCCTTGCCCGTGCCCCCAAACTCATTGAGATGATAGCGGCGATGCCGGAATTAGAACACGAGTCTCTACACCCTCGCCTCCGAGCCAAGCCCGTCTGCACCGCTTCTGGTATCGTCCACATCTGAGATGAATTACAGTAACTAACTATCAATTCTAAGAATCCTATGGGTAAACTGATCTCAGGGATTTTTACACCGTTTCACTAATGGTGAGGATTCAAGATGGATTGATTTGTCATGCATAACAGAGACTGTCGAGACTTTGAAGATTGAAGATTGGACCCACCCACCACACACACTATATCAACCCCAATGGGAGATGGTTCATCATCATAAGAATAAAAAGAAAATGAAGAAAAACAGGGGAAAAATCGAATTTGGCGGAAAATGTTCAAACCAAATATAGAAAGATGATGAACGAACTTTCCCCTGTCTTTTCTATTGCTTTTTGTTTGTCAGGATTTACACGTAAAAAAATAATGGAATTTGGGGTCTGTTTGGTTTGCAATCGGAATCTAAATCCCCTGAAATCGAAATCGGAATCTTTTGGAATCAGAATCGGAATGCTCATTCTCATAATCTGTTTGGTTCAGAGAGGAATGGGAATGATAATTAAAATCAACAGGAGTGAGATTTCATTCCCAAAGAAAAATGCCATTCCAGTAGGAATGGAAATAAGATTCTGATTCTGCCCAACAGGTTCATGTATTGTGAGGTCAGGGAAGATGAACAGTGTTTTTCTTCTAATAGTTATTATAAGGGTAGTATGGGGATTAAAAAATATTGCAATGGTGGATTTCAATGGAAGGCTAATGGAAGGGGGTTTTTGTCTCACCGTCATAGTACAGGGGCGTCTTTGTCGCAAAACAAAGCATAGGGGGGTCTTTGTCACAGATCCCATAATAAATAAATAAATAAAAATAAAATGAATCTATACTATTTTAAAAAACACTAATAGCTTGAAGAATATTTTTGAAAATTTTTAGGACAAAATTTACCCTTCCATATTTAAATTTATTGATAAAAATGATGGAAAATAGGGTAATTTGTTATTCATATTAAATGAGATGAAAATAGATTATTTTAAGATATTCAATCCATTCAATTCCCTCTCATTAAATCCAATATTTAAGGTATTAACTTGCATGGGCATTTTTAACATGCAGAAATGAAAATAAATTAATGCAATGTAAAATTTTCAATTAAAAATTAAAAAATTGTCACAATTAAATAATGAAGTTCAATAATAGATAAAATGCAAAAAAATATTGAAATTTAAAAAAATTGGAAAAATTTTAAGATCATATATTCGACATATTAAACAATAATAAGCATGAAAAATAGTAAATGTTTTTATTAATGATAGAAATCAAATGTAAAATTTAAAAATTAAAAGTAATTGGAAATAAAACTATTTTCCTATTCTCTCTAATTAAATCTCATATCTAAGGTATATTCTCTCATTAAATCCTATATTTAAGATATATTTTTCTTATCATTAAATTCTACTAATTAAATCTACAATATTAATTTTAATAGTATAAAAAATATTTTGAAAAGTAATTTGAAAACAAAACCATTTTCTTCCCTACTAGTGGTGGGTAAGCAATTCAAGTATTCAACCATTTGGGGTCAAATGGGTTAATAAATAATGCCATAATTAAATAATAAAGAATACAACAAATAAAATATATAATACAAAAAAAGTGGGCATATCTCTAATATTGTATATTTATTATGCTAAACAAAAATAAGTATGATATGTAAGAAGTATTTTTATTAATGATGAAAATGGAATGCCAAATTTAAAATCAACCTAGAAATGTCATAGTCAAATAATAATTTTTTTAAAAATAGAAAATAAAATAATCACTAAATTAAAAAATAGAGAAAAATTTGAGCAGATATATAATGTTATATATTTATAAAGTATAGAATATTGGGTACATCTATAATATTATACATTCATTATTTGTACAAAAATAAGTATTATACATAAGAAATAGTTTTATCAATGATGGAGATGTAATACAAAAGTTAATGTCAACCTATAAATCAAACTATTTTTCTTTTTGGGTGATGGGTTAACAATTTGGGTCAAATAGATTAATTGATAATACGATAGTTAAATAATAAATCTTTAAAAAAGGTACAAGTAATCAAAAGAATATAATAAAATTATATATTAATTATGACAAACAAAAATCAAGTGTGATAAGTAATTATTTATATAATATAGTTTAAATATATAATTTAAAATTGATAAGAAAGCAAAGCTATTTTATTATCTAGATGATGGGTCAGTGATTCAACTTTTCAAAAAAACTCATAATGTCATAATTGAATATTAAATATTTAAAAAAGATAGAACACAAAAAATGAAAATTAAAGTACAAAATTTTGTCAAAAACATTTGGGAACATTTCTAATGCCGTATATTCATCATATTAAATAAAAGTAATTGTTAAAATAAAAATTAATTTTATTTATTCCAAAAATGGAATACAAAATTTAATAATAATAATAATAATAATAATAATAATAATAATAATAATAATAATAATAATAATAATAATAATAAAATAATAATAATAATTGTTTTTATAATTTAAAATTTCCACGTGCAAATGCATGTGCTTAATTACTAGTAAACATAAAAGGGGAGAAAAAAAAAACATAAAAGGAAATAGTAAGAGCCTATAACATCAGATTTATCAGATCCGACTATTTAGATGGGGTATGTTTATATAACGGGGATTAATTGGTAAAGAAAGTAATAAAATAAAAAAAATAGTAACAAAAATTTAGGATATAATAGGATAAATAAGTGGTAACTCCAATGAATAATTAATAAATGAATATACAAATAGGGTTTCATGAGAAAATAATAACAAAAAAATAAATAAAAATAAAAATAAAAAATAGATAAGTAAAAGATGGATTTTTTTTTTTGTGTTGGCCTATTCTTGTGGTTTGTTTTCCTTATTATTAATTTGATTAAATAATTGTTATTTGGGCTTGAATTTGTTTGGGACCCATGTGGGCCCCACCTATTGGACCCGAGAGAGGTGCCTAACCCCTTTCCTCTCCCATCCAAGTCATCCAAACTAATGTTAGTGCCTTGGGTCTTGGAGTCACTATTAAATGAAAAATATTTTTGACATAATTGTCGAAGGTCTCATCGCCTCCATTTTACATAATTGATGGGTGGTGACTCCAAGTTAGCCCAAGTGAGCGGTTTTCAGACGCTCACAATTATATACTTAAATTCTTAATATATATTAGTCAAATTGATTTTCTGAAATTCTATTTGGCTAAACCATCACAACCAAAATGCTTTATGAGCACCCACCCAGATATGAATTTGGCATTTCCATTAGACTCGGGAATCCTAAATTTACCAACCTATCATGTTTCACCCCATACTTCATAGATCCACTAATGATTCAAAACGATAATCCTTTCATTGCCTATGATCAATTAGACTCTTACACTAAACAAAATTAAGTTTCCTACACTCTCGATCAAGGATTTTACTTCCATCAAATTTTGATTATCTAGATCAAAATGAGCAACCGGAGCCATAATGATTTTGAAGATATAATAAAAGATAGGAAAAATGTCTTTTTGTAATCTATACATTCTCTTTGAGGCGGTTTTACTACTAGCTGGGCCTTGTATCTTTCAATATTACTGTTAGAATCTTGTTGGATTTAATAGTATTAAGTATTCCACAATGTTCAATATATCATTCTTTTTTCGTAGAATCTTATTTTATTAAGTATGACATATAACTGTTTAGTATATCATTCTAGAGGTTGGTTTCATCGGAGTCCACTTTGCTAACCAAACCTATGTAAATATCAGGGTTAATTCTAATCATGCTTTATTATAGAGGAGTTACTGATCTTGCCAATAAGACCACATTATTATAATGGGACATTGGCTTAATTGGATTTGGTATAGTTGGATCCTTAGGGCCATAAACTTGGGCCTTAGGCCCATAGAGGCACATATTAATTTAAAGGCTGTCATGTAAATTTAGCTCATTTTGATGGTTTCAAAATTCACATATTCACAAAAATATCATAAAAGATCTATCTCAAGAAATAGTAACAATCATAAAATATGAAAGAAAATATTATAGGAAAGATTGTCAGTAATATTAGAAGCATAATAATGAACGGGGTTTGACTATTATACCAGAAAGACATGATGCCAAAAATTAATTGGGTTATCCGTAATATGAGATTGCACAAAAATAATCAAAATGTATAAGGAGTCATCATTCGACCAATAAAATATATAAAATATTTTATTTCACTATAAATGTAATAAGTACATTTCGTTATGTGGAAAACAAGGTAGACTTTATGCTATGAGAATGAATTGTGACCACACAAGCCCCTCCCCATAACCTCAACTCCCATGAAACCAGAGGTTGAGTTTTTCTTATACCCTATGATTCTCACATGCTACTATAGACCATATTATTATTTTGTTCTTTTCTAAGAGAGAAATGGATCTTGAATGACTCATTGACCATACCTATTGTAGTCTTGTTGAAGCCATGTAGGGATAGAGGGGTACTTGCAAAGCTATTCATCAAAAGACCAATTTGTAATATTAGAGGGATATATATACTTGCCTTGATTTTGGTGTTGGTCACAAAAGTTAAATTTCATTATATAATGTTGAGTTATATCTTTACCCTTTAGGCCGCATTTGGAAAAGATGCAAATAAGTGTGAGCGCAAATATGTAGAATGTAAAACAGTTCATATAAATTGAAAAATTGGGTTAGAGGCGGGACTTGGGCGGGTTGGATTGCATTCGGTTTGCCCGCCAACCCATTAATGACCCAATTAGATAGAATTAAATGGGTTGGGTTCAACCCAAACCCACCTGAACCCAACCCAACCCACTTAGATAAAATAATGAAAATTACACAAAAATAATAGAAATTGTAGGAAATAAAATAGAAATTAAACAAAAACAAAAAATGCATAAAATTAATAGAAATTACATAAAAATTTGAAAAAAAAACATAAAATTACAAAAAAACTGAAATTGCATAATTATATAATAAAAATTATAGAAATTACAAAAAACAAAGAAAAACTACAAATTGAAAAAAAAAGAACAAAAATTCGAGAATGATATAAAAAATCATAGAAAAACATAGAGAGTGAAGAAATATAATAGAAATTACAAACAATATAAATAGCTATTGGAAAAATTACAAAAATTTGTAGAAAAACCACCGTTGGGCAAAATGCCTCTCATCGTATATAATGATACTTGTCGTTTAGATATCTAGCAAACAATAACACTAGCCCCATTGCTTACACACTCGAGGTTCCAACAAATCTCTTCCCTAAAAAAAATAGTTGAACGGAGGCAATCCAAGAAAAACACCCTAACTTAAATGATGGTTTCTCTTTCTCCAACAATTGATCTTCTTCTCAACTGATACTACTGCCATTAGAGGTGTAAAACGGGCCATGCCGCTCGCGACCTGGCACGAATTTGGACTGGCCCATCACGACGGTCCGCGGGCCGTGCTAGGCCCGACACAATCGTGCAGGCCATGCTGGACCTGGGGTTTTAGGTCCATGGGCCGGGCCGACACGACCGAGTAGGCCGTGTTGTCTATAGCCCGTGTGTCGACACGGCCCAGCACGGCCCGCAACATGGCCCATATATATTATTTATATAATATTATATAATAACATATAGTATATAATATATTAATAAAATAAATAATTATTTAATTTTATTATACTAATTTATTTAATTATTGTATATATAAGCAATTTTATACATCAAAATTCATATAAAATTAAAATTTGAAGTTTTTTGTCAATTTTTTTAAAATAAATAGCTTTGGCCCAAGGCTCAGGTCGGGGGGGGGGGGTGGCACGGCCCGAGGGCCGGTACACTCGGCACAACTCGTTTTACACCTCTAATTATCATTAGATTAGGGTTCTTGTTCATAGAGAGAGAGAGAGAGAGAGAGAGAGAGAGAGAGAGAGAGGAGACTTGTCGCCCTCAGATCTCAAATATGTAGAGGAGGAGACTTATCGCCCTCAGATATGAAAGTTGTAGAGGAGGAGGAGACTTGTTGCCCTCATATTTTAGAGTTGTAGAGGAGGAGACTTGTCGCTCGTAGAGGAAGGGAAATTTGTCGAGATTTCTCTTCAAGATATAAACAAATGATGAAAAACTAGAATCCTTAGTTGATGGATATCCATTGGACACCCATGACCCAACCCGCCCAACCCATTTAAATTTTTGTTATTGGGTTGACCCACCCGCTAAGAACCCAATATTAAAAGTTACTACCCAATTACCCGTTAATAAATGGGTGGGTTGGGCAGGTTGAGCGGGTTGGGTTAAAAATTGCCGCCCCTCGCTGTAATGGATGCAAACATGAATTCCAATAAAGCATGTGCTTTTTTTTTTATCAAAAGCCAACTTGAATGCAAATTTACTTCTTTTTTATTGATGTACTTTTACATCTTATTATCAATGTAAATATGCATTTATCTGTCATTTGTCAATGCATAAATGTAATGTTGCCAAACACAGGCAAAAGTGAACCAAAGTGCAAATTTACCCTGAACCGGGATTTACACTCCATTTGCATTGTTTCCAAATGCAGCTTTACTTGCACATGTGCATACCTAGTGCCCTTGCACTAGGAGAATAAGCAATGACTAATAAGGAAAGGGCCAAAAATTATTTTTTCCAAAAATTTCCATTTCTCTTGATAAGGTTAAGAGCAAGGTTTTAAAAACCGACGTAGAACCAAAACTGCTCTAGCCACTACTGGTTTTGGAGTTGACAGTTCAGCCGTTTGATTTGAATGGATGATCCATTCCAACTTAAAATAAATAAATAAAATAAAAAGGCAAAAAATCATTAAATGGGTCAAACAGGTTGGTGATTTGACTGCCCGAGTCAACGGGTCGTTAACCAAATCAACAGTTTTTGGCCAAGGATTGGGTTAAGGGTGAAATGGAGCCAGTTGCCTGGATGGTTCCTAAGCCAAACAATCAAAGACTAATGATGAAAGGTCCAAAGCTTAATTTGTAGGGAATTATACAAAACTTTCCCCCTGTCTCTCTTCTTTCCCCCGTCTCTCTTCTATTCGGGGGGTCACCCCCCTCTCTCTGTTTCCAGAGAGGCTTACTCTCGAGATCTCTCGAGGTTATTTTTCTTTCTGATCTTTGTTCATTTCTTTGTTATTTTGTTTTTCTGTTCTCCATTTCTCCCTTGTTCCCATCTGTTAGCTTGTTCTCTATTTCTGTTCTCCATCTGTTCTTTTGTTTTCCCTTTTTTGTTCTCCTTTTCTTTGCTCTTTCGTTTTTCCTTTTCTGTTCTTTTATTCTCCATTTCTCCCCTGTTCCCATCTGTTCTTTTGTTTCTTCTTTTGTTACCTTTGTTTCTCCCCTCTTTCCTGTTTTTATTTATTTTTTATTTTTTTTATGCTTTCTTTCTTTCTGCGGGCATTTTGATATGGAGTTCCTTTCTGCGATAACAACCGATGGAAGTTGCCACTTGTATTGCCGTCTCCAGAGTTTTGAAAGGCAGTTACAGTTCTCCGACGTCTTGGATGGTAGTGACAGTGCTTTAGCATCCTAGATGGCAGTTACAGTTCTCCGGCATTTTGGATGGTAGTTACAGTTTTCCGGTGTTGTGGATGGACGTTACATTTCTCCGGCGTTTTTTGGATGGCAGCTCGCAGTTGACAGTTCTCCGGTGTGCTGGGTGGCAGTTACAGATCATACTGTGGAAGTTACAGATCATGGCTTTTGGCTTTGTAACCTCCTCTGTTAATTTTCGTTTTAGTTGGAAACCTCTTATGTCTGTTTGATCGCTAGTTATGATGATTTGGAGATATACTTATCCACTTCTGTTGGTGATTTAAGTCACCTTGCTTTTGTTGCGGAAGTTCTTTCGATTCTCCATCCATTTCTTTATTTTGTTCTTCTTGAGAAATTGTATTTAAACTTTAATTAGCCTTATTGACATCTCTTTCTATCAATCTCTTAAATGAATGAAATATGATTTAAACCTTAAAAAAAAGACCAAAGCTTATTATTTTTATTATTTTTTGAAATTTTCATTTATTGCAAGGAAAAGCGGTTAAGGGTGTCAATTCATTTATGCCCCTAGAAGCAGCCATGTCTCCTACCAGATTCCAAATGTTGCATGTACAGATAGTGCTACAAAATGATTGGATCGAATTTGATAAAGTGTATATCCAATTCAACTCAATAAATCATAAATCAGGGGTTCAAATTCCAAAAAAAATCTGCCGGATATTGCAACTTGTGAATTCATTATAATAGGGAATATCCAAATTCAACTCTTGTCGAATTAAATTCGAATAGGATTAGGTCCGACTCACAGCCCCATGCACAGGCTACTGTTGGGTGGATTTTTTTTTTTTTAATTATAATATAGAGAAATTTAGAATTCAGTCCACCTCATAATTATACATATGATAATGTACTTAGTCGGAATGCTTGCTGAGTGTGCCTACAGCCTACCAGATGTGGTCTTGTTTACCCAGAGGAATACAAAAAGGTTGTTTTATTTGTGGTTTTTTAAAGAAAAATTTCTGATTAGTAAATAATCTATATTTTGGGCTTAGTGTCACTTTGATCTCCAAACTTTAAAATGAGATAATTTAGCATTTGAATTTTTAAAATGTATCAATCCAATACTTACTATTGACCAGTCATCAATTATGTGTATCATGTGATGATATGTAGATTTAAAATATTTGAAAATATCAAAATTACCATTCAAAACACTGTTCATCCTTTTTTTCCTCAACAATTAAGGTTGAACCAAAGCAATGGTGAACAACCCCAAACTTATTGGGGGTTCAACACTTGTTACCTTCATTAGCTGTCATATAAATTGAGCTCATTTCGATGGTTCCAAAATTCACATATCGACAAAAATATCATAAAAGATCTATCTCAAGAAATAGTAACAATCATAAAAATATGAAAGAAAATATTTAAGAAAGATTGTGGGTAATATTAGAAGTATAAAAATGAATGGGGTATGAATATGATACCAGAAAGACATGATGCCAAAAAATAATTGGGTTTTCCTTAATATGAGATTGCACAAAATAAATAAAAATGTACAAGGAGTCACCATTCGACCATTAAAATGTATACAATATTTTATTTCACTAGAAATGTAATAAGTACATTTCGTTATGTGGAAAACAAGGTAGACTTTTTGCTATGAAAATGAATTGTGACCACACAACCTGCTCCCCATGACCTCAACTGCCATGAAACCAGAGGTTGAGTTTTTCTTATACCCTATGGTTCTCACATGCTACTATAGCCCATATTATTATTTTGTTCTTTTTTAAGAGAAAGGGAACTTGAATTATTGATTGACCATACTTATTGTAGTCTTGTTGAAGCCATGTAGGTTTCAAAATAAGAAAAAGCTATTCATCAAATGACCAATTTGTAATATTAGAGAGATTGAAATAAATAAATAAATAAATATATATATATATATATAGTGAATACCTACCTGCCTTGGTTTTGGTGTAGGTCACAAAAGTTAAATTTCATTATATAATGTTGAGTTATATCTTTACCCTTTACCTGCACATGTGCATACCTGGTGCCCTTGCACTAAGAGAATGATCAATGACTTATAAGGAAAGGGCCAAAAATTAATTTTCCCAAAAATTTTCATTTCTCTTGATAAGGTTAAGAGCAAGGTTTTAAAAACTGACGTGGAACTGAAACTGTTTTGGCCATTGGTTTTGGAGTTGACAATTCAATCGTTTGATTTGAACGGATGACCCGTTCTAACTTAAAAATAAATAAATAAAATAAAAAGGCCAAAAACCATTAAATGGGTCGAATAGGCTAGCAATTTGATTGCTTGGGTCAACGGGTCATTGACCAAATCAACAGTTTTTGGCCAAGGACTGGATTAAGGGTGAAACAAAACCATGGTTTTTTTTTGTCAAAAGAGATGCAAAATATATTAAGCATTAAAGGTTACATGCTGAGAATGTTTGGAGTTAAAGTGCAAAGTAAACTGGCCTTTACAGGCCAAGTAAGCAAAAAGATGAGCTGTTTGGTTGAACTGCCTCGAAATATGTACAAACTTTATAGATACAAAAGAGTCTATTAGACGTCGTAGATGTCTTCTATGCAGCTGCTCAAACCAGAAGGATATTCGATCAGTGTTTGCTAACTCTACTAAAGATGCATTATCTGTATATACCAAAAGATGGGAGATCCCATTGGAGAGTGTCGTCCATAGTCCACCTAGAAGGAATCGAATTTTGACATCATAGCTAGTAAGGGCCCAAGAAGGTCTTCCTTCAGTGATGGTAAAATGTTCATGGGGGTGTTGGAGGACAAACCCTCGTCCTGCTTTACCTGTAGCTGTATCAAAAGAGCCATCAGTATATAGAGTGGGACGGTCATTTTGCCTTGGCTGATTCCGTGTTTGCTACCTAGGCTGGGTTATTGAAAGCTCCACATGATAACTTATCGCTGAGCTTACCACTTGTGCAAGATGTTGCATGGAATTTTCAAAAATCTATTTATTCCTTGCTTTCCATATGAAGTATAAAATGATAGAAAATTTACTTAGACATATTAGAGCTTGATGTTTACCCAAATGAGTACACAAGGAAGTGTACCGATTCATGATAATGACGTGGATGGGGAGTTGATATATGCACGATGGGTTTAACCCAATCTGGGCACCGCACCAAACTACTCGAGCGAAGGGGCATCCAAAGAATAGGTGGTGAGTTGTTTCTTCTTGAAGTTTACAAAACACACATATTCTATCTTCTTCGTTGAGCCATGAGGAACACTTGGTTTTTGTAAGTAGTCCATCCCAAAGAATCTTCCAGAGAAAGACTTGGAATCTAAATGGCACTTTGAGTTTCCATTTGAGCTTCCAGTTAAAGTGTGTACTTGACGTCGAAGCTCCTAAAGAAGACAGAGAGTGATATGACGATTTAACTGAATAAATTCCTGTGGCATTATTCTTCCAAACTAGGAGGTCATGCGGTTGGTTAGGTTCCAAAGATACTAGGAGAATATGGGAAATGGTGGAGTCTGAGAAAAACTGTTGTAATTTTTGAAGATCCCAAGAGCCATCTAAGTTTATTAGCTCTGCAACTCTTGGCTCTTGAGCTTGATGTTGCGATAGATGGACGTTCGGAGGTGGTATATTTCCAAGCAGAGATGGGATCCATGGATCAGATACGGCAGAAATCTCCCTACCATCCTTGACTGGCCATACCATGTTGGGGTGCAGAAAAGGGAGTAGTTTGTGAGCCTGTTGCCACCACTTTGAGTTTTGTTTACCCTTCTTTGCTGCAAACAAAGAGGTGTGAGGAAAATATTTGGTTTTGATCTGAGTGCTCCAAAGCCCACTTCTGTCTATTAACAATCTCCAGATTTGCTTGCCAAACATTGCTTGGTTTATGGCCTATGAAGATCTAAACCCTAAACCTCCTTGTGTTTTGGGTTGGCATAATTTATTCCATGGGAGGGTATGATAGGAGGTTTTTGAAGTTTGGCTCCACTAGAAACTTTTATACATTTTATCTAGTTTGTGAAGTATGGACTTGGGAAGAATGGCCGTTGACATGGAATAAGTGGGGATTGCTGGAGAACTAATTTTACTAGGGTGGTGCGACCATCTTGGGATAGAAGTTTTGAGCTCCAGGAGTTAATTTTAGATTGCACATTGTCAACAATTTCCTTATGAGAGATGCCTAGCCGAATATTTGTCCCCACTTGGGATCCAAGATATTTAGATCCAACCAATGACTTTTTAACATGAAGTGCATGGGAGATGAACTTACGATGTTGGCAAGGTACATTTCTACTGAAAAAAATGCTCAACTTGGAATAATTGATCTCTTAACCCAACATCAGCTCAAACTTATGGAGAATGTCTGGCAAAGATTTGACTTGTGACAGATAAGCTTTACAGAAGAGAATACAATCATCAACAAAGAGAAGATGTGTGATAGGAGAATTGTTCATGTTGAGTTTTACACCCTCAATATGTGCAGAGATCGTGGCATGGTTCAAAAGTTGTGTGAGAACTTCCATACCTATGATGGATAGGTACGGTGAGATGGGGTCACCTTATCGTACTCCCTCGTTCAATTTGAAACGGTCATGAGACTCACCTGCAATTTTGATTGAGAAGGTAGCTGTGGATATACATTGATATATCATGTTGCACCATTTCTTGAGAAATCCCATTTTCTGAAGAGTATGATACAAGAATAACCAGCCCAGATATATTGTTGTAACTCATGTGGATCAAAATAAGAAAAAATTATTCGTAAAGTGATCAATTTGTAATATTGGAGGGATCAAAACAAAAGAACAACCTATAGAAGGATCAAAGACTAATAATGAAAGGACCAAAGCTTATTTATTTTTATTTTTATTTTGAAATTTTCATTTCTTGCAAGGAGAAGCGGTTAAGGGTGTCAATGTATCTGAAAATTCGAATTCAAATTCAAGATTTGGCATTTAGATAATTCAAATAAGATAGCAAATCAAATTTGAATATCCTATTCGTACTATTGAATCAAACTCAAATATAACATGATTCAATTCAATAAATATTCAAACTTGATCAATTATATATATTATAATAATTTAAATATTGTAGATAGTTTATACGATTAACATTTAAATTATATAAATAATTTATATATTTTCATACTTTATATAAATAAAATACTTGTATCATGTATATTTATTAAAAACTTAAAATAATTAGTTGATTAAATTAAATTTAAAAATTGATATTGCTTGATTCCATTTGAATTCAATTCATTTATGCCCCTAGAAGCACCCATGTCTCCTACCAGATTCCAAATGTTGCATGTATAGATAGTGCTACAAAATGATTGGATCGAATTTGATAGTGTTATATCCAATTCAACTCAATAAATCATAAATCAGGGGGTTCAAATTCCAAAAAAGGGAATATCCAAATTCAAACTCTTATCCAATCAAATTCGAATAGGATTAGATCGGACTCACAGCCCTATGCACAGGATACTGTTGGGTGGATTTTTTTTTTAATTATAATATAGAAAAATTTAGAATTCAGTCCACCTCATAATTATACTCTCATAAGATAAGATGTGATATACGAGGGGACACTGACAGGTATCCATGAAATGATAATGTTTTAATGTGATTGGCGACAAAAATACAAAAATGATAATGTACATAGTTGGAATGCTCGCTGAGTGTGCCTACAGCCTACCCTTGTTTATCCAGAGGAATACAAAAAAGGTTGTTTTATTTGTGGTTTTTTAGGGAAATTCCTTATTAGTAAGTAATCTATACTTTGCGCTTAGTTTCACTTTTGATCTCCAATGTGCCAATTCAATACTTGTCGTTAACCAGTTATCAGTTATGTATATCATGTAATGACGTACGATTTAAAATTTTTTAAAATGTCAATTTTACCATTCAAAACATTATTCATCTTTTTCCTTGAAACAAAGCAATGGCGAACAACCTCAAACTTGTTGGGGTTTCAACACTTGTTACATTCATTAACTGGGGATTTAGGGGGAGTTTTTTTATTTTTGTAGGAACCAGATCATTGTCATTCCCTTGCAAAATTGTACCAAAAACCTATACCTCTGTATCTTTTTGAGGAAGAAGATGATGATCAATGATAGTCACTAGATTGGCATATTTTAAAAGTTTAGGATACTAAAATGTCGTGTTTTAATGTTGGGGGACCATATTTCCTTTTTTATTAAATATGTGAATATTTGACCCCGTCTCGAGAATAGGGTACAGAATTGGAGTGAAATGTGACATTTAAAAAAATCTATTCTTGAGAACAGCCAATTTTCATTCCTGATGGGGGGTGATTTGATCCGACCTCCTAACCAAGTGACACGTGGACATGACTCGACGTAAGCGACAACTTAGCATGACAGCTTGGCTACAACTCGGCGTAATGAGTCCGCTGAAACCCAGCCTGAACAGCTCGCTACAGAACGGCTTGCTGCAAGGCAGCTCGCTATTGGAGCTCGCTACGAAGGAGCTCGCTACAAAGGAGCTCGCTATTGAGTAACCTGGAATCTTCGGGAAACTTCTTATCTGACAAGACCGTGCCTGTCAGACTGCACCCACGTCTCTTGTCTGGCGGCGCAGCACCTACCAGTCCAGAGGACTGCGCCCACGTCTCACGTCAGGCGGCGTCGTGCATGCCAGCTCTGCATAACGTCTCTCAACTGACATGACCGTACTCTGCGACGGTTACCTGCACCAGTTGAATCAGCCTGGCGAATAACGGCTGTAGCAGAGAACCAGAGGCGGTTACACCCGATTTGACAGAGCATCAGTATATAAAGGCCCCGATTTCCAAGGGGCAAGAAAATAATTTTTTTGAGTAAGTGTGCATCTCCACTCTTAGCTCATTTTCCGTTACAACTCTCTAGGCTCTCCATGGAGTTCTAACTTAAGCATCAGAGTGTTCCCGTCGGGCGAGCTCCCCAGGAATCCTTCATCTTCTTCTCCTTCTCAGGTGTCGTCCGTCGCCAGCTAGGAGCGAGGTCCCTGCCAGTTAGGAGTGACCAGATCGCGCTACATCATTTGGCGCCGTCTGTGGGAATCACTTCAAAAAGCCTCTCACCAAGCAACTTCAGTAAGACTTCAATGGCTTCCTCCAGCAATGCCGGACAAAGTGCCGACCAAAACACCTCCAAGGAACGACCTCAGATCCCTACCGTCTGCATTGGCCAATTCACCGTACCCCTCTTCGCGGACGGAGTCCCTACAATGAGTGCTTCTCAGATCATGGCGCCGGTAAGTGCTCCACTCCCCTCGCCGGTAGAGACGACCTTTGCAAAACCGTTAGTTCTCCCGGTGGCCGGACAGAACCAGTTGGAAAACCTAGTACACTACATGCGAGCTATGCAAGCTCAAATGCAGCAGGTCCATTAGTTCTAGTTGTACTAGCAGCAAATGCTTCACCACGTCTACCAACAGCAGTTCCCACCGCTGCCTCAGCATCAACAGCAAGTTCCACCTCGACACCCCACTGCACAGCTGGTCCAGCCCCGTCGTCGCAGCGAACGTCTCCCCTGCCGAGGAGAGACCTCCCAAACTTAGAACCCTCTCGGGAGTCAGGTCTTTTCCCATGGCAGGAGGGAAAGACAAGTTACTCCCCCCACCTCGCAGCCTGTAGTCAAGTCGGGGGACTCTCAGCCGATCAGACCCGCGTCGCCTCGGCCCTCGCAGTTCGAGATTCCGCTCGCCAAAAATCAATTCGAGGTCCTGGCCGTGGACTATAGACAAGGCTCTTCAGTTCACAACCATCGACAGCAGTCCGAGCCCCTTCCTAGGCCTACCGAGCTCGGCAACACAGGAGCAAGCAGTACTAATGCCAAGCCAGCGAAGAAGCAGCGGAGACGTCGCTGAGCTCGCCGAACTGCCACTCACAACCTGCCCGAGCTCAAGGGTAAGGAAGAGGTGAGCTCGGACGAAGTGAAAGCCACTCCGCTCCTCTTAGTGTCATCCCCCCTGTCTCCAGAACTTCTAGCCGTCCCTAAGCCAAAGGACTTCAAGCTTCCTCCCTTGGACAAGTATAACGGATCTTTCGATCCAAATGACCACGTCGACGCCTTCCAGTCGCAGATGCACTTGGCATGGGCCACTGAGTCCTGCATGTGCATGGCCTTCTCCACCACTTTCAAAGGAGTAGCCCGCACGTGGTACAGGAACCTCGTGCCTGGGTCAATAAGAAGTTGGGCGCAGTTCGCGCAAGTCTTCACCTCTCATTTCGTCACCAGCAAGCGGTGCCCGAGAACCCAGGAAAGCCTCATCGGCATAATTCAGAGGGAAGGAGAGTCCATCCGGAGTTACATCAAGCGGTTCAATGACGCTTGTTTGCAGATACCCGACTTGGACCCCGCAGTGCGGCTCACAGCAGCCAAGAGAGGCATCACGCACAAAGAGTTCAAGTGGCACGTGGTGGTCAATTGGCCCAACACTGTAACCGAGTTCCTCAAGCTCGCAGACCAGTTCATAGGAACGGAGGAGGAGATCAACCAGAAAAATGAAAGTGTGCCCGAGAAAAGGAAAAGGGAAGGTGAGTCCTCGATCCAAGGAGACAACAAGAAGAAAAAAGACCCAGCTCGGGGGGGGGGGGAGGGGCAAGGCCAGGACAACCTTTCCGAGCTCCTCCAGCAGAAATGGCTGACTATACACCCCTGAATGCGAAGCGGGCCGAGATCCTTATGGCGATCAAAGATGCCCCATATGTGAAGTGGCCACCGTGGCTGAAAGGGGACCCCAATGTAAGAAATAAGAATCTGTATTGTAGTTTTCATAAAGATCACGGTCATAGTACCGAGAATTGTAAGAACCTCCGCGACGAGATAGAAGAGCTCATCTGTCGCGGATACTTAAGAAATTTTGTACAAAACAGTAATAATAAAGCAGGTTGGCATGGGGAGCAAGGTAGAGATGCTCCTGAGTCCAGCAGCAGGCAAGCAGAGCAGCCGCAGAGGTAGCCCCCTGAAGTGAGACCAGTTTGGGGGACTATTCATGTGATCGTCGGGGGCTGCATTTCGGCTGCAGCTTGGATTTCAGCTCGAGAGGTCGGAAGGGAGGAGCAGAACCCCCCGAAGCGGCCAAGGACAGAAGACCCGATCTTCTTCAC
This sequence comes from Nelumbo nucifera, assembly GCF_055504915.1. NCBI lineage: Eukaryota > Viridiplantae > Streptophyta > Magnoliopsida > Proteales > Nelumbonaceae > Nelumbo > Nelumbo nucifera. The sequence continues at coordinate 46,948,227 of NC_142652.1, forward strand.
TGAGGACGACGCGTGCGGGGTCCACTATCCCCATGATGACGTGCTCGTCGTAAAGATAAGAATTAATGACTTTGAAATCAAGCGCGTCCTCGTCGACTCCGGCAGTTCGGCAAATATTCTTTTCAAGGCAGCATTCGTCAAGCTTCAGCTCCAGGAGAGCGATCTTAAGCCCACAAGTACTCCCTGAAGGGATGAGAGATCCATCATATGGACGCCCAAATCTTGCGGAATAAGGCGGGCGGATTTCAAAAATTTCTCTTCCTTTCAATTGGGAATCGAATTCCCTATTTAGAAAATCATATTTTCAAAGATCAATCTTGAACCATAAACTGAACCAGATCTGAACAAAAGCAGTAGGAGAGAATTATACCTAATACGGAGAAGTAATATCTCCCAATGGAGGTGTTCACGCCCAAGGAAGGATCCAAAGACTGCTCCCACTGAAGATGGCGCAGTGCAGGATGGAGCATAATCAGCAGTGTTTTTCTCCAAGAACCTAGTCATTCGCAAGAAATAGCAGGATGGCACGTGAGCACAGCTTCCTATCAGTCCTTTCACAAAGAACTGATATCAAGATCAAATCTTGACTTCTCTGCTTGAACTGGAGATCGAACTGGCGAGCTAGGCGGTAGGAAGAAGGAGGCGGCAAGAAAGAATTATGCAGGGTTGCTTAATTCTTTCTTCTGTGTTTTTCAGCTCTAAAGAGGATGTGAATATCTGTCTTCTAAAGGCTGCCACCCCTTCCTTCTTTTGTAACCTCAAAGGATCAGCTCCTAATCCAATTAGGAGTTGTTGATCCAAATCTTATTTGGATCAAACATCTCTTTAGGTGATAAGGATAAACCCTTATCTTATCTGCAGATTAGATAAACATTCTCCTAATCTCATTAGGAGGTTTCCAGATCTAAATCACATTTAGATATGGACTCTCTGAGTGGATAGGGTTAAGACCCTATCCTATCTGCTAATCCATCCCAGAATTCGCCCCATATTTAACTAATTAAAACAGCCCAGTTCGAAATGGGCTTTAAGCCCATTAAGGTCATGTGCTCACTTAGCCTTCCTAACTGCTACCCAGTTGGGCTTCCTTGTATGGCGTGGGATCCAAGCATTGATCTACACATCAGCCACATGGGTTCAGCCCAGCCTTTGTTACAAGGCCTGGCCGAATACACTGTTATGGACAGTGCACCCCCTGAAACCCATCAAATGGGCTCTATGGGCCCAACACTTACCCTAAGTGGTCCCTGGGCCAAGCCACCTTGTAACACCCAGGGACTGTGGGCAGGTGCAAGATTAGCCCATCAGGTATTATCCTCAATGGTCTTACACTCAATCTCTCAGCCCATAATGATCAAACACTACCCGACAAGAGAGGACCTCTCCCTCGGCTGCAAGGAACAGTGATGCACCCTCTGCTTATATGGATCCCGGGAATTAAAACCTTTTGCAAACATTTTAGAAACCATAATATATATACTTTTATATCTCATATAAAATATATTTTGCAAAACAAATCTCAACGATTGAAATCGGCTGCCGGCAGTCTTGGTTTCCATCAGAGAGAGTGCATCCCCGATCATTACCTTTGTCCGACAAAGGGGCTGATCCTGTCACTATGATCACCCACTCAGATGAATTCTCAGACTGTCCCAACATACCCAGGTTTTGACCCCCGCTAAGGATCTCACTGATTGGTACATCAAAGACAGCCCAATCCGACACCTAGTGCAGTATCATAATCGAGTCTAGGGGTCGGGTGTAACTTTCCAGTTTTGCCCATTAATCTCCAAGGTCCAGGGCAATACTGGAAATCTGGTCCGGTTCAAAGATTCAATTGATCCTACACTGCATGTGCCTAGGGTCTCACCCTGGCAGCTGAGACATGCCACCCCAACCGACTTGGTGGCACATCAGTGTCAGCCTTATCAGGATAGGTCTCCCCAGACCGACCCACTGGCTGTGAACATTCTAAACTAACACGAGTCTCATAAAGTGTCCAGTTTAAGGGTATTACACAGAAACATACCAAGGGAACATGAATCAAATATGTACTTTTATTCATTTACAATAAACTCATAATGTACATCATTCTGATTGAAGCTAAGGGCATACAAAACTGTCCAACACTCCCTTGGTAGGCTTCAGCGGAGAGGAGGTCAGGCCCCTGGGGAGAATCACAGTACCTATGGAGGTCAGCACTTGGCCTAGCATAGTAAGGATCAACCACGACTTCTTGGTGGTCGCAACGCCCTCCCCGTACAACGCCATAATAGGTCGGCCCATCACCCATGTGGTGGTCTCTACCTATTATTTGGCGATGAAGTTCCCCACGGACTTCGGAGTTGGGGTAGTGCGAGGCGATCAGCTCGAGTCTCGCAAATGCTACGTCGCCGCCCTCAAAGGGAAAGCCAAGGTGGCCGATGACCTCGAGCTGGAGCGAACTGCGGAGCAATGCGAAGAGCGAGCTGCACCTACGGAAGAGACTATCTTCGTCCCAACCTCGACAGAGGACCCAGCTCGAACAATCTAGATCGGCGCTTCAGTCAAGGAGCCTCTATGATCTCAACTGGTAAGTTTTTTACTTGAAAATTTAGATGTTTTTGTGTAGTCCCTCCCCGTACAACGCCATAATAGGTCGGCCCATCACCCATGCGGTGGTCTCTACCTATTATTTGGCGATGAAGTTCCCCACGGACTTCGGAGTTGGGGTAGTGCGAGGCGATCAGCTCGAGTCTCGCAAGTGCTACGTCGCCGCCCTCAAAGGGAAAGCCAAGGTGGCCGATGACCTCGAGCTGGAGCGACCTGCGGAGCAATGCGAAGAGCGAGCTGCACCTACGGAAGAGACTATCTTTGTCCCAACCTCGACAGAGGACCCAGCTCGAACAATCCAGATCGGCGCTTCAGTCAAGGAGCCTCTACGATCTCAACTGGTAAGTTTTTTACTTGAAAATTTAGATGTTTTTGTGTAGTTTGTGGCAGAGATGCCCGACATAGACCCTAGCATCATAACTTACATGCTAAATACTGATCTTGTAGTTAGGCCCGTTAGACAGAAGAAACGCAACTTAGCCCAGAGCGTTGGAGAGCAGTTGACGAGGAGGTCGGGAAGCTCCTCGCAACTGACTTTATCAGAGAGGTCCATTACCCGAGCTAGGTGGTCAATCCAGTCCTGGTAAAGAAGGCCAACAGTAAATGGCGCATGTGTGTCGATTATACCGACCTAAACCGAGCTTGTCCGAAGGATTTCTTCCCACTCCCCAAGATTGACCGCCTGGTGGACTCGACCTCAGGGCATGAGTTGCTGAGTTTCTTGGATGCCTACTCGGGCTATAACCAAATAAGAATGGACCCTGCTGACGAAGAAAAAACAGTTTTTATAACCGAACTAGGCATGTACTGTTACAAGGTCATGCCCTTCGGACTGAAAAATGCTGGGGCTACCTTCCAAAGACTTGTAAATAAGTTGTTCGAGCCGTTGATCGGAAAGAAAATAGAATGTTATGTAGACGACATGGTCGTCAAAACTCAGTTTTCAAATGATTTTATAAAAGATTTGCACTCTGTTTTTGAAATTTTGCGTAAGTTTAACATGAAACTAAACCCAAACAAGTGTGCCTTCGGTGTCACCTCGGGTAAATTCCTAGGGTACATCGTCAACCGGCGTGGCATTGAGGCCAACCCGGATAAAATTAAGGCTATCCTAGATATGAGACCACCCCGGAAATTGAAGAAGGTTCAGAGGTTGAATGGCCGTATAGCCGCTCTGAGCTGCTTCATGGCCAAATCGGCAGATCGCTGCCTGCTTTTCTTTAAGGCGATTAAAAGCAAAGGCTTTGAATGGTCTGATGAGTGTTAGCTCGCATTCGACGATCTCAAAAGGTACCTCACCAGTATCCTAGTCTTAACCTGACCCGAGGAGGGTGATGTTTTGGAGTTGTACCTCTCTGCAAGTGACGAGGTGGTCAGCTCGGTACTGATAAGAGAAGTAGACCGGGTCCAACGACCTATCTACTATGTTAGCAAAGTGTTGTAGTGGGCAGAGACGAGGTATCCAGAGATCGAAAAATTGGCATATGCTCTGGTTGTTGCAGCTCGGAAGCCTCGCTCGTACTTCCAAGCTCATATTGTCATCGTCCTCACCAACAAGCCTCTGAGGCAAGTCTTGCTCAAGCCTGAGGTCTCTGGTAGGTTGACAAAGTGGGCCATCGAGCTCAGCGAATATGACCTCCAGTGCAAGCCGCGAACTGCTATCAAGGCCTAAGCCTTAGCTGACTTTGTTGTGGAATGCACTTTCAGCACAGTATCCCCAGGCTGATCGAGCCCGAGGCCCCCAAGTCGGATGAGCCCGAGGTTCCCAGGCCGGTTGAGCTCGAGCACCGTGAGGTAGCAACCAGTGCGGCTTCTCTCCTAGTTAGATTGAACCCGAGCTGGGATGAGGAGCCCGGGATCCTTCACGTGGATGGCTCATCCAACCAGCAGGGCAGCGGAGCTGGAATCGTTCTGTATGGGCCAAGCGGGGTGAAACTGGAGTATGCGTTATGCTTTGAGTTCGCGGCGTCCAACAATGAAGCGGAGTACGAGGCGTTAATAGCTGGGCTGGCTCTAGCAAATGAAGTGAAAGCCAAGCACATCGTCATCTGTAGTGATTCTCAGCTCGTGGTCAACCAAGTTACAGGTGAATATGAAGCTCGCGAGCCAACCATGACCGCCTACTTAGCCAAAGTAAGAGAGGCTCTGCTCAATTTCCAGTCTCACTTCATCAAGCAAATCCCGAGATCTGAGAACGCTGAGGCTGATGCCCTGTCCCGGTTAGCCAGCACTAGTGATAATACCATGAGAACCGTGTACATAGAGAACTTGCCTTGGCCTAGCATTCTCTGGGGGGCAGGGGAGGTCGGTCCTATCGAGCTGGATCGACCCGCTCGCGAGCTTCCTGCTGCATGGGACCCTCCCTGTGGATCGTAATGCCGCCAGAAGGGTAGAGCGCTAGGCGGCCAAATACGTCATGATAGATAAACGGTTGTATCGAAGTTCTTACACGCTCCCCTATCTGCGCTACTTGCCACCTTCCGAGGTCGAGCTTGTGCTCTGCAACACTCATGAGGGCCTGTGCGGTGGAAACTTGGGGGGCAGGGCTCTCGCCCAGAAAGCGCTACGACAGGGATACTACTGGCCAACGATGAAGGCATATGTGATCGAGTTCGTCAGAAGATGCGACATGTGCCAGAAGCGTGCCAACATCCACCACCAGCCTGCCGCCGACCTGAAGTATCTCTGATAAGAACCCACTAGACGACCTGCTCTAGGAACTCTTGAATCAAGTTGTTATGCACACCCAGAAGCTAGAAAACAAGTTGTAGTTGATCAGATTAGAACCTTAAGGAAACTAAGTCCTTAAAGAATCCAATCTTGAAGACACCACAAAGGTTGATCACTCCCTTGATAAGTCAAGATATTGTATTCTACCAAGAAAACAAGAAGGCAAAGCTAAGCTTGCTGAAAATACCTCTATATTATTGATTCATCTCGTATTACATAGTTGCAGCTTTTATATAGGCATGTAAACATCATTATCTTATAAGGAAACTCCTAATCTTATAAGAAAACTCCTAACTAATGATTATCTTATCAGGAAACACCTAACTGATGATGATCCCTTTAATTTAGGAGAAGAAATCTACTTTGAAAAAGGAATCCTTTTAAAAGATTACAACTAATGACAACTAAGCATAGAAAAGTCAAAGTAAACAAAACAAGATAAAAACAAGCCCAACATGACAAAACAAGCCCTTCAATACATCTTTGCATACGAATTGGGCCTTTTCATATCATGTCCATGCGCCAAGCCCGTCAAGCTTTGTTCTTCAAGTTCTAAGCTTTGCACATCGTCTTGCACATAAAAATATGTGATTATCCTTGGTGAAGTTTTGGGAACTGCTAGAACAGTCTTAGAATGTTCTAGAACAGCCTCTTTGTCATGTACTTCCATGATTAAGCCTTGTAAAGCCTTTTTCATCCTCTTTGTCCTTGCCCTAGTCATTGGCCCACCGATTCCTTGCAAAGGATCTTGAGAATATTTGGGATTATTAGCTTGAGCCATTTGGTCAACACCTCGATCTCCATTATTCACCAGCCCGTGGCCTTTCGCATAGTGGGGGATCGATATATTCGGACCATTTCCGCCAGTGATAGGGCAGAGGAGGTTCTTAGTGGTGGCAGTTGATTATTTCACTAAGTGGGTAGAAGCTGAACCTCTCACAACGATCACAGTGCCGAATGTGCATAACTTCTTCTGGAAGAATATAGTGTGCCGTTTCAGACTACCCCGAGTACTGATCTTTGACAATGGTAAGTAGTTCGAGGATATTAAATTCCAGAACTGGTGCAAAGATATGGGAATTCAACAAAACTTCACCTCGGTGGCGCACCCTCAGGCAAACGACCAAGCGAAGGTCACGAACAGAGTCATTCTCCGCGGACTGAAGGCACGCCTTGACCGAGCTAAGGGACTATGGGTAGACGAGCTACCCAATGTACTATGGGCTTATCGGACCACGATAAAGACCGGAACAGGTGAGACCCCCTTTAACCTCACTTATGGCACTGAAGTAGTCATCCCAGCCAAGATCGAGGTTCCCATGCTACGTCTAGAAGTGTACGATGACAAAGTAAACAAAGACGAGCTACGCACCAATCTCAACCTACTTGACGAGGTACGGGACCTCGCATACATTAGGACCGCGGCCTACCAGCAGATAGTAGCTCGGTACTATAACGCCAGGGTCAAGAAGCGGAACCTCCGCGTCGGAGACCTTGTCCTTCATAAAGTTATGGTGCTTGAGCACGGTGTTGGTAAGCTCGGGTCAAATTGAGAAGGACCCTACCGAGTAAAGCGGGTGCTCGGGGAAGGAACGTATGAGCTCGAAACCCTAGATGGGAAACAAGTACATCGGGCATGGAATATTGTCAACTTAAGGCAATACTACCTATAATCACTGAGATGAGTGGACTACAAATCGCTTTCCGAGCCTAAGGGCCAAAACGCCGAGCTAACAAAAAACCTCGGCACTGTAAGACCCAGTCGCCTCTTCGGCATGGGCGAACTCCAGAAGGGGGTGAATCGTAGTCGCTCTCAGAGCCTAAGGGCCAATACGCCGAGCTAACAAAAGACCTCGGCACTATAAGACCCAATCGCCTCTTCGGCATGGGCGAACTCTAGGAGAGTGGACTATAAGTCACTCCCCCAGCCTAAGGGCTAAAATGTCGAGCTAACGAAGACCTCGACACCGTATAAGGCCTAACCACTTCATTGACATAGGCTAAGAATTAGTACCAAAGGCGCAGGCAGCTCGGGTGTGAATCCTGTGATGCATAGCCCGCCCCGGTATACAAGTTGGACCCGTTAGGGACAACAAACTTCAACTTCAGTAACCCAGGTGTAGACAGGTCGGGCATATGCCTTACTATGTTGCTCACCTCGGTGTACATCATAAAATCACCCCTACTAAGTACAGGGAGACAGCTCGGGGTGACGATAGTCGAGAAACTCCACTTCGGGTACTTAGCTCTAATAGTTCGAGTGAAATAGTCACTTCGGCAAAAGAGTAAATTGCATAACACTTACCAAAAAAGAGAGGAACATTTCATTACTAGTTCTTATAAAAAAACCGGGCCTAACAGCCCGGGAGAGTACATCTAGGCAAAAAGAGAGAGAACCGGGCTCAGCCACCTGGAAACAACCACTTCAAAAGATTCATTTAGAAGAAGAAAAAAGAGCAACCAGCCTCAAGGTCCCACCACCTCTACGTCCTCGTCGCTCTCCTCCAGGGAGTCGGGCTTCTCTTCCTCCGTAGTGTCCGCCGTCTCCGGGGCCATGTCCTTTATTGTCATGCCTTCAAGGTTAAGGACAGAGAACTTCTTCTGAACCAGCCATCGGCAAAGCTTGAACCCCGAGCAGTAGGACTTAGAGCCGTACTCGACCTGGAGGTCATGGAACTGCTAGGACTCTTTAAAGTCCTCCACCGCCTTAGCCCGCTCTTCCTCCACTGCGGCGTCGAAGTTTCGGGTCCGCTCGTGGAGCGTGGACTCCAAGCTCTGGACCTGCTGACGAAGAAGCTCCCTCTCTACCGTCACCCTCGAAGACTCCTCCCTGTAACGGGCGCTCTCCTTAGATAATCGGGAGATCCGCGCTTCCTGGTCCTTAATGAGTAGCTCCTGGGCCTCGCTCCCCTTCTGAGCCTGGAGGACCTCACCCTGGGCCTGGTCGAGCTCGTGTTAGAGCCTCTGCACTTTCGACCTCTGTTTGGTGGCATCCTGGGAGTGAATAGCAGCCTGACAGGCCATGGCGTGGATGGCGGAGTTTAGCTGCCAATAGAAAGCCGAGGTAAGTAAAAAAAATAGAAAGGGGGGAGAAAAAGGGAAGAAGTAGACACTTACCACCATGCAGTGAGCTGAGGCCAGCTTGGAGAGCTGCCTAGGGTGCATCCCGGCCCAGTCCGCGATCTCCTCATGACTGATCGCCTGCCGGCTCCTCCGCGAGGCCACGAGGAAGTTGGTGATGCTTCATCCCTCCCCTCGGTAGGAAACCGCGGGAAGACGATGGGGCCGGACTGCGCGGCCGGAGGGTACTGCTCCTGGGGTGGGACCTCTTCTTCTTTGCCGCCTCTCGCGGCTACTCCCTCGAACGACACAGGTGGGACCTCCGGCGGCGGAACAAAGGCTGGGTCTGCAGCCTCAAACTCGGCGGCCTCAGAAGTGGACGCTTGGTTGGGGCGCAACCTCTTCGCCCTACGCTTTTGGTTACTCGACAACAGGTGATGTGCATCCTCACCAGACATGTTGGCTGCAAGAATTACAAGGCATTAGTATAGCTCACAAAAAAAAAAAAAAAAAAAAGAGAAGGCGTCCTAAAGGTAACCTACCGGGGCTCAGGCCGGCCTGCACGAGATTGTCCTCAGCCAAGTCATCCGAACAGAGAAAGCCGACCCCTGCCCAGGGCTGCAGTGTTTCCCGAACCTTCAGGTCCAAGTCAACGCCCGGATCCTGAATGGCGGCCCTCCGGTGGGTCGGAAAGGGCCACCCCTTGGGGTTGCGAACTACAAAATAACCTCGCTTCCAGGCTGGGATCCTGTTAGGCAGCTCGTGGAGGAGCTTAAAGCCCGGACGGGGGGAAAAGTAATAAGAGCGCCTTTCTAGAGGGGCTCCGGGGTAGGCATTCTTGATCAACAGTATAGAAGCAAAGGTGTCGAGGGAAAGAGGAAGACAATACTCAAAGAACAGGGAAATAGTCCCCACCAAGTTCCAAACAGAGTTCGGGTGGTCTATGGTGACATTGAAGTGGGAAAGAACCTCCACTATCAGAGGGTGTAGAGGGAGTCGGAGACCAGCCACGAGTTGCTCTTCAAAAATCACGATCTCGTCGTGATCGTGTTCCCAGGGATAGTTGTCGGATGGGAGACTGTAAATAAGATCCCTGGGGAGGTTGTAATGAAAGACTAGGGCCTGAAGTCTCTCCATAGACATGGAGGAAGGGCCGAAGCTATCCGGCTCCCGACCCCGGGAAGTGGAAGCCAAGTTACCGGAGGCTTCCCAAGCCTCCAAAGACCGCCCTTCGGGGAAACCCCAAGCTCCCCCCGAGCTCGAGGGGACCTCACCCTGGTTACCGTCCCACGGGTACCCAGACATTATTGGACAAGACAGAGGACTCACCAGAAAAAAATGAAATGAGAAAGCGACGCGAACAAGGAGAGCTAGAGCAAACAAGGCGAATGCGCAACCTCAAAACCGAAAGCAAGGCAAGTTGGCGTACAAAAATGAGGCTTGGGGCCCTCCTATTTATAGCCACTGTGCTCGAAAGCCAACGGCTCCGATTGAAGCGAATCCAACGGCTCGCAATAAAGATGGCCGCACGTCTTCCGAAACCGAAGGCAGTTTGGCGCGTTTTTTGGTGCCCGAAAAACCTGAAAGCCACATGCGGTCAGTCAGAGTAATTTGAACAGCGAGTCAAATCCACCCGTCATTTCGTGAACTCCCCGCGCTAGAGCAAGACCCTTAGCCCGAGGAGTGGGGGGCAATTGATGGGGGTGATTTGACTCGACCTCCTAACCAGGTGACACGTGGACATGACTCGACGTAAGCGACAGCTTAGCATGACAGCTTGGCTACAACTCGGCGTAATGAGCCCGCTGAAACCCAACCTGAACAGCTCGCCACAAGACAACTCGCTACAGAACGGTTTGCTGCAAGGCAGTTCGCTACAAAGGAGCTCGCTATTGAGTAACCCAGAGTCTTTGGGAAACTTCTTATCCGACAAGACCATGCCTGTCAGACTGCTCCCACGTCTCTTGTCTGGCGGCGCTGCACCTACCAGTCCAGAGGACTGCGCCCACGTCTCACGTCAAGCGGCGTCGTGCACGCCAGCTCTGCATAACGTCTCTCAACTGACAGGACCGTACTCTGCGACGGTTACCTGCACCAATTGAATCAGCCTGGCGAATAACGACTGTAGTAGAGAATCAGAGGCGGTTACACTCGATTTGACAGAGCATCAGTATATAAAGGCCCCGATTTCCAAGGGGCAAGAAAATAATTTTTTTGAGTAAGTGCACATCTCCACTCTTAGCTCATTTTCTGTTACAACTCTCTAGGCTCTCCACGGAGTTCTAACTTAAGCATCAGAGTGTTCCCGTCGGGCGAGCTCCCCAGGAATCCTTCATCTTCTTCTCCTTCTCAGGTGTCGTCCGTCACCAGATAGGAACGAGGTCCCTGCCAACTAGGAGTGACCAGATCGCGCTACATCAATTCCCATGGAGAATACCATTCCCATTCCCATTCTAAAGGATTTTGGTTGTTATTCTTATTAACCATGTGAAATCTGTTGCAAGGGTAATTACACGACAAATTGGATGTTCTCAGAAGAGGAGTTTTGGTAATTTTGGACCAGTGAATTAATTGCTGGTTTGGAACCACCGACACTGCCAACCACAAAAGTAGGATTTTTGGATTTAGGATTTCTCACCCCTTCATCCGGATTGGAAACACGAATAAAGCCACGGACCAAACGCATTAATACAGAAGGAAATCTGATTTCTGGTTTTGTTTTCATAGAAATGAAGAGTTCAGTTAAAAAAAAAAAAAAGAAAAAGAAAGAAAGAAAGAAAACACAGGGCAGATTATATGCAAACACGCCTCTTTCTTTTCGTAATTGGCATTAGGCCCGAGCTTTGTTTTTGTTTGTAGCCTGAAGGAGCTTCTGAGCGTGGGAGAGCTGGTCCATGAGAGACATGATCTGGGCTTGGTAGGCGCGAGCTTGGTCGAGGGCCTCAGCTTCGAGCTCTCCCAGCTGGAAGCAGAGCCTCTCCTCCGCCTCTTCCACGGATCTGAGTCTCTCTGACGTTCTCAGCAGCTCCTCCCTCATCTTCGCCTCCCTCTTCAGGCTGTTCTTCAGTTCCCTCTCCATCTCTTCATATCTCCTCCTGAACGCCTCTTCCATCTCCTTGAAATAGTCTCCCTTGGCCTGATGCGGCGGCGGAGGAGCGGCGACGGCAGCCAGACTGGGGGCCATTGCCAGTGCCAGAGGATCTCCTCCGGAGAAACAGGGGAAATCGGTAGAAGCAGTTGTACCAAAATGACGAGAGAGTGGTTTCCTTTTATAAGCTCAAATAGAGATGTCCAGGTTCAATGTATCTTATGATACTTGGGGCAATAATGCTGGTTGGCACAGTATACGGCTTGTGAGGTTTTCTAAGGAGCGTTCAAAGACAACCAGTTTACGTATATCCTTGATTGGTGACCTTTATCCTCATGGTGGGACCCACGGAAAGATGTAATGCAAAGACCAAATTAACTACGTGTTGCGCACTAACTACGCAAAGATATCAAGATATTAATAGATTCGTTGCTTAGTATCGGACTTCAACTACATCCACTGGACAAATTTCTTTCGTGTGGAAGTAGGCAAGTAGCCAGACTATCACCGTGACGATAACTCTGTTTTTTTTTTTTTTTTTTTTTTTTTGGGTAAATAGATATTGAGTACTTTGTCTGTTTAGATTTTTTTTTGAAAATTATCGATTAGTAACTTGTAATTTACTTTAGATGCAATAATTTAGTATCCAAACTTTTAAAATGTAATTCAATAATTGTCATAACTAACTGTTAATCTATCGTTAAGTGGCATTTGAAAAAGATATAAATGCCCTTCAAGTGTTATCTAATTTTCTTTATCAACCATCCAAACGTTGATAAAAAATTAATAATTTCAAATCTTTGCTTTTTCCCATTCAAGAAAGTTTGTATTATGGTGACCCCAACTTTCTTGAATAGAAGAGACAAGGATTTGAGATTGTTAATTTTTTGTCAATGTTTAGATATTGGGTATTTGTGTCTTTTTCAAATGCCACTTAACGGCTGATGGGTTGTCATGTTTTGAAAGTTTGGATACTGAATTATCGCTTTTTAAACTTTGAGAGATCAAAGTGACTCTAAACCCAAAATATAGGGTATTAATTGGAAAATTTTCCTAAATTTTATTTCGCTTTTTTTTTTTCATATGTAACCATATTTTTACTTCTTTCCGATAAATAATAAAAGTATTTGAATGGAATAACGAATAATAGTGAAAAAAGAAAAATTTGAATATAGGCATTTTTATAATTTTATACCCAATGTAATGTTAGTTTTAACAGAGTTGGAACGAAGTGTATATTTATAAAAGATCATGATACTAAATGTTGCACTTAAAAGTTCGGCCTTTTTAAGTGTCATTATCTCATTTAGACAGAGCACTTATATGTAATATATTCTTTATTTTTTGGGTTATATAGCTTGGGTTAATTACTTGAATCCTAAGCGGTTTTTGAAAACTGTCCATCTTTAAATAAAATAGTGTGAATCCACATAAGCCACCGCATGGCACAAGAGGGTTAACCCCACATTCTGAACAATAGTTCTACCGGGTTTCTAGTTTTCTGTTATTCACCTATTAATCACTATTACGTTTATCATTACTTGTCAATAATTTAAGGGAAAATGATGGTTTATAGGCCTAGAGTACATTTGGGGTAGGTGTCAATTCGGAATTGATGCCAATTCATGGGTGGGCATTGATGCATAAGGTGGGGGTAATTGACCTTTCAAAATGTTGTAGATTTGCAGTGGAAATCAGACGAAATAGATGGAGGATTCATAGTGATTAGTCATAGCTACTCCACCATCCAATGAGAGAGATAGAGAGAGATTTACTGATGAAGTTTTATGGTTTTATTTTTCTATTTTTTTGTGTTTTTTCTGTATTTTATAAAATTTTTCTATATTTTATTTTTATATTTTTTATGTATTTCGTATTATATTATTTTTTATTTAGATAGTTTTATTTTTTTATATTTTACTGTATTTTTCTGTTTTTTATTTAATTTTATACTATTTTTTATTATTTATAAATATATTTTTTATTTTTAATTTATTTATGATGCCACAGGTCAAACCGATCGACCCGAATGGTTGAACTGCTTAACCGGAAATCAGCCCTCTGACCGACTCTATTTCTGATTCATTTTTAAAAAGCTTGTTACATAGTGTCATTGACCAGCTCAACAATAACCCAAACAATGACCATAACACAATTACACTATTGCAAATCCAAAATGTGTTGAAAGAGACTCAGCCATGATTCGCCCTGGAAAGAACGTATACAGCGCAGTTGCTCAGTAGTCAAATTACAACAAACCAACGCCCTCGCAAAGGAGACAACAAATCATCGCTGAGGCACAAGAAGGAAGTTTCAAAAGTCAGCAAACCTATAGTTCAATACATTGGGATTAGGATGAATTATAACTAAGGCATTGTAAGAAGTTGTAGAAGCAGGATAGCAGTTGAAATCGTGCTTCTGTGCGAATCTCGGGGAAAGGGAACCTTGATCTTGGAATCTCCACAATGACATGAGGTAAAACCCTATTTGCGAACCTTATGAATGTATAAATCTATATTATACAAATGGATTATCCCTTGGGGAAAAAATCGTTCAGGGCCATTTCACACCTATTAAATATTTTCATAACTTAGTTTTACCTTTCCTTTTCTTTTAGCTTTATTTTTTGGGACAAAATATGTCCTTTTTCGTTGTGTTATGTACGGTATAAATGCAGACAAAATAATATAAAATATAAGGTTTTATACTTTATAAATTTGTATTTGTATTTCTACCAAATTGAGAGCACAAATACAAATATATATGGTGCAAATACATAAAAAATAATACAAAATATAAAGTTTTGCACTCTATTGAATTTGCACTCCTTCCAAGCTAAGCCTATGAGTTGAAGGGTTGGGACTTGGGAGTAAGACGACTTTATGTAAGCGATACATTCAATGTTCAGAAACGATTTTAGACGTCAACTTTCAAAACAAAAGAATGAACTTAAGGGTGTCAATGGACCGGTTTTGGATTGGATGGCGGATTGGATTTGACCCCAATCTTGTCCAAAATATTTATTAGAAAGGATTGGGCCTGGTCTGTCCATAGTAAATTTATATTGGATTGGGTTGGATTAAGTTAATATCTAGTCCATTGATATAATATAAGAATATAGGTGTTCATGGACCAGATTTAAATTGAAACCAATCTAAATCAAAATAAATTTAAACAGATTGAATGGTCCAAACATTGAATTGGACTGGTCCAATATGGTCCTAAATATTCACTGGACTGTATTGGACCTAATCCATTTATAATAGACTCACATTAGATTGAATCGGATTGGACCAAATCCAATCCAATTGACACCCCTAGATGGACTCGCTTATTGTTTGGATACTGTTGACGTTTGCAATTGGTGGTAAATTGAAGACGGAGGCTTACTGCTATTCAGTCTCGCTTCTAAGAACTAGTTTTCTTAATGTTAAGCCACACAACACAAGAAGCAATTGATATTTTTTTTTGAAGGCAGAAGCAATTGAGGTTAGGTTAGCACAAGAAGCAATTAATTAATACAGAATATTAAATTTCCTAAAAAAATAAAAAGTAGTTATATACCCCTTTTACTTGCGAGACTTTGATTGAGCTCCTCACACAATACGTTTTACACCAATCTTACATGATGTGATGCATTGAGGTAATTTTTGAAAGTATAGGATATATTCAAGTAATAAATCCTTTTTCTTAAGATTTAAACCTCCCTTCACGTTTTTAGTCCCTGTCGTGTGATTTTCATCGGACAAAGACGTTTCCACAGTTAGAATCCGTCAAGATCCCTTTTAATGTGATATCAAATATCATGTGCAGGTAAAATTTTTAGAAAATTCAATTTTGCCCCACCTGAAACCCAGACCCCCCACACGTAATCCAACAGTCTCATGGTCATGGCACTTCGCCTCTTGTCTTTCTTTGTCTTTGATTTGAAGGAAAAAGTAGGAAAATTTTTACGATGGTGTTTGGAAGTGGACATTTTTTGAGACCGATTTTTAAGAAAAAATGCCCATACTTCTAAGACTCGTGTTTTACAAAAAAATGATTTTGTTTGAGAGTGTTTCTGCTATGTAGGGAGTGAACAATACTATGCTGTTTGGTAAGATGATTTTCATCACTGTTTTTCATGTATGTACTGACAGATAAGCATCACATAGGATACGCATAATCGTCAATCAGTCAACCGTTAGGAGCAACGGTTCACCAATGCATGAAACATTGTGTTTATTCAAAAAGCGTGTGAACGAAACAATCATATATATGGGTATTTATTGAAACGTTCATATGAATCCGACGTAACACCGTTTTTTAGAAAAACAGCCACAGTTACAAACATCCCCTACAAATCTTGTATAGATTTCCTATTGAATTGCAACCGAAGCTTTGAATTGCAAACCAAAGCTTTGAACGAAAGGTTCAGTATATACCGTCCATCATAATTAACCTCTCAGTTACGCTTTGCTTTGACGAAGTGTTTGAGTCCATAGGGATTGGTTTTTAAATTTTTACTTGTTCATTGTGGTTTTTGTGCAGTCCTTCTATTTAAATAAAATATTGGATTAATTAGTGACTGTAATTTCTCACGTTTCACTACTATATATTGAACATAAATCTGTTCTCAGTTTCAGCTAAAACTCAATTATAGGATATTCGACATGTGTAGCTTTCAAAGATAAGTTGATAATGAAGGTATGATTTTCGAACCATTTTTGATCCAGAGGTCGGACCGTTCAGCCCAAAAATTGTTCAGGCAATATTTTTTATTTCACCCCTAATCCGGTTCTTTACCAAAAACTATTAATTTGATCAGCAACCCACTGAAATGGGCAATCAAATTGTCAATCCGTTAAACTCGAACAATAGTCTTAAATTGCAAAGGGAGCATAATAGCTCGCTTCAATCTAGCAAGAGTTTTTTTCCCTCTTCTCATAATTTTGGTGATTTTTCTTAAAATAATAAAGGGTAAAAATGTCTTTTCATTAATACTGTTCAGGCTAACGGCCTATTTTTCTAATTAAGTCTATTGGAAATTGGAAAGCAAAGGGGAGACGTAAGCCTTTCACCCATTCTTTTTAGTTTTTTTTTTTTTTTTTTTGTGGTTGTCTGGTTGATTGACTTGGTACGTAGACATCCATTAAGAATAAACAAATGCTTAATTGAGGCAAGTGGTCCATGCCTTGCAACAAAAGCAATTACGGTTGTTTCGTCTAGGGATTTGGCCTCTGGGCTGGGCTAAGGGCCATGGTTCTTTCTCTAGGGCCCAATTAGATAGATGCACATTGGATGAACATTATCATCTAAAATAATCATAGATAAATTATTTAAATATACCCTGAGATTTCTATAAACCATTTAAAGATCCCTGTGGTTTTCGAAACTATTTAAAAATACCATGCAAAAGCATTCTACCGTTAAAGTTGACGGAATAAATTGATAGACAATAATGTCCTTGGTGCCATTGATTGAATCACAAGATATGTGTTTGTTGGGATTAACTGCTCCCATATTCCGCATTTGCAGAACTCTTTTTGATATGAACAAAGCTGAGTAAACCCATATGGCTATTTCAATTAAAGGCCATGATAGATTACATGGAGACGTCCTCTCACAGATGACCGTTGAGAGGAAAAATACTTGGCTCCTACCACGTTGGAGTATATATGCATTTTAAGTTTTAGGGTTTAGGATTTAAAGATTTATAATTTAGAATTTAAGGTTTAATGATTTAGAATTTAGTCTTTCACGACTTTCTCTTGCATTGTCATAGGGGAATCCTCCAAAAATAGAAATTAATCCCTCAAAATTTCCTGATAGTTGAAGGCGATTGATTATTGATTCAACTAACACCATTGTTACAATGTCCCCAATTTCAGTAGTTATTGTGGTTGTTGTTGATGCTTCTGTTGATTTGGGCAGTGTTTGGCATCCATGTTGTAGCTTTAGTCAATGTCATATTGGAAAAATCAGTGTTTTAGAAGACGGTAACATGTTTGGAATTGTTTTTTTATAAAAAACGGTGCTCTAAATCACGTCTTGAAAATTGAAAAAGGCGTGATTTGAGGAAACGCTGAATTCGACGTTTTCTCAATTTGGAGCTCTTTGTTGCCAACAAAAATATGATGTAGCAGTGATGTAGACTTCCTATAATGGATACCAATGCTGAAAACAGATGTGGAGCACTGGTACCAAACAGAAGGTGTTGTTGTTACCTCAGAAAACATTCTACCTAGCAGCAACGTTTCCAAACAAAAAAAAACGCTATTTTCTGAGAAAATGATACTTCCAACACACACATATGTAGCATCGATGCCATACATATACTTAAGTGGTCTGAACCACTTCAAACTCCATCAATCATTTGGCTTCTAGTTCTAGTTCCAGTAGAAACCGTCATCTCCAGTGACATCCCATATTAGTCCTTCTTTGCTTCATACTTTTGTGTAATCCTTGCTATATGCTTCAAGATTGTTCATACTGTCATGGTGGAATCCGTACTACGTCAAGTTCCAGTAAGCATGGTTCAATGTATCACACTTTGAACCACACACCTTTTATTTTTTTTAATGTTTTTTCAAATTTTAGTTTTAGAACTGTTTTTATGTATATTATTTAATAAAAAGGGTTTTCAAAAACACCTGTAAATTGGTGTATCAAACACTTATGAAGTGTTCTTTTTTTGGATTTTAGGAGGGGGGAAAGTTGGTTAATGGGATTTTGGTTCCAATTGACCAAGAATCCCATGTTCATTTTTCAGATTTAGGTGGGGGTCACTGAAAGTTTATTTTCCTAGTACCACATACTTGGGTAAGTGGTACCCATCTCCTGGGTGGGTAAATAACTTTTCCACATAGGGGGAAAGTTGCTAACACTTGAATGGGACAAAAACCCCTTTTTAATAATGAATTTTTATAGTTAAAATGGTCATTACCTTATTTACCTAGAAAATAAAAGAACATGAATAAATGCACTTACCCGGGTAAGTGTTTCCTAGGAAAACTTACCCAGATAATTACATTTACCCGATAAATAACTTACCGAAAAACGAACGAAGCCTTAAAGATATGATATGATACACCTAATACGGAACATATCATATTGATACTTTAAACCTTATCAATAGGAAAACCACAAAAGTGAAACTGAATAAAAAGAGTAAAAGTTTAGATGGTGCAACTGGCAATGGCGACGGCCCGGAAGTGCATCCATTGTGTCACCGACAGGACACCACAGTGGTGAACTAGGCCTGGCCCATGTGATGTTCGGTACATGTCAAGGAGTTTGGTCCCGAAGTACCAACCGGCAGCAAGCCTGACATTTGTGGTCACAAAACACTATAAACATTGTAATTCATAAAGGCTTTTTTACAGTTTACTCTACTTCAGAATTTATAAATTAATTCCCCAAATGTATTTATCTCTACTCATTGAGAAATTTTCCCCTTGATCTGAATTGTACAATCGCATACTGAACTCAAATTACCCCTTCTTTGAGCTTCAGGAAGGAGTTGTAGAGGTTTCAACAACTGTTCCTTCTGGGTTTTATCATTCATTTCAGATAGTCGATCGGGCTTTCAATGTAAACCGTTTTTTTTTTCATTTTCATTTAATTATTATTATTATTATTTTGTAACTAGTTTTCATCTACTATTCACATGCTCTGATAGTTGATCGGTCGTTTGGGCTGTTGTCATTGATTATTGTTTCGCTTTCATTCAAAATGTCCTCATTCAATCTATGGCCAAATGGCAAAATGAAATTATAATGAAATATAAGACACGTTGTATCACATGAAGGCTTTAAATGCTTCACTAATGGAGAGCCTATTTTGTGTCAAATAGGGTCACCTGACAGAGAATATTATTATATTTAAGTGGTTAGTGAAAGGAGTTTGGATCTAGTACGCAAAACCAATGTTTAATGAGTATTTGATAAAAAGTTATTCTTAATCTTTTTCAAGGGTAGGTTGGGGGTATATTTTAAGGGATAGGTGTCAAAATTTTTTTTAGTATTTACTCAATGTGTTCATCATGTATGCCTACCATTGTGATTGAACCCCTCATGCTATGTTTGGTTTGAAGAAAAAGGTAAGCGAAAAGAAGGGAAAGATAAGAAAATCTATACAAAATTTGTAAAAGTTTTCTTAATTTTCCCTTCCTTTCCCTACTCTTTCCTTCAAACTAAACACAGCCTCAATGAAACAAATCTGGATCTGCTACCCACAACACATTATATCTACACATCGAACATGTCAACTGTCATGCATGTAGAGATTTGTTCCCAATGTGTGGCTGGAGTTTCTATGTGTCTTATGAGTACATGAGGGTGGTGTCTTTAGTAGCAGATCTGAGCACCCATGAAAATCAAGCATGCTTGCAATGCAAATAAAAAACAATTTATGTGATGTGAATTCAATCAATTTATTTCTATTAACAGACTGTATTTTCAATAATTGGGGGGGGGGGGTACACACATTTACTTATTGGGCCGGAAGTGGGTCTACCTTGATCTGGACTAGACTCAGCCCATTGACAGAACTAATAAAGCTTTCTAAGAACCTTTCTTGTACGGTTCTACCTTTCTAAGAACCGACTCTATTGGGTTTGGGTCAGGGTCCGGGCCCTCAACATTTCATATTGAAGTCAATTCCGGTTCCAGCCCAAACCCGACCCGTTGATAATCCTATGCATTGGGGCCAATAAAAGTTGGTCACATTGGAGGAAAATTTCTTGACTTTTAATATTTCCACAAAACCCTTTGTATGTATGCCACGTTTAGGGGTGGATTCGAGCGGAGCTAAGCCGAATAGTACCAGGTTCGAGCTCGGCTCGAGACTATTCTACAATGCTCATGCTCGAGCTTGAACTTGGCTTGAGTCAAAAGTTCATAAGCTCAAGCTCGGCTCATTTTATAATTTATAAAAATATTTATTATATATTTTATAAAAATAAAAATTATATATAAAAAAATCATTTTATATTTAAAAATTATGAATTATAATAATTAATAATTATAATATTTTTATTATATATATATTATTTTCTATAATTTTATTATATATATATATATATTATATTTGAGCCGGCTCATGAGGCTCACGAGCCAAGCTCTTGTAGGCTCGAGCTCGGCTCGTTTATTAATCGAGCCAATGAATTGGGCTCAAGCTTGACTGAAACCGAGCTGAGCCGAGCTCGAGCAACTCATGAAAAGCTCGGCTCATTGCCACCCCTAGCCACGTCTGAGGCCCCTCCTTGCTCCATATCCCCATCAAAGTGTCTCCTTTTATGGGGTTTGTGACAATTACCCCTAAACTTTTATTTGTGACAAACACCCCCTCCCCCCTTAAACTTTCACTTTGTGACAAAATACACCCTTTGTTAGTATTCCACAAATTAACTTCATTCAGCTATTTATTTATTTTTTAAATCCTCAAACTATCCTTATTTATTTCAACAATTTGTGACTCACTTAATTTTCTAAATATAATATTAAAGTCCTCTTGGTTGCTCTATTCAAATGAAATGGTAGAGATTTCATTTTGATAGATATAAATTTAAGGCTTCATTTGATTTTTCTTAATTTATTAGAGAAAGGAGTGGGTAATGTTTTCTATTTTAAGATGAAGATAGACATTCATGTCAATGAAATGAAACATGCAAGAATTTAAAGAAACTTCTTTTTTTTTATGTTAGTGAAATGATTCTTATTATTTTAGCTGGTTTCATTTGATTAAAACAGAGGTATTTTTGGGTCAATTAGAATTTAAGAGAAAAGAGCAAAAAAGAAAAAATAAGAAAAGTTCAGGTAAGTATTTTGGTAATTTATTGCATTCCATCATTTGACTTAATGACCAGGGGTTATTTGTTACAAAGTGAAAAGTTTTGGGTGTCTTTGTCACAAATGAATGTTCAGGAGTTGATTGTCACTGGCCCCATTGTATAGGGTGGCCTTTGTTGCAAATAAAAATTTAAGGGATAATTGTCATGACCTTGTGTACAGGGGGTGTTTATAATTTACCCTTGTTTTTTCTCATTTTCCCAAATCTCTAACAAAGCAAAGAGGCCAACAAAGATGAGAATCCCTTCTCATTCTACCATCTCACATTCCAAATTTCCTAAAGGAAATTTGGTTTAAAGGAAAAGGTAAGGAAACTTGAACAAGATTTGTAAAGGTTTCCTTACCTTTTCTTTCCTTTCCCTACATTTTCCTTCAAACTAAACATAGCCTCATGTTTTGAGTTCCTATTGGACTACACTCTAGAGCATGATTTTCAAAACCGGATCGGATCGGAAAAACCGGGAACTGGTCAGATGACTGGTTCTGTTTTTCACCAAAACCAGATTTTTGTCAAAAATGTTGATTTGGTCAACAAATCGTTGACCCGGATGATTGAACCATTCAAACCATTCAATGATTTTGACCATTTTTTAATTTTTTTATTAGAACAGGCCGACAGTTTGAACCGGGAATCGAACCCCTAACCCATTCATTATCCGGGTCAATTTTAAAAACCTTGTTCCAAAGGTCCCTTGGCAATTATATACAATCAAAGACCCACCCTGGACTTCGAGATTCCAACACATTGCCGCTGGTAATTCCTAATCATGAACAAGTGCATCTCTACCGGTCGAAGTTAGTATGCCCAAATCAGTTCATGATTTTTAATCTATAAAGCTGTCTTAAGGCATATCACATATTCAGCTTATTGCTTCTTGCTTGATTAAGCATATCTCATGAATTACTTTACTATTTCTTCTTTTTACTGGTAAATGTACTTTCATTTTTTTCTTAGTTTCTTTGTTGAGCTAGGGTTTATGTAGTTGGGTGTTGCTTCTTTTAATTAGTTGTTTCTTGCTTTAGATTTGTCTATGGTGTGAGTGTGACTTATTTTTCTTGTTATTTTGAGAGCGTGCTACACTGCTACCTGTTGGGGTTCCTATATTAGTTGTGGGACTTCTTCTTTATGGGTTTGATAACATCCTCCCACACAACGTGCCTCACACCAATCTTACAGTACGTTACAGTCATATATTGAAAATTTCTTATTAAAAAAAATGTTATCATTTGTGAGAAGATATTCTTAATGCACAGCTGCAATGCACTGTGAGGTTGGTGTGAGACACAAATCGGAATTGACATTCATTGGTTGGATTTATTTGCATACCCCTTTAATTCAGTTGCAGCTATCCATATCATCCACACTTCATGCCAAGCTTGCTGCTATCTCTTTGAAATGCTCAAACATCAAAAAAAGAGTCAAGGGTATATTTGTCTTTTAATGTTTTTCTGTCAAAGGGTTAAATCTTTAACATGATGCAGTATGTAATTTTTGAAACTATATTGTATATTTAAATAATTAACCCTCTTTTAAGATTTACCTTTAACACGATGTAATGTATTTAGGCACTTTTTGAAACTATAGGTTATATTTAAGTAATTAATCCTTTTTCTTAAACACTTAAACCTCCCTTCACGTTACGGGTGTCTATGAAAAATCGAAAAACCGAAAAATCAAACCGAGAGTAAATTAAACCGCAAAATGCGATTAACCCAACGGATTGATTTGATTATTCATTATATGTAAATATATACTCATATTATATTTATAATGATCTATTTATAAATATATTATATATCATTTATTATTTATAATATAATATTATACATATATTTATATAATATATATTTTAAATATAAAAAATTGAAAAACCAAAGAACTGAACCGGTCGAAAACTGAAACCGGTGGTACCAGTTTGGTTTCAGTTTGGCAAAATGAAAAAATCGATACCATTGATTCGATTTACAAAAAAAAAAAAAATCGAAAAACCAAAAAACCGAACCGATCAAAAACTGAAACCGGTGGTACCACTTTGGTTTCAGTTTGGCAAAATGAAAAAATCGATACCATTGATTCGATTTACAAAAAAGGGCCATGATTCGGTTAACCGAACCGTGGACACCCCTTCTTCACGCTTTTAGCCCTATCAGGTGATTTTCATCACACAAAGACGCTTCCACCCTTAGAAATCCATTTTTAAACATGATATCATGTGCAGTTAAAATTCCTATTTTGCCCCACCCAAACCCAAACCCCCCACACGTAATCCAACAGTCTCATGTCATGTACGGGTGGCAATTGGGTGGGGTGGGCTGGGTTGGGTTTGGGTTCAGCCTAACCCATCTAACCCACTAACCTGTAAATGCCCCAGTTAATAAAATTTAAATGGGTTGGGTTCCACCCAAAACCGCCTTAATTCAACTCCCGCCCAACCCATTAATCATACATACCTAAATTATAGAAAATATAAAATAATTATAAAAAAATACAAATAAAAATTACAAAAAAGAAATATAACAAAAGTTATAAATAAGTATAGAAAATGAAAAAATAACAAAAAATATAGGAAAAATATAACAAACATTATAAACAAACATAGAAAATAAAAATAACGAAAATTACACCATAGGTAAGACTTTTTATATTCAAACTGGGCATTGGGCTTTATATAAGGGTTAGGCTTGAATTCGGGCCTAGACATTTTTTGTTAATAAGGAGGCAAAGCTCGATTCAAACCCAACAAAATGCAACTCGTGAATATGTCTATTCAAGACCAATTGATGAAGACTCTTGTGTAAAGGTGTAAATCGGACTGTGTTGGGCTTGATTTGTTACTGCTAATGCGGGCCATGCTGCAGCCTAGCCCATACCTCGGCCATTCAGGCTTTGATTTTGCAGGCATGCGGATTGGCATGGAACAACACGACAAAGTGGGTCGTGCTTCCATGGGCTTTGTTTTATAATTTTTAATTTCATTTTATTTTACATTTATAAACAATTGTATACATCAAAATTCATACAAAATAGAATTTTAGTATTTTTTTCATTTTGTTAATTTATTTAAAAATTTTCACTATTTTTTCAATTCTTTTAAAAGAATATGCCTCTTATGGCCTAACCCAAAGCCCGACCCAGGCTCATGCCATGGGCTGTGTCAGACTTGACCTCTTAAGTATCCCAAAGGAGGCAAACATGACCCACATAAACCCGCTAAACACTGGCAGCCGGCAAAGCCGTGCCATGCTATCCCGGCATGGCCCAACTCTTGTGTAAATTAAGTGAAAAATAATAAAAATATAAGAAGAAAAAGAGTAAAAATTTGTTCATCTTCATATGGTCCAATTGTTGTTTTTAATTCTTTTTTGATGTTCGGATGGGATTGATTAATAAGAGAGGAACTGGTGCTGAATGAAAAAAAAATGACTTGATTATAGGATAGAAAGAATAAAGGTAGGAAAAGGAAAAAATAAAGGTAGGAAATCTTTATATTGAATTGCAACAAAGCCTTGAACGGAAGGTTCAGTGATATACAGTCATAATAATTAACCTCTTAGTTATGCTTTGCTTTGACGATATGTTCGAGCCCATAGGTATTGGTTTTTAAATTTTACCTAATAATTAAGTTTATTCATTGTGGTTTTTGTGCTGTCCTTTTATAAATACAAAAATTTCTCCTGAAGTTCCTAATAATTATAAAAACCTCTTTTATAGTTTTACTTTAGCAAAATTTTCTTTTTATTTTTAAAAAAATCAACAAAAACCTCCCTTCCGTCGATGATCAAGACAGAAAACGTTAAACCCATCATAATTTTACCCCAACAAAAACCGATGGGAACAATGATGGAAACCATCCACTGGCAACTCTGTCGTGGGCTTAAATATGAAGGATATAGGAAATCTCGTGCTCTTCGATGGAAACAATAGAGTCGTCTGGTAGTAGAAGGGTAGAGGCTCACAGCCAGCATCTCATCTTCGAACTGGTCTACAGGTGTCCTATCACTTTTCGTTACTAGCAATGGAGCCGTCTGGTTTGTTTGCTCTTCGAACTGGTCTTACAGGTGTCCTAGTAATGGTTTGTTTGCTCTTGCTCTAAATGCAAGATCGAGCTATGTTAGATTCTTGAATGGAAATCTTTCTCTCTACATATTGTTCGCCGAGCCACGCCAGCCTGATGATACGATAACTGTAAAACCAGCAACCTCGATGCAGTACATTAAATTCGGGTCAGATGGGCATCTGAGAGTTTACGAGTGGAACTCAACCTCAGGGTGGACGGAAGTGGGCGGTCTTCTGACATAAGATTTATCTGATGGAGAGTGTAGCTACCCAACTGTTTGTGGGAATTATGGTATTTGCTCAACTGGTAAGTGCAGTTGTCCTGGAGGAACTGGTAACAACGATAGCTATTTTAGGCAATTAAGTGATCGACAGCCGGATCTCGGCTGCTTCGAAATAACTCCATTTTCTTATGAAGCTTCTGAAAATCACAGTTTCAAGAGTTAAGGGATGTCACTTCATATTTTTTGTCGGTGATGCAAACACAACTGAAACGAGTTTGGAGAATTGCAGGCAGGCATGCTTGAATAATTGTTCTTGCAAGGCTGCTTTGTTTTTGTACCATACCAATGCTTCCGCAGGTAGTTGCTTTTTGCCAACCAAACTTTTTTCATTGATGAACAATGATAAGAACAAATATAACTATAATACATCTGCATTCATTAAGGTGTAGATACATATGCTTCTCCTACCCCATCCCTTCTTCTTGAAAAGAAAACAAGCCAAATTGCAATAATATTAGGATCCAGTCTTGCAGCTCTGTTTTTTGTTTTTATTGTAGTTTGCATCTTAATTATTCTTTATAGGAAGAAAAATGATGAGGAGGATGATTTACATCAAGTACCAGGAATGCCCAAGGAGATTCTCTTATCAAGATCTCAAAGATGCAACAGAGAATTTTTGTAAGAAGCTTGGAGAAGGAGGATTTGGATCGGTTTTTGAAGGGACTCTTGGAAATGGCACAAAAGTTGCAGTGAAGTGTTTGGATGGTTTGGGTCAAGTCAAGGAATCGTTAAAAGCTCTTTCGATGAAGGAAGTATGCACAATATGACATTGTCCCTTCTTCCAAATCAGGTCCCAAGTTCATGCCGATTCCTTCCCCTAACAGGGTAGGTGAAGATACCTCGGGCCAGATAGCTTGGCTTAGCTTACTACAAGCAGCTCGCCGCTTACGAGGTAGCCCGACACAGGGTAACTCATGGAAGGGTTTGGCATATCGTAGGAAGACCTCCTGCTCGACCACCGTACTCGACAAATCTGGGGACAGCAGCCATATCCCTCGTCAGACAGCGTCGTGCCTGCCACCTTTAGAGGGTGCCTCACACCCGACAGGCACGTACCCTGCGATGACGGCCCCGCGCGTGCCACCTCAGCCCCTGCCAGTAACGGCTGTGGCAGGCTGACAGTGGCGGTTATACCTACCCTGTCAGAGGCCAGTGGGCCTAATGCAACGGATTTATGTTATAAGGAGCTTATTATCAAGGGAGAGAGGTATGATCTTCTACTCACGCACTATCTGCACTCTTAGCCTTCGTCTTCTCCTTGCTTCTCCTACAGAATACTAACTTAAGCATCGGAGTGTTCCCGTCGGGTAACCCATTGGGGATTTTTCTTCTTCTCCATCTTAGGTACCTTCCCAGAGTCACGTAAGTGCCAGCAGGAGTGACCGGATTGCGCACCATCATTTGGCGCCATCTGTGGGAACCGCTTCTAAAAGCCTTCCTCTAAACCTTCACCGTTCTTCCTTCTCTGAAAACTCGGCACTCATGGCTTCCTCAAGCAACGTTGGACGAAGCATGGAGATGGGTAACTCCATGGAACAACCCCAGGTTCCCACGGTCTGCATTGGGTAGTTCACCATTCCTCTCTCACTGGACGGAGTCCCTAGCCTAAACATGCCGAGAGCAACGACACCTGTGGGTGTTCCCCTGCCTTCCTCGGTCGAAACGACCTTTGCTGAACCGACTGTCGTTCCTCTGGCGACCAACCAGAGCCAGCTCGACGATCTGATGCAATGCATGCGGGCCATGCAAGCCCAAGTGCAGCATCTCCAGCAACACCAGCTCTATCAGTAGCAAGTGTTGCACCACATCTCTCAGTACCATTACCAGCAATAATTCCCTCAACTGCCTCAACCTCAGCTTCAGCAGCCGCAACTCCCTCCTCGGTACCCAGCCTCACAGCAAGCTAGGTCTCGGCGCCAGGACGAACGCCTTTCTCGCCAAGAAGAAGCCTCCCAAAACCCTCCTAAGAGTCAGACCTCCTCCCGCGGCAGACAAGAGAGACCGGCTACCCCGGTCTCGCCACGGGCAGTCAGGTCGGGAGGACCCCAGCTCGCCAGGTCTACATCACCTCGACAGTCAAAGTTTGAAACCCCGCTCCTGGAGAACCGGTTCGAGATCCTGGCTGCAGACTCCAAGCAGGATCCCTCTGTCCACAGCCATCACCAGCGGCCCGAGCTACTTCCTGCACAAACCATTCTTGACAGCACGGAGGTGAGCAGCACAAATCTGGAGCACACCAAGAAGCAGAGACGCCGCCACCGAGCTCGCCAATCTATCACCCATAACCTGCCCGAGCTCGGAGGTAGAGAAGAGGTAAGCTCGGGCGAAGCTAGGGCTCCCCTCCTTTCAATTCCGTCCCCCTGTCTCCCGAGCTCCTAGCAGTTCCAATGCCTAAGGACTTCGAGCTCCCCCCTCTTCACAAGTATGACGGGTCATTTGACCCAAATGACCACATAGATGCCTTCCAGTTGCATATGCACCTGGCAAGAGCCAGTGAGTCGTGTATGTGTGTGGCCTTCTCCATCACTTTCAGAGGAGTAGCCCGTACATGGTACCGGAACCTGGCACCTGGATCGATAAAAAGTTGGGCGCAGTTCGCGCAAGCCTTCATGTTCCACTTCGTCACCAGCAAGCGGTGCCCACGAACTGAAGAAAGCCTCCTCAACATAGTGCAGAGAGAGGGAGAGTCCATCCGGGGCTATATCAAGCGATTCAACGACGCGTGCATGCAGATACCGCACCTGGACCCCGCTGTGCGCCTCACAGCAGCCAAGAAAGGCGTGAAGCATAAAGAGTTCAAATGGCACATGGTCGTCAACCAACCGGCGACCATAACCGAATTTCTTAAGCTCGTGGACAGGTTTATAGCCACGGAGGAAGAGATCAACCAGAAGGGTAAGGGTGCGCTCGAGAAGAGGAAAAGTGAAGGAGAGCCTTCCAGCCAAGGGGACAGTCGAAAGAAAAAAAATGCAGCTCAAAGGGCAAAGCCGGGTCAGTCGTTCCAAGCTCCTGTAGCAGACCGAACTGATTACACCCCACTGAACGTGAAGCGGGCTGAAATCCTGATGGCGATCAAGGATGCCCCGTATGTGAAGTGGCCACCCCGTATGAGGGGAAATCCCAACGAGAGAAATAAGAACTTGTATTGTAATTTTCACAGAGATCACGGTCACAATACCAAAAATTGCAAGAACCTCCGCGACGAGATAGAGGAGCTCATCCGTCGCGGATATTTAAAGAACTTTGTACAAAATAATAATAATGATAATAATAAAACAGGTCAGCAAAGGGAGCACGATATGGACGCTCCCGAGTCCAGTAGTAGGCCGACCGAACAATCGCAGAAGCAGCCTCCGGAAGAGAGGCCAGTTCGGGGCACCATCCACGTGATAGTGGGAGGCTCGATCATCGCGGGTTGTACTTTAACGGCAACTCGGACATCAGTTCGTGAAGCTGCTCGGGAAGAACAAAATCCTCCGAAGCGGCCGAAGATAGAAGAACCAATTTTCTTCACAGAAGACGATGCGTGAGGGGTCCAATACCCTGACAATGACGCGCTTGTGATAAAGCTGAGGATCAACGACTTCGAGGTCAGGCGCGTACTCGTTGACAAGGGTAGCTCGGCAGATATTCTCTTCAAAGCCGCGTTCGACCAGCTTCAGTTGCAGGGAAGTGACTTGAAGCCCGCGAACACTCCTTTGGTGGGCTTTAGCGGAGAAGAAATCAGGCCCCTTGGGAAAGTGACAGTACCTGTGGAAGTCGACACATCGCCCTGCGTAGTCAGACTCAACCACGACTTCCTGGTGGTCGCGACCCCCTCCCCATACTGCCATAATAGGTCGGCCGGTCACCCATGTTCTACGGGCGGTGGTCTCCACTTATCATTTTGCAATGAAGTTCCCTACAGACTTCGGTGTGGGGGTAGCGCGGGGCGACCAGCTCGAGTCCCGCAAGTGCTATGTCGCCGCCCTAAAGGAAAAGACCAAGGTGGCCGACGACCTCGAACTGGAAAGGCCTACAGAGCAAGGTGAAGAACAAGCTGCACCGACGGAAGAAACCGTCGCTATTCCGACCTCAGCCGCAAACCCAGCTCGGACGCTTCAGATCGGTGCTTCCATCCAGGAACCTCTACGATCCGAATTGGTAAGTTTCTTACTTCAAAATTTAGATATTTTTGCATGGTCTGCGACAGAGATGCCCTGTATAGACCTTGACCTTATAACTCACAAGCTCAATATTGATCCTGTAGTTAGGCCCGTTAGACAAAAGAAACGCAACCTAGCCCCGGTGCGGTGGAAAGCAGTCGACGAGGAGGTTGCAAAGCTCCTCGCAGCTGGCTTCATAAGAGAAGCCCATTACCCGAGCTGGGTAGCGAACCCCATTCTGGTAAAGAAGGCTAATGGCAAGTGGCGCATGTGCGTTGACTACACCGACCTAAACCGAGCCTGCCCAAAAGACTACTTCCCGCTCCCCAGAATTGACCGTTTGGAGGATACGACCTCAGGGCACGAATTGCTGAGTTTCTTAGACGCCTATTCGGGCTATAACCAAATCAAGATGGACCCGATAGACGAAGAAAAGACGGGCTATAACCAAATCAAGATGTTACAAGGTTATTTCCTTCGGGTTGAAAAACGTAGGGGCAACCTTTCAAAGGCTTGCAAATAAATTGTTTGAGCCATTAATTGGCAGAGAAGTAGAATGCTATGTAGACGACATGGTCATCAAAACCCAATTTTCGCATGAATTAATACAAGACTTGCATTTTGTTTTTGAAATTTTGCGTAAGTTTAATATGAAGTTGAATCCAAACAAGTGTGTCTTCGGTGTTACCTCGGGTAAATTCCTAGGGTACATCGTTAACCGGCGCGGCATTGAGGCCAACCCGGATAAGATTAAGGCCATCTTAGATATGAGACCACCCCGGAAGTTGAAGGAGGTTCAAAGGTTGAATGGCCGCATAGCTGCCCTGAGCCGCTTCATGTCCAAGTTGGCAGACCGCTGTCTACCATTCTTTAAAGCAATAAAGAGCAAAGGGTTCGAATGGACCCAAGACTGCCAGTTCGCGTTTGACGAGCTCAAGAGATACATCGCTAGCGTGCCGATCTTAACCCAGCCCGAGGAGGGCGATGTTTTAGAACCGTACCTCTCGGTGAGCGACGAAGTGGTCAGTTCGGTACTAATAAAGGAAGTAGATCGGATCCAACGACCCATCTATTATGTTAGTAAAGTATTGTAGGGAGCAGAGACGAGATATCTGGAGATAAAGAAGCTAGCATACGCACTGGTAATTGCAGCTCGGAAGCTCCTCCCGTACTTCCAGGCTCACACTGTTATCGTTCTCACCGACAAACCTCTCAGGCAAGTCTTACTTAAGCCCGAGGTCTCTGGTCGGTTGACGAAGTGGGCCATTGAGCTCAGTGAGTACAACCTCCAGTACAAGCCGCGAACTGCCATTAAGGCTCAAGCCTTAGTAGATTTCATCGCCGAATGCACATTCAGTTCCAAAATTTCCAGGCTGATTGAGCACGAGGTCCCCAGTTCGGGTGAGCCCGAAGCTCCCAAGCTGGTTGAGTCCGAGCTCCGTGAGGTAGCAGCCAGTGTGGCATCTCTCCTAGTTCGGCTAAGCGCGAGATGGGATGAGGAACCCTGGATCCTTCACGTAGATGGCTCCTCGAACTAATAGGGCAGCGGAGCCGGAATAGTCCTGCATGGCCCAAGTGGCACGAAACTGGAGTACGCACTACGCTTCAAGTTCGCGGCATCTAACAATGAAGTGGAGTACGAGGCGTTGATAGCTGGACTAGCCTTAGCCAGAGAAGTAAAGGCCAAACACATCGTTATCTGCAACGACTCTCAGCTCGTGGTCAACTAGGTCATTGGTGAGTACGAAGCTTGCGAGCCAACCATGGTCGCCTACTTAGCTAAAGTCAGAGAGGCCCTACTCAACTTTCAGTCACACTTCATCATACAAATCCCTAGGTCGGAGAACGCTGAGGCCGACGCCCTGTCCAGGTTAGCCAGCACCAGCGACATGACCATGAGAACCGTGTACATAGAGGACCTGCCTCGGCCTAGCATTCTCGGGGGGTAGAGGAGGTCACTCCCGTCATTCAAGCAGAGCCGAGCTGGATTGACCCGCTCACGAGCTTCTTGCTACACGGGACCCTCCCTGCAGATCGCAATGCAACCAGAAGGGTATAGCGCCAGACAGCCAAATACGTAATGATAGACGAACAACTATACCGGAGATCCTACACGCTCCCCTACCTGCATTGCTTGCGACCTACTGAAGCCAAGCTCGTACTCCACCACACTCATGAGGGTCTGGGCGGCGGACACTTGGGGGGCAGAGCCCTCGCCCAAAAGGCACTTTGACAGGGGTATTATTGGCCAACAATGAAGGCATATGCCATTGAACTCGTTAAAAAATGTGACAAATGCCAGAAGCACGCCAATATCGACCACCAACCTGCTGCCGACCTCAAGTATTTGACCAGCTCGTGGCCCTTCGCACAATGGGGCATCGATCTACTCGGGCCATTCCCGCCAGCAACGGGTGGGAGGAAGTTCTTAGTAGTAGCAGTGGATTACTTCACCAAGTGGGTAGAGGCTGAACCCCTTGTAACGATCACAGCCTGGAACGTCCAAAACTTCTTTTGGAAGAACATCGTGTGCCGCTTCGAGTTACCTCGGGTACTGATTTCTGACAACGACAAGCAGTTTGAGGACATCAAATTCCAAGACTGGTGCCAAGAGATGGGGATCCGACAGAACTTTACTTCAGTCGCACACCCTCAAGCAAATGGTCAGGCAGAAGTTACAAACAGAGCCATCCTCCGCAGATTGAAGGCACGATTAGACCGAGCTAAAGGGTTGTGGGCAGATGAGCTACCCAGTGTTCTATGGGCCTACCGGACCACGGAGAAGACCGCCACAGGAGAAACCCCCTTCAACCTCACCTACGGCACCGAAGCAGTTATCCCCGCAGAGATCGAAGTACCTATGCTGCGACTAGAAGCATACAGTGATCAGATGAACGAAGATGAGCTGCGTACCAACCTCGATCTACTCGACGAAGTAAGGGACCTCACGTACATCAGGACCGCAGCTTACCAGCAAAGAGTAGCTCGGTACTATAACGCCAGGGTCAAGAAGCGGAACCTCCGCATTGGCGACCTGGTCCTTCGTAAAGTTATGGTACCTGAGCCCGGCGCTGGCAAGCTCGGGTCCAACTGGGAAGGACCTTACCGAGTGAAACGAGTGCTCGAGGAAGGAACGTACGAGCTCGAGACCCTCGAAGGAAAACAATTACCTCAGGCATGGAATATTGTCAACTTAAGACAATACTATCTATAACAACTGAGTAGGCCACGAGCCACTCTCCGAGCCTAAGGGCCAAAATACCGAGCTAACATGACCTCGGCGCAATAAGACCCAGTCACCTCTATGGCATAGGCAAACTCTAGGAGAACAGATTATAAGTCGCTCCTCTAGCCTAAGGGCTAAAACGCCGAGCTAACGAAAGACCTCGACACCATACAAGACCTAGTTGCCTCGTCGGCATAGGCTAAGTACTTGCAATGCCTAAGGCACAAGCAGTTCGAGCGAGAACCTTGTGACGAATAGCCCGCCCTGGCATGCAACAAGTTAAACCCGTAAAGGACAACTGATGTCAACTTAACCCGGGTGCAGACAGGTCGGGCATGTACCCTACTATGTCACTCACCTTGGTGTACACAAGGCTACCCCTACTAAGTATTGGAATACAGTTCGGGACCACGACAGTTGAGGAACCCTCACTTCGGGTAATTAGCCTACTAGCCTAATAGTTTAGAATAAGACAACGACTTCGGCAAGTAAAAGAAAATTGCACAAGTGTTTGGCAAAGTGAATTTTTCATTATGAAGATTTCATTACAAAGTTTTGTTACAAGAAAAAATAAAAAGAAAAGATTAATACAAGGACCAAGCTATTTTGGAGTCTCGTTGTCTTTGCCAAGGACCTCCTCGGGGGCAGTAACTGGGCTAGCAGCCTTTGCTTCATAATCGGTGCCTTCATCTTCAGAGTCTGGATCATCCGTCGACTGGCGCACTACGTCATTAGTAGACTTGTTCATGGGCCGGGTGGCCTGACGGGCCGGCTCGACCCCGGCCCGACCCCGGACGGGCTTGAACATGCTTATAGGCCCGTGGGCTTAAAGTCAGGCCAAAAAGCCCGACCCACAATAAATTTGAGCCGGGCTCGGGTTTTGTCAAAATAGCCCGGCCCGAGCCCGGCCCGGCCCAACCTAATATTAAACTTAAAATTAGTTATGTGATTATGTCCATTTGAATAAATTTTTTGATTTAAGAATGTAAAATTGTGTTTTAAAATATAAAAGAAAGGGAAAAATACCATCTTGTAGGCCCATTGTTCATTTAAATAGAAAAAAAAATACTATCTGAATTTTTAATTCAAATTTGAATAGGGAAAATTGTTTTTTTTTTCAATTAGGTCGGGCTTCGGGCTTGGGCTCGAGTTTTGGGCTTTTTACTAGGGCCGAGCTCGGGCTCCGGCCTAGTATATTTTAATTAGTGACAAGTGAAAGCCCGCCCGAGCCTGGCCCGGCCCATGAACAGGTCTAGTCATCAGTGATCCGGGAAGTAGTGATGGCGCTGGTATCCAGATCGGGGTAGAGGTGCCTGATCAGCCACCGGCTGAGCTTGAAGCCCTTGCGGTAAGCCTCGGTCATCATGTCGTCAAACCTCGACGACTGGACGTAATCGATGATGGCCTGCACTTTGGTCTCCTCGAGGGCGTCCTCAAAAATTTTCGTCTTCTCCTTGATATCAACTCAGAGGAACTCCACCTTTTGCTTTAACTTTCCCTTGGCTTCTTTAAGGCCTTGCACCTCAAGCTTCAGGGCGTCCCAATCTGCCCTAAGCTTATCCCGGTCTGCCCTAAGCTTATCCCGATCTGCCCTAAGGTTGTCCCGGTCTGCCTTGAGACTGTCTACCTCCAGCCTCAATGCTTCCTGACCGACCTTGAAACCGTTTACTTCGGCCCTCAGCCTGTCCTTGTCTCGGGCCAGCTCGTTCTTCTTCGCCAACAGCACCTCAATGAAGCTCTTCTGAGCTGAGGCGTTGTTCTGAAGGCGGTGGATTTGACCCCGAGCTGCCCTCAGCTCGGTATGGGCTTCACGGGATGACCTCTCAGCATCCAGAGCCCGTCTCAAGTTCCAATTGGACTGAAAGGTCAAGGCACGCACGATGGAGTTCACCTGCACAAAGGCAAGACCGGTCAGTCAAAAAAAAAAAGGAAAAGAAGAAAAGAAAGAAGTGAGGGAGAGGGGAAGAACCCTTCGTGAAGAACTCACCACCATGGCATGCGCGGCAACTCGGCCACTGAGCTGACCGGGAGTAAGATCAGCCCATTCGATGACCTCCTCCGAATAAGCAGCCTCCTTGCTCTTCTGCAGACTGCATCGGGGGTTCAGAATACTTTCACCCCCTGGGCTATCTGAGCTTGAGATAGTCACCTCCACCACATGGGCGGACTCCTCGGAAGCTTCGATAGTAGTATTAGTAGGATAGGCCCTGGCAGTAGTCTTCGTAGGGCGTGCCCCAAGGGCAGCTCCTGTGTCACTCCCGGTGACGGTCTCGGCAGGCTCCGTGGTGGGATCTGCCGCCATCTCGGGGCCCTAAGGCACCATGCCCTCCTCCAAGTTGATGACGGGGTGAGGACAGGAAAGCTCGGGCTCCGGAGCCGGGGCTTGTGAAGGTTGAGCCTCGGCGGAGGCCTGTGGAGATTCAACGCGAGCCTTCTTGGCCGCGCGCTTCTTCCTCTTCATTTGATGGAAGAGTCTTTGACTATCAATCTTCTTTGCCTCCATAGGACCTGCAGTGAAGCTCGACATTAGTAACCCCGAAGTAAATATATGAACAAAAAATTTGAAGTGAAGAAAAACCTACCCGGGCTCAAGCCGACCTGGATGAGTTTCTCCTCGGATGTGAAGTCTTTGTAATTCAACCCGAGTTGAGCCAGCAACTGGAGTGCCTTCTTGATCTTACCATCTAAGATGACACCGGGGTCTTGAACGGCCACCCTCCAGTTAGTGGGGAAGGGCCACCCCGTGCTGCTCCGAACTACGGAGTAGTCCCGCTTCCTGGCTGAGACTTTAGTCGGGAGCTTGTGCAAGAGTTTGAAACCCGGGCGGGGAGACAGGTAGTAAGACCGTCTGTGCCCAGGGAGAGTGCCCGAAGCACTCTTCTTTATGGCCAAGATTGTGCTAAGGATGTCTAGGGCAATGGAGAGAGAACGGTCAAAACAAAGGGAGATGGATCCCACCACATTCCGTGTGGAGTTCAGGTGAAGTTGATCCAAGGTGATGTTAAAGTGCACCAGCACCTCAACAATCAAGGGGTGAAGAGGAAGTCGGAGTCCGGCTAACAATTGCTCCCTAAAGACCACGATCTCATCAGGACTGTGCTCCCATGGGAAGTTTCTGGTAGGAAGGCTATATGAGTATTCCCTAGGGAGGTTGAACCTCTGTATGAGGTCCTGGAGCCTCTCCGAAGTCATTGTGGAAGGGCCAAACTGATCTGGCACCCGACCTCGGTGGGAGGTGGATGCCAGTTGACCCGAAGCCGCCCGTACATCAGACGGTTGGGCGGCAGAGGAGCCACCCTGAGCCGAGGTACCCACCTCGGGCTCGTTGATGAGACTATCTACATCTACACTAGACGACATTGCAAGGAAAAAAGGAAAGAGTGCTCGGAAAAGAAAGAGGAGCTCGGGGACTCACCACTAGAGACGCAAACTGACTAGAGGAACGAACCGAGCTAGAAGACCCAAGCTAAGAACCTCAGACGCGAGCTCAAACACTGACGCTGGAGACTTTGTGGCAAAGAAATGGCCAAGCATCCCCCACTATTTATAGCCGCTATGCTCGAGCATCAACAGTCGCGATCAAGACGATCTGATAGCTCCAGAAAAACCGGCTACGGGTTCCTCGAGGCGAAATCAGTTTAGCACGTTTTTTCGCGTCTGCAAAGTCCAAACCGCGTGACGTTCGCGCATAAGCTGAACGCGACCCATGTTCCTTTTAACCAAGCTAGGAACTAGAACGGTCCAACTAGACGGAACGTGTGACGAAGCGACATAAGTGCTGAAGCCAAATCTACCCGGCGTGACAAGAACTCCCCACGTTGGGTCAACATTGCCAACACATGGAGTGGGGGGCAATTGATGGAGGGTGATTTGGCTCGACCTCGTAGCCCGAGTACACGTGTGTGTGGCCTTGCTCAAACGATGACTCAGCGTGACAGCACTGCAGGCGCAACCGCAACTCGAAGGGAAGGTCCCACCGAGTTCAGCCCGAAAACTCGACAGAATAGACTACTCGCCGGGAGCCGCCTAGCCTGCACCGCCACCCCGGGGGGTAAGGCACCCCGAGCTACCTCCGAGCTCAGGGCCCTCTGATCTTTCCTAATACCCGAGCTCCTCTCAGTGGATCTTGGACCACTCCCAGACAGGAACACACCGATCTGCCTATAGACACCCCAAGGTGAAGACACCTCGGGCCAGACATCTCGGCTTAATTTACCACAGGCAGCTCGCTGCTTACGAGGTAGCCCGGCACGGGGTAACTCACGGAAGGGTAGTTCGGCATATCGCAGGTAGACCTCTTGCCTGACCACCGCACCCGACAAACCTGGGGACAACAGCCATATCCCTCGTTAGATAGCGTCGTGCCTGCCACCTTTAGAGGGTGCCTCACACCCGACAGGCACGTACCTTGTGATGACGGCCCCGCGCGTGCCACCTTAGCCCCTGCCAGTAACGGCTATGGCAGACTGACAGTGGCGGTTATACCTGGCCTGTCAGAGGCCAGTGGGCCTGATGCAACGAATTTTCGTTATAAGGAGCTTATTATCAAGGGAGAGAGGTATGATCTTCTACTCACGGGCTATCTGCACTCTTAGCCTTCGTCTTCTCCTTGCTTTTCCTACAAAATACTAACTTAAGCATCGAAGTGTTCCCGCTGGGCAACCCCCCGGGGATTCTTCTTCTTCTCCATCTCAGGTACCTTCCCAAAGCCACGTAAGTGCCAGCTAGGAGTGACCGGATTGCGCACCATCAATTGGTATTACCAACATTCGCACCATTCACACCATTTTCGTAGTTGTCTCACTAGATACATTCTGTCGAGTCATCCAAAAATTGAAACTAAATGTCGTCAATCGCTCCACTGAAGAAATTGACCAACAGGATGAAGGACGGTCATCGTCCGGTGAAGAATCATCGACCAATAGGATGAAGCACGGTCATCGTCCGGTGAAGAATCATCGCCGGAAGATGTCCGGAATATTCTAGAAAGTGAAATATTCTGATAATTCTTCCTCGCTCATTCTTCACCCATGCTCATCTTCAGATTGCACAAAAGATGAAACTACGATAATGAGAGGGGGAAAAGGGTATTTTAGTCAAAATAGGTGTACAATAACTCCTAATGGGGTAAAATAGGCATTTTGAAAAAAAAAATTATCATAGGTTTAATGTTTTCTGTCTTGATCATTGACGGAAGGGAGGTTTTTGTTGATTTTTTTTGAAAATAAAGGGAGGGTTTTGCTAAAGTAAAACTATAAAGAAGGTTTTTATAATTGTTAGAAACTTCAGGGGAGGTTTTTGTATTTTACCCTTAAATAAAATATTGAATTAATTAGGCTGTATTTGATTTATTAAAGGAAAAAATAAGAAAAGGAAGGAAAATATAGGGAAATTTTTACAAACATTGTATTGGTTTTCCTACATTTCCCTTCCTTCCCAGCTGCTGGGATTCGACATGTATAGCTTTTGAAGAGAAATTGATAATGAAGGTATGTTTTTCGAACCATCGTTGATTCAGATGGTCGGACAATTCAGTCCAAAAATTGTTCAGGCAATATGTCCTATTTCATCCCTAATCCGGTTCTTTACCAAAAACTGTTGATTTAATCAACAATCCACTGAAATGGGCAATCAAATTGTCAACCCGTTAAATTCGAACAATAGTCTTAAATTGCAAAGGGAGCATAGTAGCTCGCTTCAATGTAGCGAGAGTTTCTTCCCTCTTCTCATAATTTAGGTGGTTTTCCTTAAAATTTGAAGAATAATAAAGGGTAAAAATGTCTTTTCATTACTACTGTTCAGGCTAATGGCCTATTTTTCTAACGGTGGGTTAAGTCTATTAGAAATTGGAAAGCAAAGGGGAGACGTAAGTCTTTAACCCATTCTTTTTGGATTTTAAAAAAAGGGTGTGGTTGTCTGGTTGAATTACTTGGTACGTAAAGACATCCATTAAGAATAAACAAATGCTTAATTGAGGCAAGTGGTCCATGCCTTGCAACAAAAGCAATTACGGTTGTTTCGTCCATGGATCTGGCCTCTGGGCTGGGCTAAGGGCCATGGTTCTTTCTCTAAGGCCCAATTAGATCGAGGCACATGGGATGAACATTATCATCCAAATAATCATAGATAAATTATTTAAATATATCCTGACGTTTCTCTAAACCATTTAAAGATACCTGTAGCTTTCGAAACTATTCAAAGAAACCATTATCATCCAAGTCTAGAAGTCCTATTGGTTGTTCTAATATTCCAATGAAATGGTAGAGATTTATTTTTGATAGATGTTTTCTTAATTTAATATAGAAATGAGTGGGTAATTTTTTTTTTTTTTATTTTAAGATGAAGAGAGACATGTCAATGAAATGAAACAAGAATTAAAAAATAAATTATTTTTTAATTTTTTTGACATGATTCTTGTTATTTTAGCTAATTTCATTTGAAGAAAATAGAGGTATTTTTGGGTCAAATAGAATTTAAGAGAAAAGAACAAAAAAAAAAAGTTCGAATAGGTATTTAGGTAATTTAATGCATTCCATCATTTGACTTAATGATCAGGGGTATTAAGTTTAAAGTGTCTTTATCACAAATGAAAGTTTAGGAGGTAATTTCTCCTAAAGGTTTGAGTTCCTATTTGACTACACTCTAGAGGTCCCTTGGCAATTATATACAAACAAAGACCCACCGTGGAATTCTAGATTCCAATACATTGCCACTGGTAATTAATTCCTATCAAGAACAAATGTGAGCGTGTTTGGTACCATGGGCATTTCCTAAAAAAACGGTGCCACGTCTGCGTAATTGGGAATAAATGTTTATTTGCACTTGAATCACAGTTTGATTCGAGGTGTTTATCAAAAACAAAAACACCATCAAACGTAAATGCCTCGAGTTTGGGAAAAAATTCCTCGATTTATGTGCATATAACCGTTTGAGGGAAATTGGATTTTCTTCTCACACCTGGCGCCTCACAGGCGTTTCACTCACACATCCTATCATAGATTAGGAACATCTTCTGTACTTATTTGTTATTATTCATGAAAGATGCTCCCAATTCACGTGGATGTACATGTGAGACGCCCATTTGTGCGGAGCAGATCTCATCACCGTTTGGGAAAGCTTCAAATTCTTGCTTTTCCTAACGGTCGGACATTTCACGAAATGTCAATCTTACCTGGCACTGATGTGTTAGCTGAATTGGCATGATCCAGTGTATCACGGGCCACCCAAAATGCAAGAAAAAAGTTAAACCCTAACAAAAGAAAAGGACTTGTAGCGCCGAGGCAACCATTTACACACAGCAATAGGAGGATCTGTTTCTACAGGAGGCATCCCGATCGGAAAAACCCCAGTCGTCGTCGTGCTGTTTGATGCCGGTAAGCCAGTCTGTTTGATAAACCCGTCCATTCATTATCTTTTTATTTTTGAGGAAAAGGGGCCAATAACTCTCCATTTTTTTGCAGGTATAACCTAGATCGATTGCCGTTTGACACCAATAAGCTAGTACGACCGCTTAGTTTTTACTTTTCACCGATAAGCCTCAAGTTTTCTCCAATAGATTTCTTATTTTTATTTTTTTATTTTTTCCTCTTTTCACTGATAAGACAAGTATGGGTTTTTCTAAATGAAGGCAGTTTGCTAGGCTGCATTTCAACTACCTTGTTGTATATTTTTCTCTTTTGTTTGGTTCATGATGTATATAAGATATCATAACACTTTTGGTAAAATTGAAATTGAAGTGAAAAAGTTTAGACAACAGACGTCAACCTGCAAATGAATGTTTGATTGCGTTAGTTAGTGATGTTGCGCAATCTCGCTGCTCCTGTTCGAGGTGATTTAACTTCCAGGCGGACGATGGACTAAGTTGATCTGCAAGAGAAGGATCAGATAACCCAGGGTTGCTAATCCGATGAGGTCGATCCGATGTTTAAGTCAATAAACTGGTAGCGAGCTGAAATAGCTCAAGGATGTAGGAGAGCTAGAAAGTAGAGAAATCACACGTACCTTGAACCACCAGGGGTGTAGCCTTTATATAATTGAGTCCTCGCGGGTTTTGCGGATCAGTTCTGGGATTATCGTCATGATAGGATCTGTTTCCGCGTAAGTTGGAAGATAATACTGCCAACTGATAAGGTTCATCACTTCTACCCGAATCGGTCGAGGAGATAATGCTAGTTGTTACGCGGCGTGATCTCGTGAGGCCTAGGATCCGTTGGAGGGGTTTTCGGGATCACCACGTAATGGCATGTCGGTATCCCTAAACTGATGTCTTTAAGTCCCGAACTGGGTTGAGTGTCGAAGTGTCCTTGTTGCGATCTGGTACCGAGGCGATCTCGTCTCGAGGTGGCCTTGTCCCGAGGTCACTTTAGCCCGGGGTGGTTGGGTACCCGAGCTCGATCTGCTGCGGGCTGGTTAGATAAGCTGAATTGTCATCTCTTGATCAGGTTGTGTCCACGTGTCCCCTCTTTACTAGGTCGGGCCAAATCACCCTTCATCAGTTAGCTTCATAATTTCTCTGTTATTTGGGTTCATCTGTAACAAAAATAGGCATAATAAAATGAAAATAGAATGAACCCAAATTTCAAAAATACTCCCAAATTTGAAAGTTAACAAAATTTACAGAACTATCCACAAAACCCAAGCTTTTGGGAGAAATGGATTATGTCTCACATGGATGGATGATTTTAGGGTTGTATTGAAGGGAGGAGATATCCATCGTATGGATGCCTGAATCTTGCGGAATAGAATGGGTGAATTTCAAAAATTTCTCTCCATCCTATTGGGAATCGTATTCCCTATTTTAGAAAAATCATATTTTTCAAGGATCAATCTTGAACCATGAACCGAACCAGATCTGAACAAAAGCAGTAGGAAAGGGATATACCTGATACAGAGAAATAGTATCTCCCAATGGAGGTATTCACTTCCAAGGAAAGAACCAAAAACTGCTCTCACTAAAGATGGCGCAGTGCAGGATGAAGCAGAATCAACAGCGTACTTCAAAAGAACCAGATCCTTCGCAAGAATCAGCTGGACGACACATGAACACTTCTTCCAATCAGCCCTTTCACAAATGACTGATATCAAGATCCAATCTTGATCACTCCTACTGAAAAGAGGAGATCGAACTAGTAGATCTGGCGACGGCAGGAAGGAGGCAACAAGAGAGATTTAGCACAGTGATACTGAATTCTCTCTTCTGTGATTTCAGCTCTGAAGACAGAATGTGATGAGTTGTATATAGGCTGCCGCCCCTCCTCCTTTTATAACCTTAAAGGGATCAACTTCTAATCCCATTAGGAGTTGCTGATCCAAATCATATTTGGATCAGAATTCCCTTTAAGTGATAAGGGTAAACCCTTATCTTATCTGCAGATTAGATTAGCCCCCTCCTAATCCTATTAGGAGGTTTCCAGCATTCAGATCTGGACTCTCTGAGTGGATAGGGTTAAGACCCAATCCTATCTACTAATCTAATATTAGAATTCACTCCTCATTTAACTGATCAAATCAGTCCAGTTCGAAATGGGCTTTAGGCCCAATAAGGTTATGTGCTTGCTTAGCCTTCCAAACTGCTACCAGTTGGGCTTCCTTGTATGGCGTGGGACCCAAACATTGATCTACACATCAGCCACATGGGTTCTGCCTAGCCTTTGTTACAAGGCCTGGCCGAATACACTGTTATGAACAGTGCACCCCTTGAAACCCATCACATGGGCTCTATGGGCCCAACACTTACCCTAAGTGGTCCTTGGGTCAAGCCACCTTGTAACACCCAGGGACTGTGGGCAGATGCAAGATTAGCCCATCAGGTATTACCCTCAATGGCCTTACACTTAATCTCTCAGCCCATAATGATCAAACACTGCCCGACAAGAGAGGACCTCTCCCTCGGCTGCAAGGAATAATGTTGCACTCTCTTCTCACATGGATCCCGGGAATTAAAACCTTTTGCAAACGTTTAGAAACCGTAATATATTTACTTTTATATCTCATATAAAA
Source organism: Nelumbo nucifera (assembly GCF_055504915.1). Lineage (NCBI taxonomy): Eukaryota > Viridiplantae > Streptophyta > Magnoliopsida > Proteales > Nelumbonaceae > Nelumbo > Nelumbo nucifera. The sequence continues at coordinate 46,991,238 of NC_142652.1, forward strand.
TATATTTTGCAAAACAAATCTCAACGATTGAAATCGGCTACCGGTAGTCTTGGTTTCCATCAGAGAGAGTGCATCCCCGATCGTTACTTTTGTCCGACAAAGGGGCTGATCCTGTCACTATGATCACCCACTCAAATGAATTCTCGGACTGTCCCAACATACCCAGGTTTTGAGCCCCGCTAAGGATCTCACTGATTGGCATATCAAGACAGCCCAATCCGACACCTAGTGCAGTATCATAATTGTGTCTAGGGGTCAGGTGTAACTTTCCAGTTTTGCCCATCAATCTCCAAGGTCCAGGGCAATACTAGAAATCTGGTCCGGTTCAAAGATTCAATTAATCATAGACTGCATGTGCCTTGGGTCTCACCTTGGCGGCTGAGATAGGCCACCCCAACATTTGGCAACATACCAGTGTGAGTCTTGGCAGGATAAATCTCCTCAGACTTATCCAACGGTTGTGAATATTCTAAACTAGCACGAGTCTCATAAGTGTCCAGTTTAAGGGTATTACACAGAAACACACTACATGAACACGAATCAAATATGTACTTTATTCATTTATAATAAATTTATAACGTACATCAATCTGATTGGAGCTAAGGGCATACACTGTCTAACATGCATCTCAAATTTTTTTCAAGCCCTAGCACGAGTCTCATAAGTGTCCAGTTTAAGGGTATTACACAGAAACACACCACATGAACACGAATCAAATATGTACTTTATTCATTTACAATAAATTTATAACGTACATCAATCTGATTGGAGCTAAGGGCATACACTGTCTAACATGCATCTCAAATTTTTTTAAGCCCTAGCAAGGTGGTTTGGCCTGCAGGTCCTCCTGGTGAATCCCCATGCAACCCACATAAGAACACCATAGTTTTTTATTTTGATGAGACCATAGTTTCTTGTGGGACTCAAGTCTAGAGGTTTTTCTCTGCTCATCTTTCTCTCTCTTCTGTTCCAGCCTTCCAGACCCACATTATCCTTTAATACAGTATTGGATTGCTCCCAATTTGACCAAGTCCTTGCAAAGCTTTTGTAAGCCTCTGGTCTCTTTATAAATGTTAGGCTTCTGCATGGGCAGCCCCATATAAAATGTAATTTATGTAACATCATTTGAAATTACTATGTAGAATATCTCTTCCTATGTTTGCTTGATGTACAAAGACAATAATGAATTCACAAACCATCTTTGCCTTTTAACAATTTTATTTCAGGCATGTGCATCTGTGGCTATTCCATATAAGTTTGTAAGACCTAGAGATATCACCAAACTAGCATGAAATTGATGCTCAACTCATCCTTTTCTATTAGGAGCATAGATTAAGCAAAAATTTTATCACTGAGAAGGAAAATGAGACACAAAAGACCACAAATCAAAAGGGGGAAAACAACTCTAAAAATTGCACAATGATCTATCAGCTCCCCAAGACACTTATGTCCTTTTCAGAAGGGCCAAGCTAAACTTGGGCTAAAGAACCAGCTAACTCATTAACCAATCTACTGATTCAGTAAACAAGATGCTCCATTAAGAAGTCAAAGACTAAGGCTCCCTAATAAGATATGGGTGTGCTCATGGATCACCCCAATAACTCATCCTTAAATCATCACCAAGGAATCTCCCTTCACCCAAGCTTGGGAGAAACACAAAGCACACATCAACTGAGGACCTTCTTAATAAAGAACAATACTTCACCTTGATAAATCCTTAAAATGACTCCAATACTAGAAGGTTACAGATTTCACAAGGAACAACCATCAAAATTAATCTTGAATACTTGAGGATGAAACCAAGCCTGAGGTCACATAGTGTTGGAAAGTGGAGACTAAGGAAGAATCCATAGATGGCTGAGACTGTACAAGCACAAAATCTTCTCAACTTTGCTCACATCTAACACTATTGAAGCACAAGGATCTCTTTTACAAAAATAACTCTAGCTCGGTGTTCTCTCTTTAAAAAACAACTATAAATAACATGTACAAGGAATGCATAGGTTGTTTTTAACAAGCCCTGATTCAGATCTCTTCCTCTTTCTTCTTTGTTTTTTAAATAAGGTTGAACTCCTCTATTTATAGAGGATTTGAGAGCAAGTGACCAAGCTGGCCGTTGGGCAACCCAACCCATGAATAAGTCTGGTTGAAACGTCTTTTTAGGGTAGTTGACTACTCTTTACAGTTAGGACAAACTTGCCTAATAAACAACCCAACACTTAGAAACCTCAGAGATTTTTGTCTAGAGGTTTGGAGACACTTCCATTGGCTTTCAATAAGTATTTTCTTGATTTTTAACTCTTGTTTAAGCTCAAGAAAGCCTAAGAACCAAAGCCATTAGAGTTTGTGGTTTCTAAGGTTGATTGGCTGAATTCAATATTGTTGAGCATCTATAGAGTGCATCATACAATTCGATAAATTAATATCCTAAAAAGATAAATACAACTGAGTACAAGTTAATGCAGTCTTCTCCTTGATGAGATGTTGTAGCAGATCATCCTTAAGCAACTCCAAAACCATTAAGTCCTTTAGTAGCCTAAATGTTTGAATTACTTGGAGCTTCCTTAGCTTGGAGAAGCGATGATGGTGTAGATGTTCTTTGAAGCTTGGACAGCTAACTTGGCAAAGCTTTCACTTCATATTTTGTAGCATTATAGCTTTAATACTCTTTTGGTATAGAGAAGCTTGCTAAAGATCTGTAGCACACTTAAATACACCATTAGTACCCTCAATGAGTTTTCTATCATCAAAACACATAGGGTCAACACTTATCAATACAAAGGTCTACAAATCTTCTTAATTAACTTCTACTACTTGGTAGCCCTCCAAGCTCATAAGAACCTTGAAGAACATCCAACTTTAGTACTATGCCTACTTAATGGTTTCTTGTTCCAACTTGTGAAAATCACTTTAGTGAAAGTCACTTTTTCTAGAAAAGTCCATTGCCTCTAACTTGGAGAGCCCAACCTTTTCTGCACCCTAACCCAAAAAAGTGGTTGCTACCTCTTTGTTCACTAGGATGTTGTGGTGGGTACCCCCTTCGAATTCACCCTTTGCAATTTGTCCATGTACCGGAGACATCCACAGTTGGAGACCCAGAGACTTATTCCTGCTATCTAGCTGCTTTGTTCTCTTGTTTGTAGAAGCATCACTACCAAACTATCCTCTTTTCCTCCTTAAACCATCCATATGTAACCCAATTTTTTGGCATTCCTACCATACTTCATTGAGAACATAATTTTCTTCTTGAACTTATTGTAATTGAAGCACACTCCTAATTTCTTGAAAATCACTTTGGAGCAAAGCCAAAACTGATTCTGTTTGAGCAGAGGTGGATGAGTAGTATATGAATTTGTTTGAGTTGGACAAACTGGCTGACGACCTGCAAACAAGACACCAGAGGCCCTGAGGTGGTTCCCCAGGGTGGAGCACTATTGGGCCTCTAATAACATCTTGTGCTCACTGGTTGTTGACCACTTAGTCCTGCTCAACATAAAAATTCATTTCTTACTCAGCTTGGACAACATCAAAAGCTTTGGGGTTTAATTCTATAAAATTTAGACATGGGCCATTTTAGGTGCAATGGCTGCTTTTAAGTTGTTCCCATACAACAATTGGATCAAAGTTTGACATTTATCCCTCTTTGCCAAACCCTCCTCAAACACCACTACTTTGTTTTGAACTTTGGACTATGAAAACAAAATTGACCCACAAAAGTGGTGTTTGCAATTGTGTATAGTTTTGTTTTCAATCATATTGCTGACTTCCCCCAAAGTGTTTTGAGTGTATGGTAAGAATTGATCCAAACCAATAACATATTTAAGCTCCAAAGTACATAGCCCCAAATTTGATCTTTGTGCTTTTAAAAGCAAAAATCCTGAAGCATATCCAAATGCAGCCAAATTAAGTTGTTGAGAAGCACACAGTTTAGCTTCACAATATAAATACTAGTAATCAACTTAATACAACAAGAAAAATTAGTTGCTTCCTGAAATAAAAAATAACCGCCACATCAGCAGTTATATAGCTTTTGCTGATGTAGCAATTGTTTTTGTTTTCAAAAACAAAACCAACAATGTTGTCGAACACCCTTGATGTCCACAAGAATCTTAAGGGGTGTTTATCAATGTGAATAATTTTTATTTTCTAAAATAAAAGCAACTGCTTATCAAGGATAATGGTGACATGTCACCAGATAATCGCATGATCCATACATGCGATGAGCTTCACTCTACTTAATCTCTAACTGTTCTCTGCTCTCTTATCTTGATAAGTTCTATAACTCTCCCTTAATAAAATCCTATTCCTATTGTAACTCAGACTAATCTCCTAACTTGAATACTGTACACAAACTTTAATAGTTATATTATATTCGAACTTAATCTTTTTAGTTTTTATCTATAAATAGAACAAGGTTCGATGACCCCATTTATTCGAACCATTCTCAAAATCTTGCCTCTTTATTTCAAACTCTGCTACAATTTCGCTGTTGTAGTTAGTTATTATCTTCGAAATCAAAATTGAAGCATACCCCTTGACTTTTCTACAACAAGTTTAATGCCAAAACCGACAAAAAGTCGCTACACATGATCTGTCTTCTGAAAATATTTTGTCAAATATGGGCTAGAGTCCTCGCATCCACACCATGGGCTTACATGTTATATCTGACTTTTATACGTCCTTGGATTCTCCCGACATCAACTTACAGGAGAGCCCATGTGCATTTTTGGGTAATTTGCAAAAACACTTTCTCCTCTGAAAATATCCACCCCATGCTAGTCAATTTTGCACCTACATTAGTCAAAGAGTGCGCCCTCGTGACTAATTTGCACTGAAAATTCAAACGCATATTCACATGTCCTTTAATTTTACGTACTCTCAGAAGCCTCTTCTGATTAATTTATAATCACAAGATGACTAGTTATCACACTATCTCAAAAAAACAAAGTAGAGAAGAGACTATTTACTTGCTGCATCATGTCCTCTCTATAATAAACAAGTCTTCTGTAAACCCATTACCATTGGAGACTTGGAGAGCATAATAAACCTAACACATGCAAAGACTCGATCGACCAAAGCAATTATCTGTTCTGTACGTAGATCCATCTTCGGCATATCCGAGAAACAGAAAGGAGACAGCGCGCGCGCGAGAGAGAGAGAGAGAGAGATGACTCAATTAGACAACAGTAAGGATGATGAAATTCTGCTTCCTGGGTTTCGGTTTCATCCGACAGATGAAGAGCTTGTTGGGTTTTACCTTCGACGGAAGGTGGAGAATAAACCAATTAGTGTTGAACTCGTCAAACAGATTGATATCTACAAATATGATCCCTGGGATCTTCCAAGTAAGCTTTACTTCATATTTTCTTCTTTTGGGTGTTCAGTCTTCCTGAAACAGTCATCTGGGTTTGCTTTAGAGGACATCTATTGCTAATTTAAAGCAAGTTGATAGCTAGCTGTTTATAATTCTTATGTACGTGTTATAAAATTGATGGTAGAAAAGGAAAAAAGAAAGAGACATAGAACAACAAATTTTGGTGTTGTCACATAATTAAGCAACTAGCAGAATACATATTAATCGTCTCAAATTAAAGTTTCCAAAGCTCAAAAGAGACGGGAGATGAGACAAATCAAGAAAATGAAAAAAGAAAGGAAAGAAGAATAAAGAAGTAAATGAAATGGAACTGATCGATTATTATTAACCTTTTGTTTTTGTTTCGTTTTATATGTACATGATCTTGCACCAACTTTTGTTTCATCTTCATTTATTTCTGGTAACCAGTCACTACTGTAGGAGACAAGGAGTTGTATTTCTTTTGCATAAGAGGGAGGAAGTACAAGAATAGCATAAGACCCAATAGGGTCACTGGGTCTGGATTTTGGAAAGCAACTGGAATTGATAGGCCGATATATTCCGTTGAGGATACCAATGAATGCATCGGTCTGAAGAAATCCCTTGTCTACTATCGTGGAAGCGCAGGAAAAGGCACCAAAACTGATTGGATGATGCATGAGTTTCGCCTTCCTGCAGATGGGAAAAACAGCAATAATCTTGATTCCAGGAACACCATTCATGAAGCTGTAAGATTATTCTTAATCCTTTCATTCAACTAAATTAATTTTGATTCCTATTGATGATCAAGAAACCTATGTTCTTTTTTCAGATTTATGTGGGGTTCAGGGAAAATTAATTTTCCCTTGCCCCATCTCCCAGAAACCAGATTTCCTGCCCACTATTCTCTACCCGCTGTAAGTTGTAACCACGATGCCTTCTTGAATTGTGAGATGTGTGGCTGCAATTTACGGCAAATAGAGTGTGGGTAGAAAAAGTGACTAGGAAATTTGGGTTCCATCTTTTACGTGGATAAGTCACTTTTTTCATCTTGGGAAAGCTGCCAATACTAAGATGAAACAAAATTACCCTTTTTAATAATGAGTTTTTATGATTAAAATGGTTATTATCTTATTTACATGAAAAATAAAAGAACATGAAAAAGAGATAATAGGATTTCTAGATTTTTGGTTTTGATTAATCTATTAATCTATACTTTGATATGCTTTCCGAAAGTCTTTTCTTCAATGGGTTGCAGGAAATCTGGACTCTATGCCGAATTTTTAAGCGAAACGTGTCATACAGGAAGAACACACCAGATTGTAGGACATTCCTCTCCAGAAAACAAAGTCCAACTGATTCATGTTCTCGAACATGCAGCTTGGAGCCCACCAAAAGCAATCAGTACTGCATGAGTTTTGGTGCTCTGGTGGACGAGGAGAAGGTTGTTAGTACTGAGGAAATGAGCAAGTTATTATCGAGTCATTTGAACTCGACAGTTCAACCTGCATTTTCTATGCAATTCTCGACTCTTCAGACAACAAATGGCTCTGAATTGTTCAGAGACAATTGGAATGAGCTCGCGTCAGTAGTGGAGATGGCACTTGATCCAAACCTTCTATACGGTTGTAGATAAACATGGAGGTCTACCCCAATAATGTATGAAGGAGGCTTGATATATTCAATAATGTATGGAGTCTATATTTTAGAGCCTGGATGCAATTGATGGTATTACTAAACGGTTTTGGATAAAAATGAATTCAACTTGTGGCTGATTCTCTTTGTATTTATAATAATTCTGTTTACATAATAAAGGGATATATACAACAATTTGAAAATTTAAAAGGAGGTTACAATAGAATATATTTATCAAAGAAGGTTGATGTTCAGAAGTGGGAGCTTTGAGATAAACATTGGGTAATTCGCCTAATCTGCATCAGAGTAAGCAATGATGGAAGTGGACTTTGTCGGTTGAAAGAAAAGGCCATGGGTGATAGTGCCTTTGAGGTGTCTTAAGACACATTTAGCAGCTGACCAATGTTCAGATGTGGGAGCTTTGAGAAATTGACAGAGCTTATTAACAGAAAAGGCTATGTCAGGTCGTGTAAGGGTGATATATTGCAGTGCACCCATGATACTACGAAAGAGGGATGAATCTTCTAGAGGATGACCAGAATCAACAACCAATTTAGTAGAAGCAGCCATAAGAGTAGGCATGGGTTTAGCTTCATGTAGATGGGTGCGCATCAAGAGATCTTGCACGTATTTGTGCTGATGCACCTCTAACCCAGTGGTAGTACGATGCACCTCTAACCCAAGTAAATAATGGGCCTCACCAAGATTAAGATGTCGTCCACATAGACGAGTAAGATAAGAATGTCACTCCTGTCACTTTTAAAGAAAAGAGAAGTGTCAACCTGAGACTCATGGAAACCCAAGGATAGTAGATAGTCTTGTAGTCGTGTGAATCAAGTGCGAGGTGCTTTCTTTAACCCATACAATGATCGATTCAATTTGCAAATAGAAGAGGGATGACGAGGGTCAATAAAACCCACTTGCTGTTTCATATAAACTTTTTCATGTAAAATGTCATTAAAAAATGCATTATTAATATCAAGTTGACGAATGGGCCAATGGTAGGAAACAACAAGAGAGAGAATAGTCTTGATAGTAGTGGGTTTAACTATCGGATTAAAAGTCTCATCATAATCTAGGCCTACTTCTAGAGTGTACCCTTTTGCAACAAGTCGGGCCTTGAAGCGTTCAATAGACCCATCAAGTTTGCGCTTAATCCTGTAAACCCACTGATTTCCAACAATATTCTTCTTTGAGGGTAGTGGAATCAAAGTCCAAGTATTGTTATTGAGGAGGGCTTTGAATTCATTGGCCATGGCAAGAACCCATTTAGGGTCTTTATAAGCCTGTGTATAACATGTGGGTTCTGTCTCATAAAGTGGGCTGGTAGTGAGGGCATACTGAGGATTGGGCCAAAATACCCCTTTCTTGGCACAGGTTACCATGGGCTGCTTCTTGAATGTACCCTTTTGCAACTCTAGACCCGATTTGCGCTTGATCGTGTAAACCCATCGATTTCCAACAATATTCTTATATGAGGGTGGTGGAACCAAAGTCTAAGTATCATTATTGAAGAGGGCTTTGAATTCATCAGTTATGGCAAGAACCCACTTAGGGTCTTTAAAAGCATGTGTATAACATGTGGGTTCTATTTCACAAAGTGGGCTGACAGTGAGTGCATACGGAAGATTGGGCCGAAATACCCCTTTCTTGGCACGGGTTACCATGGGATGAGTTGATGTATGGGTCGTGGATGGTATAGTAAGCATATTACTAGTAGAGGAAGGCCCAAATCACAAGCACCTGGCCCAAAGCATTAGTTGTAATAAAGTGAGGAATAGAAGTGGGACCCAAATCATATGTACTTGACCATATATATATATATATTAATAGAAAATGGATGCTCTCTACATCAGGAAATAGAATCTACTCGTATAGTAATTATTACACTAATTTAATAATTTAGTTATTACAGTAATTAATAATTTAATTATTATAGAAATCTAATAATTACTGATTATTATAGTAATTTAATAAATATATAATTAGTGATTATAATCAATAATTATTATTATTATAAATATTGTTAATAATTAGATATTAACTTTAATTTTACTTTAAATTAAAATTATAAATATTGTTATTAAAAAATACTGTTAATAAATTTAATAACCTGATTTTAATAATTACTGATTATTACAATAATTTAATAAATATATAATTAGTGATTATAATTAATAATTACTGTTATTATAAATATTGTTAATAAATAGATATTTACTTTAATTTTACTTTAAATTAAAATTATAAATACTATTATTAATAAGTATTGTTAATAAATTTAGTAATTATTGTTATATTAAAAATAATTAAAAATGATATTAAAAGTATTGTTATTGATTATTTAATAAAATATTATAATTACTAACTATTACTGATAAATACTATTAATTTAATTTAATTTTGATAATTATTAATTTAATGAATATTGTTAATAAATCTTATTCATAAATTTAATAATTATTGTTATATTAAAAATAACTAAATAATATTATTAAAACTATCATTAATAATTATTTAATTAAATAGTATAATTACTTACTATTATTGATAAATGTTGTTAATAACGTTCTAACAACCGACGGTTCGAACAGATGGCCCATTTTGACAACAAAAATTACGGAGCCGTTCTGACCACCGGTTTTTGGGTCGACGGTTCGACCATCCGGTTCGAATGGACAGTCCATTCTAACAACAAAAATTATAGGCAAAAAATTGAGTTTGTGAGATCCATTAAGTAGTATCATACATGTTATGTCATTCGAGCGTGTGACTCATACGACCCAAAAATGGAACCATTCTGAACACCGGTTTTTGGGTTGACGATTTAACCGTTTAGTTTGAATAGACGACCCGTTTTGACAACAAAAAATTACAAGAAAAATTTCAGAACCATTCTGGCCATCGGTTTTTGGATCAACGGTTTGATCGTCCGGTTCGAACGGACGACCCATTCTGACAACAAAAATTACAGGCAAAAGATTGAGTGTGTAAAGTCAGTAGTATCATACATGTTATGTCATTCAAGTGTTTGATTCATACGACTTGAAAATGGAATCGTTTTGGCCATCAATTTTTGAGTTGATGGTTCAACCATCCGGGTCAACGAGTTGTCAACAATAAAAAAATGGCCAAAATCGTTAAACGGGTCAACAAGTTGTCAGTTCGACCACTTGAGTCAATGGGTCATTGATCGATTCAATGGTTTTTGGCCAGGGACCGGTATTGGGGTAAAACCGAATTGGTTGCTTGGACGGTTTCCAAAAAAAAAAAACGGAAGACTCGTTATGACAACAAAAATTACAAGCAAAAAATTGAGTGTGTGAGGTCCATTAAGCAGTACCATACGTGTTATGTCATTCGAGTGTGACTCATATGACCTGAAAACGGAACCGTTCTGGCCATTGGTTTTCGGGTTAACAGTTTGATTGTTCGGTTCAAACGGATGGCCCGTTCTAACAACAAAAATTTAAAATAAAAAAACAACCAAAAACCATTGAACGAATCAACGGTTCGATCGCCTGGGTCAATGGGTCATCAATCGATTTAACGATTTTTGGATAGAGACCGAGATTAGGATAAAATGGAACAGGTTGCCTGGATTATTCCTAATTAAAAAAAAATAAAAAACGGCCAAAAATGGGGCCCAAGCTAATGAATCATTGACGAATTCAACGGTTTTTAGCGAATAACTGGATCAATGGGTCGACGGTTCCATTCCAGCCCGTGCAAAGTAAGGGCCCTCCGCTAGTTATAATAAAAGGAGTATCAATGGGGCCCAGGATAGATGAAATCGGCCCAATAGGAGTGGAAGAGCAAAGAAGAATGGTAGTGAGGCCCATAATAGAAGAAGTTTGAGCAACATTTGTAGGAGAAGGTGCGGATGGGCTAGTTGGGTCCAAAGTTGAAGAATGCAGCCCATTATTAATAGAAGTGCATGGATATGAACCGGAGGTGCCCGGTAGCCAAATACGGTCCAAGTAGACGAGTATCATAGGTAGTATTGGTAGAAGAAGCCCGCTAAGCATAGGGGAAAGATTTTTCATCAAAAACCCGTAAGAAGCTATAATCAGCAGGAGGTGTACCATAAAGTTTCTGCCAAGGAGACATCATGTGGAGAATTGGTGAGGGAATGTGGTTAATGAGAAATACTCAAATACAAATACCACAGCATCAAAAGCATCAAACCACCGACATTTGGGTATTCTAGCATTCATCATCAATGTCAAATCGATTTCAACAATATAGTGATGTTTGTGTTCGGATGCGCCATTCTGCCGAGGAATGTGAGGTCATGCTTTAGGATGTAAAATACCGGTGCCCACAAATAAAGAACGCAGAGGATTGTACTCGGAGCCGCCATCAGTTTGAAATATTTTGATTTTAGTTTTGAATGAATTCTCAACATTGTTCTTGAATGCAACAAATAAAGAAGGAACCCTGCTGAGGATGGAGGCGAGGAGCCCCAAGATAGCTAAGAACCCTTTTACCTCTTTTCTTGGACCCTTTTTGTATAAATGTTATTTATCGAGCCTCTAAGCTCAGTCTAAAAGTTTTTTTTTACAACACCGGTGTACAAGAACTTTACAAGTAATGAGTTACAATCAATCTCTTTTTTTATACATTGCATATACCTGTTTTCTAAACACTCAACTTCAAAAATTTTCTAAGTGTGAGTTCGCTCAAGGTGCCTAAGCATAGTATGGGAGTAATCCAAGGTGATTAGGCATAGTATGGGATAATAACAAATAAGGCATAATAACAAATATGTTCGAAATACCCATATGCCAACGCGACTAGGCTCTGCCGTGGTGTCGAGGTCATTACCAGCTCAGCATAGGGGCTTTTAGGCTTAGAGTGACTTAACGTCCACTCCTCTGTATGTAGTTTTAGCCGGTGTGCACTTCCTGCAAGGCGGCTTGACCGGGTCGCCGAAGTGGATGGTCTTCCATACTTAAAAAAATTTTGTTGAAGTTTGCGGATGCTTTATTCCCAAGCTCTAGTACTTTTGTAAGTTATCAACATTCCAGGCGCGGGGTAGCTCGAAGGCTCCTCCTATTATTATCATTATCTTTTTCAGAATCCCACGATTTCCACCATTTTGTAGCTGAGATTCATTACACTGCAAGAGATGAAGACTCCTATTGCCGTCGTTATCTTTTTCACCATTGGGTTCATCTTGTAATGGCAAAGGATTCAAGGGGTAGACGATTTCCACCATTTTGTAGCTGAGATTCATCACGCTGCAAGAGATGAAGACTCCTCCTATTGCCGTCGTTATCTTTTTCAGAACTGTCTTCTTCCAGAGGTTGAAAGGAAGTCCGTATAACCTAATAGCAAAGGCTCCATTGTGAAGTTCCTTGCTATTGTAGGAGATTGCCCAGCTCTGCACCAAAACCACACCCAAGCCAATAATGCTTCTCTTTTATCAAAATGGAAGATCGACACACCTACAACCACTTGAAATTTCTTTTTTCAGAACATTCAAAATATAATCCCCCAGTCCAAAACAACTCTACCTGCTTCCAACACCAATATCCTCTCCCATCCTTCTTTGTTTCCATCCAAGACCAGATTTTGGACCTTCTTGACGTTGCCAACAATCACTTCATTTTCTATCACATCTTCTTAATTGTTCTTGGAGTCTTCTCCTTCGATCAAATTATCAACTTTCAATGACAAAATATCCCGAAGTTTCTCAGTGAACAACCTCGATCCCAATCCCTATTTTCCTTCTAGAAGACAAACCAAATGTTTTCCATTGTTACCACAGACCTCAGTTAAGACCACAAACCAACCCTTCTGATTAAATTTTAAAACCACATGCATGATATTTTCTCCCTTGAAGTTCCGACGAACTCATCCAACCGATTTTCTTCACTGAAAAAAAGTACTCCATCGATGAACCCTTTCAGCCAATGTGTAGCTTCTTCAATTATGAAAATAGTTGCTCTTCCTTCTTCTCTTAGTTTCAAAACTGAAATGTTTCTATTTCTTGCTTTTCTAGTATCAGATTCTTCACTTCGATCGTGAACTGTAATCTCCGTCTTCTTTCTACGGTAGAAAACCCTTCCATCTTGCTTAGCTCCACCGATTCATAGCATCTTGGAGGATAAGCAGATAGTGTTCATGCCGGTTCGGTGATCAATGGAAAATAGAACCGGGTGAATTTAAATTTTTACACTGATGATATTTGGTTGTCACAGTGTAAAGTGAAAGGCTTTTCTGCTCTGAAACTCTCCTTATCTCGGCAATGCAATGCCAGAGACTAGCGTGTCATTGCCAGATAATTTTCTCTTCGGAAAATACGAACTCGGGAACGACTCTCTCTCTCTCTCTCTCTCGATATTCCCCGCCCTAGTCTCTTCACCACCATCCTCTTTCTCCTTGAGGTCCCACCGTCCTCTGGCTCCACCCAAGTTGCAAATACAAACAAGGAGGCTCCGTGAGGAACCTCAATCTCAATGTTCTCACAACTGCACCTTGCTCCGCCGGCCTTATTATTGATCGTGGTCTCTTTGCTGCCTCCACCACGGCCTTGTCACTGGAACAACTCTCAGTTCGTGTGGCTGTCATCTTCTTGGGTGGTGCAGACGACCGAGGAGCCTACATGCTTCCCGAATGGTGGAAGGTCCAACCACAACTGCCCTCCTCATCACACAGTTGATCCTCTCTGATTCTTCTAATCCCAACGATTGGGACGTCAAACTTGATACCGTAGTCATCACCAATTTTAAATCAAACACCTCCCATTGTAGAAATGTTTTCTTCAGAGAAGAGGTGGTGGAAGACGAAGAGCAGATGGTGAAGATTATTCGATCCATTCACACTAGCTCTGACCTTATATTGGTGGGAAGGCGCCACACCATGGAATCCCAGATCATGGCTGGGATTGGAGAATGGTCTGAATACCCGGAGCTAGGTGTGATAGGGGACATACTTGCTTCATCCGATACAGATGGCCAATTTTCAGTCTTGGTGTTGCAACACCACGCAGGTTAATTTAGATCAGCTTGGCTCCACGTCGTAGGCTGCTGCAGGCAACAATTAATTAAAATTAGACCCTGTATTTAATTACAAACAAATTAATTAGTTGTTCTAGTCTAGAAACTGAAACTTTATTTATTTGTTACTCCATCACCCACCCTAGTCTCCTTCACCGGAAATCATGGCCGATTTCTTTCCATCGCTTTTCTGCTAGTTGCACCCTTGGCTATCCTGTTGTACTCTGCATTTCAGAACTGGAGACTGAAGTCAAGATCCATAGATCTTGAACATCAGATCAAAGAGCCGTTGTTGGTTCATGGAACCACACCAGTGACACAGCAGCAGAAGCCACAGGCGAAGATGGGGAAGTGGAGGTGAGGCTATCACCCCCTGTGATCGGAGAAGAACACACGATCCTAGAAGCGATCAAGACCTTGGATTTCTGGATCTTGTGAGTACGGGGTTGGTGGTAATGAACAGAATGGGTTAGATAGGTGGGAGCTTTCGATAATTTCATCTTCAAATGATGCCATTCTCCGGTGAAATGGTTGCCCGGAAAGGATAACGATGGAGTAGAAGTTATTTGACCGTTGCAGAGTTTTACACCGAAGAAGATGGAGATTTACATCAATTTTATAGGTGGTAACTTTTCCACTGATTCTCAATTCAATGTAAAAACTCATCCTAAGTGAAAATTTAGGCTAATTTACGTTGTAAAACAACAACTAAAACAAACATAGGGGAAATTTGAAGGGGGGTGTAAAATTTACCCAGTTCTCATTTACACCCAAAACAATCGCAACCTTACTAAAATATAGGTGGTCACTTCTAATAAAAGAGAGGAAAAAGGGAGATAATGAATGTTGATGTGGCAATTCCAGAGTAAGAGAGGCCATAGTATTGATACAGATATAGATATATAGATAGAATAGTATTTTCAAATCGTCATTGATCCAGACAGTCAAACCATTAGAACTGATTCCATTTTACTTAAACCCAATCTTTGACCAAAAACCATAAAATTGATTAACAACCCGCTGATCCGAGACTCAAATTGTCAATCATTCGACAATTTTTGGCGGCCATTTTTTGTATTTTTATTTTTAAGTTCCAACCATCGACCGAGAAACCAGTGGATAGAACATGGTTATAAGTATTAGCCCCTAATGTATTTATTATGTAATTATAATCCGAATCTGTTAGACATTCGATGAATACAATCCTATTTGAATTCGAACATAAATTAATCAAATTTGGATGTAACAGCTATACGGACCGGATAAAAAACAAGAATCTTCATTCGGCCACAGTTTTCACCCATCAATCAGACTTCAATCCGTTGAAACCGTCATTAAACCAGGATACAGAGAAAATACCATTTCCGGTTTTACGGTCCACCCTCCGGTCCGACCCAAATCGCGACCCCAGGCATGATACGGGAGCCACGTGTGGTTTTGCATGAGAGGATCAATCTAGAAGACTAGAACTTTCTAGTTGCAACCCGTCTACTGGCCCATAGTAACCGTCACAGCAAGATGATCCCATAGGCCGAACAGAAAAAAGTATGATGATCCCATAGACAAATTATTGATTATCCAACGGCCATTTATTGCTCTGTGTCGTGGAGAAATCCAAGCCGTAGATCTGGTCAATGGATTTAAACAAGCAATCTTCAACTTCAAGTAACGAGCGAGAAACAAGGCTAACAGAATTAATTAACCAATAACAACCGAACGGAGTAGAATCGCATAAGCGGAGAGCGCGGAAAGCCGAGGTCGGAAGTCGGAAGGAAGAAATGGCGGTGGCGGTGGCGGTGGTGGAGTTACTGCCGAGAGAGTATGGCTACGTGGTTCTGGTACTGGTTCTCTATGCTTTTCTCAACATCTGGATGTCTCTGCAAGTCGTCAGGGCTCGCAAGAAGTATGAAAACGCAGACGCAGAACCCTTTTTTTTGTTTTCAGATATCAGTGAATGAAGGAATTAATATAATTAATCCAAAGGTTTTGCTCTGTTTTGGTTCAAATTACAGGTATAACGTGCAATATCCAGCTCTTTACGCTTTAGAGTCTGAGAACAAGGACGCCAAGCTCTTCAACTGTGTTCAGGTACTGTGAGAGGAAAACAAATTAAATGCCCAGCTTCGATTTGTATTTGGGTGGTGGATGTTGGTTCTGATTCGTGTTTTCTGAGTGAATAATGAGTTGTTTTTGAGCGCAGAGAGGGCACCAAAACTCTCTGGAGATGATGCCGTCGTTCTTCGCTTTGCTGCTTCTGGGAGGACTCCAGCATCCTCTGATTGCTGCGGGGCTTGGCGTTGTTTACACAGTGGCTCGTTATTTCTATTTCACTGGCTATGCCACTGGAATTCCTGAGAAACGTTTGACAATCGGGTACATATCTTTTTTTTCTTTAATTGCTTCTGAACGCTATATTTGAGCTGAAAATTGATTCTTTTCTAAAGCTACAAAACTCCAGAGAATCAATTCTTAGAATGAACCTAGAACTAAAAAATAACAATTCTTAATCCTTTAAAAGCATGTTGCTAGCTTCAATTGAAGCTTAAAATTCCGATCCAAACAATAATCACTATTTGAACTTTGAAGAATGAGTTTTGAAACAAGAAATGATTATGTTCTGTAGCTGATTTTTCATACATCAGAACTTAAAAAATAATTCTTACAATTTCAAGATGCAGCAGAATTAGTTCTTTAAAGCATGCCAAACACAGCCAAATCTTTTGTGAAGTTCTGTTTGGCACTTGATTTCACTTTAGTGTTTTTTTTTTTTTTGGCTCTGTATGAAACAGGAGGTTCAATTTCTTGGCGGTGCTGGGGCTGATTATTTGCACGGGTTCGTTGGGGATCAATCTTCTCAAGAAATGAAAATAGTAAAATCTATGTTTTGTTTGTTGTGTTGTTAAGTACTTTACAGCGATGCAGATTCTTGCTTTTCCTTTTGCGGGTTTTTTGTTCAAACTGCTACTAGAAGTGTCAAGTTTGCTTTTTGGTTTTCCAATTCTCTACGCTTATGGCAGGCGGGTTCTTCTTTAAACCCGATTGCCCAGCGTACCCGGATAAAGCATGATTTCATTTATTGCCTGATTACAAATCCAGTCCATGGGGACCTACTTATTTATGATCATAAAGTTTAGAAATTAATTCAACCCCGTGCCAGTTCGTAACTCATTTAAGGCACCCTTCTTCCTTTTTTTTTTTTCTTGATGCCACTTAGGCTTAGGAGTGTTTGAAAATAAGTTCTTATTACAGTAAGCATTTATTTTGGGCCGGGACTATATAAATAAGCACTTATTTTTCCTTGATATAAGTGTTAATAATAAGTATTTATTCGAGAACCCAAATTTTGGACATATTTTTAAATGCTTATTCAATAAGTAATTATTTCCTTTTAGCCTATTGTGGCTCATTACATCATTGTGAAAATATTTATACTAAAGGCTTATAGATGTTTATTAGAATTAGAATAAGCACTTGTTTTTTAAGTATTTAATTTTCAAATAAACACTCAAAGACTTGGGGAAATATTTACTTGATGGGTAAGTACATTTATTCGAGTTTATTTTTTATCAAAAGTGTTGTATAGGTACATATTTTTAACCATTTTTACTCATAAAATGTAATCATTAGAAGGGCTCAGAAAGTTTTAACAATTTTTTTCCCAAATGGGAAACCAACTTATGCACACTTATCAACCTGGAAATAGATACCCATGGTAAAAGTAATTTATCTGCAATTAATCAACTACTAATAGGGATCCATGCAAAAGCTAAAAATAGAAACACATAAGAGTATATAATTGTTTTATATATATATATATATATATATATATATATTTTAAATAATTAATAATTATTTATATTTTATATACTACTTTTAATAAATTTTTTATAATACAAAAATAACAATAATTAATTTCAGTTAGGGTTGTTTATCAAACTATTGAAACCAACCAATTCGATCAACTAGAGCTGAGTTGGTCAATTTTCTAGTATTTTGGGTGTATATATATATATATAGTTTTTTAATACAAGAAAGTGGAAAAACTCCCATATTTCTTAGTATAAAATATTTTATATCATAAATTTAATTTAAAATTTTTTTAATAATGTCATAGTAATTTTATAAATTTAAATTTAATTTTTTAAGTGTAAATCTTTTAAACCGATTGACCAAACAAAAAATCAATCCAAATTAATATAACCCAGTGGGCCAAATTTTAAAATGGTCAATTAGTTTTGGGTCCAACCTTATCAGGTCAATTTGGTTGGCCAAACAACCTTCAATCGAACTAAACCAACCCGTGAACACTCTTAATTTCATCTAAATTAATAGTTTAATCTCTAATAAATAAAAATAGACTAATCTCTAACAATTGTTGAAAATTTATAACAAAAATACATAATTATTGAAAATATATTGATAATAAAAATAAAATAATTAATTAATAAAAATATAATAATTACAATAATTACAAAAATACAATAAATACTAAGAATATATCTAATATATATTAAATAATAAATTAAATAATAATTGTTTAATCTATAATAGTAAACTAAATTTAAAAAGTTCAGTAATAATTGATTATATCTTTAATAATTATTGAAAAATTTGTCTTAAATAACAAAATAAAAAATAAATTTATACATAATTATTGAAAATATATTCATTACAGAAAACAGTAAATAATTACTAAAGTACAATAAATATTAATTTTTGTATATAAAATTATATAACAAATATAGATTAACAGTTAAAATTATTTTTAAAAAATATTAGTTTTTTGAAAGTTATTCTCACAAATTATTAATTGATATAAGTGAAATCAGTTATTTACAATATAATTTATTTATATTAATGATATAATTATTTAAAATTTTAAAATATTAATTATTTATTAATAATCAGTAAAATTCCATAATTTCATTATTGATTATTAAAATATTAAATTGTTATTAATTTCAATATTATGTTTTTCTACTTTTAAGAAATTCTTTAAATTTATTATATAATTTCATTATTTTAACTATTTAAAATCTAGTTATGTTAAACATTTAGTTATTTTAATATTTAAAATTTTTTGTTAGTTGAATTTTATTTATTTTAAAGCTATTGCATAATATTAAATATTCTGCTATATAATTATTTGACTATTTCTAATATTTAGTTATTGAAATATTTAAATAATACTTTATTTTTTAATGTTAAATTTTTATTATTTGAATAACATTAAAATTGAATAATTCAGAAAGTTATAATTTATATTTTCAGTACATAATTGTGTGATGAATTTTTTTTATTTTTTAATAACATGAATATTATTAAATCTATTAGAATTATTTTTTGTGTTTTTAATAAACATTTTAAAGTTATTGTATAATTTCGTTAGAATATTTTAAATAATTATTGAATTTTTTAATTCAAACATTCTTTAGATAAATATAGATAAAAAGGGGTCCTCTTACATGTTAGTATGCACGGGGAGATGTTCCCAATGCATGGAGGTAGTGTTTTGTGGGTAGGCATGGATAGAGTCCCTGAGTCGATAAAAAGTGGGGGAGAGGATAAATAGGAATTAGAGATATAATTTAGGAGATAAATAGGAATTAAAGATAATTTAGAAGATAAGAATTAGAGATAATTTATATAAGGGTAAATTACAAAGACCCCCCTTGTACTATGGGGTCTGTGACAAAGACCCCCCTGTACTTTTTTTTTGTAACAAAGACCCTCTGAACTTTGGCCGTTAGACAAAGACTCCCCTCCATTAACAATCTGTCGGTTAATTTCGAAAAATATTTTCATTTGAGTTTAAAATTTTTTAAATGTCCAAATTACCCTTTTATAATTAAATTTACCTTTTCATTAATTTATGAAATCATCTTCACCACTATTCCTTCGAGTAATATGTCGTCCTCGCTGCTTCCTTGGCATCCCCAAGAAAAGGCAGATATAAATTGAATAATTGGCGTACAAAGTAGTCCTCTGTTTTGGCATCATGAACCAATCAAAGTCCTATGACGGTACATGGTGTTTGCTCTGTTTTGGCGTTTGCAAATAGAAGTGGTTCTTGAATTTTCTCTTCTTGTAATGTAAGAGAAAAGAGCTCCATAAATCTTTGCATATGGTGCAGCTTAACCCCTTCACATCTCCCTTAATTTCTTGACGTCAATGATTAACTATTAGGTCTGCTCTGCAATTTGTTTACCTTCTCTGGATTGATGACTTGTATTAATACCAAGATGTTAATGTCCCATGCCATTTCTCAATTGTCCTTGATTATTGGGTCAATCTTCCATGGAATGGTTATACCTTGTCTTGATGCTTCGGTTATTAATTAGCCATTCAATTGGTAAATAGTGGAGGAATTCCACGGCATTGTAGATTTTGGACTAGCTCTGTAGCTCATAGAGCCAAGTCAATAATTCTCTATAGAATACTTATCCAACGCACACATGCACGTTAGGTACCGTAGTCTTTTTCATGTGCTTCGACTATCTATTCTCTGCAATCCATTTGCTACTTTTGTCAGACTGTAATCTTCTAATGTGGTTCAAAAATCTCATTTCATTCATGGCATAAAGCCGTCCCTTGCTACTTCAGTTCTTTTGGAACAAATCCTCAACAGAGAATAGTAACTCCAGAAGATGCATTTTTAAAATGGCTAGTTTTTTTGGTTGATGCGTTGGTTCAAGATTAGTTAGGCTTAAGACAGAAGAATGACAAGAAAAAAAAAATAGAGAAAGTCTAGTAGGGTATTTGGTAATTTAATGGCTTCCGTCAGTTTAGGGGGTTCTTTGTTGCAAATTAAAGTACAGGGGGGTCTTTGTCACAGACCCTATAATACAAGGGGTGTTTTTGTAATTTATCCTAATATAAAAGGTATAAAAATTAGAGATAATTCAAGAGAAAGTAGGGGAGGAAAGAGGTAGTTTAGGAAAAAATTTAGAAGATGAGATTATTTAAGTTATTGGAAAAATTGGAGATAAAATCATAATTATAACCAATATAGTCGGTTTGGTTTTGCGGGCAGAATTGACTCATTTACCTCTACACATGGGGCCTACATGGGACTTACATATTAAGTGTATGCAACACTGACATATTCATTGATGATAGGGTGCCCATTGACGGTCCTATACATGGGGCTCATATGGGACTCACCACATCTTAAGTGTACGGAACAGTGGCATTGTTCTGCATGATTATCTTGACTCAAATTTGATGGTTGTTTTACAAACTGTGGAGTCAATCATCTTTTATTATTTTCTTTTTCAAATCAGCTATCAATGTAAATGAAAGAAGTTCAGTGATTGTGGGCCATGTACACTTTATAGTGGGCCTAGAGCAAAATGATTGGGCCTACAACCAATAAAAACTGTTACCAAATTTATATATATATATTACAATGCCCATCTCAATGTAAACAAGGAGCAGATTGGTAAGGTTCAAGCAAATTACCGCCTTCAAATGACATGTTTGATATTGTTACCGTAAAGAAATAACATGTCACAAAACTCCAACATCCAAAGTTCAAGCAAGCACTTGTCTTGTTGAAAGGAGAGTTTTTTTTTCATATGAATGGTCAATGTGTATATATGTATATATATATATATACACTAAAATAAGGAAGTTTATTTTTTTTCCTTTTTAATAATTTTTATTTTATTTTATTCCATGTCATTTTTATAAATAATTAATAGATATAAAAACAGAGTTGCTTTTTAATATGTCTAGCTAAGTGGCACCACTATTTTCTTTGCTAGAGTCCCATTCTAATTCTCTTCTGTTCTTTCCTTGACTTTCCCAATACACCCATTATTCTCTCCTAAATTATCTCTGATTCTTATTTCTCCTCTCCCACACTTTCTCATCTAAATTTGTCTAAAAAGTTTGAATTAAAAAATTTTAAAAATATTTAAACATTATAACTAAATTATGTAATAATTTTAAAATATTCATTAAAATAAAAATAATAATAATAGATTTAATAATATTTAGATTATTCATAATGTTATATTTTTATAAAATTCATAACAAAAATCTAAATAAAAATTCTACAAATGTTATTTAAATAATAAAAAATTAAAAAATATATAAAACAAAAATATTATTTAAATATTTCAATAAATAAATATTTTAAATAAAAAATATTCAAATAGATAAATAATTATAAAACAAAATGTTTAATATTATCTAATAAATTTAAAATAAATAAAAATTAAATAGCAAAACTTCTTATATTTAAATAACTAAATATTTTAAATAAAAACTATTTCACATAACTAAATATTTTCAATAAAAACTATTATGTGATAATATTATATATTATAATTTACATATTATTCAATTCAATAAATAATTAATATTTTAAAATTTAAATAAAGAAATTACTTAAATAACTAAGTAATATGCAAAATAAATAAACTTTAAATATTTTAAATATTAAAAAGTTTAATTACTAAATCATATTTTGAATATTATTTAAATAACAAAAAATAGATTAAATATCGAAATTAAGTAATAACTTTAAAAAAATTATTAAAAACACAAAATTAATTATAATAGATTTAAAAATATTTGATAATAATAATGCTAAATATAAATGATTTAAAACAATATTTTCGAAATAATGAAAAATATATTAAACAATTTATATGTATTGAGGCTTCCAAATAACAAAAAAATGTAATAACTTTCAAAAAGTATTTTTATTATGTATGTGAAAAATAGAATAATAATTATAATTGTTATTGTACTAACAATAAAAACATTATTTCACTTATATCAATTAATAATTATAAAAAAAATATTTTTAGAAAAAAAATATTTATTAATAACAGTTTTAAAAAATAAATATTTTTGAAAGAATGAAAAATATATTAAACAATTTATAGGTATTGAGGCTTCCAAATAACAAAAAAATGTAATAACTTTCGAAAAATATTTTTATTATATATGTGAGAAAATAGAACAAAAATTATAATTATAATTGTGCTAATAATAAAAACATTATTTCACTTATATCAATTAATAATTATAAAAAATATTTTTTAGAAAAAAAAATATTTACTAATAATAGTTTTAAATCATTATCTATATCTATTATATATTTCTATATACTAAAATTAATATTTACTACATTTTTGGTAATTATTTATTGTATTTTCGTGCTAAATATATTTTCAATAATGATGTACAAATCTATTTTTATTTAATAGTAAATTTTCAATAATTATTGGTGATTAGACTATTCTTGGAGGTTAATCTATAAATTGATTAATCTAATATATTTTCAGTATTTATTTGAACTTAGACATGTGACATTTTTTATATATATATACCTAGAACTCCCTTTTCATACACATAGATTCCTATTAATTTAGGGAATAATTCTTCAGAAGTGTTATGCTTTCATTTTTAAATAGAAATCAAATCACTTACAAAAGTGAGGGTAGTTAAATAAAAAAACAACTAAATAAGCATTTCTCATCTCTATAAAAAATAATCTCTTAAATTAAATAATAAAAATTGGTGTTAAACAAAAAATGATAAACATGCATGAGTAATATATATACTAGTCAGTACTTAGTACAGGGGTCATGCCTAATTATCAACCTATTACACAAGATGCCATTGAACGAGTCATACAGCTTTGATTTTCAATTCCATCCTTTCATCGTTTTTGATAAAATAAAAATGGAAAAAACTCAATTTTCCGCATGTAATATTTTTTTTTTGTTTTTTTTTTTCTTTTAATCCAAGTGCTCTTAATACAATTCATCGAAATCTGAAACAAAAAACACCATCTTCATCAGTCTAGAATTTTAACAGGTAGATTAAGAAACACTGTAGAATTTTAATAGGTATATTAACACTTTTTAACTTCCAACAAATTCCACATATTCTTTTTAATTAAGACTTGTGGATGAAGTGGATAGTAGGACTTTTTATTATTATTTTTTTCAATTTTATATGTTTGAACCACTGCTAGCAGCAATTTTTACAGGTGCATAGACAATGATCCCATGTGTATCCCACAAAGGGAGAGAGACTAGAGAGAGGGGATAGGGTGGAAGAAATAAAAAGTAAATGGGAGTTCATATAATAATATGACAAATACAAATATTTTTTGGTGTTTCTGATCTTTTATTATCACAACTTGTTCCTTAGCATTAATATTTATGTTTAGGGTTAAAAATGTATTTTTTTTCTTTTGTGATTCTTTCTATTTGATTTCTGATTGTACTTATCCTATCAGCCAGATCCTTCATTTTTTTTTTTCTATCAGTGAATAATTTGTCCAACTCGTGGACTTAATTTGAATGGATAAGTTAGGAATAATCTGATTACTGATTGTAGTTATAGAAATTTTTTCCATTTTTATTTTCATTTAATTCATGTACTTTAAAAAATCTAAATAATGGAATTATAGTTAATTTTGTAAATTCTTTCATTATTCTTTTTATAAATATAACTTTTTTATAATCCATTCTTTTTGTTCTTTTGAGACCTTTACAAACCATTTTTTTCTTTTTTTTTTAAATCTTAGATCTAAAAAACTTTTCTTTTCATGTTTCTAATTTTTTAGTCGCTGTATTTTGGGAGTAGTGATAAATAGGAACTTCAACTTTCACTTGCCCCATAATGAAGTACCTTGTAAATCAATAGTTAAGCCCAAGTCCATTAACTAATGTTATAATAATTCATAATTTTATCTACACATCTATACTACTTTTAAAAGTGTAAATAGGTTCTTGGTTTCTGGAATTTTCAATAACATAAATTATTCTTCAGACTCAGTTTGGAAGGAGTACAAATACAAATATGTAGAGTGCAAAACCTTGTATTTTGTATTATTTTGTATGTATTTACACTATACATATTTGTATTTGTACTCTTTCGGAACTGAGCCTTAACCCTTAGATCTCCAAGAAACAATTTTGTATTTTCACAAGAAAAATGTAATTAAGAAAGTTGATATTGTAGTAATGTAGAACTGTAGAACTCATGTGAATAAGCACGACATCATCCGTTCGTTAAAGTTCACCCAACCAAAAAAATCATGTACCTTCACCTTCACGTACACAAACTACCTTCTCCTCATTCAAAGAAAGGGGACAAAATTTACAAACAGAAAAAAAAAATCTAATTATAAATATATGATGGGAAATAATGATAGATGTATAACATTTATAACATTTCTTTTAGAAATCTTACTAAGACATTTTATCCCTTTTTAAATTCCTTATATTGATTGAAACAAAATGGCTATTAAAAATTCTAATCAAATGCAATTTGGCTTCATAAGGGATTTTTCCAAGACTACTGAATTTGTGACAAATGAACAAGGTCTGATATTAGCCAAGCATTTAATAGGATGGCTCTCTAACGAAAAATCAAGAGGAAAGGACTTTTTTTCTTTATTTACTTTAGTTTATTTTTTTTTAAATATCAAAAACAAAGTTTTCGCTTACTATAGCTTTTTCACCTCTCATTTGTATTACTTTTAAAAGTGGAAAGGGAAAATCTATGATGCCTGAAGGATAATGATACTAAAAGTGGAAAGCCCATTTGATTGGTTACCACTTTTATGATGTCGGATGATTGATTATAAGTTGTTCCATTATCATGTCTTTTCGACATTATAGTCAAACCCAAGAGGAAAATAGGTTCAGATTATAGACTTTTTTTTTTACTAAAAGATCCCAATTTTTGAATTTGGTCACTTTTATTATAAGGGTAAAAATGTATTTTGAACCATTATTTTTATTAGTTCTTTCTAATCAAGATACATTAAAGAAACAAGCTTTGTAGAGTTTTTTTTTACTAAAACATCCCTACTTCTGAATTTGGTCACTCTTTGGTTGTTTGGGCAAACAAACACAATTTGAAGTACTGCTTTTCACTTTATTCAATTCTTTCTTATTGAATCCTAAAGTTAAGGTGTTGACATCCATTCCCTATGATCAGATCCTTTATTTGAAGATATTTTTATTTTTCACTAATAAATTATACTAATTAAATTAATATCCAATAATTTTAACAATGCAAAACTTATGTGTTTAGAACTAACATTAAAACAAACTATGGTGTCAAGTGGTAGGTCAATGGTTCAACCTTTTAGGTCAAATGGGTAAATCCCATGATGTTATAATAAAAATTTTAAAAAAGATAAAAACAATAAATTATTAAGAAAATACAGGAATTGTGAATAAAAAAGTGTATTCATTGTGCCGAAAAGAATAGGTGTGATAAATAAAAATTCTTTTTTTATTAATAATGGAAATAGAATAGAAAATTAAACTAACTCGTAAAGAAAATTGCTTTCCATCTAAGTAGTGGTCAACGGTCCATAGGGGTCAACTTGGGCATGCCTAACTCAAGCCTAGACTGACCTATCTCATAATTTTAGACAGGTTGGGCTTAGATCTTCTATCCTTAGGTTAGGGCGGCCCAAAAGTTTGGTCTTTTCAACCTTTTGGGTTGGGCTCGAACCTAGCGCTTAGGTAGCTTGAGCCCAACTTAATAGATACATATTTGAACATATACGTGGATATATGCATACATAAACACTTATGTTTATGCCAAATTATAGTGTGGGCTGATTTAGCAACATGAACCTGGCCTTGGACTAAGACCAACCCAAGAGCATCAAATTTTAGTGCAGTTTGGAATAGAAAATTTAGGCTTGGGCTCATCCTTGGACTCAATTCTTAGGGATTGAGCCTGAGTTGAACTTAAATCCGGCCCAACCCACCCAACTTGCACACCTAATGATTAAATTGTTTGAGTAAAATGGGACAATCAATGATGTAATAATTAAATAATAACTTTTAATTATTAGACAAGCATACTTTGTCCTTCCGATTCTGCCGTTCATTCTTTTTTTTTTTTTTACAAAACTAGTTTCATCATTTGATATATACTCTGTTCTTTACTTATTTTTTGGAGATTATGTTGTATTCTAGAAAAAGTCTTGTTTTATCCCCTTTTTTGTTCATCTTTGTTCCTTTTACTTTAAGATTCAAGAATTGATTATTTTCAGCAATACTCTTTAATTAAATAATTGTTGGAACAAAAAAAAAAGCACTAGTGCAAAACAAAACAAATATAAATATGATCAAGTATTACAAATACATAGGCATAAAACAAAACCACATCGGCATGCCTCTCTTTTCTCCAAACCCCTTGTTTTGCTTTCTCTTTAATTTTCTCTCTTTCTCTCTCTTCCCTCTAGAGGTGTAAACGGATCGAATTTGAATTGAATAAGTCAATATCCAAATTCGAATCCGATATTTTAATTCAATTCAATATCTGACGGATTTTGAAAATTAAAATTCGAATTTGAATTTGATTAAATATTCAAATATTCAATTCGATTCGAATTCAACCAATTAATTATTTTAGGTAATCAATAAATATATAAAATAAATATTGTATTTATATTAAGTATATAAATATATAAATTACTTATAAAATTTAAGTATTATATAAATTATATAAACACATTTAAATATTTTATATATTATATATAAGAATTAAATAATCGACCGAATTCGGATATTTATCGAATCGAATCAGGTCATATCTGAATTCGATTAGCTATTTGATATGACTTAGATATCCGAATTCGACCGATTAGATATTCAAATTATCCAAATTCGACTCGATTATGTTGAACCTCAAATTCAAAATCAGATTTTCGAATACCGTTGACACCCCTACTTCCCTCCATTCCCCCTCCTAGCCCTTTCATGTAGCCACATGGCAGCCCTTTCCTCTTCACTAGAGTTCCACTTCAACTCCCCCTCTGTCATGTTCCTAATCATTTAGCCAACTCTCCCTCCTAAAATTTCTCCTACACTATCTCTACTACCTAAAATTCCTCCTAAAACACGTCTTAATCTATCATACCTACCCAATAAACCACCTAAAAACCAAAAACATGGTTAAATTAATTTGTGGAATATTTTTGATATTTTTAATAATTACTGATATTATTAAATATTATTTAGTAAATATCAATACCTAAACTACAATTTTTCGTATTTTTGGTAAATTAGAAAATTTAATTACAAAAAAATTACTTGCTGAAAATTACAACTTTTGTAGTTTAATTTCAGAAAATTAATTATTGAATTCATTAATTACTGAAAATGAATAATTAATTAAAATATTAATAAATAAAATTTATTAATTAAAAATTATCAATAATTTTCATTGGAAATTTTATTTCAATAAATATAAATTTATTTTTTTACATTTTCAGTAATTTTTTGGTGGAAAATTAATTTCAATATATAATTTAATTTTTACATTTACAATACTTTTGATATTTACTATAATTTTTGAGCAATAATTAGTGATTTTGATAGTTTAAGTTAAATTATAAAGCTTTCAATTATTCAAATAAATAATTGGAAAATTTTAATATTTTTCATAGTTATTGGATACTACATTTATAATTACCATAATTATTGGAACTATATTTATGGGTTTGGGGGGTGACCACTCGGGTAGGATTGGCAATGGGTAAGTGTGGGGCAGGGATCATACTCCTCGTCCCTGACCTCGAGTTTTAAATTAATACCTATCTTTGACCTTGATCCCCGTTGAGAAAAAATTTAGCCTGCACCTCTGGTCCCCAACGGAGACGAATTCCCCATCGAGGACCTGAATCTTTGAATTTTTTAATTAAAAGTTTGTTTTCAAAAATGTATTTATTTAAAATAAAATAAAAACTAAAATAGAAATAATATTTTAAATATATTTTGATATATATAATATAAATAATTTTATGAATAGCATAAATAATATTATATATAATCAGGGTCGGGTGGGGCGTGGACTTCACTCTCCATTACCGTTCCCATCCCTAACTGGGTATTCTTATTAATCTCATCCCCGCCTTGTCCCCCGCTAAGGCAGTCTCCAACCCCATCCGGCCATCCCTGCCTGGTCGGGGAGGCCTGGTACTCGGTGGGGATGGGGAAAATTACCATCCCTACCCCTGGGTTGTGTAGTCCCATAGAGAAATAAGTATTAAGCCCTATAAACACTAACAGAAGTTAGTATTGATGTTATTTTTGCCCTTAAAAGATCGTTATATTTTCACTAAAGTACAAGGTTTGTGCATTGAACATATTTGTATATACCCTCTGGCCTCCTCCCAGGATTAAGCCTTAATGTTTTTTTTTCCCCTCTTCTTTATGAATATCTTAATGAAAACTTTGTAATATATTTGACAAAAATGGTGCTTCTATATGGATGATTTTTTTTTTAATATTGTCTTTGGGCTAATTTATTATATAAATGATGTTTCAATTTGAGAATCGTGATTACAAGCTTTTCCAAATAAACATATGTATTCGTTCCAGGTGTATTATATATTCTATATAAGAACATTATATACAATATTTTCACGACAAATGCTTTACCAAAGTTCAAATCTGTCCCTAAACTAGAAACAATGACACTAATAAATAATAATCGTCATGATTCGTATATACACTTTGAATCATGATTAAAATCCAGACTCGATTAACATTGTTGGTTAATGGTTACATATAACTGAGGCACACTGTGATTTTTATTACGTTGAACCACAGACAATGACTAATACCTACTGCCTCTTTTTTATGGCTTATTATACCAATTGTATGCCATTTCTATTTCTATTTCTATTCTATTAACCCATATGTAAAAAGGAGAATGGAAAACAGAGGAATGGTTGGTCGAATAGTCTGATTTTTCATTCCAACATTGCCTCTAATTTTTTAGTTTTTTCACATTTTTATTCAATGAATTAGCCACCATTGGAATGCTCCTTTTTCTGATCAGAAAAATAAAGAATAATCTCTGCAATGACCCATTCTCTTTTCTAGAAAATGAAAGGAATGAACAATTTTATTTCTCCTAATAATTTGAAATCTTCTAGAATCCAACACTCGTAAAATCCAAGAACTAATATATAACTTCGCAATCCTGCCATGGATGGTCTTCTACCCATTCTTCTAATAATTGGTTAGCTGTATTTTTTTCAACAGCCACAAAATCCAAGAATGAGGTGATGAGTTTAGACTTAGACACTGTGAGGAAGAAGTTAAAGCTGGGAAGAGGGAGAGGTATTAGTGTGACCGACACTGAGTAATTTAGATATAGTGTTTGAAAATTAATTTGAAAGAAAATAAAAGGGTAAAAGAGTCAAAAGGTATATTTAAGTCCATTTTAAGAATTTAGAGTATGGTTACATCAATTTATGAAATTGAGGGTATGTTTTAAGTTTTTTACCTAAAATATATCTTCTGGTGGCAAGAAGCAAGAGAAGAGTTTTCATGCTTACACTACCATTCAAGAGATCCCAATAAAGGTTGTTTTGGATATTCTATCTTTTATACATAGAATAATAACATCGTTCGTCTTTATTTTTGTAATGGTTTTTATTTTTAAAGAAAAGTACGGAGAGGCCTAACGCAGATTTTTGAATTCTACTACAAATCTATAAACATTCAAAATATCAAAAAACCTACATTCTATGCACCCATATTCACCCGTGAATTGCCATCAATTCCGAATTGACATCTACACCAAATGTATTTTGAGCCTACAAATTCTGACCCTGGGTTGAACTGTCATTCTTCCTTTCTTTTTTTTATTGTACACTCAGTGTTAATTATGTGTTCACTTATGATTGATTACTTACGTAGCCCGTTACGCACAGTGTGGAAAGCAGCAGATCATGAGTAAAGTCTGAAGCCTTCAAAACTTGTCATATGGCAGATATCAGAAGATCACATTTTATCATTGGATGGATTTCACAGGATAGGGTTGCAGTAGAAATCGATATTCTCAGTTGTCTTCTAGACCATATGAGTGCCTATTTGGGAGGCTTTTCATTTAAGAGTTTCTAGCTTTATGAGGTGAGGCCCATGGAGAGCAATGGGATGAATTAGAAACTAAGTCGTGCATACCAGGCTAGATAACCTATCAAGAATGAACATGCCAATGTTCCATGGGACCAAGGTTCAAAATTTTGATTCGATACATCTTGCATCGGGTGTATTGTATTGTATCGTATTGATAGTTCCCTGAAACCTCAGATAAAGGGTATTTCAGAATTTAGCCACTTAATAGACAAGCCTAAAAACCGACATCCTGAAACAATTAAAATAACTTATAAAAAAAAAGTTATGAAGTATGAAACACCCAATACGCCTGTTCGTGCGATACTTTAGAACCATGTTTATGACCCACATGGAGCCCACACCATATGTATGCTTATAGAGCGCTGGTCTTGGTAAGTAGGGGTGTAAACGGATGGAATTCAAATCAGATCAGACAATATCCGAATTCGAATCCAATTAGAAAATCCGATATCTGAATTCAATTTGATATCCGACATATATTGAAAATTAATATCTGAATTTGAATCCGAATAAATATTTGAATATTCGATTCGAATTCGAATTCGATTAATTAATTATTTTAGATAATTAATAAATATATATAAAATAAATATTTTATTGATATAAAAAATATAAATATATAATTTATTTATACAATTTAATTATTATATATAAATTAAATAAAATATTTTATATATTATATATAAGAATTAAATAATCGGTCGAATTCAAATATTTATCGAATCGAATAAGGTCATATCCGAATTCAAATCTGATTAATTATTCGGTATGAATAGGATATCCGAATTCGATCGATTAGATATTTAAATTATTGAATTTGATTCGATTATATCAAATATCAAATTTTCAAATACCTTGGGGTGAGAAAACCAAAAAATATGTCTTTTTTAGTGGCTTATCCAGTTAAAGAAGCTCAATAAAAGCTTCGGCCTCCCCAAAACAACTACTTGACTTTAATGAGTTAAAAGTACTTTTAACCACAGCCCAATTTGGCAGCCGGAACCAAGATTTTGGCCTATAAAGTCATCGTCAGGCAATATGCATTTTATATACAGTAGATAAGAGTCAAAAGACTAGAGAGCAGAGAATACAAATCTACAACCGGGTCAACTCAGATCGGAGCAGCGAAGCAAAAGAGATGGCAGTGGTGGAGTTGCTACAGAGAGAATATGGGTACGTGGTTCTGGTGCTGGTTCTCTATACCTTTCTCAATTTCTGGATGGCTTTCCAAGTTCTCAAGGCTCGGAAAAGGTATGAATCAAAAACCCCACTTGTTTATTCCAAACTTGATGCCCTTTTCTTCTCGAAGTTGCAGTCTAAATCCTTCTCTGTGACTGATAAAATTGCAGGTATAAGGTGTTTTTCCCAAACCTCTATGCATTAGAATCTGAAAACAAGGATGCAAAACTCTTTAATTGTG
This sequence comes from Nelumbo nucifera, assembly GCF_055504915.1. Lineage (NCBI taxonomy): Eukaryota > Viridiplantae > Streptophyta > Magnoliopsida > Proteales > Nelumbonaceae > Nelumbo > Nelumbo nucifera. The sequence goes on from NC_142652.1 coordinate 47,023,557, forward strand.
TTCAGGTACTCAGGAGAGAGAGAGAAAGTCAAATTCCTATCTCTATTTTTTTTTTTCTTCTGGGCTTTAGTTTGATGAGTTTTTGATTTCATGGCTGCAGAGAGGGCATCAGAACTCACTGGAGTTCATGCCTTTGTTCTTCATGTTGATAGCTCTAGGAGGTCTTAAACATCCTCTGTTTTCTTCTGTACTTGGACTGATTTATACAGTAAGCCGCTATTTCTACTTCACTGGCTACTCTACTGGCGAACCCAAGAACCGTTTGAAGATCGGGTAAGTTTGCTTGCTTTTTCTCTGTAACTTCTTAATCTGTTTGGCTTTGATTCTGTTGTTTGTGCTTTATTTGTTTACTTGTCTCGGCGCCTGAACCAGGAGGTTGGGCTTCCCGGCTTTGGGTGGTCTGGCAATTTGCACGGTCTCTTTGGCGATCAATCTTCTTCTCAAATGAAATATCTAGAGTTTGGCCTCTAGTTTTGTTGTATTGTTAGAAATTTTTAGCTTTATTTCTTAGATTTCGAGATTTGAATGATTGCGTGTGTTGGAGAGAACACCATATAAGTGAGACTTGTGTAATGTGGTTTGTTTCTTCGATATTATGTTTGTTAAAATAAGATGCAGATTCAAAACATGTTATCTTTGTGCCTTGATTTCCTTGTGGCTACCTGCTTCCAAATATGTACAACATAAATACATACATAGAAAATAATACAAAAATATAAAGTTTTGCACTCTACGTATTTGCATTTGTACTCTTTCCAAACTCAGCCTAAAGGTCTACCATGAGAATTCAAATCAAACTACTCGCTAGATGACTACTAATATGACTAGGATTTGCTTAGTTAAATTCCAACCTAAAGGGTTGGATTAGGAGAACAAGAGTCTCTCCAACTTAATCCTAAACTTGTTAGGAGTCATAGATAGACAAAGAGAGAGAGAGAGATCTTGCAGCCCTCCATAGTCTATAAATAAGGAGCAATCGGAGGGGATGAAACCATATAAGTTCTCCCCATCATTGCTGAAGTCGATCCAACCTTATGAGACCTTTTTAGCTAAAGTTTTGAACCTCATTCAACCTAACTTGTTAGCCAATCTTTATAGCATTGTTCCAGACTTATTTTGGGTCAAAAAATCACCCAGACTGTGTGAAAGGTGTAAATTCTGAAAAAGAAATCCATGACTGCAAATACATAGTTGCACAACCTTCAACTGGTTGCAATGATTCGGGAAGATTCAAGCTTGGATGTGAATATCACTTCGACTTCTGCAGTTATGGACATCAGAATCAAGTAATACACTCAATATAGGTCCAAAATATTTGATCCTTCTTGGTCCAATAACCCAAACAATCCAAGAAGAAAAACCGATTGTTTCGTTCGTATAGTTTCAACATTAAGGTTTCTATAAAATTTTGAAAATTTTACCTCTCTAATTGCTGGAGGTTTTGCACAATATAATCATTAGACAATCATTATCTTTTAATGGTATCAAAGCATGGTTTGATTTGAGCCGTTGAATCATGATGGATCAAAATATTTGGACGCCCAAAACTTTGTTTTTCTTGCATATCAATTTGGTGATTTCAATGTTTTTTAAAAGTTTAGTTGTTTTGAGTGTTTCACAATTAAGGGCATGTGATATGAAGCTAATTAGGGTTTTAACTCTTTAATTATAATGTGATTTTGTTAATTTAAACTTTGGATGATTGTTGGGTTGATCTCTTATGTTCTTGATTCCAATTTTGCAATTGTTATCATTCTTGAATGGTTAGAATGTTAGTCGATTTGATAAAGTTGTAATTTTTTATTTTTTTATTTTTATTTTATTTTCATTAGATGAAATTGTATTTAGGTTTCCTTTGTAAGCATTAGAATTAGGATTTTTCAATTTATAGGAGGACCAAGGGCTGAAACTTGCAAGAGGAGAAACACCATGAAGATCAAGGATCAATGTGCATAAGAAAGAGTCCATGATGTGGCAAATTGAGGAGAGTAACATGAGTTCAAATCGGGCCCCCACAAGATTTTCCCCCACAACGTCTCACAGCACATCCCCATCGGGAGATGTTCCCAATACACGGCGGGAATGTGCTGTGGGACATTGCCAGGGGCAGTTTTGTGGGGGGCTGATTCGGTCTTGAGTAACATAGCCAATTGGGCTATAGCTCGTTATAGCTGTGGTTATGTGTTTGATTGATGTGTTTTACAATGTTTTTATTTCCTTACACTTCCGCAGAGCATAGTGAATCTCTCCCCACCCCCTGTTTTGCTAAGGCATCTCTACAAAGTTGGCAAATCTCTTAGACCCATATGACCCGTTAATAAATTTTTATTTTTAATAACAAATTAATAAAATAATTTATTAAAATTAATGTATTAATTGATTAATAATTAATAATAAAATATTAAAGGTATTAATTAATTCATAAATTTCACTAAAATATTTTATTATTAATAACATTTAAACTAATAAAAATTAAAACATTAATTCTGAATCTCTGATTGAATAATTAATTAATAATAAAATATTACTAATTAACTAATTAATTAATAATTATGTTGTAGGGGTTGACTTTCCCACCATATTCCCTTTTCAAAGCAAACAATGGAACATGAAATATTTCCACTCGTTTTCCCTCTCTCATCCCATCCCGCAAAAATCTTCCCTTAAACTAAACACAGCCTTAAATATAGTCACAGTTACACAACTGTTATAAGATATGGATTGCAGCAACTCAAACAAGTGACCTTGAGTGTCAATTGATTAATGTTTTTTTTTTTTTTGTCACCAAATGATTAATGGTAAATTGTTGAAACTTCCCCTGAAATGTCTCACCACTACTGAAACTTCTTTTGTCACAATCCTTTGATAAGAGCTACAAAAATGTCCAAAATATCCATGTAGTTACTATTGAGGTTGGTTTCTACAATAGAAATAATATAAATTTAATGAATAACAAAAAAGAAAAGTATTTAAATTTACAATTTTATCTTTGAGCAATTGATATGAAAATAACTCAATTTCAAAAAAGAGATTGGAATACAAGATTAAACTAGTAGATATTGTTGGATTTTAATCTCATAAGAGATTAAATCTAATGGGTTTGATTGGTCAATTACATGAGAAATTGCACCTGCACACTTGATTGAAAAATCAATTTTTCTCTTATAAAACCCAGTTTTGAACTTGTCCCACATTGGAAAATTATAAGTTTTATTTTTAGTATTTCAATAGGAACTGGTTTACACTCCTTAGAATTAGTAGAGGAGAGTATGGGGATTCGATATTGCGCAACGCGTACACACGCGTGTGCGCGCATGTTTGTGGCACAATGAGGCGCTTTAGAGGCACACTTTGCTCGCCGTTGATCACCGTTGATGAGATCAACGGTCACGATTTGATCGGATGTGATGAAGAGGCACAATTCAAAGTTAACAGTCACTAACTTTTATCTACTTTTTAAACGATCACAATGTTTGAAATTGTGACTGTTCAAGGTGCCTTCTCTAAACCAGCACCTACATTTTCTTTATACCTCTTCACAGATTATTTAAGGAGCATGAATCAAACTCCAAAACACACAATTTTCGAAATTCTCTCTCTCTCTCTCTCTCAGTCCGATCTACTACAGTCTCACAGAACGTTTCTTTGGAGACTCTTCAACTTTGCTGGTTGTAGATTCTCGCCCAAGGCTCTGTTGTATCCTAGGAATGAATTTGCTTGTAACACAGCAGCAAACTCAGTAAAACTGAATAGGGGCAAATAACGTTCTAAAGACAGTATCTTCAGACGCGCCTCAGAGCTTCTCCTCTAAAGTTACAGTGACCCCATTTTTCCCAACAGATATAAAAGTAGCAGAATAATATTGGATTGCCAATGAATTCAAGTTTGGATCTGATCCCACCAAAGGGTCCCAACAACCATTCGCCATTGCCATTGCAATCGTGCATCAGGATTCACGAATGCTTCCTTTGCCTTTCATGGCAAGATGTGCAGCTGCAATGGATGTTGGGACCCTGTATTGGTACTAGATTCAGACTCAATGCTAAGTTGGTCCCATGCAGCCATCCCACCCCTATTCCTCTAAGTCCAGATCACCTGCCAATAATGTTCCAACAACCTATCAATAACACCTGATACCGCACATCACATTTATGGCAGGTGATGATAACTCTATTCCTCTATCAAAAAAAAAAAATGTTTGCATATATCATGCCTCTTTAGGTATCATAGTTGGACCCATTAATTATAACCCGATTAAGTAAAAACACAGAAAACCAAAGGTCATAACAGCATTAAATTTATTGACCTTCCTATTGAGGAAAGAATGTAGCACAGACACTCAGGACTCAGAAGTATGGATGTATGTGAGCTGGCTTAATCAGTAACACAGCTTAACCCTATAGGATATAGGGTCGGGTTAGTGTTAGGGTTATTCAGGTGTTGGATTGGGTTAGGGTCTTAGGGATTTTATGTTTCAGTTCATGTCAGGTTCAGGTTTTGCTAACCCAGCCATCAAGTAATGACGATATTCACCTTTCCAAAAAAAAGTAATGATGATATTCGTGTAATTTAATATGACTTAGAATCCGTTTGGTTCACAGATAAGACCGGAATCAGAATCCGAATCCGAATCATTTATTCCCAATATCTATTTGGTTTAGTCAAGAATTGGAATCGGATTCCGATTGTTTCTGTTTGGTTAAACTAAAAGCTAGAATCAGAATCAGCCAAAATTTCTAATTCATCGGCTGAAATGAAACTTTCAGTCATGTCCATCCACGGGAAAAGAACACCCAGAACTACCATAAAAGGGAAGCCAGTACGGCTGAAGGGAGAAATAGATCTTTGGTAATTGTTCGTAGAATGTAGTGAAATTGGGTAGGGATCCGTCAAAAGTTATTGTTGTCTTTGATGAAGAGATGATGACATTGTGCCTTTTGAGGTGATTACTGCGTCCAAGTCAATGTGCACTAGTTCTAAAATGGAGTTACTGTAAGCCCAAAAAACCCAGTTCTATTCAGTCTAAATTAAAATGACGAAATCTGTAGAACAAAATCCTGTACTAGGAGCAGCTAAATCCCAGCTTTAATGGGATTGTACCAAGAAAACTCGATGCCGACTACGGAATTGGAGATCCCTAAACCTAAAAAATTGTATCGGAAAAGAAAGGAAAATCCAATGCTTCCAGAACAGAGACAGAAATTTGGGAAGAGGCAGAGCAAAATTCAAATCCTTCTACCTATAGCCTGAGATTCTTCAAGCTTGAGTTGACTTGACCAGATTTGAACTAGGGAAATGTGAAACTTCTCTGGATCAGTTACACAGTTGAAGACTTCAGCAGGCAGATTGGAATACTAAGAGAGAGGCAGAGGAGAGAAAGACGAGAGAGAGAGAGCATTTATGTATCTATGTCAGCCATAACTGCTAAGAAATCAAAATTTTGTCCAAAAAAACCTAAATAGTGGAACAGGAATGGCATTCCAGGGGATGGGGTCGGGAATGGCCATTCCCCCATATGGGGGAATCACATTCCAGTATTCCACCAACTCATTCCCATTCCGGTTGACCAAACATCCAGAAATGGAATGGCCCATTCCAATTCCAGGTCCTATTCCCTGGAACAAATGGACCCTTAATTCATAACCATAAGATTTATGATGTCTTTTCTTGTTTGTCTTTTGTTTTTCTTCACTCAATAGTATGAACAAAACCCACGACTTAGTGACTGAGTCAAGCAAATCAACGATTCAACCGCTCTAATCAAATTAGTTTTAACCGTCCAGATCAACAACAACAAATTGAAAACATTATTTTAAAAACTTACATAATGTAATGTAATGCAATGTTTAGGAAATCGGACCAACTAGCCAGTCAAATCGTGACACGGGACCCTAGTCGGGTTGACACACCCCAATAATCGCAAATGTTAAAAACCAAGTAAAAACCGATTGACCAACTGATTTACACGAAAAACCAGTGAACCATTCCCGGTTTCATGAAACCACTTGGGTCCTTAAATAATTGAAATTTTAAAACGCATTTAATAAGTCATGAACACATGACCTCTTACTTTTATATATTACTTAACTACCATTAGTCAACCTTATATATTACCTTATTTTGCACGTATTTTATTTTAAGAGACTTAAATCCTAGTCATTTGTTTTAAAAATTAGGAAACTTGTCATCCATCCACCATATTTAAATATACAAGAAATTGTAAAATATATTATATATAGTATTTATATGACCCGTAGTTTGTGTGTGTGTAGAGCAAGAAAATCTAATAACTTGAGGTCTAGAGAAAATAGTGCTATCAATGTGTTGAGTTGAGTCCAGGTCATCCAAGACGGCGCAGACCCAAACTTATCCTGAAAAGTAAATTTGCAAAACTAATCCTAAACGTGATCTTATTGGGTTTTATATTGCAAGAATTAGGGATGGCAATTTCTACCCTACCCCACAAGTACTCACCCCAACCTTGAAAACTGGATTTTGGGGTGAGGACAGGTTTTGGGATTATACAATCCATACAAGTTCGGGAAGGGTACAGTATTAGGCTAAATCCAACCCTCCCCAACTTGCATATTGTTGGAATGCATATGAACCTATGTACTAGGTGTTTGAATGCAGTAATATTTTGAGTTTTATGTGAAAGGTTATTTATAGTTTGAATTTTTACATGTTTAATCAAATAATTGGAAATTTTTATGTTTGTTTATGTTATTTTTTTACGAGTTTTGTTCATACTGTTTTATTTGTTTATTACTTGTAAATAACAAGAAATAATAAGAAATTAGATGTGGCTTCTAGACCCAACCTGCCAATTCAACTCACCCCACCCTCAAATGTAGGTAGGTAGGGTCGGGGAGGGTTTTGCATTTTCATGTGAAGGGTTTGAAATCTAAAAGTCCAACCCACTATGGGTTTTGGAGATGGCGGATTGAGAAGTTTAGGGAGACAGGTAAACTTTACAAAACCCTACCGGAACCTGCCTCATTGCCATCACAGCAATAATTTTAAATTTTAACTTGTGATTTAACAACAAACTGTATTTATTACTAATTTATTGGCATATTTAGACACCATAATAAGATAATATTACAAGTATACCATGAGAAAATAAGTAATTTTTATGGTAAAAGAGAAAAAAGGGGTGGTTGTGGTTCATTGGTATGTTAGCTGGTTTGCTCCAATATTGATGCAGAATCAATTCCACAACCACCAATTTGGGAAAAAAAGGGGATTATTATTAATGGTATGCGGCATCAAATACAAGAAAATAGGCATTAGGCTGGAGGCATTTTTGTAAAATGTGATACTTATATCTTAACATATATTACTAATACTTGCCTTGGTTTTGGTAGAAGTCAAAAAAAAAAAAAAAAAAAAAAATAGTGCTTATCATATAAGGTTAATGCTTATGTTTTTTTTTAATAATTTTGATACTTACTATATCTTTACCCTTCCATCTTTTGTTAGAAGAGCAGATATCGTCAACGTGCCGCTCAACTAGTAATTTATATATACAATTACAACCAAAACTGATCCTAACCCAATAATTAGCAGAACAGAAACAGACCTAAACCCTATATAATTGTGTTGGTTCGGTTTGTGTCTATTAGGTCTTCCCAAATCCTAACCTATTGACAGGTCAAACAAAATTTGTGGATTTATTTGTATTTAAGTCAAAATTAGAGGTCCGATTAGCTTGGGAATTTCAGTGATCTGGGTACAAGTTCCAAGGAAAGCAGGGAGGGTTTCAGAGAGAAAAAAGTGGAGAGATAATTCAAAGAAAATAGTAGGAATCTCTGAAAATAATTATTACAATCAAAACTAATCCTAACCCAATAATTAGCAGGACAGAAACAGACCTAGACCCTATATAAGTGTGTTGATTCGGGTCGGGTCGGTTGGGTCTTCCCAAATCCTAACCTATTGACAGGTCAAACAAATTTTGTAGATTTTTTTTAGATGTATTTAAGTTAAAGAGTGGTCCGGTTAGGTTAGGAATTTCAGTGATCTGGATACAAGTTACAAGGAAAACAGCGAGGGTTTCGGAGAGAGAGAGAGAGAGAAAAGTGGAGAGTTAATTCAAAGCAAATGGTAGGAATATCTGAAAATCGACACACACTTAACCAGATCTTAGAGAGCTCCAAATTTGAGCTTTGGATCCTAAATGACTCCCAATAGTTCTTGAAGAAGATAGAAAATAAAAAAGGTAAATCCCCAAGGAATCACATAAGGGAGACGTAAATCTGTTTTTTTTTTTTCTCTTGGTTTTTTTATTACATTTTACACAATGGAGGGGACTCGGGTGAAAGATGGAGGTGTAAAGTGGGCCATGTCGGGCCGGCATGGCACGACCTGTGGGCGACCCGCTGTGCCATCCTCCTTGGTGGAAACTTTGGGGGTTGGCCCAACCCGGCCCATGGCCCAGGCCCAAGAGGGCCTATGCCGTGGCGTGCCAGCACGTGGGCCTAGGCCGAGCCAGGCTGCAGGCCATGCCGAGCTGGGCCACAGGGCAAGCCTTGGGCCTAGTCCGAACCGGGATAGACTCACTGAATGGATTATTGTTAAATCAAATGTCATATCAGGGATTTAGGATCACTGGATCAGGATTCAAGAATTAGGACGGGAAACGAATAATAAATTAATAACAAATTTATGATTACCCAATAACCCAAAGAATAAATAAATAAAAGTATAAAGCAATTCAAATAGGAATTTAAAAGTTTTATTTCATTTAAATTTGAATGAATAAGGATACAAATTACAAAGCATACAATTATACAAATATTGAAATTATGAAATATACAATGGTTGGATACTTCATAAACTTCATACTTGGATAGTTGGATTAATGAAATATGAAAATGGAATAAATTAATAAAATATAAAAAATATAATATAGAATTATAGACTATATAGACAATATAGTTACAAATTGAAAATACAAAATTACATTAATAGCAAATAAACTAAATAAAATTAAAACAATATTTATAATAATTTGACAAAATAAAAAATTGTGGGTTATTTGTTAAAATTTACATATACATTATGATGAAAGCATTCACACACCATTTCTGATGAGGGCAGATTTGGCACTCCAGTGAAATTGCGACACGTGGCACCTCGTGACAACTAGGTGACACCCAGGCAACAACTTACCAAGTCGGTGCCTCGCCGGGGCACCGACCTGGCCGGCCTGGCGCGACATGCGCAAGGCCTGCACGACCTGGCTGACCTGGATCAACCCATAAGACGCCCACCGATGAACCATAACGGCATACCCCGCGAGCTCGGTAGCTCACCAAGGAGCTCGCCAAGGAGCTCGGTAGCTCACCAAAGAGCTCGCCAAGGAGCTAGGCAGCTCTCCAAGGAGCTCGCCACCAAGGAGCCAGGCAGCTCGGCAAAGCTCGCCACAAGCAGCTCGGCAAAGCCCAAGGAGCTTGGCATAGCTCCCCCGGGCAGCTCGCCACTTGTAGAGTAGCTCGGTACAGAAGAGCAGTTTGGCGTATCGCAGGAAGATCTCCTGCCTAACAACCTGGTCCAGACACCGACCCGTCGACTGACACAAGCGCCGACCTGACAACCTGGCCCAGACACCGACCCGCCGACTGACACAGGCGCCGACCTGACAACCTGGCCCAGACACCGACCCACCGACTAACACAGGCGCTGACCTGACAACCTGGCCCAGACACTGACCCGCCAACTAACACAAGCGCCAACCTGACAACCTAGCCCAGACACCGACCCGCCAACTGACACAGGCGCCAACCTGACAACCTGGCCCAGGCGCCGACCTGGCCGCCTGACACAAGCGCCAGCCTAACAACCTTGAGGAGTTCACCACCGTACCCCGGTTCTGACGGGATATGACGAGTCTTACCGTTTGAAGGCTTTTCACCCACCTAACCCGCGAGGACACCACTATATAAGGACTCCGACCCCAAAGCCGAGGGTAGGGAAAAAGGATGGTAACCCCTGCTCTCTAGCTCTCTCATTTCTCTCCAAGCTCTCTGTAATCAGAATGCTAACTGAGGCATTGGAGAGGCCCCGCCGGGAAAATACCCCCAGGTCCTCTGATTCAGTTCTCGCAGGTCCCGCAGCTCCCGCCGCCTACAAAGGAGAGGAAATCACCTCATGCAGAGGTGATTTCCTTCGTTGAGTTACGGGCCAAAAGAAATCTACTCCCTTCGTTGAGTTACTCTCAGCTCGGGAGTGGGGGCCAAATGATGAGGGCAGATTTGGCCCTCCAGTGAAATTGCGACACGTGGCACCTCGTGACAACTAGGCGACACCCAAGCAACAACTTACCAAGTCGGTGTCCCGCCGGGGCACCGACCTCGCCGGCCTGGCGCGGCCTGCGCGCCGCCTGCGCGACCTGGATCAGCCTGACACATGATCCGACCTGGCCGACCTGGCAACCCATAAGACGCCCACCAATGAACCATAACGGCATACCCGGCGAGCTCGGTAGCTCACCAAGGAGCTCGGTAGCTCACCAAAGAGCTCGCCAAGGAGCTAGGCAGCTCTCCAAGGAGATCGCCACCAAGGAGCCAGGCAGCTCGGCAAAGCTCGCCACAAGCAGCTCGGCATAGCTCCCCCGGGCAGCTCGCCACTTGTAGGGTAGCTCAGTACAGAAGAGTAGTTTGGCGTATCGCAGGAAGATCTCCTACCTGACAACCTAGCCCAGACACCGACCCGCCGACTGACACAGGCGCCGACTTGACAACCTGGCCCAGACACCGACCCGCCAACTAACACAGGCGCCGACCTGACAACCTGGCCCAGACACTGACCCGCCGACTAACACAAGCGCCGACGTGACAACCTGGCCCAGACACCGACCCACCGACTGACACACGCGCCGACCTGACGACCTGGCCCAGGCGCCGACCTAGCCGCCTGACACAAGCGCCAGCCTGACAACCTCAAGGAGTTCACCACCGTACCCCGGTTCTGACAGGATATGACAAGTCTTACCGTTTGAAGGCTTTTCACCCACCTAACCTGCGAGGACACCACTATATAAGGACTCCGACCCCCAAAGCCGAGGGGAGGGAAAAAGGATGGTAACCCCTGCTCTTTAGCTCTCTCATTTCTCTCCAAGCTCTCTGTAATCAGAATGCTAACTTAGGCATCGGAGAGTCCCCGCTGGGAAAATACCCCCGGGTCCTCTGATTCAGTTCTCGCAGGTCCCTCAGCTCCCGCCGCCTACAAAGGAGAGGAAATCACCTCATGCAGAGGGTAGTCGGGTTGCGCTGCACCAGGGAGCTCCACCATCCTCTGAGTTGGAGGCCGCCTAGGAGCAAGTCAAATGATGAATCCACCAGGCAGTTCGCCACCAGGGTGCTCGCCACCAGGCAGTTCGCCACCAGGGAGTTCGCCACCAGGCAGTTCCCCACCAGGCAGTTCGCCACCAGGAAGTTCGCCACCAGGCAGTTCGCCACCAGGCAATTCGCCACTAGGTAGTCCACCACCAGGCAGCTCGCCACCAGGGAGCTCGCCACCATGGAGCTCGCCACCAGGCAGTTCACCACCAGGGAGTTTGCCACCAGGCAGTTCGCCACCAGGAAGTTCACCACCGGGCAGTTCGCCACCAGGAAGTTCGCCACCAGGCAGTTCGCCACCAGGGAGCTCGCCACCAGGCAGTTCGCCACTAGGCAGTCCACCACCAGGCAGCTCGCCACCAGGAAGTCCGCGACCAGGCAGTTCGCCACCAGGCAGTTCGCCACCAGGGAGCTCACCACCAAGCAGTTCGCCACCGGGCAGTTCTCCACTAGGGAGTTTGCCACCAAGCAGTTCGTCACCAAGTAGCTCTCCACCAGGGAGCTCGCCACCAAGCAGTTCTCCACTAGGGAGTTCGCCACCAAGTAGCTCATCACCAAGGCACGTCACCACCGGGTCAAATAATGAGGTACTTAGCCAAAAAAATTTAAACATCACAAAAAATGGTAGGTGACCAGAAACGGTTACATCAATTGGCGCCGTCTGTGGGAACACACTACAAAAAGCTAAGTTCTCATCCTACAAAAGCTAAGTTCTCATCTTACCAAAGCTAAGTCCTCACTTTTTAGAAATTGAAGCTATCGCTTTATAGTTTACATTTTTTATGAACTCAAAGACTATGTCGGGAACTAACAGACTAAGTAGATCTACCAACCTTACTTTCAATTCAGATAATGCCTCACCAGTCCTCTCCGCAAGGTCCCCCCTACAAAGATGAGCTCTTCGTGGCTTCCACGGGAGTTGGCGGCCAACAGACTACATAGGCGCCCTTACCGGTCGAGCCTTCCAAGGCTCCCGTGTGAGCTGGCGACCTAAAGTTAGTAATGCTGCCCCCGAAGGTCGAGCTCCTAGTAGCTTCTTGTAGGAGTGGGTGACCGGCATTACAAAGCTGATGCAGCACAATCTTAGCTCGACACCTCACAAGCAAAGCCTACGGGCCACATTACTGCTTAAGACCCGGTCGCCTCTCCGGCACGGGCAAAGTCAAAAAAGAGTAGACTACGAGTCACTCCCAAAGCCTACGGGCCACATTACTGCTTAAAACCCAGTCGCCTCTCCGGCATGGGCAAAGTCAAAAAAGAGTAGACTACGAGTCACTCCCAAAGCCTACGGGCCACATTACTGCTTAAGACTCGGTCGCCTCTCCGGCACAGGCAAAAGTCAAAGAAGAGTAGAGTACGAGTCACTCCCAAAACCTACGGGCCACACTATTGCTAAATATCCAGTCGCTTCCTCAGCAGGAGCAAAATCAGCAAAAGTGAACTATAAGTTGCCCCAGAGCCTAAGGGCTACACTACTGAACTGGCGGAGACCCCCTTGCCTTACTGGCAGCTCGCCACATACAGGCAGCTCCCAAAGCCCAAGGAATTGGATCAACACTTACTAGCTCGCCGACTTACGGGCCAAAAGAAATCTACTCCCTTCGTTGAGTTACTCTCAGCTCGGGAGTGAGGGGCAAATGATGAGGGCAGATTTGGCCCTCCAGTGAAATTGTGACACGTGGCACGTCGTGACAACTAGGCGACACCCAAGCAACAACTTACCAAGTCGGTGTCCCGCCGGGGCACCGACCTCGCCGGCCTGGCACGGCTTGCGCGCCGCCTGCGCGACCTGGATCAGCCCGGCACATGATCCGATCTGGTAACCCATAAGACGCCCATCGATGAACCATAATGGCATACCCCGCGAGCTCGGTAGCTCACCAAGGAGCTCGCCAAGGAGCTCGGTAGCTCACCAAAGAGCTCGCCAAGGAGCTAGGCAGCTCTCCAAGGAGCTCGCCACCAAGGAGCAAGGCAGCTCAGCAAAGCTCGCCACAAGCAGCTTGGCATAGCCCAAGGAGCTCGGCATAGCTCCCCCGAGCAACTAGCCACTTGCGGGGTAGCTCGGTACAGAATAGTAGTTTGGCGTATCGCAAGAAGATCTCCTGCATGACAACCTAACCCAGACACCGACCCGCCGACTAACACAGGCGCCAACTTGACAACCTGGCCCAGACACCGACCCGCCGACTGACACAAGCGCCGACCTGACAACCTGGCCTAGACACCGACCCGCCGACTGACACAAGCGCCGACCTGACAACCTGGCCCAGACACTGACCCGCCGACTGACACAAGCGCCGACCTGACAACCTGGCCTAGACACCGACCCGCCGACTGACACAGGCGCTGACCTGACAACCTGGCCCAGGCGCCGACCGGGCCACCTGACACAAGCGCCAGCCTGACAACCTCGAGGAGTTCACCACCGTACCCTGGTTCTGACGGGATATGACGGTTTTTACCGTTTGAAGGCTTTTCACCCACCTAACCCGCGAGGACAACACTATATAAGGACTCCGACCCCCAAAGCCGAGGGGAGGGAAAAAGGATGGTAACCCCTGCTCTCTAGCTCTCTCATTTCTCTCCATGCTCTCTGTAATCAGAATGCTAACTTAGGCATCGGAGAGTCCCCGTCGGGAAAATACCCCCGAGTCCTCTGATTCAGTTCTCGCAAGTCCCTCAGCTCCCGCCGCCTACAAAGGAGAGGAAATCACCTCATGCAGAGGGTAGTCGGGTTGCACTGCACCAGGGAGCTCCACCATCCTCTGAGTTGCAGGCTGCCTAGGAGCAAGTCAAATGACGAGTCCACCAGGCAGTTCGCCACCAGGCAATTCGCCACCAGGGAGCTCGCCACCAGGGAGTTCGCCACCAGGCAGTTCGCCACCAGGGAGTTCGCCACCAGGGAGCTCGCCACCAGCCAAATCGCCACCAGGCAGTCCACCACCAGGCAGCTCGCCACCTGGGAGCTCACCACCAAGCAGTTCGTCACCAGGGAGCTCACCACCGGGCAGTTCTCCACCAGGGAGTTTGCCACCAAGTAGTTTGTCACCAAGTAGCTCTCCACCAGGGAGCTCGCCACCAAGCAGTTCGTCACCAAGTAGCTCTCCACCGGGGATCTCGCCACCAGGCAGTTCTCCACCAGGGAGTTCGCCACCAAGTTGTTCATCACCAAGGCACGTCACCACCGGGTCAAATAACGAGGTACTTAGCCAAAAAAAATTTATACATCACAAAAAATGGTACGTGCCCAGAAACGGTTACATCACTTTCCATCATCTCCTTCAAGTGAAAAACCAAATATCCAGTGTATGTAGTATTGTAATAGTATGTAGTATCATGCCCTCCTTTGTCTTGTAATTGTAAAGTTGTAATATATATTCTGCATCATGATTCATAACTGCATCTAGCCAACCCTGGTAGGTTGGTACAGTGGTAGTGTCGTAGTGTGGTACCTGCAGGTCCTGCACTAAAACAACTAAACAAGACTCCAATGGAACTATAGCTTACCAGAGGGGTTAGTAGATCACGAATCACGTGCCATGGCAGGATTGGCGACGAGAAATGTTCTCCGAGACTCCGACTTCTCCCAATATTTTTAAAATTTATTTTTCATTATTTCAAAAATTCATTTAAATTGTGGGTTATTTCGTTTTCCTTCTCATGTGTGAGAAAATATCTGGTCAAATGGCCAGTACCACCCTTGCTACAATAGCTAAAGTCTTTTCTACATTTTTTGCAAACTGCTCTTTTCCCCTTCCCCTCAACATCCTCTATTTTAAATATTCTCCAAATCAAGTTACTAAACTTGGGGTTTTGGGAAGAGTTGACCATTATTTTCAAATTCTAAAAAAATAATAAAATTAATTTAATCGGACTTACCCCAGAATCCCGGATTGCCAGTTCAAAATCCCAACTTGATTTCAATGGTTAAAGCCTTTCAACGTGACAACATCCAAGGCTCAAAGCCTCCCAAATTGCTAACTTGGAGAATCAGACAATCAACCAATCAAACTATAAGACTATCAGAGTTCACTCATATGGTAGAGAATGTATGAGAGACTGAAAGAGACCGAGAGTTTGAGAGACTGAGAGAGGAAAGACTGAAGAGATTAAGAGAATAACTTAATAGGAGAATTGTTGAATGTTGATTGTTAAATTGGTGTGATGAAAATGGTGGAGGATAAAGCTATTTATAGGAATTGAACATAATTCAATTACCCAAAAAACTATTTGTTATTTAGTTGTTGGGAGGGGTATTTTGATCATTGTAAAATTACTTCTAATTTTACCCAAAATGCCTCATAAACTAGTTGTTATATAACTATTGGGGGGTATTTTGTAAAATACCCCCAAAAAGCTGAAACTAGCCGTTGAGCCCCTTTGGGAAGGGGGGAACCACCCAAGTCCCAAGTCCCAAGGCTCCCAATGACTATATTCCCGAACGGGCCGAGCATGGCCCGTTACGGGCCTGGCAGGCTGTGCTTTGTGTTGTGCCACGAGCTGGGGCATGATGGCACGTGAGCCACGAGCGACCCGGCCCGATTTACACATCTAGTGAAAGATGCATGTGAGCCTAAGGCCCAATGGCCATACCACATAGAGAGGTTTGATCCTACACCTCTATTTAGGAGTGAGGTTGAATGATCATCTCAAGTTGTTGCTATAGCTTCTTCGCCCTTTTTTCTATTCTTTTTCTTTGGATAACAAGAGGGATTCAGCCCCTATATTTTCTGAGTTTTCTTTTCTTTTTCTTCTCGAGAATATGTTGATTTTCTACATATAAATTTTTATATGAAATACATACTTATTTTATGAAAACTATTGAAAATTACTAGTGAAAGACAATTGCTAATTGCTATGAATCATAGGAAATTACCTAAGACTTTAGGGTTTATTTAAAAAATTAAATTGCCTAGGCAATAAGGTGCTACCTGTCTTGTTGGCATGATGATTTCCCAAAAACCCATACCACGTAGGATCCACACTAGAATTTGATGAATCAGTGATTTTTTTCATGTTTGGTTGGTCGGATTATGCCGATATTTGGGAAATCATCCAAAAATCAATTATTAAAATCAGTCGTTTTCAAGGATCACCTTTTTTTGGTGATTTCCTGATTTTTAACTGATTCCGATATTTTGATGGCATGGAATTGAATAATAACTCTAATACAAAAATAATTGGCCCTTGAAAATCAGTACCAAACAGACTCAAAGCCAATTTCTCAAAAATCAGCTTACATGCATAAATGATATCAAACAACAATTTTTTACGATTTTTCAAAAATCACTGATTCCAGAAATCACCGATTTTTGAATAATCAGCAAGGAGAAATCATCATCGATGCCAAACATCACCAGAATTAGCAGTTAAAAGAATGAGTTCCACTGATGCTGGAAATACATGATGGCAGAAAAACTTATACCAATCAACCGGCTTCATAAATGTGGTAACCAATAAGGTGAGTTTTTAACAAAAATTGATGGGGAGTTTTCATTGGTCAAATCCCTTTGGGTATCACGTCTTTCCAGCATCATAGGTTTTTCCTTAAAAATTCAAATCATGTAATTTAACATAACATAAAATGAAAGAAACAACAGTTACCAAAAAAAATGAAAGAAACAATTATAAAACTCCAATAGTTGGGAGCTTATGGAATCATCAAACTGAAGTGAGAGAATCTTGTTTATATTCTTGGAGCTAATAAAAGATCCTGAAACAAACAATTTGGAGAAAATGACTCGCATCATTGTCTTCATTTGGCAGAAGATAATATAACTAAGTGGGCAACAAACACTACCAAGCTTTAACATGGGCTGATGGGGTAAATTTTGAAACCAGAAAGCTTTCCATAACCACCAAATAGATCAGATTTTAGGCACCTATGTTAACATATCATCCTCTCCTGTCAATATCTGCAAATTGATCTACTGATCAAAAAAAAATCTGCAAATTGATCTGGCAGATACCCAGGGAAAGACAGGGTCCATAAAGATGTCTTACAATGTAGAAATTCAATGCCTCTGTACCCTTGTTATGGTTCATTATTTTTTGAAGTTTTCACTATTAGTTTGAACAGGCAGAAACTGCCACAGATTATGCTATATTTACCTATAGAAGCACAAGACAAATTTTTCCTTTCTCTGTAATTATTTCCTATGAAGCTGCAATGGAGATTCGACAGCCTTGCTTTAACCTACAGAACCAAAAAGTAAGTACCTACTGAAAATTTTAAAACAAGCAGAACTTTACCAGACAAAATCTCAACTCTGCCTTCTGGAGAAATATAACTTCTCTCCCCACTTATTATCGAATCCTCAGCAACAAAAAATCCACGATGTTCAATTATCTGAGTCTGTCCCAAACAGCTTCATCCTCGACAATGGAGTCTGCAAGAACCCCTCCACCTCGAATTTCTTGGGACAAAGTTCGTGGTATTTCTTAAACTGCTCTCTCGCCTCCTTGTTCCGATCAAGCAAGCTATAAATCACCCCTTGGCAAAAGTAAGGCCTGAAATCCTTGGGGTCCTCCTTGGCCAATTCCTGATAACTCCTCAATGCCTCATCCACATTCTTCTGAAGATACTGAATCTGTGCCATTATCAACCTTACGTCGCGAGCTTCTTTCACCTTGTTTTCCTCCTCTGCAAGTTTCAGGGCTTCTTGAAGCCGGTTAAGCACTGCTTCACCTTCTCCACAGCGGTCCATAAGCAAGGCATTCTCGAATAGAGCTTCGAAAGAGAGAGGATTCACAGCCAAAATAGCTTCAAAAACCTGCCGAGCTTCATCAACTTTCCCCATTTCATTCAATAATCTCGCCACGAGAAATTTCCATTCAACCTCCGATGGTTGAGCAGAAACCAAGCGTTCCAATATCTTCAAAGCTTCCTCATCCTCTCCATCTTCCAGCTTCCGTTGCAAGAGAGATTTCAAGGCGTCAATGGCGTCAGAATGCGATTCTAGAAACTGAGACAGCGGAGATTCCTGGGATTTCTCCTGCTCCTGCTCTTGTCCCAGCTCTTCTTCCAACACAGGTTTTTCCTCCGTGAACGTCGCCGGGGGTTCAGCCCTGGCCGGAAACTGAGAGAACTTTCCGACCATCAATGCGGCCACTGCAGTTGCTAGAATCGCCGTTGAGGCAGTGCTCTTAATTCTTCGGATTATGAGGTTTTTGTCACAGTTAGGACTGGAACTCGAAGAAACCCTAACGCTTATAACCCTAGCCCTGGTTTGGGAAATTGAAGGTGGTTGGGTGGAGAAACGGAGATGGGAAGGTGATGATGAAGTGAAGGAGATAGGGAGAGATGTTCTGCCATGGATGAGAGCTCCTCGGATTAAGGAAGTATCCATGGCTAGGGTTAGGGTGTAGGGTTTTATCTCTTGATGGCAAAGAAAGACGAAGGGGTTGAAAACAATGAGCAGGGCTTTTGCTATTGCTGTTTGTTATGCAGAGAATGGTACGAGCGGGAGAGTATCAAAATTACATTGATGTCCGGAACTTTTCTTTATTTCCTTCTCACATGTGGAACTGACGAATTGTAGGTGTGGGGCCTAGAGGGATCGAGACGGTTTTGCTTTGCTATCGGGTGATCTAGGCGTCTATCAACTCTCAGTGCATCTGCCATCTGATTTTAATGGGAGTGTTTAATGAGTTGAGAATTTCCGCCAACAAAACACGTTCCAACCCTTTACCAATTTCATCTAATACTGCACATCTCACTATGAGAATAGACTCACCATAAAATAAAAATAGGACCCGCCATGTATGAGATGTGCTATATAAGATCACATTGGTAGAGGATTGGAATGTATTTTGTTGGAAGTGATCCGGAGTTGTGTTTAATGGGTAACTATTCTGTTGGGTAAACTGACTCCAAAAACCCAACACACGTGTTGGATTGGGTTTGGATCCTGCATTTACGGCAGCCTCTAATATGAACATGCCATGCCATCTCAATTAGAGTCTACTTTTAGGGGCATTCCTTTTTTGGATTTTAAGAGTGGGAAAGTTGGTCAATGGGATTTTGGTTTTTAGTGACGAGAATCTCTTATTCATTTTTCAGGTTCATGTGGGGACCAAGGAAAGTTTATATTCCTAAGTATCACTTATCCTAAGTGGGCAAATAACACCTAGGGGGGAAGTTGCTAACACTTTAATGGGACAAAAATGCCCCTTTTAATAATTAATTTTTATGGTTAAAATGGTCATTACCTTATTTACCTAGGAAATAAAAGAACATGGGTAAAATGCACTTACCCGGATAAGAGTTTCCTACGAGAAACTTACCTAGGTAACTACATTTACCCAAGTAAATAACTTACCGAAAAGCAAACAGGGCCTTAATAGTAGCAACAAACTCTAATCCGAATTCATCTATCTATTGGAAAATGACCTCCCAACTAAATATGGATTTCTTATTCTTTTATCTATGTATTTTAATAAAGGACAAATTTCTTAAATTATCCCTATGTTTAGTTAATTACTAACTTTACCCTTACTGTTTAACTATTGTCTTGCACCACCCCTATTGTTTATGACAATTGTCATGCCATTTTTCCTCTCTCCTCACTCCCTTCTCTTGTATTATCATCGTTGTTGCAAGATCTGACGACAAACATAGGTAGTTGTAGGGGTGAGCATTCGGTTTTTTCAGTTCAAAATCGAGCAAAAAAAACTAAAATTTTAAAAACCGATTTAATTATATGGTAGACCGAACCAAAACTGAAATATATGAAAACTGAATAAATCGAACCCTTTTTTTTTTGTTATTTCGGATATTTTGGTTAAAACCGAAATTATTTAACCTGAAAGATGCAACGTAGCGTAGGAAGATGTAGGTAGCCAACAACACTCGGCAACGAATCAACGTCGTTCGTGTTTGGAGCCTATAGCGCAGGAAGAAGAAGAGGACCGAAGCCTGGAGGAGTTGAGGAAGATGCAGCGCAATAGCGGCATCCGGTAGCCACGGCACTCGGCAACGAGTCGACGTTGTTCATGACTTCGTGTTCGGTGTTCCTACTAGTGTTGGGTGAGCTGGTGACGTCCAGTAGCTGTGGTAGTTGAAGAGACGAACTAAACTGATGTCCAGCAACCGCAGTAGTCAAAGAAACGAACTAAGGAAGATGCAGTCCAATAGCCGCGACACTTGACAATGAGTCAACGCCATTCATGACTTCATGTTTCGTGTTCCTGCTGGTGTTGGGTGAGCTAGTGACGTCCGACAGCCATGGTAGTTGAAGAGATGAGACTCTGGAGACTCTGGACTCTAGTCTGGAACTGGAAGACGATTAAATGAGAGTCCCAAGATGGCAAGTCGAAAGAGATAGGAATAGAGAGAAAGGAGAAAGGGTCTTAGTCTCTAACAGAGTGACAGTCTGACAGTCTGACTCTTAGATGCCCACATGACAAGAAAGTTTCTTTTCTAAGACATTTTGTGGTTTGCTTATTTTGGAATTTGGCAAATAGCCAAATATGCTTCTTAATTTATTAAATATTAATATAAAATTAAATTATAAATTATAATATTAAATCGGTTTTTTCGGTTTTAACTAAATTATGCTCACCCCTAGGTAGTTGACCTGCTATCTACAATTTTCCCTTGTTGGTGAAGCATCGTTGTTAGTATCAGTTGGTTGTTCTAATGGAAATTACACTTCCGGAGATTTACCCTTCCTCGTAGAGAACTAGGCAACCAGGTTTCCCAAATTGTTTATTCTCAAGGATCGGAGATCGAAGATAGCCTTAGCCCTCAACCTCCCCAATGCCACTCTTGCCCTGTCAATGATCAACCTCCTTGATGACTGTAGTATTGCAGAGGTTTCTCCAACCAAACTTAGTTTTGGCCTCTACACTATGAAACCCGACCTATGACAATGCACAAGGCAAGGTGAGGTGAGGTAGTACCTCATCTCCGACTGTTGTGGTTGAACCATAGCACCTCATCACCGACGAAACCAGAGATGAGGTAGGTGATTAGGTGAGGTGGGGGAAGGAGATTTGGTAGTAGTGACTGTTGTGTTTGAACCATAGTACCTAATCACCAACTACTATGTTCAAACCCTAGTACCTCATCACCGACTAAACCATAGATGCAGTGGCGAGGCAAGGCGGGGGATGGAGGGTTTGGCGGTAGTGAGGCAAGGTGGGGATCATGCCCCAACTCTACTAGGCTCTCTCTTTCTCTCTCCTCTTCGTCTTCTCTACAATCGAACAAACCAAATAGGGCTTTCTCTCTTCTCTTCTTCATTCTCTCTACAATCGAACAAACCAAACATCACTTTCTCTCTCCTCTTCTTCGTCTTCTCTATCGTTGAACAAAACCAAATAGGGCTTTCTCTCCCATCTTCTTCGTCTTCTCTACAATCAAACAAACCCAAGTAGGGCTTTCTCTCTAATCTTCTTTGTCTTCTCTACAATCGAACAAAACCAAACAAGCCTCTTCTTTGTCTTCTCTTTCAATTGAACCCTTTCTTTCCTTTACTCGAATCCAAGAGCAAGATCATCAAGACAGGGGGCTCAACGTTCATCTTCATCATCAAGATAGTGGGTTTTGCTCTAACGGAAGATCTAGGGCTTGTTTGGCGTGTCTTTCTATGCGGTCTTTCATCTATTTACAACCCAGGAAGACCGATTTTTGGTCTATTTCCATTTGGTGCGCAGAAGATCTAGCCGCCAAAAGACGGAACGCCAAAAATATGCGAAAAGCCCATTTTTAGCTGATTTCGAGAAGCTTCAAATGAAGCTTCTTGTGTCTTTCACATTTTAATCTCGCACGGAAAGAGACGTGATTGCCAAACATGCTTTGGGCTACTCAAATCTTCATACAAAAGCTCAATGCATCTTTTGACTGTCAAAGCTACCAGAAAATCTTCCCAAAAAGACATGCCAAATGGGCCCCTAGTTTTAGCCTATGTTAAAAAAAAATCTTTCTTTGTTTCAAAAAGAGGAGAAGAAAAAGGAGAAAAGGAAGAAAGAGAAAGATAGAGGGAAGAAAGAGAGAGATTGGATGGGGAAGGGGTGTCAATGTTATGTCACTACGTAAAGAGGAAGGAAACAAGGGTAATATTGGACTTTAAAAAATTAAATGTCACATATGTACGAATTTTGATAGAATATTAATGGATGCTAACAATAGGGTTAGAGCTAGTCAATTGTCAGAAACAATAGAGGTGGTGCAAGACAATAGTTAAATAGTAAGGGTACAATTTATCAATTAGTTAAAAAGTAGGGGAAATTTAAGAAATTTTCCCTTTAATAAATTTTGTTTGATACTCGTTTTTTATTTTGTAACTTTAAATCATTACTATTTGATTTTTTTATGTATATATTTATTTTTTTAGAAAAGCCTAACAATGCATTCAATGGCTAAAATAATCATATACAATGGAAGATCTAAGGAAATCATTTGGGGACCATGTGTGAGGACAATTTAATGTAAGACCAAATTTGGCAAGTGTATGTGCCACAAAATTCATTGATCTAGGAGCATATCTAACTGAGCAACTAGGGAGGTGATTGAGAGAATTTCTGTAATAGGCAATTATAGCATGAAGATGCTACAATGGTTTAGAGTATACCACCAAAGTCAGTAATAACTTATGCATCACCTTCAATTATAGTAGTTGATTAAAACATTGATCTAGAAAATGCAATAATTTAGACAACGCTTTTTTTTTCAACAACAAATGAAGAGCAATGGGCTATAGGCATAGCCCGAGCAAAAATAGAAGCACCAAAGTGATTTCTTGCTACCCAATCTAACAATGGATAAATTGTGCTTAACTATGGCATTAACATTTATCTTGATCACATCAATCCGTGGTGGGGTCAAATGTAGTTGTTGGCTTGGTGACAAAGGAATAGTAGATGTTTGAGTAGGAGATATTGGCAAGGAGAACACATTATCCATGGTTGCATGAGATTTGGACATAACCATTACTAGATGTTGTTGAAAGTGCATTCAACCAAAAAATCTCATAACCCCTAGGCTTTTATGGTAGGCTTCGGGTTGTAAGCAATGTCAAACTCTTGTAGCTCTATAACCCACTTTGCTAGCCAACCCGAGGTCCCAGGTTTTTGCAATATTTGCTCTAGAGGTTGGTTGGTTAATACAATTATAGTGTGAGTTTGGAAGTAGGGTTTGAGTTTCCGACCATTTTGAGACTAGTGATGTGTTGATTAGTTTAGAGACTCTTCACAACCATGTCATCGACATAGCCTTCAACGTAGCGGTTGATCTGTTCCTTGAATATTTTATTAGCCAGCCATTAGTAACTGGCATCGGCATTTTTCATCCCAAATGGCATCACCCTATAATAATAGGTGTCATGTTCTATGATGAAGGTAGTCTTCTCTTTGTCATCGAGGTGCATTATGATCTAATCATAACTGGAAAAAACATCCATGAAGATGGAGAGTTCATACCCTGGGGTAGTCGATGATGCAATCATTCTTCGACAAGGAAAAGATGTCTTTGGGGTAGGCCTTATCGAGATCTATAAAATCAAAGCATATTTATCATTTCCCATTAGCCTTTCTCACCATATCCATATTAGCTAATCAATTAGGGTAGCATACTTCGCTGATGAACTTTGCTTTGAGTAATTTATCCACCTCCTCTCTGATCATTTTCCATTGCTTTGGTCCGAAGTTCCTCTTCTTTTGTTGAACTAGCTTATAGCTCAGGCCACATTAAGCCTATGAATAATGACTAAGAGGTCAATTCTTGGCATGTCAGCAGCAAACCAAGAAAATACGTTAGCATTGGCTTTGGGGAAGATTACTAGTTCAAAATGTATGTCCTTAAGGAGGGACCCAACTTGTATTGTTTTCTTGGGTTTGGCCTCGTCCAAGTGTACAACCACAAGGTCCTCTATAGGTTAACCTTGGATGGCTGGCCCATCTTTGAGGTCGAGCCTTTCAAGAGGTAGGATTCTTTGGTTTTTCCTTTTAGAGTGGTGTGTCGAGGTTCAAGTCCTACCATGAGAGGCAGGGTAATCTTCCCTTCTGATTTAACTACTTCCCCAAAGAAATTGACCAAGGAGATATCAGTGGGCTAAAGTCAATTCGGGGACAACTTCATCTTTTCAAAGGCCTCGTAAAATAATTAGTGATCTAAGGAGTTGTTATTTACGAGGATCCTTTTTACATCAAAATTGAAGATCATGAGAACAACCATCAATGCATCATCATGGGGGTGACAACCCCCTATAAGTCATCGTGAGAGAAGGTGATAATCTCCCATTTGGCTTTCTTATAAGGCTTGTGTCCAATCTTGAGTTATTGGGCATAGGACTTTCTGGCAAAAGAGCTTTCTCTACCCAATGTTGACTCCTAATATGACATTAATGACCCTAATAACAAGGCCTAAGTGATTACAGTACTGCCCCAGCAGGCTACGGTTGTGCCACATGTCCTCATATGGTTGCATGAGTGAATTTGGATACATCACCTATAAATAGGGGTTCCAATTCCCATTTTGGGAGCACCGTTTTGGACCACTATTGATCCATCACCCTTTCGCTAGTCCATTTCTCTCTCTCTCTCTCTCTCTCTTCTACCATTTTCCCATTTTCTCCCTTTCTCCTCTACTACAAAAACTTTAAGCCATCTCCCCAAATTTTAGGGTTTAGACCACCATGTCAATTGGCCTTATACCAAGTAAATAAACCAATCAACCTCACATGGTTTCTGGTACTTCCTATCAACATAGTTCCATGGGAAATTGTCACTGAAAAATAGTTGCAAAGAACACCATTATCATTGATGATACAAAGGTTCTCTACTAATCCTCTTTGTAGTTATTGACCAAAAAAGAAAGGGGTTTTAGACTACCACCATTTTTAGAGAAGATAAGTAATTATAGTTGTTGTTAGGTTAGAAAACAAGCTAAAAACTATAATTTTGTCCTATGTTTAGAAAACTAAACCACATCGATCGATCAAACCATGCCACGACTTGGACTTATGCTCGGTTCAATTGTACCATAGAAATTGGCCTACATAGAAAATCGCTTAAAACCGGATGCAAAATGCAAATAATAAGATTTGAAACCATGACCTTTTCTTCATGTATATTGACTTATTACCACTAATCCACTTCATTATTTATGTTCTCGGGCTCATCCTCGTCCAAGGATATAGTCATGAGGTCCTCTACTGGTTGGCCTCGACTAGTTGGCTCATTTCTGAGGTTGAGCCCTTCAATAGGCGGTGTTTTTTTCTATTTTTCCTTTCAGTTCTGCAACATAGCATTACCTTGATATCTATTAGTCTCCCCTGACCACTTCAATGCCATATTCCATGGGGAACTTCCTCACTAGGTGGTATGAGGACAACACCACCTTCATAGCATGCAATGTCGATTGAATGATAATTATATTATATGGGGAGCCGAGCTTGACGACCAAGAACTTGGTCAGTAGAATGGTTTGTTAGGGCTTGGCCAGTACCATGAAAGATAGGGTAATCTTCCCTTTTGGTTTAATTATTGCCCCAGAGAAATCAACTAGGAGGACATCGGTGGGCTGAAGTCAATCCAAGGATAACTTCATCTCTTCAAAGGCCTTGTAGAATAATATGTCAGTTAAGGAGTCATTGTCTACAAGGATCCCTCTTACATCAAAATTGGAGATCGCAAGAGCAATCACTAGTGCATCATCATG
Organism: Nelumbo nucifera; assembly: GCF_055504915.1. Lineage (NCBI taxonomy): Eukaryota > Viridiplantae > Streptophyta > Magnoliopsida > Proteales > Nelumbonaceae > Nelumbo > Nelumbo nucifera. The sequence goes on from NC_142652.1 coordinate 47,049,561, forward strand.
GGGGTAACAACCCCCTATATGTCATGATTAGAGAAGATGATAATCTCCCTTCAGTTTGGCTTTCTTCTAGGGCCTATGTCCAATTTGGAGTTGTCAAGCATAGGGGTGTAAATGGGTTGAATTCGAATCGGATCAGGCAATATCCGAATTCGAATCCTATTAAATATTTGAATATTCGATTAGATTCGGATTCAATTAATTAATTATTTTAGATAATTAATAACTATATAAATAAATATTTTATTGATATAAAGTATATAAATATATAAATTATTTATATAACTTAATTATTATATATAAACTATATAAAATATTTTATATATTATATATAAGAATTAAATAATAAGTCAAATTCGATTCGATTATGTAGTATATCAAATTCAAAATTGGATTTTTGAATACCGTTGACACCTCTAGTCAGGCATGGGCCTTTTTGGAAAAAGAGCTTTCTTTTCTTGATGTTGAACCTCCTTATATGACATTAATGACCCCAATGAAGAGTTTATTAGTTGGGAGATCATCTAGCTCCGAGGTTGACCCTACTATTTGATCACCTAATATGAAGTCCTTCAAGTAGCCTTTCTTGATGATGGTCTCGATCTTGTTTTTCAGCTTGCAATAATCTTTTGTATCGTGGTTAATGTCGTAATGATATTTATAGTACTTGGTTCCCCCTTTTGGACTTCTTCTTCATCTTAGAGGGTCATTTTATGAACTCATGCTTCTTGACCTACATGTGGATGTGACTTTAGGTAACACTTAGAGGAGTGTAACTATCACTTGAATATGGGGCATGTTTGGCCTTTATCTTTCTTATTTTTGGAGCTATTAGGCCTCAGCTCGTCTCTGTCCTTCCACTTCATGTCGGTCAAGTCATCAGTCATCGGGTGTTTGTTAGCCTCGACTTCTTCAACATTTATGTATTTCTTTACTCTCATCAAGAACTCAGCCATATCCCAAGGTGGCCACTACAAATATCGCTTGATCGAGGTCCTTACCTTCAAGCACCTCAAATCTCTATTTTATGGCCATTAGTGAAACCGATGTCTTCTAGCATCAGCAGTTGCTCACAAAGTGAGACATTAAGAGGTTTGCAAGCCAGTGTTTTAAAATTGACCCAGAGGCCAAACTATTTTTGCCTTTGGGTTGCGGGTCATTGATTTGACCATCTAGGTTGAACGGGTCAGACCATGCCACGTTAGCATCTATATATTTTAAGTAATATATTTATATACATACATACATATACATACATACATACATACATACATACATACATACATACATGTATTGTGTGTGTATGTACAAATGCATATTTTATCAATAATTAATGTATAACTATGTTTTAGACATGATATATGTATTATTTTATATTTAATTTATGTTTTCAGTTCAGTTTTTATTTTTTATTTATAAAATATTAAAAATTGCAATTTGAGGCCAAAAAAGGGTTTTTTTTTTTTTGCAAAAATAGCGGAGGCAAGACACCTATGGCTCCTTAGGATGCAGAGATCTCAAAAAGTTACCCAAAATTTAAAAAAAAATATCACCTCAATCAAGCATCAAAGTGCAAAGTTATGGCCTCCCGAAGTTTACATACATAGTATGCAACCCACAAACCAGTCACCAGGTCGACCAAGTTAACAGTCCAACCATCTGGGTTAGAAAGTTTTTGACCATGTGAATGGGTTTTGACCTTTCTCCAAGTTTTACTCAAATTGGACCCAAAATCTTGATCGGGTGATAGTTCGAGTGGTTCAACCGGTCGGGTCAATGGCAGGTTGAAAACACTGTTGCAAACTAGTCCCATGAGATGATGGACCATGGGTGAGACCTGAGAACCATCTCCTAGTGGTGCCCTTGAATGTAGTTTGGAAAGCTCTACACATTAAGGTGTCAAAGAACCCATGAAAAAGAGCATGATTCTGTAGAAGCTCTCAAATTGGGAGCCTTAAAGTTTGAGGGGAGAGGCTTTGTCATGATGGTCAGTGAAGGCCTCCATCTGCCTCGCTGAGATGTGTTATCTAGTTAAGGCATCAGCTCTACCTTCTTAAAATTGGTAGATTTCAACTCGGATAACAACAAGCTCTACTACAATGTCATTAAATCTACAGTCGTGATCCCTAAGGTTGTGCTTGGTTTGAAGGAAAATGTAGGAAAAGGAAAGGAAAGATAGGGAAAGCTTTGCAAACCTTGTATGGGTTTCCCTACCTTTCCCTACTTTTTCCTTCAAACCAAACATAGCCTAAGGGGGATCTTGGTAGGGATGTCTTCCTCACCCATGAAAGGTTTGAGTGGTTTTGGAAGTGTCCCGTATCAACTAGAATGTTCCCTCCCCGAGTCCAATTATTGTTTAGGTGCTCACAGAGATCTGATACTTTCATAGGAGTGAGCTACTGGTCAGCCTCATTTTTCTAACTTGGATTCCATCATTCTTGATGTTTGTTAGTGCTCTTATGTTGGCCCAAAGGAAAATGACCAAAGTGATATCTACATGTGAGTACGGGAACAACGTAGACTCACCAAATGGCTATTTCTCTTGGTTTTATAGTGGTCATCCCTGGTTCATACTCTAATATGTTGGCTTAGCAAGGCCTTGGCAGACTTCCTACCCTGATGCCCCCTAAGCATCAATGTGTTGACCGTGTTGGGGTTAGCCTCTTGTTGGTTTTTGTAAGTTGTCCAGACTATTGGGTCCTAGGATCCTAGGGAGTAGGAGGAGTGTTGTTTCTCACCCTGGTATTATCTTGGTGATTGATCATAGTAAGTGAAATGGAAAGTTTGCTAACAATCGTTCTCCCCAAAAGTGCTAATTGATGTTGCCAAAGATAGAAACAAAGTCAACATTGAAATTCCTAGGGTTATGAGCTTAAGAGTCCCACCTGCAAGCACATAAAAGACGTCAGACATCCCGGGGTGTGGTCCCAAGGGTGAAGATTCTGATTGTCAAGTCAGTTGAGGACTCAAAGAAGCAAATGTGGTAGGAATAATGATAGTTAAGTGAGAAAGAATAAGAGCGTTACATGAGACCTTGAGTCTATACTTATAGTCGAAGCCTCCCCTACGTGGGCATGATGAGTTCTTGATAACGGCTCCACTTGTCAAGCACCATTAAGAATGGGAGCATTAAGGTGTTGACTACATGACCAAGCATTACACTACCAAAAAAATGCACTAGAGAGGGCTGGGTTGAAGACATAATACTTGTTATTAAGGCTCCGCACTAACCTAAGAAGGACAAGATGGGGATGCCCCTGAGGCCTGAATGATGACAATATTTTCCCTATGGACATGCCACATGTCCTCATACAATTGTAGGAGTGAATTTGAATACATCACCTATAAATAGGTGTCCCAATGCCCATTTTGGGGGACCCTTTTGGACCACTATTGGCCCATCACCCTTTGGTTGGCCCATTCTCTCTCACTCTCTCTCTCTCCTATCATTTCTTCCCCCATTCTCCCTTTCTTCTCTACTACAACTTTGAGATATCTCTTCATATTTCAGGGTTTAGACCACCACGTCCATTGGCCTTACACCATGTAAATAGACCAATCAACATCACATGGATTTTGGTACTTCCTACCAACATAGTTCCATGGAAAATTTTCACTGAAAAAGAGTTACAGAGAACACCATTATTAGTGATGATACAAACGTTCTCTACTAGTCCTTTTTATAATTTTTCACTTGAGAAGAAAGTAAGGATGGAAATTCTCCCCACTAAACCGAGGCATCGATTCGACCCACCTCGAACGTGGTAGATTTTCCCCAGCCTTAAATGGGAACAAGTTAGGTTTAGCAATTTTCTTTTACCTTGAACTAAGGATGGGGTTTGCATGTAAATCCCCAAACCCGCCTTGAACCCGGTGGTAAATTGCATTATTACCCTTTATATATGTAATATAGGTGTTGAGTGATGACATGGCACATGGCTCTTAGTCTTAGGTTTTGGACCTTTGTCTTTTAGTTTCCAGACTTCAACATTTCCCCCAAATCAGTCTAAATTCCAAAACCCAAAACCCAAAAAGTGACAAAACCCTTCCCTTTGATAGTCATAAAGGAACTCTCAAATGGACAAATCGAAAAATTTGAAATCAATTCTTTAAACTTAGTAAGCACAAGTGGACGGGTTTGAAATTGCAAGTAATAGCAGCAATTTTGTCTTCTAGAATCCAGAATCGAGACTCTCCTTTGTTTGGATGGTGGACCAATGATTTGATTGTTATCTCATCTACTTCTCCCTACCTTTCTTAGTCTTCGTTATTCAAAGAGATGAGTGATTTTATTAACCCATCTAATAACAAATTAATAATGAATGGATGGCAAAATAGGATTCATGTAGTGATAATGATCTCCTAAAAGAAAATAGGGGATAGTCAATATTGGTCTTAAGGAGTTCGTAGGCACTAGACATATACACCTAAATATTCATACTTATTTTTTAAGTTATTGAGATGGTGAAACCCAAGAGTAGATCCCCTCTTTAAGGTTCTTTTGTTATTTGTTTACTTTTCATATATAGAAGTTTCTCATATTTATTTTTTTAAGTTATTAAGATGTTATTTATTTATTTTAATTTAGGTCAACAAGTCTTATATGAGCCTTTCATTTCTACTATATTATTGATATACTTGTGATCACTACAAATTAAGAAAATTATATTTTGTACCCAACATCTATAAACTTTTGCATGACAATTGACATGTGCTCATTTACATCAAAACCCAATTCTTATTCATGATTCTAGAAATAAACTTTTGCATGTTAGTTTCTATTGTACGTCCTTCTAGATATCTTGTTGTAGTAACTTAATGTACCTTGCTTGTCCTGGCCATAGATTTCACATTTTTCCTTTTTACTTCTATATGATTTCCATAAGGTTTTAGTCAAACATGAAATTATTTTAGTCACATTGGTTCAATCTTTTATCATCATTATCTTGTTTACTCTTATTTGCCATGCTTTATGTTTGAAATTTTTGAATTACCGTATTCTTTTCTTCTTTAGCAATAGCCTTTTCCAAGGTCAAATTAGTTCATTATATCTCATCTTTGATGTCAACTTTCAATCCCAAATGATACACTTAGCCAAATTAGTTCATTATATGAATTCTCTACTAGTTAGCCAAAGTGTTATCATATCTCTTGCTTTAACCCTAAATGATAAAATTACAATAGCTTCACCTTTAAACTCTAGCAATGATGTTAGCAAAGAAGGTTTAAGTACTAAAACTTCAGAGACACCATCTAAGAAAAGAGTCATATTTATTACATGAGATCATTTAAAAAAATAACTATTGAAGGATAAGTCGAGGCGGATTCTAACTACTATAATAAGAAGCTTGGTAGGGACTCAAAAAATGGAACCAAACATTTGCATTAGCATTTTAAAAGGTGTTTAAGGCGTAATAAACAAAATATAGGGTAACAAATTTTGGGGGACAAGTCAAAATAAGAAAGATGAAAAGTTTAAGCTCACATACATCACCTTTAATCTAGAAATTTTAAAAGAGAACTTGCTAATATGATTATTTTATATGATTATCTTCTTTCTATGGTCAACCACATTGGATTTAAGAGGTATTCATATAGTCTTCAATGTATTTCCATAGTGGTTTCAAAAAACACAATTAAAGATGTTTTGAGGATTTTTTAGCAAGAAAAAAAAATATAATTAAGTTATTGCAAAGGAATTAGAGCAGAGTAGCCATCACAACTAGCTTGTGTATCGCTAATAATCAGAAAAAATGTTCATGAACATCACAACACAAGTCATTGATGTTGATTAAGTTCTACAAAGTTGAATTATAAGGTATGTCTTTTAATATTATAATTCATTACTAGTATTTTGTATTCTTAAGTAAGTTATACCATGTTTTATATTTAGTATTGTTGCTTAGATTTTTTCCCTTCTAATTTTGTTTATATAACTTATCTATACATAAAAGAGGTTTTTGTGGATATGTTAGTGGGATATTTTTTATATTGGACTATGATAGAAGGTTATTTTTAATTGTTATTGATAATTATATTACAAATGATGTAATTTTCAACGATATTATGGATGAACTATCTTGAGTTCACTTATGCTAGATGAAAGATTCTTGCATATGTGTTGATGAGCACATATATTAAACTTCATTGTACAAGATGGACTACTTATGATTGAAGATGCCATTGAGAAAATTCGTAATAATATTGTGTATTGAAAAATAACTCTAAAAGAGAGTAAAAATTTGAAAAAACATCCCAATAATTACAAATCAAAGTAGGAAAAACTCACTTGATTGTAAAAATATATAAAAATCAACATATAAAATACTTCATATTGCTTTGATTTATAAGGATATTTTCTTATTTAAGACAATGTTGTATCACAATATAAATGTTTGCCTAGTAAGTGTGGAAATTGGAAAAAAAATTGTAAGAGGATAAAATTGTTTTATAATGTACTAAATTATCATCAAAGATTAAGTATCTCACAACAATTTTATATTTTCCAAAAGTTTATGAGGTCAGAATAGTATTATCTCTATAGTTTGGATATTTATTTAGGATTATAAAGAAAATGACATTAAAATTGTTCGAGAAATTTAACAAGTATGGTGTATAATTAATGAAATTTTGGGTGTAGCATCAGTGTTGGATCCATGATATAATATAAAATTAATAGAGTATTACTTTCTTATGATATATGGGGATGGTGTATTAGATGTGATTGAGATGACTCGTCAATTATGTTATGACTTCATGAGTACCAAACCAAATCCAAGAATAAAGAACTTAGACATAGTAGTAAAACTTTAATTGATCTAACTTATACATCTGAAAATGTTGATATGGAAGTACAAGATCCAATTTTCAATTATGAAGTTAGAATTTGATCATTATTCAGAAGAAAATGTGTTGCCTAGAACTCAAAGTTTCGATATTTTCGCTTAGTGTAAGTCAAATGGATTCAAGTATCTTACCTTACAAATAATTGCCAAGGAAGTGCTAGCTATTCCTATTTTAATAGTTACTTTAAAGCCTACATTTTTCACTGGGAGAAGGCTACTAAGTCTACATCGTAGTAGACTTCATGTCAAGACATTAAAGGCATTCATATATGCTTAAAATTGGTTGGAATATGAAATTAAAGGTAATGTTATTTAAATTGAAGTTTTATTTATAAAAAAAATTGAATGTTCATCAGTTCAGCTTTAAAATTTACTTTCTTCTTTTATGTAGATGCTCCTGTTGGTGTAGATCCTTGCACTTATAAGACTATCAACAATAATGATTTTGATATAGATGTTGAGGTATATGATTTAAAATGGTTATTATTGAACATAATAAGTAAAAATAATTTTTGACTTAGTCTTCATATACTTACTCTTGCTTTTTAATTTAAAGTAATTTCATATCTCAACAAACATTATCAAATAACTTTGTATCTCAAGTCTCAACAATTCACAAAAAACAAACCATTTATCTTAATCAAACAATTTTCTATTTTAATCCACAACCTAAGTTTCATAAAATAATTAAAAGGCAATAGTAAATATATAGAGACTAATATAAAAATGATTTTGACTTATATATAAAATTCAATAATTACCATTTTAAATCATATAATTCATCATCTATATCAAAATCATCACTATTGATGGTGTCATAAGTGCAATGATCCTCATCGAGATGTGCATGTTGGATTAACTAAAGTTTTACTACCATATCCAACTTCTTTATCTTTAGATTTGGATTAAAACTCATAAAATAAGTCATAACACAATTGATGAATCCTCTCAATTTTATCCAATACATTATCCCCATATATTATAAGAAAATAATATTCTATTAATTTTATCTTATATCTTAAATCCAACATTCCTACCAAACCCAAAATGCCATTAATCCCACATTAATACTTGTAAAATTTCTCAAACATTTCATCCAATGCATTATCCTCATATATTATAAAAAAATAATATAAATTTATCATGAATTTAATCCCCAAGAATTATCCAATCGCATTATAAAACAACTTTAACCTCTCACAAATTTTCTTTGCCAATTCCCACTTTTCCTCACTTTGTAAACATTTATGTTGTGATTCACATTGTCTTAAGTGGGAGAAAACATCCTTATAAATTATAGTAAAATGAAGTATTTTATATGTTGAATTCAATCTATTTTTACAATCAAGAAATAATTTCTTATTATCAATATTTTAATATAAAAAAGGACATTATTTGTAATATAACTATCAATAGTAATTATGGACAATAACTTTCTATCAATATTTTAATATAAAAAACATTCTACTTGCATATTTGCAAAAACCTCTTTTGTTTGTGGGCATGATACATAAATAAATCTAAAACAATAGATTAGAAGGGGAAAAAAAACTAAGCAACAATACTAAATATAAAAAATGGCACAACTTAAGCATAATAAATGGCAGTATTGAATTATTATGTTAAAATGCATACATTATAATTAAACTTTATAGAACTTAATCAACATCAATGGAATGTCTTATGATGGTCATGATCCCTTTTTTCTAATTATTAGTGGTCCACGTGTTAGTTGTAATGGTTACTCCGCTTTTATTCTTTTCTAACAACTTAATTATCTTTTTCTTCTCTTGCCTAAAAACCTTTAGAATATATTTTTTAATTATTTTTTTGAAACTATTGCAATAATAGGTTGAAGACCATATGAATACATCCTAAATCCAGTGTGATTGATCATAGAAAGATGATGCTCATATAAAATAATCATATTAGCAAGTTCTCTCATTGAGATTTCCGGATTAAAAGTGGTGTATGTGACTTTAAACTATCCATCATTCTTATTTTGACTTGTTCCCCAAAGTTTGTTGCCTTATATCCGATTGAATATGCATTGAACACCTTTAGAAATGCTTATGCAAATGTTTGGTTCCATTTTTTATTCCCACCAAGCTTCTTATTATACTAGCTACAAATTGACTTAACTTGTCATTCAATAGTTTAAATGATCTAACATAATAAATATGACTCTCTTCTTAAATTGTGCCTTTCAGGGTTGTTAACAAACAATGTCAAATTGACCAAACTAGCCTGACCTAACCCGATTTGGTTGGTTTTTTATCACCACTAGTCAGTTTTGGGTTGTGAAGAGGAATAAATTGATAATTTGGTTCGGTTTCGATTTTCATGTGTGAAAATTGAAACTGAACTAAACCAAACCGAGTTAATTAATTTCTAATTTCTTAGTCTTTCCCTAACTAGGTAATCCCTATCCTACTTTCTTCTTTCTAGTTAGCTACTCATTAAATAATAACAAAACATTCGCTAAATGGGAATTACTTTTGTCTTTAGAATTGTTTTCCTTTTTTAAGTAGGAAATTTTACACCAAATAGGAAACATCGAATATGGCTATGGGGAGAAAAGACAATTTAAGTAAATTTCAAAAACCATTTTGGGATTGGCAAGCATTGCAAGCAAGATCCCGACACCTTTAAACTTGCCAAATTTAGAAAATTTCTCATTTGATGGGAGTCTTGGAGAGTTGACACATTGGAGTCTTGGCTTCTTGCATTTTTTGAAAGAGTAAAAGAGAGATTCTACTTTCTAAGGTATACTTTACACCAAATAGAGAAATAGGAGTCTTAGAGTTTTGAATCCTGATTTTTCATTGGTTCTTTCAAATTTCAAAGCTTTACCATTTCCTACTCCACCTCCTCAAGCACTCTTAAGGTTTCTTTTAAGTTTCATCCACCACCATTACAACTACAAATCTCCCATCTTCTCAACTCTCATTCTCTCAACTTTCAACTTCTCAAGACTCGAGCATTACATTCATAGGTTAGTATTTTGTTTTTTATTTAATATTTTAAATTTTAATGCATGTTAAAAGTTGATATGTTTTATTTGTGTTTTGTTTAAGCTTTGAAAAAATCTGGTTATTTATGATATATTTTCACAAAAAAACTTTAATTTTGTATGAAAAACCTAAACTATTTAAATATATATTTTGATTTTAATTTAAATATGTATTTTATATTTAAAACTATTAAATGTAGATATTTCAGTTTTGCATAAAAACTGAAAAGAAATAAACTTAAATATAAATAGATATTTAATTATTTAGATATAGATATTTTAGTTTTAAATAATATATATATATGAAAAAATATATATTCCGAAATAAATCAGATATATATTTCAGTTTTATAATATGTATATTTCTGATATATATTTCTGTTTTAAATGTATTTCCAAAAAATATATTCTCATTGATATATATATATATAGTTGAAATATATATTTTGGAATATATTTTTCATATATATATATATATATCAGTTTTAAATATATTTTTGACATATAGTAATACATATTTATATTAATTTCATAATTTGCACAAAAGCTATATATTTTTATATATTCTGAAACATATTTTTATATATTGTAGTTTTATTTATGTTAGATAAAAAATAATATTATAGTTTTTTATTAAAATTAATTAGTTACTTTTTCCTTTACTTGTTTCATTAGGGATATTCATCTTAAGAAACTAGAATACCATGCACATTTTCACTAAAATGGAGGATTAGGATGAACCTATGGTTGCATGTAACTATTGTGATAAAGGTTGCACATGTGACACAAAAAAAATTATGGCACTAGTAACATGTGGAGTCATTTGTAGCAATAGTGCATGCAATATCCTTATAGGGTTGATTAAAGGCAAAATACATTGTCTTTTGAGCCTAAAAATGAAGGAGGAGATGATGGTCTCACTACTAGTAAGTTAAAAGCAATGACATTTAGTGTTGAAGAAGATAGAAAGGAGCTTGTTAAAATGGTTATAATTGATGAATTACCTCTTATGATTGTAGAGGGGGAAGGATTTAAGAACTACTCTCGAGCTTTGCAACCTAAGTTTACAGTCCCATCCTGTATCATAGTTTCTAGAGATTGCATGAAAATTTTTCTTGAGGAGAAGATGGAACCACAAAAAGTGATGAAAAACCAACGTTTATATCTTACCACTGATACTTGGTCATCAATCCAGAATTTAAATTATATGTGCTTGATTGCACATTGGTCATCAATCCTGTATCATAGTTTATAATGATGGTGCAATTAGATATTTAAAAAGAACTAGGGATTGAAAAGGCACCATCTTAGAACATGAATTCATACATTTAAGATGTTCTGCTCATATTGCGAATTTAATAGTGAAATAAGGATTCGAAGGCTTACATGAGTCTATTCTCAAAATCCAAAATGCAATAAGATATGTGAGATCATCTCCATCTAAGCTTCAAACTTTCAAAAAGTGTGTTAAGAATAAGAAAATAGAAAATAAGAATCTTGTATGCCTTAATGTTGAGACTATGTGGAATTCTACCTATTTGATGTTGGAAGTTGCTAAAAAAATTGAAAGAGCTTTTGACCGATTAAGGGAGGATGACCCAAGATATCTCTTATATTTTGAATATGGTGATGAGAATGAAAATGAGGAGAGTGGAGGTGGGAATAGGAGAGGAAAAGGGAGTGAAAATAAGCATGTTGGGCCTTCTAATTATGATGATTGGAACAATGTCGGATGCTTTGTGAAGTTCCTAAAACTTTTCTATAATGTATCATTGTGGTTTTCAAGATCTCTTTATGCCATATTGAATGCATTTTTTCATGAACTCGTGGCATTGAAAACTAGGTTGGTTTGTTTGTCTAAAAGTGGAGATAGTCTCTTGAGTTCTATGGCAGAGCGCATGAAATGAAATTTGATAAATATTGGGAGAACATTGAAAATCTGAATTTCTTGCTATATGTTGCCATTGTTTTGGATCATTGTTACAAATTAAAATATGTGAAGTTTTGTTTTGGTCAAATATATGATAGCTTAAGGGCTAGAGAGATGAACGAGAGAGTAGAGGCAACTCTTAATTGTTTATTTTACCATTATCATGATCATGAATGTAATTTAAATTCTAATGCTAGACATGAAGCATCAAGTTCAAGTAAACTTCTAATGAAATGGATTTTGATGATAATGAAGATGATACATGGAGATTCTTAGCATCTCAATTTGCAAAACACTTAAAAAATGTAGAAAACAAATTTGAGGTTACAAGGCATTTGTTAGAGAGTTATGAAAAACCAAGCGATTCATTTGACATTTTGATTTGGTGGAAAATGAATTCTTAAAAGTATCCTATACTTTATCAAATAGCAAGGGATGTCTTGGCCATGCCAATTTCTATAGTTTCTTCTAAATTGGCATTCAACACAAGTAGGCATTTACTTGATCCATTTAGGAGTTCACTATCTCCAAAAATGGTGGAGGCTTTAATATGTGGCCAAGATTGGTTACGGTCCAAATCAATCCCAATTGATGTTTAAGAAACTATGCATGAAGTGGAAAAATATGAAAAAAATCACATAAGATAATATTTGTGGTCTTGTGAATAAACCTTATTTCATGATATTATTTATAACATATATAATTTTTTAGGTTACATTCTAATTTGTTTCTTTGATTTAGAATTCTCGGTAATAATGAAACAAGTGTAATTAAGTAATGATGAATGATGTTTTGGTAAGACTTAATCTTTACAAGTGTAATTATTTTTTCTACAATTTAAAATTTCTTTTTCCAAGTAACGTGACAATTTAAAACAAACTTTTCTTGTTTGTTTCTTGACAGTTGAGTCATTGGTAGCATTTTTTCTTCAAACATGAAGTTACAAAGTCCATTAGGCCACCTAGTTTTTGAATGACTACAAGAAATTTTGGATTAGTGATTAATGAACGACTTTTGTGATCATTACTTTTCATTTAAATTTTATCAGTGGATGGCTGAAATTATGTTCAATTTATGACTATTTTTTTTACACATTACTTGTTTTTAAGTCCAAAAGTTAATGATGTTCAATTACAGGTTTAAGTTTTATTAGAACTAGAAGCTTTATTAGAAGCCAATATGGCGTTATTAGTGATGTTCAGTTACAAGTTTAAGTTTTATTAGTGATGTTCAGTTCAGTTTATGGCTGAAATGATGTTCTGCTACAAGTTTAAGCTTTATTAGAAGCTAAGATGGCTTTATTAGTGATGTTTAGTTACAGGTTTAAGCTTTATTAGTGATGTTCAATTCAGTTTATGGCTGAAATGATGTTCAGTTATAAGTTTAAGCTTTATTAGAAGCTAAGATGGATTTATTATTTATTAGTGATTTTCAATTACAGGTTTAAGATTTATTAGAAGGTAAGATGACTTTACTATTATTAATGATGTTCAGTTACAGGTTTAAGCTTTATCAGTGATGTTCAGTTCAATTTATGGATGAAATGATGTTCAACAACTTTAGTTACAAGTTTAAGCTTTTTTAGTAACCATTTTTGGAAAGATTGTGCTAGACTACTATTGTTACTGTAGCTAAATCATTCAGCCCATCACAAAGCTACCATCCATCCAACGTTCTGAATATCAGATTAATTGAACCATCCAAATTTAAGATTGCATCACAACTTCACAAGCCCATTGGTCTTTTGAGTATTTATGAATGCAAAATGGAAAATGCAGCCATAATCATGATGTGTAATGGGCCAAAAATCAAACTTGAACTGAAACTTATAGTTTTGGAATGCATTGGACCAAGTCACATTGAATCCATTGATAAACTGACCTATTAAGCTGATAAACTGACCCAAACCGACCATTCATGTTTGGGTCGGTTTTGTTTAATGGCAGGTCGGTTTCGGTTTGCTTTTTAAGTAACCCAACCAGGTTGGTTCAGTTGAACAAAACCTATTAAGACGACCCTGAAGGGATGAGAGATCCATCCTATGGACGCCCAAAGATTGCGGAATAAGGGGCGAATTTCAAAAATTTTTCTCTCCCTTCAACTGGGAATCGTATTCCCTATTTAGAAAATCATATTTTCAAGGATCAATCTTGAACCATAAACTGAACTAGATCTGAACCAAAAACCTATTTAGAAAATCGTATTCCCTATTTAGAAAATCGTATTCCTGGGCCAAGCCACCTTGTAACACCCAGGGACTGTGGGCAGATGCAAGATTAGCCCATCAGGTATTATCCTCAATGGTCTTACACTTAACCTCTCAGCCCATAATGATCATACACTGCCCGACAAGAGAGGACCTCTCCCTCGGCTACAAGGAACAGTGTTGCACTCTCCACTCATATGGATCCCGGGAATTAAAACCTTTTGCAAACATTTTAGAAACCATATATATACTTTTATATCTTATATAAAATATATTTTGCAAAACAAATCTCAACGGTTGAAATCGGTTGCCGGCAGTCTTGGTTTCCATCAGTGAGAGTGCATCCCCGATCATTACCTTTGTCCGACAAAGGGGCTGATCCTGTCATTATGATCACCCACTTAGATGAATTCTCGGACTGTCCCAACATACCCAGGTTTTGACCCCCACTAAGGATCTCACTGATTGGTACATCAAAGATAGCCCAATCCGACACCTAGTGCAGTATCATAATCGAGTCTAGGGTCGGGTGTAACTTTCCAGTTTTGCCCATCAATCTCCAAGGTCTAGGGCAATATTGGAAATCTGGTCCAGTTCATAAATTCAATTAATCCTACACTGTATGTGCCTAGGGTCTCACCCTGGCAGCTGAGACAGGCCACCCCAACCGACTTGGTGGCACCACAGTGTCAGCCTTGTCAGGATAGGTCTCCCCAGACCGACCCACTGGCTGTGAACATTCTAAACTAACACGAGTCTCATTATGTGTCCAGTTTAAGGGTATTACACAGAAACATACCAAGGGAACATGAATCAAATATGTATCTTTATTCATTTACAATAAACTCATAAAGTACATCATTCTGATTGAAGCTAAGGGCATACAAAAACTGTCTAACAGACCCAACCCAACTCATGAACAACCCTAATGCTTTTGAAGTTGTGGTACATGAACCTCTTTCGCCAGTATCATTCCTAGAGCTTGAACATAGAGCTACTATAGTTATATCATTTAGGGTTGAAGCAAGAGATGGAATAACACTTTGGCTAGCTGGTAAAGAGCCCGATTATCCCCTTGTCCAGACATCAAGACTAACTTTAAAGAAAAAATATTTTAGAAGTAGTTAAAAATGTTAGACAAATTAAAAAATATATAAAAAATTTTAGAAATAGTAATAAGATAACTAGGTTTGCTAAAACTTAATGCCATCAACTATTTGTTGTTAGCCTCTGATTCTTTGAAATGAAACCCACAAAGAAACCACTAAATCCATCATTATAATTTTTTTAAATACACATTAAATTTTAACACAAAAAACAACATCTTACTAGTAACTAGGTTATATAGATCAATAATAGCAAATATTCTTCATTAGAAGGAAAAAAAAAGAAACACTAAACTTTTCTTTTAAAGAAATAATATACCTTAAGACTTCAAAACTTGACATCCCAAGACTTGGATACCTATCTTTCCATCAAAATTCAAAAAAAGCAATTTTTTCTAGATACTGTGACAATAATCAGTCTACCTATCACTCTGATATTTGAAGGGAATTAGTAATAATGATGTAGTCATCATCTTGTTATTTAGATCAATTATCAATACTCTTTTTTCTTAGAGATGGTCTAAGCACTTCAGTGGTAGAGATAGAAAACTTAATTTTTTCATCTTCCAATCAAACCAAGATTATCCAATTCATTGATAAAGCTATGATTAGATATTCCAAAGAGAATAGAAGAATGCATATCTATGGAATTGCTAGTTTATTTTATGTTCTTTAAGGTTTCATGTAAGTGTAAATCTTAAAAAATTTCTCACAGATATCTTTTAGATAAGAATTTAGCTTTAAGAAGAAAATCTTCATACTTGTTTACTAGTCTTTCTAATTTCATAACATTAAAATTTGGTTTGTCCACGTAGAATATTATACAATTGTACACCAGGAAACCAATAGGAGGCTTTTGTGAGGAGGTTCCTCCAAATCTTGTTCATCACAAATATCTTGCTTTCTTTTACTTTTTCTTAGAGAGTTTTAAAACATGCATTCCTATAGGGTGCAGACAATATTATTATTTGCTTTTTGATTATGAACACAACAATGTTATAAACAAGAAAAAAAAGGAATGCAAGTTGATATCAAAGATGAGACAATATTAACCAATTTGACCTTGGAAAATGCTACTAATTGAAACCTTATGTGAAATCTGTGGCCAATACAAGTATGTTACATTAAGCTGCTACAACAAGATATCTAGAAGGATGTTAAGTAGCAACTAACATACAAAAGTTTATCTCCAGAATCATGAATGAGAGTTGGGTTTTGTGTAAATGAGTGTAGGTCAATTGTCACGCAAAAGTTTATAGATACAAAATCCAACTTGTTTAATTTGTTGTAGTGATCGCAAGTATATCAATAACATAGTAGAAAAGAAAGGCTTGTATAAGACTTGTTGGCCTAAATTAAAATAAACAAATAACATCTCAATAACTTAAAAACACAAATATGAAAAACAACTGACTATGAAAAATACACAAATAGCAAAAGAATCCTAAAGAGGGGATCTAATCCTGGGCCTCACCATCTCAATAACTTAAAAATTAAAACAAGTATGAATATTTAGGGGTAGACGTGTAATGCCTATCAACTCCTTAAAACCAATATTTGTTATCCCCTATTTTTTGTTAGGAGATCATCATCACTACATGAATCTTGTTTTTCCATCCATTTGTGGCTAACTTACTATTAGACATGCTAATAAAGTCACTCACCTCTTCAAATAACTGATACTTAAAGAGGTAGGGAGAAGCGGATGAGACAACAGTCAAAACACTGGTCCACCACCCACTGGGGCTGAACTACTAGCGCTACTGCTTGCAAGTCATGGGGAATTAAGTGAGGGAAGGAGAAATGGAGAATGTGAATAGAGGAGAGTCTCGACTCTAGATTTTGGAAGTCGGAATTGCTATTGCTACTTGCAATTTCAAATTCGTCGGACAGTGCTTGCTGAGTTTAGAGGGTTGATTCATATTTCAAATTTGCTGATTTGGCCATTTAGGAGTTTCATTATCATTGTCAAAGAGGAAGAAAGGGATTATGGGAAGGAAAGGGTTTTGCCACTTTTTGGGTTTTGGCTTTTGGAATTTAGATTGAATTGGGGGAAATGTCGACGTCTGGAAACTAAAAGACAAAAGTCCAAAATCTAAGACTAAGAGTCATGTGCCAAGCCATCACTCATCACCTATAACATTTAAAGGGTAATGATGTAATTTACCATTGGGTGAGGCTGGTTTAGGGATTTATATGTAGACCCCATCCCTAGTTCAAGGTAAAAAAATCCTTGAACCTGACCCATCCCCATTTAAGGTCGAGGAAAATCCACCCCGTTCTGGGCACATTGGATCGGGGCCTCAATTTAGTGGGGAAAAGTGTCATCCCTAGTTTTAAATTGTTGCCATTTATGGAGAAGACAAATAATTATTGTCGTTGTTGGGGAGGAAAACAAGTTAAAATCAATAATTTTAGGAAATCAATTGAACCATGACCCAAACTTATTTCCAACTCAGTTGTACCCTATAAATTGGATTGCATAGAGAACTGCTTAATACCAGATGACCCATCAGTTTAACCAAAAAATCGATGAATTGATCTTAGTTTCTTAAAACAACTCGAGTCTTAAATATATCAAATTTTCAAAATGCAAGTAATAAGATTTGAACTAGACCTGTTCATAGACCGGGAAGCCCGACAG
Source organism: Nelumbo nucifera (assembly GCF_055504915.1). Lineage (NCBI taxonomy): Eukaryota > Viridiplantae > Streptophyta > Magnoliopsida > Proteales > Nelumbonaceae > Nelumbo > Nelumbo nucifera. The sequence goes on from NC_142652.1 coordinate 47,067,302, forward strand.
GCTATCCCAGCTCTACCTGTTATTAAGTCGAGCTTGGTCATAATTTTAGGCCTGTAGATTGGGCCCAACTTTTTTTTGGGTCGAGCGGCCTAGGCCTGAGCTCGACTTGATACTATATACTAAATGATAAAAATAAAATATATATATATATATATATATGTATATATATAATATTTTTTTCTTTGTTCTTCTTCTCTTTTTTCCAAGTAATAGTGAGATGTTTATTATTTTTGAGTTTTGAAGGTTTTTAATATAAGTAAAACACTTTTTTATTGAATAAAAAAGAAAAAAAATTCTATTTTCAAATTTCTGGTTGGGCTCGGGCCCGGGCTTGGGCCCGAGTGTATTCTTTTGATACATATACAAAGCCCAGCCCGACCTGACCAATGAACAGGTCTAATTTAAACCCATGACCTTCATTCATGTATATTGACTTTTTACCATTAATCCCCTTCATTGTTTACGTTCACTTATAAATATTTAATGCATGTACTACTTTAATAAATATGTATTTTAAAGAAGATGGAAGTTATGAGGTTTGATCCCTAGTCAATTGCGCTAAAACTTAAAGAACTAACCATCTATCCACCACATTTAGGTGCAATAATACCTTCGCTTTATAGTTAAACCTCTAATCCATGAACCTCTCCCTTTTTTGGTTATATGTTCAATTCAATTCTTTGAACACTCATTTTGTTTTTAAAACAAATGTCGCAATCACACTCACTTTTGTATGTTGTGGTGGTAGAATAGTGGACTACATAGGATAATGATTTGGCCAAGGAATTGCCTGCATTTAATCCTAATACAACATGCTTGAGATTGTTGGGTCTTGAGAAGCTTAAATGAAAATAGGGAAGAACTTTTAAGTTTTAAAAGTTTTAAAGAAAAGAGTAAAATGGTCTTAAAAATAATGAAAAAGATAGTTATAAAGTTTTAAGTAGAGGTGTAAATGGATTGAATTTGAATCGAATTAGGCAATATCCGAATTCGAATCCGATTAGAAAATTCATTATCCAAATTTGGTTTGGATTCAACCAATTAACTATTTTAGGTAATTAATAAATATATAAAATAAATATTTTATTTATATAATTTAACTATTATATATATATATATATGTTATATAAAATATTTAAATATTTTATATATCATATAAAAGAATTAAATAATCGACCGAATTCAGATATTTATCGAGTCGAATCAGGTTAGATCCGAATTCAAATACGATTAACTATTCGGTATGGATAAGGTATCCGAATTTGATCGATTATATATTTAAATTATCCAAATTCGATTTGATTATGTTGAATCTCGAATTTGAAATTAGATTTTTGAATACCATTGACACCCCTAGTTTTAATATGCAATTTACTAATATACATCTTGCCATGATTTTCCATGCAAAATGACATTCTAAGGGCTTGTTCATTTGCTCTAAAACCTGACATCTGCAAGTATAATAATTACATTAAGAAGTATATTGGCATTGATGAACTTTTCTTTTCTCTAAACTCTGAATGCAGAGAATATTGTTCTGAATTTTGAAAATTATCAATTATCTATTTTGACCCCATATATGAGAGTTTTTATTTATCTTTTTTAGAGTATGGTTGAAAAATAAAAAATTGTATGATTGAACTTAAAAAAATAAGAGATAAAAAATCGGACAACCATTTTTCTCTTAAAATTTAAAGATTTCTATTAAGATATAAAATTTAAAAAGGAACGAACAGGCACCAACTTCTAACTCAATAATCTCAAACACATGTTTCACTTTCGTCGCTGGTTTTGGCGTTTATTCTTGAAAATGCAATTGTTACCTACCTATCAAAAACCAAAGCCGCACATAATTAAGATGCTAGACACCCTACACACCTTGCTATTAACTATTACCTATTAGCTAGGAAGAGATAGGTAAGCACATGCGAAGCACGAAGTAGTTGGAATATGTGGAGAGGGAGGGGGAAGGGCTGTTGAACAGTTGGAGTTGGAAGTTGTAAGTGTTGAACGCACGATGACGGCTGCGACAACCACCGCTACTCTCACGTGCGAACCCAATCTCCCACTCTCAACGACCAAACCGTGGTGGAAGGTAGAGAACCAAACGCTCAGATCTCCCCACGACACACCCTCCCTTCAACCCATCCTCCTTCCTTTCGTGGCATTTCCTCTCACCGCACACACACACACACTTTCTCTCATTCTCTATTAAACCCGTCTCTTCTTCTACCTCTTTACCCAGTTCAATCCCTCAATTTCCGGTCCCCCGCTCTCTCTCTCTCTGTCTCGAACCTCTTGCACGCGTCACCATGGTTGCAGGGGCCGAGATAGTGCAGAATGGCTCGCACTCGCAGATCAAAGTCCTTCCATGCAGCATGTGCGAGGAGGATCCTTTGAACTGGGCCAAGGTGGCCAAGGAGCTCCAAGGTTCGCACTATGAAGAAGTGAAGTGCATGATCGATCGATTCAGTCGAACCAACTCAGTCAACTTGCAAGGTCAGAACCTCCAAGTCGCAGACGTCGTCGCCGTCGCTCGTCGCCAAGCCGACGTCGAAGTCCGACTCGACGCCGACACTGCCAAGTTCCGGGTGCAAGAGAGCGCTGCCTGGGTCTCGGCTCAGTCCTGCAAAGGTACCGACACTTATGGCGTCACAACCGGTTTCGGCGCCACCTCGCACCGCCGGACGAACCAAGGGGTTGATCTTCAGCGGGAGCTTATCAGATTCTTAAACGCCGGCGTCATTGCCGGAGACGGAAATGAGCTCCCCGGCGATGTTGCCCGAGCAGCCATGCTTGTACGTACCAACACTCTTCTTCAAGGCTACTCGGGCATCAGATGGGACATACTTAGTACCGTCAAGGACCTCCTCAACGCTGGCCTGACACCGTTACTCCCCCTCCGCGGCACAATCACAGCCTCCGGCGACCTCGTCCCGTTGTCCTACATTGCAGGAGTAATCACCGGGCGTCCCAACTCCAAGGTCCGTACATGCACAGGCGAGCTGATCTCCGGAGCGGAAGCTCTCCGGCGCGTGGGAGTGGAGAAGCCATTCGAGTTACAACCAAAGGAGGGGTTAGCCATAGTCAACGGAACCGCAGTGGGAGCAGCGCTGGGGGCTATCGTGTGTTACGACGCTAACGTCCTGGCGGTGGCGTCTGAGATCGCATCGGCGATGTTCTGCGAAGTGATGCTGGGGAAGCCGGAGTTCACGGATCCGTTGACTCACCGGCTGAAGCACCATCCGGGTCAGATGGAGGCGGCGGCAATGATGGAGTACGTTCTCGCCGGAAGCGGCTTAGTTAAGAATGCGGCAAAGCTTCACGAATACAATCCCTTGCAGAAGCCGAAACAAGACCGATATGCTCTTCGTACTTCTCCCCAGTGGCTGGGCCCACAGGTATGTTCACTCTATACTTAATCTCTCGATCGGACGGTTGAAAGAGGTCGGCTGTCGATCGATACATGCACATGGTGCACGGATGTGTAGGTTGTAGAAACGTTTTCGAGCCGCCGTTGACCCGGACGGTCGGACCGTTCGGCCCGAGAACCGTCCAGGCAATCGGTTCTATTTTACCCAAAACCCGAAATCTGGTCAAAAATCATTGAAAAAGTCAATAAACCGTTGACTTGGGTGGTCAAACCGTTGATCTTTCAACGGTTTTGGACCATTTTTTTAATTACTTTTAATTTTGCTGTTAGAATAGGTCATCTGTTCGAACTGGACGATCAGACCATTGACCCTGAAATCGGTGTTCAAAATGGTTCCGTTTCCGAGTCATTTTTAAAAATGTTGGGTTGTAGTTATATCAGATAATCATACGACGAACGTGACCATAAATGAAAGAGGGGCCCGCTTAAGATTATGGAAAGCTGGAGAAATCAATATTTTAAAAACTAACCCGGAACCAGATTTTGAACAAATACCATGTTTGAGGTAAAATAGAATCAGATGCTTAGACGATTTTCGGTCCGAATGATCTGACTATCTGGATCAACAGCGGTTCGAAAACATTGGGCGAGATGCTTAAGGTTAATACATATTTATTACATTAATACATACTATCAAAGTCAATCTATTTAATTAAACTTGAAAAGTTATATAATAAATAGGAGCTAAAATTCGGATAATTTGCTCGTGGCTAATCAAATCAATTGCACTTATTATCCATGTGGTGGCAGTTGAATAATTGACTTATTATCCATAATTATAATTTCTTAAACAAATTAAAATTCTTTTAAAAAACAAAAATTAGTAAAAGAAATGAAAATATTAGATAGAAAATAATAAAAAACGTTTATAAAAGTAAAAATTGTAAAAGATAAAAAAGAATAACAAAAAAAACTTCACTCCTCTCTAGATTTGTAGCATGATGAAAATTGTTATATTTTTTTAGTATTAATCACTACTTGACACCCCTTACGGGTCATTACTCTTTTAGCTAAACAATACAACATTACATTAATATCTCTTTTCTTTGATAATAGTGGGGATTCAAAGTCCCACCATCGATGCGACAATTTATCTACCGCACCTAATGTTTTTGAACCGTTGTTGATTTAGATGATTGGACTATTTAACCTAGGAATCGTTCAAGTAACTAGTTTTGTTTTACTCCAAACCCAGTTCCAGGCCAAAAATCGTTGAACTGGTTAATTTATTGAGTTAAGTGGTCGAACCACTGACTCGTTTGACCCATTCAATGGTTTATGGTCATTTTTTATTTTAATTTATTTAATTTTTTGTTAAAATGGGCTATCTATTCGAACCATTGACCCAAAAACCAATGGCCAAATCAATTCTAGTTCTAAGTCGATTTCAGCTGATAATGAAAATTGTTATATGAGCTCATGGATTAGAGTTGTCCAAGAATTTGGAAAGTCCAATATGATTTCAAATCCAATCTCTTTACGAGTTACAACCCTAAATTGAGTGTTAGATATTGATAATTGAATTGGACTTAGATACTAAGGTGACTCCTATCCAAATCAGCCCTAACTAGGGGTGGATTTGAGCCGAGCCAAGCCGAATACTTGGCTATTCGGGCTCGACTCGCTGAAATTGTATTAGGCTCGAGCTCGATTCGAGCTAGAGACTTGAGCTCAAGCTCGACTCGGTTCAAAGCTCGCAAGTATGAGCTCGACTACAAGCCAAGTTTTTTTTTTAAAACAATAAAAATTATAAATATAAAAATATTTTTTATTTAACATACAAAAAATTAAGAATTATAAAAATTATTTATTATTATACATATAAAAATAAATATACACATATAAAAATGTTTTTATTTTACATACAAAAATAAGAATTATAAAAATTATTTTCTATTATACATAAAAATAAAAATATTATATATAAGATATTATTATATAAATAATAAAAATTATTATTATATATATACATATATATTTATATGTATATGTATGCATATAATAAAAAATATTTATTTATTATAGTAGGCTCGATTAGGTTCGCGAGCCTCACGAGCCGAGCTTCACTGTGCTCGAGCTCAGCTCGATTAGCAAATAAGCCTATATATCAGGCTCGAACTCGGCTCGAAGCTTGGTTTAAACCGAGCTAAGCCGAACTCAAATAGCTCGTGAGAAGCTCAGTTTGTGGCCGCCCCTAGACCAAACCCTAGGTTTAGAGCATGGTTTTGAAAATTAGACCGAAAATGGAACCACTTTAACCATTGATTCTTGGGTCAAATGGTTCGACCATCTGATCAGAACCTTGGTCGGATGGTTTTGGGGTCTAAAGCTGAATCCGGAGCCATGCCCCTTCTCAAGTCAAATGGTCCGACCATCCATTCCGGTCCGACTTTCCAAAGCATGGTTTAGAGTTTGTAACAAGAGATATAGTGGGTCAGACTCAGAGGTAATCGATGGGACAAGCCGGGCAAGGAAAGGTCAATCTGTTTGCAACGGGTTGGTGGGTAGGGTAGAGTCAAATATTGTGAACCAAAGTAACGTTGATTACGTTGGATGCAGATCGAGGTGATTAGAGTGGCCACCCACATGATTCAACGTGAAATAAACTCAGTGAATGACAACCCGGTTATTGATGTGGCCCGAGACAAAGCCCTCCACGGTGGCAACTTCCAGGGGACCCCAGTCGGTGTAGCGATGGACAATCTACGTCTAGCCGTGGCGGCGATCGGAAAGCTGATGTTCGCGCAATTCTCTGAGCTAGTGAACGACTACTACAACGGAGGCCTGCCTTCCAACCTCAGCGGCGGACCCGACCCCAGCCTGGACTACGGATTCAAGGGTGCTGAGATTGCCATGGCATCATACACGTCAGAGCTTCAGTATTTGGCAAACCCAGTCACAACCCATGTACAGAGTGCCGAGCAACACAACCAGGATGTTAACTCTCTCGGCTTGGTATCCGCCCGGAAGTCGGCGGAGGCTATCCACATCCTCAAGTTGATGACTGCAACCTACCTGGCCGCGCTCTGCCAAGCCATTGATCTCCGCCATCTTGAGGAGAATCTCCGCCAGACCGTCAAATCCGTTGTTGCACAGGTGTGTATTCTAGTCAGCCACTGACATAGCTACACTAACAGTTATTTTTTATTTGACTTTTCTTTTTTAAGAGTATATACAATTTAATTCATTAAAATATGGGCCGCTGTTTCTGGGGTTCAACAACCTTGGGCCTAGTTTTTCTTTTTTTGTTCAGGTCCAGCATAGGCCCACAAATTTATGGCCGCGCCTGGGCCTAATACTCCAGGCCCAACCTGGCCCATGTTATAAAATATTTATATATGATTTTTTATGTTGCATTATATAGTCTTATATATATAATCTGTGATATGATATGCATAATTCATATTTTATATATTTGATGTATTTATAGATAAAAACACGGGCCCGCAGCTTACTGTTTCAAGGCCTAAAACCCACACTGGGCTGGTCTGGGGCCCAGGCTATAGCCTTAACCAAAGGTACAAAGCCTGGCCTATGATCACCCCTGGCTTTTTCTAAATCAATTGGGTTGGTCCAAAGTTCAAAATATTGTTATAGCCGATATGCATTGTATCGAGGCCTTCTCTATGAGACCAAATCAGTCCCCCCACAACATCCCATAGCACATTTTCACCGTGTATTGAAAACATCTCTCAATGATAACCTCAGAAATGATGATGTCATCATTAGGAGATGCTCTCAATATACAACAGAAACGTGTTGTGGGGAGCAATCTTGTGGGGGGCTGATTTGAACTCCTCCTCTATATGCCTCTATAGGGGATGTATCGGGTCAGGCCATGGTTTAGAGGATAGTCAGGACTTAAACCAACCCTTTTGAATCGGTTTTGAAAAAAAATAAATAAAACACAAAAAAAGCACTGATACAAGCTGATACACCTTTAACGGCGTATCGGCCTGTATTGATATTTAGAACCTTGGGTTGGTCTAATGAGTAAGATATGGAAAAATCTATGTTGTCGAGAAGAGAATTCTAAAAGAGTTTTGGCCAATCAACACCACCATACTGCCTGATTAGTTACCAATTCCTGGTTGATTGGTTGCAAGCTTTTCTACTATCATGTCTTTTTGGTATCATAGTTGAAATCTTGCAATTTTTCAATTTTTTTTTTCCTTTTTGTGGCAAGGTCCATACCCAGTCTGGATCTCTTAGTGGCAAATCCTTCCCAAATTCCCTACCCATAAAACACCACCCCTGTGTATTGAGAATAATCTGATATTCCCAACAATGTCGTGTGTGTAAAATTGTGGGAACAGCTTGTGGGTATCAGATCCAAGCGCGTCCCATGCAAAACACTCACAAAATTGTGGTATGATTTTTTTGAGAAAAAAAGTGCAGCCGCTCAATTCAATTAATTTCTCATGTACCATACCAAACGCCAACTAATTGGGCTTATATTATTATATGTATCTTAGCAACTAAAACTCATTGATATTCCATGGCACAGGTAGCAAAGAAGACCCTAAGCACAGGACCCAACGGTGAGCCGCTCCCTGGCCGATTTGTTGAGAAAGACCTGCTCCAAGTAGTGGAGAGCGAACCAGTATTTGCCTATGTGGACGACCCTTGCCGTGTCGACTACCCTCTCATGCAGAAGCTCCGGCATGTCCTCGTTGAACACTCACTACAGAGCTCGCATACAGAGGCGGAGCTGTCGCCCAAATCTGGTGTCTTCGGACGGATAAAGATGTTCGAATCCGAGCTCAAAGCGCAGCTCAATGCCCAAGTTAAAATTGCGCGTGCCAAATATGATAACGGAACCCCACAGGTTCCCAACAGGATCGCCGATTGCCGGTCGTATCCGGTCTACAAGTTTGTCCGTACAGAGCTTGGTACTCAGCTGCTTAGTGGCACCAGAAAAGTGTCTCCTGGGGAACAAATCGAGGCCGTCCATGCGGCTATCTGCGATGGCAAACTGGTTGCTCCATTGATGGAGTGCTTGAATGGATGGCCCCAGAGGCCTGGGCCATTTTAATTTGCTTTACTTTGGTGTTGCCTTCTTGTGTTTTACTTTTTCTTTCTCCTCCTCTACGGTTTGTAGGAAGAGGCGATTCCAAATAAATTATAGATGTTGCAAAAAGGAATAGATGTGTGAAAATATAAGCCTTTTCAAGTTGCTTTAATGATTTTGCTCATAACTCAAATGGCCAGCTACACATTTTGTACAGAGAGGAGGAACCTATGTGGAAGACCAGATTGGATTATTCATTCTTGCCACGTGGCAGCATCTTATGTTTGTTTAATTGTTTAAGAAAATTATTTAATTTGTTGTTGTATACAATATAGCAAGTGTTTTGAGGGTGCAATTCGTGTCCTGCCTATGGGCTACCCAACTGGGACCAAACCCAATTTAATGCGGTTCAATATTTTCAACCCATTATTGACCCGACCTGTCGGACCAATGGCCTGTTCACAATAAAAATTTGGGTCAACTTCCAACTTGGGATGGCAATTTTTACCTACTATTGTACCTATCCAGCTACCCTTATTGATGGAAGGCATTAACCCGTACAGATATGGGTATAGCACGGAATTAGGTTCAACTCAATCCTCCCCAACCCGCATATGATGGAAAAAATATAAATTTTATGTATTAGGTGTTGAATTTAATAATATTTTGAATTTTATATAAAGGATTGATAGTTTATTTGTTTTTATATGTCTTACTTAAATAATTGAAAATTTTGTTGTTTGTTTGTTTTATTTTATTTATTTATTACTTATATATAACAAAAAATAATAGGAACCCAATCCACCCTACCCTTGAATGCAGGGAGGGCAGGGTTGGGGTCTAGAATTTACAAAAACCCACCCCGTTGTCATCCCTACTTCCACCCCCCTATTTTACAAAACTAGTTGACCATTGACCACCTAACCCATTCAGTGGGTTACTGGGTTTATATCTTGTGCTTAATGTGTGATCAATGGGCTTATATTTTATTGGGCAAAATTTGAACCCTATGATGTAGGGCAGAGTGATAGGGACCTGGGGGAGCCATGGCCCCCCTATTTCCCAAAAATCCCCATTAATATTTCCCCTCTCCCACCCCACCCCAATGGTTGCCCTCCCTACTAATGGCCCATCCATGTCTATTCTCCCCTCTCTCCTCTCCATTTTAGTTTTTGGCCCCTCCAAAAAAACTTTTGACGCTTCGAACATCCAAAAGTCACCAATGAGTTAGATTGCTTGGCACATACCTTGGACATGGATGATCCCTAAAACCACAATGGAGATTTAGAGCCCCCAAGGTGATCTCCTAGGGTGAGGACTCTGATGATCAAGACAAATGAGTCTGAAGAGAGAAAAGGGAGTGAGTACAAGGTGTGTGAGGTGAGTATATTCGAATTGACCTTTGAGAGATGTGACTGAGTCATCAGATTGGATTAGATATATCAGATTGGATTTGGATATACCTTGATTCGAATGTGATCCATTTGCATCTCCAGGTTATCTTACAGCTAGAGCATGGGTTAATTTCTTCTAAAGATGAGTGGTCTTCAGTTGATCCACAAGCATCTTCTTTCCCAAGGCTAATGCACATACTTGGGTGGTAGGATTGAGGGTTCTTGATGGTTTGGAGTATCCTACAACTAGAGCATGGGTTAATTCCTCGGCTGGCTACTTTATGGTATGAGATTGGAAGCTTCAGTTTATTTTTGTGGCATGTTAAGGATAGATTTAGGATAAAAGAAAATTTTGGATTATTGGGGTGTTGATTCCCTACAAATGTTGCTTGAATGGCTTGGGTGGTGATTATATTGTTTCTTCTTGATGGCCTCCCATTCCGCCCTGGATGTAATGGTTGAGGTTGCAGTAGTGGAAGCCTTCTCTATTGTTGGCATGGCGCTTACTCCAAGTGTGTTTTCTTCCTTGTAAATATGGAGGGCCAAAACTTGCTTTTTTGTGTACCTTGATCACGGCCATCATTAGGATCATGCAAGGTGAATGCTTGTCCTGGATGAATAGACTGTTGATGTGTGGTATAAAGGTCACTTTTGCTTGTATCAAGAAATATATTCAATGGCTCACACCAAGGCAACCTAAAAATCGTCTAGGGATATAGCAGACAAGTTAATCTTCCCCTTCTAGGGCCCGACTTGGAGGTCTACTACATGGGCTGTGCCTTCTATCACAGTGGCACTAAAGTTGACAACTTTGAACCACCTCGATTCCTTGGAGATGGTCAATTTAAGTTGCATTGCTTCAACAAGTAACATTAAGTTATGTGTGGCCCTTGTGTCTAGTAGGGCCTAAGTAGCTTCTTGTTGAGGGTGATTTTCACATATTTCAAACTTTTATGAGTTTTGTTGGGCCTTTAGGTGTGGCCTCTTCCTTTACCATAGTGTTGAGAAGTTGCAAGATGCCCATTCTTGGTGCCTATGTGGGTTTCTCCTTATTGCTTTCATCACTAAGTTTGCTAGTAAGGGCATTGATTTTATTCCTTGTGGGACAACCACTTGCCCAATGAATTTCATTATAAACGAAGCAAGGTGAATGAGGAATTGTGGATCTCCTAGTGTACTTGTAGTTTTGGGAGTTATAGGATCCTTATGGCTTCTTTCCTTCTTAGTGATTGTCAAACTTGTTGGGCCAGGGCAGTTTTCTTGAGTGGATTTGGTTGTCAATCACACACACTCAAGAGTGGTATGTGGTCTGGTTGGCTTGTGGTCTTCTACATTAGGATTCCATAGATCAACAAATTGCTCGATGCCACAACCATGGTTGTTGCGTGGTCCTTTACCCTTCACCATTATAATTCAACCTCAGCCTAGGGATGGAGACCGTTCATGAAGTTGAATAAGAGAGATCCTTGTTAGACATGTCAGTGATCTCTCGGGGCTAAAAATTTTATGACATACTCATGTAATGAGTCTATATGTCTAAGGCTCTTCATCTTCCTTCGAGCAAGGCACTCAACATTTTCAAGGTAAAATTGTCACTTAATCTCATGTTTAAAATCAACCTAGGTGTTGAGGGTGTGTGTACCATGCTCAATGAGAGTACTAATGGTTTGTACTAAGTGTGCAACTATTTCCATTGAGCTAAAAATGATAAACAAATGCTAGATGAGATAAAGCATGAATGAAAGCATTGGGTAGCTATTAATTAGAGGTGTAAAGTGGGCTATGCCGAGCTCGCACGGCACGGCCCGTGGGCAGAGTGCGGGTTGTGCCATGCTGGCCCATAGGACATCACGGGTCGTGCTGCCCTCCCCGATGAAAATTTTGGGGGTCAACCCAACACGGCCCACGACCCGGGTCCATGTGGGCCCATGCCATGCCACGGGTTGGGCTGGCCCTTGCGCCGAGCCTTGGGCCAGGTCGGGCCGTGTATTAGGCCAAAGCTATTTATTTAAAAAAATTGACAAAAAACTTAAAATTTTAATTTTATATGAATTTTGTGTATAAAATTGCTTATATATGAAATAATTAAATAAATTAGTATAATAAAATTAAAAAATATTTATTTTATTAATATATTATATACTATATATTATTATATAATTATAATATATATAATGTATATAAATATATAGTATATATATATGGGTCGTGCTGGGCTAGGCGGCATGGCCCGCTCGATCGTGCCATGTCGTGCCGGCCCATGGACCTAAAATTCCAAGCCCAGCACGGCATGTAGATCGTGTCAGGCCTAGCACGGCCCATAGACCATCATGCCAGACTGTACCGGGCCGGTCCAAGTTCATATCGGGCCACGGGCGGCACGGCCCAATTTACACCTCTACTATTAATCATGATGAATCTCTCCAAAATGATATTAACTACCATGAGTTAGAAGAAAGAAGAAGAAGAATATCATTCAAATCCAAAGAAGTTCATATTGTGTGGTCAAAGACCAATCTCAATTAACATGAACCTTAGAGACTAATAGTTACATTAAGCTTGGTTTTTAGGTGTTCCTAGGCTTTAAGTTTGTTTAATCTTGCTTTGAAAACCTAAGGCAATAATATCTATTCATTTAGAAAAAAAGCATGCAAGGTTCTATAAGGTTCTAAATAGTTAGGAGTTGATTAATTACTATTAATGAGTCACCTACCCTTGACAATCGAGGCATGAAGTATATATTTCACTATTTATGAGTCCTTATGATGAGTCGACTACCTTTGACATCTGAGGCATAAAATGCATTGTCATTGTTCATGAGTTGACTACAACATTCTGATAGTCCATTACCTTTGACGATAACCAAGAGTTGGCATAAGTTGTTAGTCAATTAATATGAGGGGCTCATCAACTATCAATGAAAATAGATTCCCTCCTGTGAGTAATAGTCAATCAATAGAAGTCATCAATCCACTACTTGTAGTCATAAATGATTGTTTGAAGGTTCAAAGACTAGTTTCTTCTTTTAGTAAGCCTTTTATTCATTGAGAAATTGTTCTGAAGATTAGTGTGATCCTCTCCAATGTCTCTCTAATGGTCACTTAGTCTCAACATCTATAAAATGATGCTTAAGAACTGAGATTAGACAAGAACTACAAAAGAGAAACATCTACCATATTAAGAGCATTTTCTATGAGCAAGAATCTTAACAGAAGTATAGTTCTCTGAGCTTAAAACAATTATGTAAGATAAACTGATTAGGAAGTCTGGTTTATAGGTATGGGTGAGCAAACAATTTGGTCAATCCGATTAACCAAATTTCCAAACCTAAAAATCAGAACCAAAACTAAAATTCTATAAAATCAAAACAACCAAACTAAAGTAACCAAAAACTGAAATAATTAAACTGGAAACACCCAAACCAAAACTTTTGATTCAGTTTTTTTTTTATTTTTTTTTATTTTAACCGAACAATGCTTACCCCTACATATATGTTTCTCATAGAGATTTGAGAACTCTTCATGTGTTAAGCTTGTTATTATGTTGTATCATCTTGCTATAAATATTAGTTCGATATGGATATGCTTATATCTTCCCAAATAAAGACTTTTACTTGTATTTGTACTTATAGTGCCTTATCATTTGTATCTGAGGTGTTCCAAGTGTTGAACAACAATGTTGGTAGGAATAACATCAAGAAAGTCTATCTAGCTTTAACATATACTTGGAAGTCCTAGGTTGTAAATGTTTGATTGTCACTTGAGAAGCTCAATTGATTTGAGTTAGTGAAAATCTCAAGAGGGTAACATAGGCCAATTTTGGCCAAACCTCTATAAAAATTCTTTGTGTGCTTTACATTTTCAGCAATCTTTATTTTCTTTTTTATTATTATTTGGTTGATTGTATTTAATTCCATTACATCCCCTAGAACATACAATCTTCACACTTATTATTATTGCATTCAATTCTTATAACAGGCTTTAGGCAAGAAAAAGGGAAAAAGCTTTTAAACTCTCAATTCACCCCCAATGGATTTGCTACCTGGGGCAACATTAGCAACACCTACACCACCACCACATTGCAATATCAATTAAATACATAGCGGACGTACTTAATATCATCATTGATGCCTATGGCAGAGAAATATTTTGAGTTACCATAAGAAGTTGTTAAGCTCCCAAGAATCTTAAGCACTCGAGTATAATGTTGGTTGTTACATCTCAAGCACCCAAGTATAATGTTGGTTGGATTCTAGTGGAAGTTGACATGACTAGTTTCATGGCTTTCCATTCCCTTTTCATCTCATCCAATTAAGCATGGAATTCATCCATGATGCCAAATGATAGTTTAGGACGATCCAACATCTAAATGTTACAAGGCTTCATAGATCTACCTAAGAGCTTCATCTAAGCGGCCTTCCAACTCCAAAACTGAATTTACAACAGTCTTTAAGTTGAGTTAGAGTTCTTCAACCCAATCATGTGTCTCACCCATTGTTACTTTGCAATATAGCATTCAGGTGTCAGTGTTTGCAAGCTTGTTGATGGATTTCTCACACTTGCTTGTTTTGAGTGTTCAAACCTTTAGGGCTTTGTCTTTGCTAATATCATCTTTGGGTGCATCGCCACTTCGTGGGTTTGGGAGAGGCCTTGTTGTATCTCTTCCACAATGTCCTAGTTGCTCTTCATTATGTTACTACCATTGAGGGTTAATCAAGTGGATCAAAGTGTGTTGATGAGCTCCTGTTTTGATACATTCATGGCTCTAGTTCATGAGGCCTTATGCAAAATGTGTCAAGTAAGCATACAAAAAAAAAAAAGAAATACACACAAGAAAAAGCAATAATTATGGAACATGAATTAATAAAAAGACACTTTGTATTGCATTGATATGTTAAGTATAAACACACAATTAATGTGTCAGGAGTTCCTTGTGCTTAAACTTTACACCTTAATTCCCTTTTGACTACTTACATATTGATCCTATGTGTTTTGGTGATAGTAATGTCATTGAGCGTACTAATGAAGGTGTTAAGTGTGCACTGTGTAGTTATTCTAAGTTAATCCTATTGAGATAAAATGTTTAACAAATCACTTTAAGGAATCAAAGCTTAATGAATGCATTAGGAAGTTAACTTGTAAATCTCAAAATAAGAATGCTACAAAGATCTAAAAGGAAAGAGAATTAAGTTCCATTGTTGTATAGTGTATTAGGTTTTTAGGACTTAATGTAAATCATTTATATGTGATGTACTCTATAGGTTTAAACTTGACCTAACTCGATTGACCTAAGTATAGAGACCAATGGCTACTAGTAGGTTTGGTTTTTAGGTGTTTTCAAACACATTTCTGGACTTGATAATTGAAAATCTAAGTTTGGAATCCTAAAAAATGATGACTAGACCTTTGGAATAAATATATTAATGTCTTTAAGTTTATGAATAATGAGTATTTAACTATCCATAAACCCATAGTTAACTACTTGTGACAATCAAGACCAATATTAATGGGATGCTACTCGGTAGTCAACTATAAAAAATCAATAGTCAGTTATGTGTCACAACCGAGATTTGACATAAACTAGTAGTTGACTATTAGGAGGAAGTAGTCAAGTGGTAGTTGACTATTTAGTCATGATAATCAACTACTTAAAGAAAATTTGGCCATTTGAAAGCATAACAACTATTTCCTCTTATAGTAAGCATTCATTCTTGTCGGGAACTTACTCTAAACATTTCCAAGTACAGTTTAATCTTTACCCAATGGATATATAATGATCATGTGCTCTTAACCACTATAAATTAGTGGTTTTGGATTGAAAAACTCAATGAACTCTAATCAATGAAAATTTGCTAAGATAAAGAAAACATTGTGAGCAAGAGTTCTTAGTGAAGAAGAGATCTCTAAGCTTTATTAGAGCATATAGTGAGAAAAACTAAGTAGTTTTGGGCTTAGTTATTCCCCACTAAGATTTTTTGAATCTCTTCAAGTGTTTGAGCCTATAGTTCTGTGCATACTTCTACATTTAATATAAACTTGTTTGTATTTGTTATTATCATCATGTTAAAAGCAATTTGCTATATTTATTCTTTACATTGCTATATCTATTTCATTTATGTGTTCAAATGTAAACATCGTTGTAGGCTTGATTAGCACCTAGAAGTCCTACTGGTTGTTAGATTTTGCTAGCACCTAGAAGTCTAACTATTTAGTGGAAATTCTCAAGAAATTGCTTGAAGATAAAATGTAGGGTGGGGTTTGGTCGAACCTCTATAAACCCTTGTGTGCTTTACATTTCTATAATTGTTTGCTTTACTTTTTATTTTACTTGTTTGTTTATTCTGTTATTTACATCGTATTAAATAACACACACACATACACAATATTCTATTCCATCAAAGTTGCATTCATTCATTTAGATGGTTTTAGTTTGGGGAGAAAATCTTTCAGTACCTAATTCACCCCCGTCTTGGGTTAGGCTATTTAGGCAAAATCTGGTATTAGAGTAGCTTAACCATTAGAATATCTTAATAGCTAGGTGATTAGAATGGCCCCTCAAGATAACACCTCCTACACTAAAGGACAATCCATCTCTAGTCCTCCATTTTTCAATAAAGTATATTACAATAATTATTGGAAAGCAAGGAAAAGAGTACTCTATCTCATGTCTTTAGATTATGACCTTTTGAAAGTAGTAGAGAGTAGACCATACAAGCCTACCAAAAAGGTAGGAAAAGAGACCTCAAAATGGACTAAGGATGAGAAAAATAATATTGCTTATATCATGCATTAGATAAAAATGAGCTTAATAAGGTCTCTACATGTGAAACATCTCACGATATTTGGAAAATTCTTGATGTTTCCTATGTGGAAACCAATTTGAATAAGGAGTTAAGAGCAAATCCACCTATACATACAAGTGAGTCAACCATGATGAAATCACAAGTGACAATTATTGATGAGTTCAATTGTTTTGAAAAAAAAAGAAAAAATTGAGTGACCATTGGGAACATGGAAAATCAATATGAATTCAAAAGGAGAAAAGATAGAAGCTATCAAGACCAAGTATAAATGTCCCCTTCAAATGTTAGGGAGACATAAGGTAAGCTTGAATTCAACTCCACCAAGAAATTTTCATTCCAAGTAGATTTCTAAAAAAAAATGAAACTTAGGAAAAAGATCAAAACCTTGTGATTTAGATTAGTTGTCTAAGGAGTCAAAACATCACTCTTAGCTCCTCAAGTTTAATCCTATTGGCCAAAAATGATGAACTAAGAAATGTGAATGAAAAGTTTAATGATTTATCCAAAGGTTAATCAATGAATGTATAAATTTAAAAATTGAGAAATGTGACCTCTTAGACACCATAGAGAAGTTTACATGTGAGACTAATAACCTCATTAAAATGTTGGGAAGCCATAAGCCTACCAATGATAAGGGAGGAATCAGATTCAAAAGAGTCAATACTCCATAACTAGATTTGTAGGAGTAGGAAGTTTAGAACAAAACACACAAGTGTGCTTGCTGTCATGAATAGGTCACTCAATTTATCAGTATTAATATAAAGAGAGTTCAAAGAACTCAAGTAAAAATGTAATTTAAAAGAAGAAAACAACTAAATCTTGATGACCTAAAGCATATAGGTTATTAAACTCTTTCTTTTAATCTATGTAGGTGCTCAATAAGGAGTAAATGCTCAAAGAAGAAAGGATAATTAGTCAAACATAGATTTTAAATAAACAACACTTTATTTAGAATGAATGCTTTCTTATAAACTTGTTTGAATATCTTTTTAAGGACATCTTAATAATTTCTATGATAACTCAATTAATTTGTGAAAAATATTAGTTAGTTCCATTGGGTACACTAGATTTCAAATTGAAGAGTGTAGGCATTGTGGTGGGAATGGTCTAGGTTCTGAGAGTAAAAAGTATAAGGATGTGACGTATGGAAGAAAAAGGACAGGGGTTAATTTGGTTGGTAGAGATAAGCTTCTTAGAGAACAAAGTGCTCTATAAGAATAATAGAATAAGGAAAACCCATCCCCTCCATTACAAGTCTTGCTATTTATAGACAAAGGAGGGGCTTTGGTTTAAGCAAGACTCCAGAATATTCTTTAGGGAGTTATAGGCTTAGGTCCCTAGATTAATTCAAAGGTGTTGACATGCGTCAACCTACAAAGTAAAGGGGACCATGGCTCAACCATCACTCTTGCATGGTCTTACTGGGTGTTGCATTAGGGGACAAGTTCTGGAACCATGCAACCTGCCTTGTTTCTTTTTATAGTGGTTACTTTCTGTACCACCTTTTTCATTCTCATCTCATTACTAGAGACCGCAAATTGCTTTGTTTTTTTGAAGGAAGTAAACTATTGTGTATTCTACCATAGAATCCTCCACGGCTTCTCTAAATATGCAGTCACAGTTACTCGGTGGTGACATCATAGTATTATATCAGTCTATCTCCTTGCAAAAATATACACAATCATGTCAAAAAGAGCTATGAAGATATCAATGTGAAATACAATTTTTTTTCACATGATTATTTCTTGTAAGGTTTAACCTCCAAACCTAATGTTGCGATCAATAATAATATTTGAAGTATGAGCATACTTGAGGAGTTGACTACTTAAATCTAGCAGTTGATTATTAAAAACCATTTGCTTCAAGTAATCAACTATCTAAAATAACCAGTCCACTACTAACACCCATTAGTTTACTAATTCATACAACCTTCCTCTTAAATACAAATCTTTCTGCAATGGTAAAGTCTTACTTGCTCAAAACTAGAAAAGATAAGTTTGTGCTCATCATTTATCTCTATCTTACCTCATCAATGACCTCATTAAGTGGAAGAAAAAGAGGAACGCTCCTACTAGTGCCCAAAGAGGAATGTTGGTGACTAAGGAAAGGTACCAATAAGACTTTGCTGATAGAGAAATTCTTGAAGAACACATGATTGGTTTATCTTCTCTAAAGGGTGGGGGATTAGATATTGAAACTCTTATAAACTACCTAGGGTGGGAAACCCTAGTTCAATTTCATAACCCAATTCTCTAAAGCGCAGCGGTTGTACTTTAATTTTACCTTAAAAATTTTTGGACTTGAGACAAGTGTCAAAGGAGTAAGGATACGTGTTACACTAGAAGACTTGGAAACAATTCATGGGATAAGTAGGGAGAGACCCATGGTTTATGAGAAAAGGAAGTGGCTTGATAATGTAGATGTTGAACATATAGATACACTACAAACTGTATTCAATGACCCCACTCTTGATCAAACTGATAGGCCTAAATTAAAGAACCTAAGAGTACCCATGAAGGTTATGCATATAGTAATGGCAAAAGGGTTCATTCTAAATAAAGGCTCCTTTGAAAGTATTTCCTAGTTAGAATTTTTGCTGCTCCATTGCAATGATATTGGAGATGACGCTCCTCTATTGCATCAAAACATGTATTCTCTAGTTAGAATTTTTGTCTCAAGTCTATTACCATATGGAATGGTGCTCATAGAAATTTTCCAACAAGAAAGAGTAAATCTTAACAATGAGACAAGGTCAAATTTATAAACATCCATACTTTGAGGAGCATGAACTTGGCATAAAAATGCTTTGGGGATTTAGAATGATATAGAAACTATTGACTTTTTGAATATAGAAGAGCCAAATGTGATGGGTGAACAAATTCCTCACTTTAAAGGACATGGGTAGTATGGCCAGGATAACATGTCATCAGGGGTAAGACATTATAACCCTATAGATATTTCGTCCTCATTCAACATGAATGATCTTGCTAGTTGTCTCAACTCTCTCAACACTAGCATTTTTCTCATATGTGATAGAGTAATAGGGATGGATATATGCTTTGATATTCTAGAAACTCACATAGATTCCATTTATGAAAATGATTTGATGACCATTCTCTCCATTGAAATGTTTTATAATGAAATCTCTGAGCTCTAAACCCTCTAAGAAAGGATGAAAAAAAAGGAAAGGCAAGAATCCCATGCCTTTCAAAGGAAAATCGTAGAGGGTGATTAAGGAACTCGATTGGAGTTTCGACAATTGTTAGGGAACAAGATCTTAGGTGTTGTTTAAATCATTACCAGTGTTCTCCATAAATTCTTTCTTTGTTTTAAGAACTAATTTATGAACTCTTTAATATTTATATATTTATTAAGTTTCTAAATGTCTAAGAACTTATCTTGAGACCTTGTCATTATATCTATGAGCTTAAACCAATTGATAAATGCTTTTATGTGTTTTTATGAGTTATCTATGTGCTTAGCTACTTATATTTTATTTTCTCCTATTCCCCTTCTTTTTTGTTGATGCCAAAAGAGGGGGAAATATGTGCTTGATTGAAAAATGAAATACATTTGCTTTTATCAAAAAGGGAAAATTTTAGAGGAAGTCTCTTCAAAAACTTTGAGAAAATTTGGAACAGACTCATTTAGTCTACAACAAATCCATCAAAACAAGGGGAGATTTATCAATTATGTAGTAAACCCTTACATGATTCAAGGGGACTTTAGTGAAGGTGCTTGAATGTCTATTTTCCTTAGAAGGAGATCAATATATGTGCTTAAATGTTTGTATTTCTAAATATTCACATGATTGTATGAATCCTATGCATTTATATTTAGAACACTGATAGGGGGAGTTATCATTGTACTCTCCATTTGTGCTTTATTTGTTATCATTTTTCATCAATATTTTGTCATCATAAAAAAGGGGAAGAATGTTGGCACTATGTGTTTTGAAGATAATAAACTCATTGAGAGTACTAATGAATGTGCTAATTATACAACTGTTTTATGTTAATCCAATTAAATTAAAATGTTTGACAAATCACATTGAGGAATTAAAGTTTGAATGAATGCTTTAGATAGTTGTCAATTAACTTGTGACTCTCCAAAGAAGAAGATTGCTACAAAGAGCTAAAAGGAAAGAGCATCAAGTTCTAATGTTCTACAATGTATCATGTTTTTAGGATTTAATTTATATCATTTGCATGAGATGCTACACTATGGGCTTAACTTACTAAAATCAATTAACCTAACCTTAGAGACTAATGACTAGCAGCACGTTTGGTTCTTAGGTGTTACCAAACTTATTTTTAAACTTAACAATTAAATATAAGTTTGGAAGCCTAAGAAAATGATTTCTAGACCTTTAGAATCAATATCTCAACGTATGGCTATAAATATCAATTATGCATAAACCTATAATTGACTGCCTCATAGCCAAGACTTGACATAAGCTAGACAATCAAGAGGAAGTAGTCGATTACTAGAGAAAAAAGATTCCTCCCTACGAGTGTAATTGAATACTATGTAGTGATAGTCAACTACTTGAAGAAAAATTTGACCATTTAAAGGCATAATGACTATTTCCTCTTCTAATAAACTTTCAACTCTGTTGAGAACTTGCTCTAAACATTTCCAAATATAATCTAATCTTTTCTCAATGGATATATATAACGGTCATATGCTCTCAACCATTATAAATTAGTGATTTGAGTTAAATAACTCAATGAACTTTAACTGGTGAAATTTTGCTAAGATAAAGAGAGCATTGTGAGCAAGACTTTTTAGTGAGGAAGAGATCTCTAAGCTTTATTAGATCATATAGTGAAAAAAACTAAGGATCTTTGGGACTAATTGTTTCTCATTGAGATTTCTTTAATCTCTTCAATGTGTTTGTGCCTATAGTTTTGTGCATACTCTTGTATCTAATATAGATTTGTTTGTATTTGTTATTATTAGCCTATTAAGAGACATTTGCTTTGTATTTATGCTTTACATTTTTATATCTATTGTATTTGTATGTTCAAGTGTAAATACTATATTATAGGTTTGGTTGGCACTGTAAACCCAACTATTCATGTTTGGTTAATACCCAAAAGTTCAACTATTCA
The DNA here is from genome assembly GCF_055504915.1 of Nelumbo nucifera. Classification (NCBI taxonomy): domain Eukaryota; kingdom Viridiplantae; phylum Streptophyta; class Magnoliopsida; order Proteales; family Nelumbonaceae; genus Nelumbo; species Nelumbo nucifera. Next base: position 47,089,056 of record NC_142652.1, read on the forward strand.
GGTCTTATAAGAACCTAAAAGTCTTACTGATTGTAAGGTTTTGTTGGAACTTGAAAGTCCAACTATTTAGTAGGAATTCTCAAAAGTTTGCATAAGGAGAGGACATATGCCTAAGTTTGGATGAACCTTTATAAATCCTTATGTACTTTACAGTTCTACAATTGTTTACTTACCTATTTTACTTAATCTAATTATTTTGTTATTTGCATTGCATCAAATAGCACATACTCATAGCCTTCTATTCCATCAAGTTTGCATTCATTCATAGAAGGCTTTAATTAGGGGAAAATATTTTTGTATTGGGTTAGGTTATCTGTAAGGGTGTCAATGGGTATGTTTTGGGTTGGACTCCGTCCAAATCAAAATCAATTTGGACAGACTGGATAGACCAATAAGACATATTGAATTGGACCAGTCTAGACTTAATGATCTAAAGTATTTATTGGATCGGACTGGACCTGATTCATCCATAAGAATTTATATTGGGTTACATTGTATTGAGCCAATATCTAGTCTATTGATAAAAGATAAGAATACAAGTGTCAAAGGACTAGGTTCGAGTTGGAACCAACCTAAATTAAAACAAATTTGATCAAATTGGATGGTCCAAACATTGAATTGGATTGGTCCAAAATATTCATTGGATTGAATTGGACTAGGTCCATTTGTAATGGACTCACATTGGACTGGATTGGATTGGACCAAATCCAATCCAATTGACACCCCTAGTTATCTGGGCAACGTTACCAAACCTTAAAGAGGATGTTAAGCTTTTGGGGTTCTAACATAAAAATACATAAAAATGTTGAGGAGTCCTATTGATTATTACAATTATACCATTGACATTGCCTCGTACATAAATATAGACAATGTCCCATACAAGACCACATGGTGACATACTTATGACACTCTAATGGTGGAACTGATAAAATCAACCATGACATAAGTGCACAGATGTAATGAAGCTATCTATTTCTTAACACCTATGAAGAAGCCTTGTATCACTTTAATAGGTACCATCAAAACCAATCAACAAGCAAGAATCCAAGTCCTTTTGTGAAGGAAGTTGGCATAGATACCAACATATCAATAGGAAAATCCTAGTCACAATGGATTATTTCCATAATTACAATAAACTACACAAACAAGGCACACAAGATTTATAAAGGTTCGGCCAACATTGCCTATGTCCTTTACCTTAGGCCACCCCTAAGGATTTTCACTAACCAATTGGGATTCATAGGTGTCGGCAAAGCCTTTACAATTAGGACTTCTAGGTGCCTACAATATCTTAACCAACAAGACTTGTAGGTGCTTGCAATATCTAACCAATAAAAGTTGCAAGTGCCTACAATATGTAACCAACAGGGCTTACGAGTGCTTGTAATACCTTGTAACTAAGCTTCACTTTGGTGGCAATAAGACCCTAATGGTGTTAAAACTTAAAATCCTACCTGCAAACAAGCTATTACAAATATAGCATAAGACAGGTTTACAACAAGAGACCTCTCAAAGGTAGATATAGCAATACAAGTACAAACAATTCAATTGGAAGAGTTTTCTTAAATGCTCAACCCAGTGAAGAGATATACAATAAATGAGTGAGACTGTAAAAGCACAAAAGTTTTTCAACTTTTTAGACCTATAAAACTATTACATCTTAAGAATCTCTCCAACAAAAATGATTCTTACTTTGTTTCTTTGAAAAATAGCTATAAACTATGTACAAGGAAGGCATATATTGTTTTTCTCTTGATTCCTCTTGCTTTGAATTAAACCAAACTCCTCTATTTTTAGAAGATTTGAGAGCATATAACCATTTTCTAAATGTTAGAGGGATTTTGATTTAAATCCCCTCCAATCTGATAAAAGGCTTTCGAAAGATGGCAATAGCAGTTTGAGCCTTCAAATGATCAAGTTCTTTGAAGTAGTCGGTTGTCAAATTTTTGTTAGTCGGTTATTTCTCTTTTAGTCAATTGTTTCCTTTAATGAATTGATTGATATCACTTTAAACTTAGATTTTCTTGATTAGTCGACCATCTATCTCAAATAGGGCATTTTCATACATTGGCTATTACAATTAGTCAACTATGCCTTCTTGGGGTAGTCAATTATGTCCCATAGTTTTTGCAAGACATGCCTTGATTATTTAGTTAGTCAATTACGCCTTTTGGCGTAGTTGACTATGTCTTATAGTCCTGGCAAGGCATGTCAGTCAGAGAGCCCAACACTTAGAAACATTGGAAATGATCATCCAAAGGTTTGGAACTTCTTCCTTTGGTTTTCAAATGGAATTTTAAGATAAACTCTTGTTTAAGTCTAGGAAAGCATAAAAACCAAACATATTATAATCATTGGTCTCTAAGGTTGCTTTACTTGAGTTTAGTCTTGTTGAGCATCAAAGAGAGTGCAAGTTAAAAAACTGATTATATAAAGATCCTTAAAGATAGACACATTTGAGAACAACTTAATGTAGTCCTCCTCCTTGATGAGTTGTTGTAGTAAATGGTCATTTAAGTAGCTCCAAGACTTTCAACTCTTATAGTAGCCTTATCCTGCTTGAATGATGTTAGAACAACCTCATGTGGAGGATTTAGTGATAGTGAAAATATAAAGTTTAGGCAACTAATCAAGTAGAACTTCCACTTCATCATCTTTGGTAGCATTCTTTCTTTTACACAATTTAAGCTCAAAGAACCTTACTTAAAGAAGATGGGTAAACCGAACCGAGTTATCTATAAATATATTCTCACTGAAATATTATATATATAATATGTATATTTCAGCTTTAAATATATATATATATATATGGGTTTTAAATATATATTTCTGAAATGTATATTTCAGTTTTAAATATATTTCTAAAAAATATATTCTGAAATATTATATATAATATGTATATTTCCAATATATATATATATATATATATATATATATATATATATATATATATATATATATATATATATATATATATATATATATGTAAAGTTGAAATATGTATTTCGGAAATGTATATATTTAAACCCAAACCGACCAGGTCGATTTTGCTTAATAGAGGGTCAGTTTCGGTTTAATCTTAAGGTAATAACCCAACCAAGTCAGGTCGGTTGAAAAAAAACTAGTAAACCGACCCAACCCAACCCATGAACAGCCCTAGTGCCTATGTGGCAAAAAATGCCACCTGTCATTGGATCTTGCTAGGTGCATATTTCTAAGACAATCCAAATTAGCACATTTACATGTTATATGGAATAAGTCAATCATGAATTATTTTATGAATTTCTCAAATAATAACCTAACCAAGTCAGGTCGGTTGAAAAAAAACTAGTAAACCGACCCAACCCAACCCATGAACAGCCCTAGTGCCTATGTGGCAAAAAATGCCACCTGTCATTGGATCTTGCTAGGTGCATATTTCTAAGACAATCCAAATTAGCACATTTACATGTTATATGGAATAAGTCAATCATGAATTATTTTATGAATTTCTCAAATAATAACCTAACCAAGTCAGGTCGGTTGAAAAAAAACTAGTAAACCGACCCAACCCAACCCATGAACAGCCCTAGTGCCTATGTGGCAAAAAATGCCACCTGTCATTGGATCTTGCTAGGTGCATATTTCTAAGACAATCCAAATTAGCACATTTACATGTTATATGGAATAAGTCAATCATGAATTATTTTATGAATTTCTCAAAATTTTCTTGGTAAATAAGCATCAAAAAATATATTTTCCAACATATATATTTAGCAAATGAACCAAACACATGACACCTAGTGGAGAAAATAAATTTCTCTTTCCCCTTACATCTATACTACTATTAAAAGTGGAAATGAAGTCTAGATTCCATAATTTTTCTTTACTAAAATACCCATAATTTGAATACTACTTATATTAAATTCACTCCATTCCCTCTTATTAAGTCCTATATTTAAGGTATTAACTCCCATCCTTTCTCATTTATTTACTATATATTGAATTAACAAGTTTTGTGGACTTTTTCTTAATTAAAACACCCCTACTTTTGATTTTTGTCATTCCCTAACTGTGAAGGCAAAAATAATAATAATAATAATAATAATAATAATAATAATAATAATAATAATAATAAGAACTATTACTTTTCATTTCATTCAATTCCCTCTCATTAAGGAGTTAACTCCCATTCTTTCTCCTCCATCCTTTATTTGAAGTATTTTTGTTTCTAACCAATAATTCTATTAATTAAATCTATACCCAATAATTTTAAAAATACAAAACCTATGTGTTTAAGCACAACATGAAAACTAAACTATACTTTTTGTTCGTGTGGTGGGTACGTCAACAAATGGTCTCATAGTTAAATAATAAATGTTTAAAAATTGATTAAAATATAAAAGTTACAAAAACAACTTAGGCTCGTCTCTAAAATTATATATTTATCATATTAAACAAAAATATGTATAATAAAAAAGAAATATTTTTATTAATGATGAAAATGGAATATAAATTTTAAAACTGGCCCAAAAATGAAACTAGTTTCCTATTCAATGATTTAAACTTTTAGGTCAAATTGGTCAATCTACATTGTCATAATTAAATTAAAAAAAAATTCAAAAAGATAGAGACATCTTTTTTTTTTTAAATACAAAAAATTTGTAAAAACATTTGGGTACATCTCCAATATTATGTATTTCATCATATTAAACAACAATAAGTGTAATAAATAAGAATTATTTTTATTAATGATGGAAATGCAATAAAAAATTAAACTAACTCAACAAGAACTATTTTTCCATCTAATTGGTGGTATGTGACCCCTAGCCCCTAGGGGTGTAAATTGGGTGGGTTCAATCTAATCCTAGACCAACCCAACTTGCAATTTTAGATGAATTGGCTTGGATTTTTGCTTTTCGGGATGGGCTTAGGCCTAAGCTCAAAACTTTGGGTTTTTCTATTTTTAGAGTTGTGCCCAAGCCTAGCTTTAGGTAGTTCAAGCCTAGCCACATATATACATACATACATAGGAATGGCAATGAGGTAGGGCAAGGCTGAGTTTTGTATGCTCCAGCCTTGACCCCAAATTTAAATACCCTGTGCCTCGTACTCCAACGTGACTAAAAATTCCAACATCATCCCCATCCCTATAAGGAACGGGGATCCTCAAATTTTCCCTACCCCACCTTGGTCATTCCTATTTGCAAATCTTTTTTCTTTTATTTTTAAAACCGACCAATCCAAACGCAAGCATAACCTGAGTGCATCAAATTTTAGTGCGGGCTCGACCCTAATTGCATAGATCAAGATTGACCTTAGGCTCAAGCTTTAGGTCCAATGCATAGGGTTGGACCTAAATTAAGCACAAACTTGGCCCATCCTGCCATGACTTGCACCCTAATGGTCCAATCAGTTAAGTAAAATGGGCCAATTAATGATGTCATAATTAAATAAAAAAATAGATACAATTACGAAAAACAAAATATAGAAAATTTACAAAAAAAACTTAACATATCTCAGATAACATAAATTTGTTATACTAAACAAAGATAAATGTGATAAACAAGAATTGTTTTTACAATTAATTATGGGATGAATAAAAATTTTAATAATTCTCGAAATAGATAGAAATAAACAATTATAGAAAATACATAATTTTTGTCAAAAAAATTTGTGCACATCTCTAATATTATATATTTATCATATTAAACAAAAACAAATATGATAAATAAGAAGTATTTTTATTAACAATAGAAATAAAATACAAAATTTAAATCCACCAACACACCATACTTTAATTAGGGTCTGTTTGGTTTGCGAGAATAGGGGTTTGGAATTGAAATCAGATTGGCCCATTCTGATTCCAATTGTTGCTTGGGTGGAATTGGAATCCCATTTCCATTCCTGATGGAATGATATTCCCCCATTTGAGGGAATATCCGTTCCATCCCTTCCCTTGGGAATGAAATCCCATTCCAACTAATTTCAATTCACATACTGATTCTTGTCCAAACTAAACAAACTATGAAAATAGATCATTCCAATTATGATTTTGAGGGTTTTTTATTCCATTCTCACTGTTAGGGGTGTCAACGGTATTCGAAAATCTGATTTCGAATTCGAGATTCGACATAATCGAATCGAATTCGGATAATTCGAATAGTTAATCAGTCGAATTTGGATATCCTATTCATACCGAATAGCTAATCGGGTTCGAATTCGGATATGACCTGATTCGATTCGATAAATATCCAAATTCGATCGATTATTTAATTTTTATATATAATATATAAAATTTTTAAGTGTTTTATATAATTTATATATATAATAATTAAATTATATAAATAACTTATATATTTATATATTTTATATATATAATATTTATTTTATATATTTATTAATTATTTAAAATAATTAATTAGTTGAATTTGAATCTAATCGAATATTCGAATATTTAGTCGAATTCGAATTCGAATATTAATTTGATATCGAATCGAATTCGAATATCAAATTTTTTAATCGGATTCGAATTCGAATATTGTCTGATCCAATTCGAATTTGATCCGTTTACATCCCTACTCACTATGAACCAAATGGATTCTTAATTTTGTATGGATTGTGATAAAGATATTGAAATTATCACGTGCATTGGACGTGCATGTGTACTAGTCCAAATAAATTTTCTCTTTCCCCTTGCCCTTTCTCATTCCATCCTTTTTCCAGCCGAATTTTCTCCGGAACCAAACGGACTACTACTGAAAAAAAAAATATGTTCTTCCTTGATCAGTTAATCGCCTATGATCTTCCTTCTTCCCTCCCCACCTCCTCTCTTTCATCACGTGACTGGATCTGCGTCTATCGGATCGGTTCCATCCATCTCTTCACCCTTTTCCTGCCCTATCAGCCTCGTCCCCTCAAGTTGCATCTGTCTGTAATCGTTTCGGGATCAAAATCGGGGAATCCAGTGGGCTTGTAGAGCTGCCGGAGCCGCCGCCATGGAAGTGGCAGCACGAGATTCGACCCAGCCATCGGCCACTGCAGAGGAAGAGGCCCTCAAGAAGAACACGGATTGTGTTTATTTCCTTGCATCTCCTTTGACCTGTAAAAAGGTACAATTTTGTTTTCAACGCTGCTTTGCTTCTATTTTTGGGGTTTCTGTGGTTGTTTTGATTGAATATTAGGGAGAGTTTAAAATTAGCATGATGGACTTGTTCTTTTTTAATCTTGATCGACAAAAAAAGGTAGTATTTTCTTTGAATTTGTTTTTTCTCATCGAATTCGAAGAATAACGTTTTCAGTTGCGTCTTTCTCACAGTAAAGTTTGGATGGGGTGTTTAAAGATGTTGTTTTGATGGTTAATCTAATAGGAAGAGCATACTAAGAATTGAAGGAATTCGGTTTGGAGCTTCGTCTTGGAAGCTTGGAAGTTTCAGAGAGTGTGCTGGTCTACGGTTTTCTTTTTAATTTTGACATACTATGGTTTCTCTGTTTGTCTGAGTGAGGAAGAACATAGCGTATGATGAAGAAATAACCGGAAGGCTTCTGCCTTTTATGTTCTTTGGTCACGAGAGCATACTTACTAGTTTTCCAAGATGATTGTTGGACGGAATTGAAATGTCATCCATATGACCGTCCTAACAGCTTAGCCAACTAACTTCTGAAGTAATATATGTTGGTTTCTTGCTTAATGTGTTCAGACTGAAGGAGGCACCTTTGTGTTCTTTAAAATGGAGTGGGGAATTTGTCCTTCCTGACTCCTGAGTTATATTTGATATACTGATGTTCCTTGCTCATTCCTTCTAAAGGGTATCTTCTCAGAGACATGATTGGAATGAAATAATAAAATAATTGGTGTGATTTCCTGGTTCAGCTTCCAATTTATAGTTAGAATTGCATTTATTACTTACTAGTGGGTTCTGACATTACAAGGTTGGTTAGGGGTATTAGTTCCCATAGGTAAACTCCACAGAAGTACCTCCCAGGACATAATTTTACATTTTCTTTCCAGAAATACCTGGTTAGAAGCCAATGAAAGGGGGGGGGGGGTAAAAAGAATGGCCTTTTTCTGACCAAAACCCTTTAAAACTCATCCTTTATGAGGATGGGCTGGGTTGGAGTGAATAAGAAGAATGGATTATGGCCCAGCCAGAATTATTCCATTATTGGTGTGGAGTGAGAGGGCATCATCTCCCTTTTTTCTCCACCCTCTTCCCTGCCCACCCCCACCCCCAAAAGAAGAAAAGGAAAAAATGGTAGCTGTTTTTCTTAATCAATTTTATGTGCCATTTTAGTCTTTGTTAGTTTGATATGATATTGTTAATTTCTGTGGAATGAGATCCAAGGGGCTAAATATCATCATCATCATCATCTAGCCATATCCCAACTGTTGCATTGAATATATTAGCAGCATAAATCTGATGTCTAATGTAGTGTAGGTCAGTTGTGTTTTTCATTTCCTTTGCCTTTCTCTTTCAGTGTATCAGACCTTTTTGGCCCTATACTGATCCAATAAATTCCTCTGTATGACTGTATCCTATAAGAAAAGTGGGGCAGAGCGTAGAAGCTTACTTCTGCTATTATATTTAGTATTAGAAGTATGATAAAAAGTAAACAAAGATGTCTTATTTTAAACTTACTAGTAGTGCCCTGTGCAATGCATGGGAAAGCCAAGTTGAACCATAATGAAAGTGGCCAGTTTAACATAATATATTCTAACTTCGTAAAAAATTAACTAAGGTGGCATTTGGCAAGTCTTTTGGAGCGGTCTTCTGGGCTTCGACAAACTCAGAAGACCAAAAACTGGTCTTTTTATGTTTGGTAACCAAAAGGTGGTAAGACTGGAAGACGCAAGCGCGGAAAGACCCGAAAAGACTGAATACCCTGAATTTTAGGAAGTTTCAAATGAAGCTTTCTGGTCTTTCTGTGCGATAAATAGCCTCTTAACGTGTTTTTAAGAGCCCGGTAGACCAAGCCACTTGCCAAACGATTTTTTTTCTCTTTAAAGACAAGACCCCAAAAGCTCAATACGTCTTTTGGCCATCTGGGCTGCTGGAAGATCTTTCTAAAAAGATTTGTCAAACAACACCTAAGTAATCTTAGTAAGCTTCTCATTCTAAGGATAAGAATCATGATTATGTCTTATATTGCTCTTTTTATTGTCTATTTTGTATCTTAGCAACTAACAAAACAATTTCTCGTGTATATCTGTGGTATCTTGAGCAAGTAATGTGCCTTTGTTGACGCTTTAGCATTTTATAACATTTTGTAAATTGCCACCTTTTTTCATGGCATCTCAAACACTTCTACCATAAACATATTCATTATTTCTTGGCTAAATTCCTGCAATATTAATGTTTTTATTTAAAAGAAAAGTTTTTGCATACTTGTCTTTTCCTCAGAATTGCAAGTACAAACCCATCCTTAGAGAAGGAACAAGTCCTTCAACACTGCATCCTCGGTGCTTGAAACCTCCTTCAATCTATACACATCTTTTATTAAGCTCTATTGGTAGTTGGAATGTATGAAACTTCTAGCTTAGTATATGTTTGGTTCCGTGGGTGTTTCCTGAGGGGCGTTTTCTCAGATAAATGTTTACCAAAAAATGCTGCTTTAAACCCTTTTTTTTTTGCCATTTCTATTTGGTTGGGCATTTCAAGTAACACCCCATAAAATTGCTTTCTACTTCAGCTTAAAGTGCACCATATCAGCATTTCATTTCAAGACCCAGGCATTGGGGGAAACGAGAATTTGATGTTTCCCCAAATGCCCAATGCACCTAAGCCAAAGCGTTTCAGATTTTGTGTTTTTTTTTGATAAATGGTGAAACCAAACAGTGGTTTCATATGCAATAAACACCAACGCCTATGTGGCACTGATGTGGCAGCATTTTTTTAATAAACACCCTCAGAACCAAACATAGCCTTAGTGTTGATCTATATCCTGACTTTCCAGAGTATTAAGACAATCCTTTTTCACATTAATCAGATGTGGGATATCTCTGACCAACTTTTGAAGAGATTGGAACTGGAAAAAGATGGAGAAATTGTCTTTGTACTATATGTACTTAAATATTATGCAGTTGTACCTTTAGCCAGTGATTATATCAGGAGACCTGGCTATTATTTATTTATTTACTTCTGTAGGATTAATGTTTCTTCTTCATTTCTATCACTCATTATACTATCAATACTGCTTGTTTATTATCCTTCTCATTAGTTGTATCCCTAAGAATCTTGTTCTTATGTTTTTTTCTCCATCAAACAGGGAAGCGAATGTGAATATCGCCATAGTGAACCTGCTAGGATTAACCCCAGAGATTGCTGGTTCTGGATGAATGGCAATTGCCTAAATCCAAAATGTTCATTCCGACATCCGGTGAGTCTTTTTTGTTTACTTTTCATGATGGATGTTGTAATGATTGTTCTTGTCTTTCCATTAGCTTTTTTATTTTGTTTTGAACTGACAACATGGATGGGTCCTTTTTATTTCATAAATCACCACAATCTTGTAATGTGAATGATTTTCAATGCCTAATTTATGTCTATTATTTCTTTTCCAGCCTTTGGATGGCTTGTTAGGAACCTCAGGGGCATCTTATGTGGGATCATATATGCCTGCACATACTGGGGCATCAACAAAAATTCTTCCATTGCATGCTCCCGCTTATAGTTCAGCTAAACAATCTATCCCCTGTATTTTCTTCCAAAAGGGACTTTGCTTAAAAGGTGACAGATGCCCCTTCACACATGGACCACAACCAACTAGTAATCTGCCCTCACAGCCACCATCACCACCACCAAAAGTTGTTCTTACTACTGAGCCTCAGGATTCAAATAAGGCTTCTTTTTGGGGGCTTGAGAAATTCACCAAACAACAGCAGATCCCAAGACAAAATTTTGTAAGCCAAGTTGAAGTACCTTCTTCAGCAAAATCAGTTACAAAGCCTGAGATTGCATTGTCGAAAAATGGAGTGCCAGTTAAGAAGAGTGTACCACCAATAACTGTATCAGATGATGAGTGTCTTAGATATAAACCAGCAAATGGTTCTGGTATCAGTGGAAGTTCCATAAGTAGGCCATCAAATGGCCCTGGCATCATTGGAAATTCTTTAAGTAGGTCTCACCGTAGTCGTCAAGCTCAGGTGGATGAGCAGAGTCTACAGAATGGCAAAGAGGGTGATGATTACTTGGGTGAATCCTCACCTGGCTTTGATGTACTCGTAGATAATGAGCTCAGTGATTATGATTATTACCAAAAGGAAGATGATGTTGGAAGGACAACAAGTCATAATGGAAGGCATTTGACCTCTGTGAATGAATTTGATTACGACAACTGCTCTGTTAATCACAGTTCAATGAATAAATTTGACAGGGAGCCATACAATAATGCACGTGAGTATGACCCATATGGACGGTCTCACGATCATTATGCATGGCAACAGAGTAGAGCTTCATCTGAGAGGGTTACAGAGAGGCTATCTCTACCAGAACAAAGGGGGTTCACAAGAAGTGAGAACCCTGATCAGATTAGTGAGTCAGATTTGCGCCACCAGCTATCGAAGCAAAGAAGGGTTGGTGGATCAAGATCTGCCATTAGTTCAGATCGTCATGGTGATCACCATTGGAGGGTTGATCATGACCACCACATTGAGGATCAAAGAAACCTGAGTCAATCTTGGAGAGAGTCACGTCATTTGCCTCAAGCGGGTTCCATAAGCAATCGGCTGCGAGGTAGAGTTACGTTTCCTGGTAGATCTTCACCAGACAATAACAATACCAATGGCATGCATCCAGAGCGGGAAATGGACAGGGGAAGAAAAAGGGGCAGGTTGTCACCAGGCAGAGCACCAGTATTGTCCTACCAGGGAAGGCACCAAAGCAGATTAAAACGCAAAAGTGAGGACTTAAACATGGAGGAGAGAAATTGCAGGGCTCCTCTTGTCAAAAGAGATGAGGTAGGGAACAGCTTGGATTTTGCTGGTCCAAAAAGCCTTGCAGAACTGAAAGGTGCTAAGGTTACAGAGAGCAAAGAAGACCACCAGCAAGGCAAAGATTGTCAAGTATTTTCTGTTGGAGAGCAGAGAAACTCTAAGATTGGAAAATGTGTTGCTCAAGAATACGAGGACTCACTTTCCTTTGAGAGTCCCAAGCCGCTAAGCATGATTTTGAAGAGGAAAAGAGTAGTAGAAACCGCAGCTTCTGGTAATAATGAGGTTTCTGGAATGGGAGATAGTGACATTCAGAGGGAAGGGAGTGAAAACCATGTGGGCAACTCCAGCATCACAACAGTTGCAGAGATACAGACTGTTCTTTCTTCTGATCTCAAAAAAGAAGCCAATGAAAGCACAGTCAGCAATCAGGAAAATCCTATAAATTCAGCTGCCCTAATTGACGATGAAGAAGGTGAGATCTTTCCAGAGGATGAAGAAGTGGCTCATGAAGGGGAGTCATATGCACAAGATGGGTCTGAGGTCGAGATTGATGATACTATGGAAGATCAAGAACTTGAAACCTTTGATAAGAGAGATGGTGAATCTGATTATGAGCAAGCTGATGATGACCAAGATTATAGGACAGAGGAAGTTGAAAATATGGACCCTGAAGAGGAATACTTGGACGATGAAGATGGGGATGACTTTGCAAAGAGGATTAGCATCATGTTCTCTGGAGAGAGAGAGAGATGAAACTGATTGCTCATTCCCAATGGTAAAAGACCATGTTAGCATTATTTTTTTATTTAAATATAGAATGGCTCTTTTTAAATGAGCTAATGTAGCTCATTGTTTTCATTTAAATATAAAATGGCTCGTACAACTGAGCTGATAAAGCTTGCATTCTGGGTTATGCTCAAAAGTGGGAACCTTGTTATTGTATTAATGGAGTCTTGTTTCAATGTATTTAAGTTGATCTAATGGAAATTTCTTCGTTCTCGTTTTCACTTTGCAAACTGTGTCCAGTAAGCTTTTAAACTTCAAAACTTCTAAATTCCTCCAAGGCAATTCTTCTCAACGAAATCCTATTAGTCTCTAACTTCATGGCCTCGGTGAGGAAAGGCGCCACTGTGAGAAGTTAAATGGTTGTGGGTTCATGTATTTTATTACGGGCGGTGGAACATTATCATTGATTCTACAGCCCACTGAACAGCTAGCTATTGCACCCAGCTAATCCTCCTCCCCATTGAGAACTGGTGTCATAATGGGGAACACATGCCAACCCAAGTGGGGTTCTAACTAAGGACCTGGGCTCCACATGTTAGCATTTGCAATTTTGTTCTGCTTTATAAAGACTAAAAATGCGTAGAGCTTTTATCTATCCAAATTTAGTAATCTCTTTTTTCTCGACCCTTTCAGATACCAACAAATGGAAGAAAGATTCAATTGTGGGAACACTCTTTCACATGAAAAATCCTTATGAACTTTGCCCCATGCCATTTTTTGATCATCAACAGATCAAAGAATAATCCTCTTCAGGGAAGTACCACGACCCCCCATTTCGAACATGGCGAGCTTTTGCATCGATGGGGAGTTTCGGTGAAGAATGTGGGAAAGCTTAACGAAAGACTAGAGTTTTTGCACCAATGTTTAGTTGGGAATATTGCATTCCAAATAAGAATGATGGAAATATTGTTGGTTTGATCTATCATGAAGGAAAAAAATGAAGATGAAGGATGGTTTTGGTATGTTGCACATGTATGTAGATGGAAAAAGTGAGGATAAGGCTGGAGCTGTAATGGAGAATATGAGTTTGGTAGCAAAGAACGTGAAGAGACAAGTAGAAGTTTCCAAGCTTCAAAGGCAAGGGGAAGAACAAGCTGTTGAAGGGGATGTTGCGTTAGATGAGAGAAGTTTGAGGAGCGATACAAGTGATGGAAGCAAGATCGATTCACTTGAGTTTGAGAGGACCTTTGCAAGAGTGTAGAAAAACAAGCTAGTGTTCAGAATCGACCTGGCTTCAATGGGGAAGAGAGGAAAGGTGAAGCGAGATAGGTATGTGGGTTTCAATTGGAAAAACTTGTGGAGAATGAGGGTATTTTTTGAAGGATAAAAAGAGAAAACTCAGTGTTGTGGTTTGGGAAAGGTTGTGGAGCAAGTAGGACTAGTAGCAAGGTTTTAAAAATCAGACCGTTGGGGAAGGGGGAACCCCCCGAAGACCTCAACGGGCAATCTCATTCTGACAACCCTAGAAGTCCTATCCGACCCAAACACAAACATCCGACTATAAATAGGTATGCAACACTCAAGGTAAGAGACTTTTGGAATTGCATTCTTTGAATACCTCTTTGCACTATCTCTTTGGCTCGGGCCAACACTACCTCAACTTGGTCGTCCCAGCCACATCTCTCTTTATCCTACTAACTTAAGTGTCGAAGTGCCTACCCGAGGAACAACTCCTCAGGCCTCAGTCCCTTCTCTTGGTTGCAAGTCCCGGTGCGTAGCTTCGCTCTTCCACCTCGGCCTCGTCTAGTTGGTGGGAATATATGATCGTGCCCTTAGTTCGAAACACCTCGGATCGGACAACATCATATTGGTGCCATCGGTGGAAAGCATACAAAAAGTCATTTCTCAAACCCCTTTCTGTGCACTAAAAGCAACCATGCCTAAGAACACATCCAACCACTTTGGAACCCATTCCCCATCTCGGGGATCCCGCTCACTTTGCAGCTCCCCGCCTTGGGAGCCCTAGCATCAGGCAGCAGTCGACCTCGTGCAGTTCCATGCTACAGAAGGTCGACCGTATCCTAGCCATGATGGAGACGCTAGGGCAACTGGCACATGCCCCCAAGCTACTCACCCTGCCGCACAGGTGCCACATAGACAAGCATAGGGCCCAATCCGACTGCGAACGATCGCAACCATCCAGAACATCTAACTCCTTAACCCGACCTCACACACATGGCGCTTGCACTAGATCCCATCACTCCACCGCTCAGGTAGCGACAAAAGAACAACTCAGCCAACTTCTATGACAACCGCTAATCTTGCTAATCGAATCCGGCTTGGTTCGAGACTGGAATGCGATCCCGAAAGGGGAAAGGTGCAACTCCTTCGATGGCCTGGCCCTCAGAGCATCACCACAACCAACCTACAAAGGAACCTATCTTCGTCCAGGAGATTGTTGACGAGCTTCCCCTAGTCGGCTAGCAACTCCCTCAATTTGAGAAGTACAATGGAGACTCGGAACCCAATGATCACATTGAGGGGTTCAAGGCGATAATTATGTTGTACAGCTCCTCCGAGGGTCTCATGTTCAAGGCCTTCATTGGCTCCCTCCATAGAGTCACTAGAATCCGGTACACCTCCCTTCTGCCCCAATCCATATACTCCTAGGAGCAGTTGGAGACATAGTTCTTGGCACAATTCACCACCAGCCAAGGGCACTGGAAGATGTTGACCAGCCTCATGCAAGTACGACAGAGGAAAGGAGAGACCTTAAGGGAATACTTGGTGAGGTTCAACGTCAAGGCTCTTCAAGTCCAAACTCTAGACTAGTTAATAGTTGTGACAGCTATCATAAAAGGGTTGTGGTCCTCAATGTTTAGCCTCTCGCTGCAAAAAAACTCTCGGACCAACCAGACTGCGCTCATGAAGCATGTACAAAAGTACATGAACGCTGAGGAAGCCCAGGAACTACAAAGAAGTGAAGAGGACCAACATAATCAAAAGCAAAAGGACCATGATGAGTGTAGATCGGACAGAGTCAGCAAGAGACAGGATCACTGACCTAACCATAGACCAAAGACCCCGCTGCCAACGTATAGAAACTTTACTCCCTTGAACACGCCGCGGGCCGAAATATTGCTGAAGATCCGCGACCATAGCCTTTCCACCACCCAGAAGACCTCGTCCAATGTAGATACCTCAGTGGATTCATCGATAGCAAAGAGCATAAACCCAAAGAAGAGCTGCACTGCACCAACGAACCCCTAGCCCGAGCTCCTTCGATTGGGGACATCGCCATTATCTCGGGTGGGACCACCCTTAGAGGGTAAAACTAGGCATGGAACAACTACTTTAAAGAGATGGAGTGCTAGGACTAAAATGTACTAATGACAATCGGTGCTAAGCACTAACAGTGACCGAGCTATACAAACTCAATAAATAAAGAATTTTCTTCAAGCACAAATGACCAAATGCTTGCATACAGTCTGACTAAACTCCGTGCTGACCAATGAAGGTAGCGTGACAACAACCTCGTCAAAGACCTAGCCAACATATAACACCCAAGGCTCGACAACCATCACACGAAAAACCCAACCGACCAGACGATCGATGCTAGAACAAACCCTCAACGGGGACTGACGTCCCCACCACAATGGCAAGAGGACAAACATCGAACTCCGTGCATCATCCTGACTCGTAATCGGAGTAGAGCTAATCGAAGACCACAACTAGCCCAATCAAAGAGCGTAAGGCTCTACAAGACCAGGTGCCACCAAGCTCCCCGACAATGTTGATAACTCGAAAGCACCTCAGCCAAAGCATCAATTTTCCACTATGAGTCCTCGGCATGCTCCTGGGCATTGGTGATGATAGCATCTTCGCAAGTAGGCTCTTTGATATCGAACAGGCCGAACCCCTGAGTGACACCAGCTACCTCTACGAACTGATGCATCACCCACCGATGATAGAGAGCAAACCCCTCCTGCCAAGAGTTAGTATCGTAGTCGTCCAACTTGTTTTGATGAACCTCCAAATCTCTATGCTCGGCGATGCTCTCCTCCTCCACCCGAGCTATCTTCACATCGGCCTCCTTGAGCCCCTTCTTCAGCACCTTCCACGCTTCTTTGAGATCATGGATGCAACCCTTCATCTTATGGACGGTCCCGTCCCTCTCCTCAATGCCACGCTTCAGCTTGGCTGACTCCGCCTTCAGTTGGGCATTCTCGACCTCTCACGATTCATAAAATCGTCGTAGCCCGTAGAGGTGGTCGACAAGGCCAATGACCGAATAAACCGACTACAAGGCACCGAATAGTTAGTACTAAAGAAAAGAAGAGGGACAAGGAAGAACAAGTAGATCCGAACTTATCGCCATGATCTGATGGAGAGCCGCACTCTCAAGGAAGTTATTGGTGTGGCTATTGGCTTCCTTCCTAATACCGGGGAGAAACACATCCTAGTCAAGTTGCTCAGCCACCCCTCCATCTCAAGGGTGTCATCTGGCCGAACCGACCATTGTGGCACGTACACATTGGCCAAGCCCTCAACCGGAGCATATTCCAAAGCGTCCCCCCTCTGCGACGAAGATCGCCTAAGTTGAGTCGTGGCCTCCTCGGAGTTAACCACCATGACTTCCTATGTCGACCTTGGCCTCTTCACCTACCGAGGTATGCACTCTACCGAACAGCGTTGGAGCTCCACGCCCAAGGTCCTAGCCACCTACACCTTCCTCGTGGTCACGACTTGCATACGTCGTGCTCTCTCCTCAACACCAACCATGTCTGAATCTACACAAACCACCACAAAGTTAAAACCAAGTAAAGACAGGCTCATAAAAAAAAAGGAGACCATGAGGTCGACAGACCAAATCGGGATTGTTCGAACGAAGTGCACATCAGCCCAACCAAGGTCAGCAATCGGGATGATGTGTACTCCCCGATGTGCACCCACATTATCCTACTCACAGCAGCTATCTCCTCCTTCGACAGCTCAACCTGAGATGGACCCTTATCCTTGGTCCACAAAATGGACAAGGTGAGGGAGGATGGCCAACCTCCTCGACACTTCACAAAGAAGAAACCCTCATTCTAGTGCTTAGTGGAAAGAAGGAGCCCTAATGAACACCTTGGTGTTCGACCTAGCCAATAGGTAGTACTACCCCTACTTGTGCTTCTTCAGATGGAGGAAATACCTAAACATCGACAAGGTAATCTCGAAAGCCTTGAGAATGCAGTAGTAGAGTAGCCCGACTAGATAGCAAAATGAGTTTGGCATCAACTGAACAGGAAGGACTCGATTCCACCTCAAGATGGCCAATACCCCAAGATCTAAAGGGAACCTAAGGCCGGAAATCAAAATATGGATGTACACACATATCCTCAGGACTGGCCAAAGTGGCCCTCTCCCCGATCCCAAGACACCTCAATTTGTACTCTTCAGGAATGCGATACACTTCCCAGATTCAAGCTAGGTCGACCAGAGAAAGGCTACATGGAGTCGAGGCAAACCACCCCCCAAACCGCCTCTCGAGTGCTGGCCCTTTTGACTCCACATCGGCTTCAATTGCCTCGTTGGCACTAGCTTCCTCAGCACCATTCTCTTGGACCTCAACATTGCCCTCGTCATCGACCTCGGCCGCATTAGCATCAGTATCTAGTACCCTACTCGGTTGACTCAACCGAGGAATACCCTCACTCTCATCCCCCAAAGTATACCCAACAAAAAGGAAGACAAGGAAGACGTATTTGAAGACATCTTACTAAAGAAAAAAGAAGCTCAATACATCGAAAATACCAAGCAAGAGACGTTAGTCGAACTCCAAGGCGTAGACTCTTTACAAATGACAAAGTGAAATGGCTCGCCTACCCCCTTTTACAAAAGCAGCCAACAGTCCATATCAAATCAGATCAATGGTGTAGAACCGTCGCCGCACTTCGCACACACGTGACCTCAGGAATAAGAAATGATGTGCCTTCCAAACCGTAATGGAAATGGTATGAGCATTGAACCACCCAGTCTGCCCACCAAGTGAAGGAAGGGTAAGGATCCATCATATGGATGGCCAAACCATGCTAGATGGCTGGGAAATTTCTCAAAATTTCCATAATCCTTATAGGAATTCATTTCCCTATGTTTTGGAAAACTGCATTTTTCATGGATCCATCTTGCACTAAACCAGACCAAATTTGAAACCAAAAAAAAAGAGATGAAGGAAGGTGAGATCCATCATATGGATGACTGAACCATACTAGATGGGATGGGAAAAATATCAAAAATTTATCTCACTTTCGGAAATCGCATTCCCAAGATTTAGAAAAACTGCATTTTTCAAGGATTGTTCTTGCACCAAAACTTGACTAGATTTAAACCAACCAAAAAGGGAGAAGTATAGCTGATACGGAATCCATAGATGTAACTCCCAAAGTGGTAGTTCACGCCTAAAGATAGTGCAGTCCCGATCATTCACTTTGTCCGACAAAGGGGCTGATCCTATTACTATTATTACCCACTCGAGTGAATTCTCATATTACTCCAACATACCCAAGTTTTGACCCCTAAAGAATCTCACTGATTGACATATCGAAGACAACCCAATCCAATACCTAGTGAAATACCATAATCAAGTCTAGGGGTTAGGTGCAACTTTCGAGATTTGCCCATCAATCTTCAAGGTCTAGGGCATAACTAGAAATTTGTTCAGGTTCAGTATTTCAAACAAACACACACTACATGTGCTTAGATTCTAACCCTAGCACCTGAGACAAGCTGCCCCAAGTTCAATGGCAGCACATTAGTGTCAGCCTTGGCAGGATAAACTCCCCAAGTTTATCCAACGGCTGACGACATTCTAAATTAACATGAGTCTCATAAGTGTTCAATTTAAAGGGTAATTACACAGAAATATACCAACCATAACATGAAACAGTTATGTACTTTTATTCATTTACGATAAATTTATTTGTACATCAATCTAATTGGAGCTAAGGGCATACACTGTCTAATAGCTCCCACTTGCACTTAGGTCCAATCGGGTACAAGTCTCGGTCCCATACTATCCACGTGTTTCTCAAACACTTCCTATGTCAGCGGCTTTGTCAATAGTCTACCACATTCTATGTTGATGCTATCTTCTGAATCTGGACGTCCCCTCTATCAACAATCTCCCATAAATCCAGTGTTGTCATACAATAGTGGAATGAGTGATATGGTAGGATTCCAAATTCTAGCACGAATTTCTTCATTCATACTATTAGGCAGTGTCACTTACGGCAATGTGCTTGGCCTTGGTCGTGGACTATTTGTTGTGGACCCTTATTTGTTGCTCTTCCAACTAACTGCACAAGACCATATCGTAAAGATGTAATCAGATGTAGACTTTCTATCATTTAGGTCTAACCGGAAGCTGACATCAGTATACCCTACCATCTATAACGAACTACCACCGAAGACAAGACAATATTCTTTAGTCCTCCGAAGGTATTTAACTATGTTTTTCACAATGATCCAATGCTCATGTCCTAGGTTTGATTGGTATCTACTTACCACACTCACAGCTTGAGTAATGTCTGGTCGAGTGCATAACATGACATACATGATGTTCCCTACGGAAGAGGCATAGGGAACTCCTCTCATGCCATCAATCTCCTCATGGGTCTTGGAAGACATACCCTTGAAAAGAGTGACTCCATGTCTGAAAGGGACAAATCCCTTCTTAGAATTTTCCATGTTGTACCTATTAACAATTTTGTTAATATAAGCAGATTGGGATAATCTTATTATCCAATGGTAGGATGTCATCTTATTATCCCAAGATATAGGAGGCTTCTCCAAGATCTTTCATGGATAATTGCTGTGAAAGTCATACATTTACCATAGTCAACATTCCTACATCATTACCAATGAGTAGAATGTCATCTACATACTAATAAGGAATGTAACATTTTCTCCCACTATTTTTCTGTAAATACAGGGTTCATCCAGCTTAAAGTCAAACTGTTTAACCATAGAGTTAAATCAGATGTTCCAACTTCTAGAAACTTGCTTTAATCCATAGACCGACCTATTCAACTTGCATAGCATATGTTCTTGACCCGAGGCAACAAAGCCTTGCGACTATTGCATATAGATATCTTCAGCAAGATCTTCATTTAGGAACACAGTTTAGACATCCATTTGTTAAATCTCCTAGTCATAGTGTGCCGCTATAGCTAACAGAATTCGAATTGATTTAAGCATGGCCACAAGTGAAAAGGTTTCCTCATAATTGACTCCTTGTTTCTGAGTATACCCTTTCGCCACCAAACGACAACCTTTCCATCAAGGCACTTCTTCCTCTAGTAGATCCATTTGCAACCGATTGCTTTCACTTCAGGAGGCGGATCCACAAGAGTCTAGACTTTGTTGGTTTTCATTGAGTTCATCTCGACTTTTATGACATTTACCCACTTCAAGGAATTTATGTCCAATATAGCTTCCATAAGTCACGGGATCTTCCTCATTGTTTGTAACTTCCATCAAGTAACTTTCTTGATCATAGCCGTAACGAACTAGAGGTCTAGATACCCAAGTAAATCTTCTAAGTTAGATGTTATCTGGAATATGTGGGACATCTCCCACTACTCTTGAACTCTCCTCATCAAGAACAATTTCCTAACGATGATCATTCAAGATGTATTCTTCTTCCAAAAAGTAAGCATTTCGACTAACAAACATCTTTTGTTCTCTTAAGTTATAGGAAAGATATCCTATCAATCCTTTAGGGTAGCCTATAAATAGGCAACGACTGGTTTTGTATTCTAATTTGTCTACATTTGTTCTTTTAATGTGTGCTGGACAATTCCAAATCTTCAAGTGTCTTACACTTGATTTCTTATCGATCTAAAACTCATAGGGAGTCTTATGAACGGATTTGATTGAAACTTGGTCAAACACGTAAATAACACTCTCTAATGCGTGCCCCCAAAAGGATATAGGTAGTTCTGAATGGACAAGGAGTTATTGAACCATATATAATAGAGTCTGGTTTCTTCTCTCTGACACACCGTTTAATTGTGGTGTATCTGGAGGAGACAACTGTGATATAATTTCATTGTCCTTAAAGTAGTCCCTAAATTCGTCGAATAAATATTCACCTACTCGATCTGATTGAAGGGCTTTGATGTGTCTCCCCAACTGTTTCTCGACTTCTTGTCTAAACTCCTTGAATTTTTCGAATGATTTAGACTTATGTCTCATTAGGTACACATAACCATACTAAGAATAATCATCTGTGAAAGTTATGAAATAACAGTGTTGGTTGTGTGTCCTAACATTCATGAGACCACATACATCAGTATGTATCAAGTCAAGTGTGCCTATATATCTTTTAGGCTTACCCGTAAATGGTCGTTTTGTCATCTTACCCTGAAGGCAAGGATCACAAGTTAGTAGATCTTCTATAGTTAGAAAATCTAAATGACCATCCTTCACTAATCTTGTGGCACGTTCTATATTAATATGACCAAGTCAGTAATGCCACAGGCACGTAGGATTAATTGTATCACGTGTTCTTTTCTTGACGATACATTCTGACATAATTTCGATTATGTTCATTTCTAGAAAAGGACGGAGGACATAGAGACCATTCTTAATTTCTCCATAAGTAAGGAATTTATTATTCAATTTGATAGTGATCTTATCACTGAATAAAACATGATATCCATCCTTACATAATTTAGAAACCGAAATCAAATTTCTTCTAAGTAATGGTACATAAAGACAATCTTTTAGTGTTACAATTCCTTCTCTAAAAAATAAGTCTACTTTTCCTATAGTAGTAGATGCAACAGTTGCATAACTCCCCAAGTAGAGCACCACCTCGTCATCACTCAACCTTGTACTTTCCTTGAACCCCTGCAATGTATTACATGCATGAGTGAAAGTGCTAGAGTCAATACACCAAGATGCAAAAGTGACCAACATATTAGTCTCCATGACAAGAGATTCGAAATTACCTTTGTTGTTCTTGCAGGATTCTAGATACTAAGGACAGTTCCTCTTCCAATACGTAGTCCTTTTGCAGTAGTGACACTCATATGATGATTTATCTCTTTTCTGCTTTTTAGAATAGCCCGTCTTCTTCTGAGGCCTCTTCTTACCCTTCCTCCTTCTCTTGTCAGATTTTCCAACTTCAACAAACATGGCCACCGGCTTTTCCTCCTTTATCAGTTCTTCAGCCCTCTGCAACATATTGTTGAGTTTCTAAAGACTAACATTTACCTTGTTCATGTCATAGTTCATGACAAATTGATTGAAGGATGGGGTAAGAGAGTTTCGGATGGCATCAATCTATGTGATCATTGAGTCACGATCCAAGAGCCTCCAGTTCATTTATATACCCCATCATCTTCATGACGTGGTCATGAACCATCTAAATTTCAGTCATCCTCGTGGTCATCAACAGCTTGAGAACCTTTTATCTGAGAGTATGATTTTGCTCTTCGTACATAGTCTTTAGACTATCTAGAATATCTTTGCAGATTTCGATCTTATCGAATTGTCTCTGGATACTGTTGTCTAAAGATGTCATGACATAGCATCAGGCAAAAGAGTTCTTCTCCTCCCATTCCTAATATTCCCTCCTACGTGCTTCAGTAGCCTTATCATCTAGATGTTCCGGTGCAGGGTTCTTGGCAACATTGTCCAATTTCTCAAACGTGAGCACCAAATTAAGGTTACGATACCAGTCAGCATAGTTAGGTCCTTTTAGTTTATTGTCGTCCAACAATTTGGCGAATTGTCTGTGTGCCATTTTTTATAAAAGGCAGCAGTTATTAGTCCACGACCTAAAAATGTTTTATGTTATCTGACATAAAATGGTCATTTATCTAAGTTTCATTTTCATTTGTTCATCTCTGAGATTTCCCTCCTACCCCAGTGACGAGGACACAATGCATATGCCTCTAGAAATGTGGAAAATCACATAGATCCATGAAGCCAACTTTTTCAATTGCTTAACCCCACCACTTTCTGTGAAGGATTAAGTACCCACCCATCCAATGAGTTTTCCCTTTGGCCACCATCAAATAAGGTTCATTGTCATTTTAGGTTAAACCTTTCTATCTAGTAAATGCTGATCCGTCACATCGTGGACCCAATGGTACCGTGAAAGAGTCTTCCATTTTAGGCTAGGCCTCTCTCATCTCATAAAGCAATCCCACCGACTGGACTAGCAAAATGGAAAGCCCAATTTTATGGTGCATCTCCATCCACTGAAAACTCATTTTCATGCTAATGGCGAAAGGCCTTTGTAGAATTCATCATATGATATTCCCTATCTCATTGCACTTATATTAAACCGGAGAGAACGAGAAAAATAGTCCCTACATCTGATTTAGGTCATACCATAGTGGCTTCCATTGAATTTCATAAAGTCAAATTCGAATGGGCCCAAAACGGTCTAGGGTTCCACGATGTTCCTCTTGGAGAGGAAGCTGATCAGAGGCCCATCGAAAAGGGAGATCATGCAATGATCTAAGGGCATCATCGCAATGATGTGCATTCAGAGAGAGCCATAAACGTCTAAACATGGGCCAAGCACTTATGGCCCATGAACGAATCACATTCATTCAGCACAACAACTACTCAGGTTAAGACAATATCAGTCCATTAAAATCCCATAAAACTATCCAACAATTTCATCTAGGTATATGGTCTAAACTACAAAAAACAGTTCGGCCCATATAGCAGTTATGCTAAAATGGGTTGATTTTGCTTTAACATAAATAGGGTTTTCAAGGGAGGGCTGAATTGGTCCATGTAACGGGCCATCAAACCCTTGGCCCAATCTGATTTTGAGCCATCTAAAACGTGACCCATGGGGCTGTGATCATACCCCATGGAACCATTAGTTTGGTCCTACTAGTTTGGACCAAACTAGGTCAAATAGACCTAGGGTTTGGTGTCCAAAACATGCAACAATTCATATGAATATGATCTGAAATCTTAACATCCAAAAATTGATAATCAATCATAGCAAATAAATAATAAATTAGGGCTACAAGTGTGATGGTCTGAATCTGATCTAGACGAACTGCAAACCTGCAAAAAACTGTTAACCGCAGATTCCAATTTTTTTGCAACATCTTTCTTCTTCTCCTCCACGCGCTCTAGTAGGTCTTCCAATGTTAAAAAAAAATAGAAAACCTTAATTTTCTATTACTTACATCATAAATAACCAAATACAATTTTTCTAAAAAATAAAAAAAAATCACAAACCAATAATCAAATAATAATTTTCTCGAGTGCACAGATCTTGGCGCGAACAATTCTAAAGTATATCAGAATATAATCCTAAAAATTTCAGATCAATTCACCCAAAACTAAGAAC
Source organism: Nelumbo nucifera (assembly GCF_055504915.1). NCBI lineage: Eukaryota > Viridiplantae > Streptophyta > Magnoliopsida > Proteales > Nelumbonaceae > Nelumbo > Nelumbo nucifera. The sequence goes on from NC_142652.1 coordinate 47,114,063, forward strand.
CGAATTCTCAGAAAACTACAAATTGCTCAAATTCAACCAGACTAGTTCTGCCGATTTGAACCTTGGTTCAGATATGGTCTTTTCCGGATCAAAATTGAACTTTTGGCTCTGAAACCACTGAAGGAAGGTGAGATCCATCATATGGATAGATGAACCATATTATATGGTTGGGCGAAATTTCAAAAATTTCTTTCTCACTTTCGAGAATCGCATTCCCAAGATTTTGAAAATTTGCATTTTTCAAGGATCGTTCTTGCACCAAAATCGGACCAAATTTAAACAAAAAAAAGGAGAAGTATACCTGATATGGAATCCACAGATGTAGCTCCCAAAGTGGTAGTTCACACCCAAAATGAATCCCAAAATCAGCCTTCACTGAAGATGGCGCAACTTGGAATGAAGCCAGTTCAGCATCGCAGTTTTCAGCAAAACTACAATCCAATAGTATGGATGTAACAAGGGAGGTGAGCACAAATTTTCTTTGCAAATTTCAGTGAAGGAACTGATCAAAAATCAGTCCAAGAAGGGGAGGTCGAACTAGGGTATTTGGCAGCAAGAGCAGAAAGGGAGAATTGAAAGCAGAAGATTATCTGGAGCAGTTCGCCTCCTCCCTTTTTATAAGCCTTAAGGAGCACCACTCCCAATCTGATTAGGAGGTGTTGTAATCCAAATCTTTATTTGGATTTGGACTCTATTAATAGATAAGTCATTATCCTTTTATAAGAATTGGTGCTCCATACCCATATCCAGACCCATATTCGCCCATGTCACATGACTGCTTAAGTTGTCATGTGACATCTTGATTAATCTAATTAATCATGGGCGTTCCCAACAATGACCTCACATAAGCCCACAAGGGTTCGGCCCAACCTTTGTGAAAAAGCTTGACCGAATTTACTACCAAATGCAATGAACCCCTAAGTCCATCAGTATGGGCTCTTAATGGGCCTAAAATTTATAGTTAAATGATCTCTGAGTCCATCCATCCTATGAAGGCCCAAGGATAATGGATTTAAGTAAGATATAGTCCATCAGGTAAACAACCCTTAATGGTCTCTTACACTTAACCACTCAACCCGTAATGATCAAACATTGCCCGATAGGGAAGGACCTCTCCCCTAACTGCAAGTGCAGTGTTGCACTCTCTACTCAAATGGTCTTGGGAATTAAAAACCTTTTTGCAAACACTTTTTCCTTAAATCATAATATATATATATATATCATATAAATATATTTTGCAAAACAAATCTCAAACATAGTTGAAATCGACTGTCGACAGTTTTTTGTTTCCATCAAAGACAGTGCAATCCCGATCAGATTGCCCCAACATACCCAAGTTTTGACCCCTAAAGAATCTCACTGATTGGCATATCGAAGACAGCTCAATCCGATACCTAGTGAAATACCATAATCAAATCTAGGGGTTAGGTGTAACTTTCAAGATTTGCCCATCAATCTTCAAGGTCTAGGGCATAACTAGAAATTGATTCGGGTTCAGTGTTTCAAACAAACACACACTACATCTGCTTAGATTCTAACCCTAATAGTTGAGACAAGCTACCCCAACTTCTTTGGCAGCATAGTAGTGTCAGGCTTGGCACGATAAACTCCCCAAGTTTATCCAACGATTGAGAACATTCTAAACTAACACAAGTCTTATAAGTGTCTAGTTTAAGGGGTAATTAGACAAAAACATACCAATCATAATATGAAACAATTATGTACTTTTATTCATTTACAATAAATGTACCTATAGATTAATTTGATTGGAGCTAAGGGCATACATTGTTAACAAGATATGTATACCTGATACAAATTCCACAAATATAGATCCCAAAATGGAAGTTCACACCCAAATCAAACATAAAACTAGCCTCCATTGAAGATGGTGCAACGTAATCTTGAAGCTGGTTTAGCAATGCTGTTTTCAGTAAAACTACAATCCAACTACTTTGATCAAACTAGGAAGGTGAACATGAAATTTCTCTAAATTTTTCTTGCAAAAATCAGAGAGAAAATTGATCTTTATCAATCCCAAAAGCTATAGTTTAACTAGGGTTTCCTATAAGACAAAAGAAGAAGAGAGAGAGCATAATTGAAAGGTATTCTTGATCAATTCACCCTCTTTTTCTTTTATATCTTTATGAAGCACTTCTAATCAAATTAGGAGATTATCCAAATCTAATTTAGATCTAGGCTCTATTAAGAGATAAGCTTTATCCTCTTAAGAGGATAGGTGCTCCATACCCATTTCCAAACCCATATTTGCCCCATGTCATATGACAACTTAAGTTATCATGTGACATCTTAATTAATCATATTAATTATAGGCTTTAGGCCCATCAGCTACAAAATTCATGACCAAAGAGTGTTGTTTGGCCAATTTAGGCTTGATTTGTATGGTGCGTGACCCCACAATAACCTTACATAAGTCTACATGGGTTCGGCCCAGCTTCTATGAAAATGCCTAGCTGAATTCATTGCTAAACGCAGTGAACCCCTAAGCACATCACTATGGGCTCAAAACGGGCCCAGCATTTACACTTAAATGATCATTGAATTCAGTCATCCTATGAAGAGCCAAGGATAATGGGTGTAAGTGATATTAAGTCCATCAAGTAATCAGCCCTTAATGGTCTCTTACACTTAACCTCTCAGCCCATATTGATTAAACAATGCCCGACAGGGAAGGACCTCTCCCCTGACTGCAAGGTGCAGTGTTACACTATTTTCTCAGATGGATCCCGGGAATTAAAACCTTTTGCAAAAATTTTTCATAAAACATAATATATAAATATATTTTGCAAAACCAAATCTCAAACACAGTTGAAATCCACCGCCGGTAGTTTAGGTTTCCATCAGAGAGGGTGTAAACCCTATCATTCACTTTGTCCGACAAAGGGGTCGATCCTATCACTTTGATCACCCACTTAAGTGAATTCTCAACATGCCCCAACATACCCAGGTTTTGACCTATAATGGACCTCATTGATTGGCATATCAAAGTCATCCCAATCCGACACCTAGGTGTAATACTATAATCAAGTCTAGGGGTTATGTGTAACTTTCCAGTCTTACCTATCAATCTCCAAGGTCCAAGGCATAACTGGAAAATGGTTCGGCTTTAGTGTTTCAACCAAACACACACTACTTGTGCTTCGGTTCTAACCCTAACAGCTGAGACAAATTGCCCCAACTTCTTTGACAACACATCAGTGTCAGTCTTGGCAGGATAAACTCCTTAAGTCTATCCAATGAATGAGAACATTCTAAACTAACACGATTCTCATAAGTGTCCAATTTAAGGGGTAAATTCACAGAAACATACCAATGTCAATAAACAATAATGTACTTTTATTCATTTGCAATAAATGTATCTATACATCAATCTAATTGGAGCTAAGGGCATACACTGTCTAACACTAAACAGGATAGACTAAGGGCCGATCGGATCACAAATTGGAGTTCCTCAACTGAGGACTTTTAGAACTCTCCCACGTGAAGAATGGGTGCGGGTAGAAAAGAGTGTCCCACACGGACATGGAAGTGGATTCTGCCAGGGAAGGGGGAACCCCCCAAAGAGCTCGGCGGACAACCTCATCCCAACAACCCAAAAACCCTATCCGACCCGAACATGAATGTCCATTTATAAATAAGTACACCACGCTCAAGGTAAGGGACTTTTAGAATTGCATTCTTTGAATATCTCTTTGCATTGTCTCTTCAGCTCGGGCCAGCACTACCTCAACTTGGTCGTTCCAGTCACATCTCTCTTTATCATACTAACTTGAATGTCGAATTGCCTACCCGAGAAACAACTCTTCGGGCCTCTAATCATTCCCCTAGTTGCAAAATCCGATGCTCATAGCTCTTCCAACATCTAATTCCCTTCAATATGTGTAAGCATGTGTGTGTTTTCATAATAAAAGAAAAAAAAAAGGAAGGTGCAATACAAATACTTTAACCACATAAAAGTGTTGAAGCAACACCACCTGTAAATAGAAAAAAATGCATACCCAAAAACATATAATATACTTAAGAAAATTCAAACAGCTCACACAAACTCTCCCCATGGCCCCATGGCCTCATGGTCCCCTGGCCCTTACTAAAATTGAGAAGATGGTCCCATTGGGCACTAAGCTAGGAATGATGCACCTAATGTCCAATGTGTTGGAACGGCAATGCTTGGCATTAATCTATCAAATTAGAAGCATTACTCATAGCAAAGGTTATTTCCCAATCTTAGTCCTGGCTGAGGTCGTGGGAGAGTGGACTGAATCAGCATTTTCTTATACAAGTTATTTCCCAATCTAACCTTCAGCATTTTCTTGTACAAGGTGGTCAGTGTCTGCTTTCTGACGGTCAGACTCAAATCTACATTGCCCTAGTTCAATCATTACTCATGAGCTGTGTATGCTACTTTGTCAATTGAAAATATGATCTTACCCATCGACTCAAGGCCTCAAAACAAAAGTTTTAGTCTAGTTAGCACACATCCATATCAATCATGTAAACACTAATAACCTCAAAAAGAATTCAACCAACAATGCATAAACAACATATTATTAACAAATGAATCAAATTACAGAAAAGAAAAGAAAAAACAAAATAAAATTATATTCCTAGCATACTGCGGATATGATTTGCTCTGATATTTTTCTCTTGTTGTCTGTCTTACTTGTATGTCCTCCATCAAAAGGGTTCAAATGCCTTATAACAAGGAGAAAAGTTTGAATAGCATAGGCAGCTCCAATTCAAAACTCAAACAAAATAACAAGGATCAACATTGAATTAATTAGGGAGAATGATGGTTCAGCCCAGGGTCAGAATTTTTAGGCCCAAAGTACAGTTGGGATAGGTATTAACTCGGAATTGATAACAATTCATGGGCAGGCATTGGTGTATAGAGTGGGATTTTTAACATTTTGAATGTTTATAGATCTGCAATTGAATTCAGAAATCTACATTGGACATGCCTGTACTTTTCCAAATTAATTAATAGAATCTAATTAAGGATCCTTCTTTAATTTCGAATTTCGTTTTTAATTAATTTAGTTGTTCAAAAAAGAATTGGATCTTTCATGAGTGATCGTCTTGAACAATCTGTTGACGATGAATATTAAAAAAACTAATTTATTTGTGTTCTTTAAAAAAAAAATTGTTTTATTCATATCATACGATAAGATAAAATATGATATGGGGTTAAATTGAATTCTTGCTGAAATTTCTCCAGGTAAATACAAACCTATACCTACCCATCTATATAGAATAGAAAAATTAAAAGTATAGATTACTATGTACTATGTACCGATTGAGCCAATGACTATTCCTGTTGAAGCATATACTCGGGGGGTGGGTGCAGGGCGGACGATTTCAAATGCGAATGAAAGCATAAAACACCAACCCAAATACAATTACGTACAACCAAAGCTCAACTGATGATTTTTCTTTTTTTTTTTTTTGGTGAAGAAACTACTATTTTGACAATTATGGTATTAGTTATGAATCTTTAAAAAAAATAAAGATCATATCCAACACAAACAAAACAATAGATGTCTACAAGTATCTAACTTCAATTAACAAGGAGAGAGAACGGAATGCAAGATAATGATATTTCTCTCAAGGAGAGACAATGAAACTGATTCAGAGATCCTAGAAGGGCAAAGAGAGAGCACTCAAAGCTATGAATGGCAACGGGTAGGACTCCCGTGGAAATTGTCCTACCCATTCCTGAACCCGCCTATATGTTTGATCCCAAATCACGTCTAACTTTTTCTCTCAATTTCTCAATTCCATTAAACACATCCCACCCAATTTGAAAAGTTAATTAACACATTCTACTAAAAAATTTTATTAACATTTAAAGTGTGATTTAAACATGGATTAGCTAATGATAACATCAAAACTCTTAACATTACTTTAAGCTGTTAAGCCATCTCACCTTTTGTGTTATTTAATGAAATACGATAACTTTTATTAACTTTTGTGTTCATCCAAACAAAATAACACATATTTATGATTAACAAATCCAACTAAAATTAAAAGAAATAATATTTAAAATTAGCATTTTATAAATAAATAGAATAAATAATCTACAAAATCTAAATTTACATCAAAAGATGAATTTAATCCCAAAAAAAATGTACAAATAAAATATTAATAATAGAATAATTATCTTAGTACTTAAAATTTATATATTTGTGCATGATATATGTCGTACAATTTGTAAATATTTTTATAATTATTAGTTAATATTTTAATTTATATAAATAGCCTTATATTTATCATTTACAAAAAAAAATTGTTTACAAAAATATTCAACAATATAATATTAAATTGAATCTACCAAACCCACTAATTTACATTTATATGAAAAAATGATTTTCAGATTCAAACTTTAAGAATGAAATAATTATTTTAGTAATAAAAAATTACGAATTTGCAAATGATATATACCTTAAAAAATTTAAAAGATTTGATATGTTTTGAGTAAAAATTATTTATTTTTATAAACTTTTAAATAATAATTTAATTTATATTTCAAAATTTAATATTTGGTCATCCTTTTTGTTAATGTTAAGAAGTAAAAATAATAAAATAAAATTTATATTTGACTTTAAATTTAGTGTTATTAATGTATTTATGACATTTGTATGTGTTTCCCTAATGTATCCAAGTGGTTTCATATATTTTTGTTTGTATCCATGTGTTTCTTAAATGTATCTGTATTCGTATCCATCTCCAATACGAAACTCAACCAACAACATTCAACAAGAATGAACATTACATAAAACCCTTTCATATAAAGAACAAAACAAGATAGTATAAAATTAAGCTACTCAAAAAACTAAGTATAAAATGAAAAAAGCCTAAAAACAATATCTAGAGAAGAAGAGCTTTGGAAAAATGCACTTTGTTCTGGAGGAATTTAGGCAATTAGCAAAAACCAAGGTAGAAAGCAAAGGATGAGAGCTTGAAGCGAGAAATGGAAAGTCCATAGGATTTCAGTATATAGATAGGAAATATTTTTCTTGGAAAAAAAAGACAAAATACAATCCCTAAAGAATATAGATTGAGTGTGGTCTTACCATGGTTCAAAAACATAAAAAAAAAAGTGCCAAAGATATGACCGTTAAAATGCCTTTGAAAATAGTTGGGGAAGATGGAGCTTTCCTTATTTTTGGGATTGATTTGGTGCAATACCACATTCTTACTTTTGAGATCCCACATCCCGCATTTGTCCCATCCCTACCCCTTATTTCCCTTAAATTCCCATCCCACAAACCAAAGAGCAGAAATGTTTGTTGAATGCCAAGAAATAGATATTTTAAAATTTTAACCCGAGTGACTTTGATAAATATCACTTGACTGGTATTTCCAGTAGTCTTTCCAGTATCATATTCGAAGCTCTATAGGAAAAATCAATAATACCGAAAAGGCATTGGTACAGATAGATTTAACCAATCAAAGCACCCAATGAATTTGATTAATTGGTCAACTCTTTTACCATTCCGATTGATTGGCAACAAGTTTTTCCGGTATCATGGTTGAACCCTTCAACTCTATGGATGAATTTGTTTGGTTATTATGCACTAGTTAAATAATTAACTAGAATAGTATGACTAAAATATTAATTAATTATTAATAAAAGTACTAAATAATTAAAAATAATTTAGTAATTAAAAAAAATAATGGAGATTAATACAGATCACAACGTCATGACAAAGAAAACAACTTGGCAAAAGTCCAAAAATAACAAAATTTGCACGTTAGTGTGCATGATAATCACACCTCTCTTAATCTACCTGGGTAGATTTGTAGTCCTCACCTAGGCCTTCACAACATGTGGCATCTCTCTCTTTATCGAACTTGCACTTGTGCACTGAAGCAAAGTAGAATAGTAGATTATAGATTTGGAAAAACTGAGCAAACTTCAGTAGTCTAGGTTCTGGGTTTCTTCCTTCTTCGATCTCGTGTGCCAACAATAGAATTTACCTTCCCTTTCTTAAAATACTTTTCGCCATTAAAACCTTCTTCCAACGTCTGCAACTTATGCTTTTTTGATTCTTGCGATTCAACCATACTGCAACAATTATGAAAAAAGAAATGCAATCAATAAAGCACTTATATATGATCGATGTCTAGACTAGATGTAAAATATCGATTTCCATAATGGCCAACACATGGACACAAGTGAAATGGGGTTGGTGCCACGTGGAATAGTTTCTATCTGCCAAGCATATCATCCTCATCTTAAATGCCTGTGGTATCTGCCATAATATTACAGAGCTTGGCAACTTGCATTAAATTGGAACTTGGAAGAATGTGTTTTCTCATTTAAACAGTAAATTTACATATTTTGGTGTTTGAAAAGCTAGGATATATCCAATATTGTTGGATGTATGATGCTTTGACACGTATCAGTAGATCTGTGGATATTTACCCAAACAATTGGGAAGCCCAAAAAAAATGTTATACGAAAAGTAAACCATTTAATCAACTAATACATTTCTGCAATTATTAATTAATAGCTTAACTTCAAGAAGTAATACCATACTTAATAATAATAAAGATGATGATGACGACGACGAAAACAAAGAAACTTCAAAACAAACAAAAATGGTTGACCCAAACTACAGATACTATTGTTGTAAAGCTCTAAATAGTAAATTCATAGTAAAGAGTTCTTAAAGACACATCAGCCACTACCAGGAAACCAAAAATTTCAAGGAAGTTTCATCCCACAGATAAACCAAAAAAACAGGCTACCAATAGAATAGCAGTATACATAGCTAAAAGGGAATAGCGAAGGAGACGTGAATAGATAAATCTATCCTGAGATATCTACCAAAACAACCATGCTGTTACTGGTTCATAAGTAGGCCTCAACAACTATAAAATGATATAATGTTTTGACAAAAAAGGACAATAACCAGGGTTCTTTTTTCCTGTCAAAGGTATAAACCATAAGGACAGGGTACCACCGTAGTACCGTACCAGCAGAAAAGCAGTACATGTAGCTAAAAACCAATAGTTACGTGTCATACATGCATAAATCCAGCCCAGAATATCTTCACATCATGAAACACTGTTAGAAGCTGACTTTGCCATATGAAGAAGAAAAAGACGAACAAGTGATAAAGAGGACTCATAGGAGTTCCAAGGTAAAACTGGGTTCCTCAGGTGGAGTCCATAGGGTTCTACTAGGACGCACAGACTTCGCCATCCTGTAGAACTTCGTGCAAAAACATGTATTGCAATTGAGTCAGCAGAAATTTCTTATCTATGCAAGAGTTGCGAATTTTCCCAAATCTGGGTTTCAGCAGCAGAACATAAATTCTGGCAGATCTAAATTTATAATAAATTTCTGGGTTATGCTTAGTGGCCTCTGTCTAGGAAGAGTTGAAAATGTAGCATGCGGCATCCATTGTAGAGTGACTTCCCAGATGTAAATTTTAGTTGTTCATATTCACACTCGAATCAAATCTTATTCATCAGCTTCATATTGGATTTGAATTGAATTTGGATTGGAATTGGATATTGTTACAGACCTGAATAGGACGTAACGTAGATTTTGTCTACTTCGAGGGAGACGAGAGACCTCCGATAAAAACCAAACGGTTCTAAGTAAAATTCTTCAATTGATATCCTCTCAAAGAACAATGGAAGTATATATACAGACTCCTACCCATAACTCGTTACCTTACGTGACCTATCATGACACTCTCTCTCACTACTAACTGACCCATAAATAAGGAACAAACTAATAACAGCTTTCACAAATGGGCCCACGTGGCTCTCTACTACATACATGGCCCAACATCTAACAGAAAACACCCACTACCTTATTCTTCCAATTGAAAAGAAGAGTGAAGAAGAAGAGAGGAGAACAAAGAAGGGGTTTGGTGATTAATAATCTGCCACCCCACACTTTTTTATTTATAGCTTTAGGTTCCTTACAAGAATAGGAAATAAACAAAAATTAGAAACAACAAGGCCAGCCGACCCAACTTAAAAGATCTTAGAAATAACTAATAAAAGAAATTAGAAACAACTAGGTGTGAGTATGGAACCACACACACTAGAGCCTGAGTGTGGGTATGGAACCCCACACTCGTGGCTAACCGACTATTTCTTCACTCCCCCTCAAGTTGGGAGTAGATATTTGTCATGCCCAACTTGCATAGATCTGTCTCCAATTTGATTTTTGTGACTGCATGTCTGAGGCGATGTAAGGAAGGCATACTTCTTGAGATGCAACTCGCTCTCGGATAAAATGTCTGTCAACCTCGATATGCTTAGTCCTGTCATGCTGTATTGGGTTGTGGGCAATATTAATTGCAGCTTGATTATCACAATACAGCATCAAAGCCTTCTCATAATCAACCTCCAACTCATTAAGCAAGGATCTCAGCCATAACACTTCTGCAACACCATTGGCCATGGATCAGTATTATGCTTCTGCACTAGAGTGAGCAACAACATTTTGTTTCTTGCTTCTCCAGAAAACAAGATTTCCCCCCATAAATGCACAATATCCAGAGGTGGACCTCCTGTCATCAACACATCCAGCCCAATCCACATATGTATTGACTTATATTTTCATATGACCATTATTCTTGAAGAATATACCTCTCCCTGAACATCTCTTTAAGTAGGCAAGGATCCTTTCTACTGCAAGGTGGGTAGTCCTAGGAGAATGCATGTATTGACTAACAACATTGACGACATAAGAAATATCTGGTCGGATTAGACAGAGATAAAAAAGTTTCCCAACGAGCCTTTGATACATAGTCCTGTCCTCAAGGAGTTCTCCACTTTCTGCACTTATCTTATGGTTAGGCCCAATGGGAGTATCAGCAGGTTTCACTCCTAACTTGCCAGTTTCTTCCAATAAGTCCAGAACATACTTCCTTTGGGAGATGAAAATGCCATGCTTAGATCGAGCTACCTCAATTCCTAGGAGATAGTGTAACTTTCCTAGGTCTTTCACTTCAAATTCCTTGTGAAGGTGTTGTTTAAGGGTTTCAATTTCACCTGTGTCACTTCCTGTTATCACAATGTCATCTATATAGACTGCAAGTAGAGTCAAGGAATGACCTGTCTTCTTAAAGAAGAGAGTGATCTGACTGAGCCTGTATGTATCCGAATTTGTCCAAAGCCAGTCTAAACCTATCAAACCAAGCTCTTGGGGATTGTTTCAGCCCCCGTACAAGGCCTTCTGCAAAAGGCAAACTTTCTTTCTTGCTTCTGTACTATAAGAACCAGGGGGTAACTCCATGTATACTTCGTCTTGCAAGTCTACGTTGAGGAAGGCATTCTTAACATCTAGCTGAAATAGTGGCCATGAGAAGTTTACAGCAATGGATAGAAGAACTTTGATAGTGTTCGTTTTTGCAACAGGTGCAAAGGTTTCTGTATAGTCTATGTCATAAGTTTGTGTGAATCCCTTTGCAACAAATCTGGCCTCATACCTCTCTATAGTACCATCAGCATTATATTTCACAGTAAACACCCATCTGTATCCAACAGGTTTCTTCCCTTCAGGCTGGTTAACTAGTTCCCATCTGTTGTTCTTGACAAGAGCATCCATCTCTACTTGCATTGCTTCCTTCCATTCAGGTATCAAAAGAGCTTCTTGCAATTTTTTGGGTATAGGAATAGCAGAAATAGATGCCAAGTAAGACCTGTAGGATTCTGAGAGACGATTATAGGAAAGGAACTTGGAGATGCAATGGGCAGTGGATGAGTTACGAATAGCAATAGGAAGATCAAAGTCATCTATCAGTGAAGGCTAAGCATCTTTAACAATGGGATCAAAAGTGGGAGCAGTAGTAGTATCTGGATTTGGAGCTGTAGAAGATGTTGGAACTGGCCTGGATTGTTGTTGAGTACGAGAATCAACCTGCCTCCACCACTTTCTGTGATACACTCTCAACTACTTGCATTTTTGACAACCTTCTCTACAACTCCCCCCTTCAGTAACTGGGACAGGTAAAGGAATTCTTGGGGTTGAAACTGAAATCCCTTCCTCACTATTCTCCCCCTGAGGAGAAGCCTTATGATATTAGGGCATATCCTCAAAGAAGGTAACATCCACGGACACAAAAATCTTCCCTGAAACTGGCTCATAACAGCAATATCCCTTTTGATTTTGTGCATACCCAAGGAAAATACACTTAGTGGCTTTGGGATCAAACTTGGAGCGATGAGGTCCAAGGATTTGGACAAAACAAGTACACCCAAAAGTTTTGAAGGGAATAGTGAATAGGTCCTTATCTGGATATAGAAGACTGAACGGGGTTTGCATGTTTAGGACCTGTGAAGGAACCCTATTAATGAGGTATATGGTTGTACGGATTGCATCTCCCCAGAAGCGTATGGGAACATTGGAGTTGAGCATGATGCATCTGGCTACTCTAAAATATGCATGTTTTTTCTCTCAGCAACCCCGTTTTGTTGAGGTGTGTGAAGACAGGTGCTTTGATGAATGATCCCATGATCAAGAAGATAGGATGCCAAGGGTTTTGTAAAGTATTCCTTGGCATTATCAAATCTAAGAATCTTGATCTTGGTTTCAAATTGGGTTAGGATCATCTGATGGAAAGCTTGGGTCAAAAAGGGGACTTCATCTCGAGAGTGCATAAGGTAGACCTATGAAAAACGAGTATAGTCATCAACAAATAATAAAAAATATCAGTACCTCCCATGGTGGGAGTATGGTAGGACCCCCAAACATTGGTATGCTCAATCTCAAAAGGAAGGTTGCTTCTTTTATTACTTAAAGGATAAGATGATCTATTGTGTTTTGCAAGTTCACAACTTTCACATTTCAACCCAGACACTTCTACTAACTCAAACAAGTTTGGAAAAAGACTCTTTAAAGACCCAAAAGATAAATGACATAAGCAGTTGTGCCAAAGCATAATCTTACTACAAGACTGGGAAACAAACAATTTCCCTACTTCACTCTGCTCCCCCTATAAATGTTCCAGCAGGTAGACTTCATTCATCTCACGGCCAATCCCAATCACCTTCTTCATTTCCAGATCCTAAAAAATACACTGATCAAGGAAACAAGTTACCGAACAGTTTTGATTTTTAGTAATACTACTAACTAAAAGTAAGTTAGCACTAAGCTTGGGAACATGCAAAATTGAGGATAGGGTGATGGTATCTGATAATCTGATGTCTCCTTTGCCAGAAATTGGTACAAGAGAGCCATCAACAATAGAAACTCTCTCCTAGAGGATAAACACTAGGTACTAAATAGAGTAGATATGTTGGTCATATGATCTGAAGCACCTGAATCTATTACCCAAGAAGGTCTAGTATTACCTGGGACAGAAGCATGGCAAGCAGTAGCTCTTGTACCTGTATGAGCAAGGGCTGAAATAGGGTGTTGAGATGATGTAGGCTGAGCTGAATTATCATTTTCTAGCAGAGTCAGAGCAGCTCGGACTGCAGCTAGGATATCTAGAGGAGTGCCTCTTGTGCCTGATGAAGTTGTACTATCAGTGTTGACAACCATATTAGCATTCCCTTTCTTATTTCTGAGCTTTGTTGAAACTAAATGAGGGTGCAGCTTCCAACAGGTGTCCTTAGTATGTTTAGGTTTCTTGTAATGTTCACATACTAAGTCCTCCTTAGCTTCCTTCTTCTCCTAATCCCCCCTAGATTTAGGTCTAACTACTGCCAAGGCTGATTCAGAGGGTTGTTGCTGCAACATAACCTTTCTCCTAGTTTCTTCACTATGCACTAGGGAATAGGCTTGTGATAAAGTCACACTATCTCTTGTCAACAACTGCTGTCTCACAATGCCATATTCAGAATTCGGACCAGCAAGGAACTCAAAAACTCTGTTAGTTTCAACTTGCTTTCTATATGTTTGTGCATCTTTCTGACTCTCCCACTCAATTGTTTCAAGATGGTCAATTTCATGCCATAGGGATTTTAAGGTTAAAAAATAAACAGAGACCTACTTGGCTGCTTCTCTCCTTGCCACAATTTTTTAACCTCACATTTCAGCTCATAAGCCCTGGCAACATTAAGAGGCTGCGAGTAGGTTTCCTTCATAACATCCCATATTTCCTTAGCTGTTTTGGCCCACAAGTAGTTTCGGCTGATGTGTGGCTGCATAGAATTGCACAGCCATGTCATCACCAAAAAATTCTCTTGAACCCATTTAGCATAAGTAGGGCTCTCCTTGGTTGGTTCCTTCACATCCCCTAGCAAGAAGTTTAGCTTTCCTCTACCCCCAATAGCCATCATGGCTGATTGGGCCCATTCTAAGTAGTTTGATCCATCAAATTTAACAGTCATGTTACCTGAACCACCAGTCCCAAAAACGCCTTCCCCTTGGTTCTTTAACTCCATTCTAGGTTAGGAAACCTACTGTAATCAGAAAAACTGTACCCCAAGGCTGATAATAGCCGACCTAGGACAAGGATTTTACAGTTACCCAGAACCAGATAACAGTCAACTACTATCCTGGAATTAATATTAGTCCTGGACTTTAGGTTTTTTTTCTCCTTAAAATAGGTGAAAAAGAAGAGATTTTCTAGCCGCACTTCTCTGAATGCACAACAAGGACTTTTTGAATATCAATCTCAAAGAAAAAATAACTTACTTTCTAAAGAAAAGTAGCCAATTTATCTCTTACTGCCTCCAGCCTCAAGAAAAGAGGGAACTTGCCCAAAAAAAAACTGATTGCTTTTACTGCTGTCAGCCTCAAGAAAAAGAGAAGTTTGCCCAGAAAACTGATTGCCTCCTTCAGTCTTCAAACTTGATCAATCAACTACTGTTGACACCTTCAATCTTGATCAAAGAATCGATCTTGATCACTCAATTCCTACTTGATTCTTCCTGATTACAATAAGCACTCTCCAATCTTAGGACAGCTGCTAAAAAACTTCTTGCAACCTCTAAGAATCAGGCAAAGTAAGGATCTTTCTGAACTTCCAGCCCTAAATAATTCTCATGTGGTTGGCTGAATTAAATCCACATGAGAAAACCCTAGATCGAATGCTCTGATACCAACTGGTAAGAAATAGAACTGTTACTGTGTGATCAAAGAAGCAATACAGGTTCGAAGAGGAGAGAGAGAGAGAAAAGAAGAGTGAAGAGTGAAGAGAGGAGGAGAAGAAAGAAGGGGTTCGGTGATTAATAATCTGCCGCCTCATACACGCTTTAGGTTCCTTACAAGAATAGGAAATAAACAAAGATTAGAAACAAACAAAAGTTAGAAACAATAAGGCCAGCCGGCCCAACTTAAAAGAACTTAGAAACAATAAAAGAAATTAGAAACAACTAATAAAAGAAATTAGAAACAACTAAGTGTGGGTATGGAACCCCACACTCGTGGCTAACCAACTATTTCTTCAGTAACATTCCCACCCTCTTAAAATGACCTTGTCCTCGAGGTCAAAGCTTCATCGAACCAAACACAGCCTTGTAATGCATGCAACTCCCCCATGTTCTTCTCACGAACACATGGTTGAATCCAATCAGCTGTTTTTGTAAATAACTTCAGGTGGGATCCTCGATCAATGCGTGTAGATCTCCCATGTACCCAAGCAGCACCACCGCTTGGATTGAGTTCCCCATAGACAATTTCTGTAATTAAATGCCCACCAGCCTCAATTGTGTATTCAACCCAAAGTATGCATGCAATCTGTGGGTAACTGGTGTACAAATGAATGGAGATTGAACCGTTTACCATTGTCCAAGGTGGGTTCCAGAGAATGCCCCCTTCCTCCATCATCTTTGCTTGATAGCGTAGAACTAAGTTTTTGTCCTTTGAAGCTTCTACAAACTTCATTATCTTCCTTGTCTTGAAGGTTTTGGAGATGATCACGCCAGCTCCATGTTCATTTTCATCTCCGGCAATGATGTTGGCATTCAAGAATTTGATAAGCTCTCGTTGTAGATCAATGCCTTGGTTCATGTGGTAATGAGAGGTGATACCGAACCCCATTGTGACTCCGTAAGGGTCGATTCCTTCATAGGACCAAGCTGAGACCCAAGCAGTATTCTCCAACTCACAGAGCTTACTGCTCCCATGGGCTTTTTCTTCAGAATAGAAGGGATCGAAGGGAGGTGAACGATCTGGTCTTGAGCTCCACTAATTGCTGGTAATCACTGTAGTCGCATGTCCTTTAGTTGCCATGGCAGAAACAACCTATTCACTACTGCAGCAACAGTGTGTCACTTCGCCCTTCTCCTTTGAGTGCAAAGACTCCAACTGGTCCAATCTTACTGACAAGCTTTCGAATATGTAATTCATCTGCTCCATCATTCACTGTTGGTTATGGCCAACAATCGGATCTTTCCTTGCAATTGTGCAAGCCGGTGCTCAAAACCGGAAATCATAATCTTGGCTCTGATAAAATCTACGCTACGTAGATTTTGTCTACTTCAAGGGAGACAAGAGACCTCCGATAAAAACCAAACGGTTCTAAGTAAAATTCTTCAATTGATATCCTCTCAAAGAACAATGGAAGTACATATATACAGACTCCTACAACTACCCATAACCCATTACCTTACGTGACCTATCATGACACTCTCTCACTACGGACCCATAAATAAGGAACAAACTAATAACAGCTTTCACAAATGGGCCCATGTGGCTCTCTACTACATACAAAGCCCAACATCTAACAGAAAACACCCACTACCTTATTCTTCCAATTGAAAACATATTCAATAAGTGGGCCCACTAATGGACCCTAATGTTAGGCCGTAATAGATATTGAATATTATAAAATATCGTCTTGTACATCATGAACAGAATAAAATAAAAATAACTTATATCATACTTGAACTTGTGAGTATTTTGTTAAAAACCATGTTAGAACTAATTTTACAAACAGATATGAGATCATATATGATTGGGATATGAATGGATCCATATTCAATCCACTTTTAAAAAGATGGAATTTGGATCATATTCAGATTTAAATTTGGATCACCTTTAACAAGTCCATTTGCTGTGTTGGGCGTCTTAAGGCTTCTATTTTATCAAAATCCTTTTCTAACAAGGTCTGGCCAACCATTCTCAAGACAAGAAGCTTTGTAATCACAGGTCCTAAACTTCATCTCTAATTTTCCTTATTTAGAGAAAATAAACACCCTCTCCAACCTGCTATTCAATCCTTTAAAGATCTGAAACCATTCACCTCCTACTTTTCAGATCTAATCCTTAGTCCACCATTTTTAACCAGTAGCACACTCTCCTCCCATCCTGCATCACCTTGTGCCCACATTATAGGTACACTAGATTCCTTGATAGATAATTCCATCAAGTGATTGCATGACAGAAAACACAAGAGAAAAATAGGACATATCCGCTCGCTGATCTTATTTTCTTTTTTCTTATATTTCTCATATCCTGCAGTGGACCACTTATAATAGGGTTAAGGCTTTGTTGGGTCGAGTTGAGTTGTCATACCTTGTCTTTTCCTTCATGGAGATATTTTGAGAAATAGACTTTTGTTGAGTTCTTGTGTAATATTGAGTAAAGGGATCATTTCTGCTGCACTTTTCAAACTGCAATTCATTGAAACATGAAACTGAAACAAATTAACTGGAAAATCCCACCTTAAAGCTTAGCAGAGAGATAAGGATCCAACCTCTAGAAATGATTCCACAGATTCCTCATCTTTTGGTGAAAATGCGACTTCATCTCGTTTCTTCTGCACATACTCAACATTCCGTTGAACCTGCATTTCCAGGATACATACATCTTATACTGTAACATTATACTAACAAGAAGTAACATTAGCAATATGGTAATCCTATCAACTAAAATTTCCCGATTTCACCAACAAATCCCTTTCAATCATGGGAAGGCCTCCCTGGAATTAATAGGAGATAGTTTTGTCAGCAAAAAGAGTTCCAGCAATGCCAATTTCTCTGAGAGATTGGAATGTCGTGTTAACAATATCTAAGCAGACAACATAAGCAACAAGGTAACCAACAAGCTCCTTCACCCACTGACCTGATCTATCAGATGCTTCACTCGATGCCGTATGACTTCAGAAGTTGCTTTCTCATGGAACTTTTTCAAAAAAATGAGGGTAATAGTTGCTAGTTCAGGGAAGGATATATGGCAGCTCCACTGAGAAAGATGCATTGATAGCAGCTTGATTGCAGAAAGAACACACTCTCCTTGAAAGCACTGTGATTTTAACCATTGTTTTGGCACCTGTCATGAAAATTAATTCAGTGTCAGTCACTTCATGAATGTAACAATCTAAGACAGTGCATGGAGCAAGGTTCAAAGTATCAATGTGATAAACCCCGTATCAGGCGTATCGCATCATTCCAGAGGAACACTGAAACACTAAATAAGAGTTAGGACATCTGTCCACTTTTAAAGGCTAATACTCTTCCTAGAGATGTCCTAACTCAATTGTTGAAACATTTTTTTATTAGATCTTAGTATATTGGCCAATCAAAACGCACAATACTGAAAAATGAGAAGAGCACAAGAAGGGAAGATTACAAAATTAGGAAAATAAAAAAAGAATCATGAAAAAAAACTTCACAGTTTGAGGCAATGGAATAGATAAAGAACAAATATATTTTAAAGTTTTTTTTTGATAAATATATATTTTGAAGTTACCCTGGTAAGCCTAAGTAGCCTCAAATCACTCTATAGATATGGACCCCAAGACATAATGATCTAAGTAGATGATTTGAATCAACAATTGGTCCTCTAATAATTTCTTACTATTTCAACCCATGTCCCCTGTTGATGGTTTTAGTTATAAGGCTGGTAATTTGGATTGTCCAGAAAGGGTAAAATGGTAAATAGGTATTTGAGTCTTTTCAAGGGTAAAACTGGTTTTTAGAAAATGGAATTAATAATAAATCTTCTAGTTAATTAATGTCTTGGTGAGAGTAGCCAATACTTGAATCCTTTTTTGGTAATAAATAAATAAGAAAACTTTTACTAAAAAAGAGGGAGATAAAGAGAGGAAAGAGAATTCCATAGTTTTCAAGGTGCCAAGGCGACAAAGGGGACATTGTTGCCTAGTCACCAAGGCAATGGATTTTTTTTCAGTAAAAAACATATATCTTAAGGTAGTTCCCTAGGTTCCATTTCCATAATCATATCTCCTTAATAATTATTCATAAGGATAACTACACAGTTATTGGGTGGTTATGGAAGCATTTGTATGGGAAAGCACCAAAGATGTAGAAACTTTCAGGAAATTTGTGGAAAGAAACTGAGTGTTTGAGTTCCTTACAGGACTCAATCCTGAATTTGATATTACAAGGCAGAATATCCTGGCCAAGGATGAAGTGACACTTGCTCAAGCATACTCTATGGTGAGCAATGAAGAGAGCAGGTGACAGGTATAGCTACAGACCCCACCTCCTCCAGAACATTTTGCACATGCCGAAATAAAACCAAAGGGGCTAAATGAAAAAAAGGAGGTGATATGTGAATATTGCAAGAAGCCGAAACATACAAAGAATTCTTGTTGGAAGTTTCATCCAAATCTTCTTTCTGAGAGGTTTCAGAACAACTTTAAGTAGGGTGGTCAGTCTGGAAAGCCCAAGAATGCAAATGTTGCTACAGTATCTAAATGTGAAGAAAAATCTGTTGTGGATCAGCTGGCAGCAGTGAAGGCAGAATTTGAGAGATATGGGAAGTTGATAAACCACTTGGAGTCTATTGTTGCATCTTCCTCCTTAGGCACCCCCTCTACATCCGCTTTTTCCCATTCAGATATTTGTGCTTCTGCAAATCATGCTACAGCCTCAGGTAATCGTAAAATTCCTTAAATCATAGATTCTGGTGCATCAGACCATATGACTAGCATACCCAACCTTTTTTGTTCATACCAGCTTCTCTCGGGTAGAGAGAAGATTTCTCTTACAGATGGGTCTCTTGCTCCCATCTCTAGCAAGGGGAATATTAAAGCCTCTGACTCACTTGTATTATCCTCTACAATTCATGTTCCCAAAGTTAACACTAACATTTTATCTGTTAGTAGTTTAACAAAATCAATGAACTGCAGCATAACCTTCTTTCCTACTTATTGTGTTTTTCAAGAACTGAAGTCTTAGAGGACGATTGGGAGTGGCCATGAGGCGAATGGGATATACATGCTGGATGTCTCTAATCAAAGTCTTGGATTACCTAGTGGTGTAGCTTTGGAGTCTGTTTTATCAGAGTCAGTTAATAGAGTCATGATATGTCATTTCTAATTTGGTCATTTGTCTTTTTCAGCTTTGAGTCATTTGTTTCCAGAAATGTTTAAGGGAATATCCCTATCGAGTCTTCATTGTGAGTCATGTGAACTTGCAAAACATTGTAGACAATCATTTTCAGTGAGTAATAAAAAATATGTTTCTCCTTTCCATATTGTGCACTTTGATGTGTGGGGGCCATATCATTTATCTGCTATGGGGGGTTATAAATATTTCATTCTTTTCATTGATGATTTATCTCGTTACACCTGGATTTACCTTATGAAATCCCGGGATGAAGTACCATATATTGTACAAAAATTCATGAACTTATACTTACAATTTAACATTCGAATCAAAATATTCCGATTTGATAATGCAAAGGAATATTTTGAGAAGAGCCTTTCCTCCTACTTTGATACCTTTGGAGTTATTCATCAAAGTTCCTATTCCTACACTCCTCAACAAAATGGAATGGCGAAAAGGAAGAACAAACATGTGGTTGAGGTTGCGAGGAGCCTCCTTTTTGCTTCCCATGTTCCTATTAAGTTTTGGGGTGATGCTGTCCTTACAGCTACAGACTTGATAAATCGAACGCCTTCTCGGGTTCTAGGGTTTAAAACTCCCTTTAGCTAGCTTTTCCCAAATGAAGATCTCTTCTCTCTTCCTCTCATGGTGTTTGAGTGCACTTGCTATGTTCATGTTCACAGTCATCAAAGACATAAGTTTAAGTTTAAAGCACACAAGTGTGTCTTTTTGGGATATGCCTCCACACAAAAGGGGTACTGTTGTTTTGATCCGATTCGTGGCACTCGCTTTGTTTCTAGAGATGTCACATTTGTAGAGTCTGTTCCTTTCTTTGGTACTTCTCTTAAGGGAGAGCATTCAGAGAAGTTGTTTGCATTGTCACCATCTGTTCCTCTTGCAATTCCCATTGAATCTTTTACAGAGTCTCCTTCAGTCGAGTCATCCATTCCTGCTCCCCCCTCCTCCTCATCCCCCTACTTTTTCTTCCCATCCTATTGTCCAAAGGTGGTACCAAAGACAAAGACTCAGAGGCATGCAAGTTGTTTCCACGCCTTCAGATGTGCCTCTTGCTCCTCCCATCACTACTGAGGTAATAGGTCAGTCCTCTTCTACCACTTCGGAAACCTTCCCTGACCTTGATCTCCCTATTGCCCTTCGCAAAGGCAAACGGAAATATACAACTCATTGCATTTCCAAACACCTGTCCTACAGCCTTCTTTCCCCTTCCTTGCCTCTATTTCGACAAATGTGACTCCCAGATCTGTCCCAGATGCCTTGTCCAAACCAAAATGGAGGGATGCTATGATGACTGAACTAGATGCTTTGCATAAGAACAATACTTGGGAAATTGTGGATTTGCCTGAGGGAAAGGAACCAGTTGGTTGTAAGTGGGTGTTCAATATTAAGTATCATTCTGATGGTACTGTTGAGAGATATAAGGCTCGTTTGGTTGCTAAAGGATATACTCAGATGTATGGTCTTCCCTAGTAGCCAAGATGACTTCAGTTCGAGTTTTGCTATCTTTAGCTACTACTTTTGATTGGCCTCTTCATCAGTTTGATGTAAAGAATGATTTTTTGAATGGGGACCTACATGAAGAGGCCTATATGTCTTTACCTCCAAGAGTGTATGGGAATGAGATGCAAGGAAAGGTTTGTAAACTGAAGAAGTCTCTTTATGGCCTTAACAATCTCCTAGAGCTTGGTTTGACAGATCTCGGGCTGCTTTTGTTGCTTTTGGGTACACACAGACTCAGTCGGATCATACTTTGTTTGTTAAGATGAGAGATTCCTTAGTGACCCTTCTGATTGTCTGTGTTGATGATATTGTGGTTACTGGTAATGATACTCAGAAAGTTGTTCATCTCAAAGGTTTTCTTAACATTAAGTTTGAAATTAAAGACTTAGGAAAACTCAGATATTTCTTGGGAATTGAAGTTGTCAGATCTAAGGATGGTATCTTCATTTCCCCATGGAAGTATGTTCTTGATCTCCTTGCAGAGACTAGCAAACTGGGTGCTCGACCTGCTTCTACTCCTATAGACCCAAATCATAAGTTGTCAGCTACTGAAGGTGAACTATTGTTTGATAAGGGAGTGTTCCAGAGACTAGTTGGGAAGTTATTGTACCTTTGCATGACTCGGCCAGATATTTCCTATGCAGCTATTGTAATTAGCCAGTTTATGCATTCTCCTAGAGATACACATTTAACAGCTACTAAGAGGGTTCTGTGCTATCTAAAAGGGACTACAAGGAGAGGTATCTTGTTTGCTAAGCATGGACACATGAAGCTGGAAGCATACACTAATGCTGACTGGGTCGGGTGTATTGATGATAGGAGGTCCACTTCAGGTTACTGTACTATGGTAGCAGGGAACTTTGTATCATGGAGGAGTAAGAAGCAGTATGTAGTGACAAGATCCTCAGCTGAAGCGGAGTACTGGGCAATGGCACATGGAGTTTCAGAACTTTTGTGGTTAAGATCACTTTTAGAAGAATTGGGTATAGATTATGAGAAGCCAATGATGTTATATTGTGACAACCAGGCTGCTATCAACATTGCACATAATCCTGTTCAACATGACAGAACTAAGCACATTGAAGTTGACAGGCATTTTATACGAGAGAGAAAGTTGCCTTAGGAAATGTTTGTCTACCATTTGTTGCTTCTGAAGAACAGTTGGCTAATGTTTTGACAAAAGGTCATCCTAAAGGAAAGTTGGTTCACTATATAAGCAAGCTGGGCATGATGGATATCTATGCTCAGCTAATGTTTTGACAAAAGGTGATCCTAAAGGAAACTTGGTTCACTATATAAGCAAGTTGGGCATGATGGATATCTATACCCATTAATGGGCCCTAGCCCATTAATGTCTTTCCTATTAGTTCTTTCTTGTTATGTTTTCTTATTGGGCCTTTTCTTTATGGGCCTTTAGCTCTTGTTTATGTTTTCTAAGTATAGTGCTGATGTGGATGCCTACTTAAGGGCAACCTTTCTTCTTGCAAGATTTGATTTATAGATGCTCTATTTCTGAACCTTGGATTCTTGTGGTTATATCCAAAGTTACATGAGATTTTCAAATAAATTATGAGAGCCTCAGAATATTGAAAGAAATTGAACAACTCCTGAAAATACTTTTAGATCATCTTTTCCAGGAAGGAAAGAGGGGGGAAGGGGATGAAGAAGGGGAAAAAACAGATTCAGGATGTTTTTTGTTGGATCTAATTGCCAAAAACCTGTCTCTAATGCAGACATGTCATTATGCTAACTGCTTAGAACGAACCTTTATTAGTAAATATCCAGCTGCTGAGGTAGAACTTCCACGTTCCACCTCAGAGCCATATCATCATGAGAAAAACATCACACAGAAGACCACTACAGTGTTAGCATCCTTAGTATTCCTCTAATCAGTACATAAGTTACTTAAAAAGAACATAACAGCAGATTAGATACCGACAGAAACAGGGATATAACTGCAAAACTAGGATGAGGGAACTTGATACTTTATTTGTTACTTCCATACCTTTAGGACAAATGAAAAATCAAAGGCCTTTTCAGGCCTTGCACCTGCCCTGCCACTCCCACAATATTCTAGAGCACCAAGTGCCAATGAGGTGATAGGAATGAAAACCCCACTAGAAATAGAGAGTTCATTGAGCATTTGAATGCATTTAAACCTCAAAAGCAGATATCGAGGCCCAGGAAAAAGATAAGCTACTCCACTTATAATTTGAATGATCAAGTATAGCAATGGCTGAAGATCATGATCCTTAATATTTTTTGATAGAAACTTAACCCAGAGATTGATGCAGTTTATATACTGCCAACTGCATATCTTCTTGAGTACTTCCTGAAACCAAAGAAATAATTGAATTAGAACATAAGGAAAGACACCTTCAGTTTGTCATAGAACAAGTAATATCATGAGTACCTAATCAAAGCCAGAAACATTTACAGATTTGTAAAACATTAGATAAATATAACCACATTGTGGTAATACATGTCATAATTAGACCTACATTCCTTAACACAATTCCTGGACTCAAACCCAAAATTATATAATATTTGATTGTGCCAAGTGTCAATCACTACATACTATAATCAGTCAAACATCATGTGCTCATGTGTTCTGTTACTATCAACTACAAAAGGTAACACAAAATACCCTGAATACATTTTCTTGTAAACTTTGCTTTAGATTTTTGACCTCTCAAGAAGCCCTCTGGATAAAGCTTCTTTCTGCCAAATATCACTCAAATAGATTAGAATTTCCTAGGCAGTTAAGCAGAAATCTATGTACTACTTGGAGATCGACTTTCAAAGCTTGGATGTGCATCAGTGAAGAACTTTTCTTCTAGTTGCAAAGGAGTCAAAATTCAGTAAATGGTCTATTCCCTGGATACAGGGTCCTAATGGGCCCTATGCTTCTCTTAGTCCTCATAGAGAGATTTTTTAAATCTCACTGTTGGAGACCAGATCAATCAAGATTCTAATTGGTACCAGAGAAAACAAATCTTTCTTTAGTTAAGATATTACCAGGAACATTCTCAATGCCCATATATTGAGGAATAATACTCAAGGGCAATGGGTTTGGAGACCTTATAGGGAAAGTAACTGTAACTTAAAATCCTACTGCATTAATAGCAAGTAAGGAGCAAAAGCTTTTACCAGGAGATAGTTAAAAATCTGAGGCATGTTTGGAAGCTTAAAATACACCCTCGTTATAGGCTTTTCATGTGGAGTCTTCTTAGACAATTCATTGGGTCTAACCAGGGCATTTGATTTCATCATCCTCTTGAGTCTTTCTCAGATCCTTGGTCCATTTTGAATCACCTTCCTCTTGCATTCTAGTAATTGTGTAGAGTTCCTGGAATGGGTCACTGTGGCAAGGTACTACATATTGTATTCTAGAAATTCTCTCAATTTTAAAAACTGTGAAAAGTCTGTATTCTGAATGGTCAATAGATCAATTGGATCTGCAACAACTCAAAGCAAATCAGATAAGAAGATCTGATTGATATCTCTAGTTCTAAATCACCTGGTCTTTTTCATTTCCTGTGTGATGAAAAACTCGAGTCATGCTTCAATTGGTTTGGTTTGTTTATCTTATAACAATTTTTTTGTTGCAGGTGCAGATCCTTTTTGGTTAAACATGGTGACATTGAAGCTGAATTGCATTTGATTCTCAGTTTTGGTAAAGGAAAGGTTGGTGAGCCCTAAGAGTGAACTCTGACTCCATGATAGATATACAGGCCTTTTGCAATCTGGACTTTGATATCCCTTGGGGATGTTTTATTTTATTGGACAATACTAAGTTGTGATATACAGATTTGGATGTGGGTTCTTTTGTTCATATCAATAGGGACGCAATAAGCCTGCTCATCAGATAACTACCTATGATTTTGGTTTGAACGGGGAGAATTTTTAGTTGAATGTTCCTCCCCCGTGGCTGCTTGGATGGTGAACATTATAAGCTATACCACTAAAAACTTCCAAGAAGTGAGGAATTGTAGTGAATGTTGTCGAAGCAAGGGGTGGAAAGGAGATGGTTATGCTCATTCATTCTGAAAATTACATAGATACTAAGTGAAGGCCCAATAAATGATGAGTTCAACCTTGGGAGATGAACAATATAAGCTATACCACCAAAAATATTAATTTGGAATGTCACTGTGTATCAACTGGTGCTTACCTTCTTCTTTGTTGTTAGACCATGCTGCAATATCTTGGCTAGTTCTTGGATAAACAACAGTGCCTTGCTATAAGATTTCAGTATGTCTACAGAACACAGATCAACAAAGGAGTCTCCAAGAAACTGCATATGTTTCATATTAGCAGGTTCCACAAACTTGCAGTGTGCAATAAAGGCTTTATATGCCTTTACCAAACAGGGGTCTAGAAAATCTGAACTGCACAAACAAGCCAAATCATGCATGACAAAAAAGGCAGATGATGATACAGTCCCTCCCCCAGTTGCCCACAGCTGAACTGCGACCTGCATCCAATTTGTAGCGTTAAAAGAGACAATTTCTACCAATCAAGGGACTGGTGTATAGTGTAATATTCATGCACAATATGGACATGGAGTCGGAGCAGGCTTTGGAATCTGATTTGCACACAATCTAAGGATATTGGATGATTCCAAAATGTCCATATTATACAAGAACCTCCAATACAGAGGCATATCACAGATATAACCAACCTATTATGAAGTGATTTAGATGATAACTCAGGATGTTGATTAAGGCATCAATTTAACTAAGTAAATGAAAAAAAAAAATAAAAGCTATATACATTTCTGCATATATGTAGAAGAAACCTCAGAATGCATTTAAATAAACTTCTGTTTCTTTCCTTCTATATGCCCTAAAAACACTAAATGGCTTAAGTTGCATGAGATTTAAGTTCTTCCTTCAAACTTAATGGAAGGCTACCATTTAAGTACATAATGAGGCAACTATGAATGTCTCAACTCGCAAATTCACATTTAACATAAGAGTAAACCCCAATTTTTTTTTCCATTGAAGAGTTTAGAAATAAGTGCCTGTAATCTTCGTCAACATCCCAATACATTACACACTTAAAAAAATTCAACTCAATCAAGATACAATCCTACCTATTTGGGGTTTAGCTACATGAATCTTGTTGTGCTCCATCAAGAGCTATGTTTTCTGTCAAATTATACATCCATGGATAATTTTTACCACTTCAGACAATATTCTCTTTGCTCTTTTAGATCCTTCTACTTGTACCAAGACAATCCTCATTGGAACAGTCATTTTCTATGGTTATCCCTAATCTTGGCACAAAATAGAGCTATTGATAAGTGCTCTATAAGGCACATATTTCTGTTATTTCTGAGCAAGTTTATTGACGGCCTACTTTATCCAATATGGCAATGGTGTTCTTAAAAGTGTCATAAAATTTTACTTCTATCAATGTGAGCTTGTCTTAGACTGTCCTTCCCAAGCCCAAATAAAGGAACCCTTTAGGTAAGGAAAAAATTAACATAATCGGCACTTATGCACCCATCCCAAGACCACATATAGCCAAAACCAGCATTGAGTAATACCCTTTTTAGGTAAGGAAAAAATTAACATAATTGCTACTTATGAACCTCAAATGGGTCTAGAAGAACATCAAAAAAAAAAAAAAAAAAACAAAAACATTTTGGAAAACTTGGAAGAATTAAAAGTCCGATTACAGGTGCATTTCAAATATTTGCTGCACGTTATATCAAAATTTCAACCAATCACATTAAAGACATCACACAGTCTACTTATTATTCTTTGGTTCACATTTCACAAGGAATACTTACCATTAATGGCTTTAGCACATTAAATATTCAACTGTAGCATGTTGCTTATCACTGGTTCAAGCATTTTCACGGTGCAGTTCATGCACCATCAATTTTGCCAAGAATTAATCCAAGAAATACTAAATAAAAAGAGATTTTTTATAGGAGATCTAAATGGGCATATGGAGGAAAGAAGTGTAGGATATGATATAGTTCATGGAGAAATTGGGTTTCGTGAAAAGAAAGAAACAGGATATGCTGTCAAAGCCTCAGAAAGTAGATATGTGAATTATGGTTATAGTAGTATAATGTGAAAAAATAGGAGTGAACATGTGATGTGAGTTGTGAATTGGGATAATTTCGTTAACTGTGAATGAGGTTCCACTTGCAAAGCATGGGGTTAGGTTTGAATTATGATTCATAATTTATGAAGTAGAAATTGCAAACCAAATGCAATGTCAAAATAGGGTACAAAAGATACCTATTGATGCAAAAATAGACACAAGTACTAAATAAAGAAAAAATAATAAATTGTCAACATCAAGTGTAACCACATGACAACCTAGCCTGACAACTTCATGTTTTGACCTGGCATAATTGCTTAATGACTTACCTCAAACAAAATGTTCTTCTACAACAAGAAGACAACAGATCAGGAAAATTCTCTGTTACAAGATCTAAGCTAAGCTACAAAAAGATAACTTCACCCTCATTCAGACGGTCAGAATCACAACAAAACGAGAGAGTAGACTAATGAAAGAAATGAAAGTTTTTTCAAGTTTTCTACATTTTTCCTTCACCTATTGTGATTTTGACCATCTGAATGAGGGTGAAAGCAAGCGTATAAAAAGATAACAAGAAGACAACAGATCAGGAAAATTCTCTGTTACAAGATCTAAGCTAAGCTATAAAAAGATAACTTCACCCTCATTCAGATGGCCAGAATAACAACAAAATGAGAGAGTAGACTAATGAAAGAAATGAAAGTTTTTCCAAGTTTTCTAAATTTTTCCTTCACCATTGGGCTTTGGGTTTCACAGTTCAAGCAAGCGTAGAGGGGCGAAACCGGGATTACCATAAATGTATGATGCACGTGATAACAACCTCAAACATTTCAGCGACTGATGACCTATTTGTATCAAATGGGGCCATTAAACAAGGTATAAAAGTAGTTTTAGAAACCATAGGGTATACTTTGTATTCCTCAAGAAGCTAACACTTTAGGGAGGGAAACGATGTCAAAGGCTCTGAGTTCGTTTCTAGCCAGAAAGGAAAGACCAGAAGTTGTCCCCCATCAATGGAGGAATTTCCAGTTTTAGAGAAAGGAAGAAGCAGAGTGGTGATAGAGCAGAAGCTAAATAGTCAGACCTCTCTGTATTTCCATCCTCTTCCCACTGTCAGCAACTGATTGAAAAGTTTAGAGATGTTCTCTTATTTTCGTCCTCTTTCCACTGTCAACAACTTACCTCTTTAATTGATTCAGGTAGTATTTATTTATCTTCCCCTGTTTTTTATTAGATGTTCTCTTATATTCCCTTCTTTCTGAGTTTAATTTTAACCACCCAATATCCAGCGGTCTCCAAAAGGTGGAGGATCAAGCCTGCTACTTTTTTGATGAATTGAGACACTTCCACAGATCTGGGATCTCACTGGGAACTCTAACATACCTTGCTTGGAAGCCATTTTTCGATTCGTCGTAACCCACAGAGTCCGTTGGGGTTTGGGTTTCACAGTTCAAGCAAGTGTAGAGGGGCGAAACCGGGATTACCAAATGTATGAGGCACGTGATAACAGCCCTAAACATTTCAGTGACTGATGACCTATTTGTGTCAAATGGGGCCATTAAACAAGGTATATACAAGTAGTTTTAGAAACCATAGGGTATACTTTGTATTCCTCAAGAAGCTAACACTTTAGGGTGGGAAACGATGTCAAAGGCTCTGAGTTCGTTTCTAGCCAGAAAGGAAAGACCAGAAGTTGTTCCCCCATCGGCGGAGGAATTTCCAGTTTTAGAGAAAGGAAGAAGCAGAGTGGCGATGGTCGGAGGAAGAGCTTTCATATCCATGGTCCACAGACTTGGTCCATTTGGAAATTGGAAGTCGGCCTTCATGTGCACCAAGCTAGAGGACGTAAGTTGGAGAGACATGAAATTTGGCCTCTCAGCGAACCTGCATTCCCCGACGCTGTTAACTCTGAAACCTTTTGAAACAAACAAGGTGGTGGGCATTGTCCCGTCAGAGGAGACAGTCAGCAAGTGGACAAGGTTGGGATCAGTTTTTGTGTATGGGAAGTAGGTGTTGATTGATTGGTGGTGACTGAAAGTGAATGAAAACTTTGCAAATCTGAGTTTTAATGGCTGGATAGTGACACATGGCCTCCCCTTTCATCTGTGGACAGTGGAGATGCTTAACCTAATAGGAAGTCTCTATGGAGGACTGGAAGTCATTGACAATCGAATGAGAGATTTCCAGGAGCTTCGGTTTGCCAGGATTAGGGTGAAAGGGAAAGGAGTGTTTGCAATACCTCGTGTAGTTCCCATTCTTGACAGAGAAGTCTGGTTTCCGCTGTTCAGTCAAGGTCGAGAGGAAGAAGAACAAGCCTGGGGAGGAAGAAACTGAGTCAACTCACCAGCCTGGGTCCAGCACACATGGCAAGTCAAGGAGAGTCACAGCGTCACCTGCCAATCAGGTGAATTTGCGTGGGGTGCACAATCAACCTGCAACAGAAGAGGTTACGTTGGGAAGAAGCAAAGCCAAGTGCAGCAACTATTTTAGGAAGCTCGCAGAAGAAAAGGAAACTCCACTCAAAATTCAAATCTTAAGCAAAAGGATGCTAAAGGGGAAAAAGAAAGCCAGAAGCAGAGGATAACCCACTCAAAACCCGACCCTCTTTTTTAGTTCCTGACAGATCTGAGAGATTGGGACGAATAAAGACAAAAGCCCAATTTGACCAAGCTGACGAGAACAACCCCCCTGCTAACCCTCTACCCTCTGGATAAGGTTTTCCAGAAACACCTCTCTCTAGCGGAGAAGGGGGTTAATCGCCCTCCCACGCCATTATCTTTAGGCAGCTCGAGTTCGGAGAGGGGAGAGTTGGAGGTGGAGTCTGATTCAGAGTCAAGTTCGTACGAATCCGATTTAGATGTCAACGGTCAGGAGGTAGCTCTAGAAAGAGTTCAAGCATTGTTCGAGAACAGAGGAAATTGGGAAAGTGTGGATATCCTGAAGCCGATACAGCTAGTTAATCCAAACTACAGTCTATCTGAAGATAAACACAGAGAGAGGAGGAAAGTTGGAATTTGTGGCAAACACCCTTCCAAGCTCTCTGATTGACCCCCTAGCTTGTAACACATTAGCTACTTCTTCTCCTGGTTTCTCTACCTCTGAGCCTCACTCCACTCCTTTTGTTTCCTGTGTTTCAGGTGAAGGTGGCCTTGTATCCCAACCATTGGCAAGTCTCTGCAACCAAGGAGTTACTCAGTTTTCGAAGACTTGCCGGATATTCAATGACACAGAGAACAATGGGGCAGGCATTAAGCAGAAGAGAGAGATAAAGGGAAATAGTAAAGGAAAGAAATCGGAAGTAGGAGGGAATAAAGAAACAAACAGAGAGATCAAAAGAATTCAATGTGGTTTTGTCGACCAGGGAGTAGGACCTGAAATCAGCATGGTTAAGGATACCCTAAGGAACCAGACATGGTAATTTTACAAGAAACAAAGAAAGAAGTCATTAACAGAAAGTTAATTAAAGCAATTTGGGGAATCAAAGGAAGAAAATGGGCAAATCTCCCAGCAACGAGGACAGCGGGTGGAATACTTATTGTTTGGAAAGAAGAGGCGGTTACTGGATTAGAAGTAGACAAAGGGGAGCTTTCCATTTCTATCCATTTCACAAACATTTCTGATGGGATCAATTGGATTCTGATAGGCGTGTATGGGCCTAATTCTCCATCTTAGAGAGGAAGATAATCAGAGGAATTGGATTCTCTGCATGAATCTAAGGACCTGCTTTGGTGTGTTGGTGGTGACTTCAATGTCACGAGGTATTGTAGTAAGAGTTCAAACTGTAGGAGAGTAGCAAGAAGAGTAGAAAGCCTTATGTGCTGATTTCGGCCAAGCTTCTTGTGAAAGGAAGAGGAGAAAATTGGGGATTTCAGCAATAGACAGAGGAAAGGGAAGAAAAGAGAAGAAGGTCGACTAGGATAGTGATCATGAACCCTAGCCGCCAGCCCCTCATTCTATTTATAATTAACTTAAATATGGGATATTACAAAGATGCCCCTAGTAGGGCGGCAAACTTAACTAAGTACTTACAATTCCTTTAAAAATAAAAGACTAATGGGCCCAAGGCCCAACAACTTCTTAAAATAAAAGAAAACAAACTAAACATAAATCGGCCCAACATAAATAAACCCACTCAACAAGAAGCATGAAGGATTTCTCAAATTTTATTGCTAGGCACAATCTTAAAGACCTCTCTCTTAGCAACGGCTCCTTTACCTGGTCTAATATGCAGGAGTGTGCAGTAAGCAGCAAATCGGATAGGTTTCTCATATCCAATGACTGGGAGGAACTATTTCCCAACTATGTGCAGTCTATTAGGCCCTGTTGAACCTCTGATCATTATCCGGTGACTCTACAGAATGAAGTCTACGGAAAAGGAAAGGCACCTTTCAAGTTGGAAAAGGTTTGGACTACTCACAAGGACTTTCAGCAAAAAGTTTCTGAATGGTCGAAGGAATGCAAAGTGGATGGTTGGGCAGGATTTCGGTTTTAGCAGAAGTTAAAACATTTAAAAGGGAAGCTAAAAGTCTGGGGTAAAGAGGAGTTTAAAAAATTTGTGGAAGACAAGAATAAACTAACTCAAGAGCTAGATGAACTGGACGAAAGAGAGCAATTGGGGAATTTGGATGAGAATGGTAGAAGCAGAAGAGAAACTCTTAAAAAGGATTGGGAGAAGCTTATAAGAAGGGAAGAAATCTTTTGGAGGCAAAGGTCTCGAGTGAGATGGCTGAAGGAGGGAGACAATAATTCAATGTTCTTTCATAGTTATGCATCAAGGAGAAGAAGGAAAAATTATGTCTCAAAGCTGAAAGTGGGGCAGAGAGAGACAGAAGACAAATGAGAAATTTCAAAAGCCATTGAGTAGTTTTTCAAAGGTTAAAGATGGTTCCTGTAGAATTCCTTTGAATAACTGGGAGGGACCTAAGTTGTCGGTGGACAAAAAGTTGAGGCTAGAAAGAAGCTTTTAAGAGCAAGAAATTAAGGAAGCAGTAAGATGGATGGTGATAGAGCTCCTGGTCCAGATAGATTCCCTATTCTTTTCTTTCAGTTATGTTGGGATACAATTAAGCCTGATCTGTTGGAGGTGCTTTCAGATTTCTACCTTTCAGCCATCATGAATAAAGGTAACAACTCGACCTTTATCACCCTAGTTCCAAAGAAAGAGGGGACCTTGGAAGTTAAGGACTTCAGACCTATCAGTTTGGTGAGGTGCTTATACAAAATTGTGGCTAAAGTTCTGGCGACTAGACTAAAGGAGGTGCTGAAAGATTTAATTTCAAGCAACCAATCTGCCTTTGTGGAAGGGAGACAAATTATTGACAATATACTTGTGGCTAACGAATGTATAGAAGAAAAAAGACAAAGTGGCAAGGCAGGGGTGGTAATCAACCTGGATCTGGAAAAGGCCTGCGACAAAGTGGAATGGGACTGCTTGGTGGAGATTCTAAACCTGAGAGGCTTTGGAAGGAGATGGTTAGGAATGGCAACAGAGCGGAGCAGGGAAGGGGAGCCTCTCCCCATCCCCGTCCCCACAAAAATCTCCATCACCGTCCCCGCTAATAGGGACAAGGTTATCCCCATCCCCGTCCCCACGGGGATCCCCATTCCCTATGATTTTTTATAATGTTAACCATTTTGTTTTTGTTTTTTATTTTATTCAAAAAATAAAGTTATAATAATTAAAATTTACAATCCTATTAGAAAAGATTCAATCATATTTTTAAAAATATTAAAATATAGACGTATGCGTACATATATACATATAACGTATGCATACATATATACATATATAACGTATGCATACATATTATACATATATATTAGCGGGAATCCCACGAGGCGAGGATTTGGGTCCCCACAGGGCAGGGAGTGCTCTCCCCATCCCCGCTAACGGGGATGAAAATTTCCCCATCTCCGTCCCTGCAGGGGGAAAATCATCCCCATCCCCACCCCATTCGGGGCAGATCGCCACGGGGATCGGGGAAATGGGGAAAATTGCCATCCCTAGAGATGGTTAGATGGATTAGATGGTGCATAAGTTCTGCTTGGTTTTCAATCCTAATAAATGGAGAAACTACTAGATATTTTAATGCTGACAGGGGCCTGAGACAAGGTTGCCCTCTCTCCCCCCTACTCTTCACTTTGGTAGCTGATATCCTCAGTTATTTACTCCAAAAAGTGAGGGAGCGAAACCTGCTGAAAGGGTTTGAGGTAATTAGGGAAGAAATTCAGATACTCACTTGGCGTTCATGGATGACATAATCTTGTTTTTGGAGGCAGATTGGGAAAACATTTCCAACCTAAAAAGGGTGTTAAACATTTTTGATCCGGTGACTGGTCTTAGAATTAACTTCAACAAAAGCAGTATTGTGGGCTTAAATGTAAATGACTCTCTACTGGAAAGGTTCAAGGAGCTATTAGGTTGTAAATTGGAGAAACTCCCTATCACCTATTTGTCTGGGAACCTAGCCCAAACACCTTGACTTTTAGCAACTAGGCGCCCTTCTAGGCGACTAGGCACCCGCCTAGGCGACTAAGCGCCCGCCTAGGCGACAAAAATGACAAGGCCGGCACCTTTTTTAATATCATTTATATTGTTGTATCTTATTAATGTATGTGTTAATACATACATACATATATAATATATATAGATATATCTATATATATATATATAGATATATAGATATATATCTCAATATACTTTGTTTTAATGTTTTACTATTGAAATTTAAAACATCAAACGGTTTTGAGGAGAGGAAAAGAAAGAAAGAAAGAAAGAAAGAAAAGGAAAAAAAGAATAGAATTATAAAGAGGTTCTGTTTTTTCTATTCTCTCTCTAATTAAATAAAACAAAAACTCCACCCTTGTTTTTTCTATTTTACTTTTCATCTTGAATACTTATCATAAAAAGCTGACCTTCTTTAGCTGCTAATTGATATAAAATTCCCTATTATATCCTTATTATAGCAGTATTATTTTTGAAAACAATTAAATTAATATATGTAAAAGATTTGTATCTTTTAGATGTGATGATTTGTCACATTTTTAGAGGAAATTTAATGTTCTTAATAAAGAGAATTGCTATTTTTCAATTAATATACATGCTGAATGGTATATAAAACTAGGGAACTAGCCAAAAGTTAGATTTTTATATTATAAAATCTTATCGCCTAGGCGACTAGGCGCCCCAGTGTCGCCAGCATCGCCTAGACGCCTTGAAAACAGAAAACTATGTTTTCAACATGTTGAAATGGTAATTCCTAAAGATACAAATAAAAATTCTAATGTTGTTGATTTCTTCATCCCTACAATTCTCAATGTCAAGCTTGTTTTTCATGCATTGGCTAGATTAATAGTTCCTCCTCACTTCAAAACTCGAGTACAAGTTTTTTTTGAACCAGGAGGCAGAGAAGAATGATGCAAATATGGAAGCAAAGAAAGAAATGGAAGACAAGAGGTCAGATTGCAACCTGAAGAATGCATGCTGACCAAACCTATTTGACCAGTCAAATGTTTCTTGATTTGGCAGAATTTTGGTGGCATTGGAGTATCCTTATAGTACTCTAACATTATAGAATTTCAACTCAATCCAGCATTTGGAAGTTCCCCAACTAAAGACTTCACGTTGGCTGGTTTTTGGGTTCTGGCGTTCTGCAAGTACTGCTCTAAGTCCTAGTCAAGAAGTTGACCAGTAGACTCTAATAGCTTTAATAGTAATTCCCATCATTTCTATTTATAGTAACTTTCGTCACTATTATTTATAGTAATCGATGACTTACAATTTAATAATTTTTTGTTTCTTATATTTAGGAGAATCAGAAAGGTTTGGTGTGCTAGTTTAAAAGGAAAGTTTCTTTTTTTTACTTAAGCTTGAATGCAAGTACAAGCTAGAGACCAAATAGAAGTTGGAAGTTGCCACTTTGAGTCTACAAAAGACTGTCAACAGGTCTTGTAGAGAACAATTTATTCTATTCAATTGTCTTCCCCTACTAAAGACTGAACAAAGAATTATTTTTTCTGTTTCTACCACAGCCAGTAGTATAGTAGAACTTATTCTTGTTCCCTCTTCTATTTTCTCTTCTTTGCCTTCCAAATAATGTTTGTGGCTGCAGCCTATTGTTGATATTTTTCTGTTAGAAATTTTCTGCTTAGAGAGAGAGTCAATAACAGATGTTTTAGACACCTAATATTAATCATCCAAAAAAATAGTTCTCCCAACCCCACCCCCACCCCCTACATTCACATAAACACACTCAGATACCAAAATAATAAAAAAATAAAAAATAAAAAAAAACTACATATAATTTTAAGTTTGAAAAAGTATCTTTTACCATTGATGTTCTGAATTCTGATCAGATGTTACAATATATCACTGAGAAAAAAGAAACTTAAAATGTTTCAACAATTTTAACATGAAACATAAGTACCTTGACAAGCCTTTGCAGCAAGGGAGGAAAAGCAGTAAAGAAAACAATAGATGCTCTGAGGCGGGTTATGGTAAAGGACAGTAATCCAGAGTCTGTAACCTGATTCAAAAGGAACACTGTACTCCTCAGATAAGACTTAATCAGTGGTTTCATAGTTTTCCATTTTGAACTGTTCATCATCGGCAAGATGGTGTCCTTGCAATTGGAGTTTGAAATCCCTAGTTGTCGTCGAAATATATTATCAGCTTCACAGAGCATGAACATCAGTATCTTGCAAAAAGTCTCACTCTTTTCAATCTTTCTACATGTTACATCAGTTCCATAGTGGCATGCTGCCCTGTACCCATTTAGTAGACTAGGAAGAGCATGCACTCTATTCTGCTTCAGAACAAATTCACACCACGAATCAATGGTTGAGCTGGCCAGGACCTTGCTCTCATTTAAATTTAAGCCACCACCATTTTCTATTGAAGTCCCATGATTACTTATCTCAACGTCTCCACCAGACAACTGTTACAGATGAGGATGAAGAAGATTAATGGAATGTAATTTTCGGATAATAAATGACAAAACACAACTTTAAAAGATGGAAATATAATTTTAAAATTTCAAAGACATCCATTGACAAAGAATGAGAAAAATTAGCAACGCACCATTCTATGAGGCCCTTTTCTACATGTTCAACATGTTATAAATTCCAACTTTCCAAGCCCATCATAGAAGGCTAACTAAAATTCTTATACAAGTCCTGTGCTTAAATTTAAGACATCTAACTGTTACAAAAAAAGGTGTGGCACAATAGTTGAGATATGGAAGAAATGAAAAGAAATATATACATGGACAAATAAAATACTTACCCAAATCCCACATCAATTTCTGAATTTTTGGTGATAGGAAAAAATGGTACTTTCAGTCTATTGAATTTATTTTCCACCTGTAGGTTCCTTAGAAATAGAGCTTTTAAATCTTCTAGAAATTTACTATTATTAATTATTAGTTGTTGATAGTGGTCAACTAACCAGGGGTATTCTTGTCTATTTATTTAACCTTATATTAGGAGTTAGTTTACAGATCTGTCCCAGCATTAAGTTGCTATCCCCACAATTATGGACAGAACTGTCTTTGAGTGTGTATCAATGTATGTATGTGGACACACACATTCAGGGGAAGAAGTACAAAACTTTCCCATTAGAGGAGAACGGAGAAGAGGGGATGGAAGCGGATTCAGGGGAAGAAAATGAGTCTGAACCAATGATTGATGAGACCCATATGGTAGAAAAGTCTATTAACATCGAGGAAGTGGTAAATAGGAGAGTGAAAGTTAGCAAAATTTTGGGTCTGTTTTTTCTAGGAGGGGATGAATTCGCAAAAGAAGCCTTTAGATCTGTGGAAGAAACATTTGGGAAGAAAGAAAGTCTGATAGATCCAGTGGTTAATCCTAATTGCGATAATTCAACAAGGCAAGAGGTGGAAGTGACTGCCGGAGGTTGTGGGACTTCATAGAGGAGCCAGAAGAAGTGGTCGAGGGGGTGATGGTTGAAGACAGGGGTCAGAAATTAGTGGGGAATTCTGAAACAATGGTGGGACGTCTAAATGCAGTCAGAAGATTCAGAACTCAAAAGCACAAAAAATTACAACAGTAGACCCCAGTCTCTAAGGTCTTCACAAGGTTAAAAGGTGGTCTTTTTGTACTCAAAACTGAGAAAGATGATTAAATCTGCTTGTTGGCATTTGGGTGTCTGGCTTGGACTTATGTTGGGCGCCAGGCTGGTTTGATATTTTGGTTTCCTTTTGTCTTTTGCCTTGTATTAAATTGTTATGGTAAGGGGCTTTTGTTAGAAGGGTCTTCGTAGCTTGGTTCTGGTTTTGGTTGATTTGGGTTTGTTTTTGTCTCATTGGAGTTAAGTTTGGATTGGCCTTTCCTTACGGGTGATTGCTTATCACCTTCCTTGTATCTTTCTTTTTGTTTTTAATAAATTCTTTTATTTTATCTTCAAGAAAAATGTATGTATGTGCATAGATCTGGCTGCCTGGTGAGGATATGCTCTTTTCCTCTCCTCTCTGCTTTTCTTCTCCAATTGTTCTCTCCTTTTCACTCTTCTCTTTCTTACTCTTTCACAAAATGAATATCATTTACATAGTATCACAGCACTCCAACCACATTCAGACTGTTATCTCCCCTGGAAACATTCTTGTTCTTTCTTGGGCTTCTTAACAAAAACAGGTTCATGGTGTGTATGTGTGTGTGTGGTATGAGCCCTCTAACAAAAAGTTACCAAGAAGGTTTCTGTGCTGTGGTGTATTGTGGCAGTTAGATTTTAAGGATTGTTTTCGGCTGTGGCTTCTCATACCTGGGACCAAATCAGTAGAGGTTTTCCGTTTTCCGTTTTCCTCAAGCAAAGAGGAGGTTAAAGTACTGAAGAATGCAAAACGGGCAACTACGATCAGTGATTAAGATGATTGTAAGCAGAAAATGCCAAAATCATGACCTGGTTGTGGAATAGCATGGAGCCTAAGGTGAGTGTTAATTTCATGTTTTTAGACACTGCTAAGGAAGTTGGGGAACATGCACAAAGGATGCATTCTAGAAAAGATAACACCACTTGTGTGAATCAGTTGTTTCAAGAGTACTTCCACTTGCAACAAGGTGAAAAAAGCATAGAGGATTACTAACTAGCCTCAAGAGTAAAGAGTATCATGAATGAGCATGACACCTACTAACATCTTAGTTCAAATATTAAAATTCAGCAACAGAGGGAACAATTTGATGTAGCTCATAAAAGTTTGGGGCTTACGCCAAAATTCAAGCCTGCTCATGTTTAGATATTGGATAGTGCTGAACTAACTTCATTAAGGAGGTGTTTGCACAAAACATAACGTACCATTAGGTTCTACAAAGACAATTACTGCATAGGATAAGTCAGCACTAGTGGTAGCTAGGGGTGAAGGGCGTAGTGCTTGCTACTAGTAGTGTTGGTCATGGTAATAGAGGAGGTCATAGCCTCATAGGATTGGTCCCATTAAGAAAGGAATTGGTGGGCGTGGAGATGGATCCAAACAAATTGATGTATGTGGCAAAAGTGGACATGGACCACAAATGTGCACCCATAGTTGTCAAGGCGACAAGGCACCCTTTGAGCAATGCACATCCAAAGCAATTTGAAAAGAGGAAAGGCTTCTTGATGTATAAACAAGCAGTCAAGCAAATTTATCACAATGCCAATACCAAGCTAGCCCTATCATCTAACTATGAACTCTTCAAATCCTTTCTCACCATTGAAAACCATAAGGCTTTCCAGTATGCATATAAAGTAACTCACTTCTGGCCCTATATTACAATTTTGCCATCAACAAAGAATTCAACATTCAGTTCCTCTTCAACAAAAAACCAGTAAAATGCATCAAAGGAAATAGACCAAGGCTAATATGTCAGAACAAGATGGTCAAAAAATATGTCAAAACAGGGAAATCAAAAAATAAAACTTAAGGACTTACATTCTCTTCACTTCCGAATTGCTCAAGGTCCTTAATATGGCTGTCCAAAAAGTTTGAAAACTCTGGGTCCTGAATAAGTCAAACAACCTACTTCAGTGAATGAATGGACAACAGGGAACTTGAGCATTAGAGTAGGGAATAAACAAAAGGGACAAAAAGAGATCTAACATCCTAGTGTATAAGAAAAAAGATAGAAACTTTGTTGAGATCATTCACATTCTTCAATGATCTTAAAATTTAACATTCAATCCAAATTCAAGTCATAAAATGATTCAAATAGGACCCAGTAGTCCAGTACAAATCACAAATTGGAACATAGGAATTGCTTTTTCATATATTTTGATAATCTAAAGAAATATGAGAACACACTTCAATAAGTTCACCAAATACAAAATTTCAACCGCTGTTTGTTCTCATTCTCCTTAAATCCACCCCCAACCACCATCCTTAATCCCTTCATTGGAACCTAAAATAGCGGAATATAACAGGTCTAGAATCAACCCCCTTATTAATATGTTTTGGTCCTTGTCAGGACATTATTGGGTCTGCAAAGTCTACCTAGCGTGCTAAACAGCCCTACCCTCATTTACCTCCATTCCTCTCTAATCATGTAACTGTTTTTCAAAATACTTCCAAATTTGTCTATACACATAACCACTAGTAAGAAATAAAAAAGAATGATCCAAGAAAATTACAAGTACCTGTGATCATCTTTTATTCTTCTTTTAAAAAATAATTATGTCATCACCTGGTTATTATCATTCCAACATAACAAAATGGCATGACAATAATAACCTGTTCCATCATTCACATTCATCATGAACTTCTCATGGCTTGACCTGCTTGAAATTTTTGAAATAGACACCCACTCAACCAAAAGATAACCAATATCCATGTATACCCTTGATATGATCCATGAAAGTTGGGAAGATCATTTCATTAAACTTTTACAAACAACCCAAGAGAAAGTGTAAGGCAGTGGTGACAGCAGTCTATACTCTGAAAATCTGGTTGGAATATGTCTGAAACAGAGAGAGAAGAAAGGGGGAGAAGGAGCTAGTCAGACCCCTAGATGGGCTGCCTACATACCCTCCAGTAAGGGATCAAGCCATTGTAGTTTGTCGGAAATGGAATTCCGGCAAGAAAAAGAAAAGAAAATAACTGCTGATTGCAGGAAAAAATAAGAAAATGAGAGAGGGAAGGAAAGAGAGGAAATGGACCTCAATGGAAGCAATGGGTTGAGAAGTCCCTAAAATGGATATGGAACCCCATTTATAGAGTTTGGGTGAACTGCATTCCAAAAGTTTCTTGGACTATAGCTTTCTTACTCTTTTTTTTTTCAATTTTATCCTTTATTCTGGAATGTTACCTTATCTAATGCACATATTTAATTAACCTTCTAGAATACCCATAGCTTAATTTGAATGCTTTACTCTTTAGAATATTCCATTATTTGACTAAAAATCTAGAACACAAGCTTATATATTAAAGTTTTAGACTGCCCAACATTTGAATTGTTAATTAATTGGTCTGGAATAGACTGGTCTGACCTAGATTCAACCCAGGCCAGCCAGGTTTACATTCTCTCGCAATGCTAACCTCTTACATTAGCCCCCAGCTTAAATTTGGTTACTTGTAAACGGAGTTAAGCATAAGTCTCAATATTGTGGTCTTGTGAATCTTTGATATGCAAACACCACGAGTTTGTTTTACAAGCTTATAAGTTGAGCACGGTGCAACGAGTTTATGCATTATGGATTCATGCCTTTAGATATGCTTTATGCATGTTTAGAATTGCTTTTGAGATGGTGCTCTAGCAGTTTGCTTGTCGTTTACTTTGGGTCTGACATTTTTACAAGTTCGGTAGTTATTAGCGCCCAAAATTCCAAGGAATTTTAAGCAAAATTTTTCTAAAAAAAAATAGTGAATTAACCCCCCGAATTTTTTTGAAAATTTTAAGCAATTTTAGCTCTCACTGCTGGCTGTGGTATGAAAGAGTGATGTAGGGTCAGGGATATTAACTACATTTTATTGGGGGGGGAGGGGGGGGTGAAACTGTATTCACGAGGCTTTGCTGTAGAGGCTAAGTGCAGGAGCGAGTATACATGCATACAGATTGTACTCTTGTAGGATGCAAATTATTGTGCAACATTTAATACTAAGCTGCTCACTGGGTAAAAACTTTGGACGACTTCCAAGTATTCTCATTGAATGACATTCTGAGAACTTGGAATTTGGAAAGAAGTGGCTGTATCGGCCCAAGGAAAAGAAAAAATCTTTATGGAATGGAGACCCCAAGCAACAAATTTTGTGAAGCTTAATTTTGATGGAAGTTTCCTTGGATTAGGAGGTGTCTTCAGAGACTCAGGCGGAAAGGTGTTAACTATGTATTCAAGGCCTCTAGAAAATGGGGATGCACTGACAGAAGAACTATTTGAACTTCTACATGGACTAAAATTTTCCAAGCGTTTTGGATTCCTTAATTTGGAAGTGGAAGGGGACTCTCAGCTGGTCATCTCCTAGACAATATGTAGCACCCAAATTCCCTGGATCTATAGGCATACATTTAGGAAGATTGGGAGAATTGCATGGGAGTTGAATGTTATTTTCAAATGGGTGGGAAGAAGAGCAAATGGGATGGCGGATACTCTAGCTAAACAAGGGGCTATGAGACATCGAATGTTTTGGGAAAAACAGTAAAACTGTATTTTCGAGGAAAAACTTTCCCACCCTGTTGTAACTTTCTTATTATTGATAGAAGAACATTTAATACTAAGCTGTGTAAAGTGATGTACTCTGGAAGCAGAGTAGCAAAGTAACTGTAATCTACTTTTAAATTAATACATAAATTCTACTTTACTGATCAAAAAAAGCATTTAATACTAAACTGGCATTCGGTAGCGCTGAATCAACCTCCAAACACCGAAAATATTGCCTTTTCAGAGGTCAGAAGTCATTCGCTGCACCTCTAAATTGCCTCTCTGAACACCAAAAGAACATCCAAATCATTCAGTGCCAAGCTACCTATGAGCACATTCAAAGCTAGCGAACAAAATTTTGATTCCATCCATGCCCCTATCTCTCTTCCTCCCTCTTTCTTCTTTCTCCCTCATATCTCCCATGAGCAGAGGATGTAGAGGGGGACACAAAGTTGATCATCACATA
This sequence comes from Nelumbo nucifera, assembly GCF_055504915.1. NCBI lineage: Eukaryota > Viridiplantae > Streptophyta > Magnoliopsida > Proteales > Nelumbonaceae > Nelumbo > Nelumbo nucifera. The sequence continues at coordinate 47,156,962 of NC_142652.1, forward strand.
GGTAAAAGTCATTTGCCAAGTCCATAGGATCTAAAGGCATGTCTTCAAGGAATTAGAATGTCTCTCAAGGGAGTTAAACACCTCATACATTTGGGTTAGAAGAACCACAAATGGGATGGTGGATTCATTAGCAAAACAAGCAGTTAATAGACATCAGCCGTTTTGGGCTTTAGTGTAAATCTTATGTATCCCATGTTTTTGGAATATCTCAGCCTGATGTACTAAACTTCTTCCACATAATTAATAAAATCCTCTTTACTAATCAAAAAAAAAAAGAATAACACCTGTGACATGTTCCAGAAGAAGGGACCAAATAGGTATCTATCACCCCCATATCTATACCCATTGTAAAGCTAGTGGTGAGTCTATTTCCCATTGACTAATCTCTTGTTCATTTGTGAAATGCATTTGGGTGTGATTTTGCTCTCTTTGGTTCCAGATGGGGTCCTTCTCAAGATAATATTAGCTTATTCGAACCCAAGTTCCTTAGTCAACCTAAAAAAAGAGGCAGGATTATGTGTAGGGCCACAGAAGCTGCAATACCTTGAACCATATGGGAGGAGAGGAATAACAAAATCTTCAAAGACAAATTAGAAATTTAGAACCAAGTGCACAATCATAGAGAGTATTACCATGAAAATTGTGCACTGGGTAAAAACAATCAAGATCTTCAAAGAATAAACAGTGGATGACATTTTAGGAGCTCAACGTATGGTAGCAGCTTCTTCAATGAGCAACCTACTCCATGAAGAATGGATGCCTCCTATTAGTGAAGCTGAATTTTGTTGGGAGCTCTCAAGGTAACCTAGGACCATTTAGAATTAGAGCAATTACGGTTGGCAATGGCTTTGTTATGGCTATGTTCTCAGGACTTATAGGGATTAGAGACTCTTAAATGCAAAAACTATGGCATTATTGCATCGGATGAGGCTAGTTAAGAAGTTAGAACTTGAAAGAGTGGAGGCATGAGAGGACTCAAAGTTGGTAATATCATGGCTGCAAAGCAAAAATCAAGGAGTGTGGACACACAAACAAGCTTTTAAGGGAGATTAGAAGGATTGCCAAGGAAGGAAGCTTCCTTTTGTTGGGTTGTAATGTACCAAATTTGTCTGGACCAGGCTGATATAGGATATGTTTAGCAATAAGTGGTTTGGTAAATAAGTGCTTTTATTAGTGTTTGGGAAGTCTTTTCCCAAACTACTTATACTTAATTTAAGTACTTATTTGTGTTACGGTGTTTGGTGAGCCACTTATAAGTACTTATATTTGCACAAATGAAAATTACAGCCCTAACTTAACAAAGGGTGTTAGGATCTGTGAGTCTTGAGAAGGAAAGGGCTTGGAGAAAGGAAGAAAACGACATGGGAGAAGAGCTTAGGTGCTGGATCTGAAAACCCATCACAAATCAGGGCGTTATGATCCAAAAATGACATGGGAGAAGGAAAGGGTTTGAAGAAATGAAGAAAACTGAGCAGATACATGAAGAAAATGGGCTAAACGATGCAGCTCATGCACCTAAATCTGCGGGAGTCCTGAAAAGGTCATTGCCACTGCTCTTGGACACTCAAATTGAGAAGACGATAGGGTTCTATCATCCTTTGAAGAGGGGCAGTCCCTGGAAATTACAGAAACATGTTGGGACCTCTTTGTCCCAAAAAAACAAATAAGAATTAAGCACTTAAAAAAGCTGCCCATTCCTTGCTTATTGAATACGCACTTATTCTGGGCTTTTTTCCCAAACACGAATACACATTTATTATCCACTTATTGTGTGGTCCCAGCATGTAAGATAAGTACTTATTTCCAGTGTTCCAAAAAAGAGGCATAGCCTGGTTGTAATTCTACTTTTTCCTAATTAATGAAATTTTCTTGTTATTGATCAAAAAAAGTCATTGATTGAGGAATATGGGCATCCATTTAATTTACACCATACATATCACTGATGGAAAGATCTCTACTGAAAAATTATAGACATATGTGGAGTGAAAGGTTAGGCCCCATAACCATTAACAACAAGAGACCTACACATATTGCTCTAACGCGACACAAATCAGATACATAATCGAAGTAAATAATATGTAGGACTATTGGAATACTAAGTATTATAAAAAATGACTACAGGACTACAGATACCATTAGTGCTATTTGGAATACCAAGTGTATGTGCACATTTGTGTAACCTTCAGACTGCCATTCTAATATAATTGATTCTAGTCTACTAAGAGTACCAACAGATGACGAAGAAACATTGAAATATTCAACTGCAGTTTGAAATAGAATACTATGAATATTGCTACTGCTAAGAAATGTTACAGAACAAGATGACTTGATGAAAATAACTAAGTGTTTCTTCCCTATTTAACTTGGCATTACCTTTTTCTTTAGCCTGTCTAGCTTCATCTTTTTCTCCATAAGTTCTAAATGAATTTCCTGGTTTTGTCCCAGTAAAGGGATATGGCAAATATTTTCTGCAAGTGCAAATATGACATCAACTCATGAAACCACCAATAAATAAAATGTTGCAATGTAATATGATACTAGAGAGAATAACAATGCCCTAACCTTCTGAATCATTTTCATTTTCTGTTTCAGCAATGTACGGACAACTCATATCCTGATTATAGAAATGATATAATTCTTAGGGAAAAAGACAAAAAATAGGAGAAAAAACAAACCCATAAAGAAGTTTTAGAAAAAATCAATCTAACCAACCTCTGTAAGAAATCCATCACTATCAGAATCATCTTGCATAGTATCACTGTCATCTTCACTAACTATTGCATCAAAAGAAGTACCCTCAAAAGCTTCACCCTCGAAGTTTCTAGAAATTGTAGTAACATAATGAAACAGTTAAAGATTAAAACATGTAGCATCAACTATAGTCAAAGCATTAAGATGGGACCTAGACATTTTGGCCAGTCAAAGTGAGTCAACACTGAAGCAATAAGAGTAAAAACATATTTGTAGTTTGGCAGAAATAAAGATGTTGAGCTACTAAATTATTCACATAAAAATTGCAATAACAAGTAACAAAGAAAAAAACATTTCTTAAAACGTATTAAAACAAAATCCCGAATAATATAAAAGCACGTAGTACAAATGATGAGATAATTGAGAAAAGGTGGAGCCATGGTGCAAGAGAATCCATCTTCAGTTAGCTCAGTGTTTTAAAAGGTGCGCCTCAGGTGCGTCTAGGTGCTTTCCAGGCTGGACGTCTCGCCCAGGCTAAGGCGCACAACCATTGGACAGGTGCTCGCCTTTGCGCCTAGGCGTGCGCCTCAAGCCAGGCGACAGGCAGCCCAGGCAAGCGCCTAGGTTATGTTTAAACAATCCAACCTAAATGCAATCTCTTCCTCTCTTGTCAGCATTGCCCCATTCCATTCCAAACTTTCCACTATGTTCTTTCTCTTTCTTCCACTTGCCAAGCTATGGAAAAATCTTGTATTACCATCTCCTTCCTTCAACCACTTGCATCTTGATTTTTGTCTCCAGCTTATCTCTTCTTTTCTGAGAATTTCCTCCAACTCTTGTTTCAACTTCCATCCCTCTTCCCTTTCTTCACGCCTCAATCCTCTCTCTGCTTCAGCAACATCAAGTTCTTGAATCCTTTTACTAATACCCTCCATTCTGTCTTCAATTCTACAAAACTCTTCTTTGTTCCAAGCTTTAATCCTGATTTTTAGCTTTTCTAGCTTCTTATAAAACCTATATCCCTTCCACCTAAACTCCACCTGATCCTCTTCCCACCATTCTTTCACTTTCTTTTGAAAGTCTGGATATAACAGCCACATGTTTTCAAATCTGAAGGGGCAAGGTCCTCCTCCTAGTCTTTCTTGAGATAGTCTAACTGGACAATGATCCGACGTAGGTCTAGATAGTGCCCTCATCACCAAACCACCCCATACTTCCTCCTAGTTTGAAGAGAATAAAAATCTGTCTAGTTTACAACAAAGTGGTTCTTCCTAAAAATTAGACCAGGTAAAATCAGTTTGCACCAACGGTAGCTCCCTCAATTCAAAAGAATCCACAAAACGGTTGAACTTCCTCATACTTGAGGTGATCCTTTGGTTGGGGTTATTTGTTTCAGTTATAAACCTGACGACAATAAAATCCCCTCCCAAGCACCACGGACCCTCCCAAATCTTATAGCTGCTAATTCCTCCCAAAATTCCTCCCTTTCTCTATACGAATTTGGCCCATAAACATTTGTTAAAGCCCATTCCAATCCATCAATTCTTCTTCTAAATTTCACTATAACCGTATAGTTACCTATTAATTCTTCTGTACAGTCCAAATCCTCGTTTTTCCAAATTGTTAGAATACCCCCTTAGGCCCCCCAAGACTATGCAAAAGCCCAACTCAGTCCTCTAGCCGACCAAATACTTCTCACCCATCTCCTATCCACCTCTGACTGTTTTGATTCCTGAATCAACACAATATCTAGCTTTTTTCTTTTCTGAGCATTTCCCTTTCACTCTTCTCTTCCTGGAACTCCCCAATCCCCTTACATTCCAACTAATAATCTTCACTGAGAACCTAACTTATGAGCAACCCTAAAAACCACCTTTTGCTAACCCGACTACCTTCCTTTTCTCCCAGAACACCCCTTGTCATAGTCCACTTCACACCTCAATCTCTCCACTTCACTCAATTTCTTCTTCCTCCTTTTAGGTGTCCCACCTCCAAGCTTTTTCTTCGAAATATCTTGTTCTTCCACTTTTCTTTTTTTGACTTTTCTTCCCAATTCTTCTCTTTGTTGTTTTTTGGCCCAATTTTACCCTTTCTCCCTCCCTTCCCCTTACTTGGGAACTAGGAACTGGAGTGTTACCCTCTTGTTCCTTTTCAAAATTCTCCCCTAATTCCTCCTCTACCAACTTCTTTATCTTTTTCTTCTTCTTCTTTCTTGCAGTCTTGTTTCTTGCAAAAAACAGGGGCTACGCCCCATTTTTTTTCAGTTTTTATCATAAAAACAGGGGATCTGCACCATTTTTTTCAGTTTTTCTCGTTAAAACAGGGGCTCTGCCCCATTGTTTTTCAATTGTTATCATAAAAACAGGGGATTCACCCCAACTTTAAGTCTTGAAATTAATGTTAATAGGTCATTGGTGAGTACTTAAGAACTTGATTATTTCAGATTTTTGTTGCTATTTGACATATCAATAGGTTGTTTGCTAATCATTGAATTTAATTTGAAGTTTAGGAATATGTTTTTTAATTATACCTTCAACTTTTTTCAAAAAATTGTGTGCCTTGCCTCAAAAAGGTGTGCGTCTCTCCTTGCGCCTTGCGCCTCAGGCGCAAAATGGCCCTTGCGCCTTTTTTGTGCCTTTCGCTTTTAAAACACTGAGTTAGCTTGTATGTTGCTTTATTCACAGGGGGTATTTAGTCAATATAACTTTATTTAGAAATCATGTGAGTTTCTACTTTGAAGTAGGGCCATATGAGTTTAAAGATACTTCTGTCCAGTTGACTAATTAATACTGATTTGAGTGGCTAGAATTTATTATATAGGGTTTGAGTACACAAGTCTAGCCTACCAGATTTTATTTTCAAGATGTACTCTGAACCATACCAAATTCGGTCACCTTTATTTTCCCCACTATTTTCATTGAAAACGTGCAACCCCACTATTTTCCCCAATTTAAAATTAGAAACTTTCATAGTGTTGGAACCGATCTACAATTGCTGCAATTAAGCCTCAAAACCTTCTTTGCATAACCAATCTTTACCTTTAGTCTTCAAATCACCCTAAACCCACCCTAGCTCTCCTAGACTCACCCTTGATTCATTCAAGTCCAACATCAATTGGTATCAAAGCAGATGATCCTACACCAACTGCCATAAAAGCACCCAAACCTACACAAATTTGGTGGCAAAGGTCATACATTACCTTCCAGTATACCAGAAAACTGCATTGGCCTACCCATACCTCCATTATACCTCCACACATTCCCATTGTTGGAATACCTTTGCACAAATCCCAACAACTCTTCAACTATGCAACTCACACCAGTGTTTAGAAAACCAGATCGAACCGACCGGTTAAACTGATTGAATCGCAACTGGCATTGGCCAGTTCGATCAAACCCCTAGAAATCAAAATTGATAGAAAACTGGGCAAAAGCATCTGACCAGCCAGTTTAACTCATGAAACCACTCGGTCACTAAATAATCTAAATTTCAAAATGCTTATGGTAAGACTTCAACCCATGACCTACAATTTATGTGTTTTACTGACTTGCCATTAACCCATTTCTTTAACTGTGATAATTAATGACTCATTAATGTATATATTACTTTTTTATCAGTCTGTATATATTACTTTATTACACATATTTTACAGAAAAAGTGAGTTAAGAGGCTAAAGCGTGGTTACTTGCTTTAAAAATTAAGGAACTTGCCATCTATCCACCACATTTATATATAATATAATTTGTAAAATATATTATATAGTATTTATATGAGCTGCAGTATATATACATATATGCCACATCATCACAGTTCAACCTCTGGTTTGACCCCAATTGAACCCCTGACCTTTGAACATCACCTTTTTTCCAGTTCTTTGCCCAGTTTGGTTCTCTGAACATTGGCTCAAATCCATTACCACATTTTGCTACGCTTCCATACCTCTTCCACTACTTCCTTCTCCACCATATGTAGTCATGGTTTTAGATCTTAGCATGCTCTAATGTTAAATAAGGAATAGGACATGGAAATAGAAAGAAACAACAATTATAAGAGGATTGATTGATCTAGTGTCAATTAAGGTTTGTAAAGTAGCCCAAAACTACCTCCAATCTGTAGCTTGAAAAAAAAAAAAAAACCATAAAAAAAATTACAGAAAGAACAAGTATTTATAGTAAAAAACATCCTATATCAATTTGACAATAAGAATTAACTCATTTACCCATTGTTTTAAGCATGTAGACCCAGCTTATTTTAGGACAAAACTGTCTCTTACATAGATGTTAATAATAAAGACATAAGAAATAACAACACAAGAACCAAAAAGAAGCCACTTGAGCAGATATTGTGCACAGAGCAGGTCCACGATTACAGGTGCAGAATTCACATCAGGGAATAGCAACCCTGAAATCCCAATTGTACTTGGTATTCCATTCAAAACTCAGAAACATCACTGATCAGATCTCAAAAAGAAAAAACCCCAACTCCAACTAAGTCACTTCCAAAGGCATCTCATCCTTCTTGAATGTTCCAACTCAACCTCCACCTCCAAAGTAACATCAGCAAGCGAAATCAAATCACTTTTGTACTTACTAGTTACTACCAGATTCTGTGTCTTGGTCTAGCAGTACAGCATTGCTGTCAGAATTATCAGTAGAGATTTCAACCTGAAACCTGAAAAAATGAACAAAGAGAACAAAAGGACTTGGATGCCACCCCATAAACAAACTCCCATCAGTGTGACAATAACCCCCCTGACTCAACCTTTATGCATAAACCCCATCTCAGATAACCCCAATTATAGAAAGCCTCCAAGATAGGAACAACGTGTAGTCGGATGAAGTCTCACCACTTTGGGACCACCAATAACATCCAGCCATATGGGCTACTTAAGGACCAGGCCAAAAGTTGCAACAAACCAAGCCACAGGAAGAGACAAAGACCCTTTTTTCCAATTACCAGTTTCAATGAATTCATAACCAAAAAGGCACAAGAGAATCAAGATAATTAGCATAACCAAGGTAAAATGCCACTCCTAGTGGCAACATCAGTTACCCAAATATAAGAAACACATTGGAAATATCACATACATTGTATGGAAATAGAGTGAAAATTACAGGCATGGTAGAAACATTCTGAAATATATGTAAATATAAAATGATATTTTATTAGAAGGTAAAAAAACATAGGTACACCTTTTATGACTAGGGCTAATAGAAAAAAAAAAAAAACATTCCATAAAGTTGTCATGTAGACTTTAAGAGTTAAAGCTACACAATAGAATAAGTTCTAGCAAAGTTTGCAGATACAGAAAATGCAAATGATTATAATAGATCAACCAAACAATCGACTATCGACTACTCACAAAAACCAAGATTTAACATGTCCATAGAGAACTTTACGCTAAATCAAAGTGGTCATCATGTCCATTAGAAGGCAATAATACTGTTATTCCACATATCTACAATATTGTTGCTACCTAAAATACCATCTTGCGTACTCTGCACTGCACCAAAAGTTTTCATTGGGGAATATGTTGGTGCCATTAATATTTTGTGTTGGTTCCCATGGAAATGGAAATATTAGGAAGCATGTTGACATCTTAAACCAGGAGCCTACCATCCCCTTCTTTTTTCGTGGGGAGAGTTAAAGTGTTTACAAAGCCCTGAATGAAGAACCTACAATATGCAAAAATACTTAATTTTTAACCTCTTTGGACTCCATATCAAAAATGAAAATACTTAATATAGCTGAATATTTGTATTGTATTAAAAAAATCATACATGGAAAACTAACTGGGGATGTGATGTCTCCGAGATTCTTGAAGCATCAGGTTTAATTGTTTCAATGCTCAACCTCCCAAGCAGACTGTCAGTATATTTGTGTTGGTCCTTGTTGGTTGTCCAATAAATGAAATATAAATGGGATAATCTATGTTATTGTCACTCTCACAGATCAAAAATTGGTTTTCCTTCCATCTCATTCTAAACTGGTAAAGGTCAAATGAAGCACATTACCCACTGAAATTATTTCATTCCAGCTGTAGTAATTTGGAACATATGAAAGAAGAGAAATGCCCCTATTTTCTCACAGATAGGATTAGCTGAAAGCAATAGCCATTCAGCAGGCTGTGGAACAAATAATAACACCCCACAGTCCACACTGGTCATAAGATACATGGGGCCCACAATAAACCAACCTCTCAGTGTGGGCCCCATGTATTTTGTCACTGGTGTGGGGCATTATCATTGGTTCCACAGCCTGCTACACAGCTAAAGAATTCAGCTAATTCGAATTCATTTTCTCAAACTAGGTAGTGAAGAAAAGTTGCCAACAGAACAGTGAGGACTACAGCATCTTGGACCTTGTTCACAAAGTATTTTTTGGATTGGCTCATAGTTTGGTTTTGGTTTTTCAAAACTTGTACACAAAATATACATGGATAGAACCAGCATACCTCTACATTTCATTCTACACAATCTTTTTGTGCACGGGCTTTGAATTTATTTTAATGAAATGTACTTTACCTTTTTCAATACACACACACACATATATATATGATCTGGAGAAAGAAACCACCCTTTGAACATTTCTTTTTTATGTTTTCTATAAGCACATGGAAACAGGAATATGAATGGTCTTGAACAATACTCGGTATGATGCTTTTAAATAAAAATTTTGGAAAATGATCAAAATAAGTTGGCAACAGGAGCATCCTAATGAGTAAATGGAATTAATACAAAAAAGCCTAGCTACTAAATACCAGATATCCAAATGAAAACCTGAATTCAGTGTCAAAATAAAGGAAAAGATAGCCTTGCAATTATGTAAGGTTATGTCATGATAAGTCATATCATAGGATTGTCGTTTTACCTTCCATTAGACAGATCTATCTTTTGTCCTTGATCTTCAGCAGTATCAACATCATTTCCTACAGTAATTGGAAAATGTCAATTGTATCATAAAGTATAGTCAAAATCAGGGGGCAAGACTGGCAAGTAATCCAATTATGGAATTAATCAAGCATAACATTTTTGGGACAAGCTTGAAAATTTATAGCCTAAAGCTCAAGAAAGGCCAAATATTGGAACGTAGTTCATATAATAGTTAGTAAAGGCCATTGCTTGATATAATGGTAAAATACCAAACTGGCAAGCATGATAATGTGGGTTTAAATCTGAGAATGACCACTTTGTACAAAAGACAGTGCATTGTTCTTCTTCTTCTCCCTCTTCTCTTCTTAACCTAACTCTGGCAAGCTAAAGTCTTAGAGGAGATGGTGCAATGTTTGCCACCAACTGCAACTTCTTCAAAGATTCATGGGTCTGTTCTCCTCCTCAGAGATTCATGGTACGTGCATGCAAGTTTGGTTGGAAAGTTGGGAAGTTGGATGAGAGGATGATGACGCTAAGAGCAAATTTGGTTGGAAGACTTGTGGACCTGGACTTGGAAGCAGACGAGGTTGAAGCTTGGGCAAATCTTGAATGGGGAAAGGATAAGCTGATGGGTGCTAGGAAATTAAACAGAGGTTTGTTCCTCTTCATGTTTCATAGTAGAGAATTGGCGAAGAAGATTTTGGAAGAAGAAGTGAATGTGGTGAGGCAGGTCAATCTCAGACTTAGTGATGAGGCAACAAAAAAAGGAAAAAAAAGAAAAAAAAAAGAAAAAAAAGAAATGTGTGAATGTATTCTGTTTTGCATGTTTTCTTGTAGTAGGATCCCAAATTGTTGTTTTGGGCAGCTTTGTTGACAGTTTGGAACCAGGGGTATTTTCGTCATTTTATAAGTCAGACTTTTGGTCAGGGACAGTTGGGTGCATATCTGTTGGGTTTTGGTCTCTTGGGTCTTTTTGTAACAAAAGTTATCTTTTGAGGATTCATTTGAAGTTGGTTTGTTCTTATGGAGTTGCTTGTGAGAGGGAAACATTCTAGGGGCTTATGTGTAAATATTTTAACTGGCTTGTCCAGCAACTCAGTGAGTCAAAGAGAAGGGGGTTGTTTCTATAGGGGTCTTTTTGGTTCTTTCTCTCTTGTTTGAGTTGTAGCTCAGCCCCATCTAGGGTTTTAAAGCATTGGGAGCTTGGGTTTTGAGGAGTCGACCCATTTTGGCACCTTCCAATCCCTCCATCGCTGCGTGTCCGCGTGGGAGGCCAGCTTGCTAACATTGTTAATGTAGCAGAACTGTTCCAAGAGGGGTTTTACTTCAGGTTCAGGTCTGAAATCCCTAAAGGTCCAACTTATTTTGCTGTTTTCAGCTTGGCATTTCTTGTGCTTATTGATGTATACTTGAGGTACTGCATGTATTTGTCTTTCTGTCCACATCACTTAGGTGGGGGTCCCCTGCGGCAAGTACATTAAGTGAAGAAGGAGAAGCAAATTGAGGAAGGTATGAAATTTCAGGTTTGAGAATATGAGGCTGTCCCACCCCGGTTTTGTTGAGATGGTCAAATCTTTGTGGAACGGTAGTAATCCACGGGCAAATTGGGAAGGTATGAAAATCCATTGGAAACTAAAGGAACTGAAAGGAAAGATCAAAGATTGGAACACCCTTTAGTACGGATGGCAACTTTTCCCGTAAAAATGGGGCCCCGCCCCGCCTCGAATTTGAGCGGGTTTTCCCCGATCATAAGCAAGGACAGAGCGGGGATGGGGAAGATACTTTTGCCCCGAACAAGGGACAGGTTTTGCATATAATTCCCTGAACTCGCCCTGACCCAATATTAAATTATTAAAATATGCCTAGGTTTAACATTACTTTCTAAAATATCTTTAAATTTTCCCCAAATTCCAAAAACCTTTAGGATCCAATAATTTAATGTTTAAAAACCCCTAAATTCCCATAATATAATTTCCAAAATACCCCATATATTAGGCATTGACTCGAGACAGGGAAAATTCAGGGATTCCCCGTCCCCGATAAGGAGGTGCCCCACCCCGCCACCAAGGATGGGGTGGGCACAGGGTAAGGGACTTTGGCTACGGAGCGAGGACAGGGAGGGGGTGCTCCGCCCCATTGCCATTCCTACCCTTCAGTTTGGTAGAATTGAGGAAAGAAAACAAGGAGTGATTAGCAAAATTGAGGAGTTGGATGCTAAAGAAATGGGAGGCACCTTGAGGAGAGAGAGATAAACTGGAGAGGTGGGAGCTTAGGAAACAACTAGAGGATATTCTCTATCATGAAAATGTAAGTTGGAGGCAAAAGTCTAGGAACAAATGGGTGAAAGAGGGAGACAGGAAAGCTAAGTTTCTTCATGCAATGGCTAATGGAAGGAGGAAGAAACTTATTTCTAAACTAGAGGTGGGAAGGGTGGTTCTTACTCAATAGGATGAGATTGCTAGGGCCTTTGTGGAGCATTTTAAATTAATCTATAGAAAACCTTTAGATCAGAATTTTTGGTTGGAAGGTCTAGATTGGCCTAAACTTTCAGAGGAGAACAAGGTATGGTTAGAAAGGAGGTTTGAGGAGGAAATAAGGGGAGCAATACTTGCAATGGACTGACCCAAAGCACCAGGGCTGGATGGATTTACTATGGCTTTTTATCAGGATTGCTGGGAGATTTTGAAATAGGATATCATTAAAGTGTTTGAAGAATTTTTTTGATAGGGGTATTAAATCCAAGGTTGAACTCAATGTTTTTTGAGTTAGTCCCAAAGAAGGGTGGAGCATGTCATCCAAGAGAGAAGAGACTTCAGACCTATCAGCCTAGTGAATAGTTTGTATAGATTGTGGCTAAGGTCTTATCTTGAAGAATCAGAGAGGTGCTCCCTAGCATAATTTCACAGAATCAAGGGGCCTTTTGGGCAAGAGGCATATTGTTAATCAAATTTTAATTGCAAACGAATGTGTGGAGGAGGTGAAAAGAAGAAGCACAAAAGGGATTGTATGTAAGTTGAATTTGGAGAAAGCTTATGATATCGTTAATTGGTCCTTCTTGTTGCAAGTGATGAATTGTTTTTTCTTTGGAGAGAAATGGTGTAAATGGATTTTGGGTTGTATTGAGACTTACCACTACTCAATCTTGGTGAATGGGATAGTAATGGATCACTTTCTGATTATCTGGGAAATTAGACAAGGTGACCCTCTTTCTCCATTTCTATTTACCTTGATTGCAGATGTGTTGGGGAGGCTAATAGAGAGGGTAGATTCAAGGAACCTAGTAAGGGGATGGAGGGTTGGAAGAGATGGAATACCTATCACACACCTACAATTTGTTGATGACACAATTCTTTTCTATGACAAGGAGGAGGTGGGGTGGGTTAGGAATTTGAAGATGGGAGAGCAAATTTTTGAGAAAATGTCAAATCAGATGGTGAATTTTGACAAGTGTTTTGTAGTGGGGATCAACATGGAGGAGAGTGCTATGACAGAAAGGGCTGAAATTTTGGGGTGTGAGGTTTCCCAATGGCCCTTGAAGTATTTGAGGATGCCTCTAGGGGATAATCCGGGGAACAACAGCTTTTAGAGCCCAGTAGTTGACAGATTCACAAAATGATTGGCTTCCAGAAGAAGAATTACTTATCTTTGGGTGGCAGAATCACTTTGATAAAGTCCACTTTGGTTAGTTTGCCAGTATACTATCTATTTGTATTTAGGATACCAGAGGGAGTAAGTAAAATTTTAGAGAAACTGATGAAAGACTTCTTGTGGGAGCCGAGGGAGGACAAGAAAGACCATAGGGTGAAGTGGGAGATAGTTTCTAGGCGTGGGGAGGAAGGAAGCTTGGGACTAAGTACCATTTGGAAAAGAAATGAAGCATTGTTGGGAAAGTGGTTATGGAGGTTAGAAGAAGACAAAGATAAGTTGTTGGCTAAAGTAATACTGAGTATACATGGGCTTGCAGATGATGGGTGGGACTCTGGACTGGTGGCAAGGACTACCAGAGCCTTGCCTTGGAGATCCATACATGTCAATCTCCCTTTTTGCAACATATTAGGTATGATCTTTGTTCTGGTAACCAGGTGAAGTTCTGGAAAACCTTTGGGTGGGAGACGTATCATTAAAAGATAAAGTTCCCTCTATTTTCTCTCCCAATTTAAAGGGGAACCTGTGATTTCCTTTTTGGTCCCTTCTGAGTCCAATTTTGGTTTTGATTGGGATTTGGGTCTTAGAAGAAGCCTTAGGGATTCAGAACTTAGGAACGCTTTGGAGTTAGTTCAGATCTTGAATGGGGTGGTATTGGACCCTTCAAAAAGGGATAGTAGGATTTGGACCTTATCCCCCTCTGGTGTCTTTTCTTGTGCCTCCTTCTTCAAGTCTATGATGCACCCCGCCAACAGTAGATTTCAAAATTTCCCAGTGAAGGAAGTTTGGGGTAAACCAATCCCTCCAAGGATTGGAGCTTTTTGTTGGGAAGCCTCCTTGGAAATACGCAATACATGTGATATACTCCAAAGGAAAAGACCTAATAGGTGCTTGTCTCCAAATTGGTGCATCCTATGCAAGGCCAATGGTAAAAGCCCCTACCACCTACTAATTTCTTGCTCTTTTGGTTTTGATATTTGGGTTTGGTTTATGGATTTATTTGAGTACAGGTGGCTCCCTCCTCCAAGTATACAAGGCTTGTTTGCTGCTTCTTTCTTGAGGTGGCCAAAGAAAAGGGGTAAAATCATGTGAAGATGTGTGAGAGCTGCCATCTGTTGGCCTTTGTGGGAGGAAAGGAATCTAAGGACCTTCTCTTGAAAAGTAAGAAAGAAAGAAGAGCTGATTGAGGTCATAACAGTTGGGGTGATGCAATGGCTGAAAACTTTGGACCTGTTTGTTGATGTCTCCACAGGTATGTTGATTAACAATTGGAAGGAAGTGGTATCCTCTATGTCGGCTAAGTCATTGGTATATCCTTTGTGGTCACCTCCAGCCCCAGGGTTAATAAAGTTAAACTTTGATGGGAGTAGTGAAGGCAATCAAGGACCCTCAGGTGTTGGAGGTGTAATAAGAGATGAAAAGAAGTTGGATTAAGGAAGGAAAAGGAGTTGGATATTCAAAAGTTGATTATTGAAGGAGACTTACAGCTACTGTTAAATTAGTTAAGGGTAATGTTTTTGGATCTAGGCTAATGAGAGGAGGGAGGTTAAGTGGTTAATGAGGGGAGTGGAAATTCAGGTTCATTGGGTGAAGAGAACTGCAAATGCGTTTGATGATAACTTGGCAAGCATGGGGAGGGAAGGGGTCAATTGTTTTGGGCAACTTTGTAATTTCCTTTTGGTTCTCTGGGGAGAGATAAGTCATTTTATCTCTCCCTAGAGTATGTAATCTTGATTTCTATTAATAATATAAATTTCAGTTATTGATCAGAAAACAGATGATGAGGTGGGGGTGATAAGAGTAGAGGTGGAATATTGGGAGGAAGGGAGGAAGGGAGGAGGTGGAAAAGAACAGGGGTAAACACGTGGAGGGGGTTGAGGTTAGGAAAGAGGAAGGCCAAAAGATGTGGCCCGAAAATAAGGGAGACAAATGGGCTCAAGAGGCAAGGGTGTTAGTTAATGGAGATTTGATCTGGTGTGGGGCCTGCATGAGTAGCGATGGGTCGATTTTGGTCACAATGGCCTTAGACCGAATGGGTTGACGATTAGAAGGGGTATTATTGGATCACCAACTTCAAATTCCTCACCCACCTGATATCACCACCTTCACAAACTGTCAATGATTTTGAACCCTCTATCCCTACCAACTCCCCACCCCCTCAATTAGCTTACCTAGAACTTCAGCAATTCAACTAAAAAGGAAAGGAGAGAGTGTGTCCCCTTGTCTACTTCCACTAGTGGCTAGAAAACAACCCACTACAGTTCCATTCACCAAAATAGAGTAGTGGCAAGTCCTAATGCATCCTTGAACCCACTTAAACCATCTCTCACCAAATCCAAATTTTTCCAACACTTCCAGCAAAAAAGACCAATCAACCATATCATAAGCCTTCTTATAGATCCAACTTGCAAACCAAACCCTTCTTTCCAACTATTCTCAAATCCTCCACACTTTCATTATCAATTAAAATCCAATCTATGATTTGTTTATTCCTTACAAAGGCACCTTAATTAAGGGAAGTAATGTTAAGGAGCACTACTCTAATCCTCCAAGAGAGCACCTTAGCAATAATTTTTTATTAGTTTTTTACCAGGCTTATAGGTCTAAGGACATGTTTGGGAGTGCTTAAAAATATGTGCTTATTTGGGCGAGGACCACACCATTAAGCACTTTTTGGTATTTGGGAAATAAGCCTGAAATAAGTACTTATTTTAAAAATAATAGCATATTTTTTATGCCCACATTTCCAGTTTTTTTTAAGTGTTCATGCAATAAGCACTTATTCAATTTTTTTCTCCCATAATTGTCCCTAGTGAATTTTTAGAATACCAATTATACCCTTTTACAAAAAAAATTTACAAAGGCACTTTTATAAAAAGTAATTTTATGAAAAGTAATTTTACGAAAGTATTTTTGTGAAAGCACTTTTACGAAAGTCTTTTATGAAAGCACTTTTACAAAAGCACTTTTGTATAAAGTACTTTTACATGAAAGCACTTTTATAAAAGTACTTTTAAGAAAGCACTTTTGTTAAAATACTTTTACATGAGTACTTTTAGAAGAGCACTTTTACGTAAGTACTTTTATAAAAGCACTTTTACGAAAGCACTTTTATGAAAGCACTTTTACGAAAACACTTTTATGAAAGCACTTTTATAAAAGTACTTTTACGGAAGTACTTTTATAAAAGAACTTTTACGAAAACGCTTTTATAAAGGCACTTTTATGGAAATGCTTTTATAAAGGCACTTCTATGGAAATGCTTTCATAAAAGCACTTTTATAAAAGCATTTTATGGAAGTACTTTTAGGAAAGCACTTTTATAAAAGTACTTTTATAAAGCACTTCTATCAAAGTACTTTTATTCATTCACTTTGGATTGGATATTTTGAAAATTTGAAAGAAAATAAAGGACAAAAGAGTCACAATTGCTTATTTAAGTGATTGGAGAAAAAGAACACCAAATGTCTAATATAAAATAAGTGCTTGTTTTGAAAAAGTAGGGTGCCAAAAGCAAATAAGTGTTTATTCGAATAAGCACTTATTTTTAACATAAGCACTCCCAAACATGGTCCTTCTCTTAGGTGACTTGCACCACTCTTTTTTGGGACCAAAGCAATGAAACTTGAATTCTAACTGGAATTTATCACCCTTTCCCAAAAAAATTCATTAGAAACCCTTTGAATACCATGCTTGAGTATGTCTCATCAGTCCCGATAAAAAGCCATTATAAATCCATCTGGACCAAGTGCATTGGACCTATTCATAATTCCTCCACCTCAACATTCTTTTCAAGCCATAATTTAAGGTCCTCAAGTAATTTAGGCCAATCCAACCCTTCTAATCTCATTCTATCAAGTAACGATCTAGAAATAAATTTGAAATTATCCATAAAGGCCCTACTATCTCATTCTGTTGAGTGAGTATTACCTCATAAACCATAAAGTTAGAGATAAAATTTTTCTTTTTCTACTCCCATTTTACTAAGAATGAAAAAACATTGTATTTCTATCCCCTTCCCTCACCCATTTGTCTGGACTTGTCTCTAACTAATTTCTTCTTCAAACAGGATATCCTCCAGTTTCTTCCTTAACTCCCATCTTACCTCCCTATCCCTTCCTCAAAAGTCCCCTCTCCTTCCTTAGCATCCAAATCATCAATTTGGCTAATCACCTCTTGTTTCCTTTCTTCTATTCTCCCAAATTGCTAAGCGTTCCATTCCTTTATTTTTGCTTTTTGTTCTTTTAGCTTCCAATGGAACTCCATCCCCTCTCATTTTACCAGGGATTACTTTCATTCTACCAATCCTTTACTTTCTCTACAAATCCCAAATGACAACCACATATTCTCAAATCTAAATAGGGTTAGGCCTCTACAACCTAACTCCTTACTAATGGAAATTGGCCAATGATCAGAAGTTACCCTAGGTAAAGGCTATAGAAACTAGATCTCCCCAATGTTCCTCCCAATTTGCAGTGAATAAGAATCTGTCAAGCTTTGAGCAAATTGGAATTGCCTAAAGGTTGGAACAAGTGAAGCTATTATGCAAGAGAGTCAACTCTTTAAGCTCATGGTTGTTGATGAACTCATTGAACTTCCTCATACATGTAGTGATTCTTTGATTCTAATTATTTGTCTCCTTAGTGAACCTAATTACAATGAAATCCCTACCTATACCTACACACCAGGGTCCCTCCCAAAGTCTTCTGATGTATCCCAACTCTTTCCACATCTCATTCCTCTCTCTATATCCATTAGGACCACAAATATCTATCAATACCCATTCAAAGTCATCAGCCACTTATCAAAACTTAATGGACACTATGAATTTACCAACAAGTTCTTCAAATCCCTCGATGACCTCATCTCTCCACAAGGTCACTATGCCTCCCGAGGAATCCCATTAAGGACTCGTTTCCCAACTAATTCCCCTATCCCTTCACAAGATTCTAGTCCACCTGTTATCAAGGTCTACCTGGAAAAAAGGCATTATTCCTAAACATGACTTGTAAAAAGCCTATGATCTAGTCAATTGGACATTTTTAATTGAAGTCTTGATTCAATGTGGGTTTGGAGAGAGATGGTGCAATGCAAATGGATATTCGGATGCTTGAGAACTTGTCATTGTTCAGTGCTAGTAAATGGCACAATGGTAGATTTCTTTTTGGCTAGGCATCGAATAAGACAAGGAGACCCCCTTTCTCCCTCTTTGTTCACTTATTGTTGATGTCCTTAGCAGAATTATACCGAGGGCAAACTTGAGGGGAGTAGTGCAAGGGTGGAGAGTAGAAAGAGATGGAGTGCTAATTACCCACTTACAGTTCGCAAATGATACCAAACTTTTTTGTGAAGGAAATGAAGTGGATTGGAGAAAAAATTTTAAGCTTTTGGTGCAGCTCTTTGAAAGAATGTCAAATTCAAAGAAAAACTTTGAAAAAAGCTGCATAGCTGGAATTAATATGGAGGATGGAGAAATGGCAAAGTGTGCAAACATCTTAGGTTTTGGAATTTAGTGATGGAAAGATGTTATAAAAAGCTTGTTTTCTAGAGGATATCTCTAGGAGGCAGAATCACTTTGATTAGATCAACTCTAACCAGCTTACCAAGATCCTAGCAAGTGTATGCAAAATCATAGGGACTTCTTGTAGGAACAGGGGGGAGAGAAAAGAGATCATTGGATAAGTAGGGAAGTGGTATGCAAAGGTAAAAAATAAGGGAGTTGGAATTAAGGATCAGACAGAAAATGAACACAGCTCTCTTAGGAAAGTGGTTGTGGAGAATGCCTCCATGGTTTCAAATGTCACTAATGTCGCCTAACATATGTCGGTGTCAAGGCTCACCGACATGAAAATGGATGGTAATATAAAAATTACATTATTTCGGTTGACATTTCCTATATTTCGAAAATGTCGACCAAATCGGTCCAAATAACCAAAAAAAAGACAATTTTTCCTATTATGTCGACAGGATGTCAATAATGTCGAGAGGATGTCGACTAATGTACATTTATAATATAATATATTAGTATATTATATTAATATAATACAATATATTAATATAAATTATTCCATTAATAATTTCTATTTAATATTTCAAATAAAATATTTATAAAAAATAATTAACAAAACATAAAAACAAAAGAATAAATTAGTTTCATTATAATATAAAACATAAAATATTTTTCAAGTAATAAAATATTAACTAGTTAGTATTTTTTAAAATACTTATTAAAATCAGAAAATGTTTATTAAATTTTATAATAAATCATATTCTACATTTAATATAAAAAATCAGAATAAATTTATTAAATTTTATACTAAATCATAATTTATTATAAATTTAGTATCAAAAATCATAATAAATTCATTAAGTTTTATAAGAAATCAGAATTTATCATAATCTTAATACTACAAAAAGGAGAATCAATTTATTAATATTATAATGAAACATATTGTATTATAACATTAATATTTAAAAATCAGAATAAATGTATTTCTATTTACTAGTGTGAAATAAATATATTAGAATTTATAATAAATCAGAATTAAAAATAAGAAAAGAAAATATCAGATAACCTTGTAAAAACATCAAAATGCATAATAAACCAGTAAATCGTCATTTACTAATTTGTTAGTGATCTTAGTTTCTTAGCTTTATATAATGGTTGGGAATAAGATAATAGTCTAGAAATATGTATTAATGCTTCTTTTATCATTTTACAAAATATCATTGCATATTTCCACATATTTCATGATATTTCCACAATGTCTCTAATTTTTACAATATTTCCCCTCAACATTTCCTACATTTCCGACATATGTCCTATATTTTGGTAAGCGACATTTCCATCGACATAGACATTTTAAACCTTGAATGCCTCAATATAGGGACAAATTCAGGACAAAAGTGATAGCAAGATTCATGGGCTCTTGGACAATGGATGGGATGCTGGAATACTGCCTAGGACAAGTCGAACCTCTCCATGGAAGGCCATCAATGCAATCTTACCATTGTTCCTGCATTTTTCTGTTGTTAAAATTGTTTGCTGGAATGAAGCTGCCGAAGGAGAAGAGAAGAAGAAGAAGAAGAAGAAGAAGAAGGAGAGTTGAGAATGGTGGCAATAATCTCTAAGCCGGCCTTACTCTATTATTAATAAGTTTATTACATAATGTTACACAAAAAGACTAGAATGCCCCTGATTAGTGATGGGACACCTAGACAAATAAAAAACACTAAATAAGATTAGGCCCAATAACAAAAGACTAAAGACCCAACAGATATAAATAAGCATATTAAGACAGTCGAACCAACACTCCCCCTCAAGCTAAGCATGGATGTCAATCATGTTTAGCTTGCCAAGTAAGTCCAAGAATTTTACTACAGTTAGCCCTTTAGTTAAAACATCTGCGATCTGCATCGTGGAGGGAGTATAAGGAATGCATAGTTCTCCTAAGACTATTCTTTCTCTGACAAAGTGGCGGTCTATCTCAATATGTTTCGTTCTATCATGTTGCACTGGGTTATTTGCAATGTTGATGGCAGCCTTGTTGTCACAGTACAACCTGAGAGGGCACTCGATCTTTATTCCAAGTTCACCAAGAAGGATCTTAAGCCACAGAAGTTCAGCAACACCATGAGCCATAGCTCGATATTCAGCCTCGGCACTTGATCTAGCAACCACATTTTGTTTTTTACTCCTCCATGTAACTAGATTTCCTCCAACAAAGGTGCAGTACCCGGCAGTGGACTTCCTGTCCCCAACAGAGCCAGCCCAATCTACATCAGTATATGCTTCAACTTCAATCTTATTGTGTTTTCTGAACAAAATCCCTTTCCCCGGGCAAGACTTCAAATATCTGAGAATCCTTTCCACAACTTTCATGTGAGGGATTTTAGAAGTGTGCATGAACTGACTGACAACATGTACAGCATAAGCAATGTCAGTTCGAGTGAGGGACAGATAGATCAACTTCCCCACCAGCTTTTGGTATCTTTCCTTATCAAGGTAGTCCTCTCCTACTGATTCCTGTAATCCATGGTTCTGTTCTATTGGAGTATCTGCTGGCCTACACCCCATCATGCCTGTCTCTTGTAGAAGATCAAGGACATATTTCCGCTGACATATGTAGATGCCCTCTTTTGATCTAGCAACTTCAATCCCAAGGAAGTATCTCAGCTGACCCAGGTCTTTGATCTCAAATTCAGCAGCCAAGAACTCCTTTGAATAATTCCAGAAACAACACTTCTAATGATGAAAAAGGTAAATAACCTAGCCTAGCATGCCACAGATGTAACCTAGCTATTGACTCCACATTGGACTGACTACTAGTAGCAGATGTTTGTAAGGCCGAACTGATGTCTGCATCAAGGTAGTAGAGGCCTCCACACTCATGACCGCTCCCAATCGTTCTCTTCGTCAACCTGTCCTGAAAGACACAATGAGTAGGAAAAAAAGTTATGCTACAATTCAAATTCTTGGTAAGCTTTGAAACAGATAAGAGATTTGAAGAAAGATTGGGAACATGCAGTACAGATTTGAGTGAGAGGTCTTTGCTTAGGTCAACCACCCCTTTCCCAGAGATGGTAGAGAGGGAACCATCAGCAACCCTCATCTTATCTTGGCCAGACAGTAAATGATAGAATGAAAATAGATAAGACATATGTGTCATGTGGTCAGTTGCACCGGAATCAATAATCCAAGAAGCAGGGTCAATAGAACTAGTTGCACTAAAAGCAGAGGCAGTACCTGATCTGGCAAGGGAGGTGGAAGCAAGAGAATTGGTCCTTAGACGGGCTAGTGTCCGGCTAAGTACCTCTACCTCATCGACAATGAAACCCAAGGACCCGTGTCCGGAGGAATTAGCAATCTGTCCCGTGGAAGAGGAAGTAACTGTGGATGAGTGTTTTGAGCCATCACTACTGTGACTGGCAACCAGATTCCCACTTGCAGCTTGACCCTTCTGATTCTTCTCATCTTTCTTCAAAGCAGCTGGTTTCAGATGTGGATAGAGAACCCAACAAGTCTCTTTCACATGCCTTTCTCCTCCACAGTGGGTGCACTTCAGATGTCTCTTGTTCGAGTACTTATTCCCCTTTTGATTTGTAGAAATAAGGGCCGAATGTTCCACAGATTGTTCAGCTGGCTTAGTTTGAGTATCAACTTGCATCTCTTTTCTTCTAACCTCTTCATTCCTCACGAGGTAGTAGACATGATGTAAGTCTGGCATTTCATCCCTTCCCAAAATTTGGGACCTTATGCTCTCATATATTGGATCTAGGCCAGCCAAAAATTTAAATGCTCTGCCCTCTTCAATTTGTTTGTCATGCCTTTCCTTGTATCTGGCATTCTCCCAATCAAGAATGAGGTGATGATCTAGCTCTTCCCATAGTCCTTCTAAGGTAGCAAAATATGTTGCAACAGTCATATCCCCTTGCCTCAAGGAGCAATGTCTTCATTCAATCTATAAATTCTGGCATTATTTTTTCTCTGCCCATAAGTTTTAGACACCTTCTCCCATATCTTGGCAGCAGTGGAGAAATGTTGAACAGTCCTAGCTACCCTTGGAGTCATTGAAGCAAGTAGCCAGGACATAACTGTAGCATTCTCCTTACGCCAAACTACATAAACAATACTACCCACTTCAGGTTCCTTCTTCTGCCCGTCCAAATAACTAGTGAGTTCCGGGGATGTGATGAAGAGCATGGCTGAAACAGACCATTCACTGAAGTTATACTCATCCAACAACACATTAGTAATCTGCAGGCTATGCAGATTTGGATTCTCCAGATTAGGGGACCTCCCACTAGTCCTAACATCTCTAGAAGACACTTCCCCGAATATAGAAGACATCTTCTCCTACTTGCAAAGATCAAAAACTGTAAACACAATATACAGAGAACTGTTTCAGACTTACGGAACTTGCTGCACTGTAAACTCTGTCCTAAGAACCCGTAACAGAGCTGAAACCACGAGCACCACACTGTTGCACTATGCTCTAATTACTGCTGTCGCAGACTGTAATCAGTCCAGACTTCTGTTGTGCTCTAATCACTGCTGTCGCAGCCTGTAATCTCTGCCACGACCAGTTCTAGGACTGCTGAGATCAGTCCACCCACCTAGATCTGTTCCACACAGATCTCTCTTAGCCGAATGGCTACAATCTGTTGTACTGAGTCTATTAGGGCATCAGCTTCTAGGACTAACTCCCCTTGGGCCCTACAACCAAGGGAAACCCTAGATGTAGGTCCTGCTGTATTCTACGACCAACCCTAGGGTTTCTTTGCAGCAACCAAGATAGAAAAGAGGAAGAAAGAGAGTTGGATACAAGTAGAAGATGAAGCGGTGGCTGTAACCAGGTGAAAGATTAGAGCTCTGATACCATGTTTGCTGGAATGAAGCTGCCGAAGGAGATGAGAAGAAGAAGAAGAAGAAGGAGAGTTGAGAATGGCGGCAATAATCTCTCAGCCGGCCCTACTCTATTATTAATAAGTTTATTACATAATGTTACACAAAAAGACTAGAATGCCCCTGATTAGTGATGGGACACCTAGACAAATAAAAAACACTAAATAAGATTAGGCCCAATAACAAAAGACTAAAGACCCAACAGAGATACATAAACATATTAAGACAGTCGAACCAACAAAAATGATTGAAAAAACAAACTAAAATGGAGAAACTTAGAAAAATGTAAAACCATAAGAAAGGAAGTTAGAAAGAAAGTGAGGTTAAATTTAAGGCAAATTATGAGCTCTATCATAAATAGGCACTAAAGAGGGAGAAAGAAACAGGAATTTCCATGGTTGACTATGCTTTGAATGTGGGAGGTAATTTGGTATGAGTCCCCAAGTTATGCAAGAACTTCTTCAACTGGAAGAAGGGTTCCGTTTGTGATCTGCTGCAACTCCCAAAAGATAAAGCAATAGGAGATGGTAATGTTGATAGGTGGGGTTGCAAGTCGAACAAGGAAGGTGAATTCTCTGTTAAAATCCACTGCTGAGAAGTAGAGAAGCTCTACATAGATCCATCTCCCTTGTAAGCAGATTTGGAAGTCATTGCTCCCCCCAAAGTGAGCTTCCTGCTGTGAGTGGCTACTCTAGGACAATGTTTGATAGAAACTCACCTGCTGCCAAGGGATTTTGATCATCTTTATATCCACTGCCGAGTGGCTGCAGCTCCATGGAGTCATTTCCTTAAATCTACAAATATCTGCTGGATTATGCCTGCCTCGGTGCATGGTTTGATGTCTTCTTGGGTTCTGCCAGGGTTGGGTAGCAAAGGCAATTCTTGTGGCTGTCCTATGAACAATTTTGACTGAAAAAAAAAAAAAATAGAGGCTCTACTCAAACAAGTTTAGAGATCCAGATGTTCTAATAAGATTTGTTGTGGAGAAAGTGGTCTCTTGGGATTCTGTTTTTAATGAGTTTGAACACCATAGGACTGCTCGGGTGTTAAATCCTCTAAGCCTATGGGGTCTGTAGTTTTGTCCAGTGGTAGAGGCTATCTCCTCTGGCCCCAGGATTTTGTTGTATTATTCGTGGGCCCTGCCCATTTTCAATAAAAATTACCTACCTATTCTCAAAAAAAAAAACGAGGAACTTATAAACCAGTAAAGATGAAAGTAGAGTTTTGCAAGTATGTAATAAACTTCTCTGATCCTTTGTTACTGAAAAAAAAAAAAAAAAAAAAAAAACAAGGATTGAGAAAACAAGTAAATGAAAAAGAGAGGTAATCACTAATCAAATCACCAAGAAAAACAAAACTAGTACACATGCTTGGAATACTTACTTGAAGAACTTTTCCTATTGAATATGGATTTTAATTTCCTCTTCCTTCTCAGTACAGACTGAAGATTCTTCTTCGCAAACTTTCTTGCCTTTTTCCCCAGTTTCCCCATTTCGAAACAAGACAAAGAGCTAAGAAATCAATGCAACGAAACTAGGTTAAAAAAAGTTTCCGGAATCAGAATATAATACTGAGAAAATACAAACATAGTGAAGCCAAAATCCAAAATATGCAGCCTAAATAGTTCAAAAAGAAACAAAACTTATCCATATCAATTTATCAGTGCTTTACACTTCTGTCTAAACAACATCCAACCAAGAGCCAAGAGGAAGGATAGGGGAAAAAAGAAATAAAAAGGAAAAGGAATGAGTGAATGAATGAATTCCATGAACCCATTAAATGTAACATCTACATATATACACATATATATGTATAAATGTATAAAATTGGGCCGGGCTCGGGCTACTTAAGGGCTAGGCCCAAGCCCGTCCCGGAAAATTAAAAATCCCAACTTCTTGAGCCCGAGCCCAGCTCGAGGACCAAAAATCCAAGCGAACTAGGGGTGATCATGGGCCGGGCTGGGCTTTGCACTTATGATAAGGGCTATAGCTTAGGCCCAGGCCCGGCCCGGCCCGGGGTT
Source organism: Nelumbo nucifera (assembly GCF_055504915.1). Taxonomy (NCBI): domain Eukaryota; kingdom Viridiplantae; phylum Streptophyta; class Magnoliopsida; order Proteales; family Nelumbonaceae; genus Nelumbo; species Nelumbo nucifera. The sequence goes on from NC_142652.1 coordinate 47,182,595, forward strand.
CCAGGCCTAAAACATAAGCCCTAGCCCAGGTCTATATGGGCCCAGGCCGGGCCAGGCCTGATTCCCGGCCAATGTCACTCATATATAAAACATTACATATCTATATATTAAATGACATAACATGCATATAAACTTATTTTAGACATTATATAATATAAAATATTACATATAATATAAATTATACAGATCATGTTATAATATTTATATATAAAATATATAATATAATGTAAAATAACATGTATACATATGTATACATTATACACAAAATGTGTAAGTTTAAATATATGTGGGCCGGGCCGGGCTTGAAGTATTAAGCCCAAGCCCGGCCCTAAAATTTACGGCCCTTATGTGGGCACGGGCCCGGGCCAGGCCTGAACACAAAACCTAGGCCCAAAACCAAAATTTCCGAGTCGGGCTTGTGCGGGCTGAGCCAAGCTGAAATGATCACCCCTAGCTCAGCCCGTGTAAAATTCCAGGTTGGGCTGGTTCAGGCCCGGGCTAGGCCCACCCAAGTTGCACCCCTATATATAAATATATGTTATATGTAATATATAGCATACATTGATTTGTTTAGAGCCCCCACCACATAGTATCATGTATTTCTTTTAAGATAATCACTTCACTTAATCCTAATCAGAAAGACTAAAACCTTAATAACATTATTTTATGTTTTTTGAAAATGTTTATTTTATGTTTTTTGAAACTTTTATGTTTTATCAGAAGTCATAACTCATAATAAAGTATAGTCATTTCTAACACTTGTTTTTTCTGAATTTTGTATCAAAAGAACAAAAAAAAAAAAAAAACGTTAACAAACAAATACTAATGAAACATAGGGTTAATAGATGTGGTGAAAGTTGAGTTAAGATCTAAAATCGAGAAATTCTATGAAGTTTTAAGGGATGGGAAGAAGCGAAATTGACTTTGGGTTGGGTTGGGTTAGGGTTAGGGTTGAAGGAATTTAGTTAGGGTTAGGGTTAGGGTTGGGTTGGTCGGGTTGGGTTAGGGTTAGGGTTGGGGTTTAGATCTTAGGGTTGGCCTCAACCCGACCTAACCAGCCCCGACTTGCAGCCCTAGTTAGGGTTGGGGTTTTAGAACTTAAGGTTGGGCTAGGGTTGGCCTCAACCCGGCCCGACTTGCAGCTCTAGTTAAATCTACACTCCTCCATTGTGAGTGTCGGAAAACGACTCACTTGGGGCTGATTTGGAGTCGCCACCCATCATTAATGTAAATTGGGAGTGATGGGCCTCCCGGGTTATTTATACATAAAATCATTTTGGTCCAAGTAGAGACTCTAAACTTAAGGTAACGGTCCAACCGGTCCAGCTAAGACTTGAATGAGAGAGGGATTCGATAGGTGGGGTCCACATAGGGGTTCTATGAGTAAATGCAAGTAAAGCTCAAAAGAGGTAATCCCTAAACAAACAAAAAGTTATTCAACAACCTAAGAAAAACGCTTTGATAATTGACGAAGGAGAGAAAAGAAACAAAATGATAATTATTTAATAATTTAAGAAGAAAGTGAGTCATTAGTCTAAAAAAATAAATCTAATCTGAGTAGTTGACATGAATGAAGAATTACTTAAAAATCTAATCTGAGATCATAATCATTAACTAACGAAAGAGGATTGTTAAATAACATGAGAAGATTCACCTAAGCAAATAGAAATGAATTAATTGAATATGATGAGTATTCCCTGTTTATGACAACAATGAAGAGCATTAATTAGTACCAAAAAGATCCTAAGTATTGTTTGATAACAAGAAAACAAAATAAAAGAGAATCATTAATTAATTACTAGTATACGTTTTTAGCCATTGAGAAATTGTAATTTTGATTGTTATTTAACATGGCAAGCGGTTCTAGTAATCAACTCTAACACAAACTGATTACAATTGATTTATAATGGAAAAGAAGTAAAATAAGATAAAAAAGGGGCATCCGGAAAAGAAAAAAAAAATGAAAGAAAAAGGAAACACCTAGCTACTTGAATGTGTATTACAAGGAAGAAAGAAAGAAAAGGATGAAGACCATGAGAATACCCAACTAAAAACTAAAAGCTGCCATCCGCTATGTTAATTAAATTCCACCTTTGTACGATGGTTTTTTTATAAAGACAGAGATTACGAGAGAGCTATCAAGATACACATCATGAAACAATCCAGCATCAATCTACTAAAGGCCAAACCATTACACATCACCACATATCAATATACAAACCGAGAAAAATCAAAATAATAAATTAAAGTTCAAAAAATAATATAAAGAAATTTGGGTAGGCATTAAAGACAATATGTGGCGAGACCGTTAAAATTTGCCATCGATTTTTTATTTGCTATGGAAGAAGAAGCTGCACCTGTTGAAGTGAATTCGATGAGCTGGAGTCAGACAACCCGTGCCGAATGAGCCACGTTCAAGAAAGGAGTCCGGGAGCTAATTTGTTAATTCGAGGAGAAGCTTGCCGCCGCTCTGTTCGTTGTCGAGAGTTTTAAGATTAACAGTGCCTTCGTGTTAATGGAGAGAGAGATAATGAAAGAGAGGGAGAGAGAAATGAGAGAGTGACAAGATGTTGGGGAAAAAGGAGCCACCGTTGGGTTGCTCGGTTGAGAGCTTTGAAACGAATGTGAACGGTGCTCTGTATCTCCGCCAAATGGAGAACACGAATTGTGGGTATTTCGTACTTCGGGAGAGAGATAAGAGAGAAAAATGAGAAAGTGAGGAACCTAGTTGGACGGAGGTGGAGAGGGTTGTCGCTGCTAGGTTGCTCGGTTGATATCTTCGAGAGGTTGGAAGACATCAAGGTGAACAGTCGCCCCCTCATAAAATAACTCGGATTGATTTTATATCAGGGTAAAGGCGTAATTTCGTAATTTTGTAAATTTAAGGGGTATTTTTGTCAAATCGATTAAAAAAAAAGGTGTAAATATAAGTATTTTTGGATAAAATTTGATCTAGAGTTTTTGAGCATTCATCTTGCACGGATAAGGAAATATCTTTCTCGAAAAAAAGGGTAAACAGAATCCCTAAAACAAGTAGAAAATGAGTGTGGTCTTACCGTCACTCAAAAACGCCAAAAAAGTGCCCATAGATATGAAGTAGCTTTTTATTTGACAAGGTTCAATAATTTTTCCTAGAGACGTCCTCAACTTTCTCAGTGATGTCACATCAAGGTTTTAAAAATCAACTCGGGGAACGAACCGATCAAGGTTCGATTCTTGGGTTGAACAGTCCAATCATTTGAACCAAACGATCGATTCATTGTGACAAAAAATAAAATAAAATAAATAAAAACGATCAATCCATTGAACAGTCCAAACAGTTCGACTACCCAGGTCAAATGGTTTGCTGATCAAATTAACGTTTTTTTGCCAAAATCCAGTTTTGGCGAAAAATAGGACCAATCACCTGATAGGTTCCCAGTTTTCCGATCCGACCATCCGATCTAGTCCAGTTTTGAAAACCATGGGCATTGATTGGACCCCATGTTCTTATTTTTAGGATCCCGCATCCCACATTTTTCCCATCCCATCCTGTGTCTTGGATTTGCTAGATCCAACATCTCTACCCACAAGACATTACAATTGTACATCCATAATATCTCCCTTCTCGGGAGATCTTTGCAATACATAATAGAAGTGCTCTATGGATGGGGATGTACAAACAATTTCTAAGTAGTAGATTCAGACCTTGAACAATTAAAAGCACAAGAAAAAGAAAGTTGATTGCGATAGAAGGATGTTGAAATAAGTCCAAAGAATATCATTTGTTGAGAATCTAATTAATTAATTGCTCTCCTAAGAAGACACCCATTATTTGTATTAAGCAATCCAATTCCAATTTGTTTATGTTTGTGCCTTGAATCCTTTGTGTCAACCGGCTTTAATAATTCGCTCTGAATTAATTTGAGAAAAAATCCGAAATTAACATTTTCATAGTGATTTGTGGTGGAAGCATAGGGCTTGGGCCGCTATTTGTAAGTCCAAACCGATACGAAAACTTATGTATTTTGCGGGTTTTCTCTCTTGTATGGTTAGTCTTTGTCTTATAAGATAAGTGTGAGACATATGGTGTTTTTGGGGCTTACGAATTTCAATTAACGAGGTTGTGAGTGCTCAACTTTGTATTTCTCCTCCATTGCTGACTACATAGTGGTTTTCTGCTCCTTCACTCGTGGATGTAGATAATAAGCTGAACCACAAAAATCTGAAATGTTCTCTTTATCTCTGTTTTTCTTTGGTGTCATTCAAATATATTTTTCATGGGTATAGGCTACACAAATTTTATTTTCCATCCACACAACCTCACGATAATAACTTTTAGTAGTTAGGTGATAGGGGGGTTTGATCTAAATTGAGGGATGCAAATTATGGAGGCATGATGGCATCAAAAGAGGCCAATTGGAAAGGCCACGTGGAGAGATAGGAAAAATAAATCCTAACACCTTTACGCGATTAGAAAGGACTTTGCTTGAACCATGGACTCGAGGAATTATTGGAGAATCTATAAATGTTCTCTAATGCATATGTTAAGAGCTCGATGAACTGGCGTCCATGGATAGTAATTTAGGATCTTATACATATTATACTTACAAAAATAGCTTCTTCTTTTTTTTTTCTAATATCCCCAAAGTGGTTTTTATTATAGAGCCTAGAGCCTAAGTTCTCTCACCAAATTATCTCCTTTTTACTTAACTAGTAAAAGTGTACATGCATTGCATGTGGCAATATCAAATGATGAAGATGATAATAGTCAGCAACCAAATGACTTTATTCGTTGAACCATTAGCCTATTTAATAAGGAAAATATACTATGATTAAGACATTAATTCATTTTTTTTATCTGTATTTTAATCATTTATATCTTTACTAACAATAATTCTTATTTTTCAAACATATTTTTGTTTAATATGAAGAATATATAATGTTAATGCATGCTCAAAAATTTATATAAAATTTATAAAAATTTAAATATTTTTATTTTTTATTATTTAATTTATGAGATAATAAAAATTACGTATTTACCAAGAGAAAATGCGATTCTAATATATTGTTTGAATATTGGTCTTAAATATTATGTTCAAATCAATTATATATATTATTTATTATTTATTTATAAATATGTTATTTATATTGCATTTTTGTAAGTTTCTTATATGATGAAAATAGTTCAAAAAAATACTTATATTTTTTGTTTTTCTTTATTTAAACTAGTATATATTCTTTTCCTTTTAAAATTTATTATTATTTAAAATTAAATTGGATCTTATCAGATTCAAATATCCAACATCTTGATCGGATTGAGATTCGAATCAATATTTTATGAGATATGATAAGATCTTTGGATTGAATCGAATTCAAATATACCACAATTCAAATCCGACCCGATCTATGTGCATCTTTACCAAATCACTTGTCTACAATGATCTAGCTAATTAAATCATTGAACCATTTGACATGGTTAGTGGGGTCACGTGTTAGACATTAATTATCTTTATTTTTTATCCCATTTATACTATTAATGAAAATAATTATCATTAATCACATTTTTTTTATATGATGAATAAATAATATTATAGAATGTACCCAAAATTATCTACAAATTTTTATATTTTCTATAATTTTATGTATTTTATTATGTGATAATAAAATTATGTGTTTATCCATTTGACATGGATAGTTGAACCACTAACCCGCCACTTAGATGGAAAAACCATTTTTTCCTTTTTTGGATGATTTTAAATATTGTATTCCATTTTCATCATCAATAAAAGTAATTCATATTTTCGCATTTATTTTTGCACGTGGTAGTATCAAATGATGATGATGATGATGATAATCAAGAACCAAATGACCTTACCGATTGTGCCGCTAACCTATTTGACCAGGAAAATGGACTATGATTAAGACATTAATTCATTTTTTTATTTGTATTTTAGCCATTTTATCTTTACTAACAATAATTACCATTTTTCAAAAATATTTTTGTTTAATATGAAGAATATATAATATTAATGCATGTTCAAATTTTTTTATAAAATTTATAAAAAACTATATATTTATGCTTTTTATTATTTAATTTATGAGATATTAAAAATTACTTATTTACCAAGAGGAAATGCAATTCCAATATTTTGTCTGAACATTAGTTTTTAATATTGTTGTCAAATTAATTATTTATATATAATATACATGTTTTTTATTATTTATTTATAAATATGTTTTTTATATTGCAAATTTGTAAACTTTTTAATGATGGGAATAGTTGAAAACAACTTATATTTTTTGTTTTTTTTTTTTTTATTTCAACTGTTATATTTTCATTTTATTTTAATAATTTATTGTTTTTTAATTAAATTGGATCGTATCAAATTTGAATATTTGACATCTTGATTGAATTCGGATTCGAATCAATATTTATGAGATCCGGTCAAATATTTGGATCATATCAGATTTGAATATACCTTGATTCAATTTTGTTATAATCTGATTGCATATTTATGAAACCACTTGCCTACGATGACCTAGCTAATTAAATTATTGAACCATTTGACATGAAAAATAATTATCGTTAATCACACTTTTTGTATGATGAATATGTAATATTATAGAATATACCCAAAATTATCGACAAATTTTTATATTTTATAAAATTTTATGTATTTTATTATTTAATAATAACATCGTGTTTTGATCAATTTGATACGGATAGTTAATAAAATCATGTATATATATGTAAAATATTCGTTACTTAGTTATTACATCGTAGATTGACCCATTTTGACTCGGAATGTTAGATTATTGACCTACCTACCATCTAGATATGGAATTAGTTTAATTTCCAATTTATTTTTAAATATTGCGTTTCATTTATATCTGGTGGAGGGTGATTTTACTCGACTTCCTAAGAAGACGATATGCGGACGTGACTCAACATAAGCAACAGCTAAGCATAACAGCCTGGTTGTGACTGAGTAACGAGCTCGCAGGATAGGTCGCCACAGAATGAGGTCGCTACAGCGCGAGCTCGAGAACTCTAGTGTACTGAAAGGGAATACTCCAAGACAAGTCTATCCCAACTCGCGAGCTAGGATAACCAGCTCACTCCGATACTTAGGCAGGAGAACTGCCCCGAAGGCAACCTCAGGAGAAATCACCTCGAAGTATCCTTAGGAGCTCGCTTCAAAGCAGCTTGCTACGGGATAGCTCGCTACAAGGCAGCTTGTTACTAAGTGACGCGACGTTTTCAGAAAGCTTCTATTTGAGAATATCGTACTGAAACATAGAGGCATTTTAAGAGATTTGCTTGCCTACCAAATAATTCGTAATAAAAGTTAGTAAACAAATCCATGCATTGCACGGGTCCCGAGTAGTTTAGTGAGTTTAAAACGCATTCTACTTCGACTCCAAACGCAGACGATCTCCCGTATTTCGGGGTTGAAGACATTTGAAGAGCTCTCAGTCTCAGGACCGGCGTAAGGTGTTTCAGATATTTATCGTATTTAAAGTGGTAGGTGTTGAAGAACACTGACCGTCGGCATCTGGTACGGTCTCATGTCTCGATATAACGCCCTCTTTCTCTTCCCTGTCATTGATAAGAAGAGGTACTGAAGTTATCTAGGGTTCTATCTCTATCCCTTTCAGGTTATTCCGTTGGTTGTCAATAGGGATCTTAAATTCTCAAATTTAATTGAGGCTGGTGATTTCACTTTTTTTTTGTTTTTTTTTTTCTTTAAGCTATTTCTGAAGATTTATAAATTTAGCAGCCGTTTCTTATTTTAGTAACATTTATCGGAGATGTTGGGTCATATTTGCTACTCTTACCAAAATTACATTGAAAATCTGCTGTATGAGAAAGGAAGGAAAACTTGATTTAAATCTTTGGGGAACACTCCACTGGGTGAATTGACAATTTTTGGATTGAGCTGTTATGTCCATAGTGTTGTTTGTGTTTGGCCCAAATTTTGTGTTATCCTTATGGAGTTGTGTTAATATTGACTACAATTTTAATGCCTAAGAGCTACGCTTCTTTCGGTTCATCCCTGAAATAGAATATAGTGATTTCTATTAATATTTTATTGGTTGTTTTAGTTTTTATAATAGAACCTAATACATGTTATCATGCTTTTGTTTTGAGGAAAATAAAAGCAAAATTAATCTTCGAGGGTTTCACATTGACAATAGAATCGAAGTATCGAACTGAGGAAGATGAGTGAACAACAGCCTCCATCGTTCCCACACAGTTCTCTAAAGTCAAGGTGAGTTAATCAGTTTTCTTTTTCTTCTTCTTCTTAGTTTTGTTATCTGTTTCCTTGTTTAAAACAGTGGTTATACCCCATTTTCTCCTCTTCCTTTTTGTGTCTTTTCTCCAAGTTTTTTGAATCATTTTATTGGACTAAAACAGGGGCTCCGCCTCCTTCTTTTGTTCTTAAATTTCCTGCATGTTTTCAGCTTTTTTTTTCTCATTATTGGTGTCTGAAACAGGGGCGGAACTGGGGCTCCGCCCCTTCTTTTATTCTCCATATTCATCTTTTATTTTAGTATTTTTTCACCAGCTTTTCTGGGTCTAGAACAGGGGCTCCGCTCCCTTCTTTTGTTCTTCATTTCTTCCATTTTTTCAGCTTTTTTTTTTTTTTGTTCTCATCATTGGTTTCTGAAGCAGGGGCTCCGTCCCTTCTTTTTTTCTTCATATTTCTTCTCTTGTTTTAATATTTTTTCACCAGATTTTTTGGGTCTAGAACAGGGGCTCCGTCCCCTACTTTTCTTTTTCTTTTTCTTCTTTTATTTTAGTATTTGTTCCCTATGTATTGTTGATCTAAAATAGGGGCTCTGCCCCCTTCACTTCTTTCAAGTTCTAACTTCTAACTTGTAAGTTGCAACTCTAATATATTGTTTTGCCTACTTAAGCAACACTGCAAGAAATACAAGCACAAAAGTAAGTGCAGAATACATAAAACCAAAAAAACTAGTTCAAAAGAGGTAGAAATCCATCGGCAAGCTATAGTTTTAAATTCCATCGCCTAGGTGAGGGCTAGGCGCCTAGGCGCCTGGGCGCCCTATGGTCGCCTAGCCTTGCCTTGGTGCCTTGAAAACTATGGCTCTAATCCTTTAAAAACAACCTTCTAGAAGAAAAGGAAAAAAGGACTAAAAGAGGAAAGGCTTGTAGGAAAAATCTATGAATAGGGTGGCCTCCTAGAGGTAGAGGACACACACACAAACACCATTCTCATGAGACCTTGAGAAGTTACAACTGTTCCTGCCTCGAGAAACTCTATATTCCTGCTTCTCCCCTCAGATCCCCTTTCTCTACTTTCTCCGACCACCCATTTGTGGCCATTTTACCATCCTTCTAGCAGAGATCCTCACTGTGCCAATCAATCCTCTACACCCTTACAACTTCATATTTGATCTTATCATTTCTAGTTTTTCCACTCATCCATCTCAGCACATCCATTTTGCCACACATGTTTTTGGACATGTTTCTTGGTTTCCCAACACTTTGCTCCATACAGCATTGCATTGCTTGCAATTGTTTTATAGAATGCTCCTTTTAATATATATGTTATTCACCTATCGCATAGGACTCTGGATGAATCCCTCCCATTTTGCCCATCATGCTCTAATTCTACGGGTGAGATCCTCCTCAATTTCTCCCTTGTCATGAATTGTGGAGCCAAGGCATTGGAAAAAGGTCACATTGAGTTATCTCTTGGTGTCCTATCCTTATGTACCCCAACAATTTAAGAGGCATGCCTTAGGTACACCTAGGTGCACAGAGGCGAGACACATTCCAAGACCTGTGCCTCACCTAGACCTAGGTGCAGCCCCTTTAAAAAGGCATGTGTCTGGTGTGCCTTGTGCCTTAGCCTAAACATGTGTTGGTGTCTTACATTGCATATATTCTAGTTTACTTCTTATTGTTTTGTCCATAAACTAAACTTAAACTTTGGTGGGAGCATCCTTGTTAATCTAGGCTCCTCAGGAATAGGAGGGGTGTTTAGAAATAAAGATGATCATATTATTGTACTGTTTTTGGGAACAGTGGGTGTGAGGGACTTGACTACGGTTGAATTTTCTACAGTAATCCAAGGCCTGCAGATAGTTAAGGAATTGAACATGACCAAATTGATTGTTGAAGGAGACTCCAAGCTAGTGGTGGGATGGCTATTGGAAGCCAGAGATTGTTATATGGGTGTATAGGGATGAAGCTAAGATGTTTAAGTGGCTAACTAGAAATATGAGTGTGAGGGTACGATGGGAGAGGAGGTTGGCTAATGGGATGGATGATTCTCTAGTTAAGCAAGGGATCAATAGGGTCTGTTATATTGGGCATTGTAATGTTTTTATTTATTTATTTTTCAATTTGAGAGTTGCATCTTGCATTCCTTCATGTCGTGCTTGTATTGATGTATTTATTGGTCTTTTAATGAAATTGAATTTACTTATAAAAAAAAGCAAATTTGCATGTAATCCTTCACTACAATATCATTAGTAAACAACAAGCACCATAGGACCTCCTCTTGAGTATGTATAGTTAATTTTTTTTTGAAAGGCAAAGTAATAAATTTATTGAATCAGAAGGAACTCAGTACAATAGAAGAGCAAGCCACAAGCAGCTGCTCAGATTACAGGACATGCTACAGATCCCAAATGGATATCGACCTAAATAATTCAGGAACATTCAGCTCTTTAAAATCAGGTGTAATAGACACCCATGAAATCAGCTTGCTGACTGCCTGCTGCACTATCTCCTCAGTGCTCTTAGCTTTGTTGCTGAAGATTCTTCTATTCCTTTCAGTCCAAATTACCCACATTACTGCCGCAGGAATAGTTCTCCAAATTAAACCTCCTTTTTTCTTCAAACCTTGGAGATTCCAGCAAAGCATCAGGTCTTTCATTGAATTTGGCATGATCCAATTAAGACCAGCTGCACCTATGAAATGGTACTAGGCTCTCGAAGAAATAGGACAATGTAAGCACAGGTGGTCTGTGGACTCAGGCAATAAGCCACACAACCCACACATCAGAGAAGGGAGCTGAATACCCCTTCTGTCCAGGTTGAGTCTTGAGAGACATTTGTTCAGCACCATAGTCCAAACAAGGAATATAGACTTCGAGGGAGCACAAGACTTCCATACTTGCTGGTAGGGGAACTCAGTAACCCCTGTACTACTAAGCTTCAAAGCAAGGGATTTGACTGAGAAACAGCCACCCTTACTCCAGGACCCGCTCCATTCATCTTCACCTGCAATGTCTATCGTCTGCTCATGTAAAATCTGCAGAATCTGCATCACACCTTCTATTTCCCAATCAAATAACTCTCTTCTGAACTGAGGATTCCAGATCACTGAGTTGTTAGAAATCACATAAGACTCTGCCACTGATATTTCTTGATTAACTGTACATTGGAATAGAAGGTGAAACGCCTCAGCTAAAGGTCTGTCCATGCACCAGGGATCTTTCCAGAATTTTAGCCTATTCCCACTTCCCACCTTAAACCTCACTCCCTCATACATCACAGGAAGAGATTTTAGAATCCCTTTCAAAACCAAACAACCCCATGTTGGGTATGGATCCTGAGGCTTCCAATTATCCCAATCCACACCAAATTTTGTTGCAATTAGGGACCTCCACCAAGAAGATCTTTCAGTGGCAAATCTCCAACATCATTTACTCAATAAAGCCGAATTAACCACCTTTAATCTTCTAAGACCTAAACCACCCTCTCCCTTAGGAAGACAAACTTGATCCCAATTCACAAGGTGCATCTTCTCTTCTTCCCACCCTCTCCAGAGAAAATCTCTCTGCATCTTCTCAAGTTTCTTTGCAATTTTAGATGGCATAGGAAACATGGACATGAAGTAGGTAGGGAGTATGTTAAGTTAAATCATCAATAACATTAGTCAGTTTCATTCATGATCTTATTAAATAGTTTAGTTAGTCATAATAAACCTACCTCTTCATACCTTTACACACTTCCAGTGGAATCTCATTTGGTCTTAACACTTTTCCCTTCTTCATCTTATTTAGCACCTCCTTCAGTTTCACAATTTTTTATTTTATGAAGGTACATTTTAACACTATTAGAGTACTAATCTCTCCCCCGTTAGCACCCTCCACATGTTTATTAATTATCTTTCAAAATAGCTTTTCCATCTTTACTACTTGATTTTCTCATCTATTACCAAGACTCTTTGATTTTCCTCTTTAATACATCTAACATGGTTTAAATCTCCGCCTTTAGTTACATTCAAAATAGCTTTTCCATCTTTAGTTACATTCTTTTTCACTTTCTTTTCTTATTGTTTTATATTTTTCTAAGTTTTAACTATTTTTAATCTTTTGCTAATCATTATAACATGTTTGTTTTCATCTGGTTATACTTTCTACCTCGTTTTTTCCATGCCAAGTTTCTTTAGCATTTGCCATTTCCCTACTGATTCTCCTAAAAGGTCCTTTGCTACTTTATTTATGCAGTTAGCCATTTCAAGCCACATACTATTAATCTTCCCATCTAAATTGCATTTTCCTTCTGCTGTCATCCTGTCTCGAAAATATGCTAGTTTTTCTTCTCTATTTTTCTTCCCTTGGACATCTATTTTCTTCTCTATTTCTCATTTCCATTTCCCAATGCACACATCTACCGCCACTAATCTCTGTTGTGTGGTTAAGCTTCCCCTGAAATAACTTTGCAATCATTACATTCCTACTATGGCAAAGTTTTATTTGACTTACTTTTGATCTACTTTTAATCTTATTAAAGTTCATCCTTCTTTTTAAGTATGTATGTTTACTATATCCATATTGTAAGCTATTGCAAATTTCAAAATTGTATCTTCTGTTTCATTCCTCTCCTGCACTTAAAAATGTTGATTTGGTGAAATATAATACATTATCAATAGGTGTTGTAGCCTCTAATATTTCTTTTGTGCTTATTTTGATGTAAATTAGATTTTAAGCATAATCTGGAACCATTATATATATATATTTTTCTTTTTTACTTTTTTTGCATTTTTTATTTGAGTGAATTGGATAATTGAGCAAACAGTTGAACTGTTCAACCTGTGACCCAGTGACTAAAGTTTCTACATCTGGTTTGTGTCTGACAAGACTGAGTGTAGGTTCTTGGCCTTTGGAATGGACAACTTGCCTAATCCAAGATTGGCAAACTTCCTCATTGATGGTCTTTTGGTGTGGTGGTGGGGATGCATCGTATTTGAGAATGTCCATCCTGGGGCAATTGTACCTCCAATTGAATGTGTTTCATGTATGTTAGCCTAATGGGCTGTCTCTCTGGTGCTTAATCAATAAACCTATTTTGATCTTGTCACTTATAGGGGGGGGGGGAGTGAAAGAAAAGTTCTTGGTCACTGATTAGTATTTGGTAATATCTGATTGGTTTGTGATGATTAGCAGCAAAGTGTATTTGTCTTTTAATGTAGTTCACAAATAAGTATGTTAGTATGCTGCACCAGTTATCTACCTTGAATTGCCTTGTCTGCTATTCGGTTATTTTCTTTCAATTGAGAAATCTGGAGATTAACTTTTGGATAGTAATACTATACAAAGTACATTATAATAGGACTTTTATATTTTGCCTTATGGCTTCTGGAGATCTCCACTTCATGCATGGAAACATTTCATTCATAATTTCTTATTCTTGTCACTCTGCTGTAGGATGGACTGTGCAGAACTGCTATTGCACTTCTACATTTCAAAAATTTAGGTTTCTTCCTACCAAGATCAACCAGGAGGAGTTTCATTATTTACTGATATTTGCATTTTTAGGAAGAGGCATCTTTACACCATGCCATCTCTACAGTTATTACAGTTAACTGAGCATGGAAAAAGTCTTCTAGCTTCAAGGAGGTACTGCCAGGTCTTCCATCTACCAAATGTTCATTTTCTATATGAATGCCTTAGAAGTGCCACTTATTCTGCTGTCTTGCATCTTGCTTTCTAATGATTGATCTAAATGCTTAATGGAGACAAACTTCTATTTCATTTTGGGTCACTTAAATTAGATAACTTTTCTTAGGCCATGATTAATTTTATTTTACTTTTCTCTAGTATTTTCAACTTGGTGAAAGTACAAAGTACAACCCATATCTTATCCTACTCAATCAGCCAAACCGACAAAAATTATTTGTGGAGTTTTCTCACTGTAATTTGAAAGGAACCAATCTTTTAGCATTTTATACTCTATACCTTATATTTATGTCTTCTATTTTTCTGCAATGTCCTTTGTTTTCCATATTTTAACTTTCTTTACTATGCACCTTGGAATTCTTGCAGCTTGGACTACTAATCAGGATTTTTGTCTTGTTGTTACATGGTTATGAATCTAAGTTTTAATTTTCATTCTTTATACTTGTTTATATGAGAACTGACTATCTATTTGTTTTTCTTGTCCTTTTGGATTATGTTACATGATCAGTTCAAAATGGGTGTCTTACATTTGTTGGGCATGCATGGAGACTATATTGACCCAACAATTGTGGGACTTTTTTTTTTTTGTTGAATCCTTAATATCTGACTAAAGAACCTTGATGTCTTGAGATGAAATACGAGCATGCAATTTGAATTTGAAATACTTGATAACTTAAATAATCAATCATTTGTTGTAGTTGTTTAGTGTTGTTTGCATTGATTTATGCTTCTCCATTTAATTTGTTTTCTTTTCTACCAAGTATTCTATTTTTATATTAAATAAAACACGTATTATTCAAAGAAAAACTTAAAAGTTAGAGTATGCCTGCTGAGTCCCTGAATCCTATTTCTCAGGCTTTTTAATACTTCATACCTTCGTTAATTTCTGACACTTATAACCATGTCCATGTGAATAGCTTTTAGATATATGAATAGAAAGGAATGGTAAAACAGTATTCATGTGGCCGACTCCGTATAGTTGGGAGAAGTTATAAAAAATTATGATAATGATGATAATATATGAATATGTCATGTGATTGTATTTTGTTCAGTTGGTACCATTTTACTTCTACCAGTTGAATTAGATGAATGTAAATTCTATTTCATTTAAATGTCTTTTTTTCCAATTATGGATAATATATATTTTTTGAGACAAAGTACAGTACACACTCCCCAACTCTTTCTGCACATTGTAGAGTTCTTATAATCTTCTTATTGCCAAACAGGAGAGCCTTGGCACTGACTACAGGCATCATAGTTGCTGGTGGAACAGCTGTGTACCTGCAACTACGACTGCAGAGAAGATTTACAAGTCCTGATTCTTTAGATGTTTATGTTGGACCTGTTAATTTTAAAGAGAAAACAAATAAAGCAGATGGCAATGATGGTATTGTAAAGAAAACTAGGCAAAAGAAAGGAGGATTGAAATCACTTCAAGTTCTGGCTGCAATCCTTCTCTCTCACATGGGTCAAATTGGTGCAAGGGACCTTTTAGCTTTAGTGGCTATAGTGGTATGACTTTTGTCTGAAATGTATGAAAGTTGTTTTTTGTATATGGATGGGAGGGTGCTGACTTTAGGCTTTACATTACTGTTCATTTTTCAGGCACTGCGGACTGCACTGAGTAATAGGCTAGCAAAAGTTCAAGGCTTCTTATTTCGTGCTGCTTTTCTAAGACGTGTCCCATCCTTTCTACGTCTGATAATTGAAAATCTTTTCCTATGTCTCCTTCAGTCGACCCTGTTTTCCACCTCAAAGTATATTACAGGGACATTAAGTTTGCGGTTCAGGAAAATATTGACTGAGCTTATCCATTCCCATTATTTTGAGGTACTTGTGTCTGTCACCACGGTATCTTGGTTTCTTTAAATCTT
This sequence comes from Nelumbo nucifera, assembly GCF_055504915.1. NCBI lineage: Eukaryota > Viridiplantae > Streptophyta > Magnoliopsida > Proteales > Nelumbonaceae > Nelumbo > Nelumbo nucifera. Next base: position 47,198,395 of record NC_142652.1, read on the forward strand.
TAATATTTAGAGTTTGTGCTATGTGGTTGTGACTCCTTATACTTTATTTGGTACTTATTTACATATGTCATGTACTTTTGGGTTTGAATTTTTATTCTTGCTAACTTCCTTGGTGAATGACTATTGTTTCCATTTTCCTTTTTTATTGCATTTGCCAAAGCATTTTGTGATTAGTCCAGTTTTACTTCATCAGTCCTTTCCCCCCTTTTCTGAGATTATAATGTTTTATTGGTTGAGTGAGCAGATTTGAAAGTGTCTTTTCTGTTTCTCTTATAAAGTATCTGGGATTTGTTGGCCTTTGGTGAAGTGGTGTGTACTTTTATTGAAAAACTGTCCATTTCAAATAGCAAAACAAGCCTAATGCAATAAGATTGATACCAGGGAAAACAATAATATATTTGTGAGTGTTCTGATGCTGCAGCAGAAATCAAGTGCATTCTAGGATTTTGTGGTGATCAAATTCTGTTTTTTTGGATGGTAAATAAGGAAAATTTTCTTTGAGAAAGAAAGAGATCAGGGTAGATAGAGTGTGGAGGTAAATATTCAAATCCTAACATAGTACATGGACAATGAAGAAAGAAAGTTGAAAACCACCATTGACAATATCAAAAGATAGACCGAAAGTTCAATCTGAAAGATCTCTCCACATCTTCAAATTCTGGATTAGTGATCTTCCCTTCTAGGGTAATGTTTCAAATATCAGTACATAGTTTCCTGCAGTCCCATTTCTTTCTTTTAAGGAAGCCAAGCCACATCCATATATATCTCCAGAATACATCCACTTGAAACAAGGAATATTCTTTTGATTCTTTTTCCCTGAGACTCCACAAGCAATACATAGACAAATAAGGATCTAACAAAATGTTTTCCTTTTAGTTCCTTACAATGCAACTTTACAAGGCAGGAATATTTATGCAACATCTGCTCCATATACATGGTATGGGATCCTTTGGACTGCAAATGGAGGTGAGGTGAATGTTGACGTTAGGGTGGTTGGTAAGTTGCAAGAAAGACTGAGGGTGGTGTATGATAGCCTGGCTGGCAGAGTAGGTAGAGAAAGTTGAAGATTGGGTGGGGTTAGAATGGGGAAGAGAGGGTTATGGGGGTGAGGAAGTTGAACAGAGGTCTGATGCTTTTCATGTTCCACAATAGTCAGGCAGCGGTGTGTGTACTGTTATGGAATATGAGAGATCAAAAAAGAGGTGCCTTGATCTGCAACTTGACTGGTGGCTCCCGGTGGCAGGAGAAGTGTCTGAAGGTAGATGGAGATGGGCAGTGTGGATTGGGGTGATCAGCATACCTTTACACGCATGGAGTATTCTAACGTTTGAAGAGATAGGCAACTGGTGCAGAAGATTCTTGAAGTATGGTGACAAAAATAGGCCCTGGGAAAAACTGGACATGGCGAGAATCTTGATTGAGGTTGAGGATGCCACTTTTATGTTTTATCACATATAGGTGGTTCTTAAGTTTGCAGGTGAAAGCTATGGCCTGGGAGTAATATTCGAAGGGGATGACGGAACGTTCTTAAGAGCGGGGGAGGAGGGTTTGATGGAAGAGCAGAAGAATGTAGAAGAGGAAGGAGATAAGGGAGAGGAGGGAGGAGACAGAGGTGCAGAGGCCTCAGGTAGCAGGGTATTGGAGGAGACAGAGGAAGATTGGGAGCTGAAGAGTTGGGTTGTGGGTGAAGAGGAAGAAGAAAAAGGATGAAGTGGCAGGGGAGAAAGTAAGAGTTGGATGTGTGGAAATCATGAGTTCAAGTGGATGGGTGGGAGATGTCCACGTGGAGGAGGAGAGTTTTAAGAAGATAGAAGATCAAGGGTTGGGTGAAATTAGAGTGGGGGCAGATAAAATACAAATGGTAGGAGGTTTTCACACAAAGGAAATTAGGTGTGGGGCACCACTACTTCAAGAAATTAGTAAGGAGTTTAAAAAAGCAAACTGACACAAGTGGTTGTGGGTGTTAAGGGGTATTTTTGGGAAAGAAAGGTTGGGGCTGATCGGTTGGAGAAGCGAGAGAGACAGAAAGTAAAAATCAGGTCTGAGAGCTCAATGGATGGATGTCTCTGCGTGGTTGTGAGATTTGAGGAAGGAAGATTGCGTTGTTGGATCGCAGTGAAGCAAATCAATATGAGGAGACCAACTTACACACGGATGACCGTTAACTGAAAAGAAAGTTGGTGCTTGAAGAGGAAGTGGTTGCTCAACTCTACAGTTTTAACCAAGAACAGGAAGGCATCTCTTTGATCCAGATTGTGTTGCTGACTGCGGTCCAGTGTCCAAAACCTGTTATTGATAGTGGGAGAAGAGTCTCAAGGACTGCAGAAACTAAAGATAGGGAGAGAGGCAGTGCTAGTCTAGTGAACTTTACAGTGACGGCAAGAAGAACGAAAAAGTTTGTGACTGGTTCAAGATCATTAGAGATCATTCCCTGTCTGAATGCTGAGTTGAGTTTGAATTCCTTGTTCTCTTCAAAGACATTGGAAGAAGTCAATAAGATAAGGGAGGAGGGAATCAGAGCTGAAGAGAAGGGTGAAAGGAGAAACATAAGAAAAAGAAAGCTTACTAACTTGGAATAAAGTTGTGGATAGCAAAGAAGAGTTTACAGCAGAAAAAAGAAGAATAAATTATCAAGGAAATCATGAAGATGGGGCTGATAAGGGGAAGTGTGAGAGCAAGAGGTCTTGGGGGATGGGGTAAAGGAGGGGGGGTTGAGGCAGTTGAGGGCCTTGAGGGGGAGGAGGTTTCAAATGAGAGGTTTAGGGGAGAAAGGGTGGACATTGAGAAGCTAGTGGAGAGACAGGTGGAGGTGGGTAAATCTCTTGGTTTATTTATTTATTTTTTTTGGGAGTGGTGAGAGTGGTTAGAAGGGCAATTGAGCAGTTTGAAAGTAGCAGAAGAGAAGAAAAAAAAGTCTTAGGGGAGGGGGTGTGGAGTGGAAGAAGAGAGGGAAGATGATTTGGTAGAAGAAGAGCGAAGGGGCTGTTTGAAGAAAAAGATAGGAGGGATAGTGGAGGTTGAGACTGAAACGGGACTGTTATCCTGGAATGGTGGGAGTCTTAGAAACGGAAGGAGGGTGTTAGTAAGGAGTTTGGTGAGAAAGTTCATACCTGCAGTCCTCATGGCCAGGAATTAGAGGAGGTAAGATGGCCAGAATAAGTTGGAGCTGTCTTCGATTTTCCGTTTGCTGGAATACTAGGAAAGGAATTGAAGATGTTTTGAAGACAAGTTATGGAAGCTGGACAAGTTGGTCGTGGCTGATGGCAAATCTGTTGCTGACTGGGTTTTGATGTTGCTTGAATTTTCAAAGGTCAAGAGAGAGGCCTAGGGGGAAGTTTATGGGAGGTGGTGGGATTGCAAAATTGTATTATGAATGATTAAGGATGTTTAGTCTTCTACTTGTTTTTGTTGTTAGGTGTTGTCTTAAAACCTACTCAGACTTTTTTTTCTTTTGAATGGAATTTTACTTGTCGAAAAAAAAAACAAGTGAACAACTTGATAATGGAGGAAAAATGTCTTTCTTCTCCTGATAATTCACACCGTATTCATTATTCAGAGTTTTGGGAATCTTAACATATAAGATGAATGATAGTCTAAAGTTTGCCCCTCATCAAGGCCTGAAACTCTATATTCCTAGACATATTTTAGATACCTTTTTTTCCCTTTCTCTCATGACCCCTTGCTTAGCAAGGGAATCAGCTATGCCATTTGCACTCCTCACCCAGTTGACTTCAACATTTAGGTCCTTAACAATACCTCCCACTTTCCTAAAAGAAAGTCTAAGATTCCAAGAAATATGACTGTTACATATTTTTTTATTGATCAGAAAATATGACTGTTACATCTTTTTTTTTGATCAGAAAATATGACTGTTACATCTTTTTTTTTGATCAGAAAATATGACTGTTACATCTTGCCCATCAGATAATTAGCTTTGCTAGTTGAAGTCCTTCCAACAATGCCATCGATTCAGCTTTCAAAGAGTTTTGTAATAGGCCTTGAATATAAGGCCATTACCCTGCTTTAAGAGTTTTTGAAGACACCTCCTATACTTGCCAATCCCGGATTGCCCATCGAGCTTCCATCAAAGTTAGTTTTACTTTGTTACCTTCTAGAGGTTTCTAATCCATCCTTATCATTTCTAGAAGAACGTGCCACCTCCATCCAAGTTCTTATTATTTCACTCATAGAGAAGACCTGAAAGCTTTTTATCGTTTTTACCCAATGCGCAACCTTTATCTTTATGTTGTCTATTACCTCCTCCATTGATCTACTTTTCCCATTGAAGATTCTCCCATTTCTCTCTTCCTATACTACCCAAACCACTGCTGCCTTTACTGCTCTCCACAGTATCCTTCCTCTTTTCTTTTGTTGCCTCAAGAAATTAGGATTGAAAATACCAACCATGTCTTGTGGGGGATCCCATTAGCAACCAAACAATGAACGGAATGACTTGTGGGTACAATGCACAAAAGAGTAGGAGATTAATAAATTGGATAAGGTTTCACCACCAGCCTTGCATAGAAAGCATGTATGAGGAGTTAGGCAAAAATCATCCATTCTTCTCTGCAACATATCACAAGTATTTATCTTTCCAAGGAAATTTCCCAATAGAAAGCTTGAATCTTAGGTGGAATAGGCTTACTCCAAATCTCTTTCACTGGGAAGTTTATCCTGAGGAATTAGATAGAATTAGGTTTTTGAAAAAGAAGGCACAAGTGGTGTATGCCAGCCTTAGTTAGAGCTCTGTTAGAGGAATGACATATTTAGGGACTATCTAAAAAAGGAAAGTTATGCTGGAATTCCATCCCTTTGGCAATGCTGTGGGCTGTGTGGTCAGAAAGGAACAATAGGATTTTTGAAAAAAAAATCTTCTTCTGAAGCCGAGGTCATTAACTTGGCAATAGAGGTTTTGAAAAGTTGGATGTCTATACATACTGTTTTCAAAGATAGTATTTCTGATTATACTTTTTTAAGGATAACAAAATGAATTAAACCAAACTTCTTCTAGTGGGGTTAAGCTTCAACTACACATTCGACATGGTTGTCGACATGGCCGTCGATCAACAACAACCAACGCCCTCTTTCGTCGGTGCTTGCGACCGATGATAGAAGACAATTTTGACCAATGGCAACCGGAGACCCCATAGACGTCCTAACAACTTTCAGAGGTCTCGAGGTTTTCGGAAGCTGAGGCTTACGTAGAGGCAAGGGGGATTTTCGGATCTTTCTTCAGTGGATGACAAGTGGAGGAATTTGCGTGAAGGCAAATCGCAACTCTATCTTTTTGGAAGTAGACAACAAGAGCGTAAAGGAGAGATTGAGCTTCCTACAAACTTGTTTGATAGGAACCTTCGATTGAAAGGGTTTTGAGGTGGACGAAGTCCAAGTCTGGACATCCAAAGTGTGGAAGTGTCTGTAGGGGGTTGATGTGAGGTGCCTTGATGGTGAAAAGTGGCTGTTCTTCCTGCCCTCAAAGGAAGATGCTCGGAAAATACTTAACACTGGTGCGAGGTGCTGTAAAGGAGCCCTGCTCCATTTAGAACCTTGGATAGAGTCTATCGGAACTTGGCAGAAGGAGGAAGACATTGGGGGTTACATTTGGGTAAGGATCTTCGGATTGCCACTATAATTGTGGAGTATTGAAGTCGTCCAAAAAATAGGAGATCTTTGCGGAGGTTTTTTGGAATTAGATGACTCTAGAGCTTATAGAGAGTCTTTTGAATGCATCAGATTAAAAATGAAAACCCCATCAGACGGTAAATGCGGTAGTTGGGAAGGAGATGTTTGAAGTGACCATCTGACTAGAGATAAAAGCAGAATAAATGAAAACCCCATCAGACTTCAAAGCAGCGGTCCCAATAGGTCTTGACCTAATACAAAAGTTGTTAGTAGGTTAGACTAGTGAAGAGGACGTTAGATAGACCTTTGGTGGAGGCTTCAAAGAAGGAGCGGGACATGGGGGCTACTTCTAATGACCAAAAGGATGACGTGCAAGAGTTAACCTCGATCACTAGAAGTGAGGATGAAGGGGGATGGGAGCTAGTCAAAAGGAGGAAAGGTAGAAGACGAATTCAGAAATGTATATTTCAAAAGAAATTGAATGGCTAGGGTGAAATTGTATCTGACAAAGGGAGGCAGAGGTTGGGATTTTTCAAATTTCAAATTTCTCTTAGCTGGACTTGGATGATGTGGAAGTAGTGGACAAATTAGTTGAGACGGTGGTGGGCTGCCTTAAAAAACGAACAAAAGAGTTGTTTGTGGGCCTTAAAGGCCCCCGACTTTCTTTCTTAAAAAGAGAAAAGAATCACATCAAGCCCATAGGGATCCGGGCACATTACGCATCCAAAGCCCTGTTAAGGATAAACACCCTAGTTTCAAGTATCAGCAGGTAGAGGGCAAAGACAATGGCAAAGCCCTGTTTGAAGATTCGACCTCCTCTTCTTCTGTGTTCGAAGCTTCAATCGGAGGAGAACGATCAAGCTACCTTGATATTTGGAGCGAAGACGACTAATGGGATAGTGAGAGGTAGGAAGAGTATCAAGTCGAGGAAGAGTTTTCTCTCTCAGGTCACTCGAGAGACGGATTAAGGGCTCGTTCACAGCCTCCAAAAGAGAGTGGGTTAGGAGGAAAGGAAGTAGAAGCTGTGGCAACTCTTTCACCGGGTTCACCCAAGGAAGCTGCACCATTGTCGGCTAATATGGAAAAGGTAAGACACCTAGAAGTTTCAGTTACAAGCTCTTCGACGGGAACAGAAAGGCAGGGGGGCTGACATTATACGTTGCAGTAACTTCTGACTTTGGCAAGAAGGAAGATTTTCCTCCCTTGGCGCAAGCCCAATTGCAGACAGTGCCAGAACCTTTAGCAGTAGTTCTGCCAGACAATAAACCTCAGCGGACACAGCCACAACAGGTAAATCTGAGGTATTTAGATGATAATGAAATTTCCAATTGGGTCATGTATAAGTTTCTCGATTTTGGGGTGTTTTTGGGGGTCTCTTTCAAAGGGCTTGAAGAAGAAACAAAAGCCTTACTGGTGGTCATTGAAAACAGATTTTTGATGGAAAAGGGGAAGAAAAATAGGAGACAATCGAAAGAGTTACTGAAGCTTGCTTGGGGTTTAAATGACTGTGCTGGAAGTGCGAGAGAAGCAATAAATCTCCAAGAAACTAGCATATGGAAAAACTAAAATTAATTTTGTGGTATGTCCGAGGCCTCGGTTCAGGCAGAAGAAGATTAGTAATTGGGGTTTTTTTAAAGGAATGGAAACCTGATTTTCCTTTTCTTCAGGAAACTAAACTCCTTCAAAGTGGTGACAAGTATTTGGGGTTTTGAACCTTGTGATTGGATTGAAATCCCAGCAGTTAACACTGCTGGAGGGGTTGCACTAATCTGGAACTATAGTTCTTTCAAGTTGATAGATAAGCAAGTTGGGGCTTTTTCTATTTCTGCGAAATTTGTTTGGGAGGCAAACAATATGCTGTTTACAGTGACGGGTGTGTGGGCAGTAGATTCTAGTTTGAAGGAAGAATTGTGGGAAGAATTAGATCGTGTCAGAGAGATTTGGGAAGGACCTTAGGTGTTAGGGGGAGATTTCAATGCCACTGTATGTCCAGAAGACAAAAAAGGCTGTCATAGAAGTAGCAGGAGCATGAAACTTTTTGGAGTTCATTCAGAGATGGGGTCTGATAAATTTACCGCTTTCCGGAGCAAAGTATACTTGGACTAATAACCAGGAAGAATATTCTCTAGTCAGATTGGACAGGTTTCTGATTTCTTCTGAAAGGGAAGAAGCTTTCCCCAATTATAGTCAGGAAGCCTTACCAAGAGCAGTTTCTGATCATGTTCCTCTCCTATTAGATACAGGGGGGCTAAAAAAGAATCATCAACCTTTCAGACTGGAGCAATGTCGGCTGGAATCAGAAGAGCTGGCAACAATTGTTCAGCAGTGGTGGGCTGAAGCTTCTTTCACAGGTTCAGCAAACCATATATTTTTTAAAAAACTGCAATGACTGAAAAGAAAATTTAAATCCTGGCAGCAGGAAAGGGCAAGATTGGATGAGGAAAAAACAAAAGAATGTTTGAAAGTAATAGCTGATATTGATGCAGAGGAAGAAGGAAAGGTATTGGGTGAGGAGGAAAAAAGAAAAAGGAGTGCAGTAAAGAAAGTTTTTGACTCTCTAACGTACCAGAATGAAGTAAAATGGAGACAAAGATCAAGACCTACGTGGCTGAAAGCTGGTGATAAGAACACAGCTTTCTTTCACAAAGTAGCTAATGCAAGAAGAGGAGTTAACTAGGTAAAGAAGCTGGAAGTTGGTGGGCAAACTGTGGAACAAGAAAAAGACATAGCAAACTCATCTGTTAGTTTCTTCAAAGATCTTTTCAGTGAACCTTGCAAACGAAGACCAAAACTGGATGGCTTGGTGTTCAGCTTTCTCACAGAGCAGCAAGCCTCGGACTTAGAGAAATCCTTCCGGGTATGGATGGTTTTACGATGCTATTCTTTAATAAATTTTGGGAGTTAATTAAAGCTGACTTGATGAAGGTGCTGGAGGAGTTTCACGTGTCCACTTCTCTGGAAAGAAGTTTGAGCGCACCTTTTATAGCCTTAATTCCTAAGAAGAGTGGAGGAGCTGAACTGAAGGATTTTAGGCCAATCAGTTTGATCAGCAGTGTTTACAAAATTTTGGCCAAAATTCTGGGTACCAGACTAAGAGGTGATGGATACACTAATCTCTAAGTATCAAGGTGCCTTTGTTAATAACAAGCATATTCACGATGTTGTTCTCATAGCCAATGAGTTGATTGATTCAAGAAGTGGGAGGAGTGGGCTGGTCTGTAAAATAGACATACAGAAAGGCTTATGACCATGTCAACTGTGCCTTTTTGGATTATTTGTTGATGAGAATGCACTTTGGCTCTAAGTGGAGAAGTTGGATGAAAGTCTGCATAACTACCCCGAGATTCTCTGTCCTAATTAATGGTTCAGCAAGAGGTAACTTGAACTGTTTGAGAGGTTTGAGGTAAGGGGATCCCTTGTCACCGCTGCTATTTCTATTAGTAATGGAAGGTCTTGGTAAAATGGTTGATAGGGATGCAGAGCTAGAGATGTTGGAGGGTTTTGAAGTGAGAACTAATGGCACAAAAATTCCCATTCTGCAATATGCAGATGTCACACTCTTTTTCTGCAGTGCTTTAGAGGACCAAATCATTAACCTGAAACATCTTCTGTTCTGGTTTGAGATAGTATCAGGCCTAATGGTAAACCTAACAAAAAGTGAAATGATTGCTGTTGGAGGATAAAAAGTTTGATTTCTAAGTTGGAGGATGATGGGGTGTCTATTACTTGGCAAGATGAGATTTCTAGGGCCTTTGTGGAGCACTTTAAGTCTATATTTAGAAGGCCCTTAAACCAGAGAATCTGGATAGAAGGTTTGGATTGGCCAAAATTGTCTGAGGAGACTAAGAAGTGGCTTGAAAGCTCCAGGACTGGATGGATTTACTATTGGCTTTTTACCAAGACTGTTGGGAGATACTAAAGCAGGATATCATTAAAATTTTCAATGAATTTTTCTAGAAGGGGGCGATAATTCCGGGGCTGAACTCAACTTTTATTGTTTTGGTCCCAAAGAAAGTTGGAGCAAGTCACCCAAGAGTCTGTAGGCCTATTAGTTTGGTTAATAGTCTGTATAAAATTATTGCTAAGGTCATGTCTAAAAGATTTAGAGAGGTGCTTCTGGATTTAATATTATAGAATCAAGGGCATTTGTGGGAAACAAACAAATTGTGGATCAAATTTTAATTGCCAATGAGTGTGTGGAAGTCTGAGGAGAACAAGAAAAAAAGGGATTATGTGCAAGTTGAACTTATAAAAGGCTTATGACATGGTTGATCTTTTTTAATGCACGTGATGGATTGTTTTGGCTTTGGGGAGAAATGGTGTAAATGGATTTTGGGTTGTATTGAGACTTCACATTATTCCATCTTGATGAATGGAACTATAATGGATCACTTCCTAGTTATTAGGGGAGTTAGACAAGGGGACCCCCTCTCTCCTTTCCTTTTTACCTTGATTGTAGAAGTTTTGGGGAGGTTAATTGAGAGAGTAGATTCTAGAAGTCTTGTGAGGGGGTGGAGTGTTGGAAAAGATAATATTCCTATCACCCACTTGTAGTTTGCTGATGATACAATTCTATTTTGTGAAGGGGAGGATGTGAGGTGGGCCAGAAATATGAAGTTGGTGATTCAATTGTTTGAAAAAATGTTAAAGATGAAGGTGAATTTTGAGAAGTGCTTTGTGGTGGGGATCAATATGGAGGAGAGAGCTATAATGGAGAGGTCTGAAGCTTTGGGATGTGTGGTGTCTCAATGGCCTATGAATTATTTGGGGATGCCTCTAGGGGATAATCCGAGGAAAGGTAGGTTTTGGTGCCTTGTAATTTATAGGTTCACTAAGAAATTAGCCTTTTGGAAGAAGAATTACTTATCTCTGGGTGGCAGAATCACCTTGATTAGGAATAGTAGGCAGGATCACCTACATTGGCTAGCTTGCCAGTGTATTACTTATTAGTTTTTAGGATCCTGGTTAAGATAAGTAGCGTTTTGGAAAAGTTGATGAGGGACTTCTTGTGGGAACTAGGGGAGGAGAGGAAGGATCACAAGGTGAATTGGGAAATGGTCTCTAAAAGTAGGGCTGATGGAGGTTTTGGGTGAGCTGATTCCTCCAAGGATTTGAGCTTTTTGTTGGGAAGCCTTCTTGGAGAGATGTAATACTTGTGACTTACTCCAAAGAAAAAGGCTTTTTTCGTGCTTGTCTCCAAATTGGTGCGTTCTTTGCAAGTCTAATGGTTAAAGCTCTTACCACTTATTAATTTCTTTCCCCTTTGCTGCTGGTATTTGGGACTAGTATCTTTCTCTATTTAGTTGCAGGTGGATTCCGCTGCAAAGATATTCAAAGCTTGTTTAGCTCTTCTTTCCTCAGGTGGCCAAAGAAAAGGGGAAGGATTATGCGGAGGTGTGTGAGGGCTGCTATTTGCTGGGCTCTATGGGATTAAAGGAACTCTAGAACATTTTCTGAAAGTGAAAGAAATAAAGAAGGTATTATTGAAGTAATAACAGTTAGGGTGGTGCATTGGTTAAAACCTTTGGACCTATTTGATGATGTTTCTACGGGTATGTTGCTGAACAACTGGATGGAGGTGGGATATTCTGTTCCTGCTTGTTCTTCTGCTTGTCCTGAGGTCTATGCTGTACTGGATGGTATAGGAAAGACCAAGGAACTGAATATACAAAAGCTAGTTGCATATTGATACAAAAAAACGCTACTCATCTTGTTATTGATACAAAAAATTCCTTGATTTGAACATCACTTTGCAAGAAAAGCACCCAATCTTTTTCTAAGCACTGTGCATGTTAATTCTTCATGGGCTTTCTTTCCCAACATCAATTATTTGCACCCCATTTATCTAAACTTTGTCCCCTAATTTGAATTTTTTATACAGGATTCTTTCCCAGATCCACTGAGTTTTCTGGATGAAAAGGTCTCTCACTTTGATATGGACCACAACTGGGTTGTTTTGTCTATTAATTTTCTTTTTATTTCTCAATTCTGTAGGACATTGCTAAATAAGTTGAGATATGGCACCATCCATAATTTTGTGTTAAATAGTCTGAAATGTTTTATGGTTGGTTCTTGATAAATAGCTTATAGTTTGTCTTTGTATTTCAGAATATGGCGTACTACAAAATTTCACATGTTGATGGTCGAATTACAAATCCTGAACAGCGAATAGCAAGTGATATACCAAGGTTCTGTTCAGAGTTGAGTGACCTCATACAAGAGGATCTTATAGCAGTTACTGATGGCTTGCTCTATACTTGGCGTCTGTGTTCTTATGCAAGCTCAAAATATGTTTTCTGGATACTGGTACTTATTCCTCCATGAATCCAGTAATTCTTATTGCTTAGATGTTTAGATCCATTTTCTCACTTTAGGATGCTGGGTTCATTTTTTTTCTTTTATTATTATAAATTTTTTTTGATAATTTAGTAATTTTTTATTGCACCCATATGACATTTTAGTTTGGTATCATGCTCTCTTTCCTGTTCAGGCTTATGTAACAGGGGCAGGAGCTATGATTGGAAATTTCTCTCCTGCATTTGGAAAACTTATGTCCAAAGAGCAGCAACTGGAAGGTGAGTATCGACAACTTCATTCACGGTTGAGGACACATGCAGAGAGCATAGCATTTTATGGAGGAGAGAATAGGGAAGAATCTCATATTCAACAGAAGTTCAAGACTCTTGTTAGGCACATGAAGCGTGTTCTTCATGACCATTGGTGGTTTGGCATGATTCAAGATTTCCTGTTGAAGTATCTTGGTGCAACAGTAGCTGTAGTTCTGATTATTGAGCCCTTCTTTGCTGGCAATCTCAGACCTGATTCATCAACTTTAGGACGAGCTGAGATGTTAAGCAATCTGAGATATCATACAAGTGTTATAATATCCTTGTTTCAGTCATTGGGGACTCTTTCTATAAGTTCAAGACGGCTAAATCGCCTCAGGTTATTCCGTGATCCATTATTGGTTTGTTCATGTTATCAGAAGGGTGTAAAAGGATCTCATTTGAACTTAAGCCCATCTTGATGATCTTAACCTTAAAAGAAGTGTTATTATTGTTTACTATGACAGACACTGGAAAAACACAGCATGCCCAATTCTTTCATTCATTTCTCAAACAATTTGTGAAATTAAACTTAGATCTACTTTTTTTTTTTGGTCAATAAACTTAGATCTACTTATTTTTGAGATATAATGGTATTTTCACAATTTCAATGTGAAGGCAAATTGTTGCAGGTCTTGGGTTATTTTAAATTCTAGAACAAATTCATTATCTCTTTTTTATTATTCATTTTTTTTGGTAATTGCTAAGTTTAATTCTCCAGGAGGTTTACTGTAACTGGTAATTGCTAAGTTCTGGTCACTGATTAGTATTTGGTAATATCTGATTGGTTTGGGATGAGTAGCAGCAAAGTGTATTTGTCTTTTAATGTAGTTCACAAATAAGTATGTTTTATACTGCCTTAGTTATCTGCCTTGAATCACCTTGTCTGATATTTGGTTATTTTCTTTCAATTGAGAAAACTGGATCTTAGCTTTTGGATAGTAATACTAAACAAAGTACACTATAATAGGGGCTGTTATATTTTGCCTTCTGGCTAGAAGGAATAGGGAAGTTAAGTCATAAAAGTGTAATTTTCTTTTAATGTAGTTCACAAATAAGTGTGTTGGTATAAACTCATGAAACCATGGAACAAAACCAAGGATAAACTCATGAAACTGTTGCACAACTTTAGGAACCTCATAAAGCAAATAAATCCATGATTAGTTGGAAAAATCATCCACAAGTATTATAAAATATCTGTAACCACCCATTTCAAGAAAAATGCATAACGCTAAAAGGAAATTGAAATCTTTTATTACATAAGGAATAACAGGTACAATGCTTTGAAAGTTGACATGACTCACAATGAAGAGTTGACAAATTTATATTCTATAAATAATTTTGGAAGCTGTCGTTGCAGTCTCCAAGTGATTTATTAGCTGACAATACTTCCCAACCTCTGCTTTCGTCGTTGCTAACTGCTTCATAGTTGATCTCTTGTCACCTTCAGTTATTGCTGCTACATTTGCATTCCCAGTCTTGTTCTTGAATTGAGCTGGAAAGAGATGAGGGTGCAACTTCCAGCAAGTCTCCTTTTGTTTTGTTAAGTAATAGTGAAATTTTATTAATTCAGAACCTGATTTAGAATTGTAATTTCATGCGACATCCCATGGAAAGGTGCGAGCTGCAGCCTCTCCCTATAGCTTACAAGTTACAAATTAGCTAGGAATAAATTGAAAGAATCACAGATGGGCCCAAAACAGTGCTTCCCTGTTTACCCCTTGCTTGGCTAATATATCAGCCAATTGAATTTCTTAATTTCATTTTTGTAGCACCATATAGTATCCTTCGGGTTTTTCAACCAACCCGCCCCACCTTTGAATCCCCTTCAATGGTTAGCTGCTCTACCCCCAATTGTAATGCACCACCCCTCGTACAGCAGCTAATAACTCTGCCCTAACAGAATCTCTGAATCCGAACAGACCCAGGTAGAGCAGAACAGCTTCTCCAATCTCATTTCTCAGAGCGCCCCCCATTCCAGAACCCTGGATTACCCAAGCTAGAAATAGAGGATGCTCTGTTTCTAGGTTAGAATGAAAGAGGTTCTCGTTAGCTCGACTGGAGGAAGTTTTGGTAGACTTAAAGCTGTTAGATAATTGCTGGTTGGGTGTTTTGTTAATTCTAGAGGAAGTTTTTGTTAATTCTGAACCAGCTGTTAGATAATTGCTGAGGAGACTTAACGCAGGGTTCTTTCTTTTCACCTTCAGCAGTGAGAAATAAGCTCTTGACATCCCTGATCGTGAACAAAATTAGTTTTCCAGATTTAATGTTGGGGAGATGGAACCCCCTAGTTGGATCACTGAGGAACATGGGGTTGTCGATCTTTGTCTGGATAAACGTCTTTGGCATTCCTATAGTGACTTTTCTCAAAAAAAGAGGTACATGGGAATGCCAAAGATGTTCTTAAGAGACAAGGAGGGAGGGCCTTGGAGATTAAGTCACTATCTTGAAGAGGCCAGTGACTATTTGGACTGCCTAAATGTAAAGTTAGTTTGGATTCCAAGGGAATACAATCATACAGTAACTTTATAGTGACAAGCTTCCTCCTTTGTAATTTATAGGGGTTCTTCCCCTGCTTTGTACATCTTCCCATGTACCTCTTTTTTATCAATGAATCTTGGTTAGCTTTTCTCAAAAAAAAATTCCTATACATGCTTGGTGCTTCCAAACATTTAGAGATGTTGAGGACGTACGCATGAAGTTCAGGTTTGTAGATTCAAGAACCATTGAGTGGAAGAACTTAGTTTGTGCGTGGATTTTAATTGATGTGAAGGAAATTCATCTTGTTCCAGTTTCTTTGCTGCTGTGATATTTGATGGCGAATTCTTTGACTTAAGAGTGGTGGTAGAAGGAATGCACCCTGGTGGTTGGTGGGGTGATTTTTTCTCTAGGAAGGAGGGGGGGGGGTGGTTCTTAGTCTTTGGATGGTTCAAACAAGAAGCTGAAGAGGCTAGTAGCAGAGGAAAGGCAGGAGGTTGAAGACAAGGGTGATCTGGGAATAAAAAGAATTAAATGATGATAGCTGGGTCGACTTGAGTGTTTTTGGCTCTTGAAACTTTAGAAGGTAAAGAGGGGAAAGTTGGGGAAGGTTCTGAGAAAGGGTGAAGAAGTGAAGCCCAATCGAAAGAAAAGGCAAGGGCTAGCTACACACGCGATTTATTAACTATTAATGACTCATGAAGGATAATGGATGAGGGACATGTTGCAGACCAAGAGGAAAAAGAAAAAGGGTCTGATGAGGGAGTTGAAAGGTCTCTTTCATTGTGCATAGAATGGGTGTCTTCCGATGAGAATGGAGTGGCAAAAGGAAGAATTTCGTCCTGCTCAAGTTAAAGATCAATAGAAAGCATGTAGTGAAGTTCAAATGTTCAAAGGTTGGTAGTAGGAAGGGTTCAATTAATTCAGGTGGAGGATAAGCCAATGATTTAAAAGGCACGGTGCAAGTGTGCCTAGGAGCACAAGTGAGGCACATTTTAGGGTATGTGCCTCACCTAGGTCCTATTTTCAGCCCTTTCAAAGGGTGCACACTTGGTGCAATGTAATATGTTTTACATTGAGGAAAAAAGAGATTGTGGGTTTTACCTGCTTAAAAGTTTTTACATGTTTGATTTTATTTTTAAATTTTCATTTGGATATGCTTTACATGTTATGTTTATGTATTTTAATTTTAGATAATAGGTTTTTTAAAACATTTATTTTAAAATTTAACTTTATATTTTTTATTAATATTATGTTTAATATTTCTTGATTTTTTTTGCATATTTTTTGAATCTTTGGCATTTTTTGAATTTTTAACATTTCTTTTTATTTTTAGCATTTCCTTTTGTATTTTTACACCTTGCTTCAAAAAGGCATGTGCCTCGCCTTGTGCCTTGCACCTCGGGCGCAAATTTCCACTTGTGCCTTGCACTTTTAAAACACTGGGATAAGCTTCGTATAAGGAACACCTCAGGCACAAATTTCCCCTTGCGCCTTGTGCTTTTAAAACATTGGGATAAGCTTTGAATAAGTGGCAAGAGGGGTGATACAGTGGAAGAAGAAGAGTAATGTGAATCTTGCCAAGGTTTCTGATTATTGTAATGCGGAGCGAAGTCCTAACATAAGCGTGGAAGATCTTGTTGGCGGTGTTTGGAAAAAGGGCGACCCTATGGAGGTTGTGGAAGCTGCGGCGTAAAAGGCGCTCGATGGTAAGTTGCCTTTGGATTTTAACCCTACAATGAAGGTCGGTCTGAGTCAGTGATTTGAAAGGTGTAAAACAAGAGTAAACAGAGGAAGAAGAAGAATTTGTTATATTATTCATCAATTTCGTATGTATATATACAAGTTACAAATTCTATGTTAGGAAAGAATATATTAGGAAAGAAGACTAATCAAATTCCTACAAATCAGTCCTACAACCAAGGTAAATCATATCTCCCTAGTATTTACTTCCTATTTTAGTTATACAGTCTGTAACATCATATCTCCCTAGTATTTACTTCCTATTTTAATTATACAGTCTATAACATCTTCCTATTTTAATTATACAGTCTGTAACACTCCCCCTCAAGCTGGAGCATAGATATTAATCATGCCCAACTTGTTACAAAGATAATCAACCCTAACCCCATTAAGAGCCTTCGTGAAGATATCTCCCAGTTCTCTTGTTTTCACATAACCTGTGGAAATCAAACCTTGCTGAATCTTTTCACAAACAAAATGGCAATCTCGATATGCTTAGTTCGTTCATGAAAAACAGGATTAGATGCAATGTGAAGAGCAGCTTGGTTATCACACCACAACTTGGCTGGTACTGAAGTTTTAAGACCTACTTCAGTCATAAGTTGATATATCCACATTATTTCACACAGACTTGGCCATAGCTCTATATTCCGATTCTGCACTCGAACGTGAGACAACATTTTGCTTCTTGCTTTTCCATGAAACTAGATTCCCTCCAACAAATACACAATAGCCTGAAGTAGACCTTCGATCTTCCTTGGATCCTGCCTAGTCATCATCTGAAAAACATTCAATTCTAGTATGACCATGATTGCCATACAAAATTCCTCGCCCAGGTGCTCCTTTTAAGTAGCACAAAATTTGTTCTACAGCTGTCTAGTGATTAACTGTTGGAGAGGACATGTGCTGACTCACCACACTAATTGAATACGCAATATCTGGACGAGTTACAGTAAGATAATTCAACTTTCCAACCAATCTTCTATATCTCTCAACATCTTCAAATAATTCACCATCTTTTGTGAGCTGCAAGTTAGGAACCATTGGAGTGCTACATGGTTTAGTTCCCAACTTTCCCGTCTCAGACAACAAGTCAAGTACATATTTCCTTTGAGATAAGAATATTCCCTTCTTGCTTCTTGTTACCTCAACACCCAAGAAGTATTTCAACATTCCCAAATCTTTGGTATGAAACTGAGTGTGGAGAAAGGATTTAAGGGATGAGATCCCTGTAGTATCACTCCCTGTAATGACAATATCATCCACATACACAACTAACAAAATGATGCTGACAACAGAGTGCTTGAAGAAAACAGAATGATCAGACTTACTCTTCTTCATACCAAAATTCTCGACTGCCTGACTAAACTTTCCAAACCAAGCGCGAGGACTCTGCTTCAACCCGTACAGAGACTTATGAAAATAGCAAACTTTCCCATACTCCCCTGAGCAACAAAGCCAGGCGGTTGCTCCATATAAACTTCTTGAAGATCCCCATGAAGAAAAGCATTCTTGATCTCTAACTGATGAAGGGGCCAATTATAAGTAGCTGTCATAGAAAATAAACAACCTGACAGAAGTAAGTTTAGCAACAAGAGAAAAGGTATCAGATAAATCCACTCCATAAGTCTGAGCATATCCTTTAGCAACAAGATGGGCTTTCAATCGGGCAATGGACCCATCAGGATTGACTTTAACTGTAAACACCCATTTACACCCAATAGCCTTCTTATTTGCAGGTAAATTTACCAAGGTCCAAGTACCATTGTCCTCTAAAGTATTCATCTCCTCAATCATAGCATTACGCCATCCAGGGTGAGAAAGTGCTTCGTTAACAGTCTTAGGAACAGAGATAGAATCAAGAGATGCAATAAAAGAACAAGAAGAAGACGACAAATGATTAGAAGACACAAATGAAGATACTGGATAAGTACACTTACGCTTACCTTTACGAAGAGCAATAGGAAGATCATCATTAGAGACTGGTTTTGATGATGAAGGAACAGGATCAGTTGAGACTGGATCTGCCGACGAAGGAGCTGGTGTAGGACATGGATCCGGAGGGGTTGGTCGTCGAGAATAAACCTGTACTGTAGGTGGCTTAGGCTTGGCAGGAGCAGATTCAATAGGATGTGAACCAAATGATGTGACAGTATAGATTAACAAATCATCATCCTCCCCTTGACTTGAATGAGGAGTAAATGGAAAGAAAGGTGTATCTTCTAGGAAATTAACATCACCTGACACAAGATATCTGGGAAGAGTAGGACAATAACATCTATACCCTTTTTGAACATGAGAATACCCAAGAAAAACACACTTCAAAGATTTTGGATCTAGTTTGGTAACTTGAGGACGAACATCCCGAACAAAGCATGTACACCCAAATACCCTAGGCTTAATAGGAAACAGTGTTTTATTTGGAAACAAAACATGATAAGGAGTCTTACCCTGAAGGACAGGTGAAGACATACGGTTAATCAAAAAACATGCTGTGGAAACTGCATCAGCCCAGAAAGGTTTAGGAACCTTCATTTGAAATAACAAAGCTCTTGCAGTTTCAAGAAGGTGTCTATTTTTCCGTTCAGCAACCCCATTTTGAGATGGTGTATCTACACAAGAAGTTTGATGAAGAATGCCATGCTGAAGCATGTAAGTTTGAAAGGATTTTGACAAGTACTCCTTAGCATTATCACTTCTCAATATTTGTACAGAAACATTAAATTGAGTTTTAACTTCAGCACAGAAAGCAGAAAAATGAGAAAACACCTCAGAACGATTTTTCATTAAATATAACCATGTCATACGAGAGTAATCATCAACAAAAGTAACAAAATACTTAAACCTAGTTTTGGACTCAACTGGACACGGACCCCAAACATCTGAATGGACTAATTCAAAAGGAGCATTAGCTCGTTTATTGACTCTAGGACTCGAACTAAGACGATGATGCTTAGAAAACTGACAAGACTCGCAATTTAATGACGACAAATTCTGAAATTGAGGACAAATTTGCTTTAACACATGGACAGAGGGATGGCCCAACCGACAATGTGCTTCAAAAGGGGTTACAACTCCAGATTAGGCTATGGATCTTGGAACTTGTGTATCAAGGATGTAGAGACCTCCAGACTCATGTCCCTTACCAATAATCTTCTTTGTCGTAAGATCCTGAAATAAACAATAATCAGGAAAAAATGAGACACAACAATTAAGGGTACGAGTGAGTTTGCTAACAGAAATTAAATTAAATGATAACCGAGGTAAACTAAGAACATATGACAAAGGAAGTGATGGTGTTGAACTAATTGTGCCAGACCCAATAACACAAGATGTTGACCCATCTGCTAAAGTAACAGGAGAGGTAGATTTATGTGACTGAAAGGTAGAAAACAGACTTGAATTACCTGTCATATGATCTGTAGCTCCAGAATCAATGACCCATTTTGAAGAGGAGGAAACAAGACATGTATTAGGTTTACCTGACTCGACGATGGCAGTAACAGGAGTAGATTGAGGTTTCAATGATTCTTGGTACTGAGCAAATTTGGCATATTCATCTGCAAATATCATAACAGACTTCTCAGAAGTATCCGTGGTGGGTGCAATATGGGCTGACTGAGTTTTCTTATTCTGCAACTTCCTGCAATCCCGCTTCATATGTCCTGGCTTATGACAGTAATGACACACTATCTCTCCTAACTCCTGTCCACGAGTATTAGTATTCCTGTCATAGTTACTTGACCTACCACTACCACTCCTGTATTGTTGTCTCCTTGATTCAGATGTATTATTGCGGCTGACAAGGGCACTACTAGGCTGAACAGGTGGAGAACATTCTGTAAGAAGGACCCTACTGAAAGCATCTTGTAGAGAAGAGATCTCTGATTTGGAAAGAATATGAGATTTAGCAGTCTCAAATTCAGAAGGTAGGCCAGCTAAAAAACTCATAACAGCCATCTTTTCTCGCTGAGTTTGTTGAACAGTCACATCAGTACTAAACGGAAGCAACATATTAAGTTCTTCATATGTTTTCTTGAAATCCATGAAATAGCTTGTGAGAGATCTATCGCCTTTGTCCGCCCTGTAAAAGGCTTTGCACACATCATAAATGCGGGAAATATTCCCCTTTCCGGAGTACAAGAACTCTAGATAGTTTATTAATTCCTTAACAAATCCACAGTGAGTGACTAAACCAACCACCTCACTTTCAATGGAGTTGCGTATCTGCAAGAACAAACAGACATCCTCCCTCAACCAAGACTTTCTCGAGTCATCATTAGGAGGGTCATCAGTCAAATGGTTATCCATAGCAATACTCAACAAATATAGTTGAACAGTTTTACTTCAATCCAGATAATTAGAGCCTTTAAGCTTATGCTCAGTTATTTTTGACATCACTGGAATAACATCCGACATAACTACTGATTTCTTGTCTGCTTTAATCTCAAAATTCAAATAAACAGAATATTTTGAACACCGAAAATCAACAGAGCACACCTGTTGAAAACACCGGAATGGATATGCACGTAACAAAGCACAAATATGTGCTATACAGGACGAGGTGAGCCAAAAGACAACGACCGAAAAAATTTTCCGACGACAGATGCGCCACCACGTGCCGGCGCGTGACTGTGGCAGAATCTTCAGGTGGTGCGTGAGACACATGCGCAGGGCTGCTGATTGCCGGACTTTGCAGAGACTAGATGCTCTGACTGCTCCAAGGAGGTGACCCGAAACACCCAGAAATTTTCCTCTACCTACTGTTTACTTAAAAAAACAAAAGGGCTGGCAGAGACTAGATGCTCTGATACCATGTAAAACAAGAGTAAGTAGAGGAAGAAGAAGAATTTGTTATATTATTCATCAATCTCGTATGTATATATACAAGTTACAAATTCTATGTTAGGAAAGAATATATTAGGAAAGAAGACTAATCAAATTCCTACAAATCAGTCCTACAATCAAGGTAAATCTTATCTCCCTAGTATTTACTTCCTATTTTAATTATACAGTCTGTAACATCTTCCTATTTTAATTATACAGTCTGTAACAAAAGGCGTCCCTAGGTGCACAAGCGAGGTACATTTTAGGGTATCCGCCTCGCTCAGGTCCTAGGTGCACCCCTTTCAAAAGGTGCATGCCTGGTGCGCCTTGGCGTGCGCTTGATGTGCCTTGCACCTCAGACCAGGCACACTTCGAGGGGTGTGGTACAAACAAGGTTCAAAGTATCGATACGCCCCAATGTATTGGCAGGGGCATATCAATACTAAAAACCAAGCGCTCAATGTTTTTTTTTTTAGTTTTTTTTCCTTCATTTGAATACGCTTTACATGTTATGTTTATGTATTTTAGTTTTAGATAATAGTTTTTTTAAAAAATTTATTTTAAAATTTATGTTTATATTTTTTATTAACATTATGTTTAATATTTTTTAAAAATTTTGGCATTTTTTTTTAATTTTTTTGGATTTTTTGGCATATTTGTTTTTGTAATTTTTCGCCTTGCTTCAAAAAGGCATGTGCCTTGCCTTGCGCCTCAGTAGCAAATTGGCCCTTACGCTTTTAGAACACTGGCTTGAGTGATGCGATTGAGTGTGTTATAGAAGCTGAGAATGTTTTGAAGGAGGACTGGAGGAGGTGGATGTAAGAGGTTATGCTGATGCCGATTTAGGAGGTAATTGTGTTGTTGGCCTTGAAGGTAATGGAACTGTAGGTGAGAGTCGTTGTATCCTATCACTAACCGAGAGCACAATGGTTGACCATCGTTACTTCGAGGAGGTGGTGATTGGAAAGATAGGTGTAGATTTGGGTAGGAGGGGGGAGGCTAAGAATATTTTAGATGTGGCCAATTCAGTGAAGTCCAAAAAAACATGCGGAACTGTTCACGTTACCAAAATTTTCTCTTGGCTGAAATGTGGTTTGGTCAGGACTGGACCTACCAAGAATTTCAAGAAGGCTTATAAGAGAAGGGGCAGCAATCTTACAAAGAGGACAATCGGTGATGCTACTGGTAAAGATTTTTGGGTTGTTTCTAACTCAGATAAGCAATTGGGGACTTGACAGAGGGGGGAAAGCAATAGAGAACAAGCCTGATTTCACTGTAAGAGATTGTGATAAAAACATTGAGAGGAAGGTGACGAAATTAAGAAGTATCTCCTTGGAGGAAGCGACTAAAAAGATGTAGAGATCGGCAAAAGCCTGGGTCTGCTTTTCTAGGGTGGCGAGGAATTTGCTAGGAAATCCTTCGAAGAATTTGAGAGGAAGATGAGAGAAGAAGCTCTGAAGAAAAAGGAAAATGGAGGTTGGAGGTGGAATGAAGATGTCAACAGTCAAGAGGAGGTGTTCGAAGGGGAAGATTAGGGCCCTAGTTCCGCTAGGTTTGCTGATACTCGTGTCACAGTCATATCAATTGTGAAGCTGTCCGCTTTTTTGATCCTAGAGGTGTTATCATTCCTTTTTGTTTTTAAGTCTTGTAGTTGGTGGAGGTTCTAAGTCAGCAGTCATGTTATCTCTTGGGTGATACCTTCCTTATGGATTCTTCTTTTTATTTTACTTTCCAAAAAAAAACAGCTTCAATGATCCTTAAAAATTACCTACCTATTCTCAAAAAAAAAAACGAGGAACTTATAAACCAGTAAAGATGAAAGTAGAGTTTTGCAAGTATGTAATAAACTTCTCTGATCCTTTGTTACTGAAAAAAAAAAAAAAAAAAAAACAAGGATTGAGAAAACAAGTAAATGAAAAAGAGAGGTAATCACTAATCAAATCACCAAGAAAAACAAAACTAGTACACATGCTTGGAATACTTACTTGAAGAACTTTTCCTATTGAATATGGATTTTAATTTCCTCTTCCTTCTCAGTACAGACTGAAGATTCTTCTTCGCAAACTTTCTTGCCTTTTTCCCCAGTTTCCCCATTTCGAAACAAGACAAAGAGCTAAGAAATCAATGCAACGAAACTAGGTTAAAAAAAGTTTCCGGAATCAGAATATAATACTGAGAAAATACAAACATAGTGAAGCCAAAATCCAAAATATGCAGCCTAAATAGTTCAAAAAGAAACAAAACTTATCCATATCAATTTATCAGTGCTTTACACTTCTGTCTAAACAACATCCAACCAAGAGCCAAGAGGAAGGATAGGGGAAAAAAGAAATAAAAAGGAAAAGGAATGAGTGAATGAATGAATTCCATGAACCCATTAAATGTAACATCTACATATATACACATATATATGTATAAATGTATAAAATTGGGCCGGGCTCGGGCTACTTAAGGGCTAGGCCCAAGCCCGTCCCGGAAAATTAAAAATCCCAACTTCTTGAGCCCGAGCCCAGCTCGAGGACCAAAAATCCAAGCGAACTAGGGGTGATCATGGGCCGGGCTGGGCTTTGCACTTATGATAAGGGCTATAGCTTAGGCCCAGGCCCGGCCCGGCCCGGGGTTCCAGGCCTAAAACATAAGCCCTAGCCCAGGTCTATATGGGCCCAGGCCGGGCCAGGCCTGATTCCCGGCCAATGTCACTCATATATAAAACATTACATATCTATATATTAAATGACATAACATGCATATAAACTTATTTTAGACATTATATAATATAAAATATTACATATAATATAAATTATACAGATCATGTTATAATATTTATATATAAAATATATAATATAATGTAAAATAACATGTATACATATGTATACATTATACACAAAATGTGTAAGTTTAAATATATGTGGGCCGGGCCGGGCTTGAAGTATTAAGCCCAAGCCCGGCCCTAAAATTTACGGCCCTTATGTGGGCACGGGCCCGGGCCAGGCCTGAACACAAAACCTAGGCCCAAAACCAAAATTTCCGAGTCGGGCTTGTGCGGGCTGAGCCAAGCTGAAATGATCACCCCTAGCTCAGCCCGTGTAAAATTCCAGGTTGGGCTGGTTCAGGCCCGGGCTAGGCCCACCCAAGTTGCACCCCTATATATAAATATATGTTATATGTAATATATAGCATACATTGATTTGTTTAGAGCCCCCACCACATAGTATCATGTATTTCTTTTAAGATAATCACTTCACTTAATCCTAATCAGAAAGACTAAAACCTTAATAACATTATTTTATGTTTTTTGAAAATGTTTATTTTATGTTTTTTGAAACTTTTATGTTTTATCAGAAGTCATAACTCATAATAAAGTATAGTCATTTCTAACACTTGTTTTTTCTGAATTTTGTATCAAAAGAACAAAAAAAAAAAAAAAACGTTAACAAACAAATACTAATGAAACATAGGGTTAATAGATGTGGTGAAAGTTGAGTTAAGATCTAAAATCGAGAAATTCTATGAAGTTTTAAGGGATGGGAAGAAGCGAAATTGACTTTGGGTTGGGTTGGGTTAGGGTTAGGGTTGAAGGAATTTAGTTAGGGTTAGGGTTAGGGTTGGGTTGGTCGGGTTGGGTTAGGGTTAGGGTTGGGGTTTAGATCTTAGGGTTGGCCTCAACCCGACCTAACCAGCCCCGACTTGCAGCCCTAGTTAGGGTTGGGGTTTTAGAACTTAAGGTTGGGCTAGGGTTGGCCTCAACCCGGCCCGACTTGCAGCTCTAGTTAAATCTACACTCCTCCATTGTGAGTGTCGGAAAACGACTCACTTGGGGCTGATTTGGAGTCGCCACCCATCATTAATGTAAATTGGGAGTGATGGGCCTCCCGGGTTATTTATACATAAAATCATTTTGGTCCAAGTAGAGACTCTAAACTTAAGGTAACGGTCCAACCGGTCCAGCTAAGACTTGAATGAGAGAGGGATTCGATAGGTGGGGTCCACATAGGGGTTCTATGAGTAAATGCAAGTAAAGCTCAAAAGAGGTAATCCCTAAACAAACAAAAAGTTATTCAACAACCTAAGAAAAACGCTTTGATAATTGACGAAGGAGAGAAAAGAAACAAAATGATAATTATTTAATAATTTAAGAAGAAAGTGAGTCATTAGTCTAAAAAAATAAATCTAATCTGAGTAGTTGACATGAATGAAGAATTACTTAAAAATCTAATCTGAGATCATAATCATTAACTAACGAAAGAGGATTGTTAAATAACATGAGAAGATTCACCTAAGCAAATAGAAATGAATTAATTGAATATGATGAGTATTCCCTGTTTATGACAACAATGAAGAGCATTAATTAGTACCAAAAAGATCCTAAGTATTGTTTGATAACAAGAAAACAAAATAAAAGAGAATCATTAATTAATTACTAGTATACGTTTTTAGCCATTGAGAAATTGTAATTTTGATTGTTATTTAACATGGCAAGCGGTTCTAGTAATCAACTCTAACACAAACTGATTACAATTGATTTATAATGGAAAAGAAGTAAAATAAGATAAAAAAGGGGCATCCGGAAAAGAAAAAAAAAATGAAAGAAAAAGGAAACACCTAGCTACTTGAATGTGTATTACAAGGAAGAAAGAAAGAAAAGGATGAAGACCATGAGAATACCCAACTAAAAACTAAAAGCTGCCATCCGCTATGTTAATTAAATTCCACCTTTGTACGATGGTTTTTTTATAAAGACAGAGATTACGAGAGAGCTATCAAGATACACATCATGAAACAATCCAGCATCAATCTACTAAAGGCCAAACCATTACACATCACCACATATCAATATACAAACCGAGAAAAATCAAAATAATAAATTAAAGTTCAAAAAATAATATAAAGAAATTTGGGTAGGCATTAAAGACAATATGTGGCGAGACCGTTAAAATTTGCCATCGATTTTTTATTTGCTATGGAAGAAGAAGCTGCACCTGTTGAAGTGAATTCGATGAGCTGGAGTCAGACAACCCGTGCCGAATGAGCCACGTTCAAGAAAGGAGTCCGGGAGCTAATTTGTTAATTCGAGGAGAAGCTTGCCGCCGCTCTGTTCGTTGTCGAGAGTTTTAAGATTAACAGTGCCTTCGTGTTAATGGAGAGAGAGATAATGAAAGAGAGGGAGAGAGAAATGAGAGAGTGACAAGATGTTGGGGAAAAAGGAGCCACCGTTGGGTTGCTCGGTTGAGAGCTTTGAAACGAATGTGAACGGTGCTCTGTATCTCCGCCAAATGGAGAACACGAATTGTGGGTATTTCGTACTTCGGGAGAGAGATAAGAGAGAAAAATGAGAAAGTGAGGAACCTAGTTGGACGGAGGTGGAGAGGGTTGTCGCTGCTAGGTTGCTCGGTTGATATCTTCGAGAGGTTGGAAGACATCAAGGTGAACAGTCGCCCCCTCATAAAATAACTCGGATTGATTTTATATCAGGGTAAAGGCGTAATTTCGTAATTTTGTAAATTTAAGGGGTATTTTTGTCAAATCGATTAAAAAAAAAGGTGTAAATATAAGTATTTTTGGATAAAATTTGATCTAGAGTTTTTGAGCATTCATCTTGCACGGATAAGGAAATATCTTTCTCGAAAAAAAGGGTAAACAGAATCCCTAAAACAAGTAGAAAATGAGTGTGGTCTTACCGTCACTCAAAAACGCCAAAAAAGTGCCCATAGATATGAAGTAGCTTTTTATTTGACAAGGTTCAATAATTTTTCCTAGAGACGTCCTCAACTTTCTCAGTGATGTCACATCAAGGTTTTAAAAATCAACTCGGGGAACGAACCGATCAAGGTTCGATTCTTGGGTTGAACAGTCCAATCATTTGAACCAAACGATCGATTCATTGTGACAAAAAATAAAATAAAATAAATAAAAACGATCAATCCATTGAACAGTCCAAACAGTTCGACTACCCAGGTCAAATGGTTTGCTGATCAAATTAACGTTTTTTTGCCAAAATCCAGTTTTGGCGAAAAATAGGACCAATCACCTGATAGGTTCCCAGTTTTCCGATCCGACCATCCGATCTAGTCCAGTTTTGAAAACCATGGGCATTGATTGGACCCCATGTTCTTATTTTTAGGATCCCGCATCCCACATTTTTCCCATCCCATCCTGTGTCTTGGATTTGCTAGATCCAACATCTCTACCCACAAGACATTACAATTGTACATCCATAATATCTCCCTTCTCGGGAGATCTTTGCAATACATAATAGAAGTGCTCTATGGATGGGGATGTACAAACAATTTCTAAGTAGTAGATTCAGACCTTGAACAATTAAAAGCACAAGAAAAAGAAAGTTGATTGCGATAGAAGGATGTTGAAATAAGTCCAAAGAATATCATTTGTTGAGAATCTAATTAATTAATTGCTCTCCTAAGAAGACACCCATTATTTGTATTAAGCAATCCAATTCCAATTTGTTTATGTTTGTGCCTTGAATCCTTTGTGTCAACCGGCTTTAATAATTCGCTCTGAATTAATTTGAGAAAAAATCCGAAATTAACATTTTCATAGTGATTTGTGGTGGAAGCATAGGGCTTGGGCCGCTATTTGTAAGTCCAAACCGATACGAAAACTTATGTATTTTGCGGGTTTTCTCTCTTGTATGGTTAGTCTTTGTCTTATAAGATAAGTGTGAGACATATGGTGTTTTTGGGGCTTACGAATTTCAATTAACGAGGTTGTGAGTGCTCAACTTTGTATTTCTCCTCCATTGCTGACTACATAGTGGTTTTCTGCTCCTTCACTCGTGGATGTAGATAATAAGCTGAACCACAAAAATCTGAAATGTTCTCTTTATCTCTGTTTTTCTTTGGTGTCATTCAAATATATTTTTCATGGGTATAGGCTACACAAATTTTATTTTCCATCCACACAACCTCACGATAATAACTTTTAGTAGTTAGGTGATAGGGGGGTTTGATCTAAATTGAGGGATGCAAATTATGGAGGCATGATGGCATCAAAAGAGGCCAATTGGAAAGGCCACGTGGAGAGATAGGAAAAATAAATCCTAACACCTTTACGCGATTAGAAAGGACTTTGCTTGAACCATGGACTCGAGGAATTATTGGAGAATCTATAAATGTTCTCTAATGCATATGTTAAGAGCTCGATGAACTGGCGTCCATGGATAGTAATTTAGGATCTTATACATATTATACTTACAAAAATAGCTTCTTCTTTTTTTTTTCTAATATCCCCAAAGTGGTTTTTATTATAGAGCCTAGAGCCTAAGTTCTCTCACCAAATTATCTCCTTTTTACTTAACTAGTAAAAGTGTACATGCATTGCATGTGGCAATATCAAATGATGAAGATGATAATAGTCAGCAACCAAATGACTTTATTCGTTGAACCATTAGCCTATTTAATAAGGAAAATATACTATGATTAAGACATTAATTCATTTTTTTTATCTGTATTTTAATCATTTATATCTTTACTAACAATAATTCTTATTTTTCAAACATATTTTTGTTTAATATGAAGAATATATAATGTTAATGCATGCTCAAAAATTTATATAAAATTTATAAAAATTTAAATATTTTTATTTTTTATTATTTAATTTATGAGATAATAAAAATTACGTATTTACCAAGAGAAAATGCGATTCTAATATATTGTTTGAATATTGGTCTTAAATATTATGTTCAAATCAATTATATATATTATTTATTATTTATTTATAAATATGTTATTTATATTGCATTTTTGTAAGTTTCTTATATGATGAAAATAGTTCAAAAAAATACTTATATTTTTTGTTTTTCTTTATTTAAACTAGTATATATTCTTTTCCTTTTAAAATTTATTATTATTTAAAATTAAATTGGATCTTATCAGATTCAAATATCCAACATCTTGATCGGATTGAGATTCGAATCAATATTTTATGAGATATGATAAGATCTTTGGATTGAATCGAATTCAAATATACCACAATTCAAATCCGACCCGATCTATGTGCATCTTTACCAAATCACTTGTCTACAATGATCTAGCTAATTAAATCATTGAACCATTTGACATGGTTAGTGGGGTCACGTGTTAGACATTAATTATCTTTATTTTTTATCCCATTTATACTATTAATGAAAATAATTATCATTAATCACATTTTTTTTATATGATGAATAAATAATATTATAGAATGTACCCAAAATTATCTACAAATTTTTATATTTTCTATAATTTTATGTATTTTATTATGTGATAATAAAATTATGTGTTTATCCATTTGACATGGATAGTTGAACCACTAACCCGCCACTTAGA
Source organism: Nelumbo nucifera (assembly GCF_055504915.1). Lineage (NCBI taxonomy): Eukaryota > Viridiplantae > Streptophyta > Magnoliopsida > Proteales > Nelumbonaceae > Nelumbo > Nelumbo nucifera. The sequence continues at coordinate 47,227,994 of NC_142652.1, forward strand.
TGGAAAAACCATTTTTTCCTTTTTTGGATGATTTTAAATATTGTATTCCATTTTCATCATCAATAAAAGTAATTCATATTTTCGCATTTATTTTTGCACGTGGTAGTATCAAATGATGATGATGATGATGATAATCAAGAACCAAATGACCTTACCGATTGTGCCGCTAACCTATTTGACCAGGAAAATGGACTATGATTAAGACATTAATTCATTTTTTTATTTGTATTTTAGCCATTTTATCTTTACTAACAATAATTACCATTTTTCAAAAATATTTTTGTTTAATATGAAGAATATATAATATTAATGCATGTTCAAATTTTTTTATAAAATTTATAAAAAACTATATATTTATGCTTTTTATTATTTAATTTATGAGATATTAAAAATTACTTATTTACCAAGAGGAAATGCAATTCCAATATTTTGTCTGAACATTAGTTTTTAATATTGTTGTCAAATTAATTATTTATATATAATATACATGTTTTTTATTATTTATTTATAAATATGTTTTTTATATTGCAAATTTGTAAACTTTTTAATGATGGGAATAGTTGAAAACAACTTATATTTTTTGTTTTTTTTTTTTTTATTTCAACTGTTATATTTTCATTTTATTTTAATAATTTATTGTTTTTTAATTAAATTGGATCGTATCAAATTTGAATATTTGACATCTTGATTGAATTCGGATTCGAATCAATATTTATGAGATCCGGTCAAATATTTGGATCATATCAGATTTGAATATACCTTGATTCAATTTTGTTATAATCTGATTGCATATTTATGAAACCACTTGCCTACGATGACCTAGCTAATTAAATTATTGAACCATTTGACATGAAAAATAATTATCGTTAATCACACTTTTTGTATGATGAATATGTAATATTATAGAATATACCCAAAATTATCGACAAATTTTTATATTTTATAAAATTTTATGTATTTTATTATTTAATAATAACATCGTGTTTTGATCAATTTGATACGGATAGTTAATAAAATCATGTATATATATGTAAAATATTCGTTACTTAGTTATTACATCGTAGATTGACCCATTTTGACTCGGAATGTTAGATTATTGACCTACCTACCATCTAGATATGGAATTAGTTTAATTTCCAATTTATTTTTAAATATTGCGTTTCATTTATATCTGGTGGAGGGTGATTTTACTCGACTTCCTAAGAAGACGATATGCGGACGTGACTCAACATAAGCAACAGCTAAGCATAACAGCCTGGTTGTGACTGAGTAACGAGCTCGCAGGATAGGTCGCCACAGAATGAGGTCGCTACAGCGCGAGCTCGAGAACTCTAGTGTACTGAAAGGGAATACTCCAAGACAAGTCTATCCCAACTCGCGAGCTAGGATAACCAGCTCGCTCCGATACTTAGGCAGGAGAACTGCCCCGAAGGCAACCTCAGGAGAAATCACCTCGAAGTATCCTTAGGAGCTCGCTTCAAAGCAGCTTGCTACGGGATAGCTCGCTACAAGGCAGCTTGTTACTAAGTGACGCGACGTTTTCAGAAAGCTTCTATTTGAGAATATCGTACTGAAACATAGAGGCATTTTAAGAGATTTGCTTGCCTACCAAATAATTCGTAATAAAAGTTAGTAAACAAATCCATGCATTGCACGGGTCCCGAGTAGTTTAGTGAGTTTAAAACGCATTCTACTTCGACTCCAAACGCAGACGATCTCCCGTATTTCGGGGTTGAAGACATTTGAAGAGCTCTCAGTCTCAGGACCGGCGTAAGGTGTTTCAGATATTTATCGTATTTAAAGTGGTAGGTGTTGAAGAACACTGACCGTCGGCATCTGGTACGGTCTCATGTCTCGATATAACGCCCTCTTTCTCTTCCCTGTCATTGATAAGAAGAGGTACTGAAGTTATCTAGGGTTCTATCTCTATCCCTTTCAGGTTATTCCGTTGGTTGTCAATAGGGATCTTAAATTCTCAAATTTAATTGAGGCTGGTGATTTCACTTTTTTTTTGTTTTTTTTTTTCTTTAAGCTATTTCTGAAGATTTATAAATTTAGCAGCCGTTTCTTATTTTAGTAACATTTATCGGAGATGTTGGGTCATATTTGCTACTCTTACCAAAATTACATTGAAAATCTGCTGTATGAGAAAGGAAGGAAAACTTGATTTAAATCTTTGGGGAACACTCCACTGGGTGAATTGACAATTTTTGGATTGAGCTGTTATGTCCATAGTGTTGTTTGTGTTTGGCCCAAATTTTGTGTTATCCTTATGGAGTTGTGTTAATATTGACTACAATTTTAATGCCTAAGAGCTACGCTTCTTTCGGTTCATCCCTGAAATAGAATATAGTGATTTCTATTAATATTTTATTGGTTGTTTTAGTTTTTATAATAGAACCTAATACATGTTATCATGCTTTTGTTTTGAGGAAAATAAAAGCAAAATTAATCTTCGAGGGTTTCACATTGACAATAGAATCGAAGTATCGAACTGAGGAAGATGAGTGAACAACAGCCTCCATCGTTCCCACACAGTTCTCTAAAGTCAAGGTGAGTTAATCAGTTTTCTTTTTCTTCTTCTTCTTAGTTTTGTTATCTGTTTCCTTGTTTAAAACAGTGGTTATACCCCATTTTCTCCTCTTCCTTTTTGTGTCTTTTCTCCAAGTTTTTTGAATCATTTTATTGGACTAAAACAGGGGCTCCGCCTCCTTCTTTTGTTCTTAAATTTCCTGCATGTTTTCAGCTTTTTTTTTCTCATTATTGGTGTCTGAAACAGGGGCGGAACTGGGGCTCCGCCCCTTCTTTTATTCTCCATATTCATCTTTTATTTTAGTATTTTTTCACCAGCTTTTCTGGGTCTAGAACAGGGGCTCCGCTCCCTTCTTTTGTTCTTCATTTCTTCCATTTTTTCAGCTTTTTTTTTTTTTTGTTCTCATCATTGGTTTCTGAAGCAGGGGCTCCGTCCCTTCTTTTTTTCTTCATATTTCTTCTCTTGTTTTAATATTTTTTCACCAGATTTTTTGGGTCTAGAACAGGGGCTCCGTCCCCTACTTTTCTTTTTCTTTTTCTTCTTTTATTTTAGTATTTGTTCCCTATGTATTGTTGATCTAAAATAGGGGCTCTGCCCCCTTCACTTCTTTCAAGTTCTAACTTCTAACTTGTAAGTTGCAACTCTAATATATTGTTTTGCCTACTTAAGCAACACTGCAAGAAATACAAGCACAAAAGTAAGTGCAGAATACATAAAACCAAAAAAACTAGTTCAAAAGAGGTAGAAATCCATCGGCAAGCTATAGTTTTAAATTCCATCGCCTAGGTGAGGGCTAGGCGCCTAGGCGCCTGGGCGCCCTATGGTCGCCTAGCCTTGCCTTGGTGCCTTGAAAACTATGGCTCTAATCCTTTAAAAACAACCTTCTAGAAGAAAAGGAAAAAAGGACTAAAAGAGGAAAGGCTTGTAGGAAAAATCTATGAATAGGGTGGCCTCCTAGAGGTAGAGGACACACACACAAACACCATTCTCATGAGACCTTGAGAAGTTACAACTGTTCCTGCCTCGAGAAACTCTATATTCCTGCTTCTCCCCTCAGATCCCCTTTCTCTACTTTCTCCGACCACCCATTTGTGGCCATTTTACCATCCTTCTAGCAGAGATCCTCACTGTGCCAATCAATCCTCTACACCCTTACAACTTCATATTTGATCTTATCATTTCTAGTTTTTCCACTCATCCATCTCAGCACATCCATTTTGCCACACATGTTTTTGGACATGTTTCTTGGTTTCCCAACACTTTGCTCCATACAGCATTGCATTGCTTGCAATTGTTTTATAGAATGCTCCTTTTAATATATATGTTATTCACCTATCGCATAGGACTCTGGATGAATCCCTCCCATTTTGCCCATCATGCTCTAATTCTACGGGTGAGATCCTCCTCAATTTCTCCCTTGTCATGAATTGTGGAGCCAAGGCATTGGAAAAAGGTCACATTGAGTTATCTCTTGGTGTCCTATCCTTATGTACCCCAACAATTTAAGAGGCATGCCTTAGGTACACCTAGGTGCACAGAGGCGAGACACATTCCAAGACCTGTGCCTCACCTAGACCTAGGTGCAGCCCCTTTAAAAAGGCATGTGTCTGGTGTGCCTTGTGCCTTAGCCTAAACATGTGTTGGTGTCTTACATTGCATATATTCTAGTTTACTTCTTATTGTTTTGTCCATAAACTAAACTTAAACTTTGGTGGGAGCATCCTTGTTAATCTAGGCTCCTCAGGAATAGGAGGGGTGTTTAGAAATAAAGATGATCATATTATTGTACTGTTTTTGGGAACAGTGGGTGTGAGGGACTTGACTACGGTTGAATTTTCTACAGTAATCCAAGGCCTGCAGATAGTTAAGGAATTGAACATGACCAAATTGATTGTTGAAGGAGACTCCAAGCTAGTGGTGGGATGGCTATTGGAAGCCAGAGATTGTTATATGGGTGTATAGGGATGAAGCTAAGATGTTTAAGTGGCTAACTAGAAATATGAGTGTGAGGGTACGATGGGAGAGGAGGTTGGCTAATGGGATGGATGATTCTCTAGTTAAGCAAGGGATCAATAGGGTCTGTTATATTGGGCATTGTAATGTTTTTATTTATTTATTTTTCAATTTGAGAGTTGCATCTTGCATTCCTTCATGTCGTGCTTGTATTGATGTATTTATTGGTCTTTTAATGAAATTGAATTTACTTATAAAAAAAAGCAAATTTGCATGTAATCCTTCACTACAATATCATTAGTAAACAACAAGCACCATAGGACCTCCTCTTGAGTATGTATAGTTAATTTTTTTTTGAAAGGCAAAGTAATAAATTTATTGAATCAGAAGGAACTCAGTACAATAGAAGAGCAAGCCACAAGCAGCTGCTCAGATTACAGGACATGCTACAGATCCCAAATGGATATCGACCTAAATAATTCAGGAACATTCAGCTCTTTAAAATCAGGTGTAATAGACACCCATGAAATCAGCTTGCTGACTGCCTGCTGCACTATCTCCTCAGTGCTCTTAGCTTTGTTGCTGAAGATTCTTCTATTCCTTTCAGTCCAAATTACCCACATTACTGCCGCAGGAATAGTTCTCCAAATTAAACCTCCTTTTTTCTTCAAACCTTGGAGATTCCAGCAAAGCATCAGGTCTTTCATTGAATTTGGCATGATCCAATTAAGACCAGCTGCACCTATGAAATGGTACTAGGCTCTCGAAGAAATAGGACAATGTAAGCACAGGTGGTCTGTGGACTCAGGCAATAAGCCACACAACCCACACATCAGAGAAGGGAGCTGAATACCCCTTCTGTCCAGGTTGAGTCTTGAGAGACATTTGTTCAGCACCATAGTCCAAACAAGGAATATAGACTTCGAGGGAGCACAAGACTTCCATACTTGCTGGTAGGGGAACTCAGTAACCCCTGTACTACTAAGCTTCAAAGCAAGGGATTTGACTGAGAAACAGCCACCCTTACTCCAGGACCCGCTCCATTCATCTTCACCTGCAATGTCTATCGTCTGCTCATGTAAAATCTGCAGAATCTGCATCACACCTTCTATTTCCCAATCAAATAACTCTCTTCTGAACTGAGGATTCCAGATCACTGAGTTGTTAGAAATCACATAAGACTCTGCCACTGATATTTCTTGATTAACTGTACATTGGAATAGAAGGTGAAACGCCTCAGCTAAAGGTCTGTCCATGCACCAGGGATCTTTCCAGAATTTTAGCCTATTCCCACTTCCCACCTTAAACCTCACTCCCTCATACATCACAGGAAGAGATTTTAGAATCCCTTTCAAAACCAAACAACCCCATGTTGGGTATGGATCCTGAGGCTTCCAATTATCCCAATCCACACCAAATTTTGTTGCAATTAGGGACCTCCACCAAGAAGATCTTTCAGTGGCAAATCTCCAACATCATTTACTCAATAAAGCCGAATTAACCACCTTTAATCTTCTAAGACCTAAACCACCCTCTCCCTTAGGAAGACAAACTTGATCCCAATTCACAAGGTGCATCTTCTCTTCTTCCCACCCTCTCCAGAGAAAATCTCTCTGCATCTTCTCAAGTTTCTTTGCAATTTTAGATGGCATAGGAAACATGGACATGAAGTAGGTAGGGAGTATGTTAAGTTAAATCATCAATAACATTAGTCAGTTTCATTCATGATCTTATTAAATAGTTTAGTTAGTCATAATAAACCTACCTCTTCATACCTTTACACACTTCCAGTGGAATCTCATTTGGTCTTAACACTTTTCCCTTCTTCATCTTATTTAGCACCTCCTTCAGTTTCACAATTTTTTATTTTATGAAGGTACATTTTAACACTATTAGAGTACTAATCTCTCCCCCGTTAGCACCCTCCACATGTTTATTAATTATCTTTCAAAATAGCTTTTCCATCTTTACTACTTGATTTTCTCATCTATTACCAAGACTCTTTGATTTTCCTCTTTAATACATCTAACATGGTTTAAATCTCCGCCTTTAGTTACATTCAAAATAGCTTTTCCATCTTTAGTTACATTCTTTTTCACTTTCTTTTCTTATTGTTTTATATTTTTCTAAGTTTTAACTATTTTTAATCTTTTGCTAATCATTATAACATGTTTGTTTTCATCTGGTTATACTTTCTACCTCGTTTTTTCCATGCCAAGTTTCTTTAGCATTTGCCATTTCCCTACTGATTCTCCTAAAAGGTCCTTTGCTACTTTATTTATGCAGTTAGCCATTTCAAGCCACATACTATTAATCTTCCCATCTAAATTGCATTTTCCTTCTGCTGTCATCCTGTCTCGAAAATATGCTAGTTTTTCTTCTCTATTTTTCTTCCCTTGGACATCTATTTTCTTCTCTATTTCTCATTTCCATTTCCCAATGCACACATCTACCGCCACTAATCTCTGTTGTGTGGTTAAGCTTCCCCTGAAATAACTTTGCAATCATTACATTCCTACTATGGCAAAGTTTTATTTGACTTACTTTTGATCTACTTTTAATCTTATTAAAGTTCATCCTTCTTTTTAAGTATGTATGTTTACTATATCCATATTGTAAGCTATTGCAAATTTCAAAATTGTATCTTCTGTTTCATTCCTCTCCTGCACTTAAAAATGTTGATTTGGTGAAATATAATACATTATCAATAGGTGTTGTAGCCTCTAATATTTCTTTTGTGCTTATTTTGATGTAAATTAGATTTTAAGCATAATCTGGAACCATTATATATATATATTTTTCTTTTTTACTTTTTTTGCATTTTTTATTTGAGTGAATTGGATAATTGAGCAAACAGTTGAACTGTTCAACCTGTGACCCAGTGACTAAAGTTTCTACATCTGGTTTGTGTCTGACAAGACTGAGTGTAGGTTCTTGGCCTTTGGAATGGACAACTTGCCTAATCCAAGATTGGCAAACTTCCTCATTGATGGTCTTTTGGTGTGGTGGTGGGGATGCATCGTATTTGAGAATGTCCATCCTGGGGCAATTGTACCTCCAATTGAATGTGTTTCATGTATGTTAGCCTAATGGGCTGTCTCTCTGGTGCTTAATCAATAAACCTATTTTGATCTTGTCACTTATAGGGGGGGGGGGAGTGAAAGAAAAGTTCTTGGTCACTGATTAGTATTTGGTAATATCTGATTGGTTTGTGATGATTAGCAGCAAAGTGTATTTGTCTTTTAATGTAGTTCACAAATAAGTATGTTAGTATGCTGCACCAGTTATCTACCTTGAATTGCCTTGTCTGCTATTCGGTTATTTTCTTTCAATTGAGAAATCTGGAGATTAACTTTTGGATAGTAATACTATACAAAGTACATTATAATAGGACTTTTATATTTTGCCTTATGGCTTCTGGAGATCTCCACTTCATGCATGGAAACATTTCATTCATAATTTCTTATTCTTGTCACTCTGCTGTAGGATGGACTGTGCAGAACTGCTATTGCACTTCTACATTTCAAAAATTTAGGTTTCTTCCTACCAAGATCAACCAGGAGGAGTTTCATTATTTACTGATATTTGCATTTTTAGGAAGAGGCATCTTTACACCATGCCATCTCTACAGTTATTACAGTTAACTGAGCATGGAAAAAGTCTTCTAGCTTCAAGGAGGTACTGCCAGGTCTTCCATCTACCAAATGTTCATTTTCTATATGAATGCCTTAGAAGTGCCACTTATTCTGCTGTCTTGCATCTTGCTTTCTAATGATTGATCTAAATGCTTAATGGAGACAAACTTCTATTTCATTTTGGGTCACTTAAATTAGATAACTTTTCTTAGGCCATGATTAATTTTATTTTACTTTTCTCTAGTATTTTCAACTTGGTGAAAGTACAAAGTACAACCCATATCTTATCCTACTCAATCAGCCAAACCGACAAAAATTATTTGTGGAGTTTTCTCACTGTAATTTGAAAGGAACCAATCTTTTAGCATTTTATACTCTATACCTTATATTTATGTCTTCTATTTTTCTGCAATGTCCTTTGTTTTCCATATTTTAACTTTCTTTACTATGCACCTTGGAATTCTTGCAGCTTGGACTACTAATCAGGATTTTTGTCTTGTTGTTACATGGTTATGAATCTAAGTTTTAATTTTCATTCTTTATACTTGTTTATATGAGAACTGACTATCTATTTGTTTTTCTTGTCCTTTTGGATTATGTTACATGATCAGTTCAAAATGGGTGTCTTACATTTGTTGGGCATGCATGGAGACTATATTGACCCAACAATTGTGGGACTTTTTTTTTTTTGTTGAATCCTTAATATCTGACTAAAGAACCTTGATGTCTTGAGATGAAATACGAGCATGCAATTTGAATTTGAAATACTTGATAACTTAAATAATCAATCATTTGTTGTAGTTGTTTAGTGTTGTTTGCATTGATTTATGCTTCTCCATTTAATTTGTTTTCTTTTCTACCAAGTATTCTATTTTTATATTAAATAAAACACGTATTATTCAAAGAAAAACTTAAAAGTTAGAGTATGCCTGCTGAGTCCCTGAATCCTATTTCTCAGGCTTTTTAATACTTCATACCTTCGTTAATTTCTGACACTTATAACCATGTCCATGTGAATAGCTTTTAGATATATGAATAGAAAGGAATGGTAAAACAGTATTCATGTGGCCGACTCCGTATAGTTGGGAGAAGTTATAAAAAATTATGATAATGATGATAATATATGAATATGTCATGTGATTGTATTTTGTTCAGTTGGTACCATTTTACTTCTACCAGTTGAATTAGATGAATGTAAATTCTATTTCATTTAAATGTCTTTTTTTCCAATTATGGATAATATATATTTTTTGAGACAAAGTACAGTACACACTCCCCAACTCTTTCTGCACATTGTAGAGTTCTTATAATCTTCTTATTGCCAAACAGGAGAGCCTTGGCACTGACTACAGGCATCATAGTTGCTGGTGGAACAGCTGTGTACCTGCAACTACGACTGCAGAGAAGATTTACAAGTCCTGATTCTTTAGATGTTTATGTTGGACCTGTTAATTTTAAAGAGAAAACAAATAAAGCAGATGGCAATGATGGTATTGTAAAGAAAACTAGGCAAAAGAAAGGAGGATTGAAATCACTTCAAGTTCTGGCTGCAATCCTTCTCTCTCACATGGGTCAAATTGGTGCAAGGGACCTTTTAGCTTTAGTGGCTATAGTGGTATGACTTTTGTCTGAAATGTATGAAAGTTGTTTTTTGTATATGGATGGGAGGGTGCTGACTTTAGGCTTTACATTACTGTTCATTTTTCAGGCACTGCGGACTGCACTGAGTAATAGGCTAGCAAAAGTTCAAGGCTTCTTATTTCGTGCTGCTTTTCTAAGACGTGTCCCATCCTTTCTACGTCTGATAATTGAAAATCTTTTCCTATGTCTCCTTCAGTCGACCCTGTTTTCCACCTCAAAGTATATTACAGGGACATTAAGTTTGCGGTTCAGGAAAATATTGACTGAGCTTATCCATTCCCATTATTTTGAGGTACTTGTGTCTGTCACCACGGTATCTTGGTTTCTTTAAATCTTTAATATTTAGAGTTTGTGCTATGTGGTTGTGACTCCTTATACTTTATTTGGTACTTATTTACATATGTCATGTACTTTTGGGTTTGAATTTTTATTCTTGCTAACTTCCTTGGTGAATGACTATTGTTTCCATTTTCCTTTTTTATTGCATTTGCCAAAGCATTTTGTGATTAGTCCAGTTTTACTTCATCAGTCCTTTCCCCCCTTTTCTGAGATTATAATGTTTTATTGGTTGAGTGAGCAGATTTGAAAGTGTCTTTTCTGTTTCTCTTATAAAGTATCTGGGATTTGTTGGCCTTTGGTGAAGTGGTGTGTACTTTTATTGAAAAACTGTCCATTTCAAATAGCAAAACAAGCCTAATGCAATAAGATTGATACCAGGGAAAACAATAATATATTTGTGAGTGTTCTGATGCTGCAGCAGAAATCAAGTGCATTCTAGGATTTTGTGGTGATCAAATTCTGTTTTTTTGGATGGTAAATAAGGAAAATTTTCTTTGAGAAAGAAAGAGATCAGGGTAGATAGAGTGTGGAGGTAAATATTCAAATCCAATGAAGAAAGAAAGTTGAAAACCACCATTGACAATATCAAAAGATAGACCGAAAGTTCAATCTGAAAGATCTCTCCACATCTTCAAATTCTGGATTAGTGATCTTCCCTTCTAGGGTAATGTTTCAAATATCAGTACATAGTTTCCTGCAGTCCCATTTCTTTCTTTTAAGGAAGCCAAGCCACATCCATATATATCTCCAGAATACATCCACTTGAAACAAGGAATATTCTTTTGATTCTTTTTCCCTGAGACTCCACAAGCAATACATAGACAAATAAGGATCTAACAAAATGTTTTCCTTTTAGTTCCTTACAATGCAACTTTACAAGGCAGGAATATTTATGCAACATCTGCTCCATATACATGGTATGGGATCCTTTGGACTGCAAATGGAGGTGAGGTGAATGTTGACGTTAGGGTGGTTGGTAAGTTGCAAGAAAGACTGAGGGTGGTGTATGATAGCCTGGCTGGCAGAGTAGGTAGAGAAAGTTGAAGATTGGGTGGGGTTAGAATGGGGAAGAGAGGGTTATGGGGGTGAGGAAGTTGAACAGAGGTCTGATGCTTTTCATGTTCCACAATAGTCAGGCAGCGGTGTGTGTACTGTTATGGAATATGAGAGATCAAAAAAGAGGTGCCTTGATCTGCAACTTGACTGGTGGCTCCCGGTGGCAGGAGAAGTGTCTGAAGGTAGATGGAGATGGGCAGTGTGGATTGGGGTGATCAGCATACCTTTACACGCATGGAGTATTCTAACGTTTGAAGAGATAGGCAACTGGTGCAGAAGATTCTTGAAGTATGGTGACAAAAATAGGCCCTGGGAAAAACTGGACATGGCGAGAATCTTGATTGAGGTTGAGGATGCCACTTTTATGTTTTATCACATATAGGTGGTTCTTAAGTTTGCAGGTGAAAGCTATGGCCTGGGAGTAATATTCGAAGGGGATGACGGAACGTTCTTAAGAGCGGGGGAGGAGGGTTTGATGGAAGAGCAGAAGAATGTAGAAGAGGAAGGAGATAAGGGAGAGGAGGGAGGAGACAGAGGTGCAGAGGCCTCAGGTAGCAGGGTATTGGAGGAGACAGAGGAAGATTGGGAGCTGAAGAGTTGGGTTGTGGGTGAAGAGGAAGAAGAAAAAGGATGAAGTGGCAGGGGAGAAAGTAAGAGTTGGATGTGTGGAAATCATGAGTTCAAGTGGATGGGTGGGAGATGTCCACGTGGAGGAGGAGAGTTTTAAGAAGATAGAAGATCAAGGGTTGGGTGAAATTAGAGTGGGGGCAGATAAAATACAAATGGTAGGAGGTTTTCACACAAAGGAAATTAGGTGTGGGGCACCACTACTTCAAGAAATTAGTAAGGAGTTTAAAAAAGCAAACTGACACAAGTGGTTGTGGGTGTTAAGGGGTATTTTTGGGAAAGAAAGGTTGGGGCTGATCGGTTGGAGAAGCGAGAGAGACAGAAAGTAAAAATCAGGTCTGAGAGCTCAATGGATGGATGTCTCTGCGTGGTTGTGAGATTTGAGGAAGGAAGATTGCGTTGTTGGATCGCAGTGAAGCAAATCAATATGAGGAGACCAACTTACACACGGATGACCGTTAACTGAAAAGAAAGTTGGTGCTTGAAGAGGAAGTGGTTGCTCAACTCTACAGTTTTAACCAAGAACAGGAAGGCATCTCTTTGATCCAGATTGTGTTGCTGACTGCGGTCCAGTGTCCAAAACCTGTTATTGATAGTGGGAGAAGAGTCTCAAGGACTGCAGAAACTAAAGATAGGGAGAGAGGCAGTGCTAGTCTAGTGAACTTTACAGTGACGGCAAGAAGAACGAAAAAGTTTGTGACTGGTTCAAGATCATTAGAGATCATTCCCTGTCTGAATGCTGAGTTGAGTTTGAATTCCTTGTTCTCTTCAAAGACATTGGAAGAAGTCAATAAGATAAGGGAGGAGGGAATCAGAGCTGAAGAGAAGGGTGAAAGGAGAAACATAAGAAAAAGAAAGCTTACTAACTTGGAATAAAGTTGTGGATAGCAAAGAAGAGTTTACAGCAGAAAAAAGAAGAATAAATTATCAAGGAAATCATGAAGATGGGGCTGATAAGGGGAAGTGTGAGAGCAAGAGGTCTTGGGGGATGGGGTAAAGGAGGGGGGGTTGAGGCAGTTGAGGGCCTTGAGGGGGAGGAGGTTTCAAATGAGAGGTTTAGGGGAGAAAGGGTGGACATTGAGAAGCTAGTGGAGAGACAGGTGGAGGTGGGTAAATCTCTTGGTTTATTTATTTATTTTTTTTGGGAGTGGTGAGAGTGGTTAGAAGGGCAATTGAGCAGTTTGAAAGTAGCAGAAGAGAAGAAAAAAAAAGTCTTAGGGGAGGGGGTGTGGAGTGGAAGAAGAGAGGGAAGATGATTTGGTAGAAGAAGAGCGAAGGGGCTGTTTGAAGAAAAAGATAGGAGGGATAGTGGAGGTTGAGACTGAAACGGGACTGTTATCCTGGAATGGTGGGAGTCTTAGAAACGGAAGGAGGGTGTTAGTAAGGAGTTTGGTGAGAAAGTTCATACCTGCAGTCCTCATGGCCAGGAATTAGAGGAGGTAAGATGGCCAGAATAAGTTGGAGCTGTCTTCGATTTTCCGTTTGCTGGAATACTAGGAAAGGAATTGAAGATGTTTTGAAGACAAGTTATGGAAGCTGGACAAGTTGGTCGTGGCTGATGGCAAATCTGTTGCTGACTGGGTTTTGATGTTGCTTGAATTTTCAAAGGTCAAGAGAGAGGCCTAGGGGGAAGTTTATGGGAGGTGGTGGGATTGCAAAATTGTATTATGAATGATTAAGGATGTTTAGTCTTCTACTTGTTTTTGTTGTTAGGTGTTGTCTTAAAACCTACTCAGACTTTTTTTTCTTTTGAATGGAATTTTACTTGTCGAAAAAAAAAACAAGTGAACAACTTGATAATGGAGGAAAAATGTCTTTCTTCTCCTGATAATTCACACCGTATTCATTATTCAGAGTTTTGGGAATCTTAACATATAAGATGAATGATAGTCTAAAGTTTGCCCCTCATCAAGGCCTGAAACTCTATATTCCTAGACATATTTTAGATACCTTTTTTTCCCTTTCTCTCATGACCCCTTGCTTAGCAAGGGAATCAGCTATGCCATTTGCACTCCTCACCCAGTTGACTTCAACATTTAGGTCCTTAACAATACCTCCCACTTTCCTAAAAGAAAGTCTAAGATTCCAAGAAATATGACTGTTACATATTTTTTTATTGATCAGAAAATATGACTGTTACATCTTTTTTTTTGATCAGAAAATATGACTGTTACATCTTTTTTTTTGATCAGAAAATATGACTGTTACATCTTGCCCATCAGATAATTAGCTTTGCTAGTTGAAGTCCTTCCAACAATGCCATCGATTCAGCTTTCAAAGAGTTTTGTAATAGGCCTTGAATATAAGGCCATTACCCTGCTTTAAGAGTTTTTGAAGACACCTCCTATACTTGCCAATCCCGGATTGCCCATCGAGCTTCCATCAAAGTTAGTTTTACTTTGTTACCTTCTAGAGGTTTCTAATCCATCCTTATCATTTCTAGAAGAACGTGCCACCTCCATCCAAGTTCTTATTATTTCACTCATAGAGAAGACCTGAAAGCTTTTTATCGTTTTTACCCAATGCGCAACCTTTATCTTTATGTTGTCTATTACCTCCTCCATTGATCTACTTTTCCCATTGAAGATTCTCCCATTTCTCTCTTCCTATACTACCCAAACCACTGCTGCCTTTACTGCTCTCCACAGTATCCTTCCTCTTTTCTTTTGTTGCCTCAAGAAATTAGGATTGAAAATACCAACCATGTCTTGTGGGGGATCCCATTAGCAACCAAACAATGAACGGAATGACTTGTGGGTACAATGCACAAAAGAGTAGGAGATTAATAAATTGGATAAGGTTTCACCACCAGCCTTGCATAGAAAGCATGTATGAGGAGTTAGGCAAAAATCATCCATTCTTCTCTCGCAACATATCACAAGTATTTATCTTTCCAAGGAAATTTCCCAATAGAAAGCTTGAATCTTAGGTGGAATAGGCTTACTCCAAATCTCTTTCACTGGGAAGTTTATCCTGAGGAATTAGATAGAATTAGGTTTTTGAAAAAGAAGGCACAAGTGGTGTATGCCAGCCTTAGTTAGAGCTCTGTTAGAGGAATGACATATTTAGGGACTATCTAAAAAAGGAAAGTTATGCTTTGGAATTCCATCCCTTTGGCAATGCTGTGGGCTGTGTGGTCGAGAAAGGAACAATAGGATTTTTGAAAAAAAAATCTTCTTCTGAAGCCGAGGTCATTAACTTGGCAATAGAGGTTTTGAAAAGTTGGATGTCTATACATACTGTTTTCAAAGATAGTATTTCTGATTATACTTTTTTAAGGATAACAAAATGAATTAAACCAAACTTCTTCTAGTGGGGTTAAGCTTCAACTACACATTCGACATGGTTGTCGACATGGCCGTCGATCAACAACAACCAACGCCCTCTTTCGTCGGTGCTTGCGACCGATGATAGAAGACAATTTTGACCAATGGCAACCGGAGACCCCATAGACGTCCTAACAACTTTCGGAGGTCTCGAGGTTTTCGGAAGCCGAGGCTTACGTAGAGGCAAGGGGGATTTTCGGATCTTTCTTCAGTGGATGACAAGTGGAGGAATTTGCGTGAAGGCAAATCGCAACTCTATCTTTTTGGAAGTAGACAACAAGAGCGTAAAGGAGAGATTGAGCTTCCTACAAACTTGTTTGATAGGAACCTTCGATTGAAAGGGTTTTGAGGTGGACGAAGTCCAAGTCTGGACATCCAAAGTGTGGAAGTGTCCGTAGGGGGTTGATGTGAGGTGCCTTGATGGTGAAAAGTGGCTGTTCTTCCTGCCCTCAAAGGAAGATGCTCGGAAAATACTTAACACCGGTGCGAGGTGCTGTAAAGGAGCCCTGCTCCATTTAGAACCTTGGATAGAGTCTATCGGAACTTGGCAGAAGGAGGAAGACATTGGGGGTTACATTTGGGTAAGGATCTTCGGATTGCCACTATAATTGTGGAGTATTGAAGTCGTCCAAAAAATAGGAGATCTTTGCGGAGGTTTTTTGGAATTAGATGACTCTAGAGCTTATAGAGAGTCTTTTGAATGCATCAGATTAAAAATGAAAACCCCATCGGACGGTAAATGCGGTAGTTGGGAAGGAGATGTTTGAAGTGACCATCCGACTAGAGATAAAAGCGAGAATAAATGAAAACCCCATCAGACTTCAAAGCAGCGGTCCCAATAGGTCTTGACCTAATACAAAAGTTGTTAGTAGGTTAGACTAGTGAAGAGGACGTTAGATAGACCTTTGGTGGAGGCTTCAAAGAAGGAGCGGGACATGGGGGCTACTTCTAATGACCAAAAGGATGACGTGCAAGAGTTAACCTCGATCACTAGAAGTGAGGATGAAGGGGGATGGGAGCTAGTCAAAAGGAGGAAAGGTAGAAGACGAATTCAGAAATGTATATTTCAAAAGAAATTGAATGGCTAGGGTGAAATTGTATCCGACAAAGGGAGGCGGGAGGTTGGGATTTTTCAAATTTCAAATTTCTCTTAGCTGGACTTGGATGATGTGGAAGTAGTGGACAAATTAGTTGAGACGGTGGTGGGCTGCCTTAAAAAACGAACAAAAGAGTTGTTTGTGGGCCTTAAAGGCCCCCGACTTTCTTTCTTAAAAAGAGAAAAGAATCACATCAAGCCCATAGGGATCCGGGCACATTACGCATCCAAAGCCCTGTTAAGGATAAACACCCTAGTTTCAAGTATCAGCAGGTAGAGGGCAAAGACAATGGCAAAGCCCTGTTTGAAGATTCGACCTCCTCTTCTTCCGTGTTCGAAGCTTCAATCGGAGGAGAACGATCAAGCTACCTTGATATTTGGAGCGAAGACGACTAATGGGATAGTGAGAGGTAGGAAGAGTATCAAGTCGAGGAAGAGTTTTCTCTCTCAGGTCACTCGAGAGACGGATTAAGGGCTCGTTCACAGCCTCCAAAAGAGAGTGGGTTAGGAGGAAAGGAAGTAGAAGCTGTGGCAACTCTTTCACCGGGTTCACCCAAGGAAGCTGCACCATTGTCGGCTAATATGGAAAAGGTAAGACACCTAGAAGTTTCAGTTACAAGCTCTTCGACGGGAACAGAAAGGCAGGGGGGCTGACATTATACGTTGCAGTAACTTCTGACTTTGGCAAGAAGGAAGATTTTCCTCCCTTGGCGCAAGCCCAATTGCAGACAGTGCCAGAACCTTTAGCAGTAGTTCTGCCAGACAATAAACCTCAGCGGACACAGCCACAACAGGTAAATCTGAGGTATTTAGATGATAATGAAATTTCCAATTGGGTCATGTATAAGTTTCTCGATTTTGGGGTGTTTTTGGGGGTCTCTTTCAAAGGGCTTGAAGAAGAAACAAAAGCCTTACTGGTGGTCATTGAAAACAGATTTTTGATGGAAAAGGGGAAGAAAAATAGGAGACAATCGAAAGAGTTACTGAAGCTTGCTTGGGGTTTAAATGACTGTGCTGGAAGTGCGAGAGAAGCAATAAATCTCCAAGAAACTAGCATATGGAAAAACTAAAATTAATTTTGTGGTATGTCCGAGGCCTCGGTTCAGGCAGAAGAAGATTAGTAATTGGGGTTTTTTTAAAGGAATGGAAACCTGATTTTCCTTTTCTTCAGGAAACTAAACTCCTTCAAAGTGGTGACAAGTATTTGGGGTTTTGAACCTTGTGATTGGATTGAAATCCCAGCAGTTAACACTGCTGGAGGGGTTGCACTAATCTGGAACTATAGTTCTTTCAAGTTGATAGATAAGCAAGTTGGGGCTTTTTCTATTTCTGCGAAATTTGTTTGGGAGGCAAACAATATGCTGTTTACAGTGACGGGTGTGTGGGCAGTAGATTCTAGTTTGAAGGAAGAATTGTGGGAAGAATTAGATCGTGTCAGAGAGATTTGGGAAGGACCTTAGGTGTTAGGGGGAGATTTCAATGCCACTGTATGTCCAGAAGACAAAAAAGGCTGTCATAGAAGTAGCAGGAGCATGAAACTTTTTGGAGTTCATTCAGAGATGGGGTCTGATAAATTTACCGCTTTCCGGAGCAAAGTATACTTGGACTAATAACCAGGAAGAATATTCTCTAGTCAGATTGGACAGGTTTCTGATTTCTTCTGAAAGGGAAGAAGCTTTCCCCAATTATAGTCAGGAAGCCTTACCAAGAGCAGTTTCTGATCATGTTCCTCTCCTATTAGATACAGGGGGGCTAAAAAAGAATCATCAACCTTTCAGACTGGAGCAATGTCGGCTGGAATCAGAAGAGCTGGCAACAATTGTTCAGCAGTGGTGGGCTGAAGCTTCTTTCACAGGTTCAGCAAACCATATATTTTTTAAAAAACTGCAATGACTGAAAAGAAAATTTAAATCCTGGCAGCAGGAAAGGGCAAGATTGGATGAGGAAAAAACAAAAGAATGTTTGAAAGTAATAGCTGATATTGATGCAGAGGAAGAAGGAAAGGTATTGGGTGAGGAGGAAAAAAGAAAAAGGAGTGCAGTAAAGAAAGTTTTTGACTCTCTAACGTACCAGAATGAAGTAAAATGGAGACAAAGATCAAGACCTACGTGGCTGAAAGCTGGTGATAAGAACACAGCTTTCTTTCACAAAGTAGCTAATGCAAGAAGAGGAGTTAACTAGGTAAAGAAGCTGGAAGTTGGTGGGCAAACTGTGGAACAAGAAAAAGACATAGCAAACTCATCTGTTAGTTTCTTCAAAGATCTTTTCAGTGAACCTTGCAAACGAAGACCAAAACTGGATGGCTTTGGTGTTCAGCTTTCTCACAGAGCAGCAAGCCTCGGACTTAGAGAAATCCTTCCGGGTATGGATGGTTTTACGATGCTATTCTTTAATAAATTTTGGGAGTTAATTAAAGCTGACTTGATGAAGGTGCTGGAGGAGTTTCACGTGTCCACTTCTCTGGAAAGAAGTTTGAGCGCACCTTTTATAGCCTTAATTCCTAAGAAGAGTGGAGGAGCTGAACTGAAGGATTTTAGGCCAATCAGTTTGATCAGCAGTGTTTACAAAATTTTGGCCAAAATTCTGGGTACCAGACTAAGAGGTGATGGATACACTAATCTCTAAGTATCAAGGTGCCTTTGTTAATAACAAGCATATTCACGATGTTGTTCTCATAGCCAATGAGTTGATTGATTCAAGAAGTGGGAGGAGTGGGCTGGTCTGTAAAATAGACATACAGAAAGGCTTATGACCATGTCAACTGTGCCTTTTTGGATTATTTGTTGATGAGAATGCACTTTGGCTCTAAGTGGAGAAGTTGGATGAAAGTCTGCATAACTACCCCGAGATTCTCTGTCCTAATTAATGGTTCAGCAAGAGGTAACTTGAACTGTTTGAGAGGTTTGAGGTAAGGGGATCCCTTGTCACCGCTGCTATTTCTATTAGTAATGGAAGGTCTTGGTAAAATGGTTGATAGGGATGCAGAGCTAGAGATGTTGGAGGGTTTTGAAGTGAGAACTAATGGCACAAAAATTCCCATTCTGCAATATGCAGATGTCACACTCTTTTTCTGCAGTGCTTTAGAGGACCAAATCATTAACCTGAAACATCTTCTGTTCTGGTTTGAGATAGTATCAGGCCTAATGGTAAACCTAACAAAAAGTGAAATGATTGCTGTTGGAGGATAAAAAGTTTGATTTCTAAGTTGGAGGATGATGGGGTGTCTATTACTTGGCAAGATGAGATTTCTAGGGCCTTTGTGGAGCACTTTAAGTCTATATTTAGAAGGCCCTTAAACCAGAGAATCTGGATAGAAGGTTTGGATTGGCCAAAATTGTCTGAGGAGACTAAGAAGTGGCTTGAAAGCTCCAGGACTGGATGGATTTACTATTGGCTTTTTACCAAGACTGTTGGGAGATACTAAAGCAGGATATCATTAAAATTTTCAATGAATTTTTCTAGAAGGGGGCGATAATTCCGGGGCTGAACTCAACTTTTATTGTTTTGGTCCCAAAGAAAGTTGGAGCAAGTCACCCAAGAGTCTGTAGGCCTATTAGTTTGGTTAATAGTCTGTATAAAATTATTGCTAAGGTCATGTCTAAAAGATTTAGAGAGGTGCTTCTGGATTTAATATTATAGAATCAAGGGCATTTGTGGGAAACAAACAAATTGTGGATCAAATTTTAATTGCCAATGAGTGTGTGGAAGTCTGAGGAGAACAAGAAAAAAAGGGATTATGTGCAAGTTGAACTTATAAAAGGCTTATGACATGGTTGATCTTTTTTAATGCACGTGATGGATTGTTTTGGCTTTGGGGAGAAATGGTGTAAATGGATTTTGGGTTGTATTGAGACTTCACATTATTCCATCTTGATGAATGGAACTATAATGGATCACTTCCTAGTTATTAGGGGAGTTAGACAAGGGGACCCCCTCTCTCCTTTCCTTTTTACCTTGATTGTAGAAGTTTTGGGGAGGTTAATTGAGAGAGTAGATTCTAGAAGTCTTGTGAGGGGGTGGAGTGTTGGAAAAGATAATATTCCTATCACCCACTTGTAGTTTGCTGATGATACAATTCTATTTTGTGAAGGGGAGGATGTGAGGTGGGCCAGAAATATGAAGTTGGTGATTCAATTGTTTGAAAAAATGTTAAAGATGAAGGTGAATTTTGAGAAGTGCTTTGTGGTGGGGATCAATATGGAGGAGAGAGCTATAATGGAGAGGTCTGAAGCTTTGGGATGTGTGGTGTCTCAATGGCCTATGAATTATTTGGGGATGCCTCTAGGGGATAATCCGAGGAAAGGTAGGTTTTGGTGCCTTGTAATTTATAGGTTCACTAAGAAATTAGCCTTTTGGAAGAAGAATTACTTATCTCTGGGTGGCAGAATCACCTTGATTAGGAATAGTAGGCAGGATCACCTACATTGGCTAGCTTGCCAGTGTATTACTTATTAGTTTTTAGGATCCTGGTTAAGATAAGTAGCGTTTTGGAAAAGTTGATGAGGGACTTCTTGTGGGAACTAGGGGAGGAGAGGAAGGATCACAAGGTGAATTGGGAAATGGTCTCTAAAAGTAGGGCTGATGGAGGTTTTGGGTGAGCTGATTCCTCCAAGGATTTGAGCTTTTTGTTGGGAAGCCTTCTTGGAGAGATGTAATACTTGTGACTTACTCCAAAGAAAAAGGCTTTTTTCGTGCTTGTCTCCAAATTGGTGCGTTCTTTGCAAGTCTAATGGTTAAAGCTCTTACCACTTATTAATTTCTTTCCCCTTTGCTGCTGGTATTTGGGACTAGTATCTTTCTCTATTTAGTTGCAGGTGGATTCCGCTGCAAAGATATTCAAAGCTTGTTTAGCTCTTCTTTCCTCAGGTGGCCAAAGAAAAGGGGAAGGATTATGCGGAGGTGTGTGAGGGCTGCTATTTGCTGGGCTCTATGGGATTAAAGGAACTCTAGAACATTTTCTGAAAGTGAAAGAAATAAAGAAGGTATTATTGAAGTAATAACAGTTAGGGTGGTGCATTGGTTAAAACCTTTGGACCTATTTGATGATGTTTCTACGGGTATGTTGCTGAACAACTGGATGGAGGTGGGATATTCTGTTCCTGCTTGTTCTTCTGCTTGTCCTGAGGTCTATGCTGTACTGGATGGTATAGGAAAGACCAAGGAACTGAATATACAAAAGCTAGTTGCATATTGATACAAAAAAACGCTACTCATCTTGTTATTGATACAAAAAATTCCTTGATTTGAACATCACTTTGCAAGAAAAGCACCCAATCTTTTTCTAAGCACTGTGCATGTTAATTCTTCATGGGCTTTCTTTCCCAACATCAATTATTTGCACCCCATTTATCTAAACTTTGTCCCCTAATTTGAATTTTTTATACAGGATTCTTTCCCAGATCCACTGAGTTTTCTGGATGAAAAGGTCTCTCACTTTGATATGGACCACAACTGGGTTGTTTTGTCTATTAATTTTCTTTTTATTTCTCAATTCTGTAGGACATTGCTAAATAAGTTGAGATATGGCACCATCCATAATTTTGTGTTAAATAGTCTGAAATGTTTTATGGTTGGTTCTTGATAAATAGCTTATAGTTTGTCTTTGTATTTCAGAATATGGCGTACTACAAAATTTCACATGTTGATGGTCGAATTACAAATCCTGAACAGCGAATAGCAAGTGATATACCAAGGTTCTGTTCAGAGTTGAGTGACCTCATACAAGAGGATCTTATAGCAGTTACTGATGGCTTGCTCTATACTTGGCGTCTGTGTTCTTATGCAAGCTCAAAATATGTTTTCTGGATACTGGTACTTATTCCTCCATGAATCCAGTAATTCTTATTGCTTAGATGTTTAGATCCATTTTCTCACTTTAGGATGCTGGGTTCATTTTTTTTCTTTTATTATTATAAATTTTTTTTGATAATTTAGTAATTTTTTATTGCACCCATATGACATTTTAGTTTGGTATCATGCTCTCTTTCCTGTTCAGGCTTATGTAACAGGGGCAGGAGCTATGATTGGAAATTTCTCTCCTGCATTTGGAAAACTTATGTCCAAAGAGCAGCAACTGGAAGGTGAGTATCGACAACTTCATTCACGGTTGAGGACACATGCAGAGAGCATAGCATTTTATGGAGGAGAGAATAGGGAAGAATCTCATATTCAACAGAAGTTCAAGACTCTTGTTAGGCACATGAAGCGTGTTCTTCATGACCATTGGTGGTTTGGCATGATTCAAGATTTCCTGTTGAAGTATCTTGGTGCAACAGTAGCTGTAGTTCTGATTATTGAGCCCTTCTTTGCTGGCAATCTCAGACCTGATTCATCAACTTTAGGACGAGCTGAGATGTTAAGCAATCTGAGATATCATACAAGTGTTATAATATCCTTGTTTCAGTCATTGGGGACTCTTTCTATAAGTTCAAGACGGCTAAATCGCCTCAGGTTATTCCGTGATCCATTATTGGTTTGTTCATGTTATCAGAAGGGTGTAAAAGGATCTCATTTGAACTTAAGCCCATCTTGATGATCTTAACCTTAAAAGAAGTGTTATTATTGTTTACTATGACAGACACTGGAAAAACACAGCATGCCCAATTCTTTCATTCATTTCTCAAACAATTTGTGAAATTAAACTTAGATCTACTTTTTTTTTTTGGTCAATA
This sequence comes from Nelumbo nucifera, assembly GCF_055504915.1. Taxonomy (NCBI): domain Eukaryota; kingdom Viridiplantae; phylum Streptophyta; class Magnoliopsida; order Proteales; family Nelumbonaceae; genus Nelumbo; species Nelumbo nucifera. The sequence continues at coordinate 47,250,871 of NC_142652.1, forward strand.
AACTTAGATCTACTTATTTTTGAGATATAATGGTATTTTCACAATTTCAATGTGAAGGCAAATTGTTGCAGGTCTTGGGTTATTTTAAATTCTAGAACAAATTCATTATCTCTTTTTTATTATTCATTTTTTTTGGTAATTGCTAAGTTTAATTCTCCAGGAGGTTTACTGTAACTGGTAATTGCTAAGTTCTGGTCACTGATTAGTATTTGGTAATATCTGATTGGTTTGGGATGAGTAGCAGCAAAGTGTATTTGTCTTTTAATGTAGTTCACAAATAAGTATGTTTTATACTGCCTTAGTTATCTGCCTTGAATCACCTTGTCTGATATTTGGTTATTTTCTTTCAATTGAGAAAACTGGATCTTAGCTTTTGGATAGTAATACTAAACAAAGTACACTATAATAGGGGCTGTTATATTTTGCCTTCTGGCTAGAAGGAATAGGGAAGTTAAGTCATAAAAGTGTAATTTTCTTTTAATGTAGTTCACAAATAAGTGTGTTGGTATAAACTCATGAAACCATGGAACAAAACCAAGGATAAACTCATGAAACTGTTGCACAACTTTAGGAACCTCATAAAGCAAATAAATCCATGATTAGTTGGAAAAATCATCCACAAGTATTATAAAATATCTGTAACCACCCATTTCAAGAAAAATGCATAACGCTAAAAGGAAATTGAAATCTTTTATTACATAAGGAATAACAGGTACAATGCTTTGAAAGTTGACATGACTCACAATGAAGAGTTGACAAATTTATATTCTATAAATAATTTTGGAAGCTGTCGTTGCAGTCTCCAAGTGATTTATTAGCTGACAATACTTCCCAACCTCTGCTTTCGTCGTTGCTAACTGCTTCATAGTTGATCTCTTGTCACCTTCAGTTATTGCTGCTACATTTGCATTCCCAGTCTTGTTCTTGAATTGAGCTGGAAAGAGATGAGGGTGCAACTTCCAGCAAGTCTCCTTTTGTTTTGTTAAGTAATAGTGAAATTTTATTAATTCAGAACCTGATTTAGAATTGTAATTTCATGCGACATCCCATGGAAAGGTGCGAGCTGCAGCCTCTCCCTATAGCTTACAAGTTACAAATTAGCTAGGAATAAATTGAAAGAATCACAGATGGGCCCAAAACAGTGCTTCCCTGTTTACCCCTTGCTTGGCTAATATATCAGCCAATTGAATTTCTTAATTTCATTTTTGTAGCACCATATAGTATCCTTCGGGTTTTTCAACCAACCCGCCCCACCTTTGAATCCCCTTCAATGGTTAGCTGCTCTACCCCCAATTGTAATGCACCACCCCTCGTACAGCAGCTAATAACTCTGCCCTAACAGAATCTCTGAATCCGAACAGACCCAGGTAGAGCAGAACAGCTTCTCCAATCTCATTTCTCAGAGCGCCCCCCATTCCAGAACCCTGGATTACCCAAGCTAGAAATAGAGGATGCTCTGTTTCTAGGTTAGAATGAAAGAGGTTCTCGTTAGCTCGACTGGAGGAAGTTTTGGTAGACTTAAAGCTGTTAGATAATTGCTGGTTGGGTGTTTTGTTAATTCTAGAGGAAGTTTTTGTTAATTCTGAACCAGCTGTTAGATAATTGCTGAGGAGACTTAACGCAGGGTTCTTTCTTTTCACCTTCAGCAGTGAGAAATAAGCTCTTGACATCCCTGATCGTGAACAAAATTAGTTTTCCAGATTTAATGTTGGGGAGATGGAACCCCCTAGTTGGATCACTGAGGAACATGGGGTTGTCGATCTTTGTCTGGATAAACGTCTTTGGCATTCCTATAGTGACTTTTCTCAAAAAAAGAGGTACATGGGAATGCCAAAGATGTTCTTAAGAGACAAGGAGGGAGGGCCTTGGAGATTAAGTCACTATCTTGAAGAGGCCAGTGACTATTTGGACTGCCTAAATGTAAAGTTAGTTTGGATTCCAAGGGAATACAATCATACAGTAACTTTATAGTGACAAGCTTCCTCCTTTGTAATTTATAGGGGTTCTTCCCCTGCTTTGTACATCTTCCCATGTACCTCTTTTTTATCAATGAATCTTGGTTAGCTTTTCTCAAAAAAAAATTCCTATACATGCTTGGTGCTTCCAAACATTTAGAGATGTTGAGGACGTACGCATGAAGTTCAGGTTTGTAGATTCAAGAACCATTGAGTGGAAGAACTTAGTTTGTGCGTGGATTTTAATTGATGTGAAGGAAATTCATCTTGTTCCAGTTTCTTTGCTGCTGTGATATTTGATGGCGAATTCTTTGACTTAAGAGTGGTGGTAGAAGGAATGCACCCTGGTGGTTGGTGGGGTGATTTTTTCTCTAGGAAGGAGGGGGGGGGGTGGTTCTTAGTCTTTGGATGGTTCAAACAAGAAGCTGAAGAGGCTAGTAGCAGAGGAAAGGCAGGAGGTTGAAGACAAGGGTGATCTGGGAATAAAAAGAATTAAATGATGATAGCTGGGTCGACTTGAGTGTTTTTGGCTCTTGAAACTTTAGAAGGTAAAGAGGGGAAAGTTGGGGAAGGTTCTGAGAAAGGGTGAAGAAGTGAAGCCCAATCGAAAGAAAAGGCAAGGGCTAGCTACACACGCGATTTATTAACTATTAATGACTCATGAAGGATAATGGATGAGGGACATGTTGCAGACCAAGAGGAAAAAGAAAAAGGGTCTGATGAGGGAGTTGAAAGGTCTCTTTCATTGTGCATAGAATGGGTGTCTTCCGATGAGAATGGAGTGGCAAAAGGAAGAATTTCGTCCTGCTCAAGTTAAAGATCAATAGAAAGCATGTAGTGAAGTTCAAATGTTCAAAGGTTGGTAGTAGGAAGGGTTCAATTAATTCAGGTGGAGGATAAGCCAATGATTTAAAAGGCACGGTGCAAGTGTGCCTAGGAGCACAAGTGAGGCACATTTTAGGGTATGTGCCTCACCTAGGTCCTATTTTCAGCCCTTTCAAAGGGTGCACACTTGGTGCAATGTAATATGTTTTACATTGAGGAAAAAAGAGATTGTGGGTTTTACCTGCTTAAAAGTTTTTACATGTTTGATTTTATTTTTAAATTTTCATTTGGATATGCTTTACATGTTATGTTTATGTATTTTAATTTTAGATAATAGGTTTTTTAAAACATTTATTTTAAAATTTAACTTTATATTTTTTATTAATATTATGTTTAATATTTCTTGATTTTTTTTGCATATTTTTTGAATCTTTGGCATTTTTTGAATTTTTAACATTTCTTTTTATTTTTAGCATTTCCTTTTGTATTTTTACACCTTGCTTCAAAAAGGCATGTGCCTCGCCTTGTGCCTTGCACCTCGGGCGCAAATTTCCACTTGTGCCTTGCACTTTTAAAACACTGGGATAAGCTTCGTATAAGGAACACCTCAGGCACAAATTTCCCCTTGCGCCTTGTGCTTTTAAAACATTGGGATAAGCTTTGAATAAGTGGCAAGAGGGGTGATACAGTGGAAGAAGAAGAGTAATGTGAATCTTGCCAAGGTTTCTGATTATTGTAATGCGGAGCGAAGTCCTAACATAAGCGTGGAAGATCTTGTTGGCGGTGTTTGGAAAAAGGGCGACCCTATGGAGGTTGTGGAAGCTGCGGCGTAAAAGGCGCTCGATGGTAAGTTGCCTTTGGATTTTAACCCTACAATGAAGGTCGGTCTGAGTCAGTGATTTGAAAGGTGTAAAACAAGAGTAAACAGAGGAAGAAGAAGAATTTGTTATATTATTCATCAATTTCGTATGTATATATACAAGTTACAAATTCTATGTTAGGAAAGAATATATTAGGAAAGAAGACTAATCAAATTCCTACAAATCAGTCCTACAACCAAGGTAAATCATATCTCCCTAGTATTTACTTCCTATTTTAGTTATACAGTCTGTAACATCATATCTCCCTAGTATTTACTTCCTATTTTAATTATACAGTCTATAACATCTTCCTATTTTAATTATACAGTCTGTAACACTCCCCCTCAAGCTGGAGCATAGATATTAATCATGCCCAACTTGTTACAAAGATAATCAACCCTAACCCCATTAAGAGCCTTCGTGAAGATATCTCCCAGTTCTCTTGTTTTCACATAACCTGTGGAAATCAAACCTTGCTGAATCTTTTCACAAACAAAATGGCAATCTCGATATGCTTAGTTCGTTCATGAAAAACAGGATTAGATGCAATGTGAAGAGCAGCTTGGTTATCACACCACAACTTGGCTGGTACTGAAGTTTTAAGACCTACTTCAGTCATAAGTTGATATATCCACATTATTTCACACAGACTTGGCCATAGCTCTATATTCCGATTCTGCACTCGAACGTGAGACAACATTTTGCTTCTTGCTTTTCCATGAAACTAGATTCCCTCCAACAAATACACAATAGCCTGAAGTAGACCTTCGATCTTCCTTGGATCCTGCCTAGTCATCATCTGAAAAACATTCAATTCTAGTATGACCATGATTGCCATACAAAATTCCTCGCCCAGGTGCTCCTTTTAAGTAGCACAAAATTTGTTCTACAGCTGTCTAGTGATTAACTGTTGGAGAGGACATGTGCTGACTCACCACACTAATTGAATACGCAATATCTGGACGAGTTACAGTAAGATAATTCAACTTTCCAACCAATCTTCTATATCTCTCAACATCTTCAAATAATTCACCATCTTTTGTGAGCTGCAAGTTAGGAACCATTGGAGTGCTACATGGTTTAGTTCCCAACTTTCCCGTCTCAGACAACAAGTCAAGTACATATTTCCTTTGAGATAAGAATATTCCCTTCTTGCTTCTTGTTACCTCAACACCCAAGAAGTATTTCAACATTCCCAAATCTTTGGTATGAAACTGAGTGTGGAGAAAGGATTTAAGGGATGAGATCCCTGTAGTATCACTCCCTGTAATGACAATATCATCCACATACACAACTAACAAAATGATGCTGACAACAGAGTGCTTGAAGAAAACAGAATGATCAGACTTACTCTTCTTCATACCAAAATTCTCGACTGCCTGACTAAACTTTCCAAACCAAGCGCGAGGACTCTGCTTCAACCCGTACAGAGACTTATGAAAATAGCAAACTTTCCCATACTCCCCTGAGCAACAAAGCCAGGCGGTTGCTCCATATAAACTTCTTGAAGATCCCCATGAAGAAAAGCATTCTTGATCTCTAACTGATGAAGGGGCCAATTATAAGTAGCTGTCATAGAAAATAAACAACCTGACAGAAGTAAGTTTAGCAACAAGAGAAAAGGTATCAGATAAATCCACTCCATAAGTCTGAGCATATCCTTTAGCAACAAGATGGGCTTTCAATCGGGCAATGGACCCATCAGGATTGACTTTAACTGTAAACACCCATTTACACCCAATAGCCTTCTTATTTGCAGGTAAATTTACCAAGGTCCAAGTACCATTGTCCTCTAAAGTATTCATCTCCTCAATCATAGCATTACGCCATCCAGGGTGAGAAAGTGCTTCGTTAACAGTCTTAGGAACAGAGATAGAATCAAGAGATGCAATAAAAGAACAAGAAGAAGACGACAAATGATTAGAAGACACAAATGAAGATACTGGATAAGTACACTTACGCTTACCTTTACGAAGAGCAATAGGAAGATCATCATTAGAGACTGGTTTTGATGATGAAGGAACAGGATCAGTTGAGACTGGATCTGCCGACGAAGGAGCTGGTGTAGGACATGGATCCGGAGGGGTTGGTCGTCGAGAATAAACCTGTACTGTAGGTGGCTTAGGCTTGGCAGGAGCAGATTCAATAGGATGTGAACCAAATGATGTGACAGTATAGATTAACAAATCATCATCCTCCCCTTGACTTGAATGAGGAGTAAATGGAAAGAAAGGTGTATCTTCTAGGAAATTAACATCACCTGACACAAGATATCTGGGAAGAGTAGGACAATAACATCTATACCCTTTTTGAACATGAGAATACCCAAGAAAAACACACTTCAAAGATTTTGGATCTAGTTTGGTAACTTGAGGACGAACATCCCGAACAAAGCATGTACACCCAAATACCCTAGGCTTAATAGGAAACAGTGTTTTATTTGGAAACAAAACATGATAAGGAGTCTTACCCTGAAGGACAGGTGAAGACATACGGTTAATCAAAAAACATGCTGTGGAAACTGCATCAGCCCAGAAAGGTTTAGGAACCTTCATTTGAAATAACAAAGCTCTTGCAGTTTCAAGAAGGTGTCTATTTTTCCGTTCAGCAACCCCATTTTGAGATGGTGTATCTACACAAGAAGTTTGATGAAGAATGCCATGCTGAAGCATGTAAGTTTGAAAGGATTTTGACAAGTACTCCTTAGCATTATCACTTCTCAATATTTGTACAGAAACATTAAATTGAGTTTTAACTTCAGCACAGAAAGCAGAAAAATGAGAAAACACCTCAGAACGATTTTTCATTAAATATAACCATGTCATACGAGAGTAATCATCAACAAAAGTAACAAAATACTTAAACCTAGTTTTGGACTCAACTGGACACGGACCCCAAACATCTGAATGGACTAATTCAAAAGGAGCATTAGCTCGTTTATTGACTCTAGGACTCGAACTAAGACGATGATGCTTAGAAAACTGACAAGACTCGCAATTTAATGACGACAAATTCTGAAATTGAGGACAAATTTGCTTTAACACATGGACAGAGGGATGGCCCAACCGACAATGTGCTTCAAAAGGGGTTACAACTCCAGATTAGGCTATGGATCTTGGAACTTGTGTATCAAGGATGTAGAGACCTCCAGACTCATGTCCCTTACCAATAATCTTCTTTGTCGTAAGATCCTGAAATAAACAATAATCAGGAAAAAATGAGACACAACAATTAAGGGTACGAGTGAGTTTGCTAACAGAAATTAAATTAAATGATAACCGAGGTAAACTAAGAACATATGACAAAGGAAGTGATGGTGTTGAACTAATTGTGCCAGACCCAATAACACAAGATGTTGACCCATCTGCTAAAGTAACAGGAGAGGTAGATTTATGTGACTGAAAGGTAGAAAACAGACTTGAATTACCTGTCATATGATCTGTAGCTCCAGAATCAATGACCCATTTTGAAGAGGAGGAAACAAGACATGTATTAGGTTTACCTGACTCGACGATGGCAGTAACAGGAGTAGATTGAGGTTTCAATGATTCTTGGTACTGAGCAAATTTGGCATATTCATCTGCAAATATCATAACAGACTTCTCAGAAGTATCCGTGGTGGGTGCAATATGGGCTGACTGAGTTTTCTTATTCTGCAACTTCCTGCAATCCCGCTTCATATGTCCTGGCTTATGACAGTAATGACACACTATCTCTCCTAACTCCTGTCCACGAGTATTAGTATTCCTGTCATAGTTACTTGACCTACCACTACCACTCCTGTATTGTTGTCTCCTTGATTCAGATGTATTATTGCGGCTGACAAGGGCACTACTAGGCTGAACAGGTGGAGAACATTCTGTAAGAAGGACCCTACTGAAAGCATCTTGTAGAGAAGAGATCTCTGATTTGGAAAGAATATGAGATTTAGCAGTCTCAAATTCAGAAGGTAGGCCAGCTAAAAAACTCATAACAGCCATCTTTTCTCGCTGAGTTTGTTGAACAGTCACATCAGTACTAAACGGAAGCAACATATTAAGTTCTTCATATGTTTTCTTGAAATCCATGAAATAGCTTGTGAGAGATCTATCGCCTTTGTCCGCCCTGTAAAAGGCTTTGCACACATCATAAATGCGGGAAATATTCCCCTTTCCGGAGTACAAGAACTCTAGATAGTTTATTAATTCCTTAACAAATCCACAGTGAGTGACTAAACCAACCACCTCACTTTCAATGGAGTTGCGTATCTGCAAGAACAAACAGACATCCTCCCTCAACCAAGACTTTCTCGAGTCATCATTAGGAGGGTCATCAGTCAAATGGTTATCCATAGCAATACTCAACAAATATAGTTGAACAGTTTTACTTCAATCCAGATAATTAGAGCCTTTAAGCTTATGCTCAGTTATTTTTGACATCACTGGAATAACATCCGACATAACTACTGATTTCTTGTCTGCTTTAATCTCAAAATTCAAATAAACAGAATATTTTGAACACCGAAAATCAACAGAGCACACCTGTTGAAAACACCGGAATGGATATGCACGTAACAAAGCACAAATATGTGCTATACAGGACGAGGTGAGCCAAAAGACAACGACCGAAAAAATTTTCCGACGACAGATGCGCCACCACGTGCCGGCGCGTGACTGTGGCAGAATCTTCAGGTGGTGCGTGAGACACATGCGCAGGGCTGCTGATTGCCGGACTTTGCAGAGACTAGATGCTCTGACTGCTCCAAGGAGGTGACCCGAAACACCCAGAAATTTTCCTCTACCTACTGTTTACTTAAAAAAACAAAAGGGCTGGCAGAGACTAGATGCTCTGATACCATGTAAAACAAGAGTAAGTAGAGGAAGAAGAAGAATTTGTTATATTATTCATCAATCTCGTATGTATATATACAAGTTACAAATTCTATGTTAGGAAAGAATATATTAGGAAAGAAGACTAATCAAATTCCTACAAATCAGTCCTACAATCAAGGTAAATCTTATCTCCCTAGTATTTACTTCCTATTTTAATTATACAGTCTGTAACATCTTCCTATTTTAATTATACAGTCTGTAACAAAAGGCGTCCCTAGGTGCACAAGCGAGGTACATTTTAGGGTATCCGCCTCGCTCAGGTCCTAGGTGCACCCCTTTCAAAAGGTGCATGCCTGGTGCGCCTTGGCGTGCGCTTGATGTGCCTTGCACCTCAGACCAGGCACACTTCGAGGGGTGTGGTACAAACAAGGTTCAAAGTATCGATACGCCCCAATGTATTGGCAGGGGCATATCAATACTAAAAACCAAGCGCTCAATGTTTTTTTTTTTAGTTTTTTTTCCTTCATTTGAATACGCTTTACATGTTATGTTTATGTATTTTAGTTTTAGATAATAGTTTTTTTAAAAAATTTATTTTAAAATTTATGTTTATATTTTTTATTAACATTATGTTTAATATTTTTTAAAAATTTTGGCATTTTTTTTTAATTTTTTTGGATTTTTTGGCATATTTGTTTTTGTAATTTTTCGCCTTGCTTCAAAAAGGCATGTGCCTTGCCTTGCGCCTCAGTAGCAAATTGGCCCTTACGCTTTTAGAACACTGGCTTGAGTGATGCGATTGAGTGTGTTATAGAAGCTGAGAATGTTTTGAAGGAGGACTGGAGGAGGTGGATGTAAGAGGTTATGCTGATGCCGATTTAGGAGGTAATTGTGTTGTTGGCCTTGAAGGTAATGGAACTGTAGGTGAGAGTCGTTGTATCCTATCACTAACCGAGAGCACAATGGTTGACCATCGTTACTTCGAGGAGGTGGTGATTGGAAAGATAGGTGTAGATTTGGGTAGGAGGGGGGAGGCTAAGAATATTTTAGATGTGGCCAATTCAGTGAAGTCCAAAAAAACATGCGGAACTGTTCACGTTACCAAAATTTTCTCTTGGCTGAAATGTGGTTTGGTCAGGACTGGACCTACCAAGAATTTCAAGAAGGCTTATAAGAGAAGGGGCAGCAATCTTACAAAGAGGACAATCGGTGATGCTACTGGTAAAGATTTTTGGGTTGTTTCTAACTCAGATAAGCAATTGGGGACTTGACAGAGGGGGGAAAGCAATAGAGAACAAGCCTGATTTCACTGTAAGAGATTGTGATAAAAACATTGAGAGGAAGGTGACGAAATTAAGAAGTATCTCCTTGGAGGAAGCGACTAAAAAGATGTAGAGATCGGCAAAAGCCTGGGTCTGCTTTTCTAGGGTGGCGAGGAATTTGCTAGGAAATCCTTCGAAGAATTTGAGAGGAAGATGAGAGAAGAAGCTCTGAAGAAAAAGGAAAATGGAGGTTGGAGGTGGAATGAAGATGTCAACAGTCAAGAGGAGGTGTTCGAAGGGGAAGATTAGGGCCCTAGTTCCGCTAGGTTTGCTGATACTCGTGTCACAGTCATATCAATTGTGAAGCTGTCCGCTTTTTTGATCCTAGAGGTGTTATCATTCCTTTTTGTTTTTAAGTCTTGTAGTTGGTGGAGGTTCTAAGTCAGCAGTCATGTTATCTCTTGGGTGATACCTTCCTTATGGATTCTTCTTTTTATTTTACTTTCCAAAAAAAAACAGCTTCAATGATCCTTAAGATGGAGGAAACCACCTTGTAACTATCTTATTCTTAATGGAAGAGCACCTTGCTACTACTGACCAGTTTCTCCAAAAGTCATATAGGAGAATTGGTGAGAAATTTCCAAAGTCTTCAGCGAAAGTATTGCCCTATTCAACACACAGCCCTTCAGTTTGTGGCTGCTCCCTTCCTTCTTTTGAAATACTCTAGCATTCATTTTTTCCCATAAAGTCCAAATCAAGACTGTTTGAGCTCATCTCCACAAAATTCTCCCTCTTTTTGTAGGCTAAGAGAAAGTAGAATGGTCAAAGATCATGCGAACTACTGGCAAGTTCCAAGTACTCCCAAACAATGAGAGTAGCCAAGCCCATAAGTCTACAGGGAAAGGACTAGATATTAGTAGATGGTAACAATCCTCCCCATGGGCTCTACAGAGGGTACACTAGTTGGGAGAAATAGAAAGGAAGGGTCTTCTCTTTTGTAGGTTATCTAGAGTGTTTACTTTCCCATAGTACACTTCCCAACAAAAAGCCATAACCTTTAGGGGAACCGGCCTGCACCAAATTTCCTTTGAAGGAAAAATCTTTTGGACAAAGGACTAGGAGATGGACTTGAAGTAAGAATCACAAGTAAAGTCCCTTTAGGCCTAGGAACCCACACCCTTTTATCTGGTTTGGAGGGATCCAAGCAAACCTGATTAAGGAGTCAATTTCATCATCCCTTAATCCCCTACAAATCCCGAAATCCCAATTAGGAGCTATAGGTGTTCCCAAAGATGAGACAAATCTTGAGACCACCTCTTTTTTATACATTGAAATAGAAAATAACTGGAGGAAAAAGTCCTTTAAAAGGGGTGTTTCCTACCCAAATGTCCTCCCAAAAATGGACAGCATTAACATAACAAACTTCATATTTCACAAACTTGAGAAATTGAGGAGGGTGTTGTGAATGGCCTTCCAAGGTGCTGCCAAGTTAGCCTTCTTTGATACACCACCGTCTTACCCATTCTCTGATCTCCCATGAATGCTTCCCACCACTTTCTGCCAAAGTCTCTCTTTTTCCAATGACTTTCACCACAACCATTTCCCCAACAGAGCTTAATTTTTTTTTTCAACCATTGTCCCTATTCCCAAACCTCCCCTCTTCTTTACTTCTACATACAATTTCCCGCTTAATCAAATGATCCGATCTTCTTTGTCTCAATTCCCATAGAAAATCTTTCATTAGGTTCCAACTTCCTGGCTTCCCTAGGTGGTATCCTAAAGATAGATAGAAAGTAAGTGGGTAAATTTGCCAATGTAGCTCTTATTAAGGTGATTCTACCTCTGAAAGAGATGTATTTCTTCTTCCATGAAGCTAATCTCTTCTCAAACTTTTCTATCACTGGAGTCCAAAATCTACTCTCCCTAGGATTTGCCCCTAATGGAAGCCCTAAATAGGATATAAGCCAAATAGACATAGAACACTCAAGACACTCCACAATAGCCTCGACCTCCCCATCCTCCAAGTTAATACCCGCTATGCAGCTCTTTTCTAAATTTATTTTCAAATTAGATATTCTTTCAAAACTTTTGATTAGCTCCTTTAAGTTTGCTACCTTCTCGCTCATACCCCCTTCACAAAAAATCATCAGGTCATCTGCACATGGAAGATGAGTGACTGGATATGCTTCCACCCTACTCTCCAGCCCCTAATAATATCTTCTCCATTGGCCTTAGTAATGATTCTACCAATCACATCGGCTACTAAAGTAAAGAGGAAAGGAGAGAGTGGATCCCCTTGCTTGATCCCCCTGCAAGCTGAAAAGAAATAATACACCTAAATATCCAGCTACACGATCTGTCCCCAAACCCACAGTTCCTCATCACATCTGAGAAAACTTCCAATCCACTAAATCTTAGGCATTTTCAAGATCCAATTTACATACAAAACCTCTTTGCCTAGACCGTTTCATCTCCTCTACACATTCATTCGCAATTAGAATCTGATCTATTATTTGTCGCCCTTGAATGAACGCCCCTTGGGTTTGACTAATGATGGATGGGAGAACTTCTTTGATCCTTAGAGAGAGCAGTTTAGCCAGAATTTTATAAATGCTTGTCACCAGATTAATAGGCCTAAAATCTTTTGGGTTGTTAGCATCAATTTTCTTAGGGATTAAGGCTAAGTATGTGGCAATGACTCCAGGGATTAATATGTGATTGTTTGCAAATTCCTTAAAAACTTCAAATAGGTCTTATTTTAGCACCTTTCAGCAATCTTGATAAAAAGTCATTGTAAAGCCATTTGGACCTAGAGCCTTTGATCTTTCCATTAGAAAGACAGCTTGCTTGATCTCTCTCTCTCTATATTTGATAAGTAAAAATAAAAATTTTATTGAAGAGAAAAAGAAGTTACTTCAGGAGGTGACAAGACATCACCCGATTACAGACCAAAATTCAAATTAGAGAACATTTTCCACAATACATATCTGAAAATCCAGGAGTTCTCCTAATCTAAAACCAAAGTCTTCTTTCTCTGCTTGGCTGAATTCTGGAAGAATCAGCAGCCAATCTACCACTGATCTGCCCACAGCAGCAACCATCTTGTCCATACTGCAAGCTTTATCTTCGAGTATCCTTCTGTTCCTCTCCTTCCAAATGTTCCAACAAATTGCAAATGGGATGCACTCCATAGCAGATTTACCTTCTTATTCCCATTCAGCCTTGGCCAAGTAGAAAAGATTTCTTCTGTTGAAGTTGGGTGAAAGTTTGAGACCCTGAACATTGATGTGAAAACCTTCCATAAAAAGCTTGAGAATTTGCAGGAAATGAACAGGTGAGTAGCATCCTCTTCCTGCTCCTCACACAAACAGCACCTGTTAGCCATGCTAAAGCCTCTAGATTTCAGGTGATCAGCTGTCAACATACTGTCCATGGCCACCAACCAGGCCAGAGCTTTGACTCTAGGAGGGACTGGGTTCCCCAAATTCCTTTAATGTGATTTGAGGCTGAGATAGAGCTGCTTAGGGCCAACAGCATGATTTGAGTGTGAATTTGCCATTCTTCCCCTCCTTCCACCAGAGCTTATCTCTCTGCTGAAAAGAGGGTTTTGTCCCCTCAAGCTTTTCTAATAGTAAGATGCATTCTTCAACTTCTCTGTCCAGCAAAGGCCTCCTAAGCAATCAGAGATTGCTTGATCTCTTCTTCCTTGGAGATCCTTTCATCTCCTTAGTATGCTTAGGTTTCTTGCAATATTTATACCTTTTGTTTGCTCTCCTCAGTGCTAACCATTGCATATGCCTCAGAGAAAGTTACTTCGGCTTTTGCCAGTATGTTTTGTTTGGTGATATCAAACTCTGGATTGAGGCCAGTTAGAAACTCAAAAACACTATAGCTTTCAACCAACTTCCTGTAGATCTTGTGTCCTTGGTGCTTTCCCACACAATAGTCTCCATCAGATCTATTTCTTGTCATAATGACTTAAGCAATCAGCATTGAATAATATACAGCCAATGGCTTCTCCCTCTGTTGCAAATTGTTCACATCATTCTTCAACCGATACACCCTGGCTACACTCATCTTCAAGGAGTATGTTTCAGCCACATTATAGGATAGAGGATCTTTGTATTATGGGGACTTTCTAAACTGTATTACTCCAGAAAGTACTTGTAATCTGTTTTTAAATTAATAAAATTATCTTTCGCTGATAAAAAAAATTTCATGGATGCCCCTAATAGTGGACCTGTATGCTGCATATAAACTAAATATAAAGAGAGCTGTGAGAGCATAAGTAAGTAGTAGGGCCATAAGATTATGAAGCCCTACAACCTGTGGCCCATCGACCAGTATTTCTACAAATGTTTTCTTGCCCATAAGAACAGATCGTGTACTAGAGATAAATTAACACTGATGTGTGGCAAAAGGATTATGGATTGGGTTCAATTCCTTCCAGAATTTGTAGGAGTTTCTAGATCTGGGCATTGGCTTTTGGAACCTTCTTGAATTAATCTAGCTTTTCTCTTGTTTCTGTTGTAAAAGATCTGTTCAGCTTTTCTGTTTTTGCTTTGTTTTTTATCTTTTGGTGATCTTTCATCACCCTCCTGATGTACTTTTGCTTCTTTTATAAAAAAAAAATCTTTTTTATTTATTACCAAAAAAATTGCTTCAGTAGCTTCTATTGGGTTACTGAGTCATCTCATTCATGTTAGGCTTAAAATATTTGTGGATATCCTGAAGTTCCATATATACATTTTTGATTTATGGCTACTACTATATATGGGATGTTTGGCTTTGATTTTTGTTCACTTTGTTCTTTTATTGATTTGCAGTGGCTATGCTGACCGGATTCATGAATTGATGTTTATTTCAAGAGAGTTAAGTGTCATCCATGATAAATCTTCTATTCAGCGAAATGGAGGCAGCAACTATTTTAGTGAAGCTAACTACATTGAATTTGCTGGTGTAAAGGTATTTGAACTTCACTCGGTAATTTACCTTGGTTTATCTATTTTCTGATAGTAACGAGGTTCTTCCAGGTAGTTACACCAACGGGTAATGTGTTGGTGGAAGATTTAACTTTGCGGGTTGAACCAGGATCAAATCTTTTGATTACAGGTAATGTTTGACAGTGGATTCAATGGCATTATTTTAATTCTTTCTTAGAGTTTTTTTTTATTAATTTGGATTGTTCAAATTTTATCTGTTAAAGGATACCTGACCTACCATGTTAAAGCTTTAGATGAAGAGAATCCTTAAGAGTTAATACTTTGACAGTTAGAAGTTTGGACTACACTATATATAATTGTAGATGTGATGCCTAGGCTTTATTTTTCAATACAGCCAATCCATGTTAGCCTTCAGTGAAGAAGCTAAACCAGATAAAGCAAAGAAAATAAACCAATAGACATACTCAAGATTTACATGGTGTGGCCTGAAATTTACATAACTGCTTAGGGCAATGACAGAATCTTGGGCTTACAAGTCTGAGAAGTGAGAATGTTGATTTGAGTTGAGTCTGAGAACCCACTTTGTCAAAAGACATGCCAAAGGTAAGATCCGTATCCACTTCACCTCTCCCAAGACCCTAGATAGTGAGGGCCAACATTTGGTCTTGGCATTTATCTCCCTTTGGCCTAAATGGTGACTTTCTTGGGGGATGGGAGCCATTCTACTATCATTGAAACCGTGAAGGAATACGACCACGAAACCCACCAACATTTTTTAGATTCCCTTACCTTGAACCTTGCAACTGATGGCTTAAGTAAGCCTAAAACGTAGTTATCCTATAGTATACATATAGGCCCCTTATGCATGAGAATGTGGATTCAAGTCTGAGGGAAGCTACATATGTGCTAAAAGTGGCAGAGGTTAGGAATATCCAGTCTACCCCTCCCAAGACCCAAGATATCTGGGAGCAACAATGGGTAGTGGCCTTTTTTGTATAACATCTTTACATAAAGACTCTCACAACATCCAATAATTACTATTGATATCTGCAGATGATTATATTCTTGTTAAAAATATTTGTCCTTGAATTTAAAACAATGTGATGATCTAATGGAAATTGTTTCTTTGATTATTAAGTATTCTTTGCTTGTCTTGTTATGGTAATGCTGTTGTTTTACTCACTGAAATCCTGAAATTCTGTTCTTCCTGGTTTTGAGTTTTGACCATGTAAAATGAAATATCTACTCTTGTTCGTTAAGTCAATTAGTTTATGCGCTTTTCTGTTTTTGTTGCCTTTCTATTCTGGCTCTAATAACTTTGTTTGTTCTATTTTTCTACTAAAGGTCCAAATGGTAGTGGGAAAAGCTCTCTCTTCCGTGTTCTTGGAGGCCTTTGGCCACTAGTATCTGGCTACATTTTTAAACCTGGGATTGGTTCTGATCTTAATAAGGAGATTTTCTATGTACCACAAAGACCTTATACAGCTGTAGGAACACTTCGCGATCAATTAATCTATCCTCTGACTGTGGCTGAAGAGAGTGAACCACTTACTCAAGAGGGAATGGTTGAGCTCTTGAAAAATGTAGTGTCTCTCTCGCTCTCTTTCTCTCTCCCCCCCCCCTCCCAACAAACAATAGAAAAGAGAATACCCTGATCCATGTTTTTCAAGTTTATAAGACTACTAGAATTGTTAGATCTGCTTAACATATTCTAGGTGTATGTCTTTTTCCAATCTTCAGGTTGATCTTGAATACCTATTGGATCGTTATCCACCAGAGAAGGAAATAAATTGGGGTGACGAGCTTTCTCTTGGAGAACAGCAAAGATTGGGAATGGCCAGGCTGTTCTATCACAAACCCAAGTTTGCTATTCTTGATGAGTGTACTAGTGCTGTGACAACTGATATGGAGGAAAGATTCTGTGCCAAGGTTCGAGCAATGGGGACATCATGCATTACTATTTCTCATCGTCCAGCCCTTGTTGCATTTCATGACATGGTTTTGTCCTTGGATGGGGAAGGAGGGTGGAAGGTTCATTCCAAGAGGTTGTGTTTGTGAGCGATCCACTAAGTTTTCTTCAGATGCTCATTAACCTTGTAATAACTAATAAGTTTAATTTTATGAAAACTATAGGGAGGATTCTCCACAACCTGCTGAAGTTCGGCTGAGTAGTTTTATGATAAGGTCATCTGAGATGAACCGCCAGAGTGATGCATTGGCAGTTCAGCAAGCCTTTTCTGTCACAATAAAGGTTTGAAAATTCACATTTCTTCTCCTTACTCGTTATAGAATGTATTAGAGGATGTGGTTTATTCTTTTGCAACTTATATGGTTACTTTATTACTAGTTTTACATTTTTCTACTTTTAGCAGGATAGTGCATTTCCAAATTCAAAGGAGCAATCGTACGTTGGTGAAGTTCTGGCAACATCCCCTCCTGTTGACCATAAGGTGCCATTGCCTGTTGTTCCACAGTTGCAAATGACCCCAAGGACATTACCATTAAGGGTGGCTGCAATGGCTAAAGTACTAGTAAGTAGCCTTTAGCTCAGAAGTCCTTTACCATGTTTCTTTTACAGGAAGGTTAGGAATAAATTGCTTAACTGTTATGTTGGTCAGGTTTTGGTCAGTTGTTTTATGATGTACATTTTTGAGGAAATGAGTGGTGAAGAAAAAACTGTGAAAAGAATAGCACATATAGATCATGAAGTAACTTGGGGAAATATATATATATATATTGAAAGGTAACTGATTTCATTAACAAAAGAGAAAAGTACATAAGAAGGTGTACAATTCAAAAGAAAGGAAAAACAAAAACAGGGATCAGGCCCTTAGGAGTTATACAGGAGGAATCTTTGAGTACAAATATTCTAACGGAGCACCTAATTTTGTTAGCCCAACAGGTTTGCATTAGAAGCATTAGAAGCATTCAGTAAATCCCTTGGCTACTTTCATTGTTTGGGTGTAGTTGGAGTCTACCAGCAGAAGTTCACATGCTCTTCAACCATTCTACCTTTTGTTGGCCTACAAAAATAGGGAGAATTATGTGGAGATGTGCTCGTGCTGCCTTGCTTTGGACTCTTTGGGAAGAAAGGAATATTAGAATTTTTCAAGAAAAGGAAAGGAGTAGTCTAGAATTGAAAGACTGCGTGTTAAATAGGGCAATACCTTGGAAATCTTTCATCAATTCTCCTTTAATGACCTTTGGACAAATTGGTCAGCAGTAACGGGGTGTTCATCCCTAAAGGACAAATCAATTACAAGCTGTTCTCCTCCATCCGAAGGCTCACTGAAGTTAAACTTTGATGGAAGTAGCATGGGTAATCCAGGATTATCCGTAATGGGGGGTGTTTTGAGAAATGAGAAGAGAGAGATTTTGTTGCTCTACTCAGGTCCCTTGGGAATTGGGGACTCCATCTGGGCAAAACTTTTAGCTGTTGTACAAGGGGTGCAATTTGCAAACCAGCTGGGGGTACAACACCTAACAATCGAGGGGGATTCCAAAGTGGTGGTGGGTTGGTTGAAAAATCCTGCAGAGGCTATGTGGCGTTACAAGAATGAAATGAAGAAATTTAGTTGGTTGACAAGGAATATGTTGGTCACTGTACAGTGGGTGGGGAGATCAGCAAATACTTTGTCAGATGTGTTAGCTAAGCAAGGGGTAAATAGGGAAGAATTGTTTTTGGCTCAGTTGTGATTCTTGCTTTTCTTTCCTAGTTTACTTGTAAGATTCTAGGAGGGGATGCAGCTCGCGCTTCTCCATTGGGTGTTGTATGAACTCAGTCTAAATTTGCTTCTGAATTAATAAATTTATTATCATTCATAAAAAAAAAGTAATATCTTTCAAACTTTATATGTCTACTCTTTTTATTTTCTCTGCTTTTGATAGATAATAGTGACTTTAGTAATAGCAGTTTTGACTTGTACGTAGACTTCTTGCTTATAAAACATTGTTCTGAATGGTGATTTCTCTAAGGTTAGGTTTATCATGTGGGTTTGAATTGGAGTAATGAGTATTTTTGGAGCAGATTGATACAAGTTTTATAAATCTAAAGTTCTTGATGCTGAATCCATAGGGAACAAAGAAAGATAGAGGGGAGGGGAGAGAGAATTTAGAAGTGTAGCAAAGAGTAGAGAATATATAGAGTTTGAGGGGACACACACAGATAATTGACGAATGGCGATGTTTGAAAACAAAACTTTCATTCACTCTGATTCAATACATGGTAATAGTTAGGGTTGGATTCATAATTTCATACTTGTCATGGTGTCTCCTAGGAAGGCACTCAGGTGATGACTAAGTGCTTTTCTCTTTCTCTTGCCCCCTGCCCCTACCAGACCAAAGTCTTTGCCCTTCTTTTTTTTTCTAACTTATCTCTGTAATATTTTCTCTCTCTCTCTCTCTGTATTTGTGAATAGACATGAAGCTCTACTCCTTTTTGTATTCTATATATGTTTTCTTCTTTGCCCCTTGAATTTTTTTTCTTGATCCGTCTTACTTCTCATTTTCTCTGTTGGCAAAAATAAGAGCTTGATCCCTTTGATTCTTTGACTCATGCACTCAGAAAACAAGGACCCTCTCTGAAAATGGTACTGTGGTCTGCTCTTGTTTTTTCTTTTTGCATTTTCTGAGTAATTAATAACTGCCTTTCTATTCTCCTCCCCCCTTCTCTTTACTATCAGGCCAGGGGCTTTGCCCTTCATTTTTTCTTCCAAATTTTCAGTGCTACCCTTTCTAGCTTGAACAGACAAGTGCTCTACTCATTTCTTTGTTTTGTTGTTTTATTTTGTATATGTATATCTTTCTAGATAAAATAAAAATATGGGCCCCTTTTCTTTCCCTATCCTTTTCCCCTTTCCATCATCTATGTAACATTGAGTATAACAAGGGATTCAAAACATTGATTTTTCATTGGATTGAATGAAGTCATGATTATCTACTTCCGTATGTGGTAAGTTCTCTCTCTATCTTAGTTTTTTCCCCATTTGCTTTTCTGTTACTTTTTGTCAATTTATTAACCAGTTTTTTTTTTATTTAATTTGTTTTTCATTATTTCTTAGTTATGTTTTACTTCTTGTTATTGTTGAATTCTAGCCTAGATATGTGAAATTCTTTATTGCATGTTGTCTTGACATGTAAAATTCATTGTTTGGTAGTTGCTATTTTAGTAGGAAAGCAACAAAAACTGCCTTTTTATTGTCAAAATTCATCATCTAGGTCAGTGCCTAGTTGACTAGTTGCCACCTAAATTCCCCTTAGTACCTTGACAACTATGGTTGGATTGCATTGATCACAGGAGAAAATATAGAAACTGCCACTGCCCTCTCTATTAGCATATGGGAATTGATTGTCCTACAAAGTGTTTCTATTTATTTTGTTATTGCTTCCTTGTAGGTGCCTACACTGCTTGATAAACAGGGGGCACAACTCTTTGCCGTGGCTTTACTTGTTGTTACGAGGACATGGATCTCAGATCGCATTGCTTCTTTGAATGGTATTTCTGATTTCTGCCATGTAGTTGCATATGCATATCTTTCCACATCATTCCCCGTTATGTACATGTGCTTGCATTCACAGGGACAAGTGTAAAGTATGTTTTAGAGCAGGATAAGGCTGCCTTTATTCGATTAACTGGTATCAGTGTTCTTCAAAGTGCCGCTTCATCCATTGTAGCACCATCTTTGAGGTAACTCCTATGTTATAAGACAAAATAATCTGCTTTAGGAAAAAAGTAGATTCAAGTTCTTTGAATTTTTAATGTAACTGTCTACATCTTCAGAAGTCATGTCTTTAGAAATTATCTCACTAAAGGAATTTATAATAAGAAATTCCATTTTAGTTGTCATTAGATATATTGGGGATGAACTGATGAAGCCATATGTTTGTCATAGTCATGCTTAGACATCTAGGACTTCATTGTAAATTGCTTATTTTTCTTGTTTTGAATATATTTAGCCAAAGGATTTGTTATTTTACAGGTACTTAACAGCCAGATTGGCCCTTGGGTGGCGAATTCGTTTAACTCAACATTTGCTGAAAAACTACTTGAGGAAGAATGCATTTTACAAGGTATTGATAAAAAAATTTGCATTTTACAAGGTATATCCAGATGATGGAAGAGTCATAATATCTAGCCATTCTCTGATCAGGTTGAAACTTCTTGAAGAATAAACAGTGTGTTGTATTTAGTTACACTTTGCTGCATAAGAATTGGTTATATCTGCACTGTTTTTATTAGTATATTTAATTTAAAAGTTGTGTACTTTTTTCATCCAACCCTTTTTTGGGTTTACAGAAAATGGTAGTTTATTAATAATATCTCTCATTGGTATATTTAATCTGAATGCGTTTTCTCTCCTACCATTTTTTGGATTCAGAGAAAGGGATATTTATGCACCATTTTTTCATGCTTTGTCTATGAACAGTACCGATTCTTTCATTTATAGTCTATGGTTCATAAGCTGTTACTTTTGGTGACATTTGCTTGTCAAATGGATCTTTCTGTAGGACTGATAAAAATGGATCTTTTTATAGGTATTCCACATGTCAGGTCATGATATAGATGCAGATCAAAGAATATCGCATGATGTTGAAAAGCTGACAACTGACCTTTCAGGACTTGTGACAGGAATGGTAAAGCCAACCGTGGATATTCTCTGGTGAGTACTTGTCACATTAAACTTTCAGATGATGCTCTCCTTCATTTTTGGCTGTCATGAATAATGATAATGATTTATGTAATGTTGAAAGGATAAAACCTGTATACAGAAAATTGCTGTTGAATAGCATGAGTTATGAAACTTCTCTAGTTACTAGTCACATGGGACATGCAATCTGGGAGAGAACTGGGACAAAAAAAAAGTATGAAAATTGAAAAACGAGAGAGGGATAGGGCTTCCAATGGAGTTTGAAAGTCTGAGATTTGATCAAAGATCCAATCTAATTATTTTGGATCTTTATGATCCATTAAATAAATTGAACTTGTATTAAGTTTGGATATGTTTAATAATTGGTTTGATCCTATTCGATCTGCTTAGATCCTTACTATATAATACTGATACTTCAAATATTTGTAGTTACTAACCACATGAGACATGCAATCTGAGAGAGAACTGGGATCAACAAAAAAAATACGAAAAGTGAAAAATGAGTGATAGGGATAGGGCTTGCGGTGGAATTAAAAAGTCTTAAGATTTGATCCCAATACCCAAGGTAATTATTTTAGATCTTTATGATCCATTATATAAACTGAACTTGATTTTTGAAGTTTGGATCTGTTTAATAATTGGATTGAATATGGATCTAATCCTATTCAATCTGATTAGATGCTTACTACATCATGCTGATACTTTACATCCTAGCCTAAAAAGTCATATCAATTTTAGGTATTATACATGTGTGCCTAGCCAATTAATTTATTTTTCTATTTTATTTTTCAGTTTTTCTTTATTATAAAGATGGTAGATTTAACTCGAATTAGATCCAAAAGTCAGATAGGATTCAAATTTGACCCGAAACCCTCTAGATCTGATCAGATTTTGTATCCAGTTCAGTAGTGGGTGGGGACATAACTGGTTATCCCTAGATGAGGGCAGAAGAGGGATGAAAGGTGGAAAGAGAGGTGTGGACATAATTGGAAAAAAAGAATATGGTTTATAAGTGGAAGATAAAATGTTTCAGACTCTAATAAAGAGAGAGTGTGAAATAAGTAATATGATGTATACTATAAGTAAGAAAAATATCAGAGAAACTTGAACTTTCAAAACATCCATCTTATTTCAATAAGTTTCACAACATTCCCGTTGTTAATAGAGAAAAGTATCTTTGATTGAGAAAAGCATCAATCTTTTGTGAAATTACATGAGATATCGGGCTATCCAGGTTGGCCCCATCCTTTCTAGGCGGCTTCAATTGATTTGGGATGTTTCAAAACCATTTTCTATCTGCTTCAATGATATGGTCTTGGAAGTGTGGCTTCTCTGTTTGAAGCCTACTGACCAATGTTTTGTAAATCAGAACTGATGTGATGGTTGAACTATAAAACCAGGAGGCACCATGGTCAACAAGTATATGGCTTTTAGATGGGTGTAATGGTTCCAACTGGTTGAACCATGAAAACCTTGGAATGAAAGCGTGCAAAGCTTTCCGTTTAACTTTTCATTTTGTTTCCAAAAGATTGGTGATGAATCTAATACCAAAAGATCTATAGGTAGGGGAAACCCCACTAAAAAACAAATTCCCTGATCTCTTTGCGCTATCTAACCTTAAGGGGTAAGCTATATCCATGTTGGGATCACCGTGTCCAATTGGTTTGAACTAGAATTTGGGCTTTAGAAGGGGACTAAGGGAGAATGAGTGTGAATCCTTAACCCGTTTGCTGGACCTCTTACGGCAGATCCACTTGGACCCTTCGTTGGAAGACTCTAGAATTTGGGTAAGCTCTCCAGAAGACCTCTTTTCTTTCTCTTCTTTCTTCAGAGTACTTGCTTCCCCTAACCCTCTAGGTGGGATTTTCCCTGTGAAAGAAATTTGGTGCAAGCCTATTCCCCCGAAGATCCAAGCTTTCTATTGGGAAGTATTCCTTGCTAAGGTAAACACTTATGATATGCTGTAGAAAAGAAGGCCATATATTTGCCTTTCTTCTCATGTGTGTTCACTGTGTAAGGAAAGTGGTGAGACCCTTTCTGATTTAATGATATCCTATTCTTTTGTGCATCGATTTTGGGAATTCTTGTACTCTCTTTGGCTGCAGGTGGGTTCCCCTCAAGATGTGGCAGGACTCTTCAATCATGATTTCTTGAGACAGAGAAAGAAAAAAGGGATGGTAATGTGGAAAGCAACAAAGGCAGTAATTTGTTGGGTAACATGGGAAGAGAGGAACAGCAGAATTTTTTTGGAAAAAAGTAGAACAATAGAGGAAGTGATTGATAGTATCAAGGTGAAAGTAGCCCATTGGGTAAAACCCTTGGACTGCTTTCAAGTCTTTTCAGTCGCAGATATTCTAAGAACATGGTCTGAAGTAGCATAGTCTTCGAGAGTAAGAGTTAAAGTAAGGCTGGAGTGGAAACCACCTGAAGGCAATAAAGTAAAGCTGAATTTTGATGGGTGCTCATATGGAAATCCAGGCATCACAGGAATAGGAGTATTAAGAAACTCTGACAGGAGGATATTGGGTATGTTCTCAGGACCGGTCGGCAACGGAAACTTGCTGAAGGCTGAACTATTGGCATTACAACAAGCGTTACAGCTAGCCAAACAACTAGGATGCAGACATGTTGAAGTGGAAGGGGACTCAAAAATAGTAATTTCATGGGCAACAAATAGCAGCCACAGCCCATGGACATTTAAACATGTGATTAGGGAAGTGGAGAAAATTGCAAAGGAGGTTGAGTCGAAATTTAAATGGGTCAGAAGAAGTGCAAATGGGCTAGCTGACGGATTAGCAAAACAAGGGGCATTGAGACGGGAATTATTTTGGGCTACACTGTAATGAGGGGTGAATAGAGTGATGAAAGTTGTTCATCAGTCCCATCATCAAGTTGTATAAACTGCTTACAATCTGAATTTTAATAAAATATATATTTACTGATAAAAAAGACAAACCAAAAGAGTTTAAGATTCTGCTCTCTGCATTAGTCATAATGATCAACATTGTTAGTTACTTAAAGTTGTATATGGACATTATGTTGTCTTTTTCACCACAATGCTTTTACTACAACAGTTCATATGTACATTAGTAAGGTCAAAAGCTGTGAAATGTGGCAAAATGTCTTGGCATTTTTGGTTATATGTCAAACGAAAGGAAATTGTCAACCTGCTTTTTTTTTATACCTGACTTATGAGTAGCATTGTTTTTTAGCCATATCCCCCTTCCTTTTCCCCCTCATTATGAATTATGAGTAGCATTGTTTCTCTAATCTCAGATTGCTTATCATATAGTTACCTTCCTTCCTCATGTCATAAATCCTGCTACGTCCTTTACCAAACTTCTGCTTCTTGTGGCTACTCTGGTGGTCAACTGAATTCTGAACTAACTGTTAGTTTAAAGAGAAATCTTTGTTCTTTTTTCCTCTTCCCTTCTGTCCCTTGTCCTGCCCATCTGAGTTCCTTATTCTCTGATCTGGCATTCTAGTGGCTTCCAGTCTCCAACTTTTACTAATCATTATAAGCATCACTGAAACTTTGCAGGTTTACTTGGAGAATGAAACTATTAACCGGACGGAGGGGAGTTGCCATATTGTATGCTTATATGTTACTGGGTCTGGGTTTTCTGCGGAGTATTACACCTGATTTTGGGGATCTAACAAGCCGAGAACAAGAACTTGAAGGAACTTTCAGGTTCATGCATACAAGATTACGAACTCATGCTGAATCGGTTGCTTTCTTTGGAGGTGGTTCCCGAGAAAAAGCTGTAAGTGATTTGTCTTTCACATTCCACCATCCATTTCATAGTTACAGTAATATACTAAGTATTATTACTTAGTTTATATTAGCTTATTTCTTATATTACCAAGTCAGTATGATTCTAATTGAGACTTGACTTGAGCTTCTAGTATCTTTTCATCTTATTCTTATCTATCCTTAATAACTTATACATAAACTGATTTTTCAGGGACACTCTTTTGAAGTTCATTTTCTTAGTGCCATCTAATCTTCTTTGACTTCTGTCCTTTAAGACTTGCAAATTACATCTATAATTTAGTTATGCTCACACATAAATTGAATAGTGGTTTGTTCATTCGTGGCATGTCTCTTCTGGGTTGTTAATTTTATTTTTGGCCCCAAAATTTACTCTCAGTGGAGGGGTGGCACTGTGAATTTTATTAATATTAAAAAAGGAAGAGGTGGGGGAGGGGTGACGTAAATACCTTACCCCTCAAGAGAAGCTATACAAGGAGATCATCTCAAAAAACGAAGATATAGAAGACGATAGGTATCTTCCTAACAAGGGAGAGGCTAAAGATGGCTATGGTTCTTGTGGAAGGAGTCAAACGATAGCAATTGAGGAAGTGGAGCTATGTGGCAGCTTGGGGATGGATAAACAAAAGAAACTGGGAAATTTCACCAAAATGGAAAGACAATCTTTAAGCAGTCCAAAAAACTTGGGTCAGGAGAATAGTAAAAAACTTGAGATACTAGGTAAGGGTATGACAGCCAACAGGATGTTTGTTCAGGTAGTAGCCTCCGACGCCATGTAAAATATTTTGAATGGTTTAAATGAATTAAATACTTCAGGGAAGGGGAAGGGTCCGTTGTTAGTACAGGCTGAACCACAGGATGGGGGAGGTAAACCATCGGGTCTGGCCGGTGCTTCTCTAGAAGCTGAAAATCATGTGGTGGTCGACCCCATGGACAATGGGCTTTTAATATCAAGATCAGCTCCTGGGCCTAGCAAGCCCAAAACCAAGTTAAGTGGGCCAAAACTAAATGACCCAGGTTTTAAGATGGCATGTGCAGACTTAAAGGAGGATGTGACAGCTCTGCAAAGGCTTCCAGCTCCTTACAGTGGATCCCATCCAAGAAACTGACTCAATTCTCACAGGATCACCATAATCCAAGATGTGTGAAGCGCAGTGAGATAGATAACTCAGATATGGAAATGTCAACAGATAATGAAGAGTTTTCTGATTCGGATTCGAACTCTGGAGAAACACTCAGTCTGGGAAGCATTGACCTTCAAAAACCTAAGGATATCATGGAGGGAAGCTTAAACACTGAGTTATTATTTCCAGAGGAGGAAATGGACCCACAAGATTTCAGCAATGACAAACAGACGAGGGATCCGAGTTTCAACGGCATTGAACAGATATCTTCTATTCCAGAAATTATCACACAAAAAACAGATGGTTTTAGAAGCACTTACAGAGGTTTGGCAGATTACATCTCATCCAATAAACGAGCCTACTCCTTTAGCACAACCTATTCAGGATATCAGGCCAGAGAGATGGGAATCAGCTTTGATGCCTCACCTAAGGATTACATAGAGGGAAAGAATAGAGAGGTACCTTCGACTGTTAGGGGTGAAAAAGTTATGGTTGAACCTAGTCCACTTCCACAGGTGAGTGAGAAAAAAGGAATGGGCCTGGTCTTGATTTCAGCAGTTGATACCCAACATCCGGTCTTGTTGCAATCACTGCCATCAATCATTATAGTTGAAATTGTGTTGGCTCTTCTTTGGGTTTTGGTTGATATATGGAAGAATGATGTGTTGATGTGTTCTTATTCCTAGCTTGTAGCCATTGGGCACAGGATTTCTGCTTCCAAGATACCCTCTATATATGCCAACCTGGAGAATTCTTCTTTGGCTTTGGATCTTCTACAACCGTCTTCCTCTAACAGCGTACCTTCTTCCTCTTTTGCATCCAATCCCTGAACAGTTTCCAGTGCCTTATCCTTCTAGGTTGAAATGCATCCAGGAACCTCTGTATTCCACAATTTCATTCTAACTTTCAGAAGCTTGATCTTCTCTACAAATCATTTACCTGGATTCTCTAGCACTAGTGCTTTCCCCCACCATCTCTGCAAATTGTTAATGTAACCTAGTTCTTCGTAGAGCATAAGTTCCAAGCAGAAAGGCCCACCTTGTTCTTATTTGAAGCCTATTGCAAGAAAATCAGGCAAGGTTAAGGTAGCTTGAAGGGACTTCCTAATTTACTTCATATAGATGACATGACCAATTCTTCTAATCAATAAAATACTTCATTATGCATTGACTATCCTTAGAATCAGGTCTGTTAGATGCAATGTATCCCCCCTCTTTGGTTATTTGAATGGGCTTAGACGGGATTGTCTGTAAGCTTTTTTTAACCAATAAAAGTAATCCAATTATTTTAAACTTTTTTAGGTGATTGTGCATTTAGCATGATGTATACAGACTCTTTAATTAAGTTTAAGTGCATACATGATGTATGATAGTCTTGTGGTTGATCAAATCCCAACTATTGTAGGGTTCTGATAGGTGATGCCAAATAATATCAAAAGTTAGGAAAAATGTATTCAAATTAGGGATTAAAAGACTCCTAAACTAGGGTTTTAATTAAATGTAAGTGCTTACATGATGCATAAGTGTGCCAAATAATATCAAAAGTTGTGAAAAATGTACGCAAATTAGGGTTTAAAAGGCTCCAAAACTAGGGTTTTGTTTAAAATATATTAGGATATGTTTATTGATGTATTTAAGTGGGTTAATATGGCTCGATATGAAATTTAACAGGAAATAAATTATGGCTGGAATGTGAAATTTGTAGAATGGGAAAAAGTGCTAAGAAAGGAATATTGGGTTTGTATCCAGTTTACCCCTCCAAAACCCCCCGGTTTCTGCGACCATCATTGGATAATGACCCTACAATGCCACCTTCTTTAGACATTTCTTTTTCTAGATCTTAAGTATTTATCAGAGAGTAGATTTTCCCTAGAAGACATCTCTTGGGTTTTAACTAATGAAAATTCTCAGATAATGTTCAAGGTGGTTTTTGTACCATTTGTGATGTATTATTAAATTCAGCGATGCAGAAGCTTTTACATGGCAGTTGTAGCAAGAGAATTAGAAAGAAAATGGAAAGGCGAAGAGATGAAACTAAACACTAGAATTAATCTACAGTTAATGGGAATCACTAACCAACTATGGATGCATAAACTATTATAAGATTCCATTCATTTGGTTAGCAAGATCTGAGAATAACAACTATAGTTGAATAAGTCTACGGAAGGACACTGTTTAACATAACTATGGAGTTGTCCCTGCACAAAAGAGAAAAACATGTGTAACCCACCGTCCCCAAAACTATAAAATCTGGTAGGTATTTGAACACGATGATCAAACTACCCTTGCTGCCAAAATTCCGAAACTTCCTTTATTGGCTTTTTTATCTTCTCCACCATTACATTTCCACATTTATTTTCCTAAATCTTGTCTCTGTGACTTTTTCCTTTCTTAAATTGTATTTGACTATCTCTAAGTTTTCATCAGTCATTAATCTGTGAATGTCTGTGCTAAACAGATGGTTGATTCAAGATTCCAGGAACTGCTTGATCACTGTAGGATGCTTCTGAAGAAAAAATGGCTGTTTGGTATATTGGATGATTTTATCACAAAGCAACTTCCACACAATGTTACTTGGGGGTTGAGTTTGTTGTATGCTATGGAGCATAAGGGAGATCGAGCATTGACTTCTACCCAAGGTGAGATTGTTGAGCTCTTGTTATAGTCATATTGTCTCCTTCTTACCTTTCTAAGCGTTTCAGGTGAACTGGCACATGCACTGCGATTCCTAGCATCTGTGGTATCACAAAGCTTCCTAGCATTTGGTGACATTCTTGAGTTGAACAGGAAATATCTTTTACTATCTGGTGGTATCAATCGGATTTTTGAGCTGGAAGAGCTTCTTGATTCTGCTAAAAATGGTAACTTCGTTTGTATAATTTTTTTTTGTTTGACAAGTTTTAGTTTTGGCACTGTATCACATAACTTGGATGTTTAGGTTTTAAATCTAACTAATAATGTGATATGTTTTTCTTTGTTCATTTATGAAGTTGTATTACCCTATTTCTTTTTAATTTTAGGAGCTTTACCACATTGTTAGTTGAAATGCTTCATAACAAGAGACTTCGTGAACAAATGATTCAGGTTGCAATTGTCATGGGGATGACCCATAACATTAATACTGTGATATGTGCATGTTGCACATGGTTAGTAAACTGAAACATTAAGATGTGAGGCCATCATTGTCATTGGGATGACCCATAACAAATGCCATTCTGACAATACAACAGATCAGTGAAATATTGACAGTTGAATTGAGCCCTAGGATTTCTCTTGAAAGGATTATAGGGACCTATGAACCGTGTGGATTCATGACAACTAAGACACCAGGGTCTCCTTAGTGGTTGGATTTGATTATTGCTAGTTGTGCAAATTTTCCAAGTCAGTGGTCTGTTATAGTGTATGAGTTGTACTACTTCATATAGATCTTTATCTTATTTATTTTTATATCCACAATTTTCTATATATGGTTTTATAATTTCATTCTTTCTGTAAAATCTCTCCTTATAAAAGTAAAAGAGAAAGAAAATGAGAATAGTTTTATTTTGTGTAAAGGCAGAGGAATTATTGCTCAAACAAATTTGATAGGTGAATGGCCTAATGCTTTTTTCTGGGAAATATTAAAACGGCTGAAGTTATCAACTTATTGACGGAAGCAATATTTCTTGACTTCTTCATTTTATAATGGCAACAGGGTAGTTTAGGCATTTTACTTTATAAAATAAGGACACTCCAGTCCATAAATCTCCATAGACAGGGTTATTATTGTAAATACCTTTTATTAGGTTAATTTAAAAGGCTGGCCAACTGCTTTAGAACAGATTAGACATTCTAATTCTTTCTAATCAGTTCGCTGGGTTTTCTTCTCTTCCAACCTCTTGTTTCTTAGTTTCTTTCTCCCTTTCTCTCTTGATCTTTCCTTACTTTCTCTTCTTTTGTCCTTTCTTCCTCTACTATTCTGATTACAGGATACCATATTCACATGGTATCGGAGCAGGAAAAGTGAGGGATTTCTATTTCCCCCATAGTTGTCAAGGCGGCGCTTAGGCGACAAGGCACCGTTTGAGGCTCGCCTCGCCTAATCGCCAAGCAGTTTTGTACTATGTATTCTAAAATGCTTTTTTATTCTTTATTTTTTGACATTATAATTATAACATATGCACTATTAAACTAAAATATTCATTTTGTGTATTTCTATACTAATTTTTTTATTATTTTCTTATTTGTTAGGATTTAATCAATACAAATATTGCTAAATGCTGTATTGAACCCTCAAAGACTTTAAAACCTGAACCAATAAGTAAGGAAGAACATAAAATTTTGTCTAATCAAGACATTTTCTATACTTTAACATGAACTCTATACTTTTCATATGAAAATTATGAATAATTATTAAGGAAATATGGCTATGGTACCTAGGGAACTACCCTAGGATCTATGTTTTCTATATAAAAAAATCCATCGCCTAGGCGACAAGGCGCCCTCTAATGCCTAGCCTCGCCTTGGTGCCTCAAAAACTATGATTTCTCCTAATCAACTTGACTAGGTTTTCTTCTCCAAGTGCGCTGTAACTTACATTGGGGAAATGGAGGTAGACGTGGAAGTAGTGGACATGACCCATTTGGACCACAAGTTGGTAGAATTGATAATGGAGGTGGGGGTGGCCATGTACGTGGCAAAAGTACATCAACCGAGTTTTGCACTCATTGTGGATTAGAGCGCCACATTGTTGGGTATTGTATAAATCTATATGGAGTTTGGTTCTGCACATATTTTATGAGGCCATATAGTTGACTATTGCCATTTCCAAGGAGGAATATAATGGACAGTTAGTCGCTACATCTTCCTCCATTACTATTCTTGCCTAGACATCAAGTACTGGCTCTACTTGCCTTCTCTCTATCATGTCTCCTTTGGTCATTGACTCAGAAGGTATAAACCACATAATAGGTAGTTCATCTACTTATACCCATTTTAATCCTTTATCTTCTTCTACCTGACACGTTACCCTTAGCCAAGGTTCAAAGTAGTAGTCGTACAAGACTACAATCTGTTTTAAGTTTTAATGGTAAAACAAATAAAGATTGAAGAGAAGAAGAAGAGAGAAGAGAAGAAGAGGAGAGGAGAAGAAGAACTCAAAGAGAGAATTCAGAAAAGAGAGTGACAGTAACTAGCAGTAGCCGCCCCACTCTTATAATTTATATTCATATTCAAATAACTGTAAAGGGCTGAATTACCCTTATTGCTTACATGGCAAAATAATAAAAGGAAAACTAATAACATGTCTGAAATAACTACTAACTAACAAACTGAAACAACTAACATAACTAACTATCTACTACTATCATACGAACACAGTGGGGACCACATCAGTGGGGGTCCCATCAGTGTTCTCTACACTCCCCCTCAAGTTGGGGATAGATATTTGTCATTACCAACTTGCATAGGTTTGCCTCTAACTTCTTCCTTGAAATAGCCTTGGTGAGAAGATCTGCAAGCTGCATGTTGGAGGTGATATATGGAAGACATAGTTCTTGGGGTGCAACCTTTTCTCTGATAAAATGTCGGTCCACTTCAATATGCTTAGTTTTGTCGTATTGTATTGGATCATGGGCTATATTAATAGCCCACATTTCTGACCCTCCCCATTGGGTTAAAATCATCTGATGAAAGATCCGGGTCAATGTTGGAATCTCATTTCGAAAACGCATAAGGTAAACCCAAGAAAAACAGGTATAATCATCAACAAACAACAAGAAATATTTGTACCCCCCATAGCAGTGATATGATAAGGTCCCCAAACATCTGTATGCACAATTTCAAAAGGAATATTACTTCTTTTATTACTCAATGAATAGGTTGGACATTTGGACAAACTCAAACAAACTAGGAAACAAACTCTTCAAAGCCTGAAAAGATAGACAACCCAATCGATTATGCCAAAGCATAACCTGACCAGCAGACTGAGAAACAAAAGACCTCCTAGCTTCACTATCTTCCCAATGAGAGCTCCCTCCAAGCAAATAGATTCCATTCATCTCACAGCCGGTCCCAATCACCTTCCTTGTCTCTAAATCCTGAAAAACACACCAATTAGGGAAAAAAGTCACTGAACAATTTTGGTTTTTAGTAATGCTACTAACTAAAAGCAAATTAGTACTAAGTTTAGGAACATGCAAAACTGAAGACAAGGAAATGGCATTAGACAGCTTTATGTTTCCCTTGCCAGAAATGGGAACAAGGGAACCGTCAGCAATGGACACTGTCTCTGCCAGAAGATAAGTGGTACGTAGTAAATAGTGAGGGCAAGCCAGTCATATGGTCAGATGCACCTGAGTCTATTATCCAACAATGTACAATGTTACCTGGAGCTGAAGCATGATAAGCTGAGGCCCGAGTACTTGAATGAGCAAAGGCTGAGGTGATGGAGCTGAATTACCAACTTCATTTTCCAACTGAGTTAGAGCAGCCAGGACAGCAGCTAGGGTGTCTAGTGGTGTGCTTCCTATGAGGTTGCACAATCAGTACTAACACCCATATTAGCATTACCCTTTTTGTTCTTGAGTTTTGCTAGAACTAGATGAGGATGCAACCTCCAACAGGTGTCTTTAGTATGTTTAGGTTTCTTGCAATGTTCACATTACTAGGTCCCTCTTGTCTTCCTTCTTCATATCCCTCTCTTATCACCCCCAGGCTTAGGTTTAACTGCTGCCAAGGCTGATTCGAAGGGATGATGCTGAAACATAATCTCCTAGTCTCTTCACTGTGCGCTAAGGAATAGGCTTGTGATAGGGTCACACTGTCTCTTGTCAGTAGTTGTTGTCTCACAATATCATATTCAAAATTCAGACCAGTGAGGAACTCAAAAACCCTATTAGTTTCAACCTGTTTTCTATAAGTCTGTACATCGTATTGGCTTTCCCACTCAATTGTTTCTAGATGGTCAATTTCATGCCACAAGGATTTCAAGGTTGAGAAGTAAACCGAGACCTGTTTCTCTCCTTGCTTAAGATTACCAACCTTACATTTCAGCTCATAAGCCCTAGCAACATTAAGGGGTTGGGAGTAGGTCTCTTTCATGACATCCCATATTTCCTTAGATATTTTTGCCCTTAAATAGTTGCACAGCCATGTCATCACCAAATAGTTCTCCTGAATCCATTTGGCATAAGTTGGGTCCTCCTTAGTTGGTTCTTTCACATCCCCCAACCAACAGTTCAGTTTTCCTCTACCCCCAATGGCCATCATGGCTGATTGGGCCCATTCTAAGTAGTTCGATCCACCAAACTTAATAGTTGTAATCTGAAAGGTGTTCTCAGACATGTTACCTGAACCACCAGCTCCCAAAACACCTTTCCCTTGGTTTTTAAACTCCATTCCTGGTTAGGAGTTAATTAAAAAAACACTTTTTTAATCACTGTAATAGGAGAAACTGTACCCAAAACTGATAACAGCCGACCTAGGAGGATGGTTTAGATTCGACAGTTTCCCAGAAACAATGAACAGCTCTACTGGATTTTCCAGAGAGCAAAAAACAAACTCAGATTGAAAGAAGCAAGTCCAACTACTGCCCCGGAATCAATGGCAGACCTGGATTTTAGGTTTTCCTCTTAAAAACCCTAAAAATCAGGTGAAAAAGAAGAGATTTTCCAGTCGCACCTCTCAGAATAAACAAAGATGATTTTTTTAATATCGATCTCAAGAAAAAAAAATCATGAAAAGATGAATTCCAACTTATCCCTTACTGCTGCCGACCTCAAGAAGAGAAGAAAAAAACTTGACTAGAAATTTTTGATTGCCACCTTCAATCTTGATAAAAAAAAATGCTGCCGGCCTCAAGAAGAGATGCAAACTTATCTAGAAAACTCTGATCGCCACCTTCAATCTTGGTAAAAAAACTAATCTTGATCCCTTTATTCTTCTCTGATTCTTTCTAATTACCAAGAAAACTCTCCAATCTTTGGACAGCTGCTAAAGACTTCTGGTATCCTCCAAGAATCAGCCGAAAGGAATGATCTTTCTAAACTTCCAGCCCTAGGTAATTCTCATGTGGTTGGCTGGATTAGACTCACATGTGAAACCCTAGATCGTGCTCTGATACCAAGTAGTTGTACAAGACTACAATCTGTTTTAAGTTTTAATGAGAAAACAAATAAAGATTGAAGAGAAGAAGAGGAGAGGAGAAGAACTCGAATAGAGAATTTAGAAAAGAGAGTGAGAGTAACTAGCAATAGCTGCCCCACTCTTGTAATTTATATTCATATTCAAATAATTGTAAAAGGGCTGAATTACCCTTATTGCTTACATGGCAAAATAATAAAAGGAAAACTAATAACATAAGTCTGAAATAACTACTAACTAACAAACTGAAATAACTGACATAACTAACTATTTACCACTGTCAGAGGGGTCAGTTTAAGGCCCAG
The DNA here is from genome assembly GCF_055504915.1 of Nelumbo nucifera. Lineage (NCBI taxonomy): Eukaryota > Viridiplantae > Streptophyta > Magnoliopsida > Proteales > Nelumbonaceae > Nelumbo > Nelumbo nucifera. The sequence continues at coordinate 47,285,495 of NC_142652.1, forward strand.
CTACCCTCTGAACCAGTGTCTGACCCGATACAACCTGGAGGGGTGTATCGGGAAGCCATCTGCACGATATGTATCGGCCGATACGGGCTGATACGTATCGATACTTTGAACCTTCCCCTTAGCAATGGGGCTATGTCCCAAGTTTTTGGAGTTGAAAGTGTCAGTCCAACTGCAAAACTTCCTTTATCATCTGTGCTTTATGTTCCCAAGTTCCCTTTTAATCTTATGTTTGTGATTCTGGTGGTCTCTATTATATACAAGGTGGCTTAGCAAATATGTCTTAACTTGGCAAACATCATCAAGCTACCTTTCTACATTAGTAACTTGGGATGTTAGTCATGTGTCTCAACCATTTCAGTTAGTGCATTCAGATATTTAGGTTAATTGTCCTATTGTGTCATATTTCCGGTTCAAGTATTTTGCTACTTTTGCTGATGATTTTTCTAGAGTTACTTGGTTATGTTTGTTAAAAAAAAAGACCAGATTTATTTTCTATATTCTAATAATTTTTTATAGAAGTAAAAGACCAGTTTGGCTTCAATATGTGCTATTCAATACCCATGGGGGGGTCCTATGGGTATTCTCCCAACACATAGGACCCCCATTTTTCTTATACTGCTCTAATTCTATATTTTACATCCTCCTGAATCTCTTGTTATTGATTGTCAAACCAAGGTAACAAAAGAGGTCACATTGAGATATCTTTTAGTCTCAATTTCTAAATGCACCTTGATTTCTTCCCCTGAGGTTATTAAATTTGCATTGTATATATTCTGTTTTAGTCCTATTTATTTTAAAGCCTCTTGTTTCCAAGGGATTTGTCAACATATCTAATTTGGATTGAATCCCTCTTTAGTCTCATCAATTAATGCTATGGCAGGTTTTGCAAACAAAGTGAGTACTACCAATAGATATGTAGACTTAATTGAGGACATTCTATAAATCAATAATACTATATGAAGATTTTATTTGTCAACCTAAATTTTCTATCTATCGTCTCGATAAAACGATACACCATTTATGGTTGATCTTACTATTATAAAACCAAGTTAGTTTTTTGAAGATCTTGTTCATATCGATACAAAGATTGGTCAGTTTTCTGGCTTAGACCTTGGCAAGGGGTGGATATGGATGTCTTAGTTGTCCTGGGGTCTTTCTCCTTTGATATTCTATGTTTGTTTACTATTTGTTCTTAGTTTTTTATCTATATGTTTGTGTACTTTAGCCTTTCCTCTGTCATTTATGTTGAGCTTTGGTTGGCCTTCTGGTAGTAAGGTCTGTTGTGTTCATATTTTTCTCGTCTTTGGGAAGACCTGGCAAATTTACTTTATTTATGTTGAAGGAGTAGTATTTTGAGTGTATTTGGATGGCAGGGTATTTAGGTCTTTTCCTCTTAATATAAGGATACTCCTGTCAAAAGTTTTTATAAACAAGGACAGTCTTGTAATTCTCTTTATTATTAAAGCTAATATATTAGTGGGCCGACTGCTAAGAGGATATTAAGACATTATAATCTCTCTCTAATCAGTTCGGCAGTTCTCTCTAATCTCTCCCTTTCTTTCTTTCTCTGTTCTTTACTGTTTGGTGTCTCTGTAATACCATATTTTACAATTTCCATTGTCTTGCTAATGAATTTCTTTGGTTGTCAATAAAGAGACAGGTTATGTGGTTTTACATAACTTGTTCACTTAAATAGGTAAAAACATTCTACATTGATCATAATTTCCAAATATAATCTCCTTCATTATAAAACTAGATAAATAATGTCAATTGTCTTCAATTTGATCTCTGATAACGGTACTTCACAATCCCAAGTCCTTAACCATGGCTCTGTTCACAGAAACCCACAAACATGCAGTTATGGTAGGGATATATTGTTTTGATCTGGAAAAAATACTTGCTAATTAATACACAAGGAACTGTTGATAACTTATACAGAATGCAATGACAACAGATGTACACAATTTCCTCATTCTTGCAGCACCTACAAGAAAAGCTTTGGTTAAATATTAGATATTTTTTTCAAAAAGTTGGGGACTTTAGTGTGTAAATATTATTTTATTGTCTTAATGATACACCCATTTTAATGTATGCCTTGTTCATTTTCTTAAATGAAATTCTGGCACTAGCAGATTTTGTCACTAGTGTTGCCCTTGTTTGATTTTAGCATATTGCATCAAAATATATAATTTCTTGGTTAACTAAATGAACATATAGTGTTTAAGAAGTATGCACTCACATTAATTTGTGATACAGGGGTTTCCCTACCAGAATCTCAGTCAATGTTCAAGAAAGATGATGTTACCACTGAAGATATTATTTCCTTCTCTGAGGTTGATATTATCACCCCAGCCCAGAAACTGTTGGCAAGGCAGTTGACATTTGACATTACACCTGGAAAGAGCTTGCTTGTTACTGGTTAGTTATGTATACTCTCTTTTCACATAGTTTGTGCTTTCCATTTAGCTTTGATCTTAGGTCTGTTTGAAATTTTGAAGGTCCAAATGGGAGTGGAAAGAGTTCCATTTTCAGAGTTCTTCGAGGTGTATGGCCTATTGCAACCGGAAGGCTGGTTAAACCTTGCCAAAATATCAAGGATGTGGGAGGTTCAAGATGTGTATTTTATGTTCCTCAGCGGCCTTATACATGCTTGGGAACCCTACGGGATCAAATCATTTATCCTCTCTCACAAGAGGAAGCTGAATTGAGTGTAGTGAAAATGCTTGGAACAGGTGTGTTAATTATGGAATTTTTCTTTTATGCTCACACCCTATATTTTAGGTTAATTGTAGATAGACTTCTCATGTACAACTTCCTGCTCCAGTTTTCTCTAATTCTCCTTTTCCAGATCCATCAAACATTGGCATTTTAATTAAATGGGTAGATCATCAGTTAAAAATCAGCAGAACTGATACCTATGGAACATTCTTTCAAACTCTGTAACTTTTTGGGAGCTTTCAATGAAAGCTTTACATTCAGCACATGAACATCCTACTTGTGCGTTGATATCAGATATTGGTGTCTTACTAGATGGTAGAAAGGTAAATTTAGTTGATTCACGGGACCTTATTTTTTTCTTTATGGTGTGTAGGAGTGTGAACAGTTATTTATTTATTTACTAGCAGGGACCCGTGTGATGCACGGGCTTTGTTAAAACAATTTCAGGCAATAAAGCTAGGGGTGCAAGTTGGGTGTACCCAATTCAAGCCCAACCCGATTCAATCAAAACTTTTGCAGAGGTTGGGTTTGAGTTTTTGAACTTTAAGATGGGCTTGAGCTAAAAAAAAAATTCAGGCCTAAACTAAACTCGGGTTGGGCTTAAGTTCAGGTCTCAGGTACTGATCCAATGCAATTTAAGTTTCCCAATATTTTATGATATATATCTATATATTATCAACCTATTCTATCTGGAAATTGAGCTACAAAGCTCAATATGCCCAAGCCTAGCCTGAGCAGGGATGGCAACAGAGTGGGTTCAGGGAGGGTTTTGTAAATTTTAGACTCTACCCGCCTAGCGTGTCGGGTTGGATTTTGAGAATCCAAACCCTCCCTGTACATGAAAATGCAAAACCCTCCCCGTATTCAAGGGTAGGGGTGGGTTGGGTTTAACACCCGCATCTAATTTCCTATTGAAGAGAGATTGGGCTGAATGTGTCGTAGTATCTTTATGGGCCTGTTACTTCCTTTTATAAGTTTATTTTAAGTTCTTGCATAGCTGGCCGCCCACTTAAGGGCATACTTGTAATTAACTTAGAAAATGAAGATTAACAAAAGGATTAGTGAGGGGAGAGAGGAGATTATCAAACTCTTCTTCTTCTTCCTCTTCTTTTCTCCATCTTCTTTTGTTCTGTTGTCTTCCACTTTCCTTTTACTTTTTTCTCTATTTTTAATCCAGTTTATTCAGTTTTAGAGGACTGATTTACTTCTAGGTATCAGAGTAGGTTTTTCCCTTATCTTTTTTTTTTTTTGTTTTCTCTTTTCCCATACACCCTTCAATTAGGAAAGTGTATGGATAGATAAGTTCCCTATAGTTCAGAGGATCTTTTGCCTAGTTGGTAGAGGGTTTGGAGAGTTGAAGTCCAACCAAAAACTGCCAAGAAGTGATGTTGTATTTTGAATCCTAGCCGATTAGAGAGCTTTAAAGTTACAGGTCAAGGAGAAGCTTTTGGTGTGTCGCTCAGTTGGGAGGTGTATTTTGAATCCTAGAAGTGTGCGGTCAAGACTTGAAGGAGGTTGGGAAGCTCTGGTAAGAGTGTTGCCTATTCTCTCTCCCTTCCCGACAACCAAGTGCAGTGAAACCCTAGTTGTCAAGTATCCGGGTACTATTTTGATCAATGGAGCAATATGGAAGTGAGTCCAAGCAGATGCATGTATTTGGGCTTGGCTTGGTTGATTCCTTTTTGACTGGAGTGACTACAATTAAGTTGGGCACAATCTATATGGATTTATGTCTATAGTAGAGGTAAATTAAGGTATCTCACAGGTAGTAAGGTGAAACCCACAGAGACAAATCCTGCATTTGAGAAATGGATGCAGGTGAACTACACAGTAATCGGATGGTTGGTCAACTCTATGCAGCCCCATATAAGTCAGCACTATCTTTGGGATAGTGTTACGGAAACCTATTCACAGAAGTTAAATGTGGCAAGAGCCTATAAGCTGAAGAATGATGTGAAAAATCTGAGACAAGGGGAGAAGAGTGTAACAATCTACTACTCTAAGCTGAAACCACTATGGCAAGAAATTGATGTTATGGAGACAATTGTATGGGAGAGTACTAAGAATGCATAGACTTTTAGGAAGTTGGTGGAGCGAAATAGGGTATTTGAGTTTCTTACTTGACTCCACCCTGAGTTCAACATTATTAGGTAGAATATTCTGGCCAAGGATGAGGTCACTCTTGCCCAAGCATATGCTATGGTAAGTAGTGAAGAGAGTAGGTGGCAGGTTTAGTTACAGAGTCCACCTACAAAACACTTTGCACATGCTGGAATAAAGCTGAAGGGTCCAACTGAGAAGAAAGAGGTGATATGTGAATATTTCAAGAAACCGAGGCATACTAAGGACACTTGTTGCAAGCTTCATCCAGATATTATCTCGGACAGGTTTAAGAATAATAGCAATAACATCAATTTCAAGAAGAATGGTCAGACAGGTAAGCCTAAGAATGCTAATGTTGCCACAGTGCCTGAAGGAGGGAATAAGGAGAGTGAAGAAAAGTCAGCCATGGAACAATTGGCAGCAACGAAGGCAGAGCTTGAAAAGTATGGAAGGATATTGAATCTCTTTGAAACCACTGTCTCAACATCCCACTCTTGAGGCAACATATCATCATTCGCATTTGCTCACTTAGGTATCCGTGCTTCTGCAAACCATGCTTCTGTTTCAGGTAATCATAAAATCCGTTGGATTGTTGATTTTGGTGCATCAAACCATATGACCAACTTGTCTAACCATTTTTGTTCATCTCATCTCCTCTCTGGTAAAGAGAAAATATCCCTTGCTGATTGGTCTCTTGCTCCCATCGCTAGTAAGGGGGATATCAAGACCTCTAACACCCTTATTTTATCCCTTGTCCTTTATGTCCCCAAACTTAATACCAGTCTTTTATCTGTTAGCAGTTTAACTAAATCCATTAATTGTAGCATAACCTTTTTTCCTACCTATTGTGTTTTTCAAGACCTGAAATCTCATAGGACGATTGGGAGTTTCCATGAGGCAAATGGAATATACATGTTAGACACACCTGATAGGAGTCTTGGACTACCTCATGGAATAACCTTGAATTTGTTTTGTCAGTCTATTGATAGAGTCATCTTATGTCATTTCCGGTTTGGTCATTTGCCTTTTTTCTGCTTTGAGTCATTTGTTTCTCAATATGTTTAAGGGAGTGCCATTATCGAGTCTTCATTGTGAGTCTTGTGAACTTGCAAAGCATTGTAGACATTTTTATTCAGTAAGCAATAAAAGATTTATTTCTCCTTTTCATATTGTGCACTCTGATGTGTGGAGGTCATATCATTTGCCTACTATGGGGGGTTACAAGTACTTCATCCTTTTTATTGATGATTATTCTCATTACACTTGGATTTATCTCATGAGATCTCGGGATGAAGCATCGATTATTGTGCAAAAATTGCATGAACTTATTCTTACCCAGTTTAACTCCCAAATCAAAATATTATGTTATGATAATGCTAAGGAATATTTTGAGAAGAACTTTTCATCATACTTTGAGACTCTTGGGTTTTTTATTCATCAGAGTTCTTGTTCTTACACTCCATAGTAGAATGGGGTGGCAGAAAGGAAGAACCACCGTGTGGTTGAGGGTGCTAGATGCCTAATTTTTGCATCTCATGTTCCTATTAAATTTTTGGGAGATGTTGTCCTTACTACTACCTTTTTGATTAACTATATGCCTTCCCGGGTTCTGAGTTTCAAAACCCCATTTAGTCTTCTCTTTCCGGATGAGGATCTCTTCTCTTCCTCTCTGAGTTTTTGGGTGCACTTGCTATGTACATGTTCATAACCATCAAAGACACAAATTTGAACCTAAGGCACACAAGTGTATTTCTCTAGGATATGCCTCCACACAGAAGGGATATTGCTGTTTTGATCCGGTTTGTCGCACCCGCTTTGTCTCTTAGGAAGTCACATTTGTTGAGTCTACTCCTTTCTTTAGTATTTCTTCTGAGGGGGAGCAATCTGAGGAACCTGTTTCTATGTCTCCAGTTATTCCTCTTCCAGTTCTATTTGAATCCTTTGTTGAGTTGTCTTCTCCTCCCACAGTGTCTACCTCAAGTGTTCCTGCTCCCCCTCCTCCACCTCATCCTCCTATAATTCCCCCACATCCTATTTTCCAAAGGTGGTACCAAAAGCACAAATTCAGGCATGAGAAAGTTGTTTCCACTCCTGCAGCAGAGCCTCTTGGATCTCCTATCATGAGGTAACAGGTCAGCCTTCCTCTAACCCACCTACTTCCTTCACAGACATTGATCTTCTTATTACCCTTCACAAAGGCAAAGCGGAAGTGTACATCATATTGTATCTCTAAACACTTGTCCTATAGCCTTCTATCCCCTACCTATTACTCTTTTCTTGCTTTTGTCTCTTCTCATGTGATTCCCAGGTATGTACTAGAAGCCCTATCTAAACCTAAATGGAGGGATGTTGTGATGATTGAACCGGATGCTTTGCATAAGAACCATACTTGGGATATTGTGGATTTGCCTGAAGGGATGGAACTAGTAGGTTGTAAATGGGTATTCACCATTAAATATCATTCTGATGGCACTATTGAGAGGTTTAAGGTCCAATTGGTTGCTAAAGGCTACACTCAGATGTATGGTATTGATTACCTTAAGACTTTTGCTCCTGTGGCCAAGATGACTTCAGTTCGGGTTTTGTTGTCTCTAGCTGCTACTTTTGATTGGCCTCTCCACCAGTTCGATGTTAAAAATTCCTTCTTGAATGGGAGACCTACATGAAGAGGTCTATATGTCTTTTGCCTCCGGGGGTGTATGGAAAGGAAATGCAAGGGAAGGTGTTCTTGTCTCCTTTGGTTACACACAAACTCAATCTGACCATACTTTGTTTTTGAAAAGAAGTAACTCTTTGGTGACTTTTCTGATTGTTTATGTTGATGACATTGTGGTCACGGGTAATGACAGTTAGGAGGTGAGTAAACTCAAAATATTTTTCAACTCTAAATTTGAGATCAAGGATTTACGAACTTTCGGGTATTTCTTGGGAATTAAAGTTGGTAGATCTAAGGATGGTATCTCCATTTCTCAATGCAAGTATGTTCTTGACCTCCTTGCAGAGACTAGTAAACATGGTGCTAAACCGACTTCCATCCCTATAGATCCCAATCATAAGCTTTCAGCTACTAATGGTGAACTTTTGCCTGATAGGGAAGTGTTTCAGAGACTGCTTGGGAAGTTATATCTCTACATGACTCGGCCGGATATTTCCTATACAGTGTGTTATTTGTGAGTTTATGCATTCTCCCAGAGCTACACATTTAGCTTCTGCAAAAAGAGTTTGTGTTACTTGAAAGCATAGTTTTCATGGCGCTTAGGCAAGGTTAGGTGACCATAGGGCGCCCAGGCGCCTAGGCGTTGGAATTTTAAAATGCTTGTTTTATTGAGTTTTTACTTTATATATGCTTTTCTAAGTCATTTTATTGGTTTTGTGTGCTAATTAGCAATCATGTACACTTAACTATTAACACTATAAATCATTCAAATGAGTACAAATTTCATATAAAAGCTAAAAATATAAAATATTATCAATAAAAAGGTGTCTAAACCAACTAGGCAAGGCAATTACACTAAAAAACTAAACTAATAAAGTAATAAATACTAAAAAAATTTTAAATTCACAAAGAGTCAAAGGCATGCATTTGACTTTGAAGTGAATGTTGAGCATTGCCCTTCTTGAGTGCTCTCTTTTTCTCACCTTTCCTTTAACACACACACACAAAAATCATTAATAAATTAAACAAAAAGCATTGTAAATTTACAATAAATGAAAAAATAATAAAAGGAATCAAATCAAACACATATGACATACCTTGATTGAAATTTATCTATTCTAGGCATTTAAAGGAAGTAGATAGGAACTAGGAACCAAATCAAGCAATGAATAATAAAACCATAACAAAAAATAAATACGACACTTATTCAATTCTCCAAAATCTCCACAAAAGGATTAAGGATAACAATTAACAAAACATGAAGTTTATAGATGATCAATAAAGAAAAATATCTAGCTAATTTCAATATCTAGGTAATGAAAGCCTGCAACCCCTCCACTAAATCCACCAACAACATCAACAGCACAATCAACATCATCCGCATCCTCATCGTCTTCATCTTTCCCATCAAGCACTCCGACTTCATCTTCATCTTCATCTTCATTATCCTCAATGTTTCTATCCTACATTGAGTTTTCATCTTCTTCTTCTTGCACAACACTCTTTCCTTTGTCTTGTCCCCTACCATCGCCTCTTCCATAACCACCTCTACCTCTGCTTCTACTTGCACGTGTATACATCGTATATGCACTTCTCCTCGGCCTATTTGCACCCTCAACAGCTTCAGTTGCTCCTAATGCTTCATCCACTTCATTCCATGTGAGGTCACCACCTTCATGAACGAGCTCATTTGATGGGTCACTTCCAGTCAACCATTCATTACTCTCATCAACATCATCGAAGCAAATGGGATCAAATTGTTGTGGATTTGCACGTCTTGTCAAGAACCTCTCACGAAGACATTGATTATATTGAACAAAGACAAGATCGTTAAGCCTCTTTCAATCAAGTCTATTCCTCTTCTTGGTATGAATCTACGTTCATAATAAACAAAAATAAGAAGATTATAAAAGTAAAATATTTTAACTTTTATAATTAGAACTCATAAATCAATTAATAAATAATAATAAAATTACTTACATGCTCAAAGGTGCTCCAGTCATGCTCACAGGCAGAAGACGTGCACGTAAGACCTAATATGCGTAATGCAATACGCCTATGGTTTGGTGTGCAATGTCCATAAGTATGCCACCAATCAACTACAAAGTACAAATTACAAATCAAGAAAAAATTAAATTGGAGAATACAAATTCAAAGATAGCAATACAAAAAAAAATTAACAAAAATAAGATTCTAGTGGTAATGAGGTATATCTTAGTTGTTTTGTTTCCCATTGTCTAATTGCCATTTTCTTAGAAAATGCACCACGGGCATGCTTATATTCTTCCATTTGATGGGAGATCTTATCTTGAATTTCAATGTCACTCACCATCCTCTCAATACAATCTATAAAGCCCATTTCAAACTTCCCAATTGGTGCTTCATCTTCAGCTTTTGCTTTATAAAAGAGGGCAGGATTGAGGAAGAAACTGGCAAGATGCAAAGGATGTTGCATCATATTATTGCAACGCCTATCAAAAATTTCCAAAATGGGCTTATATTCTCTTTCTTTCCCACCAAAATTTGTTTTGATCTTTTCCCTTGCCCGTTCCATTGCAAAGTGGAAGTACCCCATTGCAGGTTTTTCATCACCATCAACCAACCGTAAGACCTCCACAATTGGTTGGGAAACTAAGAGGGCAATCCTTACATTTTGGAAAGAATAGTGCTTGAGACTCTTAAACCCTTTGGTTTGTTTGCCCATTTACTTCTATTTCACACATCACTAACAAATAAAGAACGCAATGGCTCTTTCAAAGTGGACAAGCTTTGCAAAGTAAGAAATGATGTGGCAAACCTTGTAATAGCACATCTAACAAGATCCCTCCCATGTGTTTTCTCCCTCGTATAAGCAAGGAGAAGAGGATGTCTGTAGATAAAGGCCATCACATGTCATGCTTTGGCAATGCAATTCTTGATAGACTTCAATCCTCCAATATCCTCCCACATGAGGTCCAAACAATGAGCAGTGCAAGGTGTCCAAAATAAATTCTTTCTCTTAATCTTCAGAAGGTCTCCTGCAGTAATATAAGCAAACTGGTTATCAGTAACCACTTGCACCACATGTTCTCCTATTTCCTCAACAACCTTATCAATCAATTCATACAAATTAGCTGCATTGTGGATTTCATTGGAGGCATCAACTGATTTCAGGAAGAAAGTACCTTTAGGAGAATTCACCAAAAAGTTTATCAAACTTCTTTGCCTCTTATCTGTCCATCCATCAGACATAATAGTGCAACCATAAGTTCTCCAAGAAGCCTCATATTCCTTGTAAAGCAATTTTGTTTTCTCAACCTCCCCTTTCAAGAGTAGCTCTCTCAAGTCATGGTAACTTGGAGGTTTGTACCCAGACCCAAACTATGCAATTGCTTCTACCATAATCTCAAAACTCTTCAACTTTACTGTGTTGAAGGGTATTTCGGCTTTATAAAACCATTTTGCAACATATTCATTAACCTTTTCTCTTTCTTCCTTTTTCAACCGGCTTTCTATGCTTGTTTGCACCAATTGTCCCTTGTGCCTTGCCTCTACCACTTCTTCTAGACTTGGCCTCACAAAAGCATCAATGGGTCCTCTAACATTTTCCTTCTTTTTTTGTGAAAACATGGGGTTTAATGGTTGGGCACTCCTACCAATTGAAATGGAGCCACCTACTTCTGTAGGTTGGTTACTTTCATGGTGAGATTTTCTCTCGCAAACCATTTGCTCCCATGGCCCACAACTGTCCTCCACTGCAAAATCACTTAACAGTTTCTTCCTCTTATTTTTGCACATGTATTCTTGCATCTCCTTTGCAATACTCGTTGTGGTTTTTGGACACTTGGTAACTTCCCCAAATCCTCCAATTAACTGTTGTTTTACTCTCTTAATTCCTCCTTTGACAATCTTTCCACACAACGAACATGTAATAGCATTTTTGTCCTCTAAATCATGCCAATATGCATACTTCCTTGCTAGATCTTTTGGCTGGGCCTTATTCTTAGTGCCAGAAGTGTTTTGATTTGCCTTGTTTGCCATTATCTAATGAAAATAAAAACAAATCAGCATTCAGCAATAACATATCAGTAATGAATCAATGATATAATCAGCAATGAGCCAAGGACAATGACAAATCACCAATAAAAAGACTAAGAGTGTAAGACCAAGGGCAAATCATCAATGACATTAATTAATAAATTAATAAAAACAAAAACAAAGCAAGTAAATTTCAGCCAAACAACAATTCAGTTATTCAGTTTGAACTTAAAAATACAATTTCATTAATAAACTTTCATTTATTTTTTCTTGCCAAGCATTTTTTTTTATCAGTAAAAAACTTTCATTAATAACAGAGAGATTAAGATACAATAGCTAAAGATTGCAATCTCCAGCAATCAGTTACAATTCTGCCCAATACAATGAAGATCTATTTGCCCCTTGTTTTGCTAGGGTATCCGCCATCCCATTTGCATCCCTTTTAACCCAACCAAACTGAGAGTTGAACTTCCTTGCAAGTGTGTCAATTTCTCTGAAGACAAATTTGAGCTTCCAAGGTGCTGATGTGATGTTTTTGGCCCAAGAGATGACCAATAGAGAGTTTCCTTCAATTTCTAAATCTGTTGTTCCTATCTGCTCAGCCATCTTTAGACCTTGAAGTAGGGCTAGAGATTCAGCCTGTATTGAGTCACCATAACCATTGGTCCAGAGTAGAATGCCACCACCACACCCAGATAATTTCTAAACAAACCCCCTATGCCTGCCCTTCCAGGGTTGCCAAGAGAACTCCCATTGAAATTCAGTTTTAGTTTGTTCCGTGCTGGTGGCTTCCATTCCATGCTTACAAGAACTTTGGGTACATCTGTTTGTGCTATTTCAGCCCAATTCCTTAGTATCTCATTCGTGGAGTAGTTTCTAAAAATCTCCATGGTCTTCACCCAATGTGCAGTTCTGATTTTTATGGCTTCAATAACTTCCTCCATTGTTTTGCTTTTTCCTGAAAAGATTCTTAGGTTTCTTTCCTCCCAAATAGTCCATACTGTAGCTGCTCTCACTGCCTTCCATATACATTTTCCCCTTTTCTTCCGTTGATACAGGAAAGAGGGGCTGAATAGATTTACCACATCCTGTGGGGGAGCCCATCTGCATCCAAAGAGAGAACAAACAACATAAAAAATACTAGAAGCAAAAGAGCAGGATAATAGCAAGTGGGTTAGAATTTCACCACATCCCAAACAAAGGACACACACATGAGGGGAGAGGCAATTGTTTGGCCTCCTTTTCTGTAGCACATCACAAGTATTTACCTTCCCTAGGAACACTTCCCAACAAAAAGCTTGTACTTTTGGAGGTATCGGTTTAGTCCAAATTTCTCTCACTGGGAAGTTCACCCCCATAGGATTAATATGAGTGAGCAAACCAAATAAAGATGCACAGGAAAATAAACCATCAGAAATTGGGGATCACATTCTACAATCAGCTATAGTTTGGTCCAAGTAGACCCTCTCAAGTGTTGAAATCAACTGCACTAGAGACTCACACTCATTTTCCCTCAACCCTCTTCTAGAGCCAAGATCCCAAGAGATCCCTGATTCTGAAAGCACACCAAACCTAGCAACAGGTTTGTTTTTATAGTTTGATAAAGCGTAGAGGTTTGGGAAATTGAACATAAGAGGCACATCCCCAACACAAAGGTCTTCCCAGAATAAAACTTTGTTGCCACAACCAACATCAAACCTGATAAATTGAAGAAAAGTTGGATATACCTCAAAGATTGCCTTCCAAGGAGAGGATGGAGCTGCATTGGGGGCTAATTTTGCATCCTAGCCGATATCTGCATCACCATGTAAGCTTTTAATGACCCTGTGCCACAACCTTTCTTCCTCACAAGGGAATCTCCGTAGCCATTTCCCTAGGAGGGACTATTTTCTCTTTATTAGGTTCCCTATACCTAATCCACCCTGGTCCTTGGGGTAACAAACTCGCTTCCATTTCACTAAATGATCTTTCTTTTCTTCACCTGGCTCCCACAAAAAGTCCCTCATAATCTTCTCCAATTTCCTAGCTATTGTCACCGGGATCTTAAAGGTGGAAAGGAAGTAAGTGGGAAGGTTTGCAAGGGTTTCCCTTCAAGGAAATATAATTTATCTTCCACATTGCCAACTTCTTCATGAACCTCTGTACCACCAGTTTCCAGAAGCTTTCAGCTTTCGGATTCCCACCCAAGGGCATTTCTAAGTATTCCAGAGGCCAATTTTTCACTTCACAACCTAGCAGATTTGCCATGGCTTGGATATCCCCCCCTTCAATGTTGATTCCAGTTACACAGCTTTTTCCCCAATTGACTTTCAATTTGGAGGCCTGCTGAAATTCATCCACCAATCTTTTCAGATTCCTTAAACTGGCTTCATCACAGCTTTCATAGAAAATAATTATGTCATCAGAAAATTGCAAATGAGACACCACCACTTCTAATCTACCCATTCTCCAACCTTTAAACTGGTTTTCTTGATCAGCTTTGGTGATTTGTCTACTCAAAACCTCAGCCACAAAGGTGAATAAGAATGGAGATAAGGGGTCATCCTGTCTTAGTCGTCTTTTAGCCTAGAAGAAATCCTTTGCTACCCCATTCATCAGAATAAAAAAATGTGTTGAGCTAATACATTTCTTAATCCACATCCTCCATCTTTCACCTAGCCCCATCTTTTCCATTAAATTCAACAGGAAGGACCAATCCACCATATCATAAGCTTTTTCAAGGTCCAATTTACAAATCGAACCTTTGTCACCTTGTTTTCTCTTAGCTGCCACACACTCATTTGCCACTAAAATTTGATCCACAATTTATCTCCCCTCTACAAAAGCTCCTTGGTTCTAAGAGATAATATAGGCCAGTACAGTCTTCAACCTACCAGCTAGGACTTTAGCAATGATTTTATACAAGCTACCCACAAGACTTATCGGTCTGTAATCCTTAGGGGTTTTGGCCTCCTTTCTTGGCACTAAAGCAATAAAAGTTGCATTTGCTCCAAGCGATAATTTCCCTTCTTGATAGAACTCCACAAACACATCCATTAATTCATCTTTTAAAATTTCCCAACAATCCTGATAAAAAGCCATTGAAAATCCATCTAGCCCTAGTGCTTTAGGTCTATCCATCGAGAATATTGCTTCATGTATCTCCTCACTAGTGAAGGCTTTTTCTAGGAGGTTAATTTTGGATTCTGGCACTCTATCCCATTGTAAATCTCCCAATTCTGCCATGTTTTCATCAGAGGATGCTAGGATTGACTTTAAGTGATCCACAAAGCATCTTTTAATTTCCTCTTTTGCAGTTGTCACTCTTCCATCCACCTCTATACTGGAAATTTGGTTTTTCCGTCTTCTCCTATTTGCTAGAGTGGAAAAAATTGGAATTTCCACCCCCTTCCAGAAGCCATTTACATCTAGATTTTTGCCTCCAAGAAATCTCTTCTTTTCTTAGAATCTCTTCCAATTGCACTTTTAAGTTCCACCTTTCTATTCTATCCTCCACCCCACACTCTTTCCGGGCCTCCTTTTGGTCCACTTCCTCTATTTTCCTGGCTAAATCCTCCTTTATGACCTCAATTTTTCCAAATTCCTCTTTGTGCCACTCCTTGACCTTTTCCTTCAATCTTTTCAGTTTCTTAGAGAATTTCACCACTTTGTTTCTAGCCCTAATCCCATCTTCTTACCACCATTATTTTACCCTTTGCAAAAAGTTTGGAACTTCTAGCCACATGTTTTCAAATCTAAAAGGTGTGGGGCCACCAATAAGGCTTAAAGGGCAATGATCAGAAGTCACTCTAGGTAGGGCTTTTAGTGTCAAAGTGCCCCACAGCTCTTCCCAATCAATGGAGTATAGGAATCTATCCAGTTTTGAGCACACTTGATTTTCTTGGAGATTTGACCAGGTGAAAGAGGCTTGTAACAAGGTAGGCTCTTTTAGTTCTAGGGACTCAATTAGGGAATTGAAGTGTTTCATGCTAGATGTTAAGGGTTGGTTGGGGTTGTTTGTCTCATTTGTATATCTTATTACATTGAAATCCCCACTCAAACACCACGGACCCTCCCATATGCCTCTAACTGCAACTAGCTCTTCCCAAAATGAGTTCCTCTCTCTATATGAATTCGGTCCATACACATTAGTCAAGACCCACTCCCTTCCATCACTCATCTTCTTGGCTTTTATTGATACTGAGTATTGACCTATTAGTTCCTCCTGACAGTCAATTTCCTCATTCTTCCACATTGTAAGGATTCCACCCGAGGCACCCCACGACGGGGCAAAAGACCAACTTAGACCCCTGCAACTCCAGATACTTCTTATCCACTTTCTGTCCAAGTCCGAAAGATTTGTCTCCTGTAACATGACTATAACCGGTCTCTCCTTTCTTATCACATTCCTGATGACTCTCCTTTTCTTTGCACTTCCTAAACCTCTTACATTCCAGCAAAGCACTTCCATTTCACTCTTTTTTCCCCGACCCTAATTCAATCCCAAATCCCAAATCCTATTCTATTTGCCAAGCATGAACACACAAAACTGGAGGCATACACTGATGTTGATTGGGTTGGATGTATTGATGATAGGAGATCCACCTCAGTACATTGTGCTTTGGTGGCAGGGAACATTGTCTCATGGAAGAGTAAGAAACAGTCTGTAGTTGCTAGATCCTCTGCTGAAGTAGAGTACAGGGCAATGGCACATGGAGTGTCAGAATTACTGTGGCTGCGATCACTTTTAGAAGAGTTGGGAGTTGACTATGAAAAGCCAATGATGCTTTACTGTGACAACCAGGCAGCTATCAACATTGCACATAACCTTGTTCAACATGACAGAACTAAGCACATAGAAGTTGATAGACATCATATACGGGAAAGAGTTGCTTCAGAGGAAGTTTGCTTGCCATTTATCTCTTCAGAAGAGCAATTGGCTGATGTTTTGACCAAGGGGTGTTCCAAGAGGGAAGCTGACACACTATATATGCAAGCAAGGCATGATTGACATCTATGCTCAGCTTGAGGGGGGAGTGTAGAGAGACTAGGCCGAATGGGCCCTAGTATCTATTCTTTTATTTATGTAGTGTGTTATTTATTTGCTTGTTAATGGGCTTGTTACTTCCTTTTATAAGTTTATTTTAAGTTCTTTCTTAGCTGGCCGCCCACTTAAGGGCATACTTGTAATTAACTTAGAAAAAGAAGATTAACAAAAGGATTAGTGAGGGGAGAGAGGAGATTATCGAACTCTTCTTCTTCCTCTTCTTTTTTTTCTCTATTTTTAATCAAGTTTATATTAATTTTAGAGGACTGATTTACTTCTATTATTTCTTGTTATATAAAAGCAATAAATAAGTAAAATAACATAAATAAACAAAAAAAAATTTCAATTATTTGATTAAGATGTAAAAGAATAGATAAACTACCAATTATGCTTTACATCTAATTCAAAATATTATTAAATTCAACACCTAGTACATAAAGTTTATATGCTTTCCAACAATATACAGGTTGAGGGGGTCGGGTTTAGCCTAATATCGTACCCTACCCGTAACGTACGGGTTGTAGAATCCCAAAACCCGACTTGCCCCAAAACCTATCCTTCAAACAAAAAATCCCGCCTCGTTAAGGTGGGTAGGGTAGAATTGCCATCCCTAAACCCGAGATGCTTAGTTATGGTTGAGTTGGGCCCAGGTTGGTAAACTCAGGCTTAATCTTGAATTGGACCAAGCTTAAGCATGAGGTTTGAGACTTAGCATTGGATTGACCCTTAACCCGACCCAATCCGCTCAAGTTGCACCTAGCAAGGACTCATGCAATGCATGGGCTTTGTTAAGCGAAAGCTAAACAATAAAAGCACATAAGAGTAGACAATTGTTTTATATTTTAACCTTTTAAGTAATTAATAATTAGTTATATTTTATATACTACTTTTAATAATTTTTTACAATACTAAAATAACAATAATTAATTTCAGCTAGGTTGTTCATCAAACCGGTGAAACCAACCAACATGACCCAACTTGACTCGAGTTGGCCGGTTTTCTAGTATTTCTGGTTGGTTTCGGTTGAGCAATTTCCCAACCTAACCAGGTTGGGTCAATTTCGGGTTGGCCATTTGTAAATCGACAAAAACCAAACCGACCCAACCATATAACAAAACAAAATATTTTATATTGTAAGGAAAGTGGGAAAGTTCCCATATTCTTTAATTTATTTTTGAAAATTTTCTATTAAATAACAAAACAAAAATAGATTTATACATAATTGTTGAAAATATATTTATCACAAAAATATAATAAATAATTACTAAAAATACAATAAATATAACTTTTAGTATATATAACTATATATAAGATATAGATTAAGATTTTCAAATTATTATTAATAAATATCAATTTTTTGAAAGTTATTTTCTAGAATTATTAATTGATATAAGTGAAATAATGCTTTTATTATAAGTACATTAATAACTGCAATTAATATTATATTTTTAATATCTATTAAAAACATTTTTTTAAAGTTATTGCCTATTTTTGTTATTTGAAAGCTTCAATACCTCTAAATTATTTAATCTTTTTTTGAAGATAAATAAAAATAAACTTTATTAGAGAAAAAAAGGAAAAGGAGATTGCAACAGGGTGATAAGGAATCACCCAACAATAGTAGACCCAAAAAAAAACAATAGACCCGACGAAGCCCCTAAAAACAGAAAAAAAAAATTCCAGACATACCAAAGCACCTTAAGAAACAACCCATTATCCAAATACAAGTATCACAACAAAATCACAAAGGTCCCTACCACCAACCCCTAGAACAACTAAAATACACAATTGACTAAAAATTCCAAAAACCCAAATCTTGCCAAACATCCTGAAGTAAAATAATCCAGCTGATGAAAGGCTCAACTTAAACTTTATCCATTTTCTCATGATGCCCCGTCTAATCTTGAAATCTCTTGTCTCATCTGGGTAACTTGTATTGTTAGTACATAATTTCGTTATGAATTTCATAAAAGTATAAAATTATTAATATTTCTTTTGATAGATATAGATGAAAAGTGGAGGATAGGATAAATAGGAATTAGAGATAATTTAGGAGAGAAACTCTCTACTAAATTAGAGATAACTTAGTAGATAATTAGGAATTATATATAATTTAGGAGATAAATAGGAATTCTAGATAATTTAGGAGAAAGGGAGTGATGAGGTGGCTTCATGTGGGAGCAAGGAAGGCTAAAATGAAGAGGGGCTGAGAGTTCTCAGTTGGGGTAAGGGAGAAAGCTCAGGCCATCTGATGTGTCATTATTTCTACTTTATTATATATATAGATTTATTTGTTTATTTTGATAGATGGAGTGAACAGTTATTGCTGGAACTGCAAGGTGCCGCCAACCAGTGGGTTGGTAAGGTCTCCTGCTGGTTGTAGTGGAGACTTGGGACCGAATCCTGCCTGCACCTGGATTGGAGGATGGGCCACCCTCCATTGTGAAGCCCTTCAAAAGATATCAAAAGAAAAACAAACAAAAAAGAAAACGGTTATTGCTGGAACCAAAATCTTCAAGTGGTATTATTTATTAAAAGAACTTGCAATGGGACAGTTTGATTTTAAGCAAATAACTAAATGAGGAAGTCGATCATGATTCGTGCTCTCTGGAAAGTTGACATGTGAATGGGCTAAATGTTTTACAATACATGCAAAAGAGATGAGCATTGTATGGTCTTCTCCTTTCATCTATTCAAAATTGACACTTTTTGTTTAAAAAAAATATGTGTGAGTGATACAGACTGAGGTTTATACCATGTTCTATTTGAACCAAACTAAAATTACAGAACCTAGAAAATTGGGGGATTGATTCTAGTTATTGAAGTCCCAAATAATTTATATTTATACCATGATTCAAATCATGCACAATATATATAAATTCTTTCTCTGAGTGAGTTCATGCCACATTTTAGGTGACAACTCTGATGATAGAGCACATATACTGGACACACATCTTAGATCTATTCTTGAGAGGGTTCGATTGATCTATCTTCTTGAAAGAGAGGGAGGTTGGGATGCTAGTGTGAATTGGGAAGACATTCTTTCTCTTGGAGAACAGCAAAGACTTGGCATGGTAAGCCCAAAAAGTGTGATGTTTAAATATTCTACTTTAAGAACTTGCCACTAGAATATTTCTGATGGCTTCTTTTTATCAGGCCCGCCTATTCTTTCACAATCCTAAATTTGGCATCCTTGATGAGTGCACCAAGTACGTGACAAAACTATTTGTTTTCCCTTGGTTCAGTGATAAAAAAAGGAATACTTATTTGTTTGCATATACTTTCATCTGATGACAGTGCCACAAGTGTTGATGTTGAAGAACACCTGTACAAACTGGCAAATGAGATGGGCATAACTGTTGTTACAACCTCTCAAGTAAGTGGTGTATATAGCTTGCTGGTTTGATTTTTTACCATTATCCATTTTGACTCTTTGCAATGTATTCCATGTCTTATCTCAGCGGCCTGCTCTGATACCATTCCATTCCCTCGAATTGCAATTGATTGATGGTGAGGGTAAGTGGGAGCTACGTTCAATTAAGCATTGAGTTTGGAGTGCCACCTTCAATTGAGCATAAGTTGAGTGCCGCCTCAAATTGCAAGTAATATAATTTCCGTTGGGGTAATCAGAGTCGGAGCCCTTGACTGACAGTAAGGGAAAGGACCTGAAAATCTATTAGTATCCTTTGTGCCAAGATTGGCCAACTCTTATGATGCCTTTTTGCTGTCACCAAGGCCTAAAATGCTAAAACAGATACATCACAACATGCTAAAGATTTGGTGGTTGGCTGGATAACATTCAATCATTCTATGAGCTATGACTGTCAAAGAGACATTCAAGTAAAAGCGGGGTAATAATGTGATAATTGGGACAGGGCATGTTGTATGTAATATAAAGAAATCCTTCATGTACAGGCATGCCTGTTGGCATGCACTCATTTACGGTGTAAAAATGGATTATTGGCGATTGATTAGCTATCCCAAGAATAAAAGGGCAGAAGCTGGAGTGAAAGATGTATTAACAGTGAAGGTATCTCTTCAATTATTTATAAAATAAGCCCGAAATGTATTAATTTATTTTATTCCCGAAGAAGATAGGCCCTGGAGTAAGCAGGTGCTGGGAATTTTCCCATGGGTTCAAAGTTTATATTCTTTACCAGAAAACGTAGTTCATTAAATTTTTGCTTGTTTTACGTTTATTTATTTATTTATTTTAATTGTGGTGGATAAGGTGGAATGAAACAAGATTCAAAGTGTTCAGGAAAACTTTAATAATCCAAAAAATATGATTTTGTAACACAATGTGAGCAATGATTATAAGTTATATATATACACAACAGGCATCACCCTTTTACATACTTTAAAGGGTATGGGTTTCAATTATGGGGTTTGATTGCATGAATTCCGTTTCATCATTCCATTCTGTTCGGTTTTGTCAGAATGTGTTTCAATTATGGGGTTGATTGCATGAATTCTGTTTCATCATTCCATTCTGTTCGGTTTTGTCAGAATGTGTTTCAATTATGGGGTTGATTGCATGAATTCCGTTTCATCATTCCATTCTGTTCGGTTGTCAGAATGTGTTTCAATTATGGGGTTGATTGCATGATTTCCGTTTCATCATTCCATTCTGTTCGGTTTTGTCAGAATGTGTTTCAATTATGGGGTTGATTGCATGAATTCCGTTTCATCATTCCATTCTGTTCGGTTTTGTCAGAATGTGTTTCAATTATGGGGTTGGTTACATGAATCCTGATTCCCGATTCCGTTCTATTTAGTTTTGTCAGAATGTGTATCCCAAATCCCAATTATGGGGTTGGATACTTAATCCTGATTCCTGATTTGTCATTTCATCAGAATGTTTCAGTTGTGTAGTATGAGTATTATCTCAAACCACTTTTTTTGTCGGAATTTGTCATCATCGTCATCTAAGAATTATCCCAACTCCCAACTATGGGGTCGGTTACAATGTTGCATGAATCTCGTCTTGCCATTCCATTCTGTTCAGTTTTGTCAAAATGCTTCAGTTAATATAGTTTGTGTTAAATATCTACAGGTATGCAAATTTTGATAATCAATTTTGTACCATTTGTTGGCAAAATCCTCTAAGAGAATGTTAGAAGTTAAATGGTTTAGTTAATTTAATGTAACAATGTAGTGATTGATTTCATAATAGATAATACAATAAACCTTTCACCACAAAGGCACCAAATTCTATCGTACCAGTCATTAAAAGGGTGTATGATATGGGTATGGAGAACGTTTCAACTTACAATTTCTTATTTAAAAAAAATGATCCATGCGCGGCATGAAGTTGGTTAAAAGACGCTAATGAAGTAGTTGTGTTGGTCCAAGGCTTTTCAAGTTTTAACAGAAAAGATTTACTTATGTCAAGAGAAGCACTATTTGCCCCAAAATTTACTCTAAGTGCAATGGTGGTCATCATAAATTTTGTTAATAATCAGAATAAACTGTCCATGAGGGGGAGACATGAAAACCTTACCTCTCTAAAGAAGCTATACAAGATGGCATGATTAGGGTAGTCACCGATGCCAACCCATGAATCCTGCGTGGTAGATGTACATGATTAGGGTAGTCACCGATGTGCTCCTGTCATATGCGTGGTTAGCAAGAGTGAATCCCATGTTAAGCTCTTGAAGTGTGTGGTGAAATATGACTTTTATACTTAATCTTGCACTATAGAGTATAGAAGTATATAGATTGATATTGGCGGTGCCTGAAAGTAACAGCATCATAAATTGTTCTGAGCTCTGCACTAAGATTTGTTTCCATACCATAGAAAGTGGTAAAGGCAAATAAGATCATACTAGATTCATCTCTTAGCACTCCACCTCCACCTGAAAATTCAACGATTTACCCAAGAAGCCCCATCCATATTTCACCTAATGATCTCTAGGCTGTGTGGGAGGAGTGCAAATGCAACTATATAGAATGCAAAATCTTATATTTTATATTATTTTGTATGCATTTATACTGTACATATTTGTATTTGTACTTCTTCCAAACAAAGCCCTAAGGCTCAGTTTGGAAGGAGTACAAATGCAAATATGTGCAATGCAAATACAGACAATAATACAAAATATAAGGTTTTGCATTTGTACTCCTTCCAAACTGAGCCTAAGTAATTCCCATTGATAATTTCTGATCCATCGGGTGATTTCTCATATGTGAAGAAATTATAACTGAATCTTGTTAATCAGGTTTTCTTCCCTGTAGGTTGGCGACCAATTAATTTCCATTCAAGAAAATAATAGCATTTTTTTTTTGTTGCATAAATAGGAACCATTAAAGAAACATTAAAGGTACATAATTACACTTCTCAGGATCTCCTACCCACAAGAACTCTACTCTGCCCCACGTTTTAAGATCCCCAATTTGAGACTTATAATGGAACAACAAACCTAGTGGACTATACGTACAGAGTTTCCTAGCCCTTATGCTTTTGCACGAGCTCGGTGGAAAATATGTGCCTAGAATTTCCTACCACTTTGAGAAAAGCAACCTGGTTATGGTATTCTGAACTTCCCCACTGTTCCATTTCTTGAGAGCTCATTGAGCAATTCATAACCCATTTTGCCACTTAACGGCACATCTAAAGGCCATTTAATAGAAGCCTGACGAGACCCTCTGAGAATACATCCAGTTGTTCAATTCGAAGGCCCTCAAAGTGAACAACCAAGATCAATGGTGGTAGTGGTAGCAGTAATTCATAAAGTGAGATATGCCCGATTACCTTTTCTTTGGCGAAGAAGCCCTCGTAGACCATGACCAACTTCCACAATAGAGCTGAAAAGTACATTAATGTTGAGGAAGCGATGGGACTATGGCGAGACCAAGACGATAAGAAAAGCAAGAAGAGAAAAAACCAAGATGAAGAGAAGGAAGGAGGAAAAGGGAAAAAAGCAAAGTCTGGAGAGATCTTCCCTATGTGAAAGATCGTCACCTTGTTAGTACAAAAGGTATACACCTTTAACACTCGTTAGAGCAAGATCTTTATGTAGGTGCAACACACAGAAGTTTGAACAAGTAGTACAAGTTTCATAAGAGCATTGGATAAGACATAGAGTAATGTTGTGATTAAAAAAAAAATGAGATAGAAGACCTAATCAGAAGGGGAATCTGAAGTCCTTTGTCCAGGATGAACGTATACAATCCAATAGAAAGAGAAGGAACAAGCTAATGAACCCACTGCCAGAGTTATCGTTGTAATCATGAGGGGATCAACCTCCGCCAAGCACAACAATTCAACATCAAGCCTATGTACAACGGTTGTCTTTATCTTACCGTTTGACATGAGAAGCAAAACTGAGTCGAAAGCCACTAAAGTAATGCATGACTAATCAGACGAAGACATCTTTTGTCACTAAAAGAGGGTTATATTGTTATAAAGTAATGTCCCTTGGTTTAAAAAAATGCAGAGGCAACATATGAAAGACTAGTTAATACCATTTTTAAAGAACAAAGTGGTCGTAACATAGAAGATTTTGTCGATTATATGGTAGTTAAGAGTAATCAAGCCAATTCTCATATTTCTGATCTAACTAAGATTTTTTATGTATTTCAAGTAAATGTGTTTTTGGTGTCATCTCAATAAAGTTTTGGGTGTTTATGATAACTTGATGTGGAATCAAAGAAAACCCAAAAGAAAAGATCTAGGCCATTCTTGAAATGGAGCCAACAAAGCTAGTTAAGGAAGTACAAAGGTATTTAGGAAGAGTAACTACATTGAGCAAATTCTTATCCAAAGTCAGTTGGGCAATGCTTACCATTTTTTTTGAGTTATCAAAGAGAAAGGATTTCTAATGGATGAACGAGTGCCAAAAAGCTTTTGAGGAACTGGAAGATTACCTACTCAATGCTTCTATTGAGTAGACCTAAACCAAGAGGTGAGTTGTACCTTTACCATTCTATGGATGATGAAGTGGTTAGCTCGATATTAGTATGAGAAGTACATGGAATTCAAAAGTTGATCTATTACAACAACAAAGTCCTCCATATTGAAGAAATTAGGTACTGTAGTATACAAAAATTAGCATTTGCTTTGATTATATTAGCTTGAAAGTTGCGGCCATATTTTCATGTCCATACTATTTATGTGCTTACTAACCAGCCGCTAAGGCAAGTATAATAGAAGCTTAAAGTGTTGGGCAGACTAACAAAGTGGGTAAGTGAGCTTAGTAAGTTTGACATTAAGATCCAATCAAGGGCTTCCTTGAAGGCCCAGGCCTTAGCAAATTTTCTTATTAAATTCACTTTCATCAACAACTATCTTAGACACCCCATTCTTCTGCCCTTTAGTCATTTTTTATCTCTTTGTAGCACTTTGATCTTTAAGCATGCATCAACTAACTTCACAACCAACATTGGGGTATTTCCAAAATTTTATAGAATTTGGATGACCAAGTTAAACTAATTTAACACTATATGCATGTAGAGCTCAAAATTCCAAGTCCGACGATACTAAGATCACCCAAATCTAACATCATTTACTCCATTCTAAGACTCGAAGCTTGATCCTATCCTGTCCAATAATACTCGATTTTTTAATTAATCATTTCATTAGAACCCGTGCACATGTGATTGTCATAAGAATTGGTATTAACAAATCATAGTTGCATTAGAAAATATAGCCCATTGAATTCAATCATTTTTCTTGATTTCATTCAAATTGCATGAAAAGCATTCAATCTAAGACATTCAGCCGTAGTCTTTCTTTTACCTAACCACTTAAGCTCTTCTAAGAGATAAATCATTTCATTGACACATATGGGGTTGTATTCTCATTGTCACATTCTTTGCATATTCATTATCCAAATCTAGCATAACATTCATTCATTAATAAATAGACTGTTTTATTCCTAAATTAAACAATTAGTCGATCATCCAACTTTTTGTTTGTGACCATCATTCAATTAACAAACCCCCAACTTAGGATTTGATTAATCAATCATGACCTTTCAGATTATTTTTTTCAGACATTATCTCTCACTAATTGAGCATCACATCTGTTACACCACCAAACCATCTTCCGTTACATTTTCCATAGCATAGCACCTTTCTTGTATTAGATCAACACCAAGTTAGGGTCCTACCCAACCACCTAGGCACTAGTCAATCTTTAGTTGGCACCATCTTAGTTCAGTTTTTTTTCTTTTTTTACTTACCATGCACTTGCATTTAATTAAATTCATTGATCATCATATATGCTATTCGTTAGTGGATCGTTTAATTCATTTGTTGTTTCAGCTTTTTAGTTACATTTACCATTGCCTCATATCCCTTTAATATAATGTTTGATTATCTTAATTTCTCTTTGACTTTCCATAGTTAATCTTTAATATTTCTTTGTAGTTTCATTTAGATATCAATTTATTCTTTTAGTTAATTGTGTGTTCTTATTTTCATCTTTAATGATTTGTTTTGCCTATTGTTAAATTGAATAGTTAGAATATTTTTTCTTGTTGATACTAGTGTGTGGTAATTTTAATTCTTCTACCTAAAAATTATTAAATTTTTCTTGGAACATTGGCGAACTAGAGGTTAGTTTAACCGGGCATACGTGGGGTGCCTTACAACTTCCCACATTGTACCTTGGTCCCCGAACACCAAAGAATCTCATCCCCACTAGGTAATGAGTCACCAAAAAACCTTTGTTTTTCTTATAAAACCTCGTTTTTCCTAAATTCCCATTTACTGAAAAAATTTAGGTGGCAACTCCAAACCATTCCATCGTCCCTCTAGATTGGGTAGCCACAACTGGGAAGAACTAATTGATGATCTTAGAGATTGCCTAGACTTTACATGTTGATGAATCCTCCAATTAAAAAGGAAATGGAGCTAGATTGATCCTCCTCAGCCCTAACGATGTAGTCTTGGAGTATGCTTTGAGGTTTGGTTTCAATGCCTCAAACATTGAAGCAAAGTATAAAATATTGATTGTTGGATTGCCAATAGCTAAGTGGGAGCAAATCAGGTCAATGCATTTAGTGATTCTCAGCTAGTGGTAAGTTAAAAAGTTAGATTACTAAGTAGTATGAAGCTTGGGAACCAACAAAGTATCTAGTGAAGGTTCAAGAACTTATCTCTTAGTTTAGCCACATTTCACTTCAGAAAATTCTAACACTTGAGAATGAATGATCAAATGCCTAATCATGATAAGCCATTCAACCAAGTTGGACTTCAACCGGGTTGTGCTCGTTGGGGAGCTAAACCGTCCTAGCATAGGAGCTTAAGCTTAGGGTTTTTCTTGTATTTGTAGGGATGTGCTAGAAGGACATGATAGAAGACTATCTCCACTATGGCATGTTACTAGAAGATTTGGATGAGGCATAGAAAGTCATACGCATGTTAGCTTTGTATATCCTAATGATCACTTATATAGAAAGTCTTTCTCTCTCATATTTAAAGTGTCTTAGACCTAAAGAAGTAGAGTATGTATTGAGGGAGATTCATGAAGGAATTTTTGGATAACACTTAGGGGTTGGCCACTAGCCCAGAAAGCATGAAAACAAGTTGCACTTTTGGCTCACTACGAAGGGAGATGTAACTCTTCTCATCCAATGGTGTGACCAATGTTGCCAACATACCACATAAGCTAGCCACTCTTTTGACTTCCATCTTTAGTTTGTGGCCCTTTGCAAAATGGGGCATGGACATTCTTGAACCTTTTTCAATGGCCATAGGGTAAAGAAAGTTTCTAATTGTGGTGATTGATTATTTCACTGAGTGTATATAAGTTAGATTGGTAGCCTAGATAACAACTCAAAAAATTTAGAACTTCTTCTAAAATGATATCATATGTCGATTTGGCCTACCTAGGGTCCTCATCACTAATAATGGTAAGTAGTTTGGTAATGCAAGGTATAGAGAATTTTATGCTAGCTTGCGGATTAAGAAAAGATTCACCTCGATTAATTACCCTCAGATAAATAGGAAGAAGCCACCAATAGAATAATTCTTCATAGGTTGGAGACTAGACTCGATAAGGTATAGGGATTATGGGTAAAAGAGCTGTCAAGTGTACTATGATTGTACTAAACTACAAGTAGAACAACAAGTAGAGAAATCTTGTCTAGTCTTACCTTTAGGGAAAAAGTAGATATTTCAACTGAGATTGGGCTTCCCACACTTCACACTAAGATGTATAGAGAAGTTGATAACAATGCAGAGCTAAAGGAGAACCTAGACCTATTAGAGGAAACCTAAGAAAGAGTTCAGATCTGAACTGTGGCCTACTAGTAGAGAATTGCCCCAAGTATTACAAAACACAAGTTAAGAAGTAGTTTAGAGTTGGAAAGATTGTCCTCAGGAAAGGTCATAGTTGAGGTAGGTTTTAGAAAACTTGCCTCAAATTGGGAAGGACCTTACAAAGTATTGAGGGTGTTGGGACCCAAAACAAACGTGGAACTCAAAGAACTTGAAGATGTACCATCAATAACCAATGTATTTCTCCTATCTTACATTAATAAATTTTTAATTCATTCCTGTTATGTTTATTGAATGATCACAACCTAGCTTAGTAATCCTAGCGACTGAGTAAGGATAACTCAGGTACAAAAATGAACTACTCGGGAAGAGCTACAACTTATGGTTAAGTCCTAAATAAAGTTAGGCATGGTTGGAATGGTGATACACAACCTAAAGTGGTTACATGTTGACCTGATCAACTTAATCATTCTCAAAGGAAAAATGGGGAAATGACTAAGCTAAACTCAACTATCCTCAAGACAATGAGAGGATTTAGAAAATGGTAGTACACCTTCAGAAAAAGATCTCAAACAAAAGGTTCAAAAAGTTTTTGTTATATTTCAAGTCAACTCAATATAAGAAAAAAAATCTATTAGTAAAGCAAAATTCAAGCACAAAAGACTCAAAAATTTACAATGTACAAGGGATGAGAAAAGAGGTAAAAGTATTAAGCATCAATGGGAGCACATCGTTAATAGCTTCTTCGTCCCTGACTTCTTAATCTTCTTTACCCTCCTCCTCATCTGCCTTTTAGATCTCCTCCAAGTTGAGCTTTAGTAGGTTGATCCCCTTAAGGTCGAGGTTAGGGAAGTGAGATGTAACAACTCAACAACATTACTTGAAGTCCTTTAGCATCAAGTCCAAAGGGTGTACTCATCATGACTAAGTACTCTAGGGAGGCTAAGTAGTCTTTTATTGCCTTAGCCTTGGCAGCCTCCACCCATTGTGTATACTCGGTTGTCCTTTTCTCCTACTCAACTAGAAATAGTTAGCCTTCTTCTCAACCTTCGGTGCTCCCTTCTTGGCCTCCATCACCTTCTGCTTAGTCCTGATAACCTGACCTTTAAGCAGCCTTTTTCCTTTCATCCACCTTTCCCAACTTAGCCTAGAGAAATGCCACCCAGTTGCAAACCTGGTCTTCTCCTTAGCAAAAAACTTGGAGCTCCATAGATGACCATTCCTCTTGCTTCATGAAGCACTCAATTTGGAGTGCTTGAAAGATAGCACACTCGACTAGGACATTAGAAAAGGTGTTGACTTGATTAGAAAAATGGCTCTTAACAAATTATCAAAACCCAAAATAAAAGAAAGTCATGTAAGGTTGAAAACTAGCTTACTTGGATAACCACCTTTAGTAGATGGGCACTCAGCACCAAAAGGAACAAGGTGGTAGGGATGATCATGAGTCGAGTCAAGCCAGGCCTAGGTTGGGTTTAGCACTAATGATAAGTGCTTTAACCTAGGCTTGGGACCGGCCTGGCCCACACCCCGCGCCTAGTTTGCAAGCCTAAGCCCAACCCTACATGGGCCTAGGCTTGGCTTATGAGCTTTTTAGGCCTATGACATCCAATAATAAAAATTTAATTATTTAAA
Organism: Nelumbo nucifera; assembly: GCF_055504915.1. NCBI lineage: Eukaryota > Viridiplantae > Streptophyta > Magnoliopsida > Proteales > Nelumbonaceae > Nelumbo > Nelumbo nucifera. Next base: position 47,314,876 of record NC_142652.1, read on the forward strand.
TTTTAAATATAATATAATATAATATATGCAAAAAGATATGGCATAAGCCCAAGGTAAATTGGGCTTGGCTAAGCGACTTAGAACAACACTAAATAATAAGTGCTACCATTTAGTGTTTTTCCAAGTCCCATAGTGCTTAAGCAATGAAAATGAAGGCCTTGCCTAGGAGAACAATTTACATACTTGAATTGGCTCAAGTGTTCACATATGTATTGACATGTATCAACTAATTAATATTTATTTATATGTTAAAACTTAGAATTTTTATATCTTATATAAAATAATAAACATTTAGTACAAAATAAAATATATTTGTATATATAACATATATAATATAATGTTATAATATATATTATATTATATTGCAGGCCTGGCTTGGCTTGATACGGGCCCGAGTTGGGCCACTAGGTTTCCCATATTTCGCCCCCAATCTTAACAAACAATTTTGGGGGTGAAGTGAGGGATCTTTTGAGTCGGGATAACTTGCTCAATTTCGTCTGCGCCCTCCTTTCCAAGAGTCCCTGAAGGATTGGCCTCATCAGTAATGGGATTAACAAACAAGGTAAACAGAAGAGCCTCGATATCTGTAGCCTTAGTATTTTAAAGGGCAGAATGACGAGATCGACTTGCCTATGTTCATCCTCATCTACATCGATCTCCACCAGCTTGGCCTCCTCAGGGGTACTAGTATGCTTTTGGGGAGGCCCAAACTACTCTTCAACTGAGGTAAGGAATGAGGAGGCCTTTGTTTGCTTTGGTTACTTCTTCCTAAAGGTGGCCACCACTCCCGAGGTGTTAACGTCCACCATCTCCTCCTCTACCAAAGGTCATATGAGGTAAAGTTATTAAATAATATGAAATGTGCTACTAAAAATATAAATATTGTGGGTGACTAACTTCCTAGTCGAGTTGAACTCAAGCCTGCCTATGCCAGGTTGCCTCAAAAAAGTAGGAGGCGACCAATTTTAGGAATTAAGGGCAGAGGAAACCTCGTATCAACGAGGAAGTCTGCCTCATATGTGCATACCATATTATCCTCATGGTTCCATGGTGTTAGGTTAGGACCTAGTAGCTTAAACCTAAAGAATCGGGCACATGGTACTACTCTTTAATCTTCCTAAGGTTTGCGTGGCTCAACAAAGTTGGATCAATTTTAGACTCTTTTCTCTTGAAGTTAGAAGCCCTTTAAATGGACTTTTGGCACTCTGAGGTAGGGGATCCCTCTCCTTAAATCTAAGGAGAACCCTCATCTTCCTTAGAATTGAACCCTTGGAATGAGACTTATTGATAACAAAATAAAGGAAATAACAAACTAAAGGTACCTCAGACTTAGAATTGAACTCTTCAACCTCAACACTAGGACAAGCATGGGAAAATGGACCCCCCATTTGCACTATTTGTAAATAGCACCAATGGCTCAGATTCGTTGAGGTCTGATGGTGGAGAAGGTGATTGATCCTCTTCTCAAGAACTTAAAATAGTTTATATAGCATGGAACATTACGTTCATTCACAATTGATGAGTCACGGAATACCCAATCTTGGATACATGTGCATGTAACGAAGATGGATCAAATGGTGTTTGAATATCATGCTTAAATCAACACGTCTCCTAAGCCGTACGGATCAAAGTAATAAAAGGAACTCCACACTAAAGTGTTTGACAAGGTACCTCAAATTGATTCTACTTCCTTTGATCAAACACTTGAAGTTGTATTATTGGACATGTTAGCCTTGAAAGTGGGGGTAATTGGTACAACCAAAATTGAGCACCTATCAAGACTAGACACGTGGCACCAACTCCTGACATGCACACTTTCATCACCTTAGCTTGAGAACCACTACGTCTAAGTCGACTTGACAATCTCTTGATATCTCACATTGATAAGACCACCTTGGCACGTTTAGGTACAACTTGGTGAAATGGTTACTAAATCAAGGAGAACAAGTGGCATTGACTAGTAGAACTACAAAAATTCTAGTTAACCAAACCAAACCAAAAACCAAAAAATCGAAAAATTGAAAAACCAAACCGATTGATTTAGTTTTGGTTAACCAATATGAAAAACCAATGGTTAATTGAACTGGCCGGTATATGTTTATTTATATTGTGTATGTGTATATTATATCTATGTTTCATATGTATTTTATATTATCTACATGCTATAAATAAATATATATGTAGTATATAAATGTATATATATTTATAATATATAATATATTACTTATTATTTATAATATAATATATTATATGTATTTCTAATAGTTAACCAATTTGTTTTGGTTCATGATTTTCAAAAAATTGGTGGTACCGATTTGATTTGGAAAATAGGCTTGTCGAACCATGAGCATCCCTAATTCCTTGTAACCAATTTATAAACATGTAAGACATAGCGGGGCCCTAGCATCCTACCATGTACACCAGACATGTCCGTATGTAGTGAAACAAGTATCTTGGGAGATTAGACATGTGTTGCATAGAGGTCATTTTCGTTCAAGGCCTCTATGACCTTTGGAATCTTACTTCGGATCAATTACTTTTAGCCCCGTTCTATAGAGGTCATTTTCGTTTAAAGTTCTGTTATGAAGAAGATTATAATCGAATTCGTAACGATGGTCCCTGGACTTTAAATGGCCAATGGATCCTGATGGAGCCTTGGGTCCCAGGCAAACCCCGATATTCTTGGAATCATCAGCAAATTGAGTTATGGGTCCAATTTCATGATTTTCCCTTTGAAACCCTTTCTGTTGATGTTGGCAGACCTTTGTTTGAACATCTAGGTCCTACTAGGTTCATTTCTGTAGTGCAAAATTTTATCTGAGCTAAAGTAACTATTTCAGTTGATAGACCTTTGAAGACTGGGTGTTTTGTTAGTATTCACCAATGGGTGACTTATCGTTATGAAGATTTACCCTGGGTTTGTTATCTCTGTGGAAAAGTTGGTCATCTTTTCTGTCAATGCTCTCAACCAATGCCCCATACCAATAATCTGTCTTATGACCAGTTCTTTAACCGATGAACTATGAATCACCAGGACCTTGGCTGAAAGCTAAACAAACCCTCCGTCGTACTTGGAATAGGCCTGAGTTTAGTGACTTTGTTGATCTCCCGCCTGCTTCCCCTCCCCAACCCACCAACCTTAATGGTGAAGCTTTTTCTAATCTGCAGCCGGAATTCATGCCTCCCATACCTAATCCTGCTTCCTCAGATATCCAACCACCAAATCTTTTGGTTGTGGCATCTTCATCCAATCCCCCTGTTAAAGTTTCTGCTTATACATTTCACCTGGCCGAAAATGTGCAAACCTTACTTAATCGTGTTTTAAATGACCAGCCAGGTTCTTCTTCCGAATCCAAAGGAAAAAGACCTCGTGTGGACCTTCTGACAGATCTGCAAATTAAGTCTGAACCAAATATTATCCTTGTTTTTGATCGGCCCGATGTGTAAGAGCCATCCTCCTCTTCTGATCGTATCATTACAATGGATAGTGCAACGCATCAAGACTTGGACTCTGATACTGATCATCAGGCTTTAGTAAAGTTTTCTTTAATTTTGTTTCCCTATTTAATATCTCTATGGGCGGAGGTGGCTTGCCCTAATCTGCCCCACCTGTATCCATGTTAATTATGAGCTAGAAATATCGTGGGGCCTCGCGTCCCAAGGCAGATCAAGGTTTAAAGGATTTTGTCTCTTGTTTTAATCCAGATATTATCTTTCTTTGTGAGACAAAAATACAAGAAGATAAATTAGATTCTTTATTAAACAATCTTTGATACCCTAACTCTTTCATCATCAATTCTGAAGGCCGTAGGGGGATTAGTAGTAATTTGGAAAGCGGATTTAGGTGCTTCTGTTTTTTTGTCGAACTCCAGGTATGTTTTCTTGAAAATGCAGTCCACTTTTGATAATTGGCTATTAGGTTTCATCTATGGCCCTTCAATTAAACACCATAGGAATACCTTTTGGGAAAATTTAAATGCTTCCTTGCAAATAGTTGATCTCCCTTTTGTCTTAATAGGTAATTTTAATGAAGTTGCTTTTCTAGACTCTCTAGATCCTTCATCTTCTTCTTCTAACATAACTTGTTTAAGTCTGTAAGGTAGTGGAATTTCTTGGTCAAATAAAAGAACAGTGGGACATATTCATAGGAATTTAGATAGAGTTCTCTTATCCCCAGATTGGTTACATCTTTTTCCAGATACTTCTCTATCTCTGGGTTCAAAATGGGGCTTTGATCACCACCCATTGTTTTTAAATCTCCACCCACAAACTCACAACTTTTCCAAACCTTTCAGATTCTTCGAGATGTGGCTAGCAGAAACCTCCTGTAAGCAAATTATAGAGGAAGGCTGGAACTGTCAAGTTATTGGACATGCAGCTTTTCGGATAACTCAAAAGTTGGATATGATAAAGAAAAATCTAATTCAATGGAGAAAACAATCTTTCATTGATCTAAAAGTAAAAAATAAATAAATTGGAAGCCCAAATCATACAAGTTTAACAATTGGAAGATTACTCAAATTTACATAGTCTGTACAAAGAATTGGAAGAAACAACTTCGCAACTGGAGAGTTTTTGGAGACAGAAATCTCATCATACTTGGCTTCACTTGGGTGATAGAAATACAATTTGTTTCCATAAAAGTACCCTCTTTAGAAGAAAAAAGGAATCATATTGAAGGAATAATGGATAATAACAATCAGTGGAAATCCTCTCATCAAGATATTGCAAATATTTTTGTGGATTATTTTTCGGACCTCTTCTCTTCCCAAGATACCTAGGAAATTGAAGAATTACAAAATCTATTTCCCTCAATTATTACTGAAGAGGATAATATGATGTTACTGAATATTCCATCTAAAGAAGAAGTTAAATCTACTCTTTTCAATATTGGCCGTCTGAAATCTCCTGGTCCAGATGGGATGCCAACTTTATTTTTAAGGATTGATAGGATTTAATGGGGTTAGAAATTGTACAAGTAGTTCAGGAAATTTTTAGGAATAAGAGAATGCTCAGAAGAGTAAACCATATTTTCATCTATCTTATCCCTAAAAAGATCGATTGTATAAAAGTCCAAGACTATAGGCCTATTAGCTTATGTAATGTCATGTATAAAGTTATAGCTAAACTGATAGTTTCTAGGCTTCAAACCATCCTGGATAAGTGTGTAGCTCCAAATCAAGTAGCCTTTGTTCTAGGTTGTCACATGTCTGACAATACTATCCTCACTCACGAGGCTTTTCATTATTTAAAACATTAAAAACATGGTACAGGCTACCTTGCTCTAAAATTAGACATGTCAAAAGCCTATGATTATATTGAATGGAATTTTCTGTTAAATATTCTCTCTTTCCTAGGTTTCTCCGAGGACTCTTGTCAAATCATTAACGAATGTGTTTCCTCGGTTTCCTATTCCATTCTATAAATGGTATTTTTGAAGGTCATTTTTCCCCACTAGAGGATTAAGACAAGGAGATCCTTTATCTCCTTATTTATCCTAGCAATGGAAGGGTTAAGTCGTCTTCTTTTTTAGGCCGAATTTGAAAGTAAAATACAAGGCATATCTTTAACTTATAATTCTCTGAAAATTTCTCATCTTTTTTTTTGCAGATGGTGTGATGCTTTTTTTGAGAGATTATAGAGAAGACTTAGATAATTTAAACCAACTTCTCACTAAATTCCAACAAGCTTCTGGTCAAATGATTAATTTTGAAAAGTCTAGAGTCTATTGTAGTAAGAATATTCACCCTTGGCACCAACGTACGATTAAAAGACAACTACATATCAGCATCAACCAGAATTCTGAATACCTAGGCATTCCTCTCTTTTGGTCCAACAATAGATATTCTCAACTTAGCTTTATCCTGGACAATATGAAAGCTAAATTAAACAACTGGAGAGCCTCTGCCATTAGTCAAGCTGGAAAGAAAATTCTTATCTAGTCAATTCTTCAAGCTTTACCTATTCATTCAATGAGTCTTATTCAGTTTCCCCATAAAACAATAGATCAAATGAATAAAATAGTTAAAAGTTTATGGTGGGGTGTTTCTGGTTCTCGAAAGCATCATCATCATTGGTGTTCTTGGAATACTCTCTTATTACCAAAAGATTTTGGTGGATTAGGTTTTAAAAATCTCACTCTGGTAAACCATGCCCTTCTCAAGAAAATTGCTTGGAGATTTTTAAATGAACAACACAAACTCTAGGCACAGATATGGAAGTCTAAATATCTCAAACCTGATACTACTAGTCCATATGTCATTACCTCTACTAGTTCTATTTGTTGGAAAGCTGTTTGTCCAAAAGTAATAGAACTAGCTTCTGAAATAGGTTATCTGGTGAATGAAAACTCCAACTTCTTCATTCCGCACTTCCCTTGGATTCAGAAAAATCACAAATTTCACTAGACTACTTTTCCTATTGCCCCTCATTTGCAAAATTTTAATATTTCTTCCATAATTTCTGAAGGACAATGGAATACCAATATAATTTAGCAAATTTTTTCGAGAGAGGAAGCAAGGGATATATTACACACCCCTATTTTTTCTCCCAACAATGAATTGAACTGGATTTGAACCCAACACCATTCTATAAAATACACAGTTAAGGAGGAATACAGAATTAAATAGAAGACTGTGCTTCCACATCTATTAGATAATTGAACTGGATTTTTCCTCCTCGTTATCAACTCTTTCTATGGAGAATTCTTAACAACTTTGCTCCAGTGAAAGCTTCTCCCTTTTTAGATCTTTTAGATAAATTGTGTCCTCTGTGTGAAGAATGAAAAGAAACTCTTGCTCACCTTTTCATTAATTGTCAATTTCCTCAAGCTGTATTATTTGGCAACCTTTGGAACCTCAATTTACATATTTTTTTTTCAGGACTCTTGGACTTCCTATCTTAAGGATCTTTATAACTAACTTGCTAATAATCAACTTTTCCTTCAATTTTTAAATTGGTTAGCTATTGCTTGTGGTATGCCAGAAATGAGAAAATCTTCAGGAAGAAACAAATTCTACCTTCTCAAATCCTTTATATTGTTAACAGAATTTTTCAACAGTCCAGGCGACCAACACTATAGGAAATTTCACATCACTATTCCTTTGAAAATCACATACTGAATATGTCTGTTAATCATACTAATGAGCTAATTATCTTTATTGATGCAGGCAAAATTTTAGATTCATTATATACTTTTGGTATTGTGATTTTAAACACATAATTGGAATGTCTAAAAATCCTTGGAGGGAGAACATCTCATCCTACCTCTATTAACCAAGCTGAACCTTTTGCCATTATGCAGGTGATATTTAAATTACAACAATGGAGTCAAAGAGAAGTTCTGATATGCTCAGATGCAAAACAAATAGTCCAAGCTTTATAGAAGGATCCTACTCTTCCCTGGTTCTGCCATTGGTTTTTGTTAAGAACCAAAAACTTAATTTCCTTTTTACACCTCAATACTACCTTTCATTTTGTAAAGAGAACTTTTAATGTACCGGCTCATAAAGTCTCCCTATAGGCTAAATCTCATCCTTTATCTTATTTTGAATACTATGACTATCCTGAAGGGATTCCACGAGCTGAAAACTTTGTACATCTTTCTTTGATATAATATATATTTTGTTTATCTTCCAAAAAAATATTAGGTATGCATTTATTCTTTTACCCATTTACTACACTTTCATCTTGTACACCTCATACTTACTCACCTCATCCCTAGACACATCTCACTTGATCATTGGAATCCTCACCCTAGGATCTCTAATGAGCTGATTGTGATAATAGGAGCCTATAAAGTTCGTGGTGTAAACCAAATCATAATGCTCTCATTGGTGACTTTTCTGAATGTCATCACAAATAAAGTTCTCTTATTGAAGTCTTGATGACCACATCAAAAGTCACTAGAATGGGGCATAAATTGTGCAAGGTTGCCAAACAATAGGTTGCATGGAAAAAACTTTTGTGAAGTTTAGATGTTGATATCAACAATGACAACATTCTTCATGGCCTTAACAGAGAGGCACCCCTTAAACATATTTAGTGAGAGGGAATCCACTTCCAAGGATTCCTTTGAACAAGCCAAAATAGTTATATGGTGGATTTAAAAATGGGCTTGAAAAATCAATGGTTCTAGGCCGAACAGAGAGGCTTAAACATATTTAATGAGAGGAAATCCAAATAGTTCTCTAATGCAGTTTAATTTGTAGTTTTTGTTGCATTTAACTTCATTTGCATTGATGGGATTGCAAAGGCATTTAGAGTAGAAGATTGAGTTTATAGCTCCATCAATTGGAGCACAACAGTATTGTGTCTTTTAATGTGTTGTATTAAGGAGATTTTGAAAAACCAATTTTCCCTTATTTAATATGCAATGAACTGCAACAACAAAAAGTATTTTACATCTAATAGGAATGGCAACTCCGCAATCCCCGCTAGGGTTAAAAGTTGTCCCCTATCCCCAATCCCCAGTGAAGTCGGGTACTCGACGGGGATGGGGAAAATTGCCATCTCTAACATCTAACAAAAGGTCTAGAAATTGTGTTAGGCTATTAGTATCTTTTTAGGGTAAAATATACAAGCCTCCCTTAAGTTTTTTGACAATCTTATCTCCTATGTTTTGGTCTTAATAGAATCCTCCCCTATAGTTTTGAAATAAAGGTACAAATACCTACCTTCCAATAGAGTTTAAATGATTTATAAGAGAAAATTACCAAAATACCCTTAAATACTACGTACCAAGTACCATCATTCTCTTTGGGATGGATCCTCCTACCTCAAGTACAACAATAATAGTTTGATAGCAAAAGCATCTCCATGTAAATTCTTTGGTAACATTTATGTAGATTTTCATAAGATTTTAACAAGCAGTCGATAATCTTAGTTTTGATTCCATGTTTGGTTTCTCTGGTTTGTTAAGATTGTAACAACTCCATTTTTGCTCTTGATGCTCAATTTGAAGGAGTACAAATGCAAATATGTACAGTGCAAATACATACAAAATATAAGATTTTGCACTCTACATATTTATATTTGTATCCAAACGGAGCCTGAGGATCAATTCGTATGAAAGGCAGTATCTTTGCTTTGTTCATGTTAAATTTAATAAAATAATCTAGGTATGATTAAGAGAAATAGATTGCCCTTAGAACTTTGAAATATTAGTTTTTTTTTGTTCTGTTTTATGATGGAGGTTGTGTAAGGAACTTCTTTGAACACTCAGAGTTTGGTCACAAAAACATCATATGAAAACATTTTAAAGAAGAGTTGTTCTGTTTTGTTACTACCATCTAGCTTGTCCTTTTCGCCAAGTCTTACTTGTATCTATGGAGTTCAGATTTGTGCCCCACATCACATCTCTGCTGTGTATTTCAAACACCTCCCGATGATAGACTAAAATCGATGATGTCATCAGCTGGAGATGTTCCCAATACATGGCGGGGATATGTTGTGGGGCACCCGTTTGTGGGGGGCAGATGTGAACTCGTATCTATGATATATTGAGCGTATGAGATTGCTTTGCATATGATCATCAGGTTGTAATGGCTATATGGAATGCAATCAAAAGACAGCTAAAGCTTGGCCATAGCCATGTAATGGAACATAAGGAATATGATGCATCTTTGCATAACAACTAGTTATACAGAAACACATAGTTGAGAGGATAGGATTGAGAGTTCTTCACAGAGCTTAAAGGCTTAAATGCTTTGTTAATGGTTCCTTGATACCAACTTCACTTTGTATTAAGTTCATCAAATGGCATAGTTCATCTTGTATGAACACAGAACGGTGTGAGTAGAAATCCTGTGAGGACTGAATCCAGATTCCAATCAAACCATCTTAGCTGAATCATAAGCTCAGTCCTCCCAAACAGGCCTGAATATTTATTTGACAAAGAATAAGGGCTCGTTTGGTTTGCAGTTATAATTAGAATCAGAATCACTTATTCCTATAATCTATTTGGTTCATACAGGAATAGGAATAATATTCCAATTCTATCCAATCAAACAATTAGAATCGGAATGGGCTATTCCGGTTCTGATTCCAATTCCAAACTCTGATTCCTGTAAATCAAACGAGGCATTCAGATCCTTACTCGGGCTTTTTGGTAAGGCAGCATTTGCTTTAGGGCGGGGCTCGGTCGCTTGGACTTTGGAGTTTGGACCACCCTACCCTACATAGGCAATGCGAGGGCCTAAGCCTGGAGAGAGCCGACATTAATCGGACCGTCTGGTCCCCATAATTTGCCAGATTTCTTTTACGTACAGGACTCAGAGGGAGGAGGGACCAGGACCACCCACTAAGTGGAAGTGGGCCCAACCTAAGAGATTAACAAATCAAATTAATATTCATTTTCACAGCTAATCTCAGCTGTACTCTATGCACATGATAAGAAGAAAATCCAAAAAGACATCGGCAGATCGGATGGTTAGGAATCACCTTTGGGGTGGGGCCATGTACACTTTGAGTCAGACGCTTTTGGGTCCCACCCTTCTCATTAACCGCCATACTATGAGTTACGAATTGGGGTCATAACGGCCGTTATGCTGACCTATATGCCTATATCCCAATCCCACCTTTACTAAGTCGGCTAAGGGGGCATTTGGTGCCTAATTCCCGCTTTTGCTTTTTTTGCCGCGAAGGGGTGTTTCTGTAGTTTTCTTTTTGAAAACAATTGATGTTTTCTGGAGCTCCATTACAAAAGCAGTAAGGCTAGTAAGAGGGTTGAAACCAGTTGCAGAAACCATAGAGAGAGAGAGAAAGGAAACCAGAAAGGTAAGAGAAATAGAAAAAGAAAGAGAAGCGTAAAGCCACAAAGGCTCATTGGCTGATCTCACAACAAGAAAATGAATAAAAATAAATAAAATTAAAGAAAAGGAGGGAGAGAGAGGTCTCTCCACAATAATTGGCATCAAATGCTCATAGGGATTCGCACTGTTGCTGAATTCCAAGATCTGCACCACCTTCTCTCAATTATTTAAACCCTCGAACCTTTTCCGTCTCTGTTACCCGATTGGAGGAGATTTTCAGTATAAAGAAAGAAGAGAGAGAGTGGGGGCCGGAGGAAGTCGGAACAAAAGGAAAAGGTGAACCAACTAGGGTTTCGTCGGCAGACCGCAGAAAGTTGAATAGACAGGTAAGGGTTTCTTGGTCTGTTTTCCCCTCTCTCTCTCTCTTTCTTTCTCTCCCTCTCGAGACTACATTTGTGGGGATCAACTTGTTTAGTTTCAGACAGTTTTTGGTTCCAGGAAGGGAGAATTGAGGGGTTTGCAGATTTGGGTTTTCGGTTGGGGAGAGAGAATTAGGATTCTGAGGTTTGGGTTGGTGTTGGGGGGTGGTTTGGGTATATGTGGTGTTTGAAGGTGAAAGGTAGATAGTTTGAGTGGTTTTGAGGTGGACTTTGGGATTTGAATTTGGGGTTTTAAGTGTGAATTGGTTGATTTCAGATGGCTGTTAGAGCTTAGGTGTGAGTTAAGGAGTTATTTTTTTTATCGGGATTGAGAAGTCCTTGAGGTTGGAATTTGAAGAAGTGGGTTTTGAGATTTGGTGGATTCTATCTTGGCATTTTGGGAGTTTGGATGCAATTTTCTGGGGAGGAGGGTTTGCAGAATTCTTTGGGTGTTACTAGGGCTGAAATTCAGGGTCTTCCCTCGGATTAAGGTGTTTGTGATTAAGTTTTAGCAGCTGAGGTTTATATTTACATCATTTGAAGAGTTTTGGACTCTAATTTGCATTGGATTGTGCTCTGTAGGGACGGATTAGAAGTCCTTGTGTTCTAGCTCTGGGATACCAGTGAATATTGCACAGTACCTTTGGAACTCTAGAAGAAAGTCCAGGGTTTGGATTCTTTCGACTGCGGACTGATGCCTTTTTAAACAAGCCCTGGTGATTCTTGAATGTTTCAGGTCTTAACGTTGGGCTAATATTGGCTTTTGAGTTTGGATTTGGGGCAGTTGCAACATTGCTGGATTATGATGCTGTAGGGAGTTGGAGGTCTTGCGATAAAAATGGCGTCTGACCCAAACATGGGTTTTCACCAGGATGCAATTCTGGCATCTGCATTAAATTGCCATGCAATTTCGTTTAGCTCAGGTTCAATGAATAGCTCATCAGGGATGATTTCCCTAGGAAATTCTGCTGGGATAAACAGTACGACTGGGATGATATTGGCTGGTAATTCTAGCATGATAAATAACTCCTCCATGATAACTCCGGCCAGCAATTCCTCTGGTGCTCTTCTTCTTGATTCAGTGCCAGGGCTCAAGCATGATGTAGACTTGGCTGTTGAATGGACTCCTGAAGAACAGTCTAAATTGGAGGAAGGTCTTGTAAGGTAGGTAGAATGCTTCTTTTTTCTTTATCAAGCATTCTTTTTCTCTGTAATGCTGCTGTTGTTGAGGAACTACTTGTGATTACTTATTTCACTAGAAAGGGTTTTCCTGCCAAAGTACTGTTATAATTTGTTGTCAGCAATGCCTTTTTGTATTGATATGTTACTAGATCTTCTTGTGGTATGTGATGCCAAGACCTTTTTATAATTTACTGTGCTGATAAAAAAGATGGCAAGAAGCTTTTAATTGTGGGGCATCGGAAATCTCATTTAATCCATTTTATAAGTTATTTTTAGAATTTCAAGGACTGAGTAAATTTCTAACTCATTAAAAATTTTGAAATAAAGTCCTTGATAATACTGCATCAAAAGGTGATCCAATTGGAAGAATGCAAGGCACCAGATGACCACCCAAAGGGTGGCTCCCCATATATTACTTAAACCAACCTTTAAGAAAAAAAAAGTGCAACCACTTGGGGGAATCTGCACCACCATTTACCAAGAGTGGCTTAATTCATGAGAGCCATTTTCCTAAATCCAAAACTTCCAAGAGACTTTGGTTGGCTTACTGAAATCCATTTGTGAAGATGGAATTTCTCTTGATATCTCTATCAGAATTATCTTTGTATTTTCTGAAATCTTTTAGCTACAGAAAGTGTCCTTGGGACAGTACAATGATAAACTGGAATGCTAGTTATTCACTTTTCTATTAGGTTCCTCCCTTATCTTCCCTTATAGTAGTAATACAATACTTTTATTTACCTTTCAAAAAAAAAAAAAACAAACTTTTTAAGAGTAATTTGACCAGAAAATGAGAGGGAACACCTCTTCCATCCAGCTAATGCCCTATATATCCTCTGCACCACTAGTTGTGTACCCACTTCGAGAATTGTTAATTGCTTGCATAAAATCCAAGTGCAGGGAAATGGCCCAAACAAGTGGTCCAAAATATCAGCAGACAAGCACAAAGGATGGCTCATAATTCCCTATATTAAAATGGTTTTACTTTCTAAATTATCATTTGCCACTTCCTAATTAAAGTGCTATTACTTCTTGTCTGACGTCAAATATAATTTCCCCCCTTCTGACTCTAAGATTACTCTGTTCTAGTTAGGCTACAATGATTTTTCTGTCATCATTGCTGCAAGATGGTTGTGAATCTTGTTGATCATTTTGATGTGCAGCTCTAGTGTGATTTGTCAGTAGTGCCATGTTTACTTCACTGCCTCCTTTTTAATGTTACTGCTGCTTTTTGATTGTGCTTTGTGAAATTCTTAGATTTGCTGATGAACCAAGTATTATGAGGTACATCAAGATTGCAGCCACAATTCCTGACAAGACTGTGCGTGATGTTGCTTTAAGGTGCCGTTGGATGACGGTAATCTTTTTGACTTTTCTCAGGATTTGGTTTCCATAAATTTCATTTATGGAACATCGTTTCAATTTGGCTTTGTGTCTGCAAAAGATGCTTCACATGGGATCATGCTTTACATTTCTTTTTTGATGTTCTTACTTTTTACTTGAAATATTTTTTAATTAATACTATTTCTAAATGGCTATGTCCACCACGAGGTTTATTCATTGAGAGGTATGCTTGGAATTTGTCAGTCATTGAGTGATTGAGGTGGATTACTACATTTATAGCTATAAATCAATTTAATAGAGAGATCTGCATAGATAGTTCATTTTATTCTTTTTAGATGAGTCACATTTATCTAAATTTCAGTTTGTTAAGTAACCAAGTGATTATTGAGTCTTCCATAAGCCTGTGTGATCTTGACTCCTATTTACTAGGTGGGTGTTTGGCATCGATGGTGTTTTCTGAGAAAATGGCACCACGTAGGCACCACATCAGAGAAAACGGTGCTTCAAACAACACCCTCTTGTTTGGTACCGTTTTTCCAGAAAAAAAAACGTTGCTCCAGACTACACCTTGGAAATCGGGAAAGTGTGGTATAGAGCAACGCCAAATTCAATGTTTTCTGAGAAAATGATGCGTTGCTGCTAGCGGTGCAAATGCAATGATGTGGCATCATCTTGGACGTTGGATAATGTAGATCAATGTTGAAAACGTTGCTGCCAGCACTGGTACCAAACAAAACCAGTTCTGTTTTCTCAGAAAACACCTATGTGGCAGCACCGGTTCCAAACAAAAAATAAGCACTTACAACTCCACATGCCCAGCACCGTTTTTATGTGAAAACGGTGCGATGTTCCCAGCACCGATGCCAAACACCTACTAGATTTAGAAATTTGAGTTTATATCCGATCAATAGTCTCACAGAAAAGAAAAGAAAAAACAGCATGGGAAAGAAGAGAAGATAAGAGAATGTGAGAGAGAATTTGAAGGGAGAAGAAAAATAATTGTGTGAGTGCACATACTTCTATTAGTATTTGTACTTTTTGGTTACAAGAATCAATTGACTAGATTGCCCCGCCCTGTGGCCCCACCCCAAATTAGAAACATAAAACTAAAGTGGAATGAAGAATTAACCTTTCTTCTCTCTGCAAGGTGCCAATTGGCTGGTTGGTATGGTCTCCTGCTGGTTGTAGCAGAGATTTGGGATCAAATCCTGCCTGAACCTGGGTGGGAGGAGGTTTAGGGGATGGAATAACCCCTTGGAGCAAAAAAAAAAAAAAGAAACCCTTCTCTCTGCACTCCTCAAGTTGATCATATATGTCATGCTCAGTTTGCTAAATGCATTAAACGATTTTGGTCTTTGCAACTCTTTTTGGTCAAAAAGTCAGCCAATTGGTTTTTATCCTTTCATAGGTCAAACAACCTATCAAGAGTAACTTTTTTCTCAAAATAAGTGCCTATCCACTTTGACATGTTTTTAGTATGATCATGTTAATTTTTTGAGACTGTATTAATTGCAGCCTTCATGTTGCATTACAAACATGGTTTGCAATATCAATGAAATTTGGTGAATTTTTCCCAGAATCTCCCCATTTAGATAGGCAGTGACAAAAAATTTCCCAAGAATCTTTCCTAATATCTCTGATATTTTGCTGATGTCAGCAATATTTTTAGATTTCATTGACGAATTATACATTTATGGCTTAAAACTTTAGAATATTATTAGAAACTTTTTGATATTTCATTAAATTCATCATGATTTTTTAAATGATTCCTAAAAGAATATATGGGGATTTGGTGATTAGGCAATTGGATTATTATATGATTCACTTATTAAATCACTATAATTCAAAAGAAAAAATGAAGAAAAAGGCACACAACTACAAAAAAGGATTATCAATCTAACCTAAATGTAAGTAGCCAAAAAGGAAAAAATTTTAAATGGCAGGTAAATGACATATCTAATGAAGAGAACATGGCTAAAAGGCATAAAGTGGAAAAGAAACTATATCTCTCTAGGGGGTAGAATCACATTAATCAAGTCCACCTTAGTAAACCTACCGGTGTACTTTTTATTTACTTTCAAGTTACTTGCGAAGGTTGCAAGGCAATTTGAAAAACTTATGAGAGATTTTCTTTGGGAACCAGGTGACTCAAAAAGGGACCATCGAGCAAAGTGGGATGTAGTTTCTAGGAAGAGGGAGTAAGGGGGTTTAGACATTGGTAACATTAGGTTAAGAAATTTAGCTTTGCTAGAAAAGTGGTTGTGGAGGTTTCCCTTAGAGCTGGACAGATTGTGGCACTTTGTACTAGAAAGCATACATGGATTGGCAGCAAATAGATGGGACACTGGTGTCGACTCAAGGGCTTCTATTTTTCCTCTTTGGAAAGCCATTGCTGGAATTTTGCTTGCCTTTCAACTGTTCGTTAGGTATGATGCATGCTTAGGTAACAAAATTCTGTTTTGGGAGGATCTTTGGTGTGAGAACACTCCCCTAAAGGATAAGTTCCCTTCTTTGTATTCCCTTTCTTTAAATAAATTTAAGACTATTTCTTCTTGCCAAGGGTCTGAAGGTTCCTGGGATTTGGGCCCAAGGAGAGGTTTGAGAGATTCACAAGTGAGTTGTTTTCTTTGTTTTTTTTTTTTTTTTTTATTTGATAAGAGTCATATTCCATTAATTCAAAGATCGGTTACATGAAAATCCCCTTAGAGAGGCACGAGGTGCTGCATCTCCATACAAAAAACACAAACTACATAAAAAAGTGCATGATTGTTACAAAAGACACAAATTACAGTTGCGCCTAGAACAATGTTTCCCTGTTTGTCCCTTGTTTTGCCAAGACATCAGGAAATTCGTTATCTGATCTTCCAACCCACTGTACTGTTACAGACATATTCCTTGTCAGCCATTTGAATTTCTTTATCTCATTCTTGTAGTTCCACGTGACATTCTCCGGATTATTTAACCAGTTCACCACTGTCTTAGAGTCCCCTTCAACCAGAAGCTGCTCCACACCCATTTCTTTTGCAAGAGTTATTCCTTGTATTGCAGCTAACAACTCTGCCCGAATAGAGTTACCAACACCTAAAGGGCCAGAGTATAGTAAGACAATCTCTCTAGCCTCATTCCTTAGTACACCTCCCAAACTAGAGGGACCCGGGTTGCCCTGGCTACTTCCATCAAAATTCAGCTTCAAAGAACCGTGAGGAGGGGGGCCCCAACTTGTCATTACTTTTATCTTTGAGGAGGAACAACTTGCTCCTTATAACCAATCCCTCCAACAGTCAGTAAAGGAGAAATGATCAAACAAATACAAGTAAAGGAGAACAACAAGAGCAGCCATTATTTGGTTGATTTGGGAAGAAAGAAACAACATGATCTTCCAAGGGCAAGAAAAATACAAGGAAGCACTTGTTGAGGGAATTGCCATCAAAATTTTACACTGGCTGAAAATTTACAGCTCTTTAAGGATTTCTCTTATGATGATTTGCTTAGAGGATGGAGTGCCATAGCTACTTCCTCCGCCTATTCTCGTATATAGTGTAGGAGAGTTGGTCCCTTTCTTTGCAGGCTACAGTAAAGCTGAATTTTGATGGTAGTTCTCTAGGCAACCCAGGTCCTTCAGGCATAGGGGGAGTCTTCATAGATGAAAGGAAAGGTGCTGGCCCTCTTCTCAGATCCAATTGGGGTGGGAGGCTCACTAAGAGCAGAACTAAAGGCCCTACTACGAGGTCTTAGACTGGTAATCGGTTGGATGCAAGCAAGAAGTTTAGGAGCATGGCCTTTTAGGCAATGGCTAAGGGAAATTTTGTACTTAGCAAGGGAGTTAAGGGTACAATTTAATTGGGTAAGGTCAACAAATGGGATGGTTGATGCTCTAGCTAAGTAGGGAGTAAATAGGGGGGCTTTATTTTGGGCTTGCTTGCTACTAGTTTCTTTAGCCATCCTTCAGGTGGTGACCAAGGTTTAAAATGTCGATGTCGGTGGAAATGTCACTCGTCCAAATATAAGAAACATGTCAGAAATATCATATGAAAATATTGCAAAAATTATAAAAATGGTGGAAACATTGTAAAATATGCAAAAGATAGAATGACATTATATGAAATGATAAAAGAAGCATAGGCACACCCTTTTAAATTATAATCTTGTTCCAAATCACTAAATAAAGCTAAGAGGAAATTTACAACACATTGTATTTCCAAACATCAGTCTTACAGCCTGTTATCCCCATCTTATTATTCTTTCTTAGCCTCCATTTCTTCTTAGCTTATACCCAAGTCAGTTATAGAGGCCTTGTATAAGCCAGAATGGAGGGATGTTATGAGAACTGAAATAGAAGCACTTTGTAAAAATCATACTTGGGATATTGTGGATTTGCCTAATGGAAAGGAACCAGTGGGATGTAAGCGGGTGTTCACTATCGAGTATTATGCTGATGGCACCATTGAGAGGTATAAGGCTCGGGTAGTAGCCAAGGGTTGTACTTAGGTATATGGAGTTGATTATATGGAGATTTTCTCACCAGTTGCTAAAATGACCACAATGAGAGTTTTGTTATCCTTGACAGTGAGTTATGACTGGCCCTTATATCAATTTGATGTGAAGAACGCTTTCTTAAATGGAGACTTGACTAAAGAGGTTTATATGTCACTTCCACCGGGTATGTATGGTAAGGAAATGTAGGGCAAGGTATGCAAGTTGAAGAAATCTCTTTATGGCCTCAAGCAATCCCCACGAGTTTGGTTTGATAGATTCAGAGCTACACTTGTTGAGTTTGGCTATACATAGACACAGTCTTATCATACCTTGTTTGTGAAGAAGAGAGGCACTCAGGTTACCTGCTTCATTGTTTATGTTGATGATGTTGTCGTTACAGGGAGTGATACAGAGGAAGTTCAGGCACTCAAGACATGCCTTAACTTAGAATTTGCTTGGTCTAAAGATGGCATCTTCATCTCCCAATGGAAGTATGTGTTAGATCTTCTCATGGAGACTGGGAAACTTGGTGCCAAACCTATTTCTACACCTATTGATGCTAACCATAAACTCTCAGTTGATGATGGTGAGCTTTTGGTAGATAGGAGAGTGTTCTAGAGACTTTTGGGGAAGTTGCTATACCTTTGCATGACACGACCAAATATCTCATATGCTGTTAGTGTGATCAGTCAGTTTATGCATGCCCCTACAAACACACATATGGCTGCTGTAGAACGAGTTCTGTGTTACTTGAAGGGAACTCCGGGAAAGGGTATCCTCTTCTCTAAGCATGGACACATGAAGCTAGAGGCTTACACAGATGCTGATTGGGCTAGTAGTATTGATGATAGGAGATCTACATCGGGTTATTGTGTCTTGGTTGCAGGGAACATTGTCTCTTGGAGGAGTAAGAAACAGTCAGTAGTAGCTAGGTCTTTGGCTGAGGCAGAGTACAAGGCAATGGCACATGGAGTTTTAGAGTTGTTATGGCTCAGGTCACTTTTAGAGGAGATGGATATTACACATGATAAGTCCTTGATGCTTTATTGTGATAATCAGGCTGTGATCAACATAGCTCACAACCTAGTTCAGCATGATAGGACAAAACATATTGAAGTTGATTGGCACTTTATAAGAGAAATGGTAGCTTTCGGAGAAGTTTGCGTTCCTTTTATTGCCTCAGGGCAACAGTTAGCAAGCTGGGCATGACTAATATCAATGCTCAGCTTGAGGGGGAGTGTAGAGATAATGGGTTGAATGAGCCTTAGTTTTTTTTTTTTTTTTTTTTTTTCTCTTTAAGTTATGTTTATGACTTATGTTAGTAGGTAGTGGGCCTTAGTTATGGGCCTATTTTCTTGTTTTTATTGTTGTCTATAGTTATGGACGCCCTACTAAAGGGTGCTCATGTAATTATCCTTGTTTTTTACAACAAAAGAATAAAAGAGATCATTGGGGACTGAAGAGAGGTTTTAGAACAACTCTCTCTTCTTCTTCCTTTTCTTCCATCTTCTTCCTCCATCACTTCTCTCTCTTCAATCTCCTTCTTTTCTCCTATTTCTTTTCTTTTAATTCAGATTATTGTAGGTGTGATTTACAACTAGATCAAATTAAAATTCATAAACAAAACATATAAAACATATGCAAAGTGAAAATGTAAAACTAAAATTAAACATAACATATAAAACATATTCAAGCACTCAACAATTTGAGGACATGAAACTTTCGATCTCTTTATTTCTTTTCCAATCACATTACTCTAATTCTATGAGCCGCTTTTATCAAGCCCCTTGAGGCAAATGCAAATAAGTCTATGTTAGGGTCTTAAATTCTTAATCTGTGCTAAAAAATGGTTTTATAATTTAGTTTTAGTTCCTTATCAAATGTCTTGCCTTTGAGGCAAGTGCAAATAACCCAATTCAGCATTACAAGATGAAGCTTATTAAAGTGGATAGACTTCATTACAGACTAGGTGGTTTCAAGCAAAGTTTGTCTTTGTTGCTTCAGAGAATAAGCTAGTCGATATCTTCACAAAGGGAGCTCACAAGTCCAAGATGGACCATGGTATAAGCAAGCTGGGCATGGTTAACATCTATGCCCAGCTTGAGGGGGAGTGTTGAATAGCTTATATTGTTGCTCTTAAGGGTATTTTAGTCCGTTAGCTCATTTACTTTTCATGCTTTTATGTTGATGTTGGCCAGGTGCATATGTGACATTTCTTATGTAATTCAGTTGCTTGTATAAATAGAAAAAGGGAGCTGACACATCTCAAGTTCGATTGCTTACATGACTGATTTCTCTTCCTCTCTCTTCTTCTGCATCTGATTATTCTAGTAAAATTAAATCAGTTTTTATTGTTTTCCTGATAATTTCTGGACAAGTCCACTGTTCTTGAGAAAATTAGTTCAGTTTCTTTTGATAATTATGAATGCAAGCAATAATTGGAGACACATAAATACTTGTATTTAATGTCTATTGATATTAATATTTTATTAACAAAGTTTTAGCAAATCTTGTTTGTGGAAATGCATTCAGTAGGGTGGATTTGTTTCCATGTTAATGGCAAGTAAAGAATCCCACATAGTTGACCAATATTGGGTATCTGATGTACATCTACACATTCAAGACTTGAATTGTTTACTTATCCTACTGAGTTATAGTTATCTGTATAATAACATTTTTTTAGTAATATAATTATAAGCAGAAGAAGGAGAATGGTAAGCGAAGGAAACCTGAAGAACACTACATGGGAAAGAAGATAAAAGATAGGAAGGTAATTTTGTCTATCTTGAGAATTTCTGCAGTCAATATTTCTTGTTTCCTTACTGATCTTGTTAAAACAACTTTCTTTAAATAGTAATTTCTTGTGTACTACTTTAGCATATGAGTTCCAATGTGAGATTCAAAACTTGTTCATGTTACCTAATATATATTCTTTTCCTTTTCTGCTAATCTCTCTACAGCCCAACAACACCAAATACAGAATATCTAATCACAAATACCCCACAAACTTTAAGATAGTGTGTGAGAGATCTGCATTTTTTTTTTTTTTGGGTGGGGGATTGCAAACTGTATAGGTAGTACTGTAGTAGTAGTCTAGTAGGGAAAGGGCAAGGGGGTCATTCCCTCATGGGAATGGAATCTTTGTAGGGCTTATTGTAGTGGTGTATTTTTTTATAGGGAAGGGCTGAGGTGTCAGTTGTGGTTTGAGGTTATAGTTAGTTCTATAGCACTCGAGATTGGCTTTGATTTGAGTTGGACCTGTGTTTGCTGAGTAACTTTTGCTCATGATGTTCTGATTTTACTTCTTGTTTTTTACCTTTCTGTATATGTTGTCTTATGTACGTTTTTAGTGATTTGGGAGGTCTTCAGGATTTTTGACTGAATTAACGTCCTTGTAATTTTGTTTAAAATATGCGGTTTTCTTCCCTGAGGTTTTGCATTGGTTCTCCCTCCCTTGGGGAAGTGTATGATAGTACACTTTTTTTATTCGCTTTTATTATTTCTAATGAATTTTCCATTATAAATTGATAAAGTGTATCTTTATGGTTTCCAAGAGGTTGTTTTGAGAAGTTGCGTTCTTGGTTGGCTATCCCATAAACAGCCCACCTTGGAAACACTTGTAAATCATTCCTTTTAATAATCACAAAAAGAAAAACATGGTTTTTTCATCATTATAAATGAACAAATTCATTTATGTTGATTATAAAGAAATGAAAGTGGATGGCAAATAGCAGAGAAAGTAAATGAAAAATTGTAAGAGAAGAAGAAAGAACTGGTGTTGAGAGGGTCAAAATTGTTGGGCAGTCAGCCTTTTTTTTTAATTAAATAACTCTAGTTTCCCAAATGTAGATGAAAAACACAACTTTTTTTATTGACTACCTGTTTTACCAAAATAATAAAGATACTGAATAACTCTAAATTCCCTCTCAAACAGCATAGTCATAGATATTGAGTATGCTCAGCTTGACACATAAACCATCGACTTTGGGCTTAGCCACTTCTTTTGTGAGAACATTTACAAACTTTTTGGCTTCAAATAATTCATTGACACTTAAACCGAAATGAATTTTTCTCTGAAGAAATGGTGGCCAACCTCTATATGCTTGGCTTGGTAATGTTGGACCTTATAATATGCAAGGTTCAAAGTATCGAGGCACCTGATACACACGGACTTGCATATCGGGTGTTCTCCCAAAATTTTACAAGGGGTCTGTCTTAGGCCTGGCTATCCTCTAAAAATGGTCAATGGTTGTAACACCTATTACTTAGCAGATCGGGGTGCTACTGGAGTCTGGAATGATACGATATGCCCGATATGCCCTGATACATTGTGATATTTTGAACCTTGGTTGTATGGTTGCATAGGCTTTTCAAAATCAATTCCCAGTCCTCCTAAAAAGGGTTTTCAATCACAATAATTTTGAGACAACGTGAGCCACATAGCTCTATGCTTAGCCTCCAAACTTGATCTAGCATTGGTTTGAGTCCTACTAGGAGTATTGAGTCTAACCGTTTGAGTCCTAAGACTATTATGAGTCTAACAGTTTGACTCCTAGGACTATTATGAGTTTAGAGTCTATAAATATGTATGGACATTTTACACAAAAGCAATGAAGTTTATTGAGTTTTCTTCAGCTATGCTAGTTATGGTGAGTGATTCTCATGCCCTAGAGTGATTCTTGGCACCCTGTGAGTGATTCCAGGTATTTTCTCTCTTCTTTCTCTCCTTATTTTTTTTTTCTTATTCCTTCAATAAGCCATTGCAACCATCAACATCCATAAAATTCTGATCCAAGAAGACCATTCAACATTCGCTAAGGACTAGAACCGAGCTGGTCCTACATCACTACTCCATGACATTAGATTGTCACCCACAAAGGCACACTAACCTGGTGTAAATATCTATCACCAATATTTATCAGTAAACTCATCCAACTTCAAGTGACCATGGTTTCCTTACCAGATTCCCTTACCAGTAGTATATTTCAGATATCTAAGGAAGGATCCTTTTAACTGCTTCTAGATGGGGTAGGTGTGTCTGGTGCATATACTGACTGAAAGCACTCACAACATATGAGATATCTGGACAAGTTAGACACAAATACAACAACCAACCAACCAATTTTTGGTATTTGTCCCTTGACCTCTTGTAAGCCTCCTTTACAAACATTCAACTTATGGTTGAGATCAATAGGAGTAACATTTGGTTCAACTCCCAACTTACCAGAATTCTTTAGGTGATCTAACACATTTTCATTGAGATATGTAGATACCCTTTTAGGACTGAGCTACCTCTATGCCTAGAAAAGGCACAAGTAACTTAGTATCTTTATTTTAAATTCAGTAGAAAGAAATTTTTTCAATTGGCATCTATAAAATAATTCTTTAATTGTCTGATTTTATTTGGATTTTTCCCTGTAACCACAGTATCATCCATGTAGACCATTAGTATAAGCAAGTATCGTAATCTATTTTTGGAGAGAGTGTGATTAGCCAATCTGCTATATTGCCCTGTGTAACCTTTTGAACCATGCTCTTAGTGGCTATTCAGCATATAACCTTCCTCCTAACGATCTTCATTCAGGAAGGTATTTTTGACATCTCAATGATATAATGGTGAAAAAAAAAGAGGAACAAGAGATACCAACATCCTAACTGATGCAACACATGCACTTGGTTAGATCAATTCGAGTCTCTTTGGAACCCAAAGAGAAGGTAACAGGTTTGAAGAGAAGGAAGAAATGATATGAGGCCTCATTCTCGTCTTTAAGGAAATATATGGGAGAGCAATTGGCAAAAATAAAGGGTGGGTCTGCTTAAGATAAATATTTTATTGAATATGTGGGAGTCTTGGGTTGTTTGAAATTACTATTTATGGTAACTACCAGACTTATTATTTATGGTAAATCTCATAAATACTTTTTTAGTGAACTCACGGTTTACTATTACTTGAGAAATGAATTTAGAGAGGTTGTATTTTTTTAACTTGGGTCCTTTGGAGATTGGGGACTCTACTATGGCAGAATTACTAGCTGCCCTACAAGGGGTGTAGTTTGCAAGTGGGTGGTGAGGAGATAGGTAAATGCATTGGCTGATTGGTTAGCCAAGCAAGGGCAAGTAGGGAGCATTTGTTTTGGGCTCAGTTGTAATTTGATATTTACTCCTATAATCTGTTTGGGAGAGGCCACAGCTTGTGC
This sequence comes from Nelumbo nucifera, assembly GCF_055504915.1. NCBI lineage: Eukaryota > Viridiplantae > Streptophyta > Magnoliopsida > Proteales > Nelumbonaceae > Nelumbo > Nelumbo nucifera. The sequence goes on from NC_142652.1 coordinate 47,339,245, forward strand.
CTCTCCAAGGGATGTATAAGTTTGAATCTCCGATTTATTAAAAATTTCCATTATTCATATAAAAATTGATGTCTTTAAATTTAGTTTTAGTGGGATTAAGAAAGTGTTATTAGAGTTGTTTAGGAGTTGGAGTCCTTATTTAAGTGTCATTGTGAGTTAGTTATGGATTTGTTGTAGTTTTAAAACAATTAGAAGTTGTTTTGTGTCAAAAAGGACGTCCAAATTCATAAGTTGAGTCTATAATAGTCATTATAATTGGAGTTGAAGGAGAGTTGATTTGATGAAATAAAGTTTGGTTTGGTGAATTCTGGTTGTTGCCAAAAATTCTCCTCTCCTCTCCTCTCTTCTCTCTCTCTCTCTCTCTCTCTCTCTCTCTCTCTCTCTCTCTCTCTCTCTCTCTCTTCTAAAGACTCTGTCTTGTTGCTGATTACCCTAACAGCAAGAGTTCTTCTCTCTCTTTGATTTCTTGCTCATTCCTTGGTGGATAGCAAGCATTCTACTTGCTTTTCCATCCATATTCTTCATATCTAATCACCCACAACCCTTCATTCACCCCACAAAGCCCCACCACCACCAGATCCTAAATTAATAGGACCCCTACTCTGTCCTACATCACTAACTGAATTCATTTTGGTTCCTAAGTGTTACTCTGAAACTAGCTTTCTACAGTTAGGGAGAGTCCTAGAACTACACCCTTGATGGCTTGTACATTACTGGTTCTGTTTGTTCAGTGTCACCAAGTAACAAGGAGAGAAAAAAATGGAAGTTGAAAACGGAGGCAAGAAGCCTGCAAATCCTCCCTTCCTGTTCTCCCTGCCCCCATTTCAAGGAATATTACAGATAATCAACTGAAAAAAAACCTTCACCACCTGCTAGACATATGAATCAAGCCTTCAAAGCCTAAGATTTTAGCAGAGGAATATAAAAAAATCTAGTCATATTGAAAAGGGAATTGCTCCCAATATGAACGCTCTGCTTCCAAATGGGAAGATCCTTGACTATTTTCATCATGCCCCTGCCCTCCTTTTCTGATGCTTCTTCAGCTGGAATATCTTTGATTCTCTTATCCTCAGATTCCAGACCTCTTGAGATTTGAAATCCTTGTTATACTGTATTCCTAACCAGCTCCAGTTCCTTCACTTATCCCTTACTGTGCCAATGAAGCTTCAACTTTAAGCTAGTATTTACTGCTGAATCCATTAGATTATTTATATTTTGGGTTTGTTTACAAGGGTTATTTTCATTTTATTAATTACTATCCAAGTTACAAGTAGCATGATTTAATTTGATTTTCTTTGCAAATATGAAGGAATAACGTCGCAAGAAACAGAAAAAAGATGATTGTCCATAGAAAAGTAGTTACGTTACATTTTAATGCTCAATACTCCCTAGTGCTTTTGCAAATGATCCTAGGAAAACAAATTATGTCCTGATGGCCAGAAACAGTTATGGGGACTACAGATGCCTATTTTTATGATTATTATTGATTAAAAAAAGATGCATATTTTTATGATTCATAGTGTCTACCTGTCTGCAAACTGTAAATTTTGCAGTAGTCATGCATTCCGACTGGTAGTTCTGAGGGTAATATTGCTTAAATTCTTACTGTACTTAATAAATTATAAAAAAAATTCTTACTGTACTTGATAGAATCCTTCATGGGTTATAATTTTCTAGGAAGGGTTTATGTGTTCTTTCAAACATTCCAAACTTTGTTTTTTATTGTCATTATAGGTTTTCTCTTTTTAGTTGTTAAATTGTCAACATTTAGGATGCTATCATATATAGGTACCAGAAATTCTTATGGTGATGCTTCTTCAGGAAAAATTGGCAGAATCTTCCTCGAAGGCAATTTTATCTCAAGCTCCACCACTAAATGTAGCTGCTTATTCTCATGTGATGCCTCATATTGACTATCATGATCGGATATCTTGTGAAGGTTGGTTGGTTGTGTTTTCTTTTCAAGTAATCTTTACTTGTGATTATCATTTTTGCTTTACCAATGTGAAATTGGAAATTTCATTAATAGTAATCTTACTAGAGAATAATCTCCATACTAAGTACAGGGCCAGTCTTCTGATATTTATTTATTTATTTAATTCTAATAAATTTTGTCTGACACCCATTTTCTATGTTGTAAATTTAGGTTATTATTTTATTTATTTTTTATGTATTGATTTGTTATTTAATTTAAGAGATTGAATCAAGTTTTATTTTTAAATTATACCCCATTTTATATGGATCTTATGTCATTTGAAATTAGTTTTGTTTTTGTTTTTTTCTTTTTAGTGGAGGTAACTATCACTAAAATTTTTGGAGGTAACTACCATTTGAATGGGTAGACGCATGTTGAAATAAAGCTTTTGTTTGAGAGTGGGAATAACCAGTAACCACTTTTGAGATATTATTTCTTGAGAAAATAAGATGCCACTTGTGTGAGGGAGAAACTCTCTAGTCCGAGGGGCTTTGCTTTTAATATATTTATTTATTTATATTATGCCAAGCTCTTGAAGCAGGAAAGGCATTGGGGAATTCCCCAACCAAAAACCTGTAGGACTTTAATGAGAAGTTGCCACTATTTTCACCAATCCACCTTCTAGTCCTGAGAGCCCAATTGAGGAGAGTGGAACCACAGTACCTAGAGGATTTCCATCAACTGATCTGACTTCCAATCATTCAAGTTTCTTCTGAATGATGAGAACAAATTGACTGCAAGATTAGCAAGAGAATTGCAGTCTCTAACCGGCACCTCTCTGTCCTAGGTAGCTATGAATGAGGCTGGAAAGATCTCCATCAGAGATTGCTGCCTCCGGCAACATATATCCAACCAGAAATTGGTTCTTCTACCATCTGCAATTTTTACTCTAAGCCCCTGTGAGAAAGCTGAATATGCCTTTCCAAACTGAAGTACCATTTGATTGAGTGGCAGGAGTTAGAATGAGGCATTTGAGTAATTAGTTATTAAATTGTTTTAACATTTATTTAATAAAAACTAATAATTAAATTAATTAATATAATTATTAAATAATTTACATTTATGAATTGTTTTAATTAATTAATTAGTCATTTAGTAATAAGTTTATAAGTTTTGATTAAATTATTTTAATAATTAATTAAATTAATTAATAATTAATAATTAATGATTAAAATAATTATTTTAATTATTAAAAAGTAATTAGATGAAATATTGAAATGATTGTTATTAAAATAATTAGTTTAATAATTTATTAGTAAATAAATGAAAATAATTAATTTTTTTGAAGAAATGTAAAATATAATGTATTAAATTAAAATAATTAATTACTGTAATAATTAAAATACTACATGATATATAAATAAGAAAATTATGAAATGATTAAAATAATAAGAAAATAATTGAAGAGTATTTAAAAGACCAAATAATAATTTTCTTTTGTTATTATGTTTTTCACATTTTTTATATTATAATAATACTCTTAATTTATATTAACCATATCTATAAGTTGGTGGTACTTGTACCCCCCTCCCCATTGGTCACCTGAACGGGTACCTACTTGTACGAAATACAGGTGTTGCTGTGAAATCCTACTTGTACGAAATACAGGTGTTGCTGTGAAATATAAGGAAAAAATGGGAATCTGATCATAATTATGTTGAATGATGGGGAGCTTGTACGATTTCAGAGCGTTCAGCCTTATGGGCAAGAACACTCTGAAATCTTAAAAATTGGTAAAGGTGGTTTTAAGTGGTAAGCATTAAGAGAAAATGAAATGGGCCTTAAACAATGTTAAAGATGTCAACTGTGTTGTGTCACTTAATCACTGATTCACATTTTTTGCTAAATGGTGCAGTTTCTGCACCATAGATTTTGCTTTTTTTTTGTTTTTTTAATGAGTAACTCAGATTCCTAGTTATATGTGAACTTCAGTGGAATTTCTCAAAGATTTTCAGCAGGTTATGCTTTTAGAAATGCCAGCAAGTGCAATATTTGAAAAGTTTCATGGTAAACCCATCATGACAGGGTCCTTTGTCCCCTTCCATTTCAAAGATGACCTAAATAAATCTCCTCCTTAGAAAATTCCTTCTCCAGGTCTGAACTTTGCAGATTGGTAGTGTACCAGGCAATCAAAATGGATGCCCTCAAACTTTAGCTTACTAACCCATTTTCTTGGTGCAATTCTTCAAAGAAGACACTATGCTGCCTTGAATTCTGTTTTCATCTTGAAGCAAGTAACCATTAATTTCTACTTTTGGGATGGTGTTCTCCCTTCTTCTAGCATTGGCTATCTTCTGAAAATAGGCTTTGTTCTGGTCTCCTGCTTTTCACCAAATGGCTCTAGATCCCTACCTCTACTTGATTTTGGAAAACCAGCTTTTCATAATGTTGCTTTTGTAGCCAGTCTTTCCTTTCTTCTACATTCAGGTATCCAGACTCTTTAAATCTAACTAAGCTCATTAGGTATCTAGACTCTTTAAGTCTATCCAGAGACAGAAGATTGAACAAGAACTCCTAAATGTGTCCCTGTTTCATTCTTTGTTTTTTTTTTTTTTTTTTTTTTTTTCCTTCAAGCCGATCATGTTCTTGCTCATTACGTAACTTGCTGTCCCATCCACTTCCAAAAAGTTCCACCTATTCCCGACAGATGCTTGAATATCAAGGACTTAGGTTTGGATACTCTCCTTCTACAGTTAGGTAATATTGGCATTGATCCGAGGCTAATTGAGGGAGAGTTTCTTAATGTACATTTGGGAATTATCCTCCCATTGCCAATAAGTTTAGAATCTGTCTAGTTTGAAAAGGGTGGGGGATTCCTGGTTATTAGTCCAGGTGAAATCTGCACTGACATAGGGAGATCAATTAACTCCTGCCTGTCCATCAAGTCAGTAATTTGCATCTTTCCCTAATCCAATCTTTGCCCCCTGCTCCTTTCATAGATGGACCTCACCACATTGAAGTCTCCCCCTATTACCCAGAGCAGATTGCAATATCTCTCTTAAATCTCCTTTAGTTCTTCCCACATTAAATTTCTTTCACCATTACCATGCGGCCCGTAAACATGGACACCAGCCACTGAAAACCATCTTCACCAGTCATATGCTCAAATAAGGAATAATGCCCTATTTCTTTATTAGTTACTAAGAACATAGTAGGGTCCCAAATCATTGCAACATTCCAGACCAATAGTTCTTCTCCTCGAGTTTAGGCCCTCACATTCCATGTCATAAGTTTTATGCTTACCATCATAACCTTCCTGACCAATAGTTTTTTCCCCTTATCTTTTCTTCCCTTCCCTTTTCTTTTCTTTTCTTTCCTTTGCTCTTTTTTTCTTCTCTTTCTTTTTCTTTCCCTTCCCTTTCCTTTCCTTTCCTTTCCTTTCCTTTTTTTCTTTCTTCTTTCTTTTTTCTGTCTTTTTATATAAGATGTGCATGAGGCGTACGCCTCTAGCACGCCTCATGAAAAAAGCGCATGAGGCGTACACCTCTTGCACCTGAGGTGTACGCCTCAGAGGTGTCAACGCCTCTGGCATACGCCTTAGGGCATTTTGGGAGTGCCTCGCCTGGAGGCCTCCAGGCATATGCCTCCCATGTCTTTTAAAACACTGATCCTAACCACCTTTTCCAGCCTGAACAACTCTTCGATAGGAGAGCAATAGCAATAGTGAGGCATACACCTCAGAGGTGTCAGCGCCTCTGGCATATGCCTTAGGGTGTTTTGGGAGTGCCTCGCCTGGAGGCCTCCAGGCGTACGCCTCACATACCTTTTAAAACACTGATCCTAACCACCTTTTCCAGCCTGAACAACTCTCTGACAAGAGAGTTTAGGAATAAGAATGGAAGGGTTATCAGGTTATTCTCATATCCAATTTGTGTGGGAGACTCATTAAGAGCTGGGGTTCTGGCTGTCATGGAAGATGTGCAAAAGGCAAAGGATATGAATGTGAGCAAGCTGATTATAGAAGGAGATTCAAAGCTGGTTGTGGATTAGTTGAAAAAGGAAGTGGCTTTTGGATTTTCAATGGTGAGATAAAGAAATTTAAGTGGTTGACACAAAACCTGGAAGCTGAGTTCAGCTGGGTTAAAAGGACTGTTAATGCTTTTGTGGATGTACTAGCAAAACAAGGGGTAGGAAGAAACCAAATGTTTTGGGTACAATTGTAATCTGTACTATGCTTATAATTCTGGTGAGGAGAGGTAAGAAAGGTTACCTCTCCTCTGTTGTGTAATTTTCCTTTAATTTAATGAAATTCTGTTATTGATAAAAAAAAGGAGAGCAATAGTTTGAGACAAGGTTCAAAATTTTGATACGATACGCCCCGTATCGGGTGTATCATATTGTATCTTTGGGGTTCCAATACACCTGTTTATAGGTGTTTCGGGACCCCCTCTTTTTTTAATAAAAAATATGCTATTATACCTCCCCAAAAGCCAAATTTTGAAAAAAAAACTAAAAAGAAAATTATAAAAGCATGTGTTTCTAAGTACTGATACGCCTCTGCCGACACGGGCGTATCGATACTTTTGACCTTGGTTTGAGATTCCTACTTTATATCCAAGGAACTCACCAAACAGGGGCAGGTTTGACAACATCTAGATAGAGGGTTCACTTTTACCGGTCTTGTTACAGACAATAATCACTTTGCATGTGGCCATTACTGCCCTAGAGTTGCCACAATGAAAGCTATTTGTTAGTGGTGTTAGTGAAGGGGTATTTCAGTCTTTGTACTTGTTGAGAATGCTGATGTGTACTGTTATGTTAGTTCGAGTGCCTCTTACTTAAAGAAGGGCACTCAAGTCTTTTTCAATAAGTCAATAATATAATAATAGGTCTGGCCGAATCAAGGGATTAACTTTTTTCCCTAATTCGAACCAGCCTTTCTCTCTTTTCTCTCTTCTCTCTTTTCTTCTTTCCTCTCCTACTTCTTGCTGTCTACTTTACTCTACAGTCAACGAACAAGACAGAATTCTATGGCAGGTCAAACTTCAACATGGTATCAGAGCTAGGTTCACCAAATCAGACTTGCTAGAATTCTGCCTTCTGCGCATTCGAATTAGGGTTTCACTTGGGGTTCTCAGTTGTGAGTTGGAGACTGGGAAAAGGGCTGAAAAGGAGTGATCGCCCTCTTCCCTAGGAGGTCTCTATGCCTCCGATTGTGTCGTTGGTGATTGGTTGCTGTGGTTTCTAAGCCCTAGTTAGGGCTGGTACGTGTGGTGCAGTGGTGTCTCAGCCCTTCGTATGGTTGGCCTTCAGGCGATGAGGTAAAGTTTTTTTTATATATTTTTTTTGTTATGGAATACATGAGAGGTGTAGTACAGTTCGCATGATGGGTTCTCAGATTGCAGTATGCTAGGGTTTATGCTAGGGTTTATTCTGGTTTGTGTGTGATTCGAATGGCAATAGTGTCTACTTAATGGTGAAGCTTCCTATAGTTGTGGATTAATGTTGGTGGTGTTACAAGTGTGGTTTTCAGCTTTTGATATCGCTGAAATCAGTGTGTAGACCTCGGTGAGTAGGGGTTGTGGTGTTGTAGTTTTCAACATTTAATACTGCTGAAATCAGTGTACAGACTTCGGTGAGTAGGGTTTGTGGTGTTGCAGTTCTCAGCTGTTGAAATCAGTGTGCAGATTTCGATGAAGTGTCTGTGTGTAGTGTGCAGTGTGTAGTGCTCCTAATTCAGTGCTCAGAATTAAGGGAGTTCGGCAATGGCAGATAACAGTGATAGTAAACCTAGTGTCATGATATCTACTGACTACCTGAATGTCCAAATGACCTCCATTAAACTGAATGGAGAGAATTATGTCCCTTGGGCCAAGTCTGTAGAGGTTTTTCTGAAGGCGAAGAAGAAAGTGAAGCATATAAGAGAGGAGAAACCCCCCGCTAATTCTCAGGAGTATGAAGACTGGGAACAGGAAGATGCACAGATCATTACATGGTTGTGGAACAGTATGGAACCCAAAATCAGTGTGAACTTCATGTTTCTTGACACAGCCAAAGAGGTGTGGGATCATGCCAAGAAACTGTATTCAGGTCAGGATAATACCACTAGGGTATATCAACTGTATCAGGAATACTTCAATCTGCAACAGGGAAATCAGAGCCTTGAGGAGTACTATGCCAATGTGAGGAATATCCGTAATGAGTTAAATGTCTATCATCCTCTCACTTCAGATGTCAAAGTTCAACAGCAACAGCGAGAGCAGCTGGATGTAACACGGTTTCTGGTGGGGCTGAAGTCTGAGTATGAACCAGTACGAGCCCAGATACTAGGGGGATCTGCTCTTCCATCTTTAGAGGAGGTGTTTGCTCGTCTTCGGAGGGCTTCCATTGGATCTATGGACTCTAATGTCTCCGATAAATCAGCATTTGCAGTGTCAAGAGGCCGAGGTGGCAGAAGTGGGACTCGAGGAACCCAGCCTGGCAGGAGTGGTAGTGGTGGATCTACACACATCCGTGGTGGTGGTCGTACTGGAGGCAGAGATTCAGGGGGAGCTCGTGGTAGAGGACGTGGCTCGGGTCCACGGAAGTGTACTCACTGTGGTTTGGATGGACATACCATTAACTACTGCTATGACTTACATGGTCCTCCCTCGACGTGGGCCAACCATGCCATGACTAGTGACACCAGTTTCAGCCCTACACAGGAGAAACGGTCAGCTGACCCGATGCCTTCTACTCCCTCAGATGGTCCAGGCAAGGAGATGGTGAGTGTTCCTCGTGATGAGTATGAGAGGTTTGTTCAATCCAAGTCGTAGCAGAACACAGCTTCCTTTGCACACTCAGGTATGGCTTGTTTGGCATCCACACCCAACCCCTGGATTATTGACTCTGGAGCCTCCGATCACATGACGGGAACTCCAGGTGTGTTTTCATCTCTCACTCATTGCTCAACATCACAATCTGTTACCCTTGCTAATGGCTCCACGTCATCTATCTGTGGTGTTGGTAATGTTGACCTAGACCCTGTATCCCTATCCTCTGTTTTATATGTACCTAAGCTTCCATTTAATCTTATGTCTGTTAGTAAGCTGACCAAGTCACTTAAGTGCTCCATCACTTTTTACCCTTCTATGTGTGTTTTTCAGGATCTCAAGACGGGGATGAAGATTGGTGGAGGGCATGAAGCCGGTGGACTGTATTATCTTGATGGTGGTGGACGAACGTCAACGGCTCTTCAGTCATCCATTTCTCCTCTCCAGTGGCACTGTAGATTTGGTCATCCTTCGCTGAAAGTGTTGCAGTCCTTAGTCCCTTCATTGAGTCAACTTTCTGTTTTAGATTGTGAGTCTTGTCAATTTGGGAAACACCATCGTGTTCCCTTTCGTTCTAGGGTCGATAACCGTGTGTCGAGTCTTTTTTCTTTAATTCATTCAGATGTTTGGGGTCCTTATAAAGTGATGTCATATAATGGATACCGATATTTTGTTATTTTTGTTGATGACTGTTCAAGAATGACGTGGCTCTATTTAATGAAAGAAAGAAGTGAATTATTTTCCATCTTCCAGAAATTTTATGCTGAGATCCGCAATCAATTTGGTGTTCACATCAAAATTTTCCGTTCTGATAATGGTCGTGAATACTTGTCCTCATCTTTTCGAGAATACTTGGACCACCATGGGATTATACACCAAACTTCATGTACCTATACTCCGCAACAAAATGGGGTTGCTGAGAGAAAGAACCGCCATCTTGTAGAAACGGCACGCTCCCTCATGCACCACATGAATGTTCCCAAAACTTTTTGGAGCGATGCAATGCTCACCTCTTGTTTCTTAATTAATCGGATGCCCACGTCTATCCTTGATGGTCGTTCTCCTTTTAGTGTCTTATTCCCCAACATGTCTCCGTTTCCGCTTTCTCCTCGGGTATTTGGGTGTGTCTGCTTCGTTCATAATCTGAGTCCCGGGACTGACAAGTTAGATGCACGTTCTCTGAAGTGTATCTTCCTTGGTTATTCCCAAACTCAGAAAGGGTACAAGTGTTATCATCCTAGTTCTCGTCGTTCCTTGGTATGTGCTGATGTTACATTCTTTGAGTCTACTCCGTTCTTCGTGGGGTCCGGTGCTGCTGCTTCCCCCACATCACCACCTCCTCTTCCTCTTCCTGTGGCTGATCCACCTCCTTTGGTTCCAGTCATGCCTACGTCCTTGCCTCCGGTGCCACCATTGGTTGACCGTCCACCCATCCGTCACGTGTATACACATCGCCCACGTGTACCGGCTGCAGCTCCTCCAGCTTCATCACCGTCGACAGATCCAGCTCCAGCTTCGACACCAGCCTCCGACCTAGATCTTCCTATTGCCTTACGGAAAGGTAAGCGTACTTGCACCCTTCACCCTATTTCCAATTTTGTTTCACTTACCCACCTCTCCGCTTCCCATCGCCAGTTCATATCTTTGTTATCCTCCGTGGTTGTTCCTAAGGATGTCCAGGAAGCCCTTACCTCTCCAGAGTGGTGCCGTGCTATGGAAGAAGAGCTCTCTGCTTTGCATCATAATCACACTTGGGATTTCACCGCTCTTCCTCCTGGGAAGCAGGCTGTCGGTTGTAAGTGGGTGTATAGTGTTAAGTACTTGCCAGATGGTCGTGTTGAGCGCCTGAAGGCGCGGCTGGTTGCCAAAGGGTACTCCCAAACCTATGGCATTGACTACACGGAGACGTTCTCCCCGGTTGCTAAGATAGGATCAGTTCGTGTCGTCATCTCCCTTGCAGCTATGTCTGGTTGGCCTCTCCATCAGCTCGATATCAAAAATGCCTTTTTGCATGGGGATTTGCTCGAGGAGGTCTACATGGAGCAACCACCTGGGTTTGTTGCTCAGGGGGAGGATGGTAAGGTATGTAGACTTAAGAAGGCTATTTATGGACTTAAACAGTCCCCTCGAGCATGGTTTGGTAGGTTCAGTGAGGTGGTCAAGAAGTTTGGTCTGAAACAGTGCCAAGTTGATCACTCTGTCTTCAGTCTTGACTCTTCGGCAGGTAAAATAATATTGGTGGTGTATGTGGATGATATCGTTGTGACTGGGAATGATAAAATGGGCATTGACAGATTGAAGGCATTCCTACAGGAACACTTTCAGACAAAGGACCTTGGCAAGTTGAAATACTTTTTGGGCATAGAGGTAGCAAGATCTAAGCATGGCATTAATTTGTGCCAGAGGAAATATGTGCTTGATTTACTGGAAGAAACAGGATTGTTGGGTACTAAACCGGCTGAGACACCTATGGAAACAAATACGAGGCTGAGCAGTGATATAGGTGAAGTGTTTGAAGAGCCTGGCAGATACCGACGACTTGTAGGCAAACTAAACTATCTAACCATTACTCGGCCAGATATTTCATTTGCGGTTAGTGTGGTGAGTCAGTTCATGCAGAAACCTTTGGTCCCACATTGGAATGCAGTGCTAAGGATTGTGAGGTATCTGAAAGGAGCTCCTGGTCGTGGTTTGCTGTACAGAAGTGGTGGAAAACTGGTAGTAGAAGGATACACCGATGCTGATTGGGCAGGTTCTATGTCTGATAGACGATCTACCACAGGCTATTGCACCTTTCTGGGGGGTAACCTGGTAACATGGAAAAGTAAGAAGCAAACAGTTGTGGCAAGAAGCAGTGCAGAAGCGGAATATAGGGCCATGGCACATACTGCTTGTGAACTAGTGTGGCTGAGGAACCTTCTACAGGAGATAGGATATGACATCAGTACTCCAATGAAGCTCTACTGTGACAATCAGGCAGCGGTTCATATCTCTTCCAATCCAGTGTTTCATGAAAGAACCAAGCACATCGAAGTTGACTGTCATTTTGTGAGAGAGAAGGTGCTGAATGGGGTGATAGAAACTGCATATGTTAGTACGGGAAACCAGTGGGCAGACTTGTTTACAAAAGGCTTGAGTCGGGGGAGAGTGGACTACATATGTAACAAGCTGGGATTATATGATATATACTCACCAGCTTGAGGGGGAGTGTTAGTGGTGTTAGTGAAGGGGTATTTCAGTCTTTGTACTTGTTGAGAATGCTGATGTGTACTGTTATGTTAGTTCGAGTGCCTCTTACTTAAAGAAGGGCACTCAAGTCTTTTTCAATAAGTCAATAATATAATAATAGGTCTGGCCGAATCAAGGGATTAACTTTTTTCCCTAATTCGAACCAGCCTTTCTCTCTTTTCTCTCTTCTCTCTTTTCTTCTTTCCTCTCCTACTTCTTGCTGTCTACTTTACTCTACAGTCAACGAACAAGACAGAATTCTATGGCAGGTCAAACTTCAACACTATTAATGGTTGGTAGCATTTCTAGCAGGGTTGTTTCCAACTTAATTGATCACCTGGGAATCTCCCACCATAGATTCTTGATTTCCATATGTTTCTTCAACCTCAACCATTGTTAGGTCTGGCAATGATCTCTACCCAGGAATGTTGTTCTCCTCTGGTGAGTGCCAAATGCTGCTCTCCGTGGCTCACTTTCACATTGGACTTTGACTCTAATAGATTGTCTAAAAGATTTTGATGAACTTAATAATAGACCAGGCTTTGCTTCAACTGCTTGAGAGAATAAGGGGAGCATCTTCATCGCACCTTGACTTGGTTGGATGAAGGGCTGGCTTTGATAATGTGAAGATGGCCTATTGGGCTTGATCCCTTATCCTCTGGGTGAGTGGACTTCTCAATTATGAGCCCAACGTTAGATTCACAGTTCGGGTTGCTTCTTACTTTTTGGGCAGCTGCCCCACTAGGTTCATCATTTAGCTCATAGGCTCAACAGTTTAGTTGCAAATTGTCTATCCTACTGGGACATTGATAGAAGTTATTATAATTTGGCCTGCCTTTGAGTTCTGTTAGTCTGATAACAGCCAAGAAGAGAGAAGAAAGAAGAAAGAAAGAGAGAGAGAAAGGAGGAGAAAAGGAGAGAAGAAAAGTCTGGTTCGAATTAGGAAAAATTACTTCTCCCATTCGGCCAGACATGTTTTATGTTACTAATATAATGGAAAAGACACATGTGCCCTTAATTGAGGGACACTAGTTCTAATATAATATTACAAATCAGCAACCTCAACATAAGTATAAAGACAGAAATACCCCTACACTAACACTCCCCCTCAAGCTGGTGAGTATATATCATATAATCCCAGCTTGTTACATATGTAGTCCACTCTTCTCCGACTCAACCCTTTTGTAATTAAGTCTGCCCACTGGTTCCCTGTGTTAACATATGCAGTGTCTATCACTCCATTCAGCACCTTCTCTCTCACAAAGTGACAGTCAACCTCTATGTGCTTGGTTCTTTCATGAAACACCGGATTAGAAGAAATATGAACTGCAACCTGATTGTCACAATAGAGCTTCATTGGAGTGTTAATATTGTATCCTATCTCCTGTAGAAGATTCCTTAGCCACACTAATTCACAAGCAGTATGTGCCATAGCTCTATATTCTGCCTCTGCACTGCTTCTCACCACGACTGTCTACTTCTTACTTTTCCATGTCACCAGATTACCCCCAAGAAAAGTGTAATAGCCTGTGGTAGACCTCCTATCAGACATAGAACCGGCCCGGTTAGCATCAGTATACCCTTCTATTTCAAGTTTTCCACCACTTTTGTATATCAAACCACGACCAGGGGCCCCTTTTAAATACCTCACAATTCTTAGAACCGCATCCCAATGAGGAACCAGAGTTTTTGCATCAATTGACTTACCACACTAACTGCAAATGAAATATCTGGCCAGGTAATGGTTAGGTAGTTCAGTTTACCTACAAGTCGCCGGTATCTGCCAGGGTCTTCAAACATTTCACCCTAGTATTTGTTTCCATAGGTGTTTCAGTTGGTTTAGCACCTAACAAACCTGTTTCCTCCAGCAAATCAAGCACATATTTCCTCTGACACAAATTAATACCATGCTTAGATCTTGCTACTTCTATCCCCAAGAAATATTTCAATTTACCAAGATCCTTTGTTTGAAAATGTTCCTATAGAAAAGTCTTCAACCTGTCAATGCCCATTTTATCATTCCCTATAATAACAATATCATCTACATACACCAACAATAGAATTTTTCCTGCCTGAATGTCATGACTGAAGACGGAATGATCAACTTGGCACTGTTTCATACCAAACTTCTTTACCACCTCACTGAACCTACCAAACCATCCTCCCCCTGAGCAACAAACCCCGGTGGTTGCTCCATGTAGACCTCCTCAAGCAAACCACCATGCAAAAAAGCATTCTTGATATCAAGCTGATAGAGGGGCCAATCATACATAGCTGCAAGAGAGATCACAACACGAACCGAACCTATCTTAGCAACTGGGGAGAAAGTCTCTGTGTAGGCAATACCATAGGTTTGGGAGTACCCTTTTGCAACCAATCGAGCTTTCAAGCGCTCAACACTACCATCAGGCAAATACTTAACAGTATAAACCCACTTACAACCGACAACCTGCTTCCTAGGAGGAAGAGCGGTGAGGTCCCAAGTATGATTATGAAGTAGAGTTGAGAGTTCTTCTTCCATTGCACGACACCACCCTTGAGAGGCAAGGGCTTCCTGGACATCCTTAGGGACAAAACTGAGGATAACAAAGAGATAAACTGGCGATGGGAAGCAGAAAGGTGAGTGAGTGAAACATAATTAGAAATTGGATGAAGGGTACAAGTGCGTTTACCTTTCCGCAAGGCAATGGGAAGATCAAGATCAGATACTGGGTCTGGGGCTGGTGTGGAGACAACTGCCGGATCTGTCGATAGTGATGGAGCCGGAGGAGTTGTAGCCGGTACTTGTGGGCGATGTGTATACACTTGACAGATAGGTGGGCGTTCAACAGGTGGTGGCACTGGAGGCAAGGACTTGGTCACGGCTGGAACAAGGGGAACAGAATCAGCAACTGGAAGTGGAAGAGGGGGAGGTGATGAGGAGGAAGAAGCATCACCGGGCCCCAAGAAAAACGGAGTAGACTCAAAGAAGGTAACATCAACACACACAAAGGAACGTCGAGAACGAGGATGGTAACACTTATACCCTTTCTGGGTCCGAGAATAGCCAAGGAAGATGCACTTAATGGATCGTGCATCTAACTTGTCCTTCCCGGGGCCCAGATTATGGACGAAGCAGACACCCAAAAACTTGAGGAGAAAGAGGAAACGGAGACAAGGTGGGAAACAAGGTAGTGAATGGGGAATGACCATCAAGGATAGACGTGGGCATCCGATCAATCAAGAAGCAAGAAGTAAGCACCGCATCACTCCAAAAGGGTTTGGGAACATTCATGTGATGCATGAGGGATCGTGCTGTTTCCAAAAGATGACGATTCTCTCTCAGTCACCCCATTTTGTTGTGGGGTGTAGGTACATGAGGTCTGATGTATAATGCCATGTTGGTCCAAGTATTCTTGAAATGATGAAGATAAATATTTACGACCATTATCAGAATGAAAAATTTTAATGTGAACACCAAATTGATTGCGAATCTCAGCATAAAATTTATGGAAGATGGTAAACAATTCACTTCTTTCTTTCATTAAATAGAGCCACATCATCCTTGAAAAATCATCAACAAAAATGACAAAATATCTATATCCATTGTATGACATCACTTTATAAGGACCCCTGTTGTGGACGCGTTCATCGGGAAGAAGTACCACCGCCGATAGCAGCAGTGACGTGGTGTCCTCATCAGATTATCTAGCTAGTCACATCTTATCTTATCTTATCTGTTTCTTGTCTTATCTATAAGGATTAGTAGAGGATTAGTATCTTATCTAGGAGTCTGATTTATCTTAGGGAGTCTTATCTTTTCTTAAGTTAAGGAGTCTTATCTATCTTATCTGTAGCAGTCGAGTTTAACAAGGAGGACTCTCACCTCTTGTACTCTCCTATTTAAGGAGCTGAGATTATGGAATAAAGCATCAAATTTCCAGTCAAGAAAGAGAGCAAAAGGAGAGTTCGGTGATCTCTTGGACAAATCACCTTTTAGGACGCCAAGATAGGTTCGGTTAGGAAGGGGAGGAACAAGGGAAAACATGAGCTTTTCCCCGTGGACCGACCCGTGACGCGATCCTACGCCCGAACCCATAACAACCCCAAACATCTGAATGAATCAAACAAAAAGGACTCGGCACACGGTTATCAACCCTAGACTTAAGAGGAACACGATGATGTTTTTCCAACTGACACGACTCACAATCTAAAACAGAAACTTGACTCAACGAAGGAACCAAAGATTTCAAAACTTTCATCGAAGGATATGACCAAATCGACAATGCCACTGGAGAGGAGAGAGAGATGACTGGAGAGCTGTTGATGTTCTTCCACCACCGTTAAGATAATACAATCCACCAACTTCATGCCCTCCACAAATCTTCATCCCTATCTTGAGATCTTGAAAAACACACATAGAAGGGTAAAAAGTAATAGAGCAATTAAGTGACTTGGTCAACTTACTAACAAACATAAGGTTAAACGGAAATTTAGGGACATACAAAACTGAGGATAAAGATAAGGGGGTCAAGTGAACATTGCCAACACTACAAATCGAGGATGTGGAACCATTAGCAAGAGTAACAGATTGTGATGTTGAGCAATGAGAGAGGGAAGAAAACACACCTGGAGTCCCAGTCATGTGATCGGAGGCTCTAGATTCAATAATCCAGGGATTGGGTGTGGATGCCAAACAAGCCATACCTGAATGTGCGAAAGTAGCTGTGTTTTGCTGAGATGTGGATTGGACAAACCTCTCATACTCATCACGGGGAACACTCACCATCTCCTTCCCGGGAACATCTGTGGATGTAGGAGGCATCTGATCAGCTGAACGATTCTCCTGTTTGAAACTGGTGTCACTAGTCATGGCATGATTGGTCCAAGTTGAGGGTGGACCATGCATGCCATAGCAATAATTAATGGTATGTCCATCCATACCACAATGAGCTCGGACCCGAGCCACGTCCTCTGCCACTGACTCTCCCTGAATCTCTACCTCTAGTACGACCACCACCACAGTTATATGTAGGTCCATCACCACCACTCTAGCCATATACCGGACCACTACTACCACCACGGCTAGATTGTGCTCCTCGAGCTCCACCTCTAACACCATGGCCCCTTGACACTGCAAAGGTTGATCTATCTGAGACATTAGAGTTCTCAGTAGATCCAATGGAAGTCCTCCGAAGTCGAGCAAACACCTCTTCTAAGGAAGGGAGAGCTGACCTTCCTAGTATCTGGGCCCGCACTGGTTCATATTCAGATTTCAGCCCCACCAAAAATCGAGTCACATCAAGCTGTTCTCTCTGTTGTTGCTGAATTTTGACATTAGAAGTGATGGCGTGATAAACATTCAACTCATTACGAATGTTTCTCATACTAGCATAGTACTCCTCAAGACTCTGATTGCCCTGCTGTAGATTAAAGTATTCCTGATACAGCTGATATACTCTGGTTGTATTGTCTTGACCAGAATACAACTTCTTAGCATGGTTCCACACATCTTTGGCAGTGTCAAGAAACATGAAATTTACACTAATCTTGGGTTCCATACTGTTCCATAACCACATGATAGTCTGTGCATCCTCTTGTTCCCAGTCTTCATACTCATGAGAATTAGTGGAGGGTTTCTCCTCCCTTATGTGTTTCACCTTCTTCTTTGCCTTCAAAAAAACTTCTACAGATTTAGCCCAAGGTACATAATTCTCTCCATTCAGTTTAATGGAGGTCATTTAAACATTTAGGTAGTCAGTAGGTATCATCACATTAGATTTGCTATCACTGTTATCTCCCATTGCTGAATTCTGTTACTACTTAATTCGGCACACAACACACTACTTGATCACACTAATCACACTGGTTTCAGCACTTGTTATTGCTGAAGGTTGCACTCCTTACACCACAAACCCTACCCTACGACTTCTTGAAATCTCACCACTATATGAGAACCACTCCCCCTTCGAATCACAAAAAAAAAAAAAAAAAAAACAGCATAAACCCTAGCACACAGTCTGAAATCCCATCATACGATCTGAAACATTCTTCCTATTTGATTCATAACAAAAAAATATGCATAGAAAACTCTTGCCTCATCACCCGAAAAACAAACGACACAAGAAGAAAATCAGTCACAAGACACCCACTGCACCACACGAATCAGCCCTCTTCTCTTCATTGATTAGGGGAGGGCTTCTTAAAGACCACAGAAACCGACCACGAACAACACAACTGGAGGCATAGAAACCTCTAAGGGAAGAGGGCGACCACTCCTTTTCAGCCCTTTCCCTTATCTCCAATCAATGGCAGAGAAATCAAGAGAAAACCTTAGATTGAGTGCACAGAAAACAGAAATCTGGGCAGATCCGAGTTGTTTAGTTGAGTTCTGATACCATATTATAATTCGGCCTGCCTTTGAGTTCTGATACCATATTATAATTCGGCCTGCCTTTGAGTTCTGTTAGTCTGATAACAGCCAAGAAGAGAGAAGAAGAAAGAAGAAAGAAAGAGAGAGAAAGGAGGAGAAAAGGAGAGAAGAAAAGTCGGGTTCGAATTAGGAAAAATTACTTCTCCCATTCGGCCAGACATGTTTTATATTACTAATATAATGGAAAAGACACATGTGCCCTTATTTAAGTGAGGGACACTAGTTCTAATATAATATTACAGATCAGCAACCTCAACATAAGTATAAAGACAGAAATACCCCTGCACTAACAGAAGTCTCCATTCTAATTTGACCCCACATGGGGGATCAATCCACCTTCCACGTTGACTGATTCTGGTTGAGAAGAGATGGGGAGAAACTGAGAAAGGATTGCATACACCTAGGTTTGATTTCTTTGTTTTCCTTTATAATGCACATTATAGGGGACTCGGGTGGGGACACAGAAGGATACATGTGAGGTCCACTGACCTTACCATGGACAGCCTGTGGTTCTACGGTTTTATTCTGTGCCTGCACTTTCGAAGGAATGCCAAGTGACCATCTCAATTATTTGTTCATTGGCCATAGGTTGCTGCAGATTTCTAGTGTTAATTTATGATATACCTGGGTTCCAATATGTGCCTAGCATATTGGTATTGGACATGATATTCAATTGGTAGAGGTGGAAATTCATTGCAGGTTGGGGTCAGAAGAGGGGCAGGGGGCTGAACTTTTTGGGACTACTTCTAAGGAAAAGGAGAGGGAGATTAATAAGAGTGGTGCTGGAACTAAAAGGGCAACTAAAAAATTTAGCAAGGATAAAAAAAAGGACAAGAAGTAACTCAGATAAAAGCTCCAAACAAGGGGGAGGGCGAGAATTCTAAAAGAAGTAAAAAGAAGATGAGTGGAGTTGAAAGACGTAGGTGTGGTGTGGATTATGAAAGAGGAGGCACAGGAAGGAAGGAGAGAAAGTTGGGTTAAATTAAGCTGAGCCTTTGTGCCTTTTTGTTTATTTTTCCATTAAGATAATCAGTTGGAATGCGAGGGGATTGGGGAGTTCAAGAACAGTGTTAGAATGTTCGAGTCAGGGGTATTTTGGTCATTCTGGTTATCTTCTTGAAAGTGAAAGGTCTATTGTATCTGAGTTTAAGTTATGTGTCCCATCTTCTATGAGGGACAAAATAGTCTTTCTTGTAACTCTTAAGTTTTATGAATAAAATTCAAGTGAGTCGGCTAGGTGAGTGTGTTTTTCACATTCTCTCTTCTAGTCTGGCCGAATACTCTTCTCTCCTTCTCCTTCTTCTTTCTCTTTTCTTTCTTCTTTCTTCTTTCTTCTTCTCTACTCTGACCTAGAATCAACTAGGGTTTATTCACATGGTATCAGAGCAATAAGGTCTCGTGTTCTCTCTTCTTGCTGCTGTCCTCTTCCTGGGTTCGCCGCCAGCTTCACAGTAGTTCTCATCTTTCAGCTGACCTGATTGGAGATTCGATAAAGGGCTGAAAAAGGAGTTGTCGTTTTGAGGGCCTGGAGGTGAGAATGCCTCTGGCCGGTGCTGTGGTGGTTGTTGAAGTGGTACACTAGACCCTCTATTCAGTGTACGAAGAGGGCTGAACGTAGACAGGTATGAACATTGCTGTTGTGTGCTCAAATAATGGACTGTGAATGCTATTTTGTGCTTCAAAAAGTTAGTTGTTGTGGAGCTTGGTGAGACTGATATGCATATCAGTCATGTTCTTTTTTTTTCTTGCCCATTATGTGTGCTGAAAGAAGAGTCGTAGACTGCTGAAGTCCACAACCGTAGTGGCGTGGTGGCTGACATATCTATGATTCTAAATGCTTAAAAGTGAACTCCTAGACCTTGCGTGTAATCAGTTCTGCAGTTTGAAGAACTAGTGTTCGATGAAATGACTGAGTGTTTTCAGCCTTGGCGTGTTGATGGTAAATGGTCCTGCAGTGTGCAGTCAAGGTGTTTGATGTGTTGACTGAATGATTTCAGCCTTAGTGTGTAGTGTGTAAGGTGCAGTTGAAGAAGTTGGAGTTGGTGGTATCATAAGTGAGAAAAGTCTTGTGAAGTGTGTGAGGTTGTGGTGTATATTTGAAGGTGAAATAATTAAGATGGCTTCACCTGCATCTACACTTAACTTGGCATTGAGTTCCATAGGAGTCTCTGCTGGTTTAGCACCTAACAACCCTGTTTCTTCAAGTAGATCAAGAACATATTTTCTCTGACATAGGTTGATCCCTTGTTTTGACCTCACAACCTCTATTCCTAGGAAATACTTTAGCTTCCCCATATCTTCTGTATTGAAGTGGTCCTGTAAGAATTTCTTCTGCTTGTCAATTCCATTGCTGTCACTTCCATTTATGACAATATCATCCACATACACGACTAGCAAGATTTTGCCCGTCAATTTCTTCAACCTGTCAATGATTTTCGCTCTCCCCTCACTTGAAGAAGTTTTTGCCCGTCTTAAGAGGACATCCATTGAGCCGGTAGAACATTCTTCCTTCTCTGATAGATCTGGTTTGGTAGTGACTAAAGGGAGTGGTCGTGGAAGTAGAAGTGTTGGTGGCAGCAGTGGACCTCTAAGCAACCGTGGTGGACACATGTTTTACCGGGCTAGTGGCCGGACTAGAGGCCGAGAGTTAGGGGGAGGCCGTGGAAAAGAAAG
Organism: Nelumbo nucifera; assembly: GCF_055504915.1. NCBI lineage: Eukaryota > Viridiplantae > Streptophyta > Magnoliopsida > Proteales > Nelumbonaceae > Nelumbo > Nelumbo nucifera. Next base: position 47,360,285 of record NC_142652.1, read on the forward strand.
GAGTAGTGCTTAGAGAAAGTGTACACATTGTGGCTTAGAGGGGCACACAGTTAATTTCTGCTATGATTTGCGTGGTCCACCAAACATTTGGGCTCACCATGCTACATCTAAGAGTAGTAGCACAATTACTGAAAGCTAGCAAAATGACCCAACTCCCTCCACATCTGCTTGTGCTTCTGGGCAGGAAATGGTGAGTGTACCACGTGCAATATATGAGCAGTTCCTTCAAATATCTCAGCAAAACACCGCTACACTTGCCCATTCAGGTATGGCTTGCTTAGCTTCCAAAGCCTCACCCTGGATCATTGACTTCGGAGCCTCAGACCATATGTCTGGGGCTCTTAATGTATTTTCTTCCCTTTCTCGCTCCTCCACATCTAAAACAGTTACACTTGCTAATGGTTCTACATCTCCTATCTGTGGTGTTGGTGATGTTGATCTCTCCTCGTCTATAGCATCTGTTTTATATGTCCCTAAGTTCCTTTTTAATCTTATGTCTGTTAGCAGATTAACCAAGTCCCTTAATTGTTCTGTAACCTTCTATCCTTCTTCTTGTGTGCTTCAGGATCTCAAGACGGGGAAGAAGATTGGTGGAGGGCATGAAGCAGGTGGTTTGTATTACCTTGATGGTGGTGGCCCCCTAGTGGCTTTTCAGTCGTCTCTTACTCCTCTCCAATGGCACTGCAGACTTGGTCATCCCTCTCTCAAGGTTTTGAAGTTGCTGGTTCCTTCCTTGAGTCATCTTTCATCATTAGATTGTGAGTCATGTCAGTTGGGAAAACATCATCGAGTCTCATTTAGTCCAAGAATTGATAGTCGTGTCTCAAGTCCTTTTGCTTTAGTTCATTCTGATGTATGGGGTCCAGTTAAAGTGGTGTCATACAATGGGTTTAAGTATTTTGTAATCTTTGTTGATGACTTTTCAAGGATGACATGGATCTATCTTATGAAAGACCGTAGTGAATTGTTCTCTATTTTTCAAAAATTTCATGCTGAAATACGCACTCAATTTGGTGTTCATCTAAAAATACTTCGCTCTGATAATGCCAAAGAATATATCTCCTCACCATTTCAGCAATACATAGAACATCATGCCTACACCCTGCAACAAAACGGTGTAGCTGAACGGAAAAATAGACATCTTGAAACTGCTCGGTCATTGATGATCAATATGCATGTCCCAAAGCATTTTTGGAGTGATGCTGTTCTTACATCCTGTTTTCTGATAAATCGGATGCCCATGTCAATCCTTGGAAGTCAATCCCCTTTCTCAGTGTTGTTTCCCACTTTGTCTCTATTTCCTCTCACCCCAAGAGTCTTTGGTTGTTTTTGTTTTGTTAAACACTTGGGGCCTGGAGTAGACAATCTAGATGCTCGAGCTATGAAGTGTATTTTTCTTGGCTACTCGAGGACTCAGAAAGGGTATGTGTTATAACCCAAAATCTCATAAATCGTTTGTGTGCTCTGATGTCACCTTCTTTGAATCAGTCCATTTTTCTCAGATGCCGGGGTCTTCTTCCTCTGTGGTTCCTCTTCCTGTACTGGTTGTGGACACTCTTCCTGTAGCTCCCATTCCTACTGCAGATGCACATCATATGCCTGTTACTACAAAGAGGCCGCCAATTACTCAAGTGTATACCTGCAGAAGTGCTTCGGCCCCTCCACTTCAGCACCTGTCGACAGATCCTGCTACTGCTCCTTCTCCCTTAGATCTTGATCTCTCTATTGCTTTGCGGAAAGGTAAACGTACTTGTACTTCTCATCCCATTTCAGACTATGTTTCCACTGTTCACCTTTCTGCTTTTCATTGTAAGTTTATATCATTACTCTCATCTGTTCCCATTCCCAAGACTGTATAGGAAGCCCTTGCCTCCTCAGGGTGGCGGCAAGCCATGGAAGAAGAACTCTCTGCTCTACAACATAATCACACGTGGGAATTCACCACTCTTCCTCCTGGTAAGCACACTGTTGGGTGTAAATGGGTCTATACAGTGAAGTATCTCCCTGATGGCATTGTGGAACGATTGAAGGCAAGGTTAGTGGCCAAGGGCTATTCTCAGTTATATAGTGTGGACTATATGGAGACATTCTCTCCTGTGGCTAAAATTGGTTTAGTTCGGGTGTTGATTTCATTAGTTGCTATGTATGATTGGCCTCTCGTACAACTTGACATAAAAAATGCCTTCCTACATGGTGATCTTGTTGAGGAGGTGTATATGGAGCAACCACCAGGGTTTGTTGCTCAGGGGGAGGCTGGTAAGGTGTGTAGGCTCAAAAAGGCAATCTATGGATTGAAACAATCTCTACGTGCATGGTTTGGCAGGTTTAGTGAAGTGGTGAAGGCCTTTGGAATGAAACAATGTTAGGTTGATCATTCTGTGTTCAACTATAACTCAAAGGATGGGGAAATCTTGCTAGTCGTGTATGTGGATGATATTGTCATAACTGGAAGTGACAACAATGGAATTGACAGGCTAAAGAAATTCTTACAGGACCACTTCAATACGAAAGATCTGGGGAAGCTAAAGTATTTCCTAGGAATAGAGGTTGCGAGGTCAAAACAGGGGATCAACCTATGTCAGAGAAAATATGTTCTTGATCTACTTGAAGAAACATGGTTGTTAGGTGCTAAACCAGCAGAGACTCCTATGGAACTCAATGCCAAGTTAAAGTATTTCCTGTCTTCCATGAAAGAACTAAACATATTGAGGTGGATTGTCACTTTGTGAGAGAGAAAGTGATAACTGGGGTAATAACTACATTTCATGTGAGCTCAGGAAATCAGTGGGCAGATCTCGTCACAAAGGGATTGTCTCGGGGAAGAATAGATTACATTTGTAACAAGCTGAGACTATATGATATGTACTCTCCAGCTTGAGGGGGAGTGTTAGAATGCTCAAGTCAGGGGTATTTTGGTCATTTTGGTTTATCTTCTTGAAAGTGAAAGGTCTATTGTATCTGAGTTTAAGTTATGTGTCCCATCTTCTATGAGGGACAAAATAGTCTTTCTTGTAACTCTAAGTTTTATGAATAAAATTCAAGTGGCTCGGCTAGGTGAGTGTGTTTTTCACATTCTCTCTTCTAGTCTAGCTGAATACTCTTCTCTCCTTCTTTCTCTTTTCTTCTTTCTTCTTTCTCTTTTCTTCTTTCTTCTTCTCTACTTTGACCTAGAATCAACTAGGGTTTATTCACAAACAGGAAGTGTAATTAGGGCTTAATCAATGTCTATGGACCTAACTTGTATAGGGAGAGGGATGATTTCTGGGAGGAGCTTACAACCATTAGGGGTCTTTGGAATGGACCTTGGTGTTTGGGGTGTGATTTCAATGTCAAAGATTCCTAAATGAGATTACCAATCCAAACCATAGGGTCACTTCCAGCATGAGAAAGTTCAACCTGTTTGTGGACACATATGAATTGAGAGAGCTACCCATGTTGCAAGCAAACTTCACTTGGTCCAATTTCCAAGAAGAACCTGTGTTGTAAATTAGATAGATTCTTATTCTCTTCAGATTTTGAACTGCATGGAGGGGACTAGCAATAAGGGCTCTCCTTAGACCTACCTCAGATCATTGTCCAGTTGGGTTATCCCAAGAAAACTTAGGTGGGGGGCCGTGTCCTTTCCGGTATGAGAACATGTGGTTGCTTCATCCTGATTTTATAAAAAAGGTTCAACTGTGGTGGGAAGACCAAGTGGAATTCAGGTGGAAAGGGTACAAGTTTTATAAAAAGCTATAGGCCTTGAAAACTAGAATCAAAGCTTGGAATAAGGAGGAATTAGGGAGAGTGGAAGAAAGAAAAGAGTGGATTGCCAATAGGATTCAAGAAATTGATGGAGGTGAGGTAGAGTGGAGATTGGTAGTAGGAGAGAGGGAAGAGTGCTGGAGGCTGAAACAGGAGTTGCAGGAAATCATAAGGAAAGAGGAGATAAGTTGAAGACAAAAATCTAGGTGTAAGTGGTTGAAGGAGGGAGATGGGAACACCAACTTTTTTACCTTAGCATTTAGCAAATGGAAGGAAGGGGAATAATTTTGTGGGGAGGCTAGAATGGAATGGGGGAGTGATTACAAGTGAGGAGGAGATAGCAAGAGCTTTTGTGGAGCATTTCAGATCCATTTATGACAGCCCAAGAAGAGAGAGAGAGAAGAACTTCCTGACCTTGATTGGCTTCCAGGGAGTAGAGTTTTGATGGATTAGCTAGAAAAGAATTTTGAGGGTCCAAGAAGTAAAAGAAGCTATTTTTTTAATGGAAAGATCTAAAGCCCTAGACCTAGATGGTTTCACGATGACTTTTATCAAGATTGCTGGGATATTATAGGTGGTGATTTAATGGAGGTCTTCTTGGAGTTCTTTGAGAGAGGTAAGATAAATTTGGGTGCCAATGCTACTATCATAGCTCTGATTCCTAAAATGGTAAATGCAAACCATCCGAAGGATTTTAGGCCTGTTGAAGTTCGGCCTGCCCTAGAAGTCTGTTTTGTTTGTTAGCTGAAAAGTAAACTAAACAGCAAGAAGGAAGAGAGGAAAGAAGGAAGAAAGAGGAAGAAGAAGAGAAAAGGTTTGGTTTGAATTAGGAAAAAAGTCAACCCTAGTTTCGGCTAGACCTGTTATTATATTATTAATATAATTGGAAAAGACATAAGTGCCCTTATTTAAGTAAGAGGCACTCGAACTAACATAATAGTACACATCAACATTCTCAACAGGTACAAAGACCGAAATACCCCTTCACTAACACTCCCCTCAAGCTGGTGAGTATATATCATATAATCCCAGCTTGTTACGTATGTAGTCCACTCTCCCCCGACTCAAACCTTTTGTAAACAAGTTTGCCCACTGGTTTCCCGTATTAACATATGCAGTCTCTATCACTCCATTCAGCACTTTCTCTCTCACAAAATGACGATCAACTTCGATGTGCTTGGTTCTTTCATGAAACACTGGATTGGAAGAGATATGAACCGCTGCCTGATTGTCACAATAGAGCTTCATTGGAGTACTAATGTCATATCCTATCTCCTATAGAAGGTTCCTTAGCCACACTAATTCACAAGCAGTATGTGCCATGGCCCTATATTCTGCTTTTGCACTGCTTCTTGCCACAACTGTTTGCTTCTTACTTTTCCACGTTACTAGGTTACCCCCCAGAAAGGTGCAATAGCCTGTGGTAGAATGTCTATCAGATATAGAACCTGCCCAATCAGCATCGGTGTATCCTTCTACTTCCAGTTTTCCGCCACTTTTGTACAGCAAACCACGGCTAGGAGCTCCTTTCAAGTATCTCACAATCCTTAGCACTGCATTCCAATGTGGGACCAAAGGTTTCTGCATGAACTGACTCACCACACTAACCGCAAATGAAATATCTGGCCGAGTAATGGTTAGGTAGTTTGCCTACAAGTCGTCGGTATCTGCCAGGGTCTTCAAATACTTCACCTATATCACTGCTCAGCCTTGTATTTGTTTCCATAGGTGTCTCAGTCGGTTTAGTACCCAACAAACCTGTTTCTTCCAGTAAATCAAGCATATATTTCCTCTGACACAAATTAATGCCATGCTTAGATCTTGCTACCTCTATGCCCAAAAAGTATTTCAATTTGCCAAGGTCCTTTGTCTGAAAGTTTTCCTGTAGGAATGCCTTCAATCTGTCAATGCCCATTTTATCATTCCCAGTTACAACGATATCATCTACATACACCACCAGTAGTATTTTGCCTGCTGGAGAGTCATGACTAAAGACAGAGTGATCAACTTGGCACTGTTTCATACCAAACTTCTTGACCACCTCACTGAACCTACCAAACCATGCTTGAGGGGACTATTTAAGTCCATATATAGCCTTCTTAAGTCTGCATACCTTACCATCCTCCCCCTTAGCAACAAACCTGGCGGTTGCTCCATGTAGACCTCCTCGAGCAAATCACCATGCAAAAAGGCATTTTTGATATCTAGCTGATATAGAGGCCAATCATACATAGCTGCAAGGGAGATGACAACACGAACTAACCCTATCTTAGCAACTAGGGAGAATGTCTCTGTGTAGTCAATGCCATAGGTTTGGGAGTACCCTTTTGCAACCAGTCGCGCCTTCAGGCGCTCAACACGACCATCTGGCAAGTACTTAACGTTATACACCCACTTACAACCGACAACTTGCTTTCCAGGAGGAAGAGCGGTGAGGTCCCAAGTGTGATTATGATGGAGGGCAGAGAGCTTTTCTTCCATAGCACGACACCACTCTGGAGGGGTAAGGGCTTCCTGGACATCCTTAGGAACAACCACTGAGGATAACAAAGAGATGAACTGGCGATGGGAGGCGCAAAGGTGAGTAAGGGAAACAAAATTGGAAATAGGGTGAAGGGTGCAGGTGCGTTTACCTTTCCGTAAAGCAATAGGAAGATCAAAGTCAGAGGCTGGTGTCGGATCTGGAGCTGGATCTATTGACGGTGATGAAGCCGGAAGAGTCGCAGCCGGTACACGTGGGCGATGTGTATACACGTGACAGATAGGTGGACGGTCAACGGACGGTGGCACCGGAGGCAAGGACGTAGGCACGACTGGAACCAGAGGAGGAGGATCAGCCACAGGATGGGGAAGAGGAGGTGATGTGGAGGAAGCAGCATCACCGGACCCTACGAAGAACGGAGTAGACTCGAAGAAAGTAACATCAGCACATACCAAGGAACGACGAGAACTGGGGTGGTAACACTTGTACCCTTTCTGAGTCCGGGAATAGCCAAGGAAGATACACTTAAGGGATCATGCATCTAACTTGTCAGTCCCGGGGCCCAGATTATGGACGAAGCAGACACACCCATTGCCAAATTCTCTTATCACTGAATCCTGAGCACTACACACTGCACATTGCACACAGACACTTAACCGAAATCTGCACACTGATTTCAGCAATAATAAAGGCTGAAAGCCGTACTTGTAACACCACAAACCCTACTCTATAGGTACCGGAAGTTTCACCATTAAGTAAACACTACTTCCCTTCGAATCACACACAAACCAGCATAAACCCTAGCATATTGCAATCTGAAAACCCATCATACGATCTGTGCCACACCTCTCATGTGTTCCATAACAGAATTTATGCATAAAAAAAAACTCCTTACCTCATCGCCTGAAGACCAACCACAAGAAGGAATGAAACACCACTACACCACACACACCAGCCCTACATTAATTAGGGGAGGGCTTAGAAACCATAGCAACCAATCACCAACGACACCACCGGAGGCATAGAAACCTCCAAGGGAAGAGGGCGATCACTCCTTTTCGGCCCTTTTCCCAATCTCCAACCAACGACTGAGAAATCCAAGAGAAACCCTAGTTCGAATGCGCAGAAAACAGAATTCTAGCAAGTCTGATTTGTTTAATGTTGCTCTGATACCATGTTGAAGTTCGGCCTGCCCTAGAAGTCTGTTTTGTTTGTTAGCTGAAAAGTAAAGTAAACAGCAAGAAGGAAGAGAGGAAAGAAGAAGGAAGAAGGAGGAGGAAGAAGAGAAAAGGTCTGGTTCGAATTAGGAAAAAAGTCAGCCCTAGTTTCGGCCAGACCTGTTATTATATTATTAGTATAATTGGAAAAGACATAAGTGCCCTTATTTAAGTAAGAGGCACTCGAACTAACATAATAGTACACATCAGCATTTTCAAGGTACAAAGACTGAAATACCCCTTCACTAACAAGGCCCATAAGCCTAATTGGTAGTTTGTATAAGGTAATCTCAAAGGTCTTGGCAGAAAGAATAAAAAAGGTACTACCATCCTTGATTTCTCCGAATCAAGGGGCGTTTGTGTCAAGAAGACAAATTATTGATCAGATCCTTATTGCCAATGAATGTGTGGATTACAGAAAAAGACAAAGGGAAGTGGCATCTTTGGTAGAGAATTTTGATAAGGTCTCCAACTTGAGAGTAAATTGGAATAAAAGTTGTGTAGCTGGAATTAATAGGCAAGAAGCAGAGGTGGCATCTTTCGCTAGATCTCTAGGTTGTGAGGTAAGTGATTGGCCTCTTAAGTATTTAGGCTTATCTTTGGGCGGAAACCTGAGGTTAGATAGCTTTTGGTACCCAGTTTTGGAAAGATTCTCAAAGAGACTAGCGGGATGGAAAAGGAACTACATCTCTTTAGGGGTAGAATCACTCTAATTAAGTCAACACTAGCAAATTTGCCAGTGTATTTTTTTGTCTACCTTCAAATTGCTTGTTAAGATTGCAAACCGGATTGAAAAAATAATGAGAGATTTTCTTTGGGAACCTGGAGAAACTAAAAAGGATCATAGGGTATAATAGGAAGTGGTGTCTAGGAAGAAAGACAAGGAGGGCTTAGGGATTGGAAATATCAGAATAAGAAACACAACTTTGTTAGGCAAATGGTTATGGAGGTTTCCTAAGGAGCAAGAGAGTTTATGGCATAAGGTGATAAGAAGTATTCATGGAATGGCAGCAAATGGATGGGACGCTGGACTCGACCCAAGGGCTTCACGCTTTTCCCCGTAGAAAGATATTGTTGGTATCTTTCTTGTCTTCTCTCCTTTCATCGTGTATGATGCTTGCGTGGGTAATAAAGTTCTTTTTTTGGGAGGACTTGTGGATTGGGGAATCTCCCCTTAAGGATTGATTCCCAAACCTATATTCCCTTTCTTTGAGAAAGTTCCAATTTATCTCTTCTTTTTTTTTGTTTTTGGGAATTCTTGGGATCTGGGACTAAGGAGAGGTTTGAGGGACTTGGGAGTGGGTTTGGCAGATGATCTTTTTTCTCTTCTAAGCTCAATTTTTCTAGACCACTCTTCTCCTGATAGTAGAATTTGGACTGAAACTTCTACGGCTAGTTTTTCTTGTTCTTCGTTTTTCAGTGCTATGGTCCTTCCTTTTAACCATTTACCTCATTTCCTGTTAAAGAAGGTTGGAGCGCTCCAGTACTCTCCAAAGGTAAGGGCTTTTTGATGGGAAGTGGTTCTCCAAAAAATCAATACCTTGGAAGTGATTCAAAGAAAGAGACCAAATTGGTGCTTGTCCCCTCATGTTTGTAGCCTTTGCTTGAGGAATGGTGAGACTGTGAATCACCTATTAATTTCTTGTCCTTTTAGTGCTCTAATTTTGGATTGCTTTTCCTCTCTCTTTGATTGTAGGTGGACTCCCCCCTCAACCATAGTGGAATTATTTGACCCTAGCTTCTTCCATCATCCAAAGAAGGAAGGAAGGGTGATGTGGAGAACAAGGAGGGCAGCTATCGTGTGGGCAGTGTGGGAAGAGAGAAATAATAGGATTTTCCAAGGGAAAGAAAAATCAGCTCCTGAAGTTATTGAAGGGATCACCATCAAGGCACTACATTGGCTGAAAACTCTCTACTTGTTCAAGGATATCTCCATAGATGATTTGATTTGAGACTGGAGTATTTTAGCAAGGTCTTCTACTTCATCACCTACCATACAAGCAGTTTGGTCCCCTCCTTTGCAGTGTAATGTCAAACTGAACTTTGATGGCAGCTCTATTGGGAACCCTGGACCTTCTGGAATAGGGGGTGTGTTTAGAGATGCAGGAGGAAAAATCCTGGCTATGTATTCTGGTCCAATAGGTTTGGGGGACTCACTTAGAGCTGAAGTGTTGGCTCTCCTCCAGGGCTTAGATTGGTCAAGCAATTGGGCTTTCAACAACTGGAAGTGGAGGGAGACTCAAATTAGTAGTAGGTTGGCTGCAATCAAATAGTTTGGGAATGTGGTCCCTTAGACAACCTGTAAGGGAATTATTGAGCCTCATATGGGAGTTGTGTGCACAAGTTTATTGGTCTAGGAGGTCAGCAAATGCTTTAGCTGACAACCTAGCAAAGCAAGGGGTGAATCAGGAAGTTTTATTTTGGGTAGTGTTGTAAGTTGTTTTTTGTTCAGGGGTCACCTTTCACTTTAGTTGGTGACAGTTGTGCTTCTGGTTTTTAACTAACGAAAGTTACCATTTCCTATAAAAAATGCAAGCTATACAACACCAGATACTACATTGACACCTTTTGATATACTAAATCGATTAAAAAAATAATATAAAATTTTATGCTTAACAAATCATACTTACAAATACCTATATATGTTAGAAAATTAAATTTGGCAAGACTTAAGTCTTGAGAAATGATTGACTAGTCAGGTGAGGACTGCATCACTTAAAAGTTGGTACTCATGATGTGTCGCCTAAGATTACTAATCATTCGCTAGGTTGGCCAGTTGATTAACAAGTAAACAACTCGGTTAGCCGTAAAGTTATTTTAAAACATTATTTGTTTGTTTGTATTTCTAACTATTTTCAATATTGTACTATAGTTTGTTATATTTCATGCATTTGCCTTAAATATTTGTGATGGAACATTGTTTACAAATGATGTATGAGATATAAAAAAATGCATAAAATAAAAGAATGCAGTCAAGGATCTTTTAGACTTTTCTATTTAGTGATGTGATGGTGTGGAGTTCTGTTGGGACCCAAACACTCCCTCCTTACCCAACTATGGGAGTGGAGCAGACCACCACCCATCAGCAGTTCACAAGGAGATAGAAAGGACACGCGACAGAGCCCCATAGTTAGTTACACTCAGAGTTGGTTACTCTGTAGCCAGAGGATATTCTCTCCATGATATCTTCCAGAGTTAGTTACTATGCAACCAGAGGATATTCCCTCCATGATTACACACCTGTAGGCTAGCTATATAAGGCCATAATCATATAATAAAAGGTGTGAATGAATATCTCTTCATTTCTCTCTCTAAGTCCATCTTCTTCCTACCTCCTCTTCTCTCCCTCTATCTTCTGTTTCAAGAGGCTAAGCCACCCTTGAAGGGGCTTCCAAGGTGAGTGGTAACTCATCAAGTTGGTATTAGAGCCAGGCTATCCAGATCACGGGCTTCACGATGCCGTAGACACGTTCCTCTACCATGGATGATAGGGTCGACCAGCTTGAGGTCGGATTCCACCAGGTACTGAACGAACTCAGGGAACTCAAAGTGGTCGTCTCCGGCATCGCCTCTCAGCAACAATCCGACGAGGCTAGTCACCCAGCAGGGGCGGAAGCCTCTGCTTCCAGCAGCCAAAGAACATGGTGCTACCCCACCGGAAAAGTCACTAAGATCAACTTTCCCAATTATTCTAGTGGAGACCCCATTCCTTGGATCTTCAGAGCAGAAAGATTTTTCGAATACCACGAAACAGTTGCACACCAGCCCTTTTTCATCCCTTGTGCTCCTAGTGAAGAAGAAGGATGGTAGTTGGCGTTTTTGTGTAGATTACTGGGCCTTGAATCAGATTACAGTGAAGGACAAGTTTCTGATTCCCCTGATTGATGAACTGTTGGACGAGTAAGGAGAAGCACGAGTGTTCTCCAAATTAGACCTGCGGTCTGGGTATCATCAGATTCTGGTTCACCAGGCTGACATCCACAAGAAAGCCTTTAGAACCCACGATGGCCATTATGAGTTTCTGGTTATGCCTTTTGGGCTCACCAACGCCCCCTCCACCTTTCAGGCCCTCATGAATGACATCTTCAGGCCATTCCTAAGGCGATTTATTCTAGTGTTTTTCGATGACATTCTGGTATACAATAGGGATTGGGACACCCATATGGAACATCTGAAACTCACTCTCACAACTTTAAGGGAGCACCAGTTAGATGCCAAAATGACAAAGTGTTCCATTGGACAAGGACAAATTCAATACTTAGGCCATGTGGTTGCAGCAGGGTGGGTCATGGCAGACCCAACGGGCTTTTGAAGACTTGAAGATAGCAGTTTCTAGCCTTCCAGTCCTCACTCTCCCGGACTTCTCTCAGCCCTTTGAAATAGAGTGTGATGCATCGGGTGTAGGGGTAGGGGCCGTCTTGATGCAGAAAGGGCAGCCCATTGCTTATTTCAGCAAGGCTCTCTCAGCAGCTCACCAAAATCAGTCCACTTATGTCAAGGAAATGATGGCTGTGGTAATGGCAGTACAGAAATGGTGTACATATCTATTGGGGCGCCAATTTATTATAAGGACAGACCAACGAAGTTTGAAGTACATGGCAGAACAAAGGGTGCACTCCCCGGAGCAACAAAAATGGCTTAGTAAACTGATGGGCTTTGACTACCTCATAGAGTATAAGCCTGGGCCCGCAAATAGAGTAGCTGATGCCTTGTCACGGGTAGAAGAGTTAGCCCAATTGACCTGCTCTCAGCCCAGTTTTCCCTTGTTTGAAGCTGTATGGCAAGAAGCCAGGTCTGATCCGCGGCTACAGGACATTAGGGATAAGTGGAGACGTGACCCTTCCTAGGTTGCAGGTTACCAAATTGTGGAATCCGATCTTTTCTTTAGGGGTCGGTTTGTTGTTGCTCAAAATTCCGCCCACAAAACTCTACTGCTAAGGTTGTTTCATGACTCTGCGTTGGGGGGACATTCAGGGGTGCTACGGACCCTAAAAAGGCTTAGCAGCCACTATCATTGGGTAGGAATGCGCAAGGATGTGTTGCACTATGTATCCGTATGCCAAACCTGCCAACAACAGAAATACTCCTCACCGTCTCCCGCTGGCCTTCTACAACCCTTCAAGATTCCAGAGCAAGTGTGGGAAGACCTCTCCATGGACTTCATCACGGGTCTTCCCCGTTCTGCAGGAAAGGAGGTTATCATGGTAGTGGTTGACCGTCTCACCAAGTACAACCATTTCTCTGCATTGCCTCACCCTTACACCACAGAATGGTGGCTGACATCTTCATACGGGACGTCACAAAACTGCATGGAACCCCAAGATCCATTGTTTCGGACCGTGACCCTACCTTCCTGAGTTCATTCTGGAAGGAATACTTTCGATTGCAAGGAATCCAACTGCACCCATCCACAAGTTATCACCCGCAGTCTGATGGACAGACTGAAGTTCTTAATCGATGCTTAGAAGCCTACCTTAGATGCTTCATAGGGGAGAAGCCTAGACAGTGGGTCCATTGGCTTCCATGGGCAGAATACTGGTACAACTCGACTTATCAGTTGGCTGTAGGAATGACACCCTTCAAGGCTCTATACGGTAGAGAACCCCCTCCCATATTACCTTATGAATATAGGTCATCCAAAGTGGCAGAAGTAGAGACCCGCCTACTGGCGAGAGGCGAGATCCTTAGACTGCTTAAGACGAACTTGACAAAAGCCCAACAACGAATGAAGGTCTGCTATGACTCTCACCACCGTCCATTAGAGTTTCAGGTGGGTGATTTTGTTTACCTTAAGCTCCAACCTTACCGCCAGGTCTCAGTGGTAAGACGGGCTTGGGACAAGCTAGCTCCCAGGTATTATGGGCCTTATAAGGTGCTGGAGAGAGTGGGCCTTGTTTGCTTACAGGTTGGACCTCCCTGCAACCTCAAAGCTTCATCCGGTGTTTCACATCTCACTTCTCAAGAAGGTTGTGGGAAATCATACCCCTGTCTCATCCAACTCACCCCAATTCACTGAGGAAGGGGACATTGATACGGATCCTATCAGAATTGTGGATTTCCGTTGGGTTCGACGAGGTGGGCAGGTTGTGCCAGAAGCCAAGGTAGAATGGGCTTGGCTGCCTCCAGAGGATGCCACTTGGGAACCTTATCTAAGGCTGAACGAGAGGTTTCCAAACCTAGACCTTGAGGTCAAGGTCAATGCTAAGGTGGGAGGAATTGTTGGGACCCAAACACTCCCTCCTTACCCAACTATGGGAGTGGAGCAGACCACCACCCATCAGCAGTTAACAAGGAGACAGAAAGGACACGCGACAGAGCCCCATTGTTAGTTACACTCAGAGTTGGTTACTCTGCAGTCAGAGGATATTCTCTCCATGATATCTTCCAGAGTTAGTTACTATGCAACCAGAGGATATTCCCTCCATGGTTTCACACCTGTAGGCCAGCTATATAAGGCCATAATCATATAATAAAAGGTGTGAATGAATATCTCTTCATTTCTCTCTCTCAGTCCATCTTCTTCCTACCTCCCCTTCTCTTCTCTCCCTCCATCTTCTGTTTCAGGAGGCTAAGCCACTCTCGAAGGGGCTTCCGAGGTGAGCGGTAACTCATCAAGTTCCCACAAACAAATTGAATAGTTAAGGTTGCAATCTTTCTTTGGAAAACAAATCTTGTGATTCCCAATCCTAACCTATCCAGTTACTTCAAAAGATTTGGAACGGACAAAATAAAAGAAAGATGCAATAATAGAACAAGGAAAAGAAGGGAAGAGTAAGTTGTAGGTTTGGAGAGAAAATATTGTTTTTCCCATGACTGCTTCTATTTCCTTATATTGCTGCAAACCAAAGAACAAATAATGACTGCTATACCCTCCTTTAGATATAGGAAATCAAAAGATAGAACTATTCTATTATTGTAAAGAAAACCAGACACTTTTCATCTATTTCTTGCATTCCACTCAATATGGGCATTTAATCATGGCCAGCTTACTAAGGTAAGGTTGTCTTCAAATTGCAATTTTGCAACTCCTCAAGTAAATATGTTGGACAACTATTGATTGGCCTTCAATAAATGGTAGACAAACTTCCCTATTCAAAACCTTCTCCCAAATAAAATGCTCATCTACTTTGATGTTCTTTGTTGTATCATGTTGTACTTTGATTATAGGTAATGTTAATGGTTTTCTGATTATCATAGTATAACCTAAATGGTTCTTTGTCCCCCGGACCCTGAAAAAAGGAGAAAAAAAAAGCAAAAGACACCCTATTCACCTAAAAGAGTCCTCAACTAGAGTAGTTTAGATATTCCATGTGCCATAGCTGGCTACTCTATGTTGGTACTAGATCTTGTAACTTCTGACTGCTTTTTGCTTCATCGTGATACTTGGTTCTTAACAACAAAAACAATGCTCTGATAACAGTCTGCCCAACAATAGCAGCTGCACTATGGAAGCCTTTCCCTGTAGGTGACAATAAATATGGTGAAGAAAAAATATGACAACTTCCTTAAGACTGTTCTGATCAATGATGGACCATTTCCTAGCACTTCCAAGGTATATTTTGAGTCAAACTATATTGATTTTAATTGCCTGAAATGGCAGGAAAAAATCCTTTATGAAGCATCCACAAACAGACAAAAGAAGCATGCTTATTTCAAAAAATCATGGAAAAATATGGTGTGAATCCAGAAAAGAATCCTCTATGACATGCTTCAGTGTTCTTTTGTACTAAAGAGAGATTCTGAACTCTTTCTGACATCACCTGTATAGTATGTGGTGCTATTACACAACCAGCACAAAAAACTAGAAAAGATCCACAAAGATCAATTGGTCTTGATTCCACGTAGATTTGGAGCAATGAATAAAAGATTAAGAGAGGAGTGAGACACGAAAGGATGGATAGAAATATTAGAAAGAAAACATCAATAGGACCATACCCTGTACTCGTTTATTTATTTACTTAAGAGAAGGAATAGAGAAGTATAAAGATACCCTTAAATAAACAATGAAATGACTCCAATAGCATAGTTGTCAAGGTGGTGCCTAGGCGACAACTAGGCAATAAGGCGTTCTTGGAGTGTTGCCTTGCCCAAACACCTAAATATTTGTTTGCAAGACACTACATAGTGTTTTTATATTTTTATTTTATGTTATTAACAGCAGTGTTTGTATTTAGATTCTTGAAGAAAAGAGAAAGGGAGAAGTAGAGAGATAGACAATAGGGGGGCACTCTCTTACCAGCTCATCAAACTGACATTATATTAGGGCAACAATAATACATGGGATAACAACTATACCCCACATTAGTAAGGGGTAAAGTAACTTAAAATAAAAGAAGGCCCATGCCCATTAACACTTAATAACAGGACAACCAAACAAGAAATAGAAAAGTTATAACATAAATGGCCGAAGCCCATATTGTTAAGTTCCACAACACTCCCTTTCAATCTGAGCATAGATGTCCATCATGCCCGGCTTACATACCAATTCTCCAAATCTGGTTTTGGCAAGACCCTTAGTGAAGACATCAACAACTCTTCTTGTCTTGTAGATGGCATATAAAGAATACATAGCTTTCATACACTATCCTTTCTCTCACAGAGTGTCTATCAATCTCAATGTGTTTGGTCCTATCATGTTGGTCAGGATTATTAGCAATGTTAATTGCAGCTTGGTTGCCACAATAGAGTTTCAAAGGGCTAGGCCTAGTGATTTCCAATTCCTTTAGGAATATCTTGATCCAAAGAAGTTCAGCAACTCCATGTGCCATGGCCCTGTATTCAGCTTCAACACTTGACCGAGCCACCGCAGTTTGTTTCTTGCTTCTCTAGGTTGCAAGATTTCCACCCACAAATGTGTAATATCCAGTTGTAGACCTCCTATCTCTAGCTGATTCAGCCCAATCAGCATCAGTATAGGCTTCTACATTAAGTTTATCATGCTTCTTAAATAATAATCCTTTTCCTAGACATGTCTTCAAGTACCTCAATATTCTCTTCACTACCTTCATGTGGGAAACTCAGGGAGCATGCATAAATTGACTAACAATATGGATATCACACGCAATATCAGGTCTAGTAAGAGATAGGTAACAAAGTTTACCCACAAGCTGTTGGTATCTTTCCTTGTTTGGGTAAAGATCCTCATCCTTTTCCTGTAATCCATGGTTTTGCTTTATAGGGGTCTCAATTGGCCTGCTCCCTAATTTTCCTATCTCCTTTAGGAGGTTGAAGGCATACTTCCTTTGACAAATATAAATTCCTTCTCTAGACCTGGTCACCTCTATTCCTAGGAAGTACCTTAGAGGTCCCAAGTCCTTTATCTCAAACTCTAAGGCCAAAATCTTCTCAAGTCTTTTGATATCCTCTGAATCATTTCCTGTCACCACCATGTCATCCACATATACAACAATGTTGATAATTTCTCTCCCCTTTTTCTATAGAATAGTGTGTGATCACCACTACTTTGATGGTACCCCATATTCTTTATTGCCTTGCACAATCTTTTAAACCAGGCCCTAGGTGATTGCTTAAGCCCATAAAAACTTCCTCTTGAAGGTGTCTATTCAAAAATGCATTCTTGACATCCAACTAGTGCAATTTCCAATTGTAATTAACCGCTAGAGATAATAATGCCCATATGGTGTTTAACTTGGCAACTGGAGTAAAACTGATATTTAATTTGTAGAACAGGTCAAACAACACTTCCCCTTGCTCAAACTCCAAGAATAAGCTGGGCTGGAGTTTACATGGATCTCCTGGACTGATACTACTTGCAGTCCCGCTGGTAGTCCATATGACTACACAGTTTTTTGCCCTACCTGGGCATATCAGCAACTACTTTGGGCCTCCTTGGGAGTTTTTTCCAAGGAAAGAACCCTAGAAACAGCTTCAGCTAACCATGACGAGCAGTAGAGTTCCTCGTCACTCCAACAATAAAAAAGAAAACTTAAGAAGAAAGAGGAGGTGAAGAAGAAGGTAGGCGAGCAGAATAAGAGCAGGTTATTGCTCTGATACCATGTATGTTTTCAGATTCTTGAAGAAAAGAGAGAGGAAGAAGATAGAGAATAGGGCGACACTCTCTTACCAGCCCATCAAATTGACATTTATATTAGGGCAACAATAATGCATGAGATGACTTAGCAAAAGAAAAAAAAACAATAATACATTAGATGGCATCCCTGAGAAAGAACGGGAATGGTGGAAAACAGTGAAGCTGCAGAATATCAGCCTGAGGAACTAAAGGGATGGGAGATCCATCATATGGATGGCCAGATCCTGTAGGAAGGTTTGGCGAAATTTCAAAAATTTCTTTACTCCCATCCGGGAATCCTATTCCCAGTTTAAAAAACTACATTTTCAAAGTTCGTTCTTGTAACCAAACCAGACCAAATCTGAAACCAAATTAACAGAAGGGAAGAGTTAAACAAGTCGAGGGTCTTGGGAGAAGGGGGGGAGACCTGGGAGGAAAGTGAAGGGGGAGAGGAAGGAGAAGTGGATGAAGAATAATGGAGAGCTTGCAAAGTTGCAGTTGGGGAGGGAGGAAGCTGTTGAGGAGTTGTAAAAGACTTGGGTTTGATGGGGGGAGTTCTTTTTTGTTATGTTGCCTACAAGGTTTTGCTTCTTGCTAGCCTTTTTCATGTATCTGGAAAGATTAACTCTGGTGTTTTCAGTGCAACTTGCATAGAGGTTCAAGATGTGGGTAGATGATTTTGTTTCTGTTTTAAGTTTTTTGTTGTGATTTTGGCTGGATTTGGGTTGGCGTGTGGATCTGGCTTGTTTTGATGTCTTAGTAGCCTTTTGTACTTGTATGGTGATTCCTTTTCACCATCTTGGTCTGGTGTATTTCTTTTTCTTTTAATAAAATTTTTATTTTATCTTAAAAAAAACATGAGATGACAACTTTACCCCCATTAGTAAAAGGTAAAGTAACTTCAAAGAAGGCCTAGGCCCATTAACACTTAATAACAGTACAGCCCAACAAGAAATAGAAAAGTTATAACATAAATGGACCAAAGCCCATACTTTTAAGTCCCACAATAAGTGGTGCAATAGATATTATTAGACTAAATTGTTCATATTGTGGGTTTATAAAACTAATATTACTATTATTTTTTTGATCAGAAACGGTAGCTTTCATTAGAAAACATTTAAAATAGTACACTGTCACCACCCAAACCAGAGGGTGTTGACCCCAAGAAGATTGTTTCCAAATTACAAAACAGCCCAAAACAAGTTATCCCTGAAAGTTCCTTGCTTTGCCAGGGTGTCAGCTAATCCATTTGTTGATCTCCTTGTCCACCTAAACAGTACCCTAACCTCCCTTACCAAGCAATTAACTTCCCTCATAAGTTGTTGATGTACCCAGACCCTCAAATTATGTGACTGCATCCACCCAATTAATAATTTAGAGTCCCCTTCTGCCTCAATTTGGTGTAAGCCCCATTGCTTAGACAACCTTAAGCCTTGGAGCAAAGCCATAACCTCTGCTCTCAATAAGTCTCCAAAACCTATTGGACCAGAGTACAGTACAATCAATCTGCCCTCCCTATCTCTAAAAGCTCCTCCCACTCTAGAGGGACCTAGGTTGCCTAAAGAGCTTCCATCAAAATTCAGCTTCACTTGTGCTGGAGGGACCCATTGTTGCTTTATCATAGCCTTCAAAGTAGAAGAATTTACCACTACATTCCAACCTCTAACAAGTCCTTAGCTGAATAGTCTCCATGTAAAGGAGATGACTCTAGCCAATGTATAACCTTGGTAGTTATGCAATCAATGATTTTCTCCTTAGATCTTTCAGATCCTTGGAAGATCCTATTATTTCTTTCTTATCCTAGTTTTTTTTTTATTATTCTTTTTTAGGTTCAATTGATACACAAGTCATTGACATAAGGGCCATTTGATAACGATTGGAGTTGCTGAACTGAAAGACTTATTGCTTTGTCTTTTATATGATAAAATAAATAAATAAAACTTTCAAGGGTATAGTGATCAATCCAATTCAAGTTTCAGCCGTTTTCACTAAAAGACAAATTTATAAGCATTTCAGTTCAGCACCTTCAGCTGTCAAATGGCCTCATAGTCTTGAACCCTTCAAAACCTGAATTGATAAAGTAAGATGTAACTTGAATTTTTTATCCAATTGACACACAAGAAAAATCAATACGACCAGTGGTTTAAATGGCGTGCCTAGGCGCATAGGCGAGGCGCATTTTGGGGTATGCACCTCGCCCAGGTCCTAGGCGCACCCCTTTCAAAAGGCACACGCCTGGTGCGCCTAGGCGTGTGCTTGATGTGCCTTGCACCTCAGCCCAGGCATGCGCCTTTTTAAAATTTTGCGCTTTTTGCCTTTTTTTGAGTCTAACGGCTAGGCTAACATGAACTTGTTCGGGCTTGCCTCGAGGGGCATAGTACAAAGGCGACTCATAGAATCAAGAATGCAATATGTTTTACATCACATTAGCTACTTGAAGCAATGCAATTAAGGAAAAAAAGAGATTGTGGGTTTTACGTGCTTGAAAATGCTTTATATGTTTGCTTTTATTTTTAAATTTTCATTTGAATACGCTTTACATGTTATGTTTATGTATTTTAATTTTAGATAATTGGTTTTTTAAAACATTTATTTTAAAATTTATGCTTATATTTTTTATTAACACTATGTTTAATACTTTTTGAAAATTTTCCATTTTTTTGGCACTATTTTGAATTTTCTGACCTTTTTTTTTTTAGTTTTGTGCCTTTATTAAAAAGGTGCACACCTCACATTGCGCCTCAAGCGCAAATTGGCCCTTGCGCCTTGCACTTTTAAAACACTGAATACGACTTCATCATCACCATCTTCTTCTTCCTAGGACCAAAACAAGGGCTCAACCCTTATTGAAAAACTCATCGCCTAGGCAACATGGTGTTCTCCTATCACCTAGCTTTGCCTTGGCACCTTGAAAGCTATGTCAAATTCTGAATGTCTGAATCCTTGTGCAAAGTTGCAAATAACATAGAACATAGTCTGTATTGGTAATGTAAGTGTAATACGGGGTCTGTATCCATTCTTTTGAAGTCGTTAGGAATTTCTGGATTTTGAAGCTCTTAGGTTCACTTTGTGTAAAGTGCCAAGGGTTAGGCCCATATCCAGCCTACCCCTCCCGAGACCTTGGATAGCTGGGACTAGGGGTGCAAATGGATCGGATCATGATCCAATCCGATCCTATTTGGTCGAATTTGGATCACCCCTATTCGGATATTCGGATTGGATCGGATAATAGGATCTGATCAGAAATCAGATCGGATTCAGATTACCCCCTATCCAATCCGAAAAGATCCGATCTGATATATATTATATATTTTATAAATACATATATATATATATGTTATTCATTTATAAATATATATTTTTATAAAATTGTTATATTATTTATTTTTTATAAAAACATGTATATATATGATGGAAATAATTAAAAATACTTGTATTTTTTGTTTTTTACTTTATTTAAATTAGTATATTTTAATTTTCTATTAATATTTTATTAATTTTTAAAGAAAACAAGTCGGATTGGATCAGATCTGAAGATCTGACTTACTGATAGGATTCAAATATACCCTGATTCGAATCCGATCCGATCCCTTTGCATCCCTAGCTGGGACAACCTTTTTATTTTTTTGTCATATACTAGCATGTTCTTGGAGATACATGTCTTTTTAGTAGTTTGTTAATTAAGTGCATCTCATTCTCTAAGGGGCTGTTTGATAACTGCTGAAGTTGCTGAATTGAATGACTTGTTTTGTCTTTTAGTGGATAAATAATAAAATATTTTACATAATAGTAAGATACCCAACTTCAGTTTCAGCTATTAAGGAGCCTCGGACCTCCTTAAAATCTTATTCACTAAAAGATGAAGCAATAAGCTTTTTAGTTTAGCCACTTTTCCTGTTATGAAATGGCCTCTTAAGTGTTTGGTACTTTTGTTCCACATATAGAGGAAATACTTTGTCTGATTCATGGTTTCTTTTGTAGTATTTCCTTTTCTAAGGTTTAAAATCTATGCTCACTTTTCTGTTCATTTCGTTTACTGATAATTTGGTCTTTTGGCTGTTCATTTTGTTTATTGGTCTTTTCATTTATCATCCTTGTTGTTTGTCTAGTCCCAGCAGCAGGTGGTACAACCAGGCATCTATTGGATGAGAATACGAATTTTTTTAGACAAATTGCAGCTAACCTTTCATCACTTAAGGTGAATATCTTAGTCCTCATTTTCCCTTGGGGATATTGCTTATCCTTGATGATTTATGATAACAAAATGTTAGTTAAATCTGTAGCTGTGAGAGAAAATAAGGATGATATGAAAAGAATTCTATCTATTGCCCTCTGTTCCTATAAATAATATCGATTGTCTCTTTTTTTTCTTTAAACCCCAAACTTTACTCCTGGTGAAGGGGTTGCTCAAATATTTTATTAATAATTCAAAGGAAATCCTTGAGGGGATGTAGATACCTCACTCTAAAAATATATACAAGATGGTCATTAGCTCAGATAAGCATGAACTGTTTGATGATTCATTAAGAGGCTCTGAACATTTAAACATTGACCAAGAAAAGGGATGCCGATTCCATCATCCTTGATCAATTGGTTGACAAAGTCTGGCATTTCACTAGTTGACAAATACAGAGTTAGGTTCTTGATCAGAGGCAATGTTTGCCAAAGCATCAGCAACTTTGTAACCTTCATGATAATTGTGGATGAATCAACAAGTCAAACCTGAAGTGGCTGTCCATATTTCTTTCAACCAATACCAGAGTCAGGCTGGTTAACACCGGTACTCCAAAATGTCAGTCAAGACAGAAGAACCAGAACCAAAAACAACTTTCTGATACCCAGGGGAAATGACTTATTTTATCCCATCTAAAGCTGCTCTACACTCAGCGACAAGCTGGCAATGTTAGTGTAAGGCCCACAATATGAAGCAAGGCAACTACTCTATTCACCACCACATACCCCATGGTTACCTCTGCTTGCCCCTTCAACATTAATCATGTTAGAGTTGGATGAGTAGAGCTATTTCAATCTTTTTCCTCTTATTTACTGAATTGTTTTTGTCCATTTTGTTTTACTAGTAATTAAGCATGTGCATTGCATGTGAGAAAATTTTCTTCATATTAATTATTTGAATTTTAGACATATCATAGTTAAGATAGAAATTGAAAATTAACAAAAGTAACAATATGATTAAAAATAAACTTAAATGCTTGTAGTAAACGTGCACATGCATTGCACGTGGAAATTTTAAATTACAATAACATTATTATTAAATTTTGTATTCCATTTTCTGTCAAAAAAAAATAATTTTTATTTTAACAAATATTTTTATTTAATATAATGAATATATAACATTAGAAATGTTCCCAAATATTTTTGATAAAATTCTGTACTTTTTCATTTTTTGTGTTCTATCTTTTTTTTTAAATATTTATTATTCAATTATAACATCATGAGTTTCTTTGAAAAGTTGGATCATTGCCCCACCATCTAGAAAAGAAAATAGCTTTGATTTCAGATCAGTTTTAAATTATATGTTTCATCTACATTATATAAATAATTTTTACTTATCACACTTAATTTTTGCTTGACATAATTAATATATAATTTTTATATATTCTTTTGATTACTTGTACTTTTTTTAAAGATTTATTATTTAACTATCATATCATTGATTAGTCCATTTGACCCAAACCACTAACCTAATAGTTTGATTTCTAGGTTGACATTAAATTTTGCATTACATTTCCATCATTGGTAAAATTATTTCTTATGTATAATACTTATTTTTGTTAAATATTAGAGATGTATCCAATATTTTATGTATAATACACATACTTATTGGATTAAATATATTGATGATAAGATATCTGCCATAGGTTATTGCAGCTTTTAAAGGAGGAATTTAATTATGTGGGTGACTAATAAATTAACAGACTAGCATCCAAATCAAGTGCTAAAGCATTTTGTCATGCCATGGCATAGGTAGTAGTTGAAATCCTGTGGACAAAAAGTCTGTTGTTTGAATTGAGTTTTCCTACTTATGGCTTCGTGTTATTGTATTGTGGCAACAAGACAATCATTAATATAGCTCCACAACAAAATTCAACAGGACGACCAAGCATATTGGGTCCACAAGCACTTCATTCGTGAGAAGTGTATAGGTGAAACTTTTCTTCCTTTCTTAAGCTCCAACAAGCAACTAGTTTATATATTAACAAACAGTGTAACCATCTTGTACAATAATTAGCTTTGTGACAAGTTGACGTGTATGACATATATGATCCAATTTGAATGGGGCTATTTCTTGTGAAGCTCTTAAAGGTGAGGGGTCTTTCACTGAAGCCATGCCTTTTTGGTTGGCAAAGTGGATTGAGTCCCCTGATCAGGCTTGTGCCTCCTCGTCTGAATGTCTGAATGAAAAGTAATTTATCTGTTACCAAAAAAAAGTTATTTTGGTAAAGGGGTATTTGTGTCTTTTCATGTCATTTCAGAATGCTCTTGATATATAAGAAGACTGTTGGCGCCACCTTGCCAAAAGATTAATTATCTTTTCTCCCTTGTCTCTTCTCTCTTCATTCTAATCATTTATAACAGATAGCATAATCCATCTCTTGAAATAATCTAAGGTTACAAGAATACTCTTATAATTGATAAAAACAGAAATTTTCCCTAAAACTGAATAGACTCTTATACCCTTGTCAAATCTAGTAGAAAATACAGAAATAAATCTACATGTCTCAAAGATCAAAATATTGATACAGCCCTATACACTGGTAGGGGCGCATTGGGCTGTATCTTGGCTTGCCTACCCCCTGAAATAGGTGGGACCCTGAAACACCTTGTGTAGGGTAGGGGCATATCAGAGGGGCCCCGATATGATACATATCGGCCGATACGCCCCAATATGTGGTGAAATTTTAATCCTTGACATGTCTAACACTTACAAATGGTTATCCTAACCCCTCTGCATATGTGTGTGTGTGGAAGGTCAACTTTAACTTGTACCTTTGCCTGAAAATCATTCCCTTGTTATTCAGAAGTGCTGCTCACTAGTCACTTCTTGTATGTGTTTTATTTTGTTATCTCAATTTGCAATTATTTTGAATTTAATTCCTTTTCATACAGATACAGGAGAACATCGATCTCTTCTGTTGCACAAGAAACAATATAGCATCCATATTAAACGAGTACGCCAAAATTGCTGACATTTCTATTCAAACAATTACAGCCTTTTTTATTTGTTCTAGTTCATATTTGTCTGCAATGGTACTGATTGTTTGGGATGGCATTTCTTTGATTTCTGCAGTATGAGAGCCATGCCTGGAATCATGAGCCAGATGCCACCACTGCCTGTGTCAATCAATGAGGAACTTGCAAATAGCATTCTACCAGCAACTCAGGTAAATCTGGAAAATTTACTGGTTTCATTTTTTTTTTTTTGATGAATAATAATAAGTTTATTGATTTAGAAGCAAATTAGAGTGAGTTCATACATCATCCCAACGAGAGGCGCGAGCTGCAGCCCCTCCTTGAAACTTACAAGTAAACTAGGAAAGAAAAACAAGAATCACAACTGAGCCCAAAACAATTCTTCCCTATTTACCCCTTGCTTAGCTAATACATCTGACAAGGTATTTGCTGATCTCCCCACCCACTGTATAGTGACCAACATATTCCTTGTCAACCAACTAAATTTCTTCAATTCATTCTTGTATCGCCACATAGCCTCTTCATAATTTTTTAACCAACCCACCACCACTTTAGAATCCCCCTCGATTATTAGGTGTTGTACCCCCAGCTGGTTTGCAAATTTGACCCCTTGTACAACAGCTAATAGTTCTGCCCTGATGGAATTCCCAATTCCCAAAGGACCTGAGTAGAGCAACAAAATCTCTCCCTTCTCATTTCTCAAAGCACCCCCCACTCCGGATAATCCTGGATTACCCATGCTGCTTCCATCAAAGTTCAACTTAATTGAGCCTTCGGGTGGAGGAGACCAGCTTTTAATTGATTTGGCCTTTAAAGATGAACACCTTGCTACTGCTGACCAATTTCTCCAAATGTCATTAAAGGAGAATTGATGAAAGATTTCCAAGGTCTTCAGCCAATGTATTGCCCTGTTTAACACACAGTCTTTCAAGTCTTGGTTGTTCCTTTCCTTATCTTGAAAAATTCTAAGATTCCTTTATTTCCAAAGAGTCCAAGTCAAGGCAGCACGAGCACATCTCCACATAATTCTCCCTATTTTTGTAGGCCAATAAAAGGTAGACTGGTTGAAGAGCATGTGAACTTCTGCTGGTAGACTCCAACTACCCCCAAACAACGAAAGTAGCCAAGCCCAAAGGTCTGCAGAAAAGGGACAAGATACTAATAGATGGTAACAATCCTCACCGTGAGCTCTACAGAGGATACACCAATTAGGAGAAATATAGAGAAAAGGTCTTCTCTTTTGTAGGTTGTCTAAAGTGTTTACTTTCCCATGGAAAACTTCCCAACAAAAAGCCATAATTTTTGGGGGAATTGGCCTACACCAAAATTCTTTTGACGGAAAGGGTTGGTGAGTAGAAAGTTGAGAGATGGACTTGAAAAAAGAAGCACAAGTGAAGGTTCCATTGGGTCTAGGAGTCCAAACCCTCTTATCTGGCTTGGAGGGATCCAAACAAACCTGATTAAGACACCCAAGCAAAAAAGAAAGAGACTCAATATCATTTTTCATAACCATCTTTTTGCAAATACCTTAATTGTGGGAAAGATATCCTTGCTGTAAGTGGGAGAAATATTGAATAGGAGAATTTTATTATTGATCTATTTGATTTTCCAAGGAGTGCTGTTTACCCAAAGTCTTGAAGGATTTGAACAAGAAATAACGTGGATAGGTGAATACTTCTATTTCATACATAAATATGTTGCTTTAGGAAGGACGGTAGGAAGCACAGGTCTGTAGTAAAGTAGGGGGAGAAAAGAGAAGTCAGTCTGATTAGGAATTCGAGGGAACTACATTAATTAACATGGCAAGTTATCAAATACCAAGTCGTCAATGTTATGCAATCCATGCTGGATGCTTGGTGTTGTATGGCTTTGACTTGAAAAAAGGGAAATAAAGAAATGAAAGTAGAGTAAGCTTTCCTAGTTTTTTTTTTTTTTTTGATGAATTAAGCTTTCCTAGTTTGAGATTTGGTGAAGGACGTTAAAGCTGCAAAACCGTTGTTGACTTAATTGAAGTAGGTATTTTTTGATGATTCCCTAAAAGGGCCTAAAAAAATTCTCTGAAGTCAAGTCGATGGTGGAGATGAATATTTTAGAACTTCTCAATATACATCCGCTATTTTGGTTGTTTTGACAATCAAAAGCATCAGTTCAATCTAAATCTTTGTCCATACAGGAATGTTCATGTAAATAGATAAACCAATTTAGGAGTTGATGAATAGTCCTTTCTGATTTTTATTTAAACTTTCAATGGTGTCTACTTTCTTTTTTTTTGATCAAATGGTGTCTACTTTTTGGATGATGTGGTGATGCATTAAAATTCCAACTAAACTAGCACAAAGCATTATCTTTTCATATGGCTTCCTAATTCCTCTCTAAAGGTAATGCATAAGCCACATAAAAAAAAAAGACCTCTGCTTCCCTTCATTACATTTCTGACTTAATTTCACTGTTCAGTTATGTTTTTTTTTCCTTTTAATTCAAAGGCTCCAAACTTGCTTGATAAATTCGATTGATTGATTGATATGGCTGAGTTTAAGCTTAGTTTTGTTTAGCAAACTCTCCAGTAAGCAAGTCATGGATGTAATTACACAGTCAGCACTATTATTACAACAATCTTAAATAACATTTGCTTTGAGGTGTGCATAGGTCAGTTTTTTCTTGCTTGCTGAGTATATGGTTATTGCATTGTGTTTGTAGGCTATGATGTTTGGCTCTCCTGGAGGAATTAACCTGAAGCAGGAGCCAGGATGTTGATGGAAAACTCTAGTTTAGGTTCAGGATTTTTCTGGCCTGTGTAAGTACAAAAATTTTCTTCTGTAAATGCATAAAAGAAGCTAGTAGGAGTCCTTTTTCCTTCATGTACACACGTTACGCAACCAACATGTCGGTTCCATGAAGCAGAAATTTGTAGAGATCCCATTTTTGGATACTGAATCAAACATCGGGTAAATAAAAGGTCTATGCTGCTCATCTCGGGCTCACGGTAGTTTTTATCCAGGCCTTTTCTATCTTTCCTGTAAACTATTGATCCTGATTTTACTTCTTGTGTACTAAATTTATGAGTCAGGAGATATCCTCATTTGGTTCACTAGTACCCAGCTAATTCTACTACTTCCCTTAGCTTTTTAATATTTACTCTTTCGTGACATTACAAAAAGTCCTTTACTTTTTCTTTTTGATGCAGGCAAATTATATGTTTTGTTTTCGTTGCTTCTACTTTAGGATAAATTCATAAATATCTTGATTGGCAAAAGATTTGTCACATCTTTTATTGAATTTGAGTTGATTATGGGGCAATTGCAGTTTAATTTGAGAACTATGAGAGCAGGGCTGCCAGGAATACCGCTCGTGAAAGCAAAAAATCCAAAATGCATTTGTTGATGCAATAGTAACGTCCTCCTCTTGAGAGGGTAATTAGCAATGTCTGAAAACTGACGTGGAGGCTGACCTGCTTTTGCCTCCTGGTTGCAGGTCACTGGTTCAACCGTTCGGATTGAACAGTCAAAATGTTCCATGTCAGTATTCATTTTAATTTAGTTTTTTTTTAATATATAAAAAATATTAAAATTTACGATTTAAGACTAAAAAAGTGGGTTTTTTTCGTCAAAGTACCACTAGGGCAAGGCATGTGAGGAATGCAGAGGTAAGACCTTGGGATGCATAGATCTTGAAAAGTTACTTAAAATAAATAAAAAAATCATCCCAATTGCACATCGAAGTGCAAAGATATGGTTTTTGAAAGTTTACACATACATTGAATGTGCAATCTGTCACCCAGTGATTGGGTCAAATGAGTCAATGGTTGAACCGTTTTGGTTGAATAGTTTTTGATTAAGCCAGCGATTTTTGATCGAAGGGTGGCATTGGGTTAAAAACACTGGTTCAAAGTACTAATACTTGATGCAAAATCTAAGCGGAGTTTGCATTGATATACTCTTTTTCTTTTTTTAGTTTTTGTTTGGTTTGATAATTCAGTCAAAATCTTATAAAATATTCAAACTTATTTAAAAGTTACAATATTTGAACTCTTATAAAACAACATACTTAGGGCTGCAAATAAGTCAAATCAGATCCGATTTGAATCCATATTCTATCTAGTAAGAGGTGGATTCAAAGAGTCCAGATCTCCTGCCCACATAAGTTCTGTTCACGTTTACCCACACAACATCGTGGCCACACATGGAGAACATCTCATCCTCTTACATAGTGTTAAGCAGGGGGAGATGTTCCCAATTCATGGGAGTAGTCTATTATGGGTAGATGTGGGCAGAATTGCCGTGGGCAAGAGATCCAGAGTCGGATTCAAATACTCTCTTGATCCTAACCAATCGGATCGAATTGAAAAAGATATAATCCAAAACCCTAAATCTCTGATTGATTGTGGCCATTGGATTTGGGCTGTTATTTTCTCATTTCTGAGTTTCTCGTCTTTGACTCACTTCTTGAATCTTCACTGTGGCTCACTGCCCCGCACCCAACCACCCATTACACCACCAGTCCATCAGTCTATTACCACCAATCTATCCACCTCTTAGGGCTACGAATTGTAAGCCTCTTTCTTTCTAACCTTGTAGGCAGTAGCCATTATTGCTGTTAGGTTTCTTAGGGTAAGATTTTTTGAACCGAATCAGATAGACCCCTTAGCAAATTCATTTCCATTCATTTGCAGCTCTAATGGGGGTGGATGTATTATTTGTTTCTTTTTGTTTTGGTTCCATGGGGCTACACAACAGTAGGGGTGCAACTTGGGCGGGCTCAGTCCGAGCTAGAACCAGTCCAGTTTGGAATTTTACACGGGCTGGGTTTGGATTTTTGGTCCTTAGGCTGGGCTCGGGCCTAGCCCTTAGGTAGTTTGAACCCAGTCTGAGTCCGACCCAACTATATACATTTAAAATACATGTGTATATATATAAATGTTGCACACACACACACATATATTATATTTGTATATATATCATTTGTATACATATTTACATATATACATAAATATATGTATATATATTTGCATAAATATACGTTTATATGTGTATAATTTTCGAGTGGGTTCATTGACCGGCCTGAGCCTGACCTGGGTCCGAGCCCAACCCAAGTTTTATGACTGGGCCTATGTTTTCATAAACCCAGCCCAACCCACCCGACTTGCACCCCTACACAACAGGAGGTAACACATCCCCCAACCCCGGTGCAGGTGGGATTTGATCCCTAGTCTTCTCTACAACCAGCTAGGGACCTTACCAACTAGCCAGTTAACACCCTACAGAGGATTATATCGATATTTGTAGTCTTACTGGAAAAAAAACCTAGTTTTGCTTTGATCCTTGTATCTTCTGCTAATCCTTTTCTGCCAGTTTTGGATTGGCCAGTGATTGATACTGTGATCAATTAATCCACATTGAAACGGAGAAAGCCCGTTATGATTCTCATAGGATTGTTGGAAATGGTATTTCCGTATGCTCAATCAAAGCCAGATAAATATTGCATTTCATTTTCTTTTCTAATAAAATTAAGACTTTTTTTTTCTCTGAGACTTTTTTTTCTAATATTGCATTTCCATTCATGTCCTTAATGCTGTTGCCCCTACTAGGAAGGTGGTCCATTACTAACATAGAATTTTTGCTTAATTCTGTTGGGTCCATTCGGAGTATGGGAAAACCCACTATTTGTGTAGTTGGTGTTAGATTTGCAACCCATATGAAGGAGGTTAGGGCATCTGGTCACTATTTGATGTGATAAAATCTTGTTTTAAATTGCTGGAGCAGTCTTCTCTGTGGGCTAATTTCTTCTCTTTTCGATGCTTGAAGGATTCCCTTCTTGTGCTTGTTCAATATGGTTATCATGCAATCCAACTTTGGAAGGAGATTTTGCATGATGAAGGCCTAACTATTGCTCAGAGTCAATGAGTCATAGTTAAAGGGTGAAGTTGCATTCAGGTTTGATAATTGGGCATGTACTTTAGTAAGAGGGAAATTTAATTAAAAGAAAAGTAAGGCAGATAATCAATTCAGATCTCCTACCCACATCTCACTAATATCTTCTGTATTTGCATGTTACCATTCGTGGGTACATGTTCTCAATGTACAACTGTAGTGTCATGTGGATAGGTATGGATAGGAGATCTAAATTGGATACAAGCTCTGAAAATCAGCTCGTAAGAAGGGCTCGATTTACAAAGGAAAAGAAAAGCTGAACATCCAAGAAACGCCCATTTCAAGACGCAACTGCTTGGGAAAGAAGGTGAGACGTAGTATTTTCACTTCGCTTAAAATGAGGAAAGTCAACTTGAATAAACCTGATAGGCAGAAACTGTGTCTTCAACAATATTGAAAAGCCGAGAAATTGTATGCCTTCCTCGCACTTAATCATATCAATTGCGGAATTTGCATCGGACTCAGGCTGTTTGACAAGTTTTCTAGGTAGATTTTTCAACAGCCCAATAGATAAGAAGATACATTGAGCTTTTGAGGTCTTATCTTTAAATATTAAGATTGCTTGATTTGTGTCATGGTTAAAAACAATTGGGAAGGCTATTTTCAGTGCCAAAGAAATCAAAAACTTCATTTGAAGTTTCTTGACTTTCGTCCATGGTTTTTAAAACCGACCCGGTGACTGAACCGGTCAAGGGTCCAGTTATCGGGTCAAACGGTCCAACCGTTTGAACTGAATGCTCGACCCATTCTGACAAAAAAATAAAAATAAATAAAAAAACAGTTAAAACCGTTTGAACAGTTAACCACCCGGTTCAGCGGTTCATTGACCAAAATCAACGATTTTGGAGGAAAATCTAGTTTTTGGGGAAAAATGAAACCGATCAGGTGACCGGTTCTTGGTTTTTCCGGTCCGACCGTCCGGTCTGATCTGGTTTTGAAAACCATGCTTTCGTCTTTTTCAATCTTTTCGCACACTCATCTTTGTATCTTTCAACCTATGCGATACCAAATGAAAAAAAAACATTTTTTTATCTAAACTTTCCACAAACCAAAAGATGCACCAAACACCACCACAATCAATACCTGGTGATAAGATCTGCTAGCCTCCAAATAGCCCAGCCGAATGACTTAACGATGAGCACCAAGACTTTTCTGCCTTTGCTCGAATTGCCGTACCACTAGAGGACCTAATGTTACACGCCAAAGATGCAACTCCGGTCTGTTTGGTTCAATAGTGGTTGTCGAATCAATTCCATTAGCAAAGTGGTTAGTGGGAAATAACTATGGAATGTTCACTTTTCGGCTCCGTTGTTTTTTGGTAAGTTATTTATCCGGATAAATGCATTTACCCATGTTTTTTTATTTTCCAGGTAAATCATCCAACGACCATTTTAGCCATAAAATCCATTATTTAAAGAAGCACTTTTGTCCCATCCAAGTGTTGACAACTTTTCCCTAGGTGAAAAAATTGTTTACCCATATGGGAGAAAGGTACCCAAGAAAATAAACTTTTCTTGATCCTCACATAAATATAAAAAATGAACATGGGTTTCTCAAAATCCAAAAAGGGAACGCCCCCTTAAGAGAAACTACAAGGGGACTAACATCTTCTCTCCAAAATTTAAGAGCATTCAGAGCCATGGTTTTCAAAACCAGACCAGATCGGATGGTTGGATCGGAAAAACCGAGAACTAGTCAGGTGACTAGTTCCGTTTTCCCCAAAAACCGGATTTCCCCCAAAACCATTGATTTTGGTCAACGAACCGTTGCACTGGGCAATTAACCGTTCGAACGGTTTTGACCGTTTTTTATTTTTTGAATTTTTTGGAATTTCTTGTTAGAACAGGTTGAGCGTTTGATTCAAACAGTCAGACCATTCGACCCAATAACCAAACCCATGACCGGTTCGATCACCGGGTCGGTTTTAAAAACTATGTTCAGAGCAACTCATTTTTCCTCCACACCTAACTTTGCCCTTTTGTGCTCTAAAGGCTATAAGCCTGTTAACTTAAGTTCTCTCAATATTTGCATGCCTGAGTGTATCAAGGACTAAAATATTGACACGCCCGATACCCTCAAGTGGGTATTAGTGCATGTCGACATGGCTGAGACCCCTTGCTTTTTTATTTGTTTTACTCTTGCCTTAATTTTATAGATATTTGAGGGTCCCATCTGGTTTGGAGTTCCAAATATTTTAAAAAAATCCATGTCTATCTGCATGCCTGGATATGGATGTATTGAGGATGGGATTGGACCAAATCCAGTCCAATTGACACCCCTAGGGCCAGGCTAACCTGTATTATTTCATTTTCAAAATTTCTTTCTTTTTTATGTATTCACTACATAAAATCAAAAACTCAAAAACTTATAAAAATTAATAAAAAAATGGCAAATTCAATGAAATAATCAATTCATACAATAAAAATATAAAATGATTAAATGAAATTGAAAAGTCATTATAATAAAATTGAAAATAAAAAATTATAATGGAATTAAAAAAATTTACAAATAACTTACAAGGTACATATAAGATTGAAACTTCAAAATTTACAATAATTTAAAAGCTATTCTTCAAGTCCCACTTTCATCTTCCTCTGGTGATACATTGGATGACATGCATGTCATGTCCTCCATTATCTTGTAGTCTATCTTTTTCATTCAACTAACCTTTTAGACAAATTTACATCTCCAATCTTCGCATCTGTCATCCGATTCCTCTTCGCATCTAGCATCTTGTTTCTTGTACTAAATAAAAATCCATTGCTATTGTAGACACCTAAGGGGTTACTAGATCATGTGCCATAGTGACAAGTATATGATAACTATTTTTCTATACTTTCCACCGGGTTAAAGTATCACATTTCCTATGTGGGACATCTAAAATTTTGATACATGTCTTTTCAAATGGCTAATGCCAACATTACTTTGATAACAAAAAGCACTTTTACATTTATTGCAAACTTCTCTTATGCCCTTTTCCTCTACATCTTTGATGGTAAAATATTTCCAAACATCGTTCATCGTTGGTTTTCTTTTACCTTATAATTACTAGGGCCTCGGGGTAGCATCAATTTGGGTTTGAGAGGAATTAGTCATTTTAATAAATATTAAAGTCTAAAATATATAAAAAAAAATCCAACTAACCTGTAATTGCATTTCAGTCCTTCGAGTCCAGCTTACCGGTTTAGCATTTCAAATTGAATGCCAAATTTTTAAGTTTTCAAATTTCTAAACATCGTTCATCGTTGGTTTTCTTTCTTGGTACCTTATAATTACTAGGGATAGCGTCAATTTGGGTTTGAGAGGAATTAGCCATTTTAATAAATATTAAAGTTTAAAATTTATAAAAAAATTCCAACTAACCTGTAATTGCATTTCAGTCCTTCGAGTCCAGTTTACCGGTTTAGCATTTCAACTTGAATGCCAAATTTTTAAGTTTTCAAAATTCCAACTTCAACTTGAGACACTCGATTGCCTTCTTCTTGTTAAAATTAATAAAAATAAATAAATAAAAAATTGAGAGTATAAGAGTAGAGTAGTATGAGAGATTGAGAGTAGTAGAGTATGAGAAATTGTATTTGGTGGTTGTTGTGATGCAAATGAGTAAGGGTTAGGTATTTATAATGGTTAGAAATAATTGAATTGACCAAGAAAACCCTCCTAAACTAGTCACTTATAATTGTTGAGAGGGATATTTTAATCATTTACAAAGTTTATTTATCACTTTACTTGAAATGCCCTCTATAAACTAACTTCTCATAACTGCTAGGGGGCATTTTAGTCATTTTCCTACTCCATTTGGTAAACCCCCAAAATAATCGTTTATAACTGCTGAGGGTATTTTTGTTATTATACCCACATATAGCCATTTTCTAGTTGTTATAGTTTAGGTCGTCGGGCCAGGCCATGTTGTGCCATGTTGCGGCCCACAAGCCCTTGACCCAGCCCAGCCCCAAGGGTTGTGCCTGCCTGGCACAGCCTAAGTTGTGTCGGGCTGTGCTGGCCCACGGGTAGCCCGACCCATTTTACACCTGTACTGTTTACCTGAAATTTTTTCAAAAGTATAATGATGGCACAAAACATTGTACAACCCATTAGTGTAATGGGTTGAGGGGGTCAAGGGAATATGAGGGATGGGCTACCCCCGTTGTGTAGAAAAAAAAGGAAAAAATAACATGATAATTGATCGGTTGAGATCTTTCAATGTCAATAACATAAAAATGTGTGGATCGTTTCATCGATCTACACGTGTACATTCTATCATTTTATGTACTCATTATTGGCTAATGATTGGTGAGCAAGGTTTCGTCACGTCAGGATTCATCCCACCTTGAGCTAAGATTTTTTGAGGTGGATTGAACAATAAAAACCCCTTTCAGTAGTTAACTGAGATGCATTACCAAACAAAATAGTTATTTATGAGAACTTTTATATAATATAATATTGTTTAATTGTAATTTCAATTACAATTTTTTTGGAAGAATTAAAATTACAATAAAACATAATTAAAATAAATAAGTATTATATTATATTAGTATGTACTTAATTTACTACTTAGTCAAATTAAATATTAGTGTTACATTAATTAATAATTAACACAAATAAAAAATGAAAATACATTAACATATTTATTAATATCATAAATTAACTAAGGTTACAATAACTAATATAAATAAATCAAGTTATATTATTACTTAATTAATAAGAAAATTAATAATTACAACTAATTAATATTAAAATGTGAATTAACAAAAAAATATTTTAAAATAATAAAAACAATCAGAATAATGTAAAATAATAAAAAGTAATAAAATTTTAAAATCAATTTTATAAATTTAAATTTCATTTAAAATAACAAAATAATAAAAACTAATTGATAAGGGCGGATTTGGCTTTCCAATGACATTATGACACCTAGCACCTCATGACAATTAGACAGCTCAGCACCTGGTCAACCCAACACCTCACAGGCAGCTCGGCACCTGGTCAGCCCAGCACCTCACAGGCAACCTGACACTTCACAGACAACTCGACACATGGTCAGCCTAGCACCTCACAGGCAGCTCGGCACTTCACAAGCAGCTCGCCACCATGCAACACTTACAGGCAGCTCGCCACCATGCAACCTGACACCTTACAGACAGCTCACTTCCTAGTCAGACTGACCACCGTGTGACAACCCCGAGGAGCTCACCACCGTACCTCGCGTTTCACGGGATTGTGACTTGTAATGACTATATTAGCTCACCCACTCCCCGAGTCAAGCGGAAATGGGCAACCTTACCAGTTGGTGGCATTATCCCCACCTAACACGAAAGCAAGTCCCATCACAGTGCCTACTCTTTATCTCTCTCATTCTCAACTCACTACTAAGTGCTGACTTAGCCATTGGAGTGACCCTCGCCGGGTAAACACTCACAGGTTCTCTGATTCAGTTCTTGCAGGATTCTCAGCTCCCGCCGTCTACAAAGATGAGCAGATCGTCTCCAACAGGGAGTAGTCGGTTCAGTTCCCGTCGTTGCTGGTAGCCAGATCATCTCCTACAGGGAGCAGTTAGGTTGCGCTACGCTAGGGAGCTCTACTTCAGCCTCCGAATCATCGGCCACTTGGAAGCAGACGAGGTGACGAGGTACTTAGCCAAAAAAAAATGATACGTGATTAGAAACCGTTACATCACTAATAAAATTCAATTTAAGCTCCAATTATAATTAATAAAAAAGTTAATATAAATTTATCTAATATGGTTTGACTATGATGCCGAAAAGCCATGATACCGGAAAAACTTACGACCAATCAATTGTGATCATGAAGGTGGTACCAATCAGATGGGTTTTTATCAAAATTCATGTGAGATTGTGAATGGTCAAAGCCATTCCAATATCATAGTCCTTTTGGCATCATATGTTTTCCCCATAATAATAAAGTTTAATACAAAATTATCTAACAATACATAATCCAAAAATAATGCTTGAGTTGGACTAGTTGATTTGGCTTGCTTTGTTAGAAATGTCATTAAGATTCTTTCTACCTTAATTTCGTTTAACAAAACCCGTATATTGCGAGTCAACAAGTGAAACACAACACTTGTGTGGGCCCCATGGATTCAGGCCTTCGTGTGTGCAGCCGATCCCGTTGCGTCCAATTAAGGTGATCCAGTGGAGACTGTGATCTTGAATGTTTGACCATTTTAATGCTATTCTTTCAAATAATTTCAAAGGGAATGCATTAACATAATCATATTCTGGATAGAATATCGCCGAGGGCAGCAACGATGTTTTCATAACACTCCTGTGCTTGTGCTATGTCCTTACTCCTTGCCGCATAATCTAGCTGCAACAGAAGATAAAAAGGAAGAGTTAATAATCATGGGAGAAAGGGTAATGGGTTAATTTCGTGGCAATATGATGCCCAAGGTGAGATCGGATATGCTCATCACAAAGTGCATCGTAGCCATGCATTGAGAACATCTCTCGTATTTGATATTATCATTCATGGGAAGATGTTCTCAATGCATGGCTGCGATGCGCAGTGAGGTCAATGTAAGGAGTGCTCTGTAATGAATAAATTTCCAATTCGCCGAAGGTCACCTAAAATATAAGTCTTGTTGGGGAGAGAAATACAATGCTTATTTATAGAGAATTAATTTTGATTTTTTTTTTTTGATTCCAAGTATCAACTTTAGATTCGGATCATGAAAATTGCTGTAACTAAGGCTTCTTGTGGGCTCGAAACTTATTCTAAAACTTAATTCTATGGAACTAAAAGAATTAGCTTAAAAAATTATTCATTTTTTGTTCAAATTTCATTTTTTAAATAATGTTTATATGGAATATAATTTTAACCAAACACATGTCTGGTAGTCATGCCATTTGTGCACTTGTATGGGGTTTTTAGGGACTTAGGGTACCAATTTCGACTAGGGGTGATGATGAGCCAGGCCCAGGCTTAGCACGAATTGATAAATAAGGGCCTGTCCTGGACCGCTGGCTAAAATATAAGCCCAGGCCCAGGTTTGCGTGGGTTTGGGCCAAACCGGGCTAAGCTATGAGCCTATGGCATCAAATAATAAAACTTAATTATTTATAAAATTTTATATTATATGATGTATAATACATGAAAAAATATTGCATGGGCCCAAGTTCGTCTAAGCTTGGTTTGGTTTTCAGGATAGAAAAAAAAAAAAAAAGGTTATGGGCTTTAACACATGATTGTCTATCCTTATATAGATTAAGGCAAAGGCTTCGTTTTAAGTTTTCACTCCTAAGCAACGTGTAGGCCTTGCCTTCACTTAACCTCTTAAAACGATTACAAAATGTTAAAATGCATGGCCCAGGGTTCTTTACACTAAAAGAAAAAAATGCCCCTAACAGCTCTCATATCAACCCTTTGAGAAACAAAACTTGGGGACAAAATCAACATATTGTTTTTATTTTTTATTTCCTTTTTTGATTAATTTGGTTTAAATGGACATTAGGGTCAAAAATGTCATTTCCTACTCCCATGTGAAACTATAGGAGGTGTATATGTAAATGACACTTTCTTTATAACACATTAATTAGGTTCTATCAAGGTTTTTAAAACTGAATCGGACAATGAATCGGTCAGGGGCCCGATTCCTGGGTCAAACGGTCCGATCATTGGAACCGAACAGATGGCCTGTTCTGATAAAAAAAATAAAAAATAAAAACTGGTCAAACCATTGAATGGTTCGAATGGTTCTAGTCTTTCCCATGTTTAGTTTGAAAGAGGAATATATAAGAGAAACAGAAAGCTGAGGGAAAGTTACAAATAAAATTTGTGAAATTTGTTAAGAATTTTCTGTCTATGGAACCAAACTTTGCATTGGTTTTTTGTTGGTGAAGAGACAAACATTGCGTTAATGAATCCATAAGACTTACTCTTGTAACATTATTGAAGAGAAGAGAATAGAGCTTCCTGAGCTGGGGCCTCTCGATCCCTGGTTTTGCTTGGATTATCGTGTAGATATCTTGTTTCAAGTATGACGAACTCTTCCGGAGTGCTTTCTGTGCTTCTCCCCATGACTCGATAGCTATCAGATCTTTCACATCTAATAGGTCTTGGGCGTGAGCTCTGATCGTACTCTCTGCTTCCTCAAGAGTTTGATCAGGAGCCGTGATTCTAAAATCAAAACTGTATGCAACATTTGGACAGAAAATTGCCTCTCTTGCTAACAGAACTACTGTGGCCAGACCTGCCGCTGTTGCTTTTCTCCTACGAATGTTCTGGGTTTGGAGGAGGTTTTGAGGAATGCTGCTAAATTTAGAGGATGATTTTGGGCAGCGAGTTGAGTTTGTAGAGAGGAAGTTCTGGTAGGATTGTGAGAGCACTAGTGATAATGCCATCATTTTACGGTACTTCAAATTGATTTTGAAATGTGACTTTGTGGTTATAATGTGTTTGGTTGGGTGTGTGACTGGATAAGGTTTCTTTTTTATTTATTGCGCCTTCTTGCCTTTGTTTTTTTTTAAAAGAAGAGAGATTGCCTTAGGTACAAGAATCGGATTTGCTCCTCACAAAATAGTCCTTACACCCACACCTCACAGCACGCTGCAGTCCCACATCCGAACATTTCTTCTATTATACCTGTATGTTTTCATTCATGATAAATGTTCTCAATGCATAGTTGCAAGTGGTGTGAGGTGGGTGTGGTGACGAAGGTTTCATGGGGCTGGGGAGGAAGTTCGGATTCTGTTCATGGACAGTGTTAAGCAACATGTAGATAGAAGACGGTTCCTTATAGTTATAAAGTGGGCTGTTCCACTCATGGGCTGGAAGGACCAGACCCAACATGGGCTGAGCAACTGGGCCATGCTACGGCCTGGTGGTTCATACCCTTGGGCTGTGTCGGGCTTGGGTTTTACAGAAACACCCCAAAAGTTATAAACAACTAGTTTGGGGGTATTTGTGCATTTTAGCTTTAGGGGCAAAAATGATTTAAATGCCCCCAATAACTATATAATAGCTAATTTGGGGGGCATCTTAGTAAAGTGATAATTAACTTTATGAAAGACCAAAATACCCCTCCTAAAAACTATAAAATGGCTACTTTTTAAGGGTATTTTGGTTAGTTAAATCATTTCTAACTACTATATAGATACCCCTACCCTTCCCCATTCTCATCACACAAATTCTCATACTCTCATATTTTCATATACTCGCACTCTCTAACTCTCACAATCTCTCTCATACTCTCTCATATACTCTTTCTTGCTCCATAGTTCCTAATTCTCAACTTTATTCAAGTTTCAATAAAAAGAAAACCTGCTCAAGTGTATCAAGTTTACAATTTGGGAGGCTTAGAAGCTTCATCAATTGAAATCAAGTTGAGATACCAAATTGAAAAACTGTGTAAGTGATAATTAATTTTCATATTTTAAGGTTTAATATTTAAAATTTATTAAAATGGTTGGATTCTTTAGCAATCATTTTCCCTACAACTTTGATGATGTCCAGTCATAGTATGATAGCCCTGATATGGGTGTTAGTGGTATAGTTAAGAAAACCACCCCTACTGCTACTATTTCTAGGGGTGGCAAGAGAAAGACTAGTATCAGAAAAATGTTTTAAATAGAAGATGTTCAAGGAAAGGAAAAGAGAGCAGTTTGCATGAGATGCAAACGCGATTTTAGTTATAGTAGCCAAGGTTCAAAATATCGTTACATATCGGCTGATATGTATCATATCGGGGCCTTCCCGACATGCCCCTACAGGGGGTGTATTGGGTCAGGCCATGGTTCAGAGGGTAGCCGGGACTTAAATCGACCCCTCTAAACCATTTTTGAAAAAAAAATAAATAAATGACAAAAAAAACATCGATACATGCATATCGGCCTGGTGTTGATATTTAGAACCTTGATAGTACCAAAGGAAGCAATGACCATTTGGCTAGACACATGGTTAGTCATTTAAAAAACAATAAAGATGGAACTCAAACACAAATTGGGTGTGGGGTTTTTGGTAATTTTGAATATTCACAAGAAAAATGAGATAAGAATTAACAAAATATATTGTATATGTTGAACAACCATTTTTATTAGCTAAAGAACTTAGGCTTGAAAATTTTTTACAAGAATCTATAAATCCCTAATTTCAAAAGAGTTTCTAGAAATACTATTAAAACATATGTTCTAAAAATTTTTCATTCATACAAACAAGATTACATTTTTATTTTATCAAACCTTAATTCTAGAATTGCCCTTCATTTGATTTTTGGACTTCAAAATATAATATTAGTTATATTTGTGTAATGGGACATTTTATTGATGATTCTTGCCTTGTACAAAAGAAAATTTTAAGTTTTACAAGATTTAAATGCCACGTATTGGCTTAGCAATTGGTGTAAGTATTTTTTTGTCAAAAAATTTATTTCAAAAGAGGCTCAAAACAAACAACAAGCTATAAACGAGGAAACAAAACATCAAATGAAGCACAAAGAAAGGCCTAAGGCAGTCATGATAAGGGTCAGATATATAGATTCCATCAATAGAACCCACAGAATTTCAAGAGAAATTGTGAGCCATGCTATTTTGCTCCGAAGGGATAAAGGAAAAGGAAATATCATTAAAGTGGTGTGCAACTGAATCAATGTCTTTAAAAATCGTGTCTAATGGATCGAAAGGGATTTGATGAGGAGATAAATCTTGGATTACTTGCTTTGCATCAGATTAGAATATTAAGGAATTGATACCAGCTTTGGCTACTAAGAGGACACCACTTTTAATGGTTCTAAGCTCAGCCTCATAGGGAAAGCCACAATAATCTAGGGAAATTTATGCCATAACTAATCTCAAAGGAGGGGCCACCAACACACAAGCTAGTGTTGCTAACATGGGAGAACCTAGGCTGAAAGCTCACATCACAAAAGACTGATGGGGAATTTAAAACCTGAGACTAGGGTTGCGGTGTGGGCAAATCTAGACATTGAGTGAGGGAGAGCTTCCTTAGCTTCCTTGTACTCTTCGAATGAGAATAAAGTCAAGGAAAATGATTTCCATGAGGTCCAGTGTAGATTCTTGGAAGCAAGGTTCTAAATATCAATACAGGCCGATATGTTGGTAGGGTGTATCAGTTTGTATCGATGCTTTTTTGTGTTTTATTTATTTATTTTTTCAAAATCGATTCAGAGGGATCAATTTAAGTCTTGTCTATCCTCCGAATCATGGCCTGACCCGATACACTCCCTATAGGGGCGTATTGAAAAGGCTCCAATATGTTACGTATCGACCAATACGGACCAATATGTAATGATATTTTAAACCTTACTTAGAAGACGACTTTGTTGTGGGCCTTCCAGATTAGCCATTGCATCGAAGCAAAGGAAGCAACCATCATATACTTTCTTTTAGACAGTGCCATTCTATAGATAACTAGGTTGGAATACATTCATCAATGAACAAAAGCATTTTACTCCCCAGATCTGAAATTGAATGGGCTAGCCAACCATGCTGCTCTAGAGAACGAGCATTTTAGAAAGAGATGGATAACATCCTCTTTTACAGCACTACAGAAAGGACAACTTGGATCGAAATCAATTTGCATATGCATAAGATTATTCTTTACAACAATTGCATTTAGGTAGACTGTCTAGATAAAATAATTTTTTTTTTTTTTTTTTTTTTTGGGGGGGGGGGGGGGGGGGGGGGTGGGGGGCTTGGATTTGGGCGATTCCATCGCCATTTTCAAAGAGGTCCTAAAAGCCAGTCTCCGATTCCCGTTTCATCCTTTATCTTCGAGGTCTTGAATTTTTACAATAAGTCAGTTGCACCCGAACTCCATCCGTATCTTATTCAATACAATTTCTCATTTTCACCAGCTCAATCTCTCTCTAGATATCAAAAGTTTCACTGCCCTTTGCCTAATCAAGCAAAACCCGATTAGTAGCTCAGGAAAATTTAGTTTTTATTTACTTGTCCTACCAGCCTGGGTATAGACTTTTTCACGGGTTCCCATCTAAGGTCCCGGCCTAGAAGAGCAAGTACTTCTTTGTCACCCTAGGTACCGGGTGGCCTTTCCCGACACATTGGAGGAAAGGGAACAAGGACGTCGGGGAAGAATTGAGTGAGCGTATGGAGGCCAGGATGTGAGACCTGGTGGAACGCAATTTGTAGTTGGACGACTTATCCAAAGAGAAGCTTATTTAGGTCAGGATGAGTCCTTTAGGTGTGGATACTCAACTTTTGTTGCTTTTCTTCATACTGATTTAGCTGACTTTCGACATTCTTTTGTAGGCGACATGTTAGATATTTCAACTATGGGGTTCCTCTCTAACGTGAAAAAGAAGAAGAAAAGGAAGAGGAAGACGTCCCACAAAGACACACCTCGGGCGACAGTTGTTGAGCCCATTGGCCCCACCACGACCGAGGAGGTTCCAATCATTAACCTAGTTGAAGAAGATTGTGAGCATTGAAAAACCGGCTCACTTGCCACTTGGGTTGGAAATAGTCGCCACCCATCAGTAATGAAAATAGAGGTAATGGGACCTCCGAGAATGGCATCAAAATCATTTTTATTAAATAGTGACTCCATTAACCCAATGCACTGACTAATCAATCCGAGTAAGGGGTTGGATGGAAGAGGGAAGGAATTAGGCACTCCTCTCCCAAGTCTGATAGGTGGGGCCCACATGATGCTCCAAATAAGCATAAGCATAGAGATGACATTAATCCATCAAGATAATATTATCATAATGAAATTAAACTACAAGAGCAAATCAATATGAAAGAAAATTCTCTTATTAACAAAGTAATCAAATATACTAACTTCTTCATTTCATCTCTCTTCTCCTAATTTATTCATTATTTTTTTATTTTTATTTATTTATATATATTCTTTTTGCGATTAATTCATTCCTGTCATCATCCTCAACTTTTTAACATTTTTCCTTTCTTCCTCTTTTTATTTCATTTTCATTTTCTAGTTATGAGAGCGGAGCTCTCATGGCTCCGGAAAATACCACAACAGTGTTATTCAACTCTTGTGATAAACCAGAAATAGAAAATAAACCAGAAATAGCAAAGCTAGAGTCTACTACCATGGTGAGATCTAGTTAAGCAGATTTCGAAGTAAACCAGAAATAGAAAATAAAAACTACCTAATCTGATCATCAACATTCAGACCAATTCTCATCAGAACAGGAACAATGGATTGAGATACATTTAAACATTGTGATTGAATTCTCACCAACAATAACAAAGGCGAAACAGAGTTACCTGTCTCGTAGCGTCACCTGAGAGTAGAATCGATTAAGTTGCAATAAAAAGGAATCCTCTTCTACGTCTACTCCCTGGATTCTTCAGTAAGTGATATTGCCTGAACAATGAGATGATGTTGCAGCTTGGGGAACGATTTCTGCTGAAGTGATCTGTATAGCCTGAACTGGTGTTTGACCAACATTTTAAAAGAGACGGTGTCGTCTGCGGCGATGAAGAACTCCACTAGGATAGAGCTGGGCGTCGGTCTAGGATTGAACGCAATCTGATTAACGGGCAATGCAACCAACCACCATTGCTACCGAAATCAGCCGCTCAAGAACAGAGGTTCAGTGATAGATTAGCAAACACAAATCTGAGGGGAGCTGGCGCGATTATGGAAGAATAAGGATGAACTAATGAAAACGGTGAGGCATCACCGGAGATATGAGTGAAAACAAGATGGATGCCATTACTGTGAAGTTTTTTTATTTTCGCACAGTTCCACCACTGTGTCTAGAGGTTGGAGGAGATGAACAGTTTCTCCTTGGATGTTCTCGGCGATAGGTTGGGGAAAGGAATACGGGAATGAGATAGGAAAATGTTCAAGGGAGAGAAAGAAGGAGGGTGATCTGAGTGAGTGAGAGAGGGAGATTTCGAGCAAAGCA
This sequence comes from Nelumbo nucifera, assembly GCF_055504915.1. Lineage (NCBI taxonomy): Eukaryota > Viridiplantae > Streptophyta > Magnoliopsida > Proteales > Nelumbonaceae > Nelumbo > Nelumbo nucifera. Next base: position 47,404,773 of record NC_142652.1, read on the forward strand.
CCGCCGCTGCTGAGAGTTGCAGCGGCGGCAGTAGAAAGACCGAGGTAGTGGAGTGGGAGGAAGAAGAAGAAGAAGAAAGGAGAGGGCGGAGAAACCGCCGCTGCCCGAAGTTGCAGCGGCGAGAAGGAACAGGGGAAGGCGAAGTTTGAAAAGAAGAAAAAGGAGAAGGAGAGGAAGGGGAGGAGGAGAGGAAGAGAGAGGAAGAAAGAGAGAGGGGAAGAGAGACCGATGAAAGGAGGATTTGCCGTCGAACTGCCGCCGCTGTTACCACCTCTGTTCGAACGGAGAAGAAGGGTGAACAGTCGGTGCCCTCCCCTTCTACCAATTCTTCGGACAAGGTTCAAAGATAGTCTCCGTTTAGCTTTTACAATGGGGCAGGGACAATTTTGTAATTTCGAGGAAAATGAGGGGTATTTTGGTACTTTTTTATAAATCGGGTCAAACCGGGTTCTTGGTTCAATGGTGGATTGTTTCGGACAAAAAAGTAGAGGGTTGAGATTAGACCTGTTCATGGGCCGGGTAGCCCAGCCCGCACCCCGATGTAATTAGGCCCGCGGTCCTGACCTCGGGCCTAACACAGTAAGCCCGACTGTGTTACAGGTCGGGCTCAGGATTTGTCAAAAAAGCCCGACCCGACCCAATTCAGCATTATATATATTATAAAATACATAAATATATAAATAATATAATATTTATTGAAATATATATATGTATATATATTTATAATTTAATATAGACATTTTTTTTACTTTTTTTCTTTACAATTTCTCTCTCACTCAGTCACTCAATCACTCACTCTCTCTCTCTCTCTCTATTCAGCCACTTAGCTGTAGTAACAATATGGGCTAAATTTCAGGATCGGGCTTTTTATGAGGGCCGGGCTCGAGCCCAAGTTGTAGGCCCGATGGTCGGGCCGGGCTCGGGCTCGGGCCTTAGAAAAATTTGTTAATACAGAGTGAAAGCCTGACCCGAGCCCAACCCGGCCCAGCCCATGAACAGGTCTAGCTGGGATGAGTTTGACTGTAAATGGGGGTTTTGAACAGTTAGATTGGCCAAAACGGAATACTTTTAAATGAAGCGGCAATCAGTGGTAGTTTTGATTGAAATTTCATGAGGTGCGGTTTTTGGACATTCCGAGTCGACTGGTGGGGTTAGATTGGCCAACTGGGCTTAGATTAGTTAGATCTGGAAAGAGTTTGATTTGGTTAATCTAGGGCTTCAAAATGGAATCTTTGTGCAATGAAGGGGCAAACAAAGGCAGTTTTGGGTGAAATTTCATGGGGTAGAATTTTTGGGTAATTTGAGGTGATTTGTAAGGTTAGATTAAGCCTACTGGGCCCAGATCAGGCAGATTTGGAATCTAGTCAATTTTGAGCTTCAAAATGGAATCTTTATGTGATAAGGGGTAAATGAACGTGTTTTGGGTTCAAATTTCATGGGTAGGTGTTCTAGGATGTTTTGTGTCTGATGGTCGATCGTGGTTATCGGATAGGTATCTGGCAGGTCTAACGGTGGACTTGAGGGCTCTTGGGGTGAAATTTGGGTTTCTGGGTTTTTAGGTGTTTCAGAGAGGTCGGAAGGGTTTGATTTGGTGTTTGGGGTGAATTAGAGGTTCAGGCAGTGGACCGAGCAAAAATCGAGTGCTGACAAAGATCAAGAGAAGAAGCTGTCGCACTAGCCTGAGGTGGCCCGGTCACTTGAGGTGTGCCCTCAATGTCCTGAGGATAGTTCTATAGGGGAAGTACCCGAGGAGAGACGAACCATCATGGATATCTGGTTCGTCTCTCCTCTATAAAAGTAGGGATGCCATCTTTCCTGAGGTGGTTTCTAACATGACTGAGATGCGGCCTGTCAAATTGGGCGCCAAAGTAATACGTTGTCCCATGGTGGTAAGTCCTCGAACCCGTTACTGTGTTGTTACCAAGGCGTTTTATTGTACTTAACGAATTTCTCTTCCTCCACAGATCAACTTCGTGGCACATTCCTTTGTACAGCAATCTAAGCGACACCTCGCGAAGGCCATTGAGGCCGAGGCAGCGATGGAAGAATACAGGTCTCAAGTGGAACGGGCTGTTGAATTCGTCGGCAAATTGAAGGATGAGCCAGTGTTGAGAGGAACCACATCGGGGAGCTAGAGCTTGATAATGCTAAGCTCAGTAGGATCTCGAGGAGAAAGAAGCCTTCTTTGCTAAACGTGAGGCCCTTCTCTTAGACACGATCAAGGAGGCCAAGGCTCATGCCATCAAGGAGTACAAAGCCTCGTTGGGTTTTTAGCAAGAGAGGTAAGACTTCAGCACTGCGGCTTTTTGTCAAGTCTTCAAGCTCTACTGGATGCTTGTGAGATCGGTGTACCCCGAACTCAACCTTGGACCCATCACGTCCTCTACTTGCACCAAGGAGATGATCGACAAGGTTGACCAAGACCCGGACTCTGAGGAGGAGGAAAAAGACGAGATCAACAAGGGTACCTTGACTCTCGAACTCATAGATAGTATTTCTTAGGTTGTTGGCGTTCCAAGCACGGGGTACCTACCTCCCTTCCAACGTCTTGGGCTCGTATGTCCCTTCACTGATCACCCGTCGTACTTTGTAGGGACCTTCCCAATTCAGGCCCAACTTACCTACACCGGGCTCAGGCACCACAACCTTTCGAAGTATAAGGTTGCCAACTCAGAAGTGGCATCCCTTGACTCGAGAGTTATAGTACCGAGCTACTCGCTGCTGATAAGTCATAGTTCGGTAATAGGCCAGGTCAGACACTTCTTTCACTAGGTCGAGGTTGGTCCGTAACTCATCATCATTGGCCTCCTTGTCGTACGCCTCTAACCGCAAGGTCGATACTTTGATCTCGACAGGGATGACGACCTCCGTACCATATGTTAAGTTGAATAGAGTGTCTCCGATCACTATCTTGATTGTAGTCCGGTAGGCCCAAAGCACACTAGGCAGCTCGTCTACCCACAAATCTTTAGCTTGGAAAACATGAGCTTTGAATCCATGGAGGATTTCCTTGTTCGTCACCTCGACCTATTCGTTTTCCTATGGATGTGCTATCGAAGTAAAGTTTTGTTGGACCCCCATCTCGGCACACCGGTTCTAGAACTTTATGTCTTCGAACTACTTATCGTTGTCGGATATCAACACTTTTGGGAGTCCAAATCTGCACATTATGTTCTTCTAGAAGAAGCTCTATACATTTCGGGTTGTGATTGTCACTAGTGGCTCGGCCTCTACCCACTTCGTGAAGTAATCAACCACCACGACCAAGAACCTTCTTTGCCCGGTCGTTGGTGGGAATGAACTGAGGATGTCTACTCCCCATTGGGTGAAAGGCCACAGGCTGGTTAGGTATTTGAGCTCGGTGGCGGGCTGGTGAGGTATGTTGGTATGACTCTGGCAATTACCACACTTTCGGACGAGCTCGAGTGCACCCGCTTTCATTGTAGGCCTATAGTATCATTGCCTTAATGCCTTTTGAGCGAGCACCCTGCCCCCAGGCATCCTCCACAGAGACCCTCATGGATCTTGTGTAGCACCTGGATTGCTTCTGAAGGTCGCAAGCAGCACAGAGAGGGGAGCATGAAGCATCTCCTATACAGTTGCTCGTCAATAAGGATGTAGTGAGCTGATTGACACTCTACCTTCTGAGCCACGTTGTGGTGTAATGGTAGGGTCCTGTGGAGCAAATAGTCGATGAGCAGATCCATCTAACCCAGTTCTGTTGTCAACATAGGAACGACCTCTTCTACTGCCCTCTTAATACTAGGTCGCGACAAGTCTTCGATGTACTCTTTGTGATGTCAGTTGTACTGGCTAGCTTCAAAAGTGCATCGGGCTTTGCATTCTCTATCCTCGGTATTTTCTAGATGAATCAGGAGTGAAATCCGGGCAGGAGCTTTTTCACCTTGGCCAAATAGGCTGACATGGAGGGCTCCCGAGCCTCGTACTTCCCATTCACCTGGTTCACAAACAGTTAAGAGTCACTGCACACCACGACGTGCTTCGCATTGACCTCCATCGCCAAAGTTAGCTCGATTATTAATACCTCGTACTCTGCTTCGTTGTTTGACACCTCGAACGCAAACTAGAAAGCGTACTCTAGGGCCACCGACATGGAGGATCCAAGGCTCCTCATCCCAGGTCGAGAATTCCCTAGCCAGCACGGGCGTCGTGCTGTTTGACGCTTCCAACGTGTTAATTGGCTCAATCACCCAGGGGCTAATGTGCTAAACATACACTTGGTGACAAAGTCTACCAAGACCTACGCTTTAATTGTTGGGCGCAGCTCGAACCGGATGTCATATTCGCTCAGCTCGATTGCCTAATTCATCAACCATCCTGAGACCTTGGGCTTTTGAAGGACATGCCTCAGAGGTCGATCAATTAGGACTATGATGGTGTGGGCTTGGAAGTAAGGACATATCTTTCGAACTACCAAGACTAAGGCAAAGGCCAACTTCTCAATGTTGGGGTACCTGGTCTCAGCTACATGCAATACCTTACTTATATAGTACACATGTCATTGCACCCGATCTACTTCTCTTATTAGTTCCGAGCTCACTACCTTGTCACTTGCGGAGAAGTAAGTTTTAGCTCGTCTCCTGGTTCGTGGTAAAGTGGTTGGGTTAACATCAGGGGTAAACTTAGGTAAGGGCATCAATGGACCGGTTTTGGATTGAAACTCGTCCAGTCCAAAATCAATTTGGACGGTTTGGACGGACCAACAAGACATATTGGATTAGACCAATCCAGTCTAAAATATTTATAAATTAGATTGGACCTAGTCCGTCCGTAACAAATTTATATTAGATTAGGCTGGATTAAACCAATATCTGGTCCATTGATATAAGATAAGAACATATGTGTCAATGGATCGGGTTTGGGTTGAAACCAATCTAAATCAAAATGAATTTGAACAGATTGGACGGTGTAGACATTGAATTGGACCGGTCCAAATTTGTCCAAAACATTCATTAGATTGGACTGGATCTGGTCCATTTATAATGGACTCACATTGGACTAGATCAGATTGGACCAAATCTAGTCCAATTGACACCCCTAAAGTTATGTACCTTTTAAGCTCATTGAACACGAGTCAGCACTCCTCGGTCCACTCAAAGTCTTCGTTCTTTTTAATTACCTTGAAGAAGGGTAAACACCGCCCAACCAACTTAGACATAAACTGGTTTAGGGCGACAATTCGACCTATTAATTTTTGTACCTCTTTTATTGACCTAGGTAGTTGCATGTCCAAGATGGCCTGGATTTTGTCCGGATTGGCTTCGATGCCACGTTGGTGCACTATGTAGCCAAGGAATTTGCCCGACATGATCCCGAAGACACATTTGTTTGGGTTAAGCTTTATGTTAAATTTTTGACCTGTTAATTTTTGTACTTCTTTTATTGACCTAGGTGGTTGCATGTCAAGATGGCATGGATTTTGTCTGGGCTGTCTTCGATGCCATGTTGGTGCACTATGTAGCCAAGGAATTTGCCCAACATGATCCCAAAGACACATTTGTTTGGGTTAAGCTTCATGTTAAATTTTTTTAGAATTTGAAAAACAATATTTAAATCATCCTTAAGAGATTTTGAAAAGTGGGTCTTCACGCTCATGTCGTCAACATAACATTCTACTTTATTTCCAATCAAAGGAGCAAAAACTTTATTACAAAACATTGGAAAATTGCTCCAGCATTTTTTAGTCCAAAGGGCATAACTTTATATTAATCTAGCCCTAACATGGTTACAAAGTTGTATTTTCCTAGTCGTTTAAGTCCATCCGGATCTTATTGTTGCCAGAACAGGCATCAATGAAGCTCAACAACTTGTGCCCCGGGGTTGCGTCTACTAGGCGATCTATTCTTGGGAGTGGGAAACTATCCTTTGACTAGGCTCTGTTGAGGTCGATGTAGTCGGTGGACATGCGTCATTTGCCATTGGCTTTCTTCATGAGCACAGGGTTAGCTACCCAGCTCGGGTACTGGACCTCTCTAATGAAGTTTACTACAAGGTGCTTCATGATCTCCTCATCTATTATCCTCCACCTCTCTGGGGCGAGGTTCCTTTTTCATTGCTTGATTGGCCTGACTAAAGGGTCCACATTAAGCTTGTGAGTAATCATAGATGGGTCTATGTTGGGCATTTCTGCTACCGACCATGCAAAAACATATAAATTATTAAGTAAAGAACTTACCAGTTGTGACCGAAGTGGTTCTACTAGGTGAGCTCTGATTTGGATAGTCTTCACGGGCTCGGTATCAGAGCTCCTCATCTACTATCCTCTACCTCTTTGGTGATCATGTTGATTACCCCATGAATTGGCCTCTCTGGGACTTGGTCCTGGTTTCTAACACCAGGCTAATGGTCACCTTGCTGCAGGTTGTTCTGGTTGACATTCTGTTGGTTTTGGGGGTTCTGTGGCTGGTTCAAATTCACGTTTTGCTTTGGTGGTTGTGGTTGTTGTGGCTATTGTAGTGGAATGAAAGCGGCAAACATTTCCTCCCAAGCCCACATCTAAAGATTCATACCATGGACGTAATGCACCAATTCATTGAACTGTCGCACGTCGATCCCTACGGGAATCACTGATGGCTCAACCATGGGGAGAGGGGCGTTCACCTGGTGCAGTGGGAAGGGCTGGTTCGGCATTGCTGGCACTCCAGACAAGGTCAAGGGCAATATAAGCTGCTCGATGGTTACTAAGGGCACTTCATGTTGGACGACATGCTGCTCTTGCTCCCCAATGACTTGCATATTGTTGTTGTTGTTGGCGTTAGTGAGCTGGTTGTTGCTTGAGGAAGCCATTGAGTCAGTAAATTAAGAAAGGATGGTGAGAACTAGGCTTTTAGTTGTTGATTCCCACAGACAACGCCAATTGATGATGCACGATCTAGTTGCTCCTTGTTGGAAGGCAGCTTGGATGTTAATTTGCTATGTGACTGGGTCAAACTTTAAGAAAGTAGAATCAGAGGCCCTGGGGTACTTTACCTGGTGTGGGCACTCTAATGCTTAAGTTAGCGAAGAGCTTTTGTAGAGAACTTGATTGCTTAGAATGCTAGTAAGCGAGCTAAATCGTGTGTACCTTTTGAGGGTGATGATGATGCCTTTATATAGGTTATTTTCTGCAGGCCTCATGAAATGTGTCTGAGATCACCGGCCCATGTAATTCGGAGTCCATTCCGCACCCGAAGATGGACTCCATGTAAGCTGATAAGACTTATCCGGGTCCCTCCGGTCTAGGCGGGATGAGGATAAGGTCCAATGACATACGACGTGATCCCGAGGATATTAGAGACAGTTGGCTCCCTTCTAGAAGGATGATACATGGCACCTCGGAAGATCTAGGGTATGGAGAGTTGTTCGGACCTTGGTCTTGGTTGAGGGACCCGAGGTGACCTGGCCTACTGAGGTGTCTGAAAATGTTGAAGTGTTGCCTAGTCGGTAGGTCGCTCCACATGTCAGCATGTTAACAGGTCAGGCCAAATTACCCCTCATTAGGTTTCATGTAACTACTTATAAATTTTCATTTTTTCTCAAAGTTGATTAACTTTGCATTCAATATAAATACTTTCAACTTGCAAAACTTTATCTTTAGTACCCCTTGCAATTTCAGCGATATCACCGGTGCATTGGACATTTCGAGTTTTTAAAGTTCTTTAATGTTGAAATTTCAAGAGGAAATGTCATAAAAAAGTTATCATAAACAGAAGGGTTGTGATCAGAATATAATTGTTCATATGTAATTAGGTTTGATTGGATAAGAAGAGTAAGGCCATAATGATTTAATTGCTTTTCTAAAAGCGGGTATCTCTCTGGCTATGGAAGTGAGTTTTCCTCTTGTTTTTCTAAAGACAAGTTTCCTCTCTATGGAAGCAAGTTTTCCTCTCATTTTTCTAAAAACGAGTTTCCTTCTCACATCGTAGTATGTAAGGTTTTTCTTTCTTTCTTTCTTTCTGTTTTGGTGTTTGGCATAAATGAGCATACGAAGGTTTTGGGTGTTTTTGATGAAGCAGTTCATTACATATGGTCTTCTTTGGTGCATTGAGCAGAGGTATCCTTCATGTCTCCAGGAATATTTATCAAGGTCGGTGGTGATCTACATGAATGGGGTAATCAGATTGCATTGGGATATTTGGCTATCGGTGTGGAATTCAGTTTCGTTCAAGCCATTTCCAATACCGTTCAAGATGATGTTTTATTTGGTAGACCTTGGTCATTCTCTAGATTACTTGTTGATCTTGGATTTCAATGGTCTTGATGTCGTAGGATGCCAATGGTTCTAATCATAGCACTATCACATTTGATAGAGGTAAAAATCATTATTGTACAAGATCTCGCTTTTGTTTCATGTTGCCTAAGGAGATTGTTAACCTTGGAACCTTGTTGGTTTTATTTCTCTCTCGGATGATCATAAGCAATTCGATTGTTCGTCTTTTGTGGCGGTCATTGAGATTGTTGCACGACAGAAGATGGACGGTGGTATTCTGGTGGTGCAATTTTTTCTTTTCTACCAATCGTTAGTTTCCTGGTATTCGTATTTTGGTAGAAGTGGTTAGCTCTATTTTGCACTTCCATGCTTAAAATTAATGATGTTATCAGAAGGCATTTAGGAGAGTGTTTTTATGGAATATTAGTAGTTTATTTTAAATTTTTCGGATTTGGATTGGATTGACATTTCAGTTTTATTTGTGATGGGCTGGTTTGGCAAGGAAACATCCAAATTATGGAGTTTCCCAAGGAATGTTATTTATCACAAATACCCTTTGAGGGTCCTCATCCATCCATTTGATTAAGTTCAAGTGTTGTTGGTGTGTTTTGTTTCAAGTTTTAGGTTCCTCTATTTTTCTTTTTTCTTTTTTTTCCTTCATTGTTTCGGGAGTCTTCATCGAATTTCTGATTTCTGTTAGAAGTTCTTTATCCTTCATTTTATGGCATTTTCTTGATTCCTTAACACCTATAGAGATCTTGCTCAGTGACACTCTTGGTGCTCAACTTACTTAGTCTCGGTTGTTGTGTTCTGTGGGTTGCATTACCAATGAAGTTTAGCCTTTGGCTTTCAAAAAGTCTAGTAAACCATCAATATTCATAACATGCCACATCAATTTATTCCATTGTAGACAATATCTAGTAAACCATCATTATTCATAACATCAAGAAAATCATCCATAGAAATCAAATTAGAATTCAACCCTCTCAATTTTTTCTCCAAGTGAAAAATAGTAATAAGACCATCCAAATCATACCACAATTCTTGCCTATCCACACCTCATCAGAATTAGGATGAACAACAAATTAAATAAAGGATATCCCTATATCATTAGTAACATTATACAAAGAAGCTAAGAAAAATTCAAAATAAATAGTCATTTACAAGTTTAGCATCCAAAATAAACAAATTTTTAAATTATAAGTCTTAGGGCCTGTTAATTTCCTCTTAACTCTTATATCTTAAGAGGAATCTTTTAACTTTAAGAGAAAAATGGTTGTTCATTTCCTCTTATCTCTTATCTCTTAAAGTGCAATCATATGACTATTTTTTTCCAATGATACTCCCAAAAAGACAAACAAAAACTCTAATATATGGACTCAAAATGGATATTTGATAATTTTCAGAATTCAGAATAACACTCTATGCATTCAGAGTTCAGAGAAAAGAAAAGTTTACCAATACCAATATGCCTCTTAATATAATTATTATACTTTCAGGTGTCAGACTTCAGAGCAAAACGAACATGCCCTTATTGTAAACCCGACCTTTTTCCAATATCTTACTATCCACCTACTCAATCTTTTCAAATGGAGCCATAGGCTAAAAAAAATCTAACAATATCCCTCTAGCATTCCAAAATGGACTATTTATTGGAAGAAATAGAAGAATTCTTGTTGAGGCTTGTTTGTAGTTGAGTAACACATTTGGGTTCATTGACTTTGTAGTTCTTTTTACTTTTCTTCCTTATAATTAGTTTATTTCTATTTCTTTTTAGTTTTCTTCCTTCTTTGTAGTTCTTTTTATTTCTTTTTAGTTTTCTATGACTTTGTAGTTCTTAAGAATGTGGCATCTTAATGGATTTCCATTTGTAATCAAGTCTCTCATTGCTTCATTTTGCAAGCATCAAGGATCACTCGATAGGCTATAATTATATTAGGAAGTTTGATTTCAGTTTGTCTTCCCAATACATTTATTCTAGTAAAATAATGAGATAAGATGCAAATTGCAATGTTATAAGAGAAATGATGGAATCGATGGCATATCTCAAAAAACCGATGTCTTGACAAGATATTCTTAACCATGCAACATCAATCCAAACATAGTTATTTTGTTTTCTTATTTCTTTATGAAGTCAAATTATGGTATATAAATGAATATTTGTGATACATTAAATCTCAATATCGGCCATCATGTTAAAACATTACATTTTTTATAAGTTGTTAAAGACATTACATGGTTTACTTAGTTTTTCATTGATTCACGTTTTACAAAGTATATTTACAAATCACATTAAAAACTTTAACAACGTATGTGTTTTAAGGGTGTTCGAATTCGGTTAATAAACCGAAAACCGAATAAAACCAAACCAAATAAAATAATTCGGTTCGGTTAATTTGGCTATCAGTTCGGTCCGGATTTTATTTTTAAAAATCAGTTTTCAGTTTTGATTCATTTTGACTGAAATTTTCAATTGAAGCGAACCGAAAACCGAATTAATGATGTTATTTAGTTAAGTATATTAAACATTAACTTTTATTTAATACTTTATGCTAATTAATTATTATATTTTCAAGTGAACAATTAATAATAGTTAATTAAAACCTTGACTCATTATTAATTGTTTATTAGTCATTAATTGTTCAATAATCATTAATTACTTTTCAAAATGTCCAATTTGCCAATTCCCCATTGTCATAGGGCTTTGGGCCTATTTTAGCTTTTAATTAATAATAACTAATTAATTAAAAACATTGGGCTTTGGGGTCATTTTAACTTTTAATTAAGAATAGTTAATAATTAATTAACTAATCATCGGATTTTGGGACCATTTTAACTTTTCATTAATAACACTTATTAAATGCTTGTCATTTATGTGGAACCAGGGTCCAACCGAACCAAATTCAGTTAGGGTCAATTCGGTTCTAAAATATAATTTGGTTTGATTCAGTTAAAGAAAATGATAAAACCGAATAATCGATTAGGTCCTTAGTTTGAACCGAACCGAACCGGCTGATTTTACACCCTTAATGTGTTTGGTTCCATGGGTGTTTATAAATGGGGTGTTTCTTAGATAAATGTTTAATTGAAAAACATTACTTTAAATGTTTATTGTTTTTGTTGTTTGGTTGGGCATTTCATGTAATACCTCATAAAGCTATCTTCCACCTTAGCTTACAATGCTCTACGTAAACATTTCATTTCAATAAATGGAGTTTTGGAAGAGACTAGAATTTGAAGTTTCCCCTAGTGCCTCATGCAAATAAGTCCAAGTGTTTATGTTTTTTAATGTTTATTTGATAAATATTGAAATCAAACAGTGGTTTCGTGCACAATAAACGTTAAAGCCTAAATGGTGCTGATGTGGCACTAAGACGTTAGACATATGTGACATTTCACTTTATCATTAGTTTATGTTTTTTTTTTTTTCACTACTGTACTGTGGTATTTGCCTTTTCTTATTTCAAAACATTAAACTAGATACCTTAAGAGTTTGAACTCCATGCCTAGATGATTTGGATCTAACCTTTGGCATAAAGTAACTTGATGTTGTAATAGAGAAATCTCTTGATATGTAAAAATTATAAAATTCGTATAATAAGCTGGTTTATTTCTATTGTATTAAATAAACTCATTTTACATAAGATATCTACAAATAATACAAAATGAAATGCTTAAAATTTATGGGAAAATGAAAAAAAAAATCTACAACCAATTGGGTTTTGTATAAAAATATTGTTATTGTATGGTGACTTCTCTTTCGTCTTCATTCTCCTCTGTATTCCACAAAAAGGAAGCATATGCTGCAACTACATGACTGCATGAAACAAGTACAACTTTTTCAACAAAAATGCTGGAAAATGTGGAGAAAAATCTTGCATAATAAAAGCCAATGTTAAAGTGTATATGTTTAAAGAAGGATACAAGTTATAGAAGATTAATCTTCCTTGAATCCATTAGTTTATCTCTAATGCACTGACGACTTTGAAATTTACATGCTTTGGTCCATTAGTTTATATGGACCAACGTTTTATAGTCCCTGGGGCTCCACACAATGCAAATTAATCTGGAGTGATACAAATTTTGCAATTAGCTGAGTTTTGAATTCATTTGTTTTTAGCTTATACCTGATCAAAATTTTCACTTATGGTTAGTGCAAATTTTACACCTAAAAATGGTTGCATTTATTTCATTAACCTCCTACCTTTATTCTATTTCATATAATGTGAGGACCCCATCATTTTGCTTCGTACCTTTCCCCTTCAAAACAAATAACCTTCATCCTTTCATCATTATCTTTCATATAAAGTGAATCAAATCATTTTTCTTATAACTTATAGGGCAATACAAAGCATGGTTTTGAAAACCAGACGGTGGAACTGGAAAACTGGGAATATTCGGCAGGTAATCTGTTCTGTTTCACCCTAAAATTGTTTTTTTATTAAAAACCGTTGGTTTGGTCAACAACCCACTGATCCAGGTGATCAAACCATTGATTTGGACAAGGGTTTTTGTTCATTTTTTATTTTTTAAGTCAAAACGGGCCATCCATTCGAACTGGATGGTCAGATCATTCGACCCAAAAACTGGTCCCTAGACCAATTCCCTATCCGATCCGATTTTAAAAACCTTGATACAAAGTCAAATATAAAGAATGTATTTATTTATAGTGCAAATATTAACCAAATACAAATTTTATACTTGGTTCAACTTTACATTTGTTTGTTTATAACTATGATTTGCACTCTTACTTGATTCAAAATACTTTTTGGTTTCATTTTCACTTAGTGGTAGTGCCCATTTTTCTTCCCGAAAACCTGATGCAAAATGTGCACCAGGTTTTTTTGTCTTCAATGTAAATGATGGTATTTACATAAAAAAATTAAACCAAAATTTAAATCTAATGCAAATAAGACAAAGTCAAGTCTAATGCAAATTTAAACCAAAATTAAGCTTTATTTGTCTTTAATTTAAATGATGGTATTTGTAACAAAACTCTAATCTCAAGGGCAATTTAATAGAAGGTATGAAGGATCTTGACATTTTAGAGGAAGGTAAATTGATTTGTTAGGGGAGCGATTTGGGTGATAGTAACAAGAAGTGGGATGATGGATTGAGAAACATTTCTTTATGGCTACTTGGTTGGTTGTTTTGTAGATTTTGTGCAGTATATTAGGGAGCTTGAATGTTGGGTGGACAAGGTCTAGAAATTCCACTCAATCTTGACTATCAAGGCTTCTTTGGATGTCAATTTCTATTCTTCTTTAAATCGAAGGTGTAGATGTTCTACTATCCAACCAAAAGGCTTCAATGGCACAGAGCTAGTTCTTTAGAGATAGGATCCGTGGGTGGGTGACATTCAAGCGTCTAGTGAATTCTAAAAATGGTGGGTTATATATAGTTTTTGGACTACCACTTCACACATTGGTGTTGGTCCAGATTTAATGAATTTGGAGATGATTTAGATGGTTTCATTGCAATAAATGAAGAGAACCTTACTCTCTTAGTCAGATGAACAAGGTTGTAGTCCAATTTAGTGGGGTCAATGAGTTTAATCGAATTATTGGACCAGGTTAGCAATGAACAAGTCAATAGGCTCGACCAGAGGAGAGAGGATGAGATGGGTGAGTTGAAGGGGAAAAAAAGAGGAGAGTACTTGGATAGGGGCATGCACTGGGAGGATGGAAAGGGGTGAAGTGGCTCATAATAGTTTAGGCAACCTCTAAGGATTTGTTTGGTTCACAGTTGGAATTGGAATCAGAATCGGAATAGTCTATTCCTATAGTCTGTTTGGTTCAGACAGGAATAGGAATGAGAATTGGAATTAGCAGGAATGGGGAGGGGCAAGGAATGGCCATTCCCTCAAATGAAGGAATGTTATTCCAGCAAGAATGAGAATGGGATTCTGATTCCGCCCAACCAAACAGTTGGATTCGGAATAGCCCATTCCAATTTCGATTCCAAACCTCTATTTCTGTGAACCAAACGGGGCCTAAGGTCTTTTTGGACTATTGATGGAATACTCAAGGGGCACCAAAAAGGGGGTAAGGCTGATGTGACCAATGTCTTATCTCCCAGCTAGAGTGGTTGTCTATTTGTTCTCCAGGTTTGATATAATACCTTGTAGGCATTTGGTATCAATCATGAATCTTTATATATATATATATATATATATATATATATTTTTTTTTTCTCTCAAAGACTATACAATGGGAGTAGCCCATCCCCGATCCATAGTTCCCCAACCCTAGTGTTGGCAAGATTTGATCCTAAGTCTCTGCTACGGCTAACAAGAGGCCTTACCAACCAGCTGGTTGGCACCTTGCTATCAATCATGAATTTTAATACTTATTTTGATGAGATGAAAGCTGTTCTGGTTCAAGTATTTACGATTGAAACTTGCTAAAAAGTATCATATCTGAATTATTCTCCTATGCACTCATTAGGTAAAGAAAAGGAAAATCAGTTCCAAAAGGAGAAATGATTATAATATATGTTTGAATGGTAAATCCTTGATAATAAGCCTTGATAATAAGTGTCATTAGGGGGTCATGACCACTTTATATTCACATTTGATGATGTCAAAAGGGGAAGAACAGTGGGTGCATTAGTAGCTTAAAAGAGGAGAAGAGGTATGAAAATGGTTGAAAAGGGGGAAAAAGTAAACTGACATATAATTATGCAAGTTAGGGGGAGCATTTGCCAATTGATATTTTATTTAGTGTGATGTGCATTTAATTTTTTTATGGAAAATAAATGTAGAATATTTCACTTAAAAATTTCTCCCAAATTTATAGTGCTTATATTGTTAAAGAAATTGTAAAGGAGTTAAATGTGTAATCTAAGGTGCTTAATGGTTTCTCCTTGCTATTCCTTAGTTTTGCAATGAGATGGTTTGCCATCTTTAAAGGGGGAGATTGTTGGCGGGAAACCAAATGTATTTGGTGATAGAAAATGCACTAAGTTTGGTTCTAGTGGTTGGATCTTGCAGCCTCAAATGTGCTTTATCTATTTGAATGATTACAAGTTTACTTTAAAAGGTTGTTATTCAAGTTCAACATTTACAAAGGGACTTCCAAGTGGAAAGAAAGAAGAAAGTGTTAGATGGTGTATGCCCTCAGTATCTAGTATATGATGTACAGTGTATTTTATCATGAATAAAATTGTAGTTTATGGTTTGGTTATTTATATTACTCAGGTATGTTTTTGTGAAAAGTCCTTGTTATATATTTTAGGATGTACATTTGAGACATCTTCTTTAATATATAGACCAAATATGTTCTTAGTGAGTGAATAGATATGGGCATTTATTCTGATAAGCAACCTTAGAAACCAATGGCTAGAATGTGTTTGGTTCCTAAGCTTTTTTGGACTTAAACAAGTGATTATAATTATAAAAATATATTTTGAAAGCCAATAAAAGATATCTTAAACCTTTGGATACGAATTTCCAAGGTTTCTAAGTATTGGGTTGTCTATTAGACAAGATTACTTGGCTCCATAGAGTAATCAACTACTTACAAATGTATAGTCGATTGGCTATGATAGGTGAGGAAAGTTTAGCCTGATTGTGAGACACAATTGACTACCTCAATAAGCATAGTCAACTAACTAGGATAGTGGAAGCATAAAATGCCAAGACTATGTGTTATACTTGGCTAACTATGACATTCAAGGGATGAACATGCCCTGATTGAGAATATTAGTTGACCAATCAAAATAGCATAGTTAACTAACCCAAATAGACTATATTCAAATGATATCGATCAACTGGTATGGAGGAACTAGTTGACCGGGAGAGAAAAAAAATTACATTGGGTTGATGTTCCAGTTAAACTTAGGGTTGATTTTTGTCAACCAAACTTCACTTTGGGTTGGGCTCTAAACCTGACTCTACTATTGCTTCTAAAAGCTATATATATATATAGATAGATATATATATTTGTGTGTGTATAAATATGTTTTAGATATGTTATATGTACTATTTTATATTTAATTTATATTTTTTATTTCATTTTTTAATTTTTATTTATAAAAATATTAAAAATTTCAATTTGAGGCCAAAAAATGGATTCTTTTCACGAAAATAGTAGGGCAAGGTGCCTATGGCCCCTTGGGACACATAGATCTCGAAAAGTTACCCAGAAAAAAACAAAATCACCCTAATCAGACATTGGAGTGCAAAGTTATGGCCTCTGAAAGTTTGTATGCATTGAGTATGCAACCCGCAACCCGGTCATTGGGTCGAATGGTTCTTGACCAAGTCAATGCTATTTTACCATCTGGCGGGTCTTGACTGAATTGAACCTAGAATCCTGGTTGGGTGACGGTTTGAATAGTTTGACCAGCTAGGTCAACAACGGGTTAAAAACATTGTTTATTATTGATTTCATGATTTTAAGTTTTCAATATATATAAATATATATATATATATATAAATATATATATATATATATATTATAATTCATAATAAGCTATAATAATTCGAAGCAATCATTTTTTTAACTTTTACTAAAAAAGCAATAAAAACACAAAACAAGCAAATACCAAATAAAAAATATAGTTAATATATGATAATAAAAGTTTAGTTTAGGTGTCTCATTTAAAGATTAAGAAAAATTGAAAGATTTTATGAAATTTTAAGAGGATGAGAGAAAATCCATAATCAACTTCAAGTTGAGTTGGGTTTGGGTTAGAAATGAGGAGTTTAGTTTGGGTTAGGATCCAGTTTGGGTTTCAAAACTTTGGGTTGGGCTAGGATCGACTTCAACCCGTCTTATCCTAGACCCAGCTGACTTTACCCTTAATCTATTACTAAGCAGATGGTCAGGACTCGTCAAAATGATGCATGGTACTTTGTAAAACCATTTTTCTTGCACATGATGTGATTTAGGGGGTGTTCTTTTTTGGATTTTGAGAGGGGGGGAAAGTTGATCAATGGGATTTTGGTTCCTATTGACCAAGAATCCCATGTTCTTTTTTCAGATTTATGTGGGGATTAGGGAATGTTTATTTTCCTGGGTACCACTTACCCGGGTAAGTAATACTCATCTCCTAAGTGGGTAAATAACTTTCTCGCCTAGGGGGAAGTTGTCAACACTTAAATGGGACAAAAATGCCCCTTTTAATAATGGATTTTATGGCTAAAATTGTCATTGCCTTATTTACATGAAAAATAAAAGAACATGGGTAAATGCACTTACCTGGGTAAGTGTTTCCTAGGAAAAACCTACCCAAGTAACTGCATTTACCTGGATAAGCAACTTACCAAAAAGTGAACGGGGCCTTAGGGTTAACTTGTTACCTATTCTGAGGGGAGGCCTTTACAGCACGTTCAAAGTAATTGGATGCTCTTTCTTGATCTCCATGTACTTTCCACCTTAATTTGGCATACTCTGATAACACTTCCCCATCATTTGGATTTGCCAAGATTGCCCTCGAATATAATTTCTCCGCCTTCTCGTAGTCTCCTTTAACCTATCACGTTGGAAAAAGAGATTAAATCAATATTCAAAGATCGGAACAGTAGGCACTATTCAGAAAAAGAAGAGGTTCACAGGTTTAAGGTTCAATAGAAGTTGAGGTAAGGTATTTATGGGGCCTTGAAATATATATACAAATTATCCAAAATCAAAAGGAAAAAAATACCCAAAACGGACAATCGACTGCAAAAGTTCCTACAAAAATTTGCACATAAGGCTGTGTTTCGTTGCAGTGCAATACAAAACTATGGTAATGCAAATGATTTGGGTGCAAGTTTTGATTCATTTTTGTTTCAAATTTCACCTTATTTTGTTTGGTTGCAATAAAAATGAAGTAAAATAAGACCCAAAGTAGAATAAAGTAAAATCCAAAACAAATTTAAACCAAAATTTGTATTCTTTTCATTTGCACTCCCATACAGTTGTACTCAGTTTGGAAAGAGTACAAATACAAATATATACAAAATATATATAAGGTTTTGCACTATACATCTTTGCATTTGTACTACAAATACAAATATCTATACTACTTTAAAAAGTATGAATGGCCTCAAGAATATTTCTGGAATTTTCTAAGGACAATATTTACCCCTCTATATTTAAAAAAAATAATGATAAAAAAATGAGGGCAAATAGGGTAATTGGTTCTTGATATTAAATGACTTGAAAATAGGTAATTTAAAGATATTCAATGCATTCAATCCTCTATCATTAAATCCAACATTTAAGTTATTAACTTGCATTCATGTTCATTGAATCATATATTTAAGTCATTTTTATTTCTTCTCATTATTAAGTTCTATTAATTAAATCCATACTTAATAAATTAATAATTCCAATAACATAAAAACTTATACCTTTAAAATATACCTAGCAAAAATAGTGTTTTCATCTAAGTGGTGGTAAGAAATTAAATCATTTTGGGTCAAATGGGTTAACCCATGCTGCCACGATTAAATAATAAAATTAAAAAATAGATAAAATGAAAAAAATTGGGAACATTTTTAACATACATATTAAACAATAATAAGTATGTTAAATAAGAAATGTTTTTATTAATGATAAAAATGGAATGTAAAATTTAAAACCAATTGGAAATAAAAATATTTTCCTATTCTCTCTCATTAAATCCTATATTTAAAATATATTTTTTGCATAATTAAATCCATAATATTAATTTTAATAGTATAAAAATAAATATTTTGAAAACAAAACCATTTTCTTCCCTCACGGTGGTGGGCAAGCAATTTGACCAGTTGGGGTCAAATGGATTAATAAATAATGTCATAATTAAATAATAAAAAATTAAAATAAATAACTACAAAATATAAGAAGTATTTTTATTAATGATGAAAATGGAAAGCCAATTCCAAAATCTACCTAGAAATTAAATGATATCATAGTTAAATAATAAAATTTTTAATAATAGAAAATAAAAAGTATCACTAAAATAAAAAAAGATAAGAGAAAATTTTGGGTACACATCTAATGTTATATATTTATAAAAAAATAAAATATCGGGTACATCTTTAATATTGTACATTCATTATATTGAACAAAGTAAGTTTTATACATAAGAAATAATTTTATCAATGATGGAAATGTAATACAAAATTTAATGTCAACCTAGAAATCAAACAATTTTTATTTTTAGATGGTGGGTTTGTGGTTTGAGTAAAATGATATCATAGACAAACAAAAACTAAGTGTGATAAGTACAAAATATTTTATATAATGTAATTGAAATATATAATTTAAAGGAAAAATTATAGTCAAAGTCGGTTGTACATTTAAAATTAGGTTACAGGTTGGTCTAGAAACCAACCAAATTCTGAAAATTGACTCTACATTTCAAATTATAAAAACCCCCACCATGTCATCAGAGGCTTATGTGGTTGTTGCCAACATGGGACTCTTATTCCATGTTGGACACAACAAAAAACCTATATCAAAAATAGGTTTAGTTTCTCTCCCACTCCCTCTATTTCTCGATCTCCCTCCCTTCTCTCTCACTCTCATAGTCATCTCTTGATCTCCCGCTCCCTCTGTCTCTCCCACTCTCTCCTTCAGTCTATAGCCAAATCAAAACCTCTCTCTCTCTCTCTCTCTCTCTCTCTCTCTCTTGTTCTCTCTCAATCTTTCTCATTCTTCTCCCTCACTCTCCCTCTCAGTCAAAATCTCCTTCAAACTGATATAGAAATTAAAGGAGAAGGAGAGATCACAAAGTCATTGAGTAGATATAGAAAATGTAAATACAGAAACTGATATAGAAAATGTAAATACAGAAATTGATATAGAAAATGTAAATACAAAAGCCAAAAACCATTTTTATTTATTTTCAAACCACAAAGTCATTGAGCAGATAAAGATGACTGTGAGTGAAAGAGTGTGAGGGAGATTGAGAGAGAGAAAGAGAGAAACTAAAAACCTTTTTTTTATTTTCCAATCACCCATTATTAAAGGGCAATTTCAGTATAAGCTTTTTATTGTGTCCAATATGGATTAAGAGTCCCATGTTGGCAATAGCCACATAACCCTTCGATGACATGGTGAGGGTTTTTATAACTTGAAATGTAGAGCCATTTGTTAGAGTTTTGTTGGTTTATGGATTAACTTGTAACCAAATTTTAATTGTACAGTCGCCTCCGACTATAATTTTCCCTAATTTAAAACTAATCCAAAAGCAATGCTATTTCTTATCTACATGGTGGGTTAATGATCAAACTTTTCAAAAAAATGCATGATGTCATAATTGAATAATAAATATTTAAGTTCATTTTTAATTATATTGTTACTTTTTTTAATTTTCAATTTCTATCCTTACTATGTTATATCTAAAATTCAAGTAATTAATATGAAGAAAAATCTCTCACGTGCAACGCATGTGCTTAATTACTAGTATACAAAATAATACAAAATATAAGGTTTTGCACTCTACATAGTTGTGTTTGTACTCCTTCCAAACAAGGTTCAAAGTATCGACACAGGCTGATACACCGGTAAGGCATATCGACCTGTATCGGTATTTTTATTTAAGTTTTATTTATTTTTTTGAAACCGGTTTAGAGGGATCGGTTTAAGGCCCAACCACCCTCTGGACCAGTGTCTGACCCAATACAACCCTTAGAATGGCATATCAGTAAGCCATCGGCACAATACATATCGGTCGATACGTATTGATACTTTGAACCTTGCTTCCAAATAGAGCCTAAGGTAAAATAAAAATGATTAAAAAACTAGCCAGTTTTACAAAATGGTGACTAATTCATTGGTTCTCCAGTTAGACCAAGTTAGACTAGCCAGTCAGCCAATCTTTTAATGGTTCCAATTTTTGGGTTATGACCAAGGTTCAAAGTATAAGGGCATATTGGCTGATACGTGTCATAATGGTGACCGATACACCCCCTATAGTGGGTGTTTTGGGGTCTGACCTGATTCACGGGGTAGACGGGCCTTAAACCAACCCTTGAACCAGTTTAAAAAATAAAAAATAAACTAAAAAAATAAAGGTGCAGCTCGATACAGGCCAATATGCCCCAACCTGGGTCACAGTTTAACTGGTCCAACCGGCTGGTCCGGTCCAGTTTTCTTAACATTGGATTAAAAACAAAAACATCAACAAAGAATTGCATTAATTTGTGTAATGTTAAAAAAAAAAAAAAAAAGAAAAGAAAGAGAAAGAGTTGCATTTGTTAGACCTCTTACCTTGTTCAAATACGTGGCATAATTTCTCAATATAAGTGGATTGCAGGGATCATCGTGTAGGAGGTTCTGGTAATGCTGTTGTGTCCGTTCATCACTGAACGTGCTTTTCTTAGTCTCCGCTCTATCCGGGTCGACGCCCAGTCCTAGAGCCAGACACAAATATCTTGGTTCCTGACAGAAAAGACTTTCTGAGAGGCCAAATGTTTCATTTTCTTCGCTTCTGTTAGCATAATGACTCCCCAACGGAGGGAGACTGAATCCATCTCCGTCGTCGCCAGTGTTGGTGGCCAACTCTTCTTCGTCTTCAATTTCATTCCCATTTCTATCATACAACGAGAATGACGGAATTGGTTCGAGCTTTATCATGGATTTGTATTCGT
Organism: Nelumbo nucifera; assembly: GCF_055504915.1. Taxonomy (NCBI): domain Eukaryota; kingdom Viridiplantae; phylum Streptophyta; class Magnoliopsida; order Proteales; family Nelumbonaceae; genus Nelumbo; species Nelumbo nucifera. Next base: position 47,426,549 of record NC_142652.1, read on the forward strand.
TATGCCTCGTCGTCGATGTCGGAAAAACCTTGCCGGATTGCAGCGGGGAGTCTGCCCCGTCCCCGGCCGGCCATGTGATTGATGTGGCGTGCAAGTTGCCATCGGAGGTTACGCGACGGATGTGTTTATGTTTTGATTGCCGTGTGACCGGAGATGGGTTGGCCGGTAACGATATTTTCAGGTTGGTTTCTGGAGTGGAGGATATTCTCCAAGAGCTTTTTGAGTTAACTCCTGCATCTTCTATTATAGAAGACGAGATAGGGGTAGAGGAGCTTCGTAGCAACATCATTTGAAGGATAAAGTTAGATGTTATCTTCTCTCCGATTAGCTTCATATACTTCTTCTATTTTCATATTTTTATAAAAGCTCCTTAATTACCGTGTTTTTTGGTGACATATAGGTTGGGTAGATGGGTTTTGGGCCATGAATTTTGGTGACATATGTGGGTTTCGGGCCATGAATCCTGTTTCCTAATTTAATACAAAGGCATTCTCTTCCTGAAATCAAATCCCAAAATCTGGGACCGATGGGGCTATAAATAGCATCATACACCGGGACCGAACACTTACCGGATCGAAAATACAAATAACATGAAAAATATATAAAAGGTTCGAAGTATCGACACTATACGTCTTAATACGAGGCATATATATATATATATAAATTGTATCACAATACACACTTCTACCGTACATTGAGATGTATCAATACTTTGAACCATAGAAGTTAGTACGAAAAATAAATGTAAACACTATGTACGCCCCTATATTGTGGGGCGTGTTTCATTTACGGTCTAAACAGAAAATGGAAAAGTACGGATAGGCCTAATGCAGATTTCTGATTCTCACTGTAAATCTATAAATATTCAGAGGGTCCAAAAACCATATTCTATGCACCTATACCCATCCGTGAATTAGTATCAATTCCGAATTGACACCTAACCAAATGTATTTGAACCTACAAATTCTGACGGTCATTCTCCCAAAAACATCTCCCGTTAATCACATGATGTATCACGCCTTTTTAAATGCAACTTTCAAAACATTCTAAGTCGAGCTCACATCGCCACGCCATCTTTCATACCTAAAACTTAAATTTAAGGCATTTTAATTTTATTAACCCGCCCAACCCTCCTCTCTCTTACTCACTAGCTTCTTTTTCCTACTCCCCTCTCTCCCTTTCTCTCTTCCAGTATGTCATTTTACCCTTCCACTTCTCTACAGGTGAACCCGTAGATCTCCCAGATCGTCATTTGCTCCATCGGCGATCGTTCTCATCATCTGAGAGCTAAGAGGATAGTGTTACAAATTAGTGTATCTTACTTAGTTAAAGTTTTGTTGCTATTTCTTTGGCATAGACTAAGTCAGTATGAGCTGTCAAATAAAAGAGTAGTTACTCTGCGGTGATAGATTTTTATGCTAAGTAGTTGATTGTTTTTAGGAAAAGTTGTTATGTTTAAATCTATAAATTTCAGCAGTCTAATGTAGTTTTTAGCATGCCTCAATAAAAAGTATTCAGTTTATTCTCCAAATATTAGTATTTCCCTTAATCAATTTTGGCTCTTTTTGTGTTTTGGTATCAGAGCCAGGTTGAGGTTTTTGTTTATTTCACTCTTCTTGTCTATCAAGTTCATCTTGTTGGAGAAAATTGAAACTCAAAATGGAAATTAATGGGGGAAGCAGTTCTAACACACAATATGGTGTGGAGAAACTTGTAGGCACAAACTACAGGTATTGGAGAATGTGCATGGATGCTTTTCTTCAAGGTCAAGATCTTTGGGAACTAGTTTCTGGTGTTAATGAAATTCCAGCTGACACTCCTAAAAATGTTGAGTCACGAAAGAAATGGAAGATCAAATGTGGAAAGGCATTATTTGCTCTAAGAACATCAATCAATAAGGAGTTCATTGATCATGTTTGTGATGTAAGCACAAACTACATGTTAGTTCACCGCCATTATCGCTCCTCAAACATGATCAATGAACTAACATTGATGGTTGCGGTTTCAGCGGTGATGGTTGTAACGGTAGTTCTTATGGTAGTAGAGATTCAGCCACTCGTAGGGGCGGTTTGGTGCTGTGCAGGATGGTGGGGAGGGAGGAGAATGAGAAGAAAAGAGAGAGGGAATAAAAGGAGAGAAAGAAGTTGGAGCGTTAATCAGATTTCATAAAAACTTTAGAATCCATGCCGTTACGTCTGAATTCCATCAGTTTGAAAGGTAAGAGGGAGAGGGTGGCGTGTTCCATTTTAATTGGATGAGACAGAAAATTTTCTGTCTCCTAGGGATAGACGATGCGAGCTCGTCTAAGTCCAATATGATTATATGATCTAAGGGAATACCTCACAAATGCACGTAGATCCTCTAGAATAAACAAAAGATTCGGAGGAGAAGTACGGATTTGTCCAATGCAGATTTCTGATTTCCACTGCAGAGCTATAAATATTCAAAAGGTCAACAATCCACACTCTATGCATCAACGTCCACCCATGAATTGGCATCAATTCTGAGCTGGCACCTACTCCGACATTACTTTGAGCCTAGAAATTCTGACCCTGGGCTGAACCATCATTCTCCCACAAAGATTACTACTCTCATTATTCTTAAATTGCTTTTGCTTTTATCATTTCTAGTTTCTCTTTTATATTGAGCTCCGGTTCCTAATTTTGTTTCGAGGAATAGGTCTTTTGCCCCCCTCTCCTTCCTTATTGCTTTTATCATTTTCTTTTTCTTTAGAAAAAAACTTCCAGAACAGCCTATGCTGTTTGGGAGCTTCCTTTACAGGATACATTACCCGTGTCAGTACTTTGTTTATCTTTTTTTTGGTTAAAGAATATTAGTTGCAAATACTCTTTTACCCCACACCCATGGCAATGTATCATGAGTAGAACCTCCCAAACAATATCAACGTTTATCCCAAATTATCATTATGCATGATTTTGCTCGTCTTCTTTACTTTACATTTTAAAACGAAAAAGAGGCAAAATCATCAGATTGGATTTAACATCATAAAATGAAGAAGGGAGGGAGAAAACCGTCTGTAAGTGTAATTTAATCATTTAAAAATGTTTAATTCATCATGTGATGAAATTTTTCATCCATTTCCCCGATAGAAAGTCCATAATGGCTTTATTTAATTTGTTTAAATTGTGAAAGTTCAAGGGAATGTTTGGCACAAAATGAAGTTTAGGTAGTTAAGTGCTCATATTATAGGGAGTATATGCTTGCGAACCGAATCGATATATATATATTATTTTTTATAGGAAATTTGGCTTACAATCAAGCTCGAATTGAGTCGAACCGAATTCATGAGGCTTACGAACTTTTGAGCTGAACCAAATTTGAGTTCAGATCTCTAACTCAAATTGAGCTCAAACTCAAACCTGACATTGTTTTAGCAAATTAAGCTCAAATAACCAAGTATTCGACTGAGCTCGCTCAGCTCAACTCGAATCCACCCTTAACTATCAACATGGAATTTGGTTTGGTTTCATTGGCTTTTTACATTTTAAGGCCCCAAGCCACTATACCTTTAATAAAAGAATTGCCTGAGCTGGTCTAGCAACAATGTTTTTCCTTTTGTACCCCTGTCAATAAAGATACCTTTGGCAAGGTTTTTCCTCAAGGTAGTAATGTCCATTAATGAGATTCCTTTTTTCTTTTGTACTCCTTGGTGACAAACATAATTTCAGTAGGTGTATTCAATTCAGATTTGAATATTAACAAATCAAATTCCGCTATTGCCTATATCTGATTCAATCTAATCCATTCCATTTGCAGCGTTATCTAGAAGGGACGGAGGACCACTTGTACGCCTGTTGATAGATACCCTTAGCAAAGTTTTTCCTTGACAAGGTAATAGTGTCCATTAATGGGATTCCTTTTACTTTTGTACTCACAACTCCTTGGTGATAAACATAATTTCAGTAGGTGGGTTGCTCAGGCTAGTAAAGACACCAACAATAAATGGAAGTTCTTTCTTTTGTATTAATAAAAAGACATCTCGCAAGAGGGGTTGCTTAGATTGGAAAAGATACCTCCAATTTTCGCTGTTTGTACTCTCGGTAATAAAGATACTTGGGTTTGTAAAGATACCTCCCACATTTTTAGGACAGTGTCAGCCCTAAATGCACTGAAACAAGTAAATCAAAATTTTGATTTATTGTCATTGGCCCCATCTTGAATTAGATGAAGTGACCTATTGGTAGGGCGACTGCATAGATCCAATCCAAGGCCATGATTTTAGAGTTCACATTGGCACCCCACATGTACATCTCAATGTGTATTGGGAACATCTCTCATACTTGTCATTGGGAGAGATTCCCAATACAAGGCTGGGATATGCTGTGGGTTGCACTCTGTGGGGTGCCAATATTTTATCGCTGCGCTAACTACGACAGTGTGGTAACAAAAGTGAGCTCCAGCAAGAATTCTCCTTTTGTACCTTTGCCAGTAAAGATACCCCTAACAGATGGGTTTCCCAAATTGGCAAAAATACCTATAGAAACAGAATTTCCCTTCTTTCTTTTGTCTTGTTTTAAGATTCAGGCCAAAATAAGGAGATAGGATTAGCGAAATGCAATAGCCATTCATATTTATAAAACATATGGGCCTATAATCATTCAATCTCTCTGTGTGGGCCCCATGTATTTTATCACTAGTATGGGGCATCAGAGCCTGCTATACAGCTAAAGCATGCCAGTAGCTACAAACCAACCATGCAAGTAGCTCCATCTCTTGGAGTCTTCTAATTAACCACCATCAAGGTTCAAAGTATGGGAAGGGCAAATTTAAGAGACATATCAGGATATGCTTTGGATACGCATGAATACGGACGAAAAATTAAGATACGCATGAAAACATATGGAAGTGCTATAAATACTCTAATAAATCATAAATAAACATCAATATCACTAAATATAAGACTTAAATGAATTATTTATACATAAAAATCACGTGTTTTAATGGAATTTTATAAAAAAAAAACATATTATAATCAACAAATGGGAACAAAAATATATTATTTAATAAAATACTTAATTCAGTTCCAACTTCAAATTTTAAATCTATTATAATTTACAAATTCAACATTTGAATCCCATTATGATGTTTAAAAGTTAAAACTTAACATGAAGTCATGAATCACATAAAAATTCAATTATTATATAAATTATCCAATTTTAAGTGTTAATGTGTTAGTAAATTAATTTTCAATTGTTATTATGAAAATTTTTATTTTTTGTAAATATTTTTTCAATTATTATCTAATACAAATATACAATTAAACGAATAATAACTGTTTTCATATTTTTGAGGCCACGATTATATTCACATTCAAATAATAGATTACCATGTGAAATATATCAATGCCTTTTATTTTGTATTTTTTAAATATTACTAAAAAAACTTTTTAATTGTTTTAAACATTTTTTCCAAGTGTTATCTAATCCATTTAAGCAATTAACAATCATTGAATAAAACAATTATAAAAAATTTGTAATTATTGAATCAAACATTTTTCTGTATTTTTTAAATAATTATTTATTTTTACTCAAATAATTAATTTGCATGTTTTATTCTAAAAATTAAACAAATATTATTTTTTGAATGACTTCATGGACATCTATTATTTTTATTCTAAAATTAATAATTATTTTGCATGTTTTATTCTAAAAACTAAATAATTATTTACTTTTATTCAAATAATTATTTTTCATGTTTTATTTTAAAAATTAAATTAAAATTAAAAAAAAAAGTAAATATGTAACAGAAAATTTGAATGAATTTATGGACATAATAGATTAAGTACTTATTTTGCATATTTTATCGTAAAAGCTAAATAATTATTTATTTTATTGAAATAATTATTTTGCATTTTTATTCTAAAAATTAAACTAAAATTTAAAAAGTAAATATGTAACAGAAAAATTGAAAGGGTTTATGAACATAATAGATCATCCATATATTTATTGTAAATATTTATTATTATAATTTTATCATAGCAAAAAATTAGAGAAATAAATAAATATTTATAATCTAAAAATAAAAATAAAAAACAAATTAAATTTTCCATATGATATTTCAATATATTGATGCCATCCTTAGTTCTACAACATACTCAACCTATAGGACTAGATCACAAAAAAACTGAAGAAATTATCTATATATTATATATTATTCTAAAAATTAAAAAATAAAAAATCAAATATTAAGAAGAAATTTAAATTGATCTATGGACATGATAGATCATCCATAGATCTACAACATAATCAATATTTAGAGGTAGATCACAAAAAAAAAAAAAAAACCTAAAATTTTCATTTCTTTCAAATTTTTAATATTCTAGAAAATTTTCAAATATTCACAAAGATCTACCTATAGGAGCAAAATAAATGGGATTTTTTGCACAAGAATAACATATCAACATACACAAAGATGTTTTTAAGCATCCAAACTAAAAAAAAACACAAAAACATTGGTTGAGATAGTAAAAAAATTGAAAAAACATACATATTTTCGCTCATTTTTTAACAATCTTGAAAAACTTGTTGGATCTTGGAAATTTGTGGACATTTTGGTGGGTTTTGGCTAGATTTCAATCTCCAAGAATGATATGAAGGTTTCTAGAGGGTTTTGGGAAGAAAGAGGGCTTCTAAAATGGGTTTAGAAGCCCTCTTTCGAATGAAGTTTTTTTTGGTTTTTCGCAACAGTAAAATCATACTGTATAGGCCGATACTCACTGAAACGTTATCGATACGGGTACGATACATTTTTGGAACGGCGAAAAGGAACAGTACTAAAGATTTGGTACCGTTCCCCGTGCCAGAACCTCAAAGATACGATACATATCAGTCAATACGGGCCGATACGTAATAAAATTTTGAACCTTGACCACCATTACTAAACTCGAGCACTGAGGATTAATGAGAATGGAGCAATATCAAATTCAATGATAGCATTCCTACGATATGCATTAATTAAGGTTATGTTTGGTTTGAAGGAAAAGGTAAGGAAAGGAAGGGAAAGGTAAGGAAACCTGTACAAGATTTGTAAAGGCTTCCTTACCTTTCCCTACTTTTTCCTTCAAATCAAATATAGCCTAAGGGTTCGATTATGATATGGAAAATATATAATATCCTATAAATAACTGACCAATAAACCAGAATCATAAATATGGTAAGGAACATGGTGTTATTTATCAAAATAAATAGATGAGCTTTGATTCGTCAAAACTCTTTCCATACCATATCATTTCTGCACCATAGATTTTCCCATTAATTAAAACCGAAAGTTCCATTTGTTTTGTTGCCAACAGAGTATATGATTGCTGGTTTGCTTTCTTTCCATGTTTTGAATCAGTCACAAGCTATATTGTCTCATGCTATCAGTTTTGAGAATTTGAGGAATTGTTTCTCTAAAAATCTGCAAAACTGAGGTTGTGAAATTGGTTTCTCACTTAGGCCCTGTTCACTTTTTGGGAAGTTAATTGTTCGGATAAATGTAATTATCCAGGTAAGTGCATTTATATATTTTTTTATTTCTCAGGTAATTAAATAAGAAAATAACCATTTTATCCTTAAAAAACCATTATTAATAGGTACATTTTTTTCTCATCCAACTTCTAAGTATTGGCAACTTTCTCCCAAATGGAAAAATCTAAAAAAGAAAACGAAGAGGCCCTTAATTTTATCTATTTCTTTGAATGTACAAAATTGATTCTGACTTGTATAGCATCATTATTCAACCGATTTCCCCCCAATTTTTCTTACATTTGCCAATTTATTACAAAGAGAATGACGACAAAGGTGTTTATGTATGTGCTGTGTACACTCAAATTAACCTAAATCCTTGTTTTGGTATTGTGGCATCTATTTGATGAAAAAAAAAAAAAGATATTCGCATAGTGACCGAGAGCTTGAATTAAATCTACTAAATAAACAAATTAAACCATCCATTCCAAAACAAAGTAATACAATAACAACAACTCCAACTAGCTAGCTAGCTAGCAGTGAAAGTTTATCTTCAATTATAACTAGATGGGTACTCTACAAATTTCAAGAATAGATCTACAAAGGACATCAGAAGAGTGAATTGCACTTTTATCCTACCATATGGACTAAGTCTAACCGACAGTAGAAGAAACTCTACTATTGGGTTTTACTATAATACAGATATAGATATAGATATATATATATATATATATATATATATATATATATATATATATATATATATATATATATATATCTCTAGGATTTACCTGGGTTGGGTATGTATAGAAAGCGTGTTAACCATTCGACCAGCCCTGGGCAAACGAACTGGAACAGTACCAACACTCTGAACCACGACGGCTCTATTACATATCTATCTCCGCGGCATGTTCCATCTACAATGGCTTTTGCGCATTTTCCTGTGCTCTGAACTGGAAAAATGCTGGCTACAATCTGCATTCCCAACACCCATATACACATTCCTATATCATCATGCATGCAATACCCATACATGTCTTAAACCAGACCCAATAATCCACAGAAACAGGTTATAGTTGAATAGTAACTACTGGGACACACCCATTCCGGAGCTTGAGTTATTTTCCCTCCAAGTCAACCGATCAGTGGTTCAACAATGCAAATCAATATGTGGGTCCTATTTGTTTTTCGAGAAATAATAGGAGCGGCAAATCAATATGTTTTTTTTTCCATAAGTTCTAAGGCCCATGATAAAGTTAGTTTCCGTAAGTATCATTTATCCTGATAAGCGATATTCATCTCCTAAGTGAGTAAGTAACTTTTTCCACCTGATTAGAAGGTTTACAAAACATAATGTTACAATTTTGACCATTTTAACATTAGTTTTTTAATATAGGTCAAAAAGTTATTATAAAATTTACCTAGGAATTAAAAGAATAAGGATAAGTAAACTTGTCCCAATAAGCAAATGTTTCCTAGAAAACATTTACTTGGATAAATGCACTTATCTGGGTATGACCTTTTAAAAGAGGAACAAAGCCATAATATCACCACCAAACATCTATACTACTATAAAAAGTACCAATAGTGTCTAAATTGTCTGGAATATTTTTGGACTAAAATATCCCTTTTTTGAAATAGGGTCCCTATCTATTATGAGAGCAGAAAATGTAATTTGAATTCTATTATTCATTGCATTCAATTCTCTCTCATTAAATTCCATTGAAGGTATTAACTCTCATTGGCCTTCATTTAACCATACATTTAAGGCATTTTTGTTTCTTTTAATTACTAAATTCCACTAACTAAATCCATACATAAATAATTCTAATAACATAAAAACTTATACTTTTGAAATTGACATGGAAAAGCAGTATTTTTATGTGGTGGTAAGAAATTAAACAATTTTGGGTCAAATAGGCCAACCCATGTTGCATTGTTTCCACAATTAAATAAAAAAATTAAAACTTGATAAAATGCAAAAAAATATAGAAATTAAAGATAATTTTTTGGAACATCTTCAATATCATATATTCATCATATTAGACAAGAATAAGTATGATAAATAAGAAATACTTTAATTAATGATGAAAATAGAATATAAAATTTAAAATCAATTGGAAATAAAATTATTTTTCTATTCTCTCTCATTAAATCTCATATCTAAGGTGTATGCACTCATTAAATCCTATATTTAAGATATATTTTCTCATCATTAAATTCTATTAATTAAATTCACAACATTGATTTTAATAATATAAAAATAAATATTTTGAAAATAAAACTATTTTCTTCCCTCCCATTGGTGGGTAAGAAATTCAACCATTTGGGTCAAATGGATTAACCAATAATGCCATAATCAAATAATAAAAAATCAAATAATAAAATATAAAAATACAAAAAAAAAGTTGAGCATATCTCTAATATTATATATTCATTATACTAAATAAAATTAAGTATGAAATGTAAGAAATATTTTTATTAACAATGAATAATAAATATTTAGAAAAGATAGAACAAAAAAAATAAAAAGTATACAATTTTGTTGTAAACATTTGGGGACATTTCTAATGTTATATATTCATCATATTAAATAAAAATGTTAAAATAAAAATTATTTTTATTTATGATGGAAATGGAATATAAAATTATATAATAATAATAATAATTGTCATTATAATTAAAAATTTCAACATACAACGCACACCCATATTTACTAGTATATAAAAAAATCAAAAATAAAACACAAGAGTATAGTAACCCTATGAACAGGGTTCAACTTCCCGAGTTGATGGATCATTAGTAACAAAGACAATGAGACTTGTAATGGATTTAGGTTGACCTGAACCAGTATTGTGACTATGATCACTAATCACAATAATGTCATCACACATTTCAAAAAAAAAAAGCATTAATATAATAACTTCATAAGCATGTCAAATGGGTAGTAGTTCAACAACTCCAAAGATGGGTACTAAGACAATGGGTTTTATAAAGGTGTCATTTGGCAAGTCTTTTTTGAAAGATCTTCTGAAACATCTAATAGTGAGCTTTTACATAAAAATCTTGGCAGCCTATAGACTATTTGGTTGGAGTTGCATCTTTCCATGCATTTTTCTGCGCGAAAACAAGACGAAAAAAGTGAGAAGCTCTATTTCTAGCTTCCCAAAATAAGCTCAAATCGAGCTTCTCGTGTATTTTTGGGCACAGTCTTTCAATGGATAAATCTTCTTTCAACCAAACAAAAAAAAAAAAAAAGAATAAGAAAAAATCACAGACTGCCAAACTTTTAAACAATTAACAGCCTGTATGGAAAGACACACCAAACCGAGCCAAAGATTTTTAGGTTCACTCGAACTAGTATTGTGATGATCACCAACCCAATTAGCATAGCCAAGTTAAGAATGGTCTAGTTGAATACAAGCTAGGACCAACAGAGGGTTTTCAATTTTTCATTACCCGAATAGATTTCTAGGCTAGCACAAAATATATACCAAGAGTCATCCTTGCTACAGCCAATTTCTTACCTCTTTCATTTTCTGATCCACCTTCACTTCACCTTCATTGGTCAGGTGCTTTCCCTGGATCATCTCTGATTCAATAAACCCTGGAGCTACTGTTGTTATTTTGATTTCTGGTGCTAATTCAACTCTCAATGTCTCGTAGAAGTTCAGCAACGCAGCTTTACTTGCCTGAGAGACGCCATATATTGAAGACATTCAGTTTTAAAGAGAGAATCAAAACAAGAAATAATGAGAAATGGCTTGTATTTCCAAGCTTTCCACTTACACCATACACGCTCGACCACGGTGAGACCAACCACCCAGTCGCTGAAGCATTGACAACGATCTTGCCCCTGCTCCTTTTCAGGTGTGGAATTGCAAAACGAGTGGGATAGATTGACCCCCAAAAGTTGATATCCTACATAATCCAACACGCTACTAATTTGCTTCAAAAAAAAAGGAAAATTTTAATGACCCGTTTAATTTTTGGATTTTGAGAGAGGGGGAGTTCATGAAATTTTAGTTGAAATTGATCGAGACACCCATGTTCTTTTTTCAGATTTATGAGGTTTTATGAAAAACCTATTTTTCTTGTCAAAGTGATACTCATTGTTCCATATAGGTAATAACTTTCCCACTAAAGGTAAGTTGCCAACACTTAGATGGGATAAAATTGACCATTTTAATAATTATTGTTTTTTATAAATAAAAGAGCCATTATCTTATTTACCTGAGAAATATAAAAAAAAATGGATTAAGTAGGCACATGATTTGTCACAGTTAAGTTTTTCCCATGTTGTGTCTTTCCAGCATCATAATCAAGGGGCGGGATATAGTAGGCACAACAAAGTAAGCACGTTAATTGAGCACTTGATAAATATTTTGACAACTATCAAAAGTGGGTATTAATTTTTTTCAAGGGTAGGCTGGGGTATTTTAAGAGACAGTTGTCAAAAAAAAAATTTAAGTGCTCATTTAACGTACCTACCTAATCCGAACTGCAAAATCAAACCCTAAAAAAATATGAGAAGTTCAAAACTTAGGTTTCGGAATGAAATTAATGAAATAAGTTTGGGGACGAAGGTGTCACTAGCCCAAAGCAAAAGGTGGGTCTCAGTATTATAACCCAAAAGAAAAGAAAAAAGTCACACTACAGTTATATAATTACTTGGAAGTAAGTACCATCACAGATGTGAAATTTGCGACATTAACTGCTTCTTTGAATAGGCAAAAGCTATCAATCCCAGCGTTGCACACCAGATGATCCACTGCAAACCAGAAACTTGAAACTCTTTATACATTAGCAAAACAATTAACTACTCCGAAGGCTCAGTTTAGAAGGAGCAGAGCGTAAAACTTTGTATTTTGTATGTATTTACACTCTACAAATTTGCATTTGCATTTGTACTCCTTCCAAACTGAACCTAAACAAAGAAGCAAGCTCTAGCTGCTGGACTTACGCCTGCCGAACTGGTTCACTGTTTCTTCAACAAATCGCTGACAATCATCCACTTTGGACACGTCTGCCGGAACAACTAAAACATGGGGAGAGCCCAGCAGACGACACTTCTCAGCGATTACTCGGAGATAATTCTCTCGTCTTGCCACTAGCACCAATGAAGCTCCTCTCTTTGCATACTCGTAGGCGAGGTGCTGCCAAATAAAAATGAGGATCCATCAGCCAAGCATCAGTCGTCACCTACCACCCAACAAATTATATTCTGCACTAATTCGATCAGATCGATCTGTAAGCGCAGTTGAGATTTTGCACAAACCTCTCCGATTCCTGATGAAGCCCCAGTGATGAGAACAACTTTTCCGGCCATGTTCTCCATGTAGATGTATGCTAGAATGAATCTTATAAACCTGAAGATGATCAACAGAGGAAAGGTGAGACAAAGCAGAAGGAAAGCTATGGGAGGAGATACCAGATTCAGGAAGCTATGAATGTTATCCATGGCTTTACAACATATTGTTCAACCCATGCATGGAAGCATTTTATACGTACGACTTTGAGTGTTTTATATATGTTTAGAGTCATAATTGATTATTAGTGTACTGTGATCAGCAGCCTAGCTATATTATTAGTAAGTTGGTGAGTTTAATTAGGAGTAAGGAGTTCCCCATTTGCCAACCGAAAGATGAGCTCTATTCATTTGGCAATAAATTTTGTAGGTGGGAAGGTTGGCAATAAAATCATCAAAACTCTTAGAAGTTGATAGAGTTCAGGTGTGGGTATGGGTACTTTGGAACCATTCTGGACCTGCTGCGAATACATGCGTGAGTAGGAACGGGATGTGCAGGGGCGCCTCACATGCACATCCACCGTGCATTGGAAATATCCACCTGAGTGAGGAGCAGATCTGGTTTCGGGTGAGTATGGGGCTACGTAACCAATCACAATCACATGTACGGGACCCAAAACAATCTTGTGTCCAAAGTCCAATGCATATTGAATACTGACGTGTCCCGAGTCTACTGGTAGGTGGTAGCCTTTTAATTCAATAAAATGGACTAGTGTTTTTTCATGGTAATATTGTTAGGTTGAGTTCAGTTACTGCACTTTTTCTATCCAATTCTTAGGGTGTCAATGGATCCGTTTTGGATTGAACCCTGTTCAAATCAAAAATAATTTGGACAGATAAGACATATTGAATTGGATTGGATTGGACCTGGTCCATACATATATAGTGAATTTATATTGAATTGAGATTTGTCTCTGATCCATTGGTAGAAGATAAGAATATAAGTGTCAATGGACCAGGTTTGAATTAGAATTAATCAAAATTAAAACAATTTTGAACAGATTAGATGGTCCATACATTGAATTGGACCGGTCCAAAATGATTCAAAATATTCATTGGATTGAACTGTACCTGGTCCATTTGCAATATACTCACATTGGGCTGGATCGGATTGGACCAAATCCAGTCCAATTGATACCCCTAGTTCCAATGACAATCTTACCAGAAGAAAATAGGGCTGCAGCTCGGGCGGGTGGTGAGCCCAAACCCAGCTTGGACTGACCCATCCTTAGACTTGGATTTTCGGTTTTCAGGTTAGATCAATTCCAGCTTTTAGGTATCTGAATTAGACTCGAGCTTGATCTGATCTTATTCTAATCCGAACCTAGCCGAATATACACATTTATATATATAATTGCATACATGTGCACATACATGTCAAATTTTATAGTGGGCTCATTGATCAACCCAAATGTATCAAATTTGAATGCAGATTAGGCCTGGGTTGAAAAGATTACACTTGACTTCAGGCTCAATCCGAGCTTGGGCCTTAGGCCCAAATCTTAGGGTTGGGCCTAGGTTGAGCATAAACCCAACCCAGACTGCCCAACTTGCATTCCTACGAGAAAATAAGCAAGTGAAGGATAAGATGTCAGTGGGTCAGGGTTAAGTAGTAAACCCATGTTAACCCGACCCTATCGGGTTGGGATCAAGGCAGTTTTAATCAGGTTCAAATTGAGACCAACCCATGATAAATCCAACCCGTTGTGTTTGGATCATTGAAACATTTAAACATATATCCTTCTTGGTTGAGTATTGGTTTACTATTATTTTGGAACAGGCTGACTCGGGCGGTTCAGTATCCCTTTTCATTTAATCAGGTTGAGTTCAAGTTGGAGTGACGTCCATTCGGGTTGAAATTGAGTACTCAAACCCAACCATTGTTTTAAAAACTGATGACCAAGAGGCTAACCCGTTTTCCCTCTAGGTGGTAATAATAAGTTCAACCATCCAAGTTGAAGGTGTCAATTGGACTGGGTTCAGTCCAATGTGAGTCCATTATAAATGGACCAGGTTCAATATAATTCAATGAATATTTTGGATCATTTTGGACCACTCTAATTCATTGTCTGAACCGTCCAATCTGTTCAAATTTGTTTTGATTTAGATTGGTTTCAATCAAAATTCAGTCCATTGACACCTATATTCTTATCTTATATTAATGGACCAGATATTGGTTTAATCCAACCCAATCCAATATAAATTTATTACAGACGGACCGAGTCCAATCCAATCTAATAAATATTTTGGAGTGGATTGGTCCAGTTCAATATGTCTTGTTAGTCCATCCAATCTGTTCAATTTGATTTTGAACTAGACGGGATCCAATCCATAACTGGTCCATTCACACCCTTAGATCAACTTATGATGTCATAAACAAATAATAAAAATATTAATAAGATCCTGGGATATCAAGTGTGCACGAAAACATAAGTTCAAATTTAAGAGTAATCACTTTGTGCTAAAAATGCCAAATGTTTAGTGATGAGGGGTGATTTAGCCCGACCTAGTAAACAGAGGACACGTGGATACAACCTATCAGCTAGAATGTGACTTAGCACCTACTGCCATTTCAGCATTACCTGCCACCTCGGGTGTCTTGGGCACCACGGGAATGACTGAGGTCCGAGTAGCTCGGGATTGTCTAACTCACCGAGGTGAAACATATCAGACTTCTAGAAGCATGCCACATGCCAATTGTCTCCGAGCTCTTCAGGATCATGCCACACAACTGTGGGACTTATCCTCATCCCACCTGGATCAGGTGGATACTATAGGCCCTATTGGCTAGCACATTATCCACCTCCCGGGGCGGAATGGACTTCTAATGGCGCAGGCCAAGTATCTCGGAGGTGTTTTGTGAGACCCATGACAGTCCAGCTATATAAGGGTATCAGCCCCTGAGACCTAGGTATGCGCAATTACTTGCACACTAGCTCTCATACTCACAATCTTTCAACTCGCAATGCAACCAGCATACTAACTTAAACAACGAAGTGACCACACCGGATTAGCCACCCCAGGTTCTTTGAGTTTTCCCCTTCTTGCATTTTGACTCGCCAGCCAAGCAACCGACATCTGAACTCCCATCCAGCTAAGAGTGACTAGATCGCACACCATCAAGTAAGATGAAAATTAAATTGGGTGCAGAAAGATCAACATTCAACAACCCAAATAAATGCAAAGTTATGGATTAACCCAAACTAGCAACTTGATCGAGTGTCGAGTTGAAAACGCTGAATCTCGGCCCTCTGACATTCATAAAATAATGGCCACTGGGGCACCATTACCACACAAAGGCACAAACTTCTGCCCCAGTACTATTGTAATTTGTACCTATTGAGTGGTGCTCATAGCTGCTGCAGCATCCTTGTGCAGCCGTATACAGAACCTTTATGATAGTAATAGAATACGAAAGATCTAAAAATTGTGTAACCCATCGATTCCAAACGATCTGACAATTCGGTTTTAATTTAAAGTATCACCCAGGATCTGTCTTTCCATCGGCCCCGATATTGATTTCTCTAAATGCTTCCCTTGCACAGGTAGTACGGTTGAGGTGTCCTAATTTCATTTTTAATGTCACGGGTTCAGTCATGAAGCAATTTACACTTCTTGGACTGTCAAATGGACCACTACAAGCAAAAGCAAGGTGTCATCCAGCTGGTTGGTAAGGTATTCTGATGGTCCTAGCAGAGATTGGAATCAAATCCTACCCCCACTTGGGGTGGGGAATTATGGGTACTGAGTACACCTGTTCCTTGAAGCACCCCCAACCTACCCTTTAAAAAGATTAAAGACAACTTTTAAGTTTTGACAATTGTCAGAATATTTATAAAGTGTTCAATAAATGTGTTTCTTATGTTATGGTTATTGGATCCAATGGCCAATAGATCACCTCAACTTTAAACACTTTTTTTTGCTCTAAGAAACTACACAACGGGATAGGGATAGTCTATCCCCCAACCCATGTGCAGGCGAACCTTATCAACAAGCAGTGCTTTGCTATAACCAGCAGGAGACCTTACCAACCAGGTTGGCACCTTGATAGAGTTAATAATAATGGTTATAATATTTGTATGTCTGTTACCGTTGGATTCACAATTGACAATAACTTCAGTTTGATCAAATATCACAGTAACTTCAGCTAGACCGATTAAGACCTCATCCCCCCTTCCCTCCAACAAGGAACATCAATTTGACGAAACTCAGATTCAGTCCTCACAAGACTATACTCAAACCATACTTACAGCCACTTGCAGCTATGCATTGAAAATATTTTCGCATGAATAAAAGCATACACTAATACATAGTTGCGAGTGCCTGTACGTTGTGAGTACTGAATCCGATCTCACGTTTCTACCAATAGCCTCCCATGAATGAACTTTTAATACACTGTCTGTTTCAATTATAAATAGATTCAAGTAATAGGTAAATCATATGCCAACTTATATGAATGAACTTTTAATATATTGTCTGTATCAATTATAAATAGATTCAAATAACAGGTATATCATATGCCAATTTGTATGAATCAACACAAAACATTTTCAGTTAAATATCTATCTATATATACACAACTTAGGACCCGTGTGAGATGTACGGGATTTATTAAACGAAAGATAAATAATAGAAAGGATCATTTACTAAAATACCCTTATAGTTTCGTAGATTTACTAAAATATACCCTATAGTTAGCATTTTACTAAAACACCACTTATAATTTGCAACGAATTTAATCAATCTTCCATTAGATGATAGTGGAAAATGATAGTGTTGACATTAATGTTCATTTAAATAAATTTAATCAAAAGAAAATAGAAATAAAAATACTATTCCTTCCCTTAATAAGACACGGACAACCACTCTATTGGCTATATTTGGCCAATTTTGTTTTTTGTATGAAAAAAGTGTTAAGGGTATTTTTGAAATAAAAAAGGGTTTGTATCAAAAAGGGTTTTTTGTATGAAATAAAAAAGTGTTAATGAAAGGTTGACTAAGTAAATAAGTTGTAAAATATATGGGATGTTTAAGTAAAATGAAAACTATAAGGTAAGTTTAAGTAAATATATAAAACTATAAGGTGTGTTCTAATAAATGACCCTAAGGCTCCGTTTGGTTTGTGGCATGGGGCTGAGAAAAATATTTTCTTTTCTCTCATTTGTTTTGAGGGAAAGAGAGGGATGGGATGAGAAAAGTGTGGAATGTCAGATCCCAAAATCATGGATTTGGGGTTGCACCAAAATCGTGCGGCCCCGGTGGAAAATTTTGGAAAAACACTGTTGCAACTGAAAGAAGTCAAAGAACCATTGTCTTCCTCTTCTCTCTCACCTTCTTCTCGTCTTCACTAGATCTGCGGCGAACCAAGCAGTAGTTATGTGCAGGTGAAACGAACCAAGCAAGGGACCAGAGTAGTGGAGATAAAAAACAAAGAAGAAAAAGAAGCAAAAGAAGAAGAAGAAGAAGAAGAGAGAGAGAGAGAGAGAGAGAGAGAGAGAGAGAGAGAGAGAGAGAGATTAGAGAGGGGATGCGCAGATCTACCGCCACTGCAACTTGTAGCAGTGGTGACAAAACAAAGCGAGAGAGAAAATGGGGGAAGAGGGGAAGAAGAAGGAGAAGAGAGAAGAAGATCAGGGAGAGAGTGGGAGAGGGGAGCCGGAGATGGGTTCAGATCCGTTGCTTCTCTTCCTAGTCGTCGCTTTGTTCGGCCGAAAGGAAGACGAAGGTGACCCTTTTTACATTTTCCCATCCCATCCCATCCCACCCAAATCTTCCCACAAACCAAATGGAGCCTAACAGAAACACACAAGAGTATACAATTGTTTTATATTTTCCACTTTTTAAATAATTAATAATTATTCATATTTTATATACTACTTTTAATAAATTTTTTATAATACAAAAAATAACAATAATTAATTTCAGTTAGGTTTATTCATCAAACTTATGAAACCAGCCAATCCGGTCAACTCGACCCAAGTTGGTCAGTTTTCTAGTATTTTAGGTTGATTCTGTTTCAAAAATTTTCAAATTCAACCAAGTTGGATTAGTTTCACTTTGGCCATTTGTAAATCAACCAAAATCAAACAACCTAACCATGGATATATATTAATATTTTATATTTTAAATATAACTTTTAATATGACAAGTGAGAAATTTCCCATATTTCTTAGTCTAAAATGTTTTATTTCATAAATCTAATTTTTAAATTTATTTTTTAATAATTGTATTGTAATTTTTAAAATTTAATTTAATTTTTTAGATTAAATGTTTTGAGCGGACCGGCCTTTTGTGAAAACCAACCCAAAACGATACAACTTGAGTGTATCGGTTTTCACAAAAGGTCAATCGGTTTCACCTCACCAACTCCCCAACTTGACCAGGTCAATTTGGTTGACCAAATAGCCTACGATCAGACCGAACCAGCTCATGAACACTCATAATTTTAGCTAACTTAATAGTTTTATCTCCGATAAATAACAATAGTTTAATCTCCAATAATTATTGAAAATTTATAGCAAAAATACACGATTATTGAAAATATATTGGTAATGAAAAAATATAATAAGTACTAAAAATATATTAACTTAGTCAATAAATAGTATAATCGCAAATAATAGTTTTAATCTCTAATAAATATTAATTAATCAATAAGTTATAACAAAAATACAATAAGTACAATAAATTAAATTTAAAAAATTCAAGAATAGTAGTTTAATCTCCAATAACTATTGAAAGTTTTCTATTAAATAACAAAACAAAATAAATTTATACATAATCATTGAAAATACATCTATCACAAAAAACAACAAATATGAATTTTAGTATATATAATTATATAATAAATATAGATTAAGAGTTTAAAATTATTATTAATAAATATTAATTTTTTTGAAAGTTATTTTCTCGAATTATTACTTGATATAAGTCAACTTAGTTATTTACAATATTATGTAAAAATATTAAATTATTATTTATTTTAATATTATGTTATAATTATTTTTCTACTTTTCAAAATTTTTTTAAATTTATTACATAATTTCTTTATTTTAACTATTTAAAATCTAGTTATGTTAAATATTTTGTTATTTAAATACTTAAATAATATGTAAAATATTTAAATTTTAAAATATTAATTATTTATTGAATTATTTATCCATAAAATCATATTACATAATTTCATTATTAATTTTATATTAATATTTTATATTTTAAATATGATTTTTAATATGAAAATGTGAGAAAATTCTCATATTTCTTAATCTAAAATGCATTATTTCATAAATTTAATTTTTAAATTTATCTTTTAATAATTGCACTGTAATGTTTAAAATTTAATTTAATTTTTAAGTTTAAATCTTTTGAACTGACTGACCTTTTGCGAAAACGACCCAAACCGATTCAACTTGAGTGGATCAATTTTTACAAAAGGTTAGTTAGTTTCAACTGACCAACTCCTTAACCTGACTAGGTCAATTTGGTTGGCCAAATAGCCTACAACCAGACCAAACCAACTCATAAACACTCATAATTTTAGCTAAATTAATAGTCTTATCTCCAATAAATAACAATAGTTTAATCTCCAATAATTATTAAAAATTTATAGTAAAAATACACAATTAATGAAAATATATTGGTAATGAAAAATACAATAATTACAAAAATTACAAAAATACAATAAGTACTAAAAATATATTAATTTAGTCAATAAATAGTAGAATCTCAAATAATAGTTTAATCTCTAATAAATATTGATGATTGTTATTTTGTTTTTTATTCTTTACTTAATTAAGTACTTGATTATTGTTATTATTATTAATTATTTCTATAAATAATTGATTCTTATTATTATTTACTTAATTCAGTAATTTTCAGCAAGTAATTATTTGACTTAATTTGAATTATTCCATTTTTTAATTATTTATAGTAGACATTTAGGGTAGTCTATTTATTTGATTTAAGAGACTTACCATGTTTTATCTAGACAATGACCCCATACTAAGTAAGGGGCAATTACAGTATCATTTAATTTGAAATTTACTATTTAACAATAAAAAATCAATGTCATGTTGAGCAATCCACCCCCAAAAAAGTATCAATAACTTTGAAATCATTAATCTAGTTATAAAATAGTAAAATTAAATGGATGTTTACAACAATATCACCAATGTCGCTTAATACTTAGGGACATATGAATGGATAAAAAGCATTTAAATGATATCCATTCAAAGAGGCAAAGAAGAAAGAAAATCATTCAATAAGCTGCTAAGAAAAACAATTCATGTCAAACAACATTTGCAGATGCATCCATCCTATGAAGTAAGAGATGAAAAATATATGACTACAATCAAATCATCATGTATGGCTTCAAACAACTGATAATATAATCAGAACTCCAAAGCCCATCCAACAGAATAAACATGAAAGAAAGAAGAATAAAGGGACCATCCTAAGTATGGAAGTCACCTCCAAATTAGGTGGCAACGCTTCTTTTGGTTAATCATGGTTACAGATTTTAAGTCTAACCACCCCACAATGCACTGGCTAGAATTTATCTTTAGAAAAAAGGTAGAAAAACCTGTACATAACATAATGGTATGTTTGAATTATGGGAATTGGGAGATAGAAATAGGAAATGTAGGTTGAAATTATAATTTTGGGCATGTTGATGTGTGAAATTCAAGTCAATTAGAATACTCATAGTTTCTTAGTTCATTCATTTATTAGCAATTTGAATATTTTTTATTCCGTGTCTTAATTCCATAATATAGATTAATAATATTTTAATAATTATGAAATCAGTAATAATAATAAGTATATTATTATTACTATTATTTACTAAAAATATATTCTTATTAAGTGTGCTTTGATTTTGAAATCAGTAAAATTAAATTATTATTATTATTATTAATTTGTTATAAATACGATTTTAAGTTAATTCATAAAATAATATTTGCTTTTATAATTCTTTAAGTTTAACAATATTGAGTAATAGAAAGTCTTATAATTTAACTTTCACTAAATGAAGTATTCATTGGAGAATAATAATAGAATTAATTATAATAATAGTATTAGTTATAATTACTTGTAATAATAATAATGTAAATAAGTAACATTAATTATATATTTATAAAATATTTAATACGAATTAATATTAATATAAAATGATTATATCCCAATTAATAATTAACATTATTAAAATAATTATTAATTATCATTAATTAATTAACATTCCAAAGTAATAATTATCATCATTAGTATTAGTAAAAATTAATTATAATTATTGATAATAATAATATAATTATATTAACTAATATAATATTATTAATTATAATTACTTATAATAATATAATTAATTATTTCATATAAATTTATGAATTATAATTTCTGATGATAATTATAATATAAATAATTTTCAAAATAATTAATATGAGTTAATATAAATATAAAATGATTATTTCTGAATTATAATTTCCATTTGAAAATATTTATTAATTATCGTTAATTAATCATCATTTCAAATTAATAATGAGCAATATTGTGAGTAATAAATTATCAGTAACTAGGTATTAGTAGTAATTATTATAAGAAATAATTTTTAGTAATTAATTATTATTAGTAATTAATAGCTGGAGTTAATTAATTAGAAGTAGTTAATAGTAATTATTATTAGTAATTAGTAGTTGTAATTAATTAATTAGAAATAGTTAACAGTAATTATTATTAGTAATCAATAGTTGGAATTAATTAACTAGTTTAGTAATTAACATTAATTAATAGCACAGTTTCCTTTTCTTTTAGGAAAGGATTGAAAGTGGGAGCTTCCCACTTCTCACAACTCTGCATGGTGGTACGCTCCACTCTCCATGTTAGTGGGCTCTTTTCTTGAACTACTATTAATCAGAATTCGACACATGTCTAGTGGGCTCTATTCTTTAACTATTACAAATCAGAATTTGATGCTTGTCCATTTTGTTTAAATCTTTAGAATGACAGGTGTATATATATATATATATGTATATATATATATATTAGATTTCATAAAAATAGATAAATATCATTAATTTACTTTTTTTATCTTTTGAAAAACTGAGTAAGAGAAAAATAAAATGGTTAGCATTGCAAATGAAAAGTTATTTGGATTTTTGCAAAAAAAAAATCTTGAACATAAAAAACCAATTACTCAAAAATAAGGTCATTAATGAAAGAGTAATTAAATTATTCTGTAAATAATAATTTTAAGAAATTAATAATTAACAATTGTCTGAAGTAAAACGGGTAATTTCAACAAATAATTTTAAGTAATTAAATTTTTCTATTAACATTTTTTAATAATAATCAATATTATTAATAGATTAATAATATATTAATAATTGTGAAATCAATAAGCATATTATTATTATTATTATTATTATTATTATTATTATTATTATTATTATTATTATTATTGTTGTTGTTGTTGTTATTATTAATATTATTATTATTATTATTATTATTATTATTATTATTATTATTATTATTATTATTATTATTATTATTATTAATTTTGTTGTTGTTGTTGTAGTTGTTGTTGTTATTATTACTATTAGTATTATTATTATTATTATTATTATTATTATTATTATTATTATTAACTAATAATATATTCTTATCATGTGTGTATTGATTTTGAAATCAGTAATATTAAAGTATTATTATTATTATTATCTACTATTATTCTTATTATTTTACTTTTATTTTTATTTTTATTAAGTAATTAATTTTGTATAATTATGATTTTTAGTTAATTCATAAAATAATATTTTCTTTTATAATTCTTTAAGTTTAACAATATTGAATAATTGAAAGTTTTATAATTTAACTTTCACTAAATGAAATATTTATTGGAGAATAATAATAGTATTAATTATAATAATAGTATTAACTACAATTACTTCTAATAATAATAACTTAAATAAGTAACATTAACTATATATTTATAAAATAATTGATATGAATTAATATTAATATAAAATGATTATATCCCAATTAATAATTAACATTATTAAAATACTTATTAATTAACATTCCAAAGTAATAAATATCATCACTAGTATTAGTAATAATTAATTATAATTATTGATAATAATAACATAATTATATTCATTAATATAGTATTATTAATTAAAATTACTTATAATAATATAATTAATTATTTCATTTAAATGTATGAATTATAATTTCGATAATAATTATAATATAAATAATTACCATTAGATATTTGTTTTCAAAATAATTAATATGAGTTAATATAAATATAAAATGATTATTTCCAAATTATTAATTACCATTATGAAAATATTTATTATTAATTATAACTACTTATAATAATATAGTTAATTATTTCATATAAATGTATGAATTATAATTTCTGATAGTTATAATATAAATAATTACTATTAAATATTTATTTTCAAAATAATTAATATGAGTTAATATAAATATATAACTATCATTTCCGAATTATTAATTACTATTATGAAAATATTTATTTATTATCATTTTGAATTAATAATGAGCAATATTGCTAGTAATAAATTATCAGTAATTAAGTATCAACAGTAATTATTATATGAAATTATTTTTCCGAATTAATAATGAGCAATATTATCACTAATTAATTATTATCAGCAATTAAATAATAGCAGTAATTATTATAAGAAATTATTTTCCAGTAATTAATTATTATCAGTGAGTAATTATTATTAGTAATTAATAGTTGGAATTAATTAATTAAAGTAATTAACAGTAATTAATTAATAATTAATAGTTGTAATTAATTCATTAGAAGTAGTTAAAAGTAATTATTATTATTATTAGTAATTAGTAGCTGAAATTAATAGCACAACTTCCTTTTTTTTAGGAAATGATTGAAAGTGGGAGTTTTCCACTTCTCACAATTCTACATGATGGTGGGCTCCACTCTGCATGTTAGTAGACTCTTTTCTTGAACTACCACTATTCAGATTTTGACACATATCCATTTTGTTTAAATCTTTGAAATGACAGGTGTCTCAATGTAAGTGGGCCGCATGTCTGACTGGGGAGACTTTGGCCTGATTTCATTATTTTAATATATAGAGAGAGAGAGAGAGATATAGATATATTAGATATGAGAGACAGAGAGAGGTCACCTACAATCTAGGCTATCAAAATGATGTCCTCGTATCAACGTACTAGCCAAGATTTCACCAATCCAAATTATGTACCCAATCAACCGAAGGATCTAGGTCATCAAAGCGGTTTCTTATGATCAGTGAATCAAGGTTTGAAATAATTTCAGCCAAAAGTGATGCATGAAAGTATTAAAAAATTCTAGGCCATGTAAATGAAACAGAAACCCAACCACAAATTACAATTTTAATTATCTTAAAAATGATTTTCTCTGTGAGAATTACACTTCAAAAGAGCTTTTTTTTAGGTTGGGTTTGGTTGCAGTGGAGATAAATTCGCACTGATGCAAAATTATGGTAGTATATATAAATAAATTGGGTGCAAATTCTGATTTACTTTAGTTTCAAAGTTTACCTTATTTTATTTGATTGCAGTATAAATGAAGTAAAATAAGACATGAAAGATAATGAAATAAAATCCAAAATACAATTAAACCAGAATGTGTATTCTTTTCATTTGCACCCCCATGCATTTGTACTAGTGCAAATAAGATTGCACTGCAATCAAACACAGCCTTAGGCTTAGTTTGAAAGGAGTATAAATACAAATATGTAAGGTATAAAATCTTGTATTTTGTATGTATTTGTAGTGTACATATTTGTATTTGTCCTCTTTCCAAATTGAGTGTGTTTGGTTGCAGTACAAATTTATTTACATTAGTACAAATGCATGAGTGTGCAAATATAAAAAATGCAAATTCTTGTTTAATTTTGTTTTGGAGTTTATTGTTCTGCTTCATGTCTTAATTTACTTCATTTGTACTGAAACTAAACCAAATAAGCTAAAATTTGAAACAAAAATATGTCAGAATTTACACCCAAATCTTTTGCACTGCCATGGTTTTGCATCAGTGCAAATTTATTTGCATTGCAACCAAACACAACTTTAGGAAACAAACAATTAATAGTTAAAATCCCCTATTAGATATTTTTTTAATTATTCTAATTCATACCTGTTAATATATTTCCACAAGTGAAGAAACCTTGAGAGGTATTCACACCCAAGTTACTTTGAGCTCCTAGGGCTTCGAAAGCTTTTATGAGATGAAGTGGTGATTTTTCCTTCTCATTTTCAATTTTCACCTCAATAGAAGGTTTATTCTAATTTTCTTCAATTTTCATTAATTGATCTTATCAATATATGATACACCCAAAGAAGAGAGTTCTCCCTTATTTAGGGTTCGCTTAGTTCGTGGACAAGATTGGAATTAGAATCTTTATCGCCTATTCCCAACACATGTTTGGTTCATATGAGAATCAGAGTCGAATTCCAATAATTGTTGTTTGGTTCATCCATAGCTAGAATTGGATGCAACCAAAATTTTTCAACTTTGTGTTAGTTTATTAAAGTTTTATTATTTTTTATATTATTATGATTATATTATTCATTTATTAATATATTATTATTTTGTTATTTTTTACTAATAATTTATTACAAGTTTTATAATTAATTAATTATTATCATTTTTTTAATATTTTATTAATATTCTATTATTTTTATTATTACTTTCATAAACAGTTGTGTGACATCTTAGTACCGTGTAAGCAGATCACCTCAGCAAAACGGCTAGCCGCACCTCGTCCAAGGCCGACTTGTAGTACCTCATCGTTACCGGTCCAAGGGGCCTCTGCGTGAGGAGTGACCTCCTCGAGAACTTGCCGACTAGACTAGGGTCCAAGTAGCGACCTGTGAGACGTGCTCACCAACATCTTCCTTAAGCCGGTTATTGAGTCCAACTTCTCTGGGGTAACGACGCTCGATCGTTAAGCCCGTCTACCCGCATTTTCCACATCAGAGTTGATCAAATGGACCTTATCCCTCTACATGGATCATGTAACAGACTAAGAGATCTTTGAACTTAGTAGTAGTTCCCCGAGAATCTTAGACCCATTATAGGGAGCCTCTAGTTTCTTACGCCAATACAAAGGCATCTCCTCCCTAAATAAAGGGAAGTGTGATTCAATTCTCACATACTCTGTTTATCTAGCATTCTAGCTCTCTCCAAAACCTCCCATTCACTAACTTAAGCATCGGAGTGCCCACCCCGAGTAAAGCAACTTGGGCACTCTAATATTGTTTTTCTGCATGTCGCTGCGGCAAACTATCCAGCTCAGCATCCAAGTCACCTTCCAGCAAGGAATTATCCAGCTCGGTGTTATGGTCACACCATCCGGCAAGGCACCGCGGCGCCGTCATAGGCAGCAGCACACACAGCAGGCCGCACAGCAGTGGGCACCGCCTGGCAGCACTGCACAGCAGCATGCACCGTCGATAATGCGCAGCACGCACCGCCAGGCAGCAGCGCGCACCACACGCACCGCATGGCAGCATGCACCATGCACACGCCCGGCACCGCACGGCAGTGGCACCATGGCGCGTAGCATGCACCGCGCACACACCCGGTACCGCACGGCAGCAGCGCGCACCGCACGCACTGCTCTAATACCAATTGTTATGGTCCCGCACGTAGGATCCCGTCACGGGTCGGTCCACGGTGCGAAAGCCCTGCTTCCCCTTGCGCCTTCCCTTGCTTGCAAACCCGATTACGGAAACTGAATGGGTGATTTGTCCAAGAGACCACCCGAACTCTCCTAAGAGGGTGTTTGTCCAAGAGACCACCCAAACTCTCCTCACTCTTTTCTTGACTGGAAAACTGAATGCTCTATTTCAATTCGTAGCTCCTTAAATAGGAGATTACAGAAGAAAATTCCTAATTAAACTCAAACTCCAATTTCAACTCAAACTCCTAATTACCTACTCCTATTGGTAACTCACTCTTACTTAAGATAAGATAAAGATGAGATTAGATAAGGATAAGGGATAAGATAAGGATAAGGTAAGCTGGCGGCGAGTTGGCTTGATGAGTCCAGATAAGGATGGGCCCACCCCTATGAGCTGTCGTGTGGGCCCCGCTCTACTGCTGCTGCTGGCTGCCACGCGGTGCGTGCGCGCAGTGCGTACGCACGCCTCAGGGTGCCGCTGCCGTGCGCGCGCCTCATGGTGCTGCTACCGTGCGGTACCGGGTGTGTGCGCGGTGCGTGCTGGCGTGCAGTGCATGCGGTGCGCGCTGCTGCCTGGTGGTGCGTGCTGCGCGCCATGGTGCCGCTGCCGTGC
Source organism: Nelumbo nucifera (assembly GCF_055504915.1). Classification (NCBI taxonomy): domain Eukaryota; kingdom Viridiplantae; phylum Streptophyta; class Magnoliopsida; order Proteales; family Nelumbonaceae; genus Nelumbo; species Nelumbo nucifera. The sequence continues at coordinate 47,454,650 of NC_142652.1, forward strand.
GGTGCCGGGCGTGTGCATGGTGCGTGCTGCCATGCAGTGCGTGTGGTGCGCGCTGCTGCCTGGCGGTGCGTGCTGCGCATTATCGACGGTGCATGCTGCTGTGCAGTGCTGCCAGGCGGTGCCCACTGCTGTGCGGCCTGCTGTGTGTGCTGCTGCCTATGACGGCGCCGCGGTGCCTTGCCGGATGGTGTGACCATAACACTCGGCATCTAAGTCACTTGCCAACAGGGAGATGCCAGATCGCATACCATCAGTTGGCACCATTTGTGGGAATGTGGTACAAAGGTTGTGCTCACATATTTATCACTCCGAATGACATTTTCCAGCAATGCTCCTCCTTCAACAACAACTCAATCACAAGGGTGCAAGAGTAGCCTGTAGTACATCCTAAGGTCCCATTTATAACTATCGGGCAATTCACAATGCGGATGCCCTTGACCCTACCAGGTGTACCTGTTATGCCGAACCCAACTTTTCCCTTGCACCAGGTGAATGTGCCTCTCCCTCAAATCGAATCCTCAACTGTTGGGATTGATGTGTGCCAATTTAATGAACTGGTGCAGTACGTCCGTTGAATGAACTTACAAATGAGGACATGGGAGGAGCGATTTGCCACCCCGGTAGGGATGTAGCAGCAACAGCCACAACAACAGCAACAGCAAAATCAAAATGCCAACCAAGATACAAACGTTGGGCCAAACCCAAACCAAGTTCCTAACCATAACCTGAACCAAGTCCCGGTGGAAGAACTGAGTCGAGCCACAACAGCAACTGGGATTGAAGCCACCAACTCGACCGAAGGGTCTCGGAGGAGGCGTTGAAAACGCACACGCCACACCACAGGAAAGAGTCACCTCGCCCCAAACTCAAGTGAGGTAGAAAAGAAACGCGAAAAGAAGAAGGAGACCAGCCAAATCGACACCTCACTGGCACAACTGGTATCCTGCACCTCACCGCTAGCTACCAAGATCCTCACGGCCCCGCGGCCTCATGACTTCAAGCCCCCCAGTTTGGAATCCTACAATGGGATGACTAACCCCGTCAACCACCTCGATAGTTTCCAAGTCCTAATGCAACCACATCTGGAAATTTAGCCACAAAGCTCAATATGCCCAAGCCTAGCCCAAGCAGAGATGGCAACAAAGTGGGTTCACGGAGGATTTTGAAAATTCTAGACTCTACCCACCTAACGTGTTGGATTTTGAGAATCCAAACCCTCCCCGCACATGAAAATGCAAAACCCTCCCCGTATCCAAGGGTAGGGGTGGGTTGGGTTTAAAACCTGCATCTAATTTCCTATTATTTCTCGTTATATAAAACCAATAAATATGTAAATAATATAAATAAACAACAAATTTTCCAATTATTTGATTAAGATGTAAAAGAACACATAAACTATCAATTATCCTTTACATCTAATTCAAAATATTATTAAATTCAACACCTAGTACATAAAGTTTATATGCTTTCCAACAATATGCAGGTTGAGGGGGTCGGGTTTAGTCTAATACCGTGCCCTACCTATAACGCACGGGTTGTAGAATCCCAAAACCCATCCTTCAAACAAAGAAAACCCGCCCCGTCGAGGTGGGTAGGGGTGGATACCCACCGAGTAGGATAGAAATTGCCATCCCTAAGCCCGAGATGCTTAGTTAAGGTTGAGTTGCGCCTAGGTTGGTAAACTCAGGCTTAACCTTGAATTGGACCAAGCTTGAGCTTGATGTTTGAGACTTAGGATTGGATTGACCCTCATCCCAACCTAACCCACTCAAGTTGCACCTAACAGGGACCCATGTGACGCATGGGCTTTGTTAAGTGAAAGCTAAACAATAAAAGCACATAAGAGTAGACAATTATTCAATATTTTAACCTTTTAAATAATTAATATTAATTATATTTAATTTACTTTTAATAATTTTTTACAATACAAAATTAACAACAATTAATTTCAACTACGATGTTTATCAAACCTGTGAAACCGACCAACACGACCCAACTCAACTCAAGTTGGTCGAATTTTTAGTATTTTTGGTGGGTTCCGGTTCAACAATTTCCCAACCTAATCAGGTCGGGTCAATTTTGGTTTGGCCATTTGTAAATCGACAAAAACCAAACCGACCATTAGTTTTCACTAATGGTTGGTTGGTCTCGGGTGACCAACTCCCCAACCCAGCCAGGTCAATTTGGTTGGCAAAACAACCTACACATAAACCAAACCGACCATTAGTTTTCACTAATGGTTGGTTGGTCTCGGGTGACCAACTCCCCAACCCAGCCAGGTCAATTTGGTTGGCAAAACAACCTACACATAAACCAAACCAACCTGTGAACACTCCAAATATTAGCTAAACTAAAAATTTAATCTGTAATAAATATCAATAGTCTAATTTCCAATAATTATTGAAAATTTTCTACTAAATAAAAAACAAAAATAAATTTATGCAAAATTATTGAAAATATATTTATCACAAAAATACAATAAATATAAATTTTAGTATATATAAATATTTATAAAGATTTTAAAATTATTATTAATAAATATCAATTTCCTAAAAGTAATTTTCAACAATTATTAATTGATATAAGTGAAATAATGTTTTTATTATTAGTACATTAATAATTGCAATTATTATTATATTTTTTAATATCTATTAAAAACATTTCTTTTAAAGTTATTGCCTACTTTTGTTATTTGAAAGCTTAAATACCGGTTATTTAATCTATTTTTCATTATTTCAATAATATTTAAAAAATAAATAAATTATTTATATTTCATATTTCTTATTATCAAATATTACTAAATCTATTATAATTATTTTTGTGTTCTTAATCAAACTTTTAAGGTTATTACATAAATTCTTTATTTAATCTACTTTATTTGTTTTTAAATAATATTTAAAATATAATTTAGTTAGTATTTTTTAATATTTATAATATTGAAAATTAGCTATTTACAAGATTATTTATCTATTTAAATAATATTGAATTTCATAATCCATAAAATTATAAGTTATACTATTATTACATAATTTCATTATATATTTGTTAAAATATAAAATCATTATTAATTCAAATATTATGAAATCTATTGAATATTATAACGATTTTCTACTTTTAATAAAAGTTTAAGTCTATTACATAATTTCATTATTTTAACTAGTTAAAATTTAGTTATTTTAAATATTTTGTTGTTTAAAATATTTAGGTATTTAAATATTTAAATAAAATGTAAAATTTAAAATGTTTTAGTATTTAAATTTTATTTATTTTAAAATTATTACATAATATTAAATATTTTTTTATATATATTTAGCTATTTTAATATTTTTTTATTTATAATATTTAGTTATTGAGATTTTTAAATAGTATTTTTAAATTTTTATTATTTGAATAATATTTAAATTGAATAATTTATAAAATTATAATTTATATTGTTAGTACATAATTTTGTTATGAATTTCATGAAGTATAAAATTATTAATAATATGAATGTTATTAAAGTTATTACATAATTTCTTTATAATATTTAGGGTAAAATAGAAACACTTCCCTTGAAGTTTCTAACAATCATAAAAACCTCCCCTAGAATTTCATTGTAACAAATAACTCCCCTGAACTTTTGAGAAACTCGACAAAAACCTCCCTTCCGTCACCAATCAAGACGGAAAAAATTAGCTGATGCATTAATTTTTTAAATACCAATTTTACCCTTTTGTCACTATCAAACATCACCGATAAAAGGCATGTCATTCCCTTAGCTAGTCAATCTTCTAAGAGGATTGGAAATTGGGTACATTTGAGCAACTTGGAGAAGGATTCGTGAAGGTTAGATATGAACTTCGTTCAGCAGCAAGGGATGTGGCACGGAGGAATTCTTTATGAGCATGAATGGCAAGGGATCTTGACCGCCCAAAGCTCCCATCTTGATTGGAGAATGCATCAGAATCTATGTCTTGCGATTTAGAGAGGGACCCATCTTCTAATGCCTCATCGAGCGCTTCTCTAAGCTTGTTTTCCTGCAATTGTCATAGGATCGAGGGCCTTCGCTTTTCTTCCTCTGACAAACTAAAACCATATCTTCTCCTGCTCTTCTTCTCCAGGATTAGGTTTAGGGCCGCACTATGAGATATAGGTTTCCATAGTGAAGGAAAGATGCATGAATGCTCCCCTGTCACAAGCCAATCCACAAAAATGAAAACCAACCGGAGTTCACCCAGGCTTTAGCCTATTAAACAAAACTACAAGACAAATTTAGTTTCAGACCCTACCAGGTTCGACAGGAGGCAAAATGTATCCGAGCTTTCCCAAAACCAAACCTCTATTTCAAAAATCAAAATCTTGGTGCAAGGAGGGAAGATGGTAGATGATGAAGGGTTTTTTGGCAGCACCCTATCGTTCGGACTACTTCTAGGTGGCCGACGACTCAGAGGCTGCAGTGGAGGATTTTTTCTAGATGAGGATTTGGATGCCGAGCTGGGGGTAGATTGGGTGCTGAGCTGGGTTGATTGTTGAGCTAGGTAGCTCTTCAAAGAAACCTACAAGGAATCAATGTTAAAGGACCCAGGGTGGCTAACCCGGCGAGGTCGCTTTGATGATTAAGTTAGTACTCTCGTAGTAGATCGCGAGCTAAAAAATCACAAGGTATGAGAGCTAGAATGTGCTTACTCGCCCCTCCTGTGTCATTCGGGTTGGTGCCTTTATATAGCCATTGTTTGGTGTGGGCCTCACGCACCGCACACGAGATTTTTGGGAGGTCGTGCCTAACCAATCCGAGATCCTCGGAGGTAACTGCCATACATGTTGACCATCCTCCTAAACATTCGGCACGTGGGCCAACTTCCAAAAACCAGGGAGCATCGGGATATGCATGCCGAATTTGTCGGCGAGCACATCTCGCAGGTCACTGCCTGGTCCCTAGTCAGGTCGGCAAGCCCTCGAGGGAGGTCGCTCCTCGCGTCGAGGTCACTTTGGCCAGTGATGAGGTGCTACAGGCTGACCCTGGACGAGGTGCTACAAGCCGACCTAAGTTGTGGTCAAAGTCACCAGGTCGGTGGTAAAGGGAGGTCGCCAAGTCGGTGGTAAAGGAAAGTCACAAAGTCGGTGGTAAAGGGAGGTCGCCAGGTCGGTGGTAAAGACGAGCTGCGATCTAGAACTCCAAATCATCACTTAGGTGGTGTCTAGGTGTCATCTAGTCATTCTAAGATGCCATGCGTCATGATGTAACTGGAGAGCCAAATCCGCCCTCATCAATTGCCCCCCACTCCCGAGCTGAGGGCAGCTCAGCGAAGGGAGTAGATCATTCCTTTTGGCTCGGAATGATTGTTTGATGAGCTTGTATTCGTATGCGTTGGTCCAATTTGCTTCTCAGGTCGGAAGAGTTCAAGTGTTTGCAGCCTTACGCAGGACCTTGCCATCTTGATTTTCGAGGCATGAAAAGCGGACTCATCCGCTCGAGGAGAGGTGAAGCAAGTATCCCAAGGACATCTACCTTATTAGGGATGCAACCATCAAGGGGTTCTGCAATCCGACCTATTACCTCAAGAGCAGAGCTCCTCATGCCATCCTCAAGAAGGGATTCTAACCACGTGACTGCTTTATTAAGTCGCTCCGCCTAAGTACACTTCGATGCAATGTCATTCGAACTGGTTCTCAAAAGAGTAGCCAATGAGTTCGACACAGAGCTTGAAACCAAAGTGAAGAGATAGTCCAAGTTTGCATCCGTCATGGTGCTGAGAGCGAACTAGTCTTTCCTTTGTTCTCTTTCTCGTGTTGAATGCGAACTGCATTTTGTTTCGCCCGTGCAAAAGAGGTGGTTGGGTCTTATGTGGTGCCGATGTCTTTTATCACCTCGGCACCTTAGCCCTTAGGCTCTGAGAGCGACTCGCAGTCCACTCCCCTAATCCTTGATCCTGCCCATGCTGAAGAGGTGATTGGGTCTCATGTGGTGTTGAGGTCTTTTATCAGCTCGGCACCTTAGCCCTTGGGCACTGAGAGCGACTCGCGGTCCACTCTCCTTATCCTTATTTAGCCAACGTGCGACCTGACCTTTCCGCCTAAGCGGGTGGTCATTGTGTAGTAACTTCTCGTATGGCTGCTTCTATGTCATCCCATGGGATTATCTTCTTGGGTGAGGGCATAATGTTGTTGTCAGTGTGACTTGGCAGTTCAGGGCCACAGCTGCACTGCATCAGCCTCATTAGTGACGCCGGTCATCCACTCCTACAAGAAGCCACTAGGAGCTCGACCTACGGGGGCAGCACTACTGACTCTAGGTCACCTGCTCGCACGGGAGCCTTGGAAGGCTCAATCTGCAAGGGCTTCCATGCAGTCCGTTGGCTACCAACTCCCGTAGAAGCTACGAAGAGCTCATCTTCTAGAGGCGACCTCGCGAAACAGGGCTGATGAGGCCTCGTCCTGGTTGACTATTGTTGAGGATGAGTTGAGGATGTTCTGTTGTTGTCTACATCAGGCTTCTCCCATGCTCAGATCTGGAAATTCATGCTCCATCTCATAGAACTGCTATGCTTCAATCCCGGCGGGAACCACTGATGGCTCTACCGCGGGGAGAGGGGCGTTCACATACAGTAGCGGTGTATTTATCTAGGGCACTGGGGATGCTGAGTTTGGCCTGAACTTGTCTGCTTGTCAAAGGGGAGTTCTCCAGGTTCCTCATAGATGTTTTTGCCCCCTAGTAATCAGTATTCGTTCTGTGTGTTGATGCTGCTCAAAAGTGCCTTTGAGTTCATAAAAAATAGAAATTAGAAAGTGAGAACTTTATTTTCTAAAATGAGAGATCTTAGCTTTCAAGAAGAAGATGACTTAGCCTTTTAGAAGGTGAGAACTTGGCTTCTTGTAGTGTATCCCACAAACGGCACCAATTGATGAAGGGTTTTTTGGCAGCACCCTATCGTTCGGACTACTTCTGGGTGGCCGACGACTCAGAGGCTGAAGTGGAGGATTTTTGCTAAATGAGGACTTGGATGTCGAGCTGACTAGGCCGAGCTGGGGGTAGATTGGGTGCCGAGTTGGGTTGATTGCTGAGCTAGGTAGCTCTTCAGAGGAACTTGCAAGGAATCAATGTTAAAGGACCCGGGGTGGCTAACCCGGCGAGGTCGCTCCAATCATTAAGTTAGTACTCTCGTAGTAGATCGCGAGCTAAAAAATCACAAGGTATGAGAGCTAGAATGTGCTTACTCACCCCTCCTGTGTCATTCGGGTTAGTGCCTTTATATAGGCATTGTTTGGTGTGGGCCTCACGCACCGCACCCGAAATTTCTAGGAGGTCGTGCCCAATTAGTCCGAAATCCTCGAAGGTAACTACCATGCATGTTGACCATCCTCCAAAACATTAGGTACATAGGCCAACTTCCAAGAAACCTAGGAGCATTAGGATATACATGCCAAATTTGTCGACGAGCACATCTCGCAGGTCACCGCCTGGTCCCCAGTCAGGTCGGCAAGCCCTCGAGGGTGGTCGCTCTCATGTCGATGTCACTTTGGTCGGTGACGAAGTGCTACAAGCTGACCCTGGATGAGGTGCTGCAAGCCGACCTAAGTTGTGGTCGAAGTCGCCAGGTCAGTGGTAAAGGGAGGTCACCAGGTCGGGGTAAAGACGAGCTACGATCTGGAACTCCAAATCATCACTTAGGTGGTGTTTAGGTGTCATCTAGTCATTCTGTGATGCCATGCGTCACAACGTGACTGGAGGGCCAAATCCGCCCTCATCAGCAGAGATTCATCAATATTCCCTAACTTTAATCGAGCCGAGGGGTCTTTACATTTTATCCAAAATATTTAAACACGCAAACTCAAAATATTCTTCCATTAACGGCCATAACTTTAACTAGATCATGAATACTTGGCCCGAAAGAAATGAAAAGGAAAAAGAGAAAGAATAGAGATCTGAAGAAGAAAAAAGAAAAATAGTAAGATGGAGATCTAAGTCCAACCCAACCTTCAATCATAGTTAGATAAAACCCTAATTTAAGCCCATGGTTCAAGAACCCAAAGTTTAGGATTCAATTGAAAGAGGAACACATCGTCAAAGACCTGAAAAATGATGAAAAGATATCCCAGGGTTCAATCCCATAGAAAACACAATCCAAATCTCTCGAAAGCATATATGAGAAGACGATGGCACCAGTGCCCATGCCGTGTGGGTGGTCGATGGCGTTTTCCATGCAATGAAGAAGGGTAAAATTTGTATTAAAAAAAGATCAATGCATCAATTGACGTTTTTCGTTTGGGTCATTGACAGAGTGGATGTTTTTGTTGAGTTTCTCAAAAGTTCAAGGGAGATATTTGTTACTACGAAACCATAGGGGAGGTATGTATGATTATCAGAAACTTCGGGGGAAAGTTTTTATATTTTACCCTAATATTTAAATAATTCTTAATTTTTTTAATTCAAACTTCATTTTGATAGATGAAAAGTGGGGGGGATGGGATGAATAGGAATTAGATATAATTTAGGAAAGAAACTCTCTATTAAATTAGAGATAATTAAGAATTATATAAATTTAACAGATAAATAAGAATTATAGATAATTTAGGAGAAAGTGGGGGATAGTGGTGCTCGCTATATTAGATTAGCTTTTGGTAGAGAGATTTTAGGAATAATTTTAGGAAGGGATATCCAAAGAGATAAACATAGAGATTTTAAGAATAATTTTAGGAGAAAGTGGAGGATAGTGGTGCCACTTTGCTAAATTATATTAGCTTTTGGTAGAGAGATTTTAGGAATAATTTTAGGAAGGGATATCCAAAGGGATAAACATAGAGGAAAGAGGGATGGACCAAGTATGCTAAGATGTCAAAATGAGAGGGAAAAGGGAATCATGAGGTGGCTTCATGGGAGAACAATGAAGGATAAAATGAAGAAGGGTTGAGAGTTCCCAATTGGGGTAAGGGAGAAAGCTCACGCCATCTAGAGTGGCATGTTTCTACTTTACTATATGTAGATATAGACTTAAAAAAAAAAATCAATGTATAGGCCTCGGTTGAGAATTTATTAAATTTTGATTGAGCCCAGCATGAGGGCTTTGGCCGATGCAATGAAAATTCATTAAACCAGGTGAGTCCAGATCAGCTGCTTACAACTTCTCGCACCACCTTCACCACTGGATAGCCGCTGCCATCTCCCCTTCTCACTCCTATTTTCCCTCTCCCAATTCAACCTCAGCTCATTGTCCCCAGATACTGCAACCTCCTCTCCTGGGGCTCTTTATTCCAGTCTCTCCATCCAACTCGATCTCTTTCACCCTCTCATCCCCTGTTGCTGCCACCATTTTACATCTAACCACACCAATCCTTCCCCCACACTGCACCGTCTCATCTAAAATCTCCTTCCCGTCATATTATTTACAATTCTATACTTAGCCCATATTAATCAGTCTTGTAGAACCAAATATGATTCTTTTCTACAGTCCTTCCACAGCAGTTGCACATTAGAATTATACCTTGGATTAAGGGTTTGTTTATCCAAGAAATGAGTGCTCTAACAGCCATCATCCAGGTGTACCAACGGAACCGAGCCCAATAACTATTTTGAAAAACAAAGCACTTTGAAAAGCAATTAACTTCGCTGCATGGTTTTCAAAACCGGACCAGACCAAACAGTTGGACCGGAAAACCAGGAACCGATCACATGACTGGTTCCATTTTACCCAAAACCAAGGTTCAAAGTATCATTACGTATCAGCCCATATCGGCCGATACATATCATCCCGGGGCCCTTCCGATACACCCCTACAGTGGGTGTATCGGGGGTCTAACCGGTTCAGGGGATGGAGGGGTCTTAGACCGGCTCCCCTGAACCAGTTTAAAAATAAATAAAAAAAAGGTAAAAAACAAGTATCAAAACACCCGATACGCCCCTACCAACGTATCGGGCATATCGATATTTTAAACCTTGCTCAGAACTGTCTTTTGGCCAAAAACCGTTGATTTGGTCAGAAAAACATTGACCCAGGCAATCAAACCCTTCAAACCATTCGAACCATTTGTTTTTTTTTTGTCAGAACGGACTTTCCATTCAGTTCAAATAGTCAGACCATTCGACCCAGGAACCGGACCTCTGAATGGTTCATTGTCCAATTCGGTTTTAAAAACCTTGCTTGGACTTCTACACAAAGTTGGTACAGATGGAAGGTCCATGTTGATAACCAGCAATGGATGTAGTATGACTCCTTCCATCATTCAGTCAAAGAAAATACAGAAAAATGCAGGTTTCTGATTTACACTCTATGCACCCATGCCAGCTCGTGAATTGGCATCAATTCCGAACTGGCACTTACCCCGACCGTATTTTGAACCTACAAATTCTGACACGGGTTATCGGTCATTCTCCCAAAAAGAAAAATGCTACATGGTATGTGCACATCATGTGCATCTCTAAAACTGTAAAACGCACGTATCCTACATTATGAGACAATTTTGCCCTTTACCCAGTTATATTATTAGGGTACATTCGATTTGCAGTCAGAATTGGAATGGAAACCCATTGGAATCAGAATCAGAATGGTCTATTCTTCCTGCCTGTTTGGTTCAGACAGAAAACGGAATTGAATTCGAAATCAGCTGGCATGGATTCTCATTCCCAAGGGAGGGAGAAGGGATGGCCATTCCCTAAAATAGAGGAATGGCATTCCACCAGGAATAGGAATGGGATTCCAATTCCATCCAACCCAATGGTTAGAATCAGAATGGACCATTCTGATTCTAATTCCAGACCCCTATTTCCTCAAACAAAACGGACCCTTAAGAGATATGGGTCATCAAGATCTTTTAATCAAAGATCAAAACCATTCAAGTGTAACGCCTCAAATAAATCAACCATCATGAAAACCCAAGTGATAAGAAAAGGTTTCAACTAATCTATGCCTTGAAAGCATCGATTAGAGTGGGGTGTATTTAGATGGTAATCGATTAGAGTGATAAGAAAAGGTTTCAACTAATCATGTAGATAGCAGAAATTATGGTTATCATGGAAGGTGCAAAGAGAAAAAGAATTGAATATACAGAAATTGATAATAGAAAGGGGATTCAAAGATGGTAATCGGAAGGCTGATGAATTATGAAGAAGCTCTAAGGATGCAGGAATGAAATCAAAAGGGCTAGATGAATGACAAGCAGAATGACAGTAGTAGTGTAGTGGGTCCATGAAGGTGCAAAGAGAAAAAGAATTGAATATACAGAAATTGATAATAGAAAGAGGATTCAAAGATGGTGATCGGAAGGCTGATGAATTATGAAGAAGCTCTAAGGATGCAGGAATGAAATCAAAAGGACTAGATGGATGACAAGCAGAATGACAGTTGTAGTGCAGTGGGTCCATAACCATATGGCTGACACTTTGCCTAAACAAGGGGCTACATGTTCTGGGAAAAGTTTTAACTATAAAAATGGGAAGAGGTCAGGGCCTCTCCAAAGGAAGATTGTAATTCAGATTGTAAATTTGTATATTTTAATATTAATGAAATTCCTGTTACTTATCAAAAAAACACTTTGCCATTAAAGCAGATGAAATTAAAGATGCAATCCATCAAGGTGGTAATCTAATATGATTCAAGTATTCTCTGTCCTTAATGCCCCCAAGTTTATAAAATAAGAGAGAAAGTTGAGGGAAAGTTCTTAAGGAATTTCATAAATTTTTTAAGAACTTTTCCCCAACTTTCTGTTTCTCTCTTATTTTCTATCAAACCAAACATAGATTAAGAGTAACAAGTTAATCTTAGCCATCAAAGTATTATATTTAAATTAACCTTGTACAAAAGGAATTGATTGAGAAGAGACTACCAGTTCTGCATTCCAGAACTCATTGAGAAGCATGCCCATGTAGATAGTTCTTGTACAAAAGGAAGGAACCACAATGAGATGAGCCTACCAGGTCATAAAGGACATCGCATATGGTCTTAAAAACAGGGTCATCTTTTTATTTTCTAACCAAACTGAACCTGATCTGCCATGAGAAATTAACACTTGCTTTTGAGCACCAAAACCTTCATTTGGGTTTTTTATTGGTATTCCTTTGGGTAAATATTGTTCTTAGGAGTTGTTGGAATTTGGAAATGAGCTCTGATGTGTAAAAGAAGGATAATATTATTCATTAGATCCATGTAATTAGAAAGAAACAAAAAACTGCTAATAAAATCAATAATATAGCAATCCACCTTCACTTTACTTCAGAAAACATCCTCAAGAAGGAATCAAGAGTCTATGACCAAAAGAAATTACTCTGACAAAGCAATATGTGAAGTTTGAATTCTTCATGTTAGTGAATATTAAAACTAGAGAAAGCATTTCCAATGCCAAAAACGAAGAGCTAAAATGGGAAGTATCTAGATAATTACCTTGGTCAAGCGAAGTTTGTGCCGTTTAGATTTCAATCTTTAGCAACAAGTGAAGTTATAGTTTTGCCAAAACATTTTAGGTCTTATTGGCTACATCAAGAAGAACTGCACACTTATAGGGACTTTGAGTGCCTTGCAGTCATTTCAATCATCTGAGTCACTTGCAGATAAGCCATCACATAAAGAACTGACAGAGAAGGATAACACTTAAGTACTAGAAGCCTTTTCAGTAGCAGACTCCTCGTTGCCTCCCAAATCAAGACCCATCTCAAGCTTCTTCCATGCATTTAAAAAATTAGGAGGAAACTTCTTCTTCACCGTCTTGATTAATCTTTTTGCCTCTTTCAATTTGGAATTCTTCACCAGCCCTTCGACCAAAGGTTTCATTGTCCCAAAATCCGGAATCTTGTCCCTCCTTACACTATCTTCGTAAACCTCGAAACCCCTACCAAAATCCCCATTCCTACATAGATAATATATATAAGTCCTAAAAGTTGCAGCATTTGGAAGACACCCATTTCCCTCCAGACCCTCATAAACTTTCTTAGCATCTTCAAGCATGTCATTCTTACAGTAACAAGTAAGCAGGTAATTGTAACTGATAGTGTCAGGCTTCAGTCCAGCTGAGCTCATCTCACCAATCAATGCCAGTACAGCCTCTGGTTTCCCATGGTGAACATGCATTATCCGTACATTATAAGCCGTGGTATCTGGAGAACAACCCTTCGCAACCATTTCATCCCAGATTTGTTCGGCTTCTTCTGTCTTCCCCTTTTTATAAAGAGCATCTAAGATTGTTGTATAAGTAACTGCAGTAACTTCAACATCTTTCTCTTTCATTTCTTTAAGAATCTTAAAAGTCGACTCGGGTAAGTCGGACTCGCATAACGATTTGATCAAGATACCATAAGAAATTTTGTCTGGAGAAATACCATACTTTTGTGAGATTTCAGAAAAAAGTTTGGGTACCTGATCGAATTTCTTGGACTGGTTACAGGCTGACAGGAGAGCATTGAAGGAGATCGCTGACCTCGGGGTGCCAAGCGCGTTCATCTGATTGAACGTTTGGAGTGCATGATCAAACATACCCGCTCGACCATAGGATCTAATTAAGGTGGAAAGGAAGGGTTCTTGGGTGATTTTAGGGTCTTTCTTGTGAGATTCGATTAGTTTTTCAATGTCGGAAAAACGACGAGATTTGGCAAGGCGCTTGACGGTGAGGTCTTGAGCGTACCGAGAGGAGACCGGAGAGCTGTAGCGGTCGGAGACAGAGGAGTATATAGCAAGGGCTTTGTCTGGGTCGTGCTCTGATCGGAGTCTTGCTTTTGCCGCAGAAATGGATATTGCAGAGGAGGTAGAGAAGCGACGGACATGGCGTATGGAGGACAAAGAAGACATTTTTTTTTGGCGTTCTACGGTTTCGTTCTATCTCGCTATGGTTTTTGTTACCTTTTAGGGTTTTGCAGTTGAGCGGGTAGGGGGTTCAGTACTGTTTAGGGTTTCGCCCCTCACTTCCCCATTTTGGCTGATATTTCAGATTTCATATTTGTGCTCCCACAGACCACAGTCGCAGACTCACGGCTGCGTAGGCTGACTTTCCTGGAGCACCGTTTCGAAATGCTTACGATTTACGAGTCATAGAAGTAGGAGATCTGTTAATGGGCTAGCCCAATAGCCCAGTCCATGAAAAGCCCGCTAGGGCGCTAGGCCCCGTGTTCTTTTGCCGGACTCTGCTATTGGGCATGTCAACATCTTCCCAAGATTCACCATGACTGTCTCTTAAAATTCATGGTTACTTTTCAAAACCTCCAAAAATAGTCTAGACTCAAGGGTGTCAATGGATCGGTTTTGGATTGGACCCCGTCCGATCCAAAAATCAATTTGGTCGGATTAAACAGAGCCATAAGATATATTAGATTGGATTAATTCGGTCCAAAATATTTATTAGATTAGATTGGACCAGGCCCATCCATAATAAATTTATATTAGATTGGGTTGGATTAAGCCAATATCTGGTCCATTGATATAATATAATAATATAAGTGTGAATGGATCGGGTTTGGGTTGAAAGCAAGGTCCAGACATTGAATTGGACCGGTCCAAAATATTCATTGGATTGAATTGGATCCGGTCCATCTATAATGGACTCGTGTTGGACTGGATCAGATTGGACCAAATCCCATCCAATTGACACCCCTATCTAGACTCCAGATCACCCACTAACAAAATAAGTTCCAATACCCTACCAACATGATCTGACACCACATATCTTATACATGATGGGTTTCATTTTATGGTGGGTCCCAGTCTTATGGTGAGATGTGCGGTGTTAGATCTTGTTGGAGATCCCAACTCCTTCATGAAGCCCCCCCCCCTATCATTAAGTTTTATTGTTTCAGATTCATCCATCCATTAGATCATCATTAGTGACCATTAATATAAGTTGTTCATATAAGCATTTAAGTATTTTACATGACCAATTGCCCCTAAATGGCCAATAAAACTTATTAAATATTTTTATGACAAAATTACCCCTGATTGGGGCTTGGGCCCATACTAGGCTCTCAAATTTTAGAATTGGGCCTGGACCGAATACTTCAAGTTCGACCTAGGCCTGAAGTATTATTTAATAAGGTTGACTAGCCATTTTAAGGATAGTTTGATCATATAAAATACTTAAATGGTCACTAGCAAACATCTAACGAAAATCTAACAAAATGTGGGTTTTGTACAATAAAGCACACTGACAAAGGGCTCCCTATAGATTTTAAAAAGTCATGGTGAGTTTTAGATAATATCCCTACATAAATTCATGAGGAGATTTTCCCACATGCAATTGAATTCATACATGCTTACAAATTGTGAGCAGAGTTTTAGCTTTAAGGGAATCCCTTTGCCTATTATCAATCATGCCTACGAATTGATAAATAG
Organism: Nelumbo nucifera; assembly: GCF_055504915.1. Lineage (NCBI taxonomy): Eukaryota > Viridiplantae > Streptophyta > Magnoliopsida > Proteales > Nelumbonaceae > Nelumbo > Nelumbo nucifera. The sequence goes on from NC_142652.1 coordinate 47,469,931, forward strand.
ATGTTTAAGACTGGGACCCACTATAATATTAGCACCCACCATGTCTAAGATGTGCAAAGATAGATCATATTCGAGCATGTTGGAAAAAGTTTTTTGTTGTGAGTTGAGCCCCTTGAATAATGAATAGTCTTGTTGTTGCTCTCCACCATTGTTTGAATGTCATTTATATTTAAGCTTCTTCGCCAAGGTGGATGTTGCTTCTTTTTTATGTGGTTTATGCATGGGTGATCATCTTCAACCTAACCCAGCCCAGAAATTCCGGGCTTGGGCTTGGACTTGGGTTTTGTGTTTGGCCCGACTCATATATATTTATATTTGTATTATTTATACATATAAATGTGTTATTTGATGTTATGTTTTATATTTTATAAATAAATATATAATATGACACTTATAATATATATAAATATATTTCATGCTACAAATATATAAAATAGTTTTTATACACACATATATATATATATGATAATATAAAATATTGCATGTATTCAATATTTTACACATAAAATTCATGGGTATAGACTTTCCCATGATCACCCCTAAGTCTATGGTAAGTCGAGAGAGAGTGGCCTTCAACTACTACAATGTTGTTATGCTACATCCCTCTATGCTCAATTTGGAATGAGTATTAAATACAAATATGCAGTGAAAAACCTTATATTTTGTATTGTACATATTTATATGTGTACTCTTTCCAATCGATGTATTTGTTTCTTTTCCTTTCAAGTTTTGCAATTTGCTTATCTTTGCTGACATTCTCATAATTACAATTACTCTAGTTATTGAGAACTTGTAGATATTTATTTTGTCTTATTTTTCTCTGGATCTACAAGATACAGGACCATTTAATGGAGTTATTGAGCTCTAATATCACTAACCCTACTAACTACACTGTCTTTACTTAATCACTTTAAATTTATTATAATAATTTCTTTAATTATTATTTCTTATTTACTGTTCAACTATATTTACATTTTAGCAGATAATTTGTCCTTGAAATTCTGATAGCACCTAATCACTACTTGAATCTCAAGTTGATTTTACTTGGATAGTTGGTCCTTCTCTCACCTATCATATTGTAGAAGGTCCTCTATGCTACTAATTAGTGATTACTCCTCTCTCTCTCTCCAACTGCTTAGGCACACACCACCATGTGCAACTACATTTAAGCTTATTATTTATTTATTTTTATTTGTTTTTTTTCAACAATTATTTATATTCATTTGTTTAATTGTAAAACCACTAACCAGATAGCTAGTTTCAAATCTTAACTATTATATTCATTCTTCAGTTGTTATCTCCTTGTTAGCAGTCATTATTATTATTGTTCTTATTTGTTGATTGCTAATCCATATAGCTACTGCTATCTTTTCTTTTTCTTTTCTTTTTTTTTTTTGTAGCTACAATTTCTTTTGTTTAGCAATTACATTAATCAAAGAGTAACATCTTGATTAAATCCTAAACCAAACTGATTAAGCCTAATCTTTCGCTGCATCTTGATATTCATTGTCAAGAAGGCTTAGCTTCACTTTGAGGGGAAGTGCTTTAAGCTTGATTATCTACAATCATGGAGTTCAAAATTGAATAAAGATCTAACCAATTCAGCCCCAAGCCATTAGTCCCAACAAAGGAAGCTTTTCTCACTCTCTCCTTCCTAATATATATGATCCATGTTAACCTAATATTCTCATCTAATGGTTAAGATGTTAAATCTATATATAAATTAAATAAACCATTTTGACCTACTCGGGCCAAACAGTTGAACTGATAACCCAAGAAACCAGATAGAAAAGCGGATCCGTTTCTGGTTCGATTTTTAAAGCCATGATCCACAAAATCCTATTCCTCCAATGCTTCATTCTCCATCCACTCATCAATTGCCCTTTTACGGCTTCTCCAAAAGGTAATTAATTGCCTTTTGTAGGCTTTTAAAGGATTTCTCCTTGTATAGTGTTGTTATCCATATCTCTCAATGGTTACAAGTGAAAGTAATTGAATTGATTACTAGTACATAGATATAATCATTAGTTGACAATATGACCAAATAAAGAAATTAACTAGTTTGATATTGATGAATTGTTGCAAACCTGTAGTTATGAGGGAACGACTTTGAACATACTAAAATGGTATCAGACATGATCGTAAGTGAAATTGAAAGACAACTAATTGAATCAGCTAAATCTAGTTTATTTCCTAGAACTTTGTATTAAAGATGCCTCAAGACCAAAAAAAAAAAAAAACTCCGTACTAGGATGGTGGGCACATGATGTTTGATGATTCTCATTTTATTTATTACTAGCGGGGGCTTGTGTGATGCACGGGATGGGGCACCCTTCTTTGTCCCTCACCTCCGTAAGTTAAGACACTACTTCATCCCGCTCCAGTTCAGGTAGCGGGGCGGGTCTGGGGTGACAATTTGAGAATATTTTATAAATGAAATTATGAGAACCTAGGACTATAAGAATATGATGAAAACTTAAAGATAATTTAAAAATTAATATTAAATCAATGGATATTTACTAATTTACCATCAGCTTCGGGGAATTATATGCAAACCACATCCCTAATTTGGGACAAAAATATTTTCCTTGTCCCCATCCCATCCAAGTTTAAGATTTGAAAAAGCTTGCCCTGTTTGGGGCATGGCAGGGTAGGGCCCCAATTTCACAGGGAAAATTGTCACCCCTACAATTCTAATAATTTTCTATAATTAATTAACTAACAGCAAATTAAATAACAATAAATTAAAATATTTTATGATAATTTCCAAAAAATTATTGAAACTGCTATTGATTAGTAGTATTGTATAGTAAATTAATCATTTACAATAACAATAAACGAATGCAAATTATTTACTTTTGAAGCCTAAATTAGTTACTATTAATCAAAGTAAAAGTAATTATAGTAAATTAATGTAATTATGGTAAATTACATTATTTTTAATTAAAAGTAAATCATTTGTTGTTAATTAATGTAAAACCAGGTATGATCAAAGTCAACCAAGTGGTCCAAATCGGTGTGGATAGACTTAATAATTTTTCTAAATTATTTATTGAATTAATAATGGATTTTTATTTAAATAATTATGAAAAATTTTTTGATAGATTAATTTCCTAATTTTTTAATAATTATTTAGTTGATTAATAATAATGGATTATTATTTAGTTGAGAAGGTTGTCCCCTATTTATACTTGAGGTTGCCTAGAGGTAGGCAGGTGCGGACGACAAGGATGTGGCCCGGCCCTAAGCAGCACTGTCATCTAGGATCGCTGCGTGCGGTAGTGCCTTTGGTTATGGGTTGTGCGCCGACCTCTACTCTGCATGCACCCTCATTGAGTTTGTCCCGCATGCCACCGTCTGCCACGTGTGTGCATGCCATAGATCTAGGTTGTATGCACCTACATCATTTGCCCCCACTCTCGAGGCCATGGTGGAGGTCTTAGTTGAGGACCTCGGCTTCGCCGAAGAGAGTGTCATCCTTGTTGGGAGGCATCGAGTGGCCTTTCTTGACGAGGATCTCGGTTTCAGCTTTGGAGGTGTAGGGGATAGCCCATTTCTAGAGCGTTGAGACGTAAGCTCTCGCTTGGGCTTCATTGGAGGTAGTTCGATTCGTGAGCGTGTGGACATCATCCTCAACTTCAGAGGGCTTCTGCTGTCTTTGTGGCGGCTACCTTGTTGACTCCATTTCTTGAGAGAACCGTGGAGGGCCAAAAAGCATGAAGGTGTTAGGTTTGGCTTTAGAGAGTTTGGTTCCATGTTTTGTGCGAGTACAAGGCGCATGTGCCCCCTGTTGCGTGCTTCATGAATGGGCTGACGAGTTAGCGCATTGGTCATGCGTCGACCCCTTGGCCAATTACCATCGTGCAAGGTACACATGTCGTGGTCGTGCACGAGACGAGTTTCGGTGTCGAGTACTATCCATGCGTGAGATGGATAAAGTATTTCTTTGTGTCCTATGTCTGGGGTTGGTCGTTTAGGCCGGATTTGGGGAGGATTCGGGCTAAGCTCCCAGTGAAGGAGGAAACTTTGGTGTAGGGGCGATCATGGATCGGGCCCAAGCCAGGATTTGCACTTATGATAAAGGCTATAGCTTAGGCACGAGCCCAACATGGCCTGGGTTCCGGGTCTGAAACATAAGCCCTAGCTAGGTCTATACAGGACCGGGCCATATTCCAGGCCAATGTCACTCATATATAAAACATTATATATCTATATATTAAATGACATAACATGTATATAAACTTATTTTATACATTATATAATACAAAATATTACATATAATATAAATTATACATGTCATGTTATAATATTTATATATAAAATACATAATATAATGTAAAATAACATGTATACATATGTATACATTATACACAAAACGTGTAAGTTATATATGCAGGCCGGGTCAGGCCCATGCCGGGCTTGAAGTATTAAGCCCAAGCCCGGCCCTCAAATTTACAGGCATGATGTGGGCCCAATCCCGGCCCGGGCTTGAACACAAAGCCCAGGCCCAAGCCCAGAATTTCCGGCCGAGCCGGGTTGAAATGATCACCCCTACTTTGGTGTGAGCTGGCTTTGGCTCCACTCGCTTCAGTATGAGGGTTCTACTTTGAGAAGATCAGGTTGCTGAGGAGGGTGTCGGGCAAGGACCAGTCCGGGAAATAGGCTCCAAGGAGGGGAGGCACTGGGCGAGAGGGCACCTTGGCCCTAAGTCGCTGAAGAAGACGCCGGGCAAGGGCCAATTCGAGAAACGGGCACCGAGGTGATGAGGTGCTAGCCAGGAGGGCACCTCGGCTAGTAGGGTACCTCGACCATATTGTTCATAAGGATGGCCGAGGTGAGTACTTGCTCTATTACTTAGAGTTCTTTTTTGTTCTTGCCTTTCTTCTAGTGCGTTGGCTAAAGTAGAGAGTAGTCGAGGGTCGATCGTTTCAGTCATATGAAAGGAATGGGAGCTGAGGAAGTCTCTTGAGGCCGAGACCACGGCCGAGAAGGAGCTGGTAAGCAATCTGAAGGGCGCGCCGAAGGCAATGGACGAAAGGCTACAGGCGTCTAAGGTGATGATGCTCTAAGCTAAGGAAGTGCATCAGCTAGAGGGTTACCCTGTCGAGGAGCGACTTGTGCTAGCCGAAGGGAACACCAAGATCCGAAGGCCGACATATTTCACTGCAGAACGAATCCTGAAAATATAATCATCTACCTCTGACAACCCTTCTTTAACAATTAAGCTCAAAATATATGCATCACATCTCATGTGTAAGAACTCACTTTTTAAGACACTTCCCTTCCAATTACTAAATCTTTTCTTCAGATATTGAATCCCTATATCATTTGAACTTGTACTATCCCCCGTTATAGTGAACACTCTTTCAATGCCCCAATCAAGTAAACACCTCTCAATGGCCTTGCCAATTATCTCTCCTGAATGACCAGAAATTGGACAAAAATTTAAAATTTTTTTGTGCAATTTCCACTCATCATCAATGAAATGAGCAGTGAGACACATGTAACTAAGGTTTTGAGATGATGTCCATGTGTTTGTAGTGAGGCAAACCCTTGATGATAGTTTTTTAAAAAATTGTTTTAACATTTTCTTCTCCTCCACATAAAAACTATAACAATCTCTAGCTACTATGTGACGTGAAGGAATTACAAATCTTAGTTGCATCTTACCACAGAAGCCACAAAACCCCTCTCATTCCACATGCTTAAAAGGTAATTCGTCTACAATAGTCATCCTAGCAAGTTCCTTTCTACATTCATCTTGATCAAATTGGTAAGACACAAGTGATGGTGTGGTGCTCCCCTCTTTAGATCTTTGAAATAAATCTTCCAAAGTCTTTTGCTACTTGTCTATATTATTAAGGGGATATTGTTTACATCTAGACAAGTAATTACTTAAGAAACTAGTACCACTTGCAGATGGACAAGCTAGGTCTTTACCACAATAATTACACTCTACCCTTTGTTCACTTTTGTCCTAACAGTCAAGTTTAGTAAAATGATCCCACACCCAAGATTTTTTTCTAGAAGAAGTGGTACAAACTTCTGAATCAATCTTTGAACTAGCTGGGTGAGATGAATTACCAGCATTACTTGAAGTGCATGAGAAGGAGATGGGTTTATGCTTATGGTTCTAATTAGATGATTGATGGCACTTTGAGTTTGACTCTCTGGCATTGTATTGTTATCACCTGTACTTGACATATATCTCATAAATAAAAAAATGCGTGTGTAATTAGAAAAAATAAACATATGATTTAAGCCAAAAATCCGAATTCTCCATAAAATCAGAAAAAAAAAGACAATGATTTAAGCCAACATTCATTCATTCTAAAAATACAAAAAAAAAAAAAAACCTAAAAGAGGTGTAGTGAGAAAAATATAGTAAATTTCTAAATATATTCATTCATTCAAGATTTTATCCGAATTCTCCATAAAATCAGAAAAATATACAATGATTTAATCTGAATTCTCCATAAAATCAGAAAAAATAGACAATGATTTAAGCCAACATTCATTCATTTAAATTTCTAAATTCTTACAATCTAAAAAAAAATTCTTGCAAGATGAAATGAAAAATACAAACAACATCCATTCTAAAAATATAGAAAAAAAAACTAAAAGAGGTGGAGTGAGAAAAATATACTAAACATTCATTCATTTAAATTTCTAAATTCTAAGTTTCTAACAATCCAAAAAAAAATCATTCAAGCTGAAATGAAAAATACAAACAACATTCATTCATTTTAAAAATTGAAAAAAAAAAACATAAAAGAGGTGCAGTGAGAGGTGGTGATTTGCGAGTGCCAGACTAGTTGCCGATTTGCCAATTGGTGATTGCTGACTTTTTGCCGAGAGAGAAGAGACTGAGTGAGAGTCGATGGTTTGAGAGACAGTGAACAGAACTGAGACTGAGAGAGATGAGAGATTTGAGAGAGATGAAAGATTGAGAGAGATGAGTGACTGAGACTAAGAGAGAAGAGACTGAGTGAGTCTAAGTGAGTCTAAGTCAGTGTCAAGTGAGAGATGAGAGATTGAGAGGAGATGCTAGATGGTCTGAGAGAGAGTGAAGACTTTGAGAGTGAGAGAGTCAGAGAGATGGCTGATGAGAAATTGAGAACCGATGAACATAACTGAGAGAGATTAGAGTGAGAGACATCGTCGATCAGAGGCCAGAGGTTTGAGGCTGTTGCCCGTTGGGGAAGAAGAAGAAGATAGAAAATGATGACTGGGTCTAAGAGAGAGAAGAGAGAGAGAGAGACGGTTAGTCGGACGTCGGTGATACGGTCATCAGAGACTCGAAGCCCGGAGATCGTCGGAGGCTCAGAGCCCGAAGATCGTTGGACGTCGGTGATTCGGTCGGAGGGCAGAGCGCCAAAGGCCGTCGGTCCATTGGGGAAGAAGAGAACTGAGAGTCTGAGAGAGTGAGAGAGAACTCAGAGAGAGGGAAAGAAAGGGGAAAGGCGTGGCGGAGGAGGCCGATTATTAGGGATTCGATTTTAAAAATATTATATACATTATACAATATATTATATATAATATATATTATTAGTATATACCGGTCGGTTCGGTTAGCCACTAGTTTTTTTAATAGGTTAACCGAAATTGAGCCGGAATTAACAATTTTTAATAATATCATACCGAAACTGAATCGACTATTTCGGTTTGGTTTCGATCGACTTTTTTAGTCGATTTGGTTTTTTGGTTCTTTTTGTTCACCCTTACCGGGTAGGTACCTGAGGCAGAGACTTCGATGATCAAGTTAGTATGAGGGGGGTGCAAGGTGGACGAGGCCTGAGGGGTAAACACTCAAATGAGGCCACAAAGAAGACTAAGAGTTCTCAAGCTCTAGCTCTTAAGTCTAAGTTCCAATCTTGTAGGTGTAGATGTCTACCTTGAGAAGGTTCTCCCTTATTTATACTTGAGGTTGCCTAGAGGTAGGCAGGCATGGACGACCAGGATGTGTCCCGGCCTTGAGGAGTGCGGTCATCTGGGATCGTTGCGTGTGGCAATGCCATTGGTTCCGGGTTGCACATCGACCTCTGCTATGCGCGCCCTCATTGGATCCGTCTTGTGCACCATCGTCTGCCACGTGCATACATGCCATAGGTCCGGGTCGTATGTGCCTACATCAACTTCTATTAATTAAGACCGAGTATATACATTTATTGTTTGAAGTGTATCTTAATTATTATTATTCTATTTAATTTGTATCGAATAGTTTAGGTAGATAAATAATCTAATCAAAGTGAACTGATGAAGAGCAACTAAAAAAATTTATTGTAAATTCAATTCACCCTCTCATGGGCGCAACATAGGTTTCTCATCATATTGACAGCTAAAGGAGTACATTACTACTTGTATATGTCTGGTTTTATTTCGGCTTTATCATAGAAGCAACTTTTTTTTCTATTTTGTTGATTGTCTGACACACTTTCTTCTTCCTAATGTATTCATCATCTTGGCACCTATTATAAGGGCTATAAGCCAAGTTGAAGCTCAACTCAAGTTATGGGCTTGAAACATAAGCTTGGGCTCAAGCTTGAACATAAAACCTAGGCACAAAATTCAAATTTCAAGGCGGAGCCATGTTAAAAATGATCACCCCACTAAGATGATTCAACCAATCACTCAATTATAATATTATCTCAGCTCAATCCCTAATCCGCCTTTGATTAGAACCAGTGTTTAGGAAACTGGATCAGATTGGTTGGTCAGATTGATTAAACCATGACTTGAGACCTGACGAGTTCGATCACATTCCATAACCATATTTTTTAAAAACCTAGCGAAAACCAACTGATTGGCCAATTTAACCAAAAAAATTGATTAATCGGTCCCGGATCCATGAAACTACTCAGGTCCTTAAACAATTGCAATTTTGAAACGTGTTTAATAAGACTTGAACCTATAACCTCTTATTTTTATATATTGCTTAATTACTGACGATGTGCAATCTGGTCGCTCTATTGGAAGTCAGCTCGAACGACAAACTAGCTACGTGGTCAGGTCGAATTGCAAGGCAAGAAGATTAAAGTGTTACGGGATGCTTTACCCGATGTGGGCACTCCAATGCTTAAGTTAGCGAAGGAGAGTTAGAGAGAGCTTATAGCTTGTAAGTATGAGAATATGAGAGATAAATCGTACCTACCTTGTGAGGCTGGAGGCGAAGCCTTTATATAGGCAAGTTGCAGTGGGCTTCATGATGCGTGTCCGAGATCACTGACCCGTCTAATCCATAGTTAGCTTCGCACTCGAAGATGGACTCTGAGTAAGCTAATCAGGCTTATCTAGGTCCGTCCAATTTGGGTGGGGTGAAGATAAAATCTGTCGACATGCGCCATGATCCCCATGAGATTGGAGATAGCTAGTTGCCTTCTAGAAGGAGGCTATGTGGCACCTTGGCAAGTCAATGTGTGTGGCGAGCTGCTCGGGCCTTGGTCTAGCTAGGTGATTTGAGGTGCTCGAGGTGACTAAAACCGCCGAGGTGTCTGAGGTTGCTTAAATGTCGCCATATCATTTCGTCGCTCTACGTGTCATCACATCATTGGATAGGCCAAATTATCTCTCATCAATTACCACTATTCCACCTCTTTACCTATGTCAATTAATTACTTTTTATTTTACATATTACTTTATTATACTCATATTTTAAAGAAAATGTAAATTAAGAGACGAACAATAGTCATTTGCTTTAAAGAGCTTTATATCCATCCACCATATTTAATTATATTAAAAGTTATATTATATATAGTGCTATGTCATCATGATTTGATCTTTGGTTCGACCTTGGTTAAACATATGAAGTCTGACCTATGCACAGGGGCAGAGCCAGGGGACCCAGGGGAGCTATGGCCCCCCTTTATGGTTCAAAAACTCTTCACTTCCTATGTAAATTTTTCCCTCTCCCCACTCTCTCAATGGTTGGCCCCTTATGGGTCCATCCATACTTCATTTAGGTTTAGACCCTCTTTATAAAAATTTTCTGGCTCCGCCCTTGCCTATGCACGCATGAACCTTTCCATTCTCTTATTCTCTGTCTGAATCAATTTTATCCTAATTGAACCTCTGACCCGTTAACCTTTCCCTTCTCCGGCTCCATACCCGGTGTAGTTCTCAATGAATTTGATTAGAAACATGAGAAGAATCATTTGAACCATTCGCATTGACCTCTGAGTTCAGGTGATGCTGTACAAATTATTTCGAATTATTAGATCGAAATCTTTTTAGTTTTGTACCGTTAGAGACGTTCGACTTGGACGGTTGAACCGCTAACCGCCACCCGGAGAAAAAAAAGGGTGGCTCCGGTCCAAAATTTAAAACACTGCTTCTTCAGTTCTTCCTCTAAAATTGTGTTCACTGTACTGTAGGATTCTAAAACCCTAGTTATTCCTCTTCGACCTCTTCAATGGCGGCCCTCCGTAGATGCCTTCCAAGCCATGTTGCCCGTAGCCTATTCTCTACTCTCACTTCATCTGCACCAGACAAACCAACCTTCTCCTCATATCGTAAGCTGAGATCGGCTATCAAATCTGAGACCGATCCTGAAAAACTAGCAGAGATTTTTCAGAAATCCTCCAACTTGTCGATCTTCAATCGCGATCGACCTATGTTCGACCTCTCCATTGAAAAGCTTGCTGCTTCCGGACGACAGGATCTCATCGAATGGGTCCTCGAGCACCAGAAATCGCTTACCCAATCTCCATTCCTGAAATCCGAGGGTTTCTGGATTCGAATCATGATGCTCTACTCCAGCGCCGGTATGGTCGATCAAGCCGTCCGTACGTTCGACCAGATGAAGGAGATGGGATGCAATCGAACCGAAAAGTCTCTCTGCGCGATTCTTAGCGTTTTCTTGGAGAACCGCAAATTTGACAAGGTTCACGAATCGTTCGCCGAGATCCCACCGAAGATCGGGGTTTCCCCAAGCGCTGTCTCTTATAGCCTTGTCCTCAAAGCCTTCTGCAAGGAGAAATCGCTTCAATCGCTCGACTCGGCTCGTTCATTGCTCGAACAGATGGAAAAAGAAAAAGGGTTATCACCCGATATTACTTCTTATAATATCTTATTGGGTGCTTATTTGAAACGTAAGGACGCAACTAAGTTTGATGAAACTGTGAAGGAGATCTCCGACAAAGGTCTGCAGCCAAATTTAACTACTTACAATCATAGAATCTCAAGGTTTTGCAGAGCCAAAGAGTGTGTTAGAGCCAAGAAACTTTTCGACGAGATGGTTTCAAAGGGTATTAAGCCGAATTCGACTAGTTACAACACTCTCATTCATGGATTCTGCAAGGTAGGGGATTTTGAATCTGCAAAGAAGGTTTTGGAGAGAATGTGTTCGGATAATGTTGCGCCGACTTCAATTACTTATGTTACTATGATTCGATATATGGTTGAGGAGGGAGAATTTGAGTCGGCATTAGAAATGTGCAATGAGTGTATGAAGAGGAAATGGGCTCCCCCACTTGAGTCCATGGAGGGTCTGATTAATGGTTTGGTGAAGAGCTCTAAGGTAGACGAGGCGAAGGAGATTGCCGAAAAGGTGAAGATGAAGGTTAAGGGTAGTGCTGTGGATTCATGGAAGAAAATCGAAAGTGGTCTTCCGTTATAGGAGAACTAGGTAGCATAATAGCTTGAATTTGCAATTGTTCACAAATCGATGGGCGCAGTTGGTTCCCCTTCTCCATTTGGTTAGTAGAGTTTCAAGTTTATGTTCCATTCAAATTTTGTAGTATCCATTTGAGGTATGGAATTGTTGCCTTATTTGCTTTTAAAATCACCTCATCAGCAAACAAATTGGAGAAGTTTCTTGAGCTGTATTTTCGTTTTGAGAAGCAGAAATAAGTGGTTCCTAAAACAAAAGCTAATTCTGGAGTACAGATATCATTGGGGGTGTTATCCAATTTGAACTATCTTTTTTGATTGCTGGTTCCAAAAACAAAACAAAACCAGCTGGTTTGAAAACAAATTAAATCTCAAAAAAAACGAAGAAAACATGTTCTTGGTTATACTTGTGTTTTTTGTTTTAAAAACTGAAACAAAAAATGAATTCTTGAATTCCTGGTTTTAAAAAACATGTTTTCATGTGGCAATTTAGGGGGCAGTCTACAACATGAATTATTTTTGTTGTTGCCAATTTCAAAAACAAATCAAAACGATTTTATTTGAAAACAGATTGAATTGTTTGAAAACAGATTGTTTTCTTAAAACAAAAATTTGGATGATTCAAGGATATGAACTACATTTCTAATTTGAATTAGGATAAGTGGGATCAACGTTGGTATTTATTTCTATTCTGAGAAATGGCTAAAAGACCAAAAAAATAAATGACCCGTGACCTGCCGATCTAGTTAAACAATTCAATGATTCAACTGATTGGTTAACCAAGTTAATGGTTTTTTTATAGACAAACAATTTAGTGGTAAGACAGACCTGGAATTTTGGCCTGGTGATGTATCAATCAATTTGATTAGCTAATATCAATTCCATCATGGGTTGAAAACACTGGATCCAAGTTTGTTAAAACAATCAATGTTTTCAAAATTTGTATTTTTGTAGTATTCTTTTTTTAATTAGTTATTAGGGTAAACCACAGAAATTTATAATTTCGGAGTTGTGACACGTCCCCAGACTTTGATTTGTGACAAATAGTTACCTTGTACTTTCAGATTCCAATCCTCTGCCCTTAACGGAGAAGGTAAAATTATAATGAGAAGCATCAACATTACTGTATTAATTTTTATTTTAAGAAATGTCTAAAGATACCCAAAAAAAGGGAAAAAAAAGACTTATGACCTGCCAAGGTTTATGGGTGTAATTTGAGCAAGCCGAACCCGAGCTTGGACCAATCCAACCTGCTTTTTTGTATAGTTTAGGCTTGGACTTTAATCCTTGGGTTGGGTTTTGTCCTAGCCCCTAGGTAGCCCTAGCCCCTAGCCTACCTAGTTCAACCTAGCCCAACCTAAGTATGGCTTGACTACGCCATGCATGCATGCTTATATACAAAGTTCCTATTAGAGGTGTAAAACGGGCCGTGTTGGGTCGTGTTGTGCTGTGGATAGTTCGTGCAAAGTGCGGGCTGTACTGTGTCGGTCCGCGGGTCGTTTTGAGTTGTGTCACGCTCCTTAGAGATAACTTGGGGGTTGGCCTGGCATGGCCCATGGCCCAAGCTCGTGCCATGTCATGCCGTGCTACAAGCCTAGGTTGGGCCTTGAGTATGGGCTAAATCGGGCAGATTGGTTTTTTACCTTTTTTGTTTTTTTGTTTTCTAATTTTTTATTTTTTTTTATTTTTTGTTAAGTAAAAGTGTAAAACTAAAATATTTAACTTTCCTTTGGGCTTTGAAAACTATTTGAAAAAATAAGAAATGATAAATCTAACAAATAAATGAAAAAAAATACTTAACCAAATAAAAATGGAATAACAAATTAGGAGAAAAAAAGAAATTTTATTTCATTTAAATTTGAATGATACAAATTACAAAGCATACAATGGTTGGATATTTGGATGAATGAAATATGAAAAATTGGAAAGTGGAATAAATTAATAAATATAAAAAATACAATATAGTTACAAATTGAAAATATAAAACTACATTGTTAAAAAATAGCAAATAAATTAAATAAAATTAAAACAGAATTTACAATAATTTGAAAAAATTCTATACAACTATTGTTCATGACTTTCATCATCTGTTTCAAGTGAAATATCGAGTGTAGTTTCATGCCCTCCTTTGTCTTGTAATCTATCTTTAGCATCCAGTCAATTTTTAAAGCAGATGCAAATTTCTATACTTTCATCATTTATACAGTAGCTTCTCTTGTCATCCAATACCCTAGTGTCTGCACTAAAGCATGACTTCGATGGAATTGTAGACACCAGAGGAGTTAGTAGATCATGTGTCATGGCGGCGAGAATTGGATAATTTTTTGAATGTTCACTCCATCAGGCTAAAATATCAAAATTATTTGTTCCCTCACTTAAATAGAAAAATTTGCCTGTAAATAAAAATTAAGTTTGGTAAATGAACTTGTTGTTGTGTTAATAGATTTCTGCTTTCTACTTATTAAATAAAAAAGTTTTTCTCTTCTACTACTAGGTTCAAGTTCAAAAGTAGAAGATGCAGCTATACAATTTGTAGAATTATTTCCTATTATTTCCTATTCATATAAACTTTACACTTTGAATAATAAAGTATTAATTTCTTTTTTTATTTCCAATTTTAATATTCATATTTTCACAATATGTTTTTAAGTAAAATATCTAAACCATCTTTCCTAATCCTAAAATCTAATATTGTAGCTAAGCAATAAAGAGGAGAAATGTTCTCCCAATATTTTTTAAATTTATTTTCCATTATTTCAGCAATACTTTTAAATTGTGGATTATTTCTATATTTTGCAAAACAGTCACTAATCACCATTAATTGATAAGGTAAATTACAATTAATTGCATAATAAATACCCGATAATTAATTAGTAGCATCATAAAAATGTTTAAAAAAAATCTTTTATACAAATTGTCATTTCCCAGTCATCCTCAAATATAATATCATTAGGCATTTTTGCATTATAAAAATCAATAAGAATTGTTTATGAGAAATACAATTTTCTAACATAGCATAGATAGAATTTCATCTATGTTTGACATTTAATATAAAATGTTTATATTTTAAACCATAATGTTGACATAAATATTTAAATTCTTGTTTTCTTGCTCAAGAAATTTTATATATATATATATATATATATATATATATATTAGAAATAAGAGTAGATATAACATTTAAAGCATCCTGAATACATAAATTTAAGATGTGACGTTCACATCTGATATTAAATAGTTTACCATTTAAACATGTTTTTAATTGAAATTTTAAAATATTTATTGTAGAATCATTATTATTAACATTATCAAAACTAAAGAAAATAATTTATTCTCAATTCCATAAGCATTAAAAGTATTTAAAATGCTTGCAACAATAGGTAGGCCAGTATGTGGTCATTCAAGCCAAGTAAAACTTAAAATTCTTTTATTTAAAAAGCCAATTTTCATCAATAAAATGTCCGGTAAAACAAATATAACTTATGTTAAATTTAGAAATCCAAACATCAGAAGTAAATCCAACTTTTGAATTAAGGTTTGATAACATATAAATTAAATTTTATTTATATGAATACAAAAATTTTAAAGGATCTGATCTAATAGTATTCTTAGAAACATTTTTATATTGTGGATTTACAGAATTACGTAACCATTTTTTAAGTTTAGTATTTTCTGCTAACAAAAATGGTTATTCAACATGTACAATGTATCTTGTTAATTATTGCCTCATTTTTTCTTGAGAATATTTAAATGTACCAACCCCTCCCCCCGTGTTTGTGTTGTTTCTCTCCGTTTTTCTTTCTCACGGGTGAGCAAATGTCTACCCAAATGGCTAGTACCACCATTGCTACAATATTTAAAGTCTTTTATACATTTTTGACAAACAACTCTTTTTCCCTTCCCCTTAACCTCTTTTACTTTATTTTCCAAACCGGGTTAATCAAATTAGGCTATGTTTGGTTTGAAGGAAAATGTAGGGAAACCTTTACAAGCCTTATATAGGTTTCCCTTCTTTTTCCTAATTTTTCCTTCAAACCAAACACATCCTTAAAGGCCTCTTTTTCTTTCCCCTAGTATCAGTACTAGGGGTGGAAGTTCTATCATTATCAATAGCATCATATCGGTGCTAACACTATCATGATGCGACTAAATATCGTCAATATTGAACATTTTGGGGAATTGGTTTTGTGGGAAGCCAACCATTTTTTAAATTCTAAAACAATTAAAATTAATTTATTGGACCTACCCAGATTGTCGGTTCAAAATTCCAACTTGATTTCAACAGTTGAAGTCTTTCAACTCCAAGAGACCAAGCCTCCCAAATTGCTAACTTGAGATACTTGAGCTGGTTGAGCAAGCCTTATTCTTTTTAAAACTTCAATAAAGTTGAGAATTAGAAAATCGATCAATCATAATTCAGGCTTTAGAGTATGTATGACAGTATGAGATAAGACATTAAGAGAATTGTTGAATTAGTGTAATGAGAATGGTGGAGGATAGAGCTATTTATAGGAATTGAAAATAATTCAATTGCCCAAAATACCCTAAAAACAAACCAATTTTTAGTTGTTGAGAGGGGTATTTTGGTCATTGTAAAGCTATTTATCACTTTACCTAAAATGCCCCTATTATATAGTTGTTGGGGGCATTTGTGTCATTTTTTCTCCCCTCCCATAACCAAAATACATAAATATCCCCCATATATAGATGTTTATAGCTATTATGGGGTATTTATGTAAAAAAATCCCCAAAAAGTTGAAACTAGCTGCTAGGAGGGACCCTAGCGACTAGCTCTCGGGTGGGCTGAGTGCGGCCCGTTATGGGCCCACGGGCCATGACGGGCTGGGTCGTGTTGGCCCATGGATTTCGAACCCCAGGCCCAGCACAACACGAACCATCATGCCTAGTCGAGCCGGGCCACAAGCGGCACAACCTGATTTACACCTCTAAGTTCCTATTTAAAAATTTAAATTAGTGATACATGCAACTTTTTAGTACATTGGGCATGAGCCCAATTGACCAACTCAAGCCCAGTTAAGGCCCTATCTGAATATGTCAATTTTCAATTTAGGCTAGGCTTCTTGATCTCAGGCTCTGACTATATTCAGGCTTGACTTGCCTAATAATTAGGTCTACAACTGGATTGACATTAAACCTAACCCAACTTGCACCCTTATGATCCAATAATTGAGTCAAATAGTTCAATGATTAACTAATTGGGTGATAGGGTTATTGACCGATTTTTTAATTTTTACTTTTTTATAGGCATGCAATTTGGTAGTAAAACAACTTTGGAACTTTGGCCTAGTGACGTATCAACCAATTCGACTAGCCATTGTCAAATCTATCATGGGTTAAAAAAAAAAGAAATTGGTTCTAGGCTTTTAACCACTATTTTGAAAATCAAATTGGATCAGATGGTCGAACTGTTTAACCCAGGAACGATCGTGTTTTTGGGTTCAGTTTTGGACTAAATTGCTTTTTAAAAAAAAAAAATCATTGAATTGGTTAGAGAATCATTGACTCATATGATTGAATTGTTAAATATTCAATTCAGGCAATAGTTTGTAGTTTAATAAAAAAAATATTTAGTTTTTTAAGAAAGATTATTAACAGAGAAAAGAGGAGATCAAGAGATGGGGATGGGGTTGAGACAAGACCTCAGATCTAAGATCACTAAGATCAAAGAGAG
Organism: Nelumbo nucifera; assembly: GCF_055504915.1. Classification (NCBI taxonomy): domain Eukaryota; kingdom Viridiplantae; phylum Streptophyta; class Magnoliopsida; order Proteales; family Nelumbonaceae; genus Nelumbo; species Nelumbo nucifera. The sequence continues at coordinate 47,487,230 of NC_142652.1, forward strand.
AGAGAGAAAAAAAGAGATTCGAAAGGACTGGGGAGAAATAACACTACCATTGCTGTCGTCATCATCACTAGTGAAGTTGCCTCCTCCTCCCATTCTGTTGTTATCAAACTTATAGATGGATTTTGTTTTGAGTTAATGACATCAAATTAAAACACAACTTTGTTCTAAAAGAGTTTCCAATGGAATTTTTTACATTAAAATAAAAGTTAAAATACAGCAGTGCACCTATTTAAACACATTGATTTGGAATTTCTAATAGATAAGAAATTTATACATAGATAATATAATAAATAATGTGTTTCAAATTTGTGCTTAGCTATGTATGGCTTTGCTAAACCATCTAAAGTAAATACCTAGCTATAAGTATATGCTCCTGTTGAAATATTTTATCCCATTTTCTAACCTTTATTTACTTTTTCTTTATGTAAATCAAACATGTTACCTCCAGAAAGGAAGATGAGGGAACAAGTAACCACCCTAATTCCTATCCTAGGGAAAAAGCCAATAAGACTCAGATATACAAAAAAAACCCATAAAATTACCACCCTCACAACCTAAACAACACCACTAAAAAACTCATAAAATTACCACCCTCACAACCTAAACAACACCACTGAAAAACCCATAAAATCACCACCCTCACAACCCATAAAGCCTAAGGAAAGGATTTGTTTTCTATATCAATGCATCATTTTTAGGTGCATATGAAGCAGATCCCATGGAGTGGTTGATAGCACATCCAAAATGCAAAAATCTTGTGTCTTAATTTTGAACAAGGTTCTAAGGTCCAAAAACACAAGACATGTTTGGCAGACTGACCATAAACTGGTACTTGTTTGGTTGTGCCTTAAGTGGCAGCTAGAACTAGAATTATCATATAGGAGGGTAAATGATGGTTAGAAAAAATAAATGACAACATAGATGTTTCTATTTATCACAAAATGAAAAATAATTAATTTAGAAATTCCTTGGGTCAAGAGTAAACAATAAAAAAGAAAAAGAAAAATAAAAAAGATTAATTCACAACTAGTTGACTCAATGTACTTGCAAAGTAATTAATAATGTCCAATATCCCATGGGGCAGTTATGTGAATCGTGTTACACCATTTTTCTCTATCAAGGACCATATAAGTTTTGCATGGACATGAAAACAAGAATCAAAATCTGACATATGTGTAGGAGTCTAGCTAAGCAAGATGAAAATGCATGAATTTGCAAGCACATCTATCTATAAAAGGTATGGGCTATAAAAACAGTCCATAGTTTTTGTTTTTTAAATTATAACATTATATCCACATAGAAAAAGAAAAAAGTCTAAAGTCAACTTTGTTACTAGGTGGCATGTTATAGGAATTATGTCAAATAATAGGAGAATGCTACATGGAAGTGTAATTATAACAATTCTCCAGATTCGCAAGGCCTAGAATGAAACCGTCGACCCTCTTGACTTATTTATTCGGTTTCTGGCGAAAAACCGTTGATTCGGTTAATGATTCATTGATCTGAGTGATCGAATCGTTGACTCATTGACCTGTTTAATGGTTTTTGTCCATTTTTTTTAAATTGAGAATCTATCGATTCCATTTTATCCTAATCTCGGTCTCTAGCCAAAAATCATTGAATCGATCAACGACCCATTGACCCAGGTGTTCGAACCGTTGGCCCGTTCAATGGTTTTTAGTCATTTTTTTATTTTTTTAATTTTTGTTGTCAAAATGGGCCATCCATTTGAACCAAACAGTCAAACCGTCGACCTGAGTACCGGTGGCCAGAACAGTTCCGTTTTCAAGTCGTATGAGTCACAAGCTTGAATGGCATAACACATATGGTACTGCTTAATGGACCTCACATACTCAATTTTTTGCTTGTAACTTTTTTTGTCAGAATTGGTCATCCATTTTTTTATTTTTTTAATTGGGAACCGTTCAGGCAACCAGTTCCGTTTTACCCCAACCCCGGTCCCTGGCCAAAAACCGTTGAATCAGTCAATGACCCATTGACCCGAGTGGTCAAACCGTTAACTCGTTGACCTATTCGATGCTTTTTGGACTTTTTTTTTTAATTTTTAATTTTTGTTGTTAGAACAGGTTGTCCGTTCGAATCGGACAGTTGAACCATTGACCCAAAAACCGGTGGCCAACGATTCCATTTTCGAGTTGTATGAGTCACACGCACGAATGACATAACATCATGGTTTTTAAAATCAACCCAGAGATCAAACCGGTCATGGGTCCAGTTACCGAGTTGAACGGTCCGATCGTTCAAACCGGACGGTTGAATCGTCGACATGGAAACCGATGGCTAGAACAGTTCCATTTTTGGGTCATATGTGTCACACACTCGAATGACATAACATCATGGTTTTTAAAACCGACCTGGAGACCGAACCAGTAAGGGGTCCGGTTACCGGGTCAAATGGTTTGCCTATTATGACAAAAAAATAAAAAAATAAATAAAAAAATAAAAAGCGGTCAAAACTGTTCGAATGGTTTGAATGATTCGATATCTAGTTATTAACAATATTTATAATAACTATTATATATTTATATAATTAGATAATTATAATAACAAAATTTATAATTATATATAATAACTATTATATATTTATATAATTAGATAATTATCTAACAATTTATATAATTAATTGGAAGTGGGTGCTCTCACGTGGGAATCTACTTGTACGAATAGATTCCATTTGCTGCACGGACAGAGCATCGCAATAGAGAGATAATTATAGGGCTCACACAACTATTTACACATTCGCGAGACAAGCTTCTTCAAAGCTTGAGGTATAATTTAACAAGTAAATAATAAATTGAAAAAATATAATTTAACAAAATTAGAAAAAAATAATCTAACAAAATTCCACATGAATTTTAATGTGTACAATTGTATGAACTAACAAAAATCATTTGTGACATTAACTCTGAAAAATGTCTAGAGACTAAAAATCATACAATTGTTCATATTTAATTTGTTAAATTATTTTTTCAAATTCCAAGGGACTAAAAATATATGTAGAGTGATGTAGGTTCCATTATCTCTGAAAATGAGTTGATTCCAAATTTAGACTAGAAAGTTTGCGCATATCATTTAATAACAAATCAAATCTAATTTGTGTTGTTTGTCCTAGTGTTTGCTTCATTGCGAGGATCTAGTCGACCTTTTGCTGCATCACCTAGAACTGGGTGGGGTCGATCATGTTCTACTGTTGAGACTCGTGATGTGGGGGCTGTAGTGAGAGCGAGATTCCCAAGATGGGGATCAGCCTGTAGAGTGGTCGGATATGTTTCTTGGTATGTTTTTTGACTGCGTGAAGAGAGATTTCGAAATGGCTTTTTGTGTGATTCCCATACACGACGCCAATTTGATGTTGTCCGATCCGAGGCGTCCCGAACCAAAAGCGCAATCAGATGATCCTGCCAACTATCGAAGCCGAGGTGGAAGGATTGGAGCCGCACACCAAGAACTAAAACAAGATGGTCAGAGGCCCGATCAGTTGTTTCCCGGGTAAGCACTCTGACGCTCAAATTAGTCAAGAATGGTAGATGATCGAGCCGAGCAGTTGAGGGAAACATGCTGGTCTGAGTAGAGGCAGAATAATCGTATGGGTGTTGGAAGTCAAAAGTCCCTTATCTTGAGCGGGAGTTACCTTTTTATAGTCGAACATCAGTGTCCTATTCGGATGAGGCTTCCGGGGTTGTCAGGATGAGGTTGTCCGCCGAAGTCTTCAGGATAAGACCTAATCCCTGGTAGAACTATCCTCCTTATCTGTACGGAGTTTTCCTGTCTTGGTTATACTTATCCATCGTATGTGGTACCGACGTGGCCGAAGTGACAAGACGGCTGCAGAGGTAACATGTAGCACCCGGGGTCAGCTCAACCATAACCCAAACACTCTACATGTCTAAATGCCCATTGGTATCGAACCAAGCTCAAAACAATGATTAGGATTATGTTCAAATTAGGAATAAGTAAAATACAAGAGAAAAACTAGACCTTGCCATTAGTGGCACACTTCGACAAAAGCACATTAATACCTTCGCTCGTATTCGAGGATTCTTGTGCTCAAGATATGGTTGCAACTTTGGTAACAAAAGAGCTGGAGAAACCACCCTTCTAGTCATTGCTATTAAAGCTTTTTCAACAAACTCGCATACAAATCTTTTGTCTTGTGAAGATTTGAGAATAAGCTGTACAAGCTGAAACCAAACATCATACAAGTGTAAATGCAATTTAAAAAAAAAGAATAACCAAACCAAGAGACCAATCATACAATCATCATAAAACAAGAGAAAAAATAAATTACTTGGATTTCTAGTGGTTCTTTGTCATGATATACTTTATAACATATAACTTCACAAAAAGCGAAGCATGTGAGAATGCATACATTAAGGGTCCATTTGGTTTGTAGGAATAGGAGTCTGGAATTGGAATCGGAATGGGCTGTTCCGATTCCAATTGTTTGGTTGGGCAGAATCGGAATCACATCTCATTCATGCTGGAATGGCATTCCCCCATTTGAGGGAATGGCCATTCCCTGCCCCTCCCTTGGGAATGAAATCTCATTCCTCGTGATTTTAATTCTCATTCTCATTCCTATATGAACCAAACAGACTATGGGAATAGACCATTCCGATTCCGATTCCAACTACAAACCAAACGGGCTCTAATTGTTGAGAGAGAGAGGATATACCACATGATAAAAATGATGATAGTCATGTTAGTGATCATGAATATGTTGCCAATACGTCAAGTGCTAGTACAAAAATGAGACACTTAAACACGAAATTACTATTGCTTTATGGGAGAGATGCCATAATTGGTAATTATTTTGATTGAGTGGATGTCATGCTTATATTTAGAACTACTATGGCATTGACTCGTTTATGACTATGGACAATATATGGATTTCATTTTAAGTTACTTAATATATTGAATTCTATGTGCATTATTTTCTTTATTTTATTTTGTTTATTAAGCTATTATTCATGTTGTCCAATATTAGTTGTTTATTATACTAAATTTTCCAAGTAGGAATAAATGATAGAATGTATATACCAACTTGCTCCTATGGAAAAGGAGAGATGACTCTACATATGGCAAGATTAGAGGCAATTATGAGTAGTGGTTTTTTCGTTGCCCAATAAGAGGTGACCACAAGGATGAAAGTGAAATTGAAGTAAATATATAACAAATCGATTTTTTAGTTAACCTAAGATCTCCATTTTAATTTTTTTAATTATACATTCAAGAAGCTGATTTTCATGTTTTTGGTTAAAGTTGAATATGAAATTCTCCCTTGTATGCAATGATCCAATCAGTTTGAGAAGTCCTTTTGATGGAAACTACATTGTCTCCACTATCTGCAAAATTTTGCAGATCTCTAGTCTACATTTGTTGGCACTAGAAGTTGTAGTTCAATCTCTACTCTCTTTGGTTTATTTTTCTCACTTTAGGGTTTTGAACAACTGCAATTCTAAAGTTTTCTATCCTATATATAGAGAGAGGTATATGTATGGGGCGTAAGATCCCTATTAGGATTTCCAAAACTTAAAGTCAAGTAAGAGCAAGAAAAGGAAACCCCTCTCCACATAGATATAGGAATCTTATTCCTTCTCTAACATGTGTAGTCAAGATTAGAACATCTTTTAATATTGTAGTTAGGTCTAACAAGTGATTTGTTTTTCTCATTCTAGGGTTTTGAACAACTACAATTCTAAAGTTTTCTATCCTATATATATAGAGAGAGAGGTAGATGTATGGGGGCGTAAGATCCCTATTAGGGTTTCCAAAACTTAAAGTCAAGTAAGAGCAAGAGAAGGAAGCCCCTCTCCACTTAGAGGTAAGAATCTTATTCCTTCTCTAACATGTGTGGTCAAGATTAGAACATCTTTTAATATTGTAGTTATGTCTAACAATTCCTCTACAATTGTTCTTAAGTCCCTATAAATTATTATTTATACATTCAATACTCTACCTAGGATAACCATATGTGTGTCACTGTTTACATCAACTGCCATTAATATGGGCTTTATCCAAGAGTTCTGCTTAGACTGTGAAACTTCCTAAATAAGTTAAAACTTGCTCAAAAACACTTCTAAAGCAACTTCTAGTACATAGTAACTCGACTACATCAAGGGTTATGATGCCCATGTATACAGCCCAATTCTTAGCTGCCATGTGTCCCTAAGGCTATGTTTGGTTTGAAGGAAAATGTAGAAAAAGGTAGGGAAACCTATACACGATTTGTAAAGGTTTCCCTACCTTTCCCTACTTTTTCCTTCCAACCAAACATAACCTAAATGAAATGCTTGAAGGAACTCAACAATGATATAGACCAGCCCTACCAACTGACCTAACCAATCGGTTCACCTAGACACCTCTAACACCCTTAGATCTTGATAAGGATAACCATTGAGAAGCTCGGGTTAGGTATGGTATCCATCTCCTATAGGATTATGACTCCTGACAAGCACAATACCTCCTCTGTAAATAGGTAAGACACCCCTAGAGAAAGGTAAACACTATATCCCCCTTTTGCCTTCACCTCGTCCTCCTGCTTTCATTGATGACTTGGCCTTTTCTACTTGGTCCAGTGACTCCTTTCCTACTTAATGACTTGAGCATTGGAGAGTTCTTCTCAGGAACACACCTCTAAACTCTCTTCTTGTCTTGCAAGTGCCTTTAGAAATAGTTTATCTCACCCAACCTCCTCGACTTGTTTGGTTTTTAGCTTTCTCTCCTCTCTCATCTATTGTCCAATTTCAAACTACAACAAGGTATCCCTTAGTCAATCGGGACACTATAGGATAAGCCACAAAAAACTATCTTATGAATCCTAACTAGGACTTTTCCCGTATCCAACCCAGAGTGATCTAGGAATGGAAATTAGAGTCCTATTATAATTGGAATTCCTCCCAAGAGTTCCAATTTAACTATGATTTCTTACGTTCTCATCTCAATGTTACCTAAAACTTATACATGATTCCTATTCTCACTAAGATTCTAAAACTAGAGTCCTAATTCAACTGGAACCCCTAGCTAGAGTCCTAATGCAAACCAATTTATTGGCTGTGACACTTTCCTCTTATTTAATGGTGTATAATCCTTAGGCTTTGTTTGGTTGCAATGCAAATAAATTTGTACTGATGCAAAATTATGGCAGTGCAAATGATTTGAATGTAAATTTTGACCTATTTTTGTTTTAAATTTTAGTTTATTTTGTTTGATTGCAGTACAAATGAAATAAATTAAGACAGGAACCCAAACAAAGTAAAATCCAAAGCAAAATTAAAAAAGAATTTTGCATGTTTTACATTTACACTCCCATGCATTTGTATTAGTGCAAATAAATCTGCACTACAACCAAACACAACCTTATTGTCAATCCTTAGACGAATTGTAGTATCACTTTTAACTTCCCAATATGTAGAGTATGTAAGTTACTATTCAATAATGACCTCCCAACAGTTAAGCATAATAATAATAAAGAATGGCTAGAATGCTAACAAGAAGATAATAGTTGAGAATAAATAAACCAGTTAAGAACTACAACATGCTATCTTGGTTAGTGGTTCTAGAGTTGACAAAGAATAAGAACAATAATTGTAAATAACTATAGAAATGTAAAGGAATAATTGAAATAGAATAAACACTATATTAAATGGCAATTGCACTTGGTGGTGTGTGCATTAGCAGTTGGAGAGAGAGGACCAACCAACCGCTAACAAGTAGCAAAGAAATGGACTTGCTACACTAGATTTCTTTGATATGGACTAACTATCAAAATCACAAAACTAACTATGGAAAAGAGAAATGTTGCTAGAAATGTAAATCAATATTAATTGTGAACAATAATATCAATAAATGTAAAGGCAATTAGTAAGTTAGTGTAGTTAATGAAGTTAATAATGTTAAAGATCAAAATGTATTCAGCCAACATTGCCTATATCCTCTACCTCAGACCATTATTAAGGATTTTCACTAATCAATTGGATTTTCTGAGCGCTAGCTAAGCTTTTATAATTAGTAGGACTTTATGGGTGTCTACAATGCCTTTTTTAATTGGACTTACACGGGTGCCAACAAGATCCAAACCTATAAGGCTTCGAGGTGTTTGTAAGACATTGTAGTTGAATTTGCAATAAGACCTTAAATGGTGTTTAACAATTTGAACACCTACCTACTTGAAGATCTTCCACTAATATGCATATGAGCAGGTTTATATGTAAGAACAACCTCTCAATAGGCAAATATAAACAGTTACAACTCAAACTAATTAGTTGCCAGAGTATAATGGTTTTCAATTATAAATGAAGAAAAATCAAATGATAAAAGATGTTATTTAATTTTCCTTTGCACATAATAAAAGGAAAATCAAATTGTACCCAAAACATGGATTCTGTCCAAAAACGCCTAAAAAATGATATGGCATGGGCATTTTCTTGATAAACCCTCTCCAAGAAAATGCCCATGAAAACCAAACATCATTCTGTTTCATTCTCTAGCCCATTTCCTCCTTTTTATATATAAAATAAAAAAGAAGGGTTGAGTGTTGACCCGTCTTGTATAATGGTCCAACTGTCACCTTGAAAAGAAAAACGGTTCAATGTTGGATGTTTTCAGAGCACTCTTAAGGGATGAATATCAATGCTGGTATTTGGGACTATTGCTGTTTTTTTGAAAACGGGAAAAATGGCACACATGGTTTTAAAAACCAAACCAGACCGGACGGTCAGACTGGAAAAACCGGGAACCGGTCCATTCTTCCCCAAAATTGTGATTTTTCAAAAAATTGTTGATTTTGGTCAACAAACCGCTGACACAGGCGGTTAACCGTTCGAATGGTTTTGACCATTTTTTATTTTTTTGTTAGAATGGTTTGACCGTTTGGGTCAAACGATCGAACTGTTTGGGTCGAACGGTCGGACCGTTTGCCCCGGTAATCGGACCCCTGACTGGTTCGGTGTCCGGGTCGGTTTTAAAAACCATGATGGAACATGTTGTTTGGTTAGTCATTTTCTCAAAAATTAATAAAAAAAATTTTACTGTTTTTCAAAAAACTACCCATCTTAGAAAACTCCACTTTTGGCGTTTTTTTAATTTTCACAAAGCGTTTTCTGGTATGGTGGCTGATGTGGCTCACTGGCTTTTATGTGATGCCATTTTCTCAGAAAACAACAAGTCAACAATGGAACCAAACAGCACCATGAAAAAACGTTATCTCAAAAATCGAAAAAAACACCCCATTGCGTTTTACTCCCAAACACTCCCCTTGTGATCTCACTGTTGCTGGCGCTCATTTTGATTTTATAGGGAATCCTGTTGCAGCAATACGTTCGTCGGTGTAAATCTTAACCGTTGGATCTGAATATGTAATTTCTTCTACCGAGTTAGGAATTAGGAATTTCGTCATCTTGATTCTCGTCTAACGGTTGATATTCAGATCCTGATCCGAACATACATTCGGACAGAGAGGACAGACCTATTATCAAATGTTGGAACTTGGATCCATGACCTATTCTCTCGATCCGAACTCAACCACCCCCAGAGAGAGACAGAGAGATCTCTTCCCGCGACGTTTGCGTTTCAGTTTCTGCAGCGAATAATGGCGGCCTTCATCAAGCTAGACGATTCGCCAATGTTCCGGAAGCAGGTTGGTTCTCTTTATTTTTTCTTTTTTCAAAAGTTGGTTCTTATACTCATCTATTGTTGTACATTTTACTTCAACAACTATGATCCAAGGTTATGTTTGCTGATTTTGTTTCTGTGATTGTTAATAGTTCCAAGGTTATGTTTGCTGATTTTGTTTCTGTGATTGTTAATAGTTCTAACATCTATTAACTTTCCTGTTACTATGCTTTCATGTGGACGTAAGGCTGAGTTTTTGATTTCTATTGTTATAATCCAATTGATTTATTTCCTCATCTCCTTGATAAGAACCCAGAAGGGTAATAAAAGTTCTCGCTCGCCTTCCCTCCTTCCCCTCTCTATCTTTCCACCTATTATGACCTATTTGCTGTCGGTTGAAACTTTTTGATTTTCCAAATAAGGCATTTTTTATGGAACTAAACAATAGGTAGCATGGAGATGCAAATTGGGGGAATTGGTTTACAACACTTTTCCTCATTTTCTTGACAATTGGTAACTATAGAAATGCCATTTTCCAGAAAGAGGAAGCAGGTATCTTTTGTTTATATATTCGTTGAGCAGTAAAGAGCCTATAGATGCATTGGAGGAGTACGAGATAGAGTTATATTAGCAATCTTTCAATTATTGTGGTTATCTGTTTTTTCATTATGGAAAAACATGTTTCAGTTATCTGATTGAGTGTTTTCTGGGAAGTCAGTTTCTCTGCGGTGTTGTGTTTGCATAGACACGGTTACACAGAGATAGGAATCAGAATCTGGTGTGTTGGGAGTCTGACTTGGCAAGAAGAAAAAACAAAGACTATATAAATTCTAACAATTAAGGTGTAAACTTTATTTTTATTACTTAAATAATAATTTCTAGAAAAAAGTGGTATTCATTTTGCATATTCTCTGTTTACTTATGTCAAATACGCAAGTAGATAAAGGAAAGGGTAAATTAGAGATAACCACCCTACTTAGGAGTTAGGAGGTGGTAACACTTAGACCCCAAACTTTGTTTTGCGACAAAGAGACACCCCCTTTGGTTTTACTTGGCACCTACATTGTCGGATGAAAGTGACCAACCGCCACTTGATTTTCATATCTAGACCCTAAATCCTAAAATTAACACCGACCCGGTAAGACAATTGTGCCCTCCCTCCCGCCCGAGAATTTCTAGATCCCAGCACTTTGTCCGTTGACCCACTAATGAGTTTGACAGTAAAAGTAAAATCACTAGCTCATTTGAGATTCTATGGCTTATATCAATTATATCAACAAAGATCAAAATGATGAAAATAACCATTTTTTTTATCAATAAATGAATTTCAATAGATTTAAAAACAAAAATTACAGGATTGGGAGAGGTAAACTGTTTTATCTCTCCACAACATATATGCAATTACAATTGAGCCCAAAAACAACTGATTCCTTCCCACCCCTTGTTTTTCTAAAACATCAACAAAAGCATTTGCAATCCTTTTAACCCAGCTGAATTGCACTTCCATATCTTTAGTCTGCTATTTAAATCTCTTTTTTCTCATTGTTGAAAATCCAGAAACCCTTGTCTTCGTTTTGCATCCATTCCACTACTAACTTTGAGTCATCTTCGATAATCAACTTCCTAACATCCAGTTCCTTTGCCTTTTGCACTCCTTCCATGACAGTGATAACCTCAACCCTTAGAGAGTCATCTACTCCAGCCTTCACCATCTCTAAAACCAGAGGGACTCAGGTTTCTAGCACTACTCCCATCAAAGTTCAGTTTGATGTAATTAAACATTGGAGGAGACCAAGCAAGAATTATATTGGATCTATGACAATCAGAAATGGTTGCTTCCTTCCATGTGTTCAAGATATCACCTGTTGAGAAGTTAGCAAACATATCCATAGATTTTACCCAATGAACCACTCTCACCGTAATAGTTTCTATGATAGCTTCTCTACTTCTTTCCTTGCCTGAAGACAATCTTGCATTTCTCTCTTCCCATATGGTTCAACTTATAGCTGCCCTAACACTTCTCCATAAAACTCGTTTCCTTTTCTTTGGCCACCTTAAGTAAGAGGAATCAAACAAGCTTTGCACATTAGTTAGGGGAGACCACTTGCACCCTAACAATGAGAAAAACCATTCCCAAATAAAAGTAATAAAAAGGTAGGAGATTAATAAGTGAAAGCAAGTTACTCCATTATCCTTACACATAACACGCCAGTAAGGAGATAAGGTAAGCACCAATTTGTTCTTTTCCTTTGAAGTAAATCACAAGTATTAATTAATTTGATGAAATATTTTTCCGGGTATTGATAAAAAAATCATAGGTATTAATTCTTTCTAGGAAGACTTCCCAATAAAAACCCCCAATTCTTGAAGGGATAGGATTACACCAGAGCTCAACCATTGGATATGGAATTCCCAAAGAATCAATAGGTTGAATGAGGGCCTTGAAAAAAGGAGATCATGAAAAGGAACCAGAGGAGGAAGGAGTCTAAATGCGGCTGTCAGGTTTCGAGGATTCCAAGTAAACCCCATCAAGGACATGAAGCAAACCCAGGACCTCATTAAGTTCTAAATCCCTCACATCCCTCCTTAAACCCAAATCCTAATCAAAGCCAATTCTTGAGCTTGAAGGAACTAGGAAAGATGACACAAGTTTATCTTTATATCATGATAGGGCAAAGATAGAGAGGTATTTATCTTTCAAATATAGATTACCCATCCAAACTTGATCCCAAAATTTTGTAAGGTTACCAGAACAAAGGTCATACACTCATACCTGATAAAGGGTAGGAAGGATGGGAGGACAATGTTAATGGCTTTCCAAGGAGACACTCTAGTAGCTCTAGTTAGAGTGTTCCAACATCCCAACCGTCAGTTGCAAGCCTATGAATACCAATCACTATCTTAGCTCAAAGCTTGTCCTTCTCCATAGGTTAAGGGTTGATTTTAAAAGGAGGTTTAAGAAGAAGAAAAGGCAAGGGGTGAAGGGAAGTGGTGGAAAGAGGCTTGTTTATTCGAAACAAGGGGAGTATAACTTTTTGAAAACCATTCAAGCAAGAAGCTTTGGGGCTGTAGTCGAAAATGAATGGATGTGGTCACAAGATATGAGAAAGGAAGGAAGGTCGCCGCTCATGATGAAGAGAGAATAGAGGGATCTTCTTCCAGTTCAGGTGATAAAGAGAAAGCGGTGAGCTCTGCAATGCCTGTGGTGAATGAGGGCTCCAGTCCTTACTCTACAGAGAACTAAGGACTCAGGTTCTGTGCACTGCTCTCTATCCCAAGAATTTCCATGTCTTGAGGCTAAGGAGATAGATAGCTACGAGGTGGAGAGAGAAGAATACGTATGGAAGCCTGATAGTGTTGATGATGGAACTTTGACGGAGGACTTTGGGTTCCCTTCCAAGCTGGCTGGAGTGAAAAACAAGGCCCTCTCTGTTATCCCCACCAAGGAGTTAAGTTTGGAAGCCCTTTCTTCCCCCTCCTCCCTGCCCTCTGCAGTTCTTGGGTTCTCTCGAGGGGGAAGAAAGGGGGTCATGATTAAAACCAGTGTGCCTCCTTCTTTAAGTCCCTTTGTTCTCCCTCGGGACAATTAGGTTTCCCAGCTAAGGAGATTTTGTCTAAACCTGTACCTCCTAAAATTATTATTTTCTGCTGGGAGGTGTTCTATAGGAAAATCAACAATTCAGACTTATTGCAGAAGAGAAGGCCTTCTATGTGTCTGTCTCCTAATTGGTGTGTACTTTGCAGGGCTAATGGTGAGGATTGCTCTCACTTATTTTTAACCTGTTCCTTTTCTGATGCTATTTAGGGTTGGATCTTTGCCTTGTTTGGTTGCAGGTGGAATTTGACCACAGCCGTAGATCAGCTCTTTGACCCTTACTTCTTTGTGTGGTCCACAAAAATTGGTAAAACAATGTGGAGGTGCATTAGAGTTGCTGCTTTGTGGACAATTTGGGAATAAAGAAATGCGAGGATTTTCCAAGAGAAGGAGAGAAATTTTCAGAATGTAAAGGATTGGATTTTGACCAGGGCTACCCATTGGTTGAGATCATTGGATTCCTTTAAAATATATTCCTTTGATGACATTTGGAGGAACTGGATAGCTGTGGCTAGTAGCAGTAACAGGAAGAACAGGGTACCAGCTTTGTGGGTGCCTCCTTCAGAAGGCTGGACAAAGCTGAATTTTGATGGTAGCAGCCAAGGAAATCCAGGTCCATCAGGGATAGTAGCAGTAACAGGAAGAATTGGATAGCTGTGGCTAGTAGCAGTAACAGGAAGAACAGGGTACCAGCTTTGTGGGTGCCTCCTTCAGAAGGCTGGACAAAGCAGAATTTTGATGGTAGCAGCCAAGGAAATCCAGGTCTATCAGGGATAGTAGCAGTAACAGGAAGAATTAGATAGCTGTGGCTAGTAGCAGTAATAGGAAGAACAGGGTACCAGCTTTGTGGGTGCCTCCTTCAGAAGGCTGGACAAAGCTGAATTTTGATAGTAGCAGCCAAGGAAATCCAGGTCCATCAGGGATAGGAGGGGTGCTGAGAGATAAAGATAGTAATGTGTTAGTGGTGTTAGTGAAGGGGTATTTCAGTCTTTGTACTTGTTGAGAATGCTGATGTGTACTGTTATATTAGTTCGAGTGCCTCTTACTTAAAGAAGGGCACTCAAGTCTTTTCCAATAAGTTAATAATATAATAACAGGTCTGGTCGAATCAAGGGATCAACTTTTTTCCCTAATTCGAACCAGCCTTTCTCTCTTTTCTCTCTTCTCTCTTTTCTTCTTTCCTCTCCTACTTCTTGCTGTCTACTTTACTCTACAGTCAACGAACAAGACAGAATTCTATGGCAGGTCAAACTTCAACATGGTATCAGAGCTAGGTTCACCAAATCAGACTTGCTAGAATTCTGCCTTCTGCGCATTCGAATTAGGGTTTCACTTGGGGTTCTCAGTTGTGAGTTGGAGACTGGGAAAAGGGCTGAAAAGGAGTGATCGCCCTCTTCCCTAGGAGGTCTCTATGCCTCCGATTGTGTCGTTGGTGATTGGTTGCTGTGGTTTCTAAGCCCCAGTTAGGGTTGGTACGTGTGGTGCAGTGGTGTCTCAGCCCTTCGTATGGTTGGCCTTCAGGCGATGAGGTAAAGTTTTTTTTTTTATATATATTTTTTTTGTTATGGAATACATGAGAGGTGTAGTACAGTTCGCATGATGGGTTCTCAGATTGCAGTATGCTAGGGTTTATGCTAGGGTTTATTCTGGTTTGTGTGTGATTCGAATGGCAATAGTGTCTACTTAATGGTGAAGCTTCCTATAGTTGTGGATTAATGTTGGTGGTGTTACAAGTGTGGTTTTCAGCTTTTGATATCGCTGAAATCAGTGTGTAGACCTTGGTGAGTAGGGGTTGTGGTGTTGTAGCTTTCAGCATTTAATACTGCTGAAATCAGTGTACAGATTTCAGTGAGTAGGGTTTGTGGTGTTGCAGTTCTCAGCTGTTGAAATCAGTGTGCAGATTTCGGTGAAGTGTCCGTGTGTAGTGTGCAGTGTGTAGTGCTCCTAATTCAGTGCTCAGAATTAAGGGAGTTCGGCAATGGCAGATAACAGTGATAGTAAACCTAGTGTCATGATATCTACTGACTACCTGAATGTCCAAATGACCTCCATTAAACTGAATGGAGAGAATTATGTCCCTTGGGCCAAGTCTGTAGAGGTTTTTCTGAAGGCGAAGAAGAAAGTGAAGCATATAAGAGAGGAGAAACCCCCCGCTAATTCTCAGGAGTATGAAGACTGGGAACAGGAAGATGCACAGATCATTACATGGTTGTGGAACAGTATGGAACCCAAAATCAGTGTGAACTTCATGTTTCTTGACACAGCCAAAGAGGTGTGGGATCATGCTAAGAAACTGTATTCAGGTCAGGATAATACCACTAGGGTATATCAACTGTATCAGGAATACTTCAATCTGCAACAGGGAAATCAGAGCCTTGAGGAGTACTATGCCAATGTGAGGAATATCCGTAATGAGTTAAATGTCTATCATCCTCTCACTTCAGATGTCAAAGTTCAACAGCAACAGCGAGAGCAGCTTGATGTGACACGGTTTCTGGTGGGGCTGAAGTCTGAGTATGAACCAGTACGAGCCCAGATACTAGGGGGATCTGCTCTTCCATCTTTAGAGGAGGTGTTTGCTTGTCTTCGGAGAGCTTCCATTGGATCTATGGACTCTAGTGTCTCCGATAAATCAGCATTTGCAGTGTCAAGAGGCCGAGGTGGCAGAAGTGGGACTCGAGGAACTTAGCCTGGCAGGAGTGGTAGTGGTGGATCTACACATATCCGTGGTGGTGGTCGTACTGGAGGCAGAGATTCAGGGGGAGCTCGTGGTAGAGGACGTGGCTCGGGTCCACGGAAGTGTACTCACTGTGGTTTGGATGGACATACCATTAACTACTGCTATGACTTACATGGTCCTCCCTCGACGTGGGCCAACCATGCCATGACTAGTGACACCAGTTTCAGCTCTACACAGGAGAAACGGTCAGCTGACCCGATGCCTTCTACTCCCTCAGATGGTCTAGGCAAGGAGATGGTGAGTGTTCCTCGTGATGAGTATGAGAGGTTTGTTCAATCCAAGTCGCAGCAGAACACAGCTTCCTTTGCACACTCAGGTATGGCTTGTTTGGCATCCACACCCAACCCCTGGATTATTGACTCTGGAGCCTCCGATCACATGACGGGAACTCCAGGTGTGTTTTCATCTCACTCATTGCTCAACATCACAATCTGTTACCCTTGCTAATGGCTCCACGTCATCTATCTGTGGTGTTGGTAATGTTGACCTAGACCCTGTATCCCTATCTTCTGTTTTTATATGTACCTAAGCTTCCATTTAATCTTATGTCTGTTAGTAAGCTGACCAAGTCCCTTAAGTGCTCCATCACTTTTTACCCTTCTATGTGTGTTTTTCAGGATCTCAAGACGGGGATGAAGATTGGTGGAGGGCATGAAGCCGGTGGACTGTATTATCTTGATGGTGGTGGACGAACGTCAACGGCTCTTCAGTCATCCATTTCTCCTCTCCAGTGGCACTATAGATTTGGTCATCCTTCGCTGAAAGTGTTGCAGTCCTTAGTCCCTTCATTGAGTCAACTTTTTGTTTTAGATTGTGAGTCTTGTCAATTTGGGAAACACCATCGTGTTCCCTTTCGTTCTAGGGTCGATAACCGTGTGTCGTCTTTTTTCTTTAATTCATTCAGATGTTTGGGGTCCTTATAAAGTGATGTCATATAATGGATACCGATATTTTGTTATTTTTTGTTGATGACTGTTCAAGAATGACGTGGCTCTATTTAATGAAAGAAAGAAGTGAATTATTTTCCATCTTCCAGAAATTTTATGCTGAGATCCGCAATCAATTTGGTGTTCACATCAAAATTTTCCGTTCTGATAATGGTCGTGAATACTTGTCTTCATCTTTTCGAGAATACTTGGACCAACATGGCATTATACACCAAACTTCATGTACCTATACTCCGCAACAAAATGGGGTTGCTGAGAGAAAGAACCGCCATCTTGTAGAAACGGCACGCTCCCTCATGCACCACATGAATGTTCCCAAAACTTTTTGGAGCGATGCAATGCTCACCTCTTGTTTCTTAATTAATCGGATGCCCACGTCTATCCTTGATGGTCGTTCTCCTTTTAGTGTCTTATTCCCCAACATGTTTCCGTTTCCGCTTTCTCCTCGGGTATTTGGGTGTGTCTGCTTCGTTCATAATCTGAGTCCCGGGACTGACAAGTTAGATGCACGTTCCGTGAAGTGTATCTTCCTTGGTTATTCCCGAACTCAGAAAGGGTACAAGTGTTATCATCCTAGTTCTCGTCGTTCCTTGGTATGTGCTGATGTTACATTCTTCGAGTCTATTCCGTTCTTCGTGGGGTCCGGTGCTGCCGCTTCCCCCACATCACCACCTCCTCTTCCTCTTCCTGTGGCTGATCCACCTCCTCTGGTTCCAGTCATGCCTACGTCCTTGCCTCCGGTGCCACCATTGGTTGACCGTCCACCCATCCGTCACGTGTATACACATCGCCCACGTGTACCGGCTGCAGCTCCTCCAGCTTCATCACCGTCGACAGATCCAGCTCCAGTTCCGACACCAGCCTCCGACCTAGATCTTCCTGTTGCCTTACGGAAAGGTAAGCGTACTTGCACCCTTCACCCTATTTCCAATTTTGTTTCACTTACCCACCTCTCCGCTTCCCATCGCCAGTTCATATCTTTGTTATCCTCCGTGGTTGTTCCCAAGGATGTCCAGGAAGCCCTTACCTCTCCAGAGTGGTGCCGTGCTATGGAAGAAGAGCTCTCTGCTTTGCATCATAATCACACTTGGGATCTCATCGCTCTTCCTCCTAGGAAGCAGGCTGTCGGTTGTAAGTGGGTGTATAGTGTTAAGTACTTGCCAGATGGTCGTGTTGAGCGCCTGAAGGCGCGGCTGGTTGCCAAAGGGTACTCCCAAACCTATGGCATTGACTACACGGAGACGTTCTCCCCGGTTGCTAAGATAGGGTCAGTTCGTGTCGTCATCTCTCTTGCAGCTATGTCTGATTGGCCTCTCCATCAGCTCGATATCAAAAATGCCTTTTTGCATGGGGATTTGCTCGAGGAGGTCTACATGGAGCAACCACCCGGGTTTGTTGCTCAGGGGGAGGATGGTAAGGTATGCAGACTTAAGAAGGCTATTTATGGACTTAAATAGTCCCCTCGAGCATGGTTTGGTAGGTTCAGTGAGGTGGTCAAGAAGTTTGGTATGAAACAGTGCCAAGTTGATCACTCTGTCTTCAGTCTTGACTCTTCGGCAGGTAAAATAATATTGGTGGTGTATGTGGATGATATCGTTGTGACTGGGAATGATAAAATGGGCATTGACAGATTGAAGGCATTCCTATAGGAACACTTTCAGACAAAGGACCTTGGCAAGTTGAAATACTTTTTGGGCATAGAGGTAGCAAGATCTAAGCATGGCATTAATTTGTGCCAGAGGAAATATGTGCTTGATTTACTGGAAGAAACAGGATTGTTGGGTACCAAACCGGCTGAGACACCTATGGAAACAAATACGAGGCTGAGCAGTGATATAGGTGAAGTGTTTGAAGAGCCTGGCAGATACCGACGACTTGTAGGCAAACTAAACTATCTAACCATTACTCGGCCAGATATTTCATTTGCGGTTAGTGTGGTGAGTCAGTTCATGCAGAAACCTTTGGTCCCACATTGGAATGCAGTGCTAAGGATTGTGAGGTATCTGAAAGGAGCTCCTGGTCGTGGTTTGCTGTACAGAAGTGGTGGAAAACTGGTAGTAGAAGGATACACCGATGCTGATTGGGCAGGTTCTATGTCTGATAGACGATCTACCACAGGCTATTGCACCTTTCTGGGGGGTAACCTGGTAACATGGAAAAGTAAGAAGCAAACAGTTGTGGCAAGAAGCAGTGCAGAAGCAGAATATAGGGCCATGGCACATACTGCTTGTGAACTAGTGTGGCTGAGGAACCTTCTACAGGAGATAGGATATGACATCAGTACTCCAATGAAGCTCTATTGTGACAATCAGGCAGCGGTTCATATCTCTTCCAATCTAGTGTTTCATGAAAGAACCAAGCACATCGAAGTTGACTGTCATTTTGTGAGAGAGAAGGTGCTGAATGGGGTGATAGAAACTGCATATGTTAGTACGGGAAACCAGTGGCCAGACTTGTTTACAAAAGGCTTGAGTCGGGGGAGAGTGGACTACATATGTAACAAGCTGGGATTATATGATATATACTCACCAGCTTGAGGGGGAGTGTTAGTGGTGTTAGTGAAGGGGTATTTCAGTCTTTGTACTTGTTGAGAATGCTGATGTGTACTGTTATATTAGTTCGAGTGCCTCTTACTTAAAGAAGGGCACTCAAGTCTTTTCCAATAAGTTAATAATATAATAACAGGTCTGGCCGAATCAAGGGATCAACTTTTTTCTCTAATTCGAACCAGCCTTTCTCTCTTTTCTCTCTTCTCTCTTTTCTTCTTTCCTCTCCTACTTCTTGCTGTCTACTTTACTCTACAGTCACGAACAAGACAGAATTCTATGGCAGGTCAAACTTCAACATAATGTATTAGCTTTATTCTCAGGCTCTGTGGGTATAGGGGACTCTATTAGAGCTGAGCTTCTAGCGGCAGTACAAGGTATTCAGATTGCAGACCAGTTAGGAGTTCAGAATTTGCTTATTGAAGGAGACTCCAAAGTCATTGTGGTTTGGTTAAAAAATCTAGCTTCAGTTATTTGGTGCTACAGGGATATTATGAAGAATGCTTATTGGTTTTCAAGGAACATGACTGTTAATTATCAGTGGGTGGGTAGAACAGCTAATACCATAGCGGATGGGTTAGCTAAGCAAGGGGTATCAAGGGAACATTTCTTCTGGGCAACTCTGTAAACTCTCATCTCCTAGTCTGATGTAGTACTTTGTTGTTGTTGAGGAGAGGTACCAGCATGTGCCTCTCCTTGGGCAGGCTGTTTTGTAATTTCATTCTGATTATTATGAATAAATTATCAATCATTTATCAAAAAAAAAAAAACTTCTAAATGTGGGGAGACCAGTGGTTGGTTCAATTTTCTTGTATTTGACATCTTTGATGTTCTGCTTTTTCTTATCTTTTATTGTTGATGATCTCTCACCAACCTCTGAGCGTACATATTTTATCAATCAATGAATGTTCTTTTTTATTTATTACCAAAAAAATTATATGGCGGGCCTAAAGTTTCTTTAATTGTACAGCCATCACAAAAATTTAAAAAAGAGTCCTACAGAAAATAGAAACCTTGATTATATTTAGAGGGCTACTGTCAGCTGTTGAGCTGTATTGTATTGTGTATATATATTTATATAATTTAATACAATTTATGGATACTGATAAAAAGGCCTGCTGACCCTATTATTTTCATGGGTTTTCTTTTAGCCAATGGGATTGAATCTCTCACAATGAGATTATTAATCAGCTAATTCAAGCAATCCGTTGTAATGGTTGGTCACTATGTAATCTATTTAACCTTATGTTTACTTAAAATATTACTGGATGTTAACTTGACACTCTTTTGTTTCCTTTCTTTTCTTTTTTCTTTATTTTTTCTTTCATTGAGCAGATGCGCTCTCTCGAGCATATTGCAAATGAGTTAAAAGATCGCTGCCAAATACTATACAACGGGTGTAAGAAATTTGTGTAAGTACATCCATGGTTCTATTGTTGAATCAGTTACATTGTATCCAATTATAAAGTCTATGATTCCTTGTACACTCTCTCAAGCAGTCTATGATCCTTTGTGATGCAAGAATTAGAAGTGGCATAGAGGGTCTAATATGTAACATTGATATTGAGAAGGCATATGATCATGTGGAATGGGGTTTCTTGGAGGAGGTGCTGGAGAGGATGGGGTTTGGGGGAAGATGGAGAAGCTGGATATTTGGCTGCATTTCTACAGTCTCTTTCTTAGTGTTGGTGAATGGGGTCTCAACAGAATTCTTCCAAGTTTCAAGGGGGTTATGGCAAGGAGACCTTTCTCCTTTGCCGTTTGTTCTAGTGACAGAAGTTTTGGGTAGACTGCTGATCAAGAGGGTTGAAAAGGTACTTGCTATAACCAACTGGGCCTGAACATCTGAGAAGAATGTCGTTACCATGATCTGTATTAGACCTCCAATTCTAGATGTGCCTGGATTACCAAGACTGCAATGTAAAAGGATATATATTCATTTCCGTGTTATATTCTCATTCATAGTTTGTTACTATTCATGCGTCTTTATTTATCTGTATACAGGCACTATTTTGCATAACTAATTCTTTCTAATGCACTGTGTAGTTGTCCATGTTCAGAAATTTATGTTGTAGTTATGGCAGCAAGAGAGGTTTCTAATTTTTTATTTCAATCTTTGCAGGGCAGCACTTGGAGAGGCATATAATGGAGATATTGCTTTTGCAGAATCTCTGGAAGCATTTGGGGGTGGAAATGATGATCTATTTAGTATATCAGTAGGAGGTTGTTGAAGCATTTCATGTTCATTTTCTTTGTATCCATTCATGGATCATGAAAGAGGTTGTAATGGGCTAGGGCTCTGCCTATATCTGAACATCATATATGATAACCATGATGAATAAATGGATAATGATGCGTGATACACATGCATAGGTGCATGGGGGGGGGTTAGAAATCAATAAGACAACCATGATGGTCCAGGATCTATTGATAACCAAATCTCCTACTGATCGTCCACTCCTTATACTCTTTGGCACCATTCCCAATGCTATTTGCTCACAACATACGTTCTCAATGTTAAGGAGCAGGACTTCAATGGCTTTTTAATGACTTCAAATTAAAACAGGTTGCTCCATTGCAACCCGGGTGACCAGGGTTTAAATCTTGGAAACAACCTCTCTGTATGTGCAGGGGTAAGGTTGCATACATCTGTCCTTTCCTTCCCCATACCTTGCATTGGTGGGAGCCTTGTGCATTGGGCTGCCCTTTATATTAAGAGTGGAAAACGAGTAGTTCTTGTCTAATTTCTGTAACTGTTGAACTAATGATTGGTGATTAGAATGAGTATAAATAGTGTGTGAACCCACTAATAAATAAATTCCATGTATTTCCTCAATCATGTTGGTTCACCTCCTTTAGGAGCCGACCCATAGGCATCCCCTAGCAGTTATTCCAATCACTTGTTGGGCTATTTCCATCAATAAGTGATGTATTTCCTCAATCATGTGATTGTTTCCCACTGATTATCAGTACAATATTCTTGATAAATAATAACAAATTCACATTTAGAAGATAAAATGTATTGGTTTGTGCTGACTTTTTGTACAGGGTTAGGACTGACTTTTTAAGTAGGTCTCACTGGAGACATTATGTATGTCTGAATTATGCAAAACCATTTTATTCATTTATTTCCTTTACCTCATGCTTTTATTTCCTGAAACAATGCATTGGTTTGTGCTGAAAATGATCCTATTAGGTTGATTTAAAGTTAGAATACTATTAGGTTGATTCTTCTAGAATATTTTGTACAGGGCACCCAGTTTTTGATGTTGGTTAGTCCTGCTTTTACTTTTTCAAACCGAGTCTAGGGGATTTCTACTGAATGTGTCTGTACACATAATAGAAAATCTTAACTATTGCTAGTGTCTATACCTATATATGTATTTATATCCATATATACACTATATATATGACAGAGACACACATGTATTCTTAGGTAATAGATTTTGAATTTCATTTTATGTCCAATATTTGCTCAGCCATTTATCACTTTTGTAGGGCCCATCATATCCAAATTCATTAGTGCATTTCAGGAGATGGCTGCATATAAGGATCTTCTTCACTCCCAGGTAAATTCCCCATTGCCATTTCTCTTTTCAATAAATGGTCAAGTCTTGGCTTGCCATCATATTTATTATTTTCTTACATGGTTTAGTATTTGGCTTGTTTTAACTTAACTTTCACCTAGTATAATCTGATGATCTTTGTGCTTTCTATTGCTTATATCAGATACATTGAAAACCCAAAGGTTGCCTTGCATCAAGTCCCCTTGTTCCCCCCATGCCTCAAAGTCCCCCCCACCTACCCACCCACACACACACACACATGAAAAAAGAAAACTACCATTTCTATTTGCTCTCCTTTCTGCAACATACCTCTTCCGATGCTCTAACTCCAAAGCACCTTTCCAATTGCTAATTCTCTGTGAACTAAAAGCTGAGTTTAAAAATCTCAAAAACCAATCAACTGCTTCTATTCCCTAATCACTAGAAAGTCTTCTTGTCTTCTTTTTAATCCACCTTTCTTCAAAGATAAAAATCTTAGCTTCTATCTTCACCGACGTCCAAAACAAGATAGTCATCTTTCTTATACAATTCAATTATCAGAGTACCAATCCTACATAAAAGGAAGAAACAACATGAGTGACCAAGGGGGAGAAATCTACATGGCTTCAACAATCCAAAACACAAAAGTTCTTTTCCAAGAACTCTCCTGCTCCCAAGACATCTCATCTTGCTTGTATAGGGGATCATCATAACCCCTCTGATTCGGAATGCTTTTAACTCGCCTCTCCAACTTCACCCTAGCTTCTTATCCTCCTTTTTGCCGTTATTACAAGTCTTTGCTCCCGTCCTTCCTTTAAGTCACCTGACATTATTTTCGGCTTTGCTATGGAGGTAGCTAATTGTAGGTTAGATTGAATCTTCTTGGTTTCCTTAATCTCATTTGCTTGGGTGGGAGTAATAAGAAATGATTGAAATACCCATAATTTAACAGTGGATATGGCACTGAGCAGAATGAAATGGCGAAACAGGATTCATATAACCAACACCATATAGTTTGGGACAAGATGTAGATTATTATTATTATGCATATCACTTCAATTTCAATGAATATGCTTTATAGTTTTTTTTTTTGATCAGCAAGTCAAGAAATTATATTAAGATTAAAGAAAAATAGAGTACAACAAGAACTTGTTAGGATAAAGATCCTTTACAACAAAGAATCCCCCACACAGTTAACATTGGGCCCAAAACAACTGGTGTCTATGAACTCCTTGCTTAGCTAATCCATTCGCCAAATCATTAGCAGACGTCCTAACCCATCTTACATGGATTTGCATATTTCTTGATAGCAACTTGAACCTTCTGAATTTGTTTATGAATTGCAATGAAACCCCTTCTCCTTTTTTCAACCAACCACTGACTATTTTTGCGTCCCCTTCAACAATCAGCCTTGTAATTCCCATATACTTGGCTTTTTGCACCCCAACAATAACAGCCATGAATTCAGCTCTCACTGAATCACCTTGATGAACAGGACCTGAAAACAAACCACAAATGTTCCCACTCCCATCTCTAAACACTCCACCAATTCTGGAAGGCCCTGGATGGCCAAAACTACTTCCATCAAAGTTCAGCTTCATCCACCTGCCACTTGGGGGACACCAAGCCTCCATGACCTTTTGTTTCCTAGAGGAAGAAAGAGCAATCTACCTCTAGATTCAGAAAGTCTTCCATTGAGAAATATGAGAATAATTTCGAAGTTTTCCCCAACATGCAACTCTTATAGTATCAGTCTCCAATATTCCCTCCTTGTTTCTTTCTTCCTCCTCAAAGATTCTTAAGTTCTTGTCCTCCCAAATTGACCACACCACCACTGCCCTTGCACACTTCCATAAGATTCTACCTCTTCTCTTTGTGCTCCTCAGAAAAGATGGGCTAAAGAGCCCTTCCAAGCTGACATGAGGGATCCACCTGCTACCAAAAAGAGAGCAGAACCATTTCCAAATACAAGGGACAAGAGATTAAAAGATGGAAAAACATTCTCACCATTCAACTTACACAAAATGCACCAATTAGGAGACAAACACCAATTTGGCCTTTTCTTTTGTAGCATATCACACTTGTTGATGCACCCATGATAAACTGCCCAACAAAAGGCACTGATTTTTTGTTTTTTTTGGGGGGGGGATAGGGGCACTCCAAACTTCTTCCACGGGAAAGGAATGGAAAAGGGAGGTGGACACAAGGGAAGAGAAAAAGGATTTACAGGTAAATAATCCAAAGGGACTGAGACTAAACCCTACTGTCATCCCCTATATCATCAAGGACAAGGCAATCTAGAATATTTAATAGGCTAGACAGTGATGAGATTTCTGACTCTCTAAGGTCTCTTACTAACCCCAAATTCCAACCCTCCCAGGGGGAGGGAGATTTAATCCCATACACAAAGTTGTAAAACCTTATTTTTTACCTAATTTTTAATAAAATTCTCTTTTCTGATAAAAAAACATATCTTTCAAGGGAATATCCCTAACCCACACATTTCCCCAGAATCTTATCCTATTACCAGAAGCCAGATCATACCTGACATGCTCAAGGAATTGAGGAAGAATACCATGAACTGCTTTCCACGACACAGCAAGATTAGCTTTTTGCAGAATACCGACATCCCATCCATTCCTAGCAAGCCCATGAATACTTAAAACCACTTTATGCCACAACCTGTCATTCTCTAAGGGGAAACACCACAACCATTTATTTAGAAGAGCAAGGTTTTTCTTATTGATGTTACCTGGACCCAACCTACCCTCTTCTTTCCTTTTCACCACCTTTTCCCATTTCACAAAATGATCCTTTTTACTATCTTCCGGTTCCCACAGAAAGCCTCTTGTTTGTTTTTCCACCCTCTTCACAACTGCTCGAGGCATCCTAAAAACAGACATGAAGTAGGCAGGGAGGTTAGCCAAGGTTGATTTTATCAAAGTGATTCTCCCCCCTAGAGAAATGTACCTCCTTTTCCAACCAGCTAATCTTTTTTCAATTCTCTCAACTGCCGGATTCCAAAAGCTTACAGACCTTGGGTTGCCACCAAGAGGTAAACCTAAATATTTCAGCGGCCACTCCCATCTTTTACACCCTAGAATATCCGCAAATGAGTTTAGGTCCTCTTCTTCAATGTTTAAACCAACCACCACACTCTTGTTCCAATTGATTTTTAAGTTTGACATTCTTTCAAAGGGGCTCACCACCAACTTCAAAATTTCCACCCTATTTCTACTTTTCCCATCGCAAAAGATGAAAATGTCATCTACAAATTGGAGGTGGGAGACTACCACTCTATCTCTTCCCACCTTCCAATCTTTAAGGCACTACATTTGGTTAGCCATAGCAATCAACCTACTAAGAACCTTTGCCACCAAAATGAATAGGAAATCTCCTTGTTTAAGCCCTTTAATTGCTCTCATAAAATCCACCACTGAACCATTCACAACTAATGAAAAGTGACTGGTTTGCAGGCAACCTTTGATCCACTTATACAACAAATCTCCAAAACCACAAGATCTCATGATGCTAATTAAGAACTCCCAATCCACCAAATCATAAGCTTTCTCCAGGTCCAACTTAATTGCCACACCCTTTTCTTAGATCTCTTTTGGGCCTCAGCACATTCATTAGCAATGAGAATTTGATCCACGATATGTCTGTTTTGTATAAAGGCTCCTTGTAATGGGAGATGATTGAAGGAAGATCTTTCTTAATCCTCAGAGATAACACCTTAGCAATTATTTTATAAATGCTAGTAACTAAGATAATTGGTCTGAAATCCTTAGGGTGAGTAGCATTAGACTTTTTTGGTACCAAGGTTATAAAGATAGAATTCAGCCCCTGATTAATTATACTCCTGTGGAATTCTTTAAACACTCTAAGCAGATCCAGTTTAATGATCTCCCAGAAATCTTGATAAAAGGCCATTGTAAATACATTTAGGCCTGAAGCTTTAGATCTGTCCATAGCAAAAATTGCTTCCTTGATCTCATCTTCCTCAAACCATTTTTTCCAGGAATTGGAGCTGAGAATCATCAATTGACTCCCAATTCAGCGCTCCAGCAGACCATCTTTCACCTAGAGGCCTCAAATAAATGATCTAAAGTGATCCACAAAGGCCTTAGCTATCTTTGCTCGATCTGTGATTTCCCTGCCATCAATTTCTAAGCAAGAGATAAGATTTTTACTCCTACCATTTGCAATAGCCTGAAAATACCTAGTGTTACCATACCCCTCTTTAATCCATTTCTCCCTCGACTTTTGTTTCCAACTTATTTCCTCCCTAAGTAGAGCCTCTTGAAGTTCCATTTTCAACTTCGACCTTAGACTTCTGGACCAACTGCACCCTTTCCTCCCTACCATTAGTGGGGCGGTCGGACATAATCAACCGCACCCTTTCTTTTCTCTTCTTCTCTCTTCTTCTCTTCGGTTCTGGGTTAATCTTTCTTCTCTTTTCTCTCTGAAATCACATCAGAAAACAAACCTTTTTTGTTTCTTTTTATTCCAGTTTCTCTTTTTTGTTGCACTCCCTAATCCCCTCAATTCCAACTAATAATCAGACAATGCTATCCTCCTTCCTTCCTATAATCCCCCTTTTCTTCTCTCTCCCCTAGCACTGAACTCCTTATCCCCTTCCTCCTCATTGATTAATTTCTCCACTTTTCTACCGTCACCTCCCTTCTCCACTTTGTTGCTGGAGTAAGCCATTGGCTCCTTCTGAGAATCGCACATCACCAGATTTCCTTGCTTCCATCTTCCTCCCTTCAATCTAGTTCAAACAACTAGATTAGGTCCTCCATTTGTTTTAGATGGGATTCAACACCAGTAGAATGACCCAATGAATATGCTTTATAGTTATGAGTAAAAAAAATCATAGGGCCATTGCTTTGCCCAATAGTAAAATCTTGGGCTGATGAGCATGAGAATGTGGTTTCAAGGCCCTGAGAGGGTGCTTTATGGATAAAATTGAAATGGTAGGCCTGTATTATCATACCTTTTCAAAGACTCCAAATAACTAGACCAACATTGCAAAATGGCCCTTTTTTCAATTTGGTATCAGAGTCTATGGTCAGTTAGTGCAGCAGTATATGGTGGTCCTCAGTAGAGGACTAATAATTTCATGCAGTATAGTATATCTTTTCTGAAATGTCTTTTTTATTTGAGAATTTGTAGTTATTGGATTATTTGATTGTCTATCATTTGAAATGTGGTTACTAGAGTATGCTTGTAGGTATTATTTTGGATATTCATCAAGGCTGAGCCCTAAAAGAAGTCCATCTGGATTCCATTTGAGAGGTTGGCACATGGTGTCTGCCTTTGCACCATAAAGAAGCACAATAGAATTTTGGCAAGCCCCAGATGTTGGGAAGTAAAACCACATTTTCGATGGCTGTGCCCTTAGCAAGCCATGTGCCTTGGGTGTAGGAGGCATCTTTAGAAATGGTTCAGGAATCTTGTTGTTGAGATACTCTGGCTCTATAATGAAATTTTCTTGGAACAAAATTACTTTTTGTTTTGCAAGGATTAAAGTTTTCTTTTGCTTGATGTTGGAATAGTAAGTCAGTGATGTGATTGTAGGCCTTCAGTTTGACTACCTCAGCTGGTCCCTGGCCACTTAAATACCAGCTAAGGCATTGTCCTCTAGGTTGAACAGTTCATTCGGGTGTTTGCCTGGATCAGGCAGCACCTTTGCTGATTTACTGTCATGAAACAGGGAATCTTACTCCATTAACTATTGTTTTATTTATTTATTTGTGCCACTGAGAACTTTGAGCATTGTGTATATAGATAATCTGTGTTCTTTCCTGGTATTATGTACTACTATATTTTGTTAGAATTATGTTTCATTTAGGTAGTTCTTGAAGGGGAAGTAGTAAGATACCCAATTGACATTCCTTAAGGACAGTTGGCAATTGATATATATTGGACACTCAGGTGGTATGGCCTTTCACGGGAATTTCCTAGAATTACCAGTTACCAACACACCAGAATGAAGTGAAACTAGATGATTCGAATTTGTGAACTGCGTAAAATTTCTTCTGAATCATCCAGTATATTGTTTGCGGATCTCTGGTAAATTGCAATACTGTGATAATAACAACCATATGATGGAACCAATCTTAGCGTGGATCTCCTATGCTGATTCCTCAGAATGGTTTCTACTGTCATAGTGTCATCTGCATATGTACAGTGTTAATTGACTACTTGGTCATGTTGATTTTACATGTCCAAAGTCCAAAAAAATAGGGGGGAGGGCTCAGTTTCTGTTATCATTTTATAATTGGACCTTGGATTGAGATCATAATTCTAAAATGTGTTAGGATATCATATTGCAGGTAGAGCATATGTTAAGTGACCATTTGACGGAGTTTATGAAAGTTGATTTAGAAGGTGCAAAGGTGATCCATTTTCTTCTTTTGATCATAACATTTTGCATGATTTAATAGTTTTGCAGCTGATGTTAGTAGCTTAGGCAACATTACCAGTAAGAAATTGTATTTTTCCTTGTGTGTTCGTTCTGAGACTGCAGAAAAACCTTGTGTATTTTCTTTTACTGTTGGATCTTCTTGTTGCCAATTGAAAAATGAAAAGAAACCACTTAATATTTTTGCTACCATCCATGATAATGTCAAATGGTATGAAGAGGAAAACATGGTCTGGAGTAAATGGATTTTCTCAATGATTGATACTATCCATTATTTAATAGTGTAATGAGAGGTGGAAAACATAGTATAGAATTAACCATACAATAAATGGGCATTATTATGCTTGATGTATTAGCAGCTACATTATTTTTTTTTTCAAAATCATAAATATTTTATTTGCAAATAAATTAGAGGATTAATAGTGTTTACACCACGGGCCACTTGTTTAGTATATCTCTACAATGATATAAGATTGATGAATTAAAGAAGCTGTCTCTTGATCCAGTCTGACGGTGTCTCCTCAATCAAGGTAATAAATTAAAATTTCTTTCTTTTTGATACATAAATAGTTATTTTATTAGATTGAAAAGAATAGCTAATACATGCAACCCTTGGAGAGGCACGAGCTATGACCTCTCCCACTAAAGAAGAAAACTAAAACAAGTTACTATTCTGCCGAATACAAAAGTTCCCTAGCTGCCTCTTGCTTGGTTAGACAATCATCCACAGCATTTGCTGATCTCCCCACCCATTGTATTCGTAGACACATATTCCTTGTCAGCACTTTGAATTTCTTTATCCCTGAAACACCAAACTACTGACTTTGGGTTTTGCAACATAGGGTAAAGGATGCTCAAGGAACTAAGGAGTGTTAAGATGGGAGAGGCAGAGGAGAGATTCAAGATGGCAGGTCGTTGGAGAAGGGCATTGAAGGTGGAAGCAAAAGATTTTCTGTTTGAAGAATGGAGATCTAAAGGAGTGCTGGGGTTGAAGATTAGGGAAGCTAAGAAGGCTACTATGTTACTGGAGGGTGGTGGAGTGATCGAGTGGTTTAAGGACTTTGTGCTTGGAGCAAGTCTCAAAGGGAAGCAAAAAGACATGGAAGAGTTTGGCTCTGAAGAAGGAAAGAGGTATGTTGTAGAATGTAAAAGGAACAACAAAGGTTCATATATAGCCTTACTAGAATTTTTTGGAAAGGGTAAGAAGCAGATTGCTTGCTTCCCCGAAGGAAGACAGGGCCAAGGCTGGAGGGAAGTAGCTAGAATTCTTAATGAGTTTTTACAATGCCTGGTAAAAGCACAAGCAGAGGTCCCAACAGAATTGAAAGAGGTTAAAGAAAACAGTAGTAATACAGAAGATCTGGGACAAGAGATAGTGGTTCTGGCAAAGACTAATGGGCAATGTAAGATGGCTGCTCTATCAAAAGAGGAAGATTGGGAGAATAAGTTTGTAATCCAAGCGAAAAACCATGTCAGTGATTGGAGGATAGTTGCAGACTTACTGATACAGAGGTTGAAATTGAAAGGTATGTTTATTGTAACACCTTTTGGGAGTTGTAAGGTTTTGTTGGATCTGGTTGAAGATAGGTTAGACTTGTCTGCAACTACCATTCAATCAGATCTTGGATTATTTACAATTTTTAGATGGAGTCCTTTTTCCAACTCTAAAGAGTTCTCTGTTGAAGATGATGTGATTGTACGTTTGTTGGGATTTCCCTTCCACCTGTGGAGGCAAGAAGTGGCTGAATCTATAGCCCATCTGTGTGGAGGGCGACTCACGGGTGTCTTCTGGGGGGATCTCCGCTCAGCTGCTATATTATTAAGTGGAGTAAGGCCAGAAGATCTGCCGAGGAAAATAGACTTAAGAGTGGAAGAAGATGTATTGCATGGATCAAGGGGATTGGTGAACTCAAATGGGAAAAGAATTTCACCAAAATGGGTAAACAGGAGCTGATGGGGCTGGAAGGTTTGATGCAGAAGGAAGATCAAAAGAGTGGCATACAAGGAAACAAGATGGTGTGTAGCAGGTCTTATGCACAAGTGGTCAAAGGTGGCGGGTCAAAGGGGATTGATCGCAGCTCGCGCCTCTCCAAGGGCTGCTTGTATGTGCTAACTTTTCCAAATCAATAAAAAGTTCATTTATTTATCAAAAAAAACATGCTTATTACTTATTGCCTTGGAGTCCCCTTCAACTACTAGCAGTTCTAACCCTAGTTGAGTTGCAAACTGTACACCTTGCAGGACAACTAATATTCCCCAAGACTCCTCCCAATCCAGAAGGGTTTGGGTTACCTTGGTTGCTACTCTTAAAGTTCAACTTCAAGAAGC
The DNA here is from genome assembly GCF_055504915.1 of Nelumbo nucifera. Taxonomy (NCBI): domain Eukaryota; kingdom Viridiplantae; phylum Streptophyta; class Magnoliopsida; order Proteales; family Nelumbonaceae; genus Nelumbo; species Nelumbo nucifera. The sequence continues at coordinate 47,518,994 of NC_142652.1, forward strand.
CTATAGGAGGAGGTGCCCAGCTTGTTCTTACTCTAACCTTGGAAGGGGAACAACTTGCCACTGTTGACCAATTCCTCCAAATATTGTTAAAGTAGAATTGGTGGGACATATCTTGAGATTTTAGCCAATGAATAACCCTATTCAAGACACAATCCTTAATCTCTTAGTTGAAAGGTTTAGAGATGTTGGAAGAAGAGTGTCGAGAATGCTTGGTGTGCTACTGTTCACACCAAGGGACTTTTCATTTTACTTCACAAGCAAAATTACAAAGGTGCCCTTGAATAGGCACCCAAATACAAATATTCATAAAAGGACAGAAATGCCCTCACACTCTTAACACTCCCCCTTCAAGCTGAGCATAGATATCTATCATGCTCAGCTTGTTCAAATTGTTGTCAAGTTTTGATTTGGGAACACCTTTAGTTAGACAATCAGCCAATTGGTCTTCAGACCGCACATAAGGTAGACAAATCTCTCCACTGACAACTCTTTCTCTAATGAAATGCCAATCAACCTCTATATGCTTTGTACGATCATGTTGTACAAGATTGTGGGCTATGTTTATGGTAGCTTGATTGTCACAATATAATATCATCGGAGTATCAATCTGCATTTCCATTTCTATCAAGAAGTTCTTTAGCCACAACAATTCTTAGTCTTGTTGCTGGAGTCTTGCCTTCCTTTCAGCCTTTCATCAGATTTGATGTGTGCTCAGGTAATAAAATTCTGTTTTGGGAGGACCTTTGGCTTGGGAACACCCCCCTTAAGGATAGATTCACGGTAATGCATTCTCTTTCCCTAAATAATTTCAATACCATCTCCTCACTTCGTGTGTTTGAGGGGACTTGGGATTTAGGTTTAAGAAGAGGGTTGAGGGATTCATAATTGGCTTATGCAGATGAGTTGTTCACTATGTTGAGTTCAGTTTTCCTAGATCTTTCCTACCTAGACAGTAGAATTTGGAAAGAGTCTTCTTCAGGGACTTTCTCTTGTTCATCTTTTTTCAACGCCTTAGCTCAGTCTTCTATTGTGTCCATCTCCTTTCCTATTAAAGAAGTTTGGCATTTTCCTGTGCTGCCAAAGGTTAGGGCTTTTTTTGCTGGGAAGTGGCTCTTCAAAAGATCAATACTATGGATGTACTTAAAAGAAAAAGGCCATATTGGTGCCTTTCCCCATGTCTGTTACCTTTGCTTAAGAAATGGTGAGGTGGTGACTCATCTTTTGATTTCTTGTCCTTTTGCTTCTTATTTGTGGGGTTGGTTCTCTTCTTTGTTTGGCTGCAGATAGACCTGTTCATGGGCTGGGCCGGGCTTTGCATGTGTATCAACAGGACACACTTAGGCCCAAGCTCGAGCCCAGCCCGAGCCCGACCCTCATATAAAGTCTGAAGCCCGGACTCGAGCCCGAGCCTGACTAGAAATTTGAAAACAGATTTTTTTTCCTTTTTTTATTCAATAAAAAATTGTTTTATTTATACTAAAAACCTTCAAAAATAAAAAATAATAAACATCTCACTATTACTTGGAGAAAAAAGAGAAGAACAAAGAAAAATATTGCACATATGTTTTTTATTAAATAAAATATATTTTTATTATTTAATATATAGTATTAAGTCGGGCTCGTGCTCGGGCTAGGCTTTTTTGAGAAAGCCCGAACCCGGCCCGAAAAAAAGTCGGGTCGGCGCTTTAGGCCTGAGTCTGAGCCCGCAGGCCTAAAATTATGACCAAGCCCGACTTATAACGGGCCAGGCTGGGCCAGCCTGTCGGGCTATCGGGCCCGTGAACAGGTCTAGTTGTAGATGGAATCCCCATTCGGGTGTGCTGAACCTTTTTGACTCTAGTTTCTTTTGACAACCAAGGAAAAGAGGCATGGTAGTGTGGAGAATTAACAAGAGCAGCCATCCTATGGTCAATTTGGGAAGAGAGAAACAATAGGATCTTCCTAGGGCAAGAAAAATCTAAGGAAGTACTTGTTGAGGTTGTCACCATCAAGGTTATGCTGAAAGTACTTCATCTCTTCAAGGACTTCTACTCAGCTGACTTAATTAGAAATTGGAGTGCTATAGCATGTATCCTCTCCTTCCTCCCCTGTGATACAAAAAGTTGGGTACCACCAACTCAGTTCAGGGTGAAGCTAAACTTTGATGGAAGCTCCTTGGGTAATCCAGGTCAGTCGGGAGTTGGGGGTGTGTTCAGAAATGAGGAAGGAAAAGTCTTGGCCCTTTACTTGGGCCCAATTGGGGTGGGAGAGTCATTAAGGGCAGAAGTAATGGCCTTACTTCAAGGTTTGAGACTGGCAAAACAATGGGGAATGCAGCAATTAGAAGTGGAAGGATACTCCAAGCTGGTAATAGGGTGGATGCAATCTGGAAACTTGGGAGTTTGGTCTCTTAGACAGCCTCTAAGAGAAATTATTAGCTTAGCAAGGGAGATTGGGGTGCATTTTAAATGGGTAAGAAGGTCAGCAAATGGAATGGTTGACACTTTAGCTAAGCAAGGAGTTACTAGGGAGGCTTTGTTTGTATGTTTTGTTTTTGTTGTTTTTTTTTTTTTTTTTTCCATCCATTTTGTGGGTGGTAAGTCTGTAATCTTTTCAATTCTCTAATGAAAGTTACCGTTGTTTCCTATCAAAAAAAGAAAAAAGTCTAGACATTCTTTCAACTTTTAACAAATTGTAATGAATGTATAACTTGGGGTTTTCATTTTTGTTTAATGAAATTTGAAGTTACCTATCAAAATTCATATATATCTGTATGTATGTATGTACTTATGTTTGTATGCATGGAAAGTAGGACTGTGTTTGGTTGCAATGCGGATTTATTTGCACTGATGCAAAACCATGGTGTGCAAATGATTTTAGTGCAAATTATGATTTATTTTTATTTTAAAATTTACCTTTTTTTGTTTGATTGCAGTAAAAATGGAGAAAATAAAGCCTGAAACAGAATAAAGTAAAACCCAAAATAAAATTAAGCCAAAGTTTGCATTCTTTTCATTTGCACTCCCATTCATTTGTATGAGTGCAAATAAAATTGCACTGCAACCAAACACAGCCTAGGGAACACTATTTGCATCATTCAAATCATTCTGCAGGTTATTTTTTCATTAAACTTCCTTAAAGCAGGTTATTGAGGATGAATACAAGCAAGTTTCTTGAGGAGCATTTAGCACATTGCTTGGCTTAAAGTTATATCATGTGGATGCACTCCTATTTCTTCATTGAACTGCCTTAAAGTTCCTTCTTGTTTTAGTCTGTGTATTTATTTGTATTCTCTGTAGGAGTGTCGTCGACGCTTTGACAAAGCTACACATGCTTATGATCAGGTATTCCTAGATCCTGTTCTTTACTTCATTCTGTTTTACAATAACCTAAATAGTGGCTTCCTTATACATCAGATGCTTCATGCTGAAACTATAGTTAAGCAACACTCAATTTTCCAACATGTCTATCATTCTTTTTTCCCAGAGCCTCCATAATTTGGCTACAATATTTTCTTGTTTCTCTTGATGAAGGAATACTTGCTGTACGTTGTTTTTGTTTTTCTCAAGGGAAAGGCCCCAACCTTGACTTGCTTTGTGTTATGGTTTAGATGGAATTGACATTTGGAAGACCATTATCCATTATCTTTCAACATTCTTGTTGGTGGTTTTCTCATTTATTAACCTCGGGCTTTGTTTGATCTAAATTGCAATAAATATTTGGGTTCGACTATGATACCTGAAAAACTTGTAACCAGTCAACCAGTATCATAAAAGGGGTAACCAATGAGGTGGTTATTTATCAATTTTTTTTGAAGGTAGATACAAATTTTACTAAAAGAAAGAGAGAAATTACAAGAAATGTGACCAGTAGTCACCTGAGGGAACAAACCAACCTCCACTCACCTCCCAATTCAACACTCCCCACTTCAAACCATGCTAAAACTATTACAGATCCAATTAGAAAACAATTTACAACACCAACTCCAGACTTCCTACCATTCAGAACACTCCCTCAATCTCAGCAAAACAAAACCAAAAAAGACCAAAAACCCCCAACACAAAGGAACTCAACTCCTTACTCATCTCTTTCAGAAGGGTGGGTTAACTGAATTTGGTAACTGTTTTACTGGCTATGGCACCAATCATCTTGATCCAGACCAGCCATAGTGAGAGATTGAGTGATTGTGGGCCATATGCACTTAATAACTGGTGCGGAACAAAATGATTGGTGCCACAGCTGGTAATGCTGATGAAAGGACTGATCTTAGCCCAAAAAAGTCAATCCTTGCTGGGTCGAAAGGTGGAATTTTTGAATCAATCTTGAGTCAGCCAAAACAATCAATATATATATATATATTGCTTTAATCCAAACGTATTTTAAAGAAATTGTAAGTGGACTAGTGGAGAGGCTTGAACCCTGGTCATTTGCTTTAAAATTTAAAGAACTAGTCATCTGTCCACCACATTCAAGTATGATATCATATATATATTTTTTGAGAAAAAGTTAACGATATCATATATATATATATATTGATCAGCAACACAGAAATGATTCATTAAATTAAAAGGATGTGTACAACAAGAAGTTGTGGGTAGACAAAACATCCACAGAAACCCCACTAATTACAATACAGACCCAAGCGTAACCCAACAAAGAAATTCATTAGTTACAAACAAGCCCCAAAGGATATCCCATTAACTATAACATAGCCCAGAACATAGATTGCCTTTGAACTCCTTGCTTAGCTAGACCATCAGCTATGCTATTAGCTGATCTCCTAATCCATCTTATGTGAATTTCCATATCTTTAGAAGCCTGCTTAAAGCATCTGAACTCATTTCTTAATCTCTAGATTGCTTCTTCCTCTTTTTTTAGCCACTTTACAACAACTTTTGAGTCCCCTTCAATAATCAACCTGTTAATCCCCTTCCAGTGTTTTAAAAGGCGTGGGAGGCACGCCTCCAAGCAAGGCTCTCCCAAAACGCCCTGAGGTGTATGCCAGAGGCACTGACACCTTTGAGGCGTACGCCTCTTGCGCTTTTTTCATTAGGCGTGCAAGAGGCGTACACCTCATGTGCCTCATGCACATCTGATATAAAAAGACAGAAAAAAAAGAAAAAAGAAAAAAAAAGGAAAGGAAAAGAAAGGGAAGGGAAAGAAAAAGAAAGAGAAGAAAAAAAGAGAAAAGGAAAGGGAAGGGAAGAAAAGATAAGGGAAGAAAAGACCCCCCCCTTTCAACTAATGTTATACATCTTTATTCTTCTTAATATAAAAGATTTTATTAAAAATAAAGAAAAAATGAGATCCCCCCTTCTTGCGTTCTGAACTACGCCTCACGCCTCTAGATAGTGGAACGCCTTGCGTCACGCCTCCGCATTTTAAAATTGTAGGAAACTGTGGACCCCACATTAATGTACTCGTGGGACAGCATAGATTTAATTAATTCTTGATTAGGATTAGCTTTCCTAGTAGGATTAGTTTTAATCTTATCTTATCCTTCCATGTAAAACATTAAGTCCTATTACAATTATGAAAGCATGCATATAAATTCAAAGGGTGGGGCGGCTGTTTAACACAACCAACCACTCTCTTCTCCTAAAACCCTTCCACGAGTTCTTCTTCTCCATCTCTCTTCTTCTCTTCTAATTTTCTTTTATTTTCTGTTCAAATGTGTAGTCTTGTACGACTACTTGGTATCAAAGCTCGGATTAGGGATTCTCATGTGAGTTTGATCCAGTCAACCACATGAGAGTTTCCTAGGGCTGGAAGAATAGAGAAAGCTCTCTTCAGCTGATTCTTGGAGGTTATCTACAGCAGCAGTCCAAAGATTGGATCGTACCTTTGATAACCAGGAAGAATCAGAGGAAGAGAAAAGGATCAAGATCAATCCTTGATCAGTACTGGAGGTGGCGATCTGAATTTTAAAGGATTTCTGTTCGATCAGTACTAGAGGTTGTGATCAGAATTTCAGAGGATTTCTGTTCAAGATCAGAATTTCCCCTTCAAGATCAGAGGATCAAGATCAGTTCTTGATCAAGACTAGAGGTGGCAATCAGAATTTCAGAAGATTTCTGGTTCAAGGTCAGTTTTTTTTTTTTTTCTCTTCAAGACTGAGAGAGAATAAAAATCTCAGAAGTTTTTCATCAGGATCAGAGCTTTTCAGAATTTTCTGGTAAGTTTTTCAATCTTTCTTAAGATCGGCAGCAAGAATACCTTGATATAAGAGGTACGAAAAAAACTCCAGAAGATTTCTGTAGTCCTTTTTAGGGTTTAAGACAAAACCCTCAGGTTTCAGGGCTGTTATTGCTTCAGGACTTGTCTCCTTCGATTTCTTTGCTCTCTGGAAGATCCAGTAGAGTTGTTTCAGTAGGACTGTTACAACAGAACTGTTATTTTTTTTACTGCTATCAGTCTGAATAGGTCGACTATCACAGAAATTAGGGCTTCTTTTACTGCTATTACTTGCTTCAGACCCAGTAGGACGACTGGTACAGTAATTAGGATTTTTTTTTTTTATTGATCATTAATGGAGTTTAAAAGCCAAGGGGAGGGTGTTTTTGGGACAGGTTCAAGTAGCATGTTTGAAAACACCTTCCAGATTACAACTGTAAAGTTTGATGGTTCAAACTATTTAGAATCGGCCCAATCAGCCATGATGGCCATTGGGGGAAGAGGAAACCTGAACTATTTGTTAGGGGATATGAAGGAACCAACTAAGGAGGATCCCACTTATGTTAGGTGGATTCAGGAAAATTATTTGGTGATGACATGGCTGTGCAACTCCATGTAGCCACACATCAGCCGAAATTATTTATGGGCAAAAACATCTAAAGAAATATGGGATGTTTTGAAAGAAACCTACTTTCAGCCCCTTAATGTTGCTAGGGCTTATGAGCTGAAATGGGAAGTTAGAAATCTCAAACAAGGAGAGAAACAAGTCTCTGTTTATTTTTCAACCCTAAAATCTCTGTGGCATGAAATTGACCATCTTGAGACAATAGAATGGGAAAGTCAGAGAGATGCACAGACTTACAGAAGACAAGTTGAAACTAACAGAGTATTTGAGTTCTTGGCTGGTCTAAATTCTGAGTATGATATTATAAGACAACAGCTGTTGACAAGAGAGGGTGTGACTTTGTCTCAAGCCTATTCCCTAGTGCACAGTGAGGAGACTAGGAAAGGTTATGTTGCAGCAGCAACCTTTCGAATCTGCCCTGGTAGCAGTTAAACCCAAGTCTAGGGGAGATAAGGAAAGGGATATGAAGAAAGAGGCTAAGAAGGATCTAATGTGTGAACATTGCAAGAAACCTAGACACACTAAAGACACTTGTTGGAAGTTACATCCACATCTGGTTCCAGCAAAACTCAGAAACAAAAAGGGGAATGCCAATATGGCTGTTAACACTGATAGTGTAGACTCAACAACCTCAAGAGGCACTCCTCTAGACACCCTAGCTGCTGTCCGATCTGCTCTGACACAGTTGGAAAGTGAAGTTAGTGACTCAGTACCATCTCCTCAGCCACCATCAGCTCCTTCAACCTCATCTTTTGCTCAATCAGGTAATCGGGCCTCAGCTTATCATGCTTCAGCTCCAAGTAATACAGAACATTCTTGGATAATAGATTTAGGAGCATCCGACCATATGACTAGCTTGCCATCACTTTTTTCTACCTATCATTTATCTTCTGGCAAAGACAAAGTGTCCATTGTTGATGGATCCCTTGTCCCTATTTCTAGCAGAGGAGACATCAAGTTGTCTGATGCCATTTCCCTATCCTCCCGTCTTGCATGTTCCTAAGCTTAATACTAACTTGCTTTTAGTTAGTAGCATTATAAAAAAACAGAACTGCTCAATAACCTTTTTTCCTGATAGATGTGCTTTTTAGGATATGGAGACAAGGAAGGTGATTGGGACTGTCCGTGAGACGAACGGAATCTACCTACTTGGAGGAAGTGCTCATCAGGAAGATAGTGAAACTAAGAAATCCTTCGTTTCTTAGTCTGTTGATCAGATGATGCTTTGGCATAATAGGGTGGGCCATTTATCCTTTCATTCCTTGAAAAGTTTGTTTCCTAGTTTATTTGAATATGTCCAGATGTCTAGTTTGAAATTTGAGAGTTGTGAGCTTGCAAAACATTGTAGGACAACCTATTCATTAAGTAGTAATAGGAGCAATATTCCTTTTGAAATTGTGCATATTGATGTTTGGGGACCCTATCATACCACTGCCATGGGGGGGTATAGATATTTCCTATTATTTGTTGATGATTATACTCGGTTTTCTGGGGTTTACCTTATGCGTTCTCAAGATGAGGTCCCAGCATTAACCGGAATTTTTCATCAAATGATTTTAATCCAATTTGGGGTCAAAATTAAAATTTTTAGATCCGATAATGCAAAAGAATATTTTGCAAACCCATTAGCCTCCTACTTGCTTGACCCTGGGATTATCCACCAGAGTACCTGCCCACATACACCACAACAGAATGGGGTTGCTGAAAGAAAGAATAGACACATATTGGAGGTAGCTAGAGGCATTATGTTTACCTCAAATGTGCCTATACGTTTCTGGGGGGATGCTGTTCTTACACCAGTATATCTCATCAATCGGATTCCCTCACGGGTTCTTGACATGGAATCTCCATTTACCCTTCTATACCCTGATAAAGAATTGTTCACCATTCCACTTAAAACCTTTGGTTGCACTTGCTTTGTTCAAATCCTTGGTCCTCATCGTTCTAAATTTGATCCTAAGGTTTCCAAATGTATTTTCCTTGGTTATGCACAAACTCAAAAAGAATATTGCTGTTATGAACCTACTTCTGGAAAAAGATTTGTCTCAATGGATGTCACCTTTTTTGAGGATAAACCCTATTATCCACGGGTTTCTCCTTAGGGGGAGAATAATGAGGCTGGGATTAGCACATCAGAAGTTCCTTTACCAATCCCATTAAGTGAAGAAGGGTGTAGTGGGGAAGGTTGTCAAAGGTGCAGGGATGTAAGAGTTTATCACAGACGATGGAGACAGGTTGATTTCGGACATCAGCAGTCCAGGCCAGTCCCAACCCCCTCTGTAGATCTAGATCCCGGTACCACAGTAGCCCCAGTTCCTTCTATAGATCCAGATCCAAGTACCACAGATACTACAGATTAGAGACATCCCGCCATGGAGCCTTTACCTTCATTAGATGATCTTGACCTTCCCATAGCAGTCCGTAAGGGCAAGTGCCGTTGCACCACATCCACAACTCACTGCATTTCTCAGTTCTTGTCCTATGATCATTTGTCTTCCTCCTACAAGTCTTTTCTTGCATCCATTGCGGATATTCCCATTCCCAGAACAATATAGGAAGCATTGGCAGTATCGGAATGGAAAGATGCAATAAAAGTTGAAATGAATGCCCTCATCAGAAACAATACCTGGGAAATAGTTGATCAGCCCAGTGATTTAAAAGGCACGCCTAGGCGCACAGGCGAGGCACATTTTAGGGTAGGTGCCTCGCCCAGGGCCTAGGCGCAGCCCATTCAAAAGGCGCACGCCTGGTGTGCCTTAGCCCAGGCGTGCGCCTTTTAAAAATTTTCCGCTTTTTCCATTTTTTTGAGTCTGGCCGTTGGGCCGGGGGCTCCGTCCCCAGACTCCCATGCCACGCCCCTCGAGGCCAGCTCAAACAAGGCCTTGTTATGGTCTTAAATTCTTAGTTTTCACACAAAAAATAATAATTTTATAGTTTTAATTGCTTACCAAATAGGGGATTCTCGAAGCTCTGGTTAAGACCCTAACATGGCCTTATTTGGGCTTGCCTCGAGGGGCGTGGCACAAAGGCGGCTCGTAGAATTAGGAATGTAATATGTCACATCAGCTACTTGATGCAATTGAGAAAAAAAAGAGATTGTGGGTTTTATATGTTTGATTTCATTTTTAAATTCTCATTTGAATATGCTTTACATATTATATTTATGTATTTTAATTTTAGATAATAGGTTTTTTAAAACATTTATTTTAAAACTTAAGTTTATATTTTTATTAATATTATGTTTTATAATTTTTTGATTTTTTAGTTTTTTTTTAATTTTGCACCTTGCCTAAAAAAGGCGCGTACCTTGCCTTGCGCCTTGCGCTTTTAAAACACTGGATCAACCGAAAGGAAAGAAGCCGGTTGGATGTAGATGGGTATTCACTGTGAAACATAATGCTGATGGTTCTGTTGAAAGGTATAGGGCCCGATTAGTTGCAAAAGGATTTACTCAGACATATTGTATTGACTACTTAGAAACTTTTGCACCAGTAGCAAAGATGACCACTATCAGAGTCCTATTATCTCTTGCAACTAATTACTCTTGGCCATTGTATGAGATGGATGTTAAAAATGCCTTCCTCAATGGAGACTTGCACGAAGAAGTTTACATGTAGTTGCCTCCTGGATTTTATGGTACAGAGATAGGAAAAAAGGTTTGTTGATTGAACAAAGCCTTATATGGACTAAAACATTCCCCCAGAGCTTGGTTTGACAGATTCAGACGAACCCTTGAAAGGTTTGGATATGTGCAGGCCCAGTCAGACAACACCTTGTTTATTAAGAGAGTGGCTTCTTCCCTAACTTTGCTTGCTGTTTATGTGGACGATATTGTAGTAACAGGAAGTGATGCTAGTGAAATTGAGTCTCTTAAGCAATTCCTTCATCAAGAGTTTGAGGTAAAAGATCTGGGGGAATTACGATACTTCTTGGGCATTGAGGAAGTTAGATCCAGGCATGGGATTTTTATTTCTCAACGAAAGTATGTTCTTGATTTGCTAGAAGAAATATGAAAGTTGGGAGTTAAGCTTGTAGGCACACCTATTGAACAAAACCACAGGATTAGTGCAGTGGGAGGAGAGCCTCTTGAAGATAAAGCTATGTTCCAACGGTTAGTTGGAAAACTTCTTTACCTTTGCCTCACACGACTTGGCATCAGTTATGTAGTCAGTGTAGTTAGTCAGTATATGCACTCTCCTATAACTACTCATCTCCTTGCAGGTGAAAGGATATTAGCATATCTGAAGAGGTCCCCAGGCAGAGGCGTTTTGTTAAAGAATAATGACCACATGAAGATAGAAGTCTACATAGATGTTGATTGGGCTGGGTGTGTTGATGATCGAAGATCTACCTCTGGATATTGTGCTTTTGTAGGAGGTAATCTGGTCTCTTGGAAGAGTAAGAAACAAAGTGTAATTTCTCACTCCAATGCTGAAGCTGAATATAGGTCTATGGCAAATGGTGTGGCTGAGATTCTATGGTTAAGATCATTACTTGAGGAATTGGGTATTGTTTATGAGAAATCCCTAATGTTGTACTGTGATAATGTGATAATCAGGTTGCCATTAATATAACTCATAATACAGTACAACACGACCGAACTAAGCATATTGAAGTGGACCGGCACTTTATCAGAGAAAGGGTTACATCTCAAGAAGTATGCCTTCCCTACATCACCTCCGACATGCAACTTGCAGACCTTCTCACCAAGGCTGTTTCAAGGAAGAAGTTAGAAGAAGATCTATGCAAGTTGGGAATGACAAACATCTACTCCCAACTTGAGGGGGAGTGTAGGAAACTGTGGACCCCACATTAATGTACTCGTGGGACAACATAGATCTAATTAAGTTTTGATTAGGATTAGCTTTCTTAGTAGGACTAGTTTTAATCTTATCTTATCTTATCCTACCATGTAAAACATTAAGTCCTATTACAATTATGAAAGCATGTATATAAATTCAAAGGGTGGGGCGGCTGTTAAACACAACCAACTACTCTCTTCTCCTAAAACCCTTCCACGAGTTCTTGTTCTTCATCTCTCTTCTTCTCTTCTCTTCTAATTTTCTTTTATTTTCTGTTCAAATTTGTAGTCTTGTATGACTAATGTTGCGAAATATAGAGGGAGAAAAGAAGAAGATTTTCTTTATTGATAATGTGATTATAAAAACATATTGAGCATACAACTTAAATAAGAAAAGATAGGAGAGACAAACTCCTAGAATCTCTCTCAATCAGGGATTGACTAAATCTTTCCCTTAATTCTAGGATATGACTTTCCTAAATTTATTCAAATCTAATCCTTCCTAAATTTATTCAAATCTGTAATCAATCAAATCAAATCTTTCTAAATTTGCCGCAAATCCTATTTGTCTTAATTTGCCGACACTCCCCCTCAAGTTGGTGCAAAGATATCTGTCATGCCCAACTTGCTAACTTGAAATTCAAATGACTGTCTCAACAAGCCCTTAGTCAAAACATCTGCAACTTGTTGCGTGGTTGGTACAAACGGAGTGCAAATTATTCCTTCTTCAAGCTTCTCCTTTATAAAGTGTCTGTCAATCTCAACATGTTTAGTTTTGTCATGTAGAAGTGAACTTTGCTGATAGCTGCCTTGTTATCACAATACAGTTTCATAGGAAAACTCACTGGTCTCTTAAGATCTGCTAGCACCCTCTTTAGCTAAAGAACCTCGCACACTCCTTGAGCCATTGATCTGAATTCAGCCTCAGCACTACTTCTAGCAAGTACACTTTGCTTCTTGCTTTTCCAAGTAACTAAATTGCCCCAAAGAAATGTGCAGTACCCCGAAGTTGACCTTCTATCAGTGATCGAGCTTGCCCAATCCACATCTCTATACACTTGAACTCCTCTCTTCTCATTTTTTTTGAAGAAGAGTCCTTTTCCTGGTGTGCCTTTTAGATACTTAAGAATTCGATACACAGCTTCAAGATGTTCTTCGTATGGGGAGTGCATAATTGACTCACCATGCTCACAGCGAAGGCAATGTCAAGACATGTATGTGACAAGTAATCAATCTTCCTACCAACCTTTGGTATCTACCAGTATCTAGTGGAACCCCATCTTTAACTTTTCCGAGCTTATCTTTAACTTTTATCGGAGTGTCTGAAGGTTTGCATCCACTCATTCCAGTTTCTTTCAAGAGGTCTAGAATATATTTTTGTTGCGAAACCACAATGCCCTTCTTTGATCTTGCCACTTCCATTCCAAGAAAGTATCTTAGCTGGCCTAAGTCTTTAATCTCGAATTCCTTGGCTAAGCTCTGCTTCAGTCTGCTCATCTCTTCAATATCATCTCCAATCAAGATTATGTCATCAACATAGACAATCAGAACCGAAACCTTGTCTTTGGTGGATCTTTTTGTGAAAAGAGTATGATCAGATTGTCCTTGACTATATCCTTGACTTTTAACGAACTTTGTGAATCTTTCAAACCAGGCTCTGGGAGACTGTTTAAGTCCATATAGAGACTTTTTTAGCTTGCATACCTTAGTTCCAAACTTCTCAGTGAAACCAGGTGGAGGCTCCATATATACTTCTTCCAAGTCTTCATTCAAAAAGGCATTCTTCACATTCAGCTGATTCAGTGGTCAGTCAAGATTAGCTGCAACAGATAAGAGTACTCGAACTATATTTAGTTTCGCCACTGGAGGAAAGGTCTCAGAGTAGTCCACTCCATATGTCTGAATAAAGCCTTTAGCTACTAGGCGAGCCTTGTATCTTTCCAAGGATCGATCTGAGTTGTATTTCAGAGTGAACACCCATTTACAACCAACAACTATCTTTCCATCCGGCAGACCCACTTTCTCCCAAGTAGCATTCTTTTCCAAGGCTCTCATCTCCTCAAAAGCAGATTCTTTCCACTCAGGAACATTTAGAGCCTCCTGGATACTGTTAGGAATGGATACACTAGACACTTGTGAAATAAAGGCACAATATGAAGGTGAAATATTTTTGTAAGATAAAAAATTTGACAGAGGATGTTTTGTACAAGACCTAACACCTTTCCTAAGAGCAATGGGAAGATCAAGCCGACTGGAAGAATTAGAATTACCTGGAGGAATATTTTCAGGGATTTTTGGAGAATTATCATGAATTTCATGATCCACCCTCAGATCAGATTCTTGTTGATGCTGCGGAATAGTGCCTCTCCTTTTCTGTGCTAGATATTCCCTTGAATATACAAGGCCTTTATATTGTTTCGCATGCATCTCTGTTGTTTCAGCTTTTTCATTTTGAGATGGCATCACCAAAGGTTGTTCATTTTCCATATTTAATTCATTTGTTTCCACTAATTTTGTATTTTCTACCTCACTTTCTTTCGGTGACTAGTTGTGAGGAACATCATTATGGACAAATTCAAACATTAAATCAGAACCATCTAAAAAACCATCTTCACTAGTGTTGCTCTCCCCTTGAAGATGGGAGTTGTTGTAGTACGAGGTTCCTTCAAAGAATGTGACATCCATAGTCAAAACTGGATCAAAGCATTTGTAACCTCTCTGATTAGTGGGATAGCCTACAAAAATACATTTATGTGCTTTTGGATCAAGTTTTGAATGTTTAGGATCATGGTTATGAACGAAGGACACACTTCCAAAAATTTTTAATGTTTGTCACTAGCCGAGAGTTTGGAAAACAGTCAATGAAAACCTGTATGGGTGTTTTAAAATCCAAAATTCGTGTAAGCAGTCTGTTAATCAATTAAGTGACTGTTAAAACGGCTTTTCCCCAAAGATACTTAGGAACCTTAGTTTGAAAACTTAGGGCTCTAACAACTTCAAGGAGATGTTTGTTTTTCCTTTCAGCCACCCCTTTTTGTTGAGGTGTATTATTACACGAACTTTGGTGTACAATTCCTTTCTCAGCAAAAAAATTCCCAAACACATTGTTAAAAAATTCCTTTCCATTATCACTTCGAAAAATTTTAATCTGAGTCTGAAATTGTGTTTGAACCATGTTATAGAAATTTTTGAACACAGTTTCAACATCAGATTTCTCTTTTAAAAGGAAAACCCAAGTGACCCTAGTATGATCATCAATAAAAGTAATGAACCAACGTTTTCCAGAAAGAGTTGTTACTCTAGAAGGGCCCCAAACATCACTGTGAATCATGGTAAATGGTTTTGATTTTTTATATGGTTGAGATTGAAAAACAGCACGATGATGTTTTGCTACTTCACAAGATTCACACTTGAAAACTGAATGATTTTTATTCATGAATAACTTGGGAAATAGATGCTTTAAATATTGAAAGCTAGGATGTCCTAATCGATAATGCCATAACAAAACTTCAATGTCATTAGAAACAGAGATAGAACTGAAACAAGTCTGTCGGTCTTGCCTTCCCAAGGTTGATCCTTTATTAAAGAGGTAGAGGCCACCATCTTGTTTAGCACCCCCAATCATCTTCCCCGAGGTTAAATCCTAAAATTCACAACAAGAAGACCAAAAATTAACTCGACAATTATGATCAAGGGTTAGTTTGCTGACTGATAAGAGATTGTATGATATGTTAGGAACATGCAGAACATCTTTGAGGTTTAGAGAAGGAGAAATAGATACAGTTCCTTTCCCAACAACAGTAGTAAAGGAACCATCTACAATCTTAACCTTTTGACTCCCTGCACAGGGTGTATATGAAGAAAAGAATTGCGAAATGCCGGTCATATGATCAGTGGCACCTGAATCTAGTATCTAGGAGCCATTAGATTTGGTACAAGCAATGGCTGTAGTAAAAAAATTACCTGACTGAGCTAGAGAACAGGATGGGTTAGAATTTCTTAACGATTGAGATTGAAACATTTTATATAAGTGCTCTATTTGTTCCTTTGTGAAAGGAAGAGACTCTGAGGATGATTGCTGCCCTGGATCTGAGCTGCTTACTTGAAGTGCGCGGACATCTCCCCCTGACTTGTTGTCACTGCCAGATTTTTTCTTCCAACCTGCCGATTTCCCGTGCAGCTTCCAGCAGGTTTCCCGAGTATGCCATGGCTTTCTAGAATGATCACACCAAGGCCTCTGCTTTCCTCCTCGTTTATCTCCGTCTAAGTCTGCACCTCGGGCCACAAGAGCGGACCCTTCATTCTCTGTTTTTGTTTCACTAACATTCTTCAACATCACTTGCCGCCGTGCTTCTTCTCTATGCACTTCTGGAAAAACTTCTCTTATAGTAGGTAAGGGCTTTCGTCCTAAGATACGTCCCCGAACCTCATCGAGTTCTTTGTTCAAACCAGCCAAGAAAACAAAAACCCAGACTCTTTCTATCTTCTTTTTGTAATGAGCACCGTCACTGGGACTTTCCCATTCTTCTTCTTCAAATAAATCCGACTCCTGCCAAACAGCCATCATCTCATTGTAATAAGCTGTTAGTTCGCGTTCACCTTGCTGCATCTTCCACATTTGGGTATTCAGTTTGAACAGTTGTGAATGATTGTCCAAATCTGAATAGGTTTCCCTAACAGCTTCCCACACATCGCGAGCCATCGGCAGAAACATGAATGGTTTTCCAATCACCAGATCCATAGAGTTGATCAACCAGGCGGTAGCCATCGAATTTTCAGAACGCTATTGCCTGCACTTTGGATCATCAGTGGTTTTACCATGTTGTGAAATATAGAGGGAGAAAAGAAGAAGATTTTCTTTATTGATAATGTGATTATAAAAACATATTGAGCATACAACTTAAATAAGAAAAGATAGGAGAGACAAACTCCTAGAATCTCTCTCAATCAGGGATTGACTAAATCTTTCCCTTAATTCTAGGATATGACTTTCCTAATAATATTCAAATCTAATCCTTCCTAAATTTATTAAAATCTGTAATCAATCAAATCAAATCTTTCTAAATTTGCCGCAAATCCTATCTTTTTTAATTTGCCGACAACTACTAAAACATTGTCCCCTTAAATATTATATATAGTATTTATGTAACGTGCAGAACATATATTTATATGCCCCATCATGATGGTTCAACCAAGGCTGAATCTTTGACCCTTTAACCTCTCCTTTTTCTGGTTGTATGCCTGGTTCAGTTCTCTGAACATTGGTTTCAGTGGGGCATACCTAAAACTTTTTGGACCCCCAATACCAAGTGTCTTGATTACTTGGTATTGGAGAAAACCATAGATTGAGTTTTGAGCACTGCAACTATAATTGGCCATTGACTAGATCTCTGACAGCTGATATTGCCAGGCTTTATGATCTGTTGCTTAATTAGATGAAGTAAACCCTTGATTGGGATCAAACATGGTTTTAGAAGGCTTTTGGTGTAAGTTTCATGGTTCTTTCGTGCTGTTACACACTTACACTATTTTTTATGGATTTTTCTTGGTGAAAATCAGGAAAATTACAAATTTGAGTCTGTTTGACTTGGTGTAATCCATCAATGACCTGTTGATAGGTTGAAGAATTTTCTTTTCTTTCTTTTTTTTTTCTTATGAATATGTTGTTTTTTTATGTTCTAATACAAAATTTATACTTATGTTATAATGATTATAGATTATTACTAGTGAAAGATGGTTGCTGGTTTCTATGGAATCTAGGTGACACCTAGGCGCCCAATTAGGTGACATGGTTTTTTATTTAAAAACCACTTAGGATTCGTGGTTTTTATTTAAAAAATTTCATCCCATAGGTGATGCCTACGTCCCCAATTAGGTGATGTGGTGACAAAGCACCCCCTGTCTCCTGGCCTCACATTGGTACCTTGAGAACTGACATCTTTTTTAAGCTTAGCTTGAAGTTTGTCCTGTGAGAAAATGTCTCATTCTTAACTCAATTCCAAGCTTCATTGTAATGCCAAATTAATGTAGGACAAAAAGGACGCCTTCTAGGATGAACATGGTGAGTGAAGAGAATAGGAAGTTATGAGCACATGAAAGAATGAATGTGGATTGTGTAGATGAAGGCATTCAGGAGGGAGGAGGTGGAGACCCATTAGGTAACCAATGGGGACACTCAAATAAGGACCTCTAAATAACTCTTTACTAATCCTACTGGCACCAACTTATTGCAATGACAATAGGAATTTCTAAAATTAGTAACCAAAAATTTACTATAAATCATTGTTATGCGAAATGTTGTAAATAGTAAGTTTGTAAGTAGCCGTAATTAGTAAATTTGGCTTTTACTGTCAACAGTTAATGTCTAGAAGACTTACATTGTTATTCCTAGGACACCAACATACTAGGAAATGTATTTGAAAATATTTAAAATTGCTAAAAACCATTTAATGACAAGTTGGTCGGAAACTGATCCCTTTCTGTATGGATTCTTTCCACGCTTCAATATTTGGGTAATGGCCCTAGGTTTAAAGGAACACGGATGCTTTCATGTGGCTATTATTGTTTCTTTTGGCCTTATATCTAATTGATTTTCATCCCATGGTTTTTACTCTATTACTCCTATGACACTATTTGAGCCAGTGAGCTAAGTGCTTTAACGAATTAATTCTATTTATTTGTTTCTTATGAACTCAAATGCTAACCTTCTTTTTTTTTCTTCATTAATGTTGCATTTGACATTTCCCTGTTGGTTTTGTATTCTTTAAGAAAAACATTTGTTTATTGATTTTATTTAATCATTTTTAGGCACGTGAAAAGTTCACTTCATTGAAGAAAGGCACACGATTAGATATTGTTGCTGAACTAGAAGAGGTATGCTCCTGTTTTTATCTCAGTCTCATTTGTTGACTATGACCTCTGAAGCTAGAGTTGGTTTTTCTTTAGAGGAAATTGTTGTACTAGACATACAAAGCCCTTAATGGAAAATATCTTCTCCTTCTTGTTTTACCTGTTGCTCATTTATTTCTGTATACTTGTAAGTCTGTAAATCCATTTAAATTTGTTTAAGTGGATTGTCATCTCTTGTACATCTTAGTGTTATGTGTAGTTTGGTGACTGATCACGGTCATTTTATGTGTTTGTGGGTTGTATGATACAAATCCACACCAACCTGAAAAGAAATGAAACAACTAAATTATATAAACCTGAACCAACCCGATATAGGCTCGTTGGAAGGTAAGTATCAGCTGATACAACCCAATACATTGCAAAATTTTAAACCTTTCCTGTCTCTGTGGTCATTTTACGTGTTTTGGAGTCCACCCTAATTAGCTTGATTTCTTCTAATGATAGTTTAGTTAGGTTTAGAATTTTAGCCATTGGTTAATTCATTTAGGACTTGTGTTTTCTTATGATAGAAGCAACTTTTTAATTTTGCATTTCATAGGTTTATTAGGACTGGCCATTCCTGTAGTGTTGATATGTGTAAAGCACAAAATGTGGAGGGATGAATGAATGGACTTTATTTGATACTGTAGAGCTTATGCTGCATGTCGTGAGTGATTCCTATTCCCTAGACTGATTTGTAGGCACCCCATCGACTGATTTGAGGTTTGGTCTCTCTTCTTTTTCTTTCTATTTTCTTTTTTATCTTTTAAGAAGCCATTATAGTTACAGCTATCAACATCTATAATTTCTTCATCAAAAGGTCTTCATTCAATGCTCTCAAAGAACTATAACTGATTTAGGTAAATTTTTTCTTTATTTTCAGGTACACTCGAACTTTATCACTCTAACAATTTTTGTCTTTTTTGTAACTATCTTCATTTGCTCCCATATTTGGATGCCCCCCGTAGATCGTGGAAACACTCTTTCCATCCAAATTTCATTCCAAAATTCCACCTAAAATCATGATTTCCATAAATTTTGAGTTTTTTTTATAATTTCAATATTTTTAATTAAACTAAAACCTTTTCTCATTCCAACCATTTTTGTGTTTTTCTTTTTTGTATCTTTCATTGCTCCCATATGTTGATGCTCTCCATAGATATTGATAATCCTTCATCCATCCAAATTTCATACCTTTTGTGTAAGAAATACACCAAACCTAACCAAACTTGGTTGTCTTCCACAAATATCAATTATAATCCTCCCTATGAAATTTCATTGAAAAATTCCTCTTCTAGACCTAGTTTCCTTATCTGATGCTTTCCATTTTGTCAAGCTGTATTTGATATTACATGGTACAGATCGCAGGGAATCAGGAGTGAGGACAGAGAAGGGTGCATGTAGTATCATGGAGAGCCTATGGGTCTGTGTGGTATCTCAACTACTGTCATTGGTCACTATCTCAAGATAAATATGTATTTTTGTAGTTAGGCCCTGAGACCTTTCTTTATCTTTAGCATGAATATCACCCTGAACCTGTCCTAACCCTATGATGTTCATTCTTAATTCATTCAATCCCTATATTAAGTTTGGTATCGGATCTGTCAGTCCTACATTAAGTGGTACCAAAGCAAGTGGTTCATTTCTAACTATTAAAATACAGTATAAATGTGATAGCAGGAAGCTGCTCAAAACAAGGGGATCACATCATATAGTCAATGCTGCACTCTCTTAGAGAAACAAAGATTTTAAAACAATCCCTATTTCAGCCTATTTATCCTTTTTAGATTTTTTTTTTTTTTTTTTTGTGGTTGACTAGTCAGAACCTAGTATGTATATTGCTTAGGAAGGCCAAACGACCAGTCATCACTTCACCTCATTAATAACTTTGCTTAATATGGTTTGGCCCAGATAACTAGCCATTGCATTATTAAAAAAACTCAAAGTACAGAGAAGGAAGTAATTAGAATAGCAGAGATCTTAGGATGTGAAGTCAAAGTCTAACCCCTGGAGTATTTAGTACTCCTCTTCGGTAGAAAAATCTGTGTTGTGGGCATAAATTTGCAAGAGGAGAAAATAATTAGAATGGCAGAGATCTTATGATGTGAAGTCAAAGACTGGCCCCTGCAGTATTTAGGACAGTCAGAAAGCTTCTAGAAACTAGTGGTGGAAAGGTTTCCTAAGAAACTAGCACTTTGGGAAAGAAATTACATTTCAATGGAGAGAGAATAACTTTAACCAAGGCCACCACGGCTAATCATCCTGTTTATTTTCTATCCATGTTCCGTATCCCTGTTAAGATAGCTGGGCAATTAGAAAAGTTTATGGGGGACTTGTTATGGGAACCTGGGGATGAAAAGAAAGACAACTTAGTGAAATGGGAACAGGTTAGTAGGTCTAAAGAGAAGGGAGGGCTTGGGATAGGTAACATAGTCTAGAAGAACATAGCTCTCCTAGGAAAATGGCTGTGGAGATTTCCATTAGAAAAAGAATGGCTTTGGCATAGGGTAATTGAAAGTATACATGGATGATCAGAGAATGGCCAGGATGCAAAGGCAGCCCCAATGCAACTTCATCCTCTCCTTGGAAATCAATATATGTGGTATCCTTTGTTTCTTAACTATATTCAGTTTGATGTGGAGAATGGGCTAAGAGTCTTATTTTAGGTGGACCTTTGGGTAGGTGAAAGTCCACTTAATGTCCAATTTCCTATGCTCTATGCACTCCCCAACTACAAGGCTGAACCCATTGCTAAGTTTATGGTTTTATCCTCCTTGGGGTTAAATTGGGACTTTGGATTCAGAAGGGGCCTTCAGGAAGTGGAGTTTGATTCTCATCCTTATTTTGGCTAGGCTTGATTCATTCTTTTTGGGCCAAAATATAGAGGACACTAGGGTTTGGTCATTTTCTTTGGATTGTTTGTTTACTTGTGGTTCTTTCTTTAATATTTTAATTCAGCCTACTACAATGGGGGCGAACTTCTCAGTGAAAGAAATTTAGAGTTGGCCAATTCCTCCTAAAATTCAGGCCCTTTCTTGGGAGGTTTTCCTTGGCAAGATAAACACTTGTTACTTGCTGCATAAAAGAAAGCCAAACAAATGGCTTCCCCTCATTTGTGAGTCCTTTCAAACGAAGTGGTGAATCTTTTTGCCATATCTTTATTTCTTGCTCTTTTGTGCATTGTATTTGGGAGCATCTTTGTTCTCTCTCTAGGTGCAGGTGGTTCCCCCTTGGGATGTTGTGGGTCTCTTTGATCCAAACTTCTTGAGATAACTAAAGAAAAGAGGAAAGGTTTTGTGGAAAGCAGCAAGGGTGGCTTTGATTTGAAGCATATGGGAATAGAAGAATGGAAGGATATTCAATGAGAAGAGTAGGTCCAGAATGGAAGTCTTGGATACAATAAAAATAAAAGTTACACATTGGGTGAAGACCTTGGAAACCTTTTTAGTCTTCTCACTGAATGACATTTCGTGAACTTGGAAGGAAGTGGCACTTCTGCTTCAAGAAAGGAAAAAAATAATCATGGAATGGTGGCTTCTGGCACTAACATTATAAAACTTAACTTCGATGGAAGTTTTTTAGGCAATCAAGGTGTGGCTGGGTTAGGAGGGGTCTTCCGTGACTCAGAGGGCAAGGTTCTAGCTTTATTTTCAGGATCTATTGAGCATGGTGATTCACTGACGGCAAGGTTCTAGCCCTACTCCATTGTGTAAGGTTTGCAAAGCAATTTGGGTTCCATCAATTGGAGGTGGAAGGGGATTCTGAAGTGGTCATTTCCTGGGTAAGTTGTAATACCCAAATCCCATGGACCTAGAGACACACCTTTTGGGAGATTGTAAGTATAACAAAGGAGCTAACTGTCACTTTTAAATGGGTGAGAACTGCTAATGGGATGGTGGATACTCTAGCTAAACAAGGGGCTTTTGGGCAAAATTGTTATTTTTTTGTTTGTTTGGGGTGGAGAATATGCCACCTTGATGTAATTTCAAAATTTCCTTAATAAAATTCCTCTTGCTGATAAAAAAATTCAAAGTACAGACTATTTGTTTTTGTATGGGATCCACAATACTCTAAGTAGAGTGCTTTTTGAACATAGATAGAATTGTTGAATTTTCTCAATTTGTCAATTCTATTTAATAACTCAATTGCTTAGCCCTGAGTGAGGGATGATTATTTTATTTATGTGGATTGACAAAACTCAGACCGCACTATTTGTATTTTATACAGGATTTACAAAACTCGAAGTCATCATTTGAGAGATGCCGCTTCAATCTAGTATGCCTGATATTTATTTTCTATCACTTGTTTTTACTTCAATGGTGCAATTTTTTACATAAATTGATTGGGTTTCTAAGAATCTACTCTCTGGTTCCAAGGAGTTCAGGTAAATGCCCTCACAAATGTTGAAGCCAAAAAGAAGTACTTGTTCCTGGAATCCTTAAGTGCAATTATGGATGCCCATCTAAGATATTTTAAGCTGGTATGTTTTCAAGTGTCTCAACAACGATGTGGTCCCTATCAAATGGTTGTTATTTCAACACAATTGGACTAAAACAGTTTGTTTCTTTTAGGGATATGGCCTATTGAGCCAGATGGAGCCTTTTATTCACCAGGTAAAACAATGCTACTATTGATTTCTATAAACCTTCCAAAGCAAAGCATCATACACATGATAACTGATACAGGCACATACACCTAGGGGTGTCCATAAAAAACCGAAAAACCGAACCGGACCGAGAAAACCGAACCGCAAAATGCGGTTAACTGAATCGATCGGTTCGGGATTTTTGAAAAACCGAAGGACTGGTTCAGTTTTCAGTTAACCTACAAAAAAACCGACGGTTAACCGAACCGGCCGGTATATTTTTAATATATGTCACATATTTCCTATGTATTATATATAAATATATATTCATTGTATATATAAATATATACTTATATTTATAATGATCTATTTATAAATATATTATATATATTATATATTTTTCAAGTATTTATAATATATTATATATCATTTATTTATTATATAATATTATACATATATTTGTATAATATATATTATAAATATAAAAAACCAAAAAACCGAACTGGTCAAAAATTGAAACCGGTGGCATCGGTTCGGTTTCGGTTTGGAGAATTGGAAAAATCAGTACCACCGGTTCGGTTTAGAAAAAAATGCTATGGTTCGGTTAACCGAACCGTGGACACTCCTACATACACCCACACAGAGAAAAAAAGAAAGTTAAAAAGAATCCTATTGCCTTGAGGACTTTGGCAGGTAGGGTGAGCATGGATTAAATTACTTGTGTATTGACTGAAATTAAAATTTGGTGTGAATAGAAGAGAATATAGAGTAACAGAGATAAAGGGAGAGAATTGATTGGAGGGGTATAGGATGATGAGGCGTGCAACCTCCTTTCACTATTTGTAATATCTCACTAGCAGGGACTCATGTGATGCACAGGATTTATCAAGGGAATGTGAAATAACCAAAACTTATAACAGAGGAAGGAATGCAATGTTGTTTAGAATAATTAAATCTTTATTTTACTAATTTGTTACAAAAATGATTTACTAATTTAGTAAATTGAATTAACTATATTAATGATTTTAACAAAAATAACAAATTATTGCTAAATACTTTATAAATTAATAATTTTTTTTTCATGTTTTCTATTTGTGTTCTATTTTATTTATTTTACTTTTGATTAAATGTTACAATTTTTTGTAAATACCACTTAAATATTTAAAACACTTAAATATTAATAAATATATAAAATTAGGCTATAGTCATAATTAAATTAATCTATTGTTAACTTTTTAAGTTGTAATTAAATTAATGTAAGCCTGAACTCAAGGTTTAAGACTTTGGTTTAGGATTGGATTGATCCTCATCCTGACCTAACCCACCCAAGTTGCACACACTGTGACATTCGTAATTGGACTGAACCAAACCGAGTCCAACCCATGTATACATTATTTTTGGGTTTTTTTATTAACTATTTTAGATAATATTGAAGTCAAAAGAGCCAAGGGATGGGCTACCCCCATTATGTAGCCTAATGAACCAAAAAAAATAATAAAATCTTGGGCCAAATTTTGATAGTGTATTAACAGTTTTTAAGCTTGCTTGGCCTAGGACATGGACAAGCTTGTTCATGTTAATTATAACACTGATTTTTTTTACAAATTAAATTTTTATTTAATTTTAGTCTATTTAAAAATTATATAACATTTATATATATTAATATGAAATTTGTTATCTAAATATTATATAATAATATTTACCATATAGGCATATAACTTCCAGGTTGAGCTTAGGGTTACTTAGCTTGGGCCTTATCTACTAGTGTTGTCATTGTACTTCGAAAGTTCATTACCCTACTAGACTTAGAATTTGGTTATCCCATATTTGGATATTAGAACTTGCATCTGATTAATAGTTTTATTGGATGTGGGTTTAACCCCATCCAATTTGATTAAAATCCATCTCTAATAAAAATTATTATTTTATCTATATGTAGTATAATTATGTATACATATAGATATTATGTGTAATTATATAAAGTTTATAATTAATAAATTTAATATTTTTTATTTATATGCATTTATTACACATATACACTTTAAAATTCGAAATGTGTGGGCTTGGTGCATATCTGAGCTAGGCCTAGCTCACAAGAAAATAGTTACTTGAGCCTGAAAAATTTATAGGTCTAGCCGAGTTGGGCTAAGTTATAAATGATTTGTTACTTTTTATTATTAATTTTAATTATCCTATTTGTTGAAGATTAATTAGTTTTATGATGTTTTTCTAAGTAGATGTTTATGTTAGTTGTTAGATAGGAGGTGGGGACCACAGCAGTTATGTGAGTCCAAATTTTATTATGTTTTTTGAAGGTTACATATGCTGTTTTATGTTTTGCCGCCTTATGAGGGCATAGTTGTCTTTGTACTGTTCTATTATTTTAGTATAAATAATAAGTGAGGGGGGCGGCCAGTATTATTGCTCTCTTCTCTTTCAAACTCTCTTCTTCTCTTCTTCTCCCTATCTCTTCCTTCTCTCTTCAAGAAACTACTTTCTTTCATATTTTTTAATTCAGCAGATTTCTACTCTATTAATACTAAATTTTATTAATTTCTTAGTTTTTAATAGTTTATAGATAAACTTGCTAAAATTTAGTTTTTTATTAACTTTAGTAATTTTTTATTAATTTTATATCCATACTACATGCACTATGTGTGGGCTTGGTGTAGATTTGACATTTGAGCTAGACCTAACTTAGAAGAAAATAGTTGCTTGAGCCTAGAAGTTTGTAGGTTAAGTTGGGTTAGGCTAAGTGATATATAATCATCTTTAAGTAGGAGTCTTATGACATTTTTAATTGGGTCATTATTAGTTTTATTATTTTAATTAATTTTTATATGGAATGCAAATGGTTTATTTTATTTTATTTTCATAATTTTTTTTACTTTTTACTATTAATTTGAACTATCCTATTAGGTTTCAAATTATATATAGATTACTATTATTATTATTATTTGTATTATTATTATTTCTATGGTATGTGTTAAAATATGTAGTATTGTGTATGACACGTTATGGGTTTCCAGACGAACTAGAAGTGTTTTCGAAAATGGGTCAAAACAGACCCGTTTAGCTCATCTTCTTCACCAAATTGATAAAATGGGTTCTACATTTTAAATTTTCATTAATTAATTTATTTTTATATCATTTTTAATGGATCCTCTATTTTCTATAAGTCTCTTATGTAGCATGTGCACTATGCACAGTAAAGGTCTCCACTCATAAAAATTATTAATTTTTACAATATTATTAATTAATTAAAAATGCATTAATACAAAGTTATCTAATAAAATAAAAAGAATAAATAAAACAAAATGCAACATTAGAACACGGATTCTATGTGCATTATATCGAACCCATGTTTAAATGATAATATTATTAAAACTATCAATTAATATTTTTTTTATTTGAACTTATTTTTATTAGTGTTTATTAAGTTTGATTTTTAAGTGGAATTGAAATGTTTTTAATTAAAATTTTAATGAAACCAAAGATAAATCTATTTGAACTTTTACTAAGTTTTGTTAATAGTATTGTTTTTAAGTGAAGTTTAGTGGATTTTTATATTAATAATTTTTTAAAATAATAGTTTTATTTTTGTAGTATGTGCACCATGCACAGTAAAGGTCTCAACTCATAAAAATTATTAATTAAATTAAAATGCATTAATACAAAGTTATCTAATAAAATAAAAAGAATAAACAAAACAAAATTAAACATTAGAATGTATATGCAATATATCAAACCCATGTTTTTAATTAAAATTTTAAGAATGTATTTTAATTTTTATCAAGTTTTGTTAATAGTTATTATTTTTAAGTGAAAGTTTAGTGGATTTAATTTTTTTAAATATATATTTTTTTATTTTTGTTTTGATGTTTAACCTCAGCCTGTTTAGATTATTTGATTTATTAATATTTTAATTACTTTATTCTGTTGTATTACTATTCTCACTCTCATTCTCTCTATTTATCTCTCTCTCTTAAATGTATTTCTTAAATGTAATAATAACATGCATTGAAATAAGAGGCTTTGGAAACCCAAAGGTCTTTCTCTCTCTCCCTCTCTCTTCATAATTGTGTAAATCTTTATTGATCCAATCAAAATTGGCATTGATTACTATTTTATATTTTTAAAATAAAAGAAAATAAGAAAAATGCAAAAAAGGAGAAAATAGATAAATAGCTTTTCTGAAAATAGAGGCATGCTGACATGGCATGTCTTGTTTTATTTTATACATACATACATAAAATAACTAGAACACCCGCTCACAATTAAAGTCCAGTTTGCAACTTTAATAATTCTCCAAACAGTCTACTAGTCCAATATTTGCATGGACTATTAGCCAAAAGAAAAAAGAGGGCTCTGATTTCAACCTGGGTATAAGAGAAATTAAAAGTTAGTGAGGATTGAAAAAATGGAGCAGAGAGAGAGAGAGAGAATCAATTGGTGGGGAGAATGATGAGGTCTGCTGCACCTTGGTTGTGCAAGTCTCCTTTATTATACTTTTTTGGTATTAAACATAATTGACAATTTCATTGATAATATAAAGTTGTACATCCATGGGATGATGAGAGATAACCATTCAAAATATAAAAAAACAAAAAATACAACAATTCAGCCCAATGACTGTTGAATGATAACCAAAATCCATCCCCAAGAGAATCTTTTGACATCCCATATAACTCTGGTAAAATCAAGATCCATTCCAAAATTCTTTTCCATTGGAAAAGGCAATTTGATCCCTTTGACTTGACTAATCTTCAAAAATTATTCAATTCCTCTCCTTCAATATTTCCCAGAAAATAGCAAAAGTAACACAGATTTAAGTAATTTGTGCTTCCTATGTCCTTTTGGTATGGGCCAACAAGCAAATATATCTTTTGGTCTTGGTGCCCACATAGTCAATGGGTCGGGTCTGGTTTGGGACTGGGTGGATCTTTCCTGAATTGATAAGAAATAAGGCTGTTCTGGTCGCAAACCACACTCTCAGGAATATAATTTCAGATCCAACACCAAACTGATTGTTAATCAGGCAAATTGGGTCTGGTCCGATAGGACTGATTATGATTTACATCTACAATCACCTGTAAAATAGCAATGACACTATCTTCTCTCCTCAGTTGCAATTAGCCAAAGCCAGAAAATAAAACAATGAGCAGAATTCCTGGTTCTTGATTCATAGATTAAAAAGAGAAAAAGTAATAGCAAAATATAGGCCAACTTGATTAAAAAGAGAAAGCTAACCTGATACAATAACCAGTTGAATAGCAGAGATGGTTACCATAGAGCTTTGGTTGAACGGATCGATGAACATAGTTACTAGGTAGCTGATTTTGGCATGATGGCGTCTGCTGCATCTCATGACCTCAATCTCAAATCTCAGATTTACCCTCAGTTTATTCAACATAGATTCAGAGAAGAGAAAAGAAATATTGGAACCATGACTCGATTAGGGTTTTTTCTCATTTTTGTGTTCTATTGTTGTTTTTCTCAAACTCTCATTCTCACTTCATTTTGACATTGTGGTGCTGCACCAGTGTGCCAATGTACCTCTCAGTTCTTTCAACAGGAGATGGAGAAGAGAGTCAAGAGATGGAGATGAAAAGAATTGGTTAAGGCCTTTTGTTTCATGGTTCATAATGACCAAAATATAAGTGCAATACAGTTTCCTCCTCGCCTAAGCATAAAAAACATCTTCCCACCATTTGAGTTCCCGTACTTTTAATTTGATCCTGTTAGTGGTGTTAGTGAAGGGGTATTTCAGTCTTTGTACTTGTTGAGAATGCTGATGTGTACTGTTATGTTAGTTCGAGTGCCTCTTACTTAAAGAAGGGCACTCAAGTCTTTTTCAATAAGTCAATAATATAATAATAGGTCTGGCCGAATCAAGGGATTAACTTTTTTTCCCTAATTCGAACCAGCCTTTCTCTCTTTTCTCTCTTCTCTCTTTTCTTCTTTCCTCTCCTACTTCTTGCTGTCTACTTTACTCTACAGTCAACGAACAAGACAGAATTCTATGGCAGGTCAAACTTCAACATGGTATCAGAGCTAGGTTCACCAAATCAGACTTGCTAGAATTCTGCCTTCTGCGCATTCGAATTAGGGTTTCACTTGGGGTTTTCAGTTGTGAGTTGGAGACTGGGAAAAGGGCTGAAAAGGAGTGATCGCCCTCTTCCCTAGGAGGTCTCTATGCCTCCGATTGTGTCGTTGGTGATTGGTTGCTGTGGTTTCTAAGCCCTAGTTAGGGCTGGTACGTGTGGTGCAGTGGTGTCTCAGCCCTTCGTATGGTTGGCCTTCAGGCGATGAGGTAAAGTTTTTTTTTTTATATATTTTTTTTTTGTTATGGAATACATGAGAGGTGTAGTACAGTTCGCATGATGGGTTCTCAGATTGCAGTATGCTAGGGTTTATGCTAGGGTTTATTCTGGTTTGTGTGTGATTCGAATGGCAATAGTGTCTACTTAATGGTGAAGCTTCCTATAGTTGTGGATTAATGTTGGTGGTGTTACAAGTGTGGTTTTCAGCTTTTGATATCGCTGAAATCAGTGTGTAGACCTCGGTGAGTAGGGGTTGTGGTGTTGTAGTTTTCAACATTTAATACTGCTGAAATCAGTGTACAGACTTCGGTGAGTAGGGTTTGTGGTGTTGCAGTTCTCAGCTGTTGAAATCAGTGTGCAGATTTCGATGAAGTGTCTGTGTGTAGTGTGCAGTGTGTAGTGCTCCTAATTCAGTGCTCAGAATTAAGGGAGTTCGGCAATGGCAGATAACAGTGATAGTAAACCTAGTGTCATGATATCTACTGACTACCTGAATGTCCAAATGACCTCCATTAAACTGAATGGAGAGAATTATGTCCCTTGGGCCAAGTCTGTAGAGGTTTTTCTGAAGGCGAAGAAGAAAGTGAAGCATATAAGAGAGGAGAAACCCCCCGCTAATTCTCAGGAGTATGAAGACTGGGAACAGGAAGATGCACAGATCATTACATGGTTGTGGAACAGTATGGAACCCAAAATCAGTGTGAACTTCATGTTTCTTGACACAGCCAAAGAGGTGCGGGATCATGCCAAGAAACTGTATTCAGGTCAGGATAATACCACTAGGGTATATCAACTGTATCAGGAATACTTCAATCTGCAACAGGGAAATCAGAGCCTTGAGGAGTACTATGCCAATGTGAGGAATATCCGTAATGAGTTAAATGTCTATCATCCTCTCACTTCAGATGTCAAAGTTCAACAGCAACAGCGAGAGCAGCTTGATGTAACACGGTTTCTGGTGGGGCTGAAGTCTGAGTATGAACCAGTACGAGCCCAGATACTAGGGGAATCTGCTCTTCCATCTTTAGAGGAGGTGTTTGCTCGTCTTCGGAGGGCTTCCATTGGATCTATGGACTCTAATGTCTCCGATAAATCAGCATTTGCAGTGTCAAGAGGCCGAGGTGGCAGAAGTGGGACTCGAGGAACCCAGCCTGGCAGGAGTGGTAGTGGTGGATCTACACATATCCATGGTGGTGGTCGTACTGGAGGCAGAGATTCAGGGGGAGCTCGTGGTAGAGGACGTGGCTCGGGTCCACGGAAGTGTACTCACTGTGGTTTGGATGGACATACCATTAACTACTGCTATGACTTACATGGTCCTCCCTCGACGTGGGCCAACCATGCCATGACTAGTGACACCAGTTTCAGCCCTACACAGGAGAAACGGTCAGCTGACCCGATGCCTTCTACTCCCTCAGATGGTCCAGGCAAGGAGATGGTGAGTGTTCCTCGTGATGAGTATGAGAGGTTTGTTCAATCCAAGTCGCAGCAGAACACAGCTTCCTTTGCACACTCAGGTATGGCTTGTTTGGCATCCACACCCAACCCCTGGATTATTGACTCTGGAGCCTCCGATCACATGACGGGAGCTCCAGGTGTGTTTTCATCTCTCACTCATTGCTCAACATCACAATCTGTTACCCTTGCTAATGGCTCCACGTCATCTATCTGTGGTGTTGGTAATGTTGACCTAGACCCTGTATCCCTATCCTCTGTTTTATATGTACCTAAGCTTCCATTTAATCTTATGTCTGTTAGTAAGCTGACCAAGTCACTTAAGTGCTCCATCACTTTTTACCCTTCTATGTGTGTTTTTCAGGATCTCAAGACGGGGATGAAGATTGGTGGAGGGCATGAAGCCGGTGGACTGTATTATCTTGATGGTGGTGGACGAACGTCAACGGCTCTTCAGTCATCCATTTCTCCTCTCCAGTGGCACTGTAGATTTGGTCATCCTTCGCTGAAAGTGTTGCAGTCCTTAGTCCCTTCATTGAGTCAACTTTCTGTTTTAGATTGTGAGTCTTGTCAATTTGGGAAACACCATCGTGTTCCCTTTCGTTCTAGGGTCGATAACCGTGTGTCGAGTCTTTTTTCTTTAATTCATTCAGATGTTTGGGGTCCTTATAAAGTGATGTCATATAATGGATACCGATATTTTGTTATTTTTTGTTGATGACTGTTCAAGAATGACGTGGCTCTATTTAATGAAAGAAAGAAGTGAATTATTTTCCATCTTCCAGAAATTTTATGCTGAGATCCGCAATCAATTTGGTGTTCACATCAAAATTTTCCGTTCTGATAATGGTCGTGAATACTTGTCTTCATCTTTTCGAGAATACTTGGACCAACATGGCATTATACACCAAACTTCATGTACCTATACTCCGCAACAAAATGGGGTTGCTGAGAGAAAGAACCGCCATCTTGTAGAAACGGCACGCTCCCTCATGCACCACATGAATGTTCCCAAAACTTTTTGGAGCGATGCAATGCTCACCTCTTGTTTCTTAATTAATCGGATGCCCACGTCTATCCTTGATGGTCGTTCTCCTTTTAGTGTCTTATTCCCCAACATGTTTCCGTTTCCGCTTTCTCCTCGGGTATTTGGGTGTGTCTGCTTCGTTCATAATCTGAGTCCCGGGACTGACAAGTTAGATGCACGTTCTGTGAAGTGTATCTTCCTTGGTTATTCCCGAACTCAGAAAGGGTACAAGTGTTATCATCCTAGTTCTCGTCGTTCCTTGGTATGTGCTGATGTTACATTCTTCGAGTCTACTCCGTTCTTCGTGGGGTCCGGTGCTGCTGCTTCCCCCACATCACCACCTCCTCTTCCTCTTCCTGTGGCTGATCCACCTCCTCTGGTTCCAGTCATGCCTACGTCCTTGCCTCCGGTGCCACCATTGGTTGACCGTCCACCCATCCGTCACGTGTATACACATCGCCCACGTGTACCGGCTGCAGCTCCTCCAGCTTCATCACCGTCGACAGATCCAGCTCCAGTTCCGACACCAGCCTCCGACCTAGATCTTCCTGTTGCCTTACGGAAAGGTAAGCGTACTTGCACCCTTCACCCTATTTCCAATTTTGTTTCACTTACCCACCTCTCCGCTTCCCATCGCCAGTTCATATCTTTGTTATCCTCCGTGGTTGTTCCCAAGGATGTCCAGGAAGCCCTTACCTCTCCAGAGTGGTGCCGTGCTATGGAAGAAGAGCTCTCTGCTTTGCATCATAATCACACTTGGGATCTCATCGCTCTTCCTCCTAGGAAGCAGGCTGTCGGTTGTAAGTGGGTGTATAGTGTTAAGTACTTGCCAGATGGTCGTGTTGAGCGCCTGAAGGCGCGGCTGGTTGCCAAAGGGTACTCCCAAACCTATGGCATTGACTACACGGAGACGTTCTCCCCGGTTGCTAAGATAGGGTCAGTTCGTGTCGTCATCTCTCTTGCAGCTATGTCTGGTTGGCCTCTCCATCAGCTCGATATCAAAAATGCCTTTTTGCATGGGGATTTGCTCGAGGAGGTCTACATGGAGCAACCACCTGGGTTTGTTGCTCAGGGGGAGGATGGTAAGGTATGTAGACTTAAGAAGGCTATTTATGGACTTAAACAGTCCCCTCGAGCATGGTTTGGTAGGTTCAGTGAGGTGGTCAAGAAGTTTGGTCTGAAACAGTGCCAAGTTGATCACTCTGTCTTCAGTCTTGACTCTTCGGCAGGTAAAATAATATTGGTGGTGTATGTGGATGATATCGTTGTGACTGGGAATGATAAAATGGGCATTGACAGATTGAAGGCATTCCTACAGGAACACTTTCAGACAAAGGACCTTGGCAAGTTGAAATACTTTTTGGGCATAGAGGTAGCAAGATCTAAGCATGGCATTAATTTGTGCCAGAGGAAATATGTGCTTGATTTACTGGAAGAAACAGGATTGTTGGGTACTAAACCGGCTGAGACACCTATGGAAACAAATACGAGGCTGAGCAGTGATATAGGTGAAGTGTTTGAAGAGCCTGGCAGATACCGACGACTTGTAGGCAAACTAAACTATCTAACCCTTACTCGGCCAGATATTTCATTTGCGGTTAGTGTGGTGAGTCAGTTCATGCAGAAACCTTTGGTCCCACATTGGAATGCAGTGCTAAGGATTGTGAGGTATCTGAAAGGAGCTCCTGGTCGTGGTTTGCTGTACAGAAGTGGTGGAAAACTGGTAGTAGAAGGATACACCGATGCTGATTGGGCAGGTTCTATGTCTGATAGACGATCTACCACAGGCTATTGCACCTTTCTGGGGGGTAACCTGGTAACATGGAAAAGTAAGAAGCAAACAGTTGTGGCAAGAAGCAGTGCAGAAGCGGAATATAGGGCCATGGCACATACTGCTTGTGAACTAGTGTGGCTGAGGAACCTTCTACAGGAGATAGGATATGACATCAGTACTCCAATGAAGCTCTACTGTGACAATCAGGCAGCGGTTCATATCTCTTCCAATCCAGTGTTTCATGAAAGAACCAAGCACATCGAAGTTGACTGTCATTTTGTGAGAGAGAAGGTGCTGAATGGGGTGATAGAAACTGCATATGTTAGTACGGGAAACCAGTGGGCAGACTTGTTTACAAAAGGCTTGAGTCGGGGGAGAGTGGACTACATATGTAACAAGCTGGGATTATATGATATATACTCACCAGCTTGAGGGGGAGTGTTAGTGGTGTTAGTGAAGGGGTATTTCAGTCTTTGTACTTGTTGAGAATGCTGATGTGTACTGTTATGTTAGTTCGAGTGCCTCTTACTTAAAGAAGGGCACTCAAGTCTTTTTCAATAAGTCAATAATATAATAATAGGTCTGGCCGAATCAAGGGATTAACTTTTTTTCCCTAATTCGAACCAGCCTTTCTCTCTTTTCTCTCTTCTCTCTTTTCTTCTTTCCTCTCCTACTTCTTGCTGTCTACTTTACTCTACAGTCAACGAACAAGACAGAATTCTATGGCAGGTCAAACTTCAACAGATCCCAAGTATGGATGCTGTATTCTTTTGTTTCATGGTTCATTATGACCAAAATACAAGTGCAACACAGTTTCCTCCTCACCTAAGCATAAATAACATCTTCCTGCCATTTGAGTTCCCTTGCTTTTAATTTGATCCCAAGTAAGGATGCTGTCTAGCGCAACTAGTCATGCAAAAGCCTCCACCCCAGGAGCCATTGGATTCCTCCAGACCCCCTCACTTCCGACTTCACCTGATTCCTTGCCAAGGCTTTATAAAAGGACTATATTGAGAACACATATTCCTACTTTCTTTCCACCATTTCACATCATTTCCCTTTGCTTGAACCTGCACTTATTGTAATTTTGCCAAAAGATCCACACACTCCTCAACCTCCAAGTCAAGAAGTGGTCTTCTAAATTTTGGGCTCTATACCACTCTTCCTTGGCTTAATTCATAACAGTCAGCAATAGATATGTTTTTCTGGCTTAACCTGCAGAGTCTTGGACATAGGTTGAAAGAGACAGTTCAAAAATGCTGACCAAAAGCTCATTATTCCTTTCCAAACACACACTCCATATGAAGATTTCACCTCTTTCGATTCCCACCCAAAATATGTAACATCATGCTTACAAGCAACGTCCTCCCCCCACAAAGAATTTCTTTCCACTCCAAATCTCCATAACCACTTCCCCAAGAATGTCTTATTAAATAGCTTTACTCTCCTTATCCCAAGATTCCATTCTTTCTTGTCCCTGCATACCCAATCCCACTTCACTAAGTGAAAATTTGTTCTCCAATCCTTTGACAGTCCATAAAAAACTCTTTTTGCATCTGCCACTGATTATAGTTTCTTGAGAAATTAAAGATAATAAACTGGATGGTTAGATTAAATCACCTTCAACAAAACTTTTGTCATTATGTTTTCCATAGTAAATCACTGGTGCATCCTCAAATTTGTAGATAATACTTCTATGCAATGAAAATCATTTGCTTGATAGAGTTTCAAAAAATTTTCTGGGTTTCAATGAGGATAGGGAGGCTTTCTTCAATCTCTCACATGTGGTGCAATGCCTGCATAGGGTTTAAATCTCTATGCTAAGTCTCAAATCTCAATGGAAGAGTGGTGCTTTTTTAAGGATTTTTTGGTGGTGATTCGAAAGGGTAGAGATCGAGGTTGTGTAGTTTTGTGCTTCAAAGGGATAGAAGGGGGCATTTTGCCGAGTATTTTCAGAAAAAAGATACAATTTCATGGTTCTAAGGCCCATCCTGTGCTAAAAACTGTCGTTTAAGAACACAAGGAGTCTTAAAATCTCGTACTTGTCTATTACAGACACATGAGAATTCATTTGAACTGCATAAAACGTACCAAGTAATGTTCTATGTTATTGGTACTAAATTTACTATACTCCATGGATGATGGGTATATGATCCCTTGAATGCAATAATTCTTTAGTTTTATTTGTTCTTTTTTTTTTTTTTAAATGTGGTAAAGTCGTAAAGATGATCTATGATTACTTGGTTCTTTCTGTTGCTTTTGAAACTATCAAGTGAATATTATGGAGTATTAATCTTTTTGTAAAACCATTGGTTATATTATGGAGTATTCATGACCTCATCAAATTTGCACAGGAATATTTTATTTTGAACTAGGCTTTGGTTTTAAAAGAGTTCAAGGATTTAGATTTGTTCAGTTTTGGTGAAAAAAACTAGGAGCTTGTGAGACATTTCATTTTTCTTTATTATTATTATTATTATTATTATTATTATTATTATTATTATTTGTAATGCATGTTACCACTTTCTTTTGATCTATTTTGGTTATTTCATATGGTGATCTTTGCTATTTCTAGTGACTTTTTTTTCTCATCTTATTTTGTTTAACACATTTCCTTATTACTAATATTCTCATTATCTTTTATGAAAATAGACATATAAATTAAAAAATATTTTTGGGAGGATATAAGGTTTCCATGATTTGGAGTTTGGACTCAATTAAAGTTTTAATGTTGGAACTAGTTATGAATTATTTTTTTTTTAAATTGATTTAGCTAATTATTTTGTGTATCATTGTATCTTTTAATCAAAAAGTGTTATTTTGTCACTTTTGAAATTCGTTTCTATGCATACCATTCAGTATATTTGTGGATCAATTAAAGCACTTATGAAGCAGACTAATTAATATTGCTTTAATCTATCTCCTTATGCTGTCAATATTTCCTTTAAGATGTGGCTACTTAAAAGAATTGAAGCATTACAAAATTACAGTAGGAACATCGACTTATCATTATTAATAAACTCTCTTTCCTTGAAATAGATCTTGACATATACACAACAGTCAAAAGAAATGACCAGTGTTGAACAAGACAAGCTTGCTAAAAGGATTCAGGAATACAGGACACAAATGGAACTGGACAATTTACGTGCTTCAAGTAATGTTGAAGCCTCAACAAGTGGCGATGGTATTCATGTTGTCGGTATGAGTTCGTACAAGGAAATAGAAGCTCTGATGCAGTCTACTGCAAATGGGGAGGTATTATTTCCTTATACATATTATTGGTGCATTTGTTTTGGTCCTCATGATTCTCTTCAGATTGAACATGTTCTCTAGGATTAAAGATTATTTTCTTCCTGAGATCTTGTAATCGGGTTTTTAGGTATTTATTCTTAGAGATTTAAGCTGCTTACTGACAGGGCTTTTCATTATATTCTAGGTACAAACAATTAAGCAAGGGTATCTCCTTAAACGTGCTACCGTGAGGGGAGATTGGAAGAGGAAATTCTTTGTACTTGATAGCCATGGGGCTTTGTACTACTATAGAAATAATGCAGCAAAACCTGCGGTATGCTATCCATTTATTT
Organism: Nelumbo nucifera; assembly: GCF_055504915.1. Classification (NCBI taxonomy): domain Eukaryota; kingdom Viridiplantae; phylum Streptophyta; class Magnoliopsida; order Proteales; family Nelumbonaceae; genus Nelumbo; species Nelumbo nucifera. Next base: position 47,556,209 of record NC_142652.1, read on the forward strand.
TAATTTATTTGATTTTGCATTTTTGTACTTCTAAAAAATGCAATGATGATGCACTGGAAACAGTATAATTGAAGTCATGCTTGGGTGTCTACTTGCAATTACCTAGGTGATGGTATGCACATAAACAACAATCAATTATATTACATAGATACCTTTGCAAGTAATGGAATGTGCTCCTTTTAGATTCTCTGACAATAATAACTAAATGTGCTCCTTGTACATTTTCTGACAATAATATTAATAAAAAGAGTGTGGCTGACCTGACACATGTTTTTCCAAAAGCCTTCTTTCTCTCTCTATTTCTTTCTTTTCTTCTTCTTCTTCTTCTTCCTCCTTTCTTCTTGTTTCTTGTTTCTTAAATTAAGCCTAAGCAGGTTGGTAACAAAGCAGAGAGATCTGTTAAAAATAGAAGTAGGTGTTGTTGGTAGTTGTTGATGTCATCATTCGTGTAGGTGATGTCAACAGCCATATGACTGAGGTTGGTTTGTGTAGGTTTCATATTAGTATTTTAATAAAGGTTTTGACAAATATCGAAGAAATTCTTGAAAAATGCAGATTTGAGTGTTTCTGACTGGACTGATGAAGAGTTGTTTCTTGAAGAGAATGCAATATCTTGGGGCAGAATCGTTTTTGTTTTTAATCTAAGGTCATCTTGTAATTATCTAAGCTGCACATACTATAATTTGGTTTTATCATGAAGACATATTTTGCTGGTATGTTTTCTTCTTCATTTTTAGTGGTGTTTGAGAATTGTGATTAATGATGGATTCTATATGGAGGATTTCGGTATCTGTTTCTTGATTCAATCCTATGATTTGGATCCAACTTATATCCATCAATTGCTTTGGGTGCCTTCAAACTTGGATTCTTCATTCTAGAGTACTGAAAGGTCAACTCTAAGTACTGTAGAGTCCCCTAATAGTAGTTCCATTATTATGGGCTGGATTTTTGATGGTTCTAGTCTTCCCTTAACTACTATTTGGTTGGGTGGAACTAGTTTCTTTGAATAGTCACAATCTATGAAGATATATGTGGGCGGCAGAGATAAGCATGGATACCTATAGAGAAGACTAAAAGGCCTTTCTAAGCTTTGAAAAAGTCATGTCAGGGGACCTTTCCTTTCACAATTAAATCATCATCAAGTCTATTGAATATCTGAGATCTTTCTTTTTTTATTTTTTATTTTTTGCGATTTGAATATGCCTTGTACCTTGCATTAGTTAAATGGATGGTTTCATGATGCTTTGACATCTATTTTGCTATCATTTTCTGCTTTAACACTGTCTTCTCCACATTGGGAAAAAGGGACAAAATCTAGAAAATGTGTACAATTCCTTCCAAAAATGACTTCAGAAGGATTCTTACCTATGGTATGATTCCTTGAGTAATTCACAGAAAATTCATCCTCAGCAATACCAGCTTCTTATTACTTTGTAATGTCTATTACGTTATGCCTAAGTTCTGCCATCTTAAGTATGTAAGCCCATTGGGCCAAACTAAAATGCGTCCATCAGGTGTTGGGCCTAACAGCAACACTTGCAATGTAATCTCTACCATTAATATCCTACATTGGGAATTGGGGAAGGGCTTATTCTCCTAACCAAGACACACTTGTGTCACTCTCTACCATAAACTATATATTTACATAATATTTATTTTGCAAAACCAATTCCAAAACATCTGTAATCCATCAACAACAGTTTTTCAGCTTCCATCAAAGTAGCTGATCCTATCACAATGATCACTTGCCTAAATATCATTCTCATTTGCTTCAACATACCCATGTATTGGCCCAAAAGGATCTCATTGACACTTGACAAAGTACCATTATCAAGCTACATGTAACAATCTAGTTGCTCCACTAATTGAAAAGTTCAGGAGCACACTCGAAATGGTCCGGTTAGTGTTCTACAAACACCCATACTTATACCTTGGGTGCTGGCTAATTGTGGACTTCTTCCACCTTGTTGGGATGTGGTTTATTTTATGGCCCAATTTGAAACCATTTTTTTCTTTAGATAAATGAATTTTGAACCATTTTTGAGACGCATCATTCTCACAATTGTCATTATCAATGATGACCTTGCACAATCTTCCACCATCTACACCTTCTTGAAGCTGTTTCTATTTAGTTACTATTCTTTAATCACTTTAGGGGTATAAAGAATGTGCCCAGCTACTAGAATTGGTGCATCATAATCATCATGCATGGTTTCTCCAAGTTAGTTCAACAATTCAGCAAGTATAACAACCTCTTCAACTTTATTATCAACAAGGTCTTCTTCCTATGTTGGTATAATGACCTTGAGCTGAAGTATGCCTTTCATCCCTGCATTTATTACAAATAATCCACTGTCCCTTTTGTTGATTTCCACTATTTCCTCCTACAAGACTTTTACTTTGTTTGCGACTGAACTTTGTGGGTGTTTGCTACACACCATATGCATAATATGTCCATTTCATCCTAAAATATGTTTAGCATGGATGATTGCTGACTAGACATTGTAGGAATATTTCTACTTGATTCTGTGGTGAGGTGTGGCCATTGTAACCTCAAATGATCTAACCAAACATGTTTTGTTTGTGTTTTACTTGAAACACATACATGACACTGATGCAGACCCCAAACAGAACCGCAACAGCTCCATACCAAATGGTTGGTAATATATCTCTATAGCTGGTTGGTAACCAAACATTGTAACCTCACTGCCCAACTACTACATAGATTTCTTCCTCATCGGAAGAGTCCTCCAATGGTTGGTAATATATGTCTATAGCTGGTTGGCCCCTATTTCCTCCCTTTGGTATGTACCTTGGAATTGTTTCTGGTTCCTTTGGCCTCTAATATTAGCTTTGTTAGGTCCTTAAAGTCCTGATTGCTCCAAATGAGCTCAGAGGTTTGCAATTTTTTGTTGCATATAATGCCTAATCTGCTGCTGCATGACTTTGAAGCCCTTTGTAGTCACTTCATTCCTTGTTAGTTGTACCCTTTTGTGTTGATCTTCCTTTGCAGCTATGGATCTACCAAAATATAGATCCCAAATCTTGTATTTTGATGCCAATTAAAGCAGAAAACTCATAACATGCAGCGATAGGCTCTAATGAGGTCATAGGTCCTTCCAGCATCCTGGTCTTTCAGTTAATGGCTATCTTGGCAATAATGCTGATTGAAAATAAGAGAGAAGAGAAGAGAAGAGAAGAAGAGCAGAAGAGAAGAAAGATTGGAGGCAATAGAACAGTGCTGGCGGCGCTAGCTTCTATTAGTATATATAGGGTGACTAAAATAAAAAGGGAAAAGACCCTTGTGCCCCTGCTGTAAGTGAACTACAATAACAAAAAAATAAAAAAAGGCTTTAACCAACCAAACAGACCCTAACAAGACAAAATTAATAGACAAGAAATAAAATAAACTATTTCAACACTCCCTGTCAAGTTGGAGCATAGATGTCAATCATGCCCAACTTGTCACACAAATCGTTATGCCACACATGATGAAGACCCTTGGTGAAGATGTCTGCAATTTTTTCTTCTGAGTTGACATATGGAGTGCACACTTCTCCATTCACAAGTTTTTCTCTAATAAAATGCTTGTCCACTTCAATGTGTTTTGTCTTGTCATGGAGGACTGGATTAGCTGCAATGTTGATAGCAGCTTTATTGTCGCAATAGAGTGACATAGGGTTGCTAATTGCAAAACCCAGTTCAACTAACAGGTTTCTTATCCACATGATTTCAGCAACCCCATGAGACAAAGCTCTGTATTCTGCTTCAGCACTGGATCTAGCCACCACACTTTGCTTTTTACTTCTCCATGTGACCAAGTTCTTCCTACAAAGGCACAATATCCACTGGTAGACTTTCAATCATTAACTACCCCTACCTAATCAGCATCAGTATATACTTCCACCTTTAAATGTCCATGCTTCTAGAACAGCAAACCAGCTCTGGGAAACTTCTTGAGGTATCTAAGGATCCTCTCTGCAGCTTCAAAGTGAGTTGTCTTAGGATTGTGCGTGAACTGACCAAGGACACCCATTGGATAAGCAATATCAGGCCTAGTCATAGACAAATACAAAAGTCTCTCTACAAGTCTCTGGAACTTCTTCACATCTTTCAAAAACTCTCCCTAACTGTCTCCCAACTGATGGTTAGGTTCAATTGGTGAGTCAATTGGTTTCACCCCTAGCTTGCCTGTATCTTCTAGTAGATCTAGTACATATTTCTGTTGGGAAATAAAGATGCCCTTGTGAGAGCGGGCAACTTCAATTCCAAGGAAATAACGTAAGGGGCCTAGATCTTTCACCTCAAATTGAGTGGCTAAGAATTTTTTTAGTTTCTGTATTTCAGTCTCCCAATCGCCTGTGATCACTATGTCATCCACATACACAATTAGAGCTGCAATTTTCCCTTCACCTTTTTTCACAAATAGAGTGTGGTCTGACTGGCATTGTTTGAGCCCCATCTGTTGAACTGTTAAGCGGAACTTACTAAACCAGCCCAAGGTGATTTTTGTGTAATGCATCAATTTTTTCCTTCATTGCATCTGTCCATTCAGGTTTGGATAAAGCTTTTGCCACATTCTTAGGAATAGGGATACTGTCAACAGAAGAGAGGAGTGCACGATATGAAGGTGAAATATGGTCATAGGACACAAAGCGAGAGATAGGATGATTAGTGGCCAAGATCTAACACCCTTTCCCTTAGCAATAGGAACATCAAGATCATTAATGATAGGGGAATCAACATTGAGAGGTACAAGCATATCAATAAGAGCAAGTGTACCTTGCTGATGAGAAGGATTTGCCTCCGGTGAATCCGATGATTTTGGCTGCATAGTGTCAGGTTCCACGACTCTTGAACTCTGCTACCTTTTGTTATGGCGAAGAAAGACACAGAATGGACGAGGATCGAGTAGAGGAGGTAGTTGAGTCAGAGCCTGTTTCTCCTCAACCCTACTCTCCTCCTGAGGAGAAACCGAGAAGAAAGGTTGATTCTCAAAGAAGGATACGTCTATGGAGACATAGTACTTGCGAGAAGTGGGATCATAGCAATGATACCTCTTTTGAGATAAAGGTAACCAAGGAAAAGACAAGGTATAGCACGAGGATCAAGTTTACCCCGAGTAGGGGACAAGCTATGAACAAAGCAATGACACCCAAAAACATGCATTGGAATGGGGGACAATGGAGCTATAGGAAACAAAAACTGATGTGGGGCCTTATACTCTAGTAATCGAGATGGCATACGGTTGATGATGTACGTAGCACACAGAACAACATCCATCCAAAAGCGTTTTGGAACATTCATATGGATTAACAAGCCATGAGCTACTTCGAGAAGGTGACGGTTTTTTCTTTCAGCATCACCGTTTTGTTGGGGTATCCTAGCACAAGAGCTTCGTTGAAGAGATCTACTCGAAGCAAAGAATTCCGTGAGATCACTATGAAGTATTCTTTGCATTGTCCGATTGGAAAATATGAAATTCAGTTTGGAATTGAGTGAACACCATGTGTTGAAAATCTTTCACAATTTTAGGCACTTCATCTCTAGATCGCATAGGGTAAACCCAAGTGTATCTAGAGTAATCATCGTTCAAGGTAATGAAGTACTTATATCCAGCCTCAGTAGGTAGAGTAACAGGGCCCCAAACATTAGAATAAACGATATGAAACGGAAATTCAAATCTTTTATTTCTCAAAGAAAAAGAACTTCTACAATGTTTACTCAATTGACATGTCTGACACTGGAACTGACAAAGACTCAAACGACTTTGGAAAAATAACTTTTAATGACTCAAAAGAAAGATGACCAAGACGACTATGCCGTAAATAGGCTTGACTCTCACTGGACAAACTCAAGGACTTAGTAGCCACAAGACCAACTTTATTCTCCAACACGTAGAGACCATCCACCCTGCTTCCTCTACCAATCGTCTTGCCCGAGGCCAAATCCTTAAACACACATAAAGACGGAAAGAAAGTAACTGAACAATTCAAGGAGTGAGTAATACTACTAATGGAAAGAAAATTTATAGGTAGTTCAGGAACATGAAGTACATTAGAAAGGGTAAGGCCGAGTGGGAGAGATATGGTTCCTTGGTCGGCAATGGTGGAGAAAGAACCATTAGCTAGTCTCACCTTATCTCTCCTAGAGAGAAGGTTGTATGCTTGAAATAAATTTGACTTACCAGTCATGTGGTTTGAGGCTCCAGAGTCAATTACCCAAGGAGAATCAGAGGTATGAGATGGCACATGGAAAGCAGTGGCAGTGTTGCCTGATGTAGACGTGAAAGAGATAGGAGTAGGACCAGAATCCATCTGGCAAAGAGTCCTACCATATAACTCCAAATGGTCACGAAAGGAGTTGATAATCTCTTCCTTAGGGTCAGAAGTGGGATCCTTTCCTGAGTTATCATCGGACTAGTCTCTTGAGATTCCATATTAGCTGAGTTGTACTTTTTCTGATTCTACTGAATTGGTTTCTTACCCTGATCAGTTGTTGACTTGTCTTCTGGCAGTGAGTGCACCAAAGTGTACTCTTATCTTCTGTTATCTTTTGAGAATCACCCTTCTTAAAAGAACCTCCGACATTAGTGTCTGTACTTCCCCTGACAGCTACGGCAACTGGCTCCCCCTTTGTACAATTCATCACACTTCTTCTACTCTCTTCTAACTGAACTAAGGCATAAACCTCCTAAACTGATGGCAAATCTTTACTTCCCAAGATCTTCTCCCTGATGGACTCATATGAAGGATTTAGCTCCAAGAGAAAAGCAAATACCCATTGTTGAGAGACAAGTGACTTGTATGCCTTTGCATCTTCATCACACTTCCAATTCACACTCTGGTAGTGATCAAGTTCTTTCCAGATCGATGTTAGATCTGAATAGTACATTGAGAGACTCCTCTCCCTTTGCTTGCAAGTAGAGGATTCAGCTTGCAGTTGGTATATCTTGGCATAGTGTCTCTGCTTTGAATAGGTGGACTTTGCTTGTTCCCATATTTCACAAGCAGTTTCAGCCCACATAAATGTCTTTCTTACATGTGGCAGCATGGAATCCAAGAGCCATGACATCACCATACTATTTTCTTGGTTCCACCTATCATATCCAACACTTCCGTTCTTCGGTTCCTTCACTCTCCTATTGATGTATCCTATTTTCCCCCTAGCAGTGATGTAGAGTTTTATTCCCTTAGACCATTCAAGGTAGTTCAGACCGTCAAAGGGAATAACAGCCATGGGGAAACTCATATCCATTCCTCCACTCACTCCATTTTGATTTCTTGAAACCCCTGAAGTAGCAGAATTCTCAGACGACATGGTCAACACAGAATTTTAGTCTAAACTCTCAACTTAGGATCCCTCCTTATATCAGAAAAAAATTGATCCACACACACTTCGGTTTTGGACTTAATCTGAGCACAAGAACAGCACCAGTTTCCAGAAAAAGAGTTATGATCAAACTGATTTTCAGACCTGTACGGGTTAACAGTCCCAGCCTACTAATTTTCCAGAAGGTCTACAAGCATTGATCATTAAGACAGATCCTTACACATGAAATCAAGCCAAAAAGCAGAGGAAACAGGTCATCCATGACTTACAGTCACCTTTTTCACAGGTACAGAGGATCACACGATCCAAAACAAAAGAGGTATAAACCTCACAAGGGTCTGATGACATTCAGTAGTTCAGATTCATTTGTTTTTTTTCTCTCTTGGTACACGACCAAGGAAAGAAAAGATCGACATGTTCAGATTCAGTAGGGCTATACCAGTCGCAGATCAGATTCGATCAACCCAGATTCAATCATCTGTTCCGCCCAGATTCAGCAACTTGAAGAAGAAACTTGATCACCCAGATTCAATAGCCTTGCTCTGATACCATCTTGGCAATAAAGCCGATTGAAAATAAGAGAGAAGAGAAGAAGAGAAGAAGAAAGATTGGAGGCAATAGAACAGTGCTGGTGGTGCCAGCTTCTTTTAGTATATATAGGGCGACTAAAATAAAATGGGAAAAGACCTTTGTGCCCCTGCTGTAAGTGAAGTACAATAACAGAAAAATAAAAAAGGCACCAACCAAACAAACCCTAACAAGACAAAATTAATAGACAAGATATAAAATAAACTATTTCAACAGGCTATATTTAGTTTAATTTTGATGGGAGTAGTGTAGGTAATTCAGGTCCTTCTGGCATTGGAGGCGTTTTTTTTTTTCTATTTTGAGAGAAGGTAACTTAAAGATTTATATTAAAGGTATACTGTAAGCATAGATTACAAGTATATCAAAAGATCGACATGTAGAGCCAGGAACTATACATCAGGATTCACAATAAAGATCCCAAAAAAGTCATCTCAAAAGCAACACCGAAAGGAGGTCTCGCGAAACTGAACGACTTATCTGACTACCCAAAAAGGAAGGCATAATTATTGTTTTATTGTCAGGCTCAATTGGTGTCGGGGATTCTTTAAGGGCTGAGATTATGTCTCTAGTGCAGGGAGTGCAAAAGGCAAAGGACATGAACAAAAGTAAGCTGATTATAGAAGGTGATTCAAAATTGGTTGTGGGATGGCTGCAAAAAAGGAGAAGCTGGACTTTGGAACTACAACAGTGAAAGAAAGAAATTCAAATGGCTGACACAAGATATGGATGTGAGACTTATGTGGGTTAAAAGAACTGCTAATGCCTTATCTGATTTTCTAGCAAAACATGGGTTGGGAAGAAACCAACTCTTTTGGACTCAATTGTAATTTTGTGCAAGTTTTTGAGGAGAGTGAAGAGGGTTTGTCTCTCCTCTTTTATTTGCACTAATTGTAATCTGTTTCAATAATTAATGAAATCTGCCGTTATTGATCCAAAAAAAAAAGCAGCAATAGGCTGCTACAAGTTTTAACATGCAAATATAAGAGAAAATAGAGAGCAAGTAAGAGTAGCTTCTAATATAGTTTCTTATTGTGGTAGAAACAATAAAAGAACTCTATTTGCTCCTTAGCATACAAAACAAAAGGGAAAGATATTATAGGAAAGAGGTCAGTATTGGGTTGCTTACTTTGTTGACCTATGATGTTTGCAGTTGCCACAGGTAGGTGCATCAGCTGAAAAGCTAAGAAGCTTATTTGAGAAAAGAAGTTTATGGTGTTTATGGTCACCTGACCCTATCATCATAATTTATCTTTTGTAAAGTTGTCTGGGGTTGGGTGGTTGGCTTAGGCGTTTGTAATGGACAATGCTTGCTGTTAGCAGTAGTTGTTTAAGGGCATGGTGGAGGTTGTTTTGATGTCTTTCTTCTCTTGGTTGACTTTTGTTCACCTTTCTTGTAATTTCTTTTTTTTTCTTTTAATAAATATTATTTTTACCTTAAAAAAAAGTTGTAGGTGTGAACAGACCTAATCTGCTCTTAATTAATGAAGAAAGAAAAATAGATCTTAAATAGAGAGAAAAGAGAAGAAGAAGACAGGAGAGTAGAGAAGAAAAGAACCGGGGCTGTGAATTCAGAAAAGATTGTAGAAGTGATCTCAACCAATGTTTTAAAATGTGGAGGCGTGACGCAAGGCGTTCCACTACCTAGAGGCGTGAGGTGTAGTTCAGAATGCAAGCGGCGTTAGCCTCCTTAAGAGGAGGGGGGTTAGGAGGAGGATGAAGAGGAAGGGGGGTTCTCACTTTTTTCTTTATTTTTTATAAAAATCTTTTATATTAAGAATAATAAAGATGCATAACATTAGTTGAAAGGGGGGTCTTGTTGAAGCGGATGCCTCCCATGCCTTTTAAAACACTGATCTCAACTGTTTAAATAATATGTAAGATTACATAAATACCCCTGTTTAAATAATAGTGACCCAATTGTCAACTCTAAAGAATAACAGAAATATAAACTTTGGATGGTAGGAACTCTAAACAAATTATATTATAGTAAAGATCAAAAGAAAATAAAAGTCCAGGGACTGTCCCTTTCTCTTATAAAGCTCGTTTCTTGTGACATCCTCTGTGGGTAAGATATTAAGTTAACAGTAGAATTAGTTAATATAGGAAAACAGTGGAATGTGGGATTTTTCTAGAGCTTAAAATGTTGCCTCTCTGGTCTTATTAAGATGACCTTGAACCTTCTGGTTTGGCTTTGCCATCTCATCCTACCAAACAATATCTGTCAGTTGCTCTCCATAACAAATCTCCATTGTCCATGTCGTTATAATTAAGCAGAAAATTTATCTCCTAAGTCCTTGAGATTACTGATAAAATATGCATATCATCATATTGTTATTTACAAACGCCTCTCCAATTCCTTGGATAATTTTTTTTTCTGGTATGTTTCTCTTTCATGTTTGACCATCTAATTAATCTGTAATGAATTTTTTTAGCATTAAAAATATTGCAGCAGATTTTTTTTTTCCTGTTATGTTCTCTTGCATGTTTTACCATCTCATTACTCTCTGTAATTAATTTGTTTGTGCACTATGTATTTCTATTTTGTTAACAGGGTTCTCAATCACATCAATCAACTGGAATATCAGACCATGGTAGTAGTGTGTTTAGTAGATTTAGAGCAAGGCACAATAAGACAGCCCCACTGGGCGAAGAAAACCTTGGCTGTCGTACTATTGATCTTCGCACTTCAACAATAAAGATTGATGCAGAACATACAGATCTGCGCCTTTGTTTCAGAATTATTTCTCCATCAAAAACATACACATTGCAGGTAGTTTGAGTGAAAAATCTGGTGGCATTTATTTAGATGGTTAGTCCTTGCCTTTGAAGCACTGACTTATTTGTTCATTTTGTTAGACTTGTATGCCTTTTATCTGGGGCCTAGCAGACATTTTTATCTATGCTAATTTTTTATTAACCTATCAAGAATACAGGATTGCAATCAGCCAAAGACAATCACATGAAATACATATTTTATTAATATAATTATCCAACCCATGTGATTGGAATTTTCACTAGGAGATGCTTGGAGGGTTGTCTCCAGAAGGCAATCAACCTAACATGATTGAGGAAATACAGGGAATTTGTGTATCTGCCTGTCTTACTATTTGCTCTCATTTGTGGCGTGTAACTTACACACATCTGCATTGAAATGAATTATTGAATTGGTGGAAACTGATTTAATCAATGTTATGGGCATTAATATTACTTTGGAATATTTTAGACCAACTAAAGTAAACATTATACTCAACATTTATTGTTGAGATATTAAATTGTAGAGGAAGTGCATGTTATGGCCTTTGATCATAATTTTCCAAAGTCTGATTGGTTAGTTTGTGAATTATTGCAATTAAACATGTATTACTCTGTTCTGAACCTTAGAAAAGGAAGTCTAATTAGTAAAGGAAGACTAATATAGTCATTAAAGTCCTACACCCAAGCCCTATACGTTTACAATTGCGAGCAATCACCATAGGATATCACTCTCTAGAGTATAGGGAATGTACGATTGGTGGGTTATTCATTTTTGTAGGTCCTGGAGCATCAAAGTCACTTTCTTGATGTCTAAAAGTGGTATTAGAGTAATTGGGTAGTGTTTATTCTGCTTCAAAATCTTAAAATTTGACGTGCATTTTCCTAGAAGATCTCTAAGTCATCATATGCATCTGACTTCTGTTTGACTTGCCTTGATTCAGTTGAACGCTTGAACTCAAGGTTAACTTCAAGTCAACCTTGTTCAAAGATTACTGTGCATCTTCTTCTACCCCCATCTCTTAACAACAGCCAATGAAGGGCTTGGGAAATATCTATTCATATAACACTGTAGAACCTTGTCCACATTTGTGCATGAATCCGGAAATTTATACCAGGTGGAGTACCCTCTAAGCATAGATCAAATCTTGCTTGAGTACTCTCTTATTCACAGTCAAATCTCACTGGATTACCTGCTGAATGGAAATTAAATCTCATTTTCTACTTGCTTTTATTTTATTGCTGCAAATTACTCTTTATAGAACCAATTAGCAATAAACTCATGGGAAAATCTATGATGTGGGAAAGATATGGTATGGAAAGAGTTTTGACCAATCAAAACCCACCCATGAATTTTGATAAATAACACCTTATTCACTACCACGTTTATGATTCCAGTTTATTTTTCAGTTGTTTTTTAGGATATCATATCTTTTCCATATCATAGTCAAACCCTAAACTCATGCAGTGCATGGGGGTCAATAGAAATTTGATCAGGTTTGGGTTGGAAAATTTGGGTTTTGACATCAGTTTGGGTCTAGACTGTGGTCCATATTTAGGTTTGACATCTAATTTAAACCCCTCCTTTAATAAAGATGATCAAAGGGGGTTTAAAAAGATTTAAGATGAAATGAAGGGTTTAATTGGGGAGAGATGTTATGAACATTGACTATTGGAGGGAGGGAGAGGAATTTTATTAGACAGTAGTTACACATTTTATTAGAGAAAATTAAGACCTAAGAGCGTTTTTATTGTGACTTGTTATATTTTAATAATTTAATTTAAAAATATATAACCACATTTCTAAGAGATGAGTGAGTCAAAGAGATGGTGCATATGAGCATTGAGGTAAGAGGACTCTTGGCCTTCCTCTTTCCTGTATCTAATATAGATATAGATATGATAATGTTATGCAGCAACTTTTCTTCACTTTTTCCTCTTCCTGTCACTGTAATGCCCATTAATTGTGATAGATCCTCAATTGACAGTGGTTAACAGTGACGGTCTTGTTGGTGGAATCAAGCCATCCATAGCCTAAATTGTTTCCCTGGTCTGTTCCTTTCATGGTTTTAAACCAGGCCACTAGACTTTTTTTCTATGGTAAAAATAAACTTTCATTAAAAGAAAAAAGAGATACGTCCTGATAGGTGATAAGGAATCATCACATACAAGACAAATTGCTAAAACTAATCATACAAGATACTCCAAATTACACAATTGAAACCCCAACACTTCTCCAAGATTAGTCCTTAGATTCTCCTTGGTGATTTGTCTAAATTCTGGTAGAATCACCCACACTGCAGTAGATCTACTAATTGCTGCCACAATCCTATCCATTGGACAAACTTTGTGTTCAACAAATTTCTTCTATGTCTCTCCTTCCAAATATTCTAACATATTGCAAGAGGTATTCCATTCCAGATTATTTTTTATTTTCTGCATCCACTTATCTTCGGCCATGAAGATAAATTTCTGCAGGTGATCTTGGATGAAAATCTCTGTATCTTTAACTCCTATGGATGGAATCTTTTGTCCTGCCCATAGTCGGATAATCCTAATGACTAAATGTCAGAAACCCAGTTGATACATACCAGTGTTTTAAAATGCGGAGGCGTGACGTGAGGCGTTCCACTACCTAGAGGCATGAGGCATAGTTCAGAACGCAAGAGGCATAAGCCTCCTGAACACAAGGAGGCGTAAGCCTCCTTAAGAGGAGGGGGGTTAGGAGGAGGAAGGGGGGATCTCATTTTTTCTTTATTTTTAATAAAAATCTTTTATATTAAGAAGAATAAAGATGCATAACATTAGTTGAAAGGGGGGGGTCTTGTCGAAGAGGAGGTGAGTGAAATGCCTTTTATTGAATTATCTCTATCTCTTAATTAGGAATAGTTACTAAGCTCTTGGAGTTTCTAAACAAAGATGCATCATGAGACACTCTGTGGTGGAGTGGTAGGTGTAGGTGTTGCAGCAGAAAACTTGGTAGAAATGCTATTGACAGTAGAGTTCTTTCCTTTCTTGTTAATCCTAGCTTGTTGCCAATGAGCTACTAACTATGATCTCTGTCATGAAGTTACTAGAAATGGGGCTGGGGGCAAACCACTTTCTTTCCCCTTATCTTTTCTTCCCTTCCCTTTCCTTTTCTTTTCTTTTCTCTTTCTTTTTCTTTCCCTTCCATTTCTTTTCCTTTTTTCTTTCTTTTTTTTTCTGTCTTTTTATATAAGATGTGCATGAGGCGTATGCCTCTAGCATGCCTCATGAAAAAAGCGCATGAGGCGTACGTCTCTTGCACCTGAGGCATATGCCTCAGAGGTGTCAGCGCCTCTGGCATACGCCTCAATGCGTTTTGGGAGTGCCTCACCTGGAGGCGTGCCTCCAGGCATACGCCTCCCACACCTTTTAAAACACTGATACATACTAGGTTTCTTCCATCACAACTGAGATCCTGATTCAAGGTGATTATTTCCCCACTTTCTTTGTCACTAATTGTTTTCCTGGTATGATTCTCACACAACATTCCCACTGAAGTATCCAAGCTAACTTGGTTCCATTGCATTAGCTACGATCCCTGATTTCAAAAGTTAAAGAATAAGACCACATAGTAATGCAGCTAATTTATGTCCATAACCTACCACCGAAGTTCTTTAATGATCAGTGGAATCTGCAAACTTTCATCGTTTTCTTAGGTCTAGAACCTCAGTAATACAGTCCAATACTATTGCTCATTTTTTATTATCAAACAAGTGTGATATTGACTTCCTAAACTGTACTTATAGTTGTTATTGGAAGAAAAAAGGGGCATGTTACATATGTTACCAGATCGTCTAAGACACAGTTTTCAATGGAAACAATGTATGAATGTAATTGGTCTTTATTCCCACTAGTAGTACTAGTAAACCCTTCGGACTGGTGAGATGTTGTTAGCTATAGATTCTAGAAGATATAGGCCGTCAGATTCATAATCATAAATCACTCCTAATCACTCTCCTTGAACCCAAGTCTTGCGTAAAAGGAATATTGAGGAAGGGATGTGATTCAGAACAGTAGTCGATCAAGACTACAATCAGTCTTGAATTCAAAAGAAAAAGAATGAAGAAATTTCAGAAGAGAAGAAGAGAAGGAGAGAAGAGAAAAAGCACACGAAGAGATTTTGGAAATGAGAGAGGGTTGGTCTTGACATCAGCCGACCCACTCTTAATATTTATATATGTTAACTAATTGTAAAAGGGCTGAATTGCCCTTATTGCTTACATTGAAAATAAACTAATAATAATGCTGAAATAACAAACTGAAATAACTACCAACTAACACTGACATAACTAACAAAAATGTGCTGCCATACGAACACAGTGGAGTCCACATCAGTGTTCTCTACGCTCCCCCTCAAGTTGGGAATAGATATTTGTCATTCCCAACTTGCATAGGTCTGCCTCTAACTTCTTCCTTGGAACAACCTTAGTGAGAAGATCTGCGAGCTGCATGCTGGAGGTGATATACGGGAGACACACTTCTTGAGATGAAACCCTTTCTCTGACAAAATGTCGGTTTACTTCAATATGCTTAGTTCTGTCACGCTATATCGGATTATGAGCTATATTAATAGCAGCCTGATTATCACAATACAACATTAAGGGCTTCTCATAAGCAATACCCAACTCTTCAAATAATGACTTCAGCCATAGGATTTCAGCCACACCATTAGCCATAGATCTATATTCAGCTTCAGCACTAGAACGAGAAACAACACTTTGTTTCTTACTCCTCCAGGAGTCATGGTTACCTCCTACAAAAGCACAATATCCAGAGGTAGACCTTCTATCATCATCACTCCCAGCTCAATCAGCATCTGTATAAACCTCTATCTTCATGTGATCATTATTTTTGAATAATATACCTCTTCCTGGACACCTCTTCAAGTATGCTAATATCCTCTCAACTGCAAGGAGGTGAGTAATTTTAGGAGAGTGCATATATTGACTGACAACATTGACTGCATAACTGATGTTCGGTCGTGTGAGACAAAGATAGAGGTGTTTTCCAACTAACCGTTGGAACATAGCTTTATCTTCAAGTGGATCTCCACCCTCTACACTGATCTTGTGATTCTGTTCAATAGGTGCATCTGCAGGTTTAACACCCAACTTTCCAGTTTCTTCCAATAGATCTAGAACATACTTTCTTTGAGAAACAAAAATCCCATGTTTAGATCTAACTACCTCAATACCCAAGAAGTATCGTAGCTCTCCCAGATCTTTCACCTCAAACTCTTGATGAAGGAGTTGTTTAAGAGACTCAATCTCACTGTTATCATTCCCTGTCACTACAATATCATCCACATATACAACAAGCAAAGTCAAGGAAGAGTCCACTCTCTTAATGAACAATGTATGGTCTGACTGGGTCTGTACATAGCCGAATTTTTCAAGGGCTTGTCAGAATCTATCAAACCAAGCTCTGGGGGACTGCTTTAGTCCATACAAGGCTTTATTCAATCGGCAAACCTTCTTTCCTGTCTCTGCATCATAAAGTCCAGGAGGTAACTGCATGTACACTTCTTCCTGTAAGTCTCCATTGAGGAAGGCATTTTTAACATCCATCTGGAACAAGGGCCAAGAGTAACTGGCTGCAAGGGATAACAAAACTCTAATAGTGGTCATCTTTGCTACTAGAGCAAAAGTCTCCAAGTAGTCTATACCATAAGTTTGAGTAAATCCCTTTGCAACTAACCGGGCCTTATACCTTTCAATGGAACCATCAACATTATGTTTCATAGTAAATACCCATCTACATCCAACCGGTTTCTTCCCTTTAGGCTGGTCGACTAGCTCCCAAGTATTATTCCTCAGAAGAGCATCCATTTCAACCTTCATTGCATCTTTCCACTCAGGAATTGGCAAGGCTTCTTGCACTGTTCTAGGGATAGGAATATTAGCAATGGATGTGAGAAATGACCTGTAAGAGGGGGACAGGCGATCATAGGACAGGAACTGGGAAATGCAATGTGCTGTGGATGTGGTGCAACGCCTTTTGTCTTTGTGGACTGCAATATGGAGGCCAAGGTCATCCAAAGGAGGTAAGGGTGCAACAGTGGAAGGTATCTCAGTGGGATCTGGATCTGATAATGGGACTGTAGTACCTGGATTTGGATCCGTAGAAGGAACTGGGGCTAGCCTGGATTGTTGATACTGATGACCGAAATCAACCTGCCTCCACCACTTGTGATAAACTCTCAAATCCTGACACCTCTAACAACCCTCCCCATTACATCCCTCATCACTCAATGGAACAGTTTAAGGAACTTCTGATGAGTTAACCCCACTCTCACTACTCTCCCCCCGAGGAGAAACCCTAGGATAATAGGGTACCTCAAAGAAAGTAACATCCATCGAGACAAATCTCCTCCCAGAAGTAGGTTCATAGTAGCAATAACCCTTTTGAGTTTGTGTATAACCGAGAAAAATACATTTGGAGGCCTTAGAATCAAATTTGGAACGATGAGATCCAAGAATCTGAACAAAGCAAGTGCAACCAAAGCTTTTAAGGGGAGTAGTAAACAATTCTTTATCGGGGTATAGGAGGGTAGACCTGTTCATGGGCCGGGCCGGGCCGGGCTCGTGCCGGACTTTTACTCTTCATTAATGAAAATTTGTTAGGCCCGAGCCCGAGCCCGGCCTGACCAACGGGCCTACAACTTGGGCCCGAGCCCGGCCCAGATAAAAAGCCCGAGCCCGAGCTCGAAGCCCGATTGCGTCCGCCGATGATTGTGTTCGCCAGAACTGAGTTCGCGGTGACTGTGGTCTGTGAGCTGCGAGCTTGCGACCTGCGATTTTAAGTTTAACAGTGATCAGTTCGCATCAGAGAGAGAGAGAGAGAGAGAGAGAACTCTCTGCCACAGCCGGTGCCTATATTCGCCGTCTCGCCGTCGCTGGTGACTGAGATTTGAAGGAGAAGTGAGATTTGAGAAGAGGAACGAGAGAGAGAGAGAGAGAGAGAGAGAGAGAGAGAGAGAGAGGAGTGAGGACTCACTGCCGGAGTTGTTGCACCGGTGAACGTTTGCTGCCTCGCCGGTTGTGTGGCTGCTTGAGAGTGTGAGGATGAGAAGTTGAGAACTGTGGAGGATGTGGAGATTGGAGAAGAATGGTTCGGCTGGAAAAAGAAAGGAAAGAGGCAAAGAGGTGAAAAAAAGAGGGGGTCTTCAACTAGGGTTTTTAGGTTTAGTTATAGGTCGGGCCGGGCCGGGCCGGGCTATTTTGGAAAATCCCGAGCCCGACTCGAATTTATTGCGGGCCGGGCTTTTTGGCCCGAGGTTAAGCCCGCAGGCCCATATGTGTGTTCAAGCCCGTCCGTGGGCCGGGCCGGCCCGTCGGGCCACCCGACCCATGGATAGGTCTATAGGAGGGTAAATGGAGGCTTCGTGTCAAGAACCCGTGAAGGAACTCGATTAATGAGATACACTTTTGTAAGAATAGCATCTCCCCAGAAACGAATAGGCACATTGGAGTTAAACATAATGCTTCTAGCCACCTCCAATATGTGCCTATTCTTCCTCTCAGCAACCCCATTCTGCTGTGGTGTATAAGGACAAGTACTTTGGTGAATAATCCCATGATCAAGAAAATAAGAGGCTAATGAGTTGGTAAAGTATTCTTTCGCATTATCGGATTTGAATATTTTGATTTTGACCCCAAACTGGTTAAAATCATCTGATGAAAGATCTGGGTCAAAGCAGGAACCTCATCTCGAGAACGCATAAGGTAAACCCAAGAAAAACGGGTATAGTCATCAACAAACAACAAGAAATATCTGTATCCCCCCATAGCAGTGATGTGATACGGGCCCCAAACATCGGGATGCACAATATCAAAAGAATTACTACTTCTTTTATTACTCAATGAATAAGATGCTCTACAATGCTTTGCAAGCTCACAACTCTCATATCTCAATTTGGACATCTCAACAGACTCAAATAAATTTGGAAACAAACTCTTCAAAGACCGAAAGGATAAATGACCCAACCGATTATGCCAAAGCATAACCTGACTAACAGACTGAGAAATAGTGATGGCAAGCCAGTCATATGGTCAGATGCATCTGAGTCTATTACCCAACAATGTTCAATGTTACTTGGAGTTGAAGCATGATAAGCTGAGGCCCGAGTACCTGAACGAGCAAAGGCTGATGTGGGAGGAGCTGATGGCGGCTGAGATGATTGAGCTGAATTCCCAACTTCTTTTTCCAACTGAGTCAGGGCAGCCCAGACAGCAGATAGGGTGTCTAGAGGCATGCCTTTTGTGCCCGATGAGGATGCACCATCAGTATTAACAGCCATATTAGCATTACCCCTTTTGTTCCTGAGTTTTGCTGGAACTAGATGAGGGTGCAGCTTCCAACATGTGTCTTTAGTATGCTTAGGTTTCTTGCAATGTTCACACACTAGATCCCGCTTATCTTCCTTCTTTATGTCCCTCTCCGTATCACCCCCAGACTTAGGTTTAACTACTGCCAAGGCTGGTGGGAAGGGTTGATGCTGCATCATAACCTTTTTCCTAGTCTCTTCACTATGCACTAAGGAGTAGGCTTGAGATAAAGTCACACTATCTCTTGTTAGTAGTTGTTGTCTCACAATACCATATTCAGGATTCAAACCAGGTAGGAATTCAAAAACCCTATTAGTTTCAACTTGCTTTCTATAAGTTTGTGCATCCTTCTGACTTTCCCACTCAAGTGTTTCTAAGTGGTCAATTTCATGCCACAGAGATTTCAAGGTAGAGAAGTAAACCGAGACTAGTTTCTCTCATTGCTTAAGGTTGTTAACCTCACACTTCAATTCATTAGCCCTAGCAACATTAAGGGGTTGGGAGTAAGTTTCTTTCATGACATCCCAGATTTCCTTGGCTGTTTTTGCCCACAAATAGTTCCGGCTGATATGTGGCTGGATAGAGTTGCACAATCATGTCATTACCAAATAGTTCTCTTGAACCCATTTGGTATAAGTTTGGTCCTCCTTAGTTGGTTCTTTCACATCTCCCAACAAGTAGCTGAGCTTTCCTCTACCCCCAATGGCCATCATGGCCGATCGAGCCCATTCTAAGTAGTTTGATCCATCAAACTTCAGTTGTAATCTGAAAGGCATTCTCAGACATGTTACTAGAATTGCTAGTCCCAAAAACACCTTCCCCCTGATTCTTGAACTCCATTCTTGGTCAAGAATTAATAAAAAAACTTTTTTAAACTACTGTAATAGAAAAACAGCACCCAAACAACTGATAACAGCCGGCTTAGGTCTTCCAAAGAACAAAGAAAACAAAATTCTGTATGAAACCAGTTCAAAATCAGATCTGAAACCAACAACAGTTCTGAATTTTAGGGTTTCCTCTCAAAACCCTAAAGGAAAAACACAGATTTTCCAGCGGCACCTCTCAGAATAGACCAAGATGATTTTTTCAAAGTTATTCTCAAGGAAAAAACTTACTTTATGAAAGAATCTCTGGCCGCCACCTTCTGTCTGATGCGAAACCCTAATCTTAAGGATTCGAAGCCTTTTCTGATTCTTCCTGACTACTGGAACTCTCCCAGCCTTCTACAATCTTCTTAGTAGCAGCCGCACACTACCAGTAACCTCCAAGAATCAGCTGATCCTCCTTTGTTGAAAAACTTCTAATCCTAGGAGATTCTCATGTAGTCAATCTAATTAGGCTAACATAAGAGCTCCTAGGTCGGCTTTGATACCAAGTAGTCGATCAAGACTACAATCAGTCTTGAATTCAAAAGAAAAAGAATGAAGAAGAGAAGGAGAGAAGAGAAAAGGCACACAAAGAGATTTTGGAAAAGAGAGAGGGTTGGTCTTGACATCAGCCGACCCACTCTTAATATTTATATATGTTGACTAATTATAAAAGGGCTGAATTGCCCTTATTACTTACATGGCAAATAAACTAATAATAAAGCTGAAGCAACAAACTGAAATAACTACCAACTAACACTGACATAACTAACAGAAATATGCTGCCATACGAACACAGTGGGGACCATTATCAGTGGGGTCCACATCAGTGTTCTCTACAAAAACATGTACGATAGATGATAGAGAAATTTTTGATGGACAGGAATATTCTTTTGAAGAGTGGAATAGAGTGATCCATTAGTAATTCAAAATTTTTCTCTAACAGAAAAATGGAATAAATGGAAGAAATGTGGACAGATTTATGGGTAATGTTTATTGCTGCTTTAAGTCACAATATAATGAAATACATTGTTCAGTCACTCTATCTGCCATAGTTCTGTACTCTGCTTTGGCACCATATCTATCAACCACAGTTTGTTTTTTACTCCTCCATGTTATGAGGGTTTCCTCCTAATTTAGATGGAGTCTGAGATTTTTCAATTAGATTGGTAAAAGCCTACCAAGAGGATAAATGATCGGAAATTATGTCAAACTAATTATTTGTTGATTTGTTTTTATCTTTTTGGGGTATGGAGTCAACTGTTATTTTTCTTCCTTTTGATATTCCTTGGGTTTGTACTTCTTTCCTTGTTTGTATTGATATGCCATTTTTTGTTGCTGATCAAAAGCATACTGATTCAAAAGAGCAATTTTTCCAGCTAATGTTGTTCAATTATCTTTTTTTTTTGTTTTTTTTCTCTTTCTTACTTCAGACTGAAAATGAAGCAGATAGGAAGGATTGGGTTGATAAGATCACAGGAGTTATCGCAGCCCTACTAAATTCTCCTTTCATAGAGGAGGTACCAAAATTAAGCTTTACTATTTCTTGTATGCATGGAGGTTAATCACATTTTGATGTTCATGCAAACAATAAAAGGGCCATTTGTTAGCAGGTTCCTCTGGCACAAAAGGATCTAGAACGCAAGAGTGCTGTTAGTGCTGGTTATGATTCTCTAATACTGGATAGCCATGTTGGCTCAGAGGATGACATGAAAGTAAAAAAATTAGATGCAGTTTCCAGGGTTCTCAGAGAAATTTCAGGCAATGATCTTTGTGCAGAATGCTGTTCTCCTGAACCTGAGTGGGCATCACTGAATCTTGGTATTCTGCTTTGTATTGAATGCTCTGGTGTTCATCGGAATCTTGGAGTTCACATTTCAAAGGTCAATATGTAACTGAAATTTTGTACATATGTCTATTGCTGTTACCAAATATGTCAGCTTTTTCAGGAGAGATGGTTTGCCATTTTGATATCGATTAACATTTTGCCATGTAGAGTTGCAAAATTTTTCAAGATATTTGCTAATTTCACTAAGATATTTGGAAAATCTAAATATTGGGGAAAGTTTTCTAGAAACATAAGTTAGTTAATAAACCTTCGAGGGATCATTAGGAGAAATATAATTGCACATTTGAACCTCAAAAAACCATAGCAAAGAACTGTATAAATCAATAGGAAGCAATTAAGAGATTGTAATTCGTGTGTTTCTGTCTCCCTTATGGTCATTAGCCATCTTCTTTTCTATATATATGTCAATAACTTGCCATTTTAACTTTTGTCTTTATGTTACTATGTTTTGATTAGATTGAGAATATTCTTTGTAGTTATACACATTTTTCTTTTTCTTTTGAATTATAGTGACTTAGTAAGTGAATCCTATCAAAGTATTAAGTGGCTTAGTAAGTTAATCCTTTCTAAGTATTATGCCAATTATCCGATTACCAATTCCATGCTGGTTCTTTTAGGAAAGTATTTTGAAAAAAATTATGATAATTTTAATGAAATATTGAAAGTTTTTAATAATATTCTAAAATTTTAAACTCTAAATATATAGTCTATCAATGATATTTGAAATATTGCCAACATATCGGCAAAGTGAAAATCTATGATGCCAGAAAGACATGGTGCCGGAAGAGCTGTGACCAATCAAAGCCCATCCATGAATTTTGATAAATATCATCTAATTGGCTAATACATTTATGATATCTGTTGATTGGTTACAAGTTTTTTTGGATATGATGTCTTTCCGGTATCATACTAGAACCCATCGACAAAATATCATGGATATTTGAAAGAAATGATTCCCCGAAGATTTCTTGTCACTGCCTAGCAAATGGGGATATTTCGGGGACATTTCGCCAAATATCGTCGATATTGTGAACCATGCTCAGGATATTGTCTAATAGAGGGATGTTTATCTCGAGGAAGGTACTGTTTGTTCTGGTATATAGAAATCCTATTATGATTACTAGTTGTTAAGTTTATTTAAGAATAGCTGCAAACTAGGACAGCTGAATTGCATTGAGACACTGGGAGTACTGCAGTTGAAGCCCTATCATGGTCGTTTAGGTAGATTTTTATAATTAAACATAAAAAGAATGGGAAGAAAGAGGAGGGACCATGTGGAAGGAGGTATTGTGACCATCCTAAGTAAAACTCATTTGGCAAGAAAGTAAAATTTATCAATGCAAAACTAAACCAACTTTGCATTTGCATCAACCAGCATGTTTCCATTTGCACTCTTCCCAAATGGAACCTAATGGACATTTCACCTTGCAGAGATTAGGAAATCTTGGGGATATTTTGCTAGTTTCATAAAGATATTGGGAAAGTTAAAAAAAAATCAAGGAATTTTTTTAAAAACATGGAATTAATCAATAATCCTTTAAGGAAACATTAGAGAAAGTATCATTGATCATTAACACTCAAAAAACATAGCAACATATTGTTTAAATCAAATAAATGAAGATTAAGAGACTTGCTCTATCTCTCTTTTAATCTTTTTGCGTTCTTCTCTTCATTACATATCTCATGTACTTGCCATTTGGACTTTTGCCTTTCATGTTATTATATGTTTTGATTAGATTTAGAATCTTCTTTTGTTGTTGTGTTTTTTTTTATTCTTTTAAATTATAGTGACTTATTAAGTGAATTATATCAACAAATCTCTATTTGTTCTTTTGGGAAAATATTTTTAAAAAATTATGATAATTTTAATGACATACTATTGATCAAAAATAATTTTAATGACATACTTGAATGTAGAAATAACATTCTAAAATTTTAAACCTTAAACATATAGTCTATTAATGAAATCTGAAATATCAGCAAAATATCAAAGATATCAGGAAAAGAAGGTTCTTAGGAGTGGAGTGCAAAGTGCAAGAAGGTTTTGGGAGGAGCTAAAGACCTCCAGAGTGTAGGGCTTATTAGTACAGTTCAACTGGATGGTACCAACTAGCTAGAGTGGGTATATGAACTATGAGAATTGGCATACCCTAGTCATCCCTGTTGGAAACAGAAGTAGATGGTGGAAATGTTGTCTCTGAAGGAAATAATTCAAGGGTTGAATATATTATTAGATGTTTTGAGATTACATGGATTTGTAGGGGTTGTCAATGAAGTGGGTGTAAAGTTGGGCCAGGTTTGGTTTCTGAGAAGAACTTGGTTTTGGGGTTGGAGAGGATTAATGAGAAGTCAAGGATCTGAAGGATGTCATGAAAAATCATCTTGCAATAGAAGATTCAGAAGTCTGAGAAAACATCAAAATGTTCTTTGATCTAGTCTCAAAAGTTTTGGCCGGATTGAGGGTGGTCTATTTGGGATTGGGCCAAGCAAGAAGGTAGTGGTGTGATGTTTGTTTGAGGTTTTTGTATGGAAGTTGTCATCTGCTGGGATTCATTTCTAAGTTGCATTTGTGTGATGTTTGTTCGAGGTTTTTGTATGGAAGTTGTTTTTCTGTGGGTTGTTTTGGATGTGGTTCTATGGTCAGAGGGTTTGGGGTTTGGTGTTGTTTTTTCTTGTTTGGTTGGTTTTGGTTTGGAGTTGTATTTTGGGATTGTTTTGTTTGTTGTTTTGCCATTCCTCTTTCCCTTCTCTCCCTATTCTGTCTTCTTCCTCATTTACATGTCTGATTCCATGTTTTACATGGTGGAATATAGGTAATTATGGTTAAAGGATCAGTAGGGAGAGCTCGTGGTCCATTACATTCCTAGTAATATTTTTGTAGATTACCAATTTGGACTAATGTGACCTTTTTGCAGTATTACATGGGCTCCCCCTAAATGGGTGAAATGCCCATGTGGATTATTCTTGGGGTTTGGCACTCCACTGATTCTTGAGGGGATACTTCTACATATGGTTTTCTTTTCTTGTTACCTTTTTGTTATAGACAAATATATATTCTACATGTAAAGAACTTTATTTTTGTTTCCACCCAAAATGGGAGAAAGAATTCCATCTTCCTTGTAAAATGTCGTAGGTAACAAAGATATACTTTGAAATTTACTTGTACAATCTTTTATTGCTTTCTTTTTTGTAGTAAGTATACCATCTTATGTATTCTATTCTTTTTTATTTAATTGCATTTACTTTTGCTATAAAAAAAAGAACCAGTTTTCAGTGTGTCCCTGAAATGATATTTCTTTATCTAGCTAAGTCAAGCTCTCAAATGCACATTTCATTCTTGTTCTTATATCCATGATTATGCAGCATTGTGCTTTTGTCTAACAAGTGTCAAACTTCTTTAATTGTTTGTTATAGTATTTCATATATCTGGAAGGTACTTGAATTAATTTTTTCAATTATTTATATTACCCACCAGGATTCAAATCTCGGAAATAGCTTCTCTGTATTATCCACCAGGGTTCAAATCTTGGAAAAAGCCTCTTTGTATTACCCGCCAGGGTTCATATCTTGTATTACTCAAAGCTGGTTCTGGCTTTGAAGCAGGCTATGAGCAGAAAGGATTAGAGAAAGAAGAAGTTGATGGAGAAAAGAATTTACTCGGTCTCACCAGTTGATGCTATATATATAATATCCAACCACAAATAGAATGATAGGTCTGCTTTTATGAAGTGAAATAAAACATAAACAAATAAAAACAGAAATAAAAAGACATGAATAACCCTAATATCATGCCACCTAACTGCTGGAGTATATATGTCTTATTGCCTGAGCTTGTTGCTACCTGAATCAAACTCTTAGAAAACATATCAGCCGCCCTCTAATTTTTATGTTTTACAAGTGAGGTATAAATAACTTAACAAATTTCTCTCTCTTACAAAAAATCCACTTTTTTCCATGCTATCATGAGGTATTTCATTATTCATAATTTCATATCAGACATTTAGAGGCATGCATTATTCTACTGCTTTTCATTTAGAAATCTGACTGTGTTGTCAGTTATATACCTTATAATGAACTGGTATTGGATATTTCTGTATACTCATGGTTCACAATTTCAATATCAATCCACGTTTATCTATACAAAGATGAGAAGATTTGAAGGCATTTTATTAATTTTCTAAGATATTTAAAATGCTTAAGAAAATTAAGGAATATTAATGAAAACATTGAATTTCTCAATAAAACTTCATAGATTGTTAGAAGTCTAGTTTTACATTTAAGACTCAAACAACTACGAACTACTGTATTTATCAAATAAAAGATTGTTGGAATGTTTTGCTTCACCCCCTAGTGAAATGCGGAGATCTCAGGGATATTTTTCAAAATCTTGCCAACTATGAACCCTGCATACACTCGATTGAGCATAATATATACAAGCTTTTGTTCTGTAGGTTAGATCTATAACATTAGATCTATCAACTACAATTGATTTTACCTACTATTTTCCCATCAACTGCAGGTTAGATCTATAACATTAGATGTCAAGGTTTGGGAGCCCGTTGTCTTGGATTTGTTTCGTGCTTTGGGTAATGCTTACTGTAACTCGGTGTGGGAGGAATTGCTTCATGTTCCAAATGGAAGGTAATGCACTTGTGAAGATTCTCTTGTTAACAAGCTTCTTAAAACATAGAAGTAGCATTTGGGAAGAATGTTATTAAATAGCAGAACAAAATCCGGAAATTTTGACCTTGGTCTAGAATAATTTTTTTCATGGTGTTAGAGAGGCAATGGGCTTCCCTATGTTCTTTTTGTTATTGGATTGAATGATAACTTGTGTTGTGGTGCTGAAAATAAGGAAACTTTTAAGGTCTTTTTTGGAGGTAAGAAAATAACAGAAATTTTCCAAGGAAAAGTTTTGAGAGGAAAATCATGTCATTGAGAAGGGGGGATGACATGATATATTCTTGCACTCATATTGTTTCTCAATTTGAAGGTTTGGATTTTTCTAATGTCATCAGCAAGTGAGCAATTACAGTTTTGTTTATGAATTTCTTTTGCTTTTTTTTTTTTTTTCTTTCGGTGGGGGGGTGGAGAAGGGGGCATTGGAATGCCATTATATATGCTGTATATGAGCTGCTAAATCTATACTTCTACCTAGTTCTATTAGGTGATTTAACCACTTTTACATTTTTTCATTTAATGCAATACCTTGTAAAAAGAAGAGTAGAAAGTGTCCAACATCTGCATTTAGCAATCTTGTTAACACCCTATAAAAAGCAGGCTGAGAATTCACCTTACAGGTTTCATCATCCAACACTATATTCTATTGAGAAAGAGGGCTTAAGTAACAACTCATATCTCCTTATAATGAAATTCTCCAGCATACCTTCTATTGACAAGACATCTCATTGATTCATGAATTATACTAATGGTGCACATGGCAGTATAGCTTAGTCCCAAATTCCTAATACCAATAACACCTTGTTACCTCACAGGCACCCCAAATGGTGAAGTATTCTTAGGTTTCTGACACACCAAACCCTAGGATTCACAACCCATGGCCACAACTGTAAATGAATATTAAACTACACAAAATCTTCGTTTGTTGTTGGATTTTTTTTTTTCTGTAGAAATTTGTCATAAAATCTTTGAAGGATTTATTTTCTTGTTTGTTTGCAATATGGAAAATAAAGGTTCCACAAGGCAAAACTTCTAAGTGGATACTAGTAAAACAAAAGGCCCCTGCTAGAGGGGACCTACCAAAACATCCCTTTGTTAGAGTGGAGGGAGAGTGGAGACCTTTAGGTCAATGTGTTTTGACAAGTAATGGGAACCTCAAGTCTTTTTCCCTGAACTGACAAGTAATGGGACCTACCAAAACATCCCTCAAGTCCTCTTCTGTGGAAACTTCTGGAAAATTTTTTCCTGTTTTTTCTTCCAGGGAAACTCTACGATCCTGCAAAATGTTTTCTTATTCATCGATTTCCTTCAAAAAAATGGGAAAAGTTAGAAAACAAAAAATGTCACAGTCCTAGGTTATGACATGCCCTCCAAGTATCGGTATGGTGAGATACATGGTTTTCATGTCTTCTGGTAACGCTGTAAAAAGGTCTATGATTTATGACCCGACTGAATCCTTTTTCACCCCCACTTTTCCATCATAATTGAAGCTGTGAATAATTAATATAAGCTTTGAAAAGCTGAAGTGAATGGTGTGATATAGCAGTGACAGAACCATTGACTATTCCAGAAGTCCATATTTGATGGATGGTATGGTGTGGCAAGTCATCTTTCCAGTAGGACAGCAATGGGGTCTGTCATTCAATTAAGAACAGAAGAAGCTTAAATGATCAGTTTGGGAAACATTTTTCTATTATGTATGTGATTTATTCAAAACTCTCTGTAATTAATCATATATAATCTAATGCTAAGAAAAGTTAGATGACTCCTAGTTTAAAAATGCCTGGGAAGCCTATCACTTTGGCTATATATTAGGTAGTTGGGTATTGATTGAGCATCCATTTGGATGCTCTTCTATCAACTATATAGGTTTTCTATTTTTTTTTTTCCACTTGGTGGTCTTCCTATGTTGAGTCCATTTTTTTTTTAACAATATCATGCAGCAGCTGTGAATCAAATGACTACATCACTTCAATTACAAAACCTGGCCCCAAAGATGCTCTCTTGGAGAAAGAAAAATATATCCAGTCAAAGGTACATAGTTGAACCAATTAATTGCAACACTTTCTCTGTCTAATTTTATAGATATCATGCATTTTGATAAATGCCTATATTCTTTATGATATCATGAATCAAAAATCATGTATCATTATTTGCAATAAAACAATTTTATTTCAACTATTGTACCATAAAACTGGTAACATTTGTTTCATTGACTTGTATAATGATCAACTAATAAACCATGGATTTTTTGTTTAGGAAGGCATCTGTTATGAAACTGGTAGGGATTGCAAGTAGTTGTAAAAGTGGTTTGTAGATTTCTGTCTTTTAGTTTTCCTTTCTTTTTATGAATTTTGGCATTAGAATGTCATCTTTAATTTTTATAGTTGTTTGTGGGCATCACTCCTAGATAAGAGAAGTTTTTAATTTTTATAGTTTTTTTGAGGAGAGAATGCCAATAAAATACAAATACTTCTTTCCTACTGCTTGTGTTCTACTCTGTTGAATAGTCCCTTGATATATTTTCTATACCCACTTCCTCCCTTCCCAATGAATTTTCTGGTCTGCTTTTAGAGTTCATTCTGTTCACTAGGGATGTGGCCTCTCTAATACCGTATATATACTGCCAAAGCCTTGCTCAATCATTTAATATCCAACCCATACCACTTGTGGGTCTCCTTTGACTTCCATGTTTTTGTACCCTTTTGAATGACCTTGTCTTATAATTGAAGCAATGCTGGACTCAGCTCTATTTGAGTTTCATAGCCAATTGGGCCTGAGAATATAAGCTAGTTTTATTAAAGTGCTCATTAGTTACCAAAAAGTCAATTGAGCCCTGGATCAACTGCATCACTAACTAGTCAGCTGATATTCATGATACAGCAGCTTGGGATGACCAAGTATCAAGTAGGTCAATTAGTTGATTAATGCATTATTTTTCTTGTGTTTAATCTTCTTATTTAAGGCAATATGGTATATGTTTTCATTTTGTTTTATGTATGCTCTTGCTTTAAGTATATGTTTTCATTTCAATAGGGGGTAGGCTGACTTTAATTAAGGCTACACTTGCCAACCTACTTCCTTTCAGTGTTCAGGATTCCTCCAAGGGAGGCTAAGAAACTGGAGAAGAGAATGAGGGACTTTCTATGGGAACCGGGTGAGGTGAAAAAGGATCACTTGATCAGATGGGAGATAGTAAACAAACCAAAGGAAGAAGGGGGTTTAGGGATAGGGAACATAGTGCTAAAGAATGTAGCCCTTCTAGGGAAGTGGCTATGGAGATGGCCCCGAGAGAGAGAGAGAGAATATGGCTTGAGGTGGTGGCAAGCATTCATGGTTGTGTAGGAAATGGTTGGGATTCTGGGATATCTCGCCGAGTTACCCTTACTACACCTTGGAAGGCTATACATGGTATTCTCCCTCGCTTCCTCAGATTCATCAGGTATGATGCTTGTTCTGGTATTGCTATTCTGTTCTGGGAGGATATTTGGGTGGGTACTCAACCCCTCAAAGATTGTTTCCCCTCGCTCTATTCCATTTCCCTTCACAAACATGAGCCAATTGCAACTTTTCTCCTGAGCCCGTTAAACCCCTTATCTTTAAGCTGGGACTTTGGATTTCGTAGAGGGTTAAGGGATGGTGAGTCGAATTGTGTTATTGAGCTAATTCATTTACTAGAATCTGTTTGCTTGGACCCCACTTTTTTTGATCAAAGGGTTTGGACTCCTCTTCCAAAAGGTACTTTTACTTGCTCTTCTTTTCTAAAATCCCTCAGTTCTAACCCCATTTCCCAAGGATTCCCTGTCAAAGAAGTCTGGGCACGACCTATTCCCCCAAAAATTGCTATATTCTGCTTGGAAGTCTTCTATGGGAAGATCAATACTTTGGAAAACTTACAGAAAAAGAGACCCTTGCTTTGTCTTTCCCCAAATTGGTATTCCTTGTGTAAGGCCGAGAATGAGGACTGTGTCCATTTGCTGATCTCCTGTTCCTTTGCTACAGCTATATGGAGGTGGAGCCTTTGTTTATTTGGAGGTAGGTGGTCTATGCCTTCTGATTTAAGCTTGTTATTCAACCCATCTGTCTTTGGTTGGCACACTAGAAGAGGTAAGGTCATGTGGAAATGTGTTAGGGCAGCCACTCTGTGGACTCTTTGGGAGGAAAGGAATGCAAGAATTTTCTTAGAGAAGGAAAGAGGGTTAGATGAAATGAAGGATTGTATCCTAACAAGAGCAATCCATTGGCTGAAAACTGTGGATATATTTGATGACTTCTCCTTTGATGATTTGTGGAGGAATTGGATAGTAATAGTTAACACTTCGACAAAGAAGGATAGAATTCTGTTAGAATGGATTCCGCCTTTGGAAGGTGTCATCAAACTGAACTTTGATGGAAGCAGCCAAGGCAACCCCGGGCAACCCCGGGCCTCCAGTTATAGGGGATATCCTGAGAAATAAGGACAACAACATAATTTCCCTATTCTCAGGACCAGTGGGAGTGGGGGATTCCACAAGGGCAGAAATCCTTGCTGCAGTACAAGGAATTCAGATTGCCAACCAGCTTGGGGTGGAGCATCTCCTAGTTGAAGGGGACTCTCAGGTGGTAACAAGGTGGCTCCTAAACTTGGATACCACCATTTGGGCCTACAAAGATCTCGTCAAAAAAGTAAAGTGGTTAACCAGCAATATGAGAGTTGAGGTAAAATGGGTTAGTAGGTCTGCTAATTCTTTGGCTGATGCTTTAGCCAAACAGGGGGTTTCTAGGGAAGATCTTTTTTATGCTTCTATGTAAGTTGTTATCAATTTGGAAATCTGTACTTAACTAGCCCGGAGAGGTTGCAACTTGTGCCTTTCCTTGGGGACTTCGTACTATTGTCTATTGCTGATTAATAAAATTATTCAATTATAAAAAAAAAGAAAATGGTTGGCTGAGGGTATATAAATTATAGATATGGTACAAGGTAAAAGAAAATTGAGGAAAAGTTATTTAAGGTCTCAGTAACAATGCCGGTAGTGTGCCAAGAAGCAGTTAGAAGAAGCAGGAAATAAAGCAATTGGTAACTCCAATGTTAATTCTTGGATTATTCAAGGAGGGGGATCAGGTAGGAGACAGAACTATGACCAGCACTACCGTGAAGAAATGGAATCCTGACATCGCTATTTTCCCAGGAACATCAGCATCAACGTAATCCTTGTCGGCTACATGAATCCCATTTTGCCATTCTGTTCTGTTCAGTTCCATATGCATTGTTAAATTATGAGCACTTAAATCATTTGTTACTACCTAAGCCAATGCCCTTTCCAGTCTGCATCTAGCCCTTCTAGCCCATCACCTTGTAACAGCTCACTTATTACAGGTGCTGTAGATGGTCTTCTCTGCATGTCTGCATGTCTTCTCCAGGAAACAAAAATGGAGCAAATCGATTTACACTATCAGAAGCATGTGAGGTTTCATACCCTGAGAGGCTTTTCTATCTGCTATCAACACAGTGTGGTATGGTGATTATTTGGGAGTTTATTTTTTCTCTTTGAACGATGTTTTCATCTATAAAAGGACTCCATTGATGAACAAGTAATCAGATTGAATGTCAGCCTGGAAAAAAATCAAGCATTAATATAATACAGTTTACACATCGATCACAGAAAAGACCTATGAAGGATGCCGGCATCCTTCATTCAAGGAGTGAATTTTTCTGTTATTTGGGAAAGGAGGAGACTCAACATCGAGATAAGTATATTGGACTCTACACCTTTTGTAATTAGTCATGGAATAATCAAGAGAGAAGAGAGGAAGAAAGAAGGAATAATCAATCATGGAATTGGGTTAATGGATGCACCCACTTCACCCTAATATATTAGCAATAATCATAACTACAAAGTAGCCCCTTGAAATAAGACTAGTTACAAGAAAAACCTTAGTGCCATGAACATATATAAAAAACACCCTCCCCCAAGTTGGGTTGTAGATATCATACATAACCAACTTGATACATAACACTTCATGTTGCACGGAGTTTAATCCTTTTGTAAATACATCGGCCACTTGATCTCTTGATTCAACAAATGGTATACAAATTTTACCCCTTTCCACTTTTTTCCTGAATGAAGTGCTTGTCACTTTCAATGTTTTTGGCCCGCTCATGGAGAACCGGGTTATGAGTAATACTAATAGCAGCCTCATTATCACAGTACAATGACATAGCATCTGCCTTCCACATACCTAGCTCAGTAAGGAGATTTTTTAACTATAACAATTTGGCAACACCCTGAGAAATATCTTTATACTCAGCTTTTGCACTTGACTTTGCCACTACAAACTGATTTTTCTCCAGGCGACAAGATTTCCTCCTACAAAAGTATAATAATCCGTAGTAGATCTCCTATTATCAATAAAGTCAGCCCAGTTAGCATCCATGTATCCGTCCACCCTCATATGAGCATGTTTAGTGAAGAGGAGACCCCTACCTGGGTGTCTTTTTAGACAGCCTTGAAATTAGTAGGTTTAGGTGAGTGCATATACTGACTCAGAACACTTATAGCAAAGGTAATATCTGGTCATGTAATGGAAAGATGTAACAACATTCCAATGTGGCTTTAGTATTAATGAAGGTTTGAAAACCATCTCCTCCTCACAACTTCCAAGTTTATGAATTGGATCCATAGGGGGAGTTAGCTGGTTTACACCCTAGCTTTCCAGTGTCCTTCAACAAATCAAGGATATAACTTCGTTGGGAGATGAATATACCCTTGTCAGATCGAGCAACTTCATTCCAAGAACATATTTCAAAGGACCGAAATCTTAACTTCAAACTGTGAAGCTAGGAATTTCTTCCTCCCAGTTTCTTGTGATTACACATCACCCACATACACAATGAGAATAACAGCCAACTCACCTTTTCTTTTCACAAACAATGTATGATCAGCCTGGCACTGCTCAAAACCAATTAGGTGGACAGTACAATTAAACTTCTCAAACCAAGCCTGAGGGTATTGTTTCAGCCCATATAAAGATTTCTTCAACCAACAAACTTTGTCCTCACTACCTTGCACTTGAAACCATAGTTGTCAAGGCAACACCTAGGCGACAAGGTGCCCTTTGAGGCTCGCCTTGTCTAATTGCCAAGCAGTTTTTTTATTTTGTATTATAAAATTTTTCTTTTTTGAGATTATAATTATAAAATAGACATTATTAAACTAAATTAATCATTTTGTGTGTTTATATACTAATTTCTTTTTATTATTTTCTTATTTATTAGGGTTTAATCAACACAAACTTTGCTAAATGCTGTATTGAACGCTCAAAGACATCAAAACCTAAACCAATAAGTAAGGAAGAACTTAAAATTTTATCTAACCAGCACATTTTCTTCTTCCATATATATCTAATTAGCACATTTTTCTTTTACTACTACTACTACTACTACCAATACCTTTTCTTTTCCTCTTTTCCTATAACAAAAATAAGGGTTCAGCCTCCTTATTTTTCGAATTTTATTTTCCTTCTTTTTCTTCTCATGAATATGTTGATTTTTTTAATGGTAAAGTATTGTATTCAGTATGAAACTGTATAATATTGATTTTCTATACTTTAATATGAACTTTATACTTTTTTTATGAAAACTATGAATAATTATTAAGGAGGCTGAACCATATACACTTCCTCATCAAGGTCACCCTTCAAAAAAGCATTTTTTCACATATAGTTGATTAAGAGGCCAAGAGAAATTCACAGCAAGAGATAAGAGTACCCGGATGGAGTTCATCTTCGCAATAGGTGCAAAAGTTTCATTATAGTCACACCATGTGTCTAAGAGAACCCTTTAGCAACTATTCTCGCCTTATACCTCTCAATAGACTCATTAGCACAATGGTTTTACTGTAAACACCCACTTACAACCACTTATCTGGAAAGCACGATGCTTTCCCTACTAGAAGACAAATGATAAGAATGGAAGAGAGAAGATACAAAAATCATATACTCTAGGTCCTATGGTCATATGATCCATTGGATGAACTAGATGAACATGCTATAGATAGATACCTGACTTGGTATGGGTAACAGAAGGCGAAGCATATCCCTTTTTTTTGTGCTTAATGGGGCTACATACACAATGGGGGCTAGCTTGTTCCCCATACCCACAAGCCCCCCCAATCCTGGTGGTAGTAGGATTTGATTCCAAGTCATAGTTTTTTTTTTGCGAAAGGTAAAAATCCGTTACCATTGAAAAAAAGAGGAAAACCCGTTTCCGTTAACATTCTTTTAAGGACCCTAAAAAAAAATCTATGTTTAAAAAAGAGGAAAATCCGTTACCATTGAAACTAGACAACCACGCTCTTAACATGTCAACCGCACAATTGATTACCACCTCCTCTGGATTAGAATTTTGCTCAAAAGTTCCAGCATTCCTAGTAATTCTTAATATCTTAGGAGTAATGACTCCAGTAGTAGTAGGGTTGGTATCCAGTGGTAGAAGCAAGTTGCAGATGTAGTACTACTTTTAGCAGAATCTTTCCTACACTAAATTTGGTTGGTCTCAATTAGAAATTGGGTTTTCTGCACTTCTGCCTATTATGTTGTGGCTTCTTGTAGAGTGATCACATATAATCTCTTTCTAGTCTTCATCGTGAATTTCCTTCCTATACCATTTTGGTAGTTGACACCAAGGTAATATGATCTATGAGGGATTTTTGTTGCATATCTATTCTCTCTTTTTTGTTAGTAAATAAAAAAGAAAATTTATCAAGGAAAGAAAGACATTACAAGAAAGGTGATAAGGTATCACCCACATCCTCAAAGCTTCAGGCTAACCTTCCCAAAGCCAAAATAGAGAAATAAATCCAAACCAGAAGAAGAAAATACTCTAAAATCACAACATATTTGAAAACTCTCGAACTTACAAGACATACTGCCTTGTTAGAGTTAGATTGAAAAACTGAGAAAGAGAAAGAGAGAGAGACAACACGGCCGAATGGTGGGTGACACCTTGTGCCAGTCAACACCCTAAAAGAAATATTTATATTAAGTTGTAAAAGGACAGATCTGCCCTTAATGTACAAGAGAGAGGTACCCTAAAATCACAACATATTTGAAAACCCTCGAACTTACAAGACATACCGCCTTGTCAGAGTCGGATCAAAAAACTGAGAAAGAGAAAGAGAGAGAGACAACACAGCCGAATGGTGGGTGTGACACCTTGTGTCAGTCGACACCCTAAAAGAAATACTTATATTAAGTTGTAAAAGGACAGATCTGCCCTTAATGTATAGGAGAGAGATAATACAAAGAAAGATATACAGAAAAGAAAAGTACAAAAATAGCCCTACGGCTAGATTTCACTGTCTCTACACTCCCCCTCAAACTGATGCCTTGGAATAAGCATTAGTTTGTCCATGAGAAATAGATGTCGAGCCCGTGCCATTGCTTTAGTTAACAAGTCTGCTAGTTGGAGCCTGGAAGAAACATGAGGAAGAGATATGGTAGCCTCAAGAAGGAGATCGCGAATGAAGTGTTAATCAACTTCTCTGTGTTTGGTGTGCTCATGGAAGATGGGGTTGGATGCAATTTTTATTGCACTGATATTGTTTGCATAAAGAGGAACAGACAATGATGGCTCATATAGTATTTCAAATAGAAGAGCCCAAAGCCATATGATCTCACTACACACGGAAGACAACCCTGTATTCAACTTCAATTCAATGGAAGATTTGGACACAATAGCTTGTTTCTTGCACTTCCATGAGATAAGAGAGTTGCCTAGGAAGATATACCAGCCAGTAGTGGACTGTCGAGTGTCAAGGCATCCAGCCCAATTAGCATCCGCATAGGCCATAAGATGAATGGGAGATGAGAAGAATATCCCATGTGACAGTGTGCCTCGTACATATCTTATTGAATTGCAGATAAATGTGGTTGTCTCGGAGACGATACAAACTGACTTACTATCTGAACTGCATAAGATATGCCTGACTGAGTCATGGTGAGATAGATTAAACTGCCCACTAGCTGACGACAAAGGGTAGGATCTTCAAGGGGAGACCCATCGTCTTTCCTGAGTTTCAGGTTCAGTTTTAGTGGAGTGTCCACAATCTTAGAACCACTAAGATTTGCAAGTTTAACCAGATCAGCCGCATACTTCTGTTCATTAACAAAGTAGCCTTGAGGATTTTTGCTCACTTCAAGGCCCAAGAAATATGTCAACGGTCCCAAGTTCTTCATCTTGAAGGATTCACTGAGTAACTGTTGTTGCCTAGAAATTCCTTTTATGTCATCCCTTGTAATGAGTATATCATCAACATAAAGGAGTAATATCGTCACTCCTTGCTTCCGCCTTAGGGTGAACAAGGAGTAATCAGAAGAACTCTGGATAAAGCCAGCATTAGTGATGATAGATTTGAACTTCTCAAACCAGGCCGTAAGAGCTTGCTTCAGGCCACAGAGTGACTTCTTTAGATGACAAACAAGCTACGGATGTATACAATATCCCAGAGGAGACTTCATGTAAACTGTCTCTTTCAATTCCCCATGGAGAAAAGCATTCTTGACATCCATCTGATGAATTGTCCATTGTTTGACTGCGGACACAACCATCAAAAGTCGTATAGTGGTCATCTTAGCTATAGGAGCAAAAGTCTCTTCATAGTCTAACCCATATTCCTGTTTGTAGCCCTGTGCAACAAGCCTAGCTTTGTATCTGTCTGGGCTTCCATCAAATTTTAGTTTCACAAAATGGACCCATTGGCTTCCTATGAGAGATGTCTCAAGTGGAGCTTTGACCAGGTCCCAGGTGTCATTCTCCAGAAGAGCTTGAATCTCAGAATCCATTGCATCTTTCCAGTGTGGTTCTGCTACAGCCTGCTGATAAGATGTGGGAATGTCTGTGGTAGATAAAATGGCAGAAAAGGAGCTATGGTCTGGTGAATAACCATAACGGTTAAGTGGACAAGAAATTCTAGAGGAATGGCATAAAGTAGGAGCAATAGGTTCAGAGGGAAGGTCTTGAACACTTACTGAGGCAGTTGGAGTGACTGGATCAGCAACTAGAGGCGGAGTAGAGGGGGGGATGGAAACTGAAGAAGGTCGTTGCTTCCTGAAGTAGGTCTGAAGTTGTTGCGGAGGTGACAATGGAGTATCCAATGTACTTGTAGAATCAAAACTATGCAGCAAGGAAACAGGAGCTGGGAATTTCACAATATGTTAAAAAAAAGACACACTTTCAAGAAAAACTACATTACGAGAAATTCGAAGACGACGAACCAAAGGGTCATAGCAAAGATACCCTTTATGTTCAGAGCTATACCCCATAAAGACGCACAAAGATGCTTGTGTAGTTTACTTTGTGCGTTCATGGGGTGGAAGGTGGACAAAACAAGCACATCTGAATACTTTGAGCATGGGTAGGTCTGGGGATTTGTGGAAGAGGGATTGAAAAGGAGAGGAGTTGTTCAAAACTGATGGCGGAAGGTGATTTATGAGATACACAACAGTGCTGGCCGCCTCCACCCAAAACCAAGAGGGTACGTGGGAATCTTGTAGAAGAGTTCTGACTACACTCAAGATATGCCCATTTTTCCTTTCTGCAACCCCGTTTTGTTGTGGGGTGCTTGGATAGGACTTTTGGGTTTGAATTCCTTGTTGTTTTAAGTAGTTTTGGAAATCCCCATCAATATACTCTCCCCTTGAATCAGATCGTAGCACACAAATTCGGACATCAAATTGAGTGGTAACATAGGTGTGAAAGTGCTGAAATATGGAGTACACTTCAGATTTCTTTCGAAGAAAATAAGCCCAAGTGATAACGAGTGCAGTCATCAATAAAGGTTACAAAATATTTAAAACCCATCTGTGAGACAACTGGAGACGACCAAACATCACCATGTATTAAATAAAAATGGACTATTGCATGTTCAGAATGAGAAGGAAAAGGCAAAATATGACTCTTACATAAGCCACAAGTAATGCGGTCTTTATTACAATTAGAGAAAGGATGGCCTAGTCGTTTATGCCACAACTGTCAATCTTTATTACAATTAACAAATTCAAAAGTAGTAGTAGAATTCAAACATGAAGTAGAAGTAGGCACAATTTTATTCTTTTCAAATTCTAGAGCAAAGTGTCTTCCCAGTCTATACCCCTTCCCCTTGACCTCCCCAATTTGTCGGTCCTATATCAAACAACCATCAGAAGTAAATGAGACATTATTACCTTCCTCTACAAGTTGGCCAACAGAAATTAAATTGGTGGTAAGATTAGGTACAAATAGGGTTTTGGACAAATGAAATGAAGATGACTTAGAAGTAGATAAATATAAATCATCACATCCAAGTATATCTAATTTCTCACCATTAGTAGTAACAATGTGTTTATTGGGGAGATGGGGTTTAGGACACTGATCAAGAGTGGCCCCTGTCATATGGTTAGAGGCTCCTGAGTCAATGTACCATAGATGGTTCGGTGAGTGACAGTAGGTAGGAGACTTACTAGGCAGGCCCATAGCAGAGAAGGCTGAAGAGATAAAAGAGGACATGAGTTGTCGAATTCGTTCTTCAGACATGCTACCGGAGGTGTCATTTTACCCAGTCACAGAAGTAATGAAGGATGTTGCATCTAATCCATCTACACCCGTCTGATAAGCCTTGTATCTTCCTTTCTTCTAATTTGATCCACTGTTTTTCTGAGGCCGAGTGGGGCATTCAATAATAATATGGCCAACCTGCTTATAGTAGGTGCATGTATTCTTTTTCTTGCAGTGAGAAACAACATGCCAGAACTCCTTACATTCATAGTACTGTATTTTAGAAAAGTCCTTCCCTGTCGGTTTTGTTGCTAGAAAGACAGTATCAATGTTGGACTCCTTTCTTCCATCCAGAGTAGTCTGTGTGGCAAATCTGATTTCAGTCCTCAGAATTTCCCCAAGAATAGTATCCAAGTCAGGAAGTGGTCCTCGACTCAGGATATTAGATCTAACAACTTCGAATTCAGGTCTGAGATGCATTAGGAAGTGCATAATCTTTCTTCTATCAAAGTGTTCCTTCATATACTTCACACAACATTCTGAAGGATCATTCCCCATGTGAACAAGCTCATATTCGGTCCAAAGGTTAATAAACCCAACATTAGTACTCTTGGACCTTTCATTCTCCTTGATAATAGGAGAAGATGTCAACCTCTATCTGGTACTATCTTGAGGTGTTTGATTGCTGATATACTCTCTCAAGATACTCATACATCTCATAGGCAGTCTTGTATCTTCTCATAGGAATTGTAATGTCAGTTTCAACGGATCCTAAGATCCATGATGCAATTTTTGCATTATCAATTCTCCACTGATTAAGACCCTTGATGTCCAAATCATTAGGTTTAACTACTGATCCATCCAAATATCGCCAGAGACCTTTCGCCTCCACATGAAATTGGAAATTGAATTTCCAAAGTGCATAGTTCGTACCATTAAACTTGATGGGGAGAATTTCCATTCTTTTTGATGCCATTGAATCACAAGAGCAAGAAAAACCACAGAGAGAAATATTCAAAACAGTAGAATAAAGAAGTACCTTTCAGTCAATGTCCAGAAAAGGAAACTGTAAGGGTCTACCGAACTCTGAAGTGGCTCAAAACCCTTCTAGATCCAATCCGATTCAAACCAAACCTATTGGAAACAGTAGATCTGCTTGGCGACACTAGATCTAAAGTTTCAGCCTGATCTGATGCTTCTAGAGGGAGATCCAATCCAAAAGAGAAATCTGGTGGCGCAGCACCAAGAACAGAGTCTGTTGAGTTCTGATTGAATTCAACTTCAGAAATAGGATTCAAGAACACTCAAGAGCCTCCCAAATACTGTTAGGGAGTACTCTAGATAACAGATAATAAAGAGATGAGGAAGTAGTCACTTGCAAATCAGATCGTGACTTGCTTTGATACCATGTCAGAGTCAGATCGAAAAACTGAGAAAGAGAGAGAGAGAGAGACAACACAGCCGAATGGTGGGTGTGACACTTTGTGCCAGTCGACACCCTAAAAGAAAATATTTATATTAAGTTGTAAAAGGACAGATCTGCCCTTAATGTACGGGAGAGAGATAATACAAAGAAAGATATACAGAAAAGAAAAGTAAAAGTACAAAAATAGCCCTACGGCTAGATTTCACTGTCTCTACTTGCCTAAGCCACTTGGCTATCCATTATCAAATCTCCAACTGATAAAAAAACTACAACAAAAGAACACTACTATACTCCAACTTAAAACTGCACAACAGTTTTGCCCGATTACTTAGCTTCACCTGTGGCTGGAACATGAACCTCTTATCATATTAACTTCATTTGTTTTCTATACCTTCTTAATGGAACTGACCCGAAAGAAGCCCCCTTTCAATCGGGTAAAAACTTTATAAGATCATCAGAAAATTATAGAATCAACTCAACTTTCTAGAAATGTGCTATGGATTTGTTGGTGTGAAAATTTTAATAAATTCTCATGCAACATAATTCACTCAATCAAGTGATTGAGTTTCTATTATTTTTGGTAAGGTCCATTCAGGGAATCATATGGATTGTTCCTCTTAATTACATCTCCACAAGAAAGTAAAGAACACCTTTTGATTATGGCTTGGAGAAATGAATGCATAGAACAAAAGAAAAGAACAATAAGGTACTTAAAAAGAACTTTTCATTTGTGTTTCTTTTACATCAAGTGTACAAGAATGAGAGGAGAGAAAAAGAAAATACAATTGAGAAACTATACAACAGTACATTTCTCTCTTTTCTTTTTGATACAAAGAAAATTTCCTTCTCATTCCTTTCTTCACAATAAGCTATAGTCAATCAGATGAAATTCCTACTGTAGACAGCCTTAATCCTTGGATTTTTTCATACAAAAAAGAACTGTAGTCAATCAAACTGAAAATTTGATTGTAGATGTTTTTTATTCCTCTATTCTTCATTTTCATTTGAAGGGATGCGTAATCAGCCCTTGAGAATTAGACTGTAGATGGTTTAGTCCCTAACTTTGTCTTGAAAGAGGGACCATAATCAACCAAGTAGAGGCAACTGGTTGTAGATTGTTTATTTCACGGAGAGGACTTTCCTTTTTCTTGAAAGAAGGATGCGTAGCAGAAGACATATATAGGAAGTATTCACGGAGAGGACTTTCCTTTTTCTACCTGTATTAATGAGACTTTTCCTTCCTTGCCTTCCCTTGAGCACTTACCTTTTCTTCTATCTTTATCTTAGCTTTTCTTTTAAGAATCTCTTGAGATAATTTTCCCCGAAGAGTGTGTATAGCTTCCCCTTAAGGAGCTTAAATAA
This sequence comes from Nelumbo nucifera, assembly GCF_055504915.1. Lineage (NCBI taxonomy): Eukaryota > Viridiplantae > Streptophyta > Magnoliopsida > Proteales > Nelumbonaceae > Nelumbo > Nelumbo nucifera. Next base: position 47,597,928 of record NC_142652.1, read on the forward strand.
GGAATGGGGTAGTTATGTAACTCCATTCATTTTTTATAGTTTTGATAATTTGGCTAGCAGACTAGTCAACCCACTTATTTGGGTTATTAAATTATTAAATATTATTTGGATATTGAATAAAAAATGCCTTCAACAGGATTAAACATCACAGATTGCATATACATATTTACTTCCATTTATTCATACCAAACAGAAAAGCAAATTTGTTTTTCCTTTTAGAATTTTCCACTGTACAATTGATAAAAAATATTCAGGATTTCTTCAGATCATGTTGAATCAAGTAGGAAAATTACCCTAAATTCATCCCTTACCAAAACCTATAATTTCTCAGACTGGAATGATGGTCTGCTGTACAACTGATGATGCTATCCATACAACTATTGATGTCAGCAATGATCCAAGTGGTGTGTCAATACTTACAGGTTCTGTCTTTCTCTGGTACCAACTTGCAAATGTTATGAAATGTGTAGAAGTAGAAGAAGAGAAATGAATGGAGAAGGAAGAAAAGGAGAAGAAAGAAAAAATGAATTTAGAAGAGAGAAATCATGGGGTGAATCTCCCACTTCATTGTCTTATATATGGACTGAACTAGAATAACTAAAGAGCTAGTAATACCATAGATTATAAAACTTGATTACAACCAATAATCCGTAATGCATCATACCACTGTAAACATTTTCATATCTTTACTTGCAAAAGATTAAGGTAGTTTTTGTATCTTCACTACTATTGAAGATAAGGAAGCACACATGTGGTGAGAGGCACCAAGACTTCCTCCTACATTAGAGTACATCTCACACATGTTGATGATCTCTAAAGCAGCTTGCTAACAAATAACTGTATTTTTGAAAAGGGTATAAACTGAAGAGTGAAGAGCTTTGACCAAAAAATTTTTTGGGCGAATAAGTTAGCTCGTCAAACAAAGGCACATGACAAAAGACCAAGAGAATTTAAACCCATATTTTTTGGTTCCAAACATCATAGTAAGGAGAACCTCATTGAGAAAGTTCAAAATAATTATCACCTCCTTGCATTCATGACCCCTAAGTCCTCTTAAGAAACCAAAATCCCAAGATAGTCCTCATTGAGAGGTCACCCTGCTACATCACAACTAAGTACGCACAGTCCTTCAGCTCACCATATTCCTGGTTAGTTCCAATAAAATAGCACTTTCGGGGAATAATCTTTAAAATGCCATATTCCTGGATGTCCTCCACACTACAAAGGTGCTTTCTCACTTACATACGTCACACAACTGATATATGATTACTTCTTATTCTTGTTTAAGTAGCTATATATATTAGTATTACTTAATATTTGAACATAATTTCATGTTTGTTCCTATAGATTTCATGTGTTTACTACAGGATTTGGACTTTCTAAAGTGTGTACTTAGTATTGAGTAGGATTTAGGCATATTCCATGTTTCTTTCTATATGTGCTTCCATTAGTTTCCTTTATTTCTTAAGGTCACTTAAATACTCATTGGACGAATAATAAAACTGCCTGACATTATTGAATTCTTCTTCTAGGTATAATATTTTTTCTTTTGTGTTTTATTTTAGTTATGTACTTCATAGATTTCATCGATAAATCTTTTCTTAATGTATTGCTTTGGATTTTCTTGTGTTCTTGTAAAATTCTTCTTCTTAATGGAAAAATGGTTAGTGCAAGAAACAAATTTGAATTTAGTTGCACTCATGCAGTACGTGGACAAAGTGCTAGTCGTCAAAGAAGCCACTGAGCCTGGAAATCCTCCAATAGCAACCCGCATTTGGGAAGCAGTTAAGACTAATAATTTACAATCAGTATATCGTATGATTGTTGTCTCTGATGTGAATATCAATACAATCTATGATGAGGTGGATGGTGCTGATCTTTGTCACCTCATTAGTAAAGCAGAATCACAGAATGATTGTGAATCTCTAGAGGAGATGAGTCGTGATCCAGCTGTATGTCAAAGAATTAAAGATTCACATGGACCAGAAAACTGTCTACAGGGCTGTTCACTATTGCATTTGGCTTGTCATGTTGGGAATCCTGTTATGCTTGAGTTGTTACTTCAGTTTGGTGCTGACATAAATTTGCGGGACTTCCATGGGAGAACTCCTTTGCACCATTGCATTTCTAAAGGATACAATTCAATTGCAAAATATATACTCAGAAGGTAATATGCATTTCTGTTTGAAACTTCTAAAACTATGGCCTTCATGCTGTTCATTTTGTATATCGCATGTAATATTGATGACGCTGTACTCTAGGGAGCTTTATATCTTCACAAGGATTCAACCTTTTCATAATATAAATGGGTCTGGAATCAATGGTCAGTTATTTATATCAAATGTTGATGTGTTTGTTAATCAGGGGGGCACGGCCATCAATTGAAGATGGTGGTGGACAAAGTGCATTGGAAAGAGCAATGGAAATAGGAGCAATAACTGATGAGGAGCTCTTTATTTTGCTCACTGGTAACGAGTGAAATGGTCCTATTCTACCAAATGTGTAAGTATATCCAGAAGCTCCGGTCCTGCTACCTTTTCTGCTATTGCAGCTAAAAAATATCATTTCATATTTACATGGGCAAAATCCAGGAAATTTCCTGTCTGTGCACTTTTATATTGATTTGCTTCTTATTTTAGTTATGTTTTTATTTCATTTATATTAGAAATTTTAAAAATGATATTATTGCATAAGATAAGCTATTAGGCATGCAAGGTTATTAGATAAGTTAAATTTTATTTTTTGTCAGAACTTTTGAACTAACGCTTTAATTTTATTTTTCTTCTCTTCCTTTTTTTTCTCTTGTTTCTTCCCTTTTCAGCATTTTGGAATTCTTTCAGAAAATTGTTATACTTTGATTGCTGTAAAACAGGTGATGAATCGGTAGAATCTATAATAGCTTCCAAGGAATCACCGTTATTCCTATTTTTTTGATTTCTTAAAAACTTCTTAGTGTAATGAAAACCCAGTTTTTTACTTGCCTTTAAGTTAGTTCCCATTAGAAATCATGATCCAATTGCTCCACCAGCATTGATCCAAGAGCCTCTTGAAACCTATTTTCAATGAGTGATTCTTTTTAACCCACTTGTTGAGGACCTCATCAACCCACCCCTGTGACTTGAAGGCCTATTTAGGTGTTTCAAAGTTAATATAAAACTTTAAACCTGATAGAAATGAGCCTGTGAAAAATCATTTCAAAGAAGCATCTAATATGCTAGAGCTATAGAATTGCATCCCATCAGTTTGATCAGCAGCTTTTAAATTAGGCAAAGGGTCCTTTCTCTAATTCTTTAAGGCATGCTTCTTACCTGTGATACTGATTAACGTGGTCAAACCTCCAACTTAATCCTATTTGCTCAAAGTTATATAGATTCTTATTCTCTAGGGATTGGGAGGAGCATTGGGGTGGTAAGTGGTTTAGTTTCAAAGGCATTACCTAGATTGGAATGGGGTTCCATTCCATTCAGATTTGAAAACATGTGGTTAGGCTATCTGGGTTTTCTTCAAAAAGTAGAAGAGTGGTGGATAGAGGAAAGACCTAGTGTTAACTGGAAAGGAATGGAATTAAAAAAGGCAATTTAAGGGCTGAAAATAAAAATCAAAGAATGGAATGAATTACATTTTGGGAGATTAAAAGAGAGCAAACAAGAGGTATATGATCAAATTGAAGAGTTGGCAATAAGGAGGTGCAAGGATTATTTGAGGAAAGAGACAGAGAGCTTAGATGGTCCTTAAAGAAAAAATTTGAGGATATCTTATTGAGAGAGGAAATCAACCGGAGGAAGAAATCGGGGAATAGATGGCTCAAAGAGGGAGATAGAAAACAAAGTTCTTTCATGCGGAGGCCAATGGAAGAAGAAGGAAGAATTTTGTGTCCAAATTGGAGATATATTATTGCTCACCAGCCAGGAAGCCAAACAACCTATTCTTTTCCACATATTTTCTATATTGCTGACCATTCTCAGGGTGCTTCCATTCTACAGCCTCCAAATGATCAATTTCTTCCCAAAGAGATTGTAAAGAGAAGTACATAGCCACTGTCCTCTCCCCCTGACGCATACTACAAGCCTCTCTTTGGAGTTGGTAAACTCTAACAGTGTTTTTAACCTGGGAATAGGTGCCACCTCTCCAAACAGCAAATACATAAACTACAACAGAGATTACATGATGTTAATGTTAAACAAGAGTTACAGTTGCGCCCAGAACAATGCTTCCCTATTTGTCCCTTGGTTTGCCAAGACATCGGCAAATGCATTAGCTGATTTCCCAACCCACTGTACTGTTATAGACATATTTCTTGTAAGTCATTTGAATTTCTTTAACTCATTTTTGTAGCCCCAAGTGACATCCTCCAGATTATTTAACCAATCCACCACTGTCTTAGAATCCCCTTTCAATCAGAAGCTGCTCCACGCCCACTTCTTTTGCAAGAAGTATTCCTTGTATTGCAGCTAACAGCTATGCCCAGATAGAGTTCCCAACACCTAATGGGCCAGAGTAGAGTAAGACAACCTCTCCAGCCTCATTCCTCAGTACACCTCCCATCCCAGAGGGACCCGGGTTACCCTGGCTACTCCCATCAAAATTCAGCTTCAAAGAACCAAGAGGAGGGGGACTCAGTCAATACCCTTACATTGGAGGAGGAACAGCTTGCTACTAATAACCAGTCCTTTCACAATCAGTAAAACAGAAATGGTTACACAATTCTAGGGTCTTCAACCAATGCATTGACCTGTACATAATTCAGTCCTTTAAGGCTTGATTGCTTCTTCCCTTTTCCTGGAAGATCCTAGCATTCCTTTCTTCCCAAACTGTCCATAACAATGCTGCTCACGCGCACCTCCACATTTTCCTTCATCTTTTATGGGGCCAAGAGAAAATAGAAGGGTTAAAGATTGTGCTTGCTTCTGTTGGCATAACCCAACTACACCCAAACAAATATAAAAGCCAAACCCAGAGCTCTACAGTTACACTACATGATAAAAATAGGTGATTACAACCTCACCATGAGATCTGCAAAGAATGGACCAGTTTGGTGAAATACAAAGGATGGGTCATCTTAAGTTATCCATCATGTTTACCATGCCACACTTCCCAATACAAAGCCATAACCTTGGGGGGATTGGCCTACACCAGACTTCTTTGGAAGGAAAGCTTTGTTGAGAGGATGTTTGGCAAAGGAAATTGAAAAAGGAGCCAGAAGAAAAAGACCCATTGGGGTGAATGGCCCAAATCCTCTTATCAGGCTTCAAAGGATCCAACCAAACCTTATCAAGGAGACAAAGAAGATTAGACAAACACTCAACTTCCTCATCCCTTAATCCTCTACGAAAACCCAAGTCTCAAGACAACGCTGACCAATTTAAAACCGACAGAAGGAATTTTTAGAACACCTCTTTTTTATACAAAGAAATAGAGTACAAGGATGGAAAAAGGTCTTTTAGAGGGAGATCTCCAGCCCACATGTCCTCCCAAAACCGAATAGAATTACCAGAACAGGCATCATACTTGACACAACTGAGGAACTACAGAAGAATTTTGTGAATTGCTTTCCATGGTGTAGCTACCAATTTTTGAATGAGGAAATATTTTTTTCCCAATTTGGTTATTTCTTTTTACAATGACTATATTCAAAACCACTCTCCTTAATAGGAATAAAGGGTAAGGCATTCCCATCTCTTTTGTCTTCCTCTCCTCTTTATTAATCTCCCAGTAAGGATGCCTTTTCTCTGTTAAATCTTATCCCATCTGCTATTCTAGCTTTGGCTTACATTCCATCTTTTGAAACTACAAGGTCTTGGATTGCGGATGCTTACATTCCACCCCTCTTCAATGATATAAGAAAAGAACAAGTGCAAGAGACCCAGTAATATCCACCATAATCCTCCATTAATCGATTGCAGATGCTTGGACTGCTACACCAATTACCAGTTCATGTGGAACTCGTTGCGCAACAGGGAACTATTTAAGATGTAGAAGATGGAAACATAGACAAACAAGTCTAAATACCCAATCATATAATGTAAAACTCTAGAATCAATCATCCAGAGTGTAGATTTGAGATATAGAGATGAGACAAGCTGTACCTAGTTTAGTAGGTATGGCAATAGTACATGAAGAAGAAAACTGATGAAGTTTCTCATATGGTTTAAAATGTCCCCAATTTTCCTAATATTTCCACAACATATTTCCATTTCCATGGGTAGCAACACGAAATTTTACTAGAATCGACATTTCCTCAATGAACACTACAAGCACTTTGTTAGAGTACAACAGATGGTTTACACAACATATTTCCATTTCCACTTCCATGGGTAGCAACATGAAATTTTACTGGAACCGACATATTCCCCAATGAACATTACCAGTACTATGTGGAGTCTAAGAAATGGTATTATAACACAAGTTGGTGAAAATATTGTAGATATGTGAAATAACAATGTTATTGTCCACCTAACTTACATGGTTACCACTTTGAGCTAGTTCAATGTTCATTTCAAACATGAAGTTAAATATTAGTTTTTAGTTTTGTGTAATAGATTATTTGGTTGATCTCTTACAACCATTTACATTTTCTATGAGTTAAAATTTTGCTTTAACTCATTATATCATGAAGCATTGAATCGTATGATTTACTGGTTAACTTCAGAGTGTATTCTTTTGTCTATAACCTTAGTTTCTTAGCTTTGTTTAATGATTTTGATGAAGATAATAATTTAAAAAGGTGTGACTATGCTTCTTTTATCATTTCATAAAATATAATTCTATATTTGCATATTTTACAATGTTTCCACCATGTCTATAATTTTTATAATATTTCCATATGATATTTCCGACATGTTTCCTATATTTGGATGGCCAGCATTTCCACCAACATCGACATTATAAACCTTGCTCATACTCACAGGTGAGAGAAATGAGCTCCTTGCTCTTATTAGCTCCTAAAGTAGATATCTCAGTTGCAGGGGTAATATCACCAAAGTCATCTCCAACTACAGTGTGATTGGACCAAGTAGATAGTGGGTGATATAAGTCATAGCGAAAATTAGCCATATGTCCTTCACAGCCTCAATTTGAACACTAACGAGCTTGTCCACCACCATTGCTCCACCAGCCCTCATACTACCTCCATCTCTACAACTACCATGACCACCTCTGAACCCATGACTAATACCCCTAGAGACTCCTCTACCTTATATACTTCTACCTCCACCTAGTCCATGGGCAATTGTCAAGGCTAGTGGCAAAACCAGGAATTTCCTCATGTGGGGCCACGAGATAAGGGAGAATGAAGATCAGGCAAAATTTTCTGTAGTGCACCTGTGGGAAGTATTGTTCATATCAAATCCAACCCAAAAAATTCTTTTTGAAGCTTCCCTTAAAGATTGGGTTGAAAAATATGAACCCTATTTAACTTTGAGCAAGGCTAAAATCGAGGTATTGTCCAATCCGACCCTATAAAAAATAAATAATTTGTTCCAATTCTAATGCAGGAGAATGTGTCAGAGACCGATGGAAGATCACTCTACCCAAAATTCAGGCTTGAACAGGCTCAAACTCTGATTTCAATCCAAACAAAAATCTACACATTCAATTCATTCCTGAATTGAAATCAGTAGTAAGGGGCTGATACACATTCAATTCATTCCTGAAGCTCTTTAAGGCTGTATAATACTCCACACTCTGTAGGATAGAAAAAAAAAAAATCCTGATGCAACTGATATATTCATGTAACATTATCTTGCCCTAAATGCAGCTGTCTAGCATGCTCCAAAATCTCCTTTGCAGTATCCAAGAACATAAGTTTAACACCGATATGATTTTCCATGCTATTCTACAGAGTTCATAATCTATGCATTGTCCTGCACCCATTTATAATACCCATTAGACCCAACCTTTGGTTTATCCTCTGTAATGTACTGCAGTTGTCCTCGTCCAATCAAAGAAATTTCAGCCAACTTGCTCCATGGTATATAATTAGTACCATTAAGTTTAACCGTGGTCAACTGGGCATTCATTAGGTCTGGTTCAATATAGCAGACTTAGAGCCTCTTATAGATGCAGCCATCACATAACCCTACTTCAGCTACTGAATAGAAATCAACTACTCAGAAAATTTGTCACTTCACTATACATTCATTGTTGGACAGCCACTACACTTTTCAGCACTGAAAAACCTCAAATAACTGGTTTACCACTCACCCAATCAACTGCCACTTTTACAACCACATAACTAAGGTTCAGCCACACCACAACACAACAGCTACTCAACACAACTAATGGAGAAACACTACAATCACTTCACCATGAAGAACCAGTCTGTCTTTGAACTGCTAACTAGAGAGCCTTGGAAACTAACCAATGAATTGAGAGAGCTTGCTACTGGAGGCATGAAAGGCTCCTTCTCTAAGGTCCTTTTGCATCTCTTTTATCCCTCTCAATGGATTGAGAGAGCTTGCAATAGGAGCAAATGGCATCAAAGACCAACCAGTCCATTTGTTGGTGCTCTGATACCATGTAATTAGACTTGGAGAGCTAATAGATCTACAAAATAAGAGAAAAGCAAGAAGAAAAGGTTCAGATGGGAGAAAAAAGGAGAAAAAGAGGAGGGAAAGGAAGAGTGGAAAGAAAAAAGGGTTTTTAGCTAAGAGAGGTTCAATCATCTCCCTGGGTATCGACCCATCTTTTATATAACTAAAGAGAATTACACTTATGCCCCTGTTTAAGTAACACTTAACAAGAAAGACCAAGGAGAATAATAAAGAGAGGTAAAGGATATTCTAAATAGACTTTCAAGAATAATGTATTTAAATGGTTGATGATATACTCTAAAAGAATAGAATGGATATGTTCTCAATTACCTTCTTTTTCTTTTCCTTTTTTCTTTAATCTGTGAACTGATAATATATTCTATATCTACATTATGTTTGTTCACTAAAATTAACTGAATTTCTTATTTGCTTTTATTGCAGATGCCCCTGACAATTTGCCATGCCCTTTTCTGTTGTACCTTCAAATCCTTTTTTATTTGAATAATGATCGACTAAGCTACTTTTTTGTTTTCAACGGGCCCAACGAACCTTGTGTTCTTCCAGTCATCCAAAAGCTTGACTAGCAAGATACAGATTTGTGGCTTAAAGCAGCCCATCAATGCCCCTTGTCAATCGCCTTTAATTATTAATTGCCATCTGGAAATTCAAACACATGAAGCGAGGGACCAGATGATAGACTTTTCATCGACGTTGCTTTTTGATGTTCTATTGTTTTCATTTGTTCAATAGATTAGCATTATATCATACCATATTACAAATCTTGTTACCTTAAAGATTGTCCTTCTGTATGGATATAAATATCAAGCTAGATTTGGTATCTGTACATCAGAATGTATGATCAGTTGATGTACATCATCAAGCAATCAATGTTGGAAGATTCTGGTAAAGCACCCAATGGACTTGTTTAACATACTTCCATCTTCCCCAATCCTTCTTTCTGTTGCCTTGTTTATTCACGTCCAATTTTGACAATCTTCTTTCAAATATTTCAGAAACTCGTTGCCAAAATTGTTTTACTATTGGGTTAACATTAACAGGCCAAGGGTGTAAAGCAAAGGTCAAAATACGGATACGCTCAATACCTAAACTTTAGTCTGGGTGTGTATCAATTCTCTCATCTTTTTGGGTAAATTATAGATTATTACCTTTTACTGGCAATTACCCCTTGAACTCTCAGATTCCAATGAAGACCCCGTCAGTTAACTTTGAAGAAGATTCTCGTGTGATTGTTTAAACCTTTTTAAATCCCCAAACTACCCTTTTGGGTAAATTATAGATTATTACGTCGAGTAGTGGCAATTACCCCTTGAACTCTAGAAGATTCTCGTGTGATTGTTTAAACTTTTTTATATCCCCAAACTATCTTTTTCTTCAGCAATTTTTTTTTAGTATTTTCTCAATTTCCACTCTTGATTTTTTAGTTAGGCTCCGTTTGGTTTGTGGGATTGGGATGAGAAAAAGAGAATATTTCAAAAATATTTCCTTCTCATATTTGTTTTGAGGGAAAGAGGGGATGAGGTGAGAAAAAGGTGAGATGTGAGATCTCAAAATTGAGGATTCGGGGTCACACCAAAATAGTGTGACCTCGGTGGGAAAACTCAAAAAAATCATTCGAAGGGAGTCTTCTTCTTCTTCTTCAACTGGAGTAAGGCGATGAACATCCTTGCCATGGACTAGCAGTGATGGCAAATAGCAACGAACCAGCGATAAAGAGTCTCCTTACCACGGACCAGCGGCGATGGCGAACGGCGAATATTAAACATTCCCCTTCCTTTTGACAACGGTAACGAACCAAATACTGTTCATTGCTTTCCCTATTCGAACAGAGGAGGCGGCGGACCGGCGGTGGCACAATCCTTCATTGTTTTCTTCATCGTGCGATGGCAATGAACTAGATCTGTTTCTTTCTCTAATCGTCATTTTCTTCACCCCTTTGCATTTCCCTCTTTCTCTGATTGTCGTTGCAACTCTCAACAGCAGCACTCTCATATCTTTTGGCAGTGGCAATCTATCTTAGGTTCCGGTGGTGGCACTCCCATGTTGATTAAGCATCGGTGGAGGAGGGGGGACTATCGGTGCTGGAGGACCTCTTTGGAGCTTTAGTCATGGAGTTCTCTGTCTCTCCCTCCATCTTCCTCTTCTCTCTTCTCCTTCACCTTCTTCTCTCTTCTCCCTCATAAGAGTGTTTTCCTAATATTTTCCCATATATAAAACCAAACAATGGAAGTGTAAATTTTTACACTTTCCCATCCCATCTTTTTCCATCCCACCCAAATATTTCCACAAACCAAACGGAGTCCTACAATGGGTATTTTGGTAAACTAACTTCTTCCATCACTCAGTTTGGGAATCTGAAAGTTTAGGGAGGGTTTATCGTAAGTGAAAGTTCAGGGGGTAATTTGTCACTACCCCTAAAGTACAGGGTATTAATCTGTAATTTACTCATTTAATTTAAAAAATTAGAGGATGCTTAATGCTTTATCTTGTCCCAAAGTTTTAAAACTCCCCAATCATATACCCAATATTATCCTTCACTAAAAGACACCTAGCAATGAAGCCATATATGCGGTTAAATGGAAAAAATGGGATGATTATTGATCAGGCTAACCAATACAATCCGTTGCATAGACTCTTAGTTGCTATGACATTTTTTATGAATCTCTTAATTTCTTAAACATAAAAGTTTTCCTTTGCTTGCCTCAGAATTTGGGTCTACAAGCGCATTTATGATTATTTTACAAATTTTATTTTTATGTATTTTAATTATAGCCATCATATGAAAGAATTTGTTGTTTTTATCTCTAAATTTGAGCTAATCACCACTTAAAAGACCTTTTAGAGGTGATGTTGAACTTTGGGTTTGGAGAAACTTGGTGCAAATGGGGGAGGATCACTTTGATAAGGTCTACTCTTGTCAACCTTCCTGTCTATTTCTTATCAGTTTTTAAGATTCTGACTAAGGTGGCCAAGAAGAATCATGGGGTCAGATGGGATGTAGTATGTGGATGTAAGAAGGATGGGGGTTTGGGGATTGTGAATATAAGGGTTAGGAACATAGCACTATTGGGGAAATGGCTGTAGAGATTCTCATTGGAGAAAGAAAGACGGTGGATTAAGATAGTGGGAAGTATACATGGGCTACCAGGCAATGGATGGGACTCTAGGATCTTAGCAAGGACTACAAGCGCTTCTCCTTGGAAAGTTATTCAAGCCATCTTGCCCTTGTTCTATCCATGGGTTAGGTATGAGTTACACTCAGGTAACCTCATTAAATTCTGGGAACATGTGTGGGTTGGGAACTCCTCTTTGAAAGATCAATTTCCAGGCCTCTTTGCTATCTCTACCCTTAAAAATGAGTCAATTTCCTCCTTTCTTGTTCATTCTAATTCACCCTCTAGGTTCGGTTGGAATTTGAACTTGAGAAGAGATATCAATGACATAGAGTTAGCATGCATTTCAGACTTATTATCCATTCTTGAAGGGGTCTTCATTGAGCCCTCGAAGTGAGATAGTAGAATCTGGACACTCACTTCCTCTAGTTCCTATTCCTGCGCCTCTTTCTTCAAGGCCCTCTTATCCCCCTCTCCTGTTGGACTATATTTTCTTGTTAAAAAAGTGTGGTGTCGACCTGTTCCTCCAAAGGTTGGGTGCTTCTGTTGGGAAGCCTTTCTGGAAAGAGTTAATATAGGGGATCTACTTCAAAGAAAAAGCCCAATAGTTGTATGCCTCCTCACTGGTGTGTTCTTTGTAAATCTAATGGTGAGTTTGGATAACTTATTAATTTCTTGTCAGTTTGTTAAAGTCATTTGGGAATGATTTAGATCTTTGTTTGGTTGCAGGTGGACTCCCCCTTCGGATATGCAAAGCTTACTTACTTCCATGCCCAACTGGTCAATCAAAAGGGCCAAGATCATGTGGAGATGTGGTAGAGCTACAGTGTGCTGGACTATCTGGGAGGAGAGAAATTTAAGGGTATTTTCTAATAAGGAGAGAAACTTGGAAGTAATCCTGAAAACTATCTACATTAGGGTGATTCACTGGTTAAAAACCTTGGAGTTGTTTGTAGTGTTCTTAGTTGATGAGATGGCCAGAAAGTGGAAGGAGATTGCGGAGTTAGGCTCAATCAAGAAGACCTCAAATTCCTACTAGACACCTCTGCCTCAGAGGTTTACCAAATTGAATTTTGATGGCAACAGCATGGGTAATCCAGGGCCCTCCAGAGTTTGGGGAGTCATACGGGATGAAAATGGGAACCTGTTAGCTATGTACTCTGGCCCAATTGGGGTGGGATATTCCTTGAGGGTTGAGATCCTAGGAGCTCTTGAAGGGATTCAAAGGGCCAAGGAAATGAATTATAAAAAACTGATCATAGAAGGTGATTTAGAAATTGTAGTAAATTGGCTAAAAGAGGACAGTTCTTCGCTCTGAAAATACAACAATGAAAAGAGAAAATTCAAGTGGCTCACCAAGGATATTGAAATCCGTTGTACATGGAGACGAGAAGCGCTAATGCACTGACAAATGGTCTACCTAGGCAAGGGGTGAACAAAAGCTCAATGTTTTGGGCTGTTTTGTAATTGTTTCATGAATTCTAGTTTATAGGGTATTTGGGAGTTTAGATTTTTTAGCTCCTTCTTTGTAATTCAGCTTTTCCATCTTATTAATAAAATTCACTGTTATTGATAAAAAAAAAATCACCACTTAAAGGACCTCTTATCCCTTTATGGAGTCTCTTTCTCTATAATCCACCTTTTACCGTTTGGGTTATCCATGGTTTTTCTTTGGTTGACTCCTTTTCATTAATGAGGTCCTTTAAGTGGCATTTGTATATTTCCAAACATGGATTTATTCCATTCCTTGCTAATACAAATATTTGGCATTTTTTGATAAGGATAAACTGCTGAAACCTCCCCTGAAGTTTGGTAATTGCAATTACTCCCCTCTATTTTCTAACATAGTTGGAAGTATATTCCCTTTGTTAAAATCCTTTAAGAAGAGGCATGAAAATGTCCAAAATATCCATATGATTATTTTTGACCAAAATGTTTATTTTCTAAATTTTCTCTTCATTTGAATTGCTACCCCAAACGGTCAAACCCTTCCAATCTCTTTTCTGAAATTGATTTATAAACAAATTTTTGCCCTTCATATCAACCACTCAAAGGTAAAGTTGTAACTTTAAATTTCTTTTACCAAATGATGGTGGCTCAGTTGGTAGAATCTTTGATTCATTGTAGTAGAGACCTAGGATCAATCCTTTTTCCACTGGGGTTGGAGTTTTAAAGGGATGGGGATGAGCCATCCCCAATTGGGTAGCCCCATGAAGTAAACAAAATTAAAAACTTTAAATTCTTTTTTTTTTTGTCCATAGAGTTTATATTGTTTTTTTTTCTTTTCTATAGAAACTAACTTCAATAGTAAGTTCATGGGAATTTTAGACATTTTCATGCCTCTTGCTAGAAAATTCTAACAAAGGAAATTGACTTACACTGTATTAAAAAGTTCAAGAGAGATGATTACAATTACCAAACTTCAAAGGAGATTTCAGCAATAGTCAGAAACATCAGACGAGGTTTCAAAATTTTACCCTTTTGATAATTTTAACCTTGAAAACACATTGATTAATAAGAATATTAAAGGAACCCCATAAGGCCTAGCTCAAGTTGCCTAAACTGTTTGTGTTCGGAATGCGTTTTACGAGTTCCCCCACATGTCTGATATTATGACAGGGCATAAATGAAAGCGCAAATTCATCAACCATGAGCTAGAGTCAAAGTTGAGTTTTCTAACAATGCATTAACTCTAGTTTCAAGAAAGTATGAAATTGACAAGTTTTTGTTTTCCCAGATCCATGAGATGTTGCAAAAATTGGTTGGGTCTTCCGCCATCCTACCTCACCAAGCATATGTCCCTCCTCATCTATCCACTACACAGGCAGAGCTTTATTTCATCAGGGGGAGCAAATTGGTCTATTATATTATTGGGTTTGACTATGATAGTGGAAAGACATCATACCGGATAAACTTACAGCATAAAAGAGGTGTCCAATCAGGTGGTATTTATCAAATTTATGGATGCTTTGATTGATTAAATCTCTTCAGATACCATGTCTTTCCAGTATCATAGATTTTCTCTGTATTAATAATATAACAGGGGGTTGCAAAGAATTTTGAATAACAAGGGAACCGAGGGGAAGTATCCCTTGGCTCTGTACCTGATCCAGTGGTTCTCTATCTTACCCGTGTTTGGGTTTAATTCAATCTTAGAGCTGTTCAGCTTCTCTTCTTGGAATAGCATCCATCATGCACTTGTTCTTAAGCCATTAAGCCATTGGTCTCCTTCACTCTCAACACTTTCTTCTCTACCACTGGATGATGATGGTTCCTTTTTTTCTTTGACATCCCTGAAATGTTTATAGTGCCCTGCTTCCCTGGTGTCGATGTCTTTCTTCTAGCCACAATCATGTTCCATCTGTCTAAGATGCTTGATTGATCTTCTTATTATTTGAGGTGAGTTCTTCCACTCAAGGTTTAAAGTCAATACACCCGGTACGCATAAGCAGGTATATCAGGTGTTTCAATACTTATAACTTTTCTTTTTAGTTTTAAAAAAAAAAAAAAAAATGTTTCAAGGAGTTGGTTTTAGGCTTGCCTATACCTTGAAACAGCCCAAATTCCAAAACGCCCCTTATTTGGGGTTTTGGGAAGCAACTGATAGGATATATACCTATTGAAATATTTTGAACCTTGTTTCCACTCTTTTCTGCCATGCACTACAAATGTAGGGCACCAACGTTTCTTTTTACAATGTTTTTAACGTGGTAAAAAGTTGACTTTTTACGACGTTTCTTTTAAACGTCGTAAAACTAACGTCGTCAAACCCTTTTTTTTATAGTGATGGTGTTTGTTTTGTGTCACCTTTCTTACTATAATTTTTTCCCACTTGCCCCATTGGTTGCTCAAATGTAGGGGTGTCAATGGACCGGTTTTGAATCGGATTGGATCCTATCCAAACCAAAATCAATTTGAACGGATTGGACGGACCAAGACATATTGAACTGGACCAGTCCAAACTTAATGGTCCAAAGTTTTTATTGGATTGAATTGGACCTAATCCATCCATAATGAATTTATATTGAATTGGGTTGGGTTGAGTCAATATCTGATTCATTGATAGAAGATAAGAATATAGGTATCAAAGGACTAGATTTGACTTAGAATTAATCTAAATCAAAACAAATTTGAACAGATCAGACAGTCCAGACATTAATTGGACCGGCCTGAAATGGTCCAAAATATTAATTGGATGGAATTTGGCCTGATCCTTTTAGTGTGACAGTCGGTCAAAAGCCCATAGCTCAATGGATTATTTTATAATTTTGTCAACTTCGTGAAAGTTTTTCACATGTTGCTCAAACTTTCATATAAAATTATTCTTAATCTCTCAACTTTCATATTTCATTACATGGTTTGATAATTTTGCTGAAGCTATATCGTAGGCCTATTAGGACAATCTCAACTCAATAATGAAATAGCCCATCGCCTTGCTTAAAAAATGTTGGGGTGGGGGGCAGCATGATTCTGGGTCCATGGGCCTTGGACCAGGCCGGCCTGTATTATTTCATATTCATATTTTCAATCATTTCTTCACTACATAAATACAAAAATTCAAAACAAAATATAAAATAATAATGAAAAATTGAAGGAAAGTGGCGAATTCAATGATCACAACAACAATTTGAATATATATATATATATATATATATATTGAAAAAATGATTAAATGGAATTGAAAAAATACAATGAAGTTAAAATAAAATGCTATGATAAAATTGAAAATACAAATTTAAAATGGAATTGAAAATTTTACAAATAACTTACAAGGTACAAATAAAATTGATAATTTCAAAACTTACATTGGATGATGTGTCATGTCCTCTTTTATCTTGCAATCTATCTTCTTCATCCAATCAATCTTTCAAACAAATGCATATCTCCAATATTTCATGTCATCCCATTTTTGCTCTCATTTAGCACCTTGTTTTTTACACCTAAAACAAAATTTTGATATTACTGTAGACAGTGGTAGGATAGTAGATCATGTGACATAGCAGCAAGCACAACATAATTATTTTCATGTGATTTTCATCAGGCTAAGATATCAAAATTTTATATAGTGGCATATCTAAATGCCACTATTGGTTATTTAAATGTCGTTATTGAATTGTTTATAGTGACATTTCATTATATGCTACTATATCATATACCGGAATGGTTTTCAATGGTGTAAAACAATATGTTGTAAATACACCACCATAAATGTACAATGCTGTATAAATTGATTTATAACAGTGCATATAAATGTACAATGCTGTATAAATTGATTTATAACAGTCCAAATTCGATTTGAATATTCTATTCAATTCGAATATAATTAATAAGAACTTTATTTATATAAATTGTATAAATATATAAATTATTTATACGATTTATTATTATTATATATATATATATATTATATGAAATATTTAAATATTTTATATAAGAATTAAATAATCAATCAAATTCAAATATTTATCAAATCGAATCAGATTATATATGAATTTAATTTGATTATGTAAAATATCAAAATTCAAAATCGGATTTGGAATACCATTGACACTCCTAATATGAACACTGGATAGTAGTTTTTTGTTGTAAAGGTGGTTGAAGAGATTAACTGCAAGGTGGTTGAATGTGGTTGAATATCAACCTCTTAATTTATTGGACCATAACACTGGTGGTTGGATGAAAGCGCCATTTCAGCTCTTTGCTCTTTTTATATTTTAGAGCCATCTAACATCTAATAATATATAACATCTCGTACCTCACAGTTATATATGCCGAATTTAGTTATGTCTATAATAAGATAAAGTGACCTCAAACTATGAAAATGCAACCAAAGCCTCATTGACTATAAATCTCTAATATCCAAAAATGGAAAGCTTTAATATTAAATATTTTATATGAATAGAGGATCGTTTTTGTATAGTTTTTTAGAGGAATAGAACTTCTACTTCTCGCAGTTTGATGGGTTCCACTATGTTCATATTTTTAGAGGGTGTAAAATAATTTTACGGTAAATTATAGATAGGTATCCTATACTTTCAATTGCAATATTTGAGTACCCTAGACTTTTAAAAATAGACACTGAGGTTTATTCATCACTTAAATATTATATAATGCCAAAAATATTCTTCTCATGTATTTCTGAGATCATTCTCAGGTAGCTAAACATCTCCCCACAATGACGTTCTCACTTGAACAGCAAATATAACATATTCAAATTTTCTGACAACGACATTCTTTGGTGATGATTTATTTCGTAGAATGATATCAAAAATACACAAAAAGGATATTTTTGATATTTATATAATGTTTAACTGACCAAATTACTAATGAATAGAACCAGTGTCTATTTTGTAAGTTTAAGATGCTCAAGTATTGAAATTGAAAGTTCACAATACCTATTTGTTATTATACCCAAAATACAGGATACCTATCTGTAATTTACCCTAATTCTATTCAAACTCTTAGAACGGTCTAAAAATCAGATTGTAATAACCCTTTAAATTTTCTTTTGCAAGAATGCTTAGTGGCAGCTCATTCAATGGTGGGTCATGATTGCATGAAATGAAGGCCCTCAACCACGGTAGTTGATACTGGTACAAAAATTTCCAGACATTAAAGGCTGAATTGATTGATAACCAGAACTCACTTTTGGAATACGAAATTTGTTTAGTAGGATTAAAAATTAAATCTCAACTTAAAACACAAAAAATTTGACATATCCCGCATTAACAACTTATTTGTTCAAGATAAATTTCAGTACTTGAAGTTTAATGGCAACTGAGAATAGTGGTAGAAGGCTCTGAATGTTGAAGTATTTGGTACCAAACCCAAGTTTCAAAATATTGATACTGGGCGATATGTCGATAGGCAGTACTGTTTATTTTTTTTGTTTTTCTTTTATTTATTTATTAAATCTCGTTCAGAGAGGTCAGTCTAAGGTCAATCTATTCCCTGAACCATTAACCAACCCGAAACACTCCTATAAAGGTGTATCGAAAAGGCTTTGATACGATACGGGTCAATACGTAACAAAACTTTAAACCCTCCAAACCATTTTACTATAATAGTACCAAAACTTTTATTCTTTCGGCATATCAGAATTATATAGACAAATAATCAATGCATTTCATGGCTCATTCTCATTTATTGAGAATGGTAGTGGTTGTTGTAAATATTAATAGCCTACCACTATTTAGGAGTCCCACTAAGGTGCGGAAAGGTATGATACCTAATTAAAATGAGAATCATTTAATTAACGAGAAACCACAATAGGCTAATGGTGTAAAACCATTTTTGTTTCATTGAACTTTTAATATTCATTATAATTACTGTTCAGTATGGTTTTATTGTTGAAGATGGTACTATCCATTTTAAGCTATTGTAAATTTCTTGTCAAACCATACCATTTAAATTGGAAAAAAGATTGCTGGTTGTGAAGTATAGTTTTTTTGTATGTGTGTGTAAGTTTTATCAACAATTAGGGGTGGCAATTTTTCACCCATCCCGCTGAATTCACCCAACCCACCTAGTATTTAACCCACCAAGTATTAATTCCTTAGCTTTTTTTTTTAATTTTCTTCATTTGAATTAAATAATTTATAATTAATATATTAATTTTCTATTAATTATTTGACTAAATTTAGTTTTGTCTTGAATCAATACATTTCACCCAACATAAATCCAAATCAATTTAACCCGAGCCCAGACTAGTTCAACGTGGCCCGACCTGATCCAGCATATACTGATCCCGGTTGACACAAATCTGAAATAGACCCCGAGCGGGATGGTTCAGTATCACTTGCTTTGCCCAGTTTGGGTTGTCCGGTCCAACCAACACCCACACATCCCGATCCGACCCGGTTCGAACCAATCCGAGTCAACCCGAATCTGAAACGGGTTCGGGCGGGATGATTCAGTGTTCGTATGCTTTTCCTGGTACGAATCGTCTGCTCCGACCAATACCGACACAATCCGACTTGATTTACTCATGTGGACCCTCTTCGAGTTAATTGGTTCGGTCCAAAACCCGTGCACAAACCTAATATGGGCCAGTTCAAGTCAATCCACCATTGACTAAACCGGTCTGGTCCAATCGGACTGATTCAGATCTAAACGGTCCGATCGGTTTGAACCTAAGTGGTTCAGTCAAACCCGAAATCCGAACATAGTCAAATGGCTTCGCCACTTGTGTAAAAATAACATGCATGTAATGTGATTTGAACCTTCACCACTTGTGTAAATAGTAACTACTATTACCACCAAGCTATGACTAATTTATTTGTTAAAAGAGAGTTAGTTTGTTTTTCTAAGTCCATAAGTATAATATTAATGCGTTTGGGTGGGTTGGACTAGGTTAAAGCGGGTTTGGGTTGAACCCAACCCATTTAATTTTATATAACTGGGTCATTAATGGGTTGGCGGGTTAGATGGGTTGGGTTGAAGCTCAACTCAAACCAAATCCAACCCAACCTGCCCAATTGCCACCACTATTAACAACTTTAAAAATAATCACATTTAGTATTTTTCAATGCATTCCTTTTTATTTTTTGATAAATGAAAATAACGAATTCATTTGAGACAGCCATAGGGTGGATTCAAAAGGCCATGTAAAACTAAAATGAAGCGAGTGTTTGGATCCATGGGTGTTTATTGAATAAGTGCTGCCACATAGGCATCACTTCAGCATTTCCCTCATTATGTGGATTCGTATGCATAGAGACTTGCAGAACCAGTCATTGATTTATGTCTGTACCTATTATTGAAAGAAGCTTCATTTTAGCACTTCCCCCAACGGGTGGGTGTTTATTCACTGTTTTTCTGATGTGGTGCCTAATGTCGTCTAAATGTCAATAAACAAGTTCATTATTGCTTTTCTTGATTTTGCAAACAAATCAAATACAAACATTTAGTGAATAAACACCCACGGTTCCAAACACATTCGAATTCCATTTAATTAGCTTGATGCCTAAAACATGCTATAAAGTTGTAAATTTGCTTTATTCCATGTCAAATTTTAAAATAAACAAAATAATTTACTCCCACCATGATGGGAAGTGATTGGGTCATACCAATAAAAGGAGGGAGTCTCCTAACACAATTAATAGAATGGTGAGTTTGTTGATGGTTTGTGCTTTTCCCCTACCATGGTTCAAAGTATTGATACACTTTAGTGTATTGGTATTTTAATATATGCACTTTTTTTAGGTTTGTTTTTCGAATTTATGTTTTAAGTATATTTTTATATAAAACACCTATAAACAGATATATCAACACCTAAAGATATGATTACAATATGCCCTTTATCAAATGTATGATACTTTGAACCACCCCTTACAATTAAGCAATTAAGCAACGTTTTAAAAAATGACCTGGAAATGGAACTATTTTGGCCATTGGTTTCAAGGTTGATGGTCTAACCGTCCGGTTTGAACAGATGGACCATTCTGATGACAAACAAATTAAAAAAAAAGTCAAAACCGTTGAACGGGTTGATGGGTCAACAATTCGACCACCTGGGTCAACGGGTTGTTGACTTTTTCAATGGTTTTTGACCAAAAATCGAGTTTTGGGTAAAACGGAACTGGTTGCTTGGACGGTTCCAGGGCCGGACAGTTTGACCATCTGGATCAACGGCGGTTTGAAAACCTTGCAATTAAGTAACATAATTAATGGAATGGTTATAAAAAGTTATGGCAAATCACCACACTAGTTATTTTTAGGGAAAATTCCCGATCAGTACCTTATACTTTGGTTCGAGTGACAATTTGGTCCCCAAACTTTAAAATGCGACAATCCAGCACCCAAACTTTCAAAATGTGACAATTTAGTACCTGCCATTAATGGACCATCAGTTATGTATATCATGTGACCTCATGTATGACTTAAGGCTTATAAAAATGTTAAAATTACCCTTGAAAATAAAATACACTATTCATCATCTTCTTTCTCAAGAAGATATAACAGAGCCCAAGCTATTTATCTCTGAGAGAAGAAAAAATCTGGTTGAAAAACTAAATTGAGAGAGGAAAAAAAAAAGACCATTGCTACAATGAAATTCACCGAGAAACTAGTAAGGTGGGAAGATGAAATGATACCTGATTAAAAGCACAACTAAAGCAGGCATCATAGACCAAACCACCGTGCCAGAAGAACTTAGATAACGATGTGAGCTCGGATTTGATGCAATTTTGAATATGGACGCCTTACAAAATCCCAAGTGAGAAAGTAGCCACTAAAAATTGAAACAAAAAGCTTTTCTTTTTCCCCCCACCTAGTAAAGGATTTTTTGGTGAAGCTTCAACGTGGGATAAGCTTTGATGGTTAACCCATATACAAATTTAACTAGCAGAAGAGAGTCAATCAACATTTTCGAAGCACTGTTAACGCGGACGGTTGAGTTATTCGGCCCGGGAACCGTTCAGGCAATCGGTTCTGTTTTGCCCCAAATCCAACATCTAGTAAAAAACCGTTGAAAAATTCAATAAACTGTTGATTTGGGCGGTCGAACTGTCGACCTGTTCAACAATTTTTTACTGTTTTCTTTTTTTTTTTTAATTTTGCTTTTAGAACGAACCATCTATTCGAATCAGACAATCAGACCGTCGATCCAAAAACCGGTGGTCAGAACAGTTCTATTTCTGGGTCATTTTTTAAAACGTTGGAATCAATGTGCCATCATGATTAGTTCATCCTCAGCACCATTTTTCCATTCTGGTTGCAGTAGTGAGGATGAAGCGAGAGAGGGGGAGGAAGAGGAGGGTTGGCATAGAAAAATCGCTTTGGAGCTTCATCCCACCCTTCGCTTTGTATCTTTGCTATTTGGTTGATTATCTTTTAAAGGGAAAAATAAAAAAGGATGAAAGTTTTGACTGTTGGTTTTAATTTTAACATATAATTGATAAAAAATTTGGATAATACTTGAAGGACATTTATGTCTTTTCATATACCACTTAATAGATGATTAACGACAGGCACCAGATTGTTGGATTGTCGCATATTAAAGTTTGAGGACCAAATTATTTTCACCACATTAAAAATCTCACAACCTCCTCAATAACTTCTTCAACTACTTTAGCTGTAATCAAACTACTTCTGCTAGTCATATCATTCAAATAGCTCCACCTCGTCGAGTTTGAAGCGGCGTTAGTTTATTTGCTTTCAAACAAACTCTTATGCTGCTGCTGACTTTTCCTACTAAATATTAAATAAGGGGGAAGGGACAGAGCAGAATGCCGGACAGAATGTCTCGTTGGTACATGCATAGAAAAGTAGGTAGTGATGTCCATCCCAAAATAATTTCCTAACTTATATTTTGGGTTTAATGTCACTCTCCCAATTTAAAATATGACAATTCAGTACTTAAACTTTCAAAAAATATCATTCTTAATCAGTCATTAAGTGTCATTTAAAAAAAAGATACAAATAATTTTCATATGTCATCTAATTCTCTTTATCAGTCATCTAAACTTGACAAAAAATGAACAATCTCAAATCTTTATCTATTGTATTCAAAAAAGTTGAAGTCAGATCTCAATAGGCATTATGATAATTAGGGGTGTTCATGGGTCGGGTTGGGTCGGTTTATTAGGGTTTTCCCAACCGACCCGACCTGGTCGGGTTACCTGAGGTGGAAACTGAAACCGACCCACTGATAGGCCAAACCGACCTGGCCGGTTTGAGTCGGGTTGGTCGGTTTCGGTTTTATTCCTGTACAAAAGGACACCTAATTGAATTCTAATTGTAATTGCCTAATGGATTGCCTATTTGGTGTAAAAGATTATAGAAAGTTAGAAAGTAGGATAGATTGCTTATTCTAATTGTAATTGCCTAATGGGCCTTCTAGTTCTAGTAGAAGACTAGTTATAGTTAAATAGGAAACTATTCAAAGTAGGAACTACCGAACTAGTAGAAGACTAATTCGGTTCGAGTCGGGTTGGTTTCGGTTTTCATACAAGAAAAACGAAACCGACCCAATATATCGTTTTATATATTTCCAACCTGAAATCAACCAGTACTAATAAAAACCCGATCGACTCGGATTGAGTCGGTTTGATCGGGTTGGGCATTCTTATGAACAGACCTAATGATAATCCTAATTTTCTTGAATAGAAAAATAGATAATACTGAAAAAGCATACAGATTTACTGAATCGACACGCTTTGAAATACTGAATTATTCTATTTTAAAATTATGAGGACCAAAGTAACAATAGCCCAAAGTACAGGGTTGAGGGTACTACTCGTAAATTTTCCCTTAAAACAACTATCTATCTACAAAATCTGATGAATAGGGCCCATACAGTAATCGGTCCTTGATTTTGTTTGGAAAAGCCATTGAACTACATGGTTGAAAACCGTATAAAATGACATGAAGCGCATAAGTTGACACCAGTAGTCAGTCCATTACTAGTTGGTTAAGCTCGCCCATCTCACAGACACAGACGCAGTTTTTTGCACTCTGAGTCTGAGCTGAGAGCGATCAGCTGCCTACACATGGAGCCACCAACTTACAGAGCCAATATTCTGGAGCATTGCCGGATCGCTCCCCCTCCAAATTCCGCCACCGAAATGTCTCTCCCACTCACCTTCTTCGACATGTTGTGCTTGGTCCTACCTCCCATACAAAGCCTTTACTTCTACGAGCTACCACAGTTTGCAGATTCTCTCCTTCCCAACATCAAACACTCGCTTTCTCTCACCCTCAAGCATTTCTTGCCTTTCGCCGGAAACCTCACTTGGCCAAAGGACTCTGAGGTTCCTCTGATCCGTTATGTCGAGAAAGATTCTGTGTCTCTGACAGTCGCCGAGTCTGACGGTGACTTCTATCATCTCTCCGGTACCCATTGCCGAGACATAACTGAAATTCTTCCCCTCATCCCTGACTTGCCAATATCCGACAAACAAGCGCCGGTGCTGGCATTGCAGGTCACTGTGTTCCCAAACCGTGGCATCTGTGTCGCAACAACCATCCACCATGCAGTTGCTGATGGGCGAACGATATCTCTGTTCATGAAGACATGGGCTTCGATCTGTCGATTAGGTGGGGACTCGTCTTTGTTGCCTGAGTCTCTTCCGTTCTATGATAGGAACGTGATCAAGGACCCATCGGGGCTCCAGAAGGTTTTCCTGACCGAGTTGTCCAATCTGACCAGCGAATGTGAGGTTGAGTCTGAAAACTGGAGCTTCAAATTATGGGACAATGTAGCTCCGCCCAACAGCGTAAAGGCTATCTTCGAGCTCAGGAGGGATGATATCGAACGACTTAGGAAATGGGTTGTCAAACGACTGGCCAAAGACAAACAGTCGGCACAAGATTCAGTACCCCATTTATCTGCATTCGTTCTGGCATGCGCCTTTCTCTGCCATTGCCTGGTGACAGCAGGAGAAGATGAAAGCAGGGAGAAGACTTACTGTATGTTTCCAGTAGATTGCAGAGCTCGCCTGGAACCTCCGGTCCCTGCAACATACTTTGGTAACTGTGTCCGAGGTGGTATTGTAAGCTTAGAGACGAATCGTGTACTAGGAGAAGATGGGATGGTTGTGGCCGTGGAGGCCATTAGAGGAGCCATTAATGAATTAGAGAATGGAGTTCTTAGAGGTTTGGAGGAGTTTGTTTCAGCCATGTCCTCTATTGACGTACTTGAAATTATTTGGATTGCTTGGTCCCCACGGTTCAGGGTTTACGATACCAATTTTGGGTGGGAAAGGCCAAAGAAGATGGAGATATTAATGACGGCAGGATGTCGAGTGATTTCTCTGGTGGAGAGCAGAGATGGGGATGGTGGAATTGAGGTTGGTTTAGAACTGGACAGAAAACAAATGCAAGTTTTCTCTTCTCTGTTTGTAGATGGTATCAAAGCTCTTTGATCTTTGTTGAACCAAAACAAATTGCTATTTTTACTGCTGCAAGGTAGAGGGAAACTATAATGGAAATCTACTGTATTAATAAATTGCGCATCTTAATATCATAGAGATAGTACAAAGAAGGGTGTCCCCAAATTAATTTCAAAGTATGCAGTCCCGATTTCCTACTAACCCAATAAAATGATTCCAGCTGTCTCGATTTATGCATTAATTAAACGTTTCCATCAACTTTCTCTTCGACATTGGATTTGTTTTTCTTGTTGATGTCGATGAACAAGTGGCAGTCACAGAAAAGCTACAGCCTGGCCCGTAGACTAGACCTCGATGGCCTATCATGATCTCGGGACGACAGGAATCACCTCCGGGTCATGAGCCCACCTTGACGTGTCACGCATAACATGAGGAATGAGCTACTCCAAGCTCCTGCGAAGTCCCGACCAGACAACAACCTCAAAGGATCACTGAGCTGAAACCTGAGGAGGCAGTTCCTATCGAGACGAGCTGTACTAGAAGACGAGCACTAAACTCCACCACGTGTCCGGAAGTTGGCTACTTGGCAGCCCATGTAACAAAACTGTCAACACGTAAGACAGCATCATCAGTCAATGGGCCCAGGCCCACACCATGCATTTGCGATGTGGCAAATAGGTCAGTTGAGCATGATTACACCCGAGCATCGGGTGGCTTGATCGCCTACCAGGTGGTCCTCACCAGATTCCAAGTGTCCTGACCGGGTTCCAAGTGTCTTCACCAAGCCCTAGGTGTCCTGACTGGGTTTTAGGTGACCTAACTGAGCTCCAGGTGTTCAAGGACAAATACCAAGTGTCTCGATGTATGATAGATGTCCTGCATCTGCCCGACACGTATGCTCCCATCATGCATCTGGAGGACTCCCCCTTCGGACAACTAGGCGACTAACTTGATTGTCAGAGTTACAAGCCCGGGATATCACCCTGGGCCCTCTGACCTCATCTCCCCCCTTTGCATGTGAATTCCGATCTACTTCGAGGACCTCGCCAATTTTGATCTGCATCAATTAGCGCTGTTTGTAGGAATCTCTAAACAAAAACATCGGTAAACTTACCTCTACTCTACTAGCATATCTCAAACTTCCAAACACACCCATCAGACCTCTCACCATTCTCCCGCTCAGACCTCCAGGGGGCATCCCCGGCGCTCCCCCTCCCCTAAAGGGCTCCAAGGAGTCTCCTGAGAGGAGTTCAATGACTTAGTCCAGATTGTCAAAGACATGAACTTCAGGGTCCATGCACGAGATGAACTCATGCAGATAGTAAGACAAGTCATGCGAGACACAGTGATGGAAGCAGCACAACAAAACCAGTAGCTACCACCACCTCTCGGAGATCACCCAACACAACCGATACAAGAAAACCAGGTCATCCAACACGTCTAGCAAATACAACAGCATCAGCCAACTCCGAATGTACCCCCACCAGATCCATTTCAGCACGACAAGAGGCACAAGGAATGAAGAGATAGATCGCCTTCCAACCATGATAGACATCGAGGGGACTGGCCCAAGCAAGGGACGAAGGACAAGATCAGCACAAGAGGCATCATCATCGGCCAGAACCACCTGCTCGAGGTTCGTATGTCTCTGGGGAGATAAGCAAATCAAACTCTTCCCTTAGGGAAGATCACTCTTAGGCATCCTAGCATCAAAGGAGGCAGCAACACCATTCTCTAGATGATAACCAGGATGAGAGAAGAGAATGCCATGATAGGCATGATTCCGCTCATCAAGAAGATGTAAGTAGACTAACTTGCAATGTGCCCCTTGCGGCAAAGGTATCTCCCCTCATTCCAAAAATCCTGGTGGAACCACAACCTCTGGAGTTTATGACCCCGACCTTCGAGACATGATGGTACAACTGATCCAGTAGACCATATGGAGAGCTTTCAAGCTCTGATATTGGTTCACAACACTTCAATGGATTTAATTTTGGAGTTTGAATCTCTTGCACTCGGAACGGTGTGTGCCAGGCTGCACTTTCACTTGTAATTTGTTTGAAGTGTGATTCAAAAGTTTAGTAGGGTTAGTTTTGTCATTTTAACTTTTTGTTTGTTGTCTTTATTTGTACACACCCACACAAGTTACATGCTTACATAAGCTTTGACCTTTGCCAAAAATTTTCAATCTCTTAGTTTTCTTGAATCTCACATTGGAATATTACAAGGGAAGTGTTAAGCCTATTACTAGAAGATGGCCTTTCCCTTATGGGGACCCAAATGGAGTAAATATACATATGGTCTCATGGCTTGGGGTGGTTGGGGATTCTATTTCACATGTGTGTGAAATATACATAAGCTTTGACCTTTGCCAAAAATTTTCAATCTCTTAGTTTTCTTGAATCTCACATTGGAATATTACAAGGGAAGTGTTAAGCCTATTACTAGAAGATGGCCTTTCCCTTATGGGGACCCAAATGGAGTAAATATACATATGGTCTCATGGCTTGGGGTGGTTGGGGATTCTATTTCACATGTGTGTGAAATATACATAAGCTTTGACCTTTGCCAAAAATTTTCAATCTCTTAGTTTTCTTGAATCTCACATTGGAATATTACAAGGGAAGTGTTAAGCCTATTACTAGAAGCTGGCTCTTTCTCTTGCATTAGGAAATTTATTTATACCTTGCACGTTTTACTCTCAGCATTCATTAATTTTCCGAGTTGAGGGATTGATGTAGTTCGTGTTACTCAGTATTCTAAGTGCATGGCTACTGAGTGCCTTGAAGGCTGTTGAATCCTGGAACAACATTGATTTTCTGTACTACACCAAACATTATCCAAATGAGGCAACATTCTGCTTAAGGACAATGTTATAGACACACCATAGCCAATAAGTTTTCAAACTCCATTTACCTTCATATCCTCTGCACATTCATAGTAGCATCCACTTTCATGCACAACACCTTAAGCAGAATTAGTTATTCCTTTTCTATTTGTGTTTGCTCTAATTTTACAATGGATGCTATTAGAATTGTAATTATTGATGTCTAAAAAATTGAACCTTTTGATGGAACTCATTTTGTACATTGGCAACAAAAGTTTACTCTCTACGAGACATCCATGGTGTTGCTTACGTACTTGATGACTCTCTACCAAAAAACCTATATGAACCTACAAAATTTGCATTAACTCAAACCTAGACCCTCACTGATAAGATTTGTCGGCATGCACTTCCAAATGCTATGACAAACCAATTGTTTGATGTTTACCGACTGTACCCCATCGCTACTGAAATTTGGAATGCCCTTAAAATTAAATATATTATTGAGGATGTTGGGAACAAAAAATGTCATTAGAAATTTCATGTCCTTTGCCATGTCTGAGGAGAAATCTGTCTCATCACAAATCCATGACTACTTTTATGTTGAGTTGCATACTCTTAATGAATCTTTACTAATTTCATGATTGCTTATTCTTTGATTAAGCAGCTCACACTTGTATTGTGAGCTTGGAGGTGAGGCTGCCTCCTATGAAAACTTAAGTTAGTTTTCTAGTAAGTTCATAAAACCAAGACGACGCAGGGCCGATTAACGCCACTTTGTTGAACATGCATGAATTATAAGATAGTTTTGTGGGTAGCAAATCAATAGATCTACAATAAAGAGAACTGGTTCATGGGCGCTTAGCCCATCAGATCTCTATAGATCCTAATTGCATACCCTAATGTAGGTTCATAGTCTAAAAGACACTTACATCATTGCATGTTTGTTTTAACATCTCAACTTGGTAATTTCATCATCACATTAAACTTTTGAATCATGTGGAGGATTGTTGTTATTTGTTTGAAGTGCGATTCAAAAGTTTAGTCAGGCTAGTTTTGTCATTTTAACTTTTTGTCTTTTGTCTTTATTTGCACACACCCACACAGGTCACATGTTTGCCAAAAATTTTAAAATTCTGTTTTCCTCCACTCTTGAGCCTAACTTTTCAATCTCCTAGTTTGCTTGAATTCCACATTGAAAAATTACAAGAGAAGTGTTAAGCTTATTAATAGGAGATGGCATTTCCCTTATGGGGACCCAAATGGGGTACACATACATATGGTCTCATGACTTGGGGTGTGTAGACACCTCATTTTTGCACTCTTTAGTCTTTTAGCATTTTGAACTTCAAGCATGCTTCATCTAACCTCTTAGTCAATCCGGGGGCATTTTTGGAATTTTACAAAAATTGGGGCCTCAAGGATCTAAGACCATAGGTACGTAGTCCAAAAATCTGAATTTGATGACAGTAAGATCACCCAAATCCGACACCGTTTACCCTTTCATCTTTAGACCCAAAGTCGAAACCAATACCGATCGTTCGATTAGAGCCATTTTGACCTTGAACCTCATTTCAGGCCAAATTAGAAATCCAAAACCATAGGTACATAATGCCCAAAAATCCAAATCCAATGACACCAAGATCACCCAAATTCAACACTGTTTACCCCTTCATCTTAACACCCAAAGCAGAAATTGATTCCAATCGTCCGATTGTGATCATTTTGATATTGAACCACATTTCACATCAAATCAAAACTCAAAATCATAGGTATGTAGATCCCAAAAGTCCAAATCTAACAACATCAAGATCACCCAAATCCAACACTGTTTACCTCTTCATCCTAAGACCCGAAGCCAAAACTAATTCCAATCGTCTGATTGGAGTCATTTTGATTCTGATACTCATTTCACATCAAATCCAAAATTTAAGACCATAGGCACGTAGAGCCCAAAAATCCAAATCCAACAACACTAAAATCACTCGAGTCTAACACCGTTTACCCCATCATCTTAAGACCTGAATTCGGAATCGATTCTTATCATCCGATTGGAGACATTTTGATCTTGAACCTCATCTCACATCAAACCAGAAATACAAAACCATAGGTATGTAACTCTTGAAAATCTAAATCTAACAACACTAAGATAACCCAAATCTGACATTGTTTACCCCTTCATCTCAAAACCCAAAGTCAGAACCGATTCCAATGTCCAATCTAGATCATCTTTGATCCTGAACCCTATGCCTCATTAAATTTGAAATCCAACATTTTAGATGGATGGAACTCAAAATTCTGAGTCCAATGGTATCAAGATCACCTAATTCCGACACCGTTAACCCCTCCATCTTAAGACCCGACGCTAGACTCAATCTGGGCCTTTTGTTTGGAATTCCCTTCACAACAACTTTGAGCGTAGAGCATCCCACAACTAAACATTTCTCCCAGCCTCTATAACCATATTAAAATATAAGATTTGACTAGCTAGGAACCTCCAATCAATCAAGCCAATCACATAAACTTGGAATGTCCTATTTAAGTAAATTAGTAAAATCTTCCACTCATTGTCTTGATTGATTGAGAGGATCCCTCCTAAAGTTGTCTTGACAGCCCATTCTATCATTCAATTTCCCTCCAAAAACCCTTTTAAACCTCAGCCTTTAATCTCGCTTGCCTCCCAATTCCAGCCATTCATTCCCTTCTAGAATCATTCCCAAAAGTCTATAAATGCCACCCATTTCTCACATTCTAGACACACAATCTAGCTTAGGGAGA
Source organism: Nelumbo nucifera (assembly GCF_055504915.1). Taxonomy (NCBI): domain Eukaryota; kingdom Viridiplantae; phylum Streptophyta; class Magnoliopsida; order Proteales; family Nelumbonaceae; genus Nelumbo; species Nelumbo nucifera. Next base: position 47,629,024 of record NC_142652.1, read on the forward strand.
GTAGTTTACCCCCATTAGCTTAGAGAATACCCCCGTTCACGTCCCAAGCAGCCACAAGCTTCCCTAACTCATGAGAAAACTTCCATCACATCCAAAGAACCCCGCTAGGTCAAGCCTACACACATCCTAACCTAGACACACACAAGCTAGCTTAAGGAGAGAACTCTACTCCCATTAGCCTAAAGAATACCCCTCTTCACACCCCAAGCATCATCAACCTTCACTCATCCACGTCCAAAACAACCCCTCCTCACTCTTCTCCATCCCCTAGCGTGAGAGATTACCTATATTATGTCAAGAACTTCCCCAAACCTTCTTTACCATTGCTGTAATTCAAAACAGCATTGTCCTCACTCCTATGTCGTCATAACCCCTTCCCCTCACACATCCTAGGTCCTTAGGATTTGTTTCTCACAATCATAACACCCTTTCTGCTTCACCCACAAATTTAGAAAAACCAAGAACCACCTGAAAACCCACCCTACAGTCTAAGAGACATGGCTGACTAATAGAAGACGTCCGGTAGCATTTCTTTTGTTATTGGGCAACATAGACATTGTTTTGGGGGCTTCAAACAATGGTTCGGGAGTGGAGAAAGACATCCAAACCGCCAAGGGATTCATGAAAAATACAAAGAATTACCGTCTCTTGTTTAGTTAGTTTCCTTTGCAGCCTCATTAAGTCGCTTCTTTTGTTTGGTTATCAAGTTAAAACTTTTTTTAGAAGTATGAAGACACTTGCCACATTCAACCTACTCATCCATTTAAAAAGTTGTCATTTCAAAACCATTTAGGCTTCAAAGAATTACTGTCTATTAGGCTGTTTCAAAGAAAAAAAAACATTTCAGATCACACCTTTTTAAAGAGTTATAATTCATTAGATTTCAGTCAGTCCACGAATAGCACCCATGCATCAAGTAGTATTAAGTCATTTAGTTATCTTGGTTTTTGTGCAAATAAGTAGGTCCCTCTCTTAATTTTATTAGCAATGCATTGTATCAGCATTGGTATAGTTCCATGTATTCTTAATCTTTATTTGCGTAAGTATTCCCAATCTATTTTGGCATTTTAGTTTTTTTTGTTCACTTGTGGTAGAAAGTAGAAACCTTTTACTACTTTAGCATATATCATTCAACACCATTTGTTTATTCATCTTCCAATAGTTAGTTTTATCCTAGGCTTACTAATCCTTGCATAGATATTTTTTGGTGTTATGCTTTGAATATGATAGTTAATTGTTTAGTTGTTATTCTTACTTTTTTTGTGTTTATATATTGTTAGTCTTTTCTCTTAGATGGATAAGATAAATATTCCTTGGAACTTTGGTAAAATAGAGGCCAGTTTAACCGGGCCAGTGTAGGGTGCCTAATACCTTCTCATACCATACCTTGGTCCCCAGACCCTAAGAATCTCAATTCCATTAGGAAACAAGTCACCAAGAAAACTGAAATGTTTTTTCTTGAAAATTCCCAAGTTTTCCTAAATTCCTAATTCATAAAAATTTAGGTGGCAACTCCATACTCTTAAATCGTCCCCCCTTCGAGTCAAGTAGCCACAGGGTGGTTAGGGATTCTACTTCACACGCGTGCACCATGCCGGGTCAAGGTGTTGGGTGTGGGTTACCCACCAACTTTTATGACTGGTTTTCTTTTAATTCGAATAGTTGTGCTTTTCGTTTTAAACTTGTTTTAAATTTGAATTCAGATAAGTGACTGTTCATTTTCTTCTTTCTAATCAAAACTACCAGTCTTGACTTAGCATCTCTTCGTCGCAACCTTTAATGGCGTCTCTCAAAAAAGTTGCCACCTCTTTTTCTTGCAGTAGGAAATCTATTTATACCTTGCATGTTTTGCTCTCAATATTCATTTATTCACTGCATACTGCATTCATTTTCCGAGTTGAGAGATTGCTGCAGTTTGTATTACTCAATATTCTGAGTGCATGGTTACTGAGTGCCTTGAAGGCTATTAAATCTTGGAGCAGAACGCTGGGTTTCCTATACTGCACTGGACATTATCCAGAGGATGTGAAATTCTGCTTAAGGACAGCATTACAAACACACCTCAGCCAATAAGTCTTCAAACTCCATTTACCTTCATATCATTTGCACATTCACAGTAGCATCCACTTTCACGAACAACACTTCCAATTATAATTGAACACATCACATAGTTAACATGGTCACCCCAGTTTACAGGTGCAGGAAAACTAAATAGCAAGTTTTTCCGTTATGCATATATGATGCAATTTTTGAAAGTAGATTTTAATCAGATTACATAATTTTTATGTATAAAATACATTTTTATAATTTTAAATATAAGTATATAAAATTTATATATTAAAATTAATAAATATTATAATATAATTGGATTCGGATTTTAATCGGATCAGATGGGGCTAAATCCAAATCCAATACAATTACATAAATACATTATTCGAATCTGAAATAATCGGATCGGGCCTAATAGGGATAGGAAAGGGATACATAAGTGTAAGGGTGCAAATCGGGCAGGCTAGGCCAGGTTTTACCTCAACCCAAGCCCAACCCTAAAAATTAGGCTTAAAGCTCAAGCCTGAGGTCAGACCTAAACTATTCGGCCTGAGCCCAGCCTACACTAAAATTTGATGCACTCAAGTTGAGTTTAAGCCTGGTTCGGGCTTGAATAAAGTTGGACTGGATTTGGGCTGCATAAGAGTTAAGCCCGAGCCCTAACCAAAACACTTTTAAAGCTCAAATTTTTGGGCCCAGGCCTAATCCGAGGACTGAAAATTTGAGTCCAACCGGTGTAAATATTTTAAATATTTAAATGATACTGTTTTAATTTTTAGCATTATTAAGTGTTGGTCGTACAAGGACTGATGGCTTAAAGGGGTGAGTTGTAGCTGAATCCACACCCAACCTATCACCCAATTGCCAACCCTAGCTTGCATGATATGGTCCTCCAATCCAAGGCTTCTCGTGGGTGGAATTCAATATCTTTTAACTCCTTTGCATTCCGTAGCAATGCCAACTATCGATTATATGATATTTTTTTTTTATCCCTTACTATTAACATTAAGGCAATGTTTGGCTTGAAGAAAAAGGTAGGGAAAAAAAGGGAAAGACATGAAAATCTATACAACGTTTGTAAAGGTTTTCTTACCTTTTCTTTCAGATCAAACACTGTCCAAATGACACTAGTGTAGATGAAATTAAATATGCTTTAATTTCTTTGTATCTCGTAGCAAAGTCAACTATCTGATTTTTTATTCCTTTATTATTAAACATTAAATGAGACCATTTTTTTAAGAGCATGAAATATTGAGAAGGTTGGCTCTTTACCAAACATGAAAATTGAAAGCTTGTTGAAATTTTTAACTTGAATATCAAATTCAAGCATACGTATCAGGAAGCAAATCAAGCGGCTGATTAGTTAGTTTGTAAAGCTCTTAACAATCGAAAGGCTAGTAAAGAGTTTAGGTCTTGTGATTTTAATTTTATTTATAATGTGGATGTAAGGGGAAGAGCTAACCCCAGGCTTGTATAACTCATATTTTTTCATCAAAAAAAATTGGAAGCAGGATGGCGTACAAAGGCAGTGTTTAACTTTTGCATATACTCTCAATGAATTAATTCTGATATAATTGTAAGATTCATCACTTTTAATATTGGATAATTAATGAAAATCATTCATCAAATAGTGATTATTGTTTGGAACAGAATCATAGTCGAACCCTATATTTTACTCTTCATAGAATGCCCCATTAAAAGGTATGGCAATTTTCCCCATCTCTGATGGGGACCTGACTTCCACCCAATGGGTTCGGTGATGGGGAGTTGTTTGGTGGGGTGGCAGTGGGGGACAGGGATTAATGGGAACCTCGGATCGGGGTCGAGGTCGGGGTGGGGATTGAGGTCTCCGCCCCACCCCGATCCCGATTATGTATATAATATAATCAAAACATATTTAAAACATTATTTATAATTTAAATTTTTTATTTATTTTAAATAAATTTATTTATAAAAAACTTTTATCTAAAAAAATTCTAGGGATTTGGGTCTCTGTGGGAAATCCATCCCTGTCAAGGATCAGGGATGAAAGACAAATTTTATCCCCAGTAAAAATTGGGGATGAGAATGAAATTAATTTCAGAATCAAAGTCAGGGACTGAAAATATGATCCCGCACCATTGCCATTCCTAACCCATTAACTTAATAGGGCTCCTAATTTGAGGGAATAGATATGCACCACCAATTAATGTTTCACATCATAAAGTGAATATCACTGATGTCTGTTTATTGTTTTTTGTTTGTTAAAGTGAGTTGTTGCTGCATTTGCAACCCTTTAGTTTCTTTGTCCAAATCAGCATCTTTGCAGATCTAGCCACAGTGAGTTGTTACTTATTAATTATTCCACGTACACAGAGGTGATGTCTTATGGTATGATATATTAATATATATATACAATAAGTTTTTTTTATATATATTTTTTTAAAATTAAATGTAACATTTTATTATCAAAATATTATTTATTAATTTATATGGGCTAGAAGAAATGCCTCTCAACCCAAGCCCATCAAACATTACCAAGCCCAAGGTGTTGGGTAGGCTAGGCCAGGGCAACCTTAAAGGCTATTAATGGCTTGTAAAATCCTGGCCCAGGATCATTTTTTAGGTATGACTTGAATGGAATTTTGTTAAAACATTATTTTAAATGTGTGAAATGTATAACTCGTGACTCACTATTAGGTTATATCAATCCAACAATTCAAATAGCCGAATTGTCAAGCTATTTTAAAGATAAATAACCTTTAGCCTTTAAATCAAGTTTTTGTGATGAACATTCAATTGTTCTGTCACTACATATTAATATCTTGTGATTTTTTAATATGTATTCAATGACTCAATATTCCATCATTATAAACTCAAATTTTGTAATGAGATTTTTGTATCAAAGTTTCAGCTACCTATTGCTATAAATTATTTATAGAACAGAAAATTTCTTTCATCAATTTTCCATCACTAAATACAAGATCTTTAGTGATAAACAACACTATATATTCGTCACTAAAAGTCAATTTTTTTATAGTGGGTAGAAATTCTGATTCGGACTCCTACACTATTTATCTTTGTTTTTTTTTTCCAAAACTTCTATTCAGCCCTAATGACAATAGGCATTCAAGATCAATCGCCAAATAACTTTCCAAAGGCTGACCATTAATCTTTTAAGGAAACGGGCAAAGGTCAGCCTGAGATCTTCTGCCAACAAAACATCTTTCAATCCTTTATCAACTTGATCTAACACCGCACATCTCACTATGAAACTGGGACCCACCATAAAAGTGAGACCTGCCATATATAAGATGTGCGGTATGAGATTATGTTGGTAGAGGATTGGAAGGTATTTTGTTGGTAGGTGATATAGACTCCACTACTCAACCAAAGGCCTCCAAACTAATTACTTGAGCGTAGTGGCATGGTCCTTGAGATGATGAGATCCCACCCCAAATATGAGTTCAGTGTCCATTTGGAAGGGCTGAAGAAGCAGCTTCAGGCTTTTCAAGGTGGGCCCTATACAGACAGACCTTAAGCTATTTTTGGTGAAAATCAGAATGGCCTAAATCAGTAGTCTATTATCAATCAGTTTTTGGGCTGTCCACTTCAGCCTCTTTAGATAGTTTGTCCAAAGTGCCTAAGTAACTGAACCAGTTAAACTAATGTTCAGCTCAGCCCTCCCAAATAGGGACAGGCCGGAACACAGCGGCTTCTAGCATTCTGAGGTGAACCCCAGATGGACAGCCTATAAGTTATGCTTGGTAAAATACACAGAGAATCCAAATTAACAGTCATTCACTCAGTTGAAGAGCTGTCGGCTTAAGATAAACAGCTTATGGAACTACTAGCTAGACTTCTCAGAAGCTGACGGTTTGTCCTGGGGTAAATCGAACAACATTCTGGGGCTCCACAAAGTCATCCAGTCAAGTAGTTTTGGTGGAAAATAGTTTGAAAGATATCATTTTTTTGAGGATTTTTCTCCACGATAAGAGCTTGTCATCAGGATAGCTGGCCTAGTTGGCATCATAGAAAGCGTGAAGAACAATGGATGACAATGGGGTTTTACACAATCCAATTGAGTGTCAATGGGATTCAAATCCTGATACCACCAAATTTGGAGGAGATTATAAGTGTGGTGCTGCACTATTCAAATGGCCCCTATGGATCAACCGAGGGCTGGCTTGTTGGTGTGTTAGCTAGTTTATTCTACCATTAATGTAAAATCGAATCCTACAACCAGCACTTTAGGGAAAAAGGGGTCAAGGGAAATTTATTAATGGTACATGGCACCGAATACCAAAAGAAAAAAAAAAAAAAAACAGCTCCTATGGGGGATTCAGGTGTAGAACTAAGTATCCAAAAAAATGTACTAGGTGAGATCTGCCATTGAGTACTATCCAAGAAATACATGGATATACTAGGAAAATATATACAAATTCCACAAATACATCAATTATACTAAATTTAAGGTCAAAATAACCACAAATAAGGTATAAATACATAAAAGTATATATTTTAATGATATATATGAAAAAATATATTATAACAATTATAATAGGATGATTAAATATTATGCAATCAAGAGTCTAAGACACAAAATATATACAATTGTTATATTTTAATTGCTATTTTACTATTTTTACTTTTGAACACTAACAATAAAAGTTAACTAAATATTAAATTTTGAAATATTTGATAAACAATATATTTATTATTGTAAACAATAAATAAGTCACTATAAATTGTAATTTAAAATATCAATTGATAATTTTTAAAAATACATAATCTTAACTTAAATATATCAAATCCAATAAAATTTCTAAGATACATATCATATACAAATTTATAATTTTTAATTACTAAAATAATGGAACAAATTTTATATATTTATACCTTATGTGTGGCTATTTTGACATTAAATTTAGTATAATTGATGTATTTGTAGAAATTGTATATATTTTCCTAATGTATTCATGTGTTTCCTTGTCTTTCGTCCATATCCATGCGTGTCCAAAGCATATCCATATCCATATCTGTATCCAAATTATTCGATATAATACCCGATATCGATACTTTAATCCTTAGGTGTACTATATAGCTTTGCACCTTCCATATAAGCTTTGGCTCTTTGATGTGATTTCTATTGCCCTTGTGTATATGGGCAAGCAAAACGACGAGAGATACCGTTTTAAATAAGAAATTGTTTAAACTTGATAAATTCTCTCCGTCTAATTGAATAGTCTTTGTAGAGCAGCCAAATTACACCTCAACGCAAGTTATAAATGAAATAAATAAGGCAAAGTTTCTGATTTATTAAACATAGGAAAAATCCATCTAAATCTTGAAAAACCATCCATAAAAATGAAATAATATCTATATCCATGAGGAGAAGTTACCGGGACCACTGAGGTCATTGTATGACAAATCCTTCTTTCATTTCATGATATAATAGTGAATTCGACCATGTACTTGGGATCAAATCCTACCATCACTAGTGTTGGTGGGGTTATGAGCAGGGGGAGGGGGATGGGCCACCCCTATTGGGTAGCCCCATGAAAAAAATATGATATGAACTCATATTTCATTGCAACATGGCACTTGGTGAAAACAGAGAATTATGTTAACTTCCGGTATCCAAACTAGCTCCATGGGTTTTAAGAGACTTGTATGGATTATGGAGAGAAACTCAGGCCATTATTGACTGGATGAGCAAAAGATACAGAAGATATAGAGAGCTACAAAATCAGAAAAACACTGTGATTCTTCACTTTGTCCAAGTTTTTCCATTCTAGAATCACATACAGGGAAGTCTTCACCCTAGCATCCTGCTTGCCTGGTCGTCATGTCCGAACCACTGGTAACAAGTGTTACTGCAGAAGTCTTCACTACCAACATAGGTCAACTCAATATATATTTGCACATTTACTAGCAGTCATCACCATTGGAATAGATCAACCTTATTTTAAAAAACAGTTATTTTGTTTTAAGATTATCATTTATACCTTTAGGCTCGGTTTGGTTTGTGGGATGGGGATGAGAAAAAGGGAATATTCTAAAAATATTCTCTTTTCTCATATTTGGTTTGAGGGAAAGAGGGGGATGGGGTGAGAAAAGTGTGGGATATTAGATCCCAAAATCATAGATTTGGGGTCACACCACAAGTGGAAAAATGTAAGAAACCACTGTTCATTCTCTCTTTCGGTGAAACCAGTGACAATGGCACCCCTCCCCGTTCAAACTTAGAAACAGAGTAGCGGCGGCGGCACCCCTTCTCAGCCAATCCCTTCCTCCCTCTCTCCTCTCTTCTTCTCTTTCTTCTTCTGGGTTCGTAGATACAGATCTGGGTTTGCAGACACAGATCGGAGACACTCCCTTCCTCCCTCTCTCCTGTCTTCTTCTCTTTCTTTTTCTGGGTTCGCAGACACAGGTCTGGGTTCATAGACACAAATCTAAGTTCTGCCATGGTAGAATTTAGATCTAGGTTCGTAGACACAGATCGGAGACACTCCCTTCCTCCCTCTCTCCTCTCTTCCTCTCTTTCTTCTTCTGGGTTCTCAGATATAGTCGCAGACACAGATTTGGGTTTGCAAACACAGTGTTTTCTTCTCCCTCACTTTCTCCTCTCTTCTCCTTGAAACAGTATTTTCTTATTATTTTCTCATGTATAAAACCAAACAATGGAATAGTAGATTTTTACACTTTCCCATTCCATCCCATCTTTTCCCATCCCACCTAAATCTTCCCACAAACCAAACGGAACCTTAAGGTATCACATGAAATGGTGATAATTTCTTTATATAGAGTGAGTTCCATTGGTCCTGGGAGGTTCCACCCCGTTACCAAGTACCAACAACACTGCTCCTAATAGATCAAAATAAAGGTATTTCACTTTGCAAATAAGAAGTTTCAGATTGATATTGAACATTTTTCAACCTCAACAACCAATACTTTGGGGAACAGCCACCTCAATCTTGATTTTTACAATAATGCAACCTCAGTCCAGTGCTTCTTCAAAAAAATATGAAAACAACAAAGATTCTCAATTAGAACTGTACAACGATGAAAACATTACTAGACAATAGAGAAACATACCAAAAATTGATCAAAATAACATTTTCCATTTATTAGGCAGTACATTTTTTTTTAAATAGGTAAAGTATAATATTTATTAAAGGCAAAAAAAACATGTACAACAAGGAAATGCAAATAGTTAGAGGTGTAAATCACGGCAGGTTGCTCGTGGCCTGACACGATTTTGGATCGGCCTGGTACAGCATGGCACGAAGGCCCATGGGTCATGCCATGCCTGACACGGAGATATGTGCCGTGTTGGGCTAGGGGTTTGAGGCCCATGGGTCGGCACAGCCCATAGGGTGTCACGCTCGGCCCGCCCGGAATATAGCTATTGGGGCCCCCCAGCACGGCTCACTTTACACCTCTAGGCTATATCCTATATAGCCATTGCCACCCCCCCCCCCCCCCCAAAGGGGCCCATGACTAGTTTCAACTTTTGGAGGGGGGTTTGTAGAAATACCCCCCCTATAAACAGCCATATTAGGGGGGTATTTGTGTATTTTGCATTTTTTGCTTGTCGGAGGTTAAAAAATAACATAAATGCCCCCCAATAGTTATATAACTAGTTTATGGGGGATTTTTGGGTAAAGCTATAAATAACTTTACAATGGCCAAAATACCCCTCCCAACAACTAAATAACAATTAGTTTTTTTGGGTATTTTGTGCAATTGAATTATGTTCAATTCCTATAAATAGCCCTTTCCTCCACCATTCTCACCACACCAATTCAACAATCAACATTGAAGAATTCTCCTATTAAGTTATTCTCTTAATCTCTTCAGTCTTTCCTCTCTCAGCTTCTTAGACCCTTATTCTCTTTCAGTCTCTCATACATTCTCTACAATCTGAGTGAACTTTGATAATCTCATAGTCAGATTGGCTGATTGTCTAATTCTCCAAGTAAGCAATTTGGGAGGCTTGGAGCCATGGACGTTGTCACGTTGAAACGCTTTAACCGTTGAAATCAAGTTGGGATTCTGAACCGGCAATCTGGGATTCTGGGGTCAATCTAATTAAATTAATTTTATTTTTTTAGAATTTGAAAAAAAAATGGCCAGCTCTTCCCAAAACCCCAAGTTTAGTAGCCCGATTTGGAGAATATTTAAAATAGAGGATGTTGAGGGGAAGCAGAAAAGAGTAGTTTGCCAAAAATGTAGAAAAGACTTTAGCTATTGTAACAAGGGTGGTACTAGCCATTTGACCAGACATTTTCTTACACATGATAAGTAAGAAGAAATAACCCACAATTTAAATGAATTTTTTAAATAATGGAAAATAAATTTTAAAAATATTGGGAGAAGTCGGAGTCTCGGAGAACATTTCTCACCGCCAATCCCGCCATGGCACGTGATCCGTGATCTACTAACCCCTCCTGTGTCTATAGGTTACAGTTCCATCGGAGTCTTGTTTAGTTGTTTTAGTGCAAGACCTGCAAGTACCACACTACGGTACTACCATTGTACCGGGGTTAGCTAGATGCAGTCATGAATCATGATGCAGAATATAGATTACAACTTTACAATTACAAGACAAAGGAGGGCATGATACTACAGTACTACATACATCGGATATTTCATTTTCCACTTGAAGTAGATGATGAAAGTGTGTGTGAATGCTTTCACCATAATGTATATGTAAATTTTGTTTAAATTGTAAATTTTAACAAATAACCCACAATTTTTTATTTTGTCAAATTATTGTAAATTTTGTTTTAATTTTATTTAATTTATTTGCTATTAATGTAATTTTGTATTTTCAATTTGTAACTATATAGTATATATAGTCTATAATTCTATATTGTATTTTTTATATTTTATTAATTTATTCCATTTTCATATTTCATTCAGTCAAGTATGAAGTATCCAACCATTGTATATTTCATAATTTCAATATTTGTATAATTGTATGCTTTGCAATTTGTATCATTATTCATTCAAATTTAAATGAAACAAAATTCTTAAATTCATATTTGAATTGTTTTATACTTTTATTTATTTATTCTTTGGGTAATCGTAAATTCGTTATTAATTTATTATTTGTATCCTGTGACTGCTGTCCTGAATCCTAATCCTAATATGACCATAATCCATTCAGTGAGTCTAGCCCTGTTCGGCCTAGGCCCAAGGCCCGCCCTATGGCCCAGCCCGGCACGGCTTGAAGCCCGGACAAGCCTAGGCCCGCCTGGGCCTAGGTCGTGGGCTGTGCTAGGCCGACCCCCAAAATTTTCACCGGGGAGGATGGCACAGCCCATGATGGCTTGCGGGCCAGCACGACACAGTCCCCCTTTAGTGCGGGCCACCCACAGGCCGTGTCATGCTGGCCTGGCACGGCCCACTTTACACCTCTACATAGGAGTTCACAAAAAACTATACAAGCAAAACTATACCCCCAAACCCTAATTTACAAAAAGGTTCCCAACAGCGAAAAAAGAACTAAAATTTCTGTCCTACAGATTTGAAAATGTGATAAAATTGTAGAAAACACAAAAAAGGGTGTAGGAAATTCTAGGAACAACGATTGATGCCATAGACAAAAGAGGGGGGGAGGGAATCGAAAATTCAAACATGAGGAAGAAGAAAGCCTAGAAGGCCCTGGCTCTAAAACAGTGTAGTGTGAATAAAAGACAATATAGAAGAAAACAGGCTAAATGAGAGCCAATATAGATGCCATATATCTTGAACAGGGGCAAGTTTACTTTTCATCCCTTAGGTTTCCACAAAACAACCCTTAAACCAAAACCTGAACCAGTATACTAATTAGTTATAGATGGAACCTGTAAGATAAGATCCCCAAGCTTCTACCTTGCTATCTCTGTACCAAGAATGTGCCAAGGAAATCAACATGTGAACAAGAACAGAATTCAGAGTTTCCTTTGAAGAGGTTGACTATTTAGCCATGTGGAGGCTACTGAAGCCAATTGAATTAAATATAGATAGAAATATTACAAAGTTTTCTTGAGATCTCTGCTTGAGGATTTTTGTTTTTGTTTAGGCACTAGGGAACATGTGTGCATACATAAAATCTATATTTTAGGCTATTTTGATGAACAAGGATGAATTTTGGGGGAAAAGAGGGGAAATTTAAAGGTCTGGTTAAAAAGCTATAGCTCTGTCTGGTCCAGATTCCCTTCAATGGCCCTAACCACTTTTCACTTGGTAACAGATCTGTCATTCCTTCCTCAATCGTCAAGATGCCCCTTATTATCTTAGACCATATTCTTTGTGAATGTTAGGTGTTCATTTACTAAAGGAAGAGCATAAATTAGAAATATCTGAAATTTATACAAATTTACCAAAAGAATAAAGATATGAATTTTACATATACAAAAAAAAAAATGAAAGAATTTACGATTGATAAACAACAAAAACAAAATGGTATCTACAACACAAGTCGAGGGGACAAACGGCCCATTAAGTCATCTTGGAGCAAAGGAATTAATGACGGAGGAGGTTCCTTATACCATTCTTCACATTCATCTGCATATACAGCTAGATTGGCCAAATGATCAGCAGACTGGTTTGCTTCTCTGTACTCGTGTCGTGCTACCCAGCCTTTGAACTGCTTGAGAAGACTTTGACATTCTTCGACCAATGACTTGACTTCTGATTGAGGCTCTCGCAAATCATTTACCATCTCCATCATCAACCTCGAGTCACCTTCTATCCAAATACATTGTATCTGTAATCTAAATGCCAATTGCAGCCCATGCCACAATCCCCAAGCTTCGGCAACTAATGGGTCATTAACTGCCACAAGTGGCATCACAAATGCCGCAATAAAATGCCCCTCTGCACCTCTCAGCAAACCACCAGCTCCTGACCTGCTTGCTCTTCTCTTGTATGAACCGTCAAAATTCAACTTTACCCAAGGAGACGGTGCAGGGGACCAACAAACATACCGTAGTGACATGTGAGGTGAAAAAAGGTTCGGCTTGGCTTGTTGGGTAGGAGCCAGAACCCATGGCCCATAAGTGAACGACGACGACTCTCTCTGGTTCTCATTCTGCTTCATTGCTGCCCACCTGCAACTTTTTATCTCATGACTCATGCAGCCGCAGAAATAGCATAAATATGGAATTTCATATTTGAAACGCTGCCACCAAAATCCTTCCTCTCCATCATGTATTTTTGCACCCAATGGCAGCGGTAAATTCAAGTTTACCTCAACGCAAAAACGTATGAGATCCCTGCCATCTTCTGTTGTACGGTCAAATTTAATGGGTTGCCCAATTGTATTCGCAACCTGTAATACAACCTCTGGCTCCCAATACTTCAAAGGTAGCTGAGGCAGCCTCACCCAGACTTGCGCAAATGACATACTCTCCCTCTCAGGATCGAAGTCAGGCCACCATTTTTTAAGAACTAAACACTGTTGATCCATAAAGAAAGGACCCGAAGACCATACTCTTCGAAAATCACTTTCCGAAGAGAATCTAAACAAATAAAACTCATTCCTCAGTCCGATTATATCAACTACATCCTCTAGTTTCCATATCTCGAGAAGCTGGAGAGTACTGAGTCCAGTCTGCCGACCTAAAAGCTTTCCAACGAGAATAAATTCAAAATCAACGCATTTACACTCAAACCAGTCACCAACGGAGTTCCATTCAGTGACCGATTCTCCAAATTCTTCGTACAAATGACTGCAACACAACTCCATTACTGATTCTAAGCTTCTACTCAGAAAACACGTTTACTATTCCTTCTCGCCTTCTCGGAAATGGAGAGATAGCCTGCCGCATTGTATTACTACTTTCTAAGCTTCGACTGGATTTTATATTGGAGTCCGAGTCCGACCTCCATCCATTAACGCGGATCTGTGAAAACACGTTTACTATTCCTTCTTGCCTTCTCCGAAATAAAAGGCAGCGAGAGTTTCCTTGTACGTTACGGAGTAGCAGCGAGCGAGAGTTTTAGAAATGGGGAGTTTCCTTTTTAGTCAACCCGCCGGTCCAATAGGTGGCGGTGGTCGGTGGACCTCCGGTCCGAGTTTGAATCAAAAGGCCGTGTAAACTGTAACCAGTGTTTTAAAAACCGACTCGGACCGGAACAGCTTTGGCAAGTTAGAGGTTTGACCGTTTGGTTCGAATGAATGGCCTGTTTCAATTTAAAAAATAAAAACGGATAAAATTTGTTGTTCGGGTCAAATGGGTTGATGGATCGATCGCCCGGGTTTTTGAACACTCATGACAAAAGGCCCCTAACCCTAATATTAATAAAATAATAATATAACAAATAAAGATATTAATTATTAAATATAATAATAATAAATATAAATAAATATCAATACAATATAATTAAAGTAATAATAAAATAATAAATAATAACAATAAAATATTAATAATTAAATAATAAAATACTAAGAAAGTAGTAATAAGATGCGGCAAATTGACTAACTCTACTAGTAAAAAACTTGTGGGGTATTTAGGACAACATGTAAACAACAAGAGTCCAATTAGTCAATTTCCTAAATCGTAGGGGTATTTTAAGAATAAATAATAACAATAAAATATTAATAATTAAAAAATAAAATACTAAGAAAGTAGTAATAAGATGCAGCAAATTGACTAACTCTACTAGTAAAAGACTTGTGGGGTATTTAGGACAACATGTAAACAACAAGGGTCGAGTTACTCAATTTCCTAAATCGTAGGGGTATTTTAAGAAATTTTCCCCGCTATAATAATAATAATAATAAGCAAAGATATTATTTATTAAATAATAATCATAATAATAATTAAAAACATATAAAATATTAATATATCATAATTAAATTAATCATAAAATACTAACATCTTATTTATTAAATAACAATAAATTAATTTTAAAATAATAAACAAAAATAATAGAAATTAATAACCTAATAATAAAATATAATAAATATAATAAAAGAATTATTTATTAATAAAATATAGTAATAAAAATATTGTTAATGTAATAATAAGATATCAATATATTAATAAAATATTCATAAATTAAGGATAAATTCTAAGATATTAATTATTAAGTACTAACAAAATAATAATAACAAAGTGCTAATAAAATAATAATTATATATTCATATACTTTTAATAAAGTAATAATTAAATAATAAATAGACTAATACAAAATTGAAAAATTCCAATAGATTCTGATTCCAACTTCTAATGATCCAAACAACAACAATCGATATTCGATTCTGATTCCTGATTAAACCAAAGGCGTCCCAGTTTCGATTCCTAGGGATTCCAATTCCGATTCTAGTCATGTCTTCAAACCAAACAAGCAAGTATTCGATTGTTAGTTTCATCCATTTGTAAATGATATTTATGTATTGTACTTTATTAGAAGATGAAGAAGAAGGAAGAGGAAAAGGGACAGAGGGTAAAATTGGGTGTTAAAAAAATTATACATCACGTGGTGTCACGTATGTATGGATTTTAGCAAATATTAACGGATGATAACAGCAAGGATAGAGTTAGTCAATTGTTAGAAACAATAGGAGTGGTTTAAGACAATAGTTAAACAGTAACGGCACAGTTTGTCAATTAGCTAAGTAGTAGAGATGGTTTAAGAAATTTGCCCATAAAATAATAATGATATATTCATAAAATATTAAGATGTTGATTATCGAATATTAATAGAACAATAATAAAGTAATAATCAAATAATAAAATATAAATGAGCTAATAGAAAAGTGAAAATTTTCAATTGATTTTGATTCCAACTCTAATGAACCAAAAAACAACAATTGGAATCTGATTCTATTTCTTGTCTAAACCAAATAGGCATTGGGAATAGGCAATTTTGATTTTGATTCTAGGGTATTCGAATTCTGATTCTGGTCCATGAACCAAATGGACCCTCAATATAATATTTAGAAAACCAATCAAATCATCTTAAATAAGAAGAGGATATTTGGGGATTTAAAAAAATAAACTGAATGAGAATCTTTTTTGAACTTAATTAATGAACTTCAATAGATAAGGGTGCAATTGGATCAGATCATGATCTAATTCGATTCAAGATCCGATCCTATTTAGTCGAATTCAGATCACCCCTGTTCGGATCTTTGGATCGAATGATATGATCCGATCAGAAATCTAATCAAATTCAAATCATCCTCTATCCGATATGAGAAGATCCGATCCGATGTATATTATATATATTTATAAAATATAAATAATTTGTTATATTATATGAGAAATCGGATTAGATTCGCATCACCCACTTCAGATTGGATAATATGTTATATTGTTTATTTTTTATAAAAAACATGTATATATATGATGAAAATAATTAAAAAATACTTATGTTTTTTTGTTTTACTTTATTTAAATTAATTTATTTTATTTTCTTTTAATAATATATAATTTTTTAAAGAAAACAAGTTGAATTAGATCAGGTCCAAAGATCTGACTTATCGATAGGATTCAAATTCAAATCGAGTCCTATCAGATCCAATCGGTTCGGATTCGACATGAACAATGTCGGGTCGGATTCAAATATAGCATAATTCAAATCTGATCTGATCCATTTGCATCCCTACTAATAGAGATGATATTTTCACAAATTAAAGTGAAAGTTTAGGGGATAATCGTCATTAACCCTATATTATGATAGCCAGTAGGCCTTTATAATTTACCTATTTTGTTTGAGTATGGGTATCAATGGAAAAAGAAAGAAATTATAGAAAGATCATCCTTGCCTTTCTATTTATAGGACCAGGTGTGACTTGGGCTGATTTGAAATCACCACCCATCATTCAAGTGGAATGAAGGTGATGAGGACATCAAGTGTTATACCAAAAATCATTGTTGATTTATAGGCTTCAAACTCGAGACATTGACTAAACCAATCCAAGTAAGACTCAAATGAGAGAGGGAAGGGGTTAGCACCCCTCTACCATTTCTAACTGGTAGGACTCAAATGGGGTTTTCAAGGCAAACACAAACATAACATTGTCTTATAATTATTGGTTCATTCATTTACTTATTTTCCATTATATATGAGTTTATTTCTATTTATATTTTTTATTTATCACTTTTATTATTTTTATTTTATTAGTTATATATTTTTTCACAAAAATAAAAGACAAAAACAAAAAGTCTACCTAAGGGCTATCTAAAACATATGGTACAACTATAAGCCTCGGACAAGAACCAATATTCATCAACAAGAGGAAAGGATGTAACCAGCCTTGAGAGAGAAAGTATAACATAAATAAAGAACATCTTGAAGATACCAAAGTAGCCAGAGTGCAAAGCTTAAACAAAAGAAAAAAAAAAAACACCTTAATAAATCATATCAACAGTTACTAACAGTAAAGAGGACTTACCATAATAAATCCAAATGGTAACAAGTTAGAATTATTCAATGGCATGGAGATACAATGACTGAAATCTTAGGATGGATTATTAGCCCAAGGAAACACAAACTTCGATTGGTTTTAAGATGATATTATAAAACCTTTTATCAGAAAAGCAAGAAAGCTAAAAGAAAAACAGTTTACATATAGCAAAGCCATGCAACTTTTTCAATCATTAAATGAACTCATTTTGTTGATAAAAAATAAAAAGAAAATAGTTTACATTTTATAATGAACCACAAAGATAAATTGCCAAATGTCTTAAAAAGAGAAAGTTGGATATTATTATAAAAAAGAAAAAAAAAACATGAATGGCCCAAGATGTATAAATTAGGTGAAACCATAACCATGAGGCCCTCTATCACTTAGCCAACATCGATTCACAAACAGCATTCAACTTTCCACAAAAGATCAGAAAATAGGAGTTGGAAGATTTGTTTTTCTTTTTCTTTTTTTAAGAAACATACCATACTAATAGTGATCAGTATTGCCCAGAAAAAACAACTTGAAGATAGAAATGACTCGGTATGTGGTCTTATGCCGCCATGATGATTGTGAGGCAATAACACGAGATAACTAGGGGCAGCCATGAATTAATCTATTCGATGAATCAAGCTTGATAAAGCATAATAAATTGAAGTACATTCTAAATACTATAGGCCAGACGTCAAACAAGTCAAGACATGGCAAGATAAGAGATCGGATATCAGAGGGAAGAGCAAGAAATCTAACACCTGACCGGTGATAATAGTATATACTTTGTGATACAAGAAGGGCTCAAGATTGATAACATCACCGCATTCCCTTGATCCCAATTTACACAATAAAACAAATAAAATCACGACATTACAAAACAATTAGGAGAAGATCGGAATACCTTCTTTTAATGCAAGCTCTGACCTGGGAAACAAGACTGCTATGCAATCCGGTGGAAATAGTCGTAGTTGGCTCGTGATTGAAAGAAAATGTTGAAGCACCGCCAGGAACCTTTGATTTGGTTGCAAACGATATTGCTCTTGGTGCAAGTAAATTCTAGGTCAAATCCGATGGATGAATGTATTGGTGGAGATGAACAATAGAGTGGATGAAGCAATTGTAAGGATTAGCAGACTAGGCGGCGTACTCTGTTACGCATTCATATGGGGATTATCTCTCTCACCAATTCATTGCAATAATGTTTAATTAATACGGGCAAAGGTGATGGGTGATTTGGCCCTGACCTAGCGAAGAGGGGACAAGTGGATACGATCTGACCAAGAGGACCAAGAAGGGACAACTCAGCTTGACAGACTTAGTTTGCAATAATTGAGCTCGGGTATTCAGTCACTTCGGCACAAGGGCTGCCTCGGCTTAAGGCTCACCTCGATGCAGGGCCACCTCAGCACCAAGCTCACCTCGGCATCGAGGCACCCCGGTATTCAATCCAGTTCGGAACTAAAAGATCGAAGTACCAGCTCGGAACCAATAACTCGAATCGCCACGTAACTGATTCCCGCGTAACCAACTCCAGAGGTCTCTCCAACAAATCCCGAATCTCTCGAGATCATGATGAGCTAACAGATCTTGACGTTTCCAAGATCACGATGAGGACTCATCCCAACTCCGCGAGAGTCGGAAGTGGAACGATAAGCCTTGCCTGTATACTGCTCCTTTGGAAGCGGAACGAGCTCTATCTCCACACCCCGGATATCCCGGAGCTCTTTCGTGAGCTCCACGGCTACTTCAGTATATAAAGGCACCAACCCCGATGGTGCAAGGCACGCGTGATTTTTCTACTTTCTATCTCTCTAGCTCTCTAAACTCTCAAAGCTTTTTAGCTCGCATCAGTTTACTGACTTAAGCATCGGAGCGACCTCGCCAGGCTAGCCACCCTGGGTTCTCTAATCTTTTCTTGCAGATTCACCTAGCTCATCGTCCGACTGGAAGCCAGATCATCCTTCAACAGGGAATAGTAAGATCGTGCAACATCAATTGAAGCCGTCTATGGGAACTTGATAAAAAAGTCATCCCTCTTACAAGATATCAACTTTTTGAATCAATGGCATCTTCCAGTCACGCTAGACAGAGCAACGAGATGAACGTCTCCGGAGGGAAACCTCAGCTTCTTTTAGTACACATTGGCCAGTTCACCATCCCGCTCACTACGGATGGAGTCCCAACACTAACCATGCCACAAAACACTACACAGGTGAATGCCCCACTTCCCCTAGTGGTAGGCGCAACCATTTCTGAGCCGTCTGTGGTTCCACCCGAAGTTGGACAGTCTCAGTTCGATGACCTAGTGTAGTGTGTGCGGGCCATCCAGGTCCAACAGTATGTATTCTACCAACAGTACCAACAACAGTTCCCCCCACTGATGCAGAGCCAGCAACCAGTTCCACCTCAACACCCGGGGGTCCAACAAAACCAGAACTGACCTCGCGTGAACCAAGATATCACTCGATCTCCTCACCGAGGCGAAGAGACTTCCCAAGTCCCAGTTCCTCCTAGAAGTCAAGTCT
This sequence comes from Nelumbo nucifera, assembly GCF_055504915.1. Classification (NCBI taxonomy): domain Eukaryota; kingdom Viridiplantae; phylum Streptophyta; class Magnoliopsida; order Proteales; family Nelumbonaceae; genus Nelumbo; species Nelumbo nucifera. The sequence goes on from NC_142652.1 coordinate 47,648,980, forward strand.
CACCTTGCATAAGGAGAGACAGTCAGATCACTCCACTTGCTTTACAAGGATACCTCGGAAACAGATCCAGGGATACTCAGCCGAATAGGGCTAATCTTCCTCGGCGCTCACAGCAAGATGGGTCATTTGCAGGTAATCGATTTGGCATTCTGGGTGTGAACTCAAAGCAATGCCTCTCTGTCCCTGACAACCAGCCCCAGAATCCCATGAGGAGCCAAGAGTTACCTTGCGGCAGAATAGTACCGGAGCATACTGAGGTTAGTAGCACCAATGCCAAGCCGATGAAGAAGCGGCAGTGGAGGCGTCGCAAGGCACGCCGAACTTCAGCCCAGAACAGCTAGCTCATGAGATCGAACCAACAATAAGAACAGACTAAAGGTAAGGAGGAGGCGAGCTTGGAAGCTACAAAGGCCGCTCCTCCCCTACATTTTGGGTCGTCCCCCCTGTCTCCCGAGCTCTTGGCGACCTCGATGCCTAAAGATTTCAAGATGCCTCCCCTGGACAAATACGATAGATCTTTTGATCCTAATGATCATGTGGACTCCTTCCAGTCCCAGATGCACCTAGTTGGGGCTAAAAAGTCTTGCATGTGCGTGGCTTTCTCCACCACTTTCAAGGAGGTAGTTTGGATGTGGTACCAGAACCTCGCACCATGGTCAATCAAGAGCTGGGCACAGTTCGCAGAGTTATTTACCTCGCTCTTCATCACCAGCAAGAAGTGCCCGAGGTCGCAGGAGAGTCTCCTCAATGTAGTTCAGAGAGAATGGGAGTCCATTAGAAGCTACATCAAACGCTTCAATGGTACCTGCCTGCAGATCCCTAACTTAGACCCGATGGTAGGACTAATAGTAGCCAAGAAAGTCATAACTCACAGAGAGTTCAAATGGCATGTGGTGGCCAACAAACCTAAAGACATCATAGAATTCCTCAAGCTAGCTGACCAGTTCATTGGAACCGAAGAAGAGATGAACTAGAAGACTAACAACCCGACAAAGAAAAGAAAGAGAGACAATGACAGCACAAGTAATGACGGGTATAAAAGAAGAAAGAGTAAGTCCTCGAGTAGGGGAAGAAACAAGTCTATGAGTCGATCTCCTTCACGATCTCGCAAGTCAGGTTGGCGCTCCAAGACCACACCTATTGAAAGGAAAAACTACACACCTCTCAACGCTAAGCGAGGAGAAATCCTAATGGCCATTAAGGACTCCTCCTTTGTCAAGTGGCCTCCTAGGTCCCCTCTGTCCCCCTTGTCTCCCGAGCTCTTGGCGACCCCGATGCCTAAAGATTTCAAGATGCCTCCCCTGGACAAATACAATAGGTCTTTTGATCCTAATGATCATGTGGACTCCTTCCAGTCCCAGATACACCTAGTTGGGGCTGAAAAGTCTTGCATGTGTGTGGCTTTCTCCACCACTTTCAAGGAGGTAGTTCGGACGTGGTACCGGAACCTCGCACCATGGTTGATCAAGAGTTGGGCGCAGTTCATAGAGTTATTTACCTCGCACTTCATCACCAGCAAGAAGTGCCCGAGGTCGCAAGAGAGTCCCCTCAACGTAGTTTAGAGAGAAGGGGAATCTCATTAGAAGCTACATCAAACGCTTCAATGGTACCTGCCTGTAGATCCCTGACTTAGACCCAACGGTAAGACTAACAGCAGCCAAGAAAGTCATAACTCACAGAGAGTTCAAATGGCATGTGGTGGCCAACAAACCTAAAGACATCACAGAATTCCTCAAGCTAGCTGACTAGTTCATTGGAACCGAAGAAGAGATGAACCAGAAGACTGACAACCCGACAAAGAAAAGAAAGAGAGACAATGACAACACAGGTAATGACGGGCATAAAAGAAGAAAGAGTAAGTCTCTGAGTAGGGGAGGAAACAAGTCTAGGAGTCGATCTCCTTCACGATCTCGCAAGTCAGGTTGGCACTCCAGGACCCCACCTATTGAAAGGACAAACTACACACCTCTCAACCCTAAGTGAGGAGAAATCCTAATGGCCATTAGGGACTCCTCCTTTGTCAAGTGGCCTCCTATGTTGAGGGGAGATCTAGCAATAAGAAATAGGAACGTCTACTGTTACTTCCACAGAGATCACGGGCATAGTACAGAGAACTACAGAAACCTCCACGACGAGATAGAGGAGCTCATCTGCCACGGGTACTTGAAAAACTTCGTACAACGAGAAGAAAGAAACCAGGAAGATCAGCCAACAGATCGGCAAGGGGACCAGAGAAGGAATGCCCTCGAGTCCAGTAACACAACCGCCACAGCAATTGCCCGAAGAGAGACTAATCCACGGGGTAATCAATATGATTACTGGTGGATCCCTCATCGCAAGGTGCACTTCAACAGCCGGATGAACCTCAGTCTGTGAACTAGAAAGCGAGGAGCAGAACCCGCCGAAGCAGCCCTGACTTGAAGACCCAATTTACTTCATGGAGCACAATGCACGCGGGATCCAGTATCCTCACGACGACGCCTTGGTGATAAAGCAGAGGCTAAATGACTTCGAAGTTAAGCGTATCCTGGTGGACTCGGATAGCTTGGCAGACATAATATTCAAGGACACCTTCGATAAGCTGCAACTCTAGAAAAGCGACCTAAAGCCGACAGATACACCCCTGGTAGGCTTCAGTTGCGAGGAGGTCAAACCTCTAGGGCGAGTTTCAGTACCTGTAGAGGTCGGCACATGGTCGAATATCGTGAGGTTTGAGCACACGTTGCTTGTAGTTATAACTCCCTCTCCCTGCAAAGCCATAGTAGGTCGGCCCATTACGCATGCCCTACGTGGGGTAGTATCCACCTACTACTTGGCAATGAAGTTCCCAACGGACTACGGAGTAGGAGTTGTGCGAGGTGACCAGCTCGAATCTCGCAAGTGCTACGTAGCTGCCCTCAAGGGGAAAACAAAGCTAGCGGCTGACATCAAGCTCGAGCGACCAACGGAGTATGCCGATGAGAGAGCTACACCAACAGAGGAGACGGTCAACGTCCCGGTCTCAACCGATGATCCAGCCAAAACTCTCCAAATCGGTGTTTCGATCGATGAACCAACGACAAATGGCACAAGTGCGTCGATTATACCGACCTGAATAGAGTCTGCCCAAAAGATTGTTTCTTGCTACCCAAGATCGACTGCCTAGTGGACACGACCTCAGGGCATGAGTTGCTGAGCTTCCTAGATACCTACTCTAGTTACAACCAGATCAGGATGGACCTCGCTGATGAAAAAAAGATGGCCTTTATAACTGAGATCGGGTTGTATTGCTACAAAGTCATGCCCTTCGGATGAAAAAATGCCGGGGCAACCTTTCAAAGACTTGTAAACAAAATTTTTGAGTCATTAATCGGCAATAAAGTTGAGTGTTACGTTGATGACATGGTCGTGAAGACCCAGTATTAAAAAATTTTGTTAAATGATTTGCAAAGTGTTTTCCAAATTTTACGAAAATATAATATGAAATTAAATCCAAATAAGTGTGTCTTCGGGGTCACCTCGGGTAAGTTTTTGGGCTACATAGTCAACCGATGTGGCATCGAAGCCAACCCGGAAAAAATAAAGGCCATCTTAGACATGAGACCACCCCGCAAATTAAAAGAGGTTCAGAGGCTGAATGGCCGGATAGCCGCCCTGAACCGTTTTATGTTTAAGTCGACAGATCGTTGCCTACCATTTTTTAAAGCCACACACATGTTTAAGTCGACAGACCATTGAAGTCGACAGATCGTTGCCTTCGAGTGGATTGCAGAGTGTCAGCTCACCTTTGATGAGCTAAAAAGATACTTAGCTAGTATCCCGGTTCTGACCCAACCCGAGGAGGGGGATGTTTTAAAGCTGTACCTCTCTACGAGTGACGAGGTGGTCAGCTCGGTACTGATCAAAGAAGTAGATCGGGTCTAGCGACCCATCTACTATGTTAGTAAAGTTTTGCAGGATGCTGAAACCAAGTACCCAAAGATCGAGAAACTGGCGTACGTGCTAGTTATAGTAGCTCGCAAGTTTCGTCCGTACTTCCAAGCCCACACCATCGTCGTCCTCACCAACAAGACTCTGAGACAGATCTTGTTCAAGCCCAAGGTGTCTGGCAGACTGACGAAGTGGGCTATTGAATTAAGTGACCTCAGATGACTATCAAAGTCCAAGCCTTGGCCGACTTTGTGGCAGAATGTACATTCAGTACCACAACTCCTGAGCTGACCGAGCTCGAACAGACGATGGAAGCATCTACCAGTGCGGCGCCGGTCCCGGTCAAAGCAGGTCCAACCTGAGACGAGGAGCCCTGGATTTTCCACGTCGACGACTCATCCAACCAACAAGGAAGTGGTGCAGGAATAATTCTGTACAGCCCAAGCAAGGTAAAGTTGGAATACACACTCCAGTTCGGGTTCACAGCATCGAACAATGGAGCAGAGTACGAAGCATTAGTCGCCATGCTCACCCTAGCCAGAGAGATGAAGGCAAAGCACCTCGTCATATGCAGCAATTCTCAGCTCGTGGTCAACCAAGTCAGCAGCAAGTATGAAGCCCGCGACCCCACCATGGCTGCTTACTTGGCCAAAGTTAGGAAGATCCTGCGCGGCTTTATCTCTTACTTCATCAGACAGATTCTGAGGTCCGAGAACGCTGAGGCCGATGCCCTGTCCTGACTAGCCAGCACATGCTTCAACACCATGTGAACCGTATATATAGAGGACTTACCTCAGTCTAGCATTCTCGGGGGGGTAGGAGAGGTCACTCCTGTAGAACAAGCAGAACCGAGCTGGATTGACCCACTCGTGAATTACCTGCTTCACGGGACCCTCCCTACAGAATGCAATGCAGCCCGAAGGGTAGAGCGCCAGTCGGCTAAGTACGTCATTATAGACTGACGGATGTACAGAAGGTCCTTCACACTCCCCTACCTGTGCTCTCGCACAGAAGGCATTACGATAGGGCTACTACTGGCCCACGATGAAGGCAGAGGCACTCGAGCTCGTCAAGAAGTGCGATAAGTGTCAGAGGCACGCTAACATCCACCACCAACCTGCTATCGACCTGAAATACCTCACCAACCTGTGGCCCTTCGCACAGTGGGGAATCGACATACTTGGCCCATTCCTACCAACGACAGGACAAAGGAAGTTTCTAGTCGTGGCAGTAGACTATTTTACGAAGTGGGTGGAAGTTGAACCGCTAGCAACAATCACAACCCGCAACATACAAAACTTCTTTTGGAAGAACATAGTGTGTCGCTTCGGGCTACCTCGGGTACTCTACCATCATGACTACCACAGGTGAGACTCCTTTTAATATCACTTATGGCACAAAAGCGGTGATCCCTGCAGAAATCAAGGTGCCTACACTATACTTGGAGGCCTACGACGAGGAGACAAATGATGATGAGCTCCGTACTAACCTAGACCTGGTGGAAGAAGTATGACACCTGGCATACATCCGGACTGCATTTTACCAACAGAGAGTAGATCGGTACTATAATGCCCGGGTTAAGAAGCGACACTTCCGCGTTGGCGACCTGGTTCTTCGGAAGGCTATGGTACCTGAGCCCGGTGTCGGTAAGCTTGGACCAAATTGGGAAGGTCCGTACTGAGAAAAATGGGTATATGGGGAAGGTACGTACGAGCTCGAGACTTTGGAAGGAAAGAAAATACCTCGAGCGTGGAACATCGGCAACCTAAGAAGATACTACTTGTGATCAACGAACTAGAGAGAGGACTGCAAGTCACTCCCAGGGGTCCAAGGGATAACTGACACCTAAGCGAGTAGCCCGTGTGCAGACAGGTCAGGTATATACCCTACAATGTCCGCCCACCTCGGCATACAATAATGCGAAGTTACACCTACTCGGAGTCTGGCTCGTTAGCTCGACAGTTCGGGGTAAACCAACACTTAGGAAAAATCTACCTCGGTTATCCCTACTCGTAGTCCAGCTCGTTAGCTTGACAGTTCGGGGTAATCCACATTGACAAATTTTTGCACCTATGTGGTTTAGTTCGCCAATTCGGGAGTTGTTTACACTTAGAAAGTTTTGCACAGAAAGTCAAAATGCTTATATTTCATTGATGTAAAGTTGAGTACAAAAAAGAAGAAAAAAATAAAACTTCCACTATGAACCGAGCTCGGAGACTCGAGGTATACATTATAAAGGATCAAGGAAGAGGCTTCTAATCATCACGGGGCTCCTCACCCTTGTCGGAGGCTTCGGCACGAGGATCTACCTCCATGTGGCTCTCGCCAGCACCGGTCTCCCCATTGTCATCGAACGGATCGCTGTCGCTTTCCACTTTGAAGTCTGGTTCTTCAGCAGCTTCGGTGGCCATTTCCTTTGTGATCCTTGAGGTAGTTATGGCACTAAGATCGAGCTGGGGGAACTCACATCAGGTCAGCCACCTACTAAGCTTGAAGCCTTTGCGGTAGCTCACCGTCCCCACCTCGACCATCTCCCTTTGGTACTCCACCGAGGTTTTGTATTCTTCGATGGTCTTAACCTTGGCCCCCTCCACTGCTTGAAGGAGTATCTCAGTCCGCTCCTTTACATACGCCTCAAGATTCTCCACCTCCCTCTTCAGTGCTACCTCCCGCTCCGTGAGATCCTTCTTCTCGGACATCAACAGCGTGACCAACTCTTTCTTAGCCCACGCATCCTTCTTCAGCTGGTTATTATCATTGCGGGCTAAATTCAGCTCGATATGGGCCTTGCAAGAAGACTCTTTAGCTGCGAGGGCCCGCTTCAAATTCACCTCAGACTGATAAGTCAAGGCGTGGATAGCAGAGTTCACCTGCCAAGAGAAGAGAACAAGCATCAGTACATGAAAAGCTAAGTACAAGATTGAAGGAGAAGATAAGTAAAAAACTTACCACCATGCAGTGGGTAGCCGCTTGGGCTCCGAGCTGAGCGACTGGCAGTTCGGCTCAGCTAACAACCTCCTCGGCATACACTATGCTTTTTCTCTTGAGGAGGCTGTATTTCAGAGTCAGAATGCTCCGACCTGCATCATCGCTGCTCGAAGAAGTGGCAGCTGCAGGGGTGGGCTCTGAAGACATCACCTCCTCGGGTGCGTGGGGTGGGGAGAGCTTCCCAGATTCCTCCTCGACCGAGTCAATCACAGAAGGTTGCTCAGTGATAGATGGTTGCTTGGGCTCTAGAATGGCAGCTGACGGAGACTCAACGCAAACTCTTTTTGAAGCCCGCTTCTTCTTCCCCTTCTTCATACTCCCGAAGAGTTCAGTCACGGGGATGTCCATGATAGCTGCAACCAAAGCAAACTGTTAGAAACAATATCGAAATAAAACAAAGGAAACACTACAAACGGTGACCTACTAGGACTTAGACTGGCCTGCACAAGTTTTTCCTCGATCACGTAGTCTACGAACTTCAAGCCAAGCTCCGCCCAAGATCAGAGCGCCTCCCTTGTCATCAGGTCCAATTGGACATCGGGGTCATGGATGGCCGCCCTTTAATGGGTTGGGAAAGGCCACCCCTCGGTGTTGCGAACCACAAAATAACACATTTTCCAGGCTGGGACCTTCTTCGGGAGCTCGTGCAAGGGTTTGAAGCTCGAACGTAGTGATAGGTAGTAAGTTCGCCTGTGCTCGGGCAGAACACAAGACGAGTTCTTTTTTATGGAAAGGATAGAAGAGAAGATGTCGAGGTCGAGAGGAAGGTTGTAGTCGTGGAAAAGGGAAATGGTTCCTACTACGTTACGGATGGAGTTTGGGTGCAATTGATCTATAGTGATGTTAAACAACTTTGTGACTTTGACTATCATGGGGTGAAGTGGAAATCGAAGACTAGTTACGAGCTATTCCTTGAAGATCACGATCTCGTCATGACCATGCTCCCAAGGAAAATTAGCTAAGGGTATATTGTACACAAGGTTTTTAGGAAGTTTGTACCGGGCTACTAGGGATAAGAGCCTGTCTGCTGTCATTGTCGATGGGCCAAAGTTATCTGGAATGCGGCCTCGATGCGAGGTGGAAGCCAGGTCACCAGAGGCCTCTCGCTCCCCCGGGGTGAGTCCACCTCAGGAGGACCGCGACCCGCATCCTGGCCCGAAGTAACTTCCTCGGCCTGACGAAGACCTACGGTCTGAGCCGAGGTACCCACCTCGGCTCCAACAGATTCACCGCTCCCATCTAAAAGGCTATCGAAACTAAAGCTAGACATGGAAAGACAGGGAATCAAAAAGGAGAGCTAGGGAAGACTCATCCAAGAGAGACTGAACTGAAGAAAGGAAGACAACCTCGGGAAGACACCGAACTAAAGGACTCTAGCGCGACCTCAGAATGTGAATTATCAGACTTGTGGCAAAGAAAATGAGTCCCTTGCCCCCTATTTATAGCCATTGTATTCGGGAATCAACGATCGAGATCATCACGATCCAACGACTCCTAGGAAACCCGGTTGCACGACCCCCGAGGTTGAAATCGGTTTAGCGCGTGTTTTGATGTCCGCGCATACACCTGACTGACCTGGGTTGTTCCTGGTTGAGCCAAGCAACCGAGCTGGTCCGACCAATGATTCGCCCATCAGACCGCCTAGACCTCACGCCAAATCCACCTGTACTCGTCAAGAACTCCCCGCATCGGGTTGAGACCCCTGGCTCGGGGAGTTGGGGGCAATTGATGAAGGGTGACTTGGCCCCGACCTAGCAAAGAGGGGACACGTGGACACGACCTAACCAAGAGGGAACAACTCAGCTTGACAGGTTTAGTTCGCAATAATTGAGCTTGGGTATTTAGTCACCTCGGGACAAGGGCTGCCTCAGCTTAAGGCTCACCTCGATGCAGGGCCACCTTGACACCAGGCTCACCTCGGCATCGAGGCACCCCGGTATTCAATCCAGTTCAGAACTAAAAGACCGAAGTACCAGTTCGGGACCAACAACTCGAAATGCCACGTAACTGATTTCCACGTAACCAACTCTAGAGGTCTCTCCAACAAATCCTGAATCTCTCTAGATTACGATGAGCTAATAGATCCCGACGTTTCCGAGATCACGATGAGGACTCATCCCGACTCCGTCGGAGTCGGAAGTGGAACGATAAGCCTTACCTATATACTGCTCCTTCGGAAGCGGAACGAACTCTATCTCCACATCTCGGATATCCCGGACCTCTTTCGTGAGCTCCATGGCTACTTCAGTATATAAAGGCACCAACCCCAATCGTTAAAGGTATGCGTGATTTTTCTACTCTCTAGCTCTCTAGCTCTCTAGCTCTCTAAACTCTCAAAGCTTTTCAGCTCGCATCAATTTACTAACTTAAGCATCGAAGCGACCTCGCCGGGCTAGCCACCCCAGGTTCTCTAATCTTTTCTTGTAGATTCACTTAGCTCGCCGTCCGGTTGAAAGCTCGATCATCCTCCAACAGGGAGTAATCAGATCGCGCAACATCAATTGCAGCAGTGGTGATGAAGAAGGGAGAAGGCAAAGGATTGTAAGTAAATGGAATGAAAGAGACGAAGAAGGCAAAGAGGAAGCCACCGCTACTAGAAATTGCAGCGGTGATGACGGAGATGGGAGAAGACAGGAGAATGAGAGAGAGAGATAAAATAACAAATTGATGGGAAGATTGAGAAAGAAGGGTTCAGAGGGAAAGAAATCGCCGCCCTTTTCACAGCTGTGGAGAGGTAGGAGGTAAACAGAGTATTAGCATTAATAGAAAACAGTGAAGCACCTAAGAGCATTTTTTGTAAAGTTTGCGGGTATTTTGGTAATATTGAGAATTTTGGGTAGTTTCATCATTTCGGATTTAAGAGTGATCAAACCAGGATCCTCCATGGAGGACTAGAATTTTTGCGTAAAGAGTAGAGTTGAGATGTGCTTGAGAGTGTATAGTAGTTTTTTGTATATGCGGACATCTTTGAGCTGAAGGGATAAATAAGGGTAATTTTGAGTGAAAATTGATAGGATAGGGTTTTGGGAATTTTGGATTAATTAGTGGGGTTAAATTCGTTCAACTAGGTTTGGAGCAAGCAGATTTGGAAGAGGTTTGATTCAACCAATACAAAGCCTTAAAATGGAATCATTTTGTGATGGAGGAGTAAACGGAGAGTTTTGAATTGAAATTTTATGGATAGGGGTTTTAGAATGTCTAAGATTTGATGGTAGTGTTTAATTGGTTTAGACTTTAGAGGTAAAATCATGGGAATTTTGGTCAATAAGAAACTTCATAATAGAATTTCGATTTGATGGAATGGTATATGGGGAAATTTAGAGTTGAAAATTTACGAATAGATATTTTAATATGTATGAAGTTCAATAGTTTTGTTTAATTGGTTATAGGTGTTAGTAGTAAGGGAATCTAGGGTTGTGGGTGTTTAAATCAACGATAAAGCATAAAATGGATCTTTGTTTGACGAAGGGGTAAATTGGGAGATTTTGAATTAAAATTTTATGGATAGATGTTTTGTAATATCTAAAGCTTAATGGAAAAGACTTGTCTTCAATCCAACACGTATAATGATAGATTTAAGGGTTGAAAATTTATGGATAGATATTTTAATGTCTAAAGCTCAATTGTGTTGTCTAATTAGTTCATAGGTGTTAGTAGTATGGGGATCTAGGATTGTGGGTATATTTAAATCAACGATAAAGCTTAAATTAAGGGGTAAATTGGAGAATTTTGAATTAAAATTTTATGGGTAGATGTTTTGTAATATTTGAAGCTTAATGAAAAAGACAGGTCTTCAATCGAACAGGTATAATGATAGATTTAAGGGTTGAAAGTATCTTAGCTCACAAAGAATGGGTTAATGTGGGATCCCAAGAAGGAATCTTAAATTTTCTATGGGTCAAAAGGGGAGTTTGGCTATGAAACTTTGTTGGTTGGTTGGGTATGAACTTTTGGGCTTAATGGTAGGGTCTGATGTAATCAATAAGATGGGATGGAGTCTCTTTTAACCTTTAAGGTTATCAATTAACCGAAATCATTAAATAAAATATTTGGTTGATGGTTGATGGAAGTTTGGAGTTTGAATCCAGGGTTTGGTCTGAACAAGTATTTTGAAGTTCTAAGCTAGATGGTTATGTCTGATTTGATGGTCAAGTGTAAAATTGGGTTTAATCAAAGCCATCAAATTGGGATCAGGTAATTTCAATGGTGAATTTTGAGGATTCGGGGATAAAATTTGGGTTTTATGGGTTTTTGTTTGTATTTCAAAGTGGTCAAAATGGTCTGATCAAGTGTTTGAGGTGAATTGGAGGTTTAGATGGAGAACTGAGCAAAATTAAGTGCTGACAACCACCCATCTTTATTGTAAGATAGCAAGCCATGAAACAACAAAGATCGAAAGAAGCACAAAGAGGTTTTTGTGGTGGATTAGCTTGGAAGTGGGTCAAGGCAATGAAGGAGGACTAAGGCAAGGGAGAAGGGTTCCCATACAACATTGTTTCATTGTGTGAATGCCATTTATTCTTGGCAAAGTAACCAGCTTGGATATCAAGGAGCCTTACTGAATTAGGGTATATTTGCTATATAGAAAAACATTTAGAATAGGAACAAAGCTAGGAATTTTTTTATTAGGGGCCAAAAATAAAGTAAATTGGGGGAATAAATATGGATTAACCCTTAAGGGGGGGTAACCATTGGGGTGGTAAGATAGCTGGGTTTTGTGATTCACCTGGGTGTTAGGCATATCGTGCTTCACCTAGGTTGAACAGTTATATGTTTACTCACTATCCAATTGAAACCCAAGGCTGCTTTTGTTTGTGGTTTTATGCTACATTTTGGTCCGGTTTTGTAGTTGTTTCGATGGAGTGTAATTAAACACTTAAAATTGATGTAAAACTTCACTCACATAGGGTTTTACATCAATAATCGATGTAAACGTTAACTTCAATAAAAATGTTGTAAACATTTACATTGATAATCTCAATTTTCATTCACAACAAGTGTATCTTTTAAACCAATCAGTGTATAAGTCTAACGGTGTAAAAGCACATTTACACCACATCCAAATGCAGCCCAAGTGTATTAATTATACTATTATTGTTCATTTAGATATACCTTTGGTGGTGGGCATATTAGGTTGCATGTTCACCTAAAAGAAAATAATTCTTCTAGGTGTATCACGTCGATAGCTGTGTTTGGATTTTATTTTATTTTTTGTGTTTACATTTGACGTTTCACTGATGGATGGAGGGTGCGCTTAAGTCCAATGGGATCAAGTTACAAGGTATTTAAGTCTATTTTAAAATCTTAGGGTATGTTTAATTCAATTTTTGAAATTTAGGGTATATATATGTTTAAGTCAATTTTTGAAAATTTAGAGTATATTTAAGTCTTTTAACTTAATATATAATAGCCTAAATATATGCATAAATTATACTTTTCCCATAAAAGGATAAATTATAGATTATCACCCGCAACTTTACAGGTAGTGTAACTTAACCCCAAAACTTTCATTTATAAAAAGACCCCTTAAAATTTCAGATTCCAACACTTTGTCCACTTCTTGTCTAAGTTAATAGAGGATGCTAATTTACTAGTATGCTCTTTGGATGTTACTGTGGACAAAACAATGTTATTATTTTAAATGGACAAAAATGGTTAGGGAAAAGCAACTTATCTCACCTTTATCAATAATGTATTGATGATTCATAGTGCATTGCCTGACTATGAAAAGTTAGAAATAAGCCTATGTAAAGATTTTATAGAATAGCAGAAGGTGCTAGCCAGCTGGTTGGTAAGGTGTACTGCTGGTTGTAGCGGAGACTTGGGACTGAATCTCGCCTGCACTTGGGTTGGGGGATGGGCTAACCCCATTGTATAGCCCTTCAAAACATATAAAAAAAGAGTTTATAGAGTATGTAAGAGAAGGGCACAATGGTTCAATGAATTAAGTAAAAAAAAAAAAAGGTTAATTTAGAAATTTAAAAATACTTAAAAAGCACATGATAGTCAAATGATCAAATGGGATTTTTTTTTTCAAAGTTACATGAGAGAATTATAAAAAGGACTCAGATTTATTATCCATAAGCTATTCCCACATCTCTACTCATGGGACGTTACAATTGTGTGTTAGGAATATTTCCCTTTTCATTGATAGGGAGATGTCCCCAATACACAACGGTCATATTCCATGGGTAACATATTAGGATTGGCAACAGGGCAAGGCAGGACCCGGTTTTGCTTGTTCTATCCCTCGATAGGGCAAGAAATTCAAACCCTATTCCTATGGGAACGGGAATCCCTGAATTTACCACGCCCCACCCCTGTCATTCTTACTTGTATACTTACATTTTTTTTTTATTTTTTTGAAACCTATCTAGAACTATTTTATATTATATAATAATTGTAGTATAGTATAATATAATATATTAATAGTTATATATGTATTATGTTACATAATAGTTGGGGTGGGATGGACAAAACATGCCCTAACCGGGATGGGGTCCGTTGAGACAGGTCAAATTGCCATCTCTACACTACAGGAAATATTCCATATACTGACGGACCAAATCTGTCAATATATGTGTATAATCCATCGGAATATCTGTAAATGAGCTACTCCGGCGGTCAACCAATGCGTCCAGTAAGATATCGTTGGTATAGACCTATACCAACGAATTTTGTCCGTCGGTATAAGGTGTAGACACCTATACCAATGACATTCTAAACCGTCAGTCAAACTATCCGTCGGCGTACATCATAGGTACAGGGTATGGTGTATATTACTATACCGATGGATTTGTTCGTCACAATATGGGTCCTGTCTGCCGGTATAGGTTTAGTTTATACCAACAGATTGTGGGTATTGGTATAGGATCAGGATATACCAACAGAGGTAGTCCGTCGATATAGGTTAAGGATATACCAACAGAGGTAGTCTGTCGGTATAGGTTCAAGATATACCAACAGATATAGTCCGTCTATAGGTGGTATTTTCTTTTTATATTTCCCTACAATCTTGTTTGTCTAAGATGTCCAACACAAAAAGAACACCTGTACATCAAAAAACATTTTCTCTAGATTCCTGTTCGACCAAAATGGCCAACATAGAAAGAACACCTATACATCAAAGAACACCTATGCATGCTCATGGTTTTGACATATTTGCTTAATCTTTCATTCATCTATCTAGTAGGAATTCCTTTTCATGAAGTTGATTTTTCTCTACCCGTAGAAATAAAAGGTAAAGAGAAATAAATAAAAGAATGGAACAGATCCTTATATAGTGAAAGCAAGCAACTATTCTTGAAACACCTAAAGTAAAATAAAACACTACAAAACAAATAAAGTAAAATAATTATTATAAATATTACCGCTTTGATTTCCATTAGGATAAATATTATTATAAAAAAGGGCAAAATGTTGGAATATGGGCTATGTTTGGTTGCAGTGCAAATTTATTTGTACCGATGCAAAACTATGTGAATGTAAATGTTTTGGGTGTAAATTTTGATTTATTTTTGTTTTAAATTTTCCCTTTATTTGTTTGGTTGCAGTACAAATAAAGTAAAATAAGACCTAAACAGAATAAAGTAAAACCCAAAACAAAATTTACATTTTTCATTTGCACTGTCTTACATTTGTACTTGTGCAAATAAAATTGCACTACAACCAAAGTACCAAACAATTGCAAACCTGAATGGTCTAGTCATTAAACCGTTCGATTCAGGAAGCGATTCAATAAGCAACAATTGCAACTGGACAAATAAGGGAGGCAATTACTTAGCGTCTGCAGTAGTGCCTTGAAAATGGAGTGAAGATGATGTTTGCGAGAGGTTGACGATGATGAGATCAGGCAAGTTCTCTTCACCGTACCTCCTTCTTTTTCTTCTTTTCTTATCTTCCCATGTTTTTATCTAGCGACTTCTCTGTACTTCCTTTCTTTCTCTGCACTGTTCCGCTTAGTTAAATCAGCAAATAAAGAATAAAGAATAACAATAATAGTGATAGAGAAGGGAATAAACTGAAAGAATAATTCGACTAACCTTGTGTGGTTAGAGCCGAATACCACTCTATTTATATAGTTACAGAGATTGAATTACATTGGGATTTTATAGAGATAAGAATCAAAGAGATTGGGATTATCTAGGTTAGTTGAGGTATTTTTATCCTGTTTATCTAGGATAATTCTTATCTTGAGATAGGATTAGAATTATCCTAGTTTGATGTAGTTAGTTATCTACAAGAGCTCCAATGGATTCGGTTTTACTTGATGGGCTTGGAGACTTACATAGTCGTGCATGGGCCATGCATGGGCCCATGGTCGTCTACATTATTATCCCCCCGCAAGTTGAACAGGGTGACGAGAAGCTTGGCCCGAAGAGAAGCAAACCGTGCTATGGAGAGTGGTTTGGTGAAGATATTTGCTATCTGGTCTGCTATGGGAACATACCGAATTTGAAGTTTCTTCTGAGTGATAAGATCTCGAAGGAAATGGAAGTCCACCTCTACATGCTTGGTCCAAGTGTGAAAAATAGGGTTGGCTGCCAAGTGGGTAGCACCCATATTATCGTGCCAAAGAATGGGTGGAGCTAGAAAAACAATGTCTAGTAGCAGAGACCGAATCCATAACAACTCTGTTATTGTGTTGGCGAGAGACTTGAACTCGGATTCGGTGCTGGAGCGAGCAATGGTGTGTTGCTTCTTGGAGCTCCAGGAAATAAGATTGGAACCAAGGTAAATTGCATAACCTCCGGTAGAGCGTCGGTAATTTATACAGTTGGCCTAATCAGCACGGTGTAAGCAACCAATTGTCGTGATGAGGAACCTTGAAAGTGAAACTTGTGAGTAATAGTGCCCTTGAGATAGTGAAGTATTTGCTTTACGACTGTCCAATGTTCATTAGTGGGAGAGTGGAGAAACTAGCAAACTTTATTGACTACAAAGGAGATATTCGGGCGAGTGATGGTGACATACTATAGAGCTCCAACAATGCTGCGGTACTCCGTAGGATTAGGTAAGGGATCTCTTGAGTCCTTTGAGAGGCGACTAGATGTAGTCATGGGCGAGCTTGTCGGTTTGGCCCCTTCCAGATTGGTCCGATGTAACAAATCTAGGATGTAGCGCTGCGGTGAGAGGAACAAACTGCCAAAGGTGTGACTTACTTCAACCCCCAAAAAATAATGAAGGGAGCCTAAGTCCTTCAGTGGAAATACCGAAGAGAGTGATTTGAGGAAATCTCCAATGGCGGCAGTAGAATTCCCGGTTAAAATTATGTCATCAACATATACTAGTAGAAGCATAACCGATTTGTTGGAGATGAAAATAAAGAGAGAGGGGTCAGTAGTAGAGTTGCGAAATCCCATTTTCTTGAGGACGGAGTTCAAACGTGAATACCAGGCTCGGGGTGCTTGTTTGAGGCCATAAAGAGCTTTTTTCAATTTGTAGACATGGTTCGGATATCTGGGATTGATAAATCCTTTTGGTTGATGCACATAGATATTTTCGTCAAGGGTGCCATGAAGGAAGGCATTGTTGATATCCAATTGATGGATTGGCCAGTTTTGCACAAGAGCAATGGAGAGTATTGTCCGTACAATTACCAGTTTGACCACTGGACTAAAAGTATCAAAATAATCAAGACCTAAAACTTGATTAAAACCTTGGGCGACCAGCCGGGCTTTGTAGCGATCAATGGTTCCATCTGCCTTGTTCTTTATTTTATAGATCCACTTAGTTCTGACAATGTTCATGGAGGGATCATACAGAACTAAGTGTCTAAGTGTCATTTTTAATGAGGGCCTGATATTCTTTTTGCATAGCCATATGCCAGTTTGGCGATTTTGCAGCTCGATTAAAATTTTTAGGTTCTTCCTCTTGGAGGAGAGTAAGAAGAGTAGAAGGGATTGGATACCTTGTCGCAAGCTAAGACCGAGGGAGGGTTCCATCCATGGATCAGGTACGCATGGAGTGAGTGTGTACCGGTTACGAGACTAGAGTTGTAGAATCCAACAAATCTTAAATGCTATGATACCTTTGTCGCCGGTCAGAAGAAGTCGGATCCGACAGTCTTGAAGCTGGAGAAGTGGTCACCGAACTAGAGCTAGATGTAGGTGAAGGTGGAGCCTGGGATGAGGTGACAATCCTGGGGTTTTAGATTGTAGAGGAGCTAGTGTTGAAATGAAGGTTCCCGTAGAAGTGGGAGATGCACAAGTGGGTGCTTCAGCAATTCCCGGAAACAAAGTCTCATCAAATACAACATGGCAAGCTATGAAGATACGCCATGAAGGAACATGCAGACAACGATACCCTTTGTGGGAGGTACTGTAACCAATAAAAATGCACTAAAGAGATCAAAATTGAAAATTATTCTTGTTGTAGGGCCGCAGAAAAGGATAACAGGCACATCCAAAACAACACAGTAGAGAGTAATTAGGAGATGACTGAAAAAGTTTCTCATGAGGGGACATACCATTCAGTACCTTAGTTGACAGTCGATTTATCAGAAAGACTGCAGTTTTAACAACATCAGCCCAGAAGGAGAGGGGGAGTTTGGAGGAGACTAGTAGAGATAAAGCAGATTCAACCATGTGTCTGTGCTTCCATTCAACTGATCCGTTCTGTTCTTGTGTATGAGGGCACGCCAATCGATGTGTGATTCCTTGAGAATCTAAGTACTAGGAGATGGAACGATATTCTCCACCCCAATTCGACTGAAAGACTTTGATTTTTGCATTAAACAGAACCTCAACATGCCTCTTGAATTTAATAAATAAATAAAAAACATCTGATTTTTTAGCCATAGGATACACCCAAGAAAATTTTGAAAAATCATCCATAAAGATAACATAATAAGAAAAACCATTATTTGACTTAACAGGAGCAAGTCCCCATACATCTGAGAAAATTAAATCTAGTGGACGCTTCAACTGAGAACTAGACGACTTCAAGGGCATTCTATGACTCTTGCCCATTTGACAGGACTCACAAACTGACTCAGTAACACTAGATCTAGTAAATGGAAGACCAAATTTTGAAGTAACTTGTCGTACATTGCGTATAGCTGCATGACCAAGACGAAGATGCCAACCACGAAGTGAAGTACGTTCTCCAACAAGAGCTTTGGGAGTGATTGTGGCTGAAGAAGGAAAGCTGTATAATCCATCTCTATTGGCCCCTTGGAGCAAGATTCTCCCCGTATAATCCTTCACATAGCTGTAGTCATGGTGAAACTCAAAAAATAAATCATAATCTTTTGTAAATCGACTGATAGAAAGAAAGTTTTTGCAAATAGAGGGAACATGACAAATATCTTTTAAAGAGAAAGCATGCTGATTGAATATCATAGAAGAAGACCCTATATGATGAATATTCAAACTTTGACCATTGCCGACCTTCACTTGATCCGGTCCAGCATACTCAGTGCGATTTTGCAAATTATCTACTGATTTTGATGGGTATTTATGCCTCCATGGAAGGCAAAAGGATCATTGCAAGAATTATCAGAAAAACCAAAAGCATACTTTGCTTTCCGACATTATAAAGCACTGTGTCCAAATTTATTACAGATCTGACAGGTAACATTGTTTTTTCCTCCACATCCTCGAGAAAATTGTTGTGATTGATTTTGAGAAGATTAGTGATTATATTGTGGAGAACCACGTCCATGCCCCTTGCCTCGGTTGTTGTTGAAATTTGGAGAGAATTGTTGCGGGGACTTCTGAGAATTACCTTTCTTAGGAGGAACGCCTGCCAGATTTGCACTTTGAGGGTCAAAAGCAAGAGCTAAGTCTTTAAGCCAGATCTCATGGTTTAGAAGGGCTCCCATAATATCTGTGATACCAAGATCTACTGCATTTGGTCAATTAGTAAGTGTTGTAACCACATACTCATATTCATTCCCTAAGCCAGATAAAATAAAAATACCAATTCTGACTTGAGAACTGGTTCAGATACTATAGAAAGACTATCAACAATGGATTTAGCTCATTGTATATATGTAGAAATAGAGAAAGATTCATTTTTAAGATTTTCCAGTTATATCCATAACTGTAGTACCTTGGAACAGGAGTGGGTGGAATAACTATGGGCAAGAGAAGTCCATACCTCTGATGATGTCGATAGACCTACCACTTGCGCCATAACTCCTTCGGTGAGAGAGGAAATCAGTCAACTTAACACAAGTTGATCTATGTCCATCCATTTTTCAAATTCTGGGTTTACAATCAAGCCTATACCGTTTGGATTGGGTATAACTTCAGGCGGTGGTTTCTTCTTCCCTTCTACAAGCTCCAACAAATGGTGGTGTCGAAGGATGGGAAGGAACTGAGCACGCCATAGCAGGTAATTATCACTTCCGAGTTTGATAAGAAGATAATGGGTAACATTCTAGATTGAAGGGAGTGCGCTGCTCGTTGTTGAGCTATTGTTGGAGGCTGCTGAGCTGCTACCATGTGTACCTGTCTCTGTTGACATGGCCCTAATACCAAGTTAAATCGGCAAATAAAGAATAAAGAATAACAATAATAGTGATAGAGAAGGGAATAAACTGAAAGAATAATTCAGATAACCTTGTGTGGTTAGAGCCGAATACCACTCTAATTATAGTTACAGAGATTGAATTACATTGGGGTTTTACAGAGATAAGAATCAAAGAGATAGGGATTGTCTAGGTTAGTTGAGGTTTATCTAGGATAATTCTTATCCTGAGATAGGATTAGAGTTAGTTTGATCTAGTTAGTTATCTACAAGAGCCCCAATGGATTCGGTTTTACTTGATGGGCTTGGAGACTTACGTAGTTGTGCATGGGCCATGCATGGGCCCATGGTCGTCTACGTTATTATCCCCCCGCAAGCTAAACGGGGTGACAAGAAGCTTGGCCCGAAGAGAAGCAAACCATGTTGTGGAGAGTGGTTTGGTGAACCAAAATATTTTGAGCAAAATGGATACAAGAACCTCCAGAAGATTTGAGGTGGGTGAGTCCAATAAGGTGAGAAGATCCCTTTGTTTTGAAAAGGAGAGGGCGACTTCTAACCTGGGTAGGAGCTCTATGGTGGCTCATGCCATAAATATTAATGAGCTGAAGGGGAAGAGTTGTGTTGAGGAGAAATGGTCTTTAAGCCTGTATGCAAAAATTTTGGGGGACCAGAAGCCTCTTAGAGCAGTTATCGACAAAGCCAAAGAGTGGAACATTGAAATCAAAGTTGATATCCAGTTAATAGCCACTGACTTTTTCTTAATCACTTTCACTTTAGCTAGTGATTATTCTAGAGTTATCAAGGAGGGCCCTTGGATGGTGAATGGCAAGTACTTGGTGCTTGTCCCTTGGAAGCCGGATTTCAACCCCATTAGAGCTAAGCTCAAAGAGGCGGATGTTTGGGTCCACTTGCTAGGATTACCAATTGATCTTTGGTCAAGAGATGACTTGGAGATCATTCTTAGAGATGTTGGTAAGGTTCTCAAACTCGACGATGATACTATCAAATTATCCCACACTATTTCCTCGAGTTTGTATTAGAGTTAATTTAACAAAGCCATTTATTCTTGAAATGCCATTAACCTTTGATGACGCTGATGATGGCAATGGAAAAAAGTGAAGGTTTTTTATGAGAATTTCTTTGACTTATGTATCAACTGTGGGCGGAGAGGGCATAAGGCTCTAGAGTGCACAAAGAATTACCATAATGAAAGAGAGGATGGGTGGACTGTGGTTAAACAAAGAAGATTTTAGAGCCACAAAGCTCCTAGCATTGGGATTCAATCCCAGAATTTCAAGCATTCAAAAAGAATAAAAGATAGGTATGGGCTAAACAAAAACAACTCTTGGGTGTCTTGGAGATCAAGAGACCCCTCCTACAGACAAGAGACCCCCCCCCCTCCCCAATAAACATTGGGTTCCTAAGAAACATGAAAATAATTGATAAGCCTATATTTGTACATATTTTCATACCTCTAACTTGATGGTTTTGGTAATAATGTTTTTGGATTTAGCATGGTATTGCACTAATTATGATGAAATTGTCTTGCAATATGATTTGGAGCTTAATTGTGCAATTTAAGGAGGAGTTCGATTTAATTGATTAAGATAATCATAGAGGAAGGACCATGCAGCAATGATGCTCCATGATGTAGTCAGGAAGAAGAGAATCCATCGAAATCGGATTTGATATGTATGCACAAAAATCAGGAAATTTCCTGTTTTGATATAGTTCCCTTATTTTGGGCATAACTTTTTTCCTACAACTCGGATTGAGGTGATTCAAATGGATAATTAAAGCTAAGAGATAGGGCTACAACTCTTGTGTTTATCACTCAACCTAACTCCACCGCCAACCAAGTGAAATTCGAGCTACAAGTTTCGGATCTAGCAGTTGGCAGTGCAGAAGAGATAGGAATTCAACTGAGATAAAGACTAAGAGACATAATTTGTGTTGAATTAGGAGTCTGCATTGACAAGCAATTGAAGTGAGGCTACACTATAAAAATGACCATAGACTCAAGGCAAAGGGGCACATATTTAGAGAGAATTCAGTAGAGAAAGAGAAGAGGAAGTAGTCTCTGCACATCAAAAGAGAAGATGAAGCAATTTTAGCACGCTAGAGAAGGAAAGGAAGAATCTAAATTCAAGAGGGAGAAAGGCTTAGCTGCTGCACTTGTCTTCTACCTTCAAAGGCTAAAGTTTTCTTGTTATTCTATTCATTCTTTGATGTGTTCTTGCTGTATTTCCCCTTTAATTTTCTTGAGTATGTTGAATTTACTGATGTCTAGCTAAATTCTCTTAGCTAGGGTTTAGATGGATTTTGATCTTAAGATTATACAATTATTTGCTTAAATCAATTCAAGACCTTTATTATTTGCATGAGGAATTTTTATTGTTATGCTTATTTCTTTAAAAGAATTGGCCAATCTTTTAATGATTTGATGATTCATACATGACTGACCAAATGATTGTTATGAATTAGATTCCTAGGCAATAAAAATCGCATGATAGACTATGATATCGAAAGATGATTAGCTCATGTGTGGGAATCAATGAAGCTTAGTGAGTCAAATCCCCTTCTACGATTAGAGGTTTCCAAAGAAATTAATGCTTATTTTTCCTTTTGACAACTACTTAAAAATTTGATAATAGAATTGGATTAATAAATGATTAATATGACTTGAGAAAGCTTATTAATTAATTTAGGGAAATCCACCATCACATGCAGATAACTTTAATATACCTTAGGGTAATTTTGGTCTTGAGTTGGATTAAATAGATAATTATATAACCTTGATTTAATGAAATCTAAACCCTAGCTGCATTCATCCATCAATTCATTTTTTATTAAGTTCTTGGATTTGCATTAATTCTTTTAGTTTTTATTCGTTCAATTGATTCACGAGTTCAACTTAGGTTAGTTTAAAATTGATTTGGTACTGTGATCTAGTCTTTGTGGGATCGACACTTTTCTCATCATTATATGCACATTTGACTAAGGTACACTTGCCTGAACTAACTGTGCATAAATTACACAACAATAATAAAAAGGAAGAAGGTGGGCATGATATGGAGGCTGGCTGGAATGACCAGCAATATGGTGATATTGAAGACAAGTCCATCAACTCCAGTTATGTTTCACTTAGCCATGAAGGTAAGGATGTTGTGATGCAACAAGATTTTGATGTTGATATGGAAATTACCCTTCTAGAAATGGACACTTAGACAAAATAGGTTCGAATATCAATTCTATTGTCAATGAGGGTAATTAGTTGGAATGTGAGAGGTGCAGGGAGGTAATCTCTGTAGAGAAAAGTTAGGGATCTCAGTTTAAACCATAAGCCTAGTGTGTGTTTTTTCATGGAGACTAGAACAAATCCAGAAAGATCTATCAAAATATCCAAATCTTTTCTTTCTAATGATTTTATCATTGTTGATTCTATAGGGTTTTCAAGAGGCTTATGGCTCTTTTGGAACAAAAGTTTATGTAATCTCCAAGTTATCTTTTCTAATGATCGTGTGATCCATACTTTTGTGACTGATTTTGATTCCAACAAATCTTGTTTTTTACACTTTCATTTATGCCCCCTAGTAAAATAGATCAAAGAAATGTTTGTTGTTGGTTAAGAGATGTTTCCAACAATATTAATGAAGCATGGTGTGTCATTGGTGATTTTAACTCATATAGAAAAAGAGAGGATAAGAGAGGGGGAAGAGAAGTTCGATACAGCCAAGTCAAAAAATTTAATGACCTTATTGATGATTGTAACCTCATGGACTTAGAAATGAAAGGGTTGTAGTATACTTGGAAAAATAAGATTGTGTGGGAGTGTGTCTAGATTGGGTGCTTGTTAATGAGGATTGGAGGATGATGTTCTCTAATGCTAGTCTCATTAATCTCCCTTTCTTGGATTCTGATCACTCCCCTCTATTACTCAATACAGATTCATTGGCTATATTTGAGCTTAAGCCATTTAGATTTGAGTCTACGTGGTGTTTAGACCCAAATTTAGAAAAAACTATCTAGGATGCTTGGAAATTTGAGACAAATGGTACTTAAGCCATGCAATTTGTAAGGAGAAGAAAGAAACTAGTTCAAGTTCTTAAAGATTGGAATAGAAATAAATTTGGTAACATTTTCAAAAGAAAAGAGGATATCCTTAGGAGATTGGAGGAGGTGTAAAAGCAACAAGTTGATTCAATGAATAATCCCTCACTACACAACCTAGAGAGGTCTCTCCATAAACAATTAAATAATATCCTTAAGCAAGAGGAGTTTTATTGGGCCCAAAAATCTAGAATTGATTGGATCAATCTAGGAGATAGGAATAACAAATTTTTTCATATAGTAGCTACAAACAGGAGGGCTAGAACTAGGATTGTCTATATCAAAGATGATGATGGAATTTTAATAAATGATCAAAATGAAATTGCTGACTATTTTTGTAAGCAATTTGAAAAAAGATTTTAGGCCCAAGGGGACTTGTAATATTGAAAAAGTCATTAGTGGTATAACTCCTTGTATTAGTGATGATCATAACAATGATATTGGGAGGGATGTTACTGATGAGGAAATTCTCTGTGCCCTCAACTCTATGAGGAAATACTGGACTATTGTTAAGGAATTTGTGTGCAAAGTGGTGAAAGCTTTCTTTCATTCGGGAAAGATATGTAGGATTCTCAACAAAACCTTCACTTCACTCATTCCTAAAAAGAAAAATGTAGAATCAATGGATTGCTTTAGACCTATTAGTCTATGCAATGTTATTTATAAAATTATTTCTAAAATTCTAGTTAACAAAATCAAGCCTCTACTAGATAAAATCATTTCCCCATATCAGTGTATTTATTCCTAACAGACAAATCAATGATAACATTCTTATTGCCGACAAGATGATGGATTCTATGAGAAAGAAGAAGGGTAAAGTTGGGGTGAAATTGGTAAATTGGGTTATGGAAGGTATCAAAACAGTATCTTTCCAAATTTTAATTAATGGGAGGCCCACTAGAGAATTTCACCCCACGAGAGGATTAAGATAGGGAGACACTCTTTCTCCTTACATCTTTATTCTCTGTGTTGAAGCCTTAGCTAGATTGCTAGAGCAAGAGTCTTTGACAATGGAAAACCATATTGGCTACAAATTTGCTAGTGGTGCTCCTAAGATTTCCATTCTGCAACTTACTGATGATTGTCTTATTTTTGTTGAAGCTACTATCCCTGTGGGTCTTAAAGTTAGAGAAAATACTTGATAACTTTGCTAAGGCTTCAGGTCAAAGCCCTAATTTTACAAAATCTTAAGTTATATTCTCTGAGAATTTGCTTGTGAGATTTAGGAAGATTTTAGCTAAAACTATGAAGATTCCATTAGATGCAAACTACAAATCCTATTTAGGAGCTCCTATTATTAGAGGCACGGTCACAAAAAACACTTTTCATGATCTTCGAGAGGAAATTGTTAGTAAGTTGGCTAATTGGAAAAAGAACTCTCTTTCTATGGCTGGTAGAATCACTTTTCTTAACTCCATTGTCAGTATGATTCCTCAGTTTGTTATGGGATCCTTTCAAATTCCAAAGAACATGATTAAGGAGATTGATAGAACTCAAAGGGGTTTCCTCTAGTCCAACTCCAAAGGCAGGAAGCCGATTCACTTAATGAAGTGGGGAAGAGTTTGCACTCCTACAGATAAGGGTGGTTTAGGCCTTAAGAACCTTGCCTGAGTTAATGAAGCCATCCTTGCAAAATTAGGTTGGAAAATCCTTACTGATGAAAATAATTTGTGGGTCAGAATAATTAAAAGTAAATATCTAAAAGCAAGTAAGTTTTTGGATACTAAAATCAAGAAAGGTATCTTGTGGGCTTGGAGAGGAATCCTCTAGGCTAGAGAACTTCTTATAAAGGGTTTGGATTGAAAAATTGGTGATGGTAAATCAGTGAATTTTTGGAGAGATAAATGGATTGGAGATAAAGCTATTGCTGATTTGGTTCCTCAAAGAAACATTGGTAATGAGGGACTCTTAGTGAGTGATGTGATTGTTCAAGATAGAAAAATTTGGATTAGAAAGAAAATTTGCAATCTTGTTCCTTATGATATTTGGATGAAGATCAAAACTATTTTCATCCCATCAGAGTCTAAACTAGATGAATTGGTGTGGTGGTTTAATGCTAATGGCAAGTTTTCATCAAATTCTGCCTATAGATTGAAATGTGGTAGTATTTCAAATCCAATAAATAGGTTTGATCAGAACAGAAACATTTGGAACCTTAAGTGCCCGCCTAAACTTTAAGTGTTTTTGTTCATTTTTTTGAACAATCGGCTTCCCTCTAAGGCTCTTCTTAGACGTAAGGGTTTCAATATCAATGGTGGTTGTGATGTTTGTAGGGAAGATAAGGATGTGGATCATATTTTTAGGAAAGGCTCTATTTCTAGGAATTGTTGGGGAATTATCCTCCCAACTATTCAAGGGCTTGATGATCAAGATAGGTCCATAAAAGATTGGTGGCTAGACCTTACAAAGAATTTATTGCTTGAGTAGGATTAACAAAAGGAAAAATGTGTCTTCCTATTTTGGCATCTATGAAAGAGTAGAAACTTGAGGGTTTTAAGAATCGTTCAACTCCTCAATTTAAGGTCATTGATATTGTCCTATGCTCGCTTATGGAATTTTAAGTGTTCAAATAAGTATAATGGTGAAAGTTTAACCAAAGATTGTAGTTATATAAGGTGGGATCCCCCTTATTTTGGTGTGATTAAAATTAATTTTGATGCCTCTCGGATGGAGGATGGTATGTGCAAACATTGCAGCTCTTGCTAGGAATCATTTGGGTGCAATTTTGGATCTTAAAACTTATAAATTGGGTTTTACCTCCATTAATAGGGTGGAAGCTTAGGCTGCTTGGGAGGCCCATAATTTGGCCTTAAATTTCACAAATTTTCCTTTCATAATTGAGGGCAACTCCAAGATAGTAATATCTTATCTTAACAAGTCTAGTTTGTGGACATGGAACCTGAGGAGTGTCATTCAAGACTGCTAGGAGCTCAAGGAGAGGTGCGGGAAGGGGATCCTCTACAAGCATGTTTTTCGAGAAGCAAATCAGGCTATGGATTGGCTAGCTCACCATGCTCATGAAGCCTAGTTGCTAAGTGATAATTGTGTTTCTCTGAACCTTTGTAAGTTGCCTTGGACTTTTGCGTTGAGTGATTTGTGGGGACGTGCTACCCCATTCTCGTGTAGCCCCTTACGTTTATTATTTTATATATATAAAAAGGGAAAATTCCTGATAGGTACCCTATACTTTAGGCCGAGAGCCAATTTAGTACCTAAACTTTAAAATGCGACAATCTAGTACCCGAACTTTCAATTTGCGACGATACAATACCCGGTGTTAATTCATCGTCAGTCAAAACCATCATGTGATATCAGGTGCAGTTTAAACATTTTCGTAATACCAAAACTAACCTTTATGAAAGGATTCAGACCGTTTTACCCTTTTCCCTTCCTATTTCCCTAATCCCCTTTCTCTTCAATCTGGGTTGAAGGAATGAAAGAGGAGAGGAAACTCCACTCAACTCCAACCGTTTTACTCGGCGTTAACTCCCATTCTTCATTCTGAGCACGCTTCACTCAACTCCAACCGTTTATTGACGAAACAGAGGTAATAAGTGCAGCCCATTCCATCCCATTCTCTTCAAACTCAGTTGAAGAAACGATAGAGGAGAGACTAGATTGTTCAAATGCAGGTTAAAGGAACAACAAAGAAATTCTCTCTTGTTTTCTCCAAAGTGCAAAGTCCAAAGCCCTCCTCCATTATTGAAGCAGCAATCATGAATGATAGACTGTGAAGCTGCACAAAGTATGACATTTTTGGGTCTAAATTCCTTTTCAGAATTCAACATTTGTAGGTATACAGTGTTCGCTCAGACCCTCAGAGAACATCAAACATCAAAACTAACACCACAAGGTTGCATGCGAACAACCCGTAGTTAACCCTCGTGCTGCGATGAACCCACAACACACTACAAACCCTGGTTTATAGCTCCACTTACAACCCAAACCAAGGGGAACCTAGGCTGAGCCCACGATAAGGCTCGCGTGTGCCTAGAGACACGTGGAACCCACAACCGCAAAAGATGCACCAAGACGCCACGTGGAGTCAACAAGGTGCCATCCGCTAAATGGTGACATCGTCAATGCCACGTCAATTAAGTTAAACCACACAAAAGGTAAAAGCACACGTGAGTAATGAGGAATCTTGAGGAGAAGGAAATCCAATCCTCGGGAAGATCTTCATGAGACACGTGGTGAAACCCCAGTAGCACACTTAATAATTGACAATGAATCCAATATTCATTTCCCGATATGTCACAAATACTTTTATCTCCTACCTTTTAGGATCCCGGGATCTCCCCTATAAATAGAAGTCCTCCTCATATTGAAATGGAATCGTCATCCAACATCCAACATCTAATACCCGAGTACTCCCTCACTTTGATCCCTTATCCTAGAATCCTTAACCTCAAAAACCTATCTCTCTACCCACTGGCTTCTCTCTGTCTTTTAAAGAGATCATCCCTCATCCAAGCCTTACCCTGCTTACATTAGAATCTCTGATTCATCTTTGATCATAGAGAATGGCCTCAAGAAGGATCAACCTCACCACCATCCCTAAAGAGCAGAACAACACTTAGGAGAACACCAACCTTGGGGTGGAAAACCAACCCGAAATGGAAACACCTATCCAAGACAATATTGAGATACTGTCAAACAAAGTTTATGGGTTCGAGGCACTTTTCGAAGACCAATTCACGAGGCTAGAACAAATGCAAGAGGAGACAAGAAGCACCCTCTGGATTCTACTCAACCAACCCGACCCCTACCATCCTCGAATAGTCCAACAAAGCCAACCCAGCTTTAACCCAAACTAGCCACCGACTAGCCCACCAATCTCACACCTTTCCCTGCACTGATCCGATAACAAAAACTCAAAAGAAGAGCACAGTGTAATGGCTAGAACCACATACCAATGCACTATATGTGGGACCCCGCTTAGGGCGAGGGGGGCCCTCCTCTTTATTTGCCCGCTTGAGAAGCGGACGATGGCACCCCCGGGAGAGGGCACCATAACTGGAAACTCCACTGTCTCCACAACAGGTGCAGTCCTTCCCACAGGAGCCGATGTCGGAGGCTCCTAGCCACCCTCAAACGCATGCAATAAGGGCGCAATTGAAGGCTCCGATATCTCGTCGGTCTGAAAAGAGCGGGGCGCCCTCGCAGACCTTGCCCTCTTCATAGGAGCGGGATTGCTACACTCCCCCTCATCAACAACTGGCCATTTCCCATCACACTTGGTCGGAGGCTTTCTCGGTAAACTAGGATGAAGAGCGGCTGCACCTCCCCTCTAGTTAGCGGTGTGACCCTCAGGAGGAGCCAATGCATGACGAAGATGGGGCTTCATCCACAATAACTCCTAGAACCCCCCAAATAGTGCACAAAGATACGAAAGATGAAGGGACTTGCACACCTGCACCCTCCCATAACCAACCACTGGGAAGCGTGCGCATCCAAGGAAAGCACGGTTGTGATGCCGCACCCAAAACACATCCTCCCCATTGGACGTCAGAGATTGGGCGCCCATGTTATCATACCCAAACTGTCGAAGCACTCAGTCTAGGCAGTACATAGAGAGTTGTGCCTCACCTGTGCGATCAATGTAGGCAATAACACCAGGCCAGGTGATCAATCGCGCCATACTCGCAGCAACACTCTCCATGTCTCTTGGCCTGAAGCCAGCGCTTCCCCCTGTAGACCTCGAAAACCTTTTCCTCTGCCCCGCCACCATCAAGAGTGCCAAAATGTACACGAAAAGGGTGTAGACTTCGCGGCATCACACTGAGCTTAAACCACACACAGATGAACATCCAAAGGAAGGGGGCGAAAACATAATTCACACCTCTTGCAACTGGGGTCATTAAGTTTCTACATAGTGTCATCCAGTTGCTTGTACAAATACCCGAGAAACATTGATGCTAATAGAAGCTGATGTCCACTAGCAGTAAGGACAGCAAGGGGAATCAGAACGGTGCGGAGACCATAGTCAGGAATTCCCGGGAACAAGAAACGGGATGCCACATAGAGAATATAGGTAGCAAGGTGACACTGTGAGCCAGCACCTCGCACCATGACATCCCTCCCGCTACGGCACTCAAACCAATATCTCATCCACTGGTCCAACGACATTTTACCCTGGGAAGTGGATTGGTCCACCAACGCTTTATATGGAGGAACTTCCCCAAGAAGCTCCTCACACAACCCCCTCAATTCTGTAGGGATAGACTCAATATGTTGCAAATGCTACGCAGACACAACACCTCCAACCGACAGCACCAACAAGGCTGCCACATCCTCCACTGTATGGTAAACTCCCCAAATGCACCCACGAAGGTGTGGGTGCGGCAACACCAATGACCCAGAAGGTGGTTGACATACTTGATACCCTCCCGACCCATGAGATTGGTGTAACAATCCACAAATCTAAGAAGCTTGGCATCTTGTAACATTCGGCAATACATAGGGTTCTCAAGAATGTATTGCATCCAGGCGGTATAACTGTTGGGAGATTTCAAACTATCGGTTCGAAGCTCCTAGCACTTGTAGGACATAGACACATAGATAGGGTCACAAAGACACATTAACTCCGTGCCAGTGATAAAATCAAATGAGCCACCCTTACCCATGGACACAGGCATGAGAGGCCAGAAACTCCTCCCACCATCGACCACCAGGGCCGCCTCCCATTCCACTACCAATGCGGTAGTATCGACTCCCTTAACGAAGTTAGTGAAAAAGGAGTGGTTTTCCCTGTTGAGGAGCCATGAAGAGGATGAAATAGACACAGAAGAAAGAAATAGGAGGAAAGAAAAGAAAGGAGAGGGCCTTAGAAGCAACTTAGAGCACAAAGGACTATGCGGAGATGGTAGCAAGAGGTAAAGAAGAAACCGATGTAGTTACCCTCCCCTGTTTTATAGCAATTTTCCTCCTTCCACACGCGTAAAAGGCCAAATGGCATTGGAGAAGACGAAAAGACACTTATACAACGTCCCAAATGATGCTTAGAAAAAAAACAACTAAGGTAAATTACATAAAAACCCTTAGGAAGGCGGAACCAAATGGCACATTAATTCAAAAGAAATGCCACATCAACAACCACCACCAAATACGTTTCAGATATCAGCACAACCCCACAGTGTGACTGACTCGCATTTATTATTGAATGACAAATGAAGAGCTGCCAACAATGGCTGACACACGACCACCCTCGAAGAATGTTTTCTTAATCCTCCATCAACCACAGAATCCCAATAGACCACCAAGTCACTCATCATTGACAAAAAACACACATCGAAGATCGATCCAATCATCACACAGGAGGGCTCCATCTCCGCCAAACCATTAATGACGCCAACCCCTCCCTTTCCCGCTGACAACAACAACCAAAAAAGGCGACAACGAAACAGATGTCCCCCCCAACAGCCAAGGGGGCTAAAACTCACAAGCTAAAAATGAGCTTACCCCTGAGCGGAAGGAAAATAACTGACGAAGATGACCCACAGTGTCATTTACTATTTACCTCCCCGCAAATAGACAAAGGGCTAAAAATGCACACGAGTTTACGCACGAGTAGAACGAAAATGACCGACAAAAGAAACTCCAAATGCCTTTTGCTAATTCCCTTCCCGTCGATGGTCAGGGGGGCTAAAACACAATAATGAAGCATGGCATTGACCATCAATAGGAAACAAATTGCCAAAAGACAAGGGGGGTAAGCCACGGAACGAAAGACATCACCACCACAAACATAAGGCGTACAGGATCCACACAAAGCCACAAAACAGGAAAATCCCCAGACCCAATGCACAAAGCAACCACAAACACAAGGTGCTTATCGATAAGCTCCCACTTATCGATAAACAGGGGGGCTAATGTAGGTATATAGTGTTCGCTCAGACCCTCAGAGAACATCAAATATCAAAACTAACACCACAAGGTTGCATGTGAACAACCTGCAGTCAACCCTCGTGCTGTGATGAACCCGCAACACACTACAAACCCTGCGATGAACTCACAACCCGTATCACAAAACTGTGATAAACCCACCGTTTACAGCTCCACTTACGACCCAGACCAAGGGTGGGTGAGGCCCGCGTGTGCCCAGAGACACGTGGAACCCACAACCGCAAAAGACACACCAAGATGCCATGTAGAGTCAACAAGGCGCTGTCCGCTAAACGGTGATGTCATCAATGCCACGTCAATTAAGTTAAACCGCACAAAAGGTAGTAGCACACGTGAGTAATGAGGAATCTTGAGGAGAAGGTAAGCCAATCATCGGGAAGATTCTCATGAGACACGTGGTGAAACCTAGTAGCGCACTTAATAATTGACAGTGCATCCAATATTCTCTTCCCCAATATGTTTCAAATACTTTTATCTCCTACCTTTTAGGATCTTGGGTTCTCCCCCATAAATAGAGGTCCTCCTTGTATTGAAATGGAATCATCATCCAACATCCGACATCCAGTACCCAAGTACTCCCTCACTTTGATCCCTTATCCCAGCATCCTTAACCTCAAAAACCTCTATCTCTACCCATCGGCCTCTCTCTGTCTTTCAAAGAGACCGTCCTCCATCCAAGCCATACCCTGCTTACAAACATAATTCAAAAGGAAGGAAGTTGTCGAAGAAGTGAAAATTTGGAATGAAACTAAGAGGTGGTTGAAGACTAAGCAGTAATGATGAGAATCACCCTAGTTATCGTGGAGTGAGGATGCGTAGTTGGGGCAAATGGGTGTCGGAAATCTGTGAGCCAAGAAAGAAATCAAGAATCTGTCTTGGGAAATTCCCCACTCTAGAGATGGCTGCCCGAGCCCATGATGTTTGCTGGACTTGCTATCAAAGGCAATTCAGCTTTCCTCAATTTCCTTGAGCTAGTTCATGAGCTTCCCTGTCCGGCCAACTTATCGCACAAAGACATCCATGCTGCTGCTGCCAAAGCAGCCGCAGCCACATTCGACAAGCAACCAGCAAGTTGCAAAGTTGAAACTGAAGACCAAGGTGAGTAGAGCCAACCAAAATTTCCAATTTCTCATTTCCTAGCTCTCACCATCATGCCGGATGACAATTGAGGAGAATTCTCATCAATGTTTCCATCCACAGATGAAGATGCACTGTTTGACCTGCCTAATCTAGTCCTCGACCACACCACTACTCCAAACATATTTGACTTCTCTTCATCTTTGGTGTCACCTACAACCAACTTCATCACATGCAGGTTGAAGGAACGACAAATGAC
Organism: Nelumbo nucifera; assembly: GCF_055504915.1. Taxonomy (NCBI): domain Eukaryota; kingdom Viridiplantae; phylum Streptophyta; class Magnoliopsida; order Proteales; family Nelumbonaceae; genus Nelumbo; species Nelumbo nucifera. The sequence goes on from NC_142652.1 coordinate 47,681,702, forward strand.
CACGCATCAACTCCTCCAAACCCCGCTGGAACTCTGCACGAGCATCGCTGCTCTCCTGATTTTGTTGCCGCAGCCCAAAATTAGAAACCAGAAAACCAGAAGCTCTACTCTTCCTCCACGCAACCAACGACAAATGACCACGTATCAACTCCTCCAAACCCCATTGGAACTCCGCACGAGCATTGTTGCTCTCTTGCTTCTGTTGCTGCAGCCCAAAATAAAAAAACCAGAAAACCATAAGCTTTGCTCTTCCTCCACGCAACCAACGACAAATGACCATGCATCAACTCCACCAAACCCCACTGGAACTTCGCACGAGCATCGTTGCTCTCCCGCTTCTGTTGCCACGGCCCAAAATCAAAAAACCAAAAGCTCTACTCTTCCTCCACGCAATCAGAAAACCAAAAGCCCTAACTTTACATGGCAATCTACATATAATAAGTCGAGATTTTCTTCAGGTCAGAGATTATAAATAGGGAAAATTCCGACGTTGCATTTGAGTGTTGATTTCAACATTTCCAGCGTCACATTCGCTTGACATCATCGGCGTGAGGAACTGGTTTCTTCTGAATTTAAGGTAATAGATGTGGTGAACAGTGGTTCCCGCTTGCAAAGAAAGGATTATAGTTGGGGTCATTTTTGTTATTTCAAAAATTAATTCATGTATTGTTCAAAACCGCAAGTGAGTAATTATATCTTTTTGTATTCTGAGTGACAGTGAATTAACATCGGGTACTAGATCGTTGCAAATTAAAAATTTGGGTATTAGATTATTGTATTTTAAAATTCGGGTACTAAATTAACATTCAATCTAAATTATAAGGTATCTATCGAAAATTTTCCCATAAAAAAACATTTTAAAGACTTAAAATAAGGAATGTCAAACACAGCAAGTGTCACTCCCCCGCAGTCACAAATGCGCCTCAATAACGTCCGACAATACATCCTAATCGTGTATCGGGAACATCTCCCAATAACAAATACGGAAGATGTTATCAATGCACGCTGAGACGTGCATATGGGCCGCTTTTGGGGCGCGTTCTGTGGGGGAAGCCACTGCCGCGGCACAATATCGTAATCTATTATCTATTTAGCGTTATAACGCGTGGCTGACCCTTTTCTTTATATACGTTCCGATCGTCTCTTTCCTCTATATTCGTTTCTCCCTTCTCGTGTTCTTGCAAGCATTCAATGGCGTCAACTCTTCAACACCATCTCTTCATCGCCTTTATCTCTCTAGGGCTTCTGGCTATTGGTGCTTCTGCAAGACCTGGTGTTCACTTCCACCCTTGCAAAACCCTATTCATATCCTACACGATCTCCTCCCTGAAACCCTCCAATTCCCTTGACTTCCCGCAAAACCCTAACTCTGCGGATCCAAATCCCTCTGGTTTCTTTGCTGTCTTTAGCGAGATCAGGGAATTCGATCCCAAACCCAACTTCTTCCATTCCTCTGAATTCTTCATCGACCGCCCCGATTTCTCGCGTCCCCGCGTCGTCCGGTCGTACGGAAACGACATGTTAAAGTCCGACGTGTCTCCCCGTCCCGTTCCTTTTTCTACCTTCGGTGTCAGCTCGCTCCGTGAACGGACGAAAGACATTCTCAGCGTCGTCGTTGCTTTGCTTTTCGGTGTCGGCTGTGGGGCTTTGACTTCTGCTACAATGTACTTGGCGTGGTCGTTGATCACAAACAGGTATGAAATCCGTGAATCCGAAGACTACAGTGAGGATTTCTCTGACGATGTTGATGACGATATTGCTAAAGCTAAGAAGATGGGATATGTCAAGATTCCTGCCTCCGAGCCGTCTGCTGCTCCTGTTACTTCTCTGCCTAAATAAGTTGTATGAAGGGTGTGGGGAATAGGGTTTTCGGGGGTTTCTAAATATTGGTGTGTAGATACTTCTATTTGATACTTTTCTGTGGATTATTACTGTGTAAGCTGTTTTATGTCTGTCGATTTAAGATTTGTCATGATGCAGTGCTGTTTACTATCTAATGTGTTGACTTTGGCATTATGACTTTATTTATTTTCTTTTGTTATCATGGCTGGACGGGACTGAATTTGGGGAATAGTTTTTCCCCTTTAATGATACAGGTCGAATGTTGGTTTGCTTATATAAGGTTTCTATTGTTGGAATTTGGATTGCATAGGTATAGGGTCATTACTATGAATGCCGATTTTTCCATATGAAAAACAGAGGGAAACAAAATGGTTCTTCCTGATGTTACATTCAATTAAGGGTTTATATGAGAATTCATTGGGAGTAGGGCTTTGACTAGTAAGTAGCCTAAGATCAATTCCCTAGACATGTTGCAAAAGAGAAGGACCATTTGCTTATCTCCATATTGGTGCATAATCTGTAAGGCTAATGGTGAATATGCTCTTCACTTTATCTCTTGCTCCTTTTCTTTTATTTGAGATTGGTTCTTCACTCTGTTTGGGTGCAGGTGGACTCCTACGAGCTTGGTCAGTTTGTTCGAGGCTGGAGCTTTTAGATGGCTGAGAAAGAGAGGACGAATTTTGTGGAGATGCATGAGGGCTGCTGTTTTATAGATGGTGTGGGAAGAAAGATATGCTAGAATTTTCAAGTAGGAAGAAAGAATCTTGGATTCAGTAGTGAGTTTATCTTGGTAAGGGTGATTCATTGGGTAAAAGCTTCACATTTGTTATCACTCTACTCTTATGATGATTTGAGAAGGAACCAGAGGGAAGTGGCTACATCTTCAACAAGGAACTGCCTGAAGAGAGTTTCTTAAAGTTAAGGTTTTGGTGGTAGCAGCTTTGGCAATCTAGGCCCCTTGGTAATTGGAGGAGTGTTTAGGAACAATGATGGGAACATAGTAGCCTTATTTTCTTGTTTGATTGTAGTTGGAGACTCAACAAGAGCTGAATTGCTTGTTGTCCTACAAGGGGTTCAAAAGGAAAAATGCTTGAACATATAGAGGCTGGTTATTGAAGGGGACTCTAAAGTAGTCATAGGCTGGTTGAGGGATGAAATGGAAGAAGCTTGGAGTCATAGAGATGTTATAAAGAAGATTAAATGGTTAACAAGGGATATGATTGTAAGACTACATTGGGTTCTGAGGGGTGCAAATAGTTTGGCTGATTAGTTGTCCAAACAAGGGGTCTACCTCTCTCCTTGGGATCCCATTGTGTACATATTTTCTGTTTATATTAATGAAATTGTTACTTGTTTCCTATAAAAAAATTTTGTTGCTTTTGCATTAGTAATTCTTTAAACTTTTAGAAGAAACAAAAATAAAGACTTTCTAAATACTTAGACCTAGTTGTTGTGGATAGGATCTCATGTGACAAAAATAAATACTTGTTCCTTGCGATGCCGAGTAGGTGAGAAAAAATGGCAATGGTTGAATGTACAGATAGACGTCCAAGTTGCTCAGCATAGGCGAGTTTTGGGTGTTCTGTGAAAGGGTTGGAAGTGGAAACAAGGGAACATTTTGGTGTTCGAATGAAAAGTAGTAGAGGAAAAAGGGAGGAAAGGGCACAGAACTAGTGAGGAACTATTTAGATTGGTGTGGGGCTTGAATGAGAAAGCTGGAAGTTTGAGTAGAGGTAAGAAGGAAGGTAGAAGGAAATGAATGCTGCAATTCCAGGCTTCCAGCAAGTTTCTACTAAAGAATAAAGTATGGATTCTATTGTGATGGACTCCCTGAGGATGATATCATGAAAAATCTGAGAATTAAACTTGGGTTGAAGAACAGTGGTGGCTAATGCTTTTCTGAAGAAATGGAATCTTGGGATTTTATGCCTCTAGGAAACTAAGATGGATAAAATGGTGGTTAGAAATGTTTGGGGAAGTTGAAGCTGTAAGCGGAAAGCTTTACCAGTGCATGGAACAGCCATAAGAATTCTAGTGGTGTGGGCCTCATCTCTGGTATTTCTCATACACAAGTAGGCCAACTTTCATTGTCTTTTGATGTTTCAGTCAAGGAATGATGACTGGAAATGGGTATTAGCTCCTTAGTGGTGTTGTATGGGCCACACAAAGAAGGTTTCTAGGGGTCTATTTTGGGAGTTTTGTGATATAAGTGACAAATGGTGGTGACCATGGGTGGTCTGTGGTGATATTAATACAATAACATTTTCACCCAAAAAGAAGGGAGTTAACAGAAATAGAAGGGGATGAGGATGTTTGCATAGTTCATGAGAAGGTGGAAGTTGGTGGATTTGCTGCATCTAGGAGCTAAGTTCATGTGGTCAAACAATGGAAAGAGGCTACCCTAGTCAAGTTGGATGGGTTTGTTGTTTCCACTGAAATGAATGAGAGGAGAAATTTTCAGATTTATCTGATCATTCTCCAACCATGGATGACTGTGGAGGCATAAGGGGGGTGGTCCAATACCTTTCGATTTGAGCATATATGGTTTGGATGACCTGGTTTTTTGGAATTAACTGGAGAGTGGTGTTCTGGGATGTCTTTCACTGGATCCACTAGCCATATAATGAGTAGGAAGCTAAAGAAGACCAAGGATTAGAGAAAAGGAGGTGTTTAGTGGAGTTAGCAGGAAGAAAAGTTTTTAGATACGATTGTAGAGATAGGCAGTGTGGAGGAAAATGGAATCATTGATGTTGAAGAAAGAGCTACAAGAGAACAAACAAAACAAGATTATGATTATCAAGAAGAAATTAGATGATGTCAAAGATCAAGATGTAGATGGTTAAGGAGGGGGGCGATAAAATGGCTAGTACAAGGAGGGAGACTACAAACAGAAGTTAGAAGTAGATGGGGAGGTGATAGTGTCGTACAAGATGAAATGTAGATAAAAAATGCATTGCCACTGAAGGATGACTTGCAATTTGATGGTATTATGGAGTAGGTAGGGAGGTGGAGAGACCTAATGAACACACATTGGAGGCAATAAAAGACCTAGAGCAGACAAGGCTCCAAGCCCAGATGGTTTAATGGTGACACTAAACAAGATATGATGGTGAGTTGTAAATGGGGGCTAATGAAGGTCATTGAGGAATTCCATGAAAGAATGCATTGGAGAGGTGCAAATCATACATTTATTACCCTAGTACCAAAAAGAAAGGGTGCCTCAAAATGGCTGACTTCAGGCCAATCATCTTTGTGGTGGGAGTGTATGAACTAATAGTAAAGTTGTTGGCAAATTAAAGTGATGGAAACTTTGATATCAGAATCACAATGAGCCTTCATTAGGGGTAAGATTAATTGTTGATGATGTTCTTGTAGCAAGTGAAGTAATTGACACAAGGAGGATTGGAAGAGATGGTCTACTATGTGAAGTAGACATGGAGAAGGCATATGACCATGTAAATTGGAAGTTTTTGGACAATTGGACTACACTTTAAGAAGGGTCAACCTTAGTGAAAAGTGGGAGAATTGAATAAAAATCCCTCCTTTATGTTTTGGTAAATGGAAGTTCTTATTGAATTTCTGGAGCTCAAGGGACGTTAGACAAGGTGATCCCTTCTCTCCTCTCCTTTTCATTTGCATAAGAGTCTTAGCAAAATGGTTAAAAGAGCATGTTTGAGGGTGATGTTGAGGTGTTACTTTTGCAATTAAACCCTAATTTTTTGTGATGCTTCTGAAGACTAATTGTGGAATGTCAAGGCTGTACTGTGATGGTTACTGGCCGTCAGACAAATATTTTCCAAAAGTGAAATAATGGCAGTGGGAGAGCTGGCTGAATTAGATGGGTGGGGTGAAGAATGGGGGTGCAAAGTTTGGAAACTTCCAATGAAGTACCTGAGTGTGCCTTAGGGAGGCAATTTTAACATTGAAGCTATATGGAAGCCTGTTGTGGAAAAGGAAACATGCCTCACATAAAACTAAATATATGTCAAAAGGGGGATAGGTCAGACTAATCGTGTGTTGGCATCTTTGCCGATGCATTATTTATCCTTATTCCTTATTCCGGAAAAAAAATCTGCTGTATTGGTCCTATTGGAGAAGAAAATGTGGGGATTTTGGTGTGGATGGTTGAGGCAAAATATAATTCGGTGAGTCAGAAGGTTTGTAAAGCAAAGATGGGTAGAGTAGGGATTAGAAAATTGAAGTAGGTGAAATTGCCCTACTATTGAAGTGGTTGTTGAGGTTCAATAATCAACTGGACAGGTTGTGGAGGAAGGCAATAGCAGCTAAATATGGGTCAAATAACAGAATGTGGGATTCAGATGGGTGTTCAGAAAGTACCCCCATTTCATGAAAGGCATAAAGTATGAAGTTGGAAAATGGGCAGTGGCTGAGTATTTGGAAGTGCAGAATGATATACTGGGGTTTAGATCCCCAAATTCCGGAGAAATTTAAATGATTGGGAGGTGTATTCCCTTCTTAACCTCTTTTAGTTGTTGTATAATAAAAGGCCAAGTGGGGAAAGGGAGGACAGGAGGGTGGGGCTATATAGAAGTCAGGCAAGTTGACCTCTACTTGACCTAATAATCTGGCCCAATTTGCATCCCTTTCTCTTTCAAAGATTGCAAATGATATCCATTTGTCTTGATTCAAATTTGAATATTATCCAATCAACATGATCTGAATTTGATCTATTTATAATTGGGTAAAAAATCTACCCAATCAAATTGAATATACAATCTTTTCATGGGTAAAAAATCTACCCAGTCGATATGTGTGAAATGTGAAAATTACTTTTCATGTGTTTAACTGTATGATACACTTTTTGTTTCTTTAACTTTTTTTTTTTCAGTACAAGAATTCAGGGTTAGGTAAATAAACAAGGGTTCTAATGATTAAACATATACACCCCCATGGCCTAAAAAAATCCCTGTATTTGATGCATCTCTGATTTTCCAAGTTCAAGAATTTGGAAGAGAAATGTCCCATCCAAACTGTATTTTTTTTTTGTGGACTGCAGTTTTATGCAAAATATTAGCTAGAGAGAATCTGGTTAGAAGGGTCATATAAGTGAATGATGTTGGCTGTCACATATAGCAGATATGTAGAAATGGAAGATCACTTGTTACATTGCGATTTTTCATATAGGATATGGATAAAGATGCTAGAATTGTTTGGGCTGGAGATGTTCTTTCTGGGAGATATTAAGAGCATTTTAGGAGCTTGGGATTTAAAAGGTTTTAGTAAGGGCAGTAAGGGCGGTAAGAGTGGCATAGAGTATTATTCCAGCAGCAGTTTTTTGGGCATTGTTGGGGGAGAGAAGTGCTCATATATTTGAAGGAAAACAGGGTTCAGACGTTTCAGTAGAGGAGGTTATCAAAAGGGTAGTGGGTATACGTTATACTCATGGTTGGCAAATCATAATTTATTCAAGGGAAAGAATTACAATACCTTCATATCCTGGGAAAATATTTTTGTAATTTCATAGAATGAAGTTTTGATCCTTACATTTTGAGTTTTTTGGAATGAAATACTTTACATTAACAGTTTTCAAAAAAATGAATATCTATTATACAAGCTGTAATGGAGCTAGCCCATTGCTACTCCACGTTTACCCAAAGTCGCCCAGTTTCTTTTTACATTCATTCTAAAAGATAATTTATGCTAAGCAGTGTATATTTGTTCCATGAGCTAGATAGTCTTCAAGAGAGTTGGCAGACCTAGGGACCCATCTAAAATCTGTTTGCAAGCTGAGTCAGGTATCTGGCCTCTCTAATGTGGCATGTCATGCCTGAACCCCAGTTGCCCTGCCAGTGTCACTCCCTAGGCCAGGCTATTAAGGATTTGGAAACCCCTAATAAGTCACTGAGATTTGATGATTGTATTAGCCTCAGTCTTTGAAGTACTTCATGTAGTTCTGCTCTAATTGAATTACCTACTCCACTTGGTCCTGAAAAAGCAAAGAGAATATCTCTGTCACGATTATATTAGGAACCGTCAATACCTGATTCCTTTGGGTTTTCAATGCTGCAAATACCAAAGTTCATTTCCTTGTTATTGAAGGAACACCTGTGGTCTAACAGGAAAGTTTCTTTGGAGTGTCAATCACCACCGAGCATCCTCTAATAACACCTTCCAGGGAGTAATCTGAAACTCCTGCGTTGGTATCATCTAATGTGTTATAGAAATCTCAAATAGCCTAATAATTGAGTCCCAGTAGCTTTACACATAAAATGTAAGCTTATCACACTGAGACAAGGCTAAGTTAAACGTGGTTGGACATTTTGAAAACTAGCTTTTGGATAACTAAAAGAGGGAGGAAATGTTGGGAACTAATTTTGAAAAACAAAAACAATTCAACCAATTATATTAAAATTCTCTCATTGAGTTGGTAAAATCTTCCTTTACTGATGATAAAAAAGCTGTCTTCCATATTCCAAAATTAGGGGATGTGAAAAATAATGTTATTCAGACCTCATCAAAAGGGTAACACTGGGCATCAGATACATGGAAGAAAGGTATGGTGCCATACTCCTTTCAGACAGCTTGTTGGACTGGGTGACTAAGGAATTTGTTAGTCTTCAAAATATTAGAAGACGCCATACTTCTAAGTCCGTACAAAACTGTTATGATCAGCTGATGGCTAGACCGAGTGAAGGGTGGGAAGTATTTGCATGGCTCCTTGCATTAGATTTTGAAGATAGGCTGCCTCAAGGGAAAACGACATTGTGTAGGAGAAACGATATGCTTCATTCACTGCACAGTGGTCTCTTTCATATGTTCCTATTTCATCTTCTTTTTCAGAATGCTTTGGATTAAACCCGTTGCAAAGTTGCTTTGTCTGTTTGTATATTTTAGAATCAGTCATACCATTCATGGTATGTTGGGACCTGTTGAAAGAGAGAAGCTGGACATGGTAGCATAGGGAATTACTGTCTTTTCTGGCAATGAAAACTTCAGTCATACCAACAGACCATTGATTCAAATAAAACTCCAAAGGACTCCTCGCTGCTTAAAGCAACTAGCATGCATGTTTCAAAACAAAAGCATATATTATACTAAAAATAATAACCGACGAACACAAATAAATGAGGGTTTAAAGTTACTTTATGGTTGAATAGGCTGACTATAGTTGACTCTTGGCGAGCAGATGAAGTATTGCATCAAGAATAAAATCTATGCACATAAGCAAACAGTCCGAGTACGTGTAATGAACAATATATATATATATATTAGAAGTGATCAAAAAATTTTTTCCTTTTTTTTTTTAATTTTTGTTTTTTTTATTCCATGTCATTTTTTAAACTGCCAAATGAGATGCATTTTCCCAATAACCTAAATACTCTCTTCTCCTAAAATTTTTCCTAAACAACCTCTTCCACTATCTCTCACTTTCTCCAAAATTATCTCTAATTCTTACTTATCTTCTAAATTATCTATAATTTCTATTTCTCTCCTAAATTATCTCTAATTCCTATTTGTCCTCTCCCCTACTTTTTATCTATATCTATCTAAATAAAAGTTTGGATTAAAAAATTTAAGAATTATTTAAATATTTTAACAAAATTATAATAATTTTAAAATATTTGCTAAAAATATAAAAAATAATTTTATACTTTTACAAAATATATCATGAAATTATGTACTAACAATTTAAATTATGTTTTTCTGGATTATCAATAATTATTGGAGATTAAACTAGTTTTATTTATCAGAGATGAGACTATTAATTTAGCTGAAATTATGAGTGCTCGTGAATTGGTTCAATTCGGTCGTAAGCTATTTGGCCAATCAAATTGACATGGTTTTGTTGGGGAGTTGGCTAGCTAAAACCGATTGACCTTTTGTGAAATCCAACCCACTCAAATTGTATCAATTTGGGTTGATTTTTTGGTTTGGTCAGTTAGTTCAAAAGATTTAAACTAAAAATTTAAATTTAATTTTAAAAACTACAGTGCATGTATTAAAAAATAAATTTATAAATTAGATTTTATGTCAGTTAGATTTAAAAATTAGATATATATCCATGGTTAAGTTGTTTGATTTTAGTCGGTTTACAAATAGCCAAAGTGAAACTGATCCAACTTGGTCGAATTGGGAAATTTTTGAACCAAAGTCGACCTAAAATACTAGAAAAACGAGCAACTCAAGTCGAGTTGATCGGGTTGGTCGATTTTCATCAGTTTGAAGAATAAACCTAACTGAGATTAATTAGTTATTTTTGTATTATAAAAAAGTTATTAAAAGTAGTATATAAAATATGAATAATTATTAATTATTCAAAAAGTTGAAAATATAAAATAATTGTATACTCTTATGTGTTTCTATTAGGGTCATTTACTAGAACACACATTTAGTGATGGCAATTTTCCCCATCCCCGATGGAGACCCGACTTCCCCGACCCAATGGGGCTGGGGATGGGGATTGCTTTGGCGGGGTGGGGGCGGGGCGGGGACGGGGACGGGGATTAATAGGAATCCCTATTCGGGGTCGGGGACAGGGAATTTGATCCCCGTCCCGTTGCCATTCCTACACACCTTATAGTTTTACATATTTACTTAAATCTACCTCATAGTTTTCATTTTACTAAAACATCCCATATATTTTACAATTTATTTACTTAATCAACCTTTTATTAAGGAGTGTTTATTTTGCCATTAGACCCATGATTTTTTTCCAAAAATACTCTTAGCACTTTTTTGTATATAAAATAAAACTGACCAAATATAGCCAATAGAGTGGTTGTCCGTGTCTTATTAAGGGAAAATATGGTATTTTTATTTTTATTTTCTTTTGATTAAATTTATTTAATTGAACATTAGGGTCAACACTGTTATTTTTCACTGTCATCTAATGGAAGATTGATTAAATCCATTGCAAATTATAAGTGGTGTTTTAGTAAAATGCTAACTATAGGGTAGATTTTAGTAAATCCATGAAACTATAAGGGGTATTTTAGTAAATGACCATTTCTATTATTTAACTTTTGCTTAATAAATTCTGTGCATTGCATGGTTTCCCACTAATATATATATATATATATCAAGGTTCAAAGTATTGACATGTATTGGCCTGTACCGGTCAATATCGAGAGCACCCTGATACGCCCTTATAGAGGGTGTATTGGGGTTTTGACCAATTCAGGGGGTAGATCCTTAAGTCGGCCCCCCTGAACCGGTTTTGAAAAAAAATAAAAAAAAGGACCAATACTGCCCAATACCCCAAAGCGCTATGGGGTTGTTTGCCCAAGAATGTCACTTGGGTTATTATTATTGCATGGATATTGGTTCATCTTCCTTGATTGATATATGCTTTGGGGATTTGAAGCCAGGAGTAAAACCCTTTTGGGGGATTTTTTTTCAGTTATTGTAGACGTAGATAATTTTGTATAAGCTCCCTATAATGTCTGGCATCCAGGACGCTTGAGAAGCCAAATCAAGTTTATACTATGATTCATTAATATTTACTCATTCCTTAAATTTGGTAATACAAAAAAAGTGCACAACGACTTGGAAATAACATGCATGCTTGCATGCTTGTATATGGATGTAAAGAATAGGTACCCATGCCCACGTGAGACTAGAGCCCATAAGAATAACTTTTGTCTTTTGGAGGCCATAGTCTTGTATTTTTTGTGTTAGTCTGATACCCTCTTTTTTTATGTGTTTTTTTTTCATAGATTCTTCTTTTATTAGTTAAGGTTCTAAATATCGATACGCCGGTAGGGGTGTATCAGTATTTTTTTTTTTAAATCCAACCGGTTTAAGGTTCCTTCACCCCCTGAACTGGTCAAAACCCCGATATACCCTCTGTAAGGGTGTATCGTGGTGCTCTTGATACGATGTGTATCGGCTGATGCGGGTCGATACGAGTCGATTTTTTGAACCTTTGTTATTAGTATAATTTTTTGTTGATCTTTATCCAAAGTACATGGGAAAGGATCTAAAATTGAGAATTAAGATCAAGGATATCTAATTGAATATTTGGGATAAAATAGGGGTTTAGAACCTTTTCAAATGTAATTGTCAAGGTTCAAAGTATTGACATGTATCGGCCTGTATCAGCCGATACGTATCGTATCGGGAGCACCCCGATACACCCCTAAAGAGGGTGTATCGGGGTTCTGACCGGTTCAGGGGGTGGAGGATCCTTAAACTGCCCCCCTGAACCGGTTTATAAAAAATAAAAAAAAAGGACCAATACTGCCCAATACAAATATGTACAATGCAAATGCATACAAAATAATACAAAATACAAAGTTTTGTACTCTACATATTTGCATTTTTATCCCTTCCAAACTGAGCCTAAAGTTGATTTGGTTAAGAATTCTCTGATCATTATAGAGGTGCCATGATCCATTGTTCTTCTTGACAAGTAACATTGATAAATATGGGCTTGTGCTGGGCGTAATTGATCTTGAACATAACATGTTGGTGACCTTCTTCTCCCTCTTTGATCTCTGATAATATGGGTATCAGTAAGGCCCAACATTCAAGTCCACCGCCCGGTATGAGATTGATTTGGTGATCTTGTAGTTTGGTAGGGGATAACTCTTCTTGCTCCTTGAAGATGTTTGAAAACTCTTGTAATAGTTGGTGTAATGCTAGGTCACTCGTCACAGGTGATTGTAATTCCTTGTCATCTTAGATAGAGGTGGTGAGTGAATAAAGTTGCAACAAGACCCCCTGCTCATGTTTCATGGATGCCTTGGTGAATTTTCTGTTCCTACAACCTTATCCTCCACCTTGAGACCCCTCCATATCATATCTCGTCCATGCAATTGAAGCTTCATTTGAAGCTTAGTGAAATCTCAAGTGATGGATCCTACATTCACAACCATTGAGTCCTTCGTACCACGTTTGTGCCTTCGAGGGGTAACAAAGTAAAAATATCCATGATGAGATTCCTTGAAGCTTCATCATGACCCCTGAATAGAGTCCCTAGCTCATCAACCTTTAACCATGAGCTATAATCACCTCGATCCTTCCATCGGGAGTTACCTCAATGCCAGCCTTGGTCGCAATCAATCTTTTCACTCAGGAAGTTAAGAGTATTGCCCAAGTTTATCAACATTGTTACCGGCATTTGAGTTCCAGTCATGGCGTGGAGTGTGATTGTTGAGACCTCCATATCTTTTTCATTACCCCTTTATCGTCCCTTTCTTAAAGCTCAGTGGGTGTCATCCTCTTGATGGTAGGTAGCCTTGGCTTGGTTATGAAGACTAGGCCCACTATTGAAGAGATGGGCCTCATAAAGACAAGCTTAGCCCATTATCGGAGAGAGAGCGAGAGAGCGATAGAGAGAGAGAGAGAGAGAGATGGGTCTCTAAGCCTATATTTCGATAGAGTCCTTGAGGCTACTGATGAAACAACTAGCTTGTTGAACATAAGTAAGTTTTTCTATCTTGCTAAGTAGTAAGTAGTCATTTAAATTGGGATTAATAAACCCGCATAATCTCGATTTGTCTTAATTTGGTGAGGTGGTTCCCAAAGAAACAATCATAGTGATGCAGATCAAAGTTGGCAAGGTCCTCAGAGTAGTTCAGAGTTCACCTGCAAAGAGGGAAGATGAGGTTAGAGGGCCCGAGGTGATATCCCGGGTTTGTACCGATGGTCAAGTTAGTTGCTGAGCTGTTCGAAGGGGGTAGGTGAGAATTCAGTGAATCAAAAAGTGTGAATTGAATGCTAATCTAACCTTTATATAGGCTTCAGATGCATGCTAGGAGAATACATGTTGAGTAGGCACAAGACAACTGTTCGAGACACTTGATATTTGGCCTTGAACTCCTGGAGCTCGGTCAGGTCACACGGAACTCGGTCAGGACACCTAGGGCTCGGTCAGGACCACTTGGCAGGCAATTAAGCCACCTAGTGCTCGGGTGTAATCATGCTCGGTTGACCTGTTGGCCACATCACAAATGCATGGTGTGGGCCTAGGGCCCACTAGCTGATGGGGTTGTCTTACGTGTTGACAGTTCTGTTGCATGGGTTTCTGCCAAGTAGCCACCTTCCGGATACATGGTGGAGTTCGGTACTCGTCTTCTATGGCATCTCATCTCGCCAAGAACTGCCTCCTCAGGCTACATGTCAGTAGTCCTTTGAGGTCGTCGTCTGGTCAAGACTTCGCAGGAGCTCGTTCCTCAAGCTACGCATGACATGACGAGGTGGGTTTATGATCCCGAGGTGATTCCTGTCATCCTGAGATCGTGATAGGTCGTCGAGGTTTGGTCTGCATGCCAGGTTGTGGCTTTTTTTGTGACTGCCATGTGTTTAGTTATTTAGAGGTTGGTTTTACTCTCATCCCTTGCCCTCCACTTTTGAGGTCGAGGTGGTTCGGCTCAAGTAAAGGAAGTCTTCATTTTGGAAATATTCTTTGTTGGGTGTTTGGTTGCCTGTCTTTGTTTGATCCCTTTTGATCCGTTTGGGAACACCACTTGGGAGGACTCTAACAGGTGCGTTGCTCGCACGCATGGGCCAGAGGTTGTTTATTAACCTAATTCAAACTTTAAAAGTGTGCTTAACTAATTTGGTTCCTTGAGGAGTTTAATCATCGTGAATCTTGGCCGCTGGTTTGGTTTGATTGTAGATATTTGTTGTTTGCTTCCTTTGCCTATAAATATGGATCCCATGGGGGGTCCATTTTGCACATTTGTCTTTGAAGTGGTACCCTACTTGAGGTTGGAGAGATTGTTCCCAAATGTCTGTCTGCTAGTTTCTTCTCATTTCGTCTTTCTTCTTCAGTTTGTCCTGCGTGAGTCTTCTCTTTATGAGTTCCTTTTTTTTTTCCTTTATTCTGTTAGTTCTATGTTGAACTCCATAGACAACGAGTTTGCAGAGATTGAGTTGGTAGAGAGGGAGGTTGTGAAATCAGCCTCCTAAGCTCGTAGAGAGTTGGGGGAGTTCACCTGGTCTCTAACAAGATCGAAATTAGCCCCAATGAACCCTTCACCCCTAGCCAATGTACCTTAGTCGACCTGTAGAGGATTCATCTTCTTTATGGGGGTCCCGACGAGTTCCGTTTTAGGCTTTCCATTCCCAGCGAGGCCCCCTAGCACCATAGTCATAACGAGGTTTGTGTGTTCGAGCAACACTTCATTGTGAGGTTGAGGTTTCCCCTTCCTCGTCTAGTTATCAACCTTCTTAATTGCTTCTTAATCACTTTAGGGCAGCTTTCCCCTTACACCATTAGACTTATAATCGGTGTTGCATCGGTGAGGCATGCACACAAAGTTTCCATTAATATAAGGGCTTTCTTGGTTCTCTGTGGTCTTAACCACACCCCTGATGACAAAAAATTCTGTTATTTTACCTTCGAGACCAATAAGAAGTTCCTCGAAGGCCTCCCAAACAAGGTCTCAAACTGAAAGTCAAACTACTTCTTCATCGTCCAAGATAGTTTCTAGAGGTTCATTAATCACCGGGGCTTGGCTATTGGTGACCCTAACGGTCAATACGTGACCTTGGAGGAATCGAGCCAATTGTAGGAGGTTGCTCGTCTCGAGCTGAAGATTGATGATTTCCTGATTGAGGACACACTCCTACGAGTTGGCTTGAGCCCAAAGTGTCAAGGTAGTTTATCTTCGGTTTGATTAGAGTTCTATCCTTGACATGTATTTTTGCTTTCTCTGAGCTGAATACTAACTATACTGTCTCATATGGTGCTTTTTCTTTTTCCAAGAGAGCTATGGACTTGACGCTAGGAAGATTTTACACTAGCAGGAAGCCAAGGCTGAAGAAGAGGAAGACCATAGAAGCCGAGCCTTCTCATGATGTCGAGGTGTGAGTTACCTCATCTGCCCTTGAGGTCATTTCCATTAATGATGAGGTTCTTTAGGCCAAGGTAACTGAATAACCCTTCGGGATGGAAGCGCAGTCGGGGCTAAGGACACTCCAATGCCTCCACCTCCAGTGACTTTTCGGACACTGATCTCCTCTGTTCCCTCAACTACTACACAAATGGGACCTTTCGTTCAGCCCTTTGAACGGGCGTTGATTTGGACTGCTATGTAGTTGGTTTGCCAAAATGATAATGTGCAGAATCGTGCCATTGCTTGCGAGCTGAGCAGGGGGTCAGTGCTGCCTTCTTCTTGGGCGGAGATTAAAAGTTTGCCCTTTGATGTTATGGAGACTCGCCTCTTCAAATATATTATGAAGGTAAGGTGACAACTTCCTACCCTTTTGCTTCTTCGTGCTGCTTTACGGTGTCCCTTATCTTTCCTCGATGTTCTAGGCCAATGCTATGGGCCAAGGGGTGTGCGAACGAGCTCAGAGGCTGTAGGACCGAGTTGATAACTTAGCTCAGATAGAAGAAGGTTATCTTGTTGAGCTAACAAGGCGTTGAAAGAGAAGGATCAGGTGGTGTCCATCTTTGAAGCTCTCAAGGCTGAGCATGAAACGATCGTCGCCAATCATTGGACAACTATTACCAAGTTATCCCAAAAGCTTAAGGCGTTTGAGTTTGAACGCTGTGTGTTGTTAGACGAACTCAAGGACCGAGAGGAGAGGGAGAATGCGATAAAGGCTGGATTGTTGAAGGCTTAGGAGGAGCTAAAAGCCCGGTTGGAAAAGCTAAGGAAGAAAGAGAGGAATTGCTTGTAGCAACTCAGGAGAAAATGGTTGCTGACTTCAAGCTCTCCAGGGAGTATAGTTGGAGAAGGTCGAGTTTGCGAAGCCCTATGTGATGAAGGGTTTCAGGCTATGCAAGCTCCTTTCCACCAGGATCCTGGACAACCCCATTGGCTAGTTCAAGATTTTGGAGGCTCTAGATGAGTTCTTCTTGGTGCCTGACATGGACAGTGATGCTGAGGAGGAAACCACGACCACTAAATCTGACTTGACGACTCCTACAAGTGATTAGGCTTTCAGCAATCTGCCTCCTCTAGTGACCAGTTGATATTTTCTCTTTTTGGTGTACTCCCCAAGCTATTGTGCTTGGTTTTTATGATGTGGACCTTTTGTTACTTGCTTCTTTTGTCTTTTTGAACTTCTATGTACCAACCTTCTTTGATCAATAATAGAAATGCTCTCCTTTTTTATTTATGTGGTTATTAATTGAGTTTCTTGACTTAAGTCACTTGCTCACGTTATTCCGCCACGGTTGAGTTACAAACCCTTACTGTTAGCCCTCCTTTTCTGAGCTAATCCGATCATTGGCTCAAGTCATCCCTCTAGGGATTGAGTTTGCTTCTCGATGCCTTTGTCTTTTAAGAATCCTTTTGACATGGCATCAAGTTATGTGTGCAAAGTTCTCACCTCGGTTTGTTCCAAGTTGAGTTACAATGAGTAATGGATTATGGAACTTAAGGAACTTAGAATTTTATTTTAATTTCAAGCAATCTGAAACATAATACACCCTTAAGTTCATGGAAATCTAGGCACGAAGTACATCCCCTCCTCCCAAAGTTTGCAACATGTAAGTCGTCGGTCCTAATACTTAGACGACCTTGTATGGCCCATCCCAGTTTGAACTGAGCTTCCCTACTCTCGGCTCTAGTATGATCACTCTTCTTAAGGACGAGGTTGCTGACTTAGAAACTCCTCTTACGGACTGGAACATTGTAGTACTGGGTTACTTGTTGTTGGTAAGATGCAGTTCGTACATGGGCCTGATCTCTCACTTCTTTAATTGGGTACAAATAGTTCCAGAGCTCGTCCTCATTAAGGTCCTCCTTGTGAGCTTCGGTCTACAATGTTGGTACTTCAATCTTGGCCGGGATCACAACTTCTATTCCATATGTCAAGTTGAAGGGTGTCTCCTCGGTGGCTATCCTACTTATGGTTCTGTGTGCCCATAGCACACTGGTGAGTTCTTCCACCCAACATCCCTTAGCTCTGTCTAGCCATGTCTTTAGTCCTTGGAGAAAAGTGTGGTTGGTCACTTTGGCATTGGTTTGAGGATGATTAACCGTGGTGAACCACTGACAGATGCCCATATATTTACACCAATTCGAGAATTCAATGTCGTTGAACTATTTCTCGTTATTTGAGACTAGCACTCGAGGTAGTCTGAACTAGTAGATGATATTCTTCCACACAAAATTGTATATTCTGAGAAGTAATGATGGCTAGAGGCTCAAATTCTACCCACTTTGTAAAATAGTCAATCATGACCACGAGCTGCTTGCGTTGTTTGGTAGTCGGAGGGAAGGGTCCTGGTAGGTCGATCCCTCATTGCACAAATGGTCAGGGCCAATGAGGTACTGAAGGTCAGCTGCGGGTAGGTGAGGAATATTTGCATGGTATTGGCAGTGATCACACTTATTAACAAAACGAAGTGCATCGGCCTTCATGGTTGGCCAATAATATCCCTATTGAAGTGCTTTTTGGGCCAGTGACCTGCCCCCTGGTGTGCACTGCACACCCCTGCATGGATGTCTTAGAGTACATGCTCGGTTTCAAAAGGCTTGAGGCACTTGAGGTAGGGCAATGTGAATGGCTTTTTGTATAGTTGGTCCCTCATAATAACGTACCGAGCTGATTTCCTTAATACTCTTTTGGCTTCCAACTAATCTTATGGTATGACACCTGTTTGCAAATAGTTCAGTATCAGGTCCATCTAGATTAGTTAGGGTGCTAACACGGGAGAGACCTCGACACCAACGGTATCCAAGATGCTAGGTTGTTGTAAATCCTCCACATGCACAACTCTTCGAGAGTTGACGTCCACCGAGCTAACTAGTCTTGACAATGCATCAGCTTGGGCATTTTTTGACTTGGGAATTTGAAAAATAAGGAATTCTTTGAAGTGGAAACTAATCCTCGCACCATTGCTAAATACTTGGCCATACCAGGCTCCTGAGCTTCGTAGCACCTTGTCACCTGATTGATGACAAGCTAGGAGTCGCTGTACACTATGATCTTCGTTGCTCCAACCACCTTGGCCAAGTTTAACCCAACAATCAACGCTTTGTATTCCACTACATTATTTGATGCCTTGAACCCAAAGTGTAGTGCATATTCTAACTTAGCTTCTTTGAGCCCAAGCAAAATGAGACCGACTCCACTGTCCTTTTGATTAGATGACCTGTCTACATGCAAGACCCAGGTCGTCGATAGATCAAGATTGGGAACAAGTGCTAGATTGGAAGGTGCTTCTTTTAGAGTGGGTTGCTCCGGTGTGAAAGTGCATTCAGCAATGAAGTCGACCAGTGCTTGTACCTTGATCATAGGTTAGGGCTCGTATCTTATGTTGAATTCACTGAGTTCAACTGACCATTTGACCAGCCTTCTCAAGACTTTGGGTTTCGTTAGTACTTGTCGAAGCAGCTGGTTGGTGAGGATAGTTATGGTGTGCGTTTGAAAGTATGGTTGAAGTTTTCGAGCTGAGATGATTAAGGAATAGGCCAACTTTTCAATATTTGGGTATCTGGTCTCAGCATCTCATCTCACAAAGTATATGGGACGCTGGACCTTATCCTCCTCTCTTACGAGCACCGAGCTTATGACTTCGTCGCCAGTGGACAGGTAAAGCAACAACACTTCTCCTTGTTCGGGGGTCGTCATCAAGGGAAGTGAGCTGAGGTATTGCTTCAATTCTTCAAAGGCATTTTGACACTCTTGTGTTCACTCAAAGTCCTTTTTTTTATGTCCTTGAAAAATGGTAGGCATAGACCTCCGAGCTTGAAATTGAACTGTCCAAGGGTTGTAACTCGGCTGCTTAACCAATAGACTTCTTTGACAGATCTCCGAGGTTGCATGTCTAATATGGCCTGGACCTTCTTGGGATTAGCTTCAATGCCACACCGAGTTACCATGAACCCTAGGAATTTCCCGAGGTGACACCGGAGACACACTTATTTGGGTTGAGTTGAAGTTGACACTCAATTAATACCCCAAATATTTCATTTAAGTCGTTTATGTGGTTACTCGTAACTCGACTTTCAGCCACCATATCATTGACTTACACTTCAACATTCTTTCCTATTAGCTCTTTGAACATTCTATTTATGTCTTTGGTAAGTAGCCCCAACATTTTTTAATCCAAAGGGCATCATTTTATAACAAAATAATCCCAATTAAGTTACAAAAGAGGTTTTTTCTTCATCATATGGGTCCATCAAAATCTGGTTGTATCTAGAGAATATCCAAAGAACGCATCCATGAAGCTAAGTAGTTCATACCCCGAAGTTGCGTCAACAAGGCAATCTATTTAAGGAAATGGGAAGCAATCTTTAAGGCAGTCTCTGTTTAAGTCAGTGTAGTCTATACAAATTTGCCACTTCTCGTTCACCGTTTTTACGAGTACAACACTACTAACCTAGTCTGGATACTTCACTTATTTGATGAAGTCAGCATCCAACATCTTCCTGACCTCTTCCTCGATCTACTGCAAGCGTTTAGGAGTGAACTTCCTACTTTTCTGCACTACATGTCTAACATTGGGGTTGATGTTAAGCCTATGAGTTATGATTGAAGGGTCGATCCCAAGCATGTCAGTCGTGGACCAAGCAAATACATTAGAATTCAAACAAAGAAACCTTACAAGCTTGTCTCGCAAATCTGGAGGGAGGAGAGAACCGATCTGGATTGTCTTTTCTAGTTCTATTGTCAAGATGTGTATTGATATAGTTTGCTCGACGGGTTGAGCTTGGTTGGCGGCCTCCTCTGTCGGTCGGTCCAAATCCATGGCTATTGGTGTTGGCTTCTTCATCTATCTCTTCGGCTTCTCCTCTTTGGCAGGTTGCTTACCCTTTAGTGCCACCATGTAACATTGTTTAGAGTTGAGCTGGTTGCCCCAGACTGTTCCCATGCTATTCTCAGTAGGGAACTATGATCTGATCTAATCCAAGATCCAATCCTATTTGGTCGAATTTGAATCACCCTTGTTCATACCTTTGGATAGGATAATATGCTGTAATAAAAAATCATATCATATTTGGATCACCCCTATTTGATTTGATATATGTTATTTATTTATTTATAAATATATTATTTATATTGTATTTTTATAAATTTGTTATATTATTTACTTTTTATAAAAAACATGTATATATATGATGAAAATAATTTAAAAGATACTTGTTTTTTTGTTTTCTCTTTATTTAAATGGGTATATTTTATTTCTATTTTAATAATTATTAATTTTTAAAGAAAACAAGTCAAATCAGATCAGATCTGAAGATCCAACTTATTGATAGGATTCAAATTCAAATCAAGGTCTATAAGATCCAACGGGATTGGATCCGACATGAACAATGTCGGACTGGATTTAGATATACCCTGATTCAAATCCAATCCAATCTGTTTGCATTCCTAAGGTCGAGACCACGGTGTGGAGGGCATGAGCAAGGGTCTTCCGAATATGATGTTGTATGGTGAGGGTGAGTCTACTACTAAAAACATTTTCATCACACTAGCCTATCTTGGCGCGACCCCTATTGTTATCAGGTTGCAGATTTTCTCAATAGGTTTGACTATGTCCCCTAAGAAACCGACTAAATGTATGTCGGTCGGGGCTAGTTTCTTCTTGTCTAGATTCATTTGTTCAAATGTTGCAACAAACATGATATCAGTTGAACTTCCTAAATAAATTAAAATTCTCTTTACCAAGTAATTGGCCACCGTCATGTAGACAACCAAGAAATCGTCATGAGGGAACTGAACATCCTGCAAGTCATCATCAGTGAAGACTATGGGCTCGTTGGTCTTTGGGTTCTTTTTAGGTCGGCTCCCTGGGTTAGTTTGCAACTCTCGGATTGAGGCTCTTCTCGTGGCCTAGCTGCATCTTGCTATCGTCAAGTTGCTTGCAATGACATTTATGATACTTGCCATCTCGACCAAGAGTTTGCCTATCATTTGTTGCTGCTTTCAACTTATCTGAGGCCCGGTTGTCTTTCAGGAATTGTTTCAAATATCCTCTCAGGACCAATTCTTCAATCTTATTCTTTAGGTTGTTACAGTCCTTTGTGTCATGACTGACTGTGCGATGGAACTTGCAATGCTTCTTCTGGTTTCTTTTGGCTGGGTTCCCCTTTAGTTGAGGTGGCCATTTTAGAAACTCCTCGATCTGGACCTACATTAGGATCTGACCTCGAGGGGTGTTTAAGAATGTGTACGATTTGAACTATCGAGGAGGAGCTTGAGATTGTGTTGATAACCCTTCACCCTTCTCACCCTTGGTATTTTTTCTTCCTTCTTTCTCGTCTCCATCTCGCTTGCACTCCTTCATTTGGAATGCTTTCACAACATTCATGTACTTCGTTGCCTGTTTTAGAAATTCCTTCATGTTGCATGGAAGTGTCTTAGTCAGGGAGAATCCAAAATGCTTGTCCTTGAAACCTCGAACTGTTGTGGCCAACTCGACGACGAGATCAAGGTCGCATATTTCTAGTGCCTCATTCTTGAACCTCTAACTTGTAGCAAAGTGAGTAATAAATAATTCTATAAACTGGGTCCAACTCTCTATGGACCATGGTGGTAGTTTGGAATACTATAATTTGGCTGTTTCCTAAAGGTAGTAGGAAAGGCTAAACACATGCCCTATTATGAATTAAGAGATGTGTGACTCCAATTCAAGGCGGGTAGAGAGTGGGTAGGAAAAGTTTGTAGGAAATCTGGGCTCCCTAATACGCGGTGGGATGTTCTATGAGTTCGGCGTGAGGAGCGCTCTCATTTATGTCATGTGTTTTGAAAAAAAAAGTGTATGGCATGTTCCTTATGACTTGTGAGACATTTCTAAAATTCTGATCCTTGTATGTTGTTATTCATGGGGAGATGTTCCCAATGTACGGTGGGATTTTCTATGAGGTTGGTGTCAGTGCGAGAAGCAAATCCCAATTCATATTCATTTATGTCATGTGTTTTAAAAAAAAATGTGCATGGCATGTTGCATGTTGCATGTTAGATATTTCTAAAATTCTAATCCTTGTATGTTCTTATTCATGGGGAGACGTTCTCAATGCACAGTGGGATTTTCCATGAGGTTGGTGTGAGTGTGAGACGCAAGTTCCAATTATTTTGAAAAAAATGTGTATGTCATTTGTTAGACAGTATATGCCCTTAGCTCCAATCAGAATGATGTACATTATGACATTTAATGTAAATGAATAAAGTACATATTTAATTCATGTTATTATGGTGTGTTTCTGTGTAATACCCTTAAACTGGACACATATAAGACTCGTGTTAGTTTAGAATCTTCACAGTCGTTGGATAGATTTGGGGAGATTTATTCTGCCAAGGCTGACACTGATGTGCCGCCAAGTTGGTTGGGGTGGCTTGTCTCAACTGCTAGGGTGAGACCTGAGGTACATGCAGTGTGGGTTTTCTTGAAACCCTGAACCAGACCAGAATTCCAGTATTGCCCTGGACCTTGGAGATAGATGGGCAAAATTGGAATGTTACACCTGACCCCTAGACTCGATTATGATACTACACTAGGTGTTGGATTGGGTTGTCTTTGATATACCAATTAGTGAGATCCTTAGAGGGGGTCAAAACCTAGGTATGTTGGGACGGTCCGATAATTCATCTGAGTGGGTGATCATAGTGACTGGATCAACCCCTTTGTCAGACAAAGTGAATGATCGGGGATGCACTCTCTCTGATGGAAACCTAAACTGCCGGCAATTGATTTTAACCGTTGAAATCTGTTTTGCAAAATATATTTATATAGAGATATACATATATATTATGGTTTCAAAATATTTGCAAAATGTTTTAATTACCGGGATCCATGTGAGTAGAGAGTGCAACACTGTACCTTGCAGCCGAGGTAGAGGTTCTCTCTTGTCGGGTAGTGTTTGCTCATTATGGGCTGAGAGGTTAAGTGTAATACTATTGAGGGTAATACCTAATAGGCTAATCTTGCATCTGCCCACAATCCTTGGGTTTTTTATAAAGTGGGTTGACCCAATGACCATTTAGTGTAAATGTTGGGCCCATTAAGAGCCCATGGTGATGGACTCAGGGGTTCACTGTCTCCTATAGTGAATTTGGTCAGGCCTTGTAACAAAGGCTGTGCTGAACCCATGTGGCTGATGTGTAGATCAATGTTTGAGTCCCATGCCATACAAGGATAACCAACTGGGCAGTAGTTAGGAGGCTAAGTGAGCAGATGGACTTAATGGGCCTAAAGCCCAATTCGAACTGGCTTAATGAGATTAATTAAAAGAGGGTGGTTCTGGGATTTAGATCAGAAGATAGGATAAGGGATTATCCCTATCCACTCAAAGAGTCCACATCCAAATAAAGGTTTGGATCAGGAAACTCCTAATTAGATTAGGAAGGTTGATCTTTATCTGCAGATAAGATAAGGGATTATCCTTATCTCTTAAAGAGAGTCTAGATCCAAATAAAAGATTTAAATTAGGAAACTCCTAATGAGATTAGGAGAACCTCTCTTTAAGGCTATAAATAGAAGAGCAAGGCGAACCTCCAGATCATCTAACAGATTGCTGAATTCCAAAGAGAGACAACATAGTTTGACTGCACTGTCTCATTCTCTCCTGCTTTTGCCGCCATACCAGTTCGATCTCCACCTGTGGGAGCGATCAAGAAGGGTTCTTGATATTACCTTTTGGCAGAAAAGGTGATCTGAAGTCGTGCTCACTAGCCCCCCATCAGATTCTGGCTGAAGAATTCGGTTCTTGCTGAAGAACCATCCTACTGATTCTGCTTCAGCTTGCACCGTGTCATCTTCGGTGGAAGCAGTCTTTGGATTTTTCCTTGGGCGTGAACACCTTCATTGGAGGTTATTACTACTTCGTATCAGGTATATCCCTCCACTCCCTTTTGCTTTCAGATCTGGTTTGGTTTGGGTTCAAGATTGATCATTGAAAATGCAGTTTTCTAAAATAGGGAATGTGATTCCCACATGGGAGAGAGATAAGTTTTTGAAATTTTGCCCAACCTTCCTACAGGGTTCAGCCATCCATATGATGGATCTCTCATCCCTGCAGTGGTATCAGAGCCAGGTTCAAATCTTGAACCAAAATTAACCAGATCTGGAATACGCAAATGGGCAGAAGGCATTCTACCCGATTTGCGCAGATTAGCATTTTCTGGGAAATTTGTTCCCAGATTTTGGGTGATTGATCTGAAATTAAATATTTATAAATCTGAATTATATTTAGAATTGTTCTACATATTTTTCTTGAAGCTTATTCAGATGCAAATTGGAGGAGTTGTCTAGTTGATAGAAAATTTGAAGGTGGCTTCTGCATATTCTTTAGTGGTAATCTCATTTCCTGGGTTCCCGAAAGTAGTCCACTGTACCACGCTCTAGCATAGAGTTAAAGTATTGTAGCCTTGCCTCGACTACAGTGGAGTTGACCTGGCTGGAGATGCTTCTTATTGAATTTGGTGTCTCTCTCCAGGCTGCCCACTCTATGGTGTGACAACTTAAGTGCCACACATCTCTCTTAACCTCGTCCTTCACTCCAAAGCCAAGTACATTGAACTGGACGTTCACTTCCTTAGGGAGAAAGTGGCAGATTGCTCTGTCATTGTTTCTCATATTCAAAATGTGGATCAAATTGTCAATATTCTCTCCAAACCATTGTCTCCCACATGATTTGAATGCCTTCAATCCAAACTTATGGTAATGCAATCCCCGTCTCGTTTGAGGGGGGATGTAAGGGAATATAATAACCAGTACATGCATGGGCTGGGTTGACAATGGTCCATGCATGGCCAACCCACCATGTATTTAACAGCCAAGTCTCGTGGATAAGGACTCAAAAGGATAAGGTTTATCGATTGTCTCTTATCATGACTCTTATCATTATCATATAATTTGTTGTAACAATATATTTTCAAATTTTAAATTTGTAATTGTACAACTCACTGTCTATATACATCAAGACAATCTCTTCAGGCATATCAGGATGATTGACCCTATTTTCTCTCCTTCAAACTCTAGTAGAGAGAAGAAAGGTGGATGGTAGAAGTGTAGATCGCCTATTTTGGTTTTATCGTTACCTAGGTTCAATGCTGAGGGGTGGAAGGAGGTGAACAACGGATTCTCATGTTGGTGAAGAGATAGAGACAATGATAAATAGGAAGAGAGAGAAATGAGGGAATGAGAGAGTGAAAAGAGGTCAGGCAAGAAGGAGACATCACTAGGTTACTCGGTTTCTTGGATCGAAGGAGATGGGCCCCCTCTTAAATGAAAATCTTATTTTAGGTTGTATATTAGGTCATCTGGGCATTTTCATAATTTTTGGATGTTTAGGGGCATTTTCTTGTTTTTGGGTTGAGAGGGTAAAACCAAGATTCTCATTTAATGGTGGTCATTTTTGGATTAAAGTGTGAAGGGTTGAGATGGCTTGAGTATATAGTGGTTTTGTGTATATAGGTAATGAGATTGACCAAAATGGAATTTTTCTAGTTGAACGGGAAAATAAGGGTATTTTTTGACAAAACTTGATTGGGTAGGCTTTCGGGAATTTTAGGTCGATTGGTGGGGTCAAATTAGTCCAACAGTGCTTGGATCAAGGGAATTTGATGTACGAGCAATTTGACGCGTGGAAGAATGCAGAAAGAATTTTCTTTCGATGGATGAGCACATTAAAAAAAAATTTGAGTTGAAATTTCATAGGGTGGGGTTTCTAAGGGGCATGGATGAATTCGTAGGGTTTTATCAATTTAGATATGTTTGGGATAATGGAGTTTGTGGTATAAGCAATCCGATGCACGAGAAAGCCCGAAATGGGATCTCCGTCCAATGAATGGGCAGATCGAGGAATTTTGAGTTGAAATTTTATAGGATTGGATTTCTGAATGTCTTGGATGAATAGTCAAGATTTTATTGATTGGTTCAAATGTGTTCGGATCGAGTAAATTTGAAGTACGAGAAATCCAATGCATAAAAATGTGTGAAATGAAATCTTCGTCTGATAGGTGGACAAATGAAGGAATTTTGAGTTACAATTTGATAGAGTGGTTTTTATAAGGGGCCTGGATGAATTAGCAAGGTTTATTTGATCCAAATGTGTTTAGGCTAGGGAATTTGGGGTATGGGTGGTCTTACCAATGAGATGGCTCAAAATTAAATCTTCATTGAGGGGTAAATGAGGGGATTTTGCAATGAAACTTGTAGTGGGGGTTATAAGGTGTCCAAAAAGGTTACAATGGGGTTTGATTGTCTTAGGAGGTGTGTCATGATGCAGATATTCAATTTGGATGATTGAGGCCAATGAAAAGGCACAATTTGGAATCCTTTTATATAAGGTATAAAACGAGTGTTTTTGCATCTGAATTTTGGTGCATGGCCAATTGGGAGGCCTAGAAAGCTGGTAATGGTAAGATTTGAGGGTCTTCAGGGTTGTACCGTGATGTGGATCTTGAATTTGAAAGTAGTGGACAATAAGGGAGGTCGACCCAAAATCTTTTTTGTAGGAAGGGAAAAATGAGGATTCTAGGTCTACAATTTGATGGAAGGTTGGTCAGGATTTCTAGAAAGATGAGGACATGATTTGAAGGTCTCAAGGAAGGTGTTGTGATGGAGATCTTGGCTTAGGAAAGCTATGACCAATGAGAATGGTCGATTTAAAATATGTGTTAGAATGGATGGGTATCTTAGTGTATTTGGGCTCTGATGGGAGTGTTTAATGACTTTATATATGTTAGAATCATAGGAATCTGGGTAGTAGGTATTTTAGCCAATGAGGAGTCTCAAAATGGAATCTTGGTTTGATTGATGGGTAAATGATGAAATTTTAGGTTAAAACTTGGTGGAGTGATAGGAATTTAGGTTATGGGATTGTTGGGAGGGTTTGATAGTTTTAAGGATGTATGGATAACAAGTTTTAGGTTTGAAAAGTGTTGTAGTATTGGATTCATTGAAATAAAATCTTTGATGGATGAATAGCAAGATCAAGTAATTTAGGTGTAAATTTTGGTGTGATTTGTTGTTTCAAGGTTTTGTTTAATGTAATGGAATCTGATTGTATCACAGGTGTGGTGATTGAAGGGATGAGAGATCCATCGTATGGATAGCTGAACGCTGCAGGAAGGTTGGGCGAAATTTCAAAAAATTTCTCTCTCCCATCTGGGAATCACACTCCCTATTTTAGAAAACTACATTTTCAATGATCAATCTTGAATCAAACCAGACCAGATCTGAAAGCAAAAAGGAGGAGAGGGATATACTTGATACAGAGTAACAGTAACTCCTAATGATGGTGTTCATGCCCAAGGAGAAAAACAAAAACTGCTTCCACTGAAAATGACACAGTCTGAGGTGAAGTAGAATCAGCAGGATGGCTCTTCATCAAGAACCGAATTCTTCATCAAGAATGGGGTAGAGGGTTGGTAAGCACGACCTCAGATTCCTTCTTCTACCAAGAAGTAATATAAAGAACAATTCTTGATCACTCCCACAAGTGAAGATCGAACTGGGTAGGGGCTGCAAGAACAAGGAAGAACTTTACAAACTGTTGTAATGTTTGTTGTGTCTTTTGCATGTCCACCCTGCTCTCTTATTTATAGCCTTAAAGAGACAACCTCCTAATCTGATTACGAGTTTCCTAATCCAAATCTTTATTTGGATCTGGACTCTTTTAGTGATAAGGATAATCCCTTATCTTATCTGTAGTTTAAGATCAGCTTAATCCTAATCAAATTAAGAGTTTCTTGATCCAAATGTTTATTTGGATCTGGACTCTTTAAGTGGATAATACTTACCCTCTTATCTTTATCTGCTGATCCAAACCAAGATTTGCCCCTATTTAATTAATTAACCCAATTTGAATTGGGCTTTTGGCCCATTAAGTTTATGTGCTCACTTACCCTCTTAACCTATTGCCCAGTTGGCTCTCCTTGTATGACGTGGGACCCAAACATTGATCTACACATCAACCACATGGGTTCAGTACAACCTTTGCTACAAGGCCTGGCTGAATTCACTGTAGGAGACAGTAAACCCCTGAGTTGGCCCAACATTTACACTAAATGGTCCTTGGGTGCAGCCACCTTATGAAAACCCAAAGACTATGGGCAGATGCAAGATTAGCCATCAGGTATTACTCTCAATGGTCTTACACTTAACTTCTCAGCCCATAATGATCAAACACTTCCCGACAAGAGAGGACCTCTCTCTCGATTGCAAGGAACAGTGTTGTACTCTCTACTCACATGGATCCCGAGAATTAACCTTTTGCAAACATTTTGAAACCATAATATATATATATATATATATATATATATATTATATCTTTATATAAATATATTTTGCAAAACAAATTTCAATGGTTGAAATCAACTTCCGGCAGTTTAGGTTTCCATCAGAGAGAGTGCATCCCCGATCATTCACTTTGTCCGACAAAGGGGCTGATCTTATCACTATGATCACCCAATCAGATGAATTCTTGGACTGTCCCAACATACCCATGTTTTGACCCCCACAAAGGATCTCACTGATTGGCATATCAAAGAAAGCCCGATCCTACACCTAGTGCAGTACCATAATCGATTCTAGGGGTCAAGTGTAACATTCTAGTTTTGCCCATCTATCTCCAAGGTCTAGGGCAATATTATAATTTTGGTCCGGTTCAGGGTTACAAGAAAACCCACACTGCATGTACCTCAGGTCTCACCCTGACAGCTAAGACAAGCCACCCCAAACAACTTGGTGGTACATCAGTGTCAGCCTTGGCAGGATAAATCTCCCTAGATCTATCCAACGGCTGTGAAGATTCTAAACTAACACGAGTCTCATAAGTGTCCAGTTTAAGGGTATTACACAGAAACACTCCACGATGACATAAATCAATTATGTACCTTATTCATTTACAATAAATGTCAAAAGGTACATCAATCTGATTGGAGCTAAGGGCATAACTGTCTAACAGCTCCCACTTGCACTTAGGTCCAATCGTGTACAAATCGGAGTCCCATATTTTCAACGTGTTTCTCAAACACTTTCTGTGTCAGTGGCTTAGTTAATGGGTCTGCTACATTTTCCGCTAATGCTACCTTTTGAATCAGGATGTTCCCTCTTCCAATTATCTCCCGCAGTACATGGTACTTCCTCTCAATGTGCTTCAACTTCGAGTGAATGGCTCCAATGTTGTCACACAATAATGGAATGGGTGATTTGCTAGATGGAACTACTCCTAATTCCTGAATAAACTTCTTCATCCAAATGGCTTCCTTGGCAGCTTCACTTACGGAAATGTACTCGACCTCGGTTATGGAATCTACGGTGGACCCCTGTTTGCTGCTTTTCTAGCTAACAACACACAATCCTTTCGTGAAGATATAACCAGATGTAGACTTTCTATCATCTGGATCTGACTGGAAATCGACATCCGTATACCCCTGGATCTGTAGTGAACTACCATCGAATACCAGACAAAACTCTTTTGTCCTTCGAAGGTATTTTAGTATATTTTTCACAATGGTCCAATGCTCCTACCCTGGGTTAGATTGGTATCTGCTTACCACACTCACTACTTGAGAAATGTCAGAACGAGTGCATAGGATGACATGCTTGATGCTCCCTACGGCTAAGGCATAGGGAGCCTCTTTCATGTCCTCAATCTCATCGGGGTTCTTGGGAGGCATACCCTTGGAGAGAGTGACTTCATGCCTGAAAAGAACATTTCCTTTCTTAGATTTCTCCATGCTGTGTCTCTTGACTATTTTGTTAATGTAAGCAGACTAGGATAATCCTATTATCCTCTTCAATCTATCTCTATAGAGTCGAAGACCTAGTATGTAGGAGGCTTCTCCAAGATCTTTCATGGAGAATTGCTGTGAAAGCCACACTTTCACCGTAGTCAACATTCCTACATCATTCCCAATGAGTAGAATGTCATCTACATACAGAACCAAGAACATAACCATATCCCCACTGGTCTTCCTGTAAACACAAGGCTCATCTGGATTTTGCTCAAAGTCAAACTGTTTGACACTAGAGTCAAACCGGATGTTCCAACTCCTAGAAGCTTGCTGAAATCCATATATGGATCGATTAAGTTTGCATACCATGTGTTCCTGACCTGCAGCTATGAAACCTTGCAGTTGCTGCATATAGATATCTTTAGTAAAATCTCTATTCAGGAACGTGGTTTTGACATCCATCTGCCAAATCTCGTAGTCATGGTACGCTGCTACAGCTAGCAGAATCCTAATGGATTTAAGCATGGCCACGGGCGAAAAAGTTTCATTATAATCGATTCCCTCTTTCTGAGTGTACCCTTTCGCCACAAGACGAGCCTTGTAGGTCTCAACCTTACCATCGGGGCCCTTCTTCCTCTTATAAATACCATTTGCAACCAATTGCTCTTACCCCAGGGGGCGGATCTACCAGAGTTCAGACTCTATTGGTCTCCATTGAGTCCATCTCAGCTCTTATGGCATCTACCCAATTCAATGAATCTATGTCCAACTTTGCTTCCGTATTAGTCATGAAATCCTCCTCACTGGTCGTGGCTTCCACCAAGTAACTTTCTTGGTCATAATCGTAACGAACTGGAGGCCTAGGAACCCAGGTAGATCTTTTAGGTTGGTAATTTTTGAAGGGATGGGATATCCATCACATGGACGCCCAAGTCTTGCGGAATGAACTGGGCGAATTTCAAAAAAATTTCTCCCATCTTTGTAGGGAATCGAATTCCCTATTTTAGAAAACATATTTTCAAGGATCAATCTTGAACCATGAACCAAACCAAATCTGAACCAAAAGAAGTAGGAAGGAGGATGTACCTGATACGGAGAAACAGTATCTCCCAATGGAGGTGTTCATGTCCAAGGAAGGATCCAAAATCTGCTCCCACTGAAGATGGTGCAGTGCAAGATGGAGTAGAATCAGCAATGTTCTTCCAAAAGAACTTGACCCTTCGCAAGAATCAACTGGATGGCTTGTGAGTATAGCTCCAACCAATCTTTTCCCAAAAGATTGGAATCAAGATCAAATCTTGATTTCTCCCAAGAACTGGAGATCACTGAAGGTAATGGCGACGGCAGGAAGAAAGCGGCAAGAGAGTATTCGCAGGGTGCAAAATTCTCTCTTCTTGTGATTTCAGCTCTTAAGAGAATTGAACATCAATCACTAACAATTGCCGCCCCTTTCTTCTTTCATAATCTTAAAGGGATCAGCTCCTAATCCCATTAGGAGTTGCTAATCCAAATCATATTTGGATTAGAAGTCCCTTTAAGTGATAAGGGATTACCCTTATCTTATCTGTAGATCAAATCAACCATCTCCTAATCTAATTAGGAGGCTTCCAGATCTAAATCTCATTTAGATCTTCGACTCTCTAAGTGGATAGGGTCTAGGCCCAATCCTATCAGCTGATCCATATCAGAATTCGCCCCCTTTAATTGACTGATCAAATCAGCCCAGTTCGAAATGTGCTTAAGGCCCATTTAAGGTTATGTACTCACTTAGCCTTCCAAACTACTACCTAGTTGGGCTTCCTTGTATGGCGTGGGACCCAAACATTGATCTACACATCAGCCACATGGGTTCAGCCCAGCCTTTGTTACAAGGCCTGGCTGAATACACTATTATGGACAGAGCACCCCCAGAAACCCATCTTATGGGCTCTATGGGCCCAACACTTACCCTAAGTGGTCCCGGGGAAAGCCACCTTGTAACACCCTGGGACTGTGGGCAGGTGCAAGATTAGCCCATCAGGTATTATCCTCAATGGTCTTACACTTAACCTCTCAGCCCATAATGATCAAACACTACCCGACAAGGGAGGACCTCTCCCTCGACTACAAGGAACAGTGTTGCACTCTCCGCTTACATGGATCCCGGGAATTAAAACCTTTTTGCAAATTATTTCGAAACCATAACATATATATATATATCTTTATGTAAATATATTTTGCAAAACAAGATCTCAACAATTGAAATCGGCTGCCGGCAGTCTTGGTTTCCATCAAAGAGAGTGCATCCCCGATCATTACCTTTGTCCGACAAAGGGGCTGATCCTGTCACTATGATCACCCACTCAGATGAATTCTCGGACTGTCCCAACATACACAGGTTTTGACCCCCACTAAGGATCTCACTAATTGGTACATCAAAGATAGCCCAATCTGACATCTAGTGTAGTATCATAATCGAGTCTAGGGGTTAGGTGTAACTTTCCAGTTTTGCCCATCTATCTCCAAGGTCCAGGGCAATACTGGAAATCTGGTCCGGTTCAAAGGTTCTATTAATCCTACACTGTATGTGCTTCGGGTCTCACCCTGGTAGCTGAGACAAGCCACCCCAACAGTTGGCCACACACTAGTGTCAGCCTTGGCAGGATAAATCTCCCCAGACTTACCCAATGGCTGTGAACATTCTAAACTAACACAAGTCTCATTAAGTGTCCAGTTTAAGGGTATTACACAGAAACACACCACAGGAACATGAATCAAATGTGTATTTATTCATTTACAATAAATTCATAATGTACATAATTCTGATTGAAGCTAAGGGCATACAACTGTCTAACAACTCCCACTTGCACTTAGGTCCAATCTGGTATAAGCCGGAGTCCCATACTTTCCACGTGTTTCTCGAACACTTTCTGTGTCAGTGGCTTAGTCAATGGGTCTGCTACATTCTCCGCTGATGCTACCTTCTGAATCAAGATATCCCCTCTACTAACAATCTCCCGGAGTACGTGGTACTTCCTCTCGATGTGCTTCGACTTCGAGTGGACTCGTGGCTCCTTAGCCTGAGCAATCGCTCCATTGTTGTCACACAACAATGGGATGGGTGATGTGTTGGACGAAACTACTCCCAATTCGTGAACGAACTTCTTCATCCACACGGCTTCCTTGGCAGCTTCACTTGCAGCAATGTATTCGGCCTCGGTTGTGGAGTCTGTTGTGGACCCCTATTTGTTGCTTTTCCAGCAAACAGCACATGATCCTATCATGAAAACATATCCAGATGTAGACTTTCTATCATCCGGATCCGACTAGAAATCCGCATCTGTATACCCTTGGATCTGTAGTGAACTACCATCAAATACCAGACAAAACTCTTTTGTTTGCTTACTACACTCCAGTCCAATGCTCCTGCCCTGGGATGGCTTGGAATCTGCTTACTACACTCACTTCGTAGGCGATGTCAGAACGAGTGCACAGCATGGCATACATGATGCTCCCTACGGCTGAGGCATAGGGAACGTCTTTCATGCTCTCGATCTCCTCAGAGGTCTTTGGAGACATCTTCTTGGAGAGATTGACTCCATGCCTGAAAGGAACAATTCCTTTCTTGGAGTTTTCCATGCTGTATCTCTTGACTATTTTGTCAATATAAGCAGATTGGGATAATCCTATTATCCACTTCGATCTATCTCTATAGAGTTGAAGACCCAGTATATCAGAGGCTTCTCCAAGGTCTTTCATGGAGAATTGCTGTGATAGCCATACTTTTATCGTAGTTAACATTCTCACATCATTCCCAATGAGCAGAATGTCATCTACATACAGAACCAGAA
Source organism: Nelumbo nucifera (assembly GCF_055504915.1). Classification (NCBI taxonomy): domain Eukaryota; kingdom Viridiplantae; phylum Streptophyta; class Magnoliopsida; order Proteales; family Nelumbonaceae; genus Nelumbo; species Nelumbo nucifera. Next base: position 47,715,934 of record NC_142652.1, read on the forward strand.
ACGTAACCATGTCACCACTGGTCTTCCTGTAAACACAGGGTTCATCCGAATTTTGCTCAAAATCAAACTTTTTGACCGTAGAGTCAAATCGGGTGTTCCAACTTCTAAAAGCTTGCTTGAGTCCATATATGGATCTATTCAACTTACAGACCATGTGTTCCTGACCCGCAGCTACAAAGCCTTGCGGTTGCTGCATATAGATATCTTCAGTAAGATCTCCATTCAGGAACGCAGTTTTGACATCCATCTGCCAAATCTCATAGTCATAGTAAGCTGCTACAGCTAGCAGGATCCTAATGGATTTAAGCATGGCCACGGGCAAAAAGGTTTCCTCATAATCGATGCCTTCTTTCTGAGTGTATCCTTTTTCCACCGGACGAGCTTTGTAGGTCTCAACCCTGCCATCGGGGCCCTTCTTCCTCTTGTAGATCCATTTGCAACCAATTGCTTTTACCCCAGAGGGCAGATCCACTAGAGTCCAGACTCCATTGGTCTCCATTGAGTCCATCTCAGCTCTCGTGGCATCTACCCATTTAAGGGAGTCTATGTCCAACATTGCTTCCGTATAAGTTACGGGATCCTCTTCACTAGTCAAGGTTTTGACCAGGTAACTATCCTGATCGTAACAAAAACGGACCGGTGGCCTGGACACCCGGGTAGATCTTCTAGGTTGGTCACTACCTGGAACTTGTGAGACACCTCCCACTGCATCTGAGCTCTCCTCATCAAGAACATCTTCTTGACGAAGATTGTCCAGGATGTAGTCATTTTCCAAGAATTATGCATTCCAACTGCAGAACACCTTCTGCTCACTTGGATCATAGAATAGGTAGCCCACTAAGCCCTTTGGGTAGCCTACGAATAGGCAACGGCTGGTCTTGGATTCCAATTTGTCCGGATTCGTTCTTTTAATGTGAGCCGGACAACCCCAAATCTTCAAGTATCGTACACTTGGTTTCTTTCTGGTCCAAAGCTCATAGGGAGTCTTAGGAACCGATTTGGTTGGAACCCGGTTCAGCACGTATATCGTAGTCTCTAATGCGTATCCCCAAAAGGATGTGGGTAACTCTGAATGGGTGAGAATTGACCGGACCATATCTAATAGGGTCCTATTCCTCATTTCTGAAACACCGTTAAGTTGTGGTGTAGCAGGAGGAGCTAACTATGATACTATCCCGTTTACCTTTAAGTAGTCCCTGAATTCGTCAGAGAGATATTCGCCGCCTCGATCTAATCAAAGGGACTTAATTTCTCTCCCTAACTGTTTCTCGACCTCTTGTCTGAACTCTTTGAACTTTTCAAAAGATTCAGACTTATGTCTCATTAGGTACACATAACCATACCGAGAATAGTCATCAGTGAATGTAATGAAATACACGTGTTGGTTATGGGTCCTAACACTCAGGGGACCACATACATCAGTATGTATAAGGTCAAGCGTGCCTGTACATCTTTCAGGCTTACCGTTAAATGGCCTCTTTGTCATCTTACCCTGAAGGCAAGGCTCACAAGTGGGAAGATCTTTTACAGTTAGAAAATCCAAAGGACCATCCTTTACCAGTCTTGTGATTCGGTCAATACCGATATGGCCAAGTCGGTAATGCCACAAGTACGTGGGATTAACTGTATCACGTTTTCTTTTCTTGGGGATTTTGGCCGACGTAGTTTCGGCTATGTTAGTGTCTAGAGAAGGATGAAGAACATAGAGACCGTTCTCCAGTTCCCCATATGCGATGAATTTATTGTTTCTTTTAATAGTAATCGTATTACTGAAAAAGACAGAATATCCATCCGCACATAGTTTTGAGACAGAAATCAAATTTCTTCTTAGATTTTGCACAAAAAGACAATCTTTAAGTACAATATTTCCTTCTCTAAATTTTAATTCTACGGTGCCTATTGCCGTAGCTGCAATGCTTGCAGAAGTCCCCAAGTAGAGCATCACTTCTCCATCATTCAGCCTTCTGCTTACCTTGAACCCCTGCAGTGAGTTACACGCATGAGTTGAAGCCCCAGAGTCAATACACCAGGACGCAGAAGCCACCAATAAGTTAGTTTCTATGACACAAGATTCGAAATTACCTTTCTTGGATTCCAGGTACTGAGGACAGTTCATCTTCTAGTGGCCGGTTTGTTTGCAGAAGTGGCATGCATCTGCTGTCCTATCCTTCTTCTGGTTCTTGGGCTTGGTAGTCTTCTTCTGAGGCTTCTTTGCCTTCCTCTTTTTCTTGCCCGTTTTGTTAGCTTCAACAAGCATCACCACAGGCTCATCCTTCTTAAGTAAGTCCTCGGCCCTTTGCAACATATTGCTCAGCTCTTGGACGCTAACATTCAACTTGTTCATATTGTAGTTTAATATGAACCCATTAAAGGAAGAGGGCAAGGAGTTCAGAATGACATCTACTTGAGTGCCAAGATCTAGCCCGGATCCAAGGGCTTCCAGCTCGTTAATGTATCGCATCATCCGAAGACAATGGTCGTGAACTTTCTGCCCCTTGGACATCTGAGCGGTCATGAACATTTTCAAGACCTTCTGCCGAGTAGAATGGTTTTGCTCTTCGTACATTGTTTTCAGACTGTCCAATATGTCCTTAGCGAGTTTGATCTGATCGAACTACCTCTGTATTGAGTTGTCCAAAGAAGCAACGACATAGCAGCGGGCTAGGGAGTTTTTATCCTCCCAATCTTGGAATTCTCTCCTACGGGCTTCAGAAGCCCTATCACCCGGATGTTCCGGGGCAGGAGACTTGACTATCTTGTCCAATTTTTCAGATGTTAAAACCAACATTAGGTTACGGTACCAGTCGGCATAGTTTGGGCCCTTAAGCTTGTTGTCATCAAGAAGCTTTGCAAATTGTTCGTTTGCCATTTTCTAATAAAACAACAAATATCAGTCCACAACCTTACTTGATTCATGTTCAAATCATAGACATGGATTTTAATCTATGTTCCATTCCCATTTGTTCATCTCTGAGTTTTCCCTCCTGCTCAGGGATGGAGACAGCGACTTGTCTCTGGAAATGTGGGAAACCACGTAGGGTGCATGGAGCCAACTGTTTTAGCTGCAAAACCCCACCACCTTTCTGTGAAGGATCATATCCACTCATCATATGAGTTTTCCCTTTGGCCTTTGTCAGACAAGGTTCAGAGCCGTTTTCAGGTAAACCTTTCTGTCCAGTGAGTACTCACCCATAATATTCGTGAATGCCAAGGTACCGTGAGAGAGTTCCCATTTTCTAGTGAAGCCCTCCCACATCGGTCTATGATGCCCCTATCATCTTATGAAACACTTAGACAAGCCCAACAACAAATGGATAGCCCATTTTCTGGTGCATTTCCTCATTACTGAAGGACCCAAACTCATGCTAATGATGGAAGGCCTTTAGAGAGTTCATCACATGAATCTCCCTATCACGTGCACTCATATTTACTGGAGGGAACAAGAATTACGCCCTAATTTATTTTAGGTCAAACCAAAATGGCTCCCACTGACTTTCATAAAGCCAGATTTTGGTGGGCCTAAATCGGCTAGGGTTCTGCACGTAACCTCTTCAGGAGGTGTGGGGCCCACCATTGAGGGAGGTCATCCAATGACCAGGAGGGACACCATGGCAATGATGTGCATTCAGCCATTGTGTGCACAAGAGCCACTATCGAATCTGCATGGGCCAAGCACTTATGGCCCATGAACGTAGCACATCACACATCCATACATCACATGCAGGGAGGAATTGATCCAATCAATTAATTATCTGTAAAAGCCCATTTTAATCCATAATATTAACAATTAATATCATCTAGGTATATGGGCTGAATTAGGGTTACCCAGTTCGGCCCATATAGCTTGTTCTTTTGAAGTGGGCTTTTGGCAGTTTTTATAATTTAAAACTGGGCCTTACAGGGTGGGCCGAATTAAATATCCAATTAATTATCAATCCTTAGGCCCATTGAACAAAAATTAGGGCAGATATATAGCCTTAATCGAACCCCAGATTTGGTCCAAACAATTTGAGCCAATCTTGGTTCGAATGGGTCTAGGGTTTGATTTTTAATTAAATCTTTAATTCAAGAAAATAATCTAAAATTAAAGAACTGATAAAAGAAAACAAGAATCATTCAATCCAGGGTTGTTCATACAATCCATCTTGCAAAACAGAGGTTAGATCACAGAATGCAGTTTCATAAATTGCAAATCGCAGGTAGCGAATGTCGCATCTGCGAAATCTCCTTCCTTGCGCCACCATCTTCGATCCAAAAAAAATAAAATAAATAGAAAACCAAATTTCTATTATATTTACATCAGATCGAATACCTAATACATTGAGTCTAAAAATAAAAAAAAAATTATTTACAGACCAAATGTAATGAATAAATCAAGAAACTGCAAATCGTGCAGGTTCCCTACGCAAACCAAGAATTCGATCTCCTCTTGTACGAACAGCCCATAAATCAAGAAAATCATAAAGAACTATTCTAAACAATAATCAGATTTATATAAAATTAATTTCAGATTATTCACCCATTAATTTTGGGAACAAATTTCCCAAAACCCATATCTGCGCAAATCGGGTAGAACACCTTCTGCCTATTTGCTTAGGTTCAGATCAGAATTAAATTGATTCAAGATTTGAAACATGGTTCTGATACCACTGAAGGGATGGGATATCCATCACATGGACACCCAAGTATTGCGGAATGGACTGGGAAAATTTCAAAAAAATTTCTCCCATCTTTGCAGGGAATCGAATTCCCCATTTTAGAAAACGTATTTTCAAGGATCAATCTTAAACCATGAACCAAACCAGATCTGAACCAAAAGGAGTAGGAGGGAGGATGTACCTGATATGGAGAAATAGTATCTCCCAATGGAGGTGTTCACGCCCAAGGAAGGATCCAAAATCCGCTCCCATTGAAGATGGCGCAGTGCAGGATGGAGCAGAATCAACAATGTTCTTCCAAAAGAACTTGACCCTTCGCAAGAATCAATTGGATGGCTTGTGAGTACAGCTCCAACCAATCTTTTCCCAAAAGATTAGAATCAAGATCAGATCTTGATTTCTCCCAAGAACTGGAGATCGAACTGAAGGTAATGGCGGCAGCAAGAAGGAGGCGGCAAGAGCGTATTCGCAGGGTGCAGAATTCTCTCTTCTTGTGATTTCAGCTCTTAAGAGAATTGAACATCAATCACTAAGAGTTGCCGCCCCTTTCTTCTTTCATAATCTTAAAGGGATCAACTCCTAATCCCATTAGGAGTTGCTAATCCAAATCATATTTGGATTAGAAGTCCCTTTAAGTGATAAGGGATAACCCTTATCTTATCTGCAGAACAAATCAGCCATCTCCTAATCTAATTAGGAGGCTTCCAAATCTAAATCTCAATTAGATCTTCAACTCTCTAAGTGGATAGGGTCTAGGCCCAATCCTATCAGCTGATCCATATCAGAATTCGCCCCATTTAATTGACTGATCAAATCAGCCCATTTCGAAATGTGCTTAAGGCTCATTTAAGGTTATGTACTCACTTAGCCTTCCAAACTACTGCCCAGTTGGGCTTCCTTGTATGGCGTGGGACCCAAACATTGATCTACACATCAGCCACATGGGTTCAGCCCAGCCTTTGTTACAAGGCCTGGCCGAATACACTGTTATGGACTGTGCACCCCTTGAAACCCATCTTATAGGCTCTATGGGCCCAACACTAATCCTAAGTGGTCCCGGGGAAAGCCACCTTGTAACACCCTGGGACTGTGGGCAGATGCAAGATTAGCCCATCAGGTATTATCCTCAATGGTCTTACACTTAACCTCTCAGCCCATAATGATCAAACACTACCCGACAAGGGAGGACCTCTCCCTCGACTGCAATGAGCAGTGTTGCACTCTCCGCTTACATGGATCCCGGGAATAAAACCTTTTTGCAAATCATTTCGAAACCATAACATATGTATATATATATATATATATATATATATATATATATATCTTTATATAAATATGTTTTGCAAAACAAAATCTCAACAATTGAAATCGGCTGCCGGCAGTCTTGGTTTCCATCAGAGAGAGTGCATCCCCGATCATTACCTTTGTCCGACAAAGGGGCTGATCCTGTCACTATGATCACCCACTCAGATGAATTCTCGGACTGTCCCAACATACCCAGGTTTTGACCCCCACTACGGATCTCACTGATTGGTACATCAAAGACAGCCCAATCCGACATCTAGTGTAATATCATAATCGAGTCTAGGGGTTAGGTGTAACTTTCCAGTTTTGCCCATCTATCTTCAAGGTCCCGGGCAATACTGGAAATCTGGTCCGGTTCAAAGGTTCTATTAATCCTACACTACATGTGCTTCGGGTCTTACCCTGGTAGCTGAGACAAGCCACCACAACAGTTGGCCGCACACTAGTGTCAGCCTTGGCAGGATAAATCTCCCCAGACTTATCCAATGGCTGTGAACATTCTAAACTAACACAAGTCTCATTAAGTGTCCAGTTTAAGGGTATTACACAGAAACACACCACAAGAACATGAATCAAATGTGTAATTTATTCATTTACAATAAATTCATAATGTACACAATTCTGATTGAAGCTAAGGGCATACAACTGTTTAACAATTTTCTTGAGCTGGTGGGACATCTCCCACTACCCCTGGGGTCTCCTCATCAAGAACAACTTCTTGATGATGATTATCTAAGATGTAATCTTCTTCTAAGAAATGGGAATTTCGACTGCAAAATACCTTTTGCTCTTTTGGATCATAGAACAAGTAACCCACAGAACCTTTGGGGTAGCCTATAAATAGGCAACGACTAGTCTTGGATTCCAAATTTTCAGCACTAGTTCTTTTAACATGTGTCAGACAACCCCAAATTTTTAAGTGTCTCAAACTTGGTTTCTTACCGGTCTAAAGCTCATAGGGAGTCTTCAGAACAGATTTGGTTGGAACCCGGTTCAGCACGTATATCGCAGTCTCTAATGCGTAACCGCAAAAGGATGTGAGTAGTTCCGACTGTACGAGAAGTGATTGGACCATATCCAATAAAGTCCGGTTCCTCCTTTTTGACACACCATTTAACTGTGGTGTAGCAGGAGGAGCTAGTTGTGATACTATCCCATTGTCCTTCAAGTAGTCCCTGAATTCGTCAGAGAGATACTCGCCGCCTCGATTTGATCGAAGGGTCTTAATTTCTCTCCCTAATTGTTTCTCGACTTCTTGTCTGAATTCTTTGAACTTTTCAAAAGATTAGACTTATGTCTCATTAGGTACACATAACCATACTATGAGTAATCATCGGTAGAGGTTATAAAATAAACATGCTGGTTACGTGTCCTAACATTCAGGGGACCATATACATCAATATGTATAAGGTCAAGTGTGCTTGTAGATCTTTCAGGCTTTCCCGTAAATGGCCGTTTCGTCATCTTACCCTGAAGGCAAGGTTCACAGGTTGGAAGATCTTCTACGGTTAGAAAATCCAAATGACCATCATTTACCAACATTGTGATACGATCTATGTTAATGTGGCCAAGTCGGTAATGCCATAGGCACGTGGGATTAACTGTATCACGAATCCTCTTCTTGGGGATTATTTCTGACATAGTTTCAGTAATGTTTGTTTCTAGAGAAGGATGGAGAACATAGAAACCATTCTCAAGTTCTACATATGTGAGGAATTTTTTATTCTGTTTAATAGTAATCATATTACTAAATAAGATACAATGACCATCCATGCACAATTTTGAGACAGAAATCAAATTTCTTCTTAAACTAGGTACGAAAAGACAATCTTTAAGTACAGTTGTTCCTTCTCTGAAAACTAGTTCTACAGTTCCTATGGTCATAGCTTCAACTATTGCAGAAGTCCCCAAGTAGAGTGTCACTTCTCCATCACTCAGTCTTCTGCTTATCTTGAACCCCTGCAGTGAGTTACACACATGAGTTGAAGCCCCAGATATTGAAATTACCTTGCTTCTTAGACTCCAGATATTGAGGACAATTCCTCTTCCAATGGCCGGATTGTTTGCAGAAGTGACAGGCATCCGATGCTCTATCTTTCTTCTGCTTTTTAGTTTTGCTACCCTTCTTCTGAGCCTTCCTTTTAGCCTTCCACTTTTTCTTGCCCGATTTGCCACCTTTAACAAGCATAGCTATCGTCTTATCCTTCTTAATCAGTTCTTCAGCCCTTTGCAACATATTGCTGAGTTCCTGATGGTTAACATTTAGCTTATTCATGTTGTAATTCATGATAAACTGATTGAAGGACGGAGGTAAGGAATTGAGGACAACATCAATTTTAGTGTCATGATCTAGCCCTGACCCGAGAGCCTCTAGTTCATTGATGTAACCCATCATCTTTAGACAATGGTCATGAACTTGTTGGTTCTCGATCATCTGTGCGGTCATAAGCAATTTTAAGACCTTCTGTCGAGTAGAACGGTTCTACTCTTCATACATAGTCTTCAGACTATCCAATATATCCTTGGACACTTCGATCTTATCGAATTGTCATTGTATCGGATTATCCAAAGAGGCTATAATATAAAATCGGGCAAGAGAGTTTTTCTCTTCCCATTCTTGGTACTCTCTTCTTCGGGCCTCAGAAGCCTTGTCACCCGAACGATCCGGAGCAGGGATCTTAGCAATTTTGTCCAATTTCTCAAACGTTAAAACCAACATAAGGTTTCAGAACCAGTCAGCATAATTAGGGCCCTTGAGTTTGTTATCATCCAACAATTTGGTGAAGTTTCCGTTTGCCATTTGTAGTAAAGGCAAGGCAGATTTGTAAGTCCACAACCTAATTGATTCATGTCATCACATAGATATGACTTTTAATCTATGTTCCATTTCCATTTTGGGCATCTCTGAGATTTCCTCCAACCTCAGTGACAGAGACAGTTGTGTCTCTGGAAATGTGGAAAACCACATAGGGTGCATGGAGCCAACTATTTCAGCTACAAAACCCCACCACCTTCTATGAAGGATCTCATCCACTATCTTACAAGCTTTCCCTTTTGCCTCTGTTAGATAAGGTTCATAGCCATTTTAGGTTAAACCTTTCTATCTAGTAAGTGCCCACCCATCGTGTTCATGAACACCAAGGTACCATGAGAGAGTCTTCCATTTTAGGATAGGCCTCTCCCACATCGGTTTATGACGCCCCTATCATCTCATGAAGCAATCCAGCCAACTGCATTAGCAGATAGATAGCTAAATTTTATGGTGCATCCCCACCCATATGTAAAGCCCAATTAATTTCATAATATTACCAATTAATATTATCTAGATATATGGGTTGAACTACAAAGAGCAGTTCAGCCCATATAGCATTATGTTGAATTGGGCTAAAGTAGTTTTAACAGATTAAAGTTGGGTTTTACAGATGTGGGCCAAATTGTATCTTGCAATTAACCATCAATCCCTCAACCCATATAGGAAATTTTAGGGCTAAGAACAGCCCCCATCAAACCATAGATTCGGTCCAACCAGTTTGGTCCAATCTGGTTCGAATGGGTCTAGGGTTTGATGTTCAATTCAAGATTCAATTCAAGAAGATGATCTGAAATTAAACAACTGGTACATGACAATCAAGAATCAGTAAGAGGGTTGTTCGTAAGACTGCAACCCTGCAAAACAAAGATTAGTTCGTAGTGTGCAGTTTCCAAAACTGCAAATCGTAGATCGCTGAACCGGAACCTGCGAAATTCTCTCCTTTGCGCTTTCTGCTTCATCTTCGAATGAAATAAAAATAGAAAACCTCATTTTTCTATTAATATTACATCAGATTCGAATTCCTTTACATTCCGTCTAAAAATAAAAATAAAATAAAATTAATTAAGACCAAGAATGAATAGAATAAATCAGTAGGTGCACAGATTTCTTGCGCCAACTCTACCATACGAACAACCCAAAATCCAAGAAAAATATATAGAAAATTCCTATATATAAATCAGATTAATAAAGATTTAATTTTAGACCATTCTCCCAAAAACTAGGAACCGATTTCCCAGAAAAACATTAATTGCGCAAATCGGGTAGAAAGACTCCTGCCCATTTGCGTAGATCCAGATCTAGTTTAATTTGGTTCAAGATTTGAAACCTGGCTCTGATACCACTGAAGGGATGAGAGATCCATCATATGGATGGCCGAACCTTACAGGAAGGTTGGGCGAAATTTCAAAAAATTTCTCTCTCATCTAGGAATCGCATTCCCTATTTTAGAAAACTACATTTTCAATGATCAATCTTGAACCAAATCGTACCAGATCTGAAACCAATAGGGAGGAGAGGGATATACCTGATACAGAGTAACAGTAACTCCTAATGAAGGTGTTCAAGCCCAAGGAGAAAACCAAAAACTGCTTCCACTGAAGATGACACAGTGTGAGGTGAAGCAGAATCAACGGGACGACTCTTCAGCAAGAATGGGGTAGAGGGATGGTGACCACGACTTCAGATTGATTCTTCTACCAAGAAGCAATATCAAAAACAACTCTTGATCTCTCCCACAAGTGGAGATCGAACTGGGTAGGGGCTACAAGAACAGGGAAGAACACTACAAACTGTTGTAATGTTTGTTGTGTCTTTTGCATGTCCGCCCTACTCTCTTATTTATAGCCTTAAAGAGATAACCTCCTAATCTAATTACGAGTTTCCTGATCCAAATCTTTATTTGGTTCTGGACTCTTTAAGTGATAAGGATAATCCCTTATCTTATCTGTAGTTTAAGATCAGTTTTATCCTAACCAAATTAGGAGTTTCCTGATCCAAATCTTTATTTGGATATGTACTCTTTAAGTGGATAATACTTATCCTCTTATCTTTATCTACTGATCCAAACCCAAATTTGCCCCTATTTAATTAATCTAATTAACCCAGCTCGAATTGGGCTTTAGGACCATTAAGTTTATGTGCTCACTTACCCTCTTAACCTACTGCCCAGTTGGCTATCCTTGTATGGCGTGGAACCCAAACATTGATTTACACATTAGGCACATGGGTTCAGCCCAGTCTTTGTTACAAGGCCTGGCCGAGGTCACTGTACGAGACAGTGAACCCCTGAGTCCATTACCATGGGCTCTTAATGGCCCAACATTTACACTAGATGGTCCTTGGGTCCAGCCACCTTATGAAAACCCAAGGACTGTGGGTAGATGCAAGATTAGCCCATCAGGTATTACCCTCAATGGTCTTACACTTAACCTCTCAGCCCATAATGATCAAACACTGCCCGACAAGAAAGGACCTCTCCCTCAACTGCAAGGAACAGTGCTGCACTCTCTACTCACATGGATCCTGTGAATTAAAACATTTTGCAAACATTTTGAAACCATAATATTTTGCAAAACAAATTTCAACGGTTGAAATCAACTACCGGCAATTTAGGTTTCCATCAGAGAGAGTGCATCCCCGATCGTTCACTTTGTCTAACAAAGGGGCTGATCCTGTCACTATGATCACCCACTCAGAGGAATTCTCAGACTGTCCCAACATACCCAGGTTTTGACCCCTCTAAGGATCTCACTGATTAGCAAGTCAAAGACAGCCCGATCCGGCACCTAGTGCAGAACCATAATCGAGTCTAGGGGTGAGGTGTAACAACAGTTTTGCCCATCTATCTCCAAGGTCCAGGGCAATACCGGAATTTTGGTCCGGTTCAAGGTTTCAAGAAAACTCACACTGCATGTACCTCAGGTCTCACCTTGGCAGCTGAGACAAGCCACCCCAAACAACTTGGTGGTACATCAATGTCAGCTTTAGTAGGATAAATCTCCCTAAATCTATCCAACGGTTGTGAAGATTCTAAACTAACACGATTTTCATAAGTGTCCAGTTTAAGGGTATTACACAGAAACACACCACAATGACATGAATCAATTATGTACTTTATTCATTTACAATAAATGTTAAAAGGTACATCAATCTAATTGGAGCTAAGGGCATAACTGTCTAATAGTAATGTGGTGTAATCGTGATCATCGAAAGGGAATCTTGTATATTTAACAACATATTTGAGTTAAGATTTGATTTCCTAGGGAATTTTGGAGAGGTATCGAGCAAAAATCGGGTGCTGAAAGATGACCTTTCACATTTTCCTTCCCTTATCCCCAAAGAGTGCCAATGAAAATCATAAGGCATCATACTAATTATGTGTCAACATCACAATGATATTGTCGTACACTTGAAAACATAATACTTTGCACTACCATTAGATTTATCAATTGTTTTGTTGAGGTTTGAAAGTGTAAACTGCTCTTGCATTGAAGGATACTCCTTGCCTATCAAGAGTAGTTGCACTATATCGATTACAGGACCTTTGTTAAGTGTTTGAAGTGTTTTACTAAGCCCTTCAAAATTAAAAAGAAAAAAAAAACTAAAAGTTATCTATGAGTGTTTTTGTAATTATGGTCTATGAGAAGTTTGAGTCCTTTTCCTAACTTACTTTTAATGATAGTTTCTAAATCAGGGGTGGAGCCCAAGGGGACCTAGGGGTGCCATGGCCTAGAAATCCCTATTGTAATATAGTTTTCCATATAAATTTCCCAATAGGTCGAACAGTCAATATAAGAGTATTTAACCAAGGTGAAACCACCAAACTTAGCTCAAACGAATAATAAGTATTACAATAAACCGAAAGGCTACATTTGGAAACGATGCAAATGGAGTGTAAATCCCGGTTCAGGGTAAATTTGCACTCTGGTTCACTTTTGCCTGTGTTTGGTAATATTACATTTATGCATTGACAAATGATAGACCAATGCATGTTTACATTGATAATAAGATGTAAGAGTACATCAATAAAAAAGAAGTAAATTTGCATTCAAGTGGGCTTTTGATTAAAAAAAAGGCATACGCTTTATTAGAATTCGTGTTTGCATCCATTACAACTAAAAGTTTGTTTGGTAAGAAGATAAATTTGTCAGTGCAAAACTAACCCAACTTTGCAATTTATATGGACCGATTTACACTCTAAATATTTGCATTCACACTTATTTGCATCATTTCCAAATGCAGCCAAATGAATTGCTAAAATAAATTTGTAAGACCAAAAGAGTTGTTAAAATAAATCACCTCACTTTCATCACCTAAAATAAATTTGTAGGACTAAACTGATTGACTGACTCATCAAACTGAAACATGATGACTACATGAAGACAAGGTAGCCCCCATCCAACCCTCTATGCCCTATTTGGATTTGGAATATCATTGTTTGGATTTGGAATATCATTGTTTGTTTGTTTGTGTAATCCTCCAATCCTTGTATTCTGGATTGGAATACACTGCCAAATAAATTTGAACACAAATTTGTGTTCAAGTTGATTTGAATACGAATCAACTTACTTTCAGCATTTCTTCTACTTTGTTTTCTCCTACTTTGGTTAGAACACGGATTTATTTCAGAAGAGCAGAAATAATTCTGAACTCAACCACCAACAACCCAACTCAAATAGATGCCATGCATGTAAAGCAATTTGCTTTCAACAATTCTTTTACTACCTTTTAAAAATTTGGAAGAAAATGAAGGATAAAAGAGTTACAAGGTATGTTTAAGTCCATTTTAAAACTACACTGTATCTTTAAATCAATTTCTAAGAACTCGGTGTGTGTGAGTTTTTAAGTCTTTTACCCTATATATTATATTATCTAAAACTCCCCTTTACTTTTTTTTTTCATTTCTTTTGAACATATCCTATTGGGAAAAAATTCTTTTAAACAATACCTTTAAGGTCAGTTTGGTCCATTTCCAAGTTTTGTCATGCCCTAATATTTCTTTTTGGAAACAAAAATTGATTCTAATAAAAAAAATAAGAAGGAAAGAAACAATTTAGAAGAAATAAAGAATGTTGTTTGATTTAATTAATCAAGAAAACAAAAACTCTATAAAATAAATAAATGAATTTTGAGAAATGCATTTGGTTCAAAAGTTGGTCAAAATATTTCTCATTTGTTTTACTTGTTTGGATGTATTATGTATTTAAATCCAAAGCTACATTGGTGGGTCTCACATAAGAAATTTGAACTTAATTTGTGAGCCTCTACATAAGAACTAATGGGTCCCACATATGAATTGGTGAGCCTCATATGAGAAATTGGTGACCCAACATGAAAACTAATGGGCCTCACATGGCAAACGATGGGCCCCACTTGAGAATTCACAAGCCCCACATATGTGGGACATGTCACCACATTTCTTTCAAATTTAAGCATGTATAAGAAATAGGGGTGAGTGTGGGTGATTAGGATTGATTTAAAGGAAAAACCTAGAACCTCGCTTGTAAGGGTCAACTCTAGATTTTTGGAAATGCAACCTACCCTATTATCATCACCCAATTTTTGCCTTATTCCCCTTTACACTCTCTTGAGAAACCTAAAAAAAACGAAAATTATCTCAAAAACAAAAACATTTGTCAAAAAACTCATCAAAATACCCCCAAAACTCCAAACCACCTTATTTCCCTAAAAAAAAACTAAAAGTCCCAACATTAGCCCAAAATCCCCTAGATTCAAAATCCAACCACCCGATCCAAAATCCAAAAATACCATTAAAGATTCAATTTCAATGTTTTTGATTAACTGGCTCCTTCAAGACTTAAAATTGCCCAACCACATGTCATTGAACCAATTAAGCCCTACCTTTCATCCCAAAAGCTCTCCCTTTACCACCTTACCAAATTTCACACAAAAACTCCCTCATTCAACCCTTAAATCAACTTAGATTCCATTTCAAGATTCCTATATAATTGGCAAACACAACTTAACCCTTAATACTCTGAGCCATTTTTTACATTAGATCCTTGATATCTCTAAACACCAGTACACAAAATCTCACTTTTGATCTCCAACATTTAAATTACCATCAGACCTAAATTCCATTTCAGTACTCCTCATTGGTCAAAACTCAAATCTACTCACCTAACCGAACTCTGGACTCATTAGGCACCATTAATGACATCTAGACCTCTCAAGACACCTAACCACCAATTTCAACCTCAAATACCTCCATCCACCCCTCCATCAAACAAATAATCCATTTTGAGTCTTCTCATGGGCCAAAACACCTATACTCCATACCCCTTAATCATAACACTTCTAGACCAATCAAATCCCACTAGTCAATTTAAAACCCATAAAACTCACCCATTCAAATTTCAACCTCAAACTCAGCTATTAGCCCCTCCATCAAATAAAGATTTTTTTCAAGAATTCTCATTAGCTGATTCATTTATCCTCTAAACCCTTTTATCCAAGCACATCTGAATCAATCAAACCCTTCCATTAGATTTGGAACACTTAAAAATCCCACCATGTCAAATTTTACCCAAAATACCCCCAATTACCATCTGAACTAAGAAGATTCCATTTGGGGCAATTTCATTAGCCTAATCTCTTGAGACATTATACATCCCATTCCCCTTTTACCCTATGAAATTACCAAAGTACCCCTAAGAACTTCAAAATTTACTAAAATGACCTTTTCCTTAATATAAAATCATCCTAAAGTTTTTCATTGACATTAATTGGGGAGAATAAATGTTCTTCACTCTCTTCCCTAGCAGTAGTAAACGTCAAACCCAACAATAACAATCGAGGTCTTACCCAGTTTTCTCTTTATCCTCTATCCTCTTTTTTTTTCTTCATTTTCTTTTCTTTTCTTTCTTTCTTCTACCCCTCCTCCTTTGTTCTTTGCCATTGCAATTCACCTGACCACCGTCTCTCTCCCTCTCTCTCTCTCTTGTCCCATATTTTTCCATTGCCAACCGTTGTTGCAACTAAACTAGTCACCATTGTTGAATATGTACCTTCCTTTCTTTCTTTCTTTTTCCTCCTCCTTTTATGATTCACCCTTGTCACTGTAGCAAATGTTAAAATGGGGACAGACCAATAGAAGTTCAATAAGTTTCTACTCTTACTAGTTGAGTTTGAAACTATCAATGTCAAAATCTTCTTATTTGCATTCAATCCATCGACCGCGTGTTCCATCTAAGAGCAGCTTGATGTGCAATATTCTCCTATACTAATTCTATAGGCACCACATTTTTGTGCCCTTTAGTCTTTCTATAATGCTTTAAGCTTTAAGCATACTTCAGCTAACCTCTTAACTGACCCATGGGCATTTTTGGAAATCTATAAAGGTTTGGACCTCTATGATTC
This sequence comes from Nelumbo nucifera, assembly GCF_055504915.1. NCBI lineage: Eukaryota > Viridiplantae > Streptophyta > Magnoliopsida > Proteales > Nelumbonaceae > Nelumbo > Nelumbo nucifera. Next base: position 47,732,089 of record NC_142652.1, read on the forward strand.
GAAATCATAGGTACGTAGAGACCAAAAATCTAAGTCCTATGACACTAAGATCACCCAAATCCGATATTGTTTACCCTTCATCTTAAGACCTGAAGCCGGAATTGATTTCAATTATTTGATTGAGATCATTTTGATCTTGAACCTTATCTCACATCAAATCAGAAATCCAATACCACATAAAGCCCAAAAATCCAAATCCGATGACACCCAAATCCAACACTGTTTACCCCTTCATCTTAAGACCCGAAGCTAAAATCAATTCTGATCATCCAATCAACACCATTTTGATTTGAATATAGAGCCCAAAAATCCAAATCCAATGACACCAAGATCACACAAATCTAACACCTTTTGCTCTTTCTTAAGACTCGAAGTCAGAAATGATTTCAATCATCCAATTGGGATCATTTTGGTCTTGAACCTTATCTCATGTCAAATAAAAAATTCAACATCATAGGTACGTAGAGCCCAACAATCCAAATCCGGTTACATTAAGATCACCCAAATCCGACATCGTTTACCCCATCATCTTAAAACCCGAATCCTGGCATGCAACATTCTTCTACAATAGTTCTATAGATACCCCATTTTTATGCACTTTAGTATTTCTATAGTGCCTCAAGCTTCAAGCATGATTCAGCTAACCTCTTAGCCGACATGGGGCACTTTTGGAATTTCACAAAAGCTTGGACCTTTAGGATCCAACACCATATGTGCATAGGTCCCAAAAAATCTAAATCTGATGACACTAAGATCATCTAAATCCAATATTGTTTACCCCTCCATCTTAAGACCCGAAGACAGAACTGATTTCAATTATTTAATTGGGATCATTTTGATCCTGAACCATGCCAAATCATATATCCAACACCATATGCACATAGATCCCAAAATTCCAAATCCAATGACTCCAAGATCACCCAAATCCAACACAGTTTACTCCATCTTAAGAACTAAAGCCAGAATTGATTCCAATCGATCGATTAGGATCATTTTAAACCTGAACCTTATCTAACATCAAATCATAAATACAACACCATAGGTGTGTAGAGCCCATAATTCTAAATCCAACAATGCCAAGGTCACCCAAATCTGACACTATTTACTCATTTATCTAAAGACATGAAACTAGAACTTGTGTTGTTGGAGGGGCATATCAGGAACCCATTGGCACAATACGTATCGGCTGATATGAGCCGATACATGTCAATACTTTGAACCTTGATTTTTTAGTAGAACACGAGTAGAATATACTGGTGTAATTTTCTTTACTTAATCCTATCATTTTATGTTGCTTTTCTGGAGTGTTCAATAGTCCTTTTATTATGATTTTTGGAGTCTCATTATTTTTGGTTTCTTGCAATAATGTGTTTGGAAATGAGAACATGCTAAAAAATAGTTGTTATGTCACAGGTTTGTTCTCTCTCTTACTCTCATGCACACACAAATTACCAAGATAACAACAGATGTATTATACCATTAGCAAGCCAAAATAGCCTTCTCAATGACTTGTGTTGCCTTTTGATGACTTTGTAAATAATCCTCTACAGAACATACATCCAGGTGGCTAGTAATGCAGCTGGTAGTCATGTCCCCAATAAGGTGACCCAAATAAGTAAAAGGAAACCCCCCCCCCCCAACCCAACTAAAAAAAATGGGATGCTGAACCCAAATAACAAAAACTTGGAGGTATGTAAAAGATGCATTGGGAATTTTTAGACCTTGGCAGAATTTCAAGAGAGATTTCAGATAATTTCTTTATAAACAAGTCAAGCTCATGGAGGTTCGTATCCTGGTTAAAATGATTAGGATTATAACCTAATAAAATTTCTGATCCGGTTGTAATTAAGCTGAAACTGTGCTGAACTCATATGGGTTAGAGAGAAAAAGACCAAATGCCCAACAATGGTGAAGCATGTGATTGGCTTCAGATATCAAACTTCAATGATTTCTTCAAAGTTCGGTCATACTTCAACCACTGCCGTATTGAAAAATTATCTCCATTATTCTTAATATATATGACAAGTACAAAGATTATTAGACAATTCATGTCATTTAATTACCAAGTATAAAACTCTCTCTCTCTCATTTAATTAGAAATTGAGCATAATTAAATCCATCCAATGGTAAAAGCTATCATTGGATGCTTTTATTTAATTCAATTTTATTTCTAATGCAGATTGGAATACTGCATCTGGCGTGGCCCATTTAAGTTTAACAAAACCGTAACCCGAGCCTGCCAAAGTGCCTAGCACACTTAGTGTTACAATCTTGGAAGCAATTTATGACTGACTGGTTCTCTGCTTTAGTATCATTAGATGGACAACAGACAAGTTCTGCGATCCTCTAACATCTCCATTGGTTGTTAGATGTTAATTTATGCAAAAGAAGCAACAGAAACTAAAAACAGGGCTGTATCTAGAAGTCATCATGAGTTCTTGTACAATCTATACTGAAATTTGCTCTGAAGGTTACTGATATGTTTAGTGAAGCCTAATGGTGGGGAGTAGTCTAGTTGTTCTCCATCACTTTGCTCATATGATTAATGATTTGGAGAGTTGACCCATTGAGGCAGTAGCTCTATTTTGAAGTTATGCAGTCCTGATTTGGAATGACTGAATTCTGAATTGCTGCAATCCTGAATTTGAGGTAGACTCCAATTATTTTGTTAAAAGTGAAAAGAAGACAATGTTATACCATTGTTGAGCTACATTTTCTTTTCTAGAATGATCAAAGCCAGAAAGTTGTTTAGCTTTGGAGGGTACCTTTAGATAAGCACAGCATGAAGCCAATCCTACTTAACTATTATTGTGCAAATGGTCAATTAGTAACTTCTCTGAAGAGGCAATTATATGTTTTGTTTTTGGTATTTCCTAAGTTGGGACATTTGGATTTAATTGTTTTTAAGTGTGTTGAGTCTGACATAGTTATGCTTTGAGATATTCACATCAATCACTACTAGAACCAATAGAATGCTTGCATGCACACAAGATGTCAAAAGGCCAACTATTTGAAGTTTTGAAATTAGGGTAGTCACGGTACAATAATCAGTAGTAGTTCAGGTTCAGGCTCTGTTGATTGACATATGGGCAATGCTTAAAGGAACTGATGATCATCTCCTTTGAATTAATGCATGCGAGTAGTACACAGTTGTTCTTTTAATTTTCCCCAAATTAATAATAACCAAAGCAACATGATTTGTTATATATAGCTGTTGCTTACCTGAGCAACATTGGTGCTACCACTACCAGGTCTAAGAGGAGTTGCAACACTTAAATCATCAAGAGTTGTAGCTGATACATGCTTTTCAGAAAAGAAGGAAGTACTTGCCTAGGGAGCCCAGTTATCAATATATGCATCCTCTGGTGAGAAGCTAATTAAGAGACAGTACTGGTCACTCAAGATCACCAAATGAGAGAGAGAGAGAGAGACTTATTATGAGTTATTTAGCATTTGATGATCTATGGGTTTGGTCCAGGGTGAGCATAGTTAGACTGGTGTGCATCTACATCAAGCACGATAAGCTTATATTGAGATTGAAGCACCTAGGAGAAATCCTAACAACTTTCGAGGAGTGTGATGATAACTTTTTTAATCTTAAATTGACATGGAAAGAGTGTATAATATATTTTTGTATTTGGGTCCAATTGGATTCTCATATTCGTTGGTCTGATTTAATTAATTTGTCAGATAAATCCAACCATAATATACAGTGCCCAACCAGTCATTAGAACCCTCATAATAGTTCTTAACAGTCAAATTTGTGAAATCGCAATTTTGGCCAACCTGACCCTGCTTAATGTCTCCAAGTGTTAAGTCTAATTCAACAATCTATTAAATGGGTTTCCACATCCACTCGTAATAATGTTGACCATCTAACCAGTAGAACCACCATAGTGGTCTTTAATAGTTAAAACTACAAAAACATAATTTTAGCTGCTTAGGCCTTGTTCAGCATGTCCAAGTATCGAAACCAGATTTGTCATACGTTAAATAGTTTTCTACATCCACCCCTAAAAGACGATGCCCATCTGACCCTTGAAACTACCATAATGATCTTTAATGTTTGAAACTGTGAAATTGCAATTTCAGTTGGCTCAACCCTTCTTGGTGTGTCTAGGTCTCAATACTAATTTCACCATCTGTTAAACAGGTAACCTTATCCACCCATAAAATACGATGCCTAACTGGCTGTCATAACCACCATAGTGGTCTTTAATTATCAAAATCATGAAATCATAGTTTTGGCTAGCCCAACTCCACCTAATGTGTCTAGGTCTTGAGGCCAATTCCATCATCTATTAAAAGGTTACCACATTCAGCTATAAAATATATTGTGCAACCAGTTTTTAGAACTACTATAATGATCCTTAATGGTCATAATTGTGAAATTGTATTTCCGGTTGGCATGGCTTTTCTAGCATGTCTAAGTCTCGAGACCAATTCTACAATCCATGAAACATGCTACAACATCCACCCAGAAAAGACGGTGCCCATCTAATCACCAGAGCCACCATTACAATCCTTAACGATTAAAATTGTGTAATCACAATTTTGGCCAGTCTACCCTTTTGTGGCATGTCTTTGTGTCAAAAGAAATTTTGCAATATATTAAATGGGTTTCCACATCAACCCTTAACGATGATGATTAGGTTCAATTGGTGAATCAATTAGTTTTATCCCCAACTTGCCTGTATCTTCTAGTAGATCTAGTACATATTTTCGTTGGGAAATAAAGATGCCCTTGTGAGAGCGGGCAACTTCAATTCCAAGGAAGTAACGTAAGGGGCCAAGATCCTTCACCTCAAATTGAGTGGCTAAGAATTTTTTTAGTCTCCGTATTTCAACCTCCCAATCTTCTGTGATCACTATGTCATCCACATACACAATAAGAGTTGCAATTTTACCTTCACCTCTTTTCACAAATAGAGTATGATCTGATTGGCATTGTTTGAACCCCATCTGTTGAACTGCTAAATGAAACTTACTGAACCAAGCCCGAGGTGATTGTTTCAACCCATATAGAGATTTTTTTTAACCTGCACACCTTTTGTTCACTGCCTTTGGCACAGAACCCTGGGGGTTGGGTCATGTACACTTCCTCTTCCAAGTCACTATTCAAGAAAGCATTTTTGATGTCCAACTGGTGAAGTTCCCAGTCAAGATTTACTGCCAATGAAAGAAGAACCCTGATAGAGTTCATCTTGGCTACTGGAGCAAAAGTCTCTACATAGTCCACTCCATATACTTGTGTAAAGCCTCTTGCTACCAGTCTAGCCTTGTACCTTTCAAAAGTTCCATCAGCCTCGTGTTTCACTGTGAACACCCACTTGTAACCCACTGATTCCTTCCCTTCAGGAAGGTCTACCAACTCCCAAGTGCCATTTTTGTGTAAAGCATCAATTTCTTCTTGCATTGTGTCTGTCCATTCAGGTTTAGACAAAGCTTCTACCACAATCTTAGGAACGGGAACACTGTCCACAGAAGATAGGAAGGCACGGTATGAAGGAGAAACATGCTCATAAGACACAAAATTAGAGATAGGATGATCAGTGGTACAAGACCTAACACCTTTTCTCTTAGCAATAGGAATATCAAGATCATTGATGACAGATGAATCAACATTTAGAGGAACAGACATATCAATAGGAGCAAGTGTACCTCGCTGATGAGACGGATCTGCCTTGGGTGAATCCGATGATGTTGGTTGCATAGTGTTAGGTTCCACGGCTCTTGAACTCTACTGGATCTTATGGCGATGATGAAAAACCCGGAATGAAGGAGGATCGGGTAAAGGAGGTAGTTGAGTTTGAGTCGTCGCCTATTTCTCCTCAACCCTACTCTCCCCCTGAGGAGAAACCGAGAAGAAAAGTTGATTCTCAAAGAATGAGACATCAATGGAAACATAGTACTTGCGAGAAATGGGATCATAGCAGCGATACCCCTTTTGAGATAATGAGTAACAAAGAAAAACACAAAGAATAGCCCGAGGATCAAGCTTACCACGAGTAGGGGACAGGTTATAGACAAAGCAACAACACTAAAAATCATGCATCAGAATGGTGGACAACGGGGCTGTAGGGAACAAAAGCTGATGTTGGGCCTTATACTCTAGTAGCTGAGAGGGAATGCGATTGATGATATATGTAGCACACAAGACTACATCCATCCAAAACCGTTTTGGCACATTCATATGAATTAATAAGCCACGAACGACTTCGAGAAGGTGGCGGTTCTTCCGTTCAGCCACACCATTTTGTTGCGGTGTCCTGACACAAAAGCTTCGCTGAAGTGACCCACTCGAAGCAAAAAACTCTGTGAGATCACTATGGAAATATTCCTTCGCATTGTCCGACTGGAAGATATGGATTTCCGTTTGGAACTGAGTGAACACCATGTGTTGAAAATCTTTCACAATTTGTGGCACTTCATCTCAAGATCGCATAGGGTAGACCCAAGTGTATCTAGAATAATCATCAATCAAGGTAATGAAATACTTATAGCCAGCCTCAGTAGGTAGAGTAACAGGGCCCCAAACATCAGAATAAACAATATGAAATGGAAATTCAAATCTTTTATTTCTCAAAGGTAAAGAACTTCTACAATGCTTATTCAATTGACAAGTTTGACACTATAACTGACTCACCGACAAGGACTCAAACAACTTTGGAAACATAACTTTTAACGACTCAAAAGAAAGATGACCTAGACGACTATGCCATAAATAGGCATGACTCTCACTTGACGAAATCATGGACTCTGTCGCCACAAGACCAACATTATTCTCCAACACGTAGAGACCATCCACCATGCTTTCTCTACCAATCATCTTCCCCGAGGCCAAATCCTGAAACACACATGAAGATGGAAAAAAAAAGTGACTGAGCAATTCAAGGAGTGAGTTAGAGTATTAATGGACAGCAAATTAATAGGTAATTTCAGAACATACAGTACATTAGGAAGGGTAAGGCCAAGTGGGAGAGGTATGGTACCTCGGCCAGCTATGGTAGAAAAAGAACCATCAGGTAGTCTTACCTTATCTCTCCCAGAGATAAGGTTATATGTCTGTAACAAATTTGACTTACCGGTCATGTGGTTTGAGGCTCCGGAGTCAATAATCCAAGGAGAATCAGTAGTATGAGATGACACATGGAAGGCTATGGCAGCATTACCTGATGTAAATGCAAACGAGGTAGAGGGAGTATGACCAGAATCCATCTGGCGGAGAGTCCTACCATACAATTCCAAATGCTCACGAAAGGAGTTGATAATATCTTCCTTAGGGTCAAAACTGAGATGCCTCTCCTGAGTTACCAAAGGACTAGTCTCTGTCGATGCCATATTAGCTGAGTTATACCTTTTTTGATTCTATTGGCCGAGATTCTTGCCCTGATCAGGTGTTGACTTCTTACCCAAATCCTGTGCCCATTTAGGTTTTTCATGGAGATCCCAACATGTATCTCTCGTGTGTCGTGTCTTCTGGTAGTGAGTGCACCAAAGTTTGCTCTTATCATCTATTTTTTTTCTGAGTGTCACCCTTTTTAAAACCACCTCTGACATTTGTATCTGAATTTCCCCGGACAGTTAGGGCAACTGACTCCCCTTCTACACCATTCATCACACTTCTTCTACTTTCTTCTGACTGCACCAAGGCATACACCTCCTGAACTGATGGCAAGTCTTTACTACCCAAGATCTGCACCCTGATGGACTCATACGAAGGATTCAGCCCTAGGAGGAAGGCAAGAACTCGTTGCTGAGATACAAGTGACTTATATGCCTTTGCATCTTCATCACACTTTCAATTCACATTCAGGCAGTGATCAAGTTCTTTCCATATTGATGTCAAATCATAATAGTACATCGAGAGACTCCTCTCCCCCTGCTTGCAAGTAGAGGATTCAGTTTGCAATTGATATATCTTGGCATAGTGTCTCTACTCTGAATATGTGGACTTTGCTTGTTCCCATATCTCACAAGCAGTTTCAGCTCACATAAAAGTCTTCCTTACTTGTGGCAGCATTGAAACCAAGAGCCAAGACATCACCATACTATTCTCTTGGTTCCACCTATCATATTCAGCACTTCCATACTTCGGTTCCTTCACTCTCCCATTGATGTATCCTATTTTCCCCCTAGCAGTGATGTAGAGTTTTATTCCCCTAGACCACTCAAGGTAATTCAGACCATCAAAGGGAATAACAGCCATGGGAAAGCTCATATCCATTCCCCCACTCACTCCATTGTCGCTCCCTGAAATCTCTGAAGTAGCAGAATTCTCAGACGACATGGTCAAACAGATAATCAGTCCCAAACACCGGACTTAGGACCCTTCCTTACTCCACAAAACAATGCTCCACTCAATCCACACCCACACACTTGGGTTTAAAAAACCAAGTTGAGCACAAATAGTACCAAATTCAGGACAAAACAGAGGTAATATTCGGCAGATTTCAGACCTGTACAGTTTTAACAGTCCCAACCTACTAGAATTCCAGAATGTCTAAAAGTCATTAATCAGCAGGAGAGATCCTTATCACTTATAATCAAATCGAATTATTGAGATGACAGGTCATCCTTGACCTACAGTTGTCTTAACACATGAACAGGATTACACGATCCAACAAAAACAGGGGTATACAGATCCGAAAGCATTCAACAGCCCAGATTCATTTGGTTTTCACTCGGTACACGACCAAGGAGGGTAAAGAAGAGAAAACAAGAGATATGTACCAGTTGAAGAGTTGTTTTTCTCAGTCTAGGTTCAGCAAGTCTGTTCGATCTGTTCTCTCAGTAAAGGTTGTTCGATCTGCTCTCTTTAATCAGCATTCCCGCTCTGATACTATCTTGACAGTATGGCCGGCCAGAAATAAGAGGAAGAGAAGAGAGAAGGGGTTTGCAATGTAATAGTGCTGGCAGCGCCAACCTTTATTATAATATATATAGGGCGGAAGAAATAACAAGGTAAAAGACCCTTGTGCCCCTGAGTACAATAACAGACATAATAGAAAGAAAAAATGAAATAAAAGAAACACTTTAGCTAGCCAAACAGACCCTAACATCAACAACTAAATTATTTTAACAGTCTTTTCTTACTCTTCTAAAATTGAAAATAGTTGTACTTATAGCGAAACTACAACTTGGGAAGTTAAAGCTTTGAAGGGACTCACTCTATCAAATAAATAAGAAGAAGTTTAAACTCCAATACCCATGAACAATATAAAATATAATAGTAGGTGGTAATGGTGGCAGCCAAAATGTATAAGATGCTTTGAACAATGGTATCTAGCTCCTTTTCTTTTAAGGAAAGGGAAAATGTTCTATTTAGATGGGTTTTTTGGTCATTTAATCCCATTACTTTTATCCTCAATATGAATGCCTAGTTTTAACAAAAAAGATATCAACTTTTCTTCTATATTAGACATGTTCACAGGCCGGGCCAGGCCAGGCTTTGTTTATGTATCAACAGAATACATTCAGGCATGAGCCTAAGCCCAGCCGAACCATCGGACCTAGGTCTTGAGTCTAAACCCAACCCTTATATAAAGCCCGAAGCCCATGCCTGAGCCTAATTCCAGCCAAAAATTTGAAAACATTTTTTTTCTTTTCTTATTTAATAAAAAGTATTTTATTTATATTAAAAACCCTCAAAACTCAAAAATAATAAAATATCTCACTATTACTTGAAAAAAGAGAAGAGGAACAAAGAAAAAAATTATCATATATATATATATATATATATATATATATATTAAATAAAATATGTTTTTCAATACATAATATATATTATCAAGTCGGGCTCGGGCTCGGGTTGAACTTTTTAGACAAAGCCCAAACCCGGCCTGAGAAAACATTAGGCTTGAAGCTTTAGGCCTGAGCCCAAACCCACAGGCCTAAATCATGTCCAAGCCCGACCTAGAACTGGCTAGGCCAGGCCGGCCCATTGGGGTACCTAACCCTTGAACATGTTTATTCTATATCTAATATTGCCTTAAGTGATCAAAACAATCATCCTCCACACATGTGTGCACTCAATTCACCAAACTGATCATTAGTGTCTTTAGTTTCCTCTGATAGCTTGATTACATCCAATTTTTGTTTAAGCACTTCTATTGCATTGATCACCATCTATAAAGCTTTAGGCTTAGTTTGGAAGCAGTACAAATGCAAATATGTACAGTATAAATACATACAAAATATAAGGTTTTGCACTCTACATATTTGCATTTGTACTCCTTCCAAACTCAGCCTTAATGGCACCAATAGATTCAACAATGAAAATGAAACTATCTTCTTTAGCATATATCTCAATAAGTCTTGGCTTCACCAATGCTCTGCTTTCGTTATCACCTCATCGCCGTAAGTGTATTAGGGTCTACCAATACAACCTGTTGAGTATTGGGATCAATGTCAAAAGCCTTGTTGGGATACTCTCAATCCAATCTCTTTTTTGTTAAAGTGATAGTGATCCCATAAAATCTTCACTAATATGAATATCTAGTTAATACATGAAAGTTACAGTGGGTGCAAGTGATCACTTTTCATGGTCTTTTCCTATCCCCTTCCCAACTATCACTCTCACCTCACTCTCAGCTCTTGCCCACGACACAATTTCACCATAAGTATACCCTTCTGCTCAAAAGCGTTGCAACCACTAGGCTCTGCATACTGGGCGACATTGGTAAGGTGATATGATCAGTATTTTCCCCACTTCGAGCATGAGGTGAGCTCCAGAAAAAATGAGGAAGAAAAGAGAGAGTGAGTAAATTTCTTCTTGTTTTCATACTTCCCTTGTACGGTTGTACCCTCTACTTATAATAGAGTCTCAACCAAATTTAGCTACAACTAACAGAAAGGACAAATCTCAACAAACTCCTAACAAACTATAGCGGCTTATGACAGACCACTAAGAGATTATCCTTTGAATCGTGCAGGTTTGATGATTGCTCTCTTGGGTTGTTGTTGTTGGACAAATTGAAAATTTTTATGTTGAAAACAAAGCCACTACCAATTCTATTCGCATAAAAAGCAATTTCAGGGGTCCAAATAAATAGACTTACAACAAAGCTAACCTTAGCTAAAAATAAGCAATTAAACTAGAAAGTGGGTAAATATGGTCCACTAACTCAAAATAATGCCTAACAATTAGGAAGTAAATCACCCAGTAAGTATCCACTAAGTTTGAAGCACTATTCACACTCCCCCTTGCTTCAAAACTTGTTACTCCCATCTGCAGTTTGAAGTACTCGTGCTTGGCACGCGACAATGACTTGGTACGAACATCAGCTACTTGCTCATTGGTCCCACAATGCTTCATTGCTATTGTTCCTTCAGCAACCAGATTTTGGATGAAATGATAGCGGATGTCAATGTGCTTTGTTCTGCTGTGGAAAGCTGGATGATAGTGATTGTTGCCTTGTTGTCGCAAAACACTTGAGTTGCACCTTCTTGAACTTGGCAAAAATCAACTAACAATCTCCTTAGGCAAACTGCTTGACAAACTGATGCCGTTGCAGTGACATATTCCACTTCTGATGATGACAAGGCCACGATCTCTTGCTTCTTTGAACTCCATGAAATAGCACCCGAACCAAGGGAGAAAACATAGCCGGAAGTGCTTTTTCTATCATCCAAACAACCTGCCCAGTCACTGCCAGTAAAACCCAAAAGTTTGAAATCTAATACTTTTGAGTATCAAATTCCAAAATCAATAGTTCCAGCAACATAACGAAGGATCCTCTTTGCTGCCTCGAGGTGATGCATTGTTGGGCTATGCATAAATCTAGAAACAACGTTGACAGGGAATGCTATATCAGGCCTTGTGTGAGACAAGTAGTTCAAACCGCCAACCATACTTCTAAAATACCTCGCACTCGCCATTCCAGTGCCATCATTAGCTACAAGTGTCTCATTCACATTCATAGGAGTTGGAGTTGTTTTACAGTTTAACATATTGAACCTTTTCAACAAATCATTAGCATATTTTCTTTGAGAAGTAAAAATCCCATCTGCACTTTGGTTCACCTCCAAACCAAGAAAATAATGCAACAAACCCAAATCTGACATCTCAAATTTTTTCATCATGCAAGACTTAAATTCCTCAACAAGAGACTCACAAGACCCCATATAAATTTTGTCATCAACATAAAGACACACCACCAAAAATTCAGAGTTACCTCGCTTCTTCACATAAAGCGTTGGCTCATTTTTACTCCTTTCAAATCCATTCTCCTGAAAGTAGGAGTCGATCTTGCTATGCCAAGCTCGCGGGGCTTGCTTTAGGCAATATAAAGCCTTCTTTAACCTATAAACTTTGTTGTCATCGCCACTAACAAAACCTTCAAGTTGAGAAACATACACCTCTTCATCTAGTTCTCCATTCAAAAAGGTAGATTTAACATCAAACTGGTACACAACCCAATTTAATTGTGCAGCCAAGGCTAGAAAGGTTCTCACCGTTTCAAAGCAAGCAACTGAAGAAAAGTTTTCTTCGAAGTCAACACCTTGCTGCTGAGAGTACCCTTTCGCCACCATCCGAGCTTTATGTTTCTGTATAGTACCGTCAATATGATACTTTGTTCTATGCACCCATTTGAGCCCAATAACATTCTTGCCTTCCGATAGATTGATCAACTCCCAAGTTTCATTTCTTTTAATAGCCGACATCTCTTCTTTCATTGCATCCTGCCAAACTTGACTTTCTGCAACTTCATCATAAAAAGTGGGGTCAGAAACATACAAAGCAAAGCTACATGAAGCATAAATATCCCTCAATGATCGGAATTTTCTTGGAGGTGTTTCACTAGAAGAACTTGAAGATGAGGATTGCAAGCTTGCTGGAGTAGATGCGCTACTGTTGCTGGAGGGAGATGAGTGAATGGTTGAACTACTGCTACCAGCATATGGACTAGTTGGTTCTGGAGGTTTTATCATAGGGGTTATACTAGCATCTTCTGTAACTTGAGGTGTTGTAGGTGTTGCATTGTCGTTGTTCCAGGCCCAAGTTTCTTCTTCGTTGAACTTAACATCCCTGCTTATAATTACTTTGCCACTCATAGGGTTATACAACCTATATGCTTTGGATTGAGGGATAGCCAACAAAAATGTTTTTTTTTTTATTTTTCATCAAGTTTGTTGTAGGTTGGAGAAGTAACCAAGGCATAGGCTATACAACCAAAAATTTTTAAGTGGCTTACCCGCGGCTTCCTGCCCTTCCAAGTTTCATATGGGGTCCGGTTCATGACAGCCTTTGTAGGTGAGATATTGAGAAGGTATACTGTTGTTGCCGTTGCTTCTGCCCATAACTGATTAGGAACACCACTTGCTTTCATCATGCTTCTTGCCATTTCAACCATCGTTCGATTCTTCTGCTCAGCCACACCATTTTGCTCCGGTGTGTATGGTGTCGTCAACTCCCTGTGAATGCCATTTTCCTCACAGAAAACATTAAATTCATTAGAGGTAAATGCACCACCCCTATCGGAACAGAGCACCTTTATACAACGCCCACTTTGCTTCTCCACTAATGCTTTGAATTTCTTGAAAGTTTCAAAAGTTTCTGATTTGAATTTCAAGAAATACACCCAACTCATGCGGCTATAATCATCAGTAAATAACAAAAAATATCTGCTTCCACCAAATGATTCAATACTCATTGGACCACACATATCAGCATGTACCAATTCAAGACAATCAGAAGCCCTCCATGACTTGTCTATAGAAAATGAATTTCTACTTTGTTTCCCATAGACACAACCTTCACAAAAATCAAGACCATCAATTTTCGGCAACCCAACAACCATATTTTTTTTAGCCAACAATTTCAGCCCTTTTACATTTAAATGCCCATAACGCAAATGCCATATTTTTGCATCACTAGCTCTAGCAATCAAGGCACAATTTCTTACTTCAGAGACTTCTAACGGAAACATTTTATTTTGTGCCATAGGAATGCTAAATATTATATGCCCTGTTTTCTTATCGTGGACAAAACAACAACCATCATCAAACAAAATAGAGTATCCACCATCCATCAATTGCCCAACACTCAACAAATTATGAGCTAAATTAGGAACATATTGCACATCATGGAGGAGTTTTACATTACGTTGTGAGGTTTTGATGGCAATTGTACCTTTCTCTTCAACTTGCATCTGCTTGTTGTCTTCGAGTCGAACTTCGATTTTTTGTGACTCGTCAAGTTCTTTAAAAGGAGACTTTGTTTCGGACATATAGTTGGAGCATCCACTACCCAGAAACCACACTCCATTAGAAGCATTATCAATAGGAGAATGAGCCATGAATAGCTTGCTCTCCTCTTCAACTTTCTCTATAAAATTGGTTTGTTTCTGCACATCTCTCTGCTTGGTCCAACAATCTACTTCTTTGTAATCCAATTTCTTGCAATATCGGCATTGGATGGTGCTTTTGTGTTGGCGTTGATCACCAAATTGTCCTCTTCCTCTACCGCCACCGCGACCTCGACCACAAAAACCACCTCTGCTCTGTCCCCGACCACCTAAATTTTCTGACTTTCCCTTGTAAGAAGATTCCCCCTTAACATGAAAAGCCTTCTCCTCAACCTTTTCATAGGATCTACTTAGCCTAACTTCATGGGCTAACAGAGAACTCATTAATTCATCAAAAGTATAAGTAGGCAAGTCCTTAGACTCTTCAATTGCAGCAACTACATGATCGAATTTTGAGGTTAAGCTCCTCAAAACATTACTCACAACAGTTTCATTACTAACACTCTCACCATATGACTTCATATGATTAACAACCCCAGACACCTTAGATAAAAATACTTGCACAGATTCTTTTTCTTTCATGGTCAATGTTTCAAAATCACAACAAAGGGTCTGTAATTTTACAGTAATTACCTTCTTGTCGCCCAAAAATTCTTGGTTTAGAATCTCCCATGCTTGAGTGGAGGTGCTAGCTGCTGCAATTCTTGGAAAATTTTCTTCATCAAGGGCTTGTTGAATGAGGAACAGAGCCTTTGCATCCTTCTTACGGGTTTCTCGCAACCATTGATCGGGCTCGGCCGGATTTGTGTCTTCAAATCCCATCTCCACCAAGTCCCACAACTCTTGAGACTTGAACATGGTCTTCATTTTGAGACTCTAGAAGTGATAATTTTCCCCTTTAAAGACTGGAATTAGGGGAAGAGCTGATGAATTGGTTCCATTGCTTGCCATGGCGGAATTTCTCTCTTCTCAGTTTTATGTTTGCCTCACTATGTTTCACTCAATTGGGATTCTCTCACTCTTTTTCTCTCTTACTTTACCCTTTTCCCAAATAAAGACCCAACACTGTCTCTGATACCAAAGAAATTGTTGGGAAATTGAAATCTTTTATGTTGAAAACAAAGCCACTACCAATTCTATTCGCATAAAAAGCAACGTCAGGGGTCCAAATAAATAGACTTACAACAAAACTAATCTTAGATAAAAATAAGCAATTAAACTAGAAAGTGGGTAAACATGGTCCACTAACTCAAAGTTTGAAGCACTATTCAATAGTTGCAGTATTGGCTGACCAGCCTCTTCATTTCCATCACTGCCATCTCCTACCAGTTGGACCTTGTCCTCAAGTTCAAAACTTGGAAAATGCTTGCGGAAGTGATGTAGTGGTTCCCAGGTTGCTTCTTCCAAGGGCAAAGTGGCCTACTTGATCAAGACTTGGGGCTGCCAGTGATGGTTGATCCTGATGTGACGGAAATCCAAGACTTCTTCGGGAGTATAAAGGGGATAAGCATCATCCGGCAATGGTGGAAGAGGCATAGAGGTAGCAATGGCAGGATCAGGGCACCATTTAAGCACAGAGATATGAAATACTGGGTGAATTCTTGCTAAAGCAGGTAATTGTAACCGATATGCCACAGGGCCAATTCTCTCTATTATCAAGAAGGGACCAAAATAACGTTTGGAAAGTTTCTGAGAAGCTCGAGTAGCCACCGAAGACTGCCTATAAGGTTGGAGTTTGACATAGACCCATGCACCTACAGGGAACTCCTTGTCATGCCAATGCTTATCAAGCTGATTTTTCATGCAAAGCCTTGTGCGCTGCAAGTGTTCCTTCAATTGTAGGAGTATAGTGTTGTGCTGCTCTAACTGCTCGTTCAATGTTACCACAGAAATTCTCTCAAATACAAAATCAAGCAGAGAGGGCGGTTTCCTGCCGTACAGATCTTGGAAGGGCGTCATGCCAATAGAGGAGTGAATTGATGTGTTGTACCAGTTCTCTGCCCAAGGAAGAAATTTAAGCCATAATTTTGGTTGATCACTCACGAAGCAGCATAAATATGTTTCCAAGCAACGATTCAAAACCTCAGTTTGGCCATTCGTTTGAGGATGGTAAGCACTACTGAACTTGAGTGAGGTGCCTTGTAATTTGAAAAGCTCCCGCCAGAACAAACTAAGGTCTTGTCTCTATCACTCACAATTGATCTAGGGAACCTATGAAGTCTAGAAATCTCTTGCACAAACAGTTCAGCCAGCTGTGATGCGGAAATAGAGGAAGGAAGAGCACAAAATGGGCATATATTGTGAGGCGGTCTACCACCACCCAGATTGCAGTCTTACCTTGAGAAGGAGGCAGCCCTTGAATAAAATCCATTACTATGTCTTCCCAGACCTGAGATGGAATGGGAAGAGGTTGCAGTAATCCTTTAGGGGTTGTGGTTTCATACTTGTTCTCAAGACAGATTGGGCATTTAGCCACGAATGCCTTAGTATCCTTAGTCATTGTAGGCCAATAGAAACAGGTGCGCAGTCTTGCCAAGGTCTTAGCATATCCCGAATGACCCCCGATGACGCAGCGTGGAAGCAATAAACCGGACTGGCTATGCAAGCACCGGGCGGACACAAGCTTCTAGCGAAGCAAAAACGAAAATCTCTAGAGGAAAGAGAAAAGGTGGCAAAAATTGAAGTGTAAATCTGAGGTATCTATTAGCTTGGAAAGAGCAATATTTATAGTACATCTGGAAATTGTAGAAGAACTAGGAAAGAACAACTAAGATAGATATCAAACATCCGATGTTGGTCTTGATAGGATCGAACTCTTTGCCTTGATCTTCACCGTCCGATCTTCTTGGATCTTTCCCATGAATCATGGAAATCTTGGATTATCTTGATCTTTGGAATTTTGGATTATCTTGATCTCTGGAATTCTTGATGAATCTTGAATCCTTTCTTGAATTATCCTTGCCCTTATCCTTATCCTATGAGCTGCCGCCCTTATGGTGAGGTGGAACTTGGGATGGGCCTCCATCATTCTCCCCCACTTGGGAAGAACTCGACCCCGAGTCGTGACTAGGATATGCAAGTGTCAATCTTTGGCAGGTAGCGATGAAGGTCAGCAACATTGAATGTCTTAAAGATACCCATATGATCTGGTAGGTCCACGACATATGCATTATCGTTGATTTTCTTCACGATCTTGTAAGGATCGTACTTCCGAGGCTACAACTTGTATTTTCCTACTAGAATCCTTTCCTTCCTCAAGAATACCATAACTTCGTCACCGACGTCAAATACTTGGTGTCGACGATGTTTGTCTACTGCCAACTTGTACTTGGCATTGGTTTGTTCTAGCTTCTGCTTCACAGCTTCTTGGACGGATTGGATCTGGTCCGCCATCTGTTCTGTAGAGGCACTGACACCGGGTACTCTGGGTAGCTTTACTAGGTCCAGTGCATGATTTGGAACCTTCATGTAGACAATGGAGAATGGAGATCTACCTGTAGAGCTGTGTACTACATTATTATAGGTGAACTCAGCCTGTGCAATGACAAAATCCCATTGTTTCGGTCTCTCCCGACATATACTACGAATCAAATTACCAAGGGCCCGGTTTACCACCTCCGTCTGTCTGTCTGTCTGCGGATGGGCTGTGCTGCTGAAATTTAGTGATGAGTCAAATAACCTCCACAGAGTCATCCAAAAGTGACTTAAGAACCTTGTGTCTCGATCTGATGTAATAGTCTTGGGTACCCCATGAAGATGGACAATCTCCCTGAAAAATAATTTGGTTGTCGTTGATGCATCTTTTGTTTTCTTGCATGGGAGGAAGTGAGTCATTTTAGAGAACCTGTCAACCACCACGAAGACGGAGTCCATGATTCTTTGGGTTTTTGGCAAGCCTAGCACAAAATCCATGGACAGGTCTTCCCAAATAGCAGTAGGAACGGGTAGGGGCATGTAGAGACCAGTATTTTGGGTTTGTCCCTTAGTTGTCTGACAAATATAACATCTACTCACAATGGTGGACACATCCCTTCTTAATTTTGGCCAGTAATAACACCCCTTAACTGCTTCAATTGTCTTATCCCTTCCCAGGTGTCCTGCTAATCCACCCCCATGCAGATCCCTGATGATCTTTTCGCGAAGGGAGGTGCAAGGGATGCACGGTTGTTCCCCTTTCATAAGAAACCCATCATAAATGTAGAAATCATCTGTTGGCTGTTGATTCACACATTTCTCCCACACTTGTTGGAAGTCCTCATCCTGGGCGTATAGGTCTTTTAGGCACTCAAAACCCACAATCTCAATACTGAGGGTCTTGATGAGGGCTACGCGTCTGCTAAGGGCATCGGCCACTTTATTCTGTTGTCCAGCCTTGTACACAATTTTGTATGGGAATTTGTCAAGAAAAGCAGACCATCTAGCATGCAAATCACTCCTTAATTGTTTTTGCCCCCTGAGATACTTTAGGGCCTGGTGGTCAGTGTAAAGAACAAATTCCTTTGCAATTAAATAGTGTTCCCATGTTTTCAAGGCTCTTACCACAACATAGAACTCTTTGTCATAAGTGGACCACTTTCTCCTGGCTTCACATAATTTTTCACTGAAGAAAGCAATTGGTCTCTTTTCTTGGGACAACACAACCCCTATGCCAACTCCACTGGCGTCACATTCAACTTCAAATAATTTATCAAAATCTGGTAAAGCAAGGACAGGAGCAGTACATAACTTTTCTTTTATGAGAGCAAAACTTTGCTCTTGTTCTTCTTCCCATTGAAATTTTCCCTTTTTCAAACATTCAGTGATGGGAGCTACAATATTGCTAAAATGTTTAATAAATCGCATGTAGAAAGTTGCTAACCCATGGAAGCATCTCACATCTGTGACATTTGATGGGGTCGGCCACTCCCTAATGGCTTTCACCTTTTCTTCATCTACTTTAATTCCTTCCTTGCTCACAATGAATCCCAGGAATAATAAATTATCACTCATAAAAGTGCATTTCTTCAAATTAGCATATAATTTATTTTCCCTTAATGCTTTTAAGACCTCCCTAATATGTCACATATGCTCAGTGATAGATTTGTTGTAAATTAAAATATCATCAAAATATACCACAACAAATTTACTAGTAAAGGAACGCAGTACCTGGTTCATCAGCCTCATGAATGTGCTGGTGCGTTGGTTAGTCCAAAGGGCATGACTAACCATTCGAACAGGCCATCTCTAGTCTTGAAGGTTGTCTTCCATTTATCTCCGGGGCAGATTCTGATCTGATGGTATCCACTACTAAGATCAATTTTTGAGAAAAGCACAGCTCCATTAAGCTGATCTAGCATGTCGTCCAGCCTAGGAATGGGGAATTTGTATCCAATAGTAATTTTGTTAATAGCCCTACTGCCGACACACATTCTCCAACTACCATCCTTCTTAGGTGTTAGCAAAGCTAGTACTGCACAAGGACTCATACTGACTTGAATGTGTCC
Organism: Nelumbo nucifera; assembly: GCF_055504915.1. Taxonomy (NCBI): domain Eukaryota; kingdom Viridiplantae; phylum Streptophyta; class Magnoliopsida; order Proteales; family Nelumbonaceae; genus Nelumbo; species Nelumbo nucifera. The sequence goes on from NC_142652.1 coordinate 47,751,821, forward strand.
CTTTTTCAACAAATTCAGTATGATGATGGGTAATAGTAAGGAAATTTTTCTCATTTGCTTTTGGGGCCTTAGGAATACTCTTTTCAGCCATGGGTAACAAGGTGTAGTGTATACCCTCTTTTTCAAGTTGGTAGGTATTCTTCCTACCCATGTGCCTTGCATCTGTATCAAATTGCCAAGGCCTGCCCAACAAAATATGGCAAGCATCCATGTCTACAATATCATAATATACTTCATCATTATACTTACCAATAGAAAAGGGTACCTTGCAGCGTTCCTCCACCCATACGCTGCCTCCTTCCTTGATCCACCCAATTGTGTATGGGTTTGGGTGTTTTTCAGGAAGTAGTTGTAACTTTTGTATTACATCCCTGCAAATAATATTTTCTTGATTGTCACTATCAATAATTAAATCAAATAATTTACCCTTGATAGTACATCTAGTATGGAACAATCTGTGCCTTTGAGAATTATCTTGATTTTTTTGGGACAGCATTAATTTTCTCACAACACAAGTATACTCTTCATGTTCGTATGGACCCTCTTCATCTTCCCCATCAGGTCCACAGTATACTTCCTCCTCCACATCTTCTTCCTCCTCCCTTTCTACCATATTAATTGCCTTCCTTCTAGGACAGTCACTGAATCTATGTCCAACCTCATTACATTTAAAGCATTTAAAAGGAGCAGGCTTTGCATAGGGATTACTGGGTTTAAGAAGGTTGGAAGGGTTACCTCGAGTATGTCCTCCTGTGATGGCCTTACCGGCGTTAGCTGTATTTGTCGGGTGAGAAGGTTGTACTACAGGGGCTGATTTGTTCCTGTCGACAGTTGCCGGTCTGTTGTCGCTCCCGCTGTACTGGCGATAATTATCACTATGGGCCTTTTCTTGGAACATCAATTCTGCTTTCAAGGGTAGGTTCCTTGCTTCCTACACACTAAGAACCATCTGTACACCAATTTTATCTCTGATAGACAATCTCAAGCCGCTTAGATAATGGGTTGCCTGCTGGTTATCACTTTCAGATAATTGATTTCTTTCAGCTAATCTTAAAAATTCAGATGTATATTCATTAACACTACGGGAACCCTGCACACACCATTGGTAAGATTCAAACATGTATTGTTCATAATCTGGGGGTAAAAATCTACCTCTGATTAACTGTTTCATGCGCCTCCAGGTTCAAATAGGACCCCTTCCTTCTCTAGTCCGGGTCTCTCTCATGCGCTCCCACCAAACAGATGCGCCTCCCTTTAACCGGAAAGCTACCAATTTTACCCTTCGTTCTTCTGGTATCTCCATGTACTCAAAGAAACGATCGACTTCTGTGATCCAATCTAGAAGTCCTTCTATGCCAAGATCTCCACTAAAAGTAGGAATATCTACCTTGAGTTTAAATTCATCATTATTCCTATGGGGATTGAAATTACCTTGATTGTGCCAATTTCTGTTGTTTCTGTCATTGCCGGAAAAAACTGGAGCACCACCAAATTCTAACTCATCATCACTGTCATCGTCAAGAACTGGACGCCAGAACGCAGTGTTGACGGGTGGTCTGTCGTGGTCGTCTCCTTCGATTGGATGTGGACCTTCCCAGTTCCGTGGAACAACCTCCCGTAACAAGGTTCGTAGTTGTTCAACCATCTCTGTCAACTGTTGTTCGATGTTACGTGTGGGCGTGTGCTGCTCTTCGATTGGTCTCCAAACAGCTGGGAACCCCTAATCTCCGTCACGGGGTGGGTTGCGACTGCTACCGTCTTGGTTGGCCATCTGACTGGGCGAACTCCCTGCTCTAATACCACCTGACGCAGCGTGGAAGCAATAAACTGGGCTGGCTGTGCAAGCATCAGGCAAACACAAGCTTTTAGCGAAGCAAAAACGAAAATCTCTAGAGGAGAGAGAAAAGGTGGCGAAAATTGAAGTGTAAATCTGAGGTGTCTATTAGCTTGGAAAGAGCAATATTTATAGTACATCTGGAAATTGTAGAAGAACTAGGAAAGAACAACTAAGATAGATATCAAACATCTAATCTGCTAGGATCGAATTCCTCTTGATCTTGGTCTTGATAGGATCGAACTCTTTGCCTTGATCTTCACCATCCAATCTTCTTGGATCTTTCCCATGAATCTTGAAAATCTTGGATTATCTTGATCTCTGGAATTCTTGATGGATCTTGAATCCTTTCTTGAATTATCCTTGCCCTTATCCTTATCCTATGAGCTGCCGCCCTTATGGTGAGGTGGGCCTTGGGATGGGCCTCCATCACCCGACTGGAGAATAGTGGTATTCCTCAAGCAATTTGTGTTGTAGCCACTTCGGAAACTGAAATGAGGGTATTGCATAGGGTTGCTATCAACAGATCGAATCATAGATTGGCAGTCCAAATCTTTCAAAAGGAACTCACGTAGTTCATCAAAGATGCTGATCACAGGTTGAGAGAAAGCTAGAAACAAAGATAGAGCTGCTTGAGACCATCTAGATAATTCATCTGCTACTAAATTAGAGGAGCCGGATTTGTACTGGATGGTAAATTCAAATCCAAGAAGCTTAGCCAACCATTTTTGCTGCTCTGGAGTTTGGATGGTTTGGTATAATAGTTCCTTCAAGCTTCGATGGTCCCTGAGGATTGTAAATGGCCTACCCAATAGGTATTGATGCCATTTAGTTACAGCAGCCGTGATGGCCTTCATCTCCCTAACATAGGCTGATGCCGCCTGTAGCCGAGGACCCAACTTCTCACTGTAAAAGGCAATGAGGTGCTGCTGCTGTGATAGAATTGCTCCAATGGCGATTGTGGAGGCATCTGTTTCAATGGTAAATGGCAACTCAAAGTTTGGCAGAGCTAAAACCGGTATTGTCACCATGGCAGTTTTGAGGGCATGGAAGCCATCATCCGTAGTAGAAGTCCACTGGAAACTATTGTGTTTTAACAGTTCCGTAAGGGGAGCTGTGATTGCAGCATATTTGCGCACAAATCTCCAGTACTAACCTGTCAAGCTCAAAAATCCACGCAAAGTAGTGATAGAATTTGGTTTAGGCCAGTCAACCATTGTACTGATCTTTTGTGGATCAGCTTTCACCCCTTCAGCTGAAATTAGGTGCCCAAGGTACTCGACCTCTATTTTACCGAAAGAGCATTTGGGCAACTTAGCATAAAGTTTGTGGTGCATTAAGGTAGTGAGAACAGAGTGTAAATGATGCAAATGATCAGTTCAAGAAGCACTGTACACAAGGATGTCATCAAAGAATACCAAGACAAACCTTCGGAGGAATGGCCGAAATACAGAATTCATTGTAGCTTGAAATGTTGTCAGTGCATTTGTAATCCGAACGGCATCATGCAAAACTTGTAGTGCCCTTCGTGAGTGCGGAAAGCAGTCTTCGGAATATCAACATCATGCACTCTGATTTGGAAATACCCAAAATGTAGGTCAATTTTGGAGAAGAATTTGGCGCCATGAAATTCGTCTAGGAGTTCGTCAACTGTAGGAATGGGAAAACGGTCCTTTACCATTACTGCATTAAGTGCTCGATAATCAACACAAAAGCACCAGGAGTCATCCTTCTTTTTCAGCAAGAGGACCGGGTATGAGAATTCGCTGGTTCTAGGGCGAATGATCTGCATCTGTAACATTTCCCGAACCTGTCGTTCAATCTCATCCTTTTGAAAATGTAGGTATCGATAAGGACGAACATTGATGGGGTTAGCAGTTGGGTAAAGGTTTATGTGATGTTCAATTTCCCTTGGAGGTGGCAGTTGAGTGGGAGCCTGAAAAATTGGAGAGAATTTATGGAGCAGTTGACGGAGATCACTGGGAATGTCTTCATCGAATTGTACTGAGGATGATGAAGTAATTGTGGGGCCTTGTTGGAGGAATTGGGTCTCTATACTGAAGAAGGCTGCTGCAGACTGGGCATGAATGATTCGTCGGAGTTGCTGGTGGCTTATTGGAATTGGGGTTTGGGAAGTGGCAAGGCCTGCCAAGGTGACGGGCACTCCCTTATGGTCAAATGACATGGTTAAAGCCCGATGATCAGTAGTGACACAGGTCCAAGGGTTTGTAACCACTAAATTCTGAGCACAATGTCTGCTCATGAGATGGGAAGGAGATGGAGATCAACATCAAAACGAAAACCTTGAATTAATAGAGGAATCGTAGTGCACTTGCCATTACACGGGAGCTGTTCACCGTTACCTACAGTTACTGAAAAAAATGGTGAGGGGGTAACAGGAAGATGAAGATATTTAGCTACCCGTGGGTGCAGAAAATTATGGGTGCTGCCTGTGTCAATGAGTACAGAAACTGAGTGGCCATGAATGGTAGCAAGCAGTCGCAGAGTTCGAGGTGAATCGCTGCCGTGAAGTGGATGAAAAGAAATCTCCGGTGAGGGAACTGAAGAAGCATCCGTCTGGGTACCATCTGATGGTCCATAATCAGGAGGGCCATCGTCATCGTTAGTCAGTAGCAGGAGTAATTGGGGTTGCTTGCACCGATAGCCTGGACAGAACTTTTCGTCACAGTTAAAGCACAACCCCTGGGCACGGCGTGCCTGCTGTTCTGCCAGAGTTAGACGGTGGATATTAGGTGGTAATTTCGATGATGGGGGAGGGAGGGAGAGCAGAGGTGGTTTCGGGTTAGAAGGTGGTAAGAGGGTGATCATAGAAGGTGGAGGGAAAGGAACAGTGGCAGTGGGGCGGACCGTTTGAGGTCTAGAATAGGAGGGATGGTAAGTTTATCTTCCACCAACTTGGCTAGGCTGATGGCAGAGGAAATGGTAGATGGTTTCTTGATGGCTAGTTCGCGTTGGATGTTAGGTTTGACGCCAGAAATGAAACAGTTGAGGATGGTTTCAGGGGGAGGCCGTCAATGCGGTTACAGATCGTTTCGAATTGTGATTGGTAATCGGTGACGGAAGAGGTTTGTTGCAATTTGATCAAGGTGGCTTGGTGGTTAACAAAGGAAGAGGGTCCAAACATTTCTTCGATGGCGGAGGTGAGGTGTGTCCAAGAAGACAGTTGCTGGTTCCGATGCATCCACTAGAACCAGCTCAATGCTTGTCCGGTCATGTAGAAGGAGGCTATATCCAGTCGTGTGGATTTGTGAAGTCAAAATGGGAGATTTCACAGCGGAGGGGACGAACAGTGATGGTCGGAGAGGAAGACGAAGCCGATGGTGAGGACAGAAGTGGTGAAGCGACTTCAACGGGTGTCTTGTCTGAGTTGAGGAGGGTCATCTGACGGACTAGCTCACTGAGGGTGGATTGAATGTTGTCTAGCTCGGTCTGATGTGCATCACGGGACGTGCGAAGGTCATCAATGGCTTCCTCCAGTCTGGTTTGGTGACGAGTGTGAACACCGGTGGTGGTATGGTCAGCCATGGAGAGGGAAGAGAAAGCAATGAAAGCACCAAAATGATATGATCAGTGTTTTCCCCACTTCGAGCGTGAGGTGAGCTCCAGAAAAAAAATGAGGGAGAAAAGAGAGATTGAGTAAATTTCTTCTTGTTTTCATACTTCCCCTGTACCCTCTACTTATAACAGTCTCAACCAAATTCAGTTACAACAAATAGAAAGGACAAATCTTAACAAACTCCTGGCAGACTAAAACAGCTTATAACAGACCACTAAGAGATTATCCTCGGAATCGTGCAGGTTTGATGATTGCTCTCTTGGGTCGTTGCAGTATTGGCTGATCAGCCTCTGCATTTCCATCGTAAAGACGACAGAAGGGTTGGAGATTTTGAGGTCGTAGCTGATAACGTCGAGGGTATGGTTGGAGTGGCAGTGACTTTGAGGTGGAACCCGACAGAACAATACTCCGTCGAGGATAAGGCAAAGGTGGTGAGTGATGAACTCATCGTTGAGAACAGAGGAATTGACCTCGATTTCGATGAGGTCGATTGCAATGGTCAGTATCCCTGCAAGCATGATTTGAGGTAGTCATCCTTCATCTCTCTTCTCAAAGGTTTTGTGGCTCTCGCCCTCGGACGGCCTCCAGGAAGATGCAAGTGGCATTGAAGAACACCGACTATTAATAGAGTACTTTTGTCATAACATTTAATGAATGCTAACTTGAGAGCAGGGAGTATTTAGCGGTATGGGTATTTTCGTCATTCACCCATCCAATGACCACTTCCCCTCAACGTTCCATTTATAAATTGCTACGGACCCACCAGAACCACCCCATTGCTTGGTTGCAATTTCCCTTGTTCGTGCTTTGCATTCTCGGTTGCTTGAAGAAGAGAAGATTTGCTGCCATCGGAGAGATTGTTGCCTTCTCTATCAGGTTGGTTGGCTTGAGTTGCTCTGAACAGGTATGCCGTTCTTCATTTTTAGTGAAAAAAATGGAAAACTGTAGATTTCAGGCGATGGGACTAACAAGGTTGCCGGAGGTGTGTTTTCCGGCCATCACTTTGACCGTTGCCAGATCTCTACACTACTGACGTGGGAGAATCGCCGCCGTCGTTGGGTGTTGCACCACTCCATTTTCGTTCAGTCTAACCAGGTCACATCGATTTATAATATTAGATGTGGTTCATTCATTATTCAAAGGGAAATATTATTGTTTGAACCTGTTTTTTTTTAAACCTATTTCAGTTTAACCAACCTATGAACAATGGGACAAAAATAATTATTATTTAATAATATTTGAATCAACCTATTTCGGTTAAAACAACAAATATATGAACCGGTTTGGTTTCAACATATTCAGTTTAACTCATAATAATTATAATATTGAATGTAATATATACAAATTAAATAAGGGTAGTAACACATTACCAGCCCTCTTAATAGTTTAAAAGCTTCCAATGCATATAGGTTCAACTCTAAAAAGCAGTTCAACCCATATACTAAAGCATGGCCGAATTGGGTTAGTCATACTATAACCTCAACTCTTTACTTGGATTTCCATGTATGGGGCCTGGCTAGTATGTTGGCCCATCAAACCCCTAACCATTGGGCTTTTTTAAATAACCATTAAAAGGTGTTCAAGGGTTGTTAATAGGAGGCCGGATCTCTTGTCCACGAGAACCCTGTCAACATTTATCACATACAACATCTTATCATCTGCATAGTATTATGCAGGGGGGAGATGTTCCCAATTCACGGGGGGTAATGTGTTGTGGGTAGACGTGGGCAGGAGATCCGAACTCTGTAAATTGTCTATCCATGAAACCCTAAAACTGAACCAACTTTTGGTTCAATTCTAGGCTAAATCAGCCTAGAGTTTGGTGTTCTAACACCTTAACCAACTTCAAGAGTATGATCTGAATATTCACAATATTTTAGCAATAAACATCAATAAAGTAAGCAAATAAACATTCAAATTATGCTAAAACAAGGGTAGGAGTTATCATTACATCGACCCAAGATCACTATCTTCCAAGTTGGATACTCTACCTAGTTCTCCAATCAAAAACAAAAGAAAAACCTTAGTTTTTAATTCTTACAACAGGAAAACCCTAATACAAATTCATCTAAAAGAAAGATAAAAGAAATAATTAAAATTGAAACACGGGAAATTTGAAAATCATGTATGATCACCCATGTGCTTACAACCTTGAATGTTACATAAAAATTGAATCTTTGATGGGTCACTATACTCCAGCCATTCGACCATTGAAACAAGCAAAAAAAGTAATTTACGTTTAGAATAGAAAATACTCAGACCATTTGCCCATCAAGAAGATAAAATTGAATTCTTAAAACATGTCAAAATAGTCCAAATTGCTAGAATAATTCTGGTCGATTTCTTCCAAGAAACAAAGTACAGTGATTCCAATTCTAGATCAGAATCTAGAGCTTTGATACCACAGAAGAATGGGCAGTTTTTAGCCCAAACAGGTTGCACCTTGCAGGGTAAAAAGGTAGGATTCTTAAAATCTTGATTCAACCCAAGAACGTGGAAATTAAATTTCCTTGAGAAAATAATTCTCTCCTAGGATTGCTCTAGAACAACCATCATATTTTATTTCAAAGATTAGGTAGAATGTTACCTGATCTAGATGCCACAAACGAAACTGTCAAAATGGTGTAACATGCTCAAGAATTTAACTAGTCAAAATTGAACGCCAAGCTGAAGATGGCACAACCCCACCAAATTGTAAGAATTTGATCCTAGTCAATTGTGTAAATCAACGTGCACTTCAATTCTCCAGTTAAATGCAAATATTGATTAATCAAAAGGTTTGGGGTTTTTCTAGAAAGACTCAGATAGAAAAAAGAGAATAATGTCCCCTTTCAACATTGGTTGAACTAGGGTTTGGGAAGAACAATTCTAAGAGGAGTTTCCCCAAAGAACAATTCTAAGAGGAGTTTCCCTATCATATTTCTAACAAAATTAGATGTCTTCTAGGAAACAATCCTAATTAAATTAGGATCAAGAGAGAACAATTACTTTTCCTAATTCAACCCACAATATCCAACTAACTTCCTAGTCAAACTAGGCAAGTGACCAGTCAAACTAGTCTTGTTGGAAGCAGATTGAACTCCTTAAGTAATCTTTGATTTCACACCTTTGACTAGTCCATTTGACCTGAACCTTGAATGGTGTGGAACCCACTAAGCTCTAAAGTAAAGCCACATGGTTCGATCCATATATTAAAATATATGGACCAAATTCACTAGTGTGACCTAGTAAAGCGCTCCCAATCTTAATTAGGCTTGAAATTACCCCAACATTTTAATATAAGTGGAGCTTGGGTTTCAGCCATCCTATAAACTCAAAACCAATGGTTCAACCTGAGAAAAAGTGCTCATCAAGTTCAGCCCAAGCAAACACTTTCCCTCAACCTCTCAACCAAGAATATCAATGCACATGTTGAAGGACATCTTCTTTGACTTCAAGATATAATGTCACACCCTCTAGTAAGATGGATCCCAAAATTAAAACCTTTTGCATACCCTTTTATAAACTATTTATAGATATAAACACATTTTTAAACTGATCTCAAAACAAGTTGAAATTCATTGCTATCCATTTTTAAGGTTCTATAAAAGATAGTGTAAACTAGGACATTCTCTTTGTTTGATGAAGTGGTTGATCATATTGCATAATCACCTACACTAGTGTTATTCCAAGCTACTCAAACATACCCAAGTATTTGAACCTAAGTGGATAAAGCTAGTTGGTACATGAAAAATAGTTTAATCCAACACTTAGTGAAATATCACCATCAAATTTAGGGATGATTTCAACTTTCCAGTTTTGCCCATTTGTCTCCAAAGTCTAAGGTATAAATGGAAATGGTCCTTTTTTAGTGTTTCACTAAACACCAACTCGTTATACCTTTAAGTTTAACTTAGTAATTGAGAAAAACTATTCCTTCAATTTGGTAATAAAATAGTGTCAGCTTTAAAATGATAAACTCCCCAAAATTATCAAATGGTTGAGAACACTCTAAGATAACATGAGTTTCATAAATATCCAACTTAAATCACAAAACATAAGAATGGATATAACTCACCAGATTTGAGCTAAAGGTATATTCTGTCCAATTGCAAGATTTGGTGTTCACAACCTAAGAATGGCTATAACTCGCGTGTCATTCTGACTCGCTACCACACAAAGCATATGAACTTACCTGTATGATATTGTCATTGGGTATTCGGGGGATTTTTATGGAAATACCTCCAACAACTATAAACAACTAGTTCAATGGGGTATTTATGTATTTTTGGTTTTGGAGGAAGGAAAATTACTTAATGCCCCTAATAGTTATATAATAGTTAATAAAGGGGGCATCTTGGTAATGATGAATACATGTGTTAAAGATCAAAATATCCTTCCCAACAACTATAAAATGGCTAGTTTTGAAGGGTATTTTGGTTAATTGAATAATTCCCAACTCCTATAAATGCTCTTACTCAACTATTGCATACATTCTTATACTCAGCCTCTAGATCCCTAGTTCCTCATTCTCAACCTTGTTCAAGTTTCAAGTGTTGATTGGGCTGAAGCTCAATTGTTTCATGGATAAACCTATTAGGGTTAATGGCCAAATTACAAAATATTTCAGCTAAAACTCAAGAACCAATTTCTTGGTATTTGAAAATCTAAATTTTCTAGATCAATTTAGTAATGAACTCAATCAGATTTGAAATACAAAATTAAAAGAATGTACTTGACACAGAGTCCACAAATTGTAGCTTCCATAGTTGTAGTTCATGCACAAAACTTAGACCTAGATTGGCCTTCCAATTGAAGATGGTGCATCTGGAACTTGAGGCCAATCTTGTAACAATCCTTCGATTGATTTGATCTCCAACAGGTTGGGATTAATGTAATAGTGTAAACCACTTAATCTCTTATGTTTTTCCCCGAGAAAAAAAAAAACAATAGAAAACAATGGAGGAAGAGTCCCTTGGCTGGTTCAAATTGAGATTTATGAAAATCAAGAGAAAAGAAAGAGATAGAAAGAGAGTGTCTAGGATAGTGCAAGTTGACCTCTCCCTCTTGTCCCTATATATGGACCTCTCTCCCAATGTAATTAGAACTAATTGAAATTAGATTTGTGTTAGGACTTTAATTATACTAGGAATGTGGAGATCCAAACCCATATCTGTACCCATATTTGATCCAAATATATTGTAATGTGACTAGTTTAATTAGTCTTACTAGTAATGGGCTAAGGCTAATTTCCTTTAGGCTATGTTTGGTTTGAATGAAAATGGTAGGGAAAGGAAGGGAAAAGTAGGGAAACCAATACAAGTTTTGTAAAGGTTTCCCAACCTTTCCCTACTTTTTTCTTCAAACCAAACACAACCTTAGTGATTTACTTACATAATTGTTTTTAAGCTTCTTAGGCCTGAATAATGTATGGCAAAGACCCACAAAGGCCTCACATCAATCCATATGGGTTTAGCAAATGTCTGAAAAGAAACGGGCCGAATTCACTACACAAAGCAGTGAACCCTTAAGCCAAATGAATTGGGCTTAGTTTGGGTCTAACACTTAAGTCTAAGTAATCCTTGGTTAAAGCCACCCTATGACGCCCAAGGATAATGGATTTATATTGTAGGTACAAAGTGCTCGCTCAATACCTCAAAGGATAGAAAACACCAGATTGATGCCACACGGACGATTGCGATCAGCCTGCAACTCATCTTTCCCCTGCGATGAACTTATAATACATCTCAGGTCTGCGATGAACCCGCAATTCACCACACACTTGCAATGAACCTATGCTTAGCATAAGCACAAAGCAGACTCGAGTTGAACCCGCAATGAGGCTTTACACGCGTATGGCCCGAACAACCTCGAATCGCCATAGAACCCCGATTCATTAAGAATCGGGCTCGGGTATTAGATGCACGCATGATGTCGAAGTGACGAGCATGACAGGGCGCCATGTAGGTTTAATAAGACATCGCCCACCAAGGAGGGACGTCACCAGTGCCACATCAGTTAAGTAAGGTGCAAAAGGGTAGTAGCACACGTGGGCTATGAGGACCTCCAAGTGAAAGGAAAGTCAATCCTCAGAAAGATCCCCATAGGGACACGTGGCGAAACCCCAACAATGCCCTTAATGATTGATGGCAAATTTAATATTCCCTTTCCTAGTAGAAAATAAACACCTTTAGTTCATTCCTTTCAGGATCTCGGGATCTCCCCCATAAATAGAAATCCTTCTCATAACGAAAATCATCCATTCAGTCACTGATTACCCTTATCACTAATTTCCTCGTTCAGCCTTTGGCCCTAGCCTCCCCGATTGATTCCCTGTCCTCGGTCTTCTTCTATCCTTTAAAGAGACCACCTCCCTTGCCTAGCCACCACCTAACCTACAGATATGAGATAAAGCCTATCAAGTTTCAACCTTGTAATGGTCTCTTTCCCCTAACCCCTTCACCCTAAATAATGAAAACACTACTCAAAAGGAAGGGCTTCTTCCATTACTACAAAATACAGTGTTACAACCTTTGTTCAAATGGATCTTGGTATTAGAATCGTTTTCGAGAAATAACATAATATAAGTATAAATACATTTAACAAAAAGATTTCAAATACATTGAAATCCATTGTTGGCAATTTCAAGTTTCCATCAGAGAAAGTGTAAATCTTAATACTCACCTTGTCTGACAAAGGGGTTGATACTATAATAATGATCACCGACCCAATCAGGTAATATCATAAACTGCTCCAACATACCAAGGTATTTAAACCTTATAGGAAGTCATTGACTGGCATATCAAAAGCAACTCAGTCCAAGACCTAGTGTAGTATCATTATCAAATTTAGGGTTAAGCGCAACTTTTTCGTTTTGCCCATCTATCTCCAAGATCCAAGTATAACCAGAAGACAGTCTAAGTTCATTGCTTCATACAAACATCTACTAGTTGTTATTAGGGTCTAACACCAATAGTTGAGACAAAATGCTCCACCAATTCGACAATACATCAGTGTCAACGTTGTCAAGATAAACTTATCCCCAACTTTATCCAATGGTTGAGAACTTTTCTAAACTAAAACAAGTCTTACAAGTGTCCAATTTAAAGGGTAATTCATAGAAACATACCAATCTGAACTGATATTATTAATATGGAAAACTCAATGAACATGAATTTTGTTGAAGCTAAGCGCATGAAATGTTTAATTGTTCCCACTTGCACTTAGGTCCAATCAAGTACAAGCCTTATTCCCATACTATCCAGGTGTCCTTCAAACACTTTTGGCGTTAGTGACTTAGTCGATGGGTTTGGCACATTATTTGTTAGACAATGTTATGCCCCTAGCTCTAATCAGATTCATGTACACAAACATTTATATCTGAAAAATATAAGTACATTATTATTTTATGTTTAGATTGGCATGTTTCTATGAATTACTCCTTAAACTAGACACTTATGAGACATGTATTAGTTTAAAATGTTCTCATCCAATGGATATATTTGAGGAGTTTTATCCTGACAAGGCTAATATTGTTGTGCTGCCAAATTAGTGAAGTAGCTTGTCTTAGCTGTTAGGGTTAAACCCTAAGCACAATTAGTGGGTATTTGGAAGAAATACTAAATTTGGACCAATTTTCAGTTATGCCCTAAACCTTGGAGACAAATGGGCAAAATTGAAAAGTTACACTTAACCCTAGATTTGATTATGATATTGCACTAGGTTTTGGAATGAGCTAGTTTTGATATGCCAACTAGCGAGATCCATTAAGTCCAAATACTTGTGCATGTTGGAGCAGTTCTGAAAATGACCTGAGTAGATGATCATTGTAATAGGACCAGCTTATTTGTTAGACAAAGTGAATATCAGGGTTTACACTTTCGTTGATGGAAACTTAAAATTACTACCAATGGATTTCAATTGTATTTGAGATCTAATTTGTAAAGTGTATTTATATATTATATTACTTTTAGGAAAGATTTGCAAAAGGTTTTAATCTTAGGATCCATCCAAGTAGAGAGTGTGACACTTCATATTGCAATCAAGGAAGATGTCCTTCCATGTGAGCGGTGTTTTGATTATTAAGGGCTAAGAGGTTAAGAGCAAAAAACCATTACAGGGTTGCTATCCTAATTGGCTTTATCTTACATAAGCCTATTATCCTTGGGTCTTAATAGGGTGGTTGAATCCAATGATCATTTATGTTTAAATGTTGGACCCAAAATGAGACCAAATTGATTGGGTTAGGGGTTCACTGCCCTTAGGTATCAACCCATCCTTTTCTAGGGTTAGGGTCAAATCCTTACAGATTCATATGAGACAATTATGGGTTCCACACCATACAATATTCAGGCATAAAGTGGCAATGCAGCATCTAGGGAAGTGAACCACTAAATAAAATGGGCCTTAGGCCCATCACAAATAAGATTAGTTAAGTAGTTACATGAGTTGTCATGTGACTTGGATAAATATGGGTATGGAGCACCCATTCTCTTAATAAGAAAATGTCCTTATCTAAACATGGATAAGTGCTTATCCAAATCTGATTTGGACCAGCTTCCAATAGGATTAAGAGAGTGCTCTATATAAGGGGATTAGAGGGAGGAGGCAAACCATTCTATTTTCCCTACTCTCTTTCTCTCTTCCACTTGTATTCCAAAGTCCAAACCAACCTTATTGGAGGCTGATTCTCATTTGTCCTTTGTCGAGCTTTTGGAGAAAAACATCAAAGAAGTTAAGATTCACATAACTTTATTGATACCAAGAAGGTTGGAGTTGGTTTTCTAGAAATTGCATTACTAGACCGACTTCACATACACTGCTACGCTATCTTAAGTTCAAAGCCGATTTAGGTCTGATATTGGGTGTGAACTACCACTCTAGGATCTGCATTCTATTGACTCCTTATCAACTCTTCCAATAGTAGTATCAAAGCATTAGGTCTAGTTCTTACACTAAACTTGATTAGATTTGAAGCAATGATCAAATTGGCCAGTACTAGTATATCCAATTTAGCCTAGTAACTCTATAAACTCAAAATTTGATTCTTAGTTTGGGCCAATGATCTAAAGATTCAGTATTTATATTTTTTGGTATTATTTAGAATAATTATATGTTGGAATCTTGAACTTGTTGGTTGGAGTGTGGTGGAGATCAAATTCTTTAATGGTTGCAAGATTGATGCACACTATGCGATTTTGATATAATTTATAATTATCTTTTGTTATTTTGTTTAGACAAATTGCACTATAATTTTTCTGATATAAGTGCAAGAAATTTAGGGTTTTATCAACTTACTTACATTAGAGAAACAACTGGGGATAATAGTGCATGAAGAGAAGCAAGTTTGATGTAGTTTTGTAGTTTTATAGAGGGGAGATTGATGTAGTGTTGTAGTTTTTGTTCGAATCGGAGTCGAACCATCACACTCCCAACCCTAGTTGCTTTATTTTTGAGTTTTATTACTGATCATGTTTTGGACACCAAAGCCTAGGCTGATATGACATAGTTTTGGTCTAGTCTATATGGGAAGATCGTAGGGTTCTCGAGGGACAGATATCAGCCCCTTAGATCACTGATTAAGTGTTGGACTCTTATACCAACACATATGTTATTTGATAAATAGGTCCAATAATGGACCGATAGTGTGTTAATTTAAAGGGTAAATTTCATAAACTACTCCTACTATTTAGCTAATTGATAAACTCTACCCTTATTGTTCTTATATTGTCTTAAAGTACCCCTACTATTTACGACAATTGTCATCATCGTTAAATGCTAACAGAAAAAATATAATGTCAAATTTACCCTGTATTTTGGTTAAAATTTTCAACAAAAAAAAACAACCCAAAGCCAAACCATTGTACAAGTTGTCTCCGACCGAACAAAACAGCCACCGATACCGTCAGACACAATGTCGAACTTGATAGACCCGCACTGTGCGACAACATTGACATGGCCGACAAGAAATACCACTGACGCTAGGACCTAATTAACTATTCTCTTGTATGGTCCAAACCATTTCGCTTGAGCCATGATTCAAGAGAATGGGCTGAGATCAGAGACAATGCCCTTCCGTTCGTATTTGTATTCCTGGGTAATTTATTCAAAAGCAAAACAAAATCGGGTGGTTTAAGAAGTTTATAGAAGGAGAGGCCGGTTGGTGACAGGGGAGAGAGAGAAGTTGCAACGATAAATATGTATCTCAGTGGTTGTTTGCAAAGGGCCACCGCCAAAGGTTAGAGCTACAAAAAGTAATTTCTGACGAGCTGAGAGAGAGGAAGAAATAGAAGAGAAAAATAGGGCCGGTCAGTACAGGGGGAGAGAGAGAGAGAGAAGTTGCTGTGCTAGTTCTATATCTCGGTGGTTGTTTGCAGAGGTGAGAGTTGCATTAGAGGTTCAACGAACACCCCCACTGCCATAAGTTAGAGCTGCAATGAGTTGCTTCTAATAAGTGCAAGCCATCTCATTCTCATCTCCGGCCCCCCTATTTTTCCACCAAACTAGAAGATCGAAAAAACTGTATACAGTCGTCTACAGTGCATCGTCCTCTGTGGTGCCATAGAGCCGCAACGGTGTACCACCATAGAGTCGAACATACATCAAAACACGAATCCTCTGTGGCTCTACTTCACCTAATACCCTTGTAGTTTATTCGATCACATGTTCCTTCTATAGGAGTCAAATAGTCATTGGAATGTCTATGCATCATCCTCTATTGGTTCAAGAGAAGTTGGAGCAAGATTCATAACATCTTCGTAGTCGTAGCAGAATCAGCAATGGCAGTGACCAGCCATGGCCTCTCTCTCTCTCTCCTTGTCACCAACTTCAGCCGACCTCACACAGACAATTTCTCACCTTGGAGGTTGCAATCACACAGACAATTTCTTACCTCGTCTTTGAGTGGATCAGTAATCCGCTTCATTTGGACAAAAAAGAGTATTACTATCGTTCAGACTAAAAATGGCAAGAATTGGCACCCCCACATTTCAGACGATGAGAATTGACATCAGGGTGAAGACAAGGGTATTACTATCATTTTCTCAAAATATAGCAATCACGTGGTATGGCATGTGAGTGGATTATAACAGATTGTGACAGAACCCTAATGGTAGGGGAGTAATTAGTCAATTGTTAGAAACAATAGGGGTACCTTAAGACAATATATGAACAGTAATGGTAGAATTTGTCAATTAGCTAAATAGTAGGGATGGTTTAAGAAAATTACTCTAATTTAAATGGGCCTAGGTTTTACAAGCTTTAAGTTGATTTTGATCAAATACATGTGATGTTTTTGTGTCATGTGAATGTGATTCGCACATAGGCCATAAGTGTTTGGACCATGTTAAAACTTTATGTGGCTCTGTACGTCCTTCATGGTTGAATGCATATCATTTCCATGATATCCCATAAATCATTGATTATCTCCCAAACTCCCACATTATGGGTTCTTCTCTTATTTCCTCTCCAAAGAGGGGAACCCCATGGAAACCCTAGTCCGTTTGGGTCCAATCAAACATAACCTTATAAAAGTCAATGGGAGCCACTTTGGTATGACCTAATCTGACTTAAAGATTGTTATTATTATTCCTTCATAAACAATATAAGTGCTTAATGATAGGGATTATCACAGAATTATATCTCTAAAGGCCTTCCATCATTGACATAAAAATGATTTGAATTGATGGGTAGGGATGCATTATAAAATTGAGCTATTTGCTTCACTAAAACAATAAATTAGATTGTCTTATGTGATGATTGGAGAATTATAGAGTAGTGGGAAGGCCCTATCCTAAAATGGAAGATTTTTTCATAGTACCTTGAAATTGAGGGAAGCCTCAGAGAAGAACAAATGGAAATGGAACGTAGATAAAATCTCATTCTACAATTAGTGACATAAATCAATAATTAGGTCGAGGACTAATCACTTATTCTCGTAATTTATTAGAAATAGCACATGAACCATTAGCTAAACTACTAGATGACAATAAGCTGAAACATCATGATGGAAGATTACCAAATAGAAAGCACTGAAACATCATGGTGGAAGAGCTTCTAAGGTAAGAAGGAAGGAATATTAGGAATGAGCAGAGTAACTTTCTTGCCAATTGTTATATCATTGTCTCATTGGACAATTGTATCTAGAGACAATTTGACAAAATAATATCATGTAAAGAAATTATATATAGTCCTAAGAGCCATGTATGAAAAGTATAATCATTCTAAACAATAAAAGGTCCTCAACGTGTTGACCACCAAGATGTCTGAGAACCAACTGGTTCATGACCATGTCATGAAGATGATAGGGTTCATAAATGAATTGGAGGCTCTTGCCTCCAAGTTCGATGATGAAACAAAGACTGATGCCATCCTAAACAATATGTTGCAATGGGCCAATGAATTGATTATAAAGGCTAAACTAGTAGTCAAGCTTGCTAAAAGAGTCAAATCTAGCAATAAAAAATGTAAGGGCAAAAGGGGCCTTAGTAGGAGGCTAGGAAACCAAAGAAGCAAAAGAGAAATAAATCATTAGATGAGTGTCACTTTTGCAAGTGGACTAGGCAATAGAAAGAAACAGTCCTAAGTACCTAAAATCCCCCAAGAAGAAAAAAGAAGTTAATTTTGAAACTCAAGTCATGCTGACCAATATGTTGGTCATTTTTGCCTCCTAGTATATTGAATCTATGCTTCAACTCATGCATGTAACACTCTATAAGGGTCAAGGAAAGCAAAAGGTTGATTAAGGATAAGGTCATACTTTACATGGATACATCTACAATAGTTGCAGCTGCAACTATAAGAACAATAAATTTAGAAGAAATTTGGTTTTAGATTCTAAGTTTTACAAGGATGGTCGTTTCATTTTATTCAACTAACTATAACAACTAAGGCATAAAAAATTCGGTTGAAGAGAGATATTAGACTACCAAAAGAATTCATAGTTGATGCGTTTAGAAGACACTAGCAAGTGCACTAGCCAATCAAGTAATATACTGATGAGTAGAATATCGTTCCCACGGAGATTAATCCAACAACTACTAGTATTGAATCAACTTTTTGTTATCTATCAATCCAAAAGGTTAAACAAGGAAAAACCAAACTCCTAATTAGCATATTATCCTAAGTGTTCTCGGATCAAACCGCCTTAAATAATGAGAGGAAGTGCTTCACGAAAATACTAGTAGAACCGGTTCAGTGATTATACCATTAAGCAATCCAATCGAAGTTGAATTCAGTCATGGGTTGGCTAATTCCTAATTGTATGAGCAGCCTCTTTCGAGCACAACCCACTCTATCTATGAGCAGCAACTCTTATATTTCTATCAAGAATTTAATCGCCATAAATGCATTAAGGACAAAGAATTCAAAATAAATCAATTCTTGTTGAATGAATGCCAAACGAATCATGCATATTATCTCTAAGATACATTCAATCCGTTTTCTTGATCAGTTGATCTGATTACCTAAACCCTTTCTCAAGCAATTCAAGTAATCCAAGAAACAAGAACAATTTAGCCAAAACTACTCTTATAATCGAAAACCCTAATCAAGAAATCCCAAGACTGAATCACTATCAATCGGATCAGCTTAAAAGATTAATTACAAATCGGAATTAACATCCATCATGGTTCGCATAATAGAAAGAAAGAAAGATTCAACAAAGAAAAACCATTAAACCCTAATTGAATCTAGGTTACCGAATTCGCAGTATCAAAGAAGAAGACAACTTAGGATTTCTGCATCAATCTTTGATCTCCTCTTCAATTCGCATTCAGCAGCCTTGTGATCCTTCTCCTAGCACTTTCCTCTTCATTCTTGTGTCAAGGGGTCGAACCCTAATTTTCCCTCTTTCTTTTTCTTTTATACTTTTCTTTTCAGCCTTTTGTTTTGAGTCCTCCTCCTCTCTAATTCTACTAAAGTCAGCCGCCTTTTGGAGCCTCCCAAAGGGTTGCAATTGGGCCCCTCTCCTTGGTGGGCCGAAGTCCTCCTCTTGGTGCCATACCACCATGTATTATGTTCTCTTAACTCTAAATTGTCCCAAATTCCCAATTTCTTGAAATTCAGCTCAATTAGTGTAAAAACCATTAAGAACCATCATCAAAACCATATATAAAGTAATAAAAATAATGTGTAGCATGTGCACACATCAAACACCCCCACACTTAAGCTTTTGCTTGTCCTCAAGCAAAGATAATACTCATAAACTGATCATTCCCCTGATTATTTCCATCTACCGCAAGAGTATTAGGATGAGAATGCGTTAAGTGATCAGAAATCCTGCATAAGCATTCTGATTCATCCCCATGATTGGCCACTCTTACCACATACATAAGAGCAAAGAAAGGGGAGAACATGAGATTATTCATGCTCCAGCACTCAATTCAGTTCAATATATATAGCAGCTCCTTGACTGCCATAAATAACCATCACCCCGAGCTTGGTCTCAAATCTTGTCAATGCAGTAAATTGAATGTCCAACAATATTTTTATCCCCTTGAACCTCAGTTGTCACCGAAATATTTATTTATTTTATTTTATTTTTATTTTCTTTTTTCAGATGTGAGTGCATTTTATGCTCCATCTCACATGGGTCACAGGCTGGAGGCAGATAACAATACTCATATTCCAAGTTGCTAGTTTTACTATTCAACTTGAGATAGCGGAGTTGGGACTGAACTCATATCATAAACTGCTAGTCTTACTATTCAATTCATGACAACGGAGTAATTCGGACTTTGTCCCTTTCTCTTCTTCTCTTTTTTTTCTTTTGCAATTGTTGAAATTCATGCATTAACAGTTCATGATGTTCACTAATGGCTCGAGTGTTCACTAAGACTTCAATCAAGTGCACTATACACATGAATAGAGTTAGTGCTGGCCATGATGAAAGTCCTATTCGACTTCCTCATCCTCATGTATTGTGATAAAATTGGATAAATCACAAGAACAAATTCTAGCACTTACAAGTGATTTTCCTCCAACTTCATTGCATTCTCTCTCGGGATTCAGCTTATAAACAGCAATAATTTTGAGGGGATTACCAGTTTATGTAGCCTATCAATGCATTTATGTATTGGGGTGATTAAGGTGCATAGCTATAGCCTCCCACACACTTATCATGAACATTGTCCTCAATGTTCATATAGATATAGTGTGAAGATGGTTTTAGCAATGTGGGCAGTGTGACTTCAAGCATTTGAGGGGATTTAGAGAACTTCCCTAAAGAGTGTTCTAAAATCTGGAATGGCTCCTTTGTTTGGACCCACTAGCTGCTAAGGATCAAAAGAAACTATGAGGAGAGAATAAGAAACACTAGGGGTGATCAGCAATCTACAAAGTTAAGACCCTAAAAAAAATCGAATGATACGAAAAAGAAAACAAATAAACAAATAAATAAATAAATAAAACTACTTATCAACATTGGGTTGCCTCCCAATAAGCGCTTGTTTTCTGTCTAAAGCTCGACATTCTAGTGGGATCAATGGTCGTCTAGGTATACAGTTGATGGGGTAGGCAATGTTCCATCCACTATATATGGTTTTAGGCGCTGACCATTGACCTTAAACGTGCCTTGTGTCGGGTGAGTGACCTCTACAGCTCCATGAGGGAAAACTTGGGATATGGTGAACGGTCCGGACCACCTCGATTTCAGCTTACCTGGGAACAACCAGAGGCGTGAATTATAATAGTACTTGCTGTCCTACCTGAAAGTTACGCCTTAGTAAATTCTTGTCATGCCATCGTTTGGTTCTTTCCTTATAGATCTTGGCATTCTCATAGGCTGCAAGTTTGAATTCATCCATATCATTCAGCTGCATTCGTCTCTGTGCACCTGCAGCCTACAAATCAAAATTTAGTAATTTCAAAGACCAATACGCTTTATGCTCAAGTTCAACAGGTAAATGACATGGTTTGCCTAAGACCAGCCTATATGGGGACATGCCAATAGGTGTTTTGTATGCAGTCCTATATGCCCACAATGCATCATCTAACTTAACTGACCAGTCCTTTCTGGAAGAGGATATTGTCTTTTCCAAAATTCTTTTTAATTCTCTATTAGCTAATTCGACTTGGCCACTGGTTTGAGGGTGATCTGGGTTTCCTAATTTATGCATAACACCATATTTTCGCATCAGCCGCTCAAATTGGGTGTTGCGGAAATGAGTTCCCCTATCACTAATTATGGCGCGGGGTGTGCCGAATCGAGTGAATAACTTCTTAAGGAATTGGACTACTCTCCTAGAGTCATTTGTGGGTAAAGCCATGGCTTCCACCCATTTGGACACAAAGTCAACAACAACTAGGATGTATTTATTTCCAAAAGAACTTGGGAAAGGTCCCATGAAGTCAATACCCCATACATCAAAGATTTCACATATTAATACGTTAGTAAGAGGCATTTCATTCTGTCGAGAAATGTTACCTGTCCTTTGGCATTGGTCACATGCGGACACATACCTGTGAGCATCCATGAACAAGGTGGGCCAATAGAAACCTGATTGTAACACTTTAGCTGTTGTGCGGTTGGCTCCAAAATGGCCTCCCGCTTCTCAGTCATGGCAATGTCGAAGTACCGACTCCATCTCCTTGTCGAGGACACCTCCAAATGATCTTATCTGCACACAGAGCTTATACAAAAAGGGGTCCTCCTACAAATAGTGTTTCACATCAGAGAAGAATTTCTTCCGTTGCTGATATGAAAGATTAGGAGGGAGGACGTTTCCAGCAAAATAGTTGGCAAAATCAGCATACCAAGGAGATGTATCTACCTGAATGGAATAGAGCTGCTCGTCCGAAAACTCATCTCGGAGGGTGTTGGTTGTCTTCCCTCCCAACTCTAAATCCTCTAATCGGGAGAGATGGTCTGCAGCAAGGTTCTCGGTACCCTTTTTGTCACGGATTTCAACATCAAACTCTTGCAGCAACAGAATCCACCTGATCAGTAGATGTCTGAGTGCCGAGTGATCTGTATACACAATAACCTTGGACAAGATTAGATATGAACGAAATTTATCAAAAGCAAAAATTACCGCTAGTAGTTCCTTTTCTGTCGTGGTGTAATTCTGTTGAGCTCCATTCAAGGTCCTGCTAGCATAGTAAATCAGTTGGAAATGTTTGTTCACTCTTTGTCCTAGAACGGCTCCAACTACTGAATCACTCACATCGCACATCAACTCAAAAGGAAGTGTCCAATCCGGTGCTATTATGATCGGGGCATTAATCAGCTTGTCCTTCAAGATGTTGAATGCTTCTAGGCATTCCTTTGTGAAATCGAAGGGCACACCTTCTGCAGCAAATTGGACAATGGTTTAGCTATCTTGGAGAAATCCTTGATGAACCTTCTGTAGAATCCTGCGTGTCCCAAGAAGCTTTTCACAGACCAGACGGATGTTGGTGGTGGCAACTTCTCAATTGTCTCCACCTTGGCTCTATCGACCTCAATCCCTCTCTGTGAAACCTTATGTCCAAGCACAATACCTTCTTGCCCCATGAAATAACATTTCTCCCAGTTCAACACTAGATGGGTTTCCTTGCAACGCTTGAGTACCTTTTCCAAGTTATGTAGACATGCATCGAAGGAAGAGTCAAAGACTGAAAAGTCATCCATGAAAATCTCCATAAACTTCTCAACCATATCAAAAAATATAGCCATCATGCACCTCTGGAATGTTGCTGGAGCATTGCATAAACCAAATGGCATCCTCCTGTAAGCAAAGGTACCGTAGGGACATGTGAAGGTGGTCTTCTCCTTATCTTCCAATGAAATCAGAATCTGATTATAGCCCGAGTACCCATCTAAGAAATAATAGAACTCATGTCCGACTAGCCTCTCTAGCATTTGATCGATGAAGGGTAGAGGGAAATGATCCTTGCGTGTGGCGTCGTTTAGTTTTCTGTAATCAATGCACACTCGTCACCCGATAACCGTCCTAGTCGGTATGAATTCATTCTTCGCATTCGGTACCACAGTCATGCCTCCTTTCTTCGGCACTACTTGGACGGGGCTCACCCATGAGCTGTCGGAGATCGGATAGATAATACCTACGTCTAACAGCTTGATAACTTCTGCCTTCACTACATCCTTCATGTTCGGCTTCAGGCGTCTTTGGGGCTGAACCGTGGGCTTGCTTCCATCCTCCATTAGAATTTTGTGAGTGCATATGGACGGGTTGATACCGTTGATATCTGCTATCTTCCAAGCTAGAGCTATCTTGTGTTCCCGTAGCACCCGTAACAGTTTTTCCTTTTGCAAAGGGGTCAAGGATGATGATATGATCACTGGTAGGGCTGATGGTGCTTCTAAGAAGGCATACTCTAGATGCGGTGGGAGTTGTTTCAGCTCAAGGGTGGGTGCCTCTTCGATTGAAGACTTGCTTTTTGGCAACAAGGGTCTGTCCAAGCTCTCCAACTTGATGAACCCCTTTCCTTGAAACTGAGGATTTACATTCAGGTATGCCAACATGCTTTGAATTTCTCCATTTTCTCCCATTATGGCTTCTCCTTCTTGTATGCATAGCTCAAGGGGATCAGCCGACCTGTTAACCTGAAAACACCCACTAACCGCATAATCAATGACATCTATCATATAACATAAATCATCTTTAGAAGGTGCATGTTTCATAGCATCAGACATTTTAAAAATTACTTCCTCATCTTGAATCCTAAGGCTGATTTGCCCTTGTTGGACATCAATCATTGCCTTTCCCGTAGCTAGGAAGGGTCGCCCTAGGATAAGAGAGACATCAACGTCCTCTTGCATGTCTAATGCTATGAAATCTACGGAAAAATAAATTTGTCAACCTTAACAAGCACATCTTCTATGATTCCCCTAGGATGCTTGATGGACCAATCAGCTAATTGCAATGCAACTCTAGTTGGTTGGGGTTCACCCAGCCCTAGTTTCTTAAAAACCGAATAGGGCATCAGATTTATACTATCTCCCAAATCACACAATGTCTTATTAATCTTTAAACTACCTATAGTGCAAGGAATAGTAAAACTCCCTGGATCTTTCAGTTTCTAAGATAGTTTGTTGAGGAGGATTGCTGAGCATTCTTTATTCAATGCAACTGTAGCCATGTCTCCCAGTTTCCTTTTGTTCGCCAAGATTTCCTTAAGGAACTTTGCATAATGCGGCATCTGTGCTAAGGCATCTTTAAAAGGAATGTTAATATGTAAACTCTTGAAAGTTTCGAGAAACTTACCGAATTCCTTTTCCATTTTGTGTCACTTAAGCCTATTGGGAAATGGCACTTGTGACTTTTGGCTTGTCTCTTTTCTTGAATCAGACTGTTCTTCCTCCTTTCCGGTTTCTAGGGTTGCGCCCACCTTACCTTCTTCCTTTGCTTTCTTCTCCACCTCTTGCAGCTCCTTACCACTCCTCAAGGTAATGGCTTGCACTTGTTCCCTTGGATTCACTTCTGTATTGCTGGGCAAAGTACCTTGGACTCTAGAGGATATCATCTGTGCCAACTGCCCCACTTGAGTCTCTAAATTCTTGATCGATGCTTCTTGGTTCTGAAATCTCATTTTCGCACTTGATATGAACTCGGTCATCAGCTCTTCTAGTTTAGATTTCTTTTCTAGCTGAGCGAAGTTTTGAGGGAGGGGTTTCACCACATTTTGATTTCACCAAGACAGATTGGGGTGATTCCTCCATCCAGGGTTAAAGGCACGAGGATAGTGATTGCCTTGTTGCCTTTGCAAATTCCCTACGAAATCTACTTGCTCAGAGGACTGCATGAACTAATTTCCAACTTGGCATTCGGTGTTGATATGACTTCCCCCACACCATTTATAGGATACGGCTTGAACATGCATGGCTGCCAGCTGCATTTCATCGATCTTCTTGCTGAGGGCGCCGATTTGTGCAGATAGTGTTGTATAGGTGTCTACATTGTGAAGGCCGGGTTGTCTCCTAACTTGGGCTCTCTCGGAATGCCACTGATAATTTTTTGCAACCATTTCCTCAATAAGTGCATGGGCAACTTCAGGAGTCTTGTTGTTAATGGATCCCCCAGCTATAGCGTTCATAATGGTCTTGTTTGCTTTAGTCAATCCGTTGTAGAACGTCTGAACTTGGAGCCATACAGGAAGTCCATGATGAGGGACTTTCCTCAGTAATTCCTTGTAGCGCTCCCATGATTCATATAATGATTCCCCATCCTGCTGAGAGAAGGTGGTGATATCATTCCTCATCTTTGCAGTCTTGGACGGAGGGAAATACTTGGATAGGAAGCAGCTGGTCATTTCATCCCAAGTTGCGATCGATCCAGGTGGTAAAGAGTTCAGCCAAGTCTTAGCTTTGTCCCTCAACGAAAACGGGAATAAGCTGAGCCTCACAGCATCATCACTAACTCCGTTGTGCTTGAATGTGTCACATATCTCCAAGAAGTTGGCGATGTGAGTATTCGGATCTTCATTAGCCAAGCCGCAGAACTGAACTATGTCCTGGATCATCTGAAAGATTGTTGGTTTGATCTCAAAGTTGTTAGCATCTATTGATGGTCTCACAATGCTCGAGACTGCCCCGTTGAGGGTTGGTTTGGCATAGTCCATCATAGTCCTTTGCTCGGCCATCTTTGTGCTTTTAGCTTTCTCTTGCTTAGAAGCTCTAAGGTGGCGGTAAAGAATTCGTTCAATCTCTGGATCGTAGATGATGCTCTCCTTTTCACTTCTGCGTGTCATAAACTGAACAAGTCAAAGTCATAAAGATATCAATACACACATATCATGAACATATTGTACAAAATCAGATTAACAACAGTAGATGGTTCCTAATATTGTTGTGATAATCCCCGGCAACGGCGCCAAAAACTTGATGTGTTTATCCCACAGGGATTAATCCAACAACTACTAGTACTGAATCAACTTTTTGTTATCTCACAAACCAAAAAGTTAAACAAGGAAAAACATAACTCATAATTAGCATATTATCCTAAGTGTTCTCGGATCATACCGCCTTAAATAATGAGAGGAAGTGCTTCATGAAAATACTAGCAGAACCGGTTTAGTGATTATACCATTAAGCTATCCAACCGAAGTTGAATTCAGTCATGGGTTGGCTAATTCCTAATTGTATGAAAAGCCTTTTTCGAGCACAGCCCATTCTATCTATGAGCAACAACTCTTATATTTCTATCAAGAATTTAATCACCATAGATGCATTAAGGACAAAGAATTCGAAGGAAATCAATTCTTGTTGAATGAATGGCAAACAAATCATGCATATTATCTCTAAGATACATTCAATCCGTTTTCTTGATCAGTTGATCTGATTACCTAAACCCTTTCTCAAGGAATTCAAGTAATCCAAGAAACAAGAACAGTTTAGCCAAAACTACTCTTATAATCGAAAACCCTAATCAAGAAATCCCAAGACTGAATCACTATCAATTGGATCAGCTTAAAAGATTAATTACAAATCTGAATTAACATCCATCATGGTTCGCATAATAGAAAGAAAGAAGAATTCAACAAAGAAAAACCATTAAACCCTAATTGAATCTAGGTTACCGAATTCGTAGAATCAAAGAAGAAGACAACTTAGGATTTCTGCATCAATCTTTGATCTCCTCTTCAATTTGCATTCATCAGCCTTGTGATCCTTCTTCTAGCACTTTCCTCTTTGTTCTTGTGTCAATTCGCATTCGCATTCAATAACCTTGTGATAGTCAACTACTTTGAAGAATTTGACTATTTGAAGGCTCAAATGTTTATTTCCATCTTTGAAAAACCTTTTATTAAGTTATTGCAAATTTGAATCATTTCCAACAAAGGAGAAAAAAACTCCAACCGTTAAAAATGGTCACTTGCTCTTAAATCCTCGATAAATAAAGGTGTTTAGCTTGATTCAAAGCAAGCAAGATAAAGCAAGAGAAAAACAATATGTATTTTCCTTACAACTTTGAGTTTTTTCATACATGATCAATTCCATTGTAATCTTTTTAATGTTATTGTAATTCCATTAAATGCATATGACCACTTGCGTTCAAGCCATGGGCCATGCTAAGTTTCCCTTTTGAAGGATTCTAGGACAAGCAGGCATGCCCTACCCAAGTCCACATACTAGCAGGACAAACAGCCATGCCCTTTTGAAGGATTCCTTTTTTTATTTTTCTAATTTATATTGTATAATTGTTTTAAGGCTTTAGCTCTATTTGAGTCAAGGCTTAAAATTTCGTAACATATTAGTTTGTATTGACCGATACGTATTGTTTCTATATGAGTTTGATACGTGGAACGCAACGACATCAAGGGTGTCATTCTTTTTTGCTTGTATCAGTCTAATACGGACCATTTCAGATGTGTATCGACCGATACAAATTGGATACAGGCCAATACTATGTACGTATCGGGCAATACATTCCGGTTTTTTATTGTGGCAAGATCATTCCTCCTATAATTATTCTCTCTCTCTCTCTCTCTCTCTCTCTAATAACTCCTAGAATTATTCCCCCTCTCTTAAATAACTCATTTATTTGATGCTACATTAAACATGCCTTAATTAACTCCTTTATTTAACGCTACTTTTAATCAATATTCAAATTCAAATTTATCATATGCCTTAAATTAAGGCCTTTATTTAATTCTACATTTAAGCAATATCCAAAATCAATTCGAACTTATTATATGCATTAACACACCTTAAACTAGCTATAAAATCTATGAGTGAGAGGATTCAAACCCTAGTCATTAGTTTGTATTGATCATAATTCTACCATTAATTCATATTATAGTTTGATTTTAAATCTTGAGTAAATTTTCTCTTTTGAAGGAATGTTTGTTAATAAATGTTAAAATTGATTATTAAAATTTATAGACTAATAAAAATAAATACAAATTATATTGATTTTATGAAAATTAATAAACTAAAATTTTAATTCTTTCATCATATTTCGACGGTTATCAAATGTGTTCCAATGTGTCACAATGTATATAAACCATTAAAGTATCATTTTTTATATTTAAATAATTCATTTATAATCATATAAAACTTACATTTGTTATTATTATTATTATTATTATTATATTTCTTATTATTTATTTTAATTTCTTAATGTATTCATGCATATCTTAACTTTTCATCTATATGCATGCATACCAAAGAATATGTCGATACATTTGTTAAAATTACCTTACCAATACATCTTATATTTCCAATACTTTTAACGGTGATTCAAACTTTATTAGTAATTCAAGATATAAAAATCTTAACGAATAGAGATACTACATAAATTTTTAATTTTTCAAAGCTGCACAAGGTTCAAACATCTCTGCAAACCATCACAATGCCTTGCGAAATTTGAGGTGACAAATACCCTGTGCATCGGATGGACCATTTTACTACTAATAAGAATAAAACATAATAACACGAGAAGTATGCTCCAAGAAAGTAATAACATGAACATGCTTCTGCCAGGGCTAATCAATACCCATGTCGATATCTACTTTTCTTTTCTCTTTTACCTATAATTTTATATAAATTTACCAAGTGCTCATTCCTCAACAGTCTTTGGACCAGTCATTAACCAGCCTGTGAATTATATATAGAAATGAAGGGCAAAATATCGTTCAACTTGCCTCTAGACAGCTGACTACATATTTATATATATATATATATATATATTGATTGACTATAAGATTTGTCTCTGATCGTCTGATCAAAAAGGAGTAGATCCAGGAGAGCCACACAAAAGCAGTGTTTCAAGCTTCCTGACCCGGTCCCACCACCTAGAGCTGGAATTCGAAGTCTGATGTCTCCCATCGTCTCCTGCTCTCATGGTCTTCTCCCTTAGCTGCTCGTTCTCTAACTTCAGCTTCTCCACCTCAAAACAAACCTCCAAAGCCATCTCCTTCTTCTTCTTCTCTTGTTCTTCCCTCTTCACCAACTGCTCGTAGTACTCCTTGTTCCTCTTCTCCAACCCATATATCTGCCCCTGAAGATCCTCAATCTTACGACTCAGCAGACAGACCCTGTGATCGTCTCTCATCTTCAGCACGCACCTCGCCAGCTCACTCGCCTTCCTCTTCATGAAAGCAGATTCCGTCGCCAACCCTTTGTTCTCCTCCGTCAGCGCCGACACTCGGAACCCCAACCTCGCGTTCTCGTTCAGAAGAATCAGCCGTTCCGATTCCAACACCTCTAGTAGACTCTTCTGCAGCTCGATCTTCCTCGAAGATTCAGTGTTGCACTTCTCTAGAATGGTCATCTCATTAAGAAGAATCTCGTAGTCGATCGTCTTGCTCACAAGCTCCGCCACAAGGGCGTCGGGGTCCGCCGCTGCTGCTGCTGTTGCTGCATCCTCGGTGGTGCTCTGCGGTGGCGGAGGTTGATAAGAGAGTGAACTCTCGGCATCGGAATCAATCTGGTTGTCCCCATCTTCGTCGATATCGGAAGTGACCACTGAGAGTTGAGATGAGATTTGGTTCTTTGTGACAGATTGGCAGTAACGGTCGGCTAAGGAGACGTAGCCATTGTAGAGATCTTGAACGAGGGTTAGTAGCTGAGGGCGCTTTCTGTAATAATTCTCAGCGCGTTCTGCAAACGAGTCAGACTCGTCTTCCTTAGGGAGACTCAGAGCAAGACTTTTCACCTTATCTTCCAAATCTGTAAATTGACAAAATTAAAAAGAAAAAAAAAACAGAAAATAAATAGAAATCAGTCGATAATGACGGAACAAAACATGAATTAAATTAGCCTGTTAGTCAAAACTCACAAGGGACCCTACCACTGAATTCGTTCACGTTGCCAAAACTTATCATTTAGCTATCAAATTTGTAGCTATTATTTCAGAATGCTTAAGATCCCACCAGCATCTGACTTTGGTGGGCCCCTGATTAAGCAGAGCGTGGTACTCACCAAGATAGTGAAGTAGTGAAGCATGGTTCGGGAATCAACGCTTCTTCGGTCTCACTGGTTCACAATCAGAATGGAATTGAATCCTTTTTGGAATCTCAATCAGAATGGTCTAGAAATAAAGTCTGTTTGGTTCAAACAGGAATTAGAAGGAATAAGCTAAAATGGAATTTCATTCCCAAGTGAGAATGAGCATTAGCTCAAATGAAAAATGTTATTCCACCAGGAATGAGAATGAGATTCTTACTCTATCAAACCAAACAGTTGAAATTGAAATGGTCTATTCAGATCTCAATTTTAGACCCCTATTCTCATAAACCAAATGAGACATTAATGACTTACTGATTTCTTTTAGGCTGTGTTTGGTTTGAAGGAAAAAGTAGAAAAAGAAAAGGAAAGGTAAGAAAATCTTTACAAATCTTGCATAGGTTTTCTTGCCTGTCCCTTCCTTTCCCTACTTTTTCCTTCAAACCAAACATAATCTTAGTGAATCAAATAAGGTTTTGGTCTTTAGGATCACTCCAGATCAGATACCCACAAAATGCTCAGACATCTATACCCATCGAACAGCCCTACCATGTATTTGGAACATCTCCTTATAAAAGAGATATTCTTAATGCACAAATGTAATGTCAAGTGGGCAGAGATGTGGAAACAATGTGGGTAGCACATCCGTGATTACGAGACTGAAAATTTCATTGGCATTAGTAGAAATGGCCCTTACTAATCAAAATAATCTTCTTATTTAAAAAATAAAACATCGAAATAATCTTGCATGAAGTTATCCGTACTTCAACCATAACAAGTCTTTAATATTTTAAAATTAAAAGGAAATTAATTAAAATAATCATAAAGCATGTGAAGTGCATAAAGAAACAATACTATTAAATAAATGAAAAATAACCATGACAAAAGTATTACAATTTTTAATAAATAATAACTAATTGGCACAAGTGCATGAAATATATTCGAAAAAGTAATACATTTTAAATCATTATAAATTAAATTAATGAACAATTAAGGGCTGGTTCATTGATGTATTAGTTGGTTTGTTCCATCATTGACATGAATCAAATCCTGCAATCAGCACTGTAGAGAAAAAAGGGTCAAGAAAAGGGGTCAAGGAGAAGTTATTAAGTTATTGGCTTTCCAATATGCCCCTTCAATAGTTATATCGGATCAGCCACTGGTTCAGAGGTAATCAGGCCTTAAACCGAATGAACCCTCTGAATCGATTTCAAAATAAAATAAGTAAAACCCTTTTCATATCATATCTTTCATTCTTTACCGTATCTAGATTTTCCGTAATTCTTTACATAATAATAATAATTGTTAAAATTAGCCTATGGTAAGATTTTTTTTGGGTTAGAAAAAAGAGAGAGTGGGACCCCGCGGTTAAAAAGAAACGGAAGGTCATAAGATGCGTTACTGTACCGTAGGGCCCACCATCTCGTACAAGCCCCTGGAAAGGTCGCTCTTTTTATTTTGAAATCGGACCACGACAAGATCGCTTCTGTTTGTTCATACCGTGCAAAGGAACCAAACAGGTCCCTTTCGGTTCAGAGTGACGAGTATACGACACGCTTGGTTCGAATTTCAAATTTAAATAAAGAAACCGGCTGAAAGCAGAACCGCTTCCGATGACTGACACCGACAGAACCCCTCAGGTCTCAGGCCTCAAGCCTCAAGCCTCAGCCCTCAGGCCTCAGCTTTTCAAATTTAACCTTTTCACCCACAATTCACAATTCACACACGACAAACATAGAACGGGTCCTACATGTTTTCTTATATCCTGCACGGCTGCTAAACCGTGCAGAAACACCAAACCCTTTTAATCCAAACCGTCCATTTCAGACTTCAGCACTCTGAGTCTGTTCTCAGCTTCACAACGTAGAAAGACTTTCACAGTTTCAACTTTCAACTTTCACGTACACGATCCGTATAGGATTGCAGAACTCCCAAGTCCCAATACAGAACGGTACATTGATTAGAGGATAAATAACCAGTTAACCACTAGTACGTACGGGTGGGGAAATCGCAACAAAATCACCGGATTGCCCGGTTAAACAGTAAACTCATTAACTCGGCGGATGCTAGCGTCACGGACGTCTATTTCAGACCAGACAAAGATATAAAACACCTTAAGCCTCGTATTCGCCCAAAACCACTATTTATGATTCGTCGTCTTGTGATTTGACATGTCCTTGATCATGAGGACGACAAGGCCATAAGATAGCAGCAAAATAGCGAGTTCACATCTCCGCCCCACAGCACATCCCGCCGTGTAGTGATAAAGGTGTAAAATCGGAAGAAACGAAGGGAGAATTTTGTAAATTTGCAGTACCTGTAAGAGTTGCATGGAGCCAGGACGGCCTACTGTGGCTTCGACAAGGTTGGAGAGAAGAACCGAGCGTCGGCGTCGTCATATCCACCTCTGCAGCGCTGTAGAAAATCTGGGACGTAGCAGAAGCACGTAAATGAATCGAAAGCGATCGTACAGACAATACGTTCTCATTGGTCACGAGGAGGAGAAAGGAGAGAGATGCAGCTGCTGCTGCTGCTGCTGCTGCAGCTCAGAAAGGAAACAAGAAGACGCGGATCTCGAGACAGCACACCAGCAGTTTGATCCTTGACGGCATTGAAATCGAATTCAAATCGGGAAAGAAATCCGTTCAAGAATTTCAATTGGAGATTTTGCTTTGCTGGGAACCTGAGAGCAATATGTGCAACAATGAAGGACGTCCGGCGATAACCGCCGGAAGTTGAACAGAGAGCTGAAGCTGAAAAGTGTCCTTAAATTCCAACCTCAGCTGAGGTCGAACATTTTGGAAGATGATGGGGAGGGTATATTATATAATATATTCTTTCTGAAACTAAGTTTATGAAAAATGGCGGTTTCAAAGCACATGACCGTTGGATGGTTTCAAAATTTTTCGAATAAAAGTAAAGTTTGAGTCTGAGAAAGGGGTTAGTATCAATATTTTCTTAATGACAGAAGCCGGTAGCCGGCGGCCACTCAACGCAGTAATATGACCGGAAAATGACGACATGAACGAAAGAAACAAAGAAAAAAACAAAAGAAACAAAGAAAGAACGAAAGAAAGAAAAGAAACGGCTTACCTTGGGCGGAAGAAAATCAGAGAACTTCTGGTGATACAGAAAACTGATCAGACTCGTTGATGGAATACCAGATCTTGGTCTTCGCTGGAACGGCGACAATGGGACTGTAGAGGGTGAAGTTAGAATGTCAGTCCGGAGTCATCTAAACTGTCCTTAAATAGCAGAATGCCAAAATCAAAATTAAAGTTTCAGAGGACCAATCAAAGAGAGACACGTACATTTCCTTGTCTTCTTTAAAATATAAGAACCGTCAATTCCTTAAAAAAGATTTGCGAAAATTGCTGATAAAT
Organism: Nelumbo nucifera; assembly: GCF_055504915.1. Taxonomy (NCBI): domain Eukaryota; kingdom Viridiplantae; phylum Streptophyta; class Magnoliopsida; order Proteales; family Nelumbonaceae; genus Nelumbo; species Nelumbo nucifera. The sequence goes on from NC_142652.1 coordinate 47,785,480, forward strand.
AATGCAGTTTTAAATTTTCACTCACAACAATCAAAAAATCTGAGACTGCTGAATGTTCTCAGTGGGTCAACAGTAGGGGTGTCGATTGGACTGGATTTGATCCAATCCGATCCAGTCCAATCTGAGTCCATTACAAATGGACCAGGTCCAATCCAATCCAATGAATAATTTGGATCGGTCCAATTTAATATTCGGAACTTTCAATTTGTTCAAATTCATTTTAATTTAGATTGGTCTCAACCACACGTATATTCTTATCTTATATCAATGAACCGGATATTGGCTTAATCCAACTAAATTCAATATAAATTTATTATGGACGGATCAGATTCAGTCCAATCTAATAAATATTTGGGACTGAATTGATCCGATTCACTGTCTTTTTGATCCATCCAATCTGTCCAAATTGATTTTGAACTGGATGGGGTTCAGTCCAAAACTGGTCCATTGACACCTTTAGTCAACAGTGATAGGGATCATCTTGGGTCGGGCCGGGCCAGGCCGGGCCGAGTTTTTGACAACACATTGGAGCTGCTCGGGTATGGCCCGCATCCAGGCCGGGCATCCGGGATTTCCCATATTAATTAATAAAATTATTGTTTTTTTAAACATTAGAATTTTAATTCTTTTGGCATTATTTATATATTAACATATTATATCATATATATATAATATTTATAATATACTATATATGTAAGATATTATACCATATATAAAATATTTCCAAGTTGGCTTTGGCCAAGTATAGGGTTTGCTTGGTGATGAAGGGAAATTTGGCCCGACCTCGCAATCACCCGACACGTGGCAAAAGCAAGCAGTTCGGGGCAGTAGAGCGCCCAAAACGAGCACCGAAAGTAACCAACAGTCCAAGCTCACTATTGAGCCCGAACTCTACCAGACCGGATTCCCTACTAGGAGCCCGACCTCCCTGCTAAGAACCCGAGCTCCCTACTAGGAGTCCGAGCTCCCTACTAAGAACTCGAGCTCCCTACTAAGAACCCGAGCTCCCTGCAAGGAGCCTGAACTCTCGGGTCCTAAGCCTCACAAGGCCGTGACCCGAGCTGGCCCATGGCAGCTCGGAACACTCCCCAAACCGAACTCAAGACATCTCGCTCGCCACTCCAGCACTTCACTTCCGAAACACCAGACTGACCAAGCGTACCTGACACCGAGGACGTCCGTATCCAAGGGCGGCGCACCTAAGTGATTTGGGATCTGACACCTGACAGCCGCACTTCAAACGGCCTCCTGCCACCGCCACCTGCCACCGTCGTCACCAGCCACAGAGATGGCTCCGACAAAAGGAGAAGTGGCGGTTCTGTCTGGCCAGAGGAGATGGCATCCGAACTGGTGGGAGCTCAGAGATAATCATGCCCGATCTGACAGAAGCCTGGAAGTGAGTGCGCGAGGTGGTTATAAAAGGCTCCCTACCCCCCAAGAACGAGGTATGCTAACTTTGCGCTATCTGGCTTATCTTGCCTTTGAAAGATTCTAACTTGAGCTTCGGAGCCCTTACACCAGGTTCTCCCTGGAGCTTCTTCACCCCCTCCGTTTCAGGTCCCCTGCCACTCAGTTCAGAGGCAAGACCGTTGGCAGCTAAGACCGGCCGGATTGTGCATCATCAATTGGCACCGTCAATGGGAAACGCTTCAAAAGGCCTCCCTCCAAACTCTCATACCCCTTTCTTCTTCTTTGAAAAACTCAACACTCATGGCCTCTTCCAGCAACGCCGGACGCGGCACGGAGACAAACACCACCGGGGAACAGCCTCAAGTTCCCGTGGTGTGTGTTGGGTAGTTCACCATCCCCCTCTCGGTGGACGGAATTCCCAATCTGAATACGCCACAAGCAGTGGCGCCTGTAAACCTTCCTGCCACAAGCATCCCCTTTCCTCCCCCCATCGAGACTACCTTCGCTGAACCAACCGTCGTCCCCCTAGCAGCTAGCCAAAACCAGTTGGACGACCTGATGCAGTACATGCGGGCAATGCAAGCCCAGATGCAACAGTTCCAGCAACACCAGCTTCACCAGCACCAAGTGTTGCACAACCTCTCCCAGTATCACTATCAACAGCAGTTCCCCCAACTGCCACCGAACCAACCACTACTTCCACCTCGCCACCCTGCTCCGAAGCCGATCAAGGCCTCTCCGCAGGATGGGCACCCCCACCAAGGAAAGGCCTCTAGGCCCCAGAACCCCCCTAACAGCCAGGCCTCGTCCCCAGGCCGAAGAGAGAGAAAAGTCATCCCCGCCTCGCAGCTCGCAGGCGGGTCGGGAACCTCGCCCGCAAGATCGGCACCTCGGGGCTCCAAACCAGAGTTCTCACTCACGGAAAACCGATTCGGTGCACTGGCAGCAGCGGACTACCAGCATTCTGGGCCCATCGAGCTTGGCAAAACGGAGGCCAGCAGCGCCAGTACAAGGCCCACTCAACAGCGAAGGCACCGGCGAAGTCGACGAACCGCCACCCGTGTCCTGTCAGAGCTCAGAGGCAAAGGCGAGATGAGCTCGGACGAGGTAGGAGTTGCCCCGATTCTCTCAGTTCCTTCCCCCCTCGCGTCAGAACTCCTGGCAGTCCCCTTGCCCAGAGATTTCAAGCTCCCACCTCTAGACAAGTATGACGGGTCCTCCAACCCCAACGACCACGTTGACGCTTTCCAGTCCCAAATGCACCTCGCCAGAGCCAGCGAATCATGCATGTGTGTGGCTTTCACCACCACCCTCAGGGGGGTAGCCCGCACTTGGTACAGGAATCTGGCCCCCGGGTCGATAAAGTGCTGGGCTCAATTCGTGCAGGTCTTCACTGCACACTTTGTCACCAGCAAACGGTGCCCCAGAGCAGAGGAAAACATCTTCGGGGTAGTACAAAGGGAAGGAGAACCCATACGGGGCTACATCAAACGATTCAATGAAACATGCTTACAGATACCGCGGTTAGACCCGGCGGTGCAGCTCGCGGCAGCGAAAAGAGGGGTGACGCACAAAGAGTTCAAATGGCACATGGTAGCTAACCAGCCCGCGACCGTTGCCGAATTTCTCAAGCTCGCGGACAAGTTCATGAGGACGGAGGAAGAAATCAACCAACGAACCGAGGGCGGAAACGAGAAAAGAAAGAGGGATGGCGAGCCCTCTAACTCAGTCGACCGGAAAAACCCGGCCCGGGACCCAAAACCGAACCAGTCGTTCCGAGCTCCCCCACCAGTTCGGACGAATTACACGCCACTGAACACAAGGCGGACCGAGATCTTAATGACGATCAAGGACACCCCATACGTGAAATGGCCACCTCGCCTAAAGGGAAATCCGAACGAAAGAAACAAGAATTTGTATTGTAGTTTCCATAGGGACCATGGTCACAGTACCGAGCAGTGCAATAATCTCCGAGACGAAATAGAGGGGCTCATCTGTACAGCACAACAATAATAACAATAAGGCAGATCGGCCAGGCGAGCACAAAAAGGACGCCCCCGAATCTAGCAGCAGGCCTGCCGAACCGTTGCAGCGACAACCTCCGGTAGAGAGGCCAATTCGGGGAACCATCCATGTAATTGTGGGAGGTTCGGTGGTAGCAGGGTGTACCTCGGCAGCAGCCCGGACTTCAATTCGCGAAGCGGTCCTCGAGGAGCAGAACCCTCCGAAAAGGCCAAAGACCGAAGAACCAATCCTCTTCACGGAAGACGACGTGCGAGGAGTTCGCTACCCCCACGATGACGCGCTTGTCATTAAACTAAGGATCAGCGACTTCGAGGTCAGACGCGTACTCGTAGATTCGGGCAGCTCGGCGGACATCCTCTTCAAATCAGCGTTTGATCAGCTACAACTGCGGAGGAGCGAACTGAAGCCCGCAAACACTCCCCTGGTGGGCTTCAGCGGAGAAGAAGTCAGGTCCCTCGGAAAAATAACGGTACCTGTGCAAGTCGGCACGTGGCCTTGTGCGGTCAGACTCAACCACGACTTCCTGGTGGTCGCGACCCCTTCCCCATACAATGCCATAATAGGGCGGCCAATCACGCATATCCTACGAGCGGTGATCTCCACCTACTATTTGGCCATTAAGTTCCCTACGGACTTCGGTGTGGGGGTAGCGCGGGGCGACCAGCTCGAGTCCCGCAAGTGTTACGTTGTCGCCGTAAAGGGAAAGACCAAGGCAGCCGGCGACCTCGATCTGGAGTGGCCCGCGGAACAAGGCGAGGAACGAGCCTCACCCACAGAGGAAACAGTCACGATTCCAACCTCGCCTACGGACCTAGCTCGCACACTCCAGATCGGTGCTTCCGTCAAAGAACCCCTACAGACCGAACTGGTGAGTTTTTTACTTTGAAATTTAGATATTTTTGCATGGTCCGCGGCCGATATGCCCGGTATTGACCTTGACCTTATAACTCACAAACTTAACACTGACCCTTTAGTCAGACCCGTTAGATAGAAGAAACGGAACTTAGCCCCAAAACGCTGGAAGGCGGTCGACGAGGAAGTCGAGAAGCTCCTCGCGGCAGACTTCATAAGGGAAGTCCATTACACGAGCTGGGTGGCCAACCCTGTGCTGGTGAAAAAGGCGAATGGCAAGTGGCGCATGTGCGTCGACTACACCGACCTGAACCGAGCTTGCCCGAAAGACTACTTCCCCCTCCCCAGGATCGACCGCCTAGTGAACGCGACCTCGGGACATGAATTGCTAAGCTTCTTGGATGCCTACTCAGGCTACAACCAAATCCGAATGGACCAATTCGACGAGGAAAAAACTAGCTTCATAACCGAGTTCGGTCTGTACTGTTACAAGGTCATGCCCTTCGGATTAAAAAATGCCGGGGTGACCTTCCAAAGGCTTGTAAATAGGCTGTTTCGGCCCCTGATTGGCACGAAGATAGAGTGTTATGTAGACGACATGGTCGTCAAGACACGGTTTTCACAAGAACTAACAAAAGACTTGGATTCTGTCTTCCAAATCCTGCGTCGGTTTAGCATGAAATTGAACCCCAACAAATGCGTCTTTGGCGTCACCTCGGGCAAATTCCTAGGCTACGTTGTCAATCGGCGCGGTATCGAGGCCAACCCGAACAAGATAAAAGCCATCCTAGATATGAGACCGCCTCGGAAAGTAAAAGAAGTTCAGAGGCTAAACGGCCGCATAGCCGCTCTAAGCCGCTTCATGTCCAAATCAGCAGATCGCTGCCTACCCTTCTTCAAAGCAATCAAAGGCAAAGGGTTCGAGTGGACCCAAGACTGCCAGCTCACGTTTGACGAGCTAAAAGGTTACCTCGCCAGTGTGCCAACCTTAGCTCGGCCCGAGGAAGGCGAAGTCTTAGAACTGTACCTCTCGGCTAGCGACGAGGTGGTCAGTTCGGTACTAGTAAAGGAAGCAGACCGGGTCCAGCGGCCCATATATTATGTTAGTAAAATCTTGCAGGGAGTAGAGACAAGGTACCCGCAGATAGAAAAGCTAGCGTATGCACTGGTGATAGCAGCATGGAAACTCTGCCCGTACTTCCAGGCTCACACCGTCATCATCCTGACCGACAAACCTCTGAGACAAGTTTTACTCAAACCCGAGGTCTCCGGTCGACTGACGAAGTGGGCCATCGAACTCAGCGAGTACGATCTCCAGTACAAGCCAAGAACTGCCATTAAGGCCCAAGCCTTGACAGATTTTATCGCAGAATGCACGTTTAGCCTCGAAGCCCCTGAGTCGGTCGAGCCCGAGATCCCCAGTTCGGGCGAGCTCGGAGCTCCCAAGCCAAACGAGTCCGAACCCCGTGAAGTAGCAGCCAGTGTAGCATCCCTCCTGGTTAGACCAAGCGCGAACTGGGATGAGGAGCCCTGGATCCTTCACGTAGATGGCTCCTCGAACCAGCAAGGCAGCGGGGCTGGAATAGTGCTACGCGGCCCGAGCGGAACAAAGTTGGAATACGCACTACGCATTGAGTTCGCGGCATCCAACAACGAGGTGGAGTACGAGGCACTGATAGCCGGGCTAAACCTAGCGCACAAGGTCAGAGCAAAGCACGTAGTTATCTGCAGTGATTCCCAGCTCATGGTCAACCAAGTTACAGGCGAATACGAAGCGCGCGAGCTCACAATGATTGCATACTTGGCAAAGGTAATGGAGGCTCTGCTCAACTTCCAGTCACACTTCATCAACCAAATCCCGAGGTCAGAGAACGCTGAGGCCGACGCCCTGTCCCGACTAGCTAGCACGAGCCACAACGCCATGAGAACCGTGTACGTAGAGGACTTACCTCGGCCCAGCATTCTCAGTGGGGCAGAAGGGGTCGCTCCCGTCACTGAAGCAGAGCCGAGCTGGATCGACCCACTCGCGAGATTCCTGCTAGACGGAACCCTCCCCGCGGACCGCAACGCAGCCAAGAGGGTGCAGCGCCAGGTAGCCAAATACGTCATGATGGACGAACGGTTGTACCGACGATCCTACACGCTCCCCTACCTGCGATGCTTGCGCCCAGCCGAAGCCGGGCAGGTATTCCGCGACACTCATGAAGGCTTGTGCGGCGGACACCTGGGGGCAGAGCCCTCGCCCAAAAAGCACTTCGACAAGGATACTACTGGCCAACGATGAAGACAGAGGCAATCGAGCTCGTCAGAAAATGCGACAAGTGTCAGAAGCATGCCAATATCCACCATCAGCCCGCTGCCGACCTCAAATACCTCACCAGTCCATGGCCCTTCGCCCAATGGGGGATCGACCTCCTGGGGCCATTCCCACCAGCGACAGGTGGGAGAAAATTCCTAGTGGTGGCAATAGATTACTTCACAAAGTGGATAGAAGCTGAACCCCTGGTAATAGTTACAGCCCGAAACATACAGAACTTCTTTTGGAAGAACATTGTATGTCGCTTCGGGCTACCTCGGGTACTGATCTCCGACAATGACAAACAGTTCGAGGATATCAAGTTCCAAGAATGGTGCCAAAGTATGGGAATTAGTCAGAACTTCACGTCGGTCGCACACCCGCAAGCAAATGGCCAAACAGAAGTAATGAACAGAGCCATCCTCCGCAGACTGAAAGCACGATTAGACCGAGCCAAAGGTTTGTGGGCAGACGAACTACCAAGTGTTCTATGGGCTCACCGAACAATGGAAAAAACCGCCACAGGAGAGACCCCCTTTAACCTCACCTACGGCACCGAGGCGGTGATCCCAGCGGAAATCGAAGTACCTACGCTGCGACTAGAAGCATACGACGAACAGACAAACGAGGGCGAGTTACGCACCAACCTCGACCTACTGGACGAAGTGAGAGACCTCGCGCACATCCGAACTGCGGCCTACCGGCAAAAGGTGGCTCGGTACTATAACGCTAGAGTAAAGAAGAGGAACTTCCGCGTCAGCGACTTGGTTCTCCGTAAGGTCATGGTGCCCGAACCCGACATAGGGAAACTTAGACCAAATTGGAAAGGACCCTACAGAGTAAAGAAAGCACTCGGGGGGGGCATACGAGCTCGAAACCCTAGAAGGAAAACAAGTACCCCGAGCATGGAACGTCATCAACTTAAGAAGATACTACATATAAACCACCAAGGCAAGTACCCCGAAGCCGAGGTAAAAAATGAACTAAAGGACCGAAATGGTCAGTTCGGCAAAAAACGCAGCTCGAAAACAGGACAACCAGCACTTAAACAAAAAAGCCATTTCATTTCAGATAAAGGTGTACATTCAAAAAAAAAAAAAAACGCAGCTCGAAGGGGCCACTTCACTTCATCTTTTACAAGTCAAGGGCTACTTCATCATTATCAGAAGCCACTTCGACAACGCCCGAAGGACCTGCCTCCCCCTCGGAGTCCGGTTCGGCATCCGCAGCATTAGCCATCTCTTGAGTAATGCGCGAAGTGGATATGGTGCTGGTATCGAGCTCGGGGTACGTATTCCGGATCATCCACCGGCTTAGCTTGAAACCCCTCCTGTAGGAGTCCACCATCAGATCATCAAAATCCGGCGAAGCAATATAATCACTAACAACTTTTTTCTTCGCGTCTTCGATGCCTTGAGAGAAGATCTGAGTCCTCTCCCTGATATCCTCCTGAATATACTCGACCTGATGCTGCAGGTCCAGCTTCAATTCCGCCATATGCTTCACCACCACTCCCATGGCCTCAGCATCTCTCTGAGACCTCGCCTGCCTAGACCGCGCGAGGTGAGCAGCCTCCTCGGCAGCTCGCACCTGCCTCGAGCACCTCTCCACCTGGTTCGCCAAGGCGTGAATAGAAGACTTCACCTACCAAAGGGAAACAAGGAATCAAAGGAACGAATAGAAGAATAAAGGCCGAAGAACTCTAAAGAAGGGAGATCACTTACCACCATGGCATGGGTAACGGCACGGCAGGCCACTTGGTGCAGAGGGAGCTCGGTCCACGCCGCGACTTCTTCGGGAAACATGGCCTCCTTACTCCTTTGAAAAGCGTGAATAGGCGACAGCACACTCCTGAAGTCCCCTGGGGCCTCCGAGCCCGACGGCCCAGCTCGCGTATGGGCAGACTTGGAGTAAGCGGGAGCCCCTGTGTGAGTAGATTCGGCATAAGGAGCCCCCGCCGGCTCCCGCATAGGAGGAACCAACTCGGGCTCCATAGGCTGATCCTCCGCCGGGTAGTCCGGCACCTCGGGTTCCGCACCCAGGGGTGGCTCGGCGCGAGCTCGCTTAGCCACCCGTTTTCTCCTCTTCATGCCCTGGAACAAGTGCCCACCTCGGGTCCCTTGAGAGTCCATCGTACCTGCGAAAAGGAGTTTGACATCAGTAAAACAAGTAAAAGAAGAGCAAGACAGGATCTCTAGGGGAAGAACCTACCCGAACTCAGGCCAGCAGCAATAAGCTTGGCCTCCGTCAGATACCGTTGACACTCCAGCCCAAGCCGCGCCCATTGCCGGAGGCCCTTCGCCGTCTCTTTATCGAGTGTGACGCCGGAGTCGGGAGCGGCCATCCCCCAGCCGGTCTGAAACGGCCACCCCAGCGCACTTCGCACCCCGAATAGTCCCGCTTCCACGCCGGGACCTTATTAGGGAGTCCGTGTAAGAACTTGAAGCCTGGGCGAGGAGACAGGTAGTATGCCCGCCTACGCCCAGGAAGGGGACCCGCTTGCTTTTTCAGCATTAAAATAGAGGAAAAAATCTCCAAATCCAAAGGAAAGTTCTCGTCACAGAATAAGGAGATCGTCCCCACTAAATTCCTAATGGAGTTCGGGTGAATCTGGTCGACCGTCACACCGAAGTGGTTTAGAACCTCGGCGAGAAGAGGATGGAAAGGCAGTCGCAGCCCCGCAGCGAGCTGCTCCCGAAAAATCACGATCTCATCAGGACCGTGTTCCCAAGGGAAGCTACCCGTAGGGATGAAGTAGGCGTACTCCCCGGGCAAGTTGTAGTAGTCTATGAGGGATCGAAGTCCCTCAGGCGTCAAAGTCGAAGGGCCGAACTGATCTAAAGCCCGGCCACGACGGGAGGTGGACGCCGACCTACCCGAGGCACCTCGACCTGTAGGTTCAACCTCTTCCTCAGGACCTACATCGGGCTCACTTGAACTACCGGGGGACGCAAATTGGTTCGTAGAACCTGCATCAGACCCGCTTGAACTGTCTGAACCCTCCGAACTAGACATCAGGGAATGGAACAGGATTCCAAGAAGAGCACTCACCCGGGAAGAATGAAGTAGACCACGAAAGCTCGAACAAGCAAAAGGAACTTGGGACGCGAGCTGAAGAGCCTGGACGCAGACTGAAACTTAGGCGCGAGCTCAAGAGGTACAGTGGCAAGGACTGCCCCCCCCCCCCCCGCTATTTATATCCACAGCAGTCGGAAAGCGACGGTCCAGATCGAAGCCAATCCAACGGTCCACAGCCGCGCTAACCGCACGTCTTCCGAAGCCGACCAGCATCTTTCCGAAACCGTTGAGGCGTCGCGCACGCCCTGTCAGAGATAACGGGGCGTCAACACACATCTTCTCGAAACTGACAGGGTGTCAGCACACGTCTCCTCACAATAAAAGCATCTGCAGCACGACTCCCGAACGGCTACCGTCGCGTCTCCCAAACGCGCGCCTTTTTTGAAAATCAAATTAAAGCGAGCGTCCTCAGTACGGACAAAAATCCTCCTGCTACCTTACGAACTCCCCACGCCAAGACAGGACCCTTGTCGCAGGGAGTGGGGGGCAATTGATGAAGGGAAATTTGGCCCGACCTCGCAATCACCCGACACGTGGCAAAAGCAAGCAGCTCGGGGCAGCAGAGCGCCCAAAACGAGCACCGAAAGTAACCAACAGTCCAAGCTCACTACTGAGCCCGAACTCTACCAGACCGGATTCCCTACTAGGAGCCCGAGCTCCCTGCTAAGAACCCGAGCTCCCTACTAGGAGTTCGAGCTCCCTACTAAGAACCCGAGCTCCCTACTAAGAACTCGAGCTCCCTGCAAGGAGCCCGAACTCTCGGGTCCTAAGCCTCACAAGGCCGTGACCCGAGCTGGCCCATGGCAGCTCGGAACACTCCCCAAACCGAACTCAAGACATCTCGCTCGCCACTCCAGCACTTCTCTTCCGAAACACCAGACTGACCAAGCGTACCTGACACCGAGGACGTCCGTATCCAAGGGCGGCGCACCTGACTGATTTGGGATCTGACGCCTGACAGCCGCACTTCAAACGGCCTCCTGCCACTGCCACCTGCCACCGTCGTCACCAGCCGCAGAGACGGCTCCGACAAAAGGAGCAGTGGCGGTTCTGTCCGGCCAGAGGGGATGACATACGAACTGGCAGGAGCTTAGAGATAATAATGCCCGATCTGACAGAAGCCTGGAAGTGAGTGCGCGAGGTGGCTATAAAAGGCTCCCTACCCCCCAAGAATGAGGTATGCTAACTTTGCGCTATCTGGCTTATCTTGCCTTTGAAAGATTCTAACTTGAGCTTCGGAGCCCTTACGTCGGGTTCTCCCCGGAGCTTCTTCACCCCCTCCATTTCAGGTCCCCTGCCACTCAGTTCAGAGGCAAGATCGTTGGCAGCTAAGACCGGCCGGATTGTGCATCATCACTTGGCCTATGCCCTTGCATTATGTGCAACAGGGGTTAGGAAATGGATATGTGTTCTACTTGGATTCAAATGGAACTAACTTCAAATTATTCTTGAATTGACCCTTTTCAATATGTTATATGGTTAGGTTTGGTTTCAAATTCTTGGAACCGATCTCCACCTAAGTTGGTTCTAGGGTCTAGGGGTAGGGTTGTCAATGGGTTGGGTCTAAGTAGAACCGGAACCAACCCAACAAAAAATACTAAGGACCCAAAATCGAACCAGACCCAATAGGGTTTGTAATTTTAGACCTAGAATCGAACCGATCAATTCTTAGGATTCTAACCTCATTATAATAAACCAACTGAAAATATTATATATAATATTAATTTATTTAACATATTATACATTTAATATATATATAGCTCAGGTCAAGTCAAAATCGGTTCGGGAGTGGGTGGAATTGGTTCCGAACCAATAAGAATCGGGACAATATATCAGGAGCCGGAATCAACCAACTAGATTCAATTCAATCGGTTCGGGTCCATTTGGTCCACCCCAACCCATTGATAGCCCTATCTAGGGATTTACCCTACCCAAATGGATATGATGAACCGACCTTGGTTGGTCTTAGTGGAACCGGCTTTGGAGTCAAATTTATCTTGAAATAAACCCCAAAATACTTTTTTAAGGATGTGAATATTTGAATTCAAACTCAATGTGGGGTTGAGTCAGGCTTTGCCTAGAAGAAAGACATTGGGCAAGGCTAGGTCAGGTCATAAATGATAATCCCTAAGGTAGATTTATATTTTACTTTTAGATCTATGTGGTTTTTCTTTTTTGGCTCCAATGCATTCGCATGTGTTCCATCACCAGCTTGTCACATTAGAAAAAAAGGAAAGCTATTTAATTGCATTTGGCAAGCTGTTTTTGGGAAAAAATGTTGCTACAATAACTAGTTTTAAGAAGAGGGGTCTCTTGAATTGTCAAATTGGCATTTCCCGAATCACCATGGTGATCTTGAATCACCAAATGATGTGACATATTAAAATTTGAAAATGGCCACAGCATTTCTAGATGTCATCATGGAAATATTATGATCCCCGTGGAGATTTCACTGAGATATGCCTATTGCAGGGAAATTCTGCTTAAATTTCACACTTCAAATGTCTCCAATGTTCCATGTACGGGTAATAGAGTTACATACACCCTACCAAAGTATGGCTGTAATTTGAGCTAGGTCTATCACAGGGGTGTATTGATTTTTTTTTTTTTTGTATTAATCAATGCCTCAATCTCCCATAGGAGCCATTACTTTTTTTATGAATAGTACAATATCACATCATTAATATTTTTTCCTTTGAAAGGGGATGACGGTAGGAAAAGGTAAGAAAACTTTTAAAAATCTTGTATAAGTTTTCTTACCTTTTCCTTCAAATCAAATATAACCTAAGGGATTCTCTCGAATAAATAAATAAATAAATAAATAAATGCATTTTAAACACCTAATCAGCATCCATCTCAACCAAACATAATTTTTAAGCATACAGTATTGCAGCCAAACACCATCTATATATTGCAATATGATAATCGAAAGACATGATATTAATTAAACTTTTTCATAGGTAAATAGACATTTATATTACTACGAAGATAAGAAAGCACGGACATGCCTAATTATATCAAATAACCAAATAGGGAGTTGATCAAAACATACAAACTTCCTACCCAACATTTTAGCCTTTTGAGCAGCTAGCGGTCTGCTCAATTGCATTGTCTACTAACAAAAACCTAACTTCATAAAATAAAGGTTTGAACTATACAACACTAAGGAGCTGAACCTAATGCCCATCCAAAGCATTGATAGCTATTAATGAATATTAATGAATCTGACCCCAAAATTTCTGCTTGGCCAGGTTTAGTCCATCAACAATGAGACCGGATTATATACTTTCTTTCATGCGGATATTCTCAATGCAAGGCTACAAGAAACTGTGTAAACAGGGTGAGTATGGTCTTGTAAGGATCAAATCTGATTTCATCAACAATGTTTATAAATTCAACCCCTAATGCTGTGTTGGGTTGATGTGCAAATTTATTTGCATAGATGCAAAACTATGGCAATGCAAATGTTTTGGGTGTAAATTTTGGTTTATTTTACTTTCAAATTTTATCTTACTTTGTTTGGTTGCAGTACAAATGAAGTAAAATAAGTCCAAAAGTATAATAAAGTAAAAACTAAAACAAAATAAAACCAAAGTTTGCATTTTTTTCATTTGCCCTCCCATTCATTTGTACTAGTACAAATAAAATTGCACTGCAACCCATGGTTTTAAAAAGCAACCAGGAAATGGAACCATTTTGGCCACCGGTTTCCGGGTCGACGATTCAACCATCCAATTCAAACGGATGGCCCATTGTAACAACAAAAAAAATAAAAAAAAAATAAAAAAATAGCTATAAACCATTGAACAAGTCAACGGTTCGACCGCCTGGGTCAATGGGTCATTGATCAATTCAACGGTTTTTGGCCAGAGACTGGGTTTGGGGTAAAATGGAACTGGGTGCCTAGACGATTCTTGGGCTGAACAGTCCAACCATCCGGGTCAACGGTGGTTTGAAAACCATTCTACAACCAAACACAGCCTAAAGAATCCTCAAAATCATTACAAAACAACATGTAGCCATGGAAAAATCCCGAAACTCGAGGAGAAAAAACAATATAATACCTTTGGAACTAAAAAAATATAGTTTCACAATCAAAATTTATTTTTTATAAAACCTCCAAGAGGAAGAACCCATTTAATTTATGAAAAGTTACCTTGATTAGTTGAGAACTAAAGTTATCTTGATTAGTGCAATAATTACAAATAAAAGGTGTATTGAAATTGGTGAACTTTTCTTTCCTCTGAACTTTGAATGCAAAGAATGTTGTTCTAATTTCTGAAAATTGTCAAATGTCCATTTTAACCCCAAAGAACTTTTGTTTTTCTTTTAGGGGTATCATTAAAAACGAAAAATTGTAAGATTTCACTTTAAAAGATAAGAGATAAGAGGAAATGAACACTCATCTTCCTCTTAAAGTTATAAGATTCCTCTTAAGAGATAAGAGTTAAGAGGAAATGAATAGGCCCTTAGAATGGCGGTTGATTAAAGATAATACATACAAGCTAATCACTTATTTGATTGAAGTTTTTCCTCACTAACACTATTATTTCTGGGATCCAAATGTAATAAAAAAGCACTATCCAGCTAACATAAAATATTCAATTTTGTCAATCTTGTTTTGAGCGGAATTCAAAGAGGAGTGGTCATGGGCCGGGCCGGGCTTTGCACCTGTGATAAGGGCTATAGTATGCATGGTTTTCGAACCGTCGTTGACTCGAACGGTCAGACCATTCAGCCCGGGAACCATCCAAGCAGCTGGTTCATTTTACCCCAAACACGGTCACTGGCCAAAAACCGTTGAATCGGTCAACGACCCGTTGACCTGGGTGGTTGATGGGTCGACCCGTTCAATGGTTTATCATCGTTTTTTATTATTAAATTATTTTTATTTTTTTAATTTTTTAATTTTTTGTTGTTAGAACGGGCCATCCGTTTGAACCGGACGATCGAATCGTCGACCCGGAAACCGATGGCCAGAACGGTTCTGTTTCTAGGTCATTTTTTAAAACCATGATAGCATGAGCTCGGGCCTGGGCCTACACAAGTTGGCATAATTCTAGGCTTGTACTTTTATGTAAAAAAAAATACTATATATATAATATTTTATATTATTTGTTATATGCATATAATATTTATTTTATACATTATGTAATATAAAATATTATATATAAAATGTATTATAGGTCTCATCTTATAATATTTATATATAAAATATAGAATATAACATAACATAAAATAAAGGCATTTGCATAAGTTATCTCTCTCTCTCTCTCTCTCTCTATATATATATATATATATATATATATATTTATGTGGGGTAGAGCAGTCTTAGGCCAAGTTAATTTGAAGTATTTGGCCCAATATTAGCCCTAAAATTTGTAGGCCTAATGCAAGCGCAAACTGGAGTCGGGCCAGGTCTGAATGCAAAATCTAGGCCCAAGCTTGGAATTTTTGGACTAGGTCGAGCCAGGCTGAAAATGATCAACTCTGATTCAAAATCTAAGAAACCATGGTCATGTTTGGTTCAATGTTCTAAGCCTCATTCTTTCAATTCTTACCCATTGCAGCCCGAATGGGCAAGAATGAATAGCATTAGAGTGTTTGGTTACAAAGTTCTTGCCATGGGCCCCGTTATTTTTATAATGAAAAATCAGCCCATAGCCCAAAAGCTGAGGTAACCCACACATGAAAAATAATCATGTTCCACGTTGCTCATTTTCATTCTTTGGAGAAACTTTGTGCCGGAAGACAAAAATTGTCGAATAGATGTCTACCAATGGATGGCCGGTGGTCAGCTATCTATTAGTTACTACTATGATGAAAACTTATGCCAACAAACAATGATCATTCACTATCCGTTAGTAAACATCTATGCTAGTGGTTTTTGAAACCATGACTAGCAATTTATGACTAACGGAACAAAGCTTCTTTAAATAATGAAAATGGACATGGCTCACAATTATATGATCTTTTGTTATGTTTTATCACTTTCTTAGTATATTACTAGCAGCGACCCGTACGATGCATGGGCTTTGTTAAGCGAAAGTGAAACAATAAAAGCACATAAGAATAGAAAATTTTTTACTGTAATTTTTTAAATAATTGATAACTATTTATGTTTTACATACTACTTTTAATAATTTTTTACAATATGAATATAACAATAATAAATTTCAACTAAATTAATAGTTTAATCTCCAATAGTTATTGAAAATTTATAGTGAAAATACATAATTATTGAAAATATATTTATAACAAAAATACAAAATCTAATAAGTGCAATAAATTAAATTTTAAAAAGCTAAATAACAATAGTTTAATCGCCAACAATTATTGAAAATTTACTATTAAATAAAAAATGGAAATAAATTTATACATAATTATTGAAAATATATCTATCACAAAAATACAAAAAATAATTACTAAAAATACAATAAATATAAATATAGTAGATATAGAAAAAGATTTTAAAATTATTATTAATAAGTATTAATTTTTTTGAAAAATATTTTCTATAATTATTAATTGACATCAGTGAAAAAGTGTATTCACTATTAGTACAAAAATAATTGTAATTATTATTTTATGTTTTAATATCTAATAAACTTTTTGAAAGATAATAACCATTTTTTTTATTTGGAAGCTTCAATACGCCTAAATTATTTAATCTATTCTTCATTATTTCAATAATATTTACAATTCTTTAAATATTTATGTTTTATATTCTTATTATCAAATATTATTAAATATATTATAATTATGTTTTTGTTTTTAATATTTTTTTAGTTATTACATAATTTTTTTATTCAATCTATTTTTTGTTATTTAAATAATATTTCAAATATGATTTTGTAATTAAATTTTTTGATACTAAAAATATTTACAAGTTATATATTTAAATAATTTCATTATATTTATTTTTATATTTTTAAGATTTTTTTAATATATTACATAATATCGTTATTGTAAATTTTTAAATTTTAGTTTTGTTAAATATTTTATTTAAAATATTTTGTTATTTAAATATCTACATAATATTTAAAATATTTAAATAATATTGAAATATTTAGAATTTTTGTTGTGTATATTTTATTGATTTCAAATTTATTACATAATATTAAATATTTTTTATATAACAATTTAGCTATTTTAATATTTTGTAATTGAAATGTTTAAATAATAATTAATTTTTTTAGATTTTTTCAACTTTTATTATTTAATGAAAATTTAAATAATTATGTGATTTAAATTTTAACAAATTATTTAGTTATTAAGTAGAATAATTCATAAAATGATAATTTATATTATTACTACAAATTGTTGTTATTAATTTCATAAAAATATAAAATTATTCATAATCTGAATATTATTAAATCTATAATAATTATTTTTGTGTTCTAATTAAATATTTTAAAGTTATTACATAATTTCGTGATAATGTTTAAATAATGCTTATAATTTTTAATTGAAACTTTCTTTAGATAGACATAGATGGGAAAGTGGGGGAGAGGATAAATGGGAATTAGAGATAATTTATGTGAAACTAGAGGAGAGAAAAGAGGGGAATTGGAGTGGGACTCAAGTAAAGAGGATAGTGGTGCCACATGGTTATATAGCATCACAAAAGCAACCCTCTTTTTCTTTATCTATGGGTTGTTTGTAAAAATGACATGGAATAAAATAAAATAAAAAAATTCACAAAAACGAGAAAAAAAGATAAAGTTCTTTGTTTTAGACATTTTGTACTTTTTCATGTTACTATTTTTATTTTTAATTTTTAAATTCCATTTCTATTTAGAAGTTTCAAACTCTTCTATTCATTTGCACAACTCCCTACTCAATTCAACAATTAATTTTAAAAAGGTGCCTATAGACACCCAATTTTTGTGCTCTTCAATCTTTCTACAGCACTTTGAGCTTCAAGCATGCATCAACTAACATTGCGTTCAACCTAGGGGTATTTTTGGAATTTTACAAAAGTTGGGGCCTCAAGGATCCAAAACCATAGGTACGTAGAGCCGGAAAAACCAAACCCAATGAGACCAATATCATCCAAACCTGACATTGTTTACCCCTTCATCTTTAGACTCAGAGTCGGAATCGATTTTGATCGTCCAATCGAAGTCATTTTATTCCTAATCCTCATTTCACATCAAATCCAAAATCTGAGGCCATAAGTACGTAGAGCCCAAAAATCCGAATACAACGACACCAAGATCACCCAAGTCCGACGCCGTTTACCCCTTCATCCTGAGACCCGAAGCCAAAACCGATTCTGATCATCCGACCGGAGTCATTTTAATACTAGTCTTCATTTCACATCAAATCCAAAATCTAATACCATAGGTATGTAGAGTCCAAAAATCCAAATCCAGCAACACCAAGATCACCCAAATCTAACATCGCTTACTCCTTCATCTCAAGACCCGAAGCTAGAACCGATTTCGATCGTCTGATCGGGATCATCTCTGATCCTAAATTCTAACCCCCAGAAAATCTGAAATCCAAACCTGTAGATGGATAGAGATTGAAATTCTGAGTCCAACGGTACCAAGCTTGTCCAATTCCAACACCGTTAGCCCCTCCATCTTGAGATTCGAATTTAGACTCGATCTGGGCCCTCCGTTTAGAATCCTCTTCACAATAACTTCGAATCTATGGCATTCCACGACCAAAACTTCCCCTCAGCCTCTAGAAACATCTTAAAAATCTAATATTTGACCAGCTATAACTTCCAATCAATCAAGCCAATCACCTAAACTTGTAATGTCCAATTTAGGTAAATTGGTGAAATCTTTATCTCTTTATCTTCATTAATTGAGAATCTCTCACAAAGCTGTCTTGACAGCCCATTCTCTCAATCAAGGCTCCAAGACCAAAGGACTTTAGGGCACCGACCCTTGAATCCTACAAAAGCAAGACAGATCCGGTCAAACACGCCAATAGCTTCCAGGCTCTCATGCTACTCCATGGAGTAAACGACGCAAGTATGTGTATAGCTTTCCCAACAACCTTTAAGGAAGAAGCTTGGCTCTGGTACTCTAGACTAGCCCCCGGTTCCATCAAGAATTGGGACCAGCTCGCCCAACTGTTTATCAATCAGTTTGCCACAAGCAAGAGGCATTCCAAGTTGGCGACCTATTTACTAAATGTAATCCAGAAACCAAATGAAACAAAAGGGACCTAAAATCTTCTTCATATGTACCAAGGTGGAGAAAGCCTCGAGACTCAAAGGGAAGCTACGATGGTGGAACAAGCTGATTAGACCCACCAAATCTCGGATCACGTTAGGCACGAGCTGACCTAAAGACACGCGATAATGCCTCAACATAGCAACTATGAAAGTGAAGAGGAAAGCGGAGACCCGTTGCCAACACCTCCGCATAAACACAAAGAGCGTCTCGGTCATCATCCCAATGGTAGTGACCGGGCCACGACTCAATCCAACTGAGCTTCTTTGGTATCTCGTAGTGGTGGCAAAACTCAATTATCTCTTCACCAGATAGTTCAGTCGGGCCGAAGGAAGACATGGCTTGCTCGACCTCGTGCCTCTCCCCACCATGGCACCCCCACAGTATGCATCGAACGAGCCCTCCCCCGAGGGACTCGCTTCACTGTCCAAGCCTTGGTCATACAATCTACCCGACATGGTGAAAAAACTTGAATACTCACTAGTGAGATGGAAGAAAACTGGAAAAAACAGTAGCAGAAGAACTCGAACCAACAAAAAATCAGAGCTCAGCTATGCAGAGTAGCTCAGATCGCAGATTCACAAACCTCATTCCAGAAACCTCCAAGAAGCTATAGTGTATGTGTGAGGACCTCAATAGGGACTCCATATTTATAACTCACTAACGATGATATTGACGGCGTAGATGCAAGCTGCAGTTGGCAGAGGCGCATAAGCCAAAGATCCAACGGTGCAACTGCACAAGACAGCCGGGCTACAGCTGGAAGGGCACGCGCAGGTTCAAAATTTCAGGCACACAAATTCAAAAATTCAAATTCACACATGGGCTCATATTTAAATTTGCATGCCCGCCAAAAGGCTCCTCACCGCACATTGGGCCACCCGCAAGGCAACCAGACCAAAGACCCCGGAAAAACCAACTCTCTTCACTTGATTGACATTGTCTCAAGAGTGGGGGGGAATTGATGAGGGGTAATTTGGTCCTCCCAAATAAATGATGACACATGGCCATTATCGACAACGGAGCGGTTAAGTCAGTAGATCAACTCAGCAGGTTAGTTCGGAGCACCTCGCATTGACCGACCTCGACCACCGAAAGGGCGAACTAGCAAATAGGCAAACTTGACCAAGGAGTCAGCCAAGCTGAGGCGAGCTAAGGTGCCGTGAAGGTCAGATCGTCTAACCGCTCCCTCACCCCACTACCGAGGGAATCAATATTGCAACCGTTGGAGCAGCTCACCGTACCGTGCACCACAATCCAAGCGAACGAACTATAACCACTACGCAGATCTCATAACTCACACATTAACACGCCTTGTATTACGGAAACAGCTCCGCCAGAATCTTAGGAACGTTACCAAAGCACCCTGAGCCCCTAGGACTATAAAAGGAACCTGAATTCACCTGGGGAGGTATGCGCACTAATACTCTGAAGCTCTCTCACACTCTCTGAGAAATCTCCATTCACCTACAGGCTTAAGAATTGGGGTGCCCTCTCATGTAAAGAACTACCCGGGCACTCTCACCTTTCTTCCCTTGCAGCTCACTTCAGCTCGGACATCCAGACATCAGCTCGGCCTAACCAGATTGACACCCAGTCAGAGTCTGGGTCATAGTACATGAGGGAATGTTCAAATTGTGCTACATCACTTAGTGATAGTCATTTCTTTGGGTTCCCATAGACTCATTTAGCCCAACATGGACTAGAACTAAAAGGTGAACTCATCCACTATGTAGCGCGATTTGGGTGCTCTCGTCTGTCAGGTGACTTGGACGTTGATTTGGATGATACCTTGTTAGAGATGAGCTGTGCTATGCCGAGCTGTAGATGGCCAAGCTATTTTGTTCTACAAGAGAGACTGAGTTAGAGTGCCCAGGCTGTTTTTACCCGGGGTAGGAACTCCGATGCTTAAGTTAGAGAATTGTTTTTGAAAGTTCTCTAGGAGATAAGAATGCTCGAGAGCTTAATCATGCGTACCTTCACTAGTCAGAGTGAGGACTTTATATAGGTGTGAGTGTCCTAAGCCTTCTCACAACGGCTCTCATGTTCTCGCAGAGCCATTTTCGCTTACTCGGGTGAGTTATTACATCGGTTATGTAATCTGCACGAGGATTACGGTCCGTCCGATTAACTCTGATGTGTGCGATGCGGTAGGCTGGCCTAACGGTAGATGCTTTAATGCTTCAGAGATCTTGGGCTGGTAACGTATCTTCGAGACAAGTCAGTGTGCTCGCCTTGGAGGTCGCCTTAGGTTCTTACAGCTCGATCGGTTTCTAAGGAAGGTCACTATATGTTGGGAGACCTACTAGCTCGGCCCGACCAAGGTAGTAAAGATTGGGCTAGGCGATGTGTTTTAGGTTGACTTGCCAAGCTAGTTCGCTTACTCAGCGTCAAGGTGTCGCTTGGAGGCCATGTGTCACGATGTAATTCAGAGGACCAAATTACCCCTCATTAATTTCCCCCACTCCCAAGCCTACGTCAGCTAAATGAAAGGAGTAGCTCTCAGTAAGGTAATTGGTCCAACTGGTTTATAGGTCGCCCAGTTCCCTCTCTTGATCCGATCTGAGACTGCGTGGGACCATGGCAGATTTCAAATTTCAAATTCAAAAGAAGAGCATGCATAGTGGGCGTGCAAAATTTTGAATTCGAAATCACCCACATGGCAGCTTCGTATCGACCATCGATTTTCTGTCAGCGCATTTCATCCATTCACCTTTCTGTCTAGCGGACAATAAATATGGGGTCCCCACTAAGGCCAAGCCCTACATGCACTGTTTTTGGATTTTTCTCTGAGGAGATGTCCAATCTAAGGAGGTTTCAGTCAAAGTGTTGTCGTTGGTTCATCTGTTGAGATTTTGTTCGTTGTCGGCACCGGTTTACCCAATCTTTCTTTTCGGAGAGTAGCTTCATTTACCGATGTCTTTTGATCCCTCGAGGAGTAGGTTGCCCGACCATAGATGGGCCGAAGAGGCAGGTTCTTTGGGAGAGGATTCTTAGGGGGAGTCTTCTAGTTCTCGGCTAGGGACGGGAGCATAGGTCCAATTAGCAGAGTCCATTTTTGCTCCAACCGAGCTCTCTAGAGAGCATATTGTAGAATTGTATAGTTTTTACCAAATTCCTGTCAAGTTTGATTATATCCAACCCGCCCCTGACGAATATCCCTGGAGTCATGGCCGACATGCTGTTTGTGTCTTTGAGGAAAAGTTGATCACCGGCCTCCGATATTCCCTACACCCTTTTATTCCTTTGGTGTTGTCTTACTACGGTGTCTCCTTAGGTCATCTTCACCCCAACGCAGTTTGAACTCTAGTAGGGTTGATCTCCTTGTGCCACCACAGTAGCTTCCCTTTAGATTTAGCTATTTTGTCTGGTCTGTGCACTATGAAGAAAGTTCCTGGCATTCCCTATTGTTTCTACCTTCCCTTTCGTGGGACATTGCAACACGAGATGGACAAGGCCCGAGAGACCATTGCCGCCCAGGAGAGCCAACTAGAATAGTGGTGGACCAAGTATATTGAGGATATCCGTCGAGCCGAGGTGGTAGTTGTTGATCGTTTCTGTATCTCTCCTGAGTATGCCCAGGAAAAGTTGGAGCATTCAATCCCCGCGATGCAAAAGGGGTTCAAACTTTGTCACCGCTACTTGAAGAAATTGCAGGCGAGGAAGTCGATGGGGAGCCCTTAACTCCTGATGAGGGTGAAGAAGTAGAGGGGGAAGAAGCAGGCGAGGAGGTCGACGACGTCAATGAAGAGCTACAGGACGGCTATGAGGATTAGGTCGGCCTTATTGGTTACTTTTTCTTCTGATGTTTCCAGGAGCCTGTGAGCTCCTATAAGTTGATATCTCTTGGTCCTGTGTGCGCTGAATGTTCGAACTTTCTGATGTTGAGTTTTTTTTTACATATATGTATCTCGGCCCTTGGCCTCAACCACTTAATAAAATTTAGTTTTCTCGCATTTAATATCTTTTTTGGGTGAAGCTTCTTTCTACTTATTTTTCACGCAAGTCGATCAAACAGTCGTTAGGTCGTCTAGGTGCTTTAATGTGAAGGCTTTCTTTTGGTTGAGCTATTGGGTGGTTGGCCCAGATGCCTTAGCAACTTTAACAAATTCATAGTCGTAGCTCATAACTTTTCTTCTATGCTTTCTTTTGGTCGAGCTGTTGAGAGGTCAGACTAGATGCCTTAGAGAATTTTCACAAGTCTGCGGACGTAGCTCGGAACTCTTCTTTTCAGAGGTAGTATCTTCTTAGGTTGTCTATATTCTACGTACGGGGTACCACCTTCCCTTCCAGTGTTTCGAGTGCGTATGCATTTTCACCTATCACCCTAAAGACTTTGTAAGGGCCTTCCCAATTCAGTCCTAGTTTTCCCACACCAGGCTCAGGTACCATAACCTTCCTGAGTACTAAGCCGCCAACCTTAAATTGGCATTTCTTGACTCGGGCGATATAGTACCGAGCCACTCGTTGTTGGTATGCTGCAATTCAAATGTAGGCCAAGTCTCTAACTTCTTCTATAAGGTCGAGGTTAGTCTGTAGATCTTCCTCCTTAGTCTCTTAGGCAAATGTCTCAGATCGTAAGGTCGGCACTTCAATCTTTGACGGTATCACGGCTTCAGTCCCGTATGTCAAGTTAAAGGGCATTTCACTTGTCGTCATCTTGATGGTCAGTTGGTAGGCCCATAACACACTAGGCAGCTCATCCACCCACAAACCTTTAGCTCAGGAAAGTCGAGCTTTGAGGCCACGGAGGATTGCCCTGTTCGTTACCTCGGCCTAACCGTTAGCCTGTGGATGAGCGACTAAGGTGAAGTTTTGTTTTATCCCCATTTTCGCGCACCAATTCTAGAATTTGATATCCTCGGGCTGCTTTCCGTTGTCTGATATTAGAAAATTAGGTAATTCGAATCTATATACAGTGCTCCTCCAAAAGAAATTCTATATGTTCCAAGCTATGATCGTCACTAGTGGCTCAACCTCTACCCACTTCGTGAAATAGTCGACTGCTACCACCAAGAATCCTTTCTGTCCAATTGTTGGTGAGAAGGGGCCCAATATGTTGATCCCCCATTGTGCAAATGGCCATGGGCTAGTAAGGTATTTGAGGTCGGCAGTCGATTGGTGGAAGATGTTGGCATGTCGCTGACATTTATCGCACTTCCGCACCAGCTTGATTGCATCTACCTTTATTGTGGGCTAGTAGTATCCTTATCGTAAGGCCTTTTGGGCAAGCACCCTGCCCCCTAAGTGTGCTCAGAGTCCTTCATGAATTTTATACAATACCTGGTCTGCTTCAACTCGACACAGGCAGCACAGGTAGGGTAGTGTGAAAGACCTTCTATATAGTTGCTTGCCAACAATCACGTAGCGAGTTGCTTATCGTTCTATCCTCCATGTTGCATTATGTTCCTTCGGCAATGTTCCATGGTGCAGATAATCAGTGAGCGGGTTTATCCAGCTCGGTTCTGTTGTCATCACTTGGATCACCTCTTCTACTGTCCTTTCTATAGATGGGCATGGTAAGTCTTCCATGTAAATTGTCCTTTTTGTTGAGTCGATTGCACCGGCCAACTTGGACAGTGTGTCAGCCTCTGTTTTTCGATCTTGGAATCTATTGGATGTACCAAGAGTGGAAGTTGAGCAGGAGTTTCCTTACCTTGGCTAAGTAGACCGACATGGCGGGCTCTCGAGCCTCGTACTGCCCATTTACTTGGTTTACCACGAGTTGTGAGTCGCTGCATACCACATGATGTTTAGCCCCGACTTCCTTTGCTAGTGATATCCCGACTATAGGTGCCTCATACTCGGCTTCATTGTTTGAACCTCAGAATAGAAACCAGAGTGTGTATTCCAGTTTCACTTCGCTAGGTTTGTAGAGGATTAACCTAGCTCCACTTCCACTCTAGTTGGATGAGCCATCCACATGAAGTATCCAAGGCTCCTCGTCCCAGGCTGGGCTCTCCCAAGATGGGGTAGGTGCCATGCTAGTTGAGGCCTCCGAAGTGGTTGCTAGCTCTGTAACTTTAGGGGTTGGTGAGCTGAAGGTACACTCGACGATGATGTCGGCCAGGACCTGCACCTTGATTACTTGTCATGGCTCGTAACAGATGTCATCCTCGCCGAGTTCAATTGCCCAGTTCGTAAGTCTTCCTGAGACCTCAGACTTCTGAAGGATTTGCCATATCAGTCAATCAGTCAGTCAGGCCTCTAGAGCAAAGGCCAATTTCTCTATGTCCGAGTATCTGGTCTCGGCAGCATGCAGCACTTTACTTACATAGTACGCAGGTTGTTGAACCATTTGTACTTCTCTAACTAGGACCGAGTTGAACACCTCATCACCCACGGAGAGGTAAAGTTTGAGCTCGTCCCTGGTCTTAGGTCCAGTCAACAAAGGTGGGTGAGCTTAGGTATTTTTTTAGCTCGTCAAAGGCGAGTTGGCACTCTTTGGTCCACTCAAAGCCCTGGTTCTTTTTAATCGACTTAAAAAATGGTAAACACCACCTAGCCAACTTAGACATAAAAATGTGGTTATTTGACTAGTCAATTTTTGTACTTCTTTAACCAAGCTAGGGAGTTACATATCTAGTATTTCCTAGATTTTCTCTGGGTTTTCTTTGATGTCACATCAGCTAACTATATATCTGAGGAACTTACTCGACGTCACACTGAAGACGCATTTGTTCGGGTTGAGTTTCATGTTGTATTTTCATAAAACGTTAAAACCACAGTCCAGGTCGACAATCAAATCATTTGAAAATTGAGTTTTGACAGCCACATAATCTACAGAACACTCTACTTTATTTCCAATCAAATCCAAGAAAACATTGTTTACAAGTCGCTAGAAGGTTGCTCCAGCATTTTTTAGTCCGAATGACATGATCTTATAACAGTACAAGCCCATCTCGGTTACAAAAGCGGTCTTTTCTTCATCAATCGGGTCCATTGAAATTTGGATGTAGTCGGAGTAAGCATCCATGAAACTCAACAGCTCGCACCCTGTCGCATCTACTAGGCGGTCAATTCGGGGGAGAGGGAAGTTGTTTTTCGAGTAGGCTCGGTTCAGTTCGGTATAGTCGATGCACATGTGCCACTTGCCGTTGGCCTTCTTTACTAATACTATATTTGCAATCTAGCTCGGGTATTGGACTTCTCTCACAAAGTCTACTATGAGCAATTTACCTACCTTCATCCACTGTTTTCCATCTTTCCAGGGGGAGGTTCCTTTTCCTCTGCCGGACTAGTCTAACTGAGGGGTCAACATTCAGCTTGTAAGTTATTATTTTAGGGTCTATATCGGGCATTTTTGCAGCCAACCAAGCAAAATTATCTAAGTTATAAAGTAGAAAACTTACTAGGTTGGAGCACACTAGTTCAGTTAGAAGAGCCCCTATCTTTACCGTCTTCTCCGGCTCGGTCTTTAAGACCGGCACTAGGACGGTATCTTCCATGGGCTGAGCTCGCTCGTCTATGTTCTCAGGAGGTGGCTCTAGGTTGACATTGACAACAATCTTGCCTTTCGCCTTCAAGGCTTCTACGTAACACTTGCGAGACTCTATCTGGTACCTCTAGTGGTGGGGAACTTTGTAGCCATATGGTACATTGAAACAACCACCAGAGGGCGTGCAGGATAGGTCGGCCCAGGATGGCGTTATACGTGGAGAGAGCGGCGACCACTAGAAAGTCGTGATCAAACCGAACTGTGTTGGGGGTAAGCCCACTACAACTGGTACCTTTACCCGGTCAAGGGGCCAAACTACTTCCCCACTGAAGCCAACTAGGGGTACATTGGCGGGCTGCAAATCTTTTCTACCGAGCTCCATGTGCTCGAATGCTTCCTGAAAGATGTGTAAGTGTTGTGGATAAGCTACATGAAGTTGGTCTCCTTGAAAGACAAAGGAAGATCGGAGGCAGGAACTAGGTTGAAGGTTAGGGCAAATGATAAGGTGATAAGGCCAATTGAGCAAGGGAATGATCGAATGATGATTTCATTATGAGATAGTCCCTCATTTATAAGGAGAGATCCCGAGGTCCCGAAAGTAAAGAGTCAAAAGTGTTTGATTCCCATTAGGAAAGGGACTATTGGATTCGTTGTCAGTTATCAACGAGCACAGCTAGGGTGTCACCACCTGTCTTATGAGATCTCTCAAGGATGAACTTTCCTTTCATTTAAGGATTCTCATAATCTGCGTGTGCTACTTCCTTTCGTGACCCATTTAACCAATGTGGCACTGGCGATGTCATTTATTTAGTAGGCGCACTTTTATTAAACCCACATGGTTCTTTATCATGTGCGTAATTTAAAGACATACGTGTAACCGATATTTGTTCTCAGTTTACAGTGATCTCGCGGTTCTATAATGGTCTCAAATTCATCGCAATTTCGTGTGCGCCCGAAGTTCATCGCAAAACTACGCGTGTCCAAAGTTCATCGCAGATGTTCGATGAGTTATAAGCTCATCGCAGGCAACCAATGAGTTGTGAACTCATCGCAAGCATCCATGTGGTATCAATTTGGTATCATCTGTACTCTGATGATCTGAGCGATCATTATGTACCTACAAGACGATGTCAGTCGAGCTTCTTGAGTCGACCAAGATTCTCTTGACTTCGAGGTCGTTGATCATTAGTTTCACCACTAGGGCATCATCGTGCGGATACTGTATTCTGTGTGTGTCATCTTCTGTGAAGTATATCACTTCTTCTCTTCTGAATCGCTTCAGTGGGTGGTCGCTATCATGTTCAAGTTCTCTGACCAAGTTCTTCCCGGCCGAGGTAGTACATCCGGCTACTATGGACCCTCCGGTGATCATGTTGATGACCTCCCAGATAGGTCGCTCTTACTGATGGTTTCTAGGAGCTGGGTCTCTATCATGCTCCCTGCTCATCTAAGGCACCTCCTTGCATTACTCGGTAGGTCGGCCTTCTTCTTGTCTCTTTATGAATTGTTTCAGGTACCCTTGTCGAATTAGTTCCTCGATCTCATTCCTTAGGTTCCAACAGTTCTCAGTGTCGTGACCAACGTCACGATGGAAATAGCAGTATTTGTTAGGGTTTTTGTTAGCGGGGTCGCCTTTCATCCTAGGCGGTCAATTTACATATTCTGTTGATTTTATTTGCATTAGTATTTCTCCCCTTTCTACATTCAGGGGGTATATGTTTTAGTATACAAAGGGGGAGTTCCATATTGTCGGCCTAAACCGGAACTCCGATATGGAGACTTGTTTTTCCTTCTAGGCGAACTGCTTTTCCTATTTCTTGGTGACTGAATTCTCTTCAAAGATTTGCTTCTCTGCTTCAACTTACTGCTTCCTACTTCTTCTTCAGCTTGGTTCTTCTTTCTAGACAACTCGGACCGTGACCCCAATGCTTCTTTAGCTTTTATGAATTTGCCCGCCACTGCGAGGAATTTTTCCATAGTAGCCGAAGGGTTCGGTTCCATCTCCCAACGTAGGTCAGGGTGACGTACGCCATTCTTGGCCATGGTGAGTTTCACTGCTAGGTCCAGGTCCGAGCTTTGTAGGTGTTCCATGTTAAATCTTTTAATGTATTCTCGGAGTGTTTCATTAGATCATTGTACAACATATAGCAAGCATGTTGTAGATTTTGAGTGTCTCTTACTTGTCACAAAATGGGTGATAAACAGACTGGCGAACTAGTTCCAGTTTTTTATGGACCCAGGGGCCAACCCTGAGTACCACAGCTGAGTTGCATCTTGGAGAGTTGTAGGAGAGGTGATACACATACTTGCATCATTGGCTCCGTGGAGCAACATCAAGGCCTGGAAACTATTAGCATGATCAACAGGATCTGTCAAGCCATTGTAGGTTTCAAAGCTTGGTGCCCTGAAATTCTTTGCCCTCGAAGCATTGAGGACTTCAGGGGCAAGTGGTGATTCCCAGGTTATAGGGTGTTCTAGTGATATCCCTACCTGGATGGTCGCTTTGCTTTCTTCCTTTTTGTCCATCGCACTCCCAACCGGAGTGAGTTGACTTTTCTTCAAGGCGTAGTGAGCATGTCTTCGCGCCTCCTTTTGGAGCCTTCGGAGGAACTAGCGGCCTCTGTTCCGATGGGAGCGGTAGCTCGACTCTCCACCAGAGGCTGATTTTGGTTATAGCCGGGGACCGCATTCTCGACCAGAGGATAGTTGTGGATTGGGTCAAGAACCTGGTTGGAGACTTGGTTGGGTACCTGACTGAGAATCCGAGTTGGGGTCGGATTCTGACTGTTGTTTTGGTTCACCCCGGCTTTTTGTCGCTGCTGTAGCCAGGGTGGTTGTACCTGTTGGTTCTGCTACTGTCGTGGTGGTTGTTGCCCCCCATCAGGGTGGGAAACTTATTCTCCCAGAACGTTCATCCCCCATATGCATTGCACCAGGTCGTAGAACTAGCGCGCATCAACGCCAGCGGGAGCCGTTGCGGGCTCAACCACAGGGGGAGGCAAATTCATTGGCGTGATGGTCGGGTTCAAAGGGACTTCTATTTTTCTGATGGTCACCGAGGGTACTTCCGGGATCATCCCATGCTGCCCAGTGACTTGGTTGTTGTTGTTGAGGGCTGGTTTCTTGAGGATGCCATTTGTGTTAAGATGTTATGAATAAAAGGATGAGAACTTAGCTTTTGTATCACCATTCCCATAGACGACACTAATTGATGTAGCACGATCGGGCTGCTCTTGTGTATCAGGTGACTCGGACGCTGATTCGGATGATACCTTGTCAGGGCTGAGTTGTGCTAGGCCAAGCTGTTTTGTTCTGCAAGAGAGACCGAGTTAGAGTGCACGGGTTGTTTTTACTCGGGGTGGGAACTCCAATGCTTATGTCAGAGAATTGTTCTAAAAGTTCTTTAGGGATAAGAATGCTTAAGAGTGTAATCATGCGTACCTTCATTGGTCAGAGTGAGGACTTTATATTGGTGTGAGTGTCCAGAGCCTTCTCACAACGGATCTCATGTTCTCGCAAAGTCATTTTTGCTTAGTCAGGTGAGTTATTACACCGGTTACGTAATTTGCGTGAGGGTTACGACCCGTCCGATTAACTTTGATGTGTGCGATGCAGTACGCCAGTCTAACGTCGATGCATTAATCCTCTGGAGATCTTGGGCTCGTAATGTATCTTTGAGACAAGTCAGTAGGCTCACCTTGCAGGTCGCCTTAGGTTCTTACAGCTCGGCTAGTCTCTGAGGCAAGTCACTATATGTTGGGAGACCTGCTAGCTCGGCCCAACCGAGGTAGTAGACGTCGACCTGGGTGAGGTGTTTTAGACTGGCTTACTGAGCTGCTTCACTTACTCAATGCCAAGGTGTTGGTTGAAGGCCACATTTCGCGATGTAATTCGGAGGACTAAACATGGTTCCTTGTCGTAAAGACAACAACTAAGTAAATAGACTCAAGTGGTCTCCACGGGGAAGAAACTCTCTCCTCATCTTAGCTTACATGGCTTTCTAGGTTCTAATCTTGGGTTTACCTTATTGGCGACAAATCTAACATAGGTTGTCTCACTAGGCTAGGGTTTAACCTCGTAGCTTAAGAGCCATAGGGGGAACCTTCTTATCTTTTGGGACCATGATGTAATCAAAGATCTCTTTTTTGTGCTACTTAGCCAATCTAGAAAGTCTTTAGGGTGTACCATACTAGCGAATTCAACAATCTCACATTTCATTCCACTATCCCATTGTCGAGGTAGAGGTCTATTGCATGACATATGGAGTATAAGGTTTAAGGTATCAATACAATACTCCTGATACAGGGTATATCGTATCTGTATCCATGGCCATGAATACAAGATACATCAAAACTAGGTACGTATTCCACAAGTCATGTGTATCAGCATGATACGCCTCCGTGTTGAGTCGTATCACATTGTATTGAATGGTATTGTTTGATACACACTAATGAGAAAGTGTATCAGTGCCAAGTTTGACAAAACTATATATTGACTACTTTTGGATTGTTTTTAACTTCAATAAAAATTGAAAATTATAATTATAAAAACTAAAATAAATAATTTAGGATTTAATATTCGCCAAAAATTTAATAAAATCTGATAATTATAAAAAAATTATTTTATC
Source organism: Nelumbo nucifera (assembly GCF_055504915.1). Lineage (NCBI taxonomy): Eukaryota > Viridiplantae > Streptophyta > Magnoliopsida > Proteales > Nelumbonaceae > Nelumbo > Nelumbo nucifera. The sequence goes on from NC_142652.1 coordinate 47,816,400, forward strand.
CTCCTTAAATGATTTATATGTTTTATTTTACTATAAATTATATGCTAAAAATCAAAACATATTTATTATTTGAATAGGTAGAGTTATCAATTATGGTTTAATATTCCCAAAAAATTTAATAAAAACTAAAAATTACAAAAATCATTTATTTTATCTACCTTAAATGATTTACATATTTAATTTTCCAATTATATGTAAACTAAAAAATATATATATTTGAAAAATTAAAACATATTTATTATTAGAAAAAAATGTAGTTATTATTTATCTAAAATACTAAATTGTTGGTTGAGTTAGAAATAACATAAGACAAGGTTGAACTAGATCTAATGGCTGGCCAAAATTTTAAAGTTTTTTTGTCCCAACCCAGTAACCGGTTTTATGGTAATTTTGAAATTTGAAATTTCAAAATCAACCTTGCATTAAACCGGACTAGATTTGAAAATCAAATTGATTTCTGAATTTACTTGATACAAAGTCTACATATGTAGCTCCCAATGTAGTACTTCACGCCTAATGTCAAACTAGAATCGACCTCCAGGTAAAGATGGTGCAGTAGTGAAGTTAAGTCAATTTGGCAATGTAGTTTCTGCACTTCGAACCTCCAACCTTCTTAGGATCGATGCAACAATGTGAACCTTCTTAGGACTAATGTGCTTTCTCTAAAACTTAATTGGAGACTGAAAGAAATCAGTCCCTATTAGGGCTAGAATGAACTAGGGTTTTATGGAAGCAAGGGAAGAGAGAGAGAGAGATGGACAGAGCAAAGGGGTTAGGCCGAATTCACTACTCAATGAAAGTAAACCGCTAGCATAATTAGCTTGGGCTTAGTTGGGCTCAACATTTACATGTAAATGATCCTTGGATTCAGCTACCCTATGAAAACCCATGGACAATTGACTTATATAAAACGAAGTCCATCAGGTAATCAACCCAATAATGGTCTTTCACACCTAACCTCTCAACCTATAATCATCAAAACACTGCTCATAGGGAATGACCTCTTCCTTAACTACAAAATGTAGTGTTATACTCTCTGCTTAGATAGATCCCACGATTAAAACCTTTTACAAACTTTTCCATTAAATAGTAATCTATATCTCTATATTAAAATGGAATGTGCCAAGTTGGCACTTTCCCGCTTTGTGGTTTATTCTCAAAGTCACTCGTCATTTTTACAGTTTCTTCTCAAAGGCACCTATCTTTTTTTCTGATTTTTTTGAATTTTCTAATTTTAAAATTGAACAAAATAACTCGAGTGACCAATCACCTAAGACTTTTAACACTCCTCATTAATACACAATTAACTCTCTCTCTCTCTCTCCCATTAACTCTTTTAATATTCTCTCCTCATTAATTATGCCTTTAACTCTCTCCTTCAATAGCTGACACCACTAATTCTCTCTCATCTTCATTACTCCATTAAATTGAATAAAATACATTAACTTTATCTATATATATCCATTTCAATTTAACTACACTTATATACATATATGTATGTATGTATGTATGTATGTATGTATGTATGTATGTATGTATGTATGTATGTATGTATGTATGTATGTATGTATGTATATGTTACATATATTTGCATTAAACTATAATTATTAGTAAAGATTATTATATTGAAATTAATATATTCAATGATATATTATTGCACTAAATAACCTTCTTGCAGTTAAAATTGTAATACATTTATATTCCATTTGAAATTAACAAAAATTAAGTAACTATAATAAAAATAATTTAGTAAGTTACTTAAATTAAATAAAAAAAATTTAATTGTTTTTGTTGATAAAAATATTTTTGTTCATATACTGAAAATAATTTAATTAATAAAAGGAATAATATAAATTAAAAACTAATATCAATTTAAAATTAATATAAAACTAATACAAAATAAACAACTATTAGTTGTATAATTAAATTTTATTAACTTAAAATCAACTTAAGTTCCACTGAAAAATAAAAATTTATATAGTCAATTAAATTTCATAAGGAATTTAAATTTAATAAAAAATTAATATACTTAAATAAATTCAATCATGTTAAACTCCCTAGTGTTATGACCTTAACTAAAAAAATGTTGGTGTAATGCATTAATTTTAGTTCACTTCAGCATTTTTACCTTACTTTGTCTAGGAAGAGGAAGGAAAGTTATTCTTTGAAAGTTGTCTGGAAAAATAAATTAGTAAAGGATAAGGTTTATACTTTAAATTATGTATGATAATGCATTAACAATGATAAGGGTCTTTTGGTAACTTCAATGCCCTTGCTACTGTAAAGCCAAGGGAAAGGAGGTATTTGCACTTTTTTCTCAAAATTATAGGAAAGGCCTTATTATAGAATTGTTATAAGAGGATGTTTTCCTTTATAATTTTATCTAAAAATAATACAAAAATAATAATAACAAAATTCTTTTTCAAAAATTTAATAAAAATTAGCATTAAGATACAAAAAAATAATACAACTTTATCTAAAGAACAGGAAATTGACCACTCTCATATTTCAAATACATTTGAAATCCATTGTTGGTAGTTTAGGTTTTCTATTAGAGAGTGTAAACCTTAACACTCACTTTGTCTAACAAAGGGGTTGATCCTATCACTATGATCACCCACTCAGGTAATTTCCTAGCTTATCCTAACATGCCCCGATATTTGACTCTTGATGATGGATCTCACTAGTTGGCACATTAAATATAGTTCAGTCCAAAACCTAGTTTGCCAATGTATGTCTAAGAAGGCATAACTGAAAATTGGTATGGGTTCAGTGTTTCTTCCAAACACCCACCAACTATGCTTAGGGTCTAACCCTAGTAGCTGAGACAAGCTGCTCCACCAATTCAACAACACATCAATGTTAGCCTTGTTAGGATAAACTCCCTAAATCTATCCAATAGCTGAGAATATTCACAAAAGCATACCAAATGTAATCATGAAACAATAATGTACTCATATTATTCATAAATGTATGTATACACCAATCTAATTAGAGCTAAGGGCATACACTATCTAACAGCTCCCACTTGCACTTAGGTCCTATTGAGTATAAGCCTCAAACACTTTATATATTAGTGGTTTGCTTAATGAGTCTACCACATTTTTCGTTGATGCTACCTTCTAAATCTGGATGTCTCTTCTACCAACAATCTCCTATAGAATATGATACTTCCTCTTGATGTGTTTTGACTTCAAATAAGCTCTTAGCTCTTTAGCTTGAGCAATGGCTCCAGTGTTGTCACACAATAGTGAAATGGGTGATATACTGGATAGTATGACTCCTAATTCCTGGACGAATTTCTTCATCCAAACTACTTTCTTGGTAGCCTCATTTACAGCAATATAGTTAGCCTTGGCTGTGGAGTCTACTATAAACCCTTGTTTAGTACTTCTTCAATTGATAGCACATGATTCCAACAAAAAGATGTATGTAGAATTTCTAACATCTGGGTTAGACTAGAAAACAGAATTTGTGTAGTCGATGGTTTATAGTGAACTACCATCAAAGACAAAATAATAGTTTTAGTTCTTTATAGGTATTTCAGTATGTTTTTCATAGCAATGCAGTGCTCTTGTCCTGGGTTGTATTTGTATCTACACACAACACTAATGACCTCAGTAATGTCAGTCAAGCGCACAATATAACATACATGATGGTCCCTATGGCAGAGGCACAGGGAACATTTTTCGTGTCATATATCTCCTCATGAGTCTTAGATGATTTTCCTTTGAAGAGAATGACTCCAGGTTTGAAAGGAATTATTGGAATCCTACATGTTGAATCTTTGGACTATCTTATTAAAGTAAGTATGTATATTGAAACAATCTAATTAACCACTTCAATCAATTATTATAGAGTCAAAGTCCAAAGATGTAAGAAGCTTTTCCAAGATCTTTCATAGAGAATTGTTGTAAGAGTCATACTTCCGTTGCTATTAACATTCCTGCATCATTCCTAATGACCAGAATATCGTCTATATATATAACTGAGAATACAACCTTGGGAATGTTTGGTATGACTTTCGTTAATTGAATAAACATTTGTATTTGATTTGTCTTCAAAATTGAGAAGTGGTTAATAAACATTTTTCTAGTGTTTATTAATAGCTAGACACCACTAAGCACCATTAGGCACCATATAAGTGGAATAGTAAATAAACAACTTTGTGTTGGGGGAAACATTAAAATAAATCTTCCCCTAACAATTGGCTTGCACGTAAACCAAGATAAATGTTTACCAAATAAATAGGTCTACCAAATAGCATAATGGGACAAACACCCACATGGCAATGAGCTGGCACTATTTATCGAATAAACAGAAGTCATACCAAACACCATCCTTGTCTCCCATTGTCTTTTTATAAACACAGGGTTCATTCAAATTTTTCTCAAAATCAAATTGTTTGATTGTTAAGAAAACCGGATGTTCCAACTTCTAGAAACTTGCTTTAATTTGTATATGGATCTATTGAGCTTACATACCATGTGTTCCTGACCCTTGGCAACAAAGCCTTCTATCTGTTGCATATAGATATCTTCAGTAAGATCTCCATTCAAGAACGCATCTTTGGCATCCATTTGCCAAATTTTATAATCATAGTATGCAGCTATGGCCAACGGTATCCTAATGGATTTAAGCATGACCACGGACGAGAAGGTTTCCTCATAATCATTCCTTCTTTCTAAGTGTAACCTTTCACCACAAGTCAAGTTTTATAAGTCTCAACCTTTTCATTAGGGCCCTTTTTCCTGTTATAAATCTACTTGTAACTAATTGCTTTTACACCAAAGGGCAGGTCTACTAGAGTCTAAACTCTATTGTTATTCATTGAATCCATCTTGGATTCATGACATCAACCCACTTCAAAGAGTATGTTAAACATAGCTTCCATATAAGTCAAAAAATCTTTCTCACTGTCCATGATTTCCATGGAGTAACTTTCTCAATCATAACCAAAATGATCAAGAGGTTTAGATACCCGGGTAGATCCTCTAAGTTAGGTATTGGTATCTCAACTTGCGGGTCATGTCAACTAAAGGTGTAAATCGGCCCACGCAAAGAACGGACCAAACCAAGTCGTGTTTTCTATTAGACAATGTATGCCCTTAGCTTCAATCAATGTATAGATACATTTATTGTCAATGAATAAAAGTACATTATTGTTTCATGTTGATATTGGTATGTTTCTATGAAATTACCCCTTAAACTGGACACTTACGAGACTCGTATTTGTTTAGAATGTTCTCAGTCGTTAGATAGACTCTGTGATTTATCCTGCCAACTAATGTGTTGTCAAAGAAGTTGGGGCAGCTTGTCTCCGCTGCTAGGGTTAAACCCAAAGCACATGTAGTGTGTGTTTAGATAAAACACTAAACTCGGACCATTTTCCAATTATGCCCTAGACCTTGGATATTAATGGGAAAAACTGGAAAGCTACACATAACCCCTAGACTTAATTATGGTACAAAAGTATGTGTTGGATTGGATTGTCTTTGATATGCCAATCAGTGAAATCCATCAAGGGTCAAAACATGGGTATGTTGGGGTAATTTGAGAATTCACCTAAGTGGGTGATCATAATGATAGGATCAGTCCCTTTATCAGACAAAGTGAATGATGGGCTTACACTTTCTCTGATGGAAACCTAAACTATCAACAATGTATTTCAACTGTGTTTGATATTTCATTTTGCAAAATATATTTATGATATATATATCTTAATTTTTGATAAAATGTTTACAAAAGGTTTTCATTCCCGAGATCCATCCGAGTAGAGAGTGTGACACTACACCTTACAGCCAGGGGAAAGATACTTCCCTATCGGGTAGTGTTTGATCATTATGGACTGAGAGGTTAAGTATAAGAGACTATTAAGGGTTTATTACTTGATGGGCTTTATATTACTTAAATCCATTATCCTTGGATCTTCATAGGACTGTTGAATTCTATGATCATTTAAGTATAAATGTTGGGCCCATATTGAGCCTATAATGATGTGTTCAGGAGTTCACTGTATTTAGTAGTGAATTCAGTCAAACCTTTTCATAGAGGCTAGGCCGAACCCATGTGGACTTATGTGAGGTCATTATGGGGTCTCACATCATACAAATCAAGCCTAAGTGAACCAAGCAACACTCTAGAATCAAGAGCCTTATAGTTGATGGGCCTAAGGCCCATAATTAATCAAGAGCCTTATAGTCCAAGATATCTTCATATTTTTGTAGCTTCTAGTTCTCTCTGCACCCTTTTGTCTTCCAGTTTGTCCCAGTTCGACATCAACTATGTAGGACTAATATAGATCAGTTTTTCCTCTAATTTTTGCAAGAAAATTTTAGGGGATATCAGGCTCATCATCCTTAGTTCGATTCAAGCAGTTGGATCTCAGTTTTGCCGAAAACTGTGTTGTTGAATCAGCTTCACCTATACACTGCACCATCTTCAGTGGAGGTTGGTTTTAGGACTGATTTAGGCGTGAACTTCCACCTTAGAATCTGCATTTATGGAATCCGTATCAGGTACAAATTTCCCTCTTTGTTTAGTTTCAAATCTGGTCTAATTCAGTGCAAGACCAATGCTGAAAAATGCAATTTTTCAAAACATAGGGAATTCGATTCCTAGAAGGATTAGGAAATTTTTTAAATTTCATCCATCCATCTAGCATGGTTTGGCCATCCCTATGGTGGATCCTAACCCTTCCAACACTTCTCGCCTCTAGGATACTTTGGGGGGTTGGCCTAGCACAACCTACAGCCCGAGCCTAAGCAAGCCCATGCCATGCCATGAGCGTAGGTTAGGTAAGTTATAAATTGTGCCATAGGCCTGGGTCAAATCAAGCCTGTTTGTTTTTTTTTTTGACATTTTGATTTGTTTTTTTTTTTTTGCCATGTAAAATAGTTAATTTTGGGAACAAATCGGAAAAATAAAAAAATTTAACAAAAAATGAAAAAAATACTTAACAAAGTACAAAATAGACAACAAATTGGAAAAATTAAGAATTTTATTTCATTTGAATCTGAACAATACAATGGTCAATGGATGAATGAAATATTGAAAATGGAATAAAATATGAAAATAATATAACAAAATTATAAATTGAAAATAAAAAATTACATTGCTGAAAAAATAACAAATTATTTAAATAAAATTGAAAAACAAAATTTACAATAATTTTAAAAATGATATACAATTATTAAGTATACAAAAAATATTGACTTCATCATTTTTCTTCAAACTCCACCTATATGTATATCTCCTTGACTTTGATCATCATCTACTTCAGGTGAAACATTAAGCGAAGTGTTATACCCTCCTTTATCTTGTAATCTATCCTCATCATCTAACCAATTTTTCAAGTATATGCACATCTCCAGATTCCCATCATTCATGCAGCTCCTCTTGTCGTCCAGCACCCTAGTACCTACACTAAAAAAAAAACTTCGATGGAACTATAAACACCAGAGGAGTTAATAGATCATGTGCCATGATGACAAGAACTGAATAATTTTTCCATGTTCACTTGGTTAAGCTAAAATACCAAAATTATTCCTTTCCTTTGAGTCGAAGGAATCACCTAAATTAAAAAAAAAATGCTTGTAAATAAAAATTAAGTTCAGTAAATGAACTTGTTAATGAAGTGGAATAAATTCCTATCTCTTACTTATTAGTGACCAGAAATTTTCTTTTCCACTATTGGAACTAGTTGTTTCAGAAGTGAAAATTGCACCTGTACAAGTTGAAATTTTCTTACGCCCTATCACTTCAGATTCATATAAACCATACATTTTAAATAATAAATTATTGATTTCTTCTTTTTTATTTCCAATTTCAATATTTATATTTTTCACAATCTGATTCAAGTAAAACATCTAAATCATCTCTCTTAATCCTAAGATCTAATATTATAGCTAAGCAATAAAGAGGAGAAATTTTCTCTTAATATTTTTTAATTTTATTTTTTATTATTTCAACAATACTTCTAAATTTTTAATTATTTCTATATTTTGCAAAACATTCACCAATCATAAATAAATGATTAACTAAAATATAATCAATTGGTTAATAAAAACCCAAAAATTTATTAATTGTATCATAAAAATTTTTTGAAGAATCTTTTATACAAATTGCCATTTCCCAGTTATCTTCAAGTATAATATCATGTGGCACTTTTTCATATAAAAATAAGAATTTGTTTGTAAGAAATACAACTTTTTAATATAGGATAGGTAGAATTACATCTATGTTGAACATTTAATATAAATTTTTTTATATTTTAAACTATAATTTTGACATAAATATTCAAATTCTTATTTTCTTATTCTAGAACTTTTAACATACAAAATACAATTTCTAATTTTAGAAATATGATAAAAGTAATATTTAAAGCATCCTAAACACATAAACTTAAGATGTGACATGCACATCTAATATAAAATAATGTACCATTTAAATATGATTTTAACTAAGATTTTAAAATATTTATTGCTAAATCATTATTACTAACATTATTTTCAATTCCTTAACTATGTAAAGTATTTAAAATACTTGAAACAATTGTTGGGCCAGTATGTAGCTTTTTTATAAAAGCCAATTTTCATCAATAAAATGATTTGTAACACAGATATAAATTATATTATATTTAGAGGTCCAAATATCATATGTAATTGCAGCTCTAGAAGTAAGATTTGATAAAGTAGAAATTAAGTTATTGTTTATATGAATAAAAAAAATTAAGCATCTGATCTAATAGTATTTCTAGAAACTATTTTAAATTATGGATTTATAAAATGTTGTAAAAATTTTTCAAGTTTAGTATATTCAACTAATAAAAATGGTTGTTCAGCATGTATAATATATTTTGCTAACTCTTGCTTCATTTTTTCTTAAGAATATTTAAAAGTACTAAAAACCCTATGCCTAATTTGTGCTTCTAATGTTTCTTTCCCTTCTTCTGCCTATGTGGTTAGTATCAGCCTTACTACTATAACTAAAGTCACTCCTACACTTGTAGCAAACGACTCTTTTTCCCTTCTCCTCAACCTCTTCTATGATAAATATTTTCTAGACCCCAACTTAGTGCCCTTCTTTTTCTTTCCCCTAGTAGCAGTATTAGGGGTGGGATTTCTGACAACATTAGTAGCATCTAATATCAGTGTTGACAAATACAATTGACACTACAGAAAAAATGACTTTTAGTATATATATATATATATATATATATATATATATATATATATATATTCAAAACATTTGAGTCACAAATACATTTTAGTTTCAAATTGATAAATTCTTGATTTGTACAGGAGATGTTCCCTTCACAATGCCATTTTGAGAGCTTTTCGAATCAAGACTCAGCATGTCTGTTCTACTGCTACGACTGCTATTTCCTTCAAAACCTTCCATAAGTAAGCTCTTATGCCTACCAAGCCTGCTATTTCCTTCAGAGCTGCGAGAAGTCAGAATTGAGGAGTTCAGCTAGGAACAACTCTTCGGGATTGAGATTCAACATAAAATCCATTGAATTTTCGTTTTCTTCTTCAGGGGTGGAGGATGACGGCCCATTGTAGGATTTTGACACCAGCACTTTCTAGGTTGAAAAGTGGCCAACCTTTGAGGCTAGACTACCATGGCATTATTGTCAATAATGTCAATTTTGTTTTGTGGTGGACTAAGAAAAACTTTGGTGCACCTGAATGCCTTGGTCCGAACCACACGTGATTCAAGCTTTGGAATTGGTGGTGACTCAACCGCCCTAATATTCTTGGTTGTCTTCTTCTTCTTCTTAGTATCAATGTAAGTGGTCCTGGTGTGATCTTGCACCTTCTTTCCTAAGTTGGTGTTTCATTAATTCTTGATTTCATTGTTTGTACACCCTGGAAGCCTCCCTGCGATGAGGGACCATCTGCAATGCAGAGATGGAAATAACTATAAATAATATGAACATCACATACACCAATTAAGTCATATGGGAATAAGGATATATATATTAAATTTCCACCTCTCCATAGGCCCTGGATAGCTTGGAACCAGCATTAGATGACAACCCTTTTTAGTTTATTTTTAGTAGTCAGCCCTTTTTTATTTAGTTTTTCACATAGTTTTTAAAGAAAAGATTTGATGATGTCAAGCATGAATATGCAGATAAAGTATGAACTTCCATGCCCTTATGTCAACCATGAATTGGTTCAAAATTCATCTTCAATTCCATGGAATTCAAATTGACCCAAAGTGGAAGGCATGAACATTGGAAATGGCCCCTGGATTCCTTGTGAACATGAACAGTCTTAATTTCATGACATGATCTTGCAAAAATATCTTAGCATATCTTCTTATCATCTTTGAATGAACAAAGATCCTTTCCAAGAATCCATTTTAGGGAACATTTTACCTCTCAACTTGCTCACCAGCTAGTATGAAAAATTAGGGAACTATCGTAGGATTCATGTTTTTTAGGTGTCAAGGCACCTTGGCAACTGTGGTGACTGAAAAAAAAAATCTCCCTGGTCCCTTTCGTTTCAAATTGCAACACATAGGCGCTTTGCATGTATATTAGTGTTCTTAATCCAAGGGTTCTTCCAGCTAACTTGTGAAATTCAGGGCACAATCCTAGGATTCATGCTTTTTTTTATTTTAAAGAATCTATTTCTTAGGTAACAAGGTACTCCCCTATAACCTACCCCCGACGGCACCTTTGCAACTATAGTAACCATGAAAAAAAATCTTAGGAGTGGGTGTTTTTGTGTGCCTTTAGAGATTGAAAGGTAAATCTTAGAAGGAATTAAAAATAGGATAAAACGGTGAGAGTATGTTTTTGTGTGCATCTTTAGAGAGTAAGAGCCAAAGTATGTTCTAATGGAAAGCATCATATACTAAATAAAACACTTAACTAATACTTCAAAAGAGATAATGTTAGAAGCCTTAATAAATTCAGAAAGAAGTGGATGAATTAACATTTAAAATTAATCATCAAATCAGTGCACCAAGTATGAAGAAGAACCTGAAAAAGAACTACACAGTGCTGTGCCAGCCCAATTTCTTTGAAAGGTATTGAAAACCATCCGTTCCAAACAAATTCATCATCTGGCTTCTGTAACGGCATGCAGCTTGGAAAAGGTCGAGTTATATCCCTTGTTTCACAGAAGTAGTGCTTCCCATCAATATCAAGTTCAGACAATTCTTGGATGTTCTTTAGTTCCCCCTTACCCTGGGGTTGAAGAATTTGAAGCGGAAACCTTGATCCATTGGCTCTCAGTCACAGTATATACACATCTCCACCAGGCAAATTTGGTAGTATGCTGGCAGTCAATTTTGTTGCAACTGAAAGTAACCCAAAGCTCCCTAGGGACGAATAACCCAGTACTGATCTAGCATAAATTTTACTCTTACAAAACCACCTTGATCCATTTGTAATGCAATTCAAAGCCTCATCTTCAGAACTGAAAATATCAACTCCTACCTACCCATTGTAACAAAGTAATCGTGTTGTGGGGTCAATATAAATAACCTGGGTGTCACTCCTTGTGGACAAGCTGGCAACAATATATACTTCACCAGTATCAAGTATAACAACAACAACAGAGGTATCCCTCAAACCAACTGCAATAAACACCAAAAACATGCATGATCTGGACAAACATCTAATTGTTAAAGAACAAGTCATATTAATGCAACAAAGAAGAAAGAATAATAACAGAACAATAAAGGTCAAGTATCACTTGCATATATATGCAAACCATGGAGCATACACTTCAAGTTGGATAACAAAATGGAGAATTTTATTAAAGAAAACTGTAGAGATAGTTAGTAGCTTTGAGTGTGTGGTTCCATACCCACACTTAGGTTCTAGTGTGTGTGGTTCCATACCCACACTTAGTTATTTTTTATCCTTTTTTTAAGTTGGGCTGGCTGGCCTTGTTTATCCTAGTTTATGCTTTTGTTTGAGTTTTATTCTAAATAGGATTAGAGTATGAGTAGGATTAGAATAACTCCTATTTTTGTAAGGAGATTAAACTTATGGGGCGGCAGAACCTATCAACCAAACCCCTTTCTTCTCTCTTCTCTTCTCTTCTCTTCTTCTCTTCGAAGCCTAGTTATTCCTTTCTTTTCTTTCTTTTCTGAATTACAGTAGAACAGAAATCTACTTGCTTTTATTCAAGTTGGTATCAGAGCTATTGGCGAGAAAGAGTAGGGTTTTCATGTAAGCCTGATCTGGCCGGCTACATGAAAATCCATTAGATCAAGACTTCTGCAGTAGTTGCCTGGTTCTTGGAGGTTACTGGAGTGCTGAAGACTGCCCAAGAAGGTGAAAGATTCTTGGAGAATTACCCAGTAACCAGGAAGAATCAGAGTTCAGATTCAATCAAGGTTAGGGTTTCAAACCAAAGTGGACAAATAGAATTCTTTTTCTGAGAAAGAGTTCAGGTTCGATCAAGGTCAGGGTTTCAAACCAAAGTGGACGATCAGAGTTCTTTTTTTTTCTGAGAAAGGTACAACCTTTAAGTTAATTCGATCTTAGATAGAAGTTATCAAGAATTATTTTTAGCAGCGGCATAATAAATCTGAGAATACCTTGCTGTTTTCTCCTTGGCATTAAAACCATCGATCTCTTTTGAGGAATCAAGATCTGTTCTTTACTGATATTGATCTAGGGCTCTGATATTTTGACTGAAGTTACAGTTTTGAGAAGAAACTGTCGACTGAAATTAAGTTCTATGCACCTATTCTTTGCTGAGATCAATTTCTGGATTGTTTTTTTCTGTTTTTCTTAGTGTTTCAGCAGAAAATTAGTCTCCTTTAGTCTTCTTCTTGGAGTTTTGTGACCTATTTGTGATCTACATAGTATGGAAAAAGTTGGAAATGAGGTGAAAACACAAGGGGAAGGTTTTTTTGGGACTGGTAACATGACTGAAAATTCGTTCCAGATTACCACTGTTAGGTTTGATGGAACAAATTACTTGGAGTGGGCCCAATCAGCAATGATGGCCATTGGAGGTAAGGTAAATTAAGGTATGTGACTGGAGACAAAGAAACCAGCCGAGGAGGATACATCTCATCCAATATGGGTTCAAGAGAACTACTTGGTGATGACTTGGCTATGCAACTCTATACAGCCCCATATCAGTCGAAACTACCTTTGGGCAAAAACAGCCAAGGAGATTTGGGACAGCATGAAGGAGACTTATTCTCAACCCCTTAATGTGGCTAGAGCTTATGAACTGAAGTGTGAAGTAAACAACCACAAACAATGGGAGAAGTCGATCTCAGTATATTTTGCTACTCTGAAATCTCTTTGGCATGAAATTGATCACTTGGAAACTATTGAACGGGAAAGCTAGAGAGATGCAGCAACATGTAGATGTTGAGTGGTCTGGTTTGTTTTTATTTAGTTAGGAAGTTGTTGGGCCTTGGGCCCATTAGTTTATGTTTTTTTAAGTTGTGATTGTTCAGCTTTTAGTAGCCGCCCTACTAAGGGCATCCTTGTAATCTCATCTTTAAGTTAAATGTTGGAAAGTAGAAGATTGACTCTCTGATTGATTCTCCATAATTTTAGGTCCATCAGTTTAAGAAACTTAATTTCCTAGAATCATGGGATATCCTAGAATCAAGGGATATTAATTGGAGAATCCCACTGATATAGAAATTAGTTTTTTAGGAAAAGTTAGTTTCCTATTTTATCACCCTGTAAATTAGCTCTGTAATTCTATATAAAGTTGTGTATATGCTCCTTCCAAAATAATACAATCAATTCATTTTTTCTCTCAAATTTTCACATGGTATCAGAGCTGGTCACGACTTAATCCACACAGTATCTCTTTGGTCATCTCTGCTGCTGGTTCAAGAACTCTCTAACAGTATTTGGGAGGTTCTTGAGTGTCTTTGATTCTTCTTCGAGATCGGCTACAGATCTGAACTCTACATTTTTGCTTCTTCTGGACTGCTGCGCCATCGGATTCATCCTTTTTTTCTTGGATCTCTTTGTAGAGACATCAGATCAGTCTGAAATCTTAGATCTGGTGTTTCCCAGAGCAGATTTACTGAATCCCTTTGGTTTGGTTTGGATCAGTTTTGATTTTGAGTGGTTTCGATCCACTCTTCAGTTTGGTGGAGCATTACAGTTACATTTTTTTTACATTGGCTGAAAGATTCTTTAGGCCTTCATCGCCAACCCTTACTAAGTTTTTCAGATCTTCATTGTCTCTTTCTCTCTTTCTTGAAGCCCACCCAATATGTCAGAAACCAATGTATCAAATACCACTGCACAATTGGAAGAAGTTTCCTCACATCAAGCATCTGGCGACCTGTAAAACATTCAGGCAGCATATAGGTTGAACGGGAAAAATTATTTGAAGTGGTCTCAGTTTGTTCGAACATATTTAAAGGGAAAAGGAAAGCTTAGCCATCTCTTAGGGACGGGACCGAAGGAAGGAGATCCAAGATTTGATGCATGGGACGAAGCTGACTCCATGATCATGTCATGGTTATGGAATTCAATGAACCCTGAAATCAGCGACACGTGTATGTTTTTATCCACGGCTAAAGAGATCTGGAATGTTGTCCGACAAACATATTCAAAAGCACGTGATGCAGCACAAGTGTACGAAATCAAAGTCAAAACTGGAGCAACTAAACAAGGCAGCAAGACAGTTACTGAGTATGCAAATTTACTGCAGAACCTGTGGCAAGAACTCGATCATTATCAGTGCATTGAGACTAAATGTGCAGCGGATGCAGCAATCCTAAAGAGTTTTATCGAAAAAGATCGCGTTTATGACTTTCTTGCAGGACTCAACGCAGAATTTGATCAAGTTAGGGTCCAGATTCTCGGCAAAGAAGAGGTACCATCTCTAAATGAGACTATTTCTCTGATTCGTGTTGAAGAAAGCCATAGGGGGGTTATGCTTGAACCCCAAGTACTAGAAGGTTCAGCCATGACTACAAGGATGGAACAACCGAAAATACTGGAATGAATGAAGACAGATTTGTCCTCTGCGCGGGACAACAAGGAGTCTCTTTGGTGTACCTATTGCAAGAAACCAAGGCACATCAAAGAGAAGTGTTGGAAGCTGAATGGTAAACCATCAAATAGGGAATGGGGCTACAGAGGAGGACAACAGAAGAGTCGAAGTCAAGCTAACTTCACCACAAATCAGCCGAGCCAAGAAAAGCCTCCAGACAAGACCGAGTTCAATAAGGAGGAGATCGAAAAGTTAAGGGGGCTTCTGGGATCGTTGGAGAAACCTAGTGGTACAGGCTCTCTTGCAATCTCAGGTAAGTTTTCTATTCCTCACGGACTAAATGTCTCAGATGAACCTATTAGGGATTTATGGGTTATTGACTCAGGAGCCACAAATCACATGACTCACTCCTCACTACATTTAGCACTTATACCCCCTGCCCAAGCAATCGAAAAATAGCCATTGCAGACGGTTTCCCTTACTACCGTAGCTGGCCTTGGGGATATCCATATTAATCCATCACTTACACTAAAAAGTGTCCTTCATGTTCCAAAATTGTCCACTAACCTGATATCCATCCAAAAACTCACCCATGACATGAACTGTAATGTGCTTTTCTATCATTCTTACTGTATATTTCAGGACCAGGATTCGGGGAAGAGGATTGGACTTGCTAAGGAGAAGAATGGACTCTACTATCTTGAAGAATCATGCAAATCAAATATTGTCCAGGATAAGTTATCTCTGTCATTCCTTTCATCATCCAACAAAGACACCATTTGGCTTCATCACTTTAGACTAGGACATCCATCTTTTGGAATTCTGAAAACTATGTTTCCCTCCTTGTTTAAAGGATTGAGTGTTGAATATTTTCATTGTGATGTGTGTGAATTTGCAAAACACAAGTGTATGCCCTTTCCAATCAGTAACAAGAGAAGTTCGGTCCCATTCTTTTTGATCCATAGTGATATATGGGGACCCTCCACAGTTCCAAATGTGTCTGGCTCACGATGGTTCGTCTCTTTTATTGATGATTGCACTAGGGTCTCTTGGATCTTTCTTCTTAAATCTAAATCAGATGTAAGTAGCGTACTCCCAAATTTCCATAACATGATCCAAAATCAGTTTGGGATCAAAATCAAAAGATTTAGATCGGATAATGCACGGGATTATTTCAACCAAACTTTATCCCCATATTTTCAAAGAGAAGGGATTATCCATGAATCCTCCTGCATTAATACTCCACAACAAAACGGAGTAGCAGAAAGGAAGAATGGTCATGTACTAGCTGCAACCCGAGCCTTACTTTTCCACCAGCATGTTCCAAAAACCTATTGGGGGGAAGCTGTGCTTACAGCCGCATACATTATAAATCGATTACCTTCGAGGGTGTTGGGATTTAAAACACCAATGGAAACACTTTCTCAATTTTATCCCGATCTACGTACAACAAATAATCTCACCCCAAGAATCTTTGGATGCATTGCTTTTGTCCATGTTCATACCCATAATAGAGGGAAGTTAGATCCAAGAGCCGTCAAGTGTATTTTTGTGGGTTATTCGTCCACCCAAAAGGGTTATAAGTGTTACCACCCACCTACTAAAAAATTCTTTGTCTCTATTGATGTCACTTTTGAAGAAAAAACACCATATTTCACTCAACCTTATCTTCAGGGGGAGTCCTTGTCATTCATTGAAGATAAGGACAGAGATTTGTTCCCGCTTGGTCTACCTACAGTTTCTCAACACCCAAACTCAGCATCTATACCAGTTCAATCCGTATCTACACCTATCGAACCACCTCAAACCAAACCAACTTCTTCACCCATTCATACCAGACCCATGACAGAGAATGATGAACTTTGTGACTCTATGAGATTGCAGGTATATTCAAGAAGAAGAAACCAGGATCCTAATCTTGTGCAGGTTCAAGATTCAACTCCTAATCCTGAGAATGAGGTAAATACAGTTCCAGAAATTTCTTCTGAATTAGCATCTGACCAAGATCTTCCTATTGCCCTTAGGAAAGGCACAAGAGAATGCACTAAACATCCCTTATATCCCTTAGCAAATTTTGTGTCCTTTAAAAAATTCTCCCCATCACATAGGAGTTTCCTAGTTAGTCTAAACACCATTCATATTCCTAATACTTTATTTGAGGCATTATCTGATGAGAAATGGAAAGATGCTATGAGAGAAGAGATGCAGGCTCTAGATAAGAATCAAACATGGGAAATTGTTGACCTACCACCAGGAAAGAAACCCGTGGGCTGCAAGTGGGTTTTCACAGTAAAGTATAAGTCAGACGGCTCTCTAGAAAGATACAAGGCAAGACTCGTGGCAAAAGGATATACACAAACCTATGGTGTTGACTATCAGGAGACATTCGCTCCAGTAGCTAAGATGAATACGGTAAGAATTTTGTTGTCACTAGCAGCTAACTTCGACTGGTACTTGGAGCAATTTGATGTAAAGAATGTTTTTCTTCACGGTAATTTAGAGGAGGAGATATACATGGATATTCCTCCGGGCTTCAAAGGAAATCTAAAGGAAATAAAGTTTGCAGGTTGAAGAAAGCACTATATGGACTCAAGCAATCACCTAGGGCGTGGTTTGGAAGATTTACTAAAGTTATGCTTGCCATCGGATACAAACAAAGTCAGGGAGATCATACACTCTTTATAAAGCATTCGGATGCAGGGGGAGTCACGGCTCTTTTGATATATGTCAATGACATAATTGTGACAAGAAATGATGAAAAGGAGAAGGAAGCCTTGAGAAGATGCCTAGTTAGAGAATTCGAAATAAAAGAACTTGGGAGATTGAAGTATTTTCTAGGGATTGAAGTAGCTCATTCCAGAGAAGGCATCTTTATCTCACAACAGAAATATGTAACAGATCTTTTAAGAGAAACAGGAAAGTTAGCATGCAAACCATCCTCTACACCGATTGAGCCAAATCACAAATTGGGAGAAGCAAATGAATATCCAGCCGTGAATAGGGAAATGTACCAAAGATTAGTAGGAAAACTTATATATCTTGCCCACACAAGGCCAGACATAGCATATGTCGTGAGCGTGGCTAGCCAGTTTATGCACAACCCGAAAGAGGTTCACCTACAGGCGGTCTATAGGATACTACATTACCTAAAGGCTAATCCTGGCAAAGGAATCTTGTTTAAAAGAAACACTGGATTAACCCTAGAGGTATACACCAATGCAGATTATGCAGGCTCTCCCATGGATAGGCGGTCCACTACAGGTTACTGTACGTTCCTTGGAGGAAATCTTGTGACATGGAGGAGTAAGAAACAGAATGTGGTAGCTAGATCAAGTGCGGAGGCAAAATTCAGGGCAATGGCTCAGGGAGTATGTGAATTACTATGGCTCAAGATAATTTTGGGAGACCTAAAGATCAGATGGGAAGGTCCAATGAGATTATTCTGTGACAACAAGTCAGCTATTAACATTGCTCACAATCCCGTCCAACATGACAGGACAAAGCACATTGAGATAGATAGGCATTTCATAAAGGAAAAGCTGGATAGCGGATTAATTTGCACTCCATACGTCTCAACGAATGGTCAACTGGCAGATGCGCTGACAAAAGGGCTTTGCAGTGTGGCATTCCAAGGACTTATCTCCAAGCTGGGAATGAAAGATGCATATTCACCAGCTTGAGGGGGAGTGTTGGAAAGTAGAAGATTGACTCTCTGATTGATTCTCCATAATTTTAGGTCCATCAGTTTAGGAAACTTAATTTCCAAGAATCATGGGATATCCTAGAATCATGGGATATTAATTGGAGAATCCCACTGATATAGAAATTAGTTTTTTAGGAAAAGTTAGTTTCCTATTTTATCACCCTGTAAATTAGCTCTGTAATTCTATATAAAGTTGTGTATATGCTCCTTCCAGGATAATACAATCAATTCATTTTTTCTCTCAAATTTTCACATTAAATATAAATATAATGAGAGGTAGGCAGATAGGGTTTATTTTCACAATCCTGGTTGACCTCCTACTCTTTTCTTCTTCTCCTTCCTTCTCTACTGCTGAAATCTTCATCTTCCCCCTCTTTCCTTTCACAAGAAACTTGACTGAATTAGCAAATAGTGATTTCTACTTGGTATCAGAGCAGGTCGAAGATTCTTGAAGTTGTTCTCTCATGCAGCCCTAGATCGGCCGACTGCATGGTGATTTAAGAGGCTGATCAAAGTTCTCAGGTAAGCCCAGTTTTTGGATTTTTTTTACGGTTATGTATGCCCTGTAGCTGGTCTATGGATAAATAAGATGACTTTTGGTTGGGTAATCAGCATTCTTTAGACCATCTCTAACTTTAATTGCTTATTGTGGTCTTCATCAATGAGTTAGTGGATAGCCATTTCAATAAGGTATTCCTTTGAATTGATCTAATCAATTATACCCTTATGTATCACCTTTCCATGCTGTTCAAGGTCATAACCCATCTAGGGGTCCATTGAACAAGTAGTTCATGCTGGTTATATTATCTATGCTTCTGAGAGAAATTGTTGTACTCACTAAATTTAGTCATATAAGTAACCCCTTTCTTCTATTGATTTCTACCTTTGCAGCATCAAACAACACTAGAACTTGGGATATTCTTAGTATGCCTACTTGGACTGGTGGAAATCTAAGGACCAAGCTCAAAGATCATTAGTGTGATGAAATCCTGACATGAGCACATGAGCTACTTGTGTAAAGATTAGACAGGCTGGTTCATCTGCCACATATCCAGAATCTGTCAATGGCAAGAGGACTGTTGGGATGCAGCCCAATGAGGTGGATAATTCTGGACCCCAATATCTTTAACCACCAACTCTTGTTGTGGTTAACCTACTTGTTAACGAGGAAGCTCGGGTGTAATGTGGAGGAAATCTGAAGATGTCATTGAAAGACTTTATGCAGAGGAATTAAATTTTGTTGATAAGTTAAATTGAAAATTGGTCGTTACCCATCTTCAGTTTGCAGATGACACAATATTCTTTTGTGAAGGTGGTAATGAGGCATGAGTGGTAAACCTAAAATTGCTATTAGATCACTTTGTGGGGGTGACAGATTTTAGGATAAATTGGTCTAAAACAGGCATTGTAGGGGTCAATCTGGAGGAACGAAAACTACATAGATTCGCAGAGATTTTGAGGTGTGAGATTAGAACTTGGCCAATGAGCTACTTGGAGTTACCTTTAGGAGGCAATCCTAGGTCGGAAGATTTCTGGGAGACAATCATTGAAAGATTTGCTAGGAAGCTACTAGCTCTGTGGAAGAAGAGTTACATCTCTCTTGGTGGAAGGATAACCTTGATTAGAGCCACTCTGGCAAACCTCCTTATTTACTTCCTTTCCACCTTTAGAATACCCTGCAGAGAAGTACATGAGAGATTTCCTTTGGGACCTAGGAGAGGAGAGGAAGGTTCACTTGATTAATTGGGATCAAATCAGAAAGCCCAAGGACCAAGGGGGTTTGGGAATAGAGAACATCTCACTCAGGAACTCAGCTTTGTTAGAAAAATGGCTGTGGAGATTCCCTTTTGAGAGAGACAGGCTGTGGCACAAAGTCATTGAGAGTATTCAGGGGGTGAATGGAAATGGTTGGGATGCAAAAGTTGCCCCCCCCATACTTCTTCAACTTCTCCTTGGAAAGCAATTTATGAAATTTACCCAACGTTCCTTAATTCCATTCGACTTGATGTGAGCCAGGGTAATAAAATTCGTTTCTGGGAAGACCTTTGGGTGGGAGATAAGCCACTTAAGGACCTTTTTCCTGACCTCTACACTTTGTCAAATTTCAAAGGGAAAACAGTAAGATATTTGGGAAATCCTAGTCCAAATGGGGTTAAATGGAATCTGGGTTTCAGAAGGGGCCTTAGGGAAAACAAATGTGATTCTTTAATTCAATTGATGAACCTAATAGGACAAGTTCATTTGGACCCATCCTTGGAAGACTCTAGAATATGGAAAGGCTCCTCAGATGGCCTCTTCTCTTGCTCGTCCTTCTTTAGTGTTCTTGCTTCACCTAATATCCCAAAGGGGGATTTCCCTGTGAAAGAAATCTGGAGTAAGCCTATTCCCGCAAAAATTCAAGCTTTCTCCTCACATGTGCTCCCTTTGTATGGAAAGTGGTGAGACCCTGGCACACCTATTATTATCCTTCTCCTTTGTGCATAACATTTGGGAATTTTTTTGTACTCTCTTCGGTTGTAGGTGGGTTTCCCCTCAAGATGTGGCAAGACTCTTCAACCAGGATTTTTTGAGTCAACCAAAGAAAAGAGAGAAGATTATGTGGAAAGCTACAAAGGTAGCTATCTGCTGGGTGATTTGGGAAGAAAGGAACAACAGAATATTTTTGGACAGGAGTAGAACAATGGAGGAGGTAATCAACACCATCAAAGTTAAAGTAGCCCACTGGTAAGATTTATGCATATCTTTCAAGATTTCTCAGTCATAGACATTATAAGATCTTGGACGGAAGTATCACAATCATCAAGAGTGAAAGAGAAAGTAAGGATGGAATGGAAACCTCCAGATGGTAATAGGTTTAAACTGAATTTTGATGGAAGCTCGTTAGGAAATCCGGGACTGTCAGATATCGGGAGAGTAATCAGAAATTCTGAAAGGAGAATATTAGCTTTGTTCTCTAGACCGGTTGGTACAGGCAACTCTCTAAAAGCTGAGTTAATGGCATTGCTACAAGGACTGAAGATAGCTAAGCAACTTGGAATGAGGCATATTGAGGTTGAAGGGGACTCCAAAGTGATCATTTCTTGGGCTAAAAACAATAGAAGTATTCCGTGGACCTTCAAACAAGTGATAAGGGAAGTGGAAAAGTAGCAAGGGAGGTAGAGGCTAAATTCAAATGGATTGGGAGTGCAAATAGGCTAGCTGATTATCTTGCTAAACAAGGGGCTTTAAGGCAACAATTGTTTTGGGCTGCAATGTAAAGTGGGACAAAGATTTGTAAAAGTATGGGAGATTTAATCCCATACACAAAGCTGTAAAACCCTATTTTAACCTAATTTCAAATAAAATTCTCTTTTGCTGATAAAAAGTTAAATTGAAAACATTTCAACACTGGCTTACTGCTACAGAGATGACCATTTTGAATGGTTTCATATGTCTGATGAGGAATGGCAACAGTGGACCAATTATAGAATTGCCATTAGGAGAGGGATTATGAGAAATTTGATTTACTCTTGCATGGTTTCTTTTCCCCTTCTCACATTAGATATTTTAAAGCATTGTTTCCAATATCTTGTCTCCCAACTTTTCATTTTGACTAGCTAGTATTGCTGATTTTTTGATGAATAATAATAAGTTTATTGATTCAAAAGCAACTTTAGAGTGAGTTCATACATCATCCCAACGAGAGGCACGAGCTGCAGCCCCTCCTTGAGTCTTACAAGTAAACTAGGAAAGAAAAACAATAATCACAACTGAGCCCAAAATAATTCTTCCCTATTTACCCCTTGCTTAGCTAACACATCTGACAAAGTATTTGCTGATCTCCCCACCCACTGTACAGTGACCAACATATTCCTTGTCAACCAACTAAATTTCTTCATTTCATTCTTGTATCGCCACATAGCCTCTTCAGAATTTTTTAACCAACCCACCACCACTTTGGAATCCCCCTCGATTATTAGGTGTTGTACCCCCAGCTGGTTTGCAAATTGCACCCCTTGTACAGCAGCTAAGAATTCTGCCCTGATGGAGTTCCCAATTCCCAAGGGACCTGAGTAGAGCAACAAAATCTCTCCCTTCTCATTTCTCAAAGCACCCCCCACTCCGGATAATCCTGGATTACCCATGCTGCTTCCATCAAAGTTCAACTTTATTGAGCCTTCGGGTGGAGGAGACCAGCTTGTAATTGATTTGTCCTTTAAAGATGAGCACCTTGCTACTGCTGACCAATTTCTCCAAAGGTCATTAAAGGAGAATTGATGGAAGATTTCCAAGGTTTTCAGCCAATGTATTGCCTTGTTTAACACACAGTCTTTCAAATCTTGGTTGTTCCTTTCCTTGTCTTGAAAAATTCTGAGATTCCTTTCTTCCCAAAGAATCCAAGTCAAAGCAGCACGAGCACATCTCCACATAATTCTCCCTATTTTTGTAGGCCAATAAAAGGTAGAATGGTTGAAGAGCATGTGAACTTCTGCTGGTAGACTCCAACTACCCCCAAACAACGAAAGTAGCCAAGCCCAAAGGTCTGCAGAAAAGGGACAAGATACTAGTAGATGGTAACAATCCTCACCGTGAACTCTACAGAGGATACACCAATTAGGAGAAATACAGAGAAAAGGTCTTCTCTTTTGTAGGTTGTCTAAAGTGTTTACTTTCCCATGGAATACTTCCCAACAAAAAGCCATAATTTTTGGGGGGACTAGCCTACATCAAATTTCTTTAGACGGAAAGGGTTGGTGAGAAGAAAGTTGAGAGATGGACTTGAAGAAAGAAGCACAAGAGAAGGTTCCAATGGGTCTAGGAGTCCAAACTCTCTTATTTGGCTTGGAGGGATCCAAACAAACCTGATTAAGACAACCAACCAAAATAGAAAGAGACTCAATTTCAGCATCCCTAAGTCCTCTACGAAACCCAAAATCCCAAATAGGATCTAAGGTTGTTCCCAAAGGTGAAACAAATTTTGAGACCACCTCTTTTTTGTACAAAGAAATAGAAAAAAGCGAAGGGAACAAGTCCTTTAACGGTGAGTCTCCTACCCAAATATCCTCCCAAAAAAGAACAGAGTTGCCAGAACAAACTTCATACCTGATAAAATTGAGGAATTGAGGAAGGGTGTTGTGAATAGCCTTCCACGGTGCTGCTAGGTTAGCTTGCCTCGATACACCAGCATCCCATCCGTTCTCTGACCTCCCATGAATGCTTCCCACCACCTCATGCCACAATCTCTCTCTTTCCAAAGCCCATCTCCACAACCATTTCCCTAACAGAGCTTGATTCTTTCTAATTACCCTCCCAATTCCCCTCTTCTTTACTTCTGCACACAATTTCCCAAATAACCAAGTGATCCTTTTTTTCTTGTCCCGGCTCCCATAAGAAGTCTCTCATCAACTTCTCCAGTTTCCTGGCTTCCCTAACTGGTATCCTAAAGACAGACAAATAATAGGTAGGTAAGTTAGCCAAGGTAGCTCTTATTAGGGTAATTCTCCCTCCTAAAGAGATATAGTTCCTCTTCCATGAAGCTAATCTCTTCTCAAACTTTTCTATCACTGGGGTCCAAAATCTACTCTCCCTAGGATTTGCCCCTAAAGGAAGCCCTAAATATGACATAGGCCAAGCAGAGGTGGAACACTCAAGACACTCCGCAATAGCCTCGACCTCCCCTACCTCCAAATTTATACCTGCTATGCAGCTCTTTTCCAGATTTATTCTCAAATTAGAGACACTTTCAAATCCTTTTATTATCTCCTTTAGGTTTGCTACCTTTTCACTAATACCTCCTTCACAAAAAATCATTAGGTCATCTGCAAACTGAAGGTGGGTGACGAGGACTTGGTGTCTCCCTATTCTCCAACCCTTAGTAATGATCCTACTAATCACATCAGCTACTAAGGTAAAAAGGAAGGGTGAAAGTGGATCCCCTTGCCTGACACCCCTGCAAGCTGGAAAAAAGTCTCTCACCGTACCATTTACCAGAATAGAGTAGTGGCAAGTACTGATACACCCAAAGATCCAACTACACCACTTGTCCCCAAGTCCACAGTTTTGCATAACCTCCAATAGAAACTTTCAGTCCACCAAATCATAGGCCTTTTCAAGATCCAATTTACAAATGAATCCTCTCTTACTAGACCTTTTCATTTCCTCCACACACTCATTCGCAATTAAGATCTGATCTATTATTTGTCGCCCTTGAATGAAAGCCCCCTGGGTTTCACTAATGATGGTAGGGAGGACTGTTTTGATTCTCAATGAGAGCACTTTAGCCAGAATTTTATAGATGCTTGTCACCAGACTAATAGGCCTATAATCTTTTGGGTGGTTGGCATCATTCTTCTTAGGTATCAAGGCCAAAAAGGTGGCATTAATTCCAGGGCTTATAGTGTGATTGTCTGCAAATTCCTTAAAGACTTCAGCTAGATCCTCTTTCAACACCTCCCAACAATCTTGATAAAAACCCATTGTAAAGCCATCTGGACCCGGAGCCTTGGATCTATCCATTATAAAGACAGCTTTCTTAATCTCTTCTTCCTCGAAATCCCTTTCCAACGACCTTGCCACTCCTTCATCAATTCTTGGCCAATCCACCCTTTCCATGACTGTCCTCTCTCTCAAAGGCCTTCTATAAATCGATTTGAAGTGGTCCACAAATTTTCTGGCTATGTCATCCTGGTTGGTAAACACCTCCTCTCCTATCTCTAGCTTGATCACAAAATTCTTTCTTCGTCTCCCATTTGCCAAATCATGGAAGAATCTAGTGTTCCCATCGCCTTCCTTAATCCACTTGTGTCTAGATTTTTGTCTCCAACTGATTTCTTCCCTCAATAACACCTCTTCTAAATCCTTTTTTAATTGTCTCCTTAACACTCTATCCTCCTCGGTCAGCCCATTGTGAGATTCCTTTACATCCAAGTTCTCTATTCGAGAGATTAGGCCCAATTTTTGCTCCTCAATTCTACCAAACTGATCTCTATTCCACTCTTTTATTTTGGCTCTCAACCTTTTTAATTTCTTGTGGAACTTGATCCCCTTCCATCTTACCCCTCTCTCCTCCTCACCCCACCACTCCACTTTTTTCACAAAATCTGGATGGGTAAGCCACATATTTTCAAATCTAAAAGGTTTGGGTCCTATAGGAAAAGACTCAGTACCTATTTGGATAGGACAGTGATCGGAGGTGACCCTGGGTAACGCCCTAGCAACCAGGTTTTCCAAACTATTCTCCCAGGCAAGGTTAAAAAGGAATCTATCCAACTTCGAGCACAAAGGGGTTTCCTGAAGGTTGGACCAAGTGTAACTGGCTTGCAGCAGAGGTATTTCCTTCAGATCACAATCCTCAATAAAACCATTAAATTTCCTCATGCTTGTTGAGATTACCTGTTGGGGATTACTGGTTTCATCAGAGAATCTAATGACGTTAAAATCCCCGCCCAGACACCAAGGACCATCCCATAGCCCCTTGATTGCATATAGTTCCTCCCACATCTCATTTCTCTCTCTATAGGAATTAGGGCCATAAACATTGGTTAAAACCCATACACACCCATTCTCTACATTCTTGCACTTAATGGAAACTGAGAATCTGCCTATCAATTCTTCCACCACATCCTCCTTCCAGTGTTACAATCCCCCCCGAGGCTCCCCAAGAAGGAGCCGAGCTCCAACCTAAACCTCTAGACCTCCAAAAACTCCTCACCCATCTCCCATCTAATTCCATCAATTTGGATTCTTGTAACAGCATAATATCAGGTTTTTCCCTTCGGAGTAGGTCTTTGATCACCCTTCTCTTCCTTGCACTCCCTAACCCTCTTACATTCCAGCTAATAATTTTCATCGAGACAAAGTAGCAAAAGAACCCAATAAGAGGCCATATTCTCCTTATTTTAGGCCCTTCCTCCTATCCCCTCTACCACTGAATTCTAAATCCCCCTCAATGTCTAAAATTAGCCTTTCCACTTCAGATCTTTTTTTCTTATTTGTTCCTTCCCCCCCCCCCCCCCATCCTAATACAGCAATCATCCTCTTTCTTTTCTCCATCCTTTCCAGCCAATGTCTAAGGAAGAATTTTACCCTGCTCACACTTATTTTGGCTACAACATCTTTCTCCAAGTCCTTCCTTTTTATTTTGTTCCTCCATCATTGTACAGATCAACTCCCAAATTCTGTCCGCCTCCCCCTTACTACTTCCTTCCAACACCCTCTCTCCTCCTTCCACTATCACCCTCTTTCTTACATCAAAACCTCCAGGATGGGAAGCTGGGATATCTGTTACAGGCAGAGCAAACAAGTCAGTACCTAAAACAGAATTGACACCCATACCTGATAGAACGGGGGTAGGACTAGAATCACTGGAAATGACTTGCTGACAGGCGGCAACTGGTTTTAAAGCCTTTCCCCTTTTTGGACAAGGTTGTGAAGTAGACATGGTGAAAGAATCACTTCCTGACGACCTACCCACTTGGAAGACCTTTCTCTGTGTTTCCGACACTGGAATACCCGCATCCATCCTCACAGCCGATTCTTGTCCCTCTCTACCAACATCCTGTAGTTCATTAGACTCAGGGTCAGCTCCCTTGACGAAGGGAGGAGGAGTTTTCACAGCTTTAGAACCATTTTCTTCACCATTTCTAGCCTTCTCGCCACCTGCCTCTTCAGTCTCTTCCTCTAGAAACAACAGCTCTGTATGCAAACTTTCTGTTTCAAAAAAATCATTGTTGCTTTTTAGAGACAGACTTCCCAGACTTAGCGTTTCGTCTCTATCAGAATCGTCGTTGCTGTTTTGTTCACTCGACCAGTCTTCAATCCCTGTTCTGTTCTCATCACTAGGCTTGAGGTATCTCGGGTTGCGCCTATCTGGTGAGAGACGGTTCGCCAGGTTGGATGGGACCCACTGTAGAGAGCCTCGCGACTATGAATCTGGAGATTTTTTTGCGCCTGAACTGTTCGAACGAGAGGAGGGATTCGGGGTAGAAGAAGATAGACGCTTAATTTCGTCTATCAGCTCGTCCCTCCTCCCAGTCACGTGCTTACTTAAAGTACCCCCCGGCCCATCTATCTTGTAATGGGCCTTGGGCTGAAGCCTATGGGAGCCCACCTTTACAGCCTTTATTTGAGACGCCTTCTCCGGCCCTTCATCAAGTGGATCCACTCGATCAGGCCCTTCATTTCGTCCCACGTGACCACTTAAAAGGTCACGCCTCCCTGATTTAATGGTCGAACCAGCAACCTTCCCTGTCTGAGGTTGCTTGTTCAGCCCTCTCCCTTTCGAAACTAGTAATTTTTGTTTGTTTCCCCTGACACCACCTGCGCAAATGATCTGCCATTTGTCATAATTTTTTCTTGCTTTCTCCAGGTTTGACCTTCCAACTGCCCCATAACTTTTTGGCTTCCCAGAATTTGTTGGCCCTTTTTAGTGAAACATCCCTTCCCATTTGAATTAACCACTCTCACAAGTCCACGTAGTGCTTCTTCTTCCTCCTCCCCTCCAACCATACGAGCCTCCTTCCACAGCACTGCTTCAATGGAGGAAGCTAACCATACAGAGACAAATCTCCCCTCTGTTCGTACCTCTTCCTTTCGTGGAATGTCTTCTGGCTTCACACCACTTAGCAGGATTGCTACTGAGTAAAGATCTCCCCAGAAAACACCTTTCAAGATTCCTCCACACAACACAGCTATAGATTCTGCTATTTCTTGTTTCCATAGATGGAATGGCAAGCCTATTACACACACCACCACACCATCTTTGAAGACTATGAATGATCCGAACTCAGCCTGAACATTGATAGCTGATATTTCCAAATCATTCTTTAATGGATCTAGGATGGCTTTACAATTATCGAAGGGGGTTACTATGAAGACACTCTTCAGCTTCAACCTGGTTGCCAGTAAGTCGGCTACCCTCCTCCAATCATTAACCTTTTCCTTGGCTTGTATCACAAGCTTACTATCCCACTCCTCTCTCTCTAGACCTCCCACCATTCTGCAATGGCCTTTTGTTTTTGCCATGACCACTGGCCCTTGTTCTACCCTGCTGTTGCTGAGATATACCTTCTCCTCCCTTATGGAGGCTTTTTTCTCATTTGCTACTCTTTGAGCTAAGAATTCTTTGAGCAACCAGTCAACTTCCCCCCAACCTTGGTTCTGTTTTCCTGCTGGTAGACACACCAGTTGCCTTTGTCCCTTACCAAAGAATTCAGCCAAAGCTATGAAGAACCCCTTTCTATTCCTCTTACATTCAACAACATATCTTCTCCCTTCTAATGTACTAAAATCCTGTCAGTTTATCTGCTTACCTTTTGAACAGGCTCCAGCTATGAACTCTCTTAGCCACTCGATCACTTCTAATCCTTCCAGCAGTATTGTACCCTTTTTCGCTTCCCTTACCTTCAGGCTTACCTTCCCCTTAATTCTCATCTCTTCGAACAGGAGATTTTTTGCTTCTATCTTCAAGGATCTCCTCCACTGACCTGCCTGCACGAACTCCATCCCCTCCATTTTCCCTTCCTTTTGCTAACTAATGTTCTTTACAAAGAAAATGCATTTCACTTACTCTATACCATCCGAGTCTTCAATCATACTTAGTTTCGTTCCTTAGTGTTGTCTGTTCTTCACTCTTGCTCAAGTACTACAGAAGGCCCTCAGACCTGGACCTCCTTGAATTCCATGAAGTCAAAGTCGAATAGGTAGCTAGTATTGCTGATTAATGCACAACATAGTATATATATAATCTAAAGTTGAACAAACTACCCAAAAAGGGTGTAACAATCTACCAAACATTGTTTCAACATAGCATGTGTGTGTATCATCCAAAGGGTGCTGTAACCTACCAAACTTTAGCTTCAGCCATTAAGGAGTAATCATGTTTTCAGATTAGAAGAATAGTTACAAACTACAGTAATCTTTTAACTTTTTCCTATGCAATAAATTTAAATTAGTTTACCAGACAATCCAGTACTGGTCCAATAACTAGAGGTCCAGCAGCCAGTCAATTATTTTACAAAATCTAAAGGCTATGTTTGGTTTGATAGAAAACAAGAGAGAAACAGAAAGTTGAGGAAAAATCCTTTCACACTCCTCAATAGTCTACCCTCAACTTTCTGCTTCTCTTTTATTTTCTACCAAATCAAACACATTCTTAGCATATTCCAACTTAAAAGATCATGAAATTTTCCACAACCTCATTCATCAAAAGCATGACAGTTAAAAGAATCCACCACTGAAAAGCTAATTTCTGTAAGTATAAATCACCTCTTGCTGCTTATAGAAACCTCACAGCTGCTCTATCATCTTCTCTTCCTCATTATCCTCAATGGATGGTTCTAGCCCCGCAAAGACAACATCCTTACTGTATCTGATATGCGTCTGCAAGTCATTTGTGTACTATGTTTCTGTCAACAATAAGAAGGAAGTACCAAATAGCACCTCCAAAATCAAAACATTGCCCCTTCAAAGGTTGAGAATTTTTTTAATGTATAAATACCAACACAGATCTAGGTTCAACTTTTCAAAACTACATTGCAAAGACCTCCCATGTGAGTAACAAATCTTGTCATATGTTGTTTCAAGATCATGTAGGAGTTCTGGCAACTTCATTTCAGATTTCTGAAAATGTGATGTGCTTCTGAGCTGTTCTTCACCCATTTTAAGTGAATCACTAGAAAGAGAGCACTCATTTTTTTTTTTTTGATCAATAACACTTTCATTAAATCATCAGTAGAAAATTTACACGAGGAAGATAAACACACTTATCTTCCAAGAGCCACAAAAAGCCTCATAAAAGGAAAAAAAAAAAGAAGAACAAGAGAAAAGAAGAAAAGAAGACACTAAAGTTACAGCTTAGCCCAAAACTGTGAATCCCTTTCTGCCCCTTGTTTAGCTAAACCGTCAACTAGGGAATTAGCCGATCTTTTAACCCAACATGTCTTAACTTCCATCTCCTTTATTGTCATTCCTCTTTGCAAACTTGCAAATGGGTTTAAATCTTCCCTCCTGGTTGCACGAGGAAGAGGAACAACCTGAACTGGATACACTTGCTTCCCAAATCCCAAATCCCATCATAATTACTCAACTAGTCATGGAAAGTAGAAAAGTGAGAGAAAGAGAGAGGGAGAGAGAGAGAGAGAGAGAGAGAGAGGGGTTACCTATTGATGCCGGTGTCCTGGGATGTAGTCCCGTGGTAAGAGGTCGATGTTGACTGTGAGAGACAGAGAGTGCATGAGAGAGAGACTGAAAGAGTGTGGGGGGAAGAGAATGAGAAAAGGAAAAAATATATATATATATATATATATATGCTTAGCATGAGATAAATAACCAAGTTAAAAAAACAATTTCAAAATTGAACTGATGAAGATAACCAAAGACTCGTGTTAAGTTCTTTATTTTATTTTTGAACCAAAACAATCCATGAAACAAATCTTCATTAAATTAAATTAATAGAAACAGAGGGAAAATTTTGAACCCATGGAAAGGAGCAAAACGAAAGGAAAAAGATGATAACCCAAGGAAAGGAGCAATGATTTGTTTAAGTTGGTCCACCCCATGTATTGGTGGGAAAATTTAGGTTTTTTGAAATGAATTTGGGTCCAAGCTAAGGTTCATATTTAGGTTGATCCTTAACCTAACCCAACCCATCTAATTTACACCATATTTTATTAGAGAGAGCCAAAAGGTATGAAGAGACATTTAAGAGGAAAATAAAGATTTAATGGGGATGGGATGTTACAAACATTGATTATTAAGGTTAAGGAGGGAGGGAGGGAGGGAGAGAGAGATTTAACAATGGTCTTATAAGAGAGTAAATATGGATTTTATGAGAGACAATAAAAACCCATGAGGTTTTTAATGATTTAATTTAAAAATAAATGTGCATATGTGTGAGAAAGGAGAGGAGGAAGAGGTACATGTGAGCTATGTGGTGAGAGGACCCTCAAAACATTTGATTCCCTTATCACCCCTACCCTCTTCCCTCCATTTCTATCCAAATATTTGATTCCCTTCTCATAACAACATTAAGCTCCATACAGACCTAGAGAAACTTGGACTGGTTCCCAAATCCCACTAAGAGTCATCCCCGTTGACACTTAGTGGTTGGAAATGGGTGTGTGCTTAATAAGAAAAAATATAAATAAGCAACACAACGTGATTCAATCATAAAGAACAAATTCAATCAAGAGGGGATGTGCATACAAGTGTACAATGAGAACAGATTATTAAATTAGAAAAGTCTGCTCAAAGCTAATTGCCCATTTGATTGATCAACAAAACTATCAAGTTTCTAATATCAGAAGTAATTGTGAATCATTTTTGGATAACATAATCAGGAAAAATAAGGTAAATTTAAAATATCTCAATTCTCACCAGAATGTGGTAACTTGGAAATCATTTGAGCAGGATTAGAGCAAGTAATGGTGTTTTTTTTCCTTCTGTATTAATGCAGACAGTTGATTTACAAGACCAAGTCAGAAATATCAACCCCTTGCAGTCCGGTTCAACATTACATATTGTGGGTATTATTTGGAATAATCACCCAAATCAAAGCTTAATCAAGATCAATTTATATGCTGCACTACAAATGAATTTGTTCAATGGCGATTTCATCATCATCATCATCATCAAACCCAAAAGACTTTAATTGTTTATTGATTCCAAGCAACAACAACATGATATCCTCCATAACAAAATGAGACTTGTCTCCTGCAATGAATTCATGAACTACACCGTCCACCTCAATCAAGCTACACCCCGGCACTTTTCTCACATTCTTCTCCTCCATACCCTTCCTTACCATTTCTACAACTTCCCACTGATTAGCTGAAGCATAAATGTTAGACAAGAGAACATGAACCCCACCATGATCAAGGCTCCGATCCATCAGGCTCCCCACTGTTTCTTTACCTAATTCAACATTGCCATGTACTCTACAAGCGTTAAGCAATGCACCCAACACATATGAATCAGGCTCCATGGGCATCTCTGTTACAACTTTCTTTGCCTCCTCGAGCATCCCTGCTCTCCCCAATAGATCCACCAAGCACCCATAGTGCTCAACGCCTGGATTAATTGCATAAACCTCGGTCATGCTATTGAAAAATCTCAACCCTTCTTCTACCAATCCCATTCGACTGCAAGCACTTAAGACACATATAAATGTAACCTCATTTGGCTTAACTCCTTCCTTTTGCATCTCAACAAATAACTCAATGGCACTTGCACTCTGGCCATGGTTTGATAGGCCTGATATCATAGAAGTAAAGGTGTAAACATCTCTCTCAGGCATCTCATTAAAGACTTGACGAGCCGTATCTATACACCCACATTTAGAATACATATCTACGAGAGCTGTACCCAGTATTCTATCCAATTCCATCTTGTTTCTATCCACATAAGCGTGAATCCATCTTCCTTGATCCAAGGCCCCAAGAAAAGCACAAGCAGAGAGTGCACCAACAATCCCAGCATGATTAGGTTGGAACCCAGCATGTTGCATTTCGTTAAAAAGCTCCAGAGATTCTCTGAACTTACCAACTTGAGCATAACCCGTGATCATAGCACTCCAAGAAACAGCATTTCTCTCGGGCATTTTCTCAAACAACTGCCGAGCAATTTCGAGTTGTCCAGATTTGCAATAACCACTAATTACGGCGGTCCATGAAATAACATCAGGGTTCAAACTCCTATCGAACAATTTTCGAGCGTTAGCAATGCAGTCACAATTGGCATATAAATGGATTAAACCGTTCTGAACAAAATCATAACACTCCCACCCAAGTCTAACAACTTGGGAATGAAATTTCAGCCCAAGCCAAATACTAGAAAGGTCCACTGAAGCTTTGAGGAGAAAGGAGAAAGTGTAGTTGTTCGGTAAGAGGCCACTCTGTAGCATTTGTTTGTAGAGTAAAATGGCTTTCGCGGGTTCCTTTCTCTCAGCGAAAGCTCTAATCATGGTGTTCCAAATGAAAGTCGTGCGGTGGGGAAGATGGCGAAAGAGAAGGTAGGCGTGATTGAGATCGCCAAGGTCGGAGATCGCGCAGAAAGCTATGATCTTGCCGGCGGCATAAGGGTCACAAATAGTTCCGGAGACGATAAGATGGGATTGAATTTGTCTGATTTCTCTCATGGTTAGACATAGTTCTAGGAGGGAGAGAGCTCTGTTGCTTGATTTCACATATTTGATGAGAGGCAACATCTGCGGTGGAGGCAAAAGATCGATCACAAATACAAGAGCATTTTTCAAACCCTGCCAAATTCCACTTACCTCCCCTGATTTTCGGATAACTTCTACTTACCTGCGCCATGTTTTCAGACAAACATTTTCACTTTCTCTAAGACAGCCCTACAAAGACGAGGAGATGAGACTCCATACAACATGTCTCAGCTAAGATACTGTCTGCATTACCAAAAAAAAAGGTTTTTATATTTCAGTCCACCTCAGAAATCTTAACCCCATCCTACAAGTGGGATCAATAGGGGATCACTAGTAAACAAGAGGACTGTAAAAACTAGGCGGTATACAAGGGATTGCAGTCTACTTATCCCCAAAAAAAAAGACTAGCATATTGCTCACACCGAAAAACACCTAGTCTGTTGGCACCAATGTTTTAAAAATTATTTTGATGAGGGGTGATTTGGCCCGACCTAATAAGTAAAGAATAGGTGGATGTGGCATGTCAATCAGACAACAAATCAGCATGTAGTGCCACGTCAGAATATCGTGGGACCTCAGGTGCTCAGTCACTTTGAAGTCGGAGCACCTCTGTACCCACGTTAGACCTGTTCATGGGTCGGGTGGCCCGACGGGCCGGCCGGCCCCCAGACGGGCTTGAACATGGTTATAGGCCCACGGGCTTAAACTCGGGCCAAAAAGCCTAGCCCGCAATAAATTTGAGCCGGGCTCGGGTTTTGTCAAAATAGCCCGGCCCGACCTAAACCTAGACCTAAAAAACCATAATCGAATAGCCCCATCTTTTTATTATCTCTTTGCCTCTTTCCCTCTTCTTTTTCCAGCCGAACCCTAACCCTTCTTCTCCAACCTCCACATCCTCCACACTCCATAGTGAGGTGGCGAACGTTCACCGGTGCAATAACTCTGGCAGCAACGGTGAGTTTTCTCTCTCTCTCTCTCTCAATCTCTCTCTCTCTCTCTGCGAAATTTATTAGGTCAAGCTTCGGGCTTTTTATTAGGCCCGAGCTCAGGCCCAAGTTATAGGCCCGTAGGTCGGGCCGAGCTCGGGCCCAAGTTATAAGCCCGTAGGTCGAGCCGAGCTCGGGCTCGGGCCTAGCATATTTTCATTAATGGAGACTAAAAGCTCGGCCCGACCCATGAACAGGTCTAACCCACGTACGCTGAGATGCCACGTAGCCGAACCTAGAAGCTCGTATGTTGTCTCCGAACTTCTCGGGATCACGCCACGTAAATGTAGGCCTTATCCTCGCCCCGCTCGAATCGAAGGGAAAATGTAAGCCTCATTAACTATTACATTATCCTCATTCCGAAGTGGAACGGATCCCTACATCATGGGCCAAAGATTCTATGAGTGTTTCGCGAGACCCACGGCAACCCAGCTATATAAGGGCATCAACCCCCAAGACTCAGGTACGCACGACTACTTGCTCACTAACCTACTTGCATTCAAACTTTTAGCTCGCAACCAGAGTACAATACTGACTTAAGCATCGAAGCGACCTCGCCGGGTTAGCCACCCCGGGTTCTTTGGTCCTTTGTCTTGAGCTTGGTCCAACTCGCCATGCAACTAGTGTTCAGGTAATCTTCCAACTAGGAGCTTCTAGATCGCGCACCATCAAATGGTGTTGTCAGTGGGAACCAATCAAAATGTCAACCTTACATCTCATCCATCACCTTATTCTTTCTCAATGGCATCTTCAAGCAACACCAGCAAGGGCATCGACATGAGCGTCACTGGGGGGCAGGACCACCCAGCATCACTCCCTCAAGGCCCTTTAATGACTATCAGGCAGTTTACCATCACCCTCATTGCCTCAAGGGTCCCCACTGTGTCGATTGAGCAAACGAGTCAGCAGATAAACATCCTGCTACCCCAGGCAAACACCACTTTCTCGGAACCCTCGGTGATTCCTCCTGGGGTAGGACATCACCAATTCGATGATCTAGTTCAAAGTGTCAGAACCATGTAGATTCAGATGCAACAGATGCATCAGTTCCAATAATTTCAGCAATACTATTTATGTCAGCAATACCAGCAACAGTTTCCACCATTGTAGCCAAACCAGAAACTAGGTCAGTACCAAAATCAGAACCAGAACCAGTAGCCTCATCAGAGTGTTCGCTGATCTCCCATCAGGGTGAGAGAAACTCACAGGTTCCGGTCCCTCCTAGGGACCAGACCCCACCTCGGGGTAGAACCGACAGCCAACACACCCCCTAGTTTCTCAAAGGAAGAACCTAAAAGATAGGCCCGAGGTCAGCCAGCATGAAAGAAACAGTCAGCAACAACACTCACGGCCTGAGAATCGCGAGTCATGGCTTGATGATCGCTAGCTTGGGGCCCGAGGTGCGGGCTCGAGATGAGACACCTCGGCACCCTGCAACAGCCAGCACTGGTCTCACGACCAAGAAGAAGCAGGAGGAAATAACCCATATCTACCTCGCAACAGTGTTCAGGAGAGAGAGCGGACCAGAATCAAAGTACCTAATAACATAGAAGTCAATAGCACCAATGTGGAGCTAGCAAAGAAGCAGCAATGACAATGTTGTAAGACTCGTCGGTCTTCCACCAGGAACAACCCGCCAGCAAGGAGCAAATGCCTGCTAGAATGAAGCAAGGAAAGGGAGGAAGTGAGCTCGGTAGCTGCACATCCGGCTCTTGCCTTGTTGAGTTGGCCCTCCCCCTGTCACCCAAGCTAATAGCAACCCCGATGCCGAAGGATTTCAAGGTACCCCCATTGAAAAAGTATGACGGAAGTTTTGACCCCAACCACCATGTAGACGCGTTCCAATCTCAGATGCATCTTGCCGAAGCAGATGAAGTGTGCATGTGCG
Source organism: Nelumbo nucifera (assembly GCF_055504915.1). NCBI lineage: Eukaryota > Viridiplantae > Streptophyta > Magnoliopsida > Proteales > Nelumbonaceae > Nelumbo > Nelumbo nucifera. The sequence continues at coordinate 47,853,070 of NC_142652.1, forward strand.
TGGCTTTCTCCACCACTTTCAAAGGAATAGCTCGAACTTGGTATAGGAATATGCGCCAGGCTCAATCAAAAGTTGGGCACAGTTCGTGAATATGCTAACGACCCACTTCATCACTAGTAAGAAGTGTCCGAAGTCACAAGAAAGCCTTCTAAACGTGGTGCAGAGGGAAAACAAATCAATTTGTTTCCATACAATCCTCGACATGGGGCAAATAAACATCAGGGGTCCAAGAAAAGAGGCAGATAAACAATAGTCAATATGGGGCTCCTCGTCCCCAATAGTAACTCTGGTAGGTTGGTCAGTCTCCATACAATCCTCAACAATAGCGTCTCCTCTGTTGTCTCTTCATTGAGGAGGTCGTCATCACTCTCCTCCTCGGAATCCAAATCCTTAGCAGCCTCCCCGCCCATCTCCTTGGTGACCCTGGATGTGGTGATAGCGCTGAGGTCGAGCTTGGGAAACTCACGTCGTGTCAGGCACCTGCTAAGCTAGAAGCCCTTGTGATAGGTCGTTGTGCCGGTCTCGATCAGCAATTTGCGTTGCTTCTCCAAAGACTTATACTCCTCGATGGCCTAAACCTTGGCATCCTTGATTGCATCGTTGAAGATCTTCGTGCACTCCTTGGCCCCGGTGGACTCTTCACTCCAATAAAAAAAAAAAACTACTTAAGCTAATGCTAGACATACCAAACTAAAGGAGAAAGACAAAAGGAAATGGAAACAAAGAGAGACGAACTCACCAATAAGGCTGAAGGAAGCAAAAAGACCTCGAATGCAAAGGCAACTAACGATGACCTAGAAGATTGAAGCGCGACCTCAAAAACTTGAGCACACAATATGTGGCGAGAAAAATGGGCCCCTCCGGCCCTTATTTATAGCCACCACGATCGGGACTCAATGGTCGAGATCTACACAATCTGACGACTCCCATGAAAACCAGTTGCACGCCACCCAAGATCGAAATTGGTTGAGCGCGCGATTTGACGTCCGCGGCGTTTATAAATGGCATAGTGTTCGTGCATACCCAGTACGTGATCTGGGGTATTCTTGGTCGATCCAAACGGGTCATGAAGGTCCGACCGAAGAGCCACTCTCCAAAACGCCTGGAAGTCATGCCAAATCCACCTGGGCTCGCCATGAAATCCCTGCGTCGGGTCAGGACCCCAGGCACGGGGAGTGGGGGGCAATTGATGTGGGGTGATTTGGCCCGACCTAATAAGTAAAGGAAACAGATCGCGGGACCTTGGGTGCTCGGTCACTTCAGAATCGGGGCACCCCGGTACCTACATACGCCGAGATGCCACATAACCTAACCTAGAAGCTCGCTAGTTGTCTCCAAACTTCTCGAGATCACGCCGCGTAATAGTAGGCCTTATCCTTGCCCCGCCGGAATCGGAGGGAAATGGTAAGCCTCATTAACTGATATGTTATCCTTTTTTCGAAGCGGAACAGATCCCTATGTCACAAGCCGAGGATTTTGTAAGTGTTTCGCGAGACCCACAACAGCCTAACTATATAAGGACATCAACCCCCAAGACTCAGGTACGCGCGATTACTTGCTCACTAGCCTACTTGCGTTCAAACTTTCAGCTCGTAACCAGAGTACAATACTGACTTAAGCATCGGAGCGACCTCGCCAGGTTAACCACCCTAGGTGAAGGAATGGAAAGATCCATCGTATGGATGCCTGGATAAAGTGGAATTGAATGTGCGAATTTCAAAAATTTCTTTCCTTCCTACAACTGGGAATCGCATTCCCTATTTTAGAAAACTAATTTTCAAGGATCAATCTTGAATCAAGAACCGAATCAGATCTAAAACAAAATATTAGGAGAGGGAAATACCTGATATGGAGAATTAGTATCCCCCAACGAAGGTGTTCACGCCCAGAAAAGTCACCAAAGACTGCTCCCACTGAAGATGGCGCAGTGTAGGACGGAGCAGAATCAGCAATGTTCTTCGCAAGAACTGGATCCTTCGCAAGAACCCACTGGACAACAGGTGAGCACAACTTCTTTTCAATTCTTTCAAAGAACTAAAACCAAGAACGCTTCTTGATGACTCCTACGTGAGTGGAGACGAACTGCTAATGGCGGCGGCGGCAGGAAGGAGGCGGCAGAGAGAAATTGGCACAGTTTCACTGTATGCTGATTTCTCTCTTCTGTGTTGTATCTGTATCTCAGATGAGTGTGTTTAGAGGCTGCTGCCCCCTCCTCTTTTTATAACCCTAAAGGAATCAACTCCTAATCCTATTAGGAGATGTTGATCCCCTTAAGTGATAAGGCAGAGACCTCATCTAATCTGCAGATCATGATCAGCCCTCCTAATTTAGTTAGGAGTTTCCAGTTTTGAATCATATTCAAATCAGGACTCTTACTGAGTGGATAGGGACTTTCCCTTATCCTTTAAGGCTGGTCCACATCTCAGATTCGCCCCATTCAAGCCAATTCTAATTAGCCCATTTTGTTTTGGGCTTTTGGCCCATTAAATGCATGTGCTCACTTAAGCCTTCCAAATTGCTGCCTAGTTAGGTTTTCTCTGTATGGCGTGGGACCCAAACGTTGATCTACACCACATCAGCCACAAGGGTTCGGCCCAGCCTCTATCACAAGGCATAGCCGAATTCACTGGAAAGCCCAGTGAACCCCTTGAGCCCATCATATGGACTCTATGGGCCCAACACTTACACTAAAGGGTCCTTGGGCCAAGCCACCGTGTAACACCCAAGGATTGTGGGCAGATGCAAGATTAGCCCATCAAGTTTAACCCTCAATGGCCTTACACTTAACCTCTCAACCCATAATGATCAAACACTACCCGACAAGGGAGGACCTCTCCCCCGACAACAAGGTACAGTGCTGCACTCTCCTCTTACATGGACCCCAGGGATTAAAACCTTTGGCAAACAATTTTGGAAACCTATAATATATTATATTATATAAATATATTTTGCAAAACAAAATTTCAACGATTGAAATCAACTATCGGCAGTTTTGGTTTCCATCAGAGAGAGTGCATTTCCCCGACCATTACCTTTGTCCGACAAAGGGGCTGATCCTGTCACTATGATCGCCCACTCAGATGGGTTCATGAACCATCTCAACATACCTAGGTTTTGACCCCCTCTAAGGGTCTCACAGGTTGGCATATCAAAGATGGCCCAATCCACCACCTAGTGCGGTGCCATAATCGAGTCTAGGGGTCAGGTGTAACATTCCTGTTTTGCCCATTAATCGCCAAGGTCCAGGGCAATACTGGAATTCTGGTCCGGTTCAAGGTCTCAAGGTTATCCCACACTACATGTACCTCGGATCTCACCCTGGTGGCAGAGACAGGCCACTCCAACCAACTTGGCGGCACATCAGTGTCAGCCTTATCAGGATATGTCTCCCCAGACCGACCCACTGGCTGTGGACGTTCTAAACCAACACAAATCTCATAAGTATCCGGTTTTAAGGGTATTACACAGAAACACACCACATGACATGAATCAAATATGCACTTTATTCATTTACAATAAATGTCATAAGTACATCAAACTGATTGGAGCTAAGTGCATACAAAACTGTCTAACACCAGGTTCTCTGATCCTTTGTCTTGTAGCTTGGTCCAGCTCGCCACACGACTAGTGTCCATGTAATCATCCAGCTAGGAGCTTCCAGATCGTGCACCATCACATTTTAATATATACTAGCAGCAACCCGTGTGATGTACGAAAAATCTAAAAGATTTAATAATTTTATTTTTCATTTAATGTTGATTTATAAAAAATAATTATTCTTAATTGAATATGAACAAATAATTTTTAATAAATTTAGTTTTATTAATAATTTGTAGTAATTTTAATAAATTTTATTCTTTTTATTATTTTAAAATGACATTTTTATTAACTTTTAATATATAAAAATAATTATAAAAGCCAACATTTTTATTAATTCTACTAATAATTAACAATTATATAGGAATGACAACGGGGCAGGTTCAGGGGAGGGCACCCCATCCCTTTCCCTGCCCCATAGTCAAGACACTCTACCCCATCTCCGCTCCGTCCCTAGTGCCACGCGGGTTCAGGGCAAGGTAACCACCACTCCTCAATGTCGGACGAATTCAGGGGCAAGGCACCCCATTCCTCATAAAGGATGGAGAATCCTTGAGTTTCCCTACCCCGTCCCAAATATTGGGCGGGTTCAAGATGAGGTGAAAATTGGGTCGTGCAGGGTCGACACGACACGACCCGCATGTGGCCTGCACAAAGTGCGAGTCGTGCCATGCTAGCCCACGAAGCGTCCCGAGTTGTGCCTTCCTCCTCTAGGATAATTGGGGTTCGACATGGCCCACGGCCCGAGCCTGTACTGGTTCGTGCCGTGGGTCGGGCTGGTCCATGGGCCGGGCCTTGGGCCAAGCCATGCCGCACACAAACCAAGCTCAAGGCAAGGCACCTACTCCTCATCCATGATTTTTAAAATTGGACTGGATAGGGAACCGTTCTAGGGTCGAACAGTCCAACTGTTCGGTCCAAACGGATGACCCGCTTTGACAAAAAAAATAAAAGATTAGAAAAGCAAAAAAATGCAAAAAACTATTGTCTAGGTTAATGGTTCGACCGTCCAGGTCAGCAGTTTGATAACCAAATAAAATGTTTTTGGACAAGAAGCGGTTTTGAGGAAAAACGATGTTTGGTTCCCAATTTTTCCGGTCTAACCATCTAGTTTGATCCGGTTTTGAAAACACTGTCCCTGTCAACCCAATATTCAATTTGATGATAGAAATGATCAAAATGATATATTGAGTATTAATCACATGGTAAATTTCTAAAAGTACACAAAATTGTACTTGTGTAATTTTTGATAATTTATTCAAATTTATTTAAATTTTTATTAAATAATTTATTTTCTTTTTAAATGGTTTACTTATAGAATTACTCTAATTTATCTTATAATTTCTAATATAAACTAACCAATAATTTCTTTTTTCCAATATTATGAAAATGCAGTTTTATGAAAAATTTTGAAAAATTTATTACATTGTGTAACTATGGGGATTTATTGAATTTTTTTTAAATTGTTATTAAATATATATTTCTATTTGGTAGTTTACTAACAAAACTACACTAATTTATCTTTTATTTTTCAATATAAATTAAATAATAATTTTATGTTCTAACATTATTATATTTTGTTCCCCCATTTGTATTTGGTTATTAATTATAATAATAATAATAACTAAAATTTTATACTTTTTTTATAATTGTTAAATATAATTATCAACTTTATATAAATTAGTTAAAGAGTTTTCAATTTCTAAAAAATGTTGTTAATGAGTTAATTAATAACAATATTTATTAATTTTTGGTAATTTACTAACCGTATTTATTAACTTTTGGCAATAACACTATTTAATACCCATTAGATATGGGTGAAATTAAATATTAACTGTATTTAACTATTTATTAATTAATATGAATATTTTAAATGAAGGAGAGTAGATATAGATTGGGGGGATGCATTTTAAGAATTGATTAGGGAGTGGGGCAACATGATATTTTCCTATTGGTCTAAATGAGATACCTTAGGAGAGAGATTATAGGAATATTTTTAGGTAGTTGGGTGACATGGCTTAATGGGAGTGGTGGGTAGCGGATATTATTTAAATATTTTAAATATTTATAGATTATTTAAATATTTGAATATTTTATAGATTATTTAAATATTTATATAAATAAATGTTTATCATAACTATATTTTAAATAGTTAAAATAACGAAATTATGTAATAAATTTAAAAAAAATTCCTCAAAGTAGAAAAATAATTATAACATAATATTGGAATTAAGAATATTTAATATATTACAAAATCAATAATGAAATTAGGTAATAATAGTATAAATTATGATTTCATGGATAATTAAATTCAATAAATAATTCATATTTTAAAATTTAAATATTTTACATATTATTTAACTATTAAAATAACTAAATATTTTAAATAATAAAATAGTTAATATAACTATATTTTAAATAGTTAAAATTAAGAAATTACGTAATAAATTTATAAAAATTCTGAAAAGAAGAAAAATAATTAAAACATAATATTGAAATTAATAATAATTTAATATTTTTACATGATATTGTAATTAACTAATTTCAATTATATCAAGTAATAATTCGAAAAAATAACTTTCAAAAAAATAATAGTTAATAATAATAATTTTAAACTCTTAATTTGTATTTATTATATATTATATATACTAAAATTAATATTTATTGTATTTCAATAATTATTGGAGGTTAAACTACTATTATTGAAATTTTTAAATTTAATTTATTGTACTTATTGTATTTTTGTTATAACTTATTGATTAATATTTATTAGAGATTAAACTATTATTTGAGATTATACTATTTATTGACTAATTTAATATATTTTTTATACTTATTCTATTTTTGTAATTATTATATTTTTTTTCTTTGTCAATATATTTTCAATAATTGTGTATTTTCCCTATAAATTTTCAATACTTATTGGAGATTAAACAATTTTTATTTATCAGAGATGCGACTATTAATTTAGCTAAAATTATGAGTGTTTATGAGTTGTTTCGGTTCGGTCATAGGCTATTTGGCCAACCAAATTGACCCGGTTTGGTTGAGGAGTTGGTTAACTGAAACCGACTGGCATTTTGTGAAAACTGAGCCACTCAAGTTGTATTGGTTTGGGTTGATTTTTTGGTTTGGTTAATTGCTTAAAAAGATTTGAACTTAAAAGTTAAATTTAATTTTAGAAATTATAGTGCAATTATTAAAAAATAAATTTAAAAATTAGATTTCTGTTATAAAACATTTTAGACTAAGAAATATGGGAAATTTCTCTCTTTTCCATATTAAAAAATATATTTAAAATATAAAATATTAATATATATCCAAGGTTAGGTCATTTGATTTTGGTTGGTTTACAAATGGCCAAAGTGAAATTGATCAAATTTGGTCGAATTGGGAAATTTTTGGGCCAAAACCAACCTAAACTACTAATAAATCGACCAACTCAAGTCGAGTTGATCGGGTTGGTCGGTTTCATCCGTTTGATGAATAAACATAATTGAAATTAATTATTGTTATTTTTTTATTATAAAAAAATTATTAAAAGTATTATATAAAATATGAATAATTATTAATTATTTAAAAAGTTGAAAATATAAAACAATTGTATACTCTTTTGTTAAATTTATTTAGATGAACATAGGGTCAACACTATCATTATTAAGTGGTGTTTTAGTAAAATGCTAACTATAGGGTAGATTTTAGTAAATCTATGAAATTAGAAGGGGTATTTTAGTAAATAACCCTCTCTATTATTTACCTTTCACTTAATAAATCCCGTGCATTGCACGGGTCCCCACTAGTTTTTTTATTTATAAAAATATTAAAATTTGCAATTTGAATGTGCAAAATTATGACCTGTTTGCTTGAATGTACAACCCGCAATCGGGTCAAATGGGTCAACAATTGAATCGTTCGGGTCGGACAATTCTTGACCAATCCAACGTTTTTTGACCGACTAGTAGGTTTTGATTGAACCAGACCTGAAATCTTGGCCAGATGATGGTTCGAATGGTTCAGCTGTCTAGATCAAAGACGTGTTGAAAAACACTAATCACCATAGTTGTTGCTTTCATGCTAACAATGCCTTGTTTGGAACGAGTTTGAATCTGCTCCCAACAACCAAAATACAATATAGATGTGTATGAAGATCAGTTGGGATCTCATGCCAACAGAGCACATCTCATTATGAAACTAGGGCCCTCCATAAAAGGACCCACCATGTATGAGATGTGTGGTGTTAGATGATGTTGGTAGGGTGTTGGAAGGTATTCTATTGGTAGCTAATTCGAACTAAAAGTAGCACAATATATATTATTATTAGATTAAATTATTCATATTGTTGGCTTATAGTAATAATATTATTATTCTTGTACTAGTTTCTTTTTTATTATTTTCTTATTTGTTTGGATTCAATCAACACATCAGCTAGTTACATAATCTTGAACCCTTTAAGACTTTAAAACCTAAATTCACAAGTAAGAAATAACTTGAAAATTTTATTCTATAGACATGTAATAACATTCAAAATAAGGCCTCAACCCTTATGTTTTGTATGCTTTCTTATTAGTTAAAGATTACTACTTATTACTATAAAATCTAAGGAAATACTTACTATAGGATTTAAATTTTTTATTCTAAAAACCCATCATCTAGGTGACTAGGTGATAAGGTGCTCCCCTTCACTTAGCTTCACCTTAGAGCCTTGAAAACTATGCTGGAAAATAACTCACAATGTCTCTCCCAACCTTGTTGATCTAAGACATCCCTTACCACCATTGCCCTTTGTTTTCTATTCCTTGTTCTTGTTGTTATGTTAGTTTTAGTTTTCTTTCCAAGGTCCAGCTTGATTTTGTTGGTACACATCTTCCCTAATTTTTCTTCTCAATCTATACTTTTATCACATCAAATATCTCTATTAAATTTGAGAGTCGTGGTTATCTTACTGAATTGATTAAGTAAAAAGATTTGTCTTGGTATTTGATTTGGTTTTGATTTTTTTAAAGATTTTTATCTTGTGGTTTATCTTAGAAATTCATCAATTGATTGTAAGAAACTTGGGCTTTGTTTTCATTTATCTTGCTTTAATGCTTTTACATTGTAATCTAGTTTTATTTTCTTTCCTACTTCCCCTTTCTAAATTAACTATATATTTCCCCCTTCTTTTTTTTTTGTTAATCTTGGCTAAATTTGACTCTTTGGAACTTGAAGAGCTTTATAGGAAAAGATATAGGTATTCTTTGTCACTAAGAGGTTTAGATACTGATGCACTTGAATTGAGTTGGTTGAACAATATGGTTATTACCTATTTAATCTATTTTTGAGTTCATGTTTTGGGTTCTAGCAGGTATTAAGAATATCCGTATTGATGCATCTATTATGAAGCTAGTGACTTGATATAAAATCGTTTCAGAGGTTTCTGTTATAATAAGAGAGGTAAATCTAGTGATAGAGAAACCAGCTTGCAAGTCAATAGTTGTTAGCACCTGATTTTTGCTTGGTCTGCCACCTAAACCTACAATTTACCTTAATCACCCGATTAGACCCTTTTTGATCACTCCAAAACATCTAAAAAAACCCGAATTTTGTTCTGAGAGCCCTCAAATCCACCGTTAAATCTACTTGATGCCTATCCGATTGCCCTGATTAACCCCTGTCTAAACCTCAATCATCAGATAAGACACCACCATCAGACTTAAGATCTTCCAAAATACCTACCCAACAAATCTCAACTCAAAATTTCTCTGTTTACCTTCTCATCAAATGAAGATTCCATTTTAGCCCTTATCGTTAGCCCAAAATACCCATAACCCATATCCCATTGATCCAAACACATGTGACACAATAAAACCATATGATCAAGCCCTAGACACACTAAAGCACCGGCCCATAAAGTTTTAACTAAAGATTCTCCCGTCTACCACTCCATCAAACCAAGATTCTGTTCCGGATCATCTTATTGACCCAAATTCCTACAATCTTGACCCTTTGAACCAATCAAACACTATCATAAGGTCCCTAACACCTTTGTTTGCCCCTCCATCGCACCTAGATTCCATTCTGAAGCCCTAGATTAACCAAACCAGTACCCTTCCAATCTGCTTGATCTGGGCCTAGTTGGGCCAATATGACCCCACCATTCAACTCAGAATGTCAAAAAATTCCACCCTGCCAAAATTTAACAAAATGCACCCCTAATTTCCCACTTATCTAAAAAGATTCTATTTTGGCCAATGTTACTAGCTACATACACAAACCCCTCTCTTCGGTCAAATCTATCACAACCCTTCGCATTTTGACCCAAAATCTCAACCATCCATTCAAAATCTCGGTTTGACCACTCTTAGACTCGATTAACCAAACTTTTTTTTAAATTATGAAAGTATCCCCAAATTTCCCAAAAATTATGAAATTGTCCTTAACACTACCTGTAAATTCAACCAAAAGTTTTGAATTCGAGGAGACACTATTCGACAATATTCACCTCCCCATTTCTTTCAACTGTGGCACCCCCTCCTGGCCATTCTCTCCCATTTCCCTCCCCTCTCTCTCTCTCTCTTTTTTTTCTCTCTCTCTCTCTCTCTCTTTCTATCTATCTATCTCTCTCTCTCCCCCCTTCTTCTCCTCCTCCTCCTTCTTCTTCTTCTTCTTCTTCTTCTTCTTCACCGCAAAACTCGCTAAAGACGATGAATACAGCAGCAACAGGGAACCACTCCGATCACTGCTGACAGGTTGTAGTGGCAATTCTATCGCCGAATCGTCATCTTCCCATTCTCTTATCCACATTCCAGCCATCCTAATAGTCCCCACCCTATATTGTCACCAATCTAGCTCCGGTTCAGCAAATTCACAGATCCCTTGTTCTCAATTTTCTGGATTGGTGAAGTATAACAACTGTGGTAGTCCACATTAAATATTGCCTTCTTCTTGATTTTCGGTAAAACACGCACTCGGAAGCTTGCTTCACCTTGTCGATCTCCTAGTGATATCCCTTTGACGCCACTGTTGTTCTAAGGAAACTATTCAAGATGATGGTTAACTCTAGATCCCCTACCACATTGTTTCAGCCTGAGCTAAAATATTATACATGTAAGTCGTGTTCTAACTAAATCTTCCTTCATTCTTTTCCTTTGTTTCTGATAAATCTCTTCTATAATGACGAGGGTTTGGTAGGATGCCAAAACCGGTAATGAGGTCAGCGCCGATTTGGTTTCCGTACAATCCAAAAAATCTACTCAAACCTATCGTAGCTTCTCCTTCTGCTGTGAATGTTGTATGACTGTTTTTCGAAAGGATGTTTCTTTATCTATTTAGAAAAAGAGACCAATTGTTTAAATTGATCGTTCTCTTCTTACTCAGATAATGTTGCCAATAATCTTGTTGTTCATTTTGTTGTTTTTTTTTCCTTGAAGATTAAATACTGTTTGAATAGAGGAGATAATGAATTGTTGATCCTATTGTGGTTTTTTTTCTTAATTGTTTTCTTATGGTAGGTTGTAATATCTGATGTGTTTGGAGTCTGTCTTGATGTGAGTTTTAGTATACTATGTATGTTGGTGATTGAACTAACCACAATGTTTTATGTATGCTTTAATCTATTTAAATTGGTGTGCTTGAGTTTGGAAATGTGTTGGATTTTAGCCCCACTGAACTTTGACGAGGGATCCTAGACCTACTAGTTGTTCTACTGCCAAATGGACTGTAATAACTCAACATAAAAACTAAAAAATAATAATAGGAAAAAAGAGGAAAGGGAAAATTAAGGTGAAGAATGATGACAAGGAATAGGTAGCAAATGATTCCTTCAAATGTTGAATTTGAATGATGCAAGTAACCGGTCAGGGAAGACAAGTTAATCCAATAATAAAAAAGAATGAATGAATAAACAATTTGGGCAAAGGAGTGAAGTGGGATGGCTAGACTAGGGCTCATTTAGATAACAAAGGGGGAGAACAAGTTATTGAAAGGGAAATAGCAATAAAATTATATATATATATAAAGAAAAAAAACATAAAATTTTAAAAAGAAATAAAAATAAAAAAATAATTCCATAAAACAAGTAAAATCAAATAGGGTTTCATAAGAAAATAAACAAATAATTGATAAAATTAAAATAATAAATAAGGAAAATGATAAATAATAAATAATAAAATAATAAGTGTAATTATTAGAGGATCTTGTGATGGTTTGTTCTTGATTTGATTGACTTATGAATATGTTTGTAGTCAACTAAAGAGCGGTTTGTTTGGGTGTGTTTGCTTAAAATCCCATGTGGACCCCACCTATTGGACCTGGGAGAGGGGTGCCTAACTCCTTCCCTTTCCCATCCGAGTCTTAACCAAATTGCTTAGTTGGTGCCTCGGGCTTTGGAGTTACTATTTGATAAAAACGGTTTTGATGTACTTCTCGGAGGTCCCATCACATCCATTTTCGTAACTAAAGGGTGGCGACTCCAATTTCAGCCCAAGTGAGATTTTTTTGACGCTCGCAGAATGGCGACTCCACTAGGGAGTTCTTGGACCATAGGTGGGGCCCACATGGGCCCGTTTGGCTTGATTGTTATTTTTGTATATATGCATGCTTTTACGTCTTTTAGTTATATTATTAACTGCTTTATTTCTGATGCATTCCATAATTGTTTATTGCTTTATTTTTGTTATCGCTTATTTGTTTATTCACACTCTGGACGCATCATTTTGCATTTAGGTTTACCATCCCATTGTCCTACTAGCAAGGTTCAAAATATCATAACGTATCGGTCGATACGTGCTGTTCTGATAAGAACCCGATACACAAAATGCGTATATCTTTTTTTTTTCATATGTATCGACCGATACGGGTCCGTATCGGGATGTTTCGGATATGTATCGGTTGATGTGAACCCAAAACAGGCCGATACAAACTGAGTCCTTTCGGTTCCCCTTCTTCCATTAATTTGGTTAATTTATAATTAATACCAAATCTCTCATTAATGTCATTTGTTACTCCTATATTTATGTCTAACTTCTCATTCATTCATTAATTAATTAGTCCTATATTTAAGACAAATTTAAATTCAAATTTGAATTTTAGCACCTAATTCCAATTCTTTCATTAATTAATTAATTGGTCACTAGATTTTAACATCCACAACTTTGTCACTAAGCCACTCCAATTTGCTTGTTATAATTATATACATTTTTAGTTTTAAGTAAATTTTATCTTTTATTAGTGGTGCTTATTAATGAATGCTGAAATTAATTATTAAAATTTATATACTAATAAATATTAAGATAAATCATATTGGTTATTTGAAAATTGATGTATATATATATATATATATTCACAATTTAGTTTTTTTGTTTGCTTTTTTCACATTTGAGTTATTCCATCATTTTTCAATGGTTACTAAGTATATTTTTGGCTTCGATGCTGCAGTTGCAACACCGTTTTCTGAAACGGTGCCTTTATTTTTGTTTTGGAATTGTTGCTGCCAGGTAGGACATTTCCTGGAGCAACAACTTTTTCTGTTTGGTAGCAATGCTCCCGGAAAGGTTTTCAGCACTGGTACCCATTATCCAGTGCCACATCACTGCCCTGTTGGCAGCAACGAGCCACAGCTCCAGGAAATGCCAAATTTGGCGTTGCTCCAAGCCATTGCTTTCCGATTTCCAAGGTGTGGCTTGGGGCACCGTTTTTTATGGAAAAACGGTTCTAAACAAATGCCCGTTTCCTAGAGCACCACTTTTTTCTGATGTGGCGTCATTGCTCCAGGAAACGACAACGATGCCAAACAACCGTTAATTATATCTTGATATGTCACATTTTATATAAACATTAAAATATATATTTTTTTACATTTAAATGGCAATCATATAAAACTTGTAAGTAATATTACTAATATATTTTTTATGATTTATTTGAATTTCCTATCATATTTATGCATATCTTAATTTTTCATCCGTATCCATGCGTATCTAAAACGTACCCAGATACGTTTTTTAAAATTGTCTTTCTGATACACCTTGCATTTCTGATACTTTGAACCTTGCCTACTAGGAGAGAATCCGGTACACTTGGGCCATCGGAACTAAGAACCCAGTGTGGCCAGTGAAAGGCTCTCAGCTAGTCATCAACCAGAGAAGCCCGTGTGGGTGAAGGTTTATAGACTAGTGACCTCAGCTATGGATCTAAGTGTCACACTCCAACCTCATGCATCACACTTCACATGTCAGCCTAGTCAGATAAGGTGTCAGCCACCTCAAGTTTGCTTGCTTGCATGCCCCTTGTGGGGACCACATCAAATAATAACATAAAATAAAAAATATAAAAAAATAAAAGTAATAAATAAATAAATAAATCAAGAGTACAAAAAATAAAAAATATATAAAGTAAAAAAGCATAAAATTAAAAATTAAAAATATGCATATAAAAAAAGTAAAACAAAAAAACAACAAAGAAGAAAAAACAATTGAAATAAAAATGGTAGGGAAGTTTAGTTAAGCATAATTACACATACAAGAAAATAAAAAATTAAAAATTAAAAACCCAAAAATGGAAAAAAGAGAAAATAGAATGAAAATGGAAAATAAAAAAAAATATAATATAATAGTATATAAAATAATCAAAATTCCCAAAAAATTAAAAATCAAATAAAAATCCAAAAAAAAAATAATAAACCCTGATTGGAAAAGCCCATTCGAGATGGGTCATTTTCATAAATATACCCCCTAATTCTATAGAGTTTGGCTTCAGTCAGGGCAAAGCCCATTCGAGCAGCCTTTATTGCCTTGCATTGAGAATATCTCCATACTTTTCATGAAGAGATATTCCCAATGGAAGGTTGGAAAAGGTTGTTAGAACGGTGTGGGCACAAGTTGGCACTGATGGAAGCCAATCTCGATTCCGTATGTTTTTTTACCTAGGAGGGGTCGTTTTCACAAATATTTCCTAATTATGTTACATTTTTACCTAGGAGGGGTCATTTTTCCAAAAAAGTAAACAGTTTTCAAATATACCCTAATTTTGTAAGGTTTCTACCTAGGAGAGGTCATTTTTTTCAAAAATATGGTTTTTACATTATGAGTTGTTTCTACAACGATTCTTATGGTGACATGTGTACCCTGTTTTTTTAAAACAAAATAAACAATTTACACTCTTTGCATAGCTTTTGGTTTGGTTTTTTTCTACAATAAATATACCCTGATTTCGTACAGTTTCTGATACTTAGGAAGGGTCACTTTAAGATAGGAAATGATGACAATGGAAGCTTGATAGCAGGTTCACCACCTTTCTCTATGAATGTGGCAACATGTCTAGAATTTGTAGATTCCCCATCGTTCCCCCAAGGAGAGTAAGTGAGATTACTAAGTTGAGGAATTATATTAATCGTGCATTACTATCTCAGTGAATGTTGTTATGCACTTGAAAGAATAACACTTTGCACCATTATTAGATTTGTCGAGTGTTTTTTCGATGTTTTCAAGCATAGACTGCTCTAGCATTGAAGGATGTCTCTTGCCTGCCAAAAGAGCAGCTATGCTATGCTGACCACAGGACCTCTATCAAGTTTTCGAAATGTTTTACTAAAGCTTTTAAAATGTTTTTTAAAGAACTTCTGCATTTGTGTTTGTGATTGTGTTTTGCGATAAGCTTAAAAATCTTGTTTCATATTGCTTCCAATGTTGTGTTATGCTTGGTTTTAATGATTTCTTTTACGGCAAATGCGTCTTGATTCTGTAAGGTTTTTGATACCAAGGAGGGGTCATTTTGCCTAAAGTAATTGGTTTTCCCATGATGAGTTGCTTTCTTTGTTGTTTTCTTTCTTTTACAGCAAATATGCCCCAATTCTAAAGGTTCTTGATACCTAGGAGGGGTCACTTTGTCAAGAATAAAATGGCTTGTACATGATGGAACGATGTTGCACGGGAACTCATCTTCTTCGTCTTAATCCTCCTTCTTTGTCTCGCCCCTCTTCCAAGTCTACCCTTCACAAAAATCTGTGTGTTTTTTAGGACTTTGTTGTTTCATAGTTTCTTACCTCATAACAAAGATGGGCAGTTGTCAGCACTCAATTTTTGCTTGGTCTATCGCCTGAACCTTCAATTTACCTTAATCACCCAATCAGACCCTTTCAATCACTTCAAAACACCTAAAAACCCAACGAACCCGAATTTCGCCCCAAGAGCCCTCAAATTTATTGTTAAATTTACTCAATAGTCGATACCAACCCGATGACCCTAACTAACCACTATCTATACCTCAATCCTCATATTAGACACCACCATCAGACTCAATATCTTCTAAAATACCTACCCAGCAAATCTCAACTCAAAATTCCTCTATCTACTCATCGAATGAAGATTTCATTTTGACCATTCTCATTAGCCTAAAACACCTATAACCTAGATCCCCTTGATCTAAACACATTCAAGCCGATCATACCATATAATCAAGCCCTAGACACACCAAAACACCTGCAAATAAAGTTTCAACCCACGATTATATCGTTTATCTCTTCTTCTTCTTATTCTCCTCCATTTCCACTACTCTGTCACCACCAAACTAGCTAGAGATGACGAACACAACAGTGGCAGCAAACCACTCTGATCATTGCTGACAGGTTGTAGTGGCAATTCTACCACTGAATCGTCATCTTCCCATTCTCCCATCCACATTCCGACCATCCTAATACTTCCCACCCTATATTGTCACCAATCTAGCTCTGGTTCAGCAACTTCACAGATCCCTTGTTCTCAGGATTCTGGATTGGTGAAGTAGAATGACTCTAGGGGTCCTCATTTAAGACTACCTTCTTCTCGATTTCATGTGAAACACGCACTCGAAAACTTGCTTCACCTTGTCGATCTCCTAGTGATATCCCTTTAACGCCATTGCTGTTCTAAGGAAGCTATTCAAGACAAAGGTTTACTCTAGATCCCCTGCCACATTGTTTCAGTCTGAGCTAAAATCTTATCCAAGTAAGTCATGTTCTAACTAAATCTTACTTCATTCGTTTCATTTGTTTCTAATGATTCTCTTCTACGTTTGCTATGGAATGACGGGGGTTTGGGTGGATGTCGGAACTAATAATGAGGTCAGTGCTGAATCGGTTTATGTAGAATCCTAAAAATCTTCTCTAACCTATCATAGATTATCCTTCTATTGTGAATGTTGTATGACTATTCGAAAGGATGTTTGTTTAGCTATTTAGAAAAAGAGACCAGTTGTTTAAATTGATCATTCTCTTCTTACTCATATAATGTTGCCAATAATCTTGTTGTTCATTTTGTTGTTTTTTTTTCCTCAAAGATTAAATATTGTTTGAATAGAGGAGATAATGAATTGTTTATCCTATTGTGGTTTTTTCTCTTAATTGTTTTCTTATGGTAGGTTGTAATATCTGATGTGTTTGGAGTCTATCTAGATGTGAGTTTTAGTATACTATGTATGTTGGTAATTGAACTGACCACATTGTTTTATGTATGCTTTAATCTATTTAAATTGGTGTGCTTGAGTTTAGAAATGTGTTGGATTTTAGCCCCACTAAAATTTGACGAGGGATCCTAGACCTACTAGTTGGTGTGTTGTTGAATTGGTGGAGTTGCTTGTCTCAGCTGCTAGGGTTAGATCCCAAGCATAGCCAATGGATGTTTAAAAGAAACATTCAACCCGAACCAATTTCTAGTTATGCCATGGACCTTATAAATGGATGGACAAAACTGGAAAGTTGCACTTAACCCCAGACTTGATTATGATATTGCACTAGGTTTTGGACTGGACTATTTTTTATGTGCCAACCAGTGAGATCAAAGGTCAAATATCTTGGCATGTCAGGGAAGTTTGGGAAATTATTTGAGTGGGTGATCATAGTGATAGGATCGACCCCTTTATCATGGATAACAAGGTTTAAACTCTCTCTGATGGAAACTTGAATTGCCGATAGTGGATTTCAACTTGTTTGAAATCTAATTTGCAAAATGTATTTATATGCTATGTTACTATTTTATGAAAAAAGGTTTGCAAAAGGTTTTAATTTTGGGATACACCAAGCAGATAGTGTGGTGCTACATTTTACAGTCAGGGAAGAGGTCCTTTCCTATGGGTAGTGTTTTAATGATTATGGGCTGAGGGGTTAGGTGTAAGAGACCATTATAAGGCTGATTATCTGGTGAGATTTTGTTCAAACTCTTCGTGGCTACGATGTTTTTCATTGCTTCAAAGAATTTTACAAGAAGCCATTCAACAATTGAAACTATCATTTGTCAACTTCCCATGCAAGGTTCAAAGCTAATGAATTTTATAAGAATATATGAGAAAGAGTGAGGGTGGTGGAGGTTGTAGAACCATTAACAGTGATTGGCAGGAGGGGGAGGTAAGTGGTAACGTTGAAGAGGGAGAATAGAAAGGGAAAAAAGAGGGGTTAGGGTTACGATTTATGAAGATATGAAAATTAATTTTCAAGACAAATAAAATTTTAAAAGCAAAATTTGTAATTAGTCTCAATCTCATTGTTGGAGTGTCCGCACATGGGAAGGCCGTCAGCATGCAATGTTGAGGTGGAGATGTGTAATTGGTCCCACAGCCTGCTTAATGTTGTGAAGTGTTTAGCTAATCTGAAATCCAATGTTCTCCATGCATGATTGTGATGCGGTGTGAGATTGGTGCAGGCACACTTTGTGAGGAGCAAATCCAATTTCAAACCAATAATAGGACATTTCATTATTTTTATTCAAAACTTTCTTAGTAAACAAACAATGCAAAGGTAATTTCCCATGTGTTTAGCTATTCCAACCAAACACATGGCACCTAACTTATAACATAAGGGCCCATTTGATTCTGTAAAGGAGGTGCTTGGAATTATAATGAGAATTACCAATTTTGATTCTAGTTGTTTGTTAAAATTTCGATTCCATTCTTAGTGGAGTGGGGGAATGATAATTTTAGGACCTTTGGGAATGGGATTCCCATTCCAAAGCCTCTGAAGAAGTAAAGAACTCTTGATTCTTGATATTGGAATCAAGTTACACTAGTACAATATACGCTATGACTTATGGTGTATCCACTAAGTTGTGTTATCAGGCCAACCCAATACACATAGAAACAACGATTTGTGTTTATTGAAAAAAAGTGAAACTAGTGAGATTTGGAACTAGGTTTCCAAACCAAGACTTAAATGCATTCTTAAACCAC
This sequence comes from Nelumbo nucifera, assembly GCF_055504915.1. NCBI lineage: Eukaryota > Viridiplantae > Streptophyta > Magnoliopsida > Proteales > Nelumbonaceae > Nelumbo > Nelumbo nucifera. The sequence continues at coordinate 47,871,835 of NC_142652.1, forward strand.
TAAATGTCTATGCCGCATTTTATTTTATGATGCTGAATCTATATTACTTTAAAAAGCACGAATATCCTCAATAATATTTTTGGAGTTTGCTAAGGACAAAATTTACCCCTCCATACTCAAATTTATTGATAAAAATGAGGGCAAGTAAGGTAATTGGTTATTGATATTAAATGAGTAGATTAGAGGTAGTTTTAAGATATCCAATTCACTCTCATTAAATCCAACATTTAAGGTATTAACTTGTATACACCTTCATTGAATCATATATTTAGGACATTTTTGTTTCTTCTCATTATTAAATTATATTAATTAAATCCATACATAATAAATTAATAATTCCAATAACATAAAAACTAATACTTTTAGAATCTATCTGGATAAAATAGAAATAGTGTTTTCATCTAGTGGTGGTAAGAAATTAAACCATTATGGGTCAAATGGGCCAATCCATGTTGTCACAATTAAATAATAAAATTCAAAAAATATAAAAATTAGAAAAAAACTGGAAACATTTTTAACATCATATATTTGGCATATTAAATAATAATAAGTATGATAAATAAGAAATACTTTCCTTAATGATGGAAATGGAATGTAAAATTTAAAACCAATTGGAAATAAAACCATTTTCCTATTCTATCCCATTAAATCTCACATCTAAGGTATATTCTCTCATTAAATTCTATATTTAAGATATATTTTTCTCATCACTAAATTCGACTAGTTAAATCCACAACATTAATTTTGATAGTATAAAAATAAATATTTTAAAAAGTAATTTGAAAATAAAACCTATTTCTTCCCTCTAGGTGGTGGGTAAGCAATTCGACCATTTGGGGTCAAATGGGTTAATAAATAATGTCATAAATAAATAATAAAAAATTAAAATAAATAAAATACATAATACAAAAAAAAGGAATTGGGAATACCTCTAATATTGTATATTCATTATACAAAACAAAAATATGTATGAAATGTAAAAATTATTTTTATTAATGATGAAAATATAATACCAAATTTAAAATCAACCTAGGAATGAAATGATGTCATAGTCAAATAATAAACTTTTTAAAAATAGAAAATATAAAGAATCACACTGACAAAAAAATAGAGAAAAATTTGGGCACATATCTAATGTTATATATTTATAAAAAATAAAGTATCGGGCACATCTCTAATATTATACATTCATTATATTGAACAAAAAATAAGAATTATATATAAAAAATAATTTTATCAATAATGGTAGATGTAATACAAAATTTAATATCAACCAAGAAATCAAACTATTTTTCTTTTGGGGAGTTGATTAGTGGTTTGGGTCAAATGGATTAATTGATGATATGATAGTTAAATAATAAATCTGGAAAAAAAATAAAAAAGTATAAGTAATCAAAATAATATATTAATTATGTCAAACAAAAATTAAGTGTGATAATGAAAAAATATTTATATAATGCAAATGAAATATATAATTTAAAATTGATTAGAAACAAAGCTATTTTCTTATCTAGAATGGTAGGTCAATGATCAAACTTTCCAAAGAAACTCATAATGTCATAATTGAATAATAAATATTTTAAAAAAAGATAAAACAAAAAAAAAGAAAAAGTACAAAATTTCATCAAAAACATTTGGGAACATTTGTAATATTATAGATTCATCATATTAAATAAAAGTAATTGTTAAAATAAAAATTATTTTTATTTATGACAGAAATGGAATAAAATTTAATAATAGTAATTATAATATTAATAGTTGTTATTTTAATATAATATTATTACAATTTAAAATTTCAATGTGCAATGCACATGCGCATTTACTACAAGTGAAACACACGTGCTTAATTACTAGTGAAAAAATAACTTTCATTAACTTTAATGTTCACATGCAATCCAAATAGATAACATATGTTTCAAGAGACTAAGATTAAAAAGAATAATTTTCAAAAATAGTATTTTATACATTAATTGAATAAATAATTTATCAAATCTACATTTACATCAAAAAATGACTTTTAATCTAAAGAAGTTTATACAAATAAAAATATTAATAATAGAATAATTATTTTAGTACATAAAATTAATAATTTTGCAAATGAAATGTTTCTTAAAATTTTTATAAATTATTAATTAGTATTTTAATTTGCTTTAATTAATAAGGTATTTATTATTTACAAAATAAAAATATTGTTTACAAAATATTTGAGATTATAATATAAATTGAATCTATCAAATCCACTAATATATACTTATAACAAAAAAATGATTTTTTATTTAAGAAAATTTATAAAAATAAAAAAACAATAATATAATAATTATTTCAGTAATAAAAAGTATGAATTTTCATATTTTACATGTATTAAAAACTTTAATAAATATGATATACATTAAGTTAGTATTGTATATTTTTATAAATGTTTAATTATTATTTTAATTTATATTTCGTAGTAACATATTTATTGTTTACAAAAATAAAAGTATTATTTACCAAACATTTGAGAATTAATTTTTTAAAGTTACAAATTAAAATAGTAAAATAGATAATAATTGATATAATAATTCAAATATAATAGTTGTATATATTTCATGCGTTAGACTTTATTAGAAAGTAGATAATGTTAACTTTTTGTATATAATAGTTGATAAAAATCTATAATATATCTATTAGATTTTGATTGATGCATTATTAATAAAATTGTATTAAATTTATGCAAGCTACTTTATTAATTATAACGTATTTCCTTTTTTTATATGTGATTAAAATATATATTTTTTGTGTATTTATATATTATTTATTGATATTTTGTTATTAAACTTAGCGCGCGATTTTAGACTTCTTTCAAACAATGAAAGTGGTTTTATTGTTTTATTAGCTTTGGGAAGGGACACGGAGCAAACGTAAACAGATAAGGGAAAAAGGATGAGAGCGTGCACAGTGCCATCAGCTGCTCATGCTTCTCTCCGGTTGCGATGTTCCATCCCATTTCCGTTTCCAACGACCAATCTGATTCTAAGAAGAAATAAAGCTTCTTTAGAGTTCAGGCATGGCGAAAATTTCGATTCGCCAGTCTTATGTATTTCTCTCGGTTTCAAAAGATTTTTTTCAATTGCACTTTCGGAGAAGGATAAGAGGCAAGATTTCCAACGTGGGTCTGCATTTTCTTCCAATTTCGGTGGAATTAAAGCTTCGGATGATGACTTTATAGTTGTAAATTTCTATCATTTTGTCTTTATCAAAAATCCAGAGGACGAAGTTGCAAAACACCTCTCCTTCATGCAGGTTTAATTCCACTTATCCCACTTTCCCTCGTCTTTGCACTTCGTAGTTTTGATTGTGTATTGTACTACCATAACGCATCGTTTGGGTTATAATGTTCTATCCAATCATCTTAATAACATTGTTACATAAAAAGAAAAAAATCAGTACCGGAATTACCTTCGGAGCTATGTAAGTACTGGAATTAAGTTGATCGCAGAATAGGTGCTAGAAACAAGAATTTTCAGAAACTTGTACCACTTTCTTTATTCTAATTTCTAAATGTGAGAAAATTACATTTCATTCGAAAGTTTGACATTCCTGGCCAATTTTTGCATTACCAAATGGACCTGAAACTCTCTCGAGTGCATGATTAAATGTTAATTAATAGGATAGTTTTCGTTCTGAGCCTAAAAAGGAAGACATTTTCGTGTTCTGGTGCATAGGAGGACTAGCTAATTAATACATGCACAGCACCTCCGAATTGAGTTTGGAAACACAAACTATGCTCCTGAATCATTTGAGACAGGTTCCTTTTTTCACTCCAAAAATTACGAATTTACAGTTTTAGGAGTAGGAGTTCCAACTGTAGTACGAGGTTTTGGTTATCTTTTTATTCTTACTTTTTATCATTTTTTTATTCTTATGTTTTTGGCGGTGGAGGATTAAGTTACTAAGAGCAAAATATACTTGCTTGGTTACTAAAAGATGTAATAAGAACATCATTAACAGTAAAGGTAAAGTGAAAATATTTGAAAAGGCAAGAATCATAGAATTGACCTGTGCATTTGTATATTGGTCTTACATGGTCTGTCTATTTTGGTAGTTTGATACTAGAAACACTTGTGTTACAATTACTGCTATTAATATATTGGTCTTACGTGGCTGTTATTGATGAAAAGGATGTATAGAACTAAACTGTTAAATGATAGCGGTGAGAGTGTTTATGAAACTGGTAAAGATAGTGATTCGGATGAGGAGGAAGGCTGTTATTGATGAAACTCATGACATTTAAAGATGAATTGATGTGGAGACATTGGTGAAAGCAGAGATGGAGGTGAGTGAATCTTTGGGCTTGTTTTTTCTTTGGAGGGGGGAGGGGGAATTCACAAGAAAAAGACTTCAAGGAAGAGGAGTCTCAAGGTATCTTGAGAAGTCATGAATTGCAAGGGGATTAGGGGATACTGGTCTTGAGGAAGGAAAGAGGTTGCAAAATAAAAGGATTTAAAGATTGTTGAACAGATTCCTAATGCAATTAGATGGTTTAGAAGTATAAAAATAAAACCATTGAACTGTGCAGGTAACTCTGCCAATGTGAGCTTGTCTTACACTGCTGGTCCCAAGCCTGGATAAAGGAGGAGGGTTGCGTCAAGTTGGCAGTTGCCAAACCCTCATGAATATGCATCCTGAGCTAGGATGGTCCCTGTAAGTGACCTACCAAAGCAACGTGGATATGGCTTTAAATGAAATGGATTGGTGAAACAGGATTCATATAGCTGACCCCATATAGCTGGAATAAGCCATGGATGATGATCATTGTGATGATGATGAACTGTGCAGGTGTTGGAAGTTTTTTTTTGATAAATAACAGAAGTGTGTTGAAAGTTTTTGCTTAATTGAAAAGGGGTTTATTTGGTGTAGGTCCTAGTAAGAAGGTATGCCAGAGACACAAAGAAGATTATGGGCTTGCTACTAAAGTTGATGACTAATGGAGTAAAGATTGTGTTGTTTTAAGCTGGAGTTAAGCATTTTTGTTGTTGGGTCTATTCTCTGGAAGGGTTTAAAGTTGTGTGTTTTCAGATTTCTTTTTGTGTTTTTGGGTTCTTTGTTTGGGATTTGGTTGTTTTGTTCTTTAGTTATGGTTGTGTTGTTGTGGGTTTGGAATTTGTTTTTTGGTGATTGTAAGATTTTTCTTCTTTCTTGGTGGCCTCTGGTCACCTTCCTTGTATCACCTTCCTTGTATGCTCTTTTTTCATAGGCTGCATCTTGGGTTTTCTATAGGTCAAAGCTCTTGGTAGAAGACACGAGTTCCAATAAAAGCATAATGGATAACAAATTTATTTTCATATGATCTTTTTATTTAAGTGATTTTTTTTTGGCTGTGAGCAATTGGAAAGAGTGCCAAAATGCTGGTGACTGCAAAAACTGTTTGTCATATGGTTCAAAACATTTTATGAATGCATTCTTTAGGGTATGGTCAATCCAAACAGTAGGGCATTGGATGATTAGAATTGATTAGTGGTTTACTGATGAACTGTATGCAATCAAGGATATGGAGTTTCTAATGATGCATCATGGAATTTGAAGTACTTTTTTTGATCAGTAACAACCAAGAAGATTTTATTAACCGAATGTACAGATTTACATGGAAGTGTATGGAATTTAAACTAGTTCACACATCAAATAAGTGTGGTTTAGGTTTCAAAGTGCATCATCATTTTATCTTTCCTAGGCAAAGCATGAACTGGATGGTGTCTAGGTGATGAATAGTTGAATTGAAAGGTCAGCTTTTCTGTTCTGCCCCCCTTGGATCAGGGCAGTGCCTTCACTAGCCCATTGCTACAATTTTAGGAAGAGAAAAAGACCCTGAAATCCTCATAATGAATCTTTATTTTTTTTTCTCTAATTTCTTTTGGACTCTCTCACAGACTTGGTCTGATACCTTTTGCATGTCTATCTGTAGATATGGTATAAGGAAACAAAAAGTGGCCTCTCTATCTGCAGTAAAACAAACATAAATGGTATAAAGAAACTAATTGGATGAAGTGGCCACTTCATGACTTTGATTTAAGTTCATAATTAGTTATGCCAGAGTGACTAACTAATGTGCATTGCCCAACTGGTTGTCTAGTTGTCTATGGTTCTTAAAATTCCTAGTTGGTTGGCTAGTTGAAAACTTGGTTACAATGTTATGGATCTCTATAAGCACACATTGTCGAACCTGTTATTATATGTGTATTTATCCTTCCTGTGCTGCCTCCATGTAGGCTGGAAATAAATGTCCTTTTCTTGTGAATGTTTCATAAAGAAAGCAAGTTATGCCCCTTATTTTATCTTTATATCATCTAATTTTGTCAGGGTCTTGATATTCATGGTCGGGTATATTTGAATGAGCAAGGGATCAATGCACAGGTATGGCCATTCCACTATAAATTCTATATTAGTTGGTTTTAAGGTCTTTAAACTTGTTATTTGCAGTGCTGCTGCTGCTGCTGCTCTCTCTCTCTCTCTCAGATGTTGTGAAAAGATGCTTAAAATTGGTTCCCTAGAAATGCATTTTTAATGTGTATTTAGGCTCAATTATAGATCAGAATAAGAAATGAAATATTCCAACTATTATATTTTGATTGATGACAAGATCAAGTAATTAATTTGTTACTTTCAATAGAGGAAAAGGTAAAATTAAATGCAGCAATGAAAAGAGAATGAGATATAAAACCCTAGGCTATTCCACATAGTCTTCTCATACACTTTTTGCATCCCAAACAACATTCTGATTAGGCAATGCTGGGCTCTATAAATTGATTTTTAGAGCCCTTGTGAGAGTGGTCAAGAGCATTGAAAACATCATTAGAGGGTGAGCAAAAAGGACCATTTGCTAATTTGGAAGAGGGTATCTCAGATAAAGGTTCTTTCCAGCCATTAGGGGTATAAGACAAGGAGACCCCCTATCTCCTTTCTTGTTCATACTAATTGCTGATGTTCTGGGGAAATTGATTCACAGAGCAGACTCTAGGGGCTTCATTAGAGGTTGGAGAGTTGGAAGGGAGGAAACCCCCCTCACCCCCTTACAGTTTGCTGATGATACGATTCTGTTCTGTGAAGGAAGTAATGTGAGTTTCATCAGAAACATGAAACTGGTGATACAACTCTTTGAACAAATGTCAAACTTGAAGGTGAACTTTGGGAAAAGTTGTATAGTGGGTGTGAATATGGAGGAGGGAGAGATTAGGGAGAGTGCAGAAGTGCTAGGGTGTGAAGTCTTAGGATGGCCATTGAATTATCTAGGGTTGCCATTAGGTGATAACCCTAAGAGAGAGAGCTTCTGGAACTCGGTGGTGGAAAGATTTGAAAAGAGACTTGTCTCTTGGAAAAATAATTACCTTTCTCTTGATGGAAGGACTACACTGATTAAGGCCATGCTAGAAAACTTACCCATTTATTTCTTGTCAGTGTTCAAAATCCCAGTGAAGGTTTCTAGCAAATTGGAGAGGATGATGAGAGATTTCCTTTGGGAGCCGGGAGAGGAGAAGAGGGATCATAGGGTAAGCTGGGAGGTGGTGACCAAGAGTAAAAATTGTGGTGGTTTGGGGCTTGGGAACATTAGAAAAAGGAATATGGCCCTTTTGGGGAAGTGGTTGTGGAGGTTCCCATTGGAGAAGGAGAGGCTATGGGTTAGAATAGTGGCAAGCATACATGGGCTGGAGCAAAATGGATGGGATGCTAGAATCAGAGCTAGGACCACAAGCACTTCACCTTGGAAAGCCATTTCATGATTTGCTGCTAGTACTCTTCCCTCTTATTAGGTATAATTTGAATTCAGGTAACTCCATAAAATTTTGGGAACAAACTTGGGTGGGGAATGCCCCTCTAAAGGACCGGTTTCCTTCTTTGTATGCCCTATCTGCTTTTAAAAATGAGCCAATTTTTTCTTTCATCACCTCTTCCTCTTCCAGTTCTAGGCTTGGGTGGAACTTGGGTCTAAGAAGGGCTGTGAGGGACTCAGACCTCGATAGTATTTCGAGCCTCTTCAAACTTCTTGATAATGTTTTCTTAGACCCCACTAAGGTGGATTCTAGAATTTGGACCCCTACCCCCACTGGCTCATTTTCTTGTGCTTCTTTCTTCATAGTCTTAAGCCAGTCCACCAATCCTGTAACCCCCCCTTTCCCTGTTAATGAGGTTTGGTGCATATCAATTCCTCCTAGGGTTGGTAGTTTTTGTTGGGAAGCCTATTTGGAAAGATTCAACACTGGTGATCTGCTCCAAAAGAAGAGACCCAATACTTGCTTGTCACCTCACTGGTGTGTTCTTTGCAAAGCTGATGGGGAGACTAGTTTTCACTTATTGGTGTCTTGCCAATTTGCAAAGTCAATTTGGGAGTGGGCTTTTTCTCTCTTTGGGTGTAGTTGGAACCCTCCATCAGACTTGCAAAGTCTTTTCTCCCCTTCTTTTTTCAGGTGGCGTATGAAAAGGGGAAGGACTATGTGGAGAGGACTTAGGGCTGCAGTATGCTGGTCATTATGGGAAGAAAGAAATTTCAGGATCTTCTTAGAAAGTTGAGAGAGGGGCTGAAGACTAAGGGCTATAATCCATATAAGGGCTGTACAGTGGCTGAAATCCTTAGAGCTGTTTACAGATTACACAGTGGATAACATGTTGAGGAAGTGGGGTGAGATTGCAAACTGTACACAGACCAAATCAGTAATGAGTGTGTCTTGGACCCCCCACCTGCTGGATTCTTAAAACTAAATTTTGATGGTAGTAGTAGGGGGAATCCTGGACAATCAGGGATGGGGTTGTTTTTAGGGATGAGAATGGGGTTATTTCTGCCTTGTTCTCAGGCCCAATTGGAGTGGGTGACTCCCTTAGAGCTGAGATCTTTGCAGTTATGGAAGGAGTCTAGAAAGCTAAGGAGATGAATATAAAAAAACTCATAATTGAAGGGGACTCGGAGGTGGTGATAGGGTGGCTGAATAAAGACAACAGTGACTTATGGAATTATAGCAATGAGAGGAGTAAATTTAAGTGGCTGGTGCGAGAGATGGAAGTTAAGATGAGTTGGGTTAAAAGATAAGCTAATTCTTTTGCTGATGGATTAGCTAAACAAGGGGTGGAAAGGGATTCGATGTTTTGGGCTAAGTTGTAATCTTATTGTTTCTTCCTTTCCCTTTTCTTTTCTTTTCTTTTCTTGGGGGCTCAAGTTGTAATTGGAAGATAGGAGAGTTTGTCTTCCCTTTTGTAATTATTCGTATGTTGAATTAATGAAATTGTTATTGATAAAAAAAAATGTCAGACAAAGGTGATGGAGGTCTACAAATTGGAAGGAGTAAAGACAAAAATACAGCTCAATTGGGCAAATGGCTGAGGAGACAAAAATACAGTTTGATTGGGATCTTCTAGAAGTTATTCCTTGATGCCTATGGAAAGCAATTGAGGCTATCTACACTACCTTTTTGAGGTGAACATATTAGGCTATTTCAGGAAACAAAACTAATTTTGGTTGGAACCTCGGTGGGTAGCGAACCTTCTTGGTGTTTCTATACCTTTTTTTGGGATTTGGGTTTCAGGAGAGGAGTGAGGGACCATTAAAGTCATGAGGTGATCAGTCTTGTTTTTCTTAATATCTATGGCAATGACTAAAGAGTTTGGATTATTGATACACTGGGTCAATTTTCCTTTTTTTTTCCCCATCAAGTCTCTTGATGTTTCTACACCTTTTTTTTCGAGCTATTACTCTTTGGATTGGATCTCACCTCTTAAGGTGAGCTTTTTGTTGGGAAGCCACTTTGAAAATTTTAAACATGGGTAACATGTTCAAAAGGAGGACTAACTGGCGCATATCACCTCATGAGGGCACCCTTTGTCTGAGGACTTGAGGAGTGGAGATAGTGTAAATCACCTCTTTCTTGGGTTCCCTTCTGATGTTCTAGACTTGTCCACAAGTTAGCATATTAATATATAGACAAAAGGGGAGGATTTTATGGCATTATATAAGAGCGGTGGTTTTATGGAGTGTTTGGGGAGAGTGGAACTCAAGAACTTTTGAAAACAGAAGTCAAAGTGGAGAAAACATAATTGACCTTTGTTTAATAAGGGCGGAACACTTATTAAATTTGGGAAGCGATTTGAGCAGCACTTACAGGTTTAAGGAGGGAAAAAGCAATGAACATGAAGGCAGTGGAAGTTGAAGGAGACTCAAAAACACTCATTGGGCTGCTAAGGGATGAGCAAGAGGCAGCCTGAAGCTACAGATATGTCAAAAGAGAGCTCAAAGAATAGAAGAGCCACCCACAAGCAAATGCCGAAGAGGTTGAATTTCCTGGAGGGTTGGAAGAAGAGGTCACACCCTCTAGGTGATTGATCATCCTCCCAAACTTCTCATATTCTGCCTTCATAGTTGCTAACTGCTCACTAGCCGTTATCTCTTCAGTTTGGTATCTGTCACTATCTGGACCAACAACAACATTGGCACTCCTTGCCTTTATATTATCTGACTTCTTCTGAAACCAAAGTGGTAGGAGCTCAGGATGCAATTTCTAGCACTTGTCTTTAGTGTGTTTTGGCTTTTTACAGTACTCACAGATAATCTCTTTCTTCCCTGAGCTACTTGGAGTCCCTGCAACCCCCTTGGGTTTCACTCCCATATTAGCAAAGTGATCATTTAGACCAGCCCCTTGGACCTGGACAAGTCTTCTGCTTTCTTCACTACTTTCCAAGGCATATGCTTGAGACAGTGAGACACTATCCTTGGATAAAATATTTTGCTTTGTAATGTCGTACTTTGGATTTAGCCCTGTCAAGAACTCAAACACCCTGTTTCTCTCAACCAGTTTTCTGTAGGTCTTAGCATCCTTAGTGATGTCCCAGGCTACAACTTCTATCAAATCTATTTCTTGCCATAAAAATTTCAGTGTTGAGAAGTATGCAGCTAATGGTTTCTCCCCCTGTCTCAAATTCTTCACATCACTTCTCAACTTGTAAACCCTGGCCACATTTAATTTTTGGGAATATGTTTCAGCAACACTATCCCAAATTTCCTTTGCTGAATTCATCCACAAATAGTGCTGACTAATCTGTGGTTGCATTGAGTTCACAAGCCATCCAATAACAATATAATTTTCTTGCATCCACTTTTCATATGATGGATCATCTTCCGGAGGAACTTTTTTGCTCCCGGAGATAAAACCCCATTTGCCTCTACTACAAATATGAATTTTTACTGATTGTGGCCAAAGTAGATAATTAGTTCCATCCAGCTTGACTGTGGTCACAGCCAGTAGAGAGTCTACAGAGGCTCCCAGAACTTGTTCGGATTCAGCAACATGCTTGTTTTCAAAGTTTGAGGAGTTCATCTTCTTAAATACTTCAAAAATGACTTCAACAACTTCGAATAACAACAAATGAAGACAGAACAAAAATTGTGTTGTGAGCCAACCTCTATGCAGCTGTACCAATAACCTGCGTCACACCTAGAAGCTGGGAGAAACAGAGAAAACTCAGCCACTCCTTGTAGACTTCACAGAACACCAATCCACTTGATTCGATCTTCAAGAAGAAGAATGAGAAGGCCTTGAGTCACTGAGCGCCCAGGTCAAACTCCCTGTGGGGCCCGCAATCAGATTTCTCCAGAAAATTAGGGTTTTGGGCAACACACTTGAATCTGTCAAGAGGACGACAAAACCAGTCCCCTTCTCTCCAGAAACCACTAACAACTGGGCTGAAATAGGTTTCTTTAACTATTCATACGATTCAGTTCTCCATACACACTATGTATGGGAAAAAAAGGTGAAAAAAAAGGGAAAAACGAGCCTGCTCTGATACCAAGAAGAAAAACAGCCTTTTGAGAAGAAATGACTGTTTAGAAAGTTGCAAAAATTCAAAAGAAAGTAGCAGAAATTAGAGTTCAAGAGGAGAGAAGAAGAAGATGAAGGTGGCGGCAACTTGGGTTCAGAGAGAGAGATTTTCGAACATGATCTCTTCTCTTACTCCCTTAATCCTATTTCATTAAGTTAAACTTTAGTAATTTACAGAGAAGCCCCTAGTTGGGCAGAGAATTAAAAAGACATAACATAAGAAAGAATAAAGCCCAGATTAAGGCCCATTACAGCAAAGAACATAAAAGATAAAAAAAGGATAAATAGCCTATGGGCCATTCGGACCATCTTCTCTACAACCTCTTGTCATTTTTCAGTTCTAGTTAATGGAGGGGTTGAGGATTTTTTCCCAGCATGTAGAGGGCTCAAGCAAGGAGACCTTTTTTCACCTTTCTTGTTTACACTTGTGGTAGATGTGCTTAGTAGAATGATTTCTAAAGCAGACAGGGAAGGGCTATAAGTGGGTGGAGGATAGGTATGAATAATGTCCCGGTGACTCATCTTCAGTTTTCTGATGATATTATCATTTTTTGTGAAGGGGGAGACTTGGGGACAGTGAGAAACCTAAAAGATCTTACTAAATCCTTTGAGTTTGCTTCAAATTTGAGAGTTAACTTTGACAAAAGTTGTGTGGTTGGAATCAATTTGGAAGGTTGGGAGGCAGAGGCTATAGCAAGTTGTCTCGAGTGTTCTATGTCTGATTGGCCTTTATTCTACTTGGGTCTTCCTTTAGGATCTAACCCAAAAGAAAGTCGGTTTTGGTATCCAATTGTGGAAAAGTTCAAAAAGAGGTTGGCTTCTTGGAAGAAAAGTTACATTTCGATAGGGGGTAGAGTGACCTTGATTAGAACGACTCTTGCTAGTCTTCTGGTTTATTTTCTCTCGGTGTTCAGGATACCCTCAAGGGAAGCTAAGAAGCTAGAAAAGGTGATGGGGAACTTCTTGTGAGAGCTAGGGGAAGAGAAGAAGGATCATCTGATTAGGTGGGAGATAGTCAACAGAAGTAAGGAAGAAGGGGGATTAGGATTAGGTAACCCAGTTCTTAAGAATGAAGCTCTACTAGGGAAGTGGCTTTGGAGATGGCCATTGGAGAGAGAGAGGTTGTGGCACAAGGTGGTGAATAGTATTCATGGCTGTTCGCAGAACGGTTGGGATGCTGGGGTATCTTGATGGGCGACTCTTGCAACACCCTGGAAGGCTATACACAGAATCCTTCCCCATTTTCTCAATCTGGTCAAGTATGATGTTAATTCTGGAAACAATGTTCTTTTTTGGGAAGACATTTAGGTAGGCAACCAACCTCTTAAAGACCTTTTTACCTCTCTTTATTTTCTTTCCCTTTATAAGAAAGAGCCGGTTTCTAATTTTATTTCCTCCCCAGCTTCTTCTTTGGCCTTAAACTGGGATTTTGGGTTCCGAAGAGGGTTACGTGATGATGAAAGTGCTAGTGTTTCAGAACTGTTGTCTTCACTTGAGTCTATTTGCTTAGATCCCCTCAAACTTGACACAAGAATTTGGACCCCTAACCCGAAATGCTTTTTCACTTGCTCTTCTTTCTTCAAATCCCTCTGCTCCACTTCTACACCCCAGAACTTCCTAGTTAAAGAATTCTGGGTTAGACCCATTCCCCCAAAGATTGCTGTTTTTTGTTGGGAAGTTTTTTATGGTAAGATTAATACCTTGGAAAACCTGCAAAAGAGACCAAAATGGTGCTTATCCCCTAATTGGTGTGTTCTTTGTAAAACTCAGAATGAGGACTGTCGCCACTTACTGATCTCTTGCTCCTTTGCTGCAGTTTTATGGAATCGGATTTTTATGTTGTTTGAGTGTAGGTGGAACCTGCCATCTGATACTAGCTTGCTGTTTAGTCCGTCTACCTTTGTATGGCATACAAAGAGAGGGAGAATTATGTGGAAGTGCATAAGAGCAGCTTTGTTGTGGACTGTTTGGGAAGAAAGGAACACCAGAATTTTTTGTGAAAAAGAAAGGAGTTTCTCGGAAGTTAAAGAATGTATTTTGACAAGGGCAATTCAGTGGCTGAAAACTCTAAGTCTCTTTGATGCATACTCTTTCGATGACCTATGGAGAAACTGGTTAGCAGTGGCTAACACTTCTACTAGGAAGGACAGATATGTGGTTGAATGGATGCCACCTGGGGAGGAGTTTATAAAGCTGAACTTTGATGGGAGTAGCCAAGGTAACCCTAGACCTTCAAGTATAGGAGGAGTGCTGAGAAACAACGACAATAGTATTATATCTTTGTATTCAGGTCCTGCGGGTGTGGGAGACTCTATTAGGGCCGAATTACTTGCTGCTGTGCAAAGAATCCAGCTCGCAAACCAGCTAGGAATAGAGCATCTGATTATTGAAGGGGACTCCCAGGTGATAGTGGGTTGGTTGCAGGATCCGAACTCCGTGATCTGGGGCTATAGAGATCTTCTCAAAATGGTTAAATGGCTAACAAGGAATATGACAACCAGAGTTCAGTTGGTAGGCAGATCAGCAAACTCAATGGCTGATTCACTTGCAAAACAGGGGGTTTCTCGAGCTACTTTATTTTGGGCTTCTGTGTAATTTCTTTTGAACTTATGATTCTGTAACTAGTTTTAAAGGAAAGGTTGCACCTCGTGCGTTTCCATGGGTTGCCTGTAACTCATATTTGCTGGTTTAATAAAATCTTATTCATAAAAAAAACATAAAAATAGATGAATTTACATCTTTGCCCCAAGTAAGATGACTGCACATATAATAATCAAATAAAAAAAATACAAAATAGGCCCGACCTACTAAGGCCGAATAACTAATAACAAATAAAAGATGAAACATAGAACTAAGCAGAAAACTCCCCTTCTTTTCTACAAACATATATTGCTGGGAGAGAAAAGGTTCTTTTATGAACAATTAAAAATTGAATTTTGAAGTTTATTGTCAACTTCAGATATGTTCAACTTGGATGGTCTAATCTTATGACCAAGCTGTTTCTTTTTCCCTTTATCTTCATTCTTCATTCCTCTTGTTTTTCTCTTTTTCTTAGAAACTGTTAGTTTGTCCTTTTGCAGTATAGTGGTCCATCAAGAGATGCTTTGGCATATATTGATTGGCTGAAAGAAGATAAAAGGTTCTCTGATATCTTGGTTCAGATTTCTCCTGCTTTAAATGGGCATGCTTTTCCACGGCTGAAACTGCGGTATAAACCTTCACTAGTACAGGCAAGCTATGTTTATGTGCAGGTTCTATGTGCATTTTCTTTCTGATTAGTGCTGTATAGCTCTTATTTTCCACTTTCCTTTTTCTTGTGTTTTGTGGCAATTTCGCTCCCAAAGTGCATTAATTGAAAAATAAAAGTGTTGTTTTCAGATTAGTCCAACTCTTTTAATTTGTACCCAAGCTTTCCCATGTTGCTTGTTTGTCTAGTGGTCATCCTTTTTTTTTTCTTTTCTTTATTTTGCCATTGTTATTTCAAGATTACATGGCCTTATTTTTCTTTTCCACCTTTTGGATGGATGCTTCTTACACTCTACTCTGAAGAAATATGTACTTATTTGTGTTTTGTTCTTTTGCAGTTAGAAGGAGGCATTTCTCACCTTCCTTTGCTTGATCCTTCAATGAGAGCAATCCCAATAGCACCATCTGAGTGGAGGGAAAAACTGCAAAATAGAAAAAAACATGGAGCATCAAATTCAGAACTTACTAGGAAGTTTATTTTGTTGGATGTGAGAAATGGTAAGTAGCTTCTTTTATCTTCACTTCTGTTCAAGAAAAGCATGTTTTCAAGCTTCTTTTAGACTAATTACTAGATTAAAGAGATATTCTTTTTGATAATGAACAGAAAATTTCATTTAAAGAGAAAAAAGATTATAGACGTGTGGGGAGATTCTTTTTTTTTTTTTGATTGGTAACAATTTTCTTGTGTGTGCGTGTTTGTGAGGAGATTTCACTATATGTAAAAGTATTATTCTGATAAAATTTTACTTATAAAGATAACCCCTGATTCAATTTAGTTATTCCCACTGCAAAACCCAAAGTTAACCACAAATCGGAATCAAACATCTTCTCCTTTCACCAATGTTAAATGGGACATGAGAGTCAAAATCCAATGTGTGTCCAAGAAATTTGACTTGGCAAGATGAGAAAATATTGGTTCGTGAACATGTGATGCAGAACCTGTTAGAAGAGAATGAAGAAGAGGAAGAGGAGAAGACAAGTTGAGGAAGAAGCCTAAAATTAAAAGCTACAACCAAGCCCTTGGTAAATATAAAAATATCAAATAACCCCCTAAGAAAAGAAAGTTTACAAATGAACCCGAATTCTACACTAATCAAAATAAACCCTAAACTAATGCCATCTATGCCCAAGGTAAGTACGTAACACGCATGGCACGCCAGTCTATGATTTCTATGAATTCTCCCTGATAGAAGAGAACTCTCCTTAGAAGAAGTAATAGAACAATACTGCTCCAAAAGATCTGAATCTCCGCATCGAAGTTCTTCTAAAATCCGAGTATCATCGATGTAAGGACCTTTCCATTTGACAAGGTAACGCTGATAACCACCTAGTTTGGAGGTGACAATCTAATCTTAGAGAATTCTCTTGATCTGATTGTTACGTGAAGACTGAACTCGAGGCAAAATGGGTATGCATACTGAAGGGGAAGTACTAGCTGTGGCTACACTTGCAGATAAAGTAGGAGGCTTGAAGGTGCCTTGATAAGGAAACAAATCCTCCACATTTAAAGTTGAACTGATTCCCATGTTTGGAGGTAAGTTAAGTTCATATGCATTAAGTCCTACTTTTTGGATGATGTGAAATGGGCCATTGGCTTAGGCGTATACCTTTTTGAAGGAGTGCTTTGGATAACGCTTAGGATGCACACGAACTGTGACATAATTCCCTCTTGAATTCTTGATTTCTTTGATGTGCATTTGCAACAAGTCTATAGTTTTCATTACTTAAAGCAATTTTTATTTTTTTGTCTTGTACTAGCATGCAAATCATGGATATATTGGACAAAAAGAATCAGTAGAATTTAAAGTATGGGCATTTGGAGGTAAGGGAACAAGGTTAATAGGTATACAAGGAGTAAAGCCTTGGACAATCTCAAAAAGTGTTTTGCTGGTTGACCTCGATTGAATAATTATAAGCAAACTTTTCAATGGGCATCACTGAGTGCCAATTGCCTAAGTGCTCACCTACTAAACATTTAAGCAAATCTCTATCGATTTGTGGGTGAAAGCAGCTGAGAATTTCCACTTAGTACCTGATAGTTGCCACAATGTTTTTAAAAAATAACTAACAAACCTGACATCTTTGCCAAACACAATTGTAGGCAAACCATGGAGCCTGCAATCTCCCAAAAAACAGCTTAGCCAAATTTGAAGCTTCACTGGTTTTATGGCATGGGAGGAAATGGGCTATTTTAGAAAACCTATCCATGACTACAAGGTGGAATCATGTCCTCTAGCTATCCTAGGCAATCTATTGAGAATATGTATTGTGTGCAGGGGCATTATTGTCTTTCTTTCATATTTTTATTTGGGTACCCATTTAAGGGCATGAATGTAATTGTTCTTCTTCTCTTCTTCTTCTTCTTCTTCTGATGATGATGATGATCAGGAAGGGATCTTGTAAGAGTATTCTTTGTTAACTCTTGATTCCCAAACCTAGGAAGACGTGCTGACATCAGACTGTCACTAGATGACATCAGCATTCTGTACAAGTACCGAGGACAACTATTGAAATTGGTTCAGTTTGATGTGCCTTGATTTTAGGGATTTTTTGGTATGGTTCTCATCTTCATTTGATGCTCCTATAATTTTTCCTAGATTTTACAATTTACAAGAAGATAATGGTTCAATGTTTGAACCATTGTAAATCATGATCCCATTCTGATTGTAAAATCTAGGAACTACAGATTGTTGGATTCTTCTAGGGTTCGCCTATGGAAGTACAGATTGTTTCCGGAATGTTCTTGGGCAATGTTGATGTCTTTAGTGGTATAATAACCATTGTAAACCTTGATGGAATCAACCTTCTAGAGTGGTCTCAATTAGCCAAGCTTATTATCGCCTATGGAAGTGCAGATTGTACTTTGCCTATGGAAGTACCGATTGTTTCTGAAATGCTCCTGGGTACATCCCATTTTTGAAAAGCATCTATGACTTTTCCTTGAAGAAAAGGGGGCAATTCATCAGAGCTCATGTTCCCATACTTGCGGTGGAATGGTGTAGCAAAGAGAAAAAAATTTGATATGTTGTTAAAGTTGCCAGGGGACTATTATTATAGATGTATGTGCCAACCCGCTTTTGGGGAGATGCAATTGAAGCAACCGTGTATCTCATTACAGACTTCCTTCACGAACCCTTTGCCTTCAATTTCCTCACCAACTTCTTTTCCCTAATGATCCCATCTTCTGTTTTCCTCTTAGAGTCTTTGGTTGTAGCTACTTTGTTCATGACATGAGTCCTTGTCTCAAACTTGATCCTAAATCTATCAAGTGCTTTGATCCCCACTCTAGCAGATGGTTTGTATCTAAGAATGCTACATTCTTTGAGTTTACTTTGTATTTTCAGCCCACTCGTCCTTCTCTTTAGGAGGAGTGCCAATGAAGATTGGACTCCTTTTTGTTTCCTATTCTTGCCTCTATGAAACATTCCTGGTCCATCTTCCTCCCTTCCCACTTGTAGTAACAATATTCCTGTTCTTCCTCCTCCCCTTGTTCCTTAGCAGCGGTCCTGGCGGCAGTGGTTCATAAGGCTCAAAAGGAAGGTTACTGTTGAGGCTGAATGTCCACAACAATCTAATGACCTACCTCCAGGTAATTCTGTATGCAACTCTGAACTTCCTATTCCTACTGTTATTGAGCATGATATTTGGCAATCTGACCTTGACCTTCCCATTGCAGTTCAAATAGGAAAAAGAAAACGCACTACCTACTCCATCACTATGTTTCTTATGATGCCCTTTCACCTTCCTATTATGCCTATATTTCTGCTACCTCCTTTGTTTCTATTCCTCATAATGTTTCAGATGCAATGTAGTTCCCTTGGTGAAAGAATGCTATGAACCAAGAGATGGAGGCCCTCATAAAGAATCAAACCTAGGAAATTGTTCCTCTTCTTGAGGGTAAAGTACTAGTGGCTTGCAATTACATCAAGTTTGATGAAAGACCAACATTTGTTAAAGATTGGGAAAAATGAGCAATAGAAATGACCAACATTTGCCAAGCTGCTTGCACATACGAGGCAGGAAATGAAAGAGTGATAGCTCATCCAAAAGTTCTATTGTCATGGAAGTTGATAAGGCACTGGAAGAAGTAAAATGAGCAATAGGATATTTGATAACTAACTTGAGATGGTGATTTGGAGAAAGGAAGTGAAGATTGAAGCCAAAAGTTTCTGTTTCGAAAAAGGTAGATATGAAGGTAAGGAAAGGTTAAAGATCAGAGAAAACAGAGCCACCATATTTGTGGTTGAGGAAGTGATTATATGGCTGAAGGGTTTCATGGATGGGACGATTCTCTCTGTTAAAAAATTGGGCTGGAAGAGTGAAGTAACTACAACTGGGAAGAGTTTTGAAGTTGAGATGAGAAGAAACACGAAGGGTTGGTTCGTGGCGATTGTGGAAAGTGGTGGTGATAATAGAAAACACATGTGTGTGCCAGAGGGTAGAGAGAGAGGGTGGGATGGAGAATGTTTACAGAGACCTCGCAGGAGTTTCTATTGATTGTAGATAGAAGACAAAGCTCAAATCTTCGTGGTGGTTCAGAAATCCATGTTAAGCAGAGTTATAGAGATAAATCGAAGGAAGAAGAACAAAGTTTGAAAGGACCTCAAGCCATAGTTTGCAGTGACTCTAGAAGTTGAAGATTGCTCTTAGACGTAGCGGAAGGAGAATGGGAGAAGAATTTGATTCTGACTTCATCCAAAAGAGTCCAAGATTGGGAGAATATCGTAGGAGCGGTTGTGAAGAGATTTATATAACAGCTACTGCTAAAGTTAGACCTTTCGATGACTCAAAGGCTGTGTTATATGGAGCTTGCGAAGTAGTGATCCCAAGCGTTGAGACGGTGGAAGCTCTAGATGGAAGAGTAAGGGTCATGAACTGGTTTGTGTCTTGTAATCAGAATAACATATTAGAAAGTCCTCTCGAGCTTTAGTTAGTAGGGCTTCCCTTCAACTATTGGAATGAGGAATCTCTGGTAAAATTGATTCAAGTCTTGCGTGGACTGTTAACAACCTTTAATCTCCAAGATCTTCATGTAGCAAGTAAGGGTCAAGGGTCTGAAGTCCGAAAAAGTTTCCAGATGCGTAGAGATGCTCATCTATGGTTGCTGGCTTAAGGTTTGGGTTCTGTTGGATGGTGAAACATCTCTATGGATGAAAAGTTCTAAGGAAGAAGATGTTGACATCTTTGAAGGCTGGGTTACACGTGGAAAAAAAAGAGATCGAGCCAAAAGGCATTGGCTAATGTCCAGGCGTCTAACAAGGATGAAGAGACTCCACGCAAGTTTGCTGGCAAGTCTCTGGATAAGGATGATATTAGCTCAAATTTTTTGGAAATTGGATATCAAAGAGTAGGCAAAAAGTCATACACGGAGATCATTAAAAGGGCGGAGCCACATTAGCTAACCTCTTGGGTTCACAAGGCTTTTTAAACCAGAGAGGATCCGAACTGGGTCATTTTTTTGAGGGTGAACCGGAGTTGCTTCTTGGACGAGGTAGTGGGCACTTGTCTCAAAAGGAGAGGTCTTCGATGGGCTCACAAAGGGGAGTTAAACTCCCCTTATTCAACTCAAGGTAAGATCCCCGGTGACTCGGAGATTGCGGTTGCAGAGGTGTCTCCACAAGCGCTAGAGGGTGATGACAAGATTTGTGCGGTAAATCAACCTTCGATTCTTACAGATAAGAAATCTGGCATGTAATTTTCGGTTGGTATTCAAGATGCGAAGAAAGATATGCAAATTGGTAGGAAGGAAGTTCAGTCCTGAAATAGAAAAGAAAACAAGAGGAAGCATCTAAGGCCCAAAAAGTCTAACTTGAAAAGAAAGGGAGGGATAAGAAGAATTATCTCGTCTGAGATTAGAAAAAGAGAGGAAGAGAGGTTGGTCTAGGTGATTGCCAGGTTTGACAAATGTAGTAAGAAAGGTTTGTCATTGACACAGGAGAGACTTTCATCGATTGTCCTCTTTTGGCAATGTCTGGTGATGCAAGACGCTGCTCTCAAGTCAGGAGGGGGTTCGATTAGATTCGTGTTCCCTCTGAGTTCGGGATCCTGAGTTTGATGCCCTTAGAGGATAGGTGTGACTTGGGATGTCTAGTTTGTTCACATTCGGAAGAGACAACTCTTGCTGAAGTGGAGAAATTGAAAAGGGGGTGGCAACGACTAGGAAAGAGATTGCTAGTATTGGTGCTGAGCCAGGAACTAAAGGCAATGATGGAGGTAGGGATGAAAACAGATTGGATCGGATTCAAATCAGGGTATATCTGAATCCGATCCGAAGATCCGATTAGATCTCATAAATATTGATTCGAATTCGAATTTGATCAGGATGTTGGATATCTGAATCTGATTTGATCCGATTTAATTTTTAAAAAATTAATAAACAAAAAGTACAAGTATTTTTTCAACTATTTTCATCATATCTATACATGTTTTTTATAAAAAAATAAATAATATAAAAAATTTATAAAAATGCAATATAAATAACATATTTATAAATAAATAAATATGTTATATATATATATATATATATAATAATGATGATGATGATGATGAAATAGGAATATCCGAATCCGACAAAATAGGATTGGATCTTGCACCCCTAGATGGAGATAAGGTTGGAGGAAAGGAAGACTTAGTTGATGATGACTCTTTTGGTGGCCAGGTTGAAAGTTAGGACGAAGATGGCTTATTTTATGAGGTTGAGATGGGAAGGTTGGGTGTAGTTTTGGGTCAAGGGAGCAAAATGGAAGAGAAGGAAAATCAGAATGGTGGAATAATCAACAAGAAACCGCAGAATATGAGAACTCACAATATAGTTCATGTGACAGATTTTTTCTAGACTTAAACTTGGTTTGGCAGGGGCAAGACCTACTAAAAAATATAAATGGGTGTATAGAAGGAAAAGAGTGAGGGTTAATGGGACATCTGGTACTGTTCATAGGGGGCAACAGTGCAAGATCAACCATTGACCCCCTATCATTGTTCATTGAAGGAACAAGTTAATAAGGTTATTGATGCTGAATTTGAATCTGGTGCAACACAGCTACTATAGGAGAATGAAGTTGGTGATGAAGTTATGGGTGGGGTGACTATCCAAAAATTAGTTGATGGGAGGTCATAATTGGGAAAAGCTTGGGTTTATTTTTCTGGGGTGGTGAGGAATTTGCTAGGAGGGCTTTTGAAGAATTTGAAAAAAATAAAGAGGAAGAGAAAATGAAGACCAAGCATTTGAAAGGGAGGAAAGACTGCAATGAGGAATTCCCTAAATCAAGAGGATGTGTTTACAGATGAAAACTGTTGTTGACAGCTAGAAAGTTTTTGCTTTTGTTTAGAGTTGGGCAGCGATTTCTACTTTAATGGGTTTTTTGTATTGGGTTTCTTTTTTTTTTTGGAGTTTGTTTGGGTTTTTGTTTTTGCTTGTGTGGTGTAGTATTTTTAGGCATATTTGGGTTTCTCGTGGGTGCATCCTGCTCTAGGTGATTTCTTATCACCTTGTGCTGTAATCTTTTTTCTCTTTAATAAATTTTCCTTTTATTCTTTAAAAAAGTACTAGTGGGTTGCTAGTGGGTGTATATTGTTAAACATTGGGCTGATGGATCAATTGAAAGATACAAAGCTAGGTTGGTAGCAAAAGGGTACACCCAAACATATGGGATTGACTATTAGGAGACCTTTTCTCCTGTAGCCAAAATAAACCCTTTCTGCCTAATATTCATGGCCTCTATACCAGATGGATGCGAAGAATGCCTTCCTTAATGGAGATCTTCATGAGGAACTCTATATGGATCTTCCCCTAGGGGTAACTGGGTAAGTTTCCCTAACAATGAGGGGAAGGTTTGTCATCTAAAAAAAATCTCTTTACGGGATTAAGTAGTCTCCTAGAGCTTGGTTTTATAGATTCTGAAAAGCTATTCTTAGAATCGTGTTCACACAATCACAGGTAGATCATACTCTTCTCATAAGGGTTAATGGCCTAGTGACTCTACTGATAGTGTATGTTGATGATATTGTTGTCACAGGAGATGATTACTTTGGGACTAGAGCAACTAAAGTCATTAATTTTTGCTTCTGAATTTGAGATCAAAGATCTCGGGAATCTTAGATACTTTCTTGGAATTGAAGTGGCAAGGTCTATGGAAGGGATCTTCATTTCGCAAAGAAAGTATGTCCTTGATCTCCTTCATGAGGTTGGGAAGCTTGGGGTGCAAGCTAGTTGAAACTCCCATTGACCCCAATCATAATCTGAGTGTGGATGATGGAGACATTATTCCTAACAAGGGTGTCTACCAAAGACTTGTTGGTCAGCTTCTCTACTTGTCCTTGACCTGGTTTGATATATCCTATGATGTAAGTGTGGTGAGTCAGTATATGCATAATCCCAGAAATTCATATATGTAGGCTGTCAACAGGATTCTTGCCTACCGAAAGGAGTGTCCAAGCAAAGGAATGTTGTACTCCAACCATGGACATCTCAAGGTTGAGGCTTATATTGATGCTGATTGGGCAGGTTCTGTGGATGGTTGGAGATCCACCTCTGGTTCACATTGGTAGGAGAAAATGTTGTATCTTGGAGAAGTAAAAAACAATTTGTTATAGCCTGATCTAGTGCTGAAGCCAAATATAGAGCTATGGCTCATGGTGTATCCAAATTACTATGGCTGAAGACCTTGTTATTTGAGATTGCGATTCAAGCTGAAGTCTCAATGAGACTATACTGTGATAACCAAACTGCTATGGATATTGCCCATATTGAGACTATACTGTGATAACCAAACTGTTATTTGAGGTTGCCTTCTATTTCAAATTCTATTAGAGTCAAAATGTGTAAAGGTTTCATTTTTGGATAGTCAATGGGGAACACCTTATTTTTGGATCTATCATTCTTGGATGGTTTAGTGAGTTTCACAAGGATAGATTTTACAATGTGCTTGATGATGTCTGTATTTGGTCTTCTATAACGGGTAACATTGATATCATATAACCATGGGCACCCCAATAGGACATGAGCGACATCCATAGATAGAACGTAGCACCAAATCTCATATGAGTAATCACCAATAGGGGGAGCATGGGTTGGTGTGGTTCTAAGTTTTTAGAATCGAAACTTCAGTTCTAGGGTCTAACCGTGGAATCTGTTCTTTCTTTACCCCCCAAAAAATGGAATTTGTTCTTTAAAAACTTGATTTTTAATTATAATAATAATATATGGTTCAAAACTGATATTACCTTTATTGATTAAATTGAGTAATTTAATTTGTATATTATCATAATATAATAATATATAGTTCAAAAATAATTATCATTGTGATTATAGTTCAAAAAAAATATAGTTCAAAACTTATCATTGTAATTTAAATTTTGTAAATATTACCTTTTACATTACTTATTGTACACAAATATCAAATTGAAGAAAAATGATCAAATCACTTAAGTGACTCAATGGTCAAGTGAAACCTGTTGGAAGGATTAGAAATCAGATTAGACATGGCCGAACCAGGTTTAGTGGCTGGCTGGATTTTTAAAAATTTTCTAACCCCACATGAAACAATTTCTCGGTAAATTTGAAATCTAAAATTTTAGGATCAATCTTGTGCTGAACCGAACCAGATTTGAAACCAAATTTAAAACTGATTATACCTGATTTGGAGACTACAATATGCAACTCCTAGACTGGTAGTTCACGCTTAATATCAGTCCCAAAATTGGCCTCCAACTGAAGATGGCACAATGTGTATGTAAAGCCGATTCAACAACACCATTTCAGCAAAACCGGTCTCCAACTTGCTTGAATTGAAGTGGGTATGTGAACCTGATATCCACCAATGTTTTTCTTGCAAAACCACAATAGAGGACTGATGAAAATCAGTCCCTATCACGGCTGGGTCGAATTAGGGTTTCTGGGAGGCAAGGGAGCAGAGAAGAGAGCAAGAGAGTGGAGAGAATTGGTGAATTTGCCCCTCCCCTCTTAGCCCCTTATATAGAGCACTTTCCTAATCTAGTTAGGAACTGATCCAAATCAAATTTGGATCAAGACTTTATCTTTAATTGATAAGCATTATCTTTTCAAAAGAATGGGTGTTCCATGCCCAGATCCATGCCCATTTTCAACCCAAATCACATGACAACTTAAGGTGTCATGTGATCTGTTAACTAATCATATTAGTAATGGGCCTTAGGCCCAGTTTCTTTAATGGTTCATGTCCCATGGTGTTGCATGGCTACTTTGGGCCTGAATATTGTATAGCATGGGACCAACAAAGGTCTCACACAAGTCTATAAGGATTCGGCCCCACCTTTGGTAAATGTTAGGCCGAATTCACTCTCAGGGGTAGTGAACCCCTAACCCAATCAGCTTGGGCTTATTTTAGGCCCAACATTTATACATAAATGATCATTGGATTCAGCCACCCTATGAAGACCCAAGGATAACGAACTTATGTAAGATAAAGCCCATTAGGTAATCAACTCTGTAATGGTCTCTTACACCTAACTTCTTGGCCCATAATCATCAAAACACTGCCTATAGGGAAGGACCTCTTCCATGACTGTGAAATGCAGTGTCACACTCTGCTCAAATGGATCCCGGGATTAAAACCTTTTGCAAACCTTTTTCATAAAATAGTAATATAACATATAAATATATTTTGCAAATTAGATTTCAAATACAGTTGAAATCCATTGCCAACAGTTTAGGTTTCCATTAGAGAGAGTGTAAACCATGATATTCACTTCATCTGACAAAGGGTTCGATCCTATCACTATGATCACCCACTCAAGTAATTTCCCAAACTACCCTAACATGCCTAGATATTTGACCCTTGATGGATCTCACTAGTTGACACATCAAAGACAGTTCAGTCCAAAACCTAGTGCAGTATCATAATCAAGTTTGGGGTTAAGTGCAACTTTCCAGTTTTGCCTATCTATCTCCAACGTCCAGGGCATAACTGGAAATTGGTCCGGGTTTAGTGTTTCTTCTAAACACCCACTAGCTATGCTTGGGGTCTAACCCTAGTAGTTGAGACAAGCCGTTCCACCAATTTGGTAGCACACCATTGTCAGCCTTGTCAGGATAAACTCCCCAAGTCTATCCAATGGCTGAGAACATTCTGAACTAATACGAGTTTAATAAGTGTCCAATTTAAGGAGTAATTCATAGAAATACACCAATTTAAACATAAAACAATAATGTACTTTATTCATTTACTAATAAATGTTTGTGTACATCAACCTGATTGGAGCTAAGGGCATATACTGTCTAACAGTTGGTCTTTGTAACCATGAGGCTTGGGTTCAAATCTTCACATCCTCAAAGTATTTTGGGATTTTTTTGAAGGCAAGTTCGGTTCCAAGGCCAGCTCCACCAAGGTCAACCAAGGCTAGTTACACCAAGGACACCAAGATCAGTTTAGGACCTTCAGGTATGGTAAACGTCTAGACCCTAGAGCCGGCCTGGGTAGGAGTCAGTTCCAAGAATTTGGAACCAGACCCTACCTGGTAATAGATTCGGTAGGGTCAATTCTAGACCAGTTTGAGGTTAGTTCCATTTGATTCCAGGTAGAACCTACCCATTTTCTCGCCCCTAATCACCAATCTGGATAGGAACTAGACACCTCTCAGCTATAGGTAGGGAGGTTTTATCAATCCGAGCTACTCTATATGGTTGTGGGTGTGGTTCAGGTCTGAGTTTCATTCTTGCTTTTGGAATATTTGGAACCAGAACATACCTAGTAATAGATTGGGTAGGGTTAGTTCCAGGTCAATTTCAAATCAGTTTGAGGTCAGTTCCATTCGGTTCCGGGTAGAACCTACCCATTTTCTCACCCCAAATCACCAATCTGTATAGGAGCTAGACACATCTTAGTTATGGGTAAAGAAGTCTTATCTACCTGAGCTACTCTATATGGTTGTGGGTGTGGTTCAGGTCTGATTTTCATTATTGCTATGGAAGATTTGGACACTACAATCGTGGAACTGCTTCCATCAATGACAACTTTTCACATAGCATCGCCACATTTAAAATAGGCTTGAAAAATGCTAGTGCGCCTCTTAATTGTTTGTCTAAGTAGGAGTGAACAAAATGCACCTCATAAATGCTAGTGCGCCTCTTAAGGTGGTTGTTGTCAACACAACCTTGGTCATCTTCAAGTTAAAGACTCGGTGATTTCCACTAAAGGCTCAACAATTTGGTCAAGATCCTCACCTTCAAAAAATTCTTCTATATCTATGCCTATTGGTTAAAGCTTGATTTGGACAATGTGATGCAACATGTCCTTTACCATGAAATCTAAAATATTGAATGTTAGATCCTTTATGTTGTGAGCTGGAAGTAGTTTATTGGTTCTTTGAACAGGATTGTTACTACCACTAGATATCGCTGGTTTTGACTGTGTATGCCCATTGGTCCTATGAAAGGACACTTACTTGGACATTGACTTGGGTGCGTGGGTTTCTTCAGTTTGGGAGGACCAACACCTAAAGGTAGAAACCTTAGGAACTTTTCAAGCTCTAGAGCCTTATGGTAGGCCCCTTCCATAGTGTCAAGGGAATGTAGGTTCAGTTCCCTTTTCAGTTTAGGTCTGAACCCATTATTGAATTTAGTAAGAGTCATCCAATGTTCTTCCCTTATATCACATTGACACATTTCATAGACAAGCCCTCAAATTTAGGTCTGAACACTTAATGACCCTTGTTTCAAGTTCATCCATTGTTCCAAAAATTGTCTTCTACAATTTGTGGGGAGACATTTTTCTTTCAATTTAGCTTTCATTTCAGCCCACAAAATAATCGGTGCCTTACCTAGACGTTCAATGCCTCGTTGGACCCCTTGCCAATAATGCTTGGCGGACCCTACTAGCTTTATCTTGGTAAAGAAAACGTGGTGGGTATTGGACATGTTATACGAAAGAAAGTAGTTCTCCATATCTGCTAACTGTTGAGTTGGGCCTAGTTGTTTTTTATTCTTATTTTAAGCTATTTAGTTAGGAAGTTGTTGGGCTTTAGGCCCATTAGTTTATGTTTCTAAGTTGTGACTGTTCAGCCACATTAGTAGCCGCCCTACTAAGGGCATCCTTGTAATATCTCATCTTTTAAGTTAAGTATAAATATAATGAGGGGTTGGTGGCTAGGGTTAATTCAAGAATTCCTGGTTGACTTTCCACTCTTTTCTCCCTCTCTTTTCTTCTCTACTACCGAAACCTTTATCTTCCTCCCCTTTCCTTTCACAAGAAATTCAACTAAATCTACAATCAGTGATTTTTACTTGGTATTAAAGCAGGCCGAAGGTTCCTTGAGTTGTTTCTTCATGCAGCCCTAGATCAGCCGACTGCATGGTGATTTAAGAGGCTGATCGAAGTTCTCAGGTAAGCCCAGTTTTTGGATTTTTTGATGGATTTGTGTGCCCTGTAGCTGGTCTAGGGTTTCTCATCAAAATCAGGAAAAAACTGGAGAAAGGGGAAGAGCCCTGTTTCTATTGGACTCTTCAATTTTGACCTAGGAAGTGGCGCCCTAATTTTTTAGGGTTCCTTGGAGTTTTCTGTAAGGGGCAGTTCAAGTCTTGCCTGATTTGGAGGCTTCTAGAGAGAGCGACTGCCTCTTCTCTCTCATTTCCCGTCCCACAAAAAAGGAATCTTTTGTGGGAAGACAGTCTAAGACACCAGAAAGGTGTTGTTGGTTCCAGAAGTGTTTTGTTTGATCTTGTTACATATTTCAGTTATTTTCTTTACATTTTTTGAGAAGCATGGAGGGTCACAGAGTTGAAAATAAGCCTGGGAGTGAAATAAGACCAGTGTGAGGAGGTGCTGGAGACCTTTTCGGGACTGTGACCATTACTACAGTTGGGTTGGATGGTGCAAATTACTTAGAATGGTCACAATCTTCAAAGATGGTCATTGGTGCTCGTGGGAAATTAGGGTATATCACTTGTGAGGAAGTTAAACCTGAAACTAGCAACTCCCGGTGGGTACAGGAGAATTATATGGTGATGACTTGGTTGTGTAATTCCATGTTGCCCCATATAAGTAAAAATTTTTTATGGGCAAATACAACTAAGGAAATATGGGATGGGGTTGCAGAAACCTATTCACAGAGGGAGAATGTTGCTAGAGCTTATCAGTTGAGAAATCAGATTATTTCTACAAGGCAGGGAGATAGACCTGTTGCAGCCTATTTTTCAGCCCTTAAAACCCTGTGGTGGGAGATTGACCATTTAGGGACATTTTCTTGGGAAACCACTAAGGATGCAACTACCTATTAGAAACATCTAGAGAAGTGTAGGGTGTTTGAATTTCTTGCTGGCCTTAATCCTGAGTATGATATTGCAAGACAATATCTTCTTTCCAGGGACAATGTTACCCTCTCCCAGGCATATGCCTTTGTGTCAGGGGAGGGGAGCAGGAGAGATGTGATGATGAAAAATCCTGTTTCTGATCAGTCTGCCATGGTGAGTACTGTGAAACCTAAACAAAGTGGAGATCGGGGTGGCAGTGAAATCAAGAAGGAAGATAAAAGAGATTTGATCTATGACTACTGTAAGATGCCTAAACACACAAGAGATACTTGCTGGAAGCTTCACCCACATCTTGTGCCGACTAGACTGAAAAATAAGAAGGGAAATGCACACATGGTAGTTATTGGTGACATTCCGGCCCCTCCTACTATAGCTGCTCTGGAGTCTGTTGCAGCTGCTGCAATAAGGGCCAAACTTGAGAGGTATGGGCAACTTTTGAACCAGCGGGATACAACCAGTTCCAGTTTACTGCGTTTGCTCACACAGGTAGTTCACACGTCACTGCAAATTATGTTTCTACTTCAGGTAAGGAGGGACCTCCTTGGATTATAGATTTTGGAGCCTCAGAGCACATGACCCATAGCTCTACTATTTTTTCTTCTTACTAGCTCTGTTCTGGCAGAGATAGGGTCTCCACAGCTGATGGATCCCATGCTCTTATTGCTGGGAAGGGATTTGTCAAGATTAGTGATTCTATTTCTCTACCCTCAATCCTTCATGTTCCTAGATTGAACACTAATTTGTTATCTGTTAGTAGTTTGATTAAGAACCTGAACTGCTTAGTAATTTTTTCTCCTGGTCATTGTATTTTGTAGGATCTGGATTCAAAGAGGACGATTGGGAGTGGTCGTGAATTGAATGGGATCTACCTCCTGGATGTTCTTCCTCCTCATCAAAGTCATCATGTCAGCAGGGATAGTGAGTTAGGGTCTGTGGGTCAAATTATGCTTTGGCATAATCGTTTGGGCCATTTGCCTTGTTCTTCTTTGAGTCTTTTGTTCCAAAACATTTTGAGTCTGTTAGTTTGTCAAGTTTGGAGTGTGAAGGTTGTCAACTTGGAAAGCATTGTAGACATTCATTTAAACCTAGTAATAAAAGGTGTTCTTCTTTTGATGTTATTCATTCGGATGTGTGAGGACCTTACCATGTTCCTTTTATGGGAGGTTATCGATACTTTCTCTTATTTGTGGATGATTTCTCACGATACTCTTGGATTTACCTGATGAGATCCCGCGATGAAGTACCATCCTTGGTGAGGCAATTTCATCAGATGGTTTTAACACAGTTTGGAACAAGAATAAAGGTGTTCACATCAGACAATGCCAGGGAATATTTTGAAAAACACCTTGCTTTATATCTGTTAGAATATTGTGTTGTCTATCAGAGCAGTTGTCCCTACAGTCCATAGTAGAATGGTGTTGCAGAAAGGAAGAACAGACATTGTTGAGATTGCAAGAAGCATGATGAGCACATCTACAGTTGTAGTTCAGTTTTGAGGTGATGCAGTTCCCACAACAGTATATCTGATTAACAGGGTGCCCTCTCGTATACTTGGATTAAACACCCCATTCAGTCTCCTTTTTCCTCAGGGGGAGATGTTTCATATTCCTCTCAGGGTGTTTGGATGTGTCTGCTTTGCACATATCCTTGGTCCTCACCGCTCGAAGCTTGATCCCAAGGCAAAGAAGTGTCTTCCTTGGATATGCAGAAAATCAGAAAGGGTACTGCTACTATGATCCAGTTTTTGGGAGCCGGTATGTTACCATGGATGCCACTTTTTTTGAATCCACATACTTCTTTTCAAAGCATCCTTCTCAGGGGGAGTGTTTTGGGGAAGCGAGTCAGTAGTCTATTCCTCTCCCAATTCCAGTCCCTATGTCTACTCCTGTGCTTGACCATCCTGTGTGTACGCCTGTGCGTGACCATCCTGTGTCACCTACCTTACCACCTCCTTTGCATCCTGTTTATCAACATTACTTACGACAGAGACTTCACAAGGAGGTTGATTCCACTACAGCAGAACTCTTGTTGATTCCTTGAAGACTCCAGATTTGGCTGACATGGATTCAAGTATTCCTCTTGGTTCCGCTACTGTTTCAGTTCCCATTGATTCTACTAACCCTGTTACAAATAACCTTGATCTTCCTATTGCTCTCAGAAAAGGGAAGAGAAAGTGTACTGCTCATTGTATTTCACAACACTTATCCTACAGTGGACTTTCTCCTTCCTACCGTGTTTTTCTTTCCTCCCTTGACTTAGTGTCTATACCCAAGGGTGTTAGTGAGGCTCTCTCCAAACCTGAGTGGAAGACAGCTATGCAGGAAGAGATGGCAGCTTTGATTAAAAATCAGACATGGGACATTGTGGCTCTACCCGAAGGCAAGGAGACAGTTGGATGCAGATGGGTTTACACAGTAAAATATAAGGCAGATGGAAGTATAGAAAGGTACAAGGCAAGACTTGTTGCAAAAGGGTACACACAGACCTATGGTATTGATTACTTAGAGACCTTTGCACCAGTTGCAAAGATGACCTCTGTTCGGATACTTCTTTCTCTTGCTGCCTCATACTCTTGGCCCTTGTTTCAACTTGATGTGAAGAATGCTTTCCTAAATGGGGATCTGCAAGAGGAAGTGTATATGAATCTTCCTGCTGGATTTTACAGTGATATTGAAAAGGGAAAGGTATGCAGGCTTAAGAAGTCACTGTATGGCTTGAAACAATCTCCCAGAGCATGGTTTGACAGATTCAGAAAGGCCTTAATTGTTTTTGGATACACTCAGACTCAATTCGATCGTACCTTGTTTGTGAAGCGAAGGGGATCTTTGGTGTTAGTCCTAATTGTTTATGTGGATGATATTGTTGTTACGGGGAATGACCTAAGTGAGATTGATTATTTGAAAAGGAATCTACATAAAGAATTTGAAATTAAGGATTTTGGAGAACTGAGATACTTCTTAGGCATTGAAGTTGCAAGATCAAAACATGGAATTTTTATCTCTCAAAGGAAGTATGTCTTGGATCTTCTTCAAGAGACAGGGAAGCTTGGAACGAAGGCAATCAGTACACCTATTGATCAGAACCATAGAATCAATGCATCCGAAGGTGAACCAGTAAAGGACATTGGGAGATATCAGAGACTTGTGGGTTGGCTGCTATACTTGTGTATGACAAGACCAGACATTTCCTATGCAGTAAGTGTGGTAAGTCAATACATGCATGCTCCACGAGTCCAGCATTGGGAGGCAGTTGACAGGATTCTTGCTTATCTGAAGAGAAACCCGGGCAGAGGCATATTGTTTACTGATCATGGACAGTTGAAACTAGAGGCTTATACAGATGCAGATTGGGCAGGATGCCTTGATGATAGGAGATCAACTTTAGGAGTGTGCACCCTTGTTGGGGGTAACCTTGTCTCGTGGAAGAGTAAGAAACAAACAGTGGTGGCAAGATCAAGTGCTGAAGCTGAATACAGGGCCATGGCACATGGAGGTTCAGAACTTCTCTGGATTCGTTCCCTATTAGAAGAAATTGGTGTATAGGCAGAAGAACCTATGATGTTATACTGTGATAACCAAGCAGAAATTAACATTGCCCATAACCCAGTCCAGCATGACCGAACTAAGCACATTGAAGTGGATAGACATTTTATCAGAGAAAGAGTAACTTCTGGAGAAGTTTGTCTTTCATACATTGCTTCTGATCTGCAGCTCGCGGATGTTCTCACAAAAGGTGTTGCAAAGAACAATCTGGAGAATGATCTACGCAAGTTGGGAATGTGTGACATTTACTCCCAACTTGAGGGGGAGTGTTGAGTTGGGCCTAGTTGTTTTTTATTCTTATTTTAAGCTATTTAGTTAGGAAGTTATTGGGCTTTAGTTCCATTAGTTTTTGTTTCTAAGTTGTGATTGTTCAGCCACATTAGTAGCCACCCTACTAAGGGCATCCTTGTAATATCTCATCTTTTAAGTTAAGTATAAATATAATGAGGGGTTGGCAGCTAGGGTTAATTCAAGAATCCTGGTTGACTTCCCACTCTTTTCTCCCTCTCTTTTCTTCTCTACTACTGAAATCTTTATCTTCCCCCCCTTTCCTTTCACAAGAAATTCAACTAAATCTACAATCAGTGATTTCTACTCGAACCAATCTAGAAAAGCACTTGTGTTTAATGTACCGTCATAGATAGAGACATCGACCTTTTCCTTCTTTGTGATTTCACCTTCCTTAAGGAAATTTCTTTGGTTATCGTGAGCCTATCTAGATCTGACCAGAATACTGCTTATGTTTAGGGGTATCCTCAAAGTCACTTTCCTGAAATACATTTTCATCATCCAATTCTTGTGGGTTGTTGGTACGGTATCCATGGCCTATAACCCGATTGGATTGCTTGTCTGGAATGTGATTATGTCCAAGGTTCTGAACATGACTCTCTCTATCCATATTCAGTTGTGATGGATGGATCCTAGGGGTAGCAGGGGTTGGAATAATGCTTGGTTGTTGAGCACTAGAACCTAGGGGACCTTAAGGTTGACAATTTCAGTAATTATATCCTATGGCAGACTCTTGGGGATCACTCCTTGAGTCTTCAACTGGGTGCTTGCCCATGGATATAGACATTTGTTTCAACAATTCAGTCTTGGAATTTGGTCAAGGGTTTGGACATAGCCATTTTTCACGGTATCCTCCAATGCTCTTTTTGGTTATGTTGGCTGCTAGCCTGTTACTTGAGGGATTATTGATGAAAGGCAGATTATTGATGGGATTTTAGTGGCAAATGAGCTGATTGATTCAAGATGAAGAAGTGGGGAAGAGGGAGTAAAAGAGTTTTCAGAATGGGGACTCCAGCAATAAGTTGGAGAGTTGATAATTTTACTGAAATGAAGAAGTTGGTTTTTGAAGAAGGAAAGAGCAAAAACCTTTCAGTTCTGAAATTAAGAGAAAAAGGAAGGGCAACTATTTTTCTAACAGGAGAAGCTACATAGTGGTTGAAGGGGTTCATTGATGGAGCACTTTTCTCAGTGAAGAAAAATGGCTGGATGGATTCGCTGGAAGCTGAAAGAAGGTACCAGGCGGCATTGAAATACAACCAGAAGGGCTGGTTTGTCTTATAGAGTTTTTTGGAGGTAATAGAAGACAAATGGTTTGTTTTCCAGAAGGAAAACAGGGGACAGGTTGGAGGTTGGTCACTCAGATGTTGCAAGAATATCTGATGTTGATGGACGATAGAGAAGTCTACTAAAGCAATAAAAATAAAGATGTAGAACAAGAAGTGTGTGCAAGTTGCGTTATAAAGTGCAAAGGCTGATGTTGGAAGGAAATGGAGGAGGGTGGGTAAGAAGAATGATTATGGAAGCAGGAAGGGAGATTATGGACTGGGAATTTATTCTGGATAAGCTGAAAAGGAAACTTCAAATGAAAGGAGTTGTGATTTCCCCTTTTGATAGAAGAAGAGCAATTTTGCATGTTGAAGAAAAAACTGTGGATTTTGATAGGTTAGAAACTGAGTCTGTCATCATTCTGGTGAAGAAATGGGCTGCTGCCTGTAACAGCAAGGTTTTTCATGATGAAGCCTTTGCTATCAGATTGTTCAGGCTCCCTTTTAATCTTTGGAAGAAACCTGTGCCGGAGAAGGTAGTAACGGCGATAGATTTTTCATTTCTTGAAGTTCTTTGTGACTCTTGGAAGATAAGTGTGTTTGTCTTCCACTTGTAAATTTTCTACTGATGAATTATTGAAAGTGTTATTGATAAAAAAAAGGTAGTAACGGCGATAGGAGGGATGTTCATATCCTGTAACATCTCAAACCTCTGCTACGCAGTGGTGGAAATTGCTGGAGTGAAGCCGGATGAAGTTCCTCGATCTATTGATGTCTTCTCAGATGGAGCTTGGACGAAGATCTGGATTGCGTCAGAACACGAAGCGTTGCTGTGGGGGGAAGGGCGAGAGGTTGAAGATGAAACTGATGAGGTAGGGCGCAGTCCATGTGGCAGACAATATCGGAAGATAGATGCTCCTTTAATGTGACAGGTTTGGAAGAAGAAGGGGCGGAGGGTCAAATAATGTTCACTCTCCGAGAAGGTTCCAAAGTTTAAATGTTTTTGGGAAAGGGGACGTTAAGCTCGAGAAATAAAATGGGGTGGTTAGTAAAATGCTGGTTTTGTTTTCTGAGCCGATTCGGCCAGACTTTGAACCAGTAAAAGAGAACAGTTCAGATCCCAGAGGTGAGTTGTCTGAACTAGGCAGGTTTCAGGGGCCTTTTAGCAACTTTCCGGATAATTCCAGTGAGTCTCCTCTTAATATTGAAAATGATGAATCTGAGAAGCCACCCTGTAACAATGAAAGTTTTGAGGACTGCTCCATTTCTTTAGGCTTAAGAAATTTGGCTCCCTCTGATGAGATTGATCCAGGTGCGAGGGAGGTATCAGAAAAGGGATGCTGTGTTGGAAGATTGGATTCCAAGGTCATGGAGTGGACTCAGCCGGGAGAAGCTCTCACAAAAAAAGATGGCTATTCTGAAGAAGATGACTTCAAGATATTGGAAGAGCCAGAATCTGAAAAAAAAGAAGGCAAAAGGGAGAACAACTTGGGGGAGAATGTACGTGGAGGAGGGGGAGAGAGGGACGAAGTTCAAACAGGGCCTGAGTTGGAAAATGTTGGCCTCCAGGTCTTTAGGGAAGAAGTCCTGACCTTTGATGAAGAGGACAAGGAAAAGGAAAAGTCTTTATGAAGAGTGTATATAAGGAAACAAAAATATAGAACCAGACCTTTGCAAGAGGATGCAGGATCAGGGGAAGAGGATGGAACAATGGGTACAGAGGAGGAAGAAGTTGCCATAGATGAAACTCACGAAGTAGAGAAATCTGTAGATATGGAAAGGGTGCTGAACACGGGTGAAGGTCAGTTCAGTAAATTGTTGGGTTTATTCTTCTTGGGGCGGGGGGCAGAGGATTTCACAAAGGAAGCTTTTAGGGAGGTGGGAGAGACTAGACTCCAGATGAAAGAGAAGATTAAGGGGGCGACTGATTCTGGTTCAGGGACAACTAAGGAAATTGGAAGTTTAATAGTTGGAGATGTAGAGGGAAAGTGTAGAGAAGACCTGAGTTCTGATCAATTGTTTGAGAAGAACGCCATATTTGAGTTAGAAAGAATTAATGCTCAAAGGAAGTTTCTACGAGGGTGGAGACATACATGTAAATCATAACCTTTATATTAAACAAAGCACAATCAGCAGTTGTTACTATTATTATAAAGGCTATTACCCAATGTTGGTCCCAACAATCTGGGGTCTTGGGAGGCATAGACTGGGTATGGTCCTAACCTCTGGCATTTTTTGCACAAAGTGGCTGCCGCCCTCAGACTCAAACCTCGTATGTTCTCACACTTGCCATCCTGAAATTTTACCATCAGACCAAGTCATGGCCCCTAGTTGGTACCATATCATGATTTTGTAAATCGTTAAATCCATTCTGAGTGGAAGGAGTGGCCATATGACGTAATCATTTTAAAAACATCATTTTTGTCATTTTTAATTATGTAATTTACATTAAAAAGTATGTCCTTTTTCTAATTTCAAAAAATACTAACAAATATTTTATATATCAATATCGACATAAAATTTTACTATAAATCTATATGAAGTTTCTGACATTTCTAAAATGTTTCCTATTTATATGGTTGATATTTCCATTGAAACTCTCAGCTTAAACCTTGCACATGGTAAAAACAGTAGCAGAAACAAAAGAGATCATAAAAATAAATAAATAAAAGCAAAGTTGCACATTTCACCTTTATTTTACACAAAATGAACCAAAGATTACATAACAAACCAATGCCTAATAAATACAAGCCATGAGAAAAATAACAAAGCAATTACTTGGAGGATAAAATCAACACTATCATTGGCCTCGGATAGCCTGAAAAGTGCAATTATTGTAATCCAATTGGGATTATATTCTCACGATGCTAATCCAATTGTTCCATATATCCTCACTAACCCTAATATATTTTTTTGTTCTTTGTATGTACATATGTGCATTTGTGTGTCCATTAATGTGTATTGGTGTCTAGATGAAGCTTTTGTTACTTGTGATTACCCTTATTTTTATTTACCTGATGCCATTACTTGAGTTTTTAAAACACCCTGGGTTTCTATATTTGTTATTTCAAGTTATAGTTTCTGAAAACTTTTATAATTTGTACAGGTTATGAGTGGGATATAGGTCATTTTCATGGAGCTCAACGACCTGATGTGGACTGCTTTAGGACCACTTCATTTGGGTTATCTGAGGCTGAGGTACGAAATTTGTCCAAACCCAAAATCACAGGAGTAATGAATTATGATATGAAGGGCAGTTGATGCAGTATGGTCAAAACCCAAGTAAGCAACTTGAGAATGGTTGGATATGTAATAGGGTTTTGAGAAAGAGAGTAGAGAGTTGAATCACACAGCCTTGAATTAGAATCTCTAGCAACTTACTATAGGACTCTAATTCGAGTGATGCAGCATGGTCGAAACCCACATAAGCAACTTGAGAATGGTTGGATATGTAATAGGATTTTGAGAAAGAGAGTGGAAAGTTGAGTCACACAGCCTTGAATTAGAATCTCTAGCAACTCACTATAGGACTCTAATTCGAGTAATGCAGCATGGTCAAAACCCACATAAGCAACTTGAGATGGTTGGATATGTAATAGGATTTTGAGAAAGAGAGTGGAGTGTTGAGTCACATAGCCTTGAATTAGAATCTCTAGCATCTCACTATAGGATTCTAATTCGACATTAGAGTCAGACCAATTCGTTAGAGGAGTCACACCTCTAAGAAAATGGAGCCACACCATCAAGGCACAGACTAATTAAAGAATATGTTTAATTAGTTCACTGTTGAAAACAAACTAGTATATCCCTGTGTAATAGGCAAACTTTCCTTCTAGTGAAGGAAACTACTACTACAACTTAATTACTACTTTCTAAATAATTATCATAGAAGACTACAACTTTTAACTCCAAATACATTTCTTAGTGACATGATTGTCAAGGTGACAAGGCACCTATTGGAGGTTCTCCTTGCTTAAATGCCTATCTATTTTGTATATGGAAATATACAATATCATTATATTTCTTTATGTTTTGAGGTTATAATTATAATTTAGACATTACTACACTTAATTATAATTCTTTATATACTCGTTTCTTTTTATTTTTTTCTTGTTAGGGTTTTTTGGTAGAAATTTGCTGGGTCCAATCAACACACATGTTGGTGTGTTCTGTCTTGAACCCTTGAAGACTTCAAAACCTGAATTGATAAGCAAGGGATCACTTTAAATTTTATCGAATCAAAACATTCTTCTTCTTCCACCCTTTCATTTATTCTTTTCCTTGGTCAAAAATAGGGGCTCACATCCCCTATATTTTCTACTTTTCTTTCCTCTACTCGTTTTCTTTTATGAATATATTGATTTTCTATGTTCTAATATGGAGTTTATGCTTTTGTATGAAGATTATTGCTAATTACTAATGGAAGATGATTGCTGGTTGCTAAAGAACCTAGCGGATTGTTAGACAGTGTATGCCCTTGGCTCCTATCAGATTGATGTACATTATGTCATTTATTGTAAATGAATAAAGTGCATAATTGATTCATGTGATTTGGTGTGTTTCTGTGTAATACCTTTAAACTGGACACTTATGAGACTCGTGTTAGTTTAGAATTTTTACAACCGTTGGATAGATCTGGGGAGATTTATCCTGCCAAAGCTGACACTGATGTGCCGCCAAGTTGGTTGGGGTGGATTGTCTCAGCTGCCAGGGTGAGGCCTGAGGTACATGTAGTGTGGGTTTTCTTAAAACCTTGAACCGGACCAAATTCTAGTATTGCCCTGGACCTTGGAGATAGATGGGCAAAATTGGAATGTTACACCTGACCCCTAGACTCGATTATTGTACTGCACTAGGTGTCGGATTGGATTGTCTTTGATATGCCAATTAGTCAGATCCTTAGAGGGGGTCAAAACCTGGGTATGTTGGGACAATTCGAGAATTCATTTGAGTGGGTGAACATAGTGACAAGATCAACTCCTTTGTCGAACAAAGTGAATAATCGGGGAATGCACTTTCTCTGATGGAAACCTAAACTGCCAGTAGTGGATTTCAAATGTGTTTGAAATTTGGTTTTGCAAATTATATTTATATAGAGATATACTTATATATTATGGTTTCAAATTGTTTGCAAAAAGGTTTTAATTCCCGGGATCCATGTGTGTAGAGAGTGCAGCCGAGGGAGATGTCCTCTTTTGTCGGGCAATGTTTGATCATTAAGGGCTAAGAGGTTAAGTGTAAGACCATTGAGGGTAATACCTGATGGTCTAATCTTGCATTTGCCCACAGTCCTTGAGTTTTCATAAGGTGGCTGGACCCAAGAACCATTTAGTGTAAATGTTGGGTCCATTAAGAGCCCATGGTGATGGACTTAAGGGTTTACTGTGTCTTACAGTGAATTCGGCCCGACCTTATAGCAGAGGCTGGGCTGAATCCATGTGGCTGATGTGTAATCGATGTTAGGGTCCCACGCCATACAGGGAGAGCCAAGTTAGCCAGCAGATTAAAAGGGTAAGTGAGCTATGTGACTTAATGGGCCTAAAGCCCATTTCGAACTGGGCTTAAGCTAATTAATTAAAAGGGGGCGAAATTTGATTGATAATTTGATTAGGATTAGTTGAAGGATAAGACAAGTCTTATCCATTTAAGAATCCAGATTCAAATATCATATTTGGATCAAGAAACTCTCTCTTAATTGGATTAGGAGTCTGATCCAAAGAAGGCTATAAATAGGGGGTGAATTCCATAGTTTACACACACTCAACAACCTATAGTATTCTCCCCAGTTCTTGCCGCCCCTACCCAGTTCGATTTCTACCTGTGAATGTGATCAAGAAAGGTTCTTAATACTGTTTCTTGCTAGAAGAAACAATCTGAAGTCGTGCTCACTAGCCCTTGTTCGATTCTTACTAAAGAATTTAGGTTCTTATTGAAGAACCATCCTGTTGATCCTGCTTCACCATACATTGTGTCATCTTCAATGGAGGCGGGTTTTGGTATTTTCCTTGGGCGTGAACACTTACGTTGGGAGTTACTGTTACTTCGTATCGGGTATATCCCTTACTTCCCTTTTGATTTCAGATCTGGTCCGGTTTTGATTCAAGAACGATAATTGAAAATGCAGTTTTCTAAATTAGGGAATACGATTCCCGGATGGGAGAGCAAGAAATTTTTGAAATTTCACCCAACCTTCCTGCAGGGTTTGGCCATCCATATGATGGATCTCCCATCCCTTCACGGATTGCCCTAGGATTCAGGATTTTTATTTAGAAAGGATCCATCACCTAGGCAATAGGGTGCCCTTACCTCCTAGCCTCACTTTGGCACCTTGAAAACTCAGGTGATTAAGTACCTAACTTCTCAATCTTCATGATGAATGTTGTCATTCTCCATGCTTCCTTCAACTCCAAGAAACTCCAGCACCAATGCTCATGGAACTTGTATCAATTCCCAATTCATATTTCAATTTAATAGGTTGGTTTGCCATGTATCTGGATTTCAGGTATGAATATGAGCTAGAGACATGGGTTTGGATATGCTTATGGGCTTAAATGGGTTTGGTCTTGGTTATGTGCTTGGACTTCTATGTGTTTGAGTTTCTTTTCTTGTGGCTGTAAACTTTTCAATCCATTAAATACTCTAACTTCAACAGTTCAATCAGAAGTTGTACAATAGAAGGACGTAAATGAGGCAATCTCCATGACCTACTTAATATTTTGTTGTGCACTGCACACTTCTGAGGGCATTGTACCAAGGAAATTTCCTAGGCCATAGGATGGATCAATCAGATGATCCTTGTCCTTTTTGGGCACTAGGGGCTTTGAGCAGTCCTTTTGTTATATTTTGTAGAGCCTTTAGGTTTTGTCTATTTTAATACTTGTCAAATAATAGGGAAAAAACTGGACTAGTTATATGATCCCCAAATTATGTAATGAATTTCATCTTGCTTATCAATATGAGATATGGTTGGCAGTTGGAAATGAATTGCTTTTTGGGCACTTTGCGACTGGTCAACATCCCATGTCATTTCTATGTGCTTAGGTGGTGACCAAATAGTTGTGCCTAAATATCGTTACCAACATTTAGCCCCCTCCCTGCTGTGTGGATGAAGCTGTTTTGTGAAGGGCATGTTCAAGTCTTTTTGGCATTGTTTGAGGCTGCAACTCTTGGGTTGTTGCATTGGGTAGGTGACTGCTGTTTTTCTTTTCTATAAGTGTAATGTCCAAATCTCAGGGTTTTGTTTTTGTAGCGGGGTGTTCTGTATTTGGTATCTCCAGTTATTCTCTATGAATAGGGCACTAGGGAGGAGGGTTTTCTCATCCAAGCTTTTGTTCCTAGGTTTATGAGACCAAAGTTACACTGTATACAATTGTTATAATTATTATACAAAATCAAATTTATATTCATTTTTTTTTGTACATTGTGAAATTTATTTATTTACTTATTTGATAGCTGATTTATAAACTCATGTTTATTCATTGCACGCTTTATGATATAGCTCCTACTTTTTTGAACTTATCTTTGATGTTTTATTTTGTATTTAAAGTATTTTTTATTTCCTTGACTTTGTTTATTAACTAAAGGGAATGCCTTGTTTACTTAATTGATATGTTTTAATTTATTTTTCAAAAGAAATTAATTTATAAGTGCTTTTTAAATAAACGTTTTTTTTTGTTGAAACTTCATAACTTGTCCTAAATATTTTTGTAAAGTGCTAGTAATTATTATTATTATTGTTGCCCATTATTTTTTTTTAATATTAGATCATATTCTATGGTCACTAGTAAGTATGAGATATGGATTTAAACATTTTTCTTGGAGAAAATAAGGCTTGGGCCTCAACAAATTGAGGCTAAAGACTATGAGGCCTACACCTCTTGCAAATTGAGGCCTAAGCCTTATGTAGGTTATGTATGGTTTTTGAGGCTTGGTAGTTTGTGCACAACTCATCTTGAGGCTTATGCCTCAGTACCTGCACCTCTCCTCGTAGCCTTTTAGAAAACTATGCTGTACACTATAGAATAGACCTCCTCAAGAAAGACATTTCTTTTCCTCCCAAAACCTACACTCATATTTCTCAAAATTAAGGGTTGCCATAGGGCAGAAACAAATACAAGATTCAACTCAAAGTAGGCTTTTTATATCTCCTCATCATGCTCATCATGTCATGTAAAGGTCTTATGGTGATGAAACTAAGGCTGCAACTTGGGCCGGGTTGGCTCGAACCCAACCCTAACCCAACCTGAAAAAGTTGGGTTGGGTTGGGTCGGGTTGTTCGGGTTAGGGTTAGGGTTGAAATTCATGAACCCGACTTTACTTCGGGTTGAGTTAGGGTTGACCCCTTAGCCAACCCAACCCAACCTGAACCTGACTCTATAGTACATATAATATATAAATATATGTTATATGTAATATATAATATACATTGATTTGTTTAGATGCATGATATTTGTAGAGCCCCCACAACATAGTATCATGTATTTCTTTTAAGATAATCACTTCACTTAATCCTAATCAGAAAGACTAAAACCTTAATAACATTATTTTATGTTTTTTTGAAAATTTTATTCTTCATCTCCTCTATGTTTTTTGCCGCCCAAGAAAGATCTATTGTAAGTCATAACTCATAATAAACTAGAGTCATTTCTAACACTTGTTTTTCTGAATTTTGTACCAAAAGAACGAAAAAAAAAGTCAACAAACAAATACTAATGAAATATAGGATTAATATATGTAATGAAAGTTGAGTTAAGATCTAAAATCGAGAAATTCTATGAGGTTTTAAGGGATGGGAAGAAGGTTGGGTTGGGCCCAACCCGAGCCCAACCCAACCCGAAATTGACTTCGGGTTGGGTTGGGTTGGGTTGGGTTAGGGTTGAAGGAATTTAGTTAGGGTTGGGTTGGTTGGGTTGAAGGTCGGGTTGGGTTAGGGTTAGGGTTGGGGTTTAGAACTTAGGGTTGGGCTAGGATTGGCCTTAACCCGACCTAACCCGGCCCGACTTGCAGCCCTAGATGAAACACTAGGGAAGTGAATGTCATAATTCAAACAAAGGAGGTAGTGGGTAGCTTATGTGATGAATCTAGGGAAGAATGATGCAATAGAGAAGGAAGATGAAACAGAACTTGAGGAGGAAAATTTGATGTTTGAACCTGGAGAATAAACGGATGAAGGTTGTATGTGCATTAACAGTGAGATAGAAGATGGAGAGGGTGTACATCAGGGTACAGAAGAAAGGGATGAGGCTGGGACAGGAACGGTAAAGCTTGAGAAGAAGAGGAAGTTGAGGGACACAAGGAGGAAAGGGGTGGAAAGGTTACAGAGTTTGAAGTGGAAGGAATTACAGAAAAACTTTTAAATGAAAATACTTTGGGTGCTGCTTGTTCAAGATTATACAGAAGAAAGAGCAAATATCGAACTAAACCAGTGGCAGAAAAATAATGTTCCTGATTTGTATGGTGAAGAAGATGATGAAGACGGTGATTCAACTGAAATTAGTGAGGATGGGGTTAGTGGATGAGACTCATGAATCATGATATTGGAAGATCAATTGACTTAGAAAAGTGGTGAATAGAGGTGGAAGTTAGCAAGTCGTTTGGGTTATTTTTCTTATGAGGGGAGGAGTTTGCCAGGAAAACCTTTAAAGAGTTGGAAGAGAAATATAGGATGGCCATAAATGAAAGTGGTGTAGATTCTGTTGATAAAGTGGAAATTAAAGAGGTAAAGAATCAAGATAGAGTAAGATCAACCGGATTTGCGGGGGCTGATGATAATGGGTTTGGCGAGCTTGTTTCAGGTTAGATTTTTGAGAAGAACACAGTTTTGAAATTAGAAGGGATCAATGCCAATTCAAAGGATATGCAGATGACCAAGAAGATTCCTAATACTGTTACATTAGAATTAAAAAAAAAAAAGAAAAACCACTTATCTGTACAGGTTTCTAAGTCTTTGCAAAGATTAAAAGGGGGTGAAACAATTTTACACTTGGGGTTTAGCTTTCATAATTCCTTATTTCATAATTATTGCATACCTTTGTGGATCTGTTATTATTTTCCGTTACTTTCTGGCATTCAGGGTGCAGTGGTATAAATTTATTGGACATTTACAACTAATAAAACAAAGCATATTTAATGTCTTCCTGTGATTAAAACAAGGGTAAATTACAAAGACCCCCCTGTACTATGGGGTCAGTGACAAAGACCCCCCTGTACTTTTTTTTGCAACAAAGGCCCCCCTGAACTTTGGCCATTAGACAAAGACCCCCCTCCGTTAGTGTTCCGTCAATTAACTTTGAAAAAGATTCTGATTTTACTGTTAAAGTTTTCT
This sequence comes from Nelumbo nucifera, assembly GCF_055504915.1. Lineage (NCBI taxonomy): Eukaryota > Viridiplantae > Streptophyta > Magnoliopsida > Proteales > Nelumbonaceae > Nelumbo > Nelumbo nucifera. The sequence goes on from NC_142652.1 coordinate 47,916,618, forward strand.
AAATGCCTAAACTACCCTTTCTAATTTATTTTAGTTTTTTCTCCTTTTCAGCTATTATCTTCATCCCATTTACTTTGCTCAAACTACCCTCTTCTCTCTCTTTGTTTAAACTCTAGAGTACAGAGGAATAAAATGAAGAACACTAACAAAGAGCTTCTGAAGGGGGTCCCTCTGATGGCTGTGATGGCAAGTTGAACAACAACAAGCAGAAGCTCTCTTACATCTCAGTCCCATCCAAGACCGAGAGCCAACCATCCAAAACACTCGTTTCCCCTAGAAACCTCAATGCAAACACCAGTTTCCTCCAAAAATTTCATGTTGTAAAACTGATCGGCGGCGTCGGCCACCTGATGATTGGCATGCCACGGCTCAAGCTTTCCATCATTGAATTCCAACCGCAATGGCTTAGAAAGGCAGAGGTAGACATGTGAGATAGAATATCCACCTGGGTGCCCATTTACGCACCAATAATCCTCTGTTTTGTGCTTTTATTCGTTCCTCGAATCCCTCCGACAACCAGTCATCTGCCCTGAATTCAGAGTTTACGTCAAATCCCACTGGAGGCCTAACGACTGATATAAAATTCCTACCACTTGCCTCCAAAGCAATAGCCAATTCCGTCATTTGTGAAGCAGAGATCATGTTCTGAGAACCGAAGCAGACGTAAAGAACAGAATCTGGAGGCTACATATCAAGCCACTCGATGCATTGATTCGGGGTGGTTCTGGCGGCTTTATCCGTACGAGTTTTGTTGGCCAAGGAAGAGGCGGTAGGCCCAATTGCCCAAACAGGCCGACCACTCACCCTTCTGAAATATTGTAAACCAGTCTGATCGAAGTCCTCCACTGTGTTTAACAAAAGCCCGTCTGACCTCAACCACACACGAACCTGTTTGTATGAATTTAGACCAAGCATCAGTCCCATTAGTGTACAGTTTGGCAGAATCTGTTTCGTAGCGGGAACTTGGGAGAATCCATTTGGTAGTAGGCAACCTCAGCTGACCATCCGTTTGGTAGTGGGCGACCTCAGCTGATCATCCATTTGGTAGTGGGCGACCTCAGCCGACCGCCAGCGTTGAAGACGGAATTAAATATACCTAGGTCGTCGGTGACCTCAACCAACCATCTGAAAAACATGTCGGTTTCTCTGTCATCTTCATCTCCCTGGTCTCTTCTTCTCTCGCCCAAGAAGTTCTCCAGGAATGCCAACTAGTTTTTCAACACCTCGAGGAGGTGTTGGTGCTGAGATTATGCCAACTGGTTCTTCATCTCTCCAGACCTTATGTTTAATAACAACCCTAATTCTGATAAGTTTTAAGAGAGAATGGCTGTGGTGAACGGATTATTACTTTTGGGCCAGTTAAGTTTTAAGAGAGAATGGCAAAAAAAAGAAAATTTAAAAAGCTTAATGGGGTATTTTGGTAATTTAACACCTTCTGTTACCTGATTTAACGGCCGAGGGGGCATTTGTCGCAATGTAAAAGTTCAGGGGGGGTTTTGTTGCAAAAAAAAGTACAGGGGGGTCTTTGTCACTGACTCTATAGTACAAGGGGGTCTTTGTAATTTACCCTTAAAACAAAGCATATTTAATGTCTTTTTGAGATCATCTATTGTATCATTCAGTTTTCTTTCTGTCTCTATTATTCCAGGTCAGTTCTTCAGATCCTTTAGCCAGTGTTGACAAAGAAACCACAGATATATTGATGTATTGTACAGGAGGCATTCGTTGCGATGTTTACTCTACAATGCTTAGGTAAATGTATTTGTGCATCTGGACATGCATGCATGTGTTTGTTGTGTATTTGGCTTTAACATTAATTATCTGAAAACTTGAAAATGAGGTTGATTTTCTCCATATATTGTTAACGTTCTCATACATCCGATCACACACTAGGCAATTGAAACTTAGTAAATGGTTTAGTGATATTAAAACATTTTCTGCAAAACATTTTATCTTTCTTGTGGACTGTAATAAAATTTCGGTGCAGTTTTATTGCAGCACATTTTTTAAGGGGGGTTGTGCAGCACCTTGAAGAAACCTACACGGAAGGGGGCAGAGAAACAGAGAAGCAAGAGACAGGGGTTCATCTAGTTGTGATTTCGGGGATCATTTGGTATGAGTTTGGTAAGACTTGTATTGAAGAGGAGAATGACAAAGAGGACTAGGTATAGATGAGTGTGGCCCATTACCCCACATTGATAACTTTATTAAGTGGGACAAATTTAACTGTCCTTACGCAATACAATTTTGTTTTGAACGTAAATGAAACTTTATGAAAATAAAAAGAAAGAAACAAGAAAGGTGATAAGGAATCAGAGAGAAGGACAACAAGAAGAAAGAAAAAGACAACCTCCTACGAAAAATTCCACATCTCAAGTCCCCCTACCCTTACACCAAAACCTAATTACACACATACAAGTCCAAACAAACCTCCATAGATGATGTAGAAGCCCATTGGTTCTAGTTGCAGTTTATCTTTAGACTGTCTAGAACCTCTGTGGACTCTGAATCTGAGCGATGCTGCCCTAAGGCTCTAGTTGCTGGAGCTATTGTCGTCATTGATGGTCTTTGCTGTTGTTGTGGCTATTGAAGGTGACTTTGGGACCAAGTAAAGAACTGATCCTACTTCTTTTACAACCAGTCAAGTCTTTCTTGTTGTAGACCTTATTGGCCAAACTTGCCCAATTGTCGTCAGGATCTTCTTCCTCAGTCAAAGGAGACTGATAACAACATAAAACCCATGTTTTTTAAAACTGATCCAAAAATGAACCACTATTTCATCTGGTGAAAGGTCAGCAACTCAACCATCAGGGTGGGTCAATCCAAGATGTTATATTTAAATATTTAACTTTTAAAATAGAAATAAAAACAAAAATGTAGAAAAACATAAAATGTAGAAAAAATTGGCCACATCTCTAATATTTTATATCAGTCATATTAAAGAAAAATATTAAATAATAATTATTTTTATTGATGTTGAAAATGAAATAAAAAATTTAAAACTGACCCAAAAATTAAAATTGTTTCCCTAGCAGGTCAATAGTTCAACCTTTTGATGTACCAATCCTTGATGTCAAAATTAAATAATAAAAATAAAAAAAGATAAAAATGCAAAAAACATGAAAAATTACATAAATCCATTAATATTTTATATTAATCATATTAAAGAAAAATAAGTGTGACAAGCAAGAATTATTTCTATTGGTGATGGAAATGAAATACAAAATTTAATACTAACCTAAAAGTGAAATTGTTTTCCTATTTGGCGGTAGGTCAATAATTTAACCTTTTGATTTTAATGTGTCAACCCTTGATTCATAGTTAGATAATAAAAAGTAAAAAGATAAAAACACAAAAAAATATGAAAAATACAAAAAAAATTGTAGAAAACTTTTGGGAACATCTTTAAACAAAAAAGTGTGATAAATAAGAATTATTTTTATACACATAGAAATATAAAAAATTGTAGAAAGATTCCGTCATCATCATTGTCATCTAAAATTTCCACATGCAAAGCATGTGCACATTACTGGTATTTCCCAAATGTTTCAGAAACTCCAATTATCAGTAAATTTTTTAATCTGTTATCTGCAAATATTCTAAATATTTGCAGAATATTGTGAAAATAACAATAAATTTTCAACACAAAGTTAATATTGCAAATATTCTAAATATTCGAAAATTAATTGGAAACAATTGTGAGGCATAGAAAATGCAATAACCACATTATTTCAACACAAAGTTAATAAAGGGTATTGGGAATTGTTGCTTCTACACCAAATCAACAAATTGAACCAACTTTTTTCAGCTCTTAAAGCCCTTCCAAAACTTTTGCCTAAATAATTAGTTTCAGAATAATTAACCCTTTATAATAATGATAATGCTTTAATATCTATTGAGATAATTCATATTTTCATTTAATAGTATGGCCACCAATTTTACATGGACATGCAAAAATCAGAATTGGACATGTCTCAAGAAGTCTGACTTGGCAAGAGGAAAAAAGGACTTGTGGAAACATCTATAGAAAAGTACATACCATTACAATGGTCCATACTTTTCTGAATTTTAACATTATAAGCCTGTAGAAAAAGGTTCAAAGCTTTGTTACTTGACAATATTTTGGAGGAAAAGTGACATTCATTTTGTACTTCTAGCAAAAGCCTGAATTTTTCTATAGTGTTTTTTAGGGCTGTTCAATAAGGGCCCCTTATTTTTCTATAGTGTTTTTTAGGGCTGTTCACGGGTCGGATTGGGTTGGTTTACTGGCATTTTTCCAACCGACCCGACCTGGTCGGTTTACCTAGAAATGAAATCGAAACCGACCCAGTACTAAGTAAAACCGACCTGGTTGGTTTGAATCTGTTTGGGTCGGTTTTGTGAATGATTCTCTCGGTGTGAACGGTAAAGGATTCAAGTCTAAGAAAGCAAAGGTTGGATGCCTGGAAATTAAAAATGATTTGATGGATTAAAACTGATATTTTATATATCAGTAATTTTATATATAATATGTATATTTCTGAAATAAAGCTGAAATATATATATATATATATATATATATATTTCCACAAATATATATCTGAAATATATATTAAAACTGAAATATATCAGATATATATATCTAAGTCGGTTTGGTTTATGTTTTTTTGTAATCCGAAACCGACCGGTGATGAAGAAAAACCGACCAACTCGGGTTGGATCAGACCGGGTTGGTCGGTTTGGGTCTTGTTATGAACAGCCCTGGTGATTTTGTCTCTTCATTTTTCATTATGGAGAAGGCTTTCTATATTTTAAAAAATTTTGGTCTTTAGAAGGGGTTTTGGAGACTAATTAAAATTGTGATTTTGTTTTTTTGGCAAAAATGAAAAAATTGCCCAGACTGCTGACAAAAGTCTATAGATTATACACATAAATTCAGTACTACAAGTATTGCAGTTACCAGTCATAACAACTTCCCATGGTATCTTTTCTTCTAATACCCATTTAATGTAGAAACATTTTATTTTTCTGGTTCTTCTTACTTGGTTCCCAAGTTCTTATTGACAGACAAAGGGGCTTCCAGAACTTGTACACACTGAAGGGAGGCATTTCTCATTATCTAGAGAATGAAGGTCCTATTGAGTGGGTTGGAAATCTATTCGTTTTTGATTCACGTCTTTCACTACCACCTTCTTCCTACAAGCATGAGGCTGTGGCTGAATCTGATGGGTCTGGACTAGTGTCCAAGAATATTACCTTTGCAAGATGCCACCTATGTGGGTCACACTTGGCTGAACTAAGGCACCGGAACTGTGCAAATCTAGACTGCAACCTGTTATTCCTGTAAGTTATCTTCCATTTCCTATTTTTTTTCGTAAGTGATGTACAATTTTGAAGCCCACGTGTGGCTTGCTCCAGTTCTAACTTACACCTTGGAAGTCCCTTTAAAATAGTCACTTTTCATTAATTACCCATTCACCTGAATTACCAAGTAGGATTTTCTGTTGTGTTCTTGCATCAGTGCCTAGGGTGTGACTTAGGAAACAACTACCCTTTGTACTACCACCTAACACTTGGGACACAGTGGATCAACGAGCTTCAGATTACAGATCTAAGTAGGACAGAACTTTTCATCTGAATTATCTAAGCACTTCCTTTGTCTGGAAATTAAGAACAATTAATTTCTTTGCTACTTAAAACCAGATGTCTATTGAGATATTGGAGGTGGAACTAGTGATTGGGAGATATAATGATCATCATTTTCTGCACATTGTAGTAGAGATAACAACTATGGTAGCCTAAACATGATATCTATGTTCTAGTATCTCTTCAGATATTCATTTGTATTGAAATCTTAAATATTTAGTGGGCATCTATTTTAGCCACAGCCTGAGATTTTTTAATGTTCAATGCAGTTAAAATCTTATTGTAAGATGCATTTTGGAACTTAGAGTAGTGATGCAGTTCCATCTTCTCACATAGCTGGCCAGACCAGCGGTCATTAAAGACATTATACTTTTCTTCCAAGCAATGAATTTATTGGTGTTAAACCATTTGGGAAATATTTTCTAGTTGTCCATGTTAATGGAGTGGTCGTCTGAGCTTTCTATTAATATTCTGCTATTGTCTTATTTCTCCTTCTCCCTTGGATTTGTTTCTTCTATTTATGTTCAACAGGGCTATTTAAGCCATTTGATGTTATAACTTAAGTGGGGGCAGTTTATTCACTTTATGTTATCTTTTACTAAAGGAGGTTATTTTGGGGCTGAATCTCCAAGAAGCTTCATGGGCAACCAAAACTGATCTGAACCTCTCCAAAAACCTTCTGACAGCTAGGTTGCATTAATCATGGACTGTTCTCAAACTAGTTCTCCATCACATTCTTCGAATAGAAGTGTGTATGGGATTAAAGAAAAGGTAAAAACAGGGTTGGTTGCTCTCATACCAAGAAGAAATTAGAGCTGAAGCAAAGCAAGTAATAATTGGTAAAAAAACTGAAGAAAAGAATGAAAGAAATATGCTCAGAGCAAGAGAAGAGAGAGATGGAGAATATAGTTAATCGATCCTCTCTCCAGTCCCCCAAATTCTTGTATTAGATCTAAACTGAATTAGAGGGACAAGTACAAAGATACCCTCAGTAGGGCGGCTAGCTTAAACACCATAAAGAATAACTTATGACAGGCCCATAACAATGAGGCCCACTAAGCTACGAAGGACCTAATAAAAGAATAAAGAAAAAGAATAACTACAAAGGTCCATCTGGTGCAGTCTCTCTACACTTTCTATCCCTTTTTCAGAGCTCTAATACCATGTTGTAAAGGTTCAGTCCTCTTGTAGTTGCTGCATTAGGGCAAGAAAGAAGAGAAGAGAGAAGAGAGGAGAGAAAAGAATGGTTGAACTGGAGAGAATAATTACTCAGCCCAGCCGACCTGTTTATTATATTGGTTATGCAAACAATGTTCAAAGACCATTATACCCTTACTTATGTAAGGGACATGTGACTTAAGCATGACTAAAAGGTCTAATTACAAGTTTATAATTAAAGAGTTTAATGACCAAAGAGCCCTGACTAGTCAACTCTAACAATTATGAGTGCAAACAGCCTGTAGTATAATGTTCTTTGTAGCAAATTGGGTATGCATGACATACAAGTCCAATTATGATGCCTAAAAGGCATGATACCCAAGAAGCTGATAACCAATCAACTAGTATTCATCAAAATTCAAAGGGGTTCTGATTGGTCGAAGTTCTAGTATCATACCATTCCAGCATCATAGAAAATGCCATGACATATATAAGGGGGATTTCTGTAATACTTAATGTACTGGCCATAGGGGTATAATGGTCCTCTTGTTGTGTTTTACAGTCTTAATATAAATAAGAGAGTTGGTGCTGCCACTCATTATGTTCTTACAAAATACTGTTATTTTCTCTTTATTCTTCTAATTGATGTATTTCAGTAAACAGTATCTTGGTTCTGAAAGGGAACATTCATGGTACTGCTCATTGTCCATGTTCCTGCATAGCAGGGTATGCTATTTGTGGATTTTGGGCTGTAATTACTTTATTAAGTGAAAAGTTTTTAGAATGTATTGATGAATATGATAGTATAGGCATATTTATCCACTATAGCTTCATTGATAAGAGACAGAACTTTTGATGTTATGGGGCTGTAAGTGGTTATGAACCTAAATTCACTTGTGTCACTGACTGCTCTAATTTTTACTGAAAACGGTTGAGTATAGATTTGTGTTACTCGGTTTTCTAAATTAATGTAACTGTTAGTGTAGGCACTGTAGTGTTTGTGGCCTAAGTTCTGAGAGTGAGAAGTTGAGAAGGGTGTGATGCAGGGATAGGGGGAATTAGGGTTTGATGAACTGAATTTTCAGAGAACTAGGAGTTCTCTGACAATTAGAGAATGAGAATGGACAGAGAGTTTGATCCTCCCCTTCCTTGTCACAAGTCCTTCTATTTATAGACAAAGATGGGGCTCTGGCATGGGCAAGAATTCTAGAATCTTCTTTAGGTGGTTACTGGCTCATGTTTTTAGGTTGATTCGGAGGACACATGTCAGATTGTGGAGTGGGGACCAGTGAACGGCTTAACCACCACTTTCACAGGATCCTACCACGTGCCGCACCAGGGGATAAAGTCTGAAATCATGCAGGCCTGTATGATCAGTCTTTCCTCTTTTCACGGTGATCACTTTTTGTACCAGTCTCACTGTTCACGGGTTCACAGCTGGGGACCACGGTCCTGTCCATTTGAAGAGGCAGACATTGTAGATTTCGTTGTGGGAGAACCGGAGAATCCATGGCTCCCCTTGAGTCTACTCACTGTTGTGGGGCGGATGTTAACAGGTTTCTGGAGTGTGGCTGCAGTTAATCTGTAATGACATCATGGTACTATACCGGTCTATCCCCTTACAGTAGTTAGACATGAACCATTTGAAATAGTCGGTGGACAAAGTGACCAACAGTGATGTCGATAAATATAGCTATTTCTATTTGAAAATACATATACCATTCATTTGTCTATGTAAAACCCCAAATGAAAGTAACTTAAGAGTATGTTGAATGCTAAAGTGCAATAACTTGATTTATCTATATGTGTCATTGTAGATGTGCCACATAAAAGGTTCAACTTATCGATATGATATGCCCTATATCAGGTGTATCATGTCATGTTTTGAGATCACCAGAATGCTAAATACAGTGAGTTAGGGTATCTGGACAATTTTAAAGGATAATACCCTTCCTGTAGATGTCCTAACTCAATTCCTGATATAATAAAAAAATAAATAAGTATTTCGGCCATTTGAAACATGCAATGTGGAATTTTTGCATACCATGCATATCAATACTTTGAACCTTGCACATAATAGTAATAAAACTAGTATAGTGGAACTTCAGTATTAGGCTTTAGAACACAGATTTCAGTAACTAATTTTGCTAATCCTCGTTGTTTATTTGTGCATTTAACTGTTCCAGATGCTGCACAAATTGTGTGGAAAAGTTACAGGGATGCTGCTCTTTGGATTGCTCCAAGGCTTCTCGACTTAGACCTGTTCTGCCTGGACATCAAAGATACGAAAAGTGGCATATTTATAGGGATTCACAGTTGAAGTCAAGTCAACAATCTTAATTAAATATTTGTCTCTAACAGATAATAAGGCTGCAATCTTCCAACGTCTGTAGTTTATATCATTACCTCCAATTTAAATTAGGTTACTCGATTAAATTGAGAACAAAATTAGAATGATGGTAATAAATTTGGTTTAATATTCTGGAGTCCTAGACATAAAACATCACACCAATCCATCCTGAACTTGGTAATTAAAACTCCACTGTACTGACAATGATATAGGGTTAGACCTGCAGGGATTAAAAAAAAATCTTGGCACCAAGATGATATTGAGCCATTTTGCTTGTTAATCAAGTGCCTCCTGGAGTTCAAAGACAAAAGAAGCATTTGAGAATCCAGGTTTGTTTCTCTTGGATTGAGATGATAAAATAAATTTTTGTTTGGTTTAGTTTCCTAGTATATTGAGATATTAGTTCTTAATTTCTTATCAAGCTTGATGCAGCAACGAAAATAGGATTATTGTCTGAAATTCCTGATCAAGGTTCTAGGTATCGATACCATATACATGATACAGCATAATATATTGGTTAACAAGCAAACACATGGCATAGGTGGAATGGATTTGGTGCCAGACCATTCCATTCATGTCATCCTATATCAACTATATCACTCTGTATTGGTTGATATGAACTGAACCTCGATAGATACAATGTGCTGACTAGTTCAGTGGAAAGGGTTTTTGCCCCCTTCAATTTCATTTCCCTGTCTTAGGATCTTGTGGGAGTTTTTACCTTGAGATCTTTGCATAAAAAAGAGGCCATTGAAATCAAGAAGAATGAGAATGGAAGGTAAGTTTTTACCTTTTATTCAACCTTTCAATTTTCAGTAGATTTATATATTTGGTGTTGGGAATGCAAAATATGTTGACTTGTTATATCTATGATGTTTTAGGTTCTAATTGTTGAATTATTTTTTAATCCAAATAATATTTAAATAATTCATAACTCAAATAAGTGGGTTGACTAGTCTGCTAGCCAAATCATCAAAACTATAAAAAAGTGTTCCATACGGGAGTTTCCTCTCTTTAAGTGGGAGGGACAGGTGTCCACATAGGAGGAGGTAGTTACATATAACTACCCCACTCCCTATTTAAGTTCCTTAAGGGGAAGCTAGAAGGCCCTCTTTGAAGAAAATTGTCTTAAGAGATTCTTAAGAAAAGTCAAGATAAAGAGAGAAGAAAAGAGAAGTGCTCAAGGGAAGACAGGGAAGGAAAAGAAGTCTCACTAATATAGGTAGGAAAAGGAAAGTTCTCTCCGTGAATACTTATTATATATATGTCTTCTGCTATGTATCCTTCTTTCTCTCTCTTTTATTTTCACTTTTGAAAAAGGAAATAGAGGGAAATGAACCATCTATGACCAGGTGCCTCTACTTGGTTGATTATGGTTCATCTTTTAAGATAGAGTTAGGGATTAAACCATTTATAGTCTAATTCTCCTGGGTTGATTATGATTCTCTTCAAATGAAAATGAAGAACATGGGGACAAAAACCGTTTACAATCAAATATTCAATTTGATTGACTATGGTTCCCTTTTTGTACTAAAAAGTTTGAAGGATTAAGGTTGTCTATAGTTAGAATTTTATTTGATTGACTACAACTTATTGTGAAGAAAGGAGTGAGAAGGAAATCTTCTTTGTATCAAAAGGAAAAAAGAGAAATTTATTGTTGTAGAGGTTTCTCAATTGTATTTTCTTTATTTTTTTTTCTTTTCATTCTTGAACACTTGATGTAAAAGAAATGCAAATGAAAAGTTCCTTTTAAGTACTATATTGTTCTTTTCTTTTGTTCTATGCATTCGTTTTTCTAAGTCAGAATCAAAAGGTGTTCTCTACTTTCTTGTGGAAATGTAATTAAGGGAAACAATTCGTATGGTTCCCTGAATGGGCTTTATCCAAAATAATAAAAATTCAATCACTTGATTGTGTGAATTATGTTACATGAGAGTTTATTCAAATTTTCACACCAACATAATTTTGGCATGCCCAGTGGGACCCATTTTCCTTTTCATTTTAGAACAAAAGGAGAAGAAACAACAAAAATGTAAATCTTATATCAGTATTATCTACTTATAGGTAGAAATATCTCAGGCATCGCACCCAAAGTGGTTTTTACTACCACAAATTGACTACTATGAAGAAGGAAAAGATAAGAGGCTCTAAGAAGCCTTCCTACAAGGCGACATTTACTATGGATGTGAATCCTCTTGCTACTACTATCATGTCTTCTGTCACTAAGGCTGAGTAAAAGATCAAGAAAGAGAAAAAGAGGAACATGTTAAACTTTACTCAGAAGTTAGGTTTCAAGCCACCCAAGGCAAATTCCTCTAAAAAGATTGCGTTGCCAATCTTGAATATCACAAAATTAATGGTGACTTCCCCAAAGAAGTCTACTAAAGCAACGACTAAGGTTATTTATCCTACCCAAATCATGACAAGAACCATTCTAGTGAATCTTCCGATTCCTCTTACAATATCAATCATGGTGGTGATTATTTCTGAAGAGAAATATACTCTTCAGACCTTTAATGAGACTATAGAAGAGAAGGCAACAAATGTTCCTTCATCTGCACAACTGAAACCCTAGGTAATTGAACTCAGAAGTTCAAGTGGAAAAGGTTCTTCCTCTTACGGGAAGAAAGTTATTTTTAATCAGAAGCCTTCAAACTAGAATTGAAGGTTTTTCAAAACAATCTCCAATTTTCATTCATAAGCCTAGGCCTGAGAGACTTCCAAAGGCTAAAAAGCTACAAAGTAGCACTCCCATTTCCCTTGCTGATTTTTCTATAGAAAGATCAAAGAAAACAAAATTAGACATGAGAACTAAAAAAATGGACTTTTATTTCTAGATACATGTTTGCTAAACATACAAATTTTTACTTTGCATTGGGGGCATATACTATGCCCAATGAAGAACTTAAGCCTTATAAAGGCCCTGAGCAAGAGCTCGATTGTTGCAAAGTTCTGAAGACATGTCAACTTTAAGTTTGATTGGTGAGTCTATCACTTCCAAAGTCAATCTAATCCAAGATGATCATAAATCTTCAATTCAAGAAGATGAATCTATGGATGGAATTACATCCTATTGCAAGGAATTGCTATGTCCTCAAGAGAAGACCAAGAGCCATCTCCTATGACGGTCATGGTAACTGGTACTTCAAGTACAGAAGAGCAAATTGAAGAGATGCAACGAAATATGGCAAAAAATGATGTAGAAATTACATCTCTAGCTGTTCAATTGTCGGTTCAAGCAAGCACATCTGTTAGAGAGTTGTCTCAACAAATATCAACTTCTACTCTTGTTCCTCTAATAGATCTAAAGACACTTATCGTAGAGGGAATAAAGGAATTCCAGGCGTCTCTCACACAACCAGTCCTTGGTTACAGGAAATCATATCATGCATATTTTGATACACTCTCATTCCCTCCAAGATATCAAAAGCCTAGTTTTTAGAAGTTTGATGGAATAAATGGGTCTCCTCATGAACATTTGGCTCACTCATTTTTATTCTGCTTGTGGTGAGTCAGCAATGTCTGACGCCTTATTAATAAGACAATTTGTGCAAACATTGAAAGGGGCATCTTTTACCTAGTACACACAGTTGGCACTAAGATCAATAATCACATGGGGTGATATGCAACGTGCTTTCTTAGCACAATTCGTTAGTTCCAAAAGGAAACTTTTTGTTACAAACTTAGTTGAAGCAAAACAAAGGCCAAATGAAAGTGTAAATGAATTCATTACACATTGGAGAAATATGAATCTTTAATGTGTTGAACAATTAAAGGAAGCTTTAGCAGTACAAATGTGGTCTAATAATCTCTTGCCGGAAATTCCTACTTTGTAGAAATTATTGAACCACAATCATTTGATGCATTGGTTTCTAAGGCCAGTAATATCGAAAGACAAATTGCTAGGCAAAAGGGTGTAGCAAATAAACCTAATTCACCTCAAAAAATGAAAAAAAAAAGACAGTAAGAAACCTGCAGGCAAAGGTGAAGCAATAACCACTTTTGTTAATCTCAAGAAAAATAAGGGAAAAGGGAAAGATCCATCTCAACCCTTAACCCTTAAAGAAAAGAAAGAAAAGAAATTTTCATTTGATAATGAGAATGTGGAAGGAATTTTTGAAGACCTCTTAGCAACAAAGGCGACTAAGTTGCAAGAGCCAAGGAGGCCATTTGAGGTGAACAAGACAAATTATCCAAAATATTGTCAGTATCATAGGATGGTCAATCATAGTATCAAAAACTGCTTCATTTTCAAAGACATCATCCAATCAATGATAAATAAGGGAGAAATTGAAATCGCAGAACCTTCTCCTAAGCAAACTATTATAGTTGCAAATAACGTTTCTCTATTAGAGGAAGAGGGTCCTACCCTCTGTTCATGATATGAATTGATGCAAGAATCAAGTGTGATGTGTTTTAGTGATTCTTTTGTATCTAAAGATGAAACAAGTTGGAAAACTATAGTTAATGGGGCAAAGGGGGTAGTCGAGCCCATACGAATTACACTCTACAATTCTTTGGGCATTGAATTCTGGGAACAAAGAACCTCCACAAAGAACAATAAGAAGAAAAAAAGGAGACTTAAGAAAAAGGTTCAAGTTGATTTTGAAGAAGAGTATGAACAACTCCCAAGGTTTCTAGTCACACTGAAAGAGTACATCCCAAAATAAATCTTGGAAGAAAGTTTCGATGAACTAGAAGTAGCACCATGTTATGTGGCTTCATGTAAAGAACATGAAGTACCTAGTACTGAAAATGAGGTGGATCAAATTACTTTGCAGTATAGCCGAAAACACAAGAAACAAAAGAATATAGATGGTCCTATCTCTAGAGTAGAGAGTGAAGAACGAGGAGAGAAAAAAGAGTTAGAGTTAACTCAATAAGTTCAACAAGACAAGGAGGAAGACCATAGATTAGAGAATCTAATTAGGGTCCGACCTCAAGTTTAGAAGGAATTTCGAGAAACAAAATTGTGCATTATGACATTCTTGCCCATTTGAAACACATTCCTGCATTATTAAGTGTTTATGATGCTCTCCAACTTTCTCTGAAATTGAGAAAGACATTAATTTAGGCATTTATGTTTTTGTATAATTACCCCTTAAACTGGACACTTATGAGACTCGTGTTAGTTTAGAATGTTCTCATCTGTTGGATAGACTTGGGGGAATTTATCTTGTTGAGGTAGACACTAATGTGCTGCCAAAGAAGTTGGAGTATCTTGTCATAGCTACTAGGGTTAGATCCGAAACGCATGCATTGTGTTTGGATGTAACACTAAACCTGAACCATTTTCCAGTTGTGCCTTGGACCTTGGAGATTGATGGGTAAAACTGGAGAGTTATACATAACTCATAGACTTTATTATGATACTACATTAGGTGTTGGATTTGGTTGTATTTGATATACCAATCAGTGAGATCCATTTGCATAGATTTTAGATATCTTAATGACGTGTGTCCAAAATATGAATTTCCACTATCTATTATAGAATTACTAGTGGATGCTACTACAGGATTTGAAGCATTGTCCTTCATGGACAGCTTTTTGGGTTATAACCAAATTAAAATGGCTCTAGAAGATGAAGAGCTAATTGCATTTCAAACTCTAAATGTGATATTTTGCTACACAGTTATGCCCTTTGGCTTGAAAAATGTTGGAGTTACATACCAACAAGCCATGATAGTCATATTCAATGATATGCTTCATAACATTGTGGAATGTTATGTTGATGATTTAGTGGTAAAAACAAAGAAAAGAGAACACCACTTAGATGATCTTAAAAAGGTTTCCGATAGACTTCTATAACACCAACTTAAAATGAACCCCTTAAAATGTGCATTTGGGGTAATTTCGGGGAAATTCCTCGGGTTTATTGTCTGACATCGAGGGGTTGAACTTAATCCTACAAAAATTAAGGCAATCTTAGAGATGCCTCCTCCCCGAATTAAGGGGCTTACATGGGAGACTTGCTTATATAAGGAGATTTATATTAAAGTTGTTTAGTAGATGCCAACCTTTCTCTAAATTGATGAGGAAAGATACACCTTTTGGGATGAAGCATGTGAAAATGCTTTCCAAAGCATAAAAAATTATTTGTTAAACCCACTTGTGCTTGTCACACCAATAAAAGCTTCACCAAATTTTTTGGGGGCATTATTAGTTCAAAATAATGATAAAGGAAGGGAAAATGCCCTTTATTATTTAAACAAAATCATAGTTCAAATAAAACATAATTATTCTTCAATTGAAAAGATGTGCTTAGCTTTAGTATTTTATATTCAAAAGTTATGAGATTATTTGCTTGCACATCTAGTTACTTTAATTTCTAAATCTTGTCCTCTCAAATATTTGCTCTCTCGGCCAGTTCTAACGGGTAGACTAGCAAAATGGTCATTTATTTTATTTGAGTTAGAGATAAAATATGTTCCTTTAAAAGAAATAAAATGAAAAGCTTTAGCCGACTTCTTAGTAGTTCATCCTGTGCCAGATAACACTGAGCTTTTAGAAGACCTTCCAAATGAAAGGGTCTTATACGTAGAAATTGAAAGACCATGGCAACTCTATTTTGATAAAGTTTATTCAAAACAAGGTGCAGGAGTAGGGATTGTGTTCATCACTCCCATCGGAGTTTTAATTCCATATTCTTTCTCCCTCACATCATTATGCTCAAACAATACATCCGAGTATGAAGTAGCCATTATTGTCTTAGAAATGGCTCGAGAGATGAAGTAGTCTTTAGAGATTTTTAACTGGTAGTTAACCATTTAAATGAATTATATGGGGTTAAAAAGTTAAGTTTAATCCCTTACTTTAAAAGAGCCAAAGAGCTGATATCCCAATTTAGCAGTAGCATACAAGTGGGTCACATTCCAAGGTCAGAAAATGATAAGGCTAATGCCTTAGCTAAGTTGGCTATGTCTCTTAATTTACTTAAACATAGACAACTTCATATTACAGTCAGTGAGAGACATATTCCCCCTAAACGAAAGAGTTTGGGAAATTGAGCTTGTGAAATTTATTACAATTCAATCAGAAAGAGAAAACTCATATTGGAGAGTGCCAATAATCAATTATCTACAACATGGGCTCATCCTGATAAATTCTAGAAAGAGTACTGATGTGCTATGCCATGCTAAACATTATAGATATATAAATGGCAGTTTGTATAGAAAATCCATAAATGGAATTCTACTTAAGTTTCTTTCTAAAGATGAAGTCCAACAAGCTCCCCATGAAATACATGCAGAAGAGTGCGATATACATCAAAATGTCCCTGAAATGGTAGGACATTTAAAAGAATTGGTCTATTTTTGTCCCACTATCATCTTAGATGCTATTTGCATCTTAAGGATTTGTGTTAATTGCCAAAATCTAAGGGGTATGTTACTAGAAGTTGTTAATGTGAACATCAAAGAAAAAATAGATTGGAGACAACCCATTATTGATTATTTACAATATGAGAGATTTCCTACAGATCCAAATAAAAGAGTCGATATACATTGACAGGCCTCATGTTTCACTTATTTTGGTGACACCTTATATAGATCCTTTGATGGGATCTTGTTAAGATGTCTATCCAATGAAGAGGCAAGAAATGGAGCTCATCAAGCTGGACCAAAAGTTGCAGGCCAATTAAAAAGGTTAGGTTATTATTGGCATACTATGATTTGAGATGCAATAAAATTTTCTTCTACTTGCAAAGCATGCCAACTTCATGGTGATTTCATACATCAACCGCTCATGCCTCTTCACCCTACAACATTATCGTGGTTATTTGAGGCTTGGGGCCTAAATGTCATCGGTCCTTTTAAACCACCATCTTCAAAACTACATTCATATATCTTGGTTGCTATAGATTATTTTTCTAAGTGGGCAGAAGCAATTCCACTAAAAGAGGTGAGGGTAATTGATGTTGCCAACTTCATTCAAAGCCATATCATATACAAATATGGAATTCCTTCAAAAATTATATCAAATAATTCCTCGCACTTTAAATATAAGGCTATGATGAAGTTATTTGAGAAATACAAATTCCAACATGCTAAATTGGTATCCTATAATCCATCATCAAGTGGACAAGAAGAAGCTTTTACTAAAGTCCTTTGCAAAATACTTAAAAGATAGTTTCAAAAAATAAAAGAGATTGGCATAAGCGCCTCCCTAAAGCTCTTTGGGCTAATCGTACCATAGAACAAATGGCTACAGGATGCACACCGTATAGTTTGGTGTTTGGAGTAGAGGTTGTTCTTCCTCTAGAAATTCAGCTACCCTCTTTAAGGATCACAACACAATTCACACATGTAGAAGAGAATGTAATGATAAGACTACGGTGAAAGTATGATTTTCACAACAATTCTCCATAAAAGATCTAGGAAAAGCTTCTTATATCTTGGGACTTCGACTCTATAGACAAAGATCAAAGAGGATAATAAGATTATCCCAGTCTACTAGAAGAGAATGTAATGATAAGACTACGGTGAAAGTATGGCTTTCACAACAATTCTCCATGAGAGATCTAGGAAAAGCTTCTTATATCTTGGGACTTCGACTCTATAGACAAAGATCAAAGAGGATAATAAAATTATCCCAATCTACTAGAAGAGAATGTAATGATAAGACTACGGTGAAAGTATGGCTTTCACAACAATTCTCCATGAGAGATCTAGGAAAAGCTTCTTATATCTTGGGACTTCGACTCTATAGACAAAGATCAAAGAGGATAATAGGATTATCCCAGTCTACTTACATTGACAAGATTGTCAAAAGATATAGTATGGAGAACTCCAAGAAAGGAAATGTTCCTTTCAAGCATGGAGTCACTCTCTCCAAGGGGATGTCTCCCAAGACACCTAAGGAGATTGAGGGAATGAAAGAGATTCCCTATGCCTCAGTCGTAGGGAGCATCATGTATGCCATGTTGTGCACTTCTCCCGACATTGCTCAAGCAGTGAGTGTGGAAAGTAGATACCAATTTAATCTAAGTCAGGAGCATTTTTGCATGGATTTCGTATCGGGGGTCCAAGGCAGATTCCACAATCGAGACCGAGTACATTGCTGCAAGTGAAGCTCCCATGAAAGCCGTATGGATGAAGAAGTTCATTCAAGAATTAGGAGTAGTTCCATCCAGCACATCACCCATTCCACTCTTGTGTGACAATACTGGAGCCATTGCTCAGGCTAAGGAGCCATGAGCCCACTCGAAGTTGAAGCATATCGAGAGGAAGTACCATGTACTACGGGAGATAGTTGGAAGAGGGAACATCCTGATTCAGAAAGTAGCATCGGCAGAAAATGTAGCAGACTCATTGACTAAGCCACTGACACAGAAAGTGTTTAAGAAACATGTGGAAAGTATGAGACTCCAGCTTATACCCGATTGGACCTAAGTGCAAGTGGGAGCTATTAGACAGTGTATGCCCTTATCTTCAATTAGATTGATGTATATTATGTCATTTATTGTAAATGAATAAAGTGCATAATTGATTCATGTGTTTTCGTATGTTTCTGTGTAATTCCCTTAAACTAGACACTTATGAGACTCGTGTTAGTTTAGAATCTTCACAATCGTTGGATAGATTTGGGGAGATTTATCCTTCCAAGGCTGACACTGATGTGTCGCCAAGTTGGTTGGGGTGGCTTGTCTCAGCAGCCAGGGTGAGACCTGAGGTACATCAGTGTGGGTTTTCTTGAAACCCTGAATCAGACCAAATTCCAATGTTGCCCTGGACCTTGGAGACAGATGGGCAAAACTAAAATGTTACACCTGACCCCTAGACTCGATTATGGTACTGCACTAGGTGTCGGATTGGATTATCTTTGATATGCCAATCAGTGAGATCTTTAGAGGGGATCAAAACCTGGGTATGTTGGGACAGTCCGAGAATTCATCTGAGTGGGTGATCATAGTGACATGATCAACCCCTTTGTCAGATAAAGTGAATGATCGGGGAATGCACTCTCTCTGATGGAAACCTAAACTGCTAGTAGTGAATTTCAAATGTGTTGAAATCTGATTTTGCAAAATAGATTTATATAGAGATATACTTATACATTATAGTTTCAAATTGTTTGCAAAAAGGTTTTCATTCCTGGGATCCATGTGAGTAGAGAGTGTAACACTGTACCTTGCAGCCGAGGGAGAGGTCCTCTCATGTCGGATAGTGTATGATCATTAAGGGTTGAGAGGTTAAGTGTAAGACCATTGAGGGTAATACCTGATGGGCTAATCTTGCATCTGCCCATAGTCCTTGGGTTTTCATAAGGTGGCTGGACCCAAGGACAATTTAGTATAAATGTTAGGCCCATTAAGAGCCCATGGTGATGGACTCAGGGGTTTACTGTGTCCTACGGTGAATTCGGCCCGGCCTTATAATAGAGGCTGGGCTGAACCCATGTAGTTGATGTGTAGATCAATGTTAGGGTCTCACACCATGCAAAGATAGCCAAGTTATCCAACAGATTAAAGGGTAAGTAAGCTATGTGACATAATGGGCCTAAAGCCTATTTCGAACTGGGCTTAAGTTAGTTAATTAAAAGGAGGTGAAATATGATTTATAACCTGATTAGGATTAGTTGAAGGATAAGATAAGTCTTATCCATTTAAGAGTCCATATCCAAATATCAGATTTGGATCAAGAAATTCTCTCTTAATTAGATTAGGAGGCTGATCCAAAGAAGGCTATAAATAGGGGGCGAATTCTTTAGTTTACACACACTCAGCAACCTACAGAATTCTCCCTAGTTCTTGTCGCTCCTACCTAGTTCGATTTCCACCTGTGGAACTAATCAAGAAAGATTCTCGATATTGTTTCTTGCAAGAAGAAACAATTTGAAGTCGTGCTCACCAACCCTTGCTCGATTCTTATTGATGAATTCAGGTTCTTGTTGAAGAACCATCCTGCTAATCCTGCTTCACCGTACACTGTGTCATCTTCAATTGAGGTGGATTTTGGTCTCTTCCTTAGGCGTGAATACCTACGTTGGGAGTTATTGTTATTTTGTATCAGGTATATCCCTCACTTCCCTTTTGGTTTCAGATGGTCTCTTCCTTAGGCGTGAATACCTACGTTGGGAGTTATTGTTATTTTGTATCAGGTATATCCCTCACTTCCCTTTTGGTTTCAAACTAGTATGGTTTTGATTTAAGAACGAACATTGAAAATGCAATTTTCTAAATTAGGGAATACGATTCCCGGATGGGAGAAAAAGATATTTTTGAAATTTCGCCAAACCTTCCTGCAGGGTTCAGCCATCCATATGATGGATCTCCTATCCCTTCAATTTACACGTGGCTAAACTGCTTAGATAAACCACCAATGGTATCAATAGGTGGAAAAACTGCTAAATACCCCACTATTTGCTCTTAAGTGGCTAAACTGTTGGAGCGTCACATGAACTATGTTTGGCTTGATCCCACGGGTACGTAGGCAGCCTAATATATTGGTCCAACCACAATATCAACAAATATATATATATATATATATATATATATATATATATATATATAATATTTATGTATGTATGTATGTATGTATGTATGTGCTCCTGGCCTGCAAGAGTATAAACTATGTACAACTAAAATAAATCCAATTTTAATTTGGTCCATGATACCATTACTCAAAGGCACTTAAAGAATTATTAAGGGTGAAAAGCATCACCATATAGTACCCTAAGAATGAGTACATAACAATGATTCCTTCTTTTTGGTTTCTATTTTGATATCCATAATGACATTAATAATCTCTTAACTGATCTCTGCTATCAAATCTGAATTTGATCTCTTTTACGAGACTAAAAGTTGACCTTTTCATCAAAACCATTAAATCTGAAGTTGAACTCTTTATTTAAAAGATAAAAAATGTTTTTCTTTCATCAAAATATGGTCACTGTTATGAGGTTGAAACTAATCTCTCATTAGATTTTAAAATTGAATCATTTATTTCTTTTTTTGTGACCAACTAAAAATAATTATCAAGTTTTTTTAAAATGGATCTCCATATTGATATCATTAAAATCTGAAATTGATCTCTTTATGATACTATTAAATCTTCAAATCTGACGATCATCAATTAGAACCATCCTCAAGTGGTTAAGCTTTATGATATTGACCTATCTTATTCCCTCTTTATGAGGTCCAAATCATTCTAGTTGTCCAAACAAAAAAAATCAAATATGAAGTTAATCTCTTTTCTGTGATCAAAAGCCTGAACTTTATTAAAACATTCTTTTGTAAGTCATCATGGGATCAAAATAATCTTCAATGAGGTCAACTTGACCTAATCTCTTTATGAGATCAAAATAATCTTCATTGAGGTCACCTTGACCTAATCTCTTTATGAGATCAAAATGATTCTCAAGTAAAAAATGTGTATTCTTAAAACTGAATTTTTATAAGATCAATTTAATCTTCAAACATTTTGATATGATCTCCTCATGAGATCAAAGCAACCTTTAAATCCTTCCCTCTTTATAAGATTAGAATTTCAAATCTGAAATTGAGGACATATCAACCTAAGACAATTGTAGTCTTCAATTAGGTTAACTTGACTTAATCTCTTTGAGAGATCAAAATGATTTTCAAATAAAAGAAAATATCTTAAAATTGATTTCTGTAGTCTTCAAATATTTTGATATGATCTCTCTTATGATATCAGTTTAACATGATTTTAAAACATTTGTATCAAAGGATGGGTAAATTTCATCCAAACATTAAATTTAAAATTGATCTCTGTTATAAGACCAATTTTTTTCTCTTTCTTTCTTCTTTGATATGTATAAGATCAAGTTTTCTTCTTTTGCTAATTTTGATCCTTTTATGAGATTCAGAGGTGAAACTGATCCATGTAATGAGGTCATTATCATAAAAAGGAGGGGATCACATGTGAGAAGTCCCTAATCAAAAGATCATCAGTACTAAATGAAGCTTTAGTACTAAAACCAGAGTGAACATACCTGAAAAAAAAAAAAAGAAAGAGAGATCTTAATTTGCTAAGATAATAGCAAAGTGTTAGCGAAGCTATTAATTGTTTTTGACAACCAAAACATGGGTTGTGTTCAAAATAAAATCCACAAAGCAGAATTTTTTTAAAATAAAAAAAGATAAGAAAGTTCTGCTATACTTTGCAGTAGACATGTTGTTTCTGATGCAGTGATTATACTGTGAATTTAGCTTTAAATAAACAATAGATATGTTGTTTCAGTGGATATGTTGATGCAGTGATTATACTGCGAACTTAGTTCTAAATAAACAACAAATATGTTGATGCAGTGATTATACTGCAAATTTAGCTTTAAATAAATAGCAGATATGTTGCTTCAACATATATGCTTATGCAATGATTATACTGTGAATTTATCCTTAAATAAACAATAAATATGTTTTTTCAGCAGATATGCTGATGCGGTATTACAAACTTAACTTTAAATAAACAATATATATGCTGATGCAGTGATTATACTGCAACAATCCATTAAGGAAGCAAGTGAAGCTTTCTCTTGATAGCAATCACACAAAAAATACAAAAAAAAAAAAAATGTCAAACCTGGTTTAGGGTTTTCTCTTCTCAAGAAAAGACAAAAAATCTCTTTGTTCATCCACCACTTTAAGAAACAAAGAAGACTCTCTTTGTTTAATCATAGATCTTGAAGAGAAGAGAAAAAGTCTCTCTTGTTAAAGGATTTCAGCAACTCCTTGACTTGAATATTGAAGGAGAGGTCTACCTTTCTCTCTTGAACCACGGAGAGCCTATGAAAATTTGTGTAGGAAAAAAAATAGAGGCTGGAAATGTCAGCCCATGTCTTTTACAGCCAAAAGAAGTCTTACAGTCCTAATGTGATTAGGATTGTTCATTAGAGTTAACAACAAAGACAGGGGTGTGTAGCCCACTTAACAGCTTTATAACAACTCATTTATGGACTTTTTTCAAGCTTAAATAAGAAACTTTATAATGGCCCACTTACGGCTTTTAGTTGGGCCCAAAACCTTAATAAGCTTTCAAATTCTGCCCCTTACCATATTTCAAATTCAAGTGGACCATTGATACCTTTAATGGACCATTAATACCATTAATATTTCCAATTCAAGATTAGGACTTTTTCGTCCCAAGCCACAAAAGAAAATTAATTACATGATTATTTCCAAAAAAATCCTACTCAAGCCATGATTCTTCTACAAACCCTACTTAAATCGGGACTCTTATTTTATGAGCCTATATGATAATTATATTGGTCAAAAACAACTCGGGATCAAGATTTAAGGGTGAATCAAAGATAATTTGATAAAATCAAGGAATCCTACTTCAACTAGGACTCTTCCAAATTAACCTCAAGTATTCAAATCAAATCATACTATTAATAACATCAAGCATAATGAAATCGAGAGTCCTAGTGGCACTAGGATTTCTCAATTTAATAAGATGAGTAATTATAAAGCCTCATCAAATCAATCAAGTAGTTAGATTATATCAGATTTTGTCTAACGAAAGATATTGCAAGAGTCCTCCTAATCATATTAAGACTCTTCCAATGTTGGATCAAATTCTTTTCTAATGATAGAACTTCCATAAGTTTTGACTCTAATTGCTTATTTGAGCCCTATATGCCCATATTTTGGGATTCTGGGCCAATAGTGCTCAAGGGGGCATTGTTGAATGAATCTTTTTAATCCAAATAATATTTAAATAATTCATAACCTAAATAAGTGGATTGGCTAATTTACTGGCCAAATCATCAAAACTATAAAAAAGTTTCTTGTATGGGAGTGCTCTCTCTTTAAGAGGGAGGAACATGTGTCTTTCACCTAAGAGGAGGAGAAGGAGGTAGTTACATACTACCCCACTGCCTATTAAAGTTCCTTAAGGGGAAGCTACAGGCCCTCTTCGGAGAAAAATGTTTCAAGAGATTCTTAAGAAAATCCAAGATAAAGAGAGAAAAAAAGATAAGTGCTCAAGGGAAGACAGGGAAGGAAATTAAAAGAAATCTCACTAATACAGGTAGGAAAAGGAAAGTCCACTATGTGAATACTTCCTATATATGTCTTTTGCTATGTATCCTTCTTTCTCTTTTATTTTCACTTTTGAAAAAGGAAATAGAGGGAAATAAGTCATATACGACCAGGTGCCTCTACTTGGTTGATTATGCTCCCTCTTTCAAGACAAAATTAGGGATTAATCCATCTATAATTTAATTTCTCCAGGGCTGATTATGATT
The DNA here is from genome assembly GCF_055504915.1 of Nelumbo nucifera. Taxonomy (NCBI): domain Eukaryota; kingdom Viridiplantae; phylum Streptophyta; class Magnoliopsida; order Proteales; family Nelumbonaceae; genus Nelumbo; species Nelumbo nucifera. The sequence continues at coordinate 47,940,961 of NC_142652.1, forward strand.
TCCTTTCAAGTGAAAATGAAGAATAGGGGGATGAAAACAATCTACAATCAAATATTCAATTTGATTGATTATGGTTCCCTTCTTGTACTAAAAAATCTAAAGGATTAAGGTTGTTTACAATCAGAATTTCATTTGATTGACTATAGCTTATGTGAAGAAAGAAGTGAGAAGGAAATCTTCCTTGTATCAAAAAGAAAAAGAGAAATGTATTGTTGTAGAGTTTCTCAATTGTATTTTCTTTTTTTCTTCTTCTCATTCTTGTACACTTGATGTAAAAGAAGTGCAAATGAAAAGCTCCTTTTAAGTACTCTATTATTCTTTAATTTTTTATTTTATGCATTCATTTCTCTAAATCAAAATCAAAAGGTATTCTCTACCTTTTTGTGGAGATGTAATTAAGGAGAATAATCAATATTATTCCCTGAATGAGCCTTATCCAAAATAATAAAAACTCAATCACTTGATTGAGTGAATTATATTGCATGAGAATTTATTAAAATTTTCACACCAACAATAATAGATAAAATTTCCCCCAAAAAAATTGGGGAAACCTAAAAAATATAAAAATGTTTTATTTTATATGTTTTAAATGACTTTTATGCATTGTAGGATAGAACAATAAGTTGGATCTATCAAACACATTGATCCAACAACAATTTATGCTATTTTTTTTTTGTTAACTTATAGAAACAAAATAACTATGTTCATATAAAGTGACTACTAACTAAAAATTTGAAATTGCATATTATATCTAACTTAAAAATTCCAATGGAACTAATATAATTTTTTAAGTTGAGTTATAGAAATAGGAAATATTATTCACTAAATTAAATTAATTACATCAGTGATTTTTAAGAAGTTAAACCCATTTACTTATTTTTCTTGTAGTTTACAATATATATATATATATATATATATATATATATATAGAAAATTGTTGAAATAATTAAAATACAATAGTTGCCTTTAATTAAAATATAATGGTTAATATAAATAGACCTTTTGGAAGCCTCCTGGTTTGATATATATTAAATTCATCTATGTTTCTTGGATTGGAGTTGGCTCAATATGTTGGAGATGTTCTTGCCTTGAAAACCAAGTTAAAGCTGCAAGGAATTATCCCCCAAGTATTGTGAGTTATTTCCAAGTTGAAAAGCGTTAATTTATTCTTCAAAATATCCAAGAGCAGTTTATCCGGAGTTAACCAGTAAAACTCAAAGATTCATCCCCTAAACTAGGAAAGTGTCTGGAGTCTCTTAGGAGTTGACCCCTTGTCCTAGGAAGTCATTCCCCAAGACTTAGAAAATCCTGAGTTTTGTTGGGAGTCATCTAGTGAGTCATCCCTTTAAGTTCTAGGAAATTCTAACAACCAGTAGGAGTTATCCCTTTGTTAGAAGTCGTTTCCTTATGACTAGGAGTCAATTCCAAAGCAAGTCTGCCAAAACTCAAACTTGTCAAACCGCAATTGGTCTCCCAAGCCTGAGGAGTTGATGACCTCTTCATGATTTTCTGTTTGGGTAAATTGCTGAAACCTCCCCTGAAGTTTTTGATTGTTGCTAAAACCTCCCCTAAGTTTGATAATTGTAATCATCTCCCCTGAATGTTCCTACATAGTTGCAAGTAGACCTCTTTGGTATAATCTTCTAAAAAGAGGCATAAAAATGTCCAAAATACCCATACAGTTACTTTTGACAAAAATGCTTATTTTTCCAAATTTTCGCTTTCATATCAATCAATATCTTAAACCCTTCTAATCTCTTTTCTGAAAATGATCTATTTTCTAAATTTGGCATTCATATCAATCACTCAAAGGTAAAGCCACAGATTTAAATTCTTTTTGTTTTTGTTGTTCATAAAATTTGTATTGTTTTTTTTCCTCCTATAGAAACCAACCTCAATAGTAACATTATGGGTATTTGGAATGCCTTTTTTAGAAGATTCTATCAGAAGGGGTCTATTTGCAACTGTATCAGAAAGTTCAAAGGAGGAATTACAAAACGTCAAGAGAGATTTCAGCAATGGTCAGAAATTTCAGGGGAGATTTTAGCAATTTACCTTTTTTGTTTTTATGTCAGAACTTATTGCACATTTAATGCAGTTTAAACACCTCCAAGGGTCTGAAAATGGCTATTACCTCTTGGGGATAAATTAGGACTGATTGTTTTTTATGGTAAAATGGAGTTGACTCCCAGTAACATAGAAATAGTATTACATAAGGGCGTCGTTCCTTTCTGTCTGTAGGATAGAAATCGTCTCATAAAACTGAGACGTCCCATAAAATCATTCTCCGGTTAGGGTTTTAAAAGGCACTCGTTATGAATTGTCTCATGAAAGTTATGATCAGATATTCCCAGGTGATTATTATATAAGGGTTTCTATTGTTTAGTCCCCTTCAACAATCTTTATGCGTTGGTACAGTTGGGAACAGTGTCAAGGGGAGAATCTATCACAATTCATGAAAGAGGGTGGTGTGGGTTAAGTTGGGGTATGGGACAATACATTTAAGAAACCAATAAAAATTTTTTATCTCTCTTAGGAATGGCGATTTCCCCTATAAAACCAGGGACAGGGTAGGGATGGGATTTGTATATAATTCTTCGAATATGTCCCAAATCCATTGGTAAATTAGTAATTCCATTTCTAAAGTATACCCCCAAATTGTCATAATACAATTCCTAAAATACCTCCCAAATTCTTATAATCTTATTTGTAAAATATCCATAAATTCGATTATTTTTAATTGGTTACCTCAAGCGGAGAAAATTCAAGGACTCCCCATCCCCGAGGGGAGTGGGTGCCCTGCCTCGTCACTAAAGACTGGATAAAATATATTGATTATAGGGTGGGGATGGGGAGGGGGTGCCCCACCCTGAACATGCTCCATTGCCATTTCTACCCTCTCTCTCTCTCACCAAAGACTGGATAGAATATATTGATTATGGGGTGGAGACGAGGTGGGGGTGCCCCACCTTGAACACGCTCCATTGCCATTTCTACCCTCTCTCTCTCTCTCTCTCACCAAAGACTGGATAGAATATATTGATTATAGAGTGGGACGGGGAGGGGGTGCCCCGCCCTGAATACACTCCATTGCCATTTCTACCCCTCTCTCTCTCTCTCTCTCTCTCTCTCTCTCTCTCTCTCTCTCTCAATATCAATGGCAACTAGAAGCAACAAGCGTTCCAAAATAGTTTCTCATGAGAAGAGATCTAAAGAAAAGGAAGATTGCCACATGGGTTACCTTCCTGACCAAGAATCAAAACATAGGTATCTTCATCAAAAGGGAAGTTATAATAGGTAGATTTTCTGTTTCTTTCACTTAGAGTGCTCAATTTTGAACTCTATTGAAGAATCTTGGTTGGGATCGCTTGATCAAGATAAAAGAAATGACCTACCCTACCATTGTAGGGCACTTCTATTTGAATCTTAGAAATTCGGATTAGTTGAATGCTTTAGTTGTTCAATATGCTGTGGAATCAATGATAACTTTCCACACCAGTGATAAATTGCATGGGCCTATACTGAGAGAGGACAAATGGTTGTGGGCCCATCTATTTTATGACTGAAGTGGAGTATTATTATTGGTTTCATAGCCTGCTGAACAGGCTTGAAATACCATTGTGTCCTTTGTGAAGGGCATTAGCCATTAGGTTAAGGAATTAGGTACCCATCTGGGTGTCAATTTCGAAGGTCCTTACGTCTATGAGGATAGAAAATGGCCAAGCTTCGAAGGCATTTCTCACATTGGAGGCATTAGAACAGTATTCAAAAACCCTGAGCAAGACTTTAGACCTAAAACCAAGTACCTAAGCACGAAAATGAGAATACTTCACCAAATCGTGGCTAAGGGTATCCTTTAAGGTTGTGTTTGGTTTGAAGGAAAAAGTAGGGAAATGAAGGAAAAGGTAAGGAAACCTTTAAACCAAACATAACCTAAGAAAAATGAAGGTTCCATCAGGTAGTGGCATACATTGCTTGTTTCATGATTAGGCACATGATTGAAAGTACCTCATTAGGTAGTGACAGTACATTGCCATATGGCATGGTTTGACAAGAATATTTTCAGCATTAGAAGGGCATTTAAGAGAGGAGGAAAGCATGGAATTAAAAGAGGGGAGTATTCAGAACCTTAAGTCTCTCATGCACATGGGTCTAAGGAAGTTTGCGGAAGGTCGTTTGACAATATTGGTGAGAGAAAATGAAAACAGGGTTTCAATCTCTAGCTACTCAGCCATCTGGTATATGTTTTAGCTTTTGTCTCAGATCAGCCTGTGGCGAGAACACCACACACTGAGACAATTACAGTCTCCAGATTTTCTAAGCTCACTAAGAAGATATATCACACTGAGAATCCACCTATCTCTCTTATGGGGTTTGTTTGGGTGATGGTTGAGCTGGGCAAGGATGCCACGTGGCAATCTCCGCGGTTACCCCCCTCTTAGGCCACACACACGTAATGGAAGAGCACGACTAAGGAGTGTCTTACACGGATAAGGAAGCGAACTCCATCGGGGAAGAGGAAACTTCCCAAAGACCTCAGTGGATGCACTCATCTCGACAGCCCCGAAAGCTCTATTCATTTAGGACACAAACGCTCAAGTATAAATAGGTATTTCCCACTCGAGGTAAGGGACTTTTGGAACTGCACTCTTTGCACTTTCTCTTTGGTCCGGAGCAGCGCTATTTCAACTTGCTCGGCCCGGCCACATTCTTCTTGATCCTATTGCCTTGAGCGTCAGAGCACCTACCCAGGGAATAACTTCTCGGGCCTCTCACCTTTCTCCCGGTTGCAAATCTCAGTGCATGGCTTCATCCTTCCACCTCGGCCTCGTCCAATTGGCAAGACTATCTGATTGTGTCCTTAGTTCGAAACACCTCGGATCGGACAACATCAAAGTTCTAGCTCCCTTCACCCAAACAAGAAAGGGACATTCAGCATCTGTGACGGATCATTCAGAGCAAAATTCAACAAGCATTGAAAATCTACCTACCTCTCCTATTTCAACCAGTTCAGTTATTCCTTCATCATTTGCGGCCCCTACACACACTAACAGCGTCCCCATGGATATTCCATTTTTATTTCAGGCTATATATCACAGTCTAGAGTATCTAAGGTAAAATATAGAGTAGAAAGTGGAAAACATAGCCAAACAACAAAAATCAACTAAAAACATAGTAGTATCATTCACGGCTGTCATTCCTGCTCCTGGTATGCAAAAAAATCAGGAAGTTGTTATCAAAATATATAGCTTGACCATGCAATCAATGGCTATGGGGAATGAAATTTTCAAAGAAAGAAAAAGAAGTGAATCAGTTTGAGACAGAGGTCAAATAGTCTATGAGAGATTTACGTGAAGCAATTAAAGATATTAAAACTCATGCACGTAGGCTTCATTGATAGATATCTTTGTACTCTCTCATGTCTCAAATGTCAAATAAAGTCTTCTTTGTTATGTTTACCCATAACTTGATTTCGTCGATATTTCTCTAATATAATTTTGCTACTAATCAATGAGATTTCTCCTTTTCTGTCTGTGTTTTGATTAACCTTATGCCAGTTTTACTTGTCTCTACTTGGAATTCTACATCGATCTTCGTGCTTCTATATTTCCCCATCTTATCTTTTTTGTTAATGCTAAAAGGGAGTAAAAAATATGAAATATGTGTTGAAATTTGATGCCCTTCGATGGAAAATATTGAAGTATATATGGAATTACGTCAAGGAGAAGAATTATGAAAACATGAAAGTAAAGAACATAGTAACGGGACCATGTACGCACTCTTCTAGGGGAGCATCCTAATTAAGAAAAGTCAAGTATTTTGATGCTAACAATTGCTTGTTGTTAGACATGCCTTGTGTTTTTAATTTTTTCATTCAATGATTTACCATCATAAAAAGGAAGAGATTATTGACCCTATATGTTATGATTAGGGCTATCAATGGGTCGGGTTTATCCGATAGAACAGAACATGATGTAATCAGTTCTGGTCACGTATCAGTATTTTTGTGATGTACCGATTTTTGGTTAAGTACCTCGTCAGTGACATCTGCCCCCAAGTGGCCTGTGACTCAGGGGCTGAAGTGGAGCTCCTTAGTAGTGCAACTCGGCTGCTCTCTGGGGGAGATGACATGCTCCTCTTTGCGAACGGCGGGAGCTGAAGGACCATCATTTTCTCTTTCTTTTTCCCCCTGGGGGGGTGAGATCTTTATATACTGGTGTCTGATAGGTTCGGTGGAGTTGGCCCCGTATCTTTGCTGCGGCGATCCACTGACAGGTAACGTCCTGGGGTGGCCTATTACTGCGAGGACTAGCATGCGGGTGGGCTAGCGTGACCATTGCAGGGTACGGTCCTGTCAGGCAGTAGGCAACCACCAGAGTTGGCAGGTACGGTGCTGTCAGGCGAGAGACGTGGGTGTAGCCTTCTGGTACGGTTGTCAGACGGAATGCTTCTCGTGAGGCTCCGGACGAGCTGTCCTACTACGAGCTGCCTAGGGGCGAGCTACTTGTGACGAGCTCCTTGGTGGCAAGCCCCGAGCTGCCTGGATGTCAAGAGGCTGCACTTAATTGTCATGAGGTGCCAGGTTGTCACGGGGGTAGTTCTACAGCGGAAGAAACCCATGTGGCGTCCAGGCCAAGGCAGGCCAGGATAAGCCTTTGTATGTTGGGAGGCTAGGAGTTGCCCGAAGGGATGGCTCCCCAATGGTCAATAGCGCTGGGACATGACCTCAAGCCGCATGGTCGGGGCACTCTACTGGCTCTGGCTCTGACCGTGCTAAAGGGGGATGGTCGTAATGCAAGGCGACTATGCGTCGAAGAGGTGGCTTAGCACCGATGTGAATGGGTCTCCTATATGCCGATGATGATGGGCACCTGTGTGCCAAGGTGATTGGACAACAACTTGGGCCAGAGCACACCCGTGCGCTATGGGCAATGGGATAGCTCGATCAGCTTGGGCAAGGGGCTAGCGAGGTGAAGGATCATGCTTGAGCAAGGCCCACATGCCAAGCCTCCCTTGAGCGTCAACAACACAATGTTGGTCCGTGCATGGTCCCCATGAGCATGTGTGCGCCCATGAGGAACCCTAGTAGCCATGCTAGCCATTAACCAGGGCCGCCCCGCAAGGGAAGTTGGTCTAGGAGTGCCAAGGTTAGGCACCCAAGGAGGTCGACCACCCCTTCTCAAAGAGTACGTTAAGCTTTTAGAGGTCTGCCTGAAGATGACATCAATTCTCCCAATAATCTTACAGGCGAAAATGATGATGGTGTCCCTTAACGTAAGCCTACCAAGCATAGGCAAGGCTAAGCCTGTGTCAGACCGTGACAAGATGTCATAATGTCACTGGAGGGCCAAATCCGCTCTCATCAGAATCGATCAAAGTGATTATGTTGGTTCTGGTTCTAAGAATTAGCCCTAATAATATATAATTTTTTATTTTTATTGTAATTTTTCTTATATTTTATGTCTAAAATGGATAATGTATAAGATAATTTTAGTTAGAAATACTTGGATTTATTAACATATAAATAAAAGCAACTATAAATGAAAATGCAGTAGTTAGAATGAATAGTTAGTACGTAGTTGGAAGAAGTTAGAGGATAAACTTGAACTACTGAACCAAAGACTTAGTGCAATTAAAAAAGTTTGTGAGGTTAGTAGCTAAATAACTACACTAAGTGACCTTATATCTTGTAGATGAAAACATAGAAAAAGAAAATCAAACAATATTTGCAAGATCTTAAGGAATCAAGATATTTTAGTTAACTAATAATGTTAGTAAATGAAAGGAAATTGCAAATTTTGAACAAAGAAATAAACACATAAAGGACTTATGATCTTTATAGAGGTTCAGCCAACCCTGCCTACATCCTCTACCTCTAACCACCACTAAGGATTTCCACTAACCGACTGGACTTCTTGGGCATTAAACAAGCTTTTACAACTAGTAGGACTTCATGGATGCTGCAATACCTAAAATCGGTTAGACTTTATTTGTGCCAATCCAACCAGAATCAATAGGGCTTCCGAGAACCTACAAGACCTTGTAGTTGGGTTTACTAGAGGAGCTAACAAAATCTTGATGATGTTCAACAAGTTAAACACCTACCTACTCAATGACATTTCTTTCTTTAGCACTCGAGTATATTTACAAGCAAGAGAAACCTCTCAGTAGGTAAATATAATAATACAAGCACAAACTAACTTATATGCTAGAGTTGTTAACAAATTCTTAGCTTAGTGAAGAGATTACCAGTAGATGGGTGAGACTATACAAGCTAAAAAGCTTCTCAACTTTGCTCTCCTTTAACACCATTGAAGCTTAGGAATCTTTTCAACAAAATAATTTTAATCTTATCCCTGAAAAACAATAATATACAATATGTACAAGGAATGCACATATTATTTTTCACAAGCCTTGATTCAACCTCTTGGTTCTTATATTAAACAAAGTAGAATTCCTCTATTTATAGAGGATTTGAGAGAAAGTGACCATTTTCTATCCATTTGAGGGATTTTTCCTTCCTTAGAAATGATTCAAAATTTCCCCAACATGTTAGAAGGCATTACATAGATGGCAATAGCCGTTAGAGCCTTCAAACAATCAAATTTCTTTGAAATAGTTGACTATTTGACAAAAGAAGGAATCTTTTTTCTTTCCTAGTTGACTAGTTCCTCCACATCAGTTGGGTGGTATCATTTGAACCCATTCTATTTGGGTTAGTTGACTATGCTTTTTCTGGTTAGTTGACTATAATCTTCTTAAACAGGGCATATTCCATGCCTTAACTATCATAGTTAGTCAGTTATACTTTTTGAAGCAATTGGCTATACCTCACAATCCTAGTATTTCATGCCTCGACTATTAGAGTTAGTCAACTATGTTGTCTAGGGTAGTCGACTATATTTCACAGCCAGGACAATGTTGCCTAACAGATAGTCCAATACATAAAAACTTTGGAAACTCTTTTATTGGCTTTCAACATGTATTTTCCTGATTATAATATCTTGTTTAAGCTTAGAAAGCCCAGTAACCAAACCCATTCAAGTTGATGGTTTTTAAGATTGATTATATTGAGTTAAGTCCTGTTACAAATTTCGTTAGTGATCGTACAACTGGTTACATAAAGATCCTAAAATATAAATACAAATTGAGCACAACTTGATGAGGTGTTGTAGAAGATGTCCTTTGAGCAACTCCAAAAAGACTTAAGCTCTTTAGTAGCCTTAATGCTTGAATTGCTTGGAGCTTCCATAGCTTAGAGAGATGATGATGGTGTAGAGATCTTTGGAGATAGACATCCAACTCAACAAAGCTTCCACTTAATCCTTTGTAGCATTCTAGCCGTAATTCACTTCTAGCATAGAAAATCTTATTAAAGATTTTTTGCACACTTAGTTACAACCATTAATTCTCTCAATGAGTTTGTTATTATCAAATCCATAAGGTCAATAAGGAGGTGTTATTCAAGGGCGACTTGCCATTACACCAAAAGCATAAGTTGATAGTGAAGGCACAACAGTAATCACTTATGGTAGGTGGGTATGTTATGCTCCTAAGGTCCATAAGGGATGACAATGACCCTTATAAGGCTAATAGTCTCCCCCTCAACATTACTCGGGGGACTCAAACTCGTGGCCTAGCTTTGATACCAAGTTGTTGTTTGAGCGCAGCTTAAGCTAGCAACGAAGGCACAACATTCATCCCTTATAGCGGGTGGGGATGTTAATCCCCTTGAGTCCCTAAGGGATGATGCTAACCCTTAATTATAAGGTCAATATTTCCAAGACTTATTTTTCTCAAAAATGTTTTTATAGAAAATGATCAATTGGTGTGTATTAAACACAAAGAGGGAAATAAATCAGTTGGAAGTTAATAGTAAATAGTTTTGACCAAATAGTATAAACACAAAGAGGGAAATCAAGCATTTTATATGCTTGTCTTATGGGTGTATTGTATTTGTGGCCCCTAAGGTAAGTGCCTTTCAACATATTTAGACGCTTGTAGATAGCTTTGGCCAATTATCTCCATTCTCAAAAAGTATGCAATTCAATCAAGGCTTATTGGAGAACAAGCATGTCATAGATAATTAAGAAAGAATATCTTAGTCAGTTTAAACACTTAATTAATTGAATAAACAATGCAATAAATTTAAATAATCATATTAAATTTCATGCTAAAAAGATTATATCTCACTCCTAATTGATTGTCTAGGATTTCTATATATAGAGACCTTTTATCATTTCATCAATTGCTCCTTGCATTCTTTCTTGAAATCTCAAGAACTCTCTCTATTCTTCTCTATCATTTGTTCAATCCTCTCAATCTTGGTGTGCATCAAGTTTATAGCTTGAGCTATCCTTATCTTGCTTCCATATATGCCTTCTACATGTCCTTCCAAGATGTTGAGCTGAATACCTAGCTCAACCATTCAGTCCATGCCATCGTTCAAAGCATTAAGTTATTGTTCAAGATTAAATGAGAAACGATGGTCCAGGATTTGGCACATCTTGAGCATTTTCGTTGGAAGGGGCATGATTACCTTCTTCACTAGCTCTTATCATTTATAATCATTTAATAGCCTTAATTTCTCTCTGGTTCTCAGAAGCATCATTGTCTAAGTTTATATTCCTCAAACTCCTTACATTGAACTTCCCTCGAGGAATAAGGACGGATTCAAGATCAAGGTTTACTCTCTCTTGCTCAAAGATTTTAGTCAATGCCATTCTGTATGGTAGAGGACTTGTCGTGCTTTTGGCTGCTTCAGTTGTGTGCATCACAATGATGTATGGAAGATTTATTTATGTTCTGGTTTTAATGCAGAATAAGAGAAAGATCTCCAAATGAGAGACATGTCCAAAGTTCCCCTTCTTTTGAAATAACCCCTTTGGTTATTGCCACATGCATGACTCTTAGGCTGCATTTGTTTCCAGTGTAAATGCAGTTTTATACCGATGGAGTTGACACACAATGGTTCGATGAGAGTGTAAAATATGGACTGGCCATTGTGCCCATTTACACTCATCCTGTTTGGTTTGAGATTACCTTGTTTTCTGGTTTGTTGCAGTGGGAGATTTATTAGAGAGGGAAGGAGAGAGAAACGCATAGGCACGAATAGATGTTGCAGCCATGGAGATCGCTCAGGCATGACAAGATGCTACAGCCATGGAGGGAGAGAGAGAAACAATGGGTTTGCACCCAAATGGAGATCTCTCCTAGGCTAAAAGTAGAGAACACCCATCTGAATCGGCCTCCAAGTTCCCCCAATCAAACCCTGTCGGAGGTGGTGGCGGTGAAGGAGGAAGAGAATCGACCCCACTCAGAGTTGCAACTGGTAGTGAAAAGGGGAAGGGGTGGCTGGATTTGCTCCGATGCCACCAATAGACACCACCATCTATTAAGAGAGAAGGAGAAGAAACAGAGAGAGAGAGAGAGAGAGAGAGAGTGAGCGAGCGAGAGAGAAGGAGAAGAAGAAGAAGAAGAGAGAGAGAGAGAGAGAGAGAGAGAGAAAGAGTGAGTGAACGAGATAGAAGGAGAAGAAGAAGAAGAGAGAGAGAGAGAGCAATGTAATAAATACATCGATATATAATTTTGATGTATTTATTACATCGATTATCGATGTAAATTTAATCGAAGTGTAATTTTACACCGATTTTTAGTGTAAAATTACATGTTTACCAAACGCCAATAAAATCGAACTGGGTTGTAAAGTTTACCCCGGTTCGATTTTCCACCCCAAACAAACATAGCCTTGGGGATATGCTAAGGTTCTTTATTTTGGGTCTATAATTAGGGGGTGTTCTTTTTTTGGATTTTGGGAGGGGGGAAAGTTGGTCATTGGGATTTTGGTTCCCATTGACTAAGAATCCCATGTTCATTTTTCATATATATGTGGGGACTAGGAAAAGTTTATTTTCCTGGGTGTAAGTGATACCCATCTCCTAGGTGGGTAAATAACTTTCTCACATAGAGGAAAAGTTGCTAACACTTGAATGGGACAAAATACCCCTTTTAATAATGGATTTTTATGGCTAAAATGGCTATTACCTTATTTACCTAGGAAATAAAAGAACATGGGTAAATACACTTACCTAGGTAATTGCATTTACCCAGGTAAGTAACTTACCAAAAAGAGAACGGGGCCTTATGGTTAAGTGTTGGTCTGTCAAAAACCATTTGGAGAGTATCAAGATAACTTAACTCTAGGGTTTCTAGGCACTTCCCTCTTCATCCATTTGGAGTCCTTCACTACTGATTCCAATAGTTCTCCTTAGTTTTTCTAAAGAGAATTGCATTTTTCCACATCTGACTATAGTTTTGAACTCATATTCAATAAGGATAAGTTTGAGTTAAATTGTATCACAAGTGTGGGATAGATTGGTTTATGGAATTGCACTATGTTCTTCCAGCCTAGGTTATTCAATAGTCTTTCTAGGTCCGTCCCTTCCTTCCTTAGGGAATCAAACTTAATCATTCGGCCTTTAAGAATATCCCTATGGGGAAAGTTGAGTAAGTACCTGTCCTCCATATCTTGGGCTACCTTCTAACTTCATAATGAAACCTTTCTCTTTCCACTTGTACTTAAGGAGGACATTTGGGAGAGGATCAAAAGAAGGCGTGAGATACCCAATTTTATTTGGGTTTGTGAGATTCTATTGCACCTTCCTCTAGATAAGAATTTTCACTCGACTTGCTTGGGTTATCCCTTTACTAGCAGTAATTGAGTATCCAGACCCATGGAGATTAGTGTTGGCGGTGTTTTCTTCCACTGTGTTGGAGTTTATTTGCAGAAGTGTGACTCATTTTCTCACTTGAATATCCTAACCCACTGTTGTCATTGGTCAAAACTAGATTTCCTAAAATCTTCTTAATATTGGTAGTTCCAAGGGTGAACTTTTCTAGGATATCAATAACGTCAAACTTTTCAGTTGTTACTCACATATGCTCATTTGTTAGTCCTAGAAAAAAGGCATTCAATTTTTCAGTTACTTTTTGTAGTGCTTTAAGTTACCTTATTAGGGTTAAATTTGAAGAGCTAAGAATGATGTTTTTGACTTCTAAGACTACAGTCTTGCGTTTAAAATCTATTTACCCTTTTGTTAAGATTTTTAATTTCCTTGGAAATAACTAGACCGGAAGAAGCATGAACTAGACATACCTTAGGTCTTTTATTCTTTGGAGTGGAGTCCTTGTGTTTCAGATTTGCATCTTTCTTCCTTTTCTCATCTAGTGATCCTTTATCCAATGCTTGTTTTGCATGCTACAAATGATCTTGATTCTAAGCATCTAAGTCTAATTGATCTTCCTTGGCCTATTGATTTGCATCTTTGGCTTCTTGATGAAATAATATATTCTTTGCATGTATTGTCAGCACCTGATTTTTGTTCAGTCCTCTGTCCGAGCCCCCAACTCACCCTTGAACATCAATCAAATCATTCTGACCCTATCGGAACCTAGAGACTCCAAAACACCCAAGACTCAACCTCCAAATCCTCAAAATCCACTATTGATCTCACCTGATACCAAGGTTTTAAAAACTGACCCAAAATGGAACCATTCTGGCCACTGGTTTTTGGGTTAGCGGTTCGACTGTCTAGGTCAAATGGTTTAAATATTATAAATGGTGATATGCCATCTTACCCATTAGATTGGAATATTAGGGTAAGATGCATATAAATAGAAGAGACAAAGGGTTTGATTGTTTGAGAATGAGAGACAACCAATGGATGAGAGAGTTTAGAAGAGAGAGAAGAGAGAGAAGAAGAAGAAGAAGGAGGAGGAGGTCGGCTACAGCGTCGACGACGACGGTGATAGTGACGGCGACGGCGATGGCAAACTACAGCGGTGGCAATGAAAGTAGATTTGAGATTTCTCTCAGTCTCAGATCTCTCTCTCCCAGATCTATCATCTAGACTCTTAGCCTTCTCTCCCAAATCTCTTAGATCTCTCTCACTCTCTTACACATCCGATAGATCTCAGATCTGAGATCTCCCTCAACTGACCTCTCTCTCTCTCTAGTAGACCTCATATATGAGATTTGAGAAATTTCTCTTTTCATTCTTGAATGTTGCTCTTATTTAATAAACCGCAAACCGTTCCCTGGGTAGAACGGTTCAACGATCAAACCGTCCGGGTCAACGGTTTGTTGACTAATTAAACAGTTTTTGACCAAAGACTGGGTTTGGGGTAAAACGGAACCGATCACTTAGATGATTTCCGGTCCGAACCGTCCAACCGTCGGGGTCAACGATGGTTTAAAAACATTGCCTGATACCCTTGACCAAATTCCTAAAATACCCCCTTCCTTTAAATTTCCAAAACACCCCCTAACCAAATTACTAAAATACCCCTTGACCAAATTACCCAAACACTCCTTGTACCAAATTCCCAAAGTACCCCCCATGTCAAATTACAAAAATGCCCCACATGTTGAATACCTAAAAACTACCCTCTTTTCAATTCACCAAAACATCTCATGTCAAATCACCAAAATATCCTTCATTCTCCAAAATATCATTTACAAAATTACCAAAATACCCTTTAAATCTAAAATTACAAAAATGCCCTTCATTCCTTAAATTACCAAAATGACCCTCTAAGCCAACCCCTTCATCCCCCAAATTACCCATTTGCCCTCTGAACCCAAATCATCCTTTTATCCCAAATTACCAAATTACTCCCAAACCATAAATTACTAAATTACCCCTTGAACCCCAAGTTACCGAACCCTCCTTTTCCTATAAACCCTAACGTGCTAAACTCCCCCTCTTCCATCATGAGAATTGGCAAAACTTCCCCTCCCTCCTTCTATAAATAGGAAGTTCCATTCCCAAGGCAAAGGGGGGAGCTCTCTCATTGTTTTCCTTTTGAGGATCTGTCGAGCTGAGAATTCAAAGAGAGAGAGAGAGGAATATGTGAAGGGACCTCTCGTATTGGATGGTGAGAGGGGATTTTGATTTGAAGAAGAGAGAGAGAGGAAACTTTTTCAGGCAGGGAAAGGGTTTCTGTGGAGAGAGAACAAAGGGAGAGAGGTTGAGGGAGAAGGGAAGTCTGTAGAGGGGTTTTTCGAACCAGAAGAAGGGAAAAGAAAAAAGAAAAGACGATTCCAAGAGGGAAGACCGAGCAGAGGCTGACAAAAGGGAGTGGTCATCGATGCACAAGGAACGCCTACAACACTAACTCATTGTCTTCTTTGCTATTGCTAATCTCAGTAGAGGTTTCAATCTAATATCCTCACCCATGTGCCTTATTTCATTGTTAAATACATTTGAGAGCTTTTGTTCCTGGTGTAGCAGGGTCGTTCCATCAACTAAAGGTACATAAAGGTAATTTGCTTACCTTGCTATTGCGTTAGATTCATGATTTGATTTATGTAGGCTGTTAATCTTTAGTTTCTTTTCTTTTTTATTATATTTGTTTTGTATATATTCTACTGTTGTATTCTTGTGAGTTTGGGAGCAAGGACGCTCTCCTCTGCTTGGAGTGGTGACAATTTTGCTCTCTCAACTCCTCTGGCTGGGTAGCCGAGTCCGAAGGTGGGGGCTTTGATAGAAAAGGAGTGGGGTTTCTCACTCTTTTGCTCAAGTCCTTGCATCCAAAAGGAGTCTGGCCTAGGGGAAGAGAGAGGGGATTTCCAAATCACATTTCCAAGTCATTGGGGAATGCAGATTCTCAATCTCGAGCCATATTTGCTATAGTTTTGCGTTGTTCCTTTTAGAAAAGGGATTTGGCATTCAGGTTGACTAAAGAGAGGGGTGTCTAACCCCTTTCCTCTTTCTTTCTTAACTTACCCAAACTAGCCTTGTCTTGGTCGATTGGTGTGGAGTCACTATTAATTCCTACATGTTTTACCAAATACAAACCTGAGAGTATCCATTCTGATGGGTGGAAACTCCATCTGTTCGGCCATGAAGTGAACAGTCAGGGTATTTTCCCAACGTTCACGTGTATACTCAAGAATTCTCCAAATATCTTGAGCATTCTCACAAAATGATATCTTATCAAACTAACTTCTACTTAACACATAGTACAGGCAATTCGTAGCCTTGGCATTGAGTGACATTCTCCTTTTTTCTTCCTTAGGAGGTTCTTAGGAATTTTATTCTACTATCCTTTGACAAAAATCATTTGAGAGTTTGTGAAATCCATGTACAACAACTTCCAAAGATCATAATCTAGGGATATAAGATATGTTCTCATTTTAGCATTCTAGTAGTTGTAGTATTCTCCATTGAAAAATGGAGGTTTGGTGACGGGTTGTCCCTCTATAGAAATAGTGGTTTGGACGATCATTATTCACAAAGCTATTAAGCTTATGTATAGGTGATCCTTCTCTAATACCACTTGTTGGGACCAATGACCATTCCCAAGAGAGGGTGAATTTGATAGAGCTTTAAAAATTCAAAAGCCTTTGGCTTTGAACAAATCAAGACCAACGCCCTTCCCCTAAAACGGAAGCTAAAATGCAGTGAAATAAAGGCTTAATCAATTTAGTTCAACAATTAATGAAGATGTTACTCAATGATTAACCCAATTGTTGAAAAAGAGTTGCAACTGCAAAGACAGATAAACAATCGAATAGCCTGAGCTATATGGGTTAGCAATCAATAGGTATAAACAATAAGAAATAACTGCTAACAAAATGATAATAAATGAAATGAAATGAAAAAATAAGTACTACACCTTACTATCAAGTTAGTGGTTCTATAGTTAAACAAATAAATATAAACACTAAAAGTAAATTAATTGGTCAACTAATATAAATGAATAATAAAAGTAAATGGCATTTGTCCTGGTAGTGTGTGACAAGGATATAGTAGCTAGAGAGAGGACCAGCCACTAATGGTAGTAGACGGAAGGACCTGATACAAGATGATAGTTGAGATGAGAACCAACTATCTAAGTATAATTAATTTAAGATTCAAGCAATTGTTAGTTGATATAGAATCTCAAGGACATATATAATTGAAGAAATGTAAATACATTTGAATGATAAATGAACAAACAAAGATAAGAAACTATAAAAGTAAATGTAAAAGCAAAACAGATAGAATAAATTAGTTAGTCATTGATAGAAGTTAATATGCAATGAATCTTAAATCACTAAACCAAGGGTTAATGCAATTAGTAAGGTTGGTGAGGTTAGTAGCTTAATAACTACACTAAATGGTTTTATATCTTGCAAATCTAAAATAAAAAATAGAGTAAGTGCAAATATCTTCAAGACCTCAAGAACTCAAGTTATTAAGTTATTTGAGGATGTTAGTAAAGTTAGTAAATTAGCAAACTCCAAAACTTGAAGAAAATGCAGAAACACACAAGGCACACAAAACTTTCATAGAGGTTCACATAACCCTGCTTACGTCCTCTACCTTAGACAACCACTATTATATCTGAACTACCAAGTAGTGAGATCTTCTTTCAGTTAAATACCTAGGTATGTTGGAGCTGTTTGGAATATTACCTGAGTGGGGTGATCATTGTGATAGAATCAACCCTTTTATCATAAAAAAGTGTGTTAGGGTTAACACTCTCTTTGTTGGAAACCTAAAATTGCCAATTTTGAAATCTCTTTACAAAATGTATTTATATTTATGATATATTATTTTATGAAAAAAAGGTTTGTAAAATGTTTTAATCCCAAGATCCATCTAAGTAGAGGGTGTGACATTGCATTTAACAATTAAGAAAGAGGTCCTTTCCTATGAGTAGTATTTGGTCATTTAGGGCTAAGAGGTTCAGATCAAAAGACCATTACAAGGTTGAAACCTAATATACCTTATCTTATGTCAATCCATTATTCATGGACTTCATAGGGTGGTTGAAACTAAGGGTCAATGAGACTTAAGTGTTGGGTCCATACAGAGGCCAATTCAATTGGTTCAAGGGTTCACTAGCTTTGATCAGTAAATTCGACCCATGTGTTTCCTATGATGGACTAAAACCCATAATGAGTGATATAAGTCTTTTGTAGGTCCCACAGTATATATTGTTCAAGCCCAATAAGGCTTGCAACAATTATGTTAATGAACCACCCAAATAAGAGGCCTTAGCCCATTAGACTAGTCAAGTTGTCATGTGCAATGGATTGAATATGGGTATGGATCTCCATATTATCTAATGTAGTTAGAGACCTAACCAAATCATATTTGGATAGTCCTAATTACATTATGATACAATAGGGAGAGTTCAACTACTACTTGTCTTACACATTCATGCACTTTTTCTCTTCTCTCTTGTTACCCATAAACCGCTCGAACCAACCTTTAGAGATTGTTTTTTCAATCTGTCTATTGTGTTTTCTACTATAACACACTATAACTTGAAGTGGTCTCACATCTATAACTTCCAAACATGTTGGAAGAGTTCGAATGAAAAACTATTGTAGGATTGGCCTTCATTATCAATTATGCCATCTTCAGTTGGGAGGGCAATTTGGGTCTAAATATTGGGCATGAACCACTACTATCTAGGAGTTACAATTTGTGGTGTCCATATCAAGTATTCTCATATTTAATATGCAAATCAAATGTGATTTGATCCAATGCTAGATTGATCTTACGAGAATCTAATTCTCCAAATTCAAAGAATCCGACTTTTAAGCTTGGTAGAGAAGGTCCAAGGGTTGTTGTTGGGTATTTTGGTGCAAATTACCCAGGTGAGGGTAAAATACAAAAACCTCCCCTATAGTTTCATTTTAACAAATACCTCTCCTGAACTTTTGAGAAACTCAATAAAAACCTCCCTTTCGTCATTGCCCCAAACGGAAATGTTAGATTGATGCTCCGATTTTTTCCAAATACCCATTCTACCCTTTTATAAATTATTTTGCATACAAAATTACTGAAATATGCATTTTTGTTAAGTTAAAATGGGATTATTTCAGTAATTTTGTATGTAAAATAACTTATAAAATGGTAGAATGGATATTTGGAAAATATTGGTACATCAGTCTAATGTTTTCCTTCTGGAACGGTAGTGGAAGGGAGGCTTTTGTCAAGTTCCTGAAAAGTTCAAGGGAGATATTTGTTAAAATAAAACTATAGGGAAGGTTTTTATGATTGTTAGAAACTTCAAGGGAGGTTTTTTGTATTTTACCCCAGCTGACTTAGATAAAAGACGATCAACAAGAAGTTACTTGTTTACTTTGGAAGGTGGTCCCATTAGTTGAAAGTCAACCCTGCAGTCCACTATTGCCTTATCTACTACGGAGGCAAAATATACGGTTGTGATTGAGGTAGCCAAGGAGGCCTTCTGGTTATGTGGACTAATTATAGAGTTGGGGCTGAAACAAGAATGTGCGGTGCTACATTGTGATAATTAGAACTTGTGGAGGGGCCCTGCTTCGTAGGGGCTAGAATGGAACCATCGACCTGTTGACCCATTGACCTGGTTCTTGGCCAAAAATCGTTGAATCGGTCAATGATTCGTTGACACGAGTGGTCAAACCATCGACTCGTTGACCTGTAAAATGGTTTTTGGTCGTTTTTTATTTTTTTAATTGGGAACCATCCAGGCGATCGGTTCCGTTTTATCCTTATCTCAGTCCCTGGCCAAAAATCGTTGAATCGGTCAACGACCCATTGACCTGGGTGGTCGAACCATTGACCCGTTCAATGTTTCTTGATCGTTTTTTAGTTTTTTTATTTTTTGTTGTCAGAATGGGCCATCCGTTCGAACTGAACAATCGAACTGTCAACCCAAAAACTGGTGGCTAGAACGATTCTATTTTCAGGTCGTATGAGACACGCTTGAATGACATAACACGTATGGTACTACTTAATGGACCTCACACTCAATTTTTGCCTGAAATTTTTGTTGTTAGAACGGGTCATCCATTTTTTTATTTTTTTAATTGGGAACCGTCCAGGCAACCATTTCTGTTTTACCCCAATCCCGGTCCCTGGCCAAAAACCGCTGAATCGGTCAACAATCCATTGACTTGAGTGGTTGAACTGTTAACCCGTTGACCCCTTCAATGGTTTTTGGCCATTTTTTTATATTTTTTAATTTTTGTTGTCAGAATGGGCTATCCTTTCGAACCGGATGGTTGAATCGTTGACCCAAAAATCGGTGGCCAAAACGGTTCCATTTTTGGGTTGTATGAGTCACACGCTTGAATGACATAACATCATGGTTTTTAAAACCGACCCGAAGGTCGAACCGATCAAGGGTCTGGTTATCGGGTCAAACGGTCGGCCCGTTTTGACAAAAAAATAAAAAAAATAAAAAATGGTCATAACTGTTTGAGCGGGTTCGATATCTAGTTATTAACAATATTTATAATAACTATTATATATTTATATAATTAGATACTTATATATATGTATATATATATATATAATTATCTAACAATATTTATATAATTAATAGGAAATAAAATTAAAAAAATGGTCAAAACCATTTGAATGGTTTGATATTTAGTTATTAACAATATTTATAATAACTATTATATATTTATATAATTAGATAATTATATATTTAATTATCTAACAATATTTATATAATTAATAGGAAATGGGTTGCTCTCGCATGAAAATCTACTCATACGAGTAGATTCCATTTCTTGCACGGAGAGAGCACCCCAATCCTATTAATATATGTATATAAGATGCTATTCATTTGGCAAAGAATCAGGTTTTTCACACAAGAATTAAGAATATAGATGTGAGGTATCGTTGGATATAGGAATTGATAATCGAAGAAAGATTGAAATTGTAAAGATTCATATATCTCAGAATACTGCTGACATGATGACAAAGTCGCTTGCATTAAAAGGTGCAAAGCTTTAGTGCAATTAACTTATTTATTCAAGGAAATTTGTGTTTTGGCTCAAATGCAAAGGGTATTTTGGGGAAGCCATATATTCTTATTATGTCTTGCATTTTCAGCCACTCCATCTTGCTAAGATCCAAGGCTGATATTCCCTTCTTATTACAAAAGGGATTTCTTTATGTTTTGTAAGAAGAGAGGAAAAAATGATAAGGTTTTTGTATGAGAGAAGAAGCAAGACAGGGCTTTTGAAAAAGGAAGAAGATTTTGCAACTATCTGGTGAATTCTGTACATTTTGTACGTAGGCCAAAGAGTGGAACCACTTAAAATTGTTTGTTTCTTGGTGTGTTATTTAGGTTGTGTTTGGTTGCAATGCAAATGCAAATATGTACACTGCATATTTACTTATTTTTGGATAATAAATGCAAATACGGTTCACATTTTAAACTGCTTCTACACTCATTTTGTTGTTTGAAATCGGTGCAAAGTGTGGGCCCATCTTTAGATGCTCCGATTATCTTATACTCCAATGCCTTAACTTTTATCAAAAAGTTAATTATCAAAAGAACACAAAATTGTATCCCAAAAAATAAGTACAATAATACTCTCTTCTCAGAGTACAAAAGTATCAAAAAATACATTTTCAATCTGATAATCATTACTCTTTTACATATTAAATCACACTTTCATTCATTTTTCAATTGTGGATAATACTGTCCTGAAAGTTGATTCCCGTGAAGAATTCTATTATTCATTTAGATATGCCTCAAAGGTGCAATTTGGCAAAAAACTGGAATTGATGGAATAATATTCTTGGATATGGTGTATTTGGAAATAATGTTTTAAAAATTAACCTGGAATCGGAATCATTCTGGCCATTAATTTTCGGATTGATGATTTGAACTTTTGGTTTGAATGGATAGCTCGTTTTGACAAAAAATAAAAAATAATTAAAATAAAAATGGTCAAACCGTTGAATGGGCTGAATATATTGACAGTTTGATCACTCAAATCAATAGGTTATTGACCAATTAAATGGTTTTTGATTAGGGATTGAGATAAAACGGCCAGCCCGACTGTCCAGGTCAACAAAGATTAGAAAACATTGTTTTAAAATTCAGAAATAAGGAAGTATTGGAAAACAACTCCTGATCCCATGCCTACCATCATTTCAGCCAAGGTATGATTGCAGACGGTAGAAATCTGCTGGAGCATGAAATTCAGCGGTCAGAACCAGAAATGGATGACAATTAATGTAGAATTGGATGCAGCGAGTCGATCTTTACCCGGTCTGGACCTGCATTAAGAGTTGGATGCTCTACATTAAGGCTGGGTTTGGAAGGAGTACACAAAATTCAGAATGAGAATTAGAATCAATTAAAATGGAATTTCATTCCTAAGAGAGGAAATGATCACTCTCAATCTCAAAATGTTATTTCACCAAAAATGAAAATGAAATTCTGATTCTACCCAACTAAACAATTGAAATCTGAAGACCCCTATTCCCCCCAAACCAAATGGGCCTAAGAAAGAGTGAAGAAATCCCAGGAGCAACCCCCCCCCCCCCCCCCCCCAGGTGGGGGCAGAGTCAAGTTATTAATTATCCCAACTTAGTCCAATCGATTGATTGGGCTAGAATTGATGACTGGACTTGAGATGAACTATACCTCTCACGTAGGTGCTTTATATAAAATTTCGCCTGAATGGACAATAATACTTCACGTAGCTCTAATTAGAACGGGCTCCATGGATTTCTGTTGCCAACACAAGACGGTGGGGATGTCTGTCTCTTTGCCGGATTGTATATATGCTCTAATAAATACTCTATCTGGGAAGAGTACATATTTGTACGGTACAGATAAATACAGGTTTAAAAATACAAAATATGGAGCATTTGTACAGTACCATAATTTTTTTCCAACCGATCTGCATAACAGAAAAGAAGCTCAAGCCAAAACCCAAACAAAAACAAAAGAATTGAATCAGTCTCAAGAATGAAGCAAGCTAGTAATCTCTTTTCTAATATTCACAGAGCTACAACCTCCAAGTGCTTACAAAAATTCCTGAGCCAAAAAGAAAAAAAAAGTTCTAACAAACATCATAAAGAAAACAAGGGGGAGGGGGTGGAACGTTGGAACAAAAAGACCCATCTTTCTCTCCCTTTCTCATGGAGACCCAATTGACATCCATCCCATCCCGTTTCAACATCTTTTCTTCTCTCTACATCAGAGATACAGAGAAATACATTTTCATCTAAAAGGACAAAAAGAATGGGGTCGGGAGATCTCAGCTAACACTGCCACAACGATTCACCCTCGTCATGTGATTATGCAACCGCGACACATCAGATTGCCTGAGAGGCTTCAGCAAGAACTCCTCTGCTCCTTCTTCCAAGCATCTGTTCATGGCCGAAAACATAATCAGATATTAATTTCTCTCCAGTGCAAACGACAAGAGATTAGACCCAAAAACGTTTCTGTTGATTGATACAGAGACAACCCAGTAAAGATGACACCTTTTTGGCTTTACCTATTGATTCTGGTGGGCACATTTTCTGAAGACAGGATCACGACTGGGATTTCCTTCAAAGCTGATGACTCCTGAAAACCAATATATGAAAAATAGATGAAACTCTCTTCTCAAAATTATGACCCAGAAAAACAAAAATGAAGTGACGTCCCTCTTGCTAACCTTTACTCTTTTAAGAAGATCGAATCCTGTCATCTCCGGCATGCAGTAATCTGTTATTATCATGTTGACCTTCTGTTCCTGCAATTGTTGTTGCCAATGTCAATTAAAAATCACATCCTTTACATAGTTTTAAAAGCAGAAAGTAATCAGAACACTGCTGCAAATGAGAGAGAGACCCTCACCTTGAAAAAAGAATTCTCCTTCCCCAACCCCAACAACTCCAATGCTCGTTTCCCGCTTTCAACCGTTGTGACTGTGCCCAACAATCAGTAAAACAGAGAAACTGTCAAAATGAGTAAAATCTCTTATTAAGCCTCTTAATGCACAGAGTATTCGGCTGCTTGCTACTTACCTCTATAAGAAGAACTCTTAAGCAACTTCTCGATTAATTTCCGGTCAATCGAGCTATCATCGACGGCGAGAACATGCAACCTCTCGGATTCACGAGTGTCGCCGGAAAGGCCACGCCGAGGAGAGGAAGTTGAAGCCTTTGAACCTGACATATCCATCTCTTTGCACCAGAGAGACCCTTTGAACCATCTATATATATCATATATACTCTGCCCACATGAAGAAGGAAACCACGGAAGAGAATCCAAGCGCAATAGCTCAAGAAACGAGAAAGCAAGATTTTGGTCTGATTTGGCCCACAGATATTTCGGCGGTGACGATTCTTTCTTCTCTCTCCGGCAGCAGAGAGAGATTTGGTTTTTTGATTTCTGCAGTGTGGGGGACCGCGTCTGAGCGACCAAGCCATGAAGTATGTGGAGGAAGAGGGAGGGAAACAGACGGAAAGTCAACGATTTGACTGACAGAAAGGAACGGTCATGATTGTAGAGGAGATCTTCTTGGTTGGTACCGAGATATCTCTCGATTTTCCCGAGATTGATTTTGATCTCGAGAGTGATTTCAAATCACAGTTCCGTTATCCAGTGTATCTGCACGATATATCGCTTCTCTTCCGATAAACGTTTCACGGTTTCAAAGACTGGGCCTGAGAGGCTGAGACAAACCTAAGTCGTCGGGTCGGGCCGGTTCGGTTCAACCGTTCAACGATAGGTCGTTAAGTGTAACTTTAAAATCTTGTCAAACTTATTGGTTCAGATCATTAAGTTGAATGATCTCTCTGCCTCTCATATCAATTAATCTAGTATAAGGCTGTCCATGGGTCGGATAGATCCGATAATCCGAGCAGAACCGACCCAATTAAATAAGGTCTCAATCTTAAGGTGATCATCAAAAACCGAAAAATTGAATTTAACTGACGAGATCAAATTGAAAATTCTGATTAACTGAATTGGTTGGTTTAGTTTTAGTTTAGTATTTCCAAAAAATTAAAAGTAACGGTTTAATTTTGGTTAATCAATATAAAAAACTGATAATTAATTGAATCGACTAGTATATATTTATATATAGCATTTTTCTTATATATTTATTTATAATATATTATAAATTTTAAAAAATAAAAAGAGCCGACAAACCAATATTCTATTTTAATTAAAATCAATAATATCAATTCAATTTGAAAAATAGGCCCGCAATTCGGTTAACCAAATCATGAGCCTTGACATTATATGTCTCGATATTGACTCCAATCCTATGCTAAACAAATATCAAATTTCACAGTGGATCCAAACCCATGACAAAATCTCAAGTCGCATTTGTGTAGGGATATCAACAGATCGGCTTTGGTAGGTTTTGCCTAAACACGAACCCGACCCAAAACAATTTCCAAAACCCGACCGGGTTATATAAACCAAATTTGTTTCCCTCAGAAGCCTTTGGAATCCTAGCCGTGCTTACTCTAGACTCTAGTCAATAAGTGCAAACCATGTTTACCTCGATGTTACGCAAATGGAGTCAATTGACCACATTCGAAATTCGGTTCAGTTTTGTATTGAAATTATGAAATCTACACTTTTACATGTTTCAATTTGTGAGTTACAAATGCTAATGCAATTTTGCTGTTGATTGTTGCCCAATACAAAATATGGATGCAAAAAGTAAAAAACAAAAGATAAATAAATAAAAATAAAAAGATTAAGAAGAAAAACCAGACTTAAGCAATATGTAACTAGGGGTGTAAACTGATTGAATTCGAATTGAATCAAGTAATATCCAAATTCGAATCCGATTAGAAAATTTGCTATCCGCATTCGATTAAATATTCAAATATTCAATTACATTCGAATTCGACCAATTAATTACTTTAAGTAATTAATAAATATATAAAATAAATATTTTATTTATATAAAGTATATAAATATATAAATTATTCATATATTATAATAAGAATTAAATAATCAATCAAATTTGGATATTTATCGAATTGATTCAATTACTTAAACGGTATGAACAGGATATCTGAATTCAACCAATTATAATATTCAAATAATCTGAATTCAATTCGATTATTTCAAATCTCGAATTTAAAATCGGATTTTTGACTACCGTTACACCTCTATATATAACCAACTTGTACACGTGGTTCTATAGAGGAGACTTAAACATACTTTCAGTTTTCATAAATTCACTTAAATAGAGCCTCAAGTTTTCAATTAAATTTAAATATACCTTCTCACCATTATCTTGATTTTTTAAATGCGTAGACAATTCTGCCCTTCATTAAAACGTGAAACAAGGTTGTCTTTACATTGAGACATCAGCTATTGCAAAGACCTTTTACTAAAAATAAGAAAAAAAAAATCTTTTTATCACCATATTAGTGTGAACTTGGAATGAATTGATAATTCCATGGAATATATTTAAAGCCAATCCCAAATTAGTAAAACCAAAGCATGGTAGAAAATCAAAGCATAGTAGAAAACCAATGCACCATGCCTAGTTAACTGCATCCAAGGTTCAAAATTTTCATACGATACTATTCTCAAAAAAAAATTTCAATATGATATACCTTGTATCAAGCATATTATAGCGTATCGGTGGCTTCATGATACTCCTATTTAAAGGGTTTTGAGAACCACTCTTTTATTAATAAAAATATATGGTTAAAATGTCTAAAAACCAAATTTTGAATATATATATATATATATATATATATATATATATATATATATATATATATATATATATATATATATATATAAGTGTGTTATTTTAAGTACTGTTACACTACTGTTACATAGGGGCGTATCGATATTTTGAACCTTACTTGCATCACCCTTCTTCTTTTTCATCTTACATTTCCTTGCTCTTTGTTTGATCAGTAGCAGCTATGATATGCTTGTTTCTCTGTTGCTTGTGACTACAGGTAAGACTTCAATCTCAAACAGCTTTACCCAATGTTGGTGAGCAAAAAACAAAACTGAGTGCTAAAGAAAGAAATTGGAAAAGAGACCTTCTTGGGATAATAAAATCTTGGGACATTTCAACCTGCATAATAAGTTTTGCCTCTCTTACACTTGCCCAAGTTTGTGATATGTAAGACTTTCAACAAGATCAACTTCTTATTTTGGCATTACCAATGACTTAAGAAACTCATCCTCTGTATTTTCAATAAATTTAGTTGCAAAATAATCACAATCCAGATTACGCATTAACCATCATCAAATTATGTATCTTTTGAGCCAAGCCTTTTGAAGTTTTACTGATCCTTTATTCTTAATATCTCCTAAATGTTAAAACCATATGTTATATATATATATATATATATATATATATATATATATATATATGTGTGTGTGTGAAAGTGACAATGCTCTCAGCTCCATCAAAAACACAAAATAAATAAATAAATAAACCTTTGATTGGTGGAGGAGGATCGCAATATGGCCAAGGTTTTTAAAATCGAATCGAACAATGAATTGGTCAAGGTCCAGTTCCTGGGTCGAACGGTCTGACTATTTGAACCGAATGGATGGCCCGTTTTAACAAAAAATTAAAAAATTAATAAAAAATGGCTAAAACCATTAAACGGTTCGATTGCCTGAATCAGCGGTTTTTGAACTAAATCAACGGTTTTTGGCAAAATAATGATTTTGGGGTAAAACAGAACTGATCAATTAACCGGTTCATGATCTTTCCGGTCCAACCGTCCGATCTGGCCTGATTTTAAAAACCATGGTGATGGCCATAAGTATATCCTTTTTCCTTTGCCTTGTAACACTTGTGATTCCCATCATGATCACGGTGTCCTCCATTGAAAAAGCATATATCCTTCATGGAATTTATTGACCTCTAAGTGAAGCCTTCTAATATCTAATCTCCCTTTTCAAATAATTCCCTGAAAGCAAATCTTTGTAAAAAAAAAGCAAAATCTCTATGTCGCCATATCAATGTGAAATTGGAATGAATCAAGCCAAGGTAGGTTTAGGTGGGCTTCTTTGGGAGAAACTTTGCACCCCTAAAGTTCAAGGTGGGGGGACTGACCGACTGTTAATAAATTTCTGTTGAAACGACTTGCTTGGAGATTCCTAACAAAAAACCATGAATGGTGGGCAAAATTATGTCAAGCAAAATGTGGGGTTTTTGTTTCCTTTCAAAATTAAAAAGAAAAAAAAAATCAACCTCCTTTTTCTAGAAACCTGTTGGGCCAATCCTTAGGGACTTATTCTAGGAGGTGGGCTTCTTGGTGGCCTCAGATTCTCACCTCCTAACTTCTATTGTGCCCCCTAGATAAGGGACAAATAAGGTTTTTCTGGAATTTCCCAACCTTTGAATAGGGAGTTCCAAAACTTAAAAGATTTCTAATTTGATTAAGGTGGATGGTTCTTGGGATAGACCTCGTCCATTGAGGCTTCTTCATGAGGAGGTAGTCAATTAAATTTGAGACTCCTATCCAGCCATTAGTCCAAGATCCCCAATGGATCTGGATTAAAGGAAGAAATGGCATTTCCTCGGCTATATAAGCTAATCATTTGGAGAACCCTATATCGCGAACTACTCCCAACCTATCTCCATGTAGGGGCGTATGAAAAAGGCCCCGATATCGACTGATGAGTCGATACGTAATGATATTTTGAACCTTGGTTAATAGTAATTGGGTGTTTCAAGATGGCCCTATGACGAGCTCTGGAATATTTATTTCCTACCAAGGTTAAGTTATGCCTAATTGGAGAAGAAAGTCTTTGTGCCCTCTATCAGTCTTATCCTAAGTCAAATGACCATCTTTCTTGCCATTGCCCCTAATCTAAGGCTATTTAGTTTGGGTCCCCCTGGTCGCATAACATGCTTTAGTTCCTCAACTCTCTGTCATGGACTAGGTTTATCAAATCATAAGGAGTGCTCTGAACAAACAGTTTTCTGTAGAAATTCAATCATGGATTTCTATTGGCATTTACTATATTTGGTTTATGCAGAATTGAGTTATTGTTTAATGAAAAAAGTATTGAAGTGGTTTGGCTGCTGAACAAAATTAATTCAACCTTTAATCGCTTGGTTCTTGGTTGGAGGAGATCTCTCTAGGATCAGGTAGAGAGGGATCAATGTTATGTATCCTAGAAGGAACCCAATACATAATTTTCTGTGATGGAGGCATAATTATCTTTCCTTAGGCTGCGTTTGAAAACGAGGCAAATGGAATGTAAATCTCGGTTCACTTTTGCCTGTATTTGACAACATTATACATTTATGCATTGACAAATGATAAAGAACGCATTTTTCAATGCATATTTACATTGATAATAAGATGTAAATCAGAAAGAGGATCTTTTAATTCCTAGGGCTTAGTAGAGGAAGTTAAGCTAGCGGCAGTCTTTAAGGCACTCTCCAAGGCTAGAGAGGACGGCTGAGGCGAGTCATGTGCTGCTCTGATTCTTTCTTGGTCATCAGAGGGACTCCAGATCTCCTACCCAAAAGAATCCTATCCACTCTGCCCACATGATACTATAGTGTATAATGGGAACATCTCCCCATGAATAGTAACATGTAAATACTGAAAATATTCCCAATGAACCGATGTAGTGTTATGTGGGCAGACGTGTGTAGGAGCTCAGCTTTAACCAAGTTTCTTTTGTTCATATTAATAGAACTTTGAATACTCGACGAGTCCAGATCTCCTATTCACACAAACTCTGCCCATGTCAACCCACACAATATTGCAACCACACATGGAGAACATCTCATCCTCCTACATAGTATTATACAGGGGGGATGTTCCCACTTCACAGGGGTAGTGTGTTGTGGGTAGACATGGGCAGGAGATCTGGAGCCTGTTATGGCACAATATGCGAGTAGAACGCGGGATGCTTCATTTCGGTTTGATCACCAGCTATCCTAGTTGCCGAACCTTGTAAATTTCGATACTTTTGGTGGTTAATATAGTAATTTTGATTACCAAAAAAATTGGAATGAGTCAAGTGATTCTTTGAAAGAACATCTTAGTAAAGAACATTATATTGCAAGTGCTTCTTCTTTCACTTTGTCATTGTCATAATAGGATCACTGCACACCTAGGTTGGAAGAGAAGAGGGTAAAGACTTATAGAGGGGCAAAACAGGGTTTTTAAAAATTTAAATAGGTCAGTGACATCACATATTAATGGATGTTAATGATTTAGTAATAGAGGTTATGTTTAAGACCAGCTGGGTTAGCCCATAAGGTACATTTAAGTCACATTGAAAAACAGAGAGTATGTTTAAGTCAATTTATGAAAGCTGAAGTTATGCTTTAAGTCTTTTACCGGTAAAAGACTTAAAACATACCCTAAGTTTTCATAAAATGATTTAGATTTTCAATAAGACTTAAATATACCTTCTCACCATTATCTTGACAGTTTAAATAAGGTTTTTAAAATCGAATCGGTCAAGGATCTGGTTTCTGGGTCAAACAGTGTTTGACTGTTCGAACCAAACGGACAGTCCATTCTAAAAAAAATAAAAAATGGCCAAAACCGTTAGATGATTCACACGGTTCGACCGCCCAGTGGCTAAAGACAAATTGCGCTAAAAGTTATAATTTATAGTGGCAGTCATTTGAAACTGTCGTTATAATACCATATCGACTGCCGCTAATATTGTTAGGCGCGAATTGGGGTCTTTTTCCCTCCTCTATCCTTTTTCTCATTATATTCTTTCTCTCTCCTCTCTCACACACAATCAACCTTGCACCACCGTGACTATCGGACGACACCCAACGACGATGTCGGCATCAAACAGGTAATATCTCTCTCTCAATATCAATCTCCCAAACCTTCATCCTCCACTCAAATAGGTAATCTCTCTCTCCGAAACCTTCATCCTCCACTCAAATCCATCCATTCGTCATTGCGCTCTTTGTCTTTTATGTCTCCATCAGTAGGGTTTCAATAGAAGCAGATGTTTGTTGACAAGCACATGTTTGTTGGATGTTGTGACTGTCTAACCCAGAATTAGAAAAATGAATTCTATTTTCCAATTACATACAAGATATGACTCGAGCTCATGTAATGGGCCTAATGGCCTCGCAGCCTCTGCTTTTATAATAAAGATCAGAGGAGGAAATTAAAATTTAAAACCAAAGATGTAGCCAACATTAGGCAAACCTCGATGGACTATCTTACCACGTCATCGTCATGGTCGATCACACAAAAATGCTTCTATAATGTTGGAGATGAATCCCCTCTTCCATCAAATAAGACAAACTATTCACATAGCAATTCATCTCTAGAATAACAAAAAAGATCTTTTTGACCGGTGAACCTTTCACCTTGCATTAGAAGGGCTTTATCCATTAGACTTCCATCTCGTTGCTTCACACTACACTACATGACTTTTCAATCTCATCAACTTCCACTTCAATGGACATGGATGCTAATTGAAGCTCAAAGAAGAACTTCAATGCAGTTATTTTGCCCTATAATGACGAGGCCACTTTTATCAATATTCAATGCTAGTGCTATTGACATGGATACTAATTAAGGGTTTGTTTTGTTCAGGAATCACAACCTCTTCAATCTCATTCTCAGGTAACCTTCTTTCTTCAAGTTTTTGATGGATCAATAAATTCATTATTAGTAAAAAAACAAAATTTGCATTTTCATTTTTTTTATTGCCATCATCTTTGTTGGATTGAAGTCTCTTTATGTATGAGTGTTCGGCTGATAAGAGTTCTTATTAGCCTATACTTAAGTTTAAGTTATCTTGTACTGGGCCTATGTTAATGGGCCTAAGCCTGTTTAATGTTTTAAGTTGTCTGGGTGTCCCATCACTAATCAGGGGCATTCCAGTAATTCCTTGTATCATTGTACTACATTCTAATATAAATAACAGTATTGTCGACTGAGCTATTCAGTTTGACATTCATAATATTTCAGAGGTCTTCTCTTCTCTACTACTTCGAATATAGCTCCTAAGCTCACATGGTATCAGAGCATTAGCTTCTCCCTGGTTTCAGCCGGCGCACACTCTCTCTTCTCTTGCTATCTTTTCTGGGTTGCTATAGTGAAAACCTAGGGTTGTAAGAGAACAAAGCAAGTTCGAACCTATGGTTTCCCTTAGTTGTAGGGCTCAAGGGAAGTAAGACCCAGAAGCAGATGTCCTACTAGGTTATTTCCAGCAAATGGTAGCTATTTGGCCACTAAGAGAGGTTTGTATAGGATAGACCTAGTTGAGGACTGATTTCAGCAGTCCTAGCACTAGCCGAAAGGGGGAGAGCTTCTTCTAGCGAGCTACCAGCACCTGATTGTCCAGCACTGTGAACACTTCGGCCAGCTCTAAACAAAGCCATCTACTCTAAGACTGAAGTCAGGATGTCCTCACTATCCGGAGAAGTTTCCTCTAGAGATAACAGACCTGTTGCATGGTTCTCAAACCTGGAAAACCCTAATCTGCACAGCTTGCAGATTACAAGTGTGCTGCTGGATGAGTATAACTTCAGAGAGTGGTCCGTCTCAACAAGGCTTTTCATTACTTCCTGTGATCTCACAGGCTATTTAGATGGGGACAAGAAGGAACCTGAAGTCGGAAGTCCTGAGCATGTCGTGTGGCGCAAGAAAAATGCCACAGTCATGTCTTGGTTGCTGGCCTCCATGACTCCTCGGGTTGCCAGAACTATTCATCATTTCCCTACAACTGCTAAGATTTGGGAAAATGTATCTAAGACCTACAACCAGAAGAAGAATAATGCTAGAATCTACAGATTGAACCAAGACATTGCATCTCTAAGGCAAGGAGATATGACGGTTGCAACATGCTTTGCAACTCTGGAAGGCCTTTGGGAAGAGCTTGATCATCATTTGATATTGGATTGGGAAAATGCCAGAGACACAGAGAGACATGATAAGAAAATTGAAGAGAGCATAGCCTTCAAGTTTTTGGCTGGCCTAGAACCAGTGTATGAGGGTATAAGGTCACAAATTCTAGGGAGAGATGAATTACCGGAGCTACACCATGTCTATTACCTGGTGAGAAATGAAGAAGTCAGGAGAAAGGAGATGCAAGTTGATTCTAAGACACAATCAATTGAACTATCTGGAGAACATTCAGCCCTAGCCTCCACTAAGGAAAACAGATATCTAGACAAAAAGTTCCTCAAGTGCACCCACTGTGGTCGTGAGGAACATACAAAAGAAAAATGTTGGGTCCTGTATCCTCATCTGTAGCCAGAAGCATTGAGAAAGGACAAGAGACAACATAAGGGTCATACGGCAAGTGGGAATATTTCCACCAACAACAATAGTGGTGACAACTCACAAAATACTCCAACAGTGTCCTTTTCCTCCATAGGGTAGGTTGCTGACTCCTCTGGAGCTGGTACTTTGGGCTTCACGGCTAGTGAGGTAGAGGTTCTCAGCCGGGCATTAGCCCGTCTAAAAAACATTTTTTTTGCTTCCACCTCTCTTCCCGGATCAGGTACAGTCTCTACCTTTAGTGCAACTAGCTCCATTGATTCCACTTCTTGGGTGATTGATTCCGGGGCAACTGACCATATGACACATATGTCCTCCTTATTCTCTTCATATCATTTGTTGTCTGGCCAGGATAAGATGAGAGTGGTTGATGGGTCTTTCTCCACCATCTCCGGTAAGGGAGTGGTTGACCTAAGCAAGGACCTCTCTCTTAAATCAGTCCTACATGTTCCTAGTCTTACCTCTAATCTTTTGTCTGTTTCAAAGCTTACAAAAAATTTGAACTGCAGTATAACTTTTTTCCCTACTCATTATGTCTTCTAGGACAGATTGACGAGGAGAACGATTGGGAGTGGTCATGAGTATGGAGGCCTCTACAATTTTGATGCAGACATCAGAGCAGTCCTACAAGCTTCTATTACTACTAGTCCGAAAGGTGTGGAGTCAATAGCTAGGATGCACTTGTGGCATGCTAGGCTAGGCCATGTGTCTTTCTCTTCATTAGCAATGTTGTTTCCCGAATTGTTTAAGGGCATTCCTAGTTAGAGTTTAATTTGTGATGTGTGTCAAATGTCAAAACAATGTAGAATAGTGTATCCAACTTCCAGTAATGAAAATTCGAGCTCCTTTTGATTTGGTTCATTCTGATGTTTGGGGACCTTCACCCATTGTTTCCAATGATGGCTTCCATTACTTTATTAGTTTTATTGACCATTATTCTCGGTGCACATGGATTTATCTGTTAAAAGGACGAGATGAAGTACCACGAATAACTATGGTTTTTTGCAAGATGATTGAAACACAATTTGATAAGAAGATTAAGCATTTTCAGTCAGACAATGTTGTTGAATACTTTGAAAAATCCCTGAACTCATTCATGGAAGATGCTGGCATGTTACACCAATCATCCTGTGCTAATACCCCTAAGCAAAATGGAGTTGTTGACTGCAAGAACAGACATCTATTGGAGACAACTCGAGCCCTACTATTCCAGCACAAAGTGCCCAAGCAATATTGGTCTCAAGCTGTACTCACTGCATCATACCTGATAAATCGAATGCCATCTAAGGTATTGGGTATGAAGACCCATTTCTCTGTTTTGTGTCCCACTCTTCTGGAATTTCCTCTTCCCCCACGAGTTTTTGGTTGTATATGTTTCATACATGTGAATGATCCAAAGAAAATTAAGCTGGATCCCAAGGCTACAAAGGGAATATTTTTGGAATACTCCCCTACACAAAAGGGGTACAAGTGTTATGATCCTGTCTCCAAGAAAAAGTATGTCACCAGAGATGTAGTCTTTTTTGAGTTTCAACCCTATTTCCAGTCTTCTCAGAATCCTCTTTAGGGGGAGACTAGTGGATTGGAAGAGGATTACCATTCTCCTTCCTTTTTTGTTCCCCTATCTGACTCAGGTCTTCCATCACCTTCCACTACTCTTAGCTATGACATTCCGGGTCAACCTAGTAAGGCTCCAAATGTGTCAGTTACTCCTCCTGATGCAACAGCTGCTCCTGAAAATTACAGTAGGCAACATAAGGAGATACTTACCTACAACAGAAGAAAAAAGGGCTCTCAACCTCATGACTGCAACCAGTTGGACTTAGATCAATTTGTCTCTGCAATTCAAGGTAATTTTGACTCACATACTGCAACTCAAGGTAAGTATCTCTTCGTAAGCCTGTCCATTCTTGTACCACCCGGCATCCCATAGCTGACTTTGTTTCTTACTCACAATTATCTCCTGCCTATCACTCCATTGTGTCTGCTCTTTTCTCTATACGTGTTCCTTCTAGGTACTCAGAGGCAGCATCTGATCCAAGGTGGAAAGAAGTTATGAATGAAGAGATGAAAGCCCTAATGAAAGCAATAACTTGAGAATTAGTGGACCTGCTAGAGGGGAAGGACACTGTTGGGTGCAAGTGGGTATTTACAGTAAAGCACAAGGATGATGGGTCAATCAAGAGGTACAAGACCAAACTTGTGGCAAAGGGATTTACTCAAAAGGAATGAATTGACTACAAAGAAACATTTGCCCTAGTAGAAAAGCTCAACACAATCCGGGTTCTATTGTCACTAGCAGCAAATTTCTCATGGAACTTCATCAGCTGGATGTGAAAATGCCTTCCTATATGGTGATCTTCATGAAGAGGTATTCATGGAACCTCCACCAGGCTATGATGTTGGCAAGAAGGTGTGCAAACTAAGGAAAGCATTATATGGTTTGAAGCAGTCTCCCCGGGCATGGTTCGAGAGACTTTGTATGGCCATGAAGAAAGTGGGGTATACTCACAGTGGTGCAGATCATACCTTGTTTACAAGGAGACAGGATAGCAAGCTTACGGCACTCATTGTTTATGTGGATGATATGGTGATTATTGGGAATGACTTGGAAGAGATAAAGAGACTGAAGGAGTTCCTAGCTTCATAATTTGAGATCAAAGACTTGGGAAATCGTAGATATTATCTTGGGATTGAAGTTGGTAGATCAAGAGAAGGAATCTACATACGTCAATGGAAATATGTGCTAGATCTCCTAGAGGAAACATACATGATGGGATGCAGGCCAGCAGACACTAATAGAACAGAACCATGGCCTACAAGAATCAATGGGTGAGAACTATTATGATAGAGAGAGATACCAAAAATTGGTAGGAAAGCTGATATACTTATCCCTTACTCGGCCAAATATTGCCTATGCAGTGCATGTTGTCAGTCAATTCATGCACTCACCAAAGATCCCTCACATGAGAGCAGTTGAAAGAATTCTCAGGTACTTGAAAACTTGCCCAGGGAATTCTATTCAGAAAAAACAGTAAACTTGAAATTGAAGCCTACACTGATGCAGATTGGGTTGGGTCTGTTGGAGACAGAAAATCAACCTCAGGTTACTGTACATTTGTGGGAGGAAACCTGGTCACATGGCATAGTAAGAAGCAGAATGTAGTGGCTAGATCAAGTGCAGAAGCAAAATATCGAGCTATGGCCCACGGGGTTACTGAACTCTTATGGCTCGGAACTCTTCTTAATGAGCTTGGCATTAAGGCTGAAGGTCCTCTCTGGCTGTATTGTGACAATAAAATTGCTATCAACATTGCCAACAATCCCATACAGCATGATAAGACAACATATTGAGATTGATCGACACTTTGTTAGAGAGAGAATTATCTCGGGTGAACTCTGTGTGCCTTATACTCCATCTGAGATGCAAATTGCAGATGTATTAACTAAAGGACTGGCAACAGCAAAGTTCAGGGACATACTTGGCAAGCTAAACATGATTGATATCCATGCTTAGCTTGAGGGGGAGTGTTGGATTGAAATCTCTTTATGTATGAGTGTTCGGCTGATAAGAGTTCTTATTAGCCTATACTTAAGTTTAAATTATCCTGTACTGGGCCTGTGTTAATGGGCCTAAGCATGTTTAATGTTTTAAGTTGTCTAGGTGTCCCATCACTAATCAGGGGCATTCCAGTAATTCCTTGTATCATTGTACTACATTCTAATATAAGTAATAGTATTGTCGACTGAGCTATTCAGTTCGACATTCACAGTATTTCAGAGGTCTTCTTCTCTTCTCTACTACTTCGAATACAGCTCCTAAGCTCACAATCCTGTTTTCCCATTCACTAGTTGGAAAGGATGTTATAATGCTAAAAGAATGATATTTGAGTGTCTTATAGCCTTTTTCTATTTGTCTTTTGTTTGTATGCATCGAACTTTCTTATACAGTTGATTTCATTGCTTTGGCTACTTGTACTTTTTTTATTTACTTTTAAAATTTTCTTTGAATTTTGTTTGTTATAGAAAGTTTGATTTCATTTAATTCAAGTCTCAATAGATAGTTTCCACAAATGGAAAATTGTGTTATGATAAATATTCCTTGAATTCATTTCAATGGAAATTGGGGATTTTTCATGAATTTTACTTTCTATGAGTAAGGGCTCTGTTTCTTGTTCATGACCAAGATTATCTCTATTATCAGCATTGATGAAAATGTTGTCATGTTTATGTGACTTCAAACCTTGTAGTAGCTTACTGAATCAATCCATGTAATTATGTTGGCATTGGAGGAATTGTTTCAGAACAGATCATTCTTCTTGAGTGTATAGAAACATTTATTCTCAACTTCTTATTGGTGAAAGTCAAGTAATTTACATTTTCTACTCTATTAACCTTTCTTAGAATATGCATTTCTTTGTGATAATGTGCAACTTTTACAACAATATGGTCTTTTTGTAGATTTGTTTTCTTAAGAAAATAACTCATAATCACTCCACAATCCATATCTATAGCTGTATTGACTTCAAAATTGACTAGAACTCCTAAAAAAACTTCTAGAAATAAGTGTGGATGTTGCATTTAGGATATATATCTAGGTATGAAACCCTTTCTGTGCACATATTTAGCATGAATTATTAGACAATATTGTTAAAATAAAGTACTTCAGCATATATATTTTTTATTGGAAACTGTAACTTTCATTGAATTAGTAAAGGAGTAGTACAATGGCAATCACCCGCAACATTCATGTTGCGGGTCAACATGAATGTTGACCCCATGTTTTATCCCAAAATTTACAATACAGCCCAAAAAAGATTTTCCCTTTGAGTTCCCTGTTTTACCAAAGTATCAGCCACACTGTTGGCTGACCTCCTTGCCCAAGTAAAGATTACTCCAGTTTCCCTTGCCAAACAATAAATCTCCCTCGTTTGCTGTCTTAGAGTCCATGCCTCCCAGACTTTTTGCCTGCAACCATCCTATTAACAACTTAGAATCTCCCTCCACTTCATAGTTTTGGAAACCCCATTGCTTGGCCAATCTCAATCCTTGGAGTAGGGCCATAGTTTCATATCTTAAAGAATCACCAATACCTAGTGAGCCATAGTACAGTGCTTGGCCAATCTCCCCCCACTCTCGAGGGTCCCGAATTTCCCAAAGAACTTCCATCAAAGTTCAACTTTATCCATTGGTGTGCTGCTAGTATCCATTGGGGCTGAACCACATCCATAGCAGTAGAAAGGTTTGCCACTGTTGAACAGCCTCTAAATATGTCCTCCACTGAATAATCATTGAATATGTCAGTTGATTTCAACCAATGTATGACTTTTGTGAGTATGTTATCAATTACTTGTCCTTGGACCTTTCTTTTCCTTGGAAAATTTTGTTATTCCTCTCCTCCCATAATGACCAAAGGATAGCAATTTCCGTGGCTCTCCACATCATCCTACCTCTTTTTTTAGGTAGTCTAAAGAAGCTTGGTTCAAAGAGACTTGCCACAACAAAAGGTGGAGTCCACCTGCAACCAAACAAAGAGGAAAACCAATTCCAAACAAAAAGAAGCAAAAGGACAAAACAATAATAGATGTGTTATTGACTCACCACAGCCCAAACAAAGAAAACAAACATGAGGAGAAATGCAACAATTTGATCTTCTTTTGTAGTTTATCCAAAGTGTTAATTTTATGGAGTACTACCTCCCAACAAAAAGCCTTAATCTCGGGGAAGCAGGGTTACACCATACTAAACTGAGAAGGGAAATGAGTTCATCTACTAATCCCATTTTAGACTCCCTTAACCCTCTCCATAGTCCTAAGTCTCAAGAATTTTTAGTACCAAGAACATTGGAAATTGTTGACTCCTTGTGAAAGGGAATAAATAGCTGGAAATCTAACTTTAAGAGAGGATTCCCCAAACCAAACATCTTCCCAAAACCGCACTTTGTTAGCTACACAAGAATCATACTTGATATATGGAAGAAAGGAAGGCAATAAACCATGGATCGCTTTCCAGCGAGAATACTGAGATACCCTTGGGTCAAGACCAACATCCCAGCCATTGTTTTCCATACCATGAATACTCACAATTATGGGTGGCTATTGGACGGGTTGGGTTGGGTTTGGTTTGGGTTAAGCTTCAACCCAACCTGATGAGGGCGGATTTGGCCCTCCAATGACATTGTGACACCTGGCACCTCACACCAACTAAGTGTAGCCTGGCACCTCAGAACAACTAGGAGACACCCGGGACCACTTTGGCAAAAACTTGCCTTTGCTAAGTTGATGGTGTCCCACTAGGCGTAGCCTGGCCCTGGCACGGCCTAGCCCTGACACGAGCTGGCAGCTTGGCCTTGGCGCGAACTGGCAGCCTGGCCCTGGCATGGCTTGGCCCTGACGTGAGCTGGCAGCCTGGCCTTGGCACGAGCTAGCAGCCTGGCCCTGGCACAACCTAGCCCTGGCACGAGCTAGTGGCCTGACGCAGGCACCAACCTGACAACCTCGAGGAGCACACCTCCGTACTCTGTATCCCACAGGACCGTACTTTGTAACGGCTATATTTGCTCACCCACTCCCCAGTTCTGACAGAAGGGACAGTATTACCATTTGACGGCTTTATCCCCACCTAACATGCAACAAGTCCCATCACAGCGGGAATCCAGGAACTGCTCCACCTAACCCACGAGGACTCCAATATATAAAGCTCACCCCCCAGGGGCAAAGATATGATGCAAAATGCAAAAAGTGGCCAAGGCAAAGATGCTAAGATGTAAAAAAGGATGGTAATCTCTGCTCTCTAGCTCTCTCATTCTCTTATATCATCTTCAAGCTCTCTACTACTATACTGTGCTAACTTAGCCATCGGAGTGTCCCCGCTGGGTAAGCCATCCCCAGGTCCTCTGACTTCAGGTTCCTTGTAGGCCTCTAAAAGAGCAACAAAGCTCATCAAGGTAGCTCACCTCCAGGCAGCTCATCAAGGTAGCTCACCTCCAAGCAGCTCATCAAGGTAGCTCACCACCAGGCAGCTCCACTTCAGCCTCTGAGTCACAGGCCACTTGGGAGCAAATGAGATGACGAGGTACTTAGTCAAAAAATTGATACATCACGAAAAAATGATACGTGACCTGAAACGGTTACATCATTTGGCGTCGTCTGTGGGAAACGCTACCAAAAGCTAAGTTCTCATCCTACAAAAAGCTAAGTCCTCTTCTCCCAGAAAGCTAAGCCCTCACTTTTTAGAAACTGAAGCTCTCACTTTATAGTTTCCATTTCTTATGAACTCAAAGAAACTAAACCTCTCGCATTACGAGGCAGATGCAGCGCAATCATATCTCTAAGGCCCCCCTAGCGGCCTACGCGCGGTGAAGGTTCAAATCACATTACATGCATGTTATTTTTACATAAGTGGCAAAGCCATTTGACTATGTTCGGATTTCGGGTTTGATCGAACCACTTAGGTTCAAACCGGTTAGACCAACTTCAACTATCTAATTGGATTATCTTCGAGCTAATAACATCAAGGGTGGTTGAACCGTTTAGATCTGGATCAGTCCAGTCGGACCGGACCGTATCGGTTCAGTCAATGGTGGATTGACTTGGACCATACCACATCAGGTTTGTGCACGGGTTTGGGACCGAACCGATTCACCCAAAGCGAGTCAACGTAAGTAAATCGGGTTGTGTGGATATTGGTCGGACGAACGATCCATGTTGGGCAAAGCACGCGGACATCGAATCATCCCACCTGAAATAGTTTCGAAATCGGGGCAACCCAAATCGGCTTGTACCGGGTCGGGGCGGGCTGTGTGAATACTGGTTGAGTTGGACAACCCAAACCGGGTAGAGCAAGCGGTACCGAACCATCTCATCTGGGGTCTATTTCGGATTTGGGTTGATCCATATCGGTATATGCTGAATCGGGTCAAACTGTGTTGAACTAGCCCAGACTCGGGTCAAATCGATTTGGATATATGTTGGGTGAAGTGTGTTGATTCAAGTCAAAACTAAATTTAGTCAATAATTAATAGAAAATTAATGCATTCATTATAAATTAGTTAATCCAAATGAAGAAAATTAAAAAAAAAAGGCTAAGGAATTAATACTTATGTCTGTAATGGTTAACCCAATGGTTATCCACAACCCAACTCATTTAAATAGGCAGGTTGGGTGATGGGTTGATCACACAAACCGCCAAGTAAATGGGCGGGTTGGGTGGGTTTAGCGGGTTGGGTGAAAAATTGCCACCCCTACTCACAATCACCATTTGCCATAGATTGTCTTGTTCTAGGGGGAATCTCCACAACCATTTTCCCAACAGTGCAACATTCCTTAGTTTAATATTCCCTATCCCTAGACCTCCACTGTCCCTACTTTTGGACACTATCTCCCACTTCACTAGGTGATCTTTCTTTATTTCCCCAGGCTCCCACAAGAAGTCCCTCATTAATTTCTCTAGTTGGTTGGCTACTTTGGTGGGGATCCTAAAGGTAAATAAATAGTAGATTGGCAAATTAGTCAAAGTTAACTTTATTAGTGTTATTCTTCCACCTAAAGAGATGTAATTTCTTTTCGATCTTACCAACCTTTTTGTGAATCTTTCCATTACTAGATACCAAAATCTATCGGAATTTGGGTTCCCCCCCCCCAATGGTAGTCCCAAGTACAATATCGGCCATTCCCCTACCTCACACCCAAGAACCCTAGCAAGGTTTTCTACTTCTTCATTCTCTCTGTTTAATCCCACTACACAACTCTTGCCCCAATTCACCTTAAGGTTAGACACCCTTTCAAAGTGAGTTACTATCCTTTGTAGTTGTGTTAGTTCTTCCCTTTCCCCTTCACAAAATATAACAATATCATTTGCAAATTGTAAATGTGTCACCACCAGCTCTTCCCTTCCAATTCTTTAACCTTTTAATTGATTTGTAAAATCAGCCATTGAGATCAAAACACTCAATACATCTGCTACTAGAGTAAAGAGGAAAGGGGAGAGAGCATCTCCTTGAGGAAGGCCCCTTCTCGCTGGAAAAAAGCCCTTAGCTACTCCATTGACTAGTATGGAATAATGACAGGAGGAAAAACAACCCTTTATCCACTTACACCAATTATCTCCAAAACCTCTCAACTTTAAAATCTCTAGCAAAAAGTCCCAGTCCACCAAGTCGTAGCTCTTTTCCAAATCCAGTTTGCAAACTAAGCCTTTTTCCTTTCTCTTCTTCTTAAAATCTACACATTCATTAGCAATGAGAATCTGATCAATTATTTGTCTCCCAAAAACAAAAGCCCCTTGGTTTGGAGAGATCAAAGAAGGAAGGACTCTTTTGGTCCTCTCAGCAAAAACCTTAGAGATGATTCTATACATACTTCCCACAAAGCTTATGGGTCTAAAATCCTATGGATGGATTGCATATGCTTTCTTAGGGATCAATTCTATAAAAGTTGCATTTGCCCTTGAATTGAACTTGCCCCTTTCAAAAAATTCTTCAAAGACTTCGACAAGCTCAACACCTACTTTCTCCCAACAGTCTTGATAGAAAGCCATCATGAAGCCATTTAGGCCTGGGGCTCTGGATCTCTCCATAGAGAAAATTGCCTCTTTTATCTCTTGGACTTCAATTTTTTTCCAAAGCCTCCATCAAGTCCCTAGGCCCTCTCCCCCACTCAAGATTATCTAAACTATCTCTAATTCTACCCAGCCCAGCAAAAATGGCTTTGAAATGCTCCACAAAGGCTTGTGCTATATCCATTTCCATAGTTAGAAGTTGTCCATTCTACTCAATTTGAGATATAGTATTTCTTCTTATTCTCCCATTTGCTACCAAGGGGAAAAAGCTTGTGTTTCCATCCCCTTCCTTTAGCCATTGACATCTAGATTTTTGTCTCCAACTAATTTCTTCTTTTTTTAGAATGTCTTTTAGATCTTGTTTAAGGCTCCATCTTTCAGCTCTTTTGTTCACTCGTACACCCCTTTCCCCTTCAAAAACATCTAACTCCTCAATTCCATGTACTATACTAGCCTTCCTTTCCTCTAGATGCCCAAAAGTCTCCTTATTCCATTCTTTGATTTTGGCCTTCAGTCTTTGTAGTTTCTTATAAAATCTATACCCCTTCCACTTAAAGTCCACCTACTCCTCCCGCCATTCTTTTACTTTTGATTTGAATTCAAGATGGATGAGCCACATATTTTCAAACCTGAAAGGGCATGAGCCTCCATCCACTTGTTCTTGAAAAATCCTAATTGGACAATGATCCGAATTAGTTTTGGGTAGGGCTCTAACCAATATCCCCTCCATCCCTCCTCCTAATCCATCGAGAAAAAAAGATCTATCTAGTTTGCAATAGATGGGTCATTCTTGAAAGTTGGACCAGGTAAACTTTGCATGTAATAGAGGCAGTTCTCTCAGCTCATTGGAATCCACAAATTGGTTGGACTTTCTCATACTAGAGGTAATCCTATGGTTCGGGTTGTTTGTTTCATGTAGGAATCTAATGACATTGAAGTCACCCCCCAGACACCAAGGACCCTCCCATAGGCCTCTCAGTATTGCTAGTTCCTCCCATAAACTTTCCCTGTCCCTGTAAGATGTGGGCCCATACACATTTGTTTGAACCCAAACTAAGCCCTCATTCTTTCTTTTCAATTTAATCGATACTGAGAAATTTCCAATCAATTCTTGCAAGCAATCCAGATCTTCATTTTTCCACAAAGTGATAGTTCCCCCAGAAGATCCCCAAGATGGTGAATATGCCCAGCTTATTCCCCCGGCTGTCTAGAGCCTTCTTATCCACCTTCTATCCACTTCCATCAACTTTGATTCCTGAAGCAACACTATATCTGGTTTCTCCTTTCTTAGCATCTCCCTTATTGCTCTTCTTTTCCTTGCACTTCCCAACCCCCTTACATTCTAACTTATTATCTTCATGTAGATCTTAAA
Source organism: Nelumbo nucifera (assembly GCF_055504915.1). Taxonomy (NCBI): domain Eukaryota; kingdom Viridiplantae; phylum Streptophyta; class Magnoliopsida; order Proteales; family Nelumbonaceae; genus Nelumbo; species Nelumbo nucifera. Next base: position 47,984,917 of record NC_142652.1, read on the forward strand.
ACTAACCCTTTGCACTATTGCTCGCCCTCACCTTCTTTCCTTTCTTCCACAATTCCCTTTGTCATAGTCTACTTCACACCTAAGCCTCTCCACTTCACTTAACTTCTTTCTTTTCTTAGTCGAGCCTTCTGTTTTCTTATTCAGGTCCTTTATTCTACTCTGGACTTCCACATTCACTCCTTTTTTACTCAAGTCCTTCTGGTGCTAGTATCCAAGTTATGGGTTCAACCCTTTTTTTTTCTTTTTTGAAAAGAGTAATTGTTTTAAGATTAAGAATTGAAATATACAAGGGGGCATGTGGATAACAAAAAGATCATCCCTCCCCCATCTCAAGGAGGAATTCTTACCACTAAATTATAGACACAACCCACAAGTTGGTTAGTTATAGGCTGAATTCAAGCCAAGTTTATTTATAAACTAGTATTCTCAGTTAATATCTTTTCTTCATTTTTCATTCCTTATCAAGCATTTCCAAGAGATTCTCCCCTAGCCATTGACAAGTCCACCGCCATTTTCACACTATCAGAGAATGGTGATCTCCAATGGATTCACAAGTGGCTGAGTAGAAAAACTTGTTCACAGACCACAGAGCTTGAATTAGATAGGCTTCATCATAGGAGCTTCTGGGGCCTTTTTCTCATATGTGCCATTGCATGCTTTTTGGCATTGTTCATTTTAGTGTTGCAACAGTTCAACCAAGAATTTAATAGTGAAGTAGATTCTTCTAGTCATGCTAGCTCACGGTCTATATGCCTTCATTCATTCTTAGCATTTATTGATGGGAAGGTAGATGAATCAAAGAGCAAGTTCAAGACAAAACTAATGGAGAATGCATCAAATACCACTATTGAGGAAGATGAATAGAGGAGAGGGTTCAAGAGAACAAATGGAGGCATCTGCAGATAGAAGCATCAATGATTATACCTTTTTTTGTTCTCTATTGTAAATTAATCTTATTTTGTACATTTCTTTTAAATGCCTGTTGTGTGGTTATATTAATTTTATGCAACTCATTTAGTTTTCCTTTTTGAATGTATTTTGGGAATCAAGGAATAAAACTTCGTTTGATGAAATTCTAGTCCAATGTGTGTCTGGTGGTAGCAACTCCAGCAAGGAAAAGTAAAAAAAAATGCCAAAATTTAAGTGGCAATGTCATAAATTCTTTGGCCAGATTTGAGAGTTTTAGCGGCTGTCAGCATCTATCTATAGAGGCAGTTGCGACTATCGCTAAAAAGACATAATTTTAGTAGTAGATTTTTTACTTTTACCGGCTACCGAAAAATGGCTGCTACAACTATTGTGTTAGAGGCAGTTTGGTGATTGTCAAAATTGTCGCTAAAAGTCATTTTTCTTGTAATGGTTTCTATTGATTTGATTTCTAATGAGCCGTAGGGTACACGGTAACCATATGCCCGAATTCTAACAGACCGTGTGATATACGGTATTCTTTTCAATGATTCGGTTCAGTATTTTAGGTTTTAAATTGTATACATCAAACATGTCCACTTTGGACCTATTATACAATTGCAAGATATTGGTATTATACACAAGTAGTGTAATAACACGTGCTATACATGTGCCCATGGATTCCAAGGTAAATATTAGGGGTGGCAATTTTTCCCATTTTCCCGATTCCCGTGGGGATCTGCCCTGAATGGGGTGGGGATGGGGATGATTTTCCCCTGTGGGGATGGGAATGGGGAAATATTCATCCCCGTTGGCGGGGATGGGGAGGGGAAGAGGAGAGCACTCCTTGCCCTGCGGGGACCTCGATCCCCACTAATATATGTATATATGTACACATGCATTTATATATGTATATATCTATCTATACATGCATCTATATATTAATATTTTTAAAAATAATATGATTGTAATTTTTAATTATTTTATTTTTATTTTTTAAATAAAACAAAAAATAAAAACAAAGTAATTGACATTATAAAAAATCATGAGGAATGGGAATCCCTGTGGAAATGGGAATGGGGATAACCTTGTCTCATTAGCAAGAGCAGAGATGAAAACGAGGATGGAGATTTTCGCAGAAACAGGGATGAGGATAACCTTTTCCCCGTTATGATATTTTGGTTGAACTTAAAGGCATGCACCAAAGGTAAATATCTGGTTGTTGAACATTATGTGATCCATGGCTAATATATCACACATTTCGAGTTGGGAAGGCTGGTGTGTTTGCATTTCACGGGAGGGGGGCTTATACGTAGACAAATTTGTTCAATTGGTTTAACTTGATAAAAAATATGTTCATATGACTCATCTGGTTACTAAATAAAAGGTCAAAACAGATCTTGAACGGATTCATACCTATAAGTAATAAATTAGAATTGTTATTAAATAAAATAAGCTCAAGTTACTCAACTAAAATTTACAATATGAGCAAGAAAGAAGATATAAATAATATTGAAGCTAAAATTCAAATGTTAATTCATTTAAATTAGAAATAAAATTACAATCAATGTATGATCAGTTGTATTATTGAAAGAGTTACATTAGTAATTAATTAACCTATCGCTTGGCCAAACTAAAATTACAATTAACTAATCTAAATAAGTTAAGTTAAAATAAGTTAATATTTAAAATAAATACATTAAAGTTAAGTTAATCTGTAATGTTTTCCCTAATATATGTAAACATGCCTATAATAATGCATAAACAATAAAATATAAATACTAAAACTGAAAATGAATATACAATTCCCCGCTTGATTTAGGCCAGCTTATGGGAATTAACTTGAAATTAAATTTACCTAAAATAATAAAAGTGAAGTAAAAAATGACTAAATTTTATTACCTTAGGGGTTGTTTGATAACATATAGAAAAGTTTATTTGTCTTTTAGTGAATAAGTTTTTAAGGAGGTTTGCATTTCTTAATTGCTGAAACTGAAATTTAATTATTTTACCAATTAAAAGGTAAAGCAATAAGTCTTTCAGTTCAACAACTTCAACTGTTATCAAATGGCCCTTTAGTAATTAACTGAAATTTTAGTGAATAAGTTTTTAAGGAGGTTGTGGGTTCCATAAAGGCTGAAACTGAAACTTAATTATTTTACCAACTAAAAGACAAAGCAATAAGCCTTTCAATTCAACAACTTCAGCTGTTACCAAATGACCCCTTAGTAATTAACTTACATGGAAAATTGGAAATCGCTTGACTTGTTGTTGAGACTTATTTGGAGATGACCTAGCATCCCATATCCACCTTAGGGAAAAGGGTTCGACTATGATATGGATAAGATGTGATATCTAAAAAACATCGTGAGCAACTGGAATCATAAATGTGGTAGCAAATCAGATGTTATTTATCAAAAGTCATAGTCAGGTTGTGATTGGTCAAAACTCTTTCCATACCATATCTTTTCCGCAACATAGATTTTCCCTTTGTCTTTTGCTACAATGGTTTCTAAGTTCTCACCTATCACTATTCCTCTTGATGTATCGAAACGTCTAGGGCTGTCAATGAGTCGGTTCTACCTGATCAATCAAACTGAACCAAACTTCTTCAATTGGTTCTTAATCTAAGATTTTGTCTTGATTAATAATTGGGTCAGTTCTAATTATTGTTTATTCTGATCCGATTATTTTGTTAATAATATATAAAGGTTTCCTAATTTGCTTATAATTTTTATTATATTTTATGTTAAAAGGACAATTTTGATAAAATAATTTATATGATAATTTTAGTTAAAAACACTTGATCTATTAACATATGGATAATTTACTATTTTACTGTCATTTTTTATTAAGGTTATATTATAAAAAATAAGTTTTAATTTGTTATTTATGTAAAAAATTATATATAATATATAATTGGGTCTATCCAATAAGAGCCAATTATCCTGATTATTAATTAATCGGGATAGTTCTAGATCGACCTATGATTTTGTCTCGATTAAATAATTGATTTAGGACTGAGACACCCTGTCCCAACACATTAATAGCCCCAGGAGTATCCGTCTTCTCTTAAGCAGGGAGAACTGATTGTTTATTTTCACAATGAAGTTCTTCAGCAATCCTATAGTGTTCTTAAGCATGCGTTCAAAGGGAAGTGCATTATGGCCGATAGACGCTTCCAAATATTAGGGGGCGTTCAGCGGGCTATGGAATTAATGACAAGGTTTTACGCCAGTAATAAATTCATGGGCCCGATATTTTATATGGGCCCCATGTATTTAAATACTCACGTGGATCCTTATCATCATTGGTTCCACAGCCTCCTCAACAGCTAAAGCATGGGGCTTATGAATTTATTATTGGTGTAAAACCTTATCATTGGCTCCACAGCCTATTGAACAGCTAAAGCGTTTGGCTAAACCTTGCTGATTTGGATAATTTCAGAATCCTAAACATATAATCATTCATTTCAAGTATGAAGAGATTACCTTATGATTTGGATGGAGGAGGCTATCAAATTAAATGGTTTTTATTTTAGACTATTTAAGTGGGTCCCATATTTTGAACCAGGCTAAGAACCATCTACGGTCAAGGCTCTAAATGGATCAGATTTGGATGGAACTTAACAAAACGAATTTGATATGATTATTGAAAAATGACATCCGGATCTAATCCAAAATATAAAGATCTCATATTAAAATTTAAATATGGGCTCGGATCAGATTTGGATTTAATTTGATTCCACTTTAATTTTTTAAAAATATAGAAAAATTTATATATAATAAATTAATATAAATATAATATATTGATTTTATTATATATAATTTCATATATAATATAAATTAGATTTTTTATAATTTCAAATATAAATATATAAATTTTATATATTAAAATCAATAAATATTATGATATAATTGAATCAGATTTTAATTGGATCAGGATGGAGTCAAATCTACATCCAATCCGAATATTAATAATCAATTGCAGATTGCAAAATCTGAATCCAATACATCATCCAAATCCCAGATTATCGGATCAAATGTGGAATTGAATTTTGGACTTTTGGAGTACGTTGACAGCCCTATCAATAGTTTTAATCTGGGTAAATTTTCCTTTTTTCCTACTGAATTTTTACATTAAGAATCTCTTGCGTTCAATTACTTAGGCCATTGGCCCTATTCTCATGTTCAATCCCACAACTATTTCCCTTTCATGCATCAATGTTATACGTGTTTGTATTGAAGTTGATCTTACACATCAAAACCGTTTTCAAGTTTAGATTAGTCTCAGTCGTGACTGTTTTTGGTAATTCGTTATCTGAGTAGAGAGAGTGGCATTGCATTTTATAGTTTGAGAAGAGGTCCTTTTTATCGGTTGTGCATTGATATTATTGGCTAAGAAATTATGTGAAGATGTGTCTTCATAAGCCCAAAACTCAATAGATATTAACTCAGCCCAATTTAATAGTCATGGCTTCATATGGTGGATAAGACCTAAGTTTGAATGTAAGACATTTAATGGGCCAACTTCTGGGCCCAATACACTTGGGCAAATTCACAGCTGAATTCGCCCATGCAGGAGTCCCACTTATTTAAGTGAGGACCACATATTTTAATTAATTTGGACTAAGATCTTGTGGGTCCCATGCCACATAGATACTTCCTCTCACCAATCCTAATCCTTGGTAAGTTTTAGAAGTTGCCTAATGCTAGTCAAATAATTAAAAAGAATTCTAGTTAAGAATAGTAACTAACTAGTTTGACTAGTCAAAGTCCTAGCTGAATTAAAACTCCAATTGGATCGGAACTTTCCTAATTGTTTTAGGAAAGTAACTAAGAAGGTTTGTTGGACTCTGAGAGATATAAAACCTCTTGGGTCGACATTGTGACTAATAGAATCGAACGGAGACGGTGAAGGATGGAGTCATTATTTACATTTTTGAGAATTGAGAATTTAGGAAAATTTGGGATTTTTCAAGAAATGTAAAGTTTTTTTTTTTTGGTGATTTGTTGCCTAATGAGATAGAGTTTCGTAGGGTTCGGGGACTAAGATACAGTGTGAAAAGGTGTTAGGAATCCCACACGCGCCCGACTAAACCAGGCTCTATACTTCACCAATGTTCCAAGGAATATTTTCATAATTTTGGGCTTTTGGATAATTTAAATTGGCATGCACACACACATATATTAGGCATAGCAATTTATTCAAAAGGAATAACAAAGAGTTGTGATTCTAACCATTCAATCTATTAATTAGCAAGTGAAACAAACTAATAAAAAAAATGACACCACCAAAGAGACTATGATGAATAAGTGATTAAGTAAAGCCAAAGAGGTGTGAATTTCTAAATAAAAAGAAAAATGAACTAAGATATATATATCTAGTCACATAGCAAAAAGAAATAAAAATTGGGATTGGCAAAATCTTAAGTATCAAACTATGTGTAACAAAAGCTATTAAATTTTAAAATGTAAACCTAGAGAGGAAATGAATTGATTTTTTTTTTTTTGAAAGAAAAAGAATGAAACAAGTTTATTGAACTGAAACTAAGGCTTCTATGGAGTTGCAATGATGCATGAATGCATATAATTTTACTATGTGTTTAGTTGCAACGCAAATAAATTTGCACTAATGCAAAATCATGGCAGTGCAAATGATTTGAGTGTAAATTCTAACCTATTTTTATTTCAAATTTTAGTTTATTTTGTTTGGTTGCAATACAAATGAAGTAGAATAATACATGAAGCAGAATAAAGTGAGATCCAAAACAAAATTAAACAAGAATTTGCATTTTTTACATTTGCACTCTCATGCATTTGTACTAGTGCAAATAAATTTGCATTGCAACCAAACAAAATACTGATACACAATGCAATGGGGACCGACTACTATGTTGGCCATGCACTAACCGTGATGTTTATAATTAATCAAGCCCCTAATGCAAAGGTTGGAGGGTTGACTTTACTAAAAGAGGCTGATTAAAGGAGAGAAACACTATTAAAATTTGAAACTAAGAAAGAAAACATTAAAGGTTACAAAAGAAATCAGATTAAAACTATGAGGGCAAATGGATCATGCTGATGTAGGGTAGAGTTGCCTTGTGAGTTAAATGATTGAAAAAAGCAGAAAATCTAAATTTTGGCATGAGCTATGAGATGGCGTCGGCCCATCTTGAATTGAATGACAAATGATAGGATCATCTAGTGAAAGCAAGGCCTCTTCCCTTGGGCAATGAAGACAAAGTATTAAATTGCTGAAAAGTCAAACAAGTTTGAAAATAAATAAATAAACAAAAGAGACAATTAAGAGAAGAAGTTTTATTGCTCATCAAACGTTATCCAAGTTAATGAAAAATCCAAAAAATTTAATAAGCAACCAAAAGACAGAAGGGATCATGTTATTTAGAAAAATTAACAAATTTCTGTTCATCTTCGGGCAACCAATGGCTAACTCTATTAGATTACTTGTAGGGGTGTAAACAGATGAATTCAAAAAGGATCAGGCAATATCGGAATTCGAATTCGATTTGATATCTGATGAATATTAAAAATTAATATTTGAATTCGAATCTGATTAAATATTCAAATATTTGATTCGATTCGAATTCGACTAATTAATTAATTTAGGTAATTAATAAATATATAAAATAAATATTTTATTTATATAAAGTATATAAATATATAAATTATTTATGTAATTTAATTATTATATATAAATTATATAAAATATTTAAAAATTTTATATATTACATATAAGAATTAAATAATCGGTCGAATTCAGATATTTATCGAATCGAATTAGGTCATATCCGAATTCGAATCCGATTAGCTATTCAGTATGAATAGGATATCCGAATTTGACCGATTAAATATTCGAATTATCCGAATTCGATTATTATACCGAATCTCGAATTTGAAATCGGATTTTCAAATACTGTTTACACCCCTAACTACTTGGAGCTAACAAAAATGAAAATATCTAAAGATAGGAAATGAAGAATGTATTTAATAATAGCGATATGATTAAGAGAAACCCAAAAAACAACATACCTGATGAAGGGATTCAACAAGTAGGAATCGGCTTAGCCCTTTTTCTTCATGTTGAATTTAGCAACTTTTGAACTTTCAATGAGCAATTCAAACTTTAGGCTGTGTTTGGTTGCAATGCAATCTTATTTGCACTAGTACAAATGCATAGGAGTGCAAATTCTGGTTTAATTTTGTATTGGGTTTTACTTCTATCTATTTTAGGTCTTATTTTACTTCATTTGTACTATAATCAAATAACATAAGGTAAAATTTGAAACAAAAATAAATCAAAATTTGCACCCAAATCATTTGCACTCTCATAGTTTTGCATCAGTACAAATTTATTTGCATTGCAACCAAACACAACCTTAAGTACTTCCTTTGTTGAGCACTTTCCAGGGATCTTCAACTTCTTGAGGAACGCCACAGCTTTAAGATGAATCTTGATCATTTTAGAAAGTCAAGGGCATTGTTTACGTAGCTTAAAATAGAGAAAACACTTTTGTGTATTTGCTTCTTTTTTACTGCAGTTCTTGAGTTTAGTATGCTTCATACCCTTGGTTTTGTTAGATAGTGTATACTCTTAGCTCCAATCAAAATGATGTACATAAACATTTATTTGTAAATAAATAAAGTACATTGTTCTTTCATTTTATATTGATATGTTTCTGTGTATTACCCCTTAAACTGGACAATTAAGAAATTTGTGTTAGTTTAGAATATTTTCAGCAATTGGATAGACTTAGGGAGTTTATCCTAACAAGGCTGACACTGGTGTGCTGCCAAGGAGTGGGAGCAACTTGTCTCAGCTGCTAGGGTTAAACCCCAAGCAAAGCCAGTAGATGTTTATTAGAAGCACTGAACCCATACCAATTTCCAATTATGCCTCGGACCTTAGAAATAGATGGGCAAAATTAGAAAGTTACACATAACCATAGATTTGATTATGGTACTACACTAGGTGTTGGATTAGGCTGTCTTTGATATGCCAACCAGAGAGATCCATTAAGGGTCAAATACCTAGGCATGTTGGGGCAATCTAAGAATTTAACTAAGTGGGTGACTATAGTGATAAATCGGTCCCTATGTCAGAGAAAGTGAATGTTAGGGTTCACACTTTCTCTGATGGAAACCTAAACTATTAGTAGTGGATTTCACCTGCATTTGAAATATGGTTTTGCAAAATGTATTTATTTGTTATATACTATTATTTTATGAAAAAGGTTTACAAAAGGTTTTAATCTCGGGATTCATCCAAGCAAAGAGTGGCATTGCACCTTGCAGCCAGGAAAGAGGTCATTCCCTGTCGAGCAGTGTTTTGATCACTATGGGCCGATAGGTTAAGTGTAAGAGACCATTATAGGACTGATTACCTGGTGGGCTTTGTCTTACATGAATTAATTATCCTTGGGTCTTCATAGGGTGCTAAATCTAAGGATCATTTAGGTGTAAATGTTGGTTCCAAATTGGACCAATGCTGATTAGGTCAGGGGCTTAATGCCCTAAGCAGTGAATTTGGCCTATCCACTTTCAGAGGTTGGGCCGAACCCATGTGGGGTCCCATGCCATACAATATCAGGCCTAAAGTGGCCATGCAACATTTTGATTAGTGAGCCTTTGAAAAAAAAATTAAGTAAGTTGTCACATGACAACACAACTTAAGTTGTCATGTGCTCTGTGTCGAATTTGAGTTTGATAATGGGTATGGAGGACCTATCCTCTTAAGAGGATAAGGCTTATCTCTTAAAAGAGTTCAGACCCAAATCAGATTTGTATAATCTCCTAATATGATTAGGAAAGTGTAAAAGGGGGTGAACCAGACTAGAACACCTCTCTCTCTCTCTTTTGTTCTCTCCTCTTCTCTTTGTCTCCTAATAAACCCTATCATGACCTAGGCTTTCAAGAACTGATTTTTGATCAATTTTTTTCTAGTTTTTACAAGAAAAACATAGAAAAAAATCAGGCTCACTTAGCTCATTTGATTCAAGCAAGTTGGACCACAGTTTTGCTAAAAATAATGTTGTTGAACCGACTTTACCTACACACTACGCCATTTTCAGTGGAGGATAGCTTTAGGACTGATTTAGGCGTGAACTTCTACCTTGCGATCTGCGCTTGTAGTATTCGTATCAAGTATAATTCTCCCTTCTTCATTTGGTTTCAAATATGGTCCGATTCAATGCAAGACCAATCTGAAAAATTCAGTTTTCAAATTTATCGGGAAATCGATTCCTGAAAGGGTTAGAAAATTTTTGAGATTTTGCCTAACCATCTAGCATGGTTCAGCCATCTACAAGATGGATCCTAACCCTTCCAATAGGTTTAAGGTGTATGCATGACTTCAAGGGGGCCTTGGCTTTGAGGCTTCTCTAAGAGAACTCTTGGAATGTAGAGGAGAAGTGCTAGAAGTCTGTGAATGACTGTAATCCTACTATGAATTTTTTAAACACTTTAAGAGACTTGTTGGAGGTTTTTAGGGTTGGAGCTTCTATTGTATGGATGTAGAGAGGGTATTCTTGAGCTAGGGACATGAGAGGGTGAAGAGGGATGATTGTGGATGTAGCTGAAGAGTGTGTAAGTCTCATATGGATCTCTCCCCTCCTACGTTAGTATGTGTGTCATTGCATGTGAGAAAGCATGGGTATTTATAGCGTATGGAGGATTCTAGAAGGAAATGAAGGTTTGAGATTTGAATTTGAGGAGATCAATAGCTGAGGTTTAAAATGTTTTTGGAGGGAGATTAAATGTGAGAAAGGCCTAACATGATAGCCATCTGAGAAATCTTCTAAATTAATCAAGACAATATGTGGAATGTTTTACAAATTTGCCTAAATTGAATATTCTGAGTTTAGGTGATTGTCTTGATTGATTGGAAACTCCTTAGCTTGTTAAATTTAAATTTAAAGATGATTATGGAGACTGGGAGAAATATCTGGTTGTGTGTGATATGGTTTCATGTGAGATATGGTTTATGATCAAAATGATCCTAATTGAACGATCAAAATCGATTCTAAGTTTGAGCCTTAAGATGAAGGGGTAAATGGTGTTGGATTTTGGTGGTTTTGGTGTCATCGGATTTGGAATTTTAGGATCTATGTATTTACGATGTTGGTTTTTTTACTCAATGTGAAATAAGGTTCAAGATCGAAATGACCTCAATCGGTTGATTGGAATTCATTCTGACTTCAGGTCTTAAGATGAAGGGGTAAACGATGTCGGATTTGGGTGATCTTGGTATTGTTGGATTCAGAATTTTGGGCTCTGCATACATATGGTATTGGATCTTTTACTTAATGTTAGATAAAGTTCAAGATCGAAATGACCCCGATCACACAATTGCAATCAGCTTCGGTTTCGAGTATTAAGATGAAGGGGTAAATTGTGTCAAATTTGGATGACCTTGGTACATCGGATATGGAATTTTGGGCTTTGTGTACCTATGGCATCAGATCCTAGAAGTCTAAACTTTTATGAAATTTCAAAAATGTCCTCAAGTCAGCTAAGATGTTAATTGAAGCATGCTTAAAGCTTGTAGTGCTACAGAAAGACTGGAAGGAGCAAAAATGGGGTGTCTACAGACCCAACAACTCCATTTAGAGAATGTTTTGAAAAAAAAATCGCAAAAGGAGAGGGAAAATTATAGTTTGCCATTAGGGTTTTTCCTTACATTATTTGATTTCTTTGAGAGGTGTGCCATTATCATCTCTTTCATTAACAAAGTGAAATTGGGATTGGGCATCTAGGTGTGAACAACCACTTAGGCTACATTTGGCATTCCATATTTTAAGGACTTATCTCATTTTTGCAGTTAAAATGCCCCACACTGAGTTTTTAACTACAAAAAGGAGATAAGTCCTTACAATAAGGAATGCCAAATGCATCCTTACTGTTGATAGGGGCATTTTAACCTCAAAAACGAGATAAGTCCTTAAAATAAGAAATGCCAAATGTAGTTTTATTTTTGTTGCATTTGTAGCTAGTTTAAATCAGGTATGAAAACTTATTTCTTTTGTTTTGTGTCTAAGAAACCTTGATGAAAGTCCTTGATATCAATCCTAACTTTATGGGAATAATTTCAGTTTAAAATAAGTATATCGATGAGCTGAATTTCGAATTTAGCATATCCAAAATTTTGAGCTGTGATTTTTTCTCCTAAGCACCATTAGATGGTGGCATTTTTCAATGATATAAGAGCATAATAGTTTTTATCTCTAATATTTGAATAAATGTTATTAGACCTACTTTTAATAGGATCAATTCTTGATTAGTTTTAGAAATCAGTTTTTCTATATAACAAACTGATTTGTGGTGTGAATGGTTCACAACAAAAGGGCCATCTGATCTAATTTTAGGTGCTTTGTTATTGAATAAATTGATATTTATGTTGGCTTGTGATGGATTATTCAATGTGTTGAATGGATGAATGGATTACTTAATTTGTATTATTCAAGGTTGTGAGCATATGTGTGACCACTGTTGATGGTTGGTTTTCCATATTGCATTTAATTGTGTTTTTTATGTATTTGGGATTTTTCCATTGTAAGCATTAGAATAGTTTTTTTTTTGTTTTTTTTTTTGAAAAATAAAATAAAAGATCATCCCTCTTGCATTTGATGGGGATCAAAGATCAATGGAGAAGGTGAGAAGACCTTATTTGATGGTGTAGATTTTGTGGTTCATATTTGATGTGACTTTGTAGGTTATATTACTACCGTAGATTTCAATTCATTTAACTCTTGATTGGTTGGAGTTTTAACTCAACAGACCTAGGTTATGGTACTTAAAACTGGTCTAATTGTTGGGGTGGTTTATGGGCTTTTGGGCTGAACTGTTAACAGCCCAACATCACTATTTTGGTGGTAGTTCACTCTTAGAAAATAGGGGTTTGATGTGCTAAAACATTGACCAACTCATCCCATGCTTGGAAATCTAATTATTTGATGTTAAAGCAATACAAGACCAATAGGCCATATACTTGAACATGGATTGAACTGCATATTTCAATTGGGCCCATGTTTTAGAGAGACTTTAAATGCTGAAACATACATGTTAATGGGATGGTAGTGTGTTAACTTTAATGGGCTGGGATGTCAATGCCTTTTCCTCTTTCTTCTATGGTTTTTTATGTGAACGATCCTATATGTGTGGTTCGTAAAATTTCCATAGGGAACATAAGTGCTTGGTCAGTAATAGAGTTAAAAATCATTGTTGGATGCACATCATCACCATAATGTCCCAAGACCATCGCATGATCTTCCTTCAATGAGGGTCCTCTCTTAATTCCTCTCTTGGCAAGAATCTTACCACAACAATCCTAATCTTGTGGGACCCACCTAGTACCGAACTCTCAGAAACTCGATGGAGTCACTATGATTGGACCAAAAACCCAACTTTGCGGTTGTTTGTTGTTCCCTTAAGCTAAATATCAATGTTTTAGATAGGAATTAACTTAAAAAGCAATCTCTAAAGGTCTTCCATCATTAGTGTATAGATGAGCCGAAGCATTGAGCATAGATGCATCATAAAATTAGGTTATCTACTCCTAAAGCACCTCATAAAATAATAGGAGCATCATACCAATGTTCAAAGAGCCAGATCGGGAATAGAATTAGAGAGGAGAGAAGTTTCCGAATCAGAGGTTCAACTAGGGTTGAGCTAGAGGTCGAGCCCTGATGATGTGGTATATACATATATATAGTAAAGGTCATATAAATATTACATATAATATATTTTATAACTTTTAATATATTTAAATATGATTTATTGATGGCAAGTTCTTTAGTTTTTAAAGCAAATGATTAAGGTTCAAGTCTCTTGATTTACATTTTCTTTAAAATACATGTGTAATAAAGCAATATGTACAATACGATATCATTAAATAACACAAGTTAAGAGGTAGAATAATAGTAATTAAGCAATATAGGAAAATAAAAGGTCGTAGGTTCAAATCTTGTTATGCACATTTTAAAATTTATATTAGTTAAGGATCCAAGTGGTTTTATGAAACCAGGAATGGTTCATTGGTTTTCTGATTAAAATAGTCGATCAGTTGGTTTTTGCTGATTTTTTAATGAAAGCGGTTATGGGGTATGGTTAAACAGGCCAAGGTCCTGGGTTATGGTTCAACCAGGCTAACAAGTCGGTCCAGTTTGGTTTTCTAAACACTGCATCATACACTAGTGGGAAGGGCCTATCCTAAAATGGAAGACTCTACAATAAGATAACATTTAACTATAAAAATGTTTAACCTAAAATGGATATAAATCTTGTCTAGTAGAGTCCAAAGAGAAAGATCATTAAGATGAATGGATACAAGATCATTCACAAAAGGTGATAGGGTTATGTGGCTGAAACAGTTATATCTATGCACTTATGTAATTCATCACATTCTCAAAGTTATGAAAATGTTTCTCTCTCTAAAATAAAGGAAAATCTTAGAGATGAAGAAATGAGACTGGAAAGTAGATAAAAGCTCATTTTACAATTTATCATATGAAATTAATTGTTAGTTGTGGACTAATTCAGATATTATTATTCCTTTGTAGAAATGACAAATAGACATTTTGATAAAATACTATAAGAGAACAAACTTAAAAGACCTAATTATGCAAATTGAGAAAAAGAACCTCAGCTTAGTTCTAGTCTTCAAGAAGTAGATAAGATTGTCGATATGTACCCTATGGAAGCTCTCTGATCATGCGCCTCTAAAGAGAGAAAGAAGGAATGTGTTGAATGGAAAAATAAGAATTCTCTTTTTCTAGCATGAATAACTCCATTCAGAAACAATACGAGAATATACAACCTTGTATGGATGTTCTAAAGAGTTTACGATCCCTATATGAGGAAAAAATTTGCTCTACTCATCAAAAGGTCCACAAACATTTGATGACACTCATATGATTGAGAGTTTGATTGTCTAATAGAGTCAACATATTCATGATCATGTCATGAAAATGATTGGTTATATAAATGACTTGGAATATATCGGTAGTGAGAAAGAAGAACACATTTATATAAACACCATTCTCAACTCTCTCCTTCCCTCCTTTAATCAATTTGTGTTAAACTATAACACGAACAAGATGAGTGCCACCTTGCATGAGCTCAATACCATGTTGTAGCGAATAGAAGAATTGATTAAGAGGGAAAATCCAATGGCCATGCTTATGGAAGGAGGCCATAAATCTAGCAAGAAAAAGAGGAAAGTAAATAAAAAAAAAAAGAAAAAACCTTAGAGGAAGGGCGGCAACAATCTAAGAAACATAAGAAAGAAAAATCATTTGATGATTGTTGTTTCTATAAGTAAACTAGACACTAAAAGAGGAATTATCCTTATAACCTAGACTCTGTAAAGAAGAAGGAAGGTATATTCAAAACTTAAGTCATAGAAATCAATATGTTGGTCATTTCTATCTCTTGGTGTATTGACTTTAGGGTCTCAATTTATATTTGTAACATCTTATAGGGGTTCAGGGAAAGCAAAAGACTAAATGAAGACGAGGTGGTTTTCTACATGGGGGCTTCTATAATAGTCGCAAATACTATCATATGAATAGTAAATTTAATTTTTATGGAATGAACTATAGTTTTGAAAGATTGTTTATTTATTCCTTAGTTAAGAAGGAAACATATTTTTGTTTCAAAACTTTGCATAAATGGTTATTTAATTTTATTTAGTATACAATTAAGCTAAATAACAAATTCCTTTCTCTTGGAGACAGAGAATGGTTTTTACATACTCCCTCGGTTCTTAGATAGGAATGGAAACAAGGCGGGGATGGGTTTTGCCTACCCTGTCCCCGACCTTGAACTCAAATGCCTCGCCCCAAACCCCAGCGGGGCATGAAATTCTAACCCCATCCTCGTCCCCACAGGGAATAGGGATCCCCAAATTTGCCCCGCCCAATCATTCCTACTTGTATACTTATAAATTTATTTTTCTAACTTTTTTAAAACCTATCTAGAACTATTTTAACTATATAATAAAATATAGTATAATATTATAATATAATATAACATATATTAATAGTTATATATGTATTATGTTACATAATATAGTAAGGGTCGGGGTCGGGGCAAGGTGCATTGACAAATACTATCCTCACCTCGTCCCCGATTCCTAGAGTTTCGGGTTCCACCGAACCACGATTAATAGTCAAAAAACCTGCCCTGACTGGGGTGGAGCGAGGCAGGGCCCCATGGGGACAGGTCAAATTACCATTTCTATTTTGTGAAACAAATGTGACTAAAATTGTTTCACTACCACTCCCTGAAAAGAGCACATGAAACTATTAAACCTAATTGTTTGTGGCACTATTGGCTTGGCCACATCAATTTAGAAAAATCACGAGATTGGTTAAGGGTGATCCTTTAAATTTTTTCATCACAAAAGATCTATCAACTTGTGAGCCTTGGCTACAAGGCAAGATGACAAGGTTGCCTTGTACTAATAAATATCAAAGGACCATAGAAATGTTAGGTTTAATACATTTAGATGTATGTGGTCCTAAGAATGTTAGGGCACTGGGTGTATATGTCTACTTCATCATATTTACTAATGACTTCTCATGGTATGAATACACCTACCTAATGAGACATAAGTCTGAATCATTTTAAAAGTTCAAATAATTTAGACATAAAGTTATGAAATAGTTGGAAAGAGATTAAAGCACTATTGAATTTCACTCTAATGAATTCAAGAACTACTTAAGGGATAATGAGACAGTTTCACTACAATCATCACCTGCTACACCTTGGTTGAATGGTATATTAAAGAGGAAGAACCAAAACCCTACATGATGTGGTTTTCTCTCTTGTTATTCATTCAAATTTACCCATTCCCTTTTGGGGACTTGCACTTGAAACTACAACATGTATTGCTAAATTAGGTTCCTATCAAAGTAATTTCATAAACTTCATATGAGCTTTGGACTGGCCATAAACAAAGTTTTAGACACTTTAAAGTTTTAGGTTGTCTAACACAAGTAAAAAAATATGTGTTGATAAATTGGAATCTTGGATTAACCAATGTATATTTGTAATCTACCTTAAGGATTTAAATGACAATACCAATTCTATGATCGAAAAGAACAAAAGTTGCTTATAAGTATAAATGATCACTTCTTAGAAGGGGAATATATCCTTAATGATCATCATTAGGAAATAGTTGTTGATGAGGAGAGCATTGTTGTAGTGAGAGATGGAAACAAGGAATGTTCTTGATGGAAACCAAGGATGGTGAGAAAGATTCTCTAACTTATATTGAAGCTATGTTAGGCACAAATTCCATGAAGTGAGTGAATGTCATAAAAGTTGAAATGGACTCAATGAAGATTAATAGAGTTTAGACTCTTATTAATCCACCCCTTAGGGATAAAGCAATTAGTTGTAAATAGATCTTCAAGAAGAAGAAGAACCTTGATGGAAAGGTTAAGACTTATAAAGCAGAATTTATGGCAAAAGTTTACACTAAAAAATAAGGTATTGACTATGAAAAAACCTTCTCGGCCAAGGATGTGCATTCTTGAATAGAGATCTTATTAAAGATATTTATATGCAACAACCAAAATGCTTTGTTGCTAAAGGTTAGGAACACATGGTGTAAAGCATAATTGATCAATATATGGATTGAAACAAGCTTCAAAAAGCTAAAATATTTGATTTAACATGATGGTTAAATAGATAAACTTTAAGAAGAATCTAGATGAACCCTATGTCTACAAGAAGGAAATAAGAGACAAGGTTTCTTTCCAAGTACTATATATAAATGACATCCTACTCATTGAGAATGATGTAGGGGTGTTGGATACAGTAAATGTGTGATTTTCACAATAGTTCTCCATGAAAGATCTTGAATAAGCTTCAAAAACTTGGGGCTTCAACTTTATAGAGATAGGTTAAAGTGTATTTTAGGACTATCTCAATCTACTTATATTGATAAGATCGTAAAGAGATCCAACATGTTGGACTCCAAGAAAGGTTTTGTACCTTTCAAACATTGGGTCACTTTCTCCAAAAGGATGTTACCTAAGACACCTGAGGAAGTAGAGGACATGAAGAAAATTCACCGTGTCTCTTCCATAAGAATTCTCGTGTACACAATGTTGTGAATTCAACCTGGCATAGCACAAGTTATTAGTATAGTAAAGAACATACTTAAATACTTTGAAGAACCAAATACTATTGTCTTGTCCATGATGGTAGTTTACTCTAGTTGGTCAGATATACAAATGTTGACTTCCAATAAGATCCAAATGATAAAAAGCCCACACTTAAGTATATCTTCCTATTAGGATCCTATGTAATCTATTAGAAGAGCAAAAAACAAAGTTCCAACATAGATTCCATGAGTAAGGCCGAATACACTGCCATAAGGGAAGTTGTATGAATAAAGAAATTCAACCAAGATTTGGGCATCATACCTACAAAAACATCACTTGCCCCCTTGCCGTGCACCAACACAGGGGCCAATGTTTAATCAAGGGAGCCAAGAGCCCATTTGAAGTCTAAGCACATTAAGAGGAAGCATTATATTTTGTGGGAGATAGTTGGAAGAAGGGCATCCATATCCATAAAAAGCATCAACGGATAATGTGACAAGCCTATTGATTAAACCATTATCACAGAAAGTGTTTCAAAAACATATGGAAAGTAAAGGCTTTGGCCTGATTAAACCTAAGTGCAAGCAGAAACTATTAAATAGTATAAGCCCTTAGCTCCAATAGTTTAATATACATTTATTTTCTTAATGAATAAATTTAATTCATTTATTATTTCATGTGTAATTTGGTATGTTTCTATGAAATACCCCTTAGTTGGACATTTATGAGACTCATGTTAGCTTAAATGTTCTTAATTGTTTGGTAAACTTGGTGAGTTTACCATGCCAATGTTTACACTCTTGTACTACTAAACTAGTGGAGTAGTCTATCTTAATTACTCAAGTTGAACCTAAGGTACAATGAGTGGGTGTTTAAGAAACACCAAATGACTTTCAAGTTGTTTGGAAATCCTAAAACTATTGGCAATGACATGTTTGCTAGACTTGGCAAAAACTTGACCCAACCTGTGAACCTAACCCAACCGAACCCGAAAAAACAGGGTTAGGGTCTCATATGTAGCTACCTGAATGTGAAAATGACTCGACCCGAAAAAAATTGGGTTGGGTCGGGTTGGGTCATGGGTCAACCCGCTGACCCGATTGTCAAGTCTAATTGTGACTACTTATGCATTGTTAGAAGTTACCACTCTTTAATTTTTCTATTTAGTCTTTACTCTTTATTATTTCCTCTTTAAATTGTTAAATGTTCAAGTTTTTTTATTTTATATTTGAAATTTTAAGGTTAATTCCTTTAATTTTGGCATTTTTTATTTTTTTAAATTTCAGTTATTTTTTGGGATGACTCGAATTGACCCATGGTCAACCCTAACCCGAACATTTAGGGTTAGGGTCTAGCATTTGATAACCCAACCTGAAATCAACCCGAAGTATCTTGACCCAACCCACCCAACCCAATTGCCAGGTCTATTGTTTGCATTTGGCCTTAACCCCCAGGATCCATTATGAGAGTGTGGTACTCAATTTTTCAATTGGGAAGATCCTTATCTATTGCAGTGCAATGATATTATTGTCTAAGAGATTATGAGCAAGTGTCTTCTTGGACCCAAAACCTAGTAGACATTAACTTATCCCAAATTAATAGTCTTGGGCTCATGGCTGAGACCCAAATTTAAATGTAAGACATTTAATGGGCCAATTGTTGGCCCATGTAGGAGTCCCACTTAACCACACGTTTTAATTAATTTCGGCTAAGATTTTGTGGGTCCCATGCTACATAGATACTCTCTCTCACTAATCATAATCCTTTGTAAGTTTTTGAAATTGCCTAATGCAAGTCAAATTCTAATTAGAAAGAGTTTTAGTTAGAATAGTAACTAACTAATTTGACTATTCAAACTCTTAGTTGAATTAAAAACTCCAATTCGATTGGAACTTTTCTAATTGTTTTAGGAAAGTAACTAGGAAAGGTTTGATGAACTCTAAGAGATATAAAACCTCTTAGTGAAGATCTTGGTTATCATTAGGATTTCTCCTCACATTCTTTGGTTTCAGTAAGAGTTGTTCTTGGTGAAGATCTTGGCTATCATAGACCACTTTCTTGGACACGTAGAAGAGGTAATATGTTGTTGGACTTGCAAGGATAAAGATACAATCTTGGAGGTGCACCATCTCTATCTCCTTCACTGACAAAGTGTGATTGGGTATCTAGGCATGAAGTGTGACAACCACTTCTTCTTGCTGCATTTGTGGACATATTAAATCAGGCAAGATAATTTGTTCCTCTTTTTTCGGTTTGAAAAATCTTAATTAAAATCTTGGAGATTAATCCTATATTTATGGGAATAATTTCAATTTAAAATAAGTATATTGATGAGCTGAATTTCAAATTCAGCATACCCAAAATTTTGAACTATGACTTTTCCTCCCTAGCACCATTAGATGGTGTTATGTTTCAATTTATAATTATAAAAAGTTTATAAGTGATAAACTCAATATTTTATATTTATATGCATTTATTATACACATATAAGTTAGAAATATTAAGTTATTTTAAAACTTTTGAAATTTTTCTCATTTTAAACACAGTAAGATGGTTGCAGCTTAAATCTGAATCTAATCCAAAATCTAACTTGATAATTGGATGTGGATGTAGATCTAGAGGTTTACAATTGGATGTGGATGTGGATTCAACTGGATTTGATCCAAGCACAATCCTATCTATTAACATCTACCTATGTACTATTTTCATTACTTTAAGATCAGTCGCCATGAAACTAAATGTAAGCACAACAACATTAAAAAGACGATGAAAGTGAATCGTCTAATAGATACTAGAATAGCTTCAGTGCCTTACTCAATACATGCCTCGACTGTCAAAGGTAGTCAACTCATCATTTTGGGTAGTTGACTCTCCTCACCTTTCAAAACCTTAAAAATCTTGCTTGGATTTATCCCAAGGGTCCAAAAATTTATCCCTTAGGCCTCCAAAGAGAGATTATCCAAGTTTTAAGTTTAGGAATTCCTTGTTGGAACCAATGGCCTTACCTAAGAGGGGGTGAATTGAGTAGAGATTTAAAAATCTTTAACCATGAACAAGTCAATCTGAAAACCCTTCTACTAAAACTGAAGTTAAGCCTTCTTGATATTTAAAATTAAAATGCAACAAAATAAAGGCTTAGTTAGTTAAAGTTCAATAGTTAATCAAGAAGTTACTATCAGTGATTATTACTATAACTGTTGAAACAAGAGTTATAGCTACAAGAATAGAAGAACAATATGCTACCTAGAGCTACAGGGATTAACAATTAAACAAATATAAACAATAAGAGCAAATAACTACTAACAAGAAGATAGCAATTGAAAGTAAACGAATCAAATAAATATTGTAGCTTACTATCGGGTTAGTGGTACTACAGTTAAACAAATAAATATAATTGTTGAAAGCAAATAACTATAGAAATTAAAATGGATAGTTGAATGTATATAAACAATAAAAGTATATGGCAGTTACACTAGTGGTGTGTACCTGAACAACAACTAGAGAGAGAGAGGACCAGCCACTAGCTGAGAGGAGCAGCTACAAAATGGGTAGTTGTATGAAGGATTAACTACTCCTATATGATCAACTTGAGATTCAAGCAGTTGTGAGCTACTACTAGAATCTCAATGACAAATTAATTGTTGAAAGTAAATATACACTTGAACAATAAAATTGCAATGAAAGTAAACAATCGTAAAAGTATAGTTAGTAGGGTTATTGATGTTAGTAGCTCAATAACTGCACCAGATGATCATGTTTCTTATAGATCTAAAGAAAGAAAGAAAAAAAAAATGTATGCAAGATCACAAGGATTCAAGTTATTGCAATTATGAGAGAATGTTAGTAAAGTTAATAACAAATAAATTGCAAAACTTAAAGAAAAGAAACACACACACAATATTTTTATAGAGGTTTATCCAACCCTACCTATATCCTTTATCTTAGACCACCACTGAGGATATCCATTAACCAATTAGACTTCTTGGGTGCCAACAAAACCTTTATAACCAATAGGACTTCACAAGTTTCTACAAAAATTAAACCAGTTGGACTTCACAAGTGTCAACAATACCTAAACCAATAGGACTTTCACGTGCATGCGAGACCTTATAGTTGGGCTTAACAAAGGTGCCAACGAGACTTTAATAATGTTCAAAAACTAGAACACCTATTTGCTCACAAGATAATACCGAATTTTAGCTCATGCATGTTTACAGTAAAAGAGGCCTCTAAATATATAGATATAATTAGTTTTCCATCATTTCACCTTCTTTTGCTAAAATTTTTCTCTTTTTATTTTCAATAAATCTTCTTTAAAATTGGCATAAAATTGCATCTCATACATCCTTTAGGTTGCAGTTGTAGTGGTTGTTAGCATATTAGTATCATTAGTAGTTATTGGCTCTATGTTTTGCACCTAAGATAGCCACTAGCACCATAATTTTCAAAGACAATTTTTACCATTCTCTTCCCTCATATTTTCCTTAGTTTATTTTTTACATTTTCAACATAAAAATCACTGCATTTCTTTTCTTATTTCTTAGAGAACTCATTCACATTAGGGTTCATTGATAGCTTTGCATTTTTCTCCTTTGCATTTGTTTTTTTTCCTTCCCAAGTTTCTATTTTGCACTTGTTGACAATCCTAAGACATCTTTTTTCTTTGCATTTAGCCATTAAAATCACTATTTTTTTTAGTTTCATCATTTAATATTCATTCCTTAGAGCATCTACTATATATATGAGGCTTTCGACATCTTTCTATTGTTTTTTTTTCTGCAAATTAGTTCATGCCTTTTAGGCTTCAAATGGATAATCTTTAGTTTATGTTTAACTTGACATTTTATCTCTTAATTTCATTTGTTTGTTATTTTGTTTGCTTGGTAGATTTTTATTTTAACCTTAGTTTTTAATTGGGCATTTGTAGGTGCTAACATCTTCCCACAATGTACCCTAGATCCTGAATTTGGAATCTTTGGTTACCTTTGGGTGAATCACTAGGAAAATTGGTTTTTAGTTAAAATTTAGATTTTCCTAAACTCCTTTCTCTAAAATATTAAGTGCCAACTCCAACATTTCACTTTAGAGGAAAAAAGAGTGGGGGTATCCAATATTTCACTTTGAAGCACAACTTTTGAAGTTACTTACTTTTAAATCTTCTTCATCATATTAGGTAACTTCATTTGCTTGCAACACAAACAACTTGCTTAAATATCTTGATCTTAAACCATGAGTATTATGCATTCATCTTTTCTTTCACATTCATTAAGGTGTAACTTGAGAAGTATTGAGACATAACTTTATGGTACATTTGTTATCATCAAAACATATACAATATTGACCCATAGTCAACATATAGAACACACAAAATTAATATATCATCTACAAAAAGCAAATGGTTGATCTTGCAACCACTAGAACCAAATCTTACACCTCTTAGCCTGTCATCAGAAGCAATTGAGAAGAATGTGAGATAAAACATTTGAACAGAGAATGAATAAATATGGAGAAAGTCAACAACCATGCCTTAATCCCTTTTAAGGATTAATATGTTCATAGGGGACACCACTGAGCACCATAGATATTGAAGACTAATATTTATGGATAAATCTAAGAAAGATTGAGAGAACCCACACAAATGCAATACTTTAAGGACAAATCTCTAATCATTTTATCATAAGTTGTCAGCAGGTTAATCTTTAGTAAGAAATCTTCACTTGACCATTCATCTTCTCAATAAAGTGAATCATTTTAGTGGCAATAATGCGGTTGTTAGTCATATGACTTCACAGGGTGAAGGTATTCTACATGGGAGTGAGGCGATGTAGAAGACTCCTTAATCTGAAAGTGATAATTTTTGCTACAACCTTATAAAGCACATTTATGAGTCTAATGAGCTTGAAATCCATCGCTTCCTCCACTCCATCTTTTTTGCAGAATTAACACCACATTTGTTTAATTGATATCTTTGAATTTGTGTGGGCTTAGAAACACATCTTGAATAAAAGTAACCAAATCATTTTGGAGAAGAGGCCAAGACTTTAGATAGAACAATGAGGATCTGCCATCCAAGTTTGGAGCCTTAATGGGGCCCAATATTAAAAGTATTTATAGTGGCAATGTCACAGAGAATAGCATCTCTCATTAGGGTTGATGTGTCACATGACACAACCATATTAGAATGCCCATCAAAAGTGGGATTTCTATAAGTGATCATTGATGAATATTAAACTAAAATCATACCTTCAATCTCACTAACATCACATAGAATCCCAATGGTTCTTTCCATTCTCAAATATAAGCCTTCTTCCTCAAGCACATGACTACCCACTCTCAAAAGGGTGAAAGTAACTTATTTTACTCTCAAAAAAAAAAGACAAACATTTGGCTACCTATGAAAAAAAAACTTATTAATTTCCTAGCTCAAATAAAAAAAAAAAACTTATTATAAATACTTTGAATGGTGTGGTTCCTATTGTTTTAGATAAAATAGGTTATTAATTACAAACTTCATTTAATTTTTAAAATTAAATAAAGAATTCAAATCAGATATATTAGATAAATAATTATAAAAAGGTAAACAGTGAATCTCAAATAAAGAAGGTTACAATTTACAAATAAAACCTGATCTATTAAATCAAACAAAAACATAAATACATTGATAATGGGTGTTAAACAAAGTAGGGCATAATAGTGGCCCCTTACTTACTATGGGATGGTTATTGTCTAATAATTGTATAACAAAACCTTTAGGTTCAGTTTGGAAGGAGTACAAATGCAAATATGTAGAGTGAAAAACCTTATATTTTGTATATTTTATATATATTTGCACTGTACATATTTGCATTTGTACTCTTTCCAAACTGAGCCTTAGGGGGACCCTTTTTTTGGATTTTGAGAGGGGGAAGTTGGTCAATGGGATTTACCAAGAAACCCATGTTCTTTTTTCAGATTTATGTGGGGATCAAGGAAAATTTATTTTCCTGAGTACCACTTAGATAAGTGATACCCATCTCTTAGGTGGGTAAATAACTATCCCACTTGGGGGAAAGTTGCCAACACTTGAATGAGACAAAAATGCCCCTTTTAATAATGGAATTTTATGGCTAAAATGGTCATTGCCTTATTTAACTTATGAAATAAAAGAATATGAGTAAATGCACTTACTCAGGTAAGTAATTTACCAAAAAGCGAATGGGGTCTTAGGGGGCATTCTTTTTTTGGATTTTGAGAGAGGGGAAAGTTGATCAATGGGATTTTCGTTTCTATTGACCAAGAATCCCATGTTCTTTTTTCAGTTTTATCTGGGGACCAGGGAAAGTTTATTTTCCTGGGTATCACTTACTCAGGAAAGTGGTACCCATCTCCTACGTGGATAAATAACTTTCATACATAGGGAGAAAGTTGCCAACAATTGAATGGGACAAAAATGCCCCTTTTAATAATGGATTTCTATGGCTAAAATCGTCATTGTATTATTTACTTGAGAAATAAAAGAACATGGGTAAATGCACTTACCCGAGTAAGTGTTTCCCAAGAAAAACTTATCTAGGTAATTGCATTTACCTGGATAAGTAACTTACCGAAAAGCGAATGGGGCCTTAAAGCAAAGTTTGATGAACAGATGCAATGCAAGTATCTTGGCTATGAACAAATTGTTTCAAGCTATATTCCTTCACAACGAAGATTAGAGAGGAACAGAATTGGGGTTTTAGATATCTATAATTGAGAGGACAAAACAATAAATGGGTAGTTTAGGACTTTAGGAACCTTAAAGTAAAGTGTAGTTTCTATAATTTACTAATAAAGAAAATGAAAAAAATGCGATGGCTGTGATATATATTGGTGACGATTAATCATGGTTTTTTAACCGTTGTTGATTGACAGTTGGACCACTCACCCTGAAAAACGTCTAAACAACCAGTTCCATTTTACCCTTAATATCGTTCCTTGGCAAAAAACTATTGACTTGATCAGTGACCCATTGACCCAGACGGTTGGACCATCGATTTATTCAACTCAAAAAATGTTTTTTTGCCTTTTTTATTTTAATGATGTTTTTTTAATTTTCTTATCTAATTTTTTAAATTGTATTGTGCCACTGCCATCCGTTTGAATGAATGGTCGAATCACTGATCCGGACCGGTGGTCAAAACCTTCCGGTTCCGGGTCGGTTTTTAAAACATTGCGAATTTGGATTAATAATGAGATAACGCGGCACCGGTGCTGGATGATGATGATCATGGTGGTGGTGGTGGTTGTGACAGTGATGGCAACGATGATGCGGTGGTGATGATAATGCGACCACGATGATGAAAAAGAAGCTTTCTTAACCTCGTAAAAAATGTGTAATATAAAGGGCATTTTGGTCAAATAAAAGCAAGTAAGCGTGCCAGATTCTTGCTCAGGAGAGAGACAGACCTCAGTGCAAGAGAACGGAGCTCTGCGTGTCTCCACAGAGGTGAGAAAGAATCTGAAAAGGAAGCATCAAGAAAGTAAAATTCAGTTGCAGATCCCTTCGAGGTCTAGCGTCGAGCTTTGTATTCCAAATTATCAGAATGCATGGATACCCAAGGATTTGAAACAATTTCAGGAAGGATAAAAGGAGGAAGCAAAACCTAATGGTTTGATAACGGTTACAACTCAAAAACCCTAAAATTGTTCGATAATTGCCATGAATTCAGCGCGTCAGGACTTGTTTGTTGCATACATTAAGTTCCCATATATTGAAACCGTCTGGGTCACAGAATGATTGATGCCCGCGAACGGCATGCAGATGTCTGCCATGGCTCCGTCTCCATTAACGGCGCCTACATCGAACAATCCGCCCTCTTCTTCTTCTCTGAGGTCTCCTCCCACACCTCTGCAATCCCAGCTTCCTTCAACTCTTTCTCTGGGCTTGCTGTCTCTCCCGCCGTCGTCGACGATGGCATCTTCCCATCGTCCTGATCAACACGTCATTGGTCCAGAGCCAATTGCTACCGCACATCCCGCCGGCGATCCTGCTATTGGAGTGGCGCCGCTCGCAAGGGTTCGACTTGCAGACATCTTACCTTATGACGGGGCACCGGCCGGTTCCTATGTTAGGTCCGTGGAGGCACTGTCAGGGTCACTTACGAGGCACAACGCGGTAGTGATCGAGCTGGGAAGCGAGGAAACCACATTGATGCGATGTGCATTAGAGTCTGCAAGACTGTATTTCAGAACTAGAGTTCAAAGTGGCAACACTGGTGGGAGCTGGGGAAAGGGGAGCCGAGGGATCTACATGTACAGGGCTGGAAGGTTGGTACTCAGTTATTCTGAACTAAGATGTTTTACTAAAACACTTCTTTTATTTTTATTTACGTCCGTTGTTTAAATTTTGGTTGAGGAAGAAGTGAAAAATATTTCATTCTGATATTTTTGTTCCTTCTTCTGGGAAATGACTGCGCTTGGAGCTCTACTGTTTGTTAATGGGTTGGGTTGATTGGAGATTGTGTTTTTGTCGTTTATTAAGGGTTCGCCATTTGCTAGAAGTTACTGTTGAATTACATACTTGATGGACCAAGATGGTTTACTAATGTGATTCAGTCAGTTGAGGATAGTCGTTTGCCAGTAAGAATGACGATGGTAGCTCCCTGTTCGTCTGGCAGTTTTCAGGAATGCTTAATGCAGGATCTGGATCTGTACCTCCATCCACATCTAGCTGAGCTCCTTGACTGTTGTTGGGTTCTGTCACCTTCCGTTCTCCAGTTGATTGTCACTTGGACCTCAAATCTTTTCATTAATCATTACTCTTTGTTGCCTTGTCCTGTTTCGACTCGTTATTAGTCTCATCTTTGGCATTTCTGTCTTTTTTTATCATATTCCTTGTTAAATATCTTCCATATATCTATTATGATTATCTTCTTTGGCTCCTCTATATTCTCTTCTACATCATCGAAGTCCCCTTTTACATCAAAGGTAAAAATTACTTGCTTGAAGATATTTCAGGTCCAGGAAATGCTGTTGTAAGTTGGAGGATGTATTTAGTTTGAGTAGAACATCTGCATAAGATGGGTTGTTTTGATTGAAATCCGAAGAAACAACCACAAGTATTATTATTTTGGTTAACTGAGTCTGGAATTGAGTGAGGCCTGTAGTAAAAAGGCCATCTGCAACCTAGAGGGTCTGGAAGATTGCAGTTGGGCCCTCACATCTCAGGAAAGTGGATTTAATATATATCCCTTTTTAAAATTAAATCAACAGAAATGGAAAATTAACTGGGTCATAGTGCTATGAAGCAGTAGACCATAGAAGTTCATGGAATGCATACTTCTGAGCAAGGGTGCTGGAGGAAATTTGGTTTTTGGTCTTAGTATGACTCTTTGAAAGGTTGCTGGAGGAAATTTCAACCAGAAAAGCACTTTTGAATTAGGAATTCTTTTGTCCAACCTCTACTATAATCTCCCCTTGAGCCTTGATCTGGTTCACAATGAAATCAAAGGCAATTTTTCTTCAGTTGTACAACAAGAGAGCAGAAGAAAAAACAGCCTTTTGAGAAGAAATGACTGTTTAGAAAGTTGCAAAAATTCAAAAGAAAGTACCATAAATCAGAGTTCAAGAGGAGAGAAGAAGAAGAAGAAGGTGGCGACAACTTGGGTTCAAAGAGAGATTTTCGAACATAATCTCTTCTCTTACTCCCTTAATTCTATTTCATTAAGTTAAACTTTAGTAATTTACAGAGAAGCCCCTAGTTGGGCAGAAAATTAAAAAGACATAACATAAGAAAGAAAAAAGCCCAGATTAAGGCCCATTACAGCAAAGAACATAAAAGATAAAAAATGATAAACAACCTATGGGCCATTCGGCCCATTTTCTCTACACTCCCCCTCAAGCTGAGCATAGATATCAATCATGCAAAGCTTGTTAGTATCATGCTGAAGTTTAGCCTTGGGAATGCCCTTGGTGAGGAAATCTGCTAACTGTCTTTCAGAGGTGATGAAAGGTAGACACACTTCTCTAGAAGCCATTCGGCCCATTTTCTCTACACTCCCCCTCAAGCTGAGCATAGATATCAATCATGCAAAGCTTGTTAGTATCATGCTGAAGTTTAGCCTTGGGAATGCCCTTGATGAGGAAATCTGCTAACTGTCTTTCAGAGGTGATGAAAGGTAGACACACTTCTCCAGAAGCCACTCTTTCTCGAATGAAGTGTCTATCAAGTTCAATATGCTTAGTTCTGTCATGTTGCACTGAGTTGTGAACAATGTTGATGGCGGCCTGATTATCATAGTATAACATCATTGGCTTATTATGCTCAATACCCAATTCCTCCATCAAGGATCTAAGCCACAGTAGTTCAGAAACACCATGAGCTATGGCTCTGTATTTTGCTTCGACTGAAGATCGAGCAATAACTGATTGTTTCTTGCTTCTCCAAGAGACAATATTATCTGCCACCAAGCTACATTACCCAGAGGTAGATCTTCTGTCATCAATGTTTCCGGCTTAGTCAACATCTGTGTAGGCTTCAAGTTTCATATGGTCATGCTTAGCAAATAGAATTTCCTTTCCAGTGGAGCCCTTCAAATAACACAAAATCCGCTCTGCTGCTGCCATGTGAGTATCCTTGGGAGCATGCATGAACTGACTGATGCAACTGACAACATATGCAATGTCTGGCCAAGTCATGCATAGATAAAGAAGTTTTCCAAGTAGTCTTTGGAAGATTCTCTTATCTTCTAACAATATTCCATCTAAAGTAGAGAGTTTGTGGCTCATATCGATAGGAGTAGCAATTGGTCTAGCACCCATCTTCCCTGTTTCAGAGAGCAAATCAAGAACATACTTTCTTTGAGAGATAAGGATCCCATCCTTGGATCTAGCAACTTCTATGCCAAAAAAATATCTCAATTCCCCTAGATCTTTGATCTCAAACTCTGTATGGAGGAAATATTTGAGATCATTAATCCCTAAGACATCATTATCAGTCACAACAATATCATCAACATACACAATTAGGTAAACGACCAAGGATCCTCTCCTCTTCACAAAGATGGTATGATCAGACTGTGTCTGTACATAGCCAAAGCTAATAAGGGCAGCCCTAAACCTTTCAAACCATGCTCTAGGGGACTGTTTGAGTCCATAAAGAGATTTCTTCAGCCTGCAGACCTTTCATATCTGTTTCATATATCCCTGGAGGAAGAGACATATAAACCTCCTCATGTAACTCTCCATTCAGAAATACATTCTTTACATCCAGTTGATAAAGTGGCCAATCTGAGTGTGCAACCAAAGATAGCAAAACTTTCACAGAAGTCATCTTGGCAACAAGGGCAAAGGTCTCCAGATAATCAATCCCATATGTCTGTGTATAGCCTTTTGCAATCAGCCTAGCCTTGTACCTTTCAATGGTGCCATCAACATGATATTTGATAATAAAAACCCACTTACAACCTACTAGATATTCCCTTCAGGCAAATCAACCACTTCCCAAGTGTCATTCTTGTGCAAGGCATCAATTTCTGTTTTCATAGCATCCCTTAATTTTGGAATATTAAGAGCTTCTGACACATACCTGGGAATTGGGTTAGAAGCAACAGAAGAAAGGTAGGCAAAATATGAAGGAGAGAGCAAACTATAAGAAAGGTGTTTGGAAATGCAATGTGTAGTACACTTCCTTTTTTCTTTCCTAATAGCAATGGGGATATCAAGGTCTAAGAAGGATGGCTCCAAAGGGGCTGTAATAGTACCTGTTGTCTCATCTGTAACTGGAAGTGCATGAGGCTCATGTGTTGTATGGGAAACAATCTACTCATTTCTGGTTCTCTGTCGTTGGTACAACTTGGGATTAAAAAGAGGGTGAGGAGGTAAAGGAGGAAGAATAGGAACACTGGAATGAGAATGAAGTGACTGATCCTCCCTTGACTCATTTGAATGAGGAAGATACTCTACAAAAGACTCAACTGGGACAGGAAGAGGAAAAGCAAACACCTGTGACAAATCCTCCCCCTTTGGACAAGGTCTCTCTAGAGAAGAACCATAAAAGGAAGAAAGCTCATCAAAGGTGACATCCATTGAGACATATCGAGTGTCAGTCTTTGGATCAAAACAACAGTAACCCTTCTATGTGGGGGAATAACCAAGGAAGATACACTTGTGGGCTTTTAGTTCAAATTAATGTCTTTGGACAATTGGAATATGTACATAACAAGTGCAGCCAAAGACATGAAGAGGAATAGGAAATAGATCATTATCCGGATGAAGAAGACTGAAGTGAGACTTAAACCCTAAAACCTTGGATGGCATACGGTTTATAAGGTAGGTAGCAATGAGAACAGCACCACCCCAAAATTTTGTAGGGACATGTGAGGCAAATAGAATACTTATTGCAACTTTAACAATATGTTTATTTTTTCTTTCAGCAACTCCATTCTGTTATGGAGTCCTAACATAGGAGTTTTGATGAATAACTCCTAAATCAGTGAGATAGCATATCAGGTTTTTCTCAAAATATTATTTTGCATTGTTGGATCTGAAAATTTTAATTCTAGTATCAAACTGGGTTAGGACAAATTCATGGAATTGCCTCACAAGTCTGGGAACTTCATCACGAGACTTCATAAAAAATATCCAAGTGAACCGAGAAAAGTCATCAATGAACAAGATAAAATATTTGTAGCCACCCATAGAAGGTAAGTGGTAAGGCCTCCACATATCAGAGTGCACAATATTAAAAGGAGAAGAAGATCTTTTATTACTCAAAGGGTAATTGTTTCTACAATGTTTTGACAGTTCACAAGACTCACAATGAAGACGGGACAAACTAATTCCCTTAAACCGTTCTGAGAATAAATGATTTAATGCAGAAAAAGAAAGATGACCCAAACGAAAATGACGTAACATGACTCGACTGATGGACTCTGTAGATGTAGACCCAAAAGCAACTTTTCCAGGTTGTTCATGGCACTGTCCAGGAGTATCCAACAAATATATTCCATTCGCCTCACGACCACTCCCAATCACCTTCTGAGACTCCAGATCCTGAAAAACACAATAGGAAGGGAAGAAGGTTACACAACAGTTTAATGACTTAGGCTACTTACAGATAACAAGTTTGTATTTAGTCTGGCTACATGAAGAGCATACGGAAGAATCAATGAGTTTGATGGTTCCCTTGCCGGAGATAGGAGCAAGAGAGCCATCGGTTAGGGTGATTTTGTCACGTTCAGGAAGTAAATCATATGAAACAAACAAAGTAGAAAGGCTGGTCTTATGATCAGAAGCACCAGAATCAATAATCCAAGGGATCCTACGATTACCTGAAATGGTTGCATGATTGGCAGAAGCCCATATACCTGAATGAGCAAATGCAGAAGAGGTTTAATTTCTTGGAGGGTTGGAAGAAGAGGTCACACCCTCTAGGTGATTGATCATCCTCTCAAACTTCTCATATTCTGCCTTCATAGCTACTAACTGCTCACTAGCTGTCATCTCTTCAGTTTGGTATCTGTCACTATCTGGACCAGCAACAACATTGGCACTCCCTGCCTTTATATTATCAGACTCCTTTTGAAACCGAAGTGGTAGGAGCTCAGGATGCAATTTCCAACACTTGTCTTTAGTGTGTTTTGGCTTTTTACAGTACTCACAGATAATCTCTTTTTTCCTTGAGCTACTTGGAGTCCTTGCAACCCCCTTGGGTTTCACTCCCATATTAGCAAAGTGATCATTTAGACCATCCCCTTGGACCTGGACAAGTCTTCTGCTTTCTTCACTACTTACCAATGCATATGCTTGAGACAGTGAGACACTATCCTTGGATAAAATATTTTGCTTTATAATGTCGTACTCTGGATTTAGCCCTGTCAAGAACTCAAACACCCTGTTTCTCTCAACCAGTTTTCTATAAGTTTCAACATCATTAGTGGTGTCCCAAGCTACAACTTCTATCAAATCTATTTCTTTCCATAAAGACTTCAGTGTTGAGAAGTATACAGCTAATGGCTTCTCCCCCTGTCTCAAATTCTTTACATCACTTCTCAACTTGTAAACCTTGGCCACATTTAATTTTTGGGAATAGGTTTCAACAACACTATCCCAAATTTCTTTTGCTGAATTCATCCACAAATAGTGCTGACTAATCTGTAGTTGCATTGAGTTCCGGAGGAGCCTTTTTGCTCCCGGAGATAAAACCCCATTTGCCTCTACTACAAATATGAAGTTTTACTGATTGTGACCAAGCCAAATAATTAGTTCCATCCAACTTGACTGTGGTCACAACCAGTAGAGAGTCTACCGAGGCTCCTGAAACCTGTCCGGATTCAGCAACATGCTTGTTTTCAATGTCTGAGGAGTTCATCTTTTTAAATACTTCAAAAATGACTTCAAACAACTTCGAATAACAACAAATGAAGACAGAACAAAAACTGTGTTGTGAGCCAACCTCTATGCAGCTGTACCAATAACCTACGTCACACTCGGAAGCTGGGAGAAACAGAGAAAACTCAGCCGCTCCTTGTAGACTTCACAGAACACCAATCCACTTGATTCGATCTTCAAGAAGAAGAATGAGAAGGCCTTCAGTCACTAAGCGCCCATGTCAAATTCCCTGTGGGGCCTACAATCAAATTTCTCTAGAAAATTAGGGTTTTGGGTAACACACTTGAATCTGTCAAGAGGACGACAAAACTAGTCCCCTTCTCTCCAGAAACCACTAACAATTGGGCTGAAATAGGTTTCTTTAACTATTCATACGATTCAGTTCTCCATACACACTGTGTATGGGAAAAAAAAGGTAAAAAAGGGAAAAACGAGCCTGCTCTGATACCAAGAAGAAAAAATAGCCTTTTGAGAAGAAATGATTGTTTAGAAAGTTGCGAAAATTCAAAAGAAAGTAGCAGAAATCAGAGTTCAAGAGGAGAGAAGAAGAAGAAGAAGAAGGTGGCGGCAACTTGGGTTCAGAGAGAGATTTTTGAACATAATCTCTTCTCTTACTCCCTTAATTCTATTTCATTAAGTTAAACTTTAGTAATTTACAGAGAAACCCCTAGTTGGGCAGAAAATTAAAAAGACATAACATAAGAAAGAATAAAGCCCAGATTAAGGCCCATTACAACAAAGAACATAAAAGATAAAAAAGGATAAACAGCCTATGGGCCATTCGGCCCATCTTCTCTACAAGAGCCAGCCATAGAAAGTTGTTACCTTTGGGCCAGGAGATTTCTCTCTCTTTGGCCTTGCTCTCTTAATGCCATAAATGCTCATTATTCATGCTGGTCCTGCTATCCTGGGGGGGGGGGGACTGGAAGAAGGCCTTGTTCATCTAGTCTTTCATATAGGTATCCCTGTCTTCCCCTCATCCACATTCCAAAGGAAGAACTAATAAGGAGATGGTGTCTGTTGCTGGGATCCGTGTTATGTGGCATTTGCGGAGGGTTGGAATATATCTCATAACCATAGATTAATCCCTTATTATCGATAATGGAGATACTCCTGAAATCTTTTAAAATCACATTCTACTGGATTATAGTCTGTGCAGATCTTGGGATTTCTCCTCCAAAATGCTTCCCTGAACTGCATCTAGCAAATGAGAAAAAAAAGGGTGACCAGCTGATCCTCTTCTTGCTAGGACATAATGGATATATGTAGAGCTGTTATATGGACTCAGGTATAGGTATTTATTTAGGAGTCAAATCTGTTTGACCTCAAAGTCTTTGGGTACAACAACTTGGCTAAACTTGATCTAACAACTGGTACTAATATATGGATGCATTGTATATACAATGATACAATGATAAATATTAATTTTCAATCATGCAAGTAAACAATATTTGATTTAGATGTATTCTGTTATTGATATCCAAAATGGAATCATCAACAACAAAAGAAAGAAAAAAATTAATTAGTTTACATATTGATTACATATTAGCTAACTGTTCCAATTACTCATCCACTTTGTAGATGATATCATTATTTTCTGTGAAGGGGGAGACATTAGGAGAGTGAGGAGATTGAAAGACCTGAATAAGAAGCTTGAAAAAGTATCAATTTTGAAAATCAACCTAGATAAGAGTTGCATAGCAGGGGTTAATATGGAGGAGAATGACATGAATTTGACAGCGAACTGCTTAGAATGTCATATCACCCCTTGGCCTTTGACCTATCTAGGTCTACCCCTAGGTGCAAACCTGAAGGATAGCATCTTTTGGAACCTGGTTGTAGAAAGATGTAAAAAGAGGTTGGCTGTTTGTAAGAGAAATTATATCTCTTTGGGAGGTACGATTACTTTGATAAGATCAACATTGGCTAACCTACCCATCTATTGTCTCTCTGTTTTTAGGATCCCACCAAGGGAGGAAAAGAAACTAGAAAAAATCATGAGAGATTTTCTTTGGGAGCTGGGAGAGACCAGGAAAGATCACTTAGTAAGTTGGGAGGTGGTGTGCAGAAGCAAGGAAGAGGGTGGTTTAGGTCTTGGGAATGTAAGAAAGAAAAATTCAACACTCTTAGGGAAATGGTTATGGAGATGGCCTTTAGAGAGGGAAAATTTGTGGGTTGAGAGAGTGACTAGCATACATGGGAGATCGGAGAATGCCTGGGATGCTCGTGTATCATGAAGGGCTACCTTGGCAGCACCTTGGAAGGCGATCCATAGCTTCCTTAATTCCTCAGGTATATCAGGTATGATGTTTGCTTAGGGAATTTAATTTGCTTCTGGGAGGACATCTGGTTTGGTAACTAGCCTTTAAAGGAGTTGTTCCCCTCTTTGTATTCTATCCCTTTGTATAAAAATGAGGTGATCTCCAATTTTCTTGTCCTTCCTTCTTTGCCTTTGAGTCTTAACTGGGATCTTGGGTTTTGGCGGGGGTTGAGGCATGAAGAGGCTACTTGTTTGTTAGAGCTTTTCCTTCTCCTTGATAAAGTTTTCTTAGAGCCTTCTAATCTTGATAGAAGACTTTGGTGCCTAACTCCTAAAGTTCTCTTATCTTCTACATCCTTTTTTAAAGCTCTTTGCCAGTCCCCCTCCTCTTTGTCCTTTACTTGGAAAGTAATTTGGGTTCAACCGATTCCCCCTAAAATTAAGGGTTTTTGTTGGGAAGTGGCTCTTGGGAAAATTAACACTTTGGATTCTTTGCAAAAGAAAAGACATTCTCTATGTATTTCCTCGAATTGGTGCTCTCTATGTAAATCTGATGGTGAATCTTGCTTTCATTTACTAATCTCCTACTCATTTGCTATAGAAATCTGGGATTGGCTTTTCTCCTTTTTTGGGTACAAGTGGAATATGCCAATGGATATTAAAATGCTGTTTGATCCATCAACCTTTGGTTTGCTGAAGAAAAGGGGAAGAATAATGTAGAGATGCACTAGAGCAGGGAGCAGCACTGATCTGGACATTATGGGAAGAAAGAAATGCAAGAATCTTCCAAGAGAAGGAAATAAGTAAACAACAAATTATGGAGTGTGCTATGACTAGGGTTATACATTGGCTGCAAACATTAGACCTATTCAAATCTTTCTCCTTTGATGATATCTGGAGGAATTGGAGCTTTGTAGTCTTTAGTGCAGTACACAAAATTAAATCAATGATGGTTTGGACACCTCCCATTGAAGATTGGCTGAAACTAAACTTTGATGGGAGCAGTCAAGGCAACCCAGGTCCATCTAGCATAGAGGGGCTGTAAGAGACGAGAAGGAAATTTAAGAGCCATCTTTTCAGGAGCAATGGGAAATGGAGACTCTTTAAAGGCAGAACTATATGCAGCCCTACAAGGCATTCAGGTTGCAAAAGAATTAGGCATGGAGAAATTGATGATAGAAGGGTACTCCAAGGTGGTGGTGGGTTGGCTAAAGGACCCAGATTCAGTGATTTGGTATTACAGAAATGAAATGAAGATGTTCAAATGGCTAACACAACCGATGATTTTAACTATACAATGGGTGGGAAGGGAGGCCAATGCCTTGGCTGATTCTCTAGCTAAGCAAGGGGTAACTAGGGATCAGATGTACTGGGCCCATTTGTAAATCTGTTATATTTTTTTGTTAAAGAGTGAGGTTGCACCTTGCGCCTCTCACTGGGATGCTTGTAACAGATGTTATCCTTTGATTCTAATGAAAATTAATGAAATTTATTTATCAAAAAAAAAAGGTCTAGTCAAACACGGGGTCAATAGACAGCAAGTTTTTTGGGCTCATGTAAAAATGGGTGTGGTGGGGTCAAATTTTAGTTATTTGTTTTAACCATATCAGTAAATAATTTATGTTTGATATATGCCCAATTAAGTGGATATGTACCTGTTTTGACAGCTCTGTTTAAGTAGTTCGAACCAGTAGAGAGTAAGAGAGAAAGAAGAAGAAGAAGAAGGAAGAAGAAGAACAGTCGAATCTGATAGCATAAACCCTATCGGTCAACCCTAATATGGATTAACCTCTAATTAGTTGTACAAAGATTAAACTGCCCCCACTTAAGTATGGGACAAGAAGTCTCTATTAAAACTGCCACATAAGCACATAACTTAACAGAAATAGAATGACTAATCTACCCTTATTTGGCTAGCTCTAACACTCCCCCTCAAGCTAGAGAATATATGTCATTTAATCCCAGCTTGTTACATATATAGTTCACTCTCCCTGAGCTTATGACTTTTGTAAACAAATATGCCCATTGATCACCTGAGTCCACATTTTCTGTGCTTATCTCCCCAGTAAGGATCTTCTCCCTCACAAAGTGGCAATCAATCTCTCTGTGTTTTGTTCTCATGAAAAATAGGGTTAGATGAGATGTGGAGTGCAGCTTGATTGTCACAGTACAATTTCATAGGTCTATCCATGGAGAACCCGATTTCTTGTAGGAGATTCCTCAGCCATACTAATTCACATGTAGTGTGTGCCATGGATCTGTATTCGACTTCAGCACTACTCCTTGCCACAACCGTCTGTTTCTTACTCTTCCATGTCACAAGATTTCCTCCAAGAAATGTGCAGTAACCTTTAGTGGATCTTCTATCAGACACAGAGCCTGCCCAATCTGCATTTGTATACCCAATTACCTCAAGTCTTCCTCCTAGTTTGTACAATAATCCACGACCTAGAGCTCCCTTCAGGTACTTTACAATTCTAAGAATTGCATCCCAGTGAGGTATCCGAGGGTTCTGCATAAATTGGCTCACCACATTGACTGCAAAGGAGATGTCTGGTCTCGTGATAGTCAAGTAGTTCAGCTTCCCCACTAACCGTCTATACCTTCCAGGATCATCAAATATTTCCCCTGTATCACTGCTCAACTTAGCATTTGGCTCCATGAGAGTTTCAGCCGGTTTTGCACCTTACAGTCCTGTTTCATCTAGCAGATCAAGAACATATTTTCTTTGGCACAGGTTTACACCTTGTTTTGATCTAGCAACTTCTATACCCAAGAAATATTTCAATGTCCTAAGGTCTTTTGTTTGAAAATGGTTTTGCAGAAAGACCTTTAGTTTATCGATCCCCAATTTGTCACTACCAGTTATGACAATATCATCCACATAGACCACTAGTAAAATCTTTCTGGCTTCTGAATCATAGCTGAACATTGAGTGGTCAACCTGACATTGTTTCATTCCAAAATTCTTCACCACTTCACTAAACTTCCCAAACCAAGCACGAGGCGGTTGTTCCAACCCATAAATTGCCTTTTTCAATCTACACACCTTACCATCCTCCCCCTGAGCAACAAACCCAGGTGGTTGCTCCATATATACCTCCTCCGTAAGGTCACCATGAAGGAAGACATTTTTAATGTCAAGTTGAAACAAGGGCCAATCACACATAACTGCCAGGGAAATTAAGACACAGACAGAGCCAATCTTAGCCACTGGAGAGAAGGTCTCCATATAGTCCACCCATACAACTATGAATAACCTTTAGCAACAAGTCTAGCCTTTAGACACTCCACACTACCATTCGACAAGTATTTAACAGTATATACTCGTTTACAACCCACAACATGTTTATCGGGAGGAAGAGTAATGAACTCCCACATTTGAGTATGTTGAATGGCAGAGAGTTCCTCCTCCATTGCTTGCCGCCACCCAGGTGAGCTAAGAGCCTCTTGGACATTCTTAGGTATAGAAATAGATGACAACAGTGAAACAAACTGGCGATGTGAAGCGGAAAGGCGAGAGATTGAAACAAAATTGGAAATGGAATGGAGGGTACAACTACGTTTACCTTTCCGTAAAGCAATGGGAAGATCAAGTTCTGAAGGTTCTGGGATAGGAGCAACAATAGGATCTGCAGACAAGGTAGAAGCTTGAGGAGGAGCCGGTGTCTGTCGATGAGTATACACGTGTCGGATCGGTGGTCATTCAGTAGGGGTCTGCACTGGAGGAGGTGAAGGGTCAACTCCAATTGGAACAACCGAAACAGGATCATTGACTGGAAGAGGAAGAGGAAGCAAAGGTGGAGACACCGATGCTTCAGGTCCCGAGAAGAAGGCGACAGACTCAAAAAAGGTGACATCAGGACAGACATAGCACTTCTGAGTAATGGGATTATAACACTTGTACCCTTTTTGAGTCCGAGAGTAGCCAAGAAAGACACACTTAATAGAGCGTGCATCCAGCTTGTCTGTCCCAGGACTCAGATTGTGAACAAAGCACACACAACCAAAGATGTGAGGTGTTAATGGAAAGGGAGACAAGGTGGGGAACAAAATAGAAAAGGGAGACCGATCATGAAGAATGAAGGAGGGCATCCGATTAATAAGGAAACACGTAGTAAGTACATCACCCCAAAATCGTTTAGGAACACTCATATGATGAAGAATAGACCGAGCAGTTTCAAGGAGATGACGGTTCTTTTGTTCAGGCACCCCATTTTGTTGAGGAGTGGATGCACATGAAGTTTGATGAATGATGCCATGCTGTTCTAAATACTGTTGAAAGGAAGTGAGAAAGTATTCATGATCGTTATCTGAACGAAGAACTTTGATTGGAACACCAAATTGTGTATGTATTTCAGCATGGAATTTTTGAAAAATGGAAAATAATTCACTCCTTTCTTTAATTAAATAAATCCATGTTATCCTTGAACAATCATCAATAAAAGTGACAAAATACTTGTAACCATTATAAGACTCTATTTTAATCGGACCCCAAACATCTAAATGAACCAAAGCAAAAGGACTCAACATACGACTTTCAACTCTAGGACTGAAGGGAGCACGGCGATGTTTCCCATACTGACACGACTCACACTGTAAAGACAACAAATGACTCAAGGACGGAATCAATATCTTGAGTTCCTTGAGAGATGGATGTCTCAGTCGACAATGCCACTGTAGAGGAGTGAGTGAAGTCTGAAGTGCAACTGACGATCCACCATCGTCAAGGTAATACAATCCACCAGCCTCATGCCCCCCACCAATCTTTTTCCCCATCTTGAGATCCTGAAAAACACAAAAGGAAGGGAAAAATGTAATAGAGCAATTAAGAGTCTTGGTTAATTTACTAACAGACATAAGATTGAATGGAAACTTAGGGACATATAGAACAAATGATAAAGAAAGAGAAGTCGTGTCAACATTACCAACACCACAAATGGCAGAAGAGGAACCGTTGGCAAGGGTAACATTTTGAGATGTGAAAGTTTCAAAGAGGGAAGAGAACACACCTGGAGTCCCGGTCATGTGATCAGAGGCTCTAGAGTCAATAATCCATGGAGAGGGTTTGGATGCCAGACAAGCTATACCTGAGTGGGCAAGGGTGGCTGTAGTATGCTGTGAAGTAGCCTGGAGAAACCTCTCATACTCATCACATGGTACGCTCACCATCTCCTTCCCGGAAACAGATGTAGATGTGGAAGGTGTTAGATCTGCCTGTTGGTTATCACTAACATCAACCCCACCAGCTACTGCATGATTAGCCCATGTAGAAGGAGGGCCATGGAGATCATAACAGAAATTTACCGAATGTCCGTCCCTGCCACAATGGGTACACTTCCTTGTAGAGTTACTTTTTCCTTTACCACGGCCTCCCCTTGAGTCACGACCACCACCACGGCCAAATACGGAACCATCACGACCTCCTCGGGAGACATGTCCTCCCCCTCTAGTACCACGTCCACTTCCTCTGGCTATCACAAATGCTGATCTGTCAGATTGTGTGGGATTCTCTGTAGATCCCAAAGAAATCCTACGAAGCCGTGCAAAAACTTCCTCAAGTGTAGGAAGAGTAGAGCCTCCCAATATTTGGGCCCTAACTGCTTCATATTCTAATTTCAACCCCACTAAGAACCTAGTGACATCTAGTTGTTCCTTCTGTTGTTGCTGAACCTTAACATCTGGAGTGAGGGGATGATAAACATTGAGTTCATTTCTGAGGTTCTTCATACTGGCATAGTACTCTTCTAGGGTTTTATTCCCTTACTCTTGATAGAGTTGATATACCCTTGTAGTATTATCCTGCCCAGAATAAAGCTTCTTGGCATGTTCCCATATGTCTTTAGCTGTATCTAAGAACATAAAGTTGACACTTATTTTGGGTTCCATACTATTCCATAACCATGTCATGAGTTGGGCATCTTCCTGTTCCCAGTCATCAAACCCTGGAGAGTCAGCTGATGGTTTATTTTCCTTCACGTGTTTCACTTTCCTCTTTGCCTTGAGGAAAACTTCCACTGACTTAGCCCATGGCACATAATTCTCACCATTAAGTTTAATGGAGGTCATCTGCACAGCCAAATAGTCGGAGGGGATCGTCACACTCGGTATTTGATCACTGGAATCATCTCCTGTTGCTGCCATTATGTCCCCCATTGCTATCTCTAATGTTGAACTCTCAGTCACCAACCAACTACTGCTGTCAAGGCAACACTACAGCACACTGATATCAATCTCACAACTAGTCACAATCAACAACTTGATGTAGACTAACATTAAGGTTAAGAACTGGATGTTTTGACCAGATTCGGCTACCATCCAGATTAGAACATTGATGAAAGCTACTAGGCTGAGGTATTCGGCCACTTCTTTCAGCACAAATTTTTTCTATTCACACCACTACTGACATCCCAGAAATATTAGGCACCATTACAACAACACAACACTCAAGCAACCACACACAAAAAAATTTCTGTTCACACCACTACTGACAACCCATAAATAGTAGTCACCATGACAGCAATGAAACAACTCGAGCAACCACACACAAACCCTCTTGAAATTGTTCAGTAGAGGGTAAACACCACAACACGACTACGGCTGTCACACATGGTGACAGCAGTATTAGGCTGATATCCTAGGGTTGCCGCACCTTCCTAATACATGTAATAGGGATTGCGGCAGTCCTAAAACAAAAAATAAATAACAGATGCCGCAGCTACCAGATTGTGTACCTCAGATTCGCAGCCCAGAGAAGAAGAAAAAAAGAAGAGAGAGAACTTGAAGTCGCAGGAAGGAAATCTTGAAGTCGCAGCCTTCTCCTTCGTTTATGTCTTTGATACCATGTTTTGACAGCTCTGTTTAAGTAGTTCGAACCAGTAGAGTAAGAGAGAAAGAAGAAGAAGAAGAACAGTCAAATCTGATAGCATAAAACCCTATCAGTCGACTCTAATATGGATTAACCTCTAATTAGTTGTACAAAGACTAAACTGCCTCCCACTTAAGTATGGGACAGGAAGTCTCTATTAAAACTGCCACATAAGCACATAACTTAACAGAAATAGAATGACTAATCTACCCTTATTCGGCTAGCTCAAACAGTACCCAATCCATAACAAACATGGCATTGTAAAAACATGTTTTAGTGGATCTAAGACATATTCCATTCCTATTCCCATGTTGTGTAATGTCCAACACAGTACTTGGGTAAAATGAAGAGCTTGGGTATCATAGATGCAGAGAAATCTTCCTTGCCATTTGTCTCTTTTGGAATACCTGTGATATTAGGCTGGACAATGTTCCTTTCCTAACATGTTGCTTGGAAAAAAAGGAGGGTCTCTCACTACCAAATATATCTTTGAAGAGTTTTGAATTTTGTTATATATATGCATGTATATATATATATCATTATTTTTATTAATTAAA
This sequence comes from Nelumbo nucifera, assembly GCF_055504915.1. NCBI lineage: Eukaryota > Viridiplantae > Streptophyta > Magnoliopsida > Proteales > Nelumbonaceae > Nelumbo > Nelumbo nucifera. The sequence goes on from NC_142652.1 coordinate 48,027,984, forward strand.
TTAACTGACCAGTTACTAATAAAAAAGAACAGAATTCCATAAGCAGTTATTCTAAGTAAACACTTTCTTATCCCAGAGGGTGTTCTCCCCAAATCAAAGTGTGTCTGTTAACTTATGGGCGAAGGAGTCAACAAGCGCGTTGGCAGACCTCGATGTCCATGAAATGAAACCTCCCAAAGTGTCTATTGATCTTGCTTTTTGAATCCACGTCTCAACTGCCATTCTCCTGCCAGGTTCCCTTGTAGCCACTATAATTATCGATGAGTCCCCTTCAATATACATATTTATATAATCTGCCTTTTACCAATCTCAGCCCCCGAAACACTGCATGTAATTCAACCTATTGAACCAGAGAATGTCAATAAGATTTTTCGTTCATGGTAACTCAGAGAATGCCTATTGGGTTTTGTTATTACTGGAATTTTCAGGGTTGCAAAGATATTATTTTGGTTTGGCTTTTGGGATACACTTGACTTGTGTTATGATGTGGCTTTTGATATGTTAGTCTTTCATGTTGTAGCTCATTTTGATGAATGGTTTCTAGTTCATCACCCTACATGCCATTGTAATCTTTTTTTTTTTTCATTTAATGAAAGATTTCTTTGATTTACTATAAAAAAATCTGAGTCTAAACCCAACTTTCTTAGGGGTTAACGTGCTAGCATGCTATTGCATCAAGGAGCATTGAGAAAGACCAAGAACAAATTATGATAGTTTTCTAAGGACCAATTGGTTACGGAGATTCCGCAAGGAAGGAACCATTAGCATTTACCGCAAGGACTAAGATTGGGAAAGGCTCTCAAATATGGTAATGTGTTGACCAATCAAAAGCGAAAAGGAGAAAAACTATAGTAATGTGGTGATAGGAGATCACAAGGTGATAGTGGGCTGGTTTAAGAATGACAGTCTTGGGCCTTGGCAATACAGACATGTAGAGATAGTAGCTCATTAGTGTGTGTGTGGTTCCAGCCCCACACTTTATTTTATTATTTATTTCCCTATGTTACAGTCTTGGTAGTTGGGCCGGATGGGCCTTGTTTATTTGTCTTTTGTTTTAAGTAGGGGTATTAGAGTAACTCCTTTTGTAAGGACATGAATATATATATATATATATATATATAGTGGGGCGGCAGAATTAATCTAACCGAACCCCTTTTTTCTTCTTTCTTCTCTTCTCTCTTCTCTTTTCTTCTTCTTCTCTTTGAAGCCTAGTTGACTTTTCTTTCTTTCTTCCTGAATTACATCAGAACACATCTTTTTATTCTTTTATTCAAGTTGGTATCAAAGCTCTTGGCGAGGAAAGACTAGGGTTCTCATGTGAGCCTGATCTGGTTGGCTACATGAGAATTCTTTAGAACTGGATCTTCTGCAGTAGCGCCTTGTTCTTGGAGGTTGCTGGAGTATTGGAGACTGCCCAAGAAAGTGAAAGATTCTTGGAGATTGCCCGGTGACCCGGAAGAATCAGAGAATTTAGGTGTGACCAAGATTAGAGTTTCAAACTGAGGTGGTGATCAGAGTGTTTTTTTTTTTTTCCTGAGAAAGGTACAATCTTTAGTAGAGCCGATCTTGATTAGAAGTTGTTAAGCCTCTCTATAAGCAACGGCTGATAAGTCTGAATATTCCCTGCTGTTTTCTCCCTTGTTTAAAACCCTTCAACCAGTTTTTTGAGGACTCAAGGAGTGTTTTTGACTGATAATGAACTAGGGAGTTGACCTTTGACTACGAATGCTTTCTTGGAAAGTAACTATCGACTGAGATCAAGTTCTTGGTGACTATTCATTGCTGTGATTAAATTCTGGGTGGTTTTTTTCTCTAAATTTCTTAGTGTTTCAGTAGAAAAGAAATTCCTTTTGGTTATTTTCTTGGAGTTTTTTGATCTGTTAGTGCTCTACATAGAATGGAGAAGGCTGGAAGTGAGTTAAAAACACAAGGGGAAGGACTTTTTGGGACTGGTTGCATGACTGAGAATTCGTTTCAGATTATGGCTGTTAGGTTTGATGGAACCAATTACTTGGAATGGGCCCAATCAGCAATGATGGTCATTAGAGGTAGAGGTAAATTAGGTTATGTGACTGGAGACAAAGAATCCAGCCAAGGAAGACACATCACATCCAAAATGGGTTCAAGAGAACTATTTGGTGATGACTTGGCTATGCAACTCTATGCAGCTCCACATCAGCCGAAACTACCTTTGGGCAAAAACAGCCAGAGCAAGAGGAGAAGCCAGTCTTAATGTTGCTAGAGCTTATGAGAACACATCTTTTTATTCTTTGATTCAAGTAGACACATCATAAGATAAGCAAGAAGTTAGAAGTAGGCCGGTAGAAACATCTTTCTCTTGGGTTAAAAGATCTAATAGCCTACCCTTTTTTTATATATTTTTTGGGTAACTAATAGCCTAGCTGATGATTTGGCTAGACAAGGAGTGCAGAGGAATTAATTGTATTGGGGAAATATTCCCCTAGAAAGCTGAATCTGTTTTCTGAGAAAAGGAAAGGTGATGTATTCATATGTAATTATGTATAGCATTTGATTGTTAACCAATAGAAAAGCATAAGGGCTTGTATGTTCCTTTATAGACTCCAGTTCCAGTTGGGAAATTAACTAAAATAGACTCCTAATTGTATTAGAACTAAGATGGTTGGTGGTCTAGCTAAACAAGGGGTTCAGAGACATTCTATGTTTTGGGCTAAGTTGTAATACTTTGGGGGGTTTAGCTACTTTGAGTCTGTTTGTTTCTTTCACAACTGCTTGTTGTTTTGCCCTCTTATATTTTTAATGAAATTATTTTCTGTTTTGCTGATTAAAAAAAAAGTATTAGAATTAAGATGAACCCATATGTTATCCTTTAGACACTCAGATATGAACTCTAACTCTTGAAACAGCTCTTATAACTCATTACTAATCCTAGTAAAACTACCAAAAAACCCAAAACTAAATAAATAAAAAACTACTCCAAGAAAGATTCAGAAAATCCCATATGGACTGACTTGACATCCTTTCACTAAAATAGCGTAACCCCTTCAACATGTCAGATTTACAAGATCTTGGTCTGGTTTGATTGATAACTCAATTATCTATCTAATCAAACCAGAGTCACTCAAGCAAAAAAGTTTTGATCCTTGAAAAATAGATTAAAAGAAAAAAATGATGTATTTGCACTATAGGTTTTCAAAATTCTAGAACTTCTATAATGTGACTCTTTAAACTATTATGGTCCTTTAAGACAATTAACCCTATTCCTTGGACATCAACAAACTAGAAAATCATCATCTAAGCCTTATTCCTACCATATGGGGTTGGCTACATGAATCCTGTTTTGCATTCTGCTCTCTTTAGTGCCATCAACAAAATAGAAGATAAATTTGGAAAAAAATATATTTTAGAAATAAATTTGAAAAAAACTGAAAAGTACAAAAAATTCAAATCACTAAATTACCAAATTACCACTGTTATAAGAATATAAAGAAGCTTGATTTCTTCTTCGATGGTTTCTTTCCTTGCTTCACCTTTGTTGCATCACCTTCTTGGTTTTCTGATGGTAAGCACCCCAAAAAAAAAATCATTGTAAAAGAAGAAAAGTTACAAAATGCCCAGGTATGGCATCAACATTGACTATGTTGATTCAATAAGGTGTGAACATGTTTTTCCAACCAGCTATTGTGCTTGGTGTGACTTTTGCTTCATGATCATGCAATGGAGTATTTTTTTACTTATTTATTTGGTATTATATGTGGTTTTTGTTCATGAGACAAAATTTACACTCTTATGCATATTGTGGCAGGGCTTTGGAAGATGGGGACTCATCACCCCCATGCATGGCTGATGTTTTCAAATGTTTGGGAAAGGCTGCCCGAGCTGCTCTCTCTGCAATAGCAAAGCATCTTCGCCTGCGTAGCGAGTAAGAACCATGACAGTGGATGTTTATATGAAAATTGTCTTCTTTGTGGCTTTGTGCACCCTTTTCCTGAATCTAATTCTGATTTTTTATTTGTTTTTTCTTTGCATATTTTACTGGCCAGTGTTTTTAACCATTTACTTGATGATACTCCATTGCCTGCCAATGAGGCATCCTCATCCGTTCTAGTTGCAGCCTATTCTCATCCATCCTTACAGAATGGCAAGGGGGTCATTGGGGGAGGGAAGCCCACAATGAACTGTGAAGTGGAGAAGGGCTTATTAACATTGATTGCCTCAGATAGTCCTGGTCTTCAGGTAAATTGGCTTATTTATGAATAAAATATTTTAGATATGAATTTTCTTTTGATAGCATATATTGGCATTGATATTTAAGTGTTAATATTCCATTTTTTTTGTAGTAAAATAAAGAAATTTTATTAAGACTAAAAAGATTACAAAGATATCTTGGGTGATGAGGTAGCATCCCAAAACAGAATACATCGAACACAAAAGAAAAAAGAAAGCTCCAAATAATGATCCCCCATCAAAGGAAACAATCCCAAATAGCTGATCTGAAAGAACTTCTTTGAATCTCGGCAAATTCTGGTTGGACTAGAATCCAATCTAGGACTAAGTTCCCAACAATAGTGTATACTTTCTCTATCCATCTGGGAATTCTCAAATATTCTATTGTTTTGTTTGTTCCAGATGCACTAAACGGCAGCAAATGGAACGCTGCTCAAGAAAATCTTTGCTTTCTTGCTACTTGGATTCTTGGCCATGATGCAACAATGTCACTTGAATTTGAAGGCCGCCAATCACTTCTTCAAACAAGGAAAGGAAGAAACCCTAAATAAATTTAGAGTAAGTGCATGAAATAAACAGATGCTTTGAATCCTTCTCTTTGCTGAAACACAGACAACAGATGCTAGGAAACTAAAAACCCCTCTTCTTGAACTGGTTGATAGTGAGGACACTGTTCATTGCTACCAGCCAAGCAAAAGCCACAATCATAGGAGGAATAAAGTTACCCCAAATGCTTCTTACCTCAGATCTTTCAAATCAGATTGACCATTCTTGTATTCCTTATACCACCTAGCATCAAGCATTTCAAATGGAACCAAACTTTCCTCTATAACTCTATTTCTCTATCTAGCAATGGTCTTCTGAATTTAGGGAACGGAACTACTCTATCATTCTTTATTTATATTAATATTCTTCTCACTCAGCCTATACAACTTCAGGCAGATGTCACAGAATTTACCAGCACCACACCTATTATATTCCCAAAAGTAAATACTAGATGCATCCCAACTTTGAATTTTGTCAAGTCGAGGAAAGCTTGCTGAAACTTGTAATTATCATTGTGGGGAGGGATGATATGGTTATGCTCTCAGTTTTGTATTAAAAGATGTATATTTTCTGTTTATATTAATGGGAATTTATTTCTTTATTGCTGATCCAAAAAAAAGCTTGCTCAAAAGGCATGTGATTCCCTTCTGACTGGTACTCCATATGTAGAGGCAATGTAAGTAAGAAGAATTTATCTATGCTTGGGAAATGACTGCAGAGGTTTCCAGTGGAGAATGAAAAATTATGGCATAAGGTTGTGGGTAGTATTCATGGGCTCTCAGAGAATGGATGGAATGCTTGATTGTTGCATAGAGCTATTCTTGCTTCACCCTGGAATGCCATCCACAGTATTCTTCCCTTGTTTCTCACTCACATCAGATATAACCTTTCCTCTGGTAACAAGAATAAATTTTGGGATGATCTCTTAATTGGGGAGTCTCCTTTGAAAGACTTGTATACCTTTCTCTGTTCCCTTTCCAACCTTAAAGATAAACCTATTTTTGAATTTCTTTTACCTTCTCTCTTGCCCCCTAGGTTTGATCGGAAGTTATTTGGAACTTGGGTTTCAAGAGGAACCTTAGGGATTCTGAAACATTCCTATTTCTAGCCTTTCGAAATTGTTGGATGGGGTGGTTCTTGATACATCTAAAGGGGGTAGCCATTTGTGGGTTCATAACCCTACTGGTAGTTTCTCTTGTGGCTCCTTTTTCAACACTTTGGTGATTGCTAACCCCTTTGGGTCCTTTCCTGTGAAAGAAATGTGGTGTGTTCCTCTTCCTCCTAAAGTTGGTGCCTCTTGCTGAGTAGTCTTACATAGAAGTATTAATACATGCGGCTTGTTGCAATAAAAAAGGAGATCCAATTGACTTTTATCTCCTAACTGGTGTATCATGTACTAATTGAATGGTGAGATTGCATACCACACACTAATCTCCCATCCATTTGTTTGCTGTATTTGGGAAGAGTTTCTTGCTCTTTTTTGGGAGCAGGTGGAATATCCTTGTTAGGTTGGAAAGGTTGTTTGATATGTTTTTGGTATCACCCCCATGGAAACATCCATGATGAACCAATTCATCATCTCATATTAGAGATAGAAGAAGGGTTTTATGGACACCACCTACCCCTCAAGAAATTAAGATGAATTTCAATGGCTGTGGCATTAGAAACCAGAAATTTTAGGAGTTAGAGGAGTGTTTATACAAGCAGATAGTGATATTTTAGCCCTCTATTCAGGCCCAATTGGGTTTGGGGACTCCACAAGGTCAGAGGCGTTGGCAGTGCTATACAGGCTGGCCAAGACTCTCCAATGTAGGAATATAATAGTTGAAGGAAACTTCACAGTAATTGTGGGATGGTTGAAAAACAATAATCAAGGAACATGGGTATATAGATATTTACCAAGACAAGTGAAGAAGTTGGCTGCTGATATGGTGGTTTCTGTTACAGTGGGTGCCTAGGAGTGTGCATAGATAGCATGGCTGATGCTTTATCTAGGTAGGTGGCAAATAGAGATCAAATGTTTTGGGGGGAGGTTCTAAGGGAACTCTTTGGGTGTAGACAGCTTTGCTAGTCTACTTTGTATCTGTTCTGTTGTACCTGTAAATATTGTTTGTAATCAATAAAGTTTTACTTGTTATTGACATGGTTCACAATTTCGACAATATTTTGCGAAATTTCCCAGAAACATCCCATTTTGCTAAGTGGCAATGTAAAATCTTTCAGGAATCTTTTTTTTTTACCAAATATCCCCATTAAGAATTTTTTGTTATTCTATTAAAATCATCATAATTTTTAAAAAATGTTTTCCTAAAAGAACCAATGGGGAATTGGTCATTGGACAATTGGCTTTCTGTTTTGATATCATTCACTTACTAAGTCACTAGAATTCAAAAGAAAAAGAAAAATGCATTTAACTACACGAGAGTATTTTCAATCTAATGGAAACTTATAGTAGCAATAAGGGCAAAACTCAGAATGAAAAGTAATTGACATATTTAAGGAAGAGAAGATGGCTAAAGACCAAAAGAGAGACAAAATTGAAAGATGCCTATTATAGTCTCTTAATTTTCTCCTGTTTGATTTATAATGTTCTTTGTTATGGCTTTTTGAGCCTTAAATATGCAATTATATTTTTTCTAATGATTTTTTGATGGTTTATTAACTGATTCTATGTTTTTAGAAAATTATTCTGATTTTTTAGATTTGTCAAATATCTTAGCGAAATTTCTCCAACTCTACATGGCGTCCATCAATATTGAAGTTGCAAACCATGGTTACTGATAAAAAAAATCAGTTATTATCCATTACCAATTACAAGTCCTCTGTTTTTACTATTTTAGTATGGTATATTATTGTTATTGTTATTGTTACAGTTATTATATCGTTGTTGTTGTTGTTGTTATTATTATTTATTCTCACTGCTATTACTATTATTATCATAATCATTATTATTGTTATCTACTTTCAATATTATTATTTCACTTTTTTTGGTTTATTGTGATCTTCAAATCATTTTTTCCAGTTGTTTCTTGCATAGGTTTGTGATCCCAATAGTCGTTGGTACCTAGCAGATGGTGGGTCAGGTCCTGGGGATCTTTTGCTACTTATTGGCAAAGCGCTTAGCCATGCTACAGCTGGTCTTCGCCCGGCTGCTTCATATAGGGCTGTTCCTGAGTACTCTTCTAGCACCGTTAACAGTGGAAGGTGTAGTTTCTTTTTTTGCTTTGACTAAGTACTTGTGATGCATCAATGAAGCAAGTTGCAATTGTGCCCTCAACATGTTCCATTTATTTGATTAGAATCTACCTGATGGAAGCTGGCTTTGTGCTTGTAGGACATCACTGGCATTTAGGCTCATGCCACAGGGTAATGCCATATTAGATTGTTCTCCTATTGCAGCAGCTGGTCATGTAATTCCCCAGAGCTATGTACCAATCTCTGTTAGCCAATTCATGGATGACCTTTCTGCTGAGGATGACATAGTGTGCAATCGTCCTGATAATGCTTATGTAAGTTATACCTTCAAACAGAAAACATCTAGACTAGTGAAAGAAAAGGAAGTAAAAAGAGATAGCAGTAGTTTTCAATAATAATGTTATCAAAGCATCAACTAGTCATTTGAGGGCCAGGTCAACTGCATCACTAGCTAGTCAGTTGATACTCATAATGCAGTCATCTGGGATGATTAAGCATTAATTTGTTAACCTAGTCAACTACAAACTTCTTTTAAAGCTTTATTTGTTTATGTTATCTCTAATTATTTAAATTATAGTCAACTAGAGACTTATTTTCTAGTTGGAAAGAGGGTACTGCACTTTAAGAGGAGACTCACCCAACCAGAGGTCCTCCCAAAAGAGAACTCTATTGGCACCTCCCAAATCAAAACAAGTAAAACCGAGGAAATTTGGTTATACCTCATATTGCTTTCCAAGGAGAATTTGAAGTGGAGAATGGTGCTATGGCTAACTTTGCATCCCAATCATTCTCCTGCACACCATGAATGCTTGCAATAACCCTGTGCCATAGTCTGTCCTTTTCAAGGGGAAATCTCCACAACCATTTGCCTAAGATGCTGTATTCCTCAAGTTTTTGGTCTCATTTCTGAACACCCATTAAACTTTCTTTGTTTTTGGCAGCCAACTTATCACAATTTTGAGTCTGCTTCAATTACAAGTTTTTCCACCCCTATTCTATAACTTTTTCACCCGTACACTACAAGAAATTAGCTCCCTAACTAATTTTTTTCACCTCCCTCAAAGTGTGTCTATATTTCTAGGTGCCTTGTGTTCCATTCTTTAGCCAGCCTATTACATTCTTAGAATCCCCTTCAACCAAAATGCTGCTCAAATTCATTCTCTTACAGATATGCAAGCCTTTATTTATATTTCTATAGCCAGCCTATGAACTCCCCAGTTATATTTCTTATCACCCCCAATACCTATCGGTCTTGGATTTCCAATGCTATAACCATCAAAGTATAGCTTCTAAAGGCATTCTGCTGGTAGAGACCAAACCCTTGACCTTATTGATTTAGTGACAGAAGATTCTGCCACCTGCTGCCAGCCCCTTAGAATATCTTCCTTTGAAAATTTCTCAGTCTTACAATATTTTTACCCACTTTACTACCCTCCACTTAATGGTGTCTATTATTTCCTTTGTTTTTTTTTTTTTTTTTTTTTTTCATTAAAAATCTGATTGCTCCTCTCTTCCCAAATGGGATCATAAGGTAGCCACTCTTGTACACCTCCAAGGTTTTGCCCCCGTTTGTTTTTAGTTGAAGAATTGTTTTTTTTTTTTTTTTTTTTTGAATAACATTTCTATATCCTCTGGTGAAGACCATCTACTACCAAAAAGAGACAAGAGTCTATCCCATACACTAGATGTATAATTGCAGGAGATTAGTAGATTAAGTACAGATTCACTATTTGCTTCCCAAAGGACACACTTATGAAGACTAAGAGAAATACAACAATTTGGTCTCCTTTTTTGCATGGTATCACAAGTGTTGATCTTCATATGACATGCTTCACAACAACAAGCCTTAATTAAAAAACAAAAAACAAGCCTTAATTCTAGGAGGGATGGGACCATACCAAATGGACTTGAAAGGAAAGGAATGCGAAATGGAAGGGGTAAGACAGAATTCTTTGAAGAAAGAAGCACAAGAGAATTGACCTGAAGGGGAAATAGACCAAAACACGAGAATCAAGAGTAGATGAGTTAGCTTCAAGCATGCAAATCTAATATTCTGTTTTTCAGACATTGCAATCAAAACAATCATCTAGTTCAGCAAATCAATGAAATAATTCTTGTGGATCATCATCTCTAAAATTTGGTATTTCCTTATGCCTTCTAACATTTTTATTAATATTATTTTTGTAGTCAACGTTATTATGTCTATTTTCTACCACCATCTTCTCAATCAAGTCAAACTGAGACCTTTGGTATGGTTTAAAATTTTTTTTTGAAGGATCAATAGAAAATTTTCAATAAACTGAAAAAGAGGTACAGTACAAAACTTTTGGTTGTCAAGTTGACAAACCAAGCAAAGATACATCACTCAAACTGAAAATAAATCTTCATTACAGGGCTGTAACTCAAGAGTACTCCAAAAGTTTTCTAACTAATCAGCTTTGTTCACTGTATCGAACTCTGAAAGCTGTAGCACCCAATCTGATATTAGATTACTCACTGCATCTACCGGAAGATCAATGGTCTGTTCCTTTCATTCGATATAGACCAGCAAACTGCAAATGGAATGAAGCTCCACATGATTTTATCTTTCTTGCTTCCTCTGAATTTTGGCCATTTGGAGAAGATTTCTGCTGGGGATAAAGGTTGAAAGACACTAACCCCAAACAGAAATGAGAAGAACTTCCAAATGAAATTTGCTGCACTGCAAGAAAAGAACAGGTGAAGTACTGTTTCCTCCTCCAAGTTGCATAAGCAACAGTAGCTTGCCATGTGAAACCCTATCTGTAGTAAGAATGCTGTCATGTGCTACCAACCAAGCAAAAGCCTCAATCCTAGGGGGTACCGGATTACCCCATACACCTTTTATCTGCTCTGCCTCCGCACTTTCTCTTGTTAGGGCCTTATAGAAAGACTTCACTGAAAATCTTCCTTCTTTGCACTCTTTCCACCATAGGCCGTCTGCTGTGCTCGTAGAGATACTTGTGCCTTCTAATTTCTCCAACAGAAGAATACATTCTTCAACTTCTTGATCAAGTAAAGATCTTCTAAATTTTGGGGACCAAATCAGCTGCTCCCCTCTCCATACATAGCGCTGATCGATTGTGATTTGGTGCTCAGACAACCTGTATAACCTTGGACAAACCTCACAGAGTTTCCCTATCCCAAGCCATTCATTTTCCCAAAACCTCACTCTTGACTCATCCCCCACTATTAAACTAACCCGACCCCTGAACTCCTGATTAAGGAGGCGTTTGGCAAGTCTTTTTAGGAAGATTTTCCAAAAGCTCAAGACCTCAAAAGACTGATGAGCTTTCACAGGTAGATCTTCAAAGACCAAGGACTGTTTGGTAGCAATTTTTTTAAAGATCTTTTCAAAAGCTAGAAAGACTGAAAGACTGTTTGGCAAGCATACATGTTGGTCCCTCTTACATACATGTTAATTGTTATGTGCAGGACCCAATAACACATTCAAACATGCAAATATTACTTGTGGGTTCCACTTACACATTTACCTACACAAAATATTAAAATGGGCCCCACTCATGCATTTCCCTATGTAAGATGACAATGTAATTCTATTTATACATTGATCTTTTTTGATGCCATTCACACAGTAGGTTCTGCAGTCTATTAAGATCATTGCCAAGAAGAGCTTGTGCAAGTTCTGGATCAATCTGTAAGTTGTATAAACACCAGTTACAACAAAGACTTGTAAATCACAACAAAAATAAGGTTCAAGAAAACCAATGACAACTATGATACCCCTGGTAGGACTAAAGGATTTTGGGCAGTATTAGCATTGGATATGATACCCCTTCCATTTCTGGTGTGACAAGAACCCAAGAGCTAAAGAAGCCAAGAACCCAAACCATAAGAGCCTTGTATGATGCCTTTTTATTTTTGAAAACTTCTCTTGTTCCTCTCTTTGCAAATGTCTCATACAATTGTATGACCTATACAAGCCTACTGACCATAGAATACCTATTCAAGAACATGTCTCTAGTTCCTTCTGGCTTTAGGAGTTAGAACCAAGAGAGTTTCCATGAAATTCAACTTGACCTCTTGAACAAGTTTCAAAGAGAGATGACAGAAAGTTAAGGCAAAGTTCTTAAGGAACTTTACAAATTTTGTTAAGAACTTCCCCTCAACTTTCTGTTTCTTCCTTGGCAGTGTCACAGATCTTAGACCAACTTTATTCCTGTGGTTGCAATTCATGTTAATTGAGATGGATCTATTTCTGATTTAGTTCATTAGGTTACAAATGGTCCTAATGCAACATATTGAATGGCCATTAGAATCAACATTAATTAGAAAATGTTAAGGCTGATGGGGAATCTGGCTACTTCCTAATAGATGTGCTCTTTGTAAAGCTGATGGGGAATCTGGCTACCACCTCATGGTCTCTTGTAAGGCTGCTAAAACTGTTTGGGAGTGGGTTTTCTCTCGTTTTGGGTGTTCTTGGTATCCTCCGGAGACTGTCCAAGGTTTGTTTTCTCCTTTTTTCAGTTGGCCTAGGAAGCGAGGGAAGACTATGTGGAGGTGTATTAGGGCAGCGGTATGCTGGTCATTGTGGGAAGAAAGAAACTCACGCATTTTTTCCGACAAGGAAAGAACATTGGAAGAATTGTTAGATCGAATCCTTTTAAGGGCTGTCCACTGGCTAAAATCTTTGGAGTTGTTTTCAGATTTTCCTGTGGATGACTTGCTAAGAAACTGAAAAGAGATTGCTTCCAATGCTAGATGCAAGAGGACTCTTTGTCCGTTTTGGTCCCCTCCCCCCTCGGGCTTTATAAAGCTGAATTTTGATGGCAGCAATGTAAGGAATCTAGGGCCCTCTGGGATTGGAGGAGTCTTCAGGAATGAGGAAGGGATTGTTATTGCTTTATTCTCTGGCCCTATTGGAGAAGGTGACTCTCTTAGGACTGAGATCTTTGCAGCGCTTGAAGGAATTCGAAGAGCAAAGGAATTAAATATCAGCCGTTTGATCCTGGAAGGTGATTCGAAGGTGGTGGTTAGTTGGTTGAAGACAGAGGACAGTGGTTTGTGGAACTTTAACAATGAAAAAAAAACAGTTCTTATGGCTGGGTAGGGACATTGAGATTCAATACAGCTGGGTGAAGAGGAGTGCCAACTCATTTGCGGATGGGTTGGCCAAGCAAGGAGTGAATAGGGAGTTTGTTTTTTGGGCTAGTTTTTAATCTTTTTTCTTTGCACTCCCTTTGTTTTCTGTTTTTGGGGAGCTAAGATATTTTATCTCCCCTTTTGTATCCATATTCCCTCTTTTCTTTTAATTTAATGAAGCTGGTGTTATTGATCAAAAAAAAAAAAATTAGAAAATGTTAAGGCAAAGGAAAATGGCTATATATACTCTCCTAAGGCCATTATGAAATACAATTTCTACTGTTCTCTTCTCATTCTTAAAAATGTAAGAGACTCTTACACATTGATCTTGTATCAATTGTGTAGACAATTTACAAGTTAAGAATTTTATCTCTTGTTTAAAATGATACCATCTTTTTTTTTTTTTAATTCTAGAAACTAATCAACTGTTAATCGAATACCTGTTGCATCCAAATTCAGATTCTTTTCTATGCAAATCGAACTTCACTGAATTTCAACTTATTATTATTTTAAAATTTAAATCCTATTAGAGCATTGAAGATCCCCTATTCTAGTCCAAACCCTTCAACCTGGCAAGATAGATGCTGCTATAGTTAGTGGATGATAATCATTTATGAGCGTAAATATTTAACTGGTAAATTTAATTCAAAATTGATGTATAACAGAAACCCCATGGAAACTTCTTCTTAATGTAGTTAATAGGTAAGTTAATGTAGACTATATGACAACAAAGTCTAACAGTTCAGACCTTGCAACAAGTTGATTAGAGCTTTTTTTTTTTTTTGCTTTACTTTGTACCCGGCCTCTCACTTGGTCAACCTAAGGCCTTTTTTTTTTTCCAGGAAAGCTAATTCTAAAATAAAACACAAGGAAACAAATTCTCATTTAAGTTAAAACATCAGTCAGAATCCAATGAAGCCTGACAAGCATGGAGGTAGTATGTATCTAGCTGCCAATATTTGTGCCTTACCACCACATAGGCCATTAAAGAATGAGTAGATTCCTCCAGTCAACCTAAGGGCTTTCAAAAAAACTATTTATTATTTACAACCAAAATTTACAAGCCAACAACTCATCTAGGCTTATCTGAAAGTGTAGGAAAAAAATAATTTGTTGTGACTAAATTAGGATACGTAAACTATTCATTATTAACAGTAAGAGCATTAATTTTTCTCTGCACTATTTACACCCACATCCAATACCTATGTATTATTATTTGGATTCACCTAACATCCAATCCTAAAGTCAATTAAATAGTTTATAGTTGGCCTGTGATTGATTATTATGGGAGAATCCTATAACTGTAGTAATGGGTGATTTTAACTCTTAATCACCTAATCAGTAATTTCATTCCTAGTCAGTGTTAAGATTGATGCAGTTGATCACCTTCATATCCACCTTTACAGGGTAAGCTGCTCAATTCAATCACCCAAGTATGCTGACTGGAAAAGAATGTTGTTGTATCTATCCCTGCTTTCAGACTTCGAAAACTTTCTCAAATTCCTTAGGTTGATTTGTAACTTGATTTACAATGCTAGCACAAATATATAGGAAATTGGAAGCTCGCTTTGTTTGAAGGCTAAAGGTTCTTGGGATTGAAGTCATTTAGATATTTAGGTGCTCAGTTAGATAAGAGAAGATTTGCTACTTAGGAATCATTTTTTGGTTATGCTATATATATTGGTTCTATCGGTCAGTTAGATGCATCCATTCACCAATCACTGCATACGGTGAATGGTTCCTAGAATGCAATACTTACCCTGTTCTACTAAAAGGTATCACTGCGTAATGGTTGATTATACATTTAAAATCCTAATGTTAACAAATGTGAGACCCTAACCATTAGGAACTATTTGGGCATGGAGAGATATGCATTTAAATCCCTAATGCATCAATGGAATCTGAAAAAAAAATATGAGAAGTGGCGTTTGATTATACCTGAACATAATGAAGAATGGAGAGTATGGATGGAAAAGGAGAACATGGTGAAGAACCTGAATGGTGAGCAGTGATGTGAAGAAGAAGAAGAAGAAGTTAAGGAAGAAAAGGAGAACATACCTGCTATGCTTCTCAGTCAAGTCAGTGAGCAAAGTTTCTCTCAGTCAAATGAAGGAGGTTTCCATCGACCCCTTTCTAAAATTTTGCTAGACGTATCGGGAAGCTGAAAGCCCGAATAGACCATAAGCTTCACTTGTAGCATTTTAGATATGGACCATTTTGAGATTTTACAGTCTTTTTTAGGTCCTATCTTCTGGTCTACCGGCCTTTCACGACCCAAACAAGAAAAGACCAATTTTGGTCTACTGGGCTTCTAAAAGCTCACTAGATCTTCCAAAAAGGCTTGGCAAACAGGGCCTAAATCTCATGATCCCTTTCCAAACGCTTACCCCGTAAGAACCCCTTACTTCTCTTGGTTCCCTCCCAAGCCTTACTACATATTTTCCAACTACCACCCTTCTCCACTCCCTTTCTTGTCCAAATCTCCCAACCATTTCCCTAATAACACCTTATTAAAAGGTTTTGTCCTTCTCAGCCCTAGCCCCCCACCCCTTCCCAAAGGAAATCCTTTTGAATCTTCTCAATTTTCATAGCCACCTCCTTAGTAACCTTCAACAATGAGAGATAGTAAGTTGGTAGGCTAGAGAGAACACTTCTTATGTGTAATTCTGCCTCCCAAGGAGAGGTATTTAGCTTTCCATCTGTCTAATCTCCTCTCAACTCTCTCTATAAGAGGCTTCCATATATTACCTGCTGCTGTACTAGACCCCACTGGCAGCCCAGGATACTGGAATGGAAGTTCTCCAACCTTACAACCCAATACCACTGCAAATTGCTCCATCTCCTCCCTATTTAAATCTCCCACCCCTACCAATGAACTTTTTTCTAGGTTCACTTTCAACCCAGTTAGTATCTCAAAGTTGGCCAAGATGTCTCTTAAGTTTTTTTTTTTTTTTTGATAATTGAAGAGGAATTTTATTAAGACAATATGAGAACTGTTACAATCATCTTACTGAGAGGCACGAGGTGCGACCTCCCTTAAAGAGTGAAAATCACATAGCACTATAGATCAAGATTACAAGGTATCCCAGTACAAGTGTTCCCTCAAACACCTTGTTTAACAAGATAATCTGTCATAGCATTTGCAGACCTGCCAACCCACTCTATACTAACATTCATGTTTATTAATAACCAGCTGGCCTTCTTTGAGAGGTTCTTGTAGCACCAAATGACTAAGCTCGGATCTGTCAACCAATCTACAACAATCTTGGAGTCACCTTCAATTTGAAGGTTCTCAACACCAAGATAGCTCTTAGGTTCAATATTTGGTTTACTGAAGCATCTAAAAATATTAATGTGTCGTCTGCATATTGAAGGTGAGAGATACATGGACCTTCTGCTCCTACTTTAAAACCTTCTATCCAACCCCTTTGGACTCCCTTCTTCATCAGGAGGTTTATTGCTTCCATTACTATTACAAATAGCAAGGGGGAGATTGGATCCCCTTGCCTCAACCCTCTAGAAGCTTGGAAAAAGTCAGTTGACACTTCATTAATCAGCATTGAAAAGGAAGCTCATGAAATACAGCAATACATCCAGCCCCTCCACCTCTCTCCGAAACCCATCAATCTTTGCATCTCTTCCAAAAATCCCCATTCCTTGTGGTCGTAGGCCTTCTCAATATCTAACTTGCACACTAATCCTGGCCTGCCACTTCTTAATCTTGAGTCAATACATTCGCTCGCCACTAGTACCCCATCCAGTATTTGCCTTCTACAAACGCCATATGAGATTCCCCTACCACCTCCTGAATCACCCTTTTTAATCTTCTTGCCAGCACCTTTGCCAATAGTTTATATGGAATACTTATTAAACTTATCGACCTGAAATCTCTTATATCCACTGCCCGCTCTTCTTCTGAATTAATGAAATGAATGTGGCATTTACCCTTCTGTCTAAAACTTTGGATTCCCAAAACTCGTTATACATCTGCATAAAGTCCTCCAATATGTGCCAACAGCTTTTAATGAAGTTAAAATTGAAGCCATCAGGACTTCGTGCTTTGTCCCCATTAATCTTCTTCAATGCCCCTTCACCTCTGCGGCTTCAAACTCCCTCTCTAGCCACCCTGCTGCACTGTCACTTAGCCTACTTGGTTCTAAATCTCCCAAGGTCACCCAACTCCAATTCCTTCCTGTGTACAAGTCCTTATAATACTTCATCACTTTTTCTTGAATTTCACCCCAAGTGTTAACCACCTCCTCCTCTATTTGAACCCTTGAAATCACATTCCTTCTTCTCCTTCCATTTGCAAAAGCGTGAAAGAATGATGTATTCTTGTTGCCCTCTTTTAACTATAGTGGTCTAGACTTTTGTCTCTACCTTGTCTTCTCCCTCAAGATTAAGTCTTCTAGCTCCCTTTCCAAAGATGCGATCTCCATTTTGACTTCCCTTCTATAATCTCCTTCTTCTTTAAGTCTTTCTAGACCCAAATTGTTTATAAAATATACCATGCCTATAGCCTTGGTCACTTTGTGAGAGGATAGTGATTAAGCGGCCTTTCTTTCAGCCATCTTTGCTCCAAATCATCTAGAGCTTTGGCAAAGCTCAACCAGCCCTGTTTTTCTTTTCCTTCTGGTATGCAAATTATGGTAGGTGAACATACCTCACAAAGTTGTGTGAAAGCACCTCTGCTATTGCATTTCTTCTCCACCATGAAGTTTTACTTCTTCCCTTGTGCGTTCAGCATAGTTGTCAAGGCAATGCCTAGGCGACAACTAGGCGACAAGGCGCCCTTGGAGGCTCGCCTCACTCAGTCGCCTAGCAGTTTTGTATACTGTCTTATAAAATACTTTTATATTGTTACTTTTTTGAGTTTATAATTATAAAATAGGCATTATTAAACAAAATTATTCATTTTTTGTGTTTATAAACTAATTTCTTTTTATTATTTGTTAGGATTTAATCAACACAAACATTGCTAACTGCTGTATTGAACCCTCAAAGACTTCAGAATTTGAACCAATATGTAAGGGAAAAACTTAAAGTTTTGTCTAATCAACACATTTCTTCCTCCACTTCTTCTTCTTCTTCTTCCACCTTTTCTTTTCTTCTTTTCCTATAACAAAAATAGGGGTTCAGTCCCCATATTTATTGAATTTTCTTTTCTTTCTTATTTTTCTTCTCATAAATATGTTGATTTTCTAGACATAAACATGAAGTTTATAATTTTCTTATGAAAATTATGGATAGTTATTAAGGAAAAATGGTTATGGAACCTAGGGAACTACCTAGGATATGTATTTTTCACTTAAAAAAATCCATCGCCTAGGCGACTAGGCGCCCCCCTATCGCCTAGCCTTGCCTTGGCGCCTTGAAAACTATGGCGTTCAGTTCGCCTTTCCAACCTAGTTCATTAACTCCATGGAATATGCTGTTGAAGAAGCCTTTTTGCCAAACTAGTGCCTCCCTATTTAAAAACACCACAAACCTTTTGTTTTCTCTAATCTTAACCACCAACCCTCCTCCTATTTTCCAGTAGAAATCTTTTCTTCTCCAATTCCAATATTTTCCTCCATCTGTTTGCTGGCATGAAGCCCACCATTGTTTTTCTTCCTCCCTCCCCTCCACTGAGAGAGATATGTTCACCTACCATTCTTGAAAGTCAGGAAGTCCCTTTCCCTCCAAGTTGACTTGGTCATTTGTCCTTTGAGTCGTTGAAAGCTATGTTTCCTGATATATTTAAGTTTGTGTCTATTTTTGGATTGCAATGTCAAACTTGTCAGTTGAGCAAACATTGTAGAACAGATTTTCCTTCAAGTAATAAAAGATCCATTTTGCTTTTCCACGTTGTGCACTCTGATGCTTGGGGCCCAGTGAACATACCCATTGAGGGTGGATACAAGTATTTTATTAGCTTCATTGATGATTACTCCAGATGTACTTGGATATATCTTATGCATTCCAGAGAAGAGGTAACTAGAATTGTGAAAGAATTTCATCACATGATTTTTACTCAGTTCCATGTTAAAATACAAACTTTTCAATTAGATAATGTGAAAGAATACTTTCATCATGACCTAGATGATTTCTTTGCATTTCATGGATCTCTTCATCAAAGCTATTGCATCAAAACACCATAATAGAATGGTGTTGTAGAAAGGAAGAACTGACATCTTCTTGAAGTTGCCTGTAGTGTGATGCTACACATGAATGTTCCCAAGCAGTTTTGGGTTGATGTTGTGATGGCTACGACTTATGTCATCAATCGCATGCCATCTCATCTCTTACAATACAAGGTCCCACATCAGCTCTTGTTTCCTCAATCTCCTTTGTTTTCTATTCATGTGTGTGTATTTGGCTACAAATGCTTTGTTCATGATTTGCCCCCAAATCGAGGTAAGTTGGACCCCAAGTCTATCCCATGTATTTTTTTTTTCGGGTTACTCATCCTCCCAGAAGGGCAACAAATGTTTTAATCTTGTCTCTCGCAAGTACTTTGTCTCAATGGATGTGCCCTTTTTTGAGTCTGGTCCTTTCTTCCCGACCTCTCCTCAGGGGGAGAATAGTGTGGAGGAGAGGCAAGTTCCTCAAGTTCCACTTCCTTTCATTCCTAACTCTACTTCATTTCGTGTTATTTTGAGGTGCTGTAAGGGACATCTGAGTTCAAAGGGTGTGGAGTAGCCAAAAACTGTGCATGCAACATTATTTGACATTCTGACTCCTTGGAGGCATTATCCAGGTACTCTTGTTCCCCTTGATGTTACTAAGCCTGTTGCTATTGATAATTCTAGTAATGACCTTAATGTTCCCATTGCTCATACGAAGGGTGTTAGATCATGTACTACTAAACACCTTATTGCCCATTTCTTCTCTTATGAAAACATTTCACCCTTGTTTCATGCTTTTCTGACTACCATTGGTTGTCTCTTTATTCCCAAAAGTGTTGTAGAAGCTTTGTTTATCCCTGAATGGACAAATGCAATGAAGGAAGAAATTTGTGCTCTAACTCATCAAAAAAAAAAAAAAGAAAAAAAGAAATTTGTGCTCTACACAAAAACAACACTTGGGAGTTGGTGGATCTTCTTGAAGGCAAAGAGCTAGTGGGGTGTAAGTGGGTATTCATGGTGAAACATAAGGCGGATAGGACAGTTAAGAGGTATAATGCCAGGTTAGTTGCAAAAGGGTACACATAGGTACCCTAAAATGAACTCTATTCGGATCATATTATCCTTGTTAACTTTGACTAGGAGCTTCATCAACTAGACATTAAAAATGCTTTCCTGAATGGGGATATAGAAGAAGAAGAAGTATATATGATTCAGCCTCCTGGGTTTATAGAACAAGGGGGTGAAGGAAAAATTTGCAAACTAAAGAAATCCCTATATGGGTTGAAGCAATACCTTAGGGCCTGCTTTAGCATATTTTACTTGGTTCGTCAACAGATTGGGTTCAAGTAGTGTCAGTCTGACTATACTCTTTGTCAGAAGGAACCAAGAGAAGATTATGGTCCTAATTGTGTATGTAGATGACATAGTAAGTACGGGGAACTAGGACTTTGAGATTCAAAAGGTGAAAGAATCCCTAGTTGTGAAATTTGAAGTTAAGGACTTGGAACAGTTACATAATTTCCTTGGAATTGAGATTGCCCATTCTCAAAAGGGCATCTTCATTTCTCAAAGGAAATATATCCTAGATCTCTTACAAGATATAGGGAAGTTGGGAGCAAAGCCAACAGATTCCCCTATTGATGAAAATCACAGACTTGGTGATTGTGCTAGAGAACTTGTGATAGATGTCAAGAAGTTTTAAAGTTTGGTAGGAAGACTTCTCTACTTTTCAATGACTTGATCGGATATAGCATATGATGTTGGTGTCCTCAACCAGTTTATGCATGCTCTAAGTATTTCCCATTTGGAGGCAACAAAGAGAGTCCTTAAATATCTAAAGAAGTATCTAGGGACTGGTATATTGTTCAAGAAACATGGCTATATGAAAATGGAAGTTTACAGAGATGCAGATTGGAATGGTGTAGTTGACGATAGGAAGTCTACTGATGGATATTGCACCTTTGTTGTTAGAAACTTAGTCACTTGGATAAGCAAAAGACAAAGTGTAGTGTTCAGATCTAGTGCTGAAGTTGAATATAGAGCATAGAGCTATGGACTATGGCTCATGGGGTTGTAGAAGTGCTTTGGGTAAAAAATTGAATTGGTGAATTGGGTATCTTTGTTGATGGTCCAATGTCCCTTTACTGTGACAACAAGGCAGCCATTAATATTGCTTCCAACCTAGTTCTTCATGACAGGACTAAGCATATTAAAGTTGACAAGCACTTTATAAGAGAAAAAACTTGAGAAGGGTGAAGTGTGTACCCCTTACATCAGTTCCAAGGAACAACTAGTAGATGTCCTTACAAAAGGTTTACGCTATCTGCGGCACAATGAGTTGTGTGACAAGTTGGGCATGATTGACATATATGCTCCAACTTGAGGGGGAGTGTTGAAATGTGTTATGTATTGCCGCAGGGGTATTTTTGACTTTTCCTATCTTTTTCTTTTGTAAGCTGTCACCCAAAGTATAAATACTAACTTATGTGCCGCCAGCTAGTAACTTTTGGAAAGGAACTCTTTTCTTCTCTTCTCTCCTGTCTCCTCTCCTTCTTTCTTCTCCCTTCTCTACTCTATTTTTCTTTCTTCTTGCTGGGACTACAATTGTCAAAATACCCTTATTGTAAAAAGGATACAAAAGCACATGTAAAGTTTTGGCTTATTTTCTCCTGCATCCCTCTTAGATTGCTTCTAAGTTCTTTATCTGTGCCTTCTTTCTGTTATGATTAAATGCAATTCTTTTCCTCTGATGTGTTACTTTGATAATTTAATGGGAGAAGCGCCATTTATATTTTTTTTTATCAGTAGAAGCACCATTTATATTAGCAGCTATTTTTTTGGTCCACAGGATGCTCGAAATAATTTGAACAAGGAACCATCATTGAGAAGCGTCCTTTCTGATCCATTATCGTAAGTTGAGTTTCCCTTGTTAATGTATTACATTTTGTCACTTTTTTTTTACTCGAGGTATCTTGGTCTTACTTTTTAGCTGGTGAGTGGTGAATACAGTTTTTGCATACCACTTGAACCTTAGTTCTTTAGGTTTGAAAGAGAGGTTTCCTGACAACTAGGCCTAGTGAAGAATGTTTTGGTACTGAATTAATAATACATTATTTACTTTCATGAGGTGAGGATGTAACTAAATGTGAATTATATATCTTTTGATCTTTTTCATGAGGGCAGGAGTTGGCACAGTGCTGCTTAGTGTGCACTTATATGTTAAATAAAGGTGGCACCACTTTCACTGTTTCACCTTTTTGACATTTTTATGGATAAAGAGCAAAAGGAAACTTGGGAGGAGTTGGACACAAGTTGGAAATTAGTTTCTAATAATTCCATTACCTATAATATTTTTAAAGGTAGAAGCACAATCAAAGCACAAAGGGTTCCTGGAGATTGAGGCACAAGGTGAGGAATGGGTCTGCATGAAGTGAGATGCCACATTGTTTAAAAATTAAAAAACTATAATTTAAGAACATGCAGATCTAATTCTGAAAGAAGTAAAATATTTCCAAAGCCTATTATCTTAATTGGTTGCATGTCTTGTTAACAAGAAGCTCCTTGTCATACATAGGTTAAACTCTCTACTGTTTAAACTCTCGTTATCATAGCTACAACATGCAAATGTTTTCTTTATCTTTATTATAAAAAAAAAACAATGTCAAATGTGGTGCACTTGGGTGGAGGATTATGTCTTGCAACATAGCCTTGCATGTGAGCCAATGGACAATTGGGATAGGGGGTACTGATAACCCACTTACAAAAGGGATGCTGGAGCTGGACATATTGTATATATATTCATTCTTTGATTCTTTATTAGTAAAACTTTACCAGTTACTCATCAAAATAAATAAATAAATAATGAGCCCGTGGACACCTTTCAGAACTCATTACCCCTAATGGTTTAACTTATTTCTTGATCACAGAGAGGTAATGATGGTTTTCCATCGGCTACTTCAAGGTTCTAAGATGTCTCTAAGTTATTAGATATAGATCAAAGAAAAACAGAGGTGTGAAGCATGGAGGGGCAAGGGTTTTGTGAAGCAAGAGATTGAAGGCAATCATTGGGGGTTGAAGCAAAAACCTTTTCATTAGAGGAGATCAGGAACAGTAGCATGACAATTATTAAAGTCAGAGAACTTGAGGAAAACTTTTATTCTCTCGGATGATGAGACTATTGTTTGGCTAAAAAACTTTGTCGAGGGAGCTATACATTTCAACCAGAGAAGGGATTGAAAGAATGAAATCTTTGGGTGCAAAAGGAAATTTAGGGCTGAAGAAAAGAGAACAAAAATGGAAGATACCTGTATATCTTGGAATTCTTTGGGGTAAACAAAAAATGGAATCTGAATGCCAGAAGATGAAAGGAGTTTGGGGTGGTTTGGGTTTGCAGGAGTGAACAGTAATGAAGAACGAAGAAAAACAGAGGCTGTAATGGCAGTAAAGGCAGGATTGCAACCGCTGAAGGTGATGATAAATATTGAAGAAAATATGTGGGAATCGGCCTTAGTTATTGCCATCCAAAGGAAGCAAGAGAGTTGCATGCACACTAGGAACTTTCTGTCACACAACTTCAATTGCAATCTGGTTCTAAAGCCATTTGCAAGCTGTTAGTGGAAATATTTTTTAGTATAATTTCTCACATAACATAATTCATCCAATTAAACTAATAACTGGGTTTTTTTTTTTGTTATTTGGGTAAGCCCCATTTAGGAAATCACGCAAGTATTCCCTTAATTATATCTCTGCTAGGGGTAGAGAAAACATTTTGATTCTGATTCAGAAGTACAAATGAATAGACTAAACTAAGTATCACTTTTCTACAGAATTTTCCTTTGAAAATTCTGGTATTTATATATTCCCCCTTTGTTTGAGAGAAAACCAACAAATAAATTGTTAGAGTACACAAAACAGGGGCATTTTGGTTATTTGGGTTTATCTATTTGAGAGTGAAAGGTCTGTTTTATTTAAGTTTGTGTCCTATCACTTATGAGGGACAATATGGTCTTTCTTGTAACTATGTTATTGGAGATAAATACAAGTGGGTCGACTAGAGAGGACTGATTTTCCTCTACTGGCCGA
The DNA here is from genome assembly GCF_055504915.1 of Nelumbo nucifera. Classification (NCBI taxonomy): domain Eukaryota; kingdom Viridiplantae; phylum Streptophyta; class Magnoliopsida; order Proteales; family Nelumbonaceae; genus Nelumbo; species Nelumbo nucifera. The sequence continues at coordinate 48,052,241 of NC_142652.1, forward strand.
ACCCTTCTTCTTCTCCTCTTCTTCTTCTTCTTCTTCTTCTCTACTGTAACCTAGGACTAAATAAGGTTTTCACATGGTATCAGAGCGCATGTAACAAGTTCAGATCTGCTCGTCTTGCTCTTTTATTCTGGTTTACCCAGTTTTTTTCATCGCCCTCCTCTCTAAGGTTTTGCAGATTTCTCAAGAACCACTGGGAGATTAAGGGAAAGGTTGAAAAGGAGTGGTCGTTTTTCTCTGTAGGAGGCCTTCACGCCTCCGGTTTGTGGTGCAGTGGCTGTTTGTGGTGATTTGTAGGAAGCTCTCTATTCGATGGTATGAAGAGAGCAGGTTCGGGTGAACAATGTTCAGTTGAGTCCAAGTTGGTTCTGCAGAGTGCAGTGTAAGTGTTTGGTTTAATGGCTGAGTGATTTCAGCCCTTGTATTTGGTGTGTGAATGGTTCTGCAGTGTGCAGTATAGGTGTTTGATTTAATGACTGAGTGATTTCAGCTCTTGTATTTGGTGTGAGTGGTTCTGTAGTGTGCAGTACAGGTGTTTGATTTAATGACTGAGTGATTTCAGCTTTTGTATTTGATGTGTAATGTGTATTTGAAGAAGTTGGTGGTGCTGAAAGTGAGATAAGATTTGTGGAAGTGCGTGAGGTTGTGTTGAATATTTGAAGGTGAATATTCTACATATAGCAGTGGTTTCTTTGTAAGGTAAGGTGAATTAGTTAAGATGGCATCGGTTGGAGATGGGAATGACAATAAAATAGGTGTTATGATTTCTCCAGATTACCTAAATGTTCAAATGACATATATTAAGTTGAATGGTGAGAATTATGTGCCGTGGGCAAAATATGTGGAGGTGTTTTTAAAAGCCAAGAAAAAAGTAAAACATGTGAGAGAGGAGAAACCCTCCTCTGATTCTCTAGGGCTTAGTGACTAGGAATAGGAAGATGCACAAATAATGACATGGTTGTGGAATAACATGGAACCAAAAATTAGTGTGAACTATATGTTCCTAGATACAGCTAAAGAAATCTGGGATCATGCTAAGAAACTGTATTCCGGGCAAGACAATACAATGGTGTATCAGTTGTACTAAGAGTACTTTAATATGAAGCAAGGCAGTCAAAGCTTGGAGGAATACTATGCAAGTCTGAGGAATATCCAAAATGAGCTCAATGTGTATCATCCTCTGACACAGGATGTTCAGATTCAGTAACAACAGCGTGAGCAACTTGATGTGATAAGGTTTTTGGTGGGTTTGAAGGCTGAATATGAGCTTGTCTGAGCACAAATACTAGGTGGGGTCTGCTCTTCCCTCGAAGAAGTTTTTACCCGTCTTAGGAGGACATCTATTGAGTCTATAGAGCATTCTTCTCTCTGAGACAGATCTGGTTTTGTGGTGACTAGAGGGGGAGGCCGTGGAAATAGAGGTGGAGGTGGTGGTCATGGACTTCCAGGTAACTGTGGTGGTCCCTTGTTTAACCGTGCTGGTGGCCGGAGTGGAGATCGGGACTCAAGGGGAGGTCGTGGTAAAGGAAGAAGTAATGCCCCTAGGAAGTGTACATACTGTGGATTAGAGGGGCACACGGTTAATTTCTGCTATGATTTACATGGTCCACCCAACACTTGGGCTAACCATGCTGTGACTAAGGGTAGTGGTACAACTACTGAAAGTCAGCACACTGACCCGATCCCCTCCACATCTACTGGTATTTCTGGGAAGGAGATGGTGAGTGTACCCCGTGTAGTATATGAGCAGTTCCATTAGACATCTTCTCAGCAAAACACAGCTACCCTTGTCCATTCAGGTATGGCTTGCTTGGCTTCCAAGCCTTCACACTGGATCATTGACTCCGGAGCCTCGGACCATATGTCTGGGACTCCTAATGTATTTTCTTCTCTTTTTTGGTCCTCCACATCTCAAACAGTTACTCTTGCTAATGGTTCTACATCTCCCATCTGTGGTGTTGGTGATGTTGATCTCTCTTCCTTGTCTTTATCATCTGTTTTATATGTCCCCAAGTTCCCTTTTAACCTTATGTCTGTTAGTAGATTAACCAAGTCACTTAATTGTTCCATAACCTTTTATCCCTCTTCTTGTGTGTTTCAGGATCTCAAGACAGGGATGAAGATTGGTGGAGGGCATGAGGCAGGTGGATTGTATTACCTTGATGGTGGTGGCCCTCTAGTAGCTTTTCAGTCATCTCTTACTCCTCTTCAATGGCACTGCAGACTTGGTCATCCTTCTCTCAAGGCTCTGAAGTTGCTGGTTCCTTCTTTGAGTCATCTTTCATCTTTGGATTGTGAGTCATGTCATCTTGGGAAACATCATAGAGTCTCTTTTAGTCCAAGAGTTGATAGTCGTGTCTTGAGTCCTTTTTCTTTAGTTCATTCTGATGTCTGGGGTCTGATCAAAGTGATATCATACAATGGCTATAAGTATTTTGTAATTTTTGTTGATGATTTTTCAAGGATGACATGGATTTATCTTATAAAAGATCGCAATGAATTGTTCTCTATTTTTCAAAAATTTTATCTTGAAATACGTACCCAATTTGGTGTTCATATTAAAATTCTTCGCTCCGATAATGCCAAAAAATACACCTCAATACCATTTCAGCAATACTTAGAGCACCATGGGATAGTTCATCAAACTTCTTGTGCCTACACCCCACAACAGAACGGTGTAGCTGAACGGAAAAATCGACATCTCCTTGAAACTGCTCGGACTTTGATGCTTAATATGAATGTCCCAAAGCATTTTTGGAGTGATGTTGTCCTCACATCCTGTTTTCTCATCAATCGGATGTCCATGTCCATCCTTGGAAGTCAATCCCCCTTCTCGATGTTGTTTCCCACCTAGTCTCCATTTTCTCTCACCCCAAGAGTCTTTGGATGTGTTTGTTTTGTTCAAAACTTGGGGCCTGGTTTAGACAAGTTAGATGCACGAGCTACTAAGTGTATCTTCCTTGGCTACTCAAGGACTCAAAAAGGATATAAGTGCTATAACCCTAACTTCCATAAGTCTTTTGTGTGCTCTAATGTCACCTTCTTTGAATCGATTCCTTTTTTCTCGGATATTGTGGTTTCTTCTCCTTCCCCCGTAGTTCCTCTTCCCATCCCTGTTGCGGATCCCCTTCCCGTGGTTCCCATTCCAGTTGCAGATTCACCTCCCATGCTATTTACTACTGAGAGGCCACCAATCAGACAAGTGTATACTCACAGAAGAGCACCGGCCCCTCCTCTAATTCAGCCCTCGTTGACAGATCCTATCATTGCTTCTTCTCCCTTGGACCTTGATCTTCCTATTGCCCTGCGGAAAGGTAAACGCACTTGTACTTCTCATCCTATTTCACACTATGTTTCAGCTGTTCACCTTTCTATTTCTCATCGCAACTTTATATCATTGCTACCATCTGTTTCCATTCCCAAGACTGTCCAGGAAGCCCTTACCTCCCCAGGGTGGCGGCAAGCCATGGAAGAGGAACTCTTTGCTCTACAACACAATCACATGTGGGAACTCACTGCTCTTCCTCCTAGTAAGCATGTTGTTGGGTGTAAGTGGGTCTACACAGTGAAGTATCTTCCAAATGGCAGTGTGGAGCGATTGAAGGCGAGGTTAGTGGCCAAAGGCTATTCTCAACTGTATGGTGTGGACTATATGGAGACATTTTCTCTTGTGGCTAAAATTGGTTCAGTTTGGGTGTTGATTTCATTAGCTGCTATGTATGATTGGCCTCTTGTGCAACTTGACATAAAAAATGCTTTCCTACATGGTGATCTCATTGAGGATGTGCATATGGAGCAACCGCCAGGGTTTGTTGCTCAGGGGGAGGATGGTAAGGTTTGTAGATTCAAAAAGGCAATTTATGGACTGAAACAATCTCCACGCGCATGGTTTGGCAGGTTCAGTGAAGTAGTGAAAGACTTTGGGATGAAGCAGTGTCAGGTGGACCATTCTGTGTTCATCCATGACTCAAAAGATGGGAAAATCTTGCTAGTGGTGTATGTGGATGATATTGTCATAACTGGGAGTGACAGTAATGGGATTGACAGGTTGAAGAAATTCCTACAGGACCACTTCAATACGAAAGGTTTGGGTAAGCTGAAGTACTTCCTGGGAATAGAAGTTGCAAGGTCAAGGCATGGAATTAACTTATGTCAAAGAAAATATGTTCTTGACCTACTTGAAGAAACATGACTGTTAGGTGCTAAACCAACAGACTCCTATGGAACTTAATGTCAAGTTGAGTGTTGATGCAGGTGAAGAGTTTGATGTTCTTGGAAGATACAGGAGGTTGGTGGGAAAGTTGAATTATCTGACTATTACCCGACCAGATATATCATTTGCTGTGAGTATGGTGAGTCAGTTTATGCAACATCCTCGGATTTCTCATTGGGAAGCAGTTCTAAGGATTGTTAGGTACCTGAAGGGTGCTCCAGGTCATGGTTTGCTATACCAAAGTGGAGGGACTCTTGAAATAGTAGGGTATATAGATGCTGATTGGGCTGGTTCTTTATCAAATAAGAGATCAACTACAGGGTATTGTACCTTCCTTGGTGGAAATCTTGTAACTTGGAAGAGCAAGAAACAAATAGTGGTGGCAAGGAGTAGTGCAGAAGCTGAGTACAGAGCTATGGCTCATACCACATGTGAACTAGTATAGTTGAAGAACGTGCTACAAGAGATGGGGTTCTCGGTTGACAAACCCATGAGACTATACTGTGATAACCAAGCTGTTGTTCACATCTCTTCCAACCCAGTCTTCCATGAGAGAACCAAGCATATTGAGGTTGATTGTCACTTTGTGAGAGAGAAAGTGATAAGTGAAGTGATAACCACATCTCATGTGAGCTCAGAAAATTAGTGGGCAGATCTCTTTACAAAGGGATTGTCTCGGGGCAGAGTAGATTATATTTGTGACAAGCTGAGACTACATGACATATACTCTCCAGCTTGAGGGGGAGTGTTAGAGTACACAAAACAGGGGTATTTTGGTCATTTGGGTTTATCTATTTGAGAGTGAAAGGTCCGTTTTATTAAGTTTAAGTTATGTGTCCCATCACTTATGAGGGACAATATGGTCTTTCTTGTAACTATGTTATTGGAGATAAATACAAGTGGGTCAAGTAGAGAGAGGACTGATTTTCCTTTACTGGCCGAACCCTTCTTCTTCTTCTTCTCCTCCTCTTCTTCTTCTTCTTTTTCTTCTTCTTCTTCTCCTTCTTCTCTACTGTAACCTAGGACTAAATAAGGTTTTCACATAAATAAACAAAACTTTTTATACATAACAAGTAAATAGGTATTATAAGAAGTCATATTTTATCAATAAGGCTACAAATGGCCTTTACATTGTGGTTATGTGCATTATCATGCTGTGAGGAATCATAATCAACCAAGTTTCATGAACAAGGCTATAGATGGTTGTCTCCCTCACATAACATAATGCTTTTCAGGGTCAAAATGAAGTAAGGAACCATAATTAGCCAAGTTTCATAGACAAGGCTATAGATAATTATCTCCTTACATGTATTTCAATATGAAACAAGGAAGAAAAGAAAAATAAAAGGAAGAAAGAAAGGAGTGAGAGGAATAGATAGAATATGGTCTTCCATCTCATGTGGGAAGCACAAGGAGTATCATTTTGAAGGGGTGTAGGAAGAAAACAAGATTCCCTACCTTCTTCCTTTTTTTTATGCTCTCCACACCAATCTTCTTCTCTTTTCTCTTCCCACTTGTTTCTTAGTGCTAGAAATCCTGTAGATAAATTAGTACTAGCCAACAAAAAAGGCATTAGCCCCTTCTCCTTGTAGGAGAGGGGTTTATATAGAGGAGGGAGGTGGTTAAGTAACTCCTCACTCCTCTCTTCTTAGAGTGCCAAGTGTCACCCCACTTAAAATGGGTTAAGGAGGGAAAAGAAAACTCTTCCTTCCTAAGGTGACAAGTGTCCCCCCACTTAAAGTGGGTTAAGGAGGGAGAAGAAAACTCTCTCCCCTAGGATGACATGTGTCCCCCCATTTAAAGTGGTTAGAAGAGGGAAAATAACTCTCTCCCCTAGGGTGACATGGGTCCCCCCCACTTCAAGTGGTTAAAGGAGGGAAAATAGCCCTCTTGTTAGAATAGGACAAGTGGGATCCCCTTATAAATAAGTGGTACACCTCACAAGAAATTAATTAATATAGATATATTCTTTTAGGGCCTGTTGTTTCATTAAATGGGCTCTACTGTAGGCCCATTAAATGCTTATTGCATTACAAACAAGCCCAATTAACTTGGGGCTTGTTGTTCACTAAACTATTGCAGGCCCCTTTCTTTACTAAAATGTTTCAGCCCACCAATAGGACTGACTGGGCTTATAAGAAAGCCCTTTTTCTTCTTTATTATTATATTTTTTAAGCTGTGTCTGGGAGTACCTTAATAACCTTCTCCCAGTCCAGCAAACTTAAGGACTTAACACAAGCACAAAGGCTGTTTTTATTTTTGCTGTATCCAGCAGCAGAAAGGATTGTGATGATTTAGTCACATTGGGGTCTCTTGACGCTCTATAAGTGGTGTCCCTTACCAAATGGAACCCAGACCTTGGTTACCCAGGCATTGAAATTAGGGGTAGTTGGTCTTCTGTTCAACATGTGGACAGAGGAAGTTCTGGAAATGGTGGGGATCTCTGCAAATGCTTCCTTCAAGCTAATCAAGAACACTTTGCAGTACAAAAACTTGAGAGTTGCTCAAATAAAGATTGTAGGAGATAGGCCTGATCGTGTCCCTAGGGTGGTGGAGTTCATGCATGAGGGTAAGCAGGTCAAAGTTTGGATTCTGTCACCCTTGGAGCTTCAGCTATGGTGAGATTGCAAGGAGGAAGATGACCTGGCATTTATTGGGACAAGTGACGAGCAACTAGCAAGGATACAGGGGACAATGTCTCTTCACAAAAATAGGATACTAAAAGGACGGTGAACGAGAATGTTTATCTTAGAAGGTTAAAATTTATGAGCCTTTGGTGACCCTTGATAAGAATCTAATGGTTAATTTTAATTCCTTTTCCAAGGTGGTTTCTCAAGAGCCAAAGGGTCAGTAGATTTTTGTTTCGAGAGTTGGGGTAGCCGGAATAACTTTTAATGAAGTTCAAGTAGGGACTGTCAATGAGCTGTGTGGGATTAAGTCGAACCAATTGATGAGGCCAACTCAGTTAATCAAGCTGGTTCGCCCATGTCTTCAAAGTTTTGGGGGAGGCAAGTCTCAAGGTTTTTAAATAGAGGGGGAATTTTTAATGGAAGGTTAAAAGTGAATACTAGGAGGGGTAAAAATGGAATTTTATTTAAACATCAAAAGAAAAAAGAACTTGTAGGAGAGAGGTCTAGGGGTGCTTCAGATTTTGTAGTACAGAGGAGTAACAGAGAGGAGAGTGAAACTTGGGAATGGGTGATTACCAAGTTTGTTTGTGATTTTGAGAGATTGCATCAAGAAGCAATCTCATTTGGCTTGGAATTGGGAGGCTGGTCAACACAAGGTTGGGAAAGGTTCGAACGAGGAGCCTCAATGGATTGAAGGTGTTGATCAGAGTACATGGTTGTTGAGCATTCTCCCATTGAAGTGGAGGTTGATTTGATTTTGCGCTCATTGGAAGACGAAGGGCATTTAGGAGGGGACTTATTGGTAACGAAGGGTAGAAAGTCTTCAAACTTTGGCCAAATAGAGGAGCCACTTTTTAAGAAGATGATCATGGTGGTAAGGCTGAGCACCTGATTTCTGTTGTTGATAGTGAAGAACAAGGTGTGGGAAGTTTTAAGGGAAGCTTTATTCCAAGTGGAGGTGGAGTAGGAAGTGACAAAGGAAGAGGAACAAGTGGAAGAGAAACTAGTGTTGAAACTGTTGCATGGTCAAGTGGGGTGGATTCGAAGATTCGAAAATTGAGGAAGCAGTAAAAACAAACATTAGTAGAAGAGGTGGAAGGTTTTGATGGAGTTGTCAACACCAACCTAAACAACCATGAACCCACAGGTCATTCTGAGGTAAGTAGTAATGCTTAGGAAGCTGATCAGGTGACTTCAGGAGTAAGACTTCAAGAGGTGAGGCTGGGAGAGGAAGAAAGAGAAGATTTAGAGCTAGGAGAGAAAGGTAGTGGTGGTGGGGGAGATAAGGAGACTATTAAGGGTGGAGTTGGTAGAGAAAAAAAGGGTAATGTTGATGTGGTGGGCCTAAACAAAGGAGGTGGAGAGGTCGTCTAGAGTAGGTGAAAGGAGGGGGTCCTAGAAGTTGTTTCTCCTGCTAATGTGAATGCTGGAGTGGGTTTATGTGTGGAAGGTTAAGAGGAGTTGGTAGGGGAGGCGGAGGAGGGAGAAGGGTGTGAACTAGGGGATGTAGAAAGGATTGGGGGGAAAAATCTTTTTTTTCTTTTTTTGATAAATGGTGAGAAAAATCTTTTTGATGAAGGTTTGAGAGAGGAAGAAAGGGGTGAAATTAACAAGAAGAGTTGTGAAAATTTTAATTCATGAAGTCAAAGAGAGGGAGAAGAGTGAGATTAAGGAAATCGAAGAGATAGTTGTGATTGTAAGAAAGGGAGAGGTGGGAAGTGGTGGTGATTGTGACTTAAAGATTTACAAAAGGAAAAAGAAAACTAGAACCAAGCGGTTAAATGATGAAGATGGACTTGAGAATGAGTTAGAAGAGGAAGAATTTAATTCAGATGAAGTGATTATAGATGAAACACACATAGTAGAAAGGCGGATTGAGATTGAGGAATGGTAAACATAGAAGTGAAGGTGTGTAAAATGTTGGGTCTGGTGTTTTCTGAGGGTGAAGAGTTTGCAAGGAAGGTGTTCAAAGAATTGGATGAGAAGGGTAGGACGTAAGCAGATTTGAATTCCGAAGCAGTGGGTTTTAAATTATGGGTAGAGGAAGTTTTGAAAAGGCGGAGATCATCTGCAGCTGAAGAGGTTGTTGAGGAGCACAATGGCATGATATTGTGCTCAATCTCAGTTGGAGTTAAGGTTGATCCTAAATATGGCTCTTGATGGTGCACAATGATGGAACAGGATTTGTGTAGCCAACCCAAAAATGTTGGGCTTAAGGTTGAGTTAGTTGAATTTTGTGACATTTGCTAAAGACTTTATGTCAAGTTTCACTAAAGGCTTATTGTATTTGATGTTTTATGGTAGAACATTTTCCTTTGCTAGGTAATCAGTATTGAATTGCTTTACACTTGATTCTTGATTTTCTTTTAACCATTGGATGTATTACAAGATTTTGAGAAATTATTAATTGGATGTTTTCCTTTGTCATTAATTGATGACAGTGGTGCTTTTCTTGAAGATGCTGTTGTCGTTTCTTGTGGACATTCATTTGGAGGTTTGATGTTGAGAAAGGTTCTTGAAACGGTAAGTAAACCCATTCTCCTCTCCATTATCCCCCGCTAAGCACATTTGGAGAATATATTATATGTTTGATTGATATCTGCAGAATTCCACTTCCACATTTAACAATGATAATGTATTTCATGCAGAGCCGAGGAATGTTTATAAAACATGGTTCTATTAATGAGATATGTTAAAAGGTTTAATGTGCCTGTTAGTCATAGTAAATATCCTTCTGTGGAGCTTAAATTAGAATATGCAATACTTGTATTGTACTGGACAATGTGCATTCCTAGCTTTTCACACAGTTTCTTGTTAAACTTTAAACTTTGACTGGCTATGTCTGGGCTTATATGATGAAATTAATGACCTTTACTGATCTAAAAAAAAAAAAGATGAAGAGAAATCTTTGTTGATACCTGGTTTTGGGTCCATGTTGCCAAGCACATAGGGTGCTGTTCTCATTAAGACCAAGGTTCAGAATTTTGATTTCAATGGATGTTTGACCATGCAAAAATGAGAAACTTTTAGGATATTTGCTAGTTCTGTTAAGATCTCTTAAAAATCTAGAGAAATTAAGGAAATGCTAGCAAAAACATGGAAGTTGTTTCCGAAACTTAGTGATTGTTGAAAAAGTGTAATTGCACATTTAAAACTAAAAAAAACCATTGCAAACACCTTTTCTATATCAAATAACAGAAGAATAAGAAACTTAAACAAGAATACTGATTGCCGAAAACATTTTTTTGTATGAATAACAGAACAATTTCATTAAAGGAGAGAAATTTATAATACAAGGGATCAGTCATCAGAATGTCATCCCATCCCCCCAAAATAGTTTCTCTCCTACTGCTTTTGCCGCCCTGTCTGCCATCCCATCTGCAGATCTGTACACCCTCGAAACTGCAGCTACTCTGTCTCTTTTAAGCTCATTTATCTCTCTTAGGATGTGTCCATACTGCTAAGGGCACTTTCCTTCATTTTGAACCCATCCCACGACCACTTTTGAGTCCCTTTAAACAATGATGTTAGTGTAATTATTCCCGTAGAACTGATGGGACTATTGCTCTAATCTCATTGTCATGGCCTGCAGGTCCTGCGTAAAGAGTAAGTATATGTCCAATGCCATTTCTAAAATCTCCCTCAATTCCAGAAGGTCCTCAGTTACTTCTGCTGCAGCCAATCAAAGTTATTGTTTAAAAGGTGTGGTAGTGGTGCCCAAATGGGTTGAACAGTCACTCTAGTAATGTATGAATTTGCTATCGTCCCTAATTTCCAATAACATCATCAGTAGTGAAGGAACTGAACAAACTCAGTGATTTCACCCAATGTGTCACTCTCACGGTAATGAGGTCAATAAGAATTCTTCTGTCTTGAGACTTTTCCTTGAATAATCCCCCATTTCTTTCCTCCCAAATATCCCATAAAATTGCAGTTCTAGAACATCTCCATAGTGTCTTTCCTTTTCATGTGGGTAGGTTTAAAAAGGTGTTGCTGAAAATTAATTGCAAATCCAAAGGAGTCCAACAATTTCATCGAAACTTGAGAAAGCTTTGTTGATATTTGGAAATTTTGAATGTTCACTGCTGAACTTATCTATCATCATCATCATCATCATATTTGTTAAGTGTCATATCCATTGTTAAACTATGAGTCCCTAAATCATTTCTTACTACCTCAACCAATCTCTTTTTTTTTTGGTCTAGCCCTTCAATTTGTACTATATCACTTCTTATGAGTGCTGGATATGGTCTTCTCTACAGGTGACTAAACCATATCCAGCGCCCCTTCAACTAGTGTTAAAAATCTCCCTTGCTCTTCTTCCTCCTCATCCCCCTCCTCTCAAGGAGATCTATGCCTCCTTATGTTCAGGAAGCTTATGCCTCTTACATTCTGAACTACACCTCACACCTCTAGGTAGTGGAACGCCTTGTGTCACACCTCTGCATTTTAAATCATATGGGAGAAGCTTCTCACTGAAAAGTTTTTACACCACATATTACTATTCAGTTACAGCTAGCAAAGTGTCTTAACTGTAGGAGTTAGTAAGATTCATCTACACAAGATTATTGGCAGGTTAGGCATGATTGGTATCTTCACACCAAATTGAGGGGAGTATTGAGTTGTACAGATAAAATTGCATTTTTGATGTACCCAATTGATGCAAGTGCTTATAAGAAGATTTTAAGCAAGTCTCAACAAAAGAAATTGAAGAAAAAGGGTCAAATAGTAGACTTGCAGAATGCATCGTCAACTGGAAAAGAACTGTTTCACTGGTCAAATGTTGTTTGATTTGGCTGGATTTGGTGGCACGAGTGTACACTTACAGAACTTCAACACTGTAGAATTTCAGCTCAACCCAACATGTTAAAGTGCCCCAACTAACAACTTTAAGTTGGCTGGATTTTGTGTTCTGCAAGTCATGGTCAATGTCCTAGTCAACAACTGTCTATGGAGCAGTTGGGCAATGAGCTTATCAAACCTGCAACCAACCTAGGAATATAGATCCATGTGTTAAGGTGGAAATCCCTGATTTTCTGGTGAAGAAGCACTGGAAGAAGTGTTGGACTGGTCAATGCTGTAAAGAGTCTTTCATTCTTTTGAACCTTCGGAAGACAAGAAGGTTAAGCATGTGGTGATACGATTGAAAGGCTATGCTTTAGCTTGATGGCAACAAGTTCAAGCAACAAGGCTACATCATGGGAAGACAAAAATTCAAAATTGGGAGAAGATGCAAAAGGTCATTAGAGGACAATTCCTACCACTGAATTATGAAGGCTATCTATTTTAGCAATATCAGAATTTGTGCCAAGGAAACAGGTCAGTTCGAGACTATATTAATGATTTTTATAAGATAAAAACTAGAGCAAATCTTAGTGAGCCTGAAATACAAACCATCCAAAGGTATATTATGGAGCTGAAAGTGAGCATTTGTCACTTAGTTGAGTGCAACCCTGCTGGACATTGGCAGCAGCAGTTCAGCTCACAACGAAGGTTGAAAACCAGCTCTCACAAGCTAGTTGTCGACCTCCAAACACTACCTTTAACAAAAGTAAAGCTGTAGTTTCCACCAATGCCTAGGGCAATGAATTATTTGTTATAAATGCAGGTGTAGGTACATAGTGCTCACTCAGTCCTTCAAAGTACAGAAGACATTAAATTAATACCATATGAACTTATAACGCATCGCACGCTCGCGATAAACACACGGTTCATCGCACGTTCGCAATGGACTTGTACTTAATACAAGCCTAAAACATGTTCTAGTTAAATCTGCGATGAACCTTGACTGCGCACGACTCTGCAATAAACCTCAGAGACACACGGTCCAGCGATGAACTCCAGAGGAGGCGAGGAGCACGGTCTTACAATAAACCCTGGACCGATACGGATTCCCGGTTCGTTAAGAACCGGGCTTAAATACTAAGCGCATGTGTTCTAAGTAGCGTGCGTAATAGGGCGCCACGTAGGTTTAGTAAAGGGGCTGCCCGCTACGCAATGACGTTAGTAGCGCCACATCGGTCAAGTAAGGTGCAAAAAGGTTGTAGTACACGTGGGTTATGAGAATCCTCGGGTGAAAGGAAAGTCAACCCTTGAGAGATCTCAAAAGAACATGTGGTGAAACTCTAGTAATGCTCCTTAATGACCGATAGCGGATCTAATATTCTCTTTCCTAGTAGAAAACGAGCACTTTTGGCTCCTTCCTTTCGGGACCTCGGGATCCTTGCCTATAAATAAAGATCCTCCTCCTAACGAAAGGGATTCATTCAACTCTTGATCAACCCTATCATTGGATTCCCTGCTTAGCCGTCTCATAACTCCCCTTGCCCTAGCCTCCCGGTTGATTCTCTTCTCCTGGTCTTCCTTTGTCCTTCAAGGAGACCACTCCCACATTGCCTGGCCACCTCCTACTTACAGCAGGGAATAGGGGCAAGTTACTTTGGCAAGAGAGGAAGAAGAACATATTTGATGATGAACTTGAAGGAGATGATCCACTTGCTGAGTTATTAGACCAACGTGAAGAAGAAAAGATCCATGATGATTGTGATGCACTAGTTCTAGTAGTTAGGCACATTCTTTATACCCTTAAGGCAACTGAAGAAGAGTGGCTAAGGAGGAACATCTTCAAGACGTGGTGTACAACAAGTGGAAGACTATGCAATGTTATTATTGATAGTGGTAGCTGTAAGAATCTTGTGTCTCAAGAAATGGTCACTAAATTGAATCTCAAAACTGAACTGCATGCCAAGCCCTATTGCATTGTATGGTTCAAGAAAGGAGAACCTAAGGTGACTAAGCAGTGCTAATTTCTTATTCCATAGGCCAGAAATGCAAAGACAAGGTTTTATGTGATGTAGAGATGGAAGAAGCATGTCATTTACTCTTAGACAGGACATTGCAATTTGATAGGAAGACAGTTCATTTAGGAGACAAGAACACCCATTCCTTCTTTAAGGATGGGCAGAAAATTGTTCTTGCACCAATTAAGGATGAGGAGTTTCCAAAATCCTTCAAGGAGGAGGGAAAACAGGTGCTGACCACCCAAAAATTTGAAGCAACTTGCAAGAGAGTGGCATAACATATGTGCTACTTGTTCAAGAAGTGAAAGAGGAAAAGCAACTTGATATTCCCAATGAAGTTCAGCCACTACTAGAAGAATACAAGGAAATTATCCCTGCAGATTTGCCTGGTGGATTGCCCCCTATTAGGAGTATCCAACACCACATTGATTTAGTTCCCGATGCCAGTCTACCCAACTTGCCACATTATAGGATGAGCCCCAAGGAGCATAAGGATCTGCAAAGACAAAGTTTATGAATTATTAAGAAGGGATTTATTTGGGAATCAATGAGCCCATGTTCCGTACCAGCCTTGTTGTCGCCAAAGAAGGATGGAACATGGAGAATGTGTGTGAACGGCCATGCCATCAACAAGATCACTATTAAGTACTGATTTCCAATAGCTTGATTAGATGACATGTTAGGCTTGCTTCATGGTGCCAAAGTATTCTCCAAGGTTGACTTGAAAAGTGGCTACCATCAAACCAGAATTCAAGAAGATGATTAGTGAAAGACAACTTCCAAGACATGAGATGATCTTTATGAGTGGTTAGTAATGCCTTTTGGTTTATCTAATGCTCTTAGCACTTTCATGTGTGTAATTAATCAAGTCCAAAAACCATTTATTGGGAGGTTCTAATTGTTTATTTTGATGACTCTTATGTATAGTCCTTTTAAAGAGGCTCATATACAATATCTAAGGGAAGTGCTAGAGACTCTATGCCAAGAATAACTCAATGCCAACTTGAAATAGTGTCATTTTCTAACAGACCAGCTGCTGCTTTGGGATATATTGTGAGTTCAGATGTTATACGAGTTGGTGATAGTAAGGTGGAAGCAGTTCGCAATTGGCCTACACCTAACAAAGTTTTCATGGTTTAGCATCATTTCATAGGCGCTTTATCAAAGACTTCAGCACTATAGCAGCACCGGTGACTGATTGTTTAAAGGAAGGCAAGTTTACATGGAGTAAGGAAGCGAAGATGAGCTTTCAATTGCTTATGGAGAAGCTCTATACAGCACCCGTGTTAGCTATGCCAAGTTTTGAGAAATTGTTTGAGGTGGATTTAACGCATCAAGTATTGGTATAGGAGCACTTCTCAGCCAAGAAGGAAGGGCCTATCTATTCTTATAGTGAAAAACTGAATGCAACATGAAGAAGATACAACACTTATGACCAAGAATTATATGTCGTGGTGCAAGCACTTAGTCATTGGAGGTATTACTTAATACAAAATACCTTTGTACACATGAATAGCATCCATCGACCTGGTGGAAGGCTTGGTGGGTGGGCGGATTTTATACAAGAGTATACTTTTGTGTTAACGTACAAGTCAGGAACGAAGAATAAGGTGGCAAATGCACTTAGTAGAAGAACAATGTTGCTGTCTACCATGTCAACTTAGGTGATTGGGTTTGAATTTCTTAAAGAATTATACCCTACAAACCCTAACTGTGCTGAAATTTGGAATACTAGTACTAATGGAGTGCAAGGTGAATATGTCCTGGACAATGATTTTCTCTTTAAAGGAAATCACTTGTGTGTTCCCCAATTTTCTCTTAGAGAGGCTATTATATCAGATCTACATGGAGGTGGATTAGGAGGACAGTGGGAGAGATAAGACCTATGCACTTGCGGAAGACGAGTAATTTTGGCCAAAGATAAGAAGGGACATGATTAGGCTTGTAGATAGGTGTATCACATGTCAAACAAGAAAAGGACACTTGTAGAATACTGGCTTGTATACTCCATTACCAGTCCCAACAGTACCATGGGAAGATGTAAGCATGGACTTTATGCTTGGATTGCCAAGAATTCAGAGGTATGGACTCTTTGCCAAGAACTCAAAGAGGTATGAACTCCATTCTTGTTGGATTATCAGCTGTGAGAAGGCAGCCGATGCTTCTAATATTGCTAATGTGTACTTCCAAGAAGTGGTTCGTTTGCATGGGATTCCTAAGTTGATTATTTCCAATAGAGATTCCAAATCTCTTTCCCATTTTTGATGTACTTTGTGGAAGAAATTTGAGATTGAATTGCAGTATGGTTTTTCCCACCATTCCCAAACTGATGGCCAAATAGAAGTGGTAAATAGGAGTTTAGGAAACCTCTTGCAATGCTTGGTAGGAAAGCATGCAAAACAATTGGAGGCTGTTATTGCTCAAGCTGAATTTGGTCAAGGAATCGTACCATAGGTAAGAGTCCTTTTGAGGTTGTTTATGGAAGGAAGCCTACATGTTTTCTAGATTTGGTTCCTCTTTCCGAAACTAGAAAACAGTGTTCAAGCAGAAAAGATAGTAGATCAGATGTCAAAGCTTCATGAAGCCATCCATTTGAAGATAAAAGAATCTAGTGCAAGGAACAAGGCATATGCAAATCATAGAAGAAGACTCCAGACTTAGTGATGGTTTATTTATGAAAGGAAAGGTTTCCAGCCGACAGTAATTCAAAACTTAGTAAGAAGAAGATAGGACCTTTCAAGGATCTTAAGAAAATTAATGACAATTCCTATGAGATTGATTTGCCTGCTGATTTGGAAATCGGTTCTACTGTTAATGTTGCTGATCTCTCCGTGTACCATGGAGGAGATGAAGAAGCTGAGGTTGACAACATCCTAGCCTGCCAAATACTCACTTTGATGGAAAAGATTATCTTGAATATTTAACCAATGGAAGGGAGATGACTTAGAAGATGGTTTCGGGATTTCAAGAGAACTACACATGATTGATCCTCATTCTCTTGAAGTCTTTGACTCAATTCACTCAGGGACGAGTGCTTTCCAAGGAGGGACTGATGCATGTGCTCATTCTCTTGAAGTCTTCTCCTTTTCCTTTTTCTTTCCTCTATCCCTCACTTGCCAATACACTCAAGCATCACTAGAATCACTGACATAATCTTACAGATAGAGTTCCAATATTTCAGAAATGGCAATTTATCAAAAAAAAATATTTCAGAAACGGCTATACTGCACCATAATGGCATGTTGCAAAATTTACAAATCTATGAAAAAAAGTGTTTCTTTTAGCATAGAGTAAAGTTGGTGGGCTGTAAATGTACAACATTTTTATGTAATGTTGTACCACTATGGTATGGTATTGCAACATTTACAGATCTATGTACAAAATGTGTTTTCTTAGCTAGTCTGAAGCTGGTGGCTGTAGATTGTATTGAGAGTAAGATCAGTGAGCCATATATTGTGCTGAGGTTTCGCTTTCTACTCTGTTAAGCCTGGTGGTTTGTCCTTCAGTTATATTGTAGGGAAATTGGTATTGCTATTCTTCTGTGTGGCTGGGTCCCCCCCATCTTATGTTTTCTCTTTTTGATCTTCTTAATATTTTTTTTCTATTTTTCTTGCCCTCTGTATACATACTATATGCTCTCTGCTTTTTAATATAATAATGTATAGTTTTTTTTATTATTAATGATCATGCTTCTATATGAGTAATTAGTTACTATACACAATTAAATGCAAACTAAAATTGTAACAAAATGACAATAGCCCCTTTTGTATCATGATCATTAAAATGGTTTCAAAATCAATTACACTCTCACTTCTCCATTTCCTTTTTTTTCAACAGATTTAATAATCCTGACAAAGGAGAGGATTTTTTTTTTCTTTTCTTATTTGGAAAGGGTGGATTAGAGTGTGTATTATATCATGTATTCAAAAAGTGTAATCATGTAAATTGTAGTATATACGCAAGATTCAATACAATGAAAATGCTTTAAGCTCCCAAAATTCTTGTTTTTCATGACAGTCCAGATGTAGCCTCTGCAGTGCCGAAATTGAAAGTGGATCTTTGATCCCTAATCATGGTAATAGTCATCTCCTTATACATACATCACATTATTTTTCCATCATCTACTGAAACTGATCTTCTCCACAGCCTTGAGAGCTGCAGCTGCAGCCGTGAAGCACGAGGATGATCGGAGACTCTTCCATAATGCAACTCTTCGAAAGCGCCGGAGAGAAGTAGGTGAACAAATGGATTCAATAAGGAGACTAAACAGGGTATACTTCAGAAAGTATTAGTACATCAAGAGAGATCTATACTTCCACTCAAAACCTTATTGGTATATATAGGGGTACAAAAACATTAAGATTAAGGTAATGGGTGAATGTAGTAACTGGATGGGTGCTGTTTTTGTGTCACTTCCTTTATGTTCCAATTAAAAAAAATCAAAGTGGCTTTATAAAATGCATATCTCAAGAGTGCAGTTGCTGTAAATCAAGGACTATGTCAACTGCATTTTACAGTAAAACAGCTGTTAACTAAATATATATGGTACTTTCAAACTGTGTTATCTGTGTGTGGGAAATGCTCCCAATATCTCAAGGATAAGCTTTATAGGCAGAACCAGAGAACCTTAAAAATTAGTTTTCAATAGTTTGTTTCTTGTGAATTCTATGGCCATCTGGGTTCCCATTTCTGTGGCAACATCTCCTTTGTCAAAGATCATGTTTTGCTGTAATCCATGCTTATGCATCATGACCATTTTAGAAACTGCCATGAGATGGTGTTATTACAAGTTTTGAGAGTAAAACTGCCAATTTACTGATACTTCAGTCACCCATTACGTTAATGTTAGATCATGTGATGGCAAACCTCTCCTTTGTCAAAGATCATGTTTTGTTACAATTCATGGTTGTGCACCATGTCCATTTTAGAAACTGCCATGAGATGGTGTGATTACAAAGTTTTGAGAGTAAAACTGCCAATTTACTGATACTTCAGTCACCCATTACGTTAATGTTAGATCATGTGACAGACTGCAAGAATACTCGATAAGAAACTATAGTATTAATGCATTGAGCATAAAATGTTTCAGGAAAATGGGGAGATGACTACAGATGGTGACAGCCCTAGACTACAAAGAGGGGTACAATATCCATTCTCTGTGAATGAGAAAGTGGTAATTAAGGTGATTTCTATCACAAGCTTTTAATTGCAGTAAGCTTCTGATTATAATGTATTTTGCCATTTAAGTGAAACTGCTGCTGATGGATTACTCGGTTCTGCAGGGAAACAGGAGGACTCCAGATAAATTTGTTGGAAAAGAAGCTGTGATTACATCTCAGTGCCTCAATGGCTGGTTAGTTCTCAAACCTTGCTTTTCTTTATCAACCGAATAGTTCTGTTGTTGGCCTTTGGTACAGCCAAGGTTTTTTTTCTGGTAAAGATACAGCCAAACTTTTTAATATATTAAATTAAGGGTGCAAATGGATGGAGTCAAATTCGGATAGGGGTATATCCAAATTTGGTTCAAATCTGATGGATATACATAAACCCCAATTCGACTTCAATTTGATTTCGTAATCAGATATCCTGATCCGAATTCGATTCGTCTCTAAGAGGCATACTTAAGAGGTGAAAATGACTTGAAGAGATTGGAACAATAATGGCATACTGATTGGAACTTGGAAGAGACGAAGACATAGAAGCTGGAAGAAGAAGGTATACCGTCTCCTCTGTTCCCCTTGTAGTTGCAGAGCAAAACGGTGATGCCAATCTCCCACTTTTTTATTTCATTCTGTTTATCTTGTTTCTTCCTTTTTGTATTATTCTGAAACCCCTTGCATCAACTAAAGCCCAAAACTATTCGCTAGTATCACCACTTAGCTAGACTGGATGAGCATGAATAGCCTCAAGAAGCCAAAGCTCTGCTTTCCAAACCTGTCAAGAAATTAGGGTTTTAGGAGTGAGCTTTCCTTGCAACTTGATTGGTTTCTACTCCAAACTGTGACCAAGGCTGTGTGATCTCCATGGTGAGGTAGCAATTGGCGGTAATAACAAGGAGGTGGTCTAACTGTCCAACCACAAGCAGATGATGGAGATGGGCAATGATGATATATGTAGGAAGATGTGCTTGAGACGAGTCAATGACCGCCAAGGCTTTGTGAAGATGGAACAGGGTTTTAGACTTTTAGGGTTTGGGACAAACGAACAGAAATGATGGGACTAGACAAGCTTCGAGTCTTTCAAAACCTGTTTGTCAGATACGTGTTCGCATATATAGTATATAAAATAATATATTTTATAATATATAAATATAATACATATTATTTTATATTATGTTATATGTGTATATGTAATTGAATCGAATTGCATTTTAACGGATCAAATTACGTAATATCTGAATTTGATCTGATAACTCAATGATCATATTTACCAATCTGTTCCGATTAGTTTAGGTGCATATGGATATCTGAATCCGGCTTAATCGAATCAGATTCGTATTCAAATTGTATCAGAATCTGATTCATTGGCACCCCTATATTTAATCATATCTGTTGAGTGATATGAGAAATCTTTTGATGAAGTTAAAATACCCAAAGACCTTAACAGCCATTAGACATTCTCTTTAGTCTTTACTCATGATGAGGCTCTAGCTTTGTAAAAAAAAGGAAGCCATAGGGGAGAATTTACACTCATGGTGGTTGAGTGTAAAATTACTCATGATGGTTGAGCCTTTCTATATTCACTTCAGAAATTACAGTGTAGTTGACAGCGCAGAGAAATAGAACAGCTCATCTTTAGTTTAGTTTATTTTCTTCTTGTTTCTTATTTCATTTTGAGGTTTTTTTGGGGGTTAGTCTATCACCTTAACTTCCTTCATTGGGTAAACATCTTAAACTTTGGTTTTTGTTGGCACAATTAATATGCTGCCAGTGCCAGGCAACAGCTAGACATTTTGACCTAGCAAGTCAAGTTCATGCTTTGGAAAGAAGCATTAAGTTACAAATTTAATTCGTATATCATTAAACTCTTTTTATTTTTACTTTGTTGTAGGTACCTTCTAAAGATCCTTGGAAGTGGAGAGAGTGTCCGCCTGCAATACCGCTCTCTGCAGAAGATCTCAAGCCCTCAGTCCACTGAGGATGGGCATCCATCTCAGGCAATCATTCAGAGCACAAGCTGAAGGGAACATGTTAACTCCGCTTCATCTGAGGGTGCCGCCTGGATCCTCAGGCCAAGTCATATTGTTGTTAAGCTCTTGTAAAGGGAAGAAAAAAAAAAGGAATTGAAAATGCTGGGTGGGTTTCATGAATGTTGTTACAGGAGAAACCCCAAAACTCATAATTTGTAAAGAAAGACGATTGATGTTAATACACCAAAACTCTTTCACTCCTTGCATGAAGCCTGACCATCAGGGGTAAATTATAGATTTTCAAGGGACCGATCCTCACACTTTCACGGTCATTTCTCTAACTGCCCCTTCTGGTGTGCTAAAGCCTTAAAAATGTACAAATACAACCCCATGGCTCTTTTACTAACAGTTATTTAAAAATATAAATCAATTTTGAAAAATCTTCTCCCCTAATGTTACGCAAGTAACTCTAATGAAAGTTTGGAGGGGGGCGGGGGGGTTCACCAATATGTATGAATTTATTTTCTAAATAATTAACTGATACATTAGCAAAATTTTCTCCCCAAATGGTACATAAGATACCCCCTTAGTGGCAGTTTTCGTTAACAAGCGAAAAGAAAGAGACCCGCACAACCAAGCTGAAAGCAGAATTGTAGAAGCAGGTGGTGTCCCTAAAATTTATTGGCTCTAAATCCTTTTTCGTCATTTCTTCTTTTCAATCGTAGAAGAAGAGGAGAGGTTAAGAAGGTGCTAAATACTGTTCTTAATTTTTTCTTGCTTCATGAAATGGGAAAATGGAGACCGATCAAAGCAGTTACTAGGGAAGATTAAGGACCTACGCGAAAAGCTCAGCGATGCCATTCACATGATATAATGATGGGGAGAGACGATTGGAACGGGTTCGTGTTCCTGAAACATTTCCAATTGACAAGGTAGCGATTGCAAAAATGAAGAGCTTTAATGCGGTTAAAACTGTACTCGATAACATAGAGGACCGGCTTGAGTTCTTCCATGTAAGTTTCTAGAATTTCTGCTTCTTATGGCCAATCAGAGTGAGGAATCAATGGACTATATGGTCTTCTCCATCTTCACCACTGACCATTTGTTCAAGTTATAGACTCACCAGGAAATGGACAACCAAGTTCGAATAGCTCAAAGAATATGGTCATAAAGCACCGTTGTTGGTATTCCTGTAGCTTTGGCTACCACCTTAAAAGTATGTAAGGTTATGTCCGATAGAGGGTATATGCAAACTTATTCCATGTGAAGGCGTCTATTATTTGAATTTCAAACCTGTAAGTGGACTTGTAGAATAAGCCATCTCAGTGCCTTTTACTTGATCACTTGTATCAGGTTAGATGCTCGTATCACTTGATGTCTCTCTCCCTTTTTTTATGGTAGGAGTGGAAATGGAGGAGGAGGAGCTAGTCTTCTCACTTTTCGAGCTCGAGTAGTATTGGTCAAGCATGTTGATTGGCGTGTTCCAAATCGAAACCATATCAAATACCAACTCGCAGGCGTTAATCATTATGAATCACTTTGCAACATTTGAATAGGTTCCCTTGTAACCAAGAGAAAATAACAATGAAGGATCCTCACCACAACTATCAGACTTCCTCGGTCTTCTGATGGATCTTCTTCGAGCTTCATGGGAACTCTACTTTTGAGCAGAATTCTTAATTTCTGCAGCAGCACCAACCCTTGTAATGAACAATTTGGTTGCCATAAATGACTAAATGCCTCGTCAAGCATTGGGTTCTAAAAGAACAGGCAGTCTTTGGTTCCATTGTACTTTGGTTTTGAAACTCTGCAACAGAGTTTTAGACAACTGCCAGAAACAGTAAGGGTATTTTAAGACAATATGTAAACAATAAGGGTAGAGTTAGTCAATTAGCTAAACCATAAAGGTAGTTTAAGAAATTTGCCCTTATTATTATTTTTTGAAATTTCTAGTGCAATGCACATGCACATTTACTAATACTGCCATAAAAAGTGGGTATAACTCCTCATAGCTTCTTGACGTTTTCATTACTAAAATACCCTTTTTTTGAATTTGGCTTCTTTGATTGTGAGTGTAAATTGTAATTTGAATACCAATTTTCAGCTCATTCTATTCCCTCCCATTCTCTCTCATTCAATCCTCTATTTAAGGGATTTTTGTTTCTCCCTATTAGATTCCATTAATAATTTATGAACGATAATTTTAACAATATAAAAGCCTATACTTTAAAACTGACCTAGAAATAAAATTGGTTTTTTACATGGTAGGTGAACACTTCAACCATATGAGTCAAAAAAGTGAATCCATGACGTCATATGTAGTGGATAAGCAATTCAACCATTTGGGTGAAATGGGCAAACCTATAGTTAATAAAATTTTTGATAGTAGAAAAAATTAAAAAAAATAGACACATCTTTAATATTAAATTTTAATCATATTAAAAAAATAAGTGTGGTAAACAAAAACTATTTTTACTCATGATGTAAAAGAAATGCATAATTTAAACTCGATCTGAAAACTAATGAAGTCGTTTTTCCATCTACGTGGTAGATCAATGATCCAATCTTTTGGATCAGTTGGGCCAACCCATGATGTCACAATGAAATAATAAATATTTAAAAAAATAATATCCATGAAAAATATAGTGTGGAAAATAAGAACTATTTTTAGTAATTACCAAAAATGGAAGACAAAATATAAAATCAACCCAAAATTTTTCTATCAAGGTGGTGAGTCAATGGTTCAACAATCTATGTCAAATGGGCTAACCCATAATGTCAAAATTAAATAATAAAAAATTAATAGTATATAGAAATATAGTAAGTTGTAAATAATTTAGAAATTTTATAGAAAAATATAAGCACATCTCAATATTACAAATTTTTCATATTAAAAAATAAAGGTGATAAACAAATTTTTTGTCTATGATGGAAAGAGATTTTATGTCCAACCATACCCCACTAACTATGTCAAAAAATTCAATGGTCCAATTAGCATGGTCACCATGTTAAAAGAGTCAAATTTTTTTTATAGGCAAACAATTTGGTGATAAATGGACCCAAAATCCTGGTTGGAAAACAGGTCCACCAGTCTAACCAATTGAATTGACCACAAGATAAAAAAATATTGACAAAAAAATCAATGTTCTAAAAATTGATTAGAACCACATTTCCCTCTTACTTAAACATTCAATTTATGATGCCATAAATTAAATAATAATTAAAAATACAAAACACATAAATATTATCAAAATTATAGAAATTTGAGCATGTCTCTTATGTTATATATTCATCATACCAAATAAAATGAGTGAAAATTGATAATTATTGTTATTAATGGTGAAAGTAGGTAAGGTATAACAAATAAAAAAGAAATTTAATGTCGTTATTCGTGGCATATTGACTTGGTCAAATAGATTAGCAGTTCAGCAATAGGTCAGTTGGTTGTTGACCAAATCTTTTTTTTTTCACTTTTTGCAAGAAAGCAGTTTGAGTTAGAAACATGCTCAAAAATTTGTCTCAATGTAAGATAAATCAAACCAGCTGTCCACTTGACTACAAATTGAAAATATTGATAAACCATGAAAATATTTGAAGCTAAGTCTTTAAGTCTTTAGGTTGAAAGGGAAAAAATCCACAAGTACACCATGCTTCAATTATTTATCATTGTTACATGGGTTTTGATTAGAGTACTAAAACTTTTATTATAATTAGCATCATCATCATCATCATCATTTAAAATTGACAAATGTGCAATGCATGTGCATATTTATTAGCATACTTAAAATGACCATTCACTCAATAGACATTGTACTTTATGGGCCATGGGCCAAAAGTTCACACCCTAACCTATTTTAAGATTCTTGGTCTTTATTCCTTTAAGTTATTGGTTTATTTTTCATTACTAGTAAGCATGCACATGGCAATTCTAGATGATGATAATGATAGTAAAAATGTATCCAAAATTTTCTATAAATATATACTTTTTTTTGTTTTTTATTATTAATTAGATGCAGATTACAAAATCCAAATTTGATTACATAAACACCTCATCTAAATATGTGATAATCGGATCGAGTTGTGAAGTTTCAATGTCATTGACAGGCTTACCCACTTGGCTAGATTCTTCTTTTTGTAATGTTTTATCTTTTTTATGTATATTTTTTTTTCTATTCATTTATCAATGTAAGATTTAAATAAAGGGAATTGAATGAAGTAAAACGTAGTAGTTCAATCTACATATTAAATCTCACAATTAAATAGGGACTAAATTAAAAAAATGAGTATTTTAGTCAAAAGAAATTTCCACAATCTTATTCATATTTTTAATAGTAGTGTAAATATAGAATTATAGATGTGTTCAAATTTTTCTATATATATTTTTTTTGTATTTCTATGTGTAAAAATAATTTTGATATGTCATGCTTACTTTTTTTAATATGATAGTTGTATGATATTATACATGTGCCTCAATGTTTTTTTTTATGTATTTTTTTCATTTTTGTATTTTATATTTTTTAATTTTTAATTATTTATTTATGACATTAAATGTTAACACATTTGGCCCAAAAGTTGAATTATTTATCTTTGCCAAATAGTAAAATAATTCCATTTTTGGTTAGTTCTAAATTATGTATTTCATTTTCATTATCAATAAAATTAATTCATGTTTATTACACTTATTTTTTTAATTTGATTAATAAAAATATCATAAATGTGCCTAATTTTTTCTACATTTTTGTAATTTTCTAAATTTATTTCTATTTTAAAAATTTTATTACCTAATTATGACTTCATAGGCTGCTCAATTTGATTTAGATGGTTGAATTGCTTAGCCTCCACTTGGATAAAGAATGGTTTTGTTATTGAGTCATTTTTAAAATATATGAGTTTATATTCCTAAAAATATTGACATCGATCTAATTAGTAGCATTTATTAGTAAAAAAATAACTTAAATATAGGATTTAATAAGAGAAAATGAGAGTTAGTACCTTAAGTATAAGACTAAATGAGAAGGGATTCAATGAGGTGAAAAGTAATAATTGAAGTTACATTTTAAACTCTTACAATTAGAGATGGAGTAAATAGACAAATATGGACATTTTAATATCCATTAAAGCTTAAATTAAAAGCTTTAATAAAATAACTTTTATACCCTTTCTTAAACAAAGAAATGGAGGGTAATTTTAGTCCAAAAAACCTCCACTCTACATATCCACTTTTATATATAGTATAAATAATTATATTTATAGTTATTTCTCCCCCTTATTCTTTTTCCTTCACACAATCAATGTACCTTAAATTTCTTTGTTACATTTTGTGGGTTCATACTAGTTCCACCTAGTTTCCATCCCAATTGAGACTAATCCCAGCCAAGGGAGATGGGACAATAAGGTCAATCATTTTGGAAGTTGGAACTACTGGGATTGCACCAACCCCACATTCCAATCTACCACCACCTCAAACTTATTGGGCATAAAGATGTGAGGAGGTGGGGGTAGAGCTTTTAAAGTGTCTCCCTGAGAATAGAAACATATCTTAATTAATTTCTATTCATCTTCCCAATCTAATAGCAACATAATTAATTTTCTAAGTGGAGTTTTAATTTAATGAATCCCCCAAGGAAATAAAAATAAAAAGGGTAGGAAAAAAGAAAAATAAAAAGGAAAAATAGAAAGGAAATCCATATCAAAGGTATTCAAGCTACCAAAGAAAGAAAAATCCTAAGGCTCTATTTGGTTTGATAGAAAATAAGAGAGAAACAAAGAGATATTAAAAAGTTATTTCTCTTTTAATTATTTTTTTATAAAAGCAACCATGCATAGCCTAATAGGATGGCTAGTGTTGATGGGAAGAGTCAACCAAATATAGATACCATGGAGGAGAGTAAGGAAATGAGGTTAAAAGGTCAACCATGTACCTAGCCTTTTAGAAAGAAGATGGGATATATGATGCTATGAGAATAAAAGATCAATTATTATCTTTAGTACTTACCCTATTCATTGGTATATTCCTATATCCTTTGACTACATATTGATTCATCATAAGAGATGTATGAGAGGCTAGTTAGATTTTCTATTTTGCGCAACCCACTTTTGGATTCCCACTATCCATGCCTATAAAAATGGTTGAGAATAAAAATATATGACTAGTTAATTAAGTGTAGATTGTTGATCTTATGTGTTTTGATGATAACAAACACATTAAAAGAACTTATGTTGTAAATAAGTGTGCAACACCTTCTGTAAGCTTCTCTATGCTTAATGGGTACAAGAAGCTTTGCTAAGTGCTTACTTATGCTTCAATGTGAATCTACACCATCACTGTCCTCTCTCTAGCTGAACAAGCTCAAAGAGACCAACCATTAAGATATTTCAAAAACTTAAAGAATTTGGAGCTATTGATGACTGATTTGCTACAACAACTTGTCAAGGAGTCTATTGTAAAGCATTTTTATTGTATGCTTTAGGCATAGGGGGCCTTCCTGTAATTTTTTTGTTTGTAGGGGGGTCCTCTTTGCGAACAAATAGATTCACTCTTCATTTTGTTGCCTCCTCTTCTATTCTCTTCTCTTATTTCTTTCTTCTCATGTGAGTTACCTTTGATAGATTACATGGTATCAAATCATAATCTGTCATAGAAAACCCTTTTTTTCTCTTCTCATCTTCTACAACAATATGATTTCTTGAAGGGCATAGCACTATAACCTCCTTGGAACGATCAACTCTTATCTCTTTAGATCTTTCTCTTTTCTGGTCATAAGACAATTGTTTTTTGTTTGTGGGCGTTGTTTCACCTTTCAACACATGTAGAAAGGTTGTGTGACATTCTAAGGAAAGTTTTTTGGTGTTCTTCGTGTTCAAGGTGGTTGATAACTATGTGAAGTCTAGTAGTAGTTCCACCTAGCTTATGCAATAAACAGGTTTGAAATTTGGTATGTTTGTTGCCTTCCAACCATTTGACTAAAGGTTTCCTTAGTGTTAAAAGTTTCCTTGAGTTGTTTGTGTGGTTGTTTGAGTTGGTGTTCTTCCTAGAAGTGTGTTAGTTGTATGACTAATTTTGTGACCTGAAGGTGTGTTGTTAATAGCTTGTTAAGCCATGTAAACTGATACTTTAGTTACATCTAATCCTTTTGGAGGGCAAAGTAGTGCTAATAGAAACATAGAGAATGCCAATTTCCTAATTTCCATCATCCTTATTAATGGATTAAATTCCTTAGAATGGTCCAAAAGTAAAAAAATGTTTATTGGAGCCAAGGAAAGTAGGGGTATGTCACTGGGAAAATGAAGAGGCATAATATAGAAAGAGCTGATTGTGATAAGTGAGAACAAGAAAACTATCTAATCATGTCTTGGCTTGTTTCTTCCTTTCAACCTTCACTTAGAAAAAAAGTTTCATGTGGGACGAAACGGCTAAGGAGTTTTGAGACCAAGCAAAATCAGCATATTTGGAACAAAGGCATTTTGCTATAATCTATCAATTACAAGTAAGCAAAGGGACAAGTTTCTTACAACCTACTATTCTTCTCTCACATCTATGTGGAAGGAGTTGGATCACTATAGGATTATTGACTGGAAAAATGATAATAATGCTTCTGCCTATAGAAAATTACTTTCTTAAGAAAGGGTATTTGCTTTTTTAGCAGGTTTGAATTTCATTTATAAATCTATCCAGTTTTAGCTTTTGTGTAGTAAAAAACTCCCAGGTCTTGAATGAATCTTTCTTTGGTTCAATCCAAGGAAAGTAGGAGAACGACTATGAATCATCTTGAGGCGGAGCAAGTCATGTTGCTAAGGGTGAAAACAAGAGGGGTGATATGCAAAAAAGAGGTGATTTTAATAAGGATAAATTATGGTGTACCCATTGCACCTAAGAAAGGCCTTCTAAGTACCATGCACGATTAATTTGGATGTGTTCTTAGATAATTGGAGGAAACTTCTTTTATTCCCTCCATTTCATATGTAGCAAACTTAGGTGCCTATACCAATGCTTTTCATATTTCATTCGTACTTTCTCAATTTCCTTCAGATCATTTATTCAATAGCTACAAATCATATGATCAATAAGTCTTCTATTTTCTCTTCTTATTGTGTATTGTCTAGAAAAGATAAAGATAAGCTTGCTGATAACTCTTTCTTTTCCATTGCTGGACAGGGAGTTGTCTCCTTTCCTGTAGGTTTAAATTTGTATGATGTTTACTGTGTTCTAAAAATGACTATGAATCTTCTTTCTATCAATTGTATTACTAAGTCATTAAATTGTTTTGTACCTTTTCTTCCTGATTCTTGTGTGTTTCAGGATTCGACTTTAGGGAGAATGATTGGTAGGGGACATATGATAAATGGACTTTACATTTTAGATTTAGTGTCATTTATAAAAGCACTAGTTTATTGAGTCAGTTGAGTCTACAAAAGAGTTGTTCTAATAAAGATGAGATTTATCTCCGGCATTGTCATCTTGTTCATTTATCTTTTGATTACTCTAATTGTTTGTTTATAGACTTGTTTAAGTCAGTGACTCTGT
This sequence comes from Nelumbo nucifera, assembly GCF_055504915.1. NCBI lineage: Eukaryota > Viridiplantae > Streptophyta > Magnoliopsida > Proteales > Nelumbonaceae > Nelumbo > Nelumbo nucifera. The sequence goes on from NC_142652.1 coordinate 48,081,534, forward strand.
CATCTTTGAAATGTTCTACTTGTCAGTTAAGTAAACTTTAAAGAAGCTCATATCCTCCTATTAATAAAAAAAATTGATTTTCCTTTTCACATTGCACATTATAATGTATGGGGTTTTTGTGCTATTGTTCCTGAAGGGGGATATCAATATTTCATTAGTTTTGTTGATGATTATTTACACTACACATGGACATATTTACTTTACTCTCATGATGAAGTCCTTAAAGTTATAAAAACCTTTCGTCGTATGACATATACTCAATTCCATATTGATACTCAGATTCTTCATTTAAACAATGTAAAGGAGTACTTTTCTAAGGATGTTAATGCTTCTTATTTTTTGAATAATGTTATATTACATCAAGGTTATTGCCCTAAAACACCTAAACAAAATGGTGTTGATAAGATGAAGAACAAACATTTATTGGAAGTGGCTCATGGTTTACTTTTTCAGATGAATGTTCCAAAACATTTTTAGGCTAACTCTATTCTCATTGTTGCATACTTGATAAATTTCATGACATCATGTTTTTTGCAGTCTTAAGCCCCACATCAATTGCTTTTTTTTCCTTCATCCCCATTGTTTTACATTTCTCTCTGGGTGTTTGGTTGCCAATGTTGTGTTCAAAATCTGTTTCCTACATCTAGTAAGTTGGGTTCTTGTACTATTCCTTGCATGTTTCTTGATTACCCTACTACTCATAAGGGGTATAAGCGTTTTGACCCTATGTCTCAAAAATTTTTTATCTCTATGGACGTCACATTCTTTAAGTCATGTCCATTTTTTTTGTCCCACCTAAGGGGGAGAGTAAAGGCATACTTTTTCTCGTAAATACCCTAGTAGTGTTATAAAGGTCCATCGTTAGATTAGCTAGTGAATACAGGTGTGGCACCATTTGTTGTGCAACCATTGCCATCAGACTTTCATGAGGAAAATCCTTACATTTGTCATCCTTTAGGTACGCTTGAACCTACTTTGTAAGGGTGTGAGGACTTGAACCAAACACCCTATTGCCTATTTCACTTCCGTTGATTCTTTGTTTCCCAATTATAATGCTTTTATCTTTTTGTTCATAGTGTTTTTATTCCAAAAAGTATTGCAAAGGCATTGGATTTACCTAAATGGAAAGTAGCTATATATAAGAAAATTAATGCCCTTCATAAAAATCATACATAGGACCTTGTTGATCTTCCAAAGGGAAAGGAAATAGTAGGTTGTAGGTGGGTATTTATAGTAAAGCACCAAGTGAGTTTATTGAAAGGTATATGACAAGACTAGTGGCAAAGGGGTTCTCTTAGACACATGGTGTGAATTATAATGAAACTTTTTTTCTCATTGCCAAGATGAATTCTATCCATGTCTTATTATCTTTAGCAATCAACTTCTCATGGTCATTTCATTAGCTAGATGCGAAGGATGCTTTTTTGAATGGTGACTTCTATGAAAAAGTGTATATGCCACAACCTCCTAGATTTTAAATACATGGTAGCAAGGATAAAGTTTATTGCTTGAGAAAGTCTCTATATAGTTTGAAGCAATCTTTGAGGGCATGGTTCAAGAGGTTCAACAGTGTTAATGTTAGTTGGTTACCATTTTGATTGTGTATGTGGATGATATTGTGATAACAAGAAATTGGAAAGAAAAAATTCAAGAATTGAAGGGATTTCTTGCCTCATAGTTTGATTAAAAGATCTTGGTCTTCTGAAATACCTCATTGGCGTTGAAGTTTCTTAGTCTTATAAATGCTTTTTTATTTTCCAAAGGAAGTATACCCATGACTTGTTGAAGGACACTAGGAAGTTGTTTTAATAATATTTTTCTTAGAAGACAAAAAGTAAACTTTCCCAATAAGAAAAAGGTTAAGATTCTTAAGTTTTATGATATTTTTGTTTAGGTTGAAAAGTTATTTCAAAAGGCAAAAAGAGAAGCCTTCTAAAACAAGAGAAACATTGGAGAGACCGAAAAGCTGATTGAGTATAAAAGCTTGAACTCCATGTCAAAGTGACTAGGAGTTACAATTGGAAAATCAATATGAAAAAAAAAGTGCTTTGATTTGAATAGTATTGTAATTTGAAATTTATCTTAAAGAAAAAGGAAGAGACAAATTGGTAAACCTTAAGGTGACATCCCCTCTTCAAGGCATCCCTTCAAGCAAGTGAGTTCTATCTTTTTGAGCTCAATATTTTTAAGATATAATTGGTAGCTTCAATCCAATAAACGGATTACTACTATGCATTGTATTTGTTTATCTTTTGTGAAAATTGTAAGGAGAAACAAGAATGAGATTATTCATGTATGCATCAAGATTAGTTGATGGGGAAATGGTTTGGATTACACCTATGAAGCTTATTTAGTTGAGGTAAATGGTTTAGTTGGTATTGGTGAAACTCACTATTTAATAGATTGCAAAATGTCAAGATGGTTGTCTTAGGGGTAGGATGTTATCCTAGGAATGGCTGAACTTGTATAAGTCGTGATGCCATTTTCTACTCTTCTATTCTATCATTCTTTCTCAGCCTCAACTTCATTGTAAGTGCATGCTTCAATATATTCTTAGATTTGATTGAAAAGGTTTGAAACTGAGATTTAAGTGTCCAAATATATACTAAATTACTTGTTTGCTTTAATTGCTCAAACAATTGATAGGGATTGGTTAATTGAATATCTATTGCTATCATACTTGAGTAGATTATTGTCTTTCATTCCTTAACATCAATTGAAGCTAAACAAAAGACCAACTTAAGTGTGAAAACTTGCACAATCGAGTAACCCAGTTCACCCCTCTTGGGTTGCAAACTAAGCACCATTTTTAACCATGAAAGAATAAAATTGAAATTTTAAAATAAAATAGAGGGGAAGTTTAAATATTTGTCAGGTAACTTAGGGAAGGTTTAAATTTTTATCCCTTGAATATAAAGAGAGAGTGGGCAAAGGTAGGATAATCATTTTCAGTCCAACCCAGCCCACCCTGACAATTCTAGGATTGGGCCTAGGTTTTGTGTTCAAGCTCAATGGCTCAGGTCTGAACCTGCATCAAGCCTACAAATGTATATGTTATTTATACATAATTTATGTGCATTCGTTACTCTATATTTTATATATAAATATTACTAATGTCCTTTTTAGTATGATTATAATTTACTGTGGTTTATCAGTGTCCTTTTTGGTAATTGTCTTTCCATGCCTTCTTGAACTAAGATTAGAATATTTTTCTAGATGGATAACCTAGGATTAGAATCTAATAGTTCATTTTCCCATGCGATACATTTTTGGGTAAAATACAAAAACCTTCCCTGAAGTTTTTGACAATCATAAAAACCTCTCTTTAGTTTCATTGTAACAAATTCCCCCCTGAACTTTTGAGAAACTCGACAAAAACCTCCCTATAGTTTTATTATAACAAATTCCCCCCCTGAACTTTTAAGAAACTCGATAAAAACCTCCATTCCGTCACTGACCCAGACGGGACAATGTTAGTTGATGCATCGATTTTTTTAAATACTAATTTTACCCTTGTGTCACTAGCAGATGAAAAATGCCACTGACAACCTGCGCAGCAACGACACTGGTGCCATCACTTTTGTCCAGATCAAGGCACGTATTTGCATTATTCCTTCTAATTGGCTAGGGCAGAATCATTGTTTGGTGAGTATTGGCATCTTTGTTCCTGATACAAGTTCCAGATTTGAAATCCAGAGTAAAGACATTGCTTTTGTTATAACTTTGCCATGTGATCTCTAACAAGAGACAGAGAGCCATGTTCCAGTTTGTCAAGTTAGCATTTTACAGAGTATATACACTATTTCCTGTCTATTTTTTGGTTCTTTTCTCATAAAATCTCCTTTGTACAGCAGAACAATCTATTGATTTAGAGCCTAATCGAACGACCAACCGAGCTTCTGAAATTATCTATTTTACCTTTTTTTTTTTTTTAATTTGTTCTGGATAATTTTAAATTGGAGGGGTTCGGACGAATCGTGCAGAGGGAATGAGTTTTCACCAAACAAAAGCAGAGGAGCCCTGGAGGGTTTAGAGTGTTGAGGAAGCAGAACCACCACTGAAAGAAAGAGAAATCCTTTGTGATGGTTGGTGTTTCAGAGAATCTATTGCAAGCAATGGTTTGAAGCAAAACCGAGCTCCGATTCATCATGGGTTTTCTTTGAAAGTGATAGAAAAATTGAAGGAGATGATTCTGTAAGATTGTTTTGGGTTTTGTAGTGGTTCTTGAGAGAAAGACAGTGTGTTGGAGCTGTGAATTGCTTCACTTCTATTCTTCTTCTTCCTTTTCCTCTTGCTTATACAATATAATACTTCATCTGGTTCTCTATTTTGAAGAATGATTAGTTCTCCTTTAAGAAAATTGGGTTCTGAGGCTTGGTGTTTTAAAGAAAGAAAATGGTTTCTGGGACAGAGAAGATGAGAAAGTGAAGGGTGATGGAGGAGAGGCAGGTGATTAGAAACTAGCTAGCTTGCAAAACCTTCAATAGCTCAGACCCTTGAAGATGTACTCAACTCCATATATATGCTTGATAGATTATGTCATTCTCCGCTAAATGATTTGATTCTCAGTTCCTTTTGTCTCTTATTTCTATTTGAGTTTGAGAAAAAAGGCATGAAAACTCAAATACAAGGTCTCGTACATGAAAATGTAGACACAGAGGTGAATTGATCTCAATGGAATCATAGGCTAACAAATTAAATGGAAATGATTGAAGATTCTGAAATTTTGAAAGTACAGATGCGTGACATTAATGATAAAGGTATTTCGATATACCTTATAGACGACAGATGTTTGGGTTTTAGTGGGAGAAACAAGATCCCCTCTTTCAGGTCCATGGGCCGACACGACACAACACAACTAAGTGGATTGTGCTACCCGTGGTCTGATCCTGTCCAATACAATCCAAATATTTCATTTTATTATTACATATATAAACAAGTGTATACATTAAAATTCATATAAAATAAAAATTTAAGATATTTTTTTTGTATATATTTTTAATTTATGTTAAAATATTTATTATTTTTCAAAAATTAAAAAAAAAAGATGGCTTGGCCCGGCCTGGCCTAAGACTCGCCCTACAAACTAGCCTGGCCCGTGGCACTACACGGGCCCGCTTGAGCTTGGGTCATGGGTCGTGTCGGGCTGACCCCCAAAATATCTCAGGGAGAGAAGCATGACTTGACTCGGCCCATGGGTCAGCATGGCACCGTGCCAGCCCAATATGACCCGATTTACACATCTAGGAAGAACATAAATACTGAGGGTCCGTTTGATTTATACCTGGAATTAGAGTCAAAATCCGTTAGAATTGGAATCAGTTGGACTGGGATTCTCGTTCCCAAAGGAAGGGAAAAGATGAAGGAATGATAATTCCGCTAGGATCGAGAGTTGGATTTGGATTCCGCCGAGCCAAGATTGTACCGTTCTTCCAGACTCCTATTCCCAGAAACCAAACGGACCCTAAATTACTAACGTCACGGGACATGAGAATTGGGAATCGGTAACCTTCCTCAATCGAATCGCGTCCCAAAATTTTTACTTTCCCGCCACAAACCGTTGGTGGGGGAATGGGATTTTGCGAGTCTCGTCTCTTCTCCCCTGCTCTGCGTACTCACCTGTCATGATCATGTCTTCCTCCAAAACCCTGATGGAACTCTTCCAACCCGCAAAGCGATTAAAGGTCTGCGAAACCCCAGCTTCTAAAAATACCATTTCCTCTATCTGCCATTCCACCACCGGCGACCACAACATCGCTGACAGAACCGGAACCGATTCTCCTTCCACTCTCACCGTCGAGCAGAAAACCAGGATCGAGTTCAACAAATCCCTTGCAAAATCGAAACGGAACCTCAGGATCTGCACCGAGAGAGTCTCTAAATCCAAAGGTACTTGGAATTTCTAGTGCCCTTTCTCTTTCTATGCTCTCTATGATCATACGTGAAAATGTAATCTAGCTTTGGTTTTGTATGTGCCAGCTGAAGGGGTGGATTATGTGAAACTGGAAGATCTTTTGGTGGAGCAAACGTGGTTGGAAGCTCTTCCTGGAGAGCTGCAGAAGCCCTATGCCAAAAGTCTATGCAAGTTTGTCGAACGAGAGATGCATGGCAGTGTACCGATATATCCGCCTCCGCATCTGATATTTAATGCTCTTAACACTACACCGTTCGACCGAGTCAAGGCTGTGATTATCGGTCAGGTATGACTTACATTATTCAGAAGATGCGACCTTTCTAAGTTGTAAAGCCTGTGGAGCATTCATTCTTTGTGGGGAGGGATAGCCTGTCTATGCCCTAACTCTTGTATAAAGTTGTATATTATTGTTCTAGTTTAAAATAATTTCTTCTTTGTTACTGATAAGAAAAAGTAAAAAAAAAAAAAAAAGGCTATGGAGCACCGGGGCTTCATCCCATAAGCTCAGGTCCAGAATCCACCTTCCTGTTCCCACAACCAAGCAGAGCCGCTTCAATGCCAAAAATGTTAAAAGAAAAGTTTAATGAAGCAAGGATAATAAAAAAAGGAATCCATCGCAAAATTTTGATGGAGGTTTTATTAGTTCTTACATTATCGTAGCAAGTTAGCTAATCATAACTTCGTTAATACTTTTCTTGTCTTAGATCTTTGAGTTATCACTTGATGCATGTATGAGGAGGATCAAGGACATGAAACTTATAAAAGAGTCAGATGAACTTGCTTCAGTTATGTCTTCGATGATTGGGAAGTTCCAATATGATTCAGAAAGTGTTATTTGGAGAAATTTAATTGCCACCAGATATTGTACTATGGTTGAAGATGAAATCTTGCTTAGTGGTTATTGTTCATGACTTTGGCGCCCAAGAGCTGGGTATGAGATTGAAATAATAATGATGTAAAGAGCGAAAGAATGACTATTGTTGATTTACTGATGGAAACCTCTAATTTTGCTATCTGTTGCATATCATGAACATAGTCCTTGCATGCTATAACTATACCAGGATTTTAGTAGCTACTAACCTCACATGCAGAACTAGGACACATTGTGTTCCCCAGAGGGCCAGAACTAAAATAGATCTTATCTCGAACTTTGGTTTTAATTTGTTCTTCTTGACATCTAAATTAATGCATTCAGATTTCAGAGTCATGATGGAGTGAAGAAAAAGGAAATATTGTGGCTATTGCATGCCTTTGGGTTGTACTTGTAGTTTCTATATTGATTAAATAAATAATTACAAATTGTTACAGTGGTATTTTTTCTTCTCAGGACCCTTATCATGGTCCTGGTCAAGCAATGGGTCTTTCTTTCTCTGTGCCTGAGGGAATCAAGGTCCCTTCAAGTCTGGTTAATATATTTAAGGAACTTCAGAAGGATCTGGGTTGTTCAGTTCCATCTCATGGGAACTTAGAGCGATGGGCTGTACAGGTAAAAGTTACATTTTAGTCCTTGCACGCCTCCTTTTCATCTTTCAGACATTTTTTTAATGTTTACTGCCTACATCTTTGTGTTTTAATATCACTTCCTTATTTTATTTAGAAAATTGTTGCAGCAAATAATACTATGAGGAATACTTAGCAGAGATGTGATTGGTTGAGTTAGAGTTTATGTTTCCATGGTAAATAATTATCTTACATAGAGTCACAAACAGGTGTTCTGAGCTTTAGAAAACACAGAAGACAGTCTATGGATGCTAAAAATGATAGGGATACAGTCGGCTCCACTCTATTGCAAATCAAATAGTATGGAAAGCTATTGATCAAAAAAAAAATAGTATGGAAAGCCTTTGAACTTAATATTTTTATATATTGATCAAGCTTTGGAGGTGTTTAATGGGGTTGATGATGAATTGGAGGGGGTCTGGGATGGGTACAAGTACATTGTTGACATAATAGGGAAAGAGTTGGTAATTTTAAGGGAGCCAAGGAGATCAGGTGCAGGACTGATGGAATATGCATCTTTGTTGTTTGTCTATGGTTTAACATTGAGGGATGTTGATAGGGAGGATGATGGGTATTTTCATTTGAAGACTGGAAGGATGTAAATGTGATTTGGAGTGAATGCACTAGGTTGATAACTGAGAGCTAACAGCTATTATCAGATTGATATTTAGGGGAGTTAACAGCTTAAACAGCATTCACAAGAGAAGTTTTTTTTTTTTTTTTTTTTTTTTTATCAATAACTGAATTTCATTAGAAACTGCAGCTTGAACAGCATTCATAAGAAGCTGCAGAGGCTAAGAGCCAAAATAAAAGATTGGATTTGTAACAAGGAACACTTTGGAAGACTTGAGGAGCAAAAAGTGAATCTAATCTCTATGATAGAAGAGTTGGATGAAAGAGAGGCCCAATCTAGAATGGAGGAGGGGGAGAGAGATCTGAGGGGACAATTGAAGGACCTAGAAGAGGTCCTACTGAGGGGAGAAATAAGCTGGAGGCAGAAATCGAGGCATAGGTGGGTTAAGGAAAGTGACGGAAATACTAAGTTTTTTCATGACGTAGCAAATGGGAGGAGGAGAAAGAACTTTGTGTCTAAGTTAGAGGTAGGGGGGGAGGCATTCACTAATCAGGATGATATTGACAGGAAGTTTGTGGATAATTTCAAATCGATTTACAGAAGACCCTTGGAAGAGAGGATGGAAATAGAAGGGGTAGATTGGCCAAGTTTGGAGGAAGATCAGGTTAGATGGTTGGAAAGAAATTTTGAGGAAGAAGAGATTAGGAAGGCGGTGTTTTTGATGGATAGATCCAAAGCTCCAGGCCCATATGATTTTACAATGGCTTTTTACCAAGATTGTTGGGAGGTGGTCAAAGTTGATATTTGTGAGGTTTTTAATGGGTTTGCAGAGAAGCATATAGTTAGCCGAGGCATTAATGCTACTTTCTTGGCCCTTGTTCCAAAGAAAGCTGATGCTATCCATCCTAAAGATTTTGGTCGAATTAATTTGGTGACTAGTATCTATAAAATCCTGGCCAAGGTCCTGTTTTGAGGATTAAAGAAATCCTTCCCTCCATTATTAGTCAGGCTCAAGGGTCTTTCATCCAAGGGCGTCGGATAATTGATCAGATCTTGATTGCCAATGAATGTGTGGAAGAGATGAAGAGGTCCAAGCAAAGAGGATTTGTTTGTAAGCTTGATCTTGAGAAAGCCTATGACTTGGTGGACTGGTAGTTTCTACTAGAGGTTTTGTGGAAGTGTGGGTTTGGGGAAAGATGGTGTAGTTGGGTGTCTGGTTGTGCCAGCTCTTGTCACTATTTCATCCTAGTAAATGAGGTGGTGAGGGATTTTTTTCTAGCTAGTAGGGGTATTAGACAAGGGGGCCCACTTTCACCTTTTCTCTTTACCTTGTAGCTGATGTGTCCAGTCGAATTATCACTAGGGCTGATGGGGAGGATGTGATAAGGGGATGGAGAGTAGGCACAAACCAAATTCTAGTAACTCACCTTCAGTTTGCAGATGACTTGATGATCTTCTGTGATGGAGGATTCGGTGAGAAGGTGGAAAACCTGAAAGAATTGATTAGAGCTTTTGAAGGAGTTTCCAATTTGAAAATCAATCTAGGAAAAAGCTGCATAGCCAGAGTGAATCTAGACTTTGAGGAGATTGAGGCGGTTGCAGATTGTCTTGAGTGTTCCATTTCTTCCTGGCCTTTGTCCTACTTAGGGCTTCCGTTAGGAGCAAACCCTAGGGAGAGTAGGTTCTGGACCCCAGTCTTGGAGAAGATCGAAAAGAGATTAGATGTGTGGAAGAAAAATTATATCTCTTTGGGTGGGAAGATCACTTTGATAAAAGCTACCCTCATGAATCTACCTACCTATTACCTCTTTGTTTTTAGGATAACGTCTAGGGAAGCAAAGAAATTGGAAAATTGACGAGAGATTTTCTTTGGGAACCGAGAGAAGGTAAAAAAAGATCACTTAATTAATTGGGAGGTTGTGGGTAGAAGCAAAGAGGAAGGAGGATTATGGCTCGGGAATGTGCTTAAAAAGAACAAAACTTTGTTAGGGAAGTGGCTGTGGAGGTGGCCTTTGGAGCGAGATAGACTTTGGCACGAAGTAGTGAAGAGTATTCATGGATGTATAGAGAGTGGTTGGGATGCTGGTGCATCAAGGAGGGCTAACCTAGCCACACCATGGAAAGCAATTCACAAAATTCTTCCACAGTTCCTCAGTTCTGTTAGGTATGATGCTTGTTCTGGTAATTCTATTCAGTTTTGGGAGGACATTTGGGTTGGAGATCTCCCTCTAAACGACCTTTTTCCTTCTTTGTACTCTGTTTCTTTGTATAAAAAGGAGGTGATCTCAAAATTCCTTCTGTTGATTTTAAATTTGTCAGCGTTATCATGGGATTTTGGTTTCTATAGAGGGTTAAGGGATGGGGAATTTGAGTGTTTGTCTACTCTTTTATGTCTCCTTGATAAGATTTGGCTGGATCCCTCGAGCCTGATAAAAGGATTTGGGCCATTCACCCCAATGGGTCTTTTTCTTGTGGCTCCTTTTTTCAATTTCCTCTGCCAAACTTCCTCTCAACAAAGTTTCCCTTCCAAAGAAGTCTGGTGTAGGCCAATCCCCCCCAAGGTTATGGCTTTGTGTTGGGAAGTGTGGCATGGTAAAGTAAACACGATGGATAACCTACAAAAGAGAAGACCCATCCTTTGTATTTCACCAAACTGGTGCATTCTTTGCAGATCTCATGGTGAGGATTGTAATCATCTATTTTTATCTTGTAGTGTAACTGCAGAGCTCTGGGTTTGGCTTCTATCTTTGTTTGGGTGTAGTTGGGATATGCTAGTAAAAGTAAGCACAATCTTTAACCCTTCTTTTTTCTCTTGTCCCCATAAAAGAGGAAGGAAAATGTGGAGGTGCACACGAGCGGCATTGTTATGGACAGAAGAAAGGAATGCCAGGATCATCCAAGAAAAAGGAAGGAGCAGTCAAGCCTTAAAGGACTGCATTATGTACAGGTCAATACATTGGTTAAAGACTCTAGAATTATTTAACCATTTCTCTTTTACTAATTGTTGGAAGGATTGGAAGTTGGTAGCAAGCTGTTCCTCCTACAAGGTAAGGGTATTGACTAGTTGGATCCTCCCTCCTCTTGGTTCTTTGAAGCTGAATTTTGATGGGAGTAGCCAGGGTAACCCGGGTCCCTCAGGGATGGGAGGTGTACTGAGGAATGAGGCTGGAGAGGTTGTCTTACTCTACTCTGGCCCTTTAGGTGTTGGGAACTCTATCTGGGCAGAACTGTTAGCTGCAATACAAGGATTACTTCTTGCAAAAGAAGTGGGCGTGGAGCAGCTTCTGATTGAAGGAGATACTAAGATAGTGGTGGACTGGTTAAATAATCCGGAGGATGTCACTTGGGGCTACAAAAATGAGTTAAAGAAATTCAAATGGTGAGTCTGGATACCATTTACTAATTTCTTGTCAGTTTGTTAAAGGTATTTGGGAATGATTTACTTCTTTGTTTGGGTGCAGGTGGACCCCTCCTTTGAATGTGCAAAGTTTATTCACATCCATGCCTCGCTGGACAACAAAAAGGGCCTAGATCATGTAGAGATGTGTTAGGGCTGCAGTATGTTGGACTGTTTGGGAGGAGAGAAATTCACGGATCTTCTCAGATAAGGAGAGAAGCTTGGAAGCAATCTTGGAGAGTATCCATGTTAGGGTGATACATTAGTTGAAAACTTTAGAACTGTTTCTCAGTTGATCAGATGATAAGAAATTGGAAGGAGATTGCAGATTCAGCTCCGGTGAAGAAGGCCTCAAGTTCTTGTTTGACACCTCCACCTCAAGGGTTTACCAAACTGAATTTTGATGGCAGCAGCATGGGCAATCCGGGGCCTTCCGGAATAGGGGGAGTGATAAGAGATGAAAAAGGGAACTTGTTAGCTATGTATTCCGGTCCAATTGGGGTGGGAGATTCTCTAAGGGCTGAGATTCTAGGAGATCTTGAAGGGATTCAAAGGGCCAAAGACATGCATATTAAAAAACTGATCATATAAGGTGATTCTGAAATTGTGGTGAATTGGCTAAAAGAGGATAGCTCTAAGCTCTGGATTTACAACAATGAAAAGAGGAAGTTTAAGTGGCTGACTAAGGACATCGAAGTTCATTGCACATGGATAATGCATTTGCCGATGTCTTGGCAAAACAAGGGATAAATAGGGAAACATTGTTTTGGGCACAACTGTAACTCTTGTTTAACATCAACATTCATGTAATCTCTGTTGTAGTTTTTGTTTTTCCTGTTCGGAGAGGCGGCACCTTGCGCCTCTAAGGGGATTTTCATGTAACCAATCATTAAATTAATGGAAGATGATTTTATTTATCAAAAAAAATTTCATTAGATTTATAAAAGTAGTTACAGGATTGAGAGAGGTAAGCTGTCTAACCTTTCCACAACAAATACACAGTTACAATTGAGACCAAAACAATTGATTTCTTCCCGCCTCTTGTTTTGCTAAAACATTAGCAAAAGCATTTGCAGTCCTTTTAACTCAACTGAATTGCACATCCATATCCTTAGTCAGCCACTCAAATCTCTTTTTCTCATTGTTGAAGATCCTGAAACCCTTTTCTTCCTTTTGCATTAGGTGTGCTTCAGGTGCAAAGGTGAAATACACTTTTAAGTGATCACAATTGGTTCTCAATATCTACTCATTCGGTGTTCACAATTGGCCATAACTTGATTTATGTCTGATTTGTGGGCTTTTTGGATTTGTAATTGAATTATTTAACGAGACCAAAATCAATATTGTGCTTCTTGAAATGATATTTTTCCCTAGAAATGGCTGAAACAGAGCATGCATCCAAGTTATATTGTCAATGAAGGTGCCTTTCCTACAATAACTTTTCTCCCTTTTAATTGTAGGGTGTTTTATTGCTCAACACTGTACTTACTGGTAAGTAACTTTTTTTCTTGACCAAATGACCTGTAAATTATGTGATTCTCTACTATGCAATGAAATCTTGAAAGTTGCTAGGGAGGGGATTCTTTCTCAATTAATATTGATTACTTACTGTTGCTGCAAAAGTGTAGCTTGAGTTAGTTTGAAATATAAAGTTGTTTAGGAATTCTTTTGTTATGGTAGTTACTTGTAGGTTCTCATTCTTTAGCCTCATGGCCTAATTTTTATTAGAATTTCTAAAAGATTAGTTTTCTTGAACTTACCTTCTAGACATTTTTGTATTGCTTATGAAATGGATCCCATGTATCTTCCTAGAAGATAGGATAATCTAGAAGCACATTTGTCAAAAGTATAAACTAGGATTGCTAGAAATGTGTTGTTATAGACATTTTGGAGTATTGATTATATTGTATGACTTAGATACAACAATGGGAGTATTATAACTGTATCTCTTCTTAAGTTAATAAAGTTAGGAAATAGACTGATGTATCAATCTATTCTGTTTTTCCAATCTTAATCCTCCCTCTTGACACACTCTCTTTCCATTCTTCTATATATATATATATTTTATTTCTTTTGAAGGGCTACACAACAGGGGGTATCCCATCCCCCAACCCATAACGCCACCCCCCCCCACCCCCACCCAGGTGCAGGCTGGATTTGATCCCAAGTCTCCGCTATGACCAGCAGGAGACCTTATCAACCAGCTGGTTGGCACCTTGCATTCTTCTATTTCTTATTCAAGAACAGCACTGGTTATTGGATTATAACTTGGTATCAGAGCGAGGAGAGGTATTGACTCATCAGTGTGCATTGTTGATTGGTGATGTTACCATGATGTCAGTAGCCACATGGACACCCAGCCCTATAGAGTAGGATCTTTCTATGGCTTGTTTAGAATGATTTAGGTGTCCAAGTATCAATTTTCAGAATTTTATTTGTGAAGAGATGATAGTTTTTGTCGGATTTTTTTGAAGAATTTCAAGAAAAATCAGTTTTGATGTTTCTGTCGATGTAATTGCTAGGAGTTATGGTGCTCAAGGCTATAAATTGGAATCTGGTTCTGTTTGCTTTGGATAATATTTGAGTTGTCAACAATGGTTTTTCTACACCATGTTTACCACCCAGCTTGTTTCACTATATTTTAACTGTTTCCCACATGTGATGCAGATATGATTTGGATCGGCATACTTATGTTCTATGGTCATGTCTACTGTTCATTTTTTATGGATTGGAATAGTGTACATTATATTGGTAAAGGATGCTCTTGGTTCTCCAACTTGGTTCTGAACTAACATTTTGCATCTGAAAAAATAAGTTCTACCAAACTCCAGATCAACAACAGAACGAACTTGATTAGCCCCATGAGTCAAAAAAAAAAAAAAGAAACAAAAGGTATTAGCCTGTCCACCAAGTGCTGAAACACTTCCTTGCTAGGAAGTAACAATTAACAACCATAATTGTCAAGGTGTTTAGGCAATTTTAAGTGACAGTGGGGTGCCTAGTTTCCTAGGTGACAAGGATTTCACAAAATAAAAAACTAAAATTACCAATTGAAATGAAAAAATTTGCTTAGTTCCCTTTTTTTAGAAGAGGTAAAGTATATGATTTTGTGGACTGGTCTTTTCTTTGGAAATTATGGGGATAATTGGGTTGGGGGAGAAGTGGAGGGTGTGGATGATGGGTTGCCTTAGTTTAGTGCAGTACTCGATCATGATTGATGGTGTGGATATTACTTCCCAGCGAAAATAGGTTTGAGGCAAGGTGATCCCCTTTCTTTATTCACTTTAGTTACTGATGTTTTAAGTAGGATGATCGTGGAGGTTGATCAAAGCAACCTATTTAGAGGTTGGAGGATAGGAAAATTTGAGGTGAGTCACACATTTACAGTTTGCAAATGATATCATATTAGTCTGTGAGGGACATAATCAAGAGAATATAAGAAATCTGCAAGAGCTTTATTATGCAGGAGAGAAGAATGGAAGAACAGAGAAAAGAGAGAGAAGAAGAGAGAAGAGAGAATTGAGAGCTCAAAGATACTGCTGGCAGCACAACTTTTTAATATATATACTAGGGCGACAACAACTAAAATAAAAAAAAGGAGCAAAAGTACAATAGTACCCCTGCGGTACTATACATAGGAGAAAATAACAACTGTTAACACTCCCCCTCAAGTTGGGACATAGATGTCAATCATGCCCAACTTGTCACATAAATCATGATGTCTTAAGTGGTGTAGTCCTTTTGTAAAGATCTTTGCAAGTTGATCCTCAGAGCTGACATAGGGAGTATACACTTCCCCTGTGATAACTTTCTCTCTGATAAAATGCTTGTCGACTTCGATGTGTTTAGTTCTATCATATAGAACAGGGTTAGCAACAATGTTTATGGCTGCTTTGTTATCACAAAATAGGGTCATAGGTCTGTCCACCGGAAAACCCAACTCACTCAACAGATTCTTTATCCACATAATTTCAGCCACTCCATGAGCCATTGCTCGATATTCAGCTTCAGCACTAGATCTAGCCACCACACTTTGCTTTTTGCTTCTCCAGGTAACTAGATTTCCTCCTATGAAGGTGTAGTAGCCACTAGTTGACTTTCTGTCATTTAGGGATCCTGCCCAATCTGCATCAGTATACACTTCAACTTTCAAATGTCTATGCCTTTCAAACAACAAGCCAGCACCTGGAAACCTTTTAAGGTATCGGAGGATTCTTTCTCTTGCTTCAAGATGAGTGGTCATAGGGGCATGCATGAACCTGCTAAGGACACCAACTGCATAAGCAATGTCTGGGCGGGCCATAGAAAGATATAACAATCTCCCTATAAGTCTCTGAAACTGCTTCACATCCTTGATAGGTTCACCTTGGCTGTCACCTAATTTATGGTTAGGATCAATTAGGGAATCAACTGGCTTCACTCTCATTTTTCTTGTATCCTGGAATAAATCTAGGACATACTTCCTTTGGGAAATGAAGATACCCCTTTTTGAGGGGGCAACTTCAATTCCTAGGAAGTATCTTAGAGGACCTAGATCCTTTACTTCAAACTGTGTGGCAAGAAAACTCTTCAACTTTTGGATTTCATCCTTTCAGTCACCAGTGATAATTATATCATCAACATATACTATCAAAGCAGCAATTTTACCTTCTCCTCTTTTCACAAACAATGTGTGATCAGATTGACATTGCTTGTATCCTTTCTGCTGAACCGCTGCATGGAATCTGCTGAACTAGGCTCTCGTGATTGTTTCAGCCCGTATAAAGACTTCTTCAACCTGCACACCTTTTGTTCATTGCCTTGAGCCTGAAAACCAGGGGGTTGTATCATGTAAACTTCCTCTTCAAGGTCACCATTCAAGAATGCATTCTTGATATCAAGTTGATGTAGATTCCAGTCAAGATTAGCAACAAGAGAGAATAGAACTCTAATGGAGTTCATCTTGGCAACGGGTGCAAAAGTCT
This sequence comes from Nelumbo nucifera, assembly GCF_055504915.1. Classification (NCBI taxonomy): domain Eukaryota; kingdom Viridiplantae; phylum Streptophyta; class Magnoliopsida; order Proteales; family Nelumbonaceae; genus Nelumbo; species Nelumbo nucifera. The sequence continues at coordinate 48,097,883 of NC_142652.1, forward strand.
CTACATAATCAACTCCGTACACTTGTGTAAACCCCTTTGCCACTAAACGAGCTTTATACCTCTCCACCGTGCCGTTAGCCCTATGTTTGACTATAAACACCCATTTACATCCAATTGGATCATTTCCCTTAGGAAGATCTACAAGTTCCCATGTGCCATTTTTATGAAGGGCATTAATTTCTTCCTTCATAGCATTTGTCCATTCAGGTACTGAAAGAGCTTCTGCCACATTCTTAGGGATAGGGACACTGTCAATGGATGTGAGAAAGGCTCGAAAAGAAGGTGAAATGTTTTCATAGGAAACAAAGTGGGAAATGGGGTGTTTAGTGGTGCACGATCTAACACCTTTCTTGTGAGCAATAGGAATGTCAAGGTCATTAGCAACAGAGGTATCAACTACAATGGGGTCAGGAACATCAATGGGAACCAAGATACCTGAGTGGGTATGATCCGTCCCTGAAGAGTTTAATGGCATTGGAGGTATAACTTCTAGATTCTCCACAGCTCTTGAATTTGGTTGGCCTTTGTGACCATTCGCTGAAAATCTTGGATAATTTTGGGTACTTCATCCTTGGTTCACATGGGATATACCCATGTATATCTAGAATAATCATCGATTATGGTAATAAAATGCTTGTAGCCACTCTCAGATGGTAAAGTAACAGGGCCCCACACATCAGAATGAACAATGTGAAAAGGAAATTCAGATTTATTATTTTTTGAAAGAAAATGAGTTCTACACTGCTTACTCAATTGACAAGTTTGACAAGAGAAATCTGAAACGGACACTGACTTAAACAATTCTGGAAACACCACTTTCAAAGACTCAAAAGATAAATGACCAAGACGACAATGCCATAAATAAACTTGACTCTTACAGGACTGAATCTTAGACTCTGTGACTTGAAGACCAGCCTTATTCTCCAGCATGTGAAGTTCATCAACCATACATCCTCTACCAATCGTCCTCCCCGAGGCTAGATCCTGGATCACACAGTAAGAAGGGAAAAAGGTAAGCAGTTTAAGGAATTAGTAATACTACTAACAGAGAACAAATTAATGGGAGATTTCGGAACATGTAAAACATCAGAGAGGGTAAGGCTGAGAGGGAGAGAAATGGTTCATTGACCAGCTATGGTAGTATATGATCCATCAGCTAGTTTCACCTTGTCTCTTCTAGAAAGAACGTGATAGGTTTGAAAGTAAGAGGACGAACCAGTCATGTGTTTTGACGCTCCAGAATCAATGATCTAGGGAGTGTTAGGGTTATGAGAAGCAACATGGAAAGCTGTGGCAGAGTTACCTGATGTAGACACAAATGAAGTTGAGGGAGGAGCATCCATCTGACGAATTGTTCTACCATAGAGCTCTAAATGGTCACAAAAGGAATTTATAATATCTTCCCTTGGGTTAGATCCAGATGAATGTGTCTGAGTCACAGTATGAATGGGGGGCTGATTCTCCTGAGTAGCCATGTTTGCCATAGTGTGTTTTCTTGTACCTTTCTGTCTTGACTTTTTGTTCATATCTGAACCTTGCTTCTTATTCAGATCTTGAGCCCATTTCAGCTTCCCATGAAGATCCCATCATGTGTCTCGGGTGTGTCCGGGTTTCTGGCAATGAGTACACCGCAATTTGTCCTTGTCATCCATCTTTTTTTGAAGATCTCCCTTCTTAGAAGTATTTCCCCCACCGGTAGTAACACTCCCTTTCGCTGCCAACACAATTGCATCTCCTCCAGAACTGTTCATCAAATTCCTTCTGCTTTCTTCTGATTGTACAAGAGCATAAACTTCTTGAACTGATGGAAGATCCTTGCTACCTAGGATCTGAACTCTAATAGATTCATATGTAGGGTTCAATGTAAGAAAGCAAACACTCTCTGCTGGAGACGAGTTTTTTGTATAGTTTTGCATCTTCATCACACTTCCAGTCCACACTCTGATAATGATCTAACTCTTTCCAGACAGAGGTCAAGTCTGAGTAGTACACAGATAGACACCTCTCCCCCTGTTTACAAGTAGATGATTCTGCCTGTAGCTGGTAGATTTTTGCATAGTGTTGCAATTCCGAATATGTTGATTTTGCTTATTCCCAGATTTCATTTGCCGTTTCAGCCCACATGAAATTCCTTCTTATTTGAGGTTGCATAGAAACTAAAAGCCAGGACATGACCATGGTGTTTTCCTGGTTCCATCTATCATATTCAGCACTCCCAGAATGTGGTTATTTGATTCTCCCATTAATATAACCTATTTTTCCCCTTGCAGTGATGTACAGCTTGATCCCTCTTGACCACTCTAAATAATTTAAACCATCAAGAGGGATACAGTCATGGGAAATGATAGGTCCACACCCCCACTCATTCCATTCAGCATTGAGGAAACACCGGATGTAGCAGAATCTTCACCACTCATGATTTTAGATTAAAAAAACAAATCTTAAATGGGGTACACAGCCTTAAAGTGTTGTTACAGGTGCTATTACAGCACTAACAGGTCATCCCTTGACTTACAAGTTCAATGCAAGTGTTGCCACAATGCATACAGGTCATCTCTTAACATATGCATCAATAGGACTACTGTTACAGCAAGTACTGGTCACTTTCTGACCTTCAGTTCACCATAAAAGTTGCTGTTGCAGCACACAAGAGGTACTGATCACTTTCTGACCCACAGTTCACCATAAAAGCTGCTGTTGCAGCACACAAAAAAGGTCCTCACGACCTACAGTTTCTCAGGGATCAGTCGACCCCACAAAAAAGGAAACAAAGAGGTGCTGATCACCTCACATCCAATCGGCAGACCTAGTACAGGTTCTGCCCTGGCACACGACCAGAAAAAAAGGTAAGAGAGAGAGAGAAAGGTTACTTCAATGTGTGAGATCTTCAATCAGCCGAACAGCAGATGAGGGCGGAAGATTTGGAAATCTGGTGTGAAGAAGAAAAAGGACTGTTCGCTCGACTTCTCCTTTCAGATCTGGTAGTCCTGCTCTGATACCATGTTATGCAGGAGAGAAGAATGAAAGAAGAGAGAAAAGAGAGAGAAGAAGAGAGAACTGAGAGCTCAAAGATATTGGTGGCAGCGCAGCTTTTTAATATATATACTAGGGCGACAACAACTAAAATAGAAAAAGGAGCAAAAGTACAATAGTACCCCTGTGGTACTATACATAGGAGAAAATAACAGCTGTTAACAAGCTCATTATTTCATTTGAATTGGTTTACAAGTTGAAGATAAATTGGGGAAAAATTTATATAGTAGGCATTAACTTGGAAGATGAAAGTTTTAGAGTGCTAGTTGAGATTCTGGGGTTGAGGTTAAACAATGGCCATTGGAGTACTTAGGTCTACCGTTGGGAGGGAATCCAAGATCAGAAGTTTTTTGGACGCTAGTGGTGGAGAGGTTTGCAAGGAAGTTGGCTTTGTGGAAGAGGAACTATCTATCCATAGGTGGGAGCAATGTTCAAAGTATCGACACGTATCGGCCCGTATTGGCCAATACATATTGTGCCGATGGCTTCCCTATACGCCCCTCTAGGGGTTGTATTGGGTCAGACCATGGTTCAAAGGGTAGCTGAGACTTGAACGGACCCCTTTGAACCAGTTTTGAAAAAATAAATAAATAAAACATAAAAAAAGCACTGATACAGGCGTATCGGCCTGTGTCGATACTTTGAACCTTGGGTGGGAAAGTAATCCTGATTAGAGCAACTCTAGCAAACCTACTAGTCTACTTTCTGTCTACATTTAGAATTCCAACTAAAGTAGCAGAACAATTAGAAAAACTTATGAGGGATTTTCTCTGGGAACCTAGGGATGAGAAGAGGGATCACCTAGTAAAGTGTAGGGGTGAGCATTCAGTTTATTCGGTTAAAAACTGAACCAAATAAACTGAAATTTAAAAAAACGAATTAAAAAAGTAAAAACCGAACCGAAACCGAAATTTAGAAAAACCGAAATAACCGATACCGAAAATTTTGGTTATTTCGGTTAAAACCGAATTTTAATAATATATACTCTATTATATATATTATATGTTACATATTATATATTATATATTACATATAATAATGAAAAGTTCGGTTAATTCGGTTAACCGAAATTCTAATTCCAAAAACCGAAAAACCGAACTGATTTAACCAAAAACTGAAAAAGCCGAACCGAAAAAACCGAAACCAAAATTTTCGGTTCGGTTATTCGGTTTTAACCGAATAATGCTCACCCCTAGTAAAGTGGGAACAAGTCAGCAAAACAAAAGGAATAGGGAGGTCTAGGATTGGGGGACTTGGTTCATAGAAATACTTCTCTGTTAGGAAAGTGGCTTTGGAGGTTTCCGTAAAAAAGAGACAAGTTGTGGCACAAGGTTATAGAAAGCATTCACGGGCTGATGAACAAGGTTATTCCTCTTTACTAGAGCATCGAATAGGGATTTTAGATTGCTTATTTGCATTGGTGGTTAGTATCTTCTTGGGGGTGTTTCAATCAGAACAAGGTATAAGGTTTATTTGGTGAAGATGCCATTTAGTCTGGTAATTTTCTTGTTTCTCTCAAGTGACTTCTCCATTTGGTGTGAAATTCTAGATTTGTTGTCACCCTAGGCTGTTTCTTCAGCCTATATTTTTTGGTGAAGATTGAATTTGATTTGTTATGGTTTTGATTCCTTCTTCTGTTTGACATATCTATTTCCTTTCCTCTTTTGATTGTTGAGAAGTTTTCAGCAACTTTTAGCACTTCCACTGATTGTTTTCATTACTCTATTGTTTCCGATGGCTTCCAAATGAAGTAATGTGTTTCCTACTAAGTTTGATGGGACCAACTATGCCATATGGCAATTCCATTTTTAGTTTTATATTGAAGGAAAGGGTCTGGGTGGGGGGTATATTGATGGAACCACTTCCAACTAGATGAAAACAATGCAAAGGGACTGCTGTAGAGAGACTGGGCCGAATGGGCCCAAGTGATTTGTATTTTGCTATTATTGTTTCTTACTTGTGATTGGTTGATAATGGGCCCACTAATCCATTTTTTGTTTATTTTAAGTATCATTATGAGCTGGCTGCCCACTTAAGGGCAGAATTGTAACTATCTCTAATTAAGTGGGATTAATAAAAGTTTAGAGAGCAAGGAGAGAAGACATTGAACTTCTTTCTCCTTCCTTCTTCATCTTCTTCTTTCTTTTCCTGCTGTTCCTTTTCTATCTTCTCCTCTTTTCTTTGCTGAAAATTGAGATTATTTACAAGTTTATTGGACTGAATCACATCTTGGTATCAGAGCACCTATTCCTTTCTTTTCTTTTTTTCCTTTTTTCCCATACACCTTTCGATCAGAAGAGTGTATGGAGAGATGAGTTGCTGATTATTTAGAGAACATTTGCCCCTAGTTGGTAGAGGGTTTGGAGAGACAGAGTTTGGCTGTGGATTGCCAAGAAAGTGATTCTGCTGATTTATTGCCCAAAGCCCTAGCCGACTAGAGAGTCACAATTACAGGGTAAAGAAACAATTTGAGTGTGGCGCTCAGAGCTTGGGGGTCTCTTTTGATCTCTAGAAGTGGGAAGTTGAAGTTGGAAAGAGTTTGGGAAGCTCTATTAGTAGTGGTTACTCTTCTTCATTTTCTCCCATTTAGCCAGGTGTAGTGAAACCCTAATTGGGTGAGAAAGAACCATCCATTTCTCTCTCTGCTAGCCTTATGCTTCTTCTTCTTCTCCTTATTCTCTCTTCAATCTGGTCTGAGTTAGGGCCATTTCTCTCTATTTTTCTTCTATTTTCAGAAAATAGTAGGCTAATCATAACTAGAAAGAACATAATGGAAAATATAAAAAAGAAAAAAATATTTCAACAACCATAGCCACATTACAAGAAGATACAGATTTTGATTTTTAGTTGTCTTTCTTCACCAAAATAAAGTGATGCTTTCTTCCTTTTTCAAATTTTCCTCAATCCTGTCCTATATCACTTGACTTATAGTGAAGCATCTTTTACCCCTCTATTTGAAGGACAACTGGGATGGTAAAGTCCTGGATGACAGCATGATCTATTTATTCCTCCAACCCCGCATTAGTACATGATTATTTTGATGACTCGTTGAGAAATACTAAGTAATGATATTGTGAGTGTAAGGTAAAATATTAAGTAATGAAATTGTCAATTATGCTCTAACTTCTTGTGAGTGCAAGTTAGGTTTTATCCCCTCCTAAATGTCCAAAGAACAAACCAAAGGTAAGCATCACTAAATCCATGGTTTAATGTACTGATACGCCTCGATATGCTGGCAGGGGTGTATCAATACCTTTCACCCCATGCTTTTTCTTAGTTTCTTTTTCAAAATTTCAGTTTTACACATTTTTGTATTGTTTATTCAATACAAACATCGGTCTCCTGGAAACACCTTTAAATAGGTGTATCAGAATGATATGCCTGATAGGGAATATCGTATCAATACTTTGAACCTAGACTAAATCAATTTCACCGTTTATCTATGAAAACTTATGGTGCTGCCTCTGTGTATGGTCAATTTTGTTTTTCTAGGTTGACAATTGAAAGTGATAAAGGATGAGAAGTGGTTCTGCATTCACTAATTCCTCATTAATTATTCAATTTAAACAAGCATGAGATAACCACTAAATTAAAATGTACTTTTTAACATCCAAGAATTTGTTCCTGTTATGATATGGTGAATTTGCAGAGAAATCAGCACCTTGCCTTTTGTGTTACCTAGGCCTCTATATAGTGGCAAATTTTCCTTCTTTTTTTGTTTTGTTTATAATTTTGTTTGTTTTTTAGTGAGGAAACATCAGGTCAACTCTCATGCAAAGAAAGGGTGGGAGCCATTTACAGATGCTGTAATTCGAACAATCTCTGAGAAGAAAAGTGGAGTTGTTTTTCTTCTTTGGGGAAATTCTGCACAAGAGAAGTCAAAGTAAGTTCCTTATTAGCTTAGATGGGATTTGGAAAAGATAAGTTCATTCATTTATAAAGAAGGGGATATAATATTTTATATGAAGTTAGCATCTGAGCTCTATGTCAATTATTTGTATATTTTTCATGGCTGGTGTCCCAAAAACAAATGCTCTCTTATTTTCTGCAATTGAGATTTTCAAATCAGGGCCAAATCGATGCGTGGCACTTATTTAGCAAGCTCCAGACCTGCAAATTGGTCCCCTCCCCCTCCCCTGAGATTTCTTTATAATGGAAAGAACCATCAAATGATGGTGATGATAAAACTGTATTTGTTTTCTGTCAGTCTTTTGATTAGGATCTGATTGAACCTGTTTGGATGTTTCTACGTAGATATAGTCAGTTGACAACATCCTTTAATCCTTCTATGTTGTATCGGGGTTATAATCCTATCTATTTTGTAAGAATTTACTGGTTTTGGGTTCTACAGCTCCATGCTGGACATCATGCATTAATAAGTTTGAATTCTTGGTATTGTTTTGGCTTATGTCTTTGCTTACTAGAAAGGAATCATGTTATGCAGATTGATTGACCAGTCAAAGCATCATATTCTGAAAGCTGCTCATCCTTCTGGTTTGTCTGCAAACAGAGGTTTCTTTGGGTGCAGGTCAGTTTTATATGTAATTAACATAATTATTATTCTTCTGAAATGGATTTTTTTTATTGAAGTTTTGTTAGCCTCTGTTAAAGCCACTGCTTTGAAGGGGTGAGTCTCCTAATATTCAGAGAGAGAGAGAGAGAGAGAGAGAAGGAATAATGGAACTTGGATTCCCCTCTTCTCTTTATTACATGGCCTTTTATAGACTTTAATCAAGATTGGTAGTTACAATTTTCAGGTAATCTGTTTCAATTTATCAAATGACTTCTTTTCTTCTTTTTTGATGAATGGTAATAAATTTATTAATTCAGAAGCAGATTTAGAGTGAGTTCATACAACATCCCAGGGAGAGGCGCGAGCTGCAGCCCCTCCTTGAATCTTACAAGTAAACTAGGAAAGAAAAACAAGAATCACAATTGAGCCCAAAACAATTCTTCCCTATTTACCCCTTGCTTAGCTAACACATCTGACAAAATATTTGCTGATCTCCCCACCCACTGTACAGTGACCAACATTAGGGCTGTTCACGGGTTGGGTTGGGTCGGTTTACTGCGGTTTTTCCAACCGACCCGACTTGGTCGGGTTACCTGACATAGAAACCGAAACCGACCCAATGTTAAGCAAAACCGACCTGGTCGGTTTGAGTCGGGTTGGGTCGGTTTGGGTCGGTTTCGGTTCTAAGTTCATCCCTGTGATAAAATCTTGCTAATTTTAAAAACAGTCATAAATTGAACATCATTTCAGTCATCTCCTATGATAAAATTTAAATGAAAAGTTAATCACAAAAGTTGTTCATTAATCACTATTCACTAATCCAAAGTTTCTTGCAACCACTCAAAAACTAAGTGGCCTAATGGGCTTTGGAACTTCATGTTTTAACTAGGAACTAAGTCGGTTCAGTTCGGATCGATTTTGGTTTTCTTGTGTGAAAACCGAAACTGACCCGAATCATCGGTTTAAGAATTTGCACAACCCGAAACCGACCCGTGCTGATGAAAACCCGGTCGACTCAGGTTGGGTCGGTTCGGGTTGGTCGGTTTGGTCGGGTTGGGCCTTCTTATGAACAGCCCTAACCAACATATTCCTTGTCAACCAATTAAACTTCTTCATTTCATTCTTGTAATGCCACAGCCTCTTCAGGATTTTTCAACCAACCCACCACCACTTTGGAATCCCCCTCGATTGTTAGGTGTTGTACCCCCAACTGGTTTGCAAATTGCACCCCCTTGTACAACAGCTAAAAGTTCTACCTTGATGGAGTCCCCAATTCCCAAGGGACCTGAGTAGAGCAACAAAATCTCTCCCTTCTCATTTCTCAAAGCACCTCCCATTCCGGATAATCTTGGATTACCCATGCTACTTCCATCAAAGTTCAACTTTAGTGAGCCTTCGGATGGAGGAGACCAGCTTGTAATTGATTTGTCCTTTAGAGATGAACACCTTGCTACTGCTGACCAATTTCTCCAAAGGTCATTAAAGGAGAATTGATGAAAGATTTCCAAGATTGCCCTATTTAACACAGTCTTTCAATTCCTGAATGCTCCTTTCCTTTTCTTGAAAAATTCTAATATTCCTTTCTTCCCAAAGAGTCCAAATCAAGGCAGCACGAGCACATCTCCACATAATTCTCCCTATTGTTGTAGGCCAATAAAAGGTAGAATGGTTGAAGAGCATGTGAACTTCTGCTGGTAGACTCCAACTACTCCCAAACAACGAATGTAGCCAAGCCCAAAGGTCTGCAATACATCAATTAGGAGAAATACAGAGGAAAGGTCTTCTCTTTTGTAGGTTATCTAGAGTGTTTACTTTCCCATGGAATACTTCCCAACAAAACGCCATAATTTTTTGGGGAACTGGCCTGCACCAAATTTCTTTTGACGGAAAGGGTTGGTGAGTAGAAGACTTTTCTTCTTTCTTGAATAAACTTGTTGCATAGCTGGCTTGGTCACGGATCCACCTGTGTTCCTAACAAGCCCTCCCCCTAATGAATTGCCCTCGTCCTCAAGGGAGAATTGAGGAAATTGCTGTCTCAGTACTGTACATGATTCCCAAGTTGCATCTTCTCTTGGTAAGCCTTCCCATTCAATCATAGCTTTTTTATTATCTGGCTTCCCACCTTAACCCAATGATAATTCAGAATTGTCTTGGGGGTGTAATTGCAGCATACATTCTTCATTAAATTCTGGTAATACCAAACACGGAGTGGTGTGGGGGGTTAAACATTTCTTAAGTAGGGAAATGTGAAAAGCTGGATGGATGCATGAGGTGAGAGATAGGTCCAATCTGTAAGCAACCGACCCAATGCATTCTAAAATTGTATACGGACCATAATATTTTGGTGCTAGCTTATGCCACCCCAGTGTTTTAAAAGGTGTGGGAGGCGTATGCCTGGAGGCACGCCTCCAAGCAAGGCGCCCCCAAAATGCCCTGATGTCACGGGGGTAATTGTTGGGGCCCCGTGCGGCACTCGAAATGGGCGAGTAAGCCTACGAAACAAAGCAAACACACACACAAAGGCAACAAGATGGCACACGAATTAGCAAAAGGCTATTTGTATTGCATTAATCAGTGGTAAGCACAAGCACACAGTACAGTGTCGAGGGGATCTCGTGCTTAACCTTTACACGCTTATGAGCTCACTCGACTACCTACCTCCCCTCAAAGAGTACGTTAAGCTTTTGGGGGAGTGACAATAGGAAACATCAAAATGATGGAAAAGCATACTAAGTAATTACAATAATGCCATTGGCGGTCCCCTTACAAAATACAAGCAAAGCCCACCCATGACACACATGTTGACACCATGAAGGGACGCGGTTGGCACTCGGATGGCTCACTGTAGGTGCTTGATGGCGCGACGAAAGAGTCACCTGTGACATTCTCCCCCACTCAATTCGATCTACGTCCTCGGAGATCGGCTTCGGCTGGTCCCTTAGAGTCACTGTTGCGGAAGGAAGGTTCTTCTGCTGCTCCCCGAACTGGCTGTTGGGGTTTCCTATGGCTAAGTCCTTTCCTGGCAGCCTCAAGGTATGTTAGTGGCTGGTTCTGTTTGGCTAAGGGGTAGGTTTGGGCCAGGTAAGGATCAAAATGGTGTTTTGGATTATTAAGGTGTGGATTCCCATGCATTTTTCCCCAAGGGTATCTCACAGGGCTACTACAGGAACTAGCCTTAGGGATGATGTGAATGTGGTCCCTAGATGGCTTGGGTGGCACTCGCTCTCCCCGGTGGTTGTGGTAGTAGATGTGGGCAAGGTTTGACACGGCCTTGGGTCTTCTTTTGTTGGGCCCACCAGTTGCGGGCACTTGCGGCTTCTGCTGCGAAGTCGACTTCTGCTGATGTGGTTGGCGTTGAAGCTGATGCTGCTGCTGGTGTTGACTTGGGCGCTGGCATTGGTGTTGGCGCTGAAAATGGAACTGTCTTGGGGGTGACTTCTTCCTGGTGACGACTTCCCAACCAGTTCCAGTGTTGATGTGAGGTACTTGACAGGGGTTCTTCCTTGTTGACGCAGAGCTGTCTTCGTGGTTGATAGTTTCTTGGTACAACTGCAAGGCTGAAAGCTACTTCCCAAGTATCTGCAAGGCTGATGAGACAGGAACCATGCAAGGGGAGTGTTCGTCCAGAATAAGCAAACTGTTGATGTGTGGCATAAGTGCTGCTTCCGCCTGCTTGAGGAACTCCACTCCAAGAACCACCTGAAAATCATCCAAGGGAACCACAGATAGATTGATGGGTCCTTTCCATGGTCCAACTCGGAGTTCTACTCCACGGGCCGTGCCTTCTACTGCTTTGGCCCCGGAGTTGACAGCCTTGACCCACCCAGTTTGTTTGGTGGTGGTCAAGCCGAGTCGCTTTGCCTCCGCAAGCGAAATGAAGTTATGGGTGGCCCCAGTGTCCACCAAGGCTTGGGTTGGCCTCCCGCCGAGGGTGATGTCTACATAACTCAGCCCCTTGTGGGCTTTGGTGGGCCGCTTTGATGTGGCCTCTTTCTTGACCATGGCATTGATGAGTTGGAGGGCGCCTACTCTGGGCGCCGCTGTGGGTTTCTCCTCATCGCTCTCTTCACTATCGCTAAGTTTGGCGATGAGGGCAGTAATTTTCTTTCGGGTTGGACAGTCACTCGTCCAATGCTTCCCGTTGCAAAGGTAACACTGCGCAGGAGGAGGTCTCCTAGTGGATTGGTGGCCCTGGTAGCTTGGGCCTCCTTGTGGCTTCTTCCCTTGTTGGTAAGTGTAGGGCTTGTCCGCGGGCACTGGCTTCTCCTTTGTAGGGGTTGATTGTGGATCTCCCCCACTCAAACTCATGGTACTTGGGCTGGATGGTCTTTGCACATCTTCCTTAGGTGTTCTCAGATCAACAAGCTGTTCAGCTATGGCCATGGCGGTGGTGAGGTCCTCAACCCCACGTCGCTGGAGTTCGAGCTCGGCCCATGGCCTGAGACCGTCCATAAAATTGAACACAAGATCCTTGTCTGACATGTCAGTGATCTCCAGTGTCAAGGCCGAAAACTCTTTGACATAGTCAAGTGTCGATGGTACGGGTTCCACGTTCAATGGTACGGGTTCCACGTTCAATGTCTTGGCAACACCTACGCCACCATAGCATTGCGATATCAGTCAAATACATAGCAGCTGTACGTACCTGAGTTTGGTTGTCAATGATGCCAGTGGCAGAGAAATATTGCTCCAATTGCCACAAGAAGTTGTCAAGCTCCCTAGCATCCCGAGCACCCGAGTAAGGTGTTGGCTCTCAGATCTTGATGTTCATGGAAGCTAGGGTGGAGGGAGTGCTTGGTGTGTTGGGCACTGCCCTCTTTAGGAGAGTCATCTCATCTCTCATCTCATCCAATTGCGCTTGGAATCTGTCTAGCAAGCCCTGTAGGCTGCTTTGGGAAGGCCCAACTCCCGAATTCTGTATGGTGGTGTGCATGTCTCTGAAGGCACCATTGAAACGTCCTTCTAGTTCCACCACTGCATTCTCAACCGTCTCTAGGTTGAGGTGGAGTTCATCAACCCGATCCTCGGGTTTCTCCCACTGTCACCTCACAACGTAGGAGGCGCATGTCCACGGTAGCTAGTTGGTCGACTGATTTGTCGTGCTTGCTAGCTTTGGTTGTACGCCCCTTTGGGGCTTGTGTCTTGGTAGGTTCGTCAAGTGGAGCTTCGTCAGTATCGTGGGCTTGAATCCGCCCATGTGGTGTGTCATTGGAAACGCCCCGATTGCTCTTCATTGGGTTGATGTAGGGACGAAGACGGTCCAGAGTATTTGTAGGAGCACCTGCTCTGATACCAACTATCACGGGGGTAATCGTTGGGGCCCCGTGCGGCACTCGAAATGGGCGAGTAAGCCTACGAAACAAAGCAAACACACACACAAAGGCAACAAGATGGCAAACGAATTAGCAAAAGGCTATTTGTATTGCATTAATCAGTGGTAAGCACAAGCACACAGTACAGTGTCGAGGGGATCTCGTGCTTAACCTTTACACGCTTATGAGCTCACTCGACTACCTACCTCCCCTCAAAGAGTACGTTAAGCTTTTGGGGGAGTGACAATAGGAAACATCAAAATGATGGAAAAGCATACTAAGTAATTACAATAATGCCATTGGTGGTCCCCCTTACAAAATACAAGCAAAGCCCACCCATGACACACATGTTGACACCATGAAGGGATGCGGTTGGCACTCGGATGGCTCACTGTAGGTGCTTGATGGCGCGACAAAGGAGTCACCTGTGACACTGAGGCATATGCCAGAGGCACTGACACCTCTGAGGCATATGCCAGAGGCATTGACACCTCTGAGGCGTACGCCTCAGGTGCAAGAGGCATGCGCCTCATACACTTTTTTTCATGAGGTGTATTAGAGGCATATGCCTCATGCACCTCATTCACACCTCTGTACATGACTCCCAAGTTGCATCTTCTTCCTCCTCCCCTTCCGCCCTATCCCCCTCCTCTTAAGAAGGCTTACACCTCTTTGTGTTCAGGAGGCTTTTGCCTCTTACATTCTGAACTATGCCTCATGTTTCTAGGTTGTGGAACACCTCGCGTCATGCCTCCACGTTTTAAAACATTGTGCCACCCTTTCTTTGCTAGTGGAGTCTGTCAATATGGGTGGAGCTTGAGAAACACTTTGTCCCCCTCTTGGAATTCTAGTGGTCGATGCTTCTTGTCGTATTGGGATTTCATGTATGCTTGGCACTGGTTGAGATTTGTCACGTTCTGTCAGATGATGGTCTACTGCTGCCACCACAGTGGAGCCTCTCTCATATGGCAGAATAGAGGGGGGTTCTCTTCCATAGAGAGCTTTAAAAGGTGTCTTTCCCACTGATACTTGGAAAGTGGTGTTGTACCAATATTCAGCCCAGGGGAGCCACTGAACCCATGAGTTTGGATTTTCACCGGCAAAACAACGCAAGTACATTTCTAAACAATGAATAAGGACCTCTGTCTGGCCATCAGACTGAGGATGATAACTCGTTGAGTGGTGTAATGCCATACCTTGCAATCTGAAATATTCATGCCAGAAGTGACTGAGGAAAGTGGCATCCCGATCTGAAATAATAACTATAGAAGTTTCATGGAGGCTTGTTATCTCTCATATGAATACTTAAGCTACTGTGGTTGCTATGCAAGGATGAGCCAATGGAATAAAATGCCCATATTTGGAGAGTTTGTCAACCACTACTAAAATCACTGTTTTTCCCTTCAATCGCAGGAGCCCTGAAATAAAGTCCATACTCCATAGCTACCTCTTCCCATACTTGTTCTGGAATTTTCAGAGGTTGCAATAGTCCAGCTGGTTGTTGGGCTTGGCACTTTGTTGTTGGCAAATGACACATGCAGCCACATAGGTCTTGATGGCCTTTCATACCAATCCAGAAGTAATGGGCTGAGAGGCATTTGTATCTCCTGAGAATCCTTGAATGTCCTCCTTGTGGTGATGCATGGAACAATTCCAAGAGCTGTTGCAAATGGGCTGATTGGGCCAAAATACCTAATCTGTCTTTGTAAAGGAGGATTGAATCCACCACTGTATATCCTGGTGTAGTATTTGGGTTCTTGGCCCATTTACTACATATAGCCTGAAGCTTGGGATCAGTCTTTGCTTCTTCTTTGAGTTGTATTGCTAAGTTATAAACTGGGCTTGATGCAACGAGTTTGTACTTGATGGTGTAATTATAACCCATGAGTTTATGAGCCCAATGTTGCTGCTCGTCAGTGTGGATCTGTTTCTCCAACAAATAGTGCAAGATCTTATGATCTGCACAGATGATGAAGTGGTGGCCCACTAAGTAGTGGCGCCATTTTTGTACTACTGTCACCAATGCCATAAGCTCTTTCTCATAAACTGATTTTGCACATGCCCGTCCTGAGAGGACCTTGCTGAAGTAGGCAATGGGCTGTTTTCCTGCATTAGCACTGCTCCTATACCTCCCCCTGATGCATCACATTCTAGTACGAAGGACTTGGAGAAGTATGGTAGAGCTAGTGTTGGGTTGAGGGGTTAGTTACAGCAGTTTTCACTGTTGATGACAGTGTACCTTGTTAACAGGTTACTGTCAGCTACTGTTGGTAATGTTCCCAGCATGGAAAAGGTATTCAATTGAGTCTCTAGCTTCACCTTCTTAAAGGTATTTGGATGTGCTGCTACTCCTATCTCAGGCTGTAAAAAAGCACAAAGTTGAGTATAGATCTCACGACTGCATTTTCCTGGGGTACAACTCTTCTCATTGAGGGTAGTGCTTTTCCCCTTCCACTGGTAGGCTTTACATCTCATAGAATGTCATGTTCAATGAAGATACATTCCCATATACTGCTACAACATCCCAACTAGTGGCTACTCCTCCTACAGGGGCCATTGTTTCTATTGCCATTTACAGTAGCATAGTCACCAATCAAAGGGCCAACTTCTTCGCATGGGCTTGTTAAAGATCACTCCCCATGAGTATACTGAACTGGTTATAGATCACTCTATTCATGAGTCCATTGAGCCTTTTTCCTTGACATCTGGGTCTCTTCCTCAGCTGAGTCGGTAACACCTCCCTCCCCTCCCACTGCTACTACCGAGGCGCCACCATGTCATACTTGACCCATTAGTGATATCATGGATTGTGCACCTGTTGCTACATCTAATTGGCTGGACTATGGAGCCATTATAATTAGCTGCAAATGGGTGTTTAAAATCAAACATAACAATGATGGTACTATGGCCCAATAAAGCATGCATAGTGGGGTGAGGCTTCACACAAGAACCAGGTCTGGACTAAGGAGACACCTTCAATCCTGTGGTGAATCAAACTGCTATTAGGATTGTTTTGGCACTGGCCGCCTCATTTGGCAAGCCCATGCATCGACTAGATGTACAAAATGCCTTCCTATTTCTTTAATTGCTTGGGTTTGAGGACCCCTCTCAGTTCACACATGTTTGTGAGTTATCCAAGGCCTTATATGGCCTAAAACAGGCACCCAAGCCCGGATTTTTTGCCTCTAGCACTATTTGCTTCAGCTGGGATTCAAGGGATCTTCCTCAAACAATTCTCTCTTTTATCTGCACTCCCCTGCTGCTACTACATTTGTTCTTGTATATGTTAATTGCATACTTGTCGCCAGCAACAAGTCAGCCATCACTCAACTCCTTAGTGACCTGTCTCATGCTTTTTCTCTCAAGGACCTTGGCGAGGTGCATTTCTTCTTGGGTGTTCAGCTCCATCACTCTGATGGAATGTTCCTCACCCAACAGTAAATACTTTCTTAACATTGTCACATGAAGCATGCCAAGCCAATTTCAAGTCTCATGGTGCCCAATGCTCTACTCTCATGGGATGATGGTGAAGTATTGATTGATCCTACACTCAATAGAAACATTGTAGGAAGCTTACAATGCGCCACGTTGACACAACGAGATGTTTTATTTCTAGTGAACAAGGTAGCCAATACCTTCACCGTCCTATTGTCAACCATATGTCTGTTGTCAAATGCATCTCGTGTTACATGAAGGAAATAATCACCTATGGTTTTGGTCTCTTTCTTGGGCCCAATTTTATAGCATGGAGTGCCAAAAAGTAAACCATTGTTGCTCTCTCCAGCACTGAATTGGAGTTACGGGCTCTTGCTACTGTTGGTCACCAAGATCCTCTAGATTCAAAAACTTCTTGATAAATTTGAGGTCTCCTCCTGTGGACCACCCATTGCATGGTGTGATAATGTCGGTGCACTAAATTTGGCAGCTAGTCCTATCTTTCAAGCAAGGACCAAGCATATTGAAGTAAATTTTCACTTTGGTTGCAACCTTGTCACCAAGAAGATGTTGCATGTTCGCTACTGTTGATTAATTGGTGAATATTTTCACCAAAGGGTTACCTGAAGGGATGGGAGATCCATCATATGGTTGGCCGAACCTTGTAGGAAGGTTGGGCGAAATTTCAAAAATTTCTTTATTCCCATTCGGGAATCGTATTCCCAATTTAGAAAACTGCACTTTTAAGGTTCGTTCTTGTAACCAAACTGAACCAAATCTGAAACCAAGATTAAGGAGGGATATACCTAATACAGAATCCACGCAAAAAGCTCCTTCCAACGTAGGTGTTCACGCCAAAAGAGTGTACCAAATCCTCCATCCACTGAAGATGACATACCTTAGGATGAGGCAGGATCAGTAGGTAGTTCTTCACCAAGAACATGTGATTCTTCAGCAAGAATCAAATGGGGTAGTGAGCACAGCTTCTGAATTGTTTCTTCTGGCAAGAAACAATATCAAGATCAAATCTTGATCAGTTCCAATAATTGGAGATTGAACATGGTAGGGTGGCAAGAGCAGGGAGAAAAAGAACTAAAGGCAAAATCAGTCTAACTGAGTTGTCTTCTGTAATGTTTGTGTGTATTTTTCATATCCGCCATGCTCTCTATTTATAGCCTTAAAGAGACAACCTCCTAATCTGATTAGGAGTCTCCTGATCCAAATCTTTATTTGGATATTGACTCTTTAAGTGATAAGGATAATCCCTTATCTTATCTGTAAATAAAGATCAATTATTCCTAATCAAATTAGGAGTTCCTTAATCTAAATCTCTATTTGGATCTGGACTTTTTGAGTGGATAAGAGTTATCCTCTTATCCTTATCTATTGATCCAAACCCAGATCCGCCCCTATTTAATTAATCCAATTAACGTAGTTCGAAATGGGCTTTAGGCCCATTAAGCTTTCAGGCTCACTTCCTTTTAACGTTGGCTAGTTTGGCTCTCTTTGTATGGCGTGGGACCCTAACATTGATCTACACATCAACCACATGGGTTCAACCTATCCTCTGTTACAAGGCCTGGCCGAATTCACCGCCGAATACAGTGAACCCCTAAGTCCATCGCCATGGGCTCTTAATGGGCCCAACATTTACACTAAATGGTCTTTGGGTCCAGTCATCTTATGAAGGACCAAGGATTGTGGGTAGATGCAATATTAGCCCATCAGGTATAACCCTCAATGGTCTTACACTTAACCTCTCAGCCCTTAATGATCAAACACTGTCCGACAAGAGATGACCTCTCCCTCGACTGCAAGGTACAGTGCTGCACTCTCTACTCACATGGATCTCGGGAATTAAAACCTTTTGCAAACAATTTGTGAAACCATAATATATATCTCTATATAAATATATTTTGCAAAACCAAATTTCAAGCACATTTGAAATCCACTACCGACATTTATGTTTCCATTAGAGAGTGCGTTTTCCCGATCATTCACTTTGTCCGACAAAAGGGTTGATCATGTCACTATGATCACCCACTCAAATTAATTCTTTGACTGACCCAACATACCCAGGTTTTGACCCCCTCTAAGGATCTCACTAATTGGCACATCAAAGACGGTCCAATCCGACACCTAGTGCAGTATCATAATCGAGTCTAGGGGTCGGGTGTAACATTCCAGTTTTGCTCATCTATCTCCAAGGTCCAGGGCAATATTGGAATTTTGGTCCGGTTCAGGGTTTCAAGGAAACCCACACTGCATGTACCTCAGGTCTCACCCTAGCAGCTGAGACAAGCCACCCCAACCAACTTGGCGGTACATCAGTGTCAGTTTTGGCAGGATAAATCTCCCAAGATCTATCCAACAGCTGTGAAGATTCTAAACTAACATGAGTCTCATATGTGTCCAGTTTAAGGGTATTACATAGAAATACACCACAATAACATGAATCAAATATGTATTTTATTCATTTACAATAAATGTCATAATGTACATCATGCTGATTAGAGCTAAGGGCATACATTGTCTAACATTACCACCACCTAAGTTTGTTGCATTAAGATCCAAGCTTCATGTCATTGACATGCTATTTTTCTTGAAGAAAGCGTGTTAGAGTTATGTAAACTTCTGGGATACATCAGTAGTTTTTATCCGTACCATCTTGTATCTTGTTTGTTCAGTGGCTTCAGCAGTTTGAACCAGAAGAAGAAGAAGAAGAAGAAATCAATCGAACATGGTAGCCTAAACCCTACCATTCGACCATAATATGGAATAGGGGTTTAATTAAGTACAATGACTAAACTGCCCCCACTTAAGTATGGGACAGTAAGTCTAATTAGAACTGCCACATAAGCATATAACTTCAACTGACTGAAAAAGACTAATCTACCCCTCATTCGACTAACTCTAACACTCCCTCTCAAGCTGGAGAATATATGTCATATAATTCCAGCTTGTTACATATATAGTCCACCCTCCCTAAGTTTAAACATTTTGTAAACAAATCTACCCACTGATCACCTGAGCCCACATGTTCTGTGCTTATCTCTCTAGTAAGGACTTTCTCCCTCATAAAGTGGCAATCAATCTCTATATGCTTCGTTCTCTCATGAAAAACAAGATTAGATGAGATGTGAATTACAACTTGATTATCATAGTACAATCTCATAGGTCTGTCCATTGTGAATCCAATTTCTTGTAGGAGGTTTCTCAACCATACTAATTCACATGTAGTGTGTGCCATGGCTCTGTATTTGGCTTCAATAGTACTCCTTGCCACAACAGTTTGTTTCCTACTCTTCCATGTCACTAGATTGCCTCCAAGGAATGTGTAGTAACCTCTAGTAGATCTTTTATCCAACACAGAGCCTCCCAATCTGCATCTGTATACTCAACTACCTCAAGTCTTCCTCCTGGTTTGTACAATAACCCACGGCCTGGAGTTCCCTTCAGGTACCTTATAATTCTAAGAAATGCATCCCAATGAGGTATCCGAGGATTCTGCATAAATTGGCTAACCACGCTAACTACAAAGGAGATGCCTGGTCTTGTGATAGTCAGATAGTTCAGCTTCCCCACTAACCGTTTGTATCTTCCAAGATCATCAAATATTTCACCTGTATCACTGCTCAACTTAGCATTTGGTTCCATGGGAGTTTCGGCTGGTTTCACACCTAGTAGTCTTGTTTCATCCAGCAGATCAAGGACATATTTTCTTTGGCACGGATTTACACCTTGTTTTGATCTGACAACTTCTATACCCAAGAAGTACTTCAACTTCCCAAGGTCTTTTGTTTGAAAATGTTCTTGCTGGAAGACCTTTAGTTTGTCAATCCCCAATTTGTCACTGCCAATTATGACAATGTCATCCACATAGACTACTAATAAAATTTTTCTGGTTTCTGAATCATAGCTGAACACTGAGTGGTCAACCCGACATTGTTTCATTCCAAAATTCTTCACCACTTCACTAAACTTTCCAAACCAAGCATGAGGAGATTGTTTCAACCCATAAATTGCCTTTTTCAGTCTACACACCTTACTATCCTCTCCCTGAGCAACAAACCCAAGTGGTTGCTCTATATATACCTCCTCCATGAGGTCACCATGAAGGAAGGCATTTTTAATGTCAAATTGAAACAAGGGCCAATCATACATAACTACCAGGGAAATTAAGATTCGAACTGAGCAAATCTTTGCCACTAGAGAGAAGGTCTCCATATAGTCCACCCCATATAGCTAAGAATAACCTTTAGCAACAAGTCGGGCCTTCAAACGCTCCACACTACCATCCAACAAGTATTTAACAGTATACACCAATTTACAACCCACAACATGCTTACTTGGAGGAAGAGTAGTGAGTTCCCCACGTGTGAGTATGCTGAAGAGCATAGATTTCCTCTTTTTCTTGATGCCACCCTGGTGAAGTAAGGGCCTCCTGGACATCCTTAGGTATAGAGATAGATGGCAAGAGAAACAAACGAGCGATGTGAAGCAGAAAGGTAAGAGATTGAAACAAAATTAGAAATGGGATGTAGGGTACAACTACATTTACATTTCCGTAAAGCAATGGGAAGATCAAGCTCGGAAGATTCTGGGACAGGAGCAACAACAGGATCCGTAGACAAGGTAGAAGTCGGAGGGGGTGCCGGCGTCTGTTGATGAGTATAAACTTGCCGGATCGGTGGTTGTTCAATAGGAATTTGCATTGGAAAAGGTGATGGTTCAGCCCCAAATGGAACACTTGGAACGGGATCACGGACTGGAAGAGGGAGAGGAAGCAAAGGTGGAGATAACGAAACCTCAGGTCCCGAGAAGAACGGAACGAACTTGAAAAACGTGACATTAGGACAGACATAGAACTTCCGAATAATGGGATTGTAACACATACCCTTTTTGGGTCCGAGAGTAGCCAAGAAAGATACACTTAATAGAGCGTGCATCCAACTTGTCTAACCTAGGATTCAGATTGTGAACAAAACACACACAGCCAAAGACCCGGGGTGTTAATGGAAAGGGAGACAAGGTGGGGAACAAAATAGAAAAGGGAGACCGACCATGAAGGATGAAGGAGGGAATCTGATTAATAAGGAAACAAGTAGTAAACACAGCGTCACTCCAAAAACGTTTAGGAACACTCATATGATGAAGAATAGACTGAGCAGTTTCAAGGAGATAACAGTTTTTTCGTTCAGCCATCCCATTTTGCTGAGGGGTGGATGCACATGAAGTTTAATGAATGATGTCGTGTTTTTCTAAATATTGTTGAAAAGAAGTGAAGAATTCACGACCATTATCTGAACGAAGAACTTTGATTGGAAAACAAAATTGCGTACGTATTTTAGCATGAAATTTTTGAAAATGGAAAATAATTCACTCATTTCTTTTATTAAATAAATCCATGTCATCCTTGAACAATCATCAATAAAAGTGACAAAATACTTGTAACCATTATATAACTATTTTAATTGGACCCCAATCTTTTGAATGAACTAAAGCAAAAGGATTTAACATACGACTATCAACTGTAGGACTGAAGGAAACCCAATGGTGTTTCCCATATTGACACGACTCACACTGTAAAGACGACAAATGACTCAAAGACGGAACCAGTATATTGAGTGCCTTGAGAGATGGATGTCCCAGCTGACAATGCCATTGTAGAGGAGTGAGGGAAGTCTAGAGTGCAACTGATGAAAGGGGGCTAGAGAAAGAGGTTTGAGTTCTTCTCTCTTCCCTTCTTTTCTTCTTCCACAACCTATTGCTGAAACTTTTTTCTTCTTTCTCTTTCTCTTTTTTCTTCTTTTCTTGCATTATCTGAATTACTGTAGGTGTAATTTTCAACTTGGTATCAGAGCGGGTTCTCACTTTCGACTTTTTTTTCTCCTTTCTTTGCCCATACATAGTGTGTATGGAGAACTGGTTGGTTGATCAATCAGCTACTTATGCAGCCTAGTTAGGAAGGTTTTTGGAGAGCTTTGTGGAGGTTTTTCACCCTTAGTTGAAGCCTAGGGCAGGTTCTTGGAGTTTTTTCCCAAAACCCCTAGATAACTAGAGAAACCTTGTTACAGGTCGTAAAGATAGTTTGAACTAGGCGCTTAGGGATCAGAAGTAAGCCTTTTGATTTCTATTAGGGGCAGTTTTGGTTGGATTGAACTCTAGAACCTCTGGAAGGGGCGGTTGAAATTTTTCTCTTTCTTTTCATCTTGCAAGACCCTATGAAACCCTAATTTTGGGGGGTTGAAAGGTTGTTCTTTGCTTATAACAGTAAATCTAGCCTAGTAAAGCCCTAATTTGATTTTCGTTTGCATCCGTTTACTCAATGGAGCAAACTGGAGGAGAGACCAAATATTCTACAGATTTCGGGTTAGGACATGGGGGGTCAGTGGAGAATCTTTTTGGGGTTATGACTATTGTGAAGCTAGATGGGACCAATTATTTAGCTTGGTCTCAATCTATTAAGATACATGTGTATAGTAGAGGAAAATGGGGTTATATTACCGGGAGAAAGAAGAAACCGGAAGAGGATGATCCTATCTATGAAAGGTGGATGCAAGAAAACTACATAGTAGTGGGTTGGTTAGTGAATTCTATGCAACCGCACATTAATCCGCATTACTTATGGATGGAAACTGCAAAAGAAGTGTGGGATAGTGTCACAGAGATCTATTCCCAAAAGCTTAATGTTGCTCGGGTCTACAAGTTGAAGCATGATGTGAATAATCTTAGACAGGGGGAGAAGCCCTTAGCAGTCTACTTCTCTATGATGAAATCTCTTTGGCAAGAGATTGATCTGATGGAGATTGTTGTTTGGGGTTGCACAAAGGATGCAGAAACATATAGGAGGTTGGTGGAGGGAAATTGAGTATGAGTTCCTCACTGGACTCAACTTGGAGTATGATATTGTGAGGCAGAATGTATTAGCAAAGGATGGGGTGACTTTGTCTTAGGTATATGTTATGGTGAGTAGTGAGGAGAGCAGAAGACAGGTTTGGTCTACTGAGCCACAGGTTGATCACTATGCTAATGTTAGGATGAAACCGAAGGCTAGCATTGGGAAAAAAAGATGTTATCTGTGAATACTACAAGAAGCCTAAATACACTAAAGACACATGTTGGAAGTTGCGTCCAAAGCTCGTTCCTGGCAGATTCAAGAAAGAAAATGGTGGAAAAAGGGTTGAAGCTGGAAAAGGTGGAAATGCAAATGTAGCCACCTCTTCACAAGGTGAACAAGGACAGGGTGGAGAGAAGTCAATGGAAGAACAGCTTGCAGCCGCCAGAGCTGAATATTAGAAGTATGGTTGAATCATCAGTCACTTGGAGTCCATTGCTATAGCTCCTTCAAAGACTGTTCCTTCCTCTGCATATGCTCACTCAGGTATTCATGCCACTGCACATCATGCTTTTGTCTCAGGTACTCATAAAACCCCTTGGATAATTGATTTTGGTGCTTTTGACCAAATGACCCGTGTTCCATAATTATTCACCTCTTACCAACTTATTTTTGGTCGGGATAAGATATCCCTTGTTGATGGCTCCCTAGCCCCTATCATAGGAAAGGGAGACATTAAGACCTCTAATGCCCTGACCTTATCATCTGTTCTTCATGTGCCTAAATTTAATTCCAATTTGCTTTTAGTTAGTAATTTGACTAACTCCCTGAATTGCAGTGTGACCTTTTTTTTTCTACATATTGTGTTTTTTAGGACATTGAATCTCAGAAGGTGATTGGGAGTGGCCATGAGGCGAATGGGATCTACTGTTAGACATGCCTAAGTAGAGCCAAGTGCGACCTAAGAGAATTGTGTTTGTTTTAGAGTCCACTAGTCGTATTATGTCATGTCATAGTCGTTTGGGCCATTTGTCCTTTTCTTCATTGAGTCAGTTGTTTCCAGAGTTAGTTAAAGGAATTAGTCTATTGACTCTTCATTGTGAATCTTGTGAGTTCTCAAAGCATTGTAAGAGCACTTATCCTTCAAGTAATAAAAGATCAACTATTCATTTTTAATATTTGTTCACTACGATGTGTGGGGGCCTTACCATTTATCATGTATGGGTGGGTATAAATATTTCATCATATTTATTAATGATTTTTCACGATATACTTGGATTTACCTTATGCGCTCTCGGGCTGAAGTGCCTAAACTTGTGCAGCAGTTCCATGAACACATACTCAATTTAATACCTGCATCAAAATATTCCGATTAGACAATGCTAAGGAATATTTTGAGGACCTTACCTCCTATCTTGAGAAGTTTGGAGTTATTCATCAGAGTTCCTGTGCTCGTACTCCACAACAAAATGGAGTAGCGGAGAGGAAAAATAGACACATTGTGGAAGTTGCAAGGAACATTCTTTTTGCTAACCATGTTCTTGTGAAGTTTTGGAGTGACGCAGTTGTACCAACTACCTACCTTATTAACCACATGTCTTCTTGAGTCTTGGAGTTAAAATCTTCTTGAGTCGATGGCAAGAATTAAGAGTTGTTTCACCCCAAAAGCCAAAAGTCTAAAGCCCGAAGTCTTTTTTTTTTTACTTTGGGATGTCAACCCTTAAGTGACTTTGGCTTTCTAGACACTTCCAGAAAGTAGGCGCTACCAAGTAAACAATGCTAACTTTTGGATTTTCAGACTTTTGAAAGCTGAAAGTCCATAAATAAAAGCTTATCCAAATGGTACCTTAATTAATGGATACTTTATTATAGGAGAAAAGTGAAAAGACAAAAGGCAATATAGGGAAGAGATCGTATGGGTTTAGGAGAGGGGGAAAGGTCTAAGGAGAGACTTTCAAGGAAAGGATAAATGCAAGTGGAAGTGAAGTGATTACGAGGAGAAATTAGGAACATGAGTGAATATTCTTTGAGAAAAATAAAAAAAAAAGAATAAAGAAAAGGAAAATTTAGAGGGGGCAATGAAGGAAGCAGACGACCTTTGAAATGGCATACATTGTTTTAGTATATAGATATAGATAAGTGATAATATAAAATGCTGTAAATTTCATTACCATCCTTAAAAAAAATCCAAATTTTAACTATATATAATTTGAAATTTCTGCAAAACCAGTATCAAAGTTTCAGTTCCAAGCCAGGTCAAAACTTGGTTGAAAATTGAGTTTTAAATCCTTGTAGGGAGGGAGATAAGTGCAGTGCTTAAATGAAAACTACTTTGTTCCATGTAAGTACTTGGGAGTTAAGAGCTAACCTATATATAATGGTGTGGATGATGCTATGCATGTACACATAGCACATGGTAACAATGTAGTGCAACTAATGTAGAAATAGTAGCATTACAAATTTTTCATATTTATAGTGCTATCTTATAATTTGTGGTGTTTCTCTTTCTCATTGTGTTGTAACAGGCATTTTTCTCAGACAAACCAGATTTTGGAGAAATTGGGTATTCTCCCTATAGATTGGCAACTCTAATCCTACTGAGTTTTGTCACCTAATCTTTTGTTGCTTCTTTCTTTTTGGTTCACGATTGAATGCCTAACAAATTCTCTCTCGGCTCTGGATTGTTAAGAACTTAAGATATAACATATTTTTGGATTTCCTCTACTGGTATTGTAAATGCCTCCATTTCATATAGTGTTAATATTAACAATCTTGTTGATGCTTCTCCCACAAGAGCTGGTATCACTGGCTAGAAAAGACAACAATGGGTCAGTTATCCGCTTGCAGTTCGCATTGTTTGCAAATCTTGCAAACGAGTCTTTTGCTCCAACTGGTGACTGCAAATTTGCAATGTTTTATTTTGCCCATCATGTATGTTTTGTTATAACAATGCAATAGTCACAAACTTCTTTACTTGGATCTTCAGATGCCATCCTTCGATCACTGTTTGGATCATCTTTAATTAGCACAGATTGACTCCAGATAGGCTCTTGATCATTTTAAATCTTTTCTTGTTGCTTGATAAGTTGTTTTATTCCTGCTTCACAAAACAAAACTTGCACCTTAGACCATTCAATAATTTTAAAATATCTTTCTGCTTGTTAAGGTTCAAAGTATTGGAAATGTAAGGTGTATCGCAAAGGTAATTTTAGGAGACGTATCGAGATGCGCTTTGAAAACGTATAGATATGAACGAAAAATCAAGATATGCATGGATACACTAGAAAATTAAAAAAAAATCCTTAAAATATGAATAATAATAAAAATGAGTTTTATGTGAGTATAACTAATTTATTTAAACATAAAACCATTCTTTAATGATTTATATAAAGTATTTGGATATTGATGTAGTGCAATCCGGCTGTTTTCAGCTGGAGGTGATCTGGCTTCCAGTAGACAACGGACTCAGTTGATCTGCAAAAAGCGAATCAGAGAACCCAAGGTTGCTTACTCAGCGAGGTCGCTCAGATGCTTAAGTTAGTACTTGGTTGCGAGTTGATAATAGCTTACAATGCAAGAGGGCTAGAGAGTAGAGATTACGCGTATCTTTCACCCACGGGGGGTGGAGCCTTTATATAGTGGAGCCTTCGCGGGTTTCGTGGAGCGGTTCCGAGATCCTCGTTACGATGAGGTCCGTTTCCGTGTTAATTGGGGATAACGTTGCCAACTGATAAGATTTATCACTTCTGCCCGAATTGGGTGGGGGAGATAATGCTAACTGTTACGAGGCATGATCTCGTAAGGCGTAGAATCTGGTGGCGAGATCTTCGGGGTTACCATGCAGTGGTCGATCAATATTACTCGAGCTAGTGCCCTTTGGATCCGATTGGTACAAATGCCGAAGTGCCTTGGGACCGAGGTGGTCCTGATGCGATCGTGCACCAAGGTGAACTCGTCCCGAGGTGGACTTGCCCCGAGGTGGTTTGGTTATTCGAGCTCGATCCGTTGCAGGCTTGGTGCGTCGGATTGAGCTGTCATCCTGCTAGCTAGGTCGTGTCCACATGTCCCCCTATCATTAGGTCGGGCCAAATCACCTTACATCAATTACCCCCCACTCCTCGAGCCAGGGGCCCTGACCCGGTGCAGGGAGTTCATAATGAGCCAAGTGGATTTGGTCCGAGGTCTAGGCATATAGCCAGATGAATCACGGGTCGGACTTGTTCGGCTACCCGGTTCAACCAGGAAAAACCTAGGTCGCGTCTGGCCTACGCGTAGACGTCACACAATCTTTAAACTTCGTGAACATCAAAAAATGCGCTAAAATGATTTTATCCTCGGGGATCGTGCAGCCGGTTTTCCTAGGAGCCGTTGGATTTCTTCGATCTCGACCGTTAGTTTTCGGACATAGCGGCTATAAATAGGGGGTCCGTGACTCGTTTTTCTTGCCACAAATTCTGTGATTGAGCTCTTCTGAGGTCGTGCCGAAGTCTTTCAGGTCGCTCTCTTTGTGTTCCGAGGTCGTCCTTTTTGGTGAGTTTGTGTTTTCCTTCATTTGTTTCTCCTTTGTTTTTTAATCATGTCTTATTCTAGCGTAGACAGGCTTTTAGGTAGCTCTAGTGAAGTTAAGGGTGTCGTGGTGCAATCCGCAGCCCTTGCTGGGGAGGTTAGCTCGCCGCTGGGTATTCCCCTCTTCAGTCTTTAGAGGAAACTTCCGTTCCTGAAGTTGAGCCATCTCGGCTTGAGGAGACCGAGGTTCGGGAAGAGGGTCCGTCCTCTAGAACGGAGGCCCCGTGTACTTCCCGGGGTTGGGATCCAGACAACTTTGGTCCTTCTACTTTGACCTCAGATCACCCTGAGCTCGCGGTTTTTGAGGAGCAACTCGCGGCCGGGCTGCGTTTCCCGCTTCACCCGTTCATCATAGAGGTAGTAACATCACCATCGACCAACTACATCCGAACTTCATCCAGAATATAGTTGGTACCATCTCCTTGTTCCACACGTATAGCCGACCTCTGTCCCTAGATACCTTCAACTCAATCTATGCGATCAAGAAAAATTCTGCTTGTCTGTGCGGGGACGTCAGACAAAGCTATTACATCTCTCCTTGGCCTGGGTTCAAAATCCTGTTCGGCTGCCCGAACAAGGTTCCAGCCTAGAGGAGGAGGTACTTCATTGTTCGAAATC
The DNA here is from genome assembly GCF_055504915.1 of Nelumbo nucifera. Lineage (NCBI taxonomy): Eukaryota > Viridiplantae > Streptophyta > Magnoliopsida > Proteales > Nelumbonaceae > Nelumbo > Nelumbo nucifera. Next base: position 48,126,198 of record NC_142652.1, read on the forward strand.
CTGAAGGGTGGTCTTTTCCAACTCACTGGAGGGTGGCTATTAAGGATCCCAGGGTGAGCTTAGATGCGGAAACTAGGGCAGTTATCAACTCGTGGAGGGACCTCGGCCTCGAGATGAAAGATTTCTTGGCCGAGGAGAAGCTTGTGCGAGCTGGTCTGAGCCCTCCTGGTAGGTTTCCACCTTGGTTTTTTACTTTAAGGTTCTCTTTAATTCGCGGCTAACATTTTGCTCTTGCAGTTACCATGCCGGAGGTCAATGCCAAGGACCTTCTCAAGAGCGCTCAGAGAGGGAAGAGGAAGGCTTCGAAGAAGCCTCACTGGGAGGCCGATCCTTCAGCCCCTGCCCCATCCGAAGTCCTTGCCATGGAGCCGATCTCTGCCGAGCTCCCCGAGGAGGAGGTTCGTCCTCAACCCTCCGTAGTGGACCTGGATGACGACCAGGAGGAGGATGCTCAGCCTCATGAACCGGGGAGCACTTCTGTACCCGAGCAGGAAAGCGTCCAACCTCACAGGCCAGAGAGCGCTTCTGCACCGAGATCCAAGTCATCCAAGGAGAGCATAATGACTCTTCGGCTCGGAATGCGCAAGAGTAGGGATGTCATCTTTCCTGACGAGGTCGCAGAGTGGGCTGACATGTCTACAGCCATGCTCGGAAGCCGAGCTGCCGGTTATTGCATGGTGGTAAGTATCTTACTTTACATTTTATTTCTTTGTCAATTTCAAATGTACTTACCTCGGTTTTATTTGCTAGGTGAACTCCGCCATTCATTCGTTAATGTGCTAGTCCGAGATTCGTCTGAAGCAGGCTCGGGATGCTGAGGAAAAGGCACGATAGCTTCATCGCGAATTGGACATAGCTCGAGGCGAGATACTTCGGGCCAATAATGGAGCTTGTAGCCAGCAGGAGCTAATCTTGGTCATGACTGAGGAGAAGGAGAAGCAATAGGAACTAATCTCTACACTAACCGAGGAAAAAATGAGGCAACAAGAGCAAATCTCAACGTTGACCGAGGAGAAGGTGAAGCTTCAACGAGAGATCGAGAATCTCGAAGTGACGATCCAGGAGCGAACTAAGATCTTCGAGACCGCCATTCAAGAGGCGCGAGCTGAAGAAAGAAGCCTCGCCATCGAATGCTTCAAGGAATCCTTGGAGTTTCACGATCTCCAGGTCGAATATGGATCGAGCTCCTATTGTTCCGGTTTCAAGCTGTGCAGGTACTTGGTGCGGCAGAAGTTCCCTGATCTTGATCTCGGAGTTGTCTCTATGTCAAGCCTTACCCCCGAGGTGGCAGAGGCGGCGAATGAAGAGCCCGACTCATCAAAGGAGGAGAGCGACGACGAAGTCGAAGAGGCGGGCCCCTTAGGTCAAGAGGACGTAGAAGAGCACATGGAGACTGACCCAAATGATAGTCCGCATGAGTGATTCTGGGTTTTTCTTCTTTCTGTGTTTTGGATGTACGCCCTGAGGCCACCGAGCTCGGGTTACAATGAAATCTTTGTACCTACACTCTTTTTATTAATGAAATACGAACTTTTCTGAGCAATCATTGTGCAAAAATATTCTAAATGTAAATGACTCCCAATCTGGGCAACAAGTGTATAGGTTACCCGAATTGTCGAGCTACCGAGCTGGACAACAAGTAAGGATAACCAAAGTAAAAATTTACCTAAGTGTTTGTTACCCCAAACTGTCTACTTGGACTATTAGTAGGGGCAACTTTACGTAATGAACGCCGATGTGAGCGACATTGCAGGGTATATACCCGACCTGTCCGCACACGGGCTACTCATTTAAATGTCGATTGTCCCTAACGGGCCCAACCTGTTGATATATGCCGAAGTGGGCTAGACATCGTAAGGCTTACACCCAAGTTGTCTACGCTTTAAGCATTAGAAGTACTTTGCCTATGCCGAAGAGGCGACTAGGACTTATATGCCCATGCCGAGGAGGCGACTAGGATTTATATGCCCATGCTGAGGAGGCGACTAGGACTTATATGCCCATGCCGAGGAGGCGACTGGGACTTGATCACCCATGCCGAAGAGGCGACTGAGACTAGTTCGCCCAAGCCGAAGAGGCGACTGAGACTTATAGGATGCCGATGTCTTTTATCAACTCGGCACTTTTAGTCCTTGGACTTTTGTGAGTGACTCGCGGTCTGCTCTCCAATTCGACGATCACAGGTGGTATCGCCTTAAATTGCTAATGTTCCATGCTCGAGGTACCTATTTTCCTTCTAAGGTTTCAAGCTCGTACATACCTTCCCCGAGTACCCGCTTTACTCGGTAGGGGCCTTTCCAATTCGGTCCAAGCTTACCGACACTGGGCTCAGGCACCATAACTTTCCGAAGGACCAGGTATCCGACACGGAAGTGCCGCTTCTTGACCCGGGCGTTATAGTACTGAGCCACTATTTGCTGGTAGGCTGCGGTCCGGATATATGCGAGGTCCCGTACTTCTTCCATCATGTCGAGGTTGGTACGGAGCTCGTCATCATTTGCCTCTTCATCGTATGCCTCCAGGCGTAATGTAGGCACCTCGATGACGGCAGGGATTACCGCTTCTGTGCCATACGTGAGGTTGAAGGGGGTTTCACCTGTGGCGGTCTTGATGGTGGTTCGGTAAGCCCATAGTACATTAGGCAGCTCGTCTACCCATAGTCCCTTAGCTCGGGCTAAGCGGATTTTTAGTCCACGGAGTATAGCTTTGTTCATGACTTCCCCCTACCCGTTTGCTTGAGGGTGTGCCACCGAAGTGAAATTCTGCTGTATCCCCATCTCAGCACACCAATTCTGAAACTTGATATCTTTGAACTACTTACCGTTGTCGGAGATAAGCACCCGGGGTAGCCCGAAGCGGCATACTATACTCCTCCAAAAGAAGTTTGTACACTTCGTGCTGTGATTGTGGCTAGGGGTTCCGCCTCCACCCACTTCGTGAAGTAATCCACTGCTACCACCAGGAATCTCCTCTGTCCTGTCGCTTACGGGAATGGTCCAAGAATGTCGATCCCCCACTGTGCGAAGGGCCATGGGCTAGTGAGGTACTTCAGGTCGGCAGCAGGTTGGTGGTGGATGTTGGCGTGCCTTTGGCATTTATCGCACTTCTTGACAAGCTCGAGTGCGTCTGCCTTCATTGTGGGCCAGTAGTACCCCTATCGTAGCGCTTTATGGGTGAGGGCCCTGCCCCCCAAGTGTCTGCCACACAGGCCTTCATGAGTGTCGCGGAGAACGAGCTCGGCATCTGGGGGTCGCAAGCAATGCAAGTAGGGGAGCGTGTAGGATCTTTGGTACAGCCGTCCGTCTATCATGACGTATTTGGTTGCCTTGCAGTCTACTCTTCTGGTTGCATTGTGATCTGCAAGGAGGGTCCCGTGAAGCAGGTAGCTCGTGAGTGGGTCAATCCAGCTCGGCTCTGCTTGTGCAACAGGAGTGACCTCTTCTGCCCCCCCGAGAATGTTGGGCCGAGGTAGGTTCTCTATATACACGGTCCTCATGGTGTTGCTACTCGTGCTGGCTAACCGGGACAAGGCATCGGCCTCAACGCTTTCGGACCTTGGAATCTGCTTGATGAAGTATGATTGGAAGTTGCGTAGAACTTCCTTGACCTTGGCTAGATAAGCAGCCATGGTGGGGTCGCGAGCTTTGTAATCGCCGGTAACCTAGTTGACCACGAGCTGGGAGTCGCTGCAGATGACAACGTGTTTGGCTTGTACTTCGTTCGCTAGAGCGAGCCCGGCTATTAGTGCTTTGTACTCCGCTTCGTTATTGGAGGCTACGAACTCGAACCGAAGTGTGTACTCCAGCTTCACCTCGCTTGGCCCGTACAGAATGATGTCGGCTCTGCTTCCTTGCTGATTAGATGAGCCGTCTACATGGAGGATCCAAGGCTCCTCGTCCCAGGTTGGCCTTGCTCTAATCGGGACTGGTGCCGCACTGGTTGAAGCTTCTTCTCTATGCTCGAGCTCAATCAATTCGGGGATTGCGATGCTGAAGGTGCATTCTGCAACGAAGTCGGCCAAGGCTTGGGCCTTAATCGCCGTCTGAGACTCGTAATGGATGTCGTACTCGCTGAGTTTGATGGCCCACTTCGTCAGTCTGCCATATACCGCGGGCTTGAGTAAGATTTGCCTCAGAGGTTTGTTGGTGAGGATGACGATGGTGTGGGCTTGGAAATACGGACGAAGATTCTGAGTTGCAATGACCAGCGTGTACGCCAGTTTCTCGATCTTTGGGTACCTTGTTTCGGCATCCTACAAAACTTTGCTGACATAGTAGATGGGTCGTTGAACCTGATCCACTTCCTTTATCAGTACCGAGCTGACTACCTCATCACTCGTGGAGAGGTACAGCTTCAAAACATCTCCCTCCTCGGGTCGGGTCAGAACCGGGATGCTAGCTAACTATTTTTTCAGCTCGTCGAAGGCGAGCTGTCATTCTTTGGTCCATTCAAAATCTTTACTTTTCTTAATTGCCTTGAAAAAAGGCAGACAACGATCTACCGACTTAGACATGAAGCGGCTCAGAGAGGTTATACGATCGTTTAGCCTCTGAACCTCCTTCAATTTATGAGGTGACCTCATATCTAGGATGGCTTTTATTTTTTCAGGGTTGGCTTCGATGCCACGTCAGTTAACTATGTAACCAAGGAATTTACCCGATGTGACATCGAAGACACACTTGTTACGGTTTAACTTCATATTATATTTGCGCAAAATTTCAAAAACACAATGCAAATCATTTATTAAACAATTTGAAAATTGGGTTTTGACGACCATGTCGTCTACATAACACTCAACCTTGTTGCCGATCAATGGCTTAAAGATTATGTTTACAAGTCTTTGGAAGGTCGGCCTAGCATTTTTTAGTCCAAAGGGCATGACCTTGTAACAGTACAATCCTAGTTCAGTTATAAAAGTCATTTTTTCCTCGTCAGCATGGTCCATCTTGATCTGATTATATCCTGAGTACGCGTCCAGAAAACTCAGCAACTCGTGCCCTGAGGTCATGTCCACTAGACGGTCGATCTTAGGGAGTGGGAAACAGTCCTTCGGGCAAGCCCAATTCAGGTTGGTATAATCGACACACATGCGCCATTTACCGTTGGCCTTTTTTACTAGAACGGGGTTAGCTACCCAGCTCGGGTAATGGACCTCCCTGATGAAATCGGTTGTGAGGAGCTTCCCGACCTCCTCGTCGACTATCCTCGAGCGCTCCGGGGCGAGGTTGCGTTTCTTCTGTCTAATGGGCCTGACTACAGGATCAGTATTTAACTTATGAGTTATTATCTTTGCATCTATACTGGGCATCTCTGCCGCGGACCATGCGAATATATCTAAATTTTTAATTAAAAAACTTACCAGCTGAGAACAGAGAGGCTCCTTGACCGATGCACCGATTTGGAGAGTTCTAGTTGGATCTTCTATTGAAATAGGTACGTGAATTGTCTCTTCTGTCGATGTAGCTCGCTCCTCGGTATACTCTGTAGGTCGTTCTAGCTCGAGGTCATCCGCTACCTTGGCTTTCCCTTTGAGGGCAGTGACGTAGCATTTGCGAGACTCGAGCTGGTCACCTCACGCTACCCCTACTCTGAAGTCTGTGGGGAACTTCATAGCCAAATAGTAGGTGGACACCACTACACGAAGTGCATGGGTGATGGGCCGACCTACAATGGCATTGTACGTGGAGGGAGTCGCGACCACTAGGAAAGTGTGCTCGAATCTCGCAATGTTAGGCCACGTTCCAACCTCCACAGGTACTAAAATTCGCCCTAGGGGCCTGACTTCTTCTCCGCTGAAGCCTATCAGAGGAGTACTTGTGGGCTTGATGTCGCTTTCTTGGAGCTGGAGCTTGTCGAAGGTGTCATTGAACAAAATGTCAGCCGAGCTCCCTGAATCCAATAGGACGCGCTTAACTTCAAAGTCATTGATCCTCATCTTTATGACTAGCGCGTCATCATGGGGGTATTGAATCCCATGCGCGTCGTCTTCTGTGAAGAATATGGAATCTTTGAACCTTGGTCGCTTCGGAGGATTTTGTTATTCTCGTTCTAATTCGCGAACCGAGGTCTTCCCGCTGTCGAGGTGCAGCCCGCGACAATAGACCCACCAATAATCATATGGATTACCCTGCGGATTGGTCTCTCTTCGGGCAGCTGTCTTTGCGGCTGCTCACTCTGTCTATTACTAGACTCAAGAGCATCTCTCTTTTGCTCCCCCTACCGATTTGTTTGATTTTTATTATCTTTCTGTACAAAATTTTTCAAGTATCCACGACGGATAAGTTCTTCAATCTCATCGCGGAGGTTTCTACAATTTTTGGTACTATGATCGTGATCTCTATGGAAATGACAGTATACATTTTTGTTTCTTGTGTTGGGATCTCCCCTCAACTGGGGTGGCCACTTCACATAAGAGGCGTCCTTGATCGCTATGAGAATCTCACCCCGCTTCGCGTTGAGGAGCGTGTAGTTCGTCCTTTCAACCGGAGGAGTTCGGGAATGCTGATCTAACTTGTTCCCCCCCCTAGTTGGTGACTTGCTCTTTATTCGCTTGTTGTTCCCGTTGTTCGAGGTGTCACCTTCTCGTTTCCTCTTCTTCGCTGGATTCACTTTTCTGGTTCATCTCCTCTTCTGTCCTGATGAACTGATCAGCGAGCTTGAGAAACTCGGTGATATCTTTGGGCTTGTTGGCTACCACGTGCCACTTGAACTCCCTGTGAGTGATACCTCTCTCCGCTGCCGTGAGTCTTACAACGGGATCTAGGCCGGGAATTTGTAGACAAGTGTCGTTGAAGCATTTAATGTAGTTTCGAATCGACTCTCCTTCCCTCTAGACTATGCTGAGGAGGCTTTCCTGTGACCTCGGACACTTCTTGCTGGTGATGAAGTGTGACGTGAACATCTGCACGAACTGCGCCCAACTCTTGATCGTCCCGGGTGCAACGTTCCTGTACCACGTGCGAGCTACTCCTTTGAAGGTTGTAGAAATGGCAACGCACATGCAAGATTCATCAGCCCTAGCTAGGTGCATCTGGGACTGGAAGGAGTCTACATGATCATTTGGGTCGAATGACCCGTCGTACTTATCCAGCGGAGGTACTTTGAAGTCCTTCGGCATCGGGGTGGCGAGGAGCTTGGAGGATAAAGGAGATGGCACGGAGAGGAGGGGAGCGGTCTTCGTGGTTCCTAAGCTCGCCTCCTCTTTACCTTTGGGCTGTTCGGGCTGCCTTGGTCCAACGAGCTGGCTTGGAACTGTAGCTTGGTGTGCCTTACGATGCCGCTTCTTGACTGGTTTTGCATTTGTACTGCTAACTTCGATGTGATCGGGTATGGTGCGGACACGGGGTAGTTCAGATTGCTGGTGCTGGCTGATGTGAATGGAGGGACCTCACCTGGAGCCCGCGGCTAGAACCCTAAACTGATTCCCCACGAACGGACCTTCTTGACGCGACGGCCTAGGTGAAACGACCCTGGTAGACTAAGTGTCTCCCGATCTGTTGACATTATCCGAAGTAGGAGTAATGTGTCTGTCCCTCCTGCCGCGAGACAAGACTTGGCTCCCAAGGGGATGTGGAACCTGGGAAGTTTGTCCTCGGCGAGGAGGGCGAGTGTTCTGATGACGGGATCTGCTTTGCTGTGGGGCCGGATTTCGAGGTGGAATCGGCTGTTAATTCTACGGTAATGGAGGGAACTGTTGCTGATATTGCTATTGGTAAAAGTGGTGCAGGACCTGTTGTTGGTATTGCTGGAATTGTTGGACCTGTTGCATTTGGACTTGAATAGTCCGCATGTAGTGTACCAGGTCATCAAGTTGATTTTGCCCGGCTGCAAGGGGGATCACAGAGGGTTCAGTAGTGGGGCATTCACTGGTGCTATGACTCGAGGCACGTTCAATGTTGGAATCCCATCTGTAGAAAGAGGCATAGTGAACTGTCTGATACACACGGCCGGGACCTGAGGTTGCCCCCCGGAGACGTTCATTTCAGCATTTTGTCCGGCGTTACTGGAGGATGCCATGGATGCTTTTCGTGGAAAAAGGCTTCTTGTACCGTTTCCCACAGACGGCGCCAAATGATGTAGCGCAATCCGGCTGCTCTCAGCTAGAGGTGATCTGGCTTCTAGTAGACAACGGACTCAGTTGATTTGCAAAAAGCGAATCAGAGAACCCGGGGTTGCTTACCCGGTGAGGACGCTCCGATGCTTAAGTTAGTACTTGGTTGCGAGCTGATAATAGCTTAGAATGCAAGAAAGCTAGAGAGTAGAGATTACGCGTACCTTTCACCCCCGGGGGGGTGGAGCCTTTATATAGTGGAGCCTTCGCAGGTTTCGCGGAGCGGTTCCGGGATCCTCGTTATGATGAGGTCCGTTTCACGTTAATTGGGGATAATGCTGCCAACTGATAAGATTTATCACTTTCGCTCGAATCGGGCAGGGGAGATAATGCTAGCTGTTACGAGGCGTGATCCCGTAAGGCGTGGAATCTAGTGGCGAGATCTTCGGGGTGGCCATGCAGTGGTCGATCAATATTACCCGAGCTAGTGCCCTTTGGATCCGACCTGGTACAAATGCTGAAGTGCCTTGGGACCGAGGTGGTCCTGATGCGATCGTGCATCGAGGTGAACTCGTCCCGAGGTGGACTTGCCCCGAGGTGGTTTGGTTATTCGAGCTCGATCCATTGCAGACTTGGTGCGTCGGATTGAGCTGTCATCCTACTAGTTAGGTCGTGTCCACGTGTCCCCCTATTAATAGGTCGGGCCAAATCACCCTACATCAGATATAATTAGTAAGCATTTAAAAATAATAGAACTAAAATGTGTGTATATATACTAATATGTATTAGTTAATATTTTTTTGAAATCATTTATTAGTTAATATTTATTATATACAAGGTTCAAAATATTGATACGCCCAATGCGTCGGTATGGGTGTATGGGGCAAATCAATACTGTTTTTTTAGTTTTTTATTTTTTTTTCTGAAATCGGTTCAGGGGGGCCAGTTTAGGTCTCCACCCTGAACCGGTCAGACCTCTGGTACACCCACTGCAGGGGCGTATCGGAGGGGTCCCAAAATGATACGTATCAGCCGATGTGGGCCGATATGTGTCACCCCTTGATTATATATAGATTTAGATAATATTTTTTATGTATACAAGTTAATATATACCTTAATTTTTAATAAATAAATATAACTTGTATTCATCTTATTATTACATAAATATTAATAATCAAATTTATAGCATTTGTTGGGAAACACCCACCAAGGCAAGAAAGATTAGTTTAATTATAAAAAAAAAATATATTATTCTAATAAGTAGTTAAAGTTGGCATAACGGTTAATTAATTATTGTTATAACCAAATGACTTAGGTTCGAAACTTGTTATCTATGATTTTTAACAAGTTATTTTAGTTAAATAACATTTAATGATATATTAAATGTTGTAATCAAAGTAACTTAAATGAGTATTTAATTAAATTATATTAACATTTTGGATATGTATGGGCGCGTTACAATACGTATTGGCCTGTATCAGCCGATACGTTACAAAATTTAAAACCTTGCCGCTTGTACCAAATTTTAATCGGATAATCCTTGTCTTCCTCAAGTTGTTGATTAGTTGAACTATTGAAGATATCGTTCTCAAAAATTACTTGCCTAATTTAAACTTTCTGACCAACGAAATGGCTAGTGGTTTCCATTACTATCACTCGGCTGGCTTCGATGAAGAAAAATGGAGGTTTTGCAAAATCTCCATTTCGCTCTGTAGACTAGGTCACAGGAATTGGTACCTGCTAAATTGCACCGGCACGTAGGTGATGGACCCATATCCATTTCCCACTCGACCGGCCTTGATGAAGAAAAACGGAGGTTTTGCATATCTCAATCTCGCTCCGTCAACCAAGTCAAATTAATCAAATTGGTGCCAAATTGCAATCATGATTGACGATGTTGAGCCAGACCCACAGCCATTCCCCACTAGGTCAGCCCCAACAAAGAAAAACCAAGGTTTTGTAGAATCCATTTTTTGCCCTCTGGATTGGGTTAGATGATCCAAATTGGTGCCAAATTGCAACTGCACGTAGATGGAATCATGATTGACAAAGTGGAGACAAAGCGAGACCGGATCTGCTCCTCACAGGTGTTCAACATACATATTCTATCATGCATTGGAAATATTTCTCGTACTTATTTGTTATTATTTATGGGAGATATTCTCAATGCACGGTGGATGTGTGAGGAGCAGATTTCATCACAGACAAAGCAGCACCCGTTCCCCACTTGACCGGCACCAATGGAGAAAAATCGAGATTTCACGCAAAATCTCCATTTTGCTCCATTGAGTGTGTTATACAAACGGGATTGGTGCCAAATTGCACAAGCACGTAGATAGGAGTCATGATTGACGATGCTGAGGTGGACCCGCAGCCATTCCCACTTGTAAAATATCCATTCTACTCTGTTGAGTTGGTTAGAGAATCAGATCTGTGCCAAATCGTATCGACATGTAGGTGGAGTCATGATTAACGAAATGAAGTCAAATCTGCATTCATGCCCCAATCAGCCAACCATAACGGGGACGGGGATGGAGAAATTTTCATCCTCGTTAGCGGGGATGGGGCGGGAATGGAGAGAGCACTCCCTGCCCCATGGGATCCTTACTAATAAATATGTACATATGTATGCATACATTATATATGTATATATGTACACATACATCTATATATTAATATTTTTAAAAATATGATTGAATATGTTTGAATCTTTTATAATAGGATTGTAAATTTTAATTATTTTATTTTTATTTTTTAAATAAAATAAAAAACAAAAACAAAATGGTTAACATTATAAAAAATCAAAGAGTATCTATCCTAGATTTTGTGCTGCGTGAACAAAGATGGAGGGGGGTTTTGAGTATAACGAAAACTAGAATTAAAAAGAAAGAAAATCAAATGAGAAACACTGCAAATCAAAGTACTGAAACTAATCAAAAGAATGAGTCTTGGTCTAAGTCAACATCCACCACCAGAATTTCACTACTGCTCATCGATGTAAAGATATATCAATTTAGACTTTGAATATTCATCGTAGGAATTATTTTCCTATATCTCTCTTTTTGCAGTTAATTAGAAAACAAGTTGTCTACTTAACCCTTACTACTAAACAACCTGAAACAAGCGTTCAAGATTTAATCCAGTAGCAGCATTAAGAATTGGAGATCGATGAATCTAAACAACACAAGCACAAGCGGTTGCGTTTAATTCAGTCAAGTGTTCCTCCTAAGATCTAACAATTTCTGATGTAGCAAATCATTAAACCCTAGTTGCTTTGTAGATTGCGGATCTGATATCTAACCTAACAGTAGATTGCAACGAATAATAAACTAGTAGGCCTCCTAGCAATCAGACGAAACAATCATTAACATAAACATAGCAGAACATTCAATATTCAAAGCATAAATCAAATAGTAAAAATCAAATTAGATCTCACAGTTTGTTGATTCTGAGGCTTCTGTTTCCTTCGACCAAGTATCAGAATTTAGCCATGCATAGTCACGGTGAAAACTCAAGAAAAATCAAAGAATAGAGAAGAGAAGAGAAGAGAGGTGCGGCAGCCTAGGTCTGATTATTCTCTTTCTTGTTTTTCCTCTCCTTTCTTTCTCTCTACTTCCCCCCAAGAGAAGCCTACAAAATCTCCTAAAATTTCTCTAGATAACAGTCTCCAAGTCTGACTTATCAAGAAAAATATCAAAAATAAGATAAAACAAAGTTCTAATGTAAGTAGGAGAGTGGTGATTTCCGCATATGAAAACTTGTAGAGATGTTCCCCGATTTCAACCTCGATTCAGTTAGTATCTATCAAAACTCAAAACATGAAAGTTGTAGAGATGTTCCTTATTGTTCTAACGCATATTGAATTATCTCAATTGGAGTTCGAATGAGAGAGTTATTACGAAATTACGACGCGGTGCCGAAACTGTCCAAAATTACCCGATTAACCTTGTTTTTCACTTAACGCCTCCATTTGTGCCCTAAAGCAAAATATAAGAATAATGAGCCTATTTAGGCACTAAATAAGTATAAAAGACTAAACATTAATGGAGAAAAATATGATATTTTGCATTCTCATTAGAAGCGTAGCAAGACTCATCCTTTTCACCCCAGATGATGCAGTCATTGAGTATACACTAAGGTTCGACCTCCCGACATCTAAAAATGAAGTCGAGTATATGGCCCTACTCGCTGGTTTATAGCTTGCCAAGGACCTCGGCTCCCTACATGTTGAAGCTTTCAGCGACTCACAACTAGTGGTGAACCAAGTCAACGGCGAGTACGAGGCAAGAGAGAAAAGCATGTCCAAGTACCTCGCCAAAGTTCAAGAACTAGCCCGCCACTTCTAAGCTTCTCTCTGCAGCAGGTCCTACAAGCCAAGAACACAAGAAACGATGCCCTTTCCAAGTTGGCAAGCACCTCGGATGCAGCCCTCGGCCGCACTATCCGCGTAGAGAAGCTACCTCGGCCCTCTATAGAAGAAACACAAATACTTCCAGTAGAGGCCGAATCGTCATTGGTGGACCCCATCATTGACTTCCTAGTGACAGAGGGAAAATTGGTGGACCCCAATGTCATGCAGCCCACTACACCTTACTAGAGGGAAAATTGTACAGAAGATCGCTCACCTTGCCTTACCTTTGATGCTTCCGTCAGGAGAAGGGCGAGTACGTGCTACGAGAAATTCACGAAGTCATTTGTGGTAACCACCTCGGCGGCCGAGACCTAGCCCAAAAATCACTAAGGTAGGGGTACTTTTGGCCAACCCTCCACAAAGACATAGCTGAGCTGGTATGAAAGTGTAACCGATGCCAAAGACATGCCAACCTTTTCCATCATCCGGCCACAACCCTCTCGGCTCTCAACAGCTCCTGGCCCTTCGCCAAGTGGGGAATGGACCTCCTTGGCCCTTTCCCTCAGGCATCGGGGGGCAGGAAATACATCGTCATTGTCGTGGACTACTTCACCAAGTGGGTAGAAGCCGAACCCCTGGCTACCATCACAGCTCAAGTAGTTTAGAGCTTCTTTTGAAAAAACATTATTCGACGCTTCGGCCTTTCCTACATGCTAGTCACTAACAACAGGAAGCAATTTGACGACACCAAGTTCTGGGAGTGGTGTGCCTCCCTCGGCATCAAGCAGCAGTACACCTCAGTAGGTTATCCCCAAACAAATGGCCTAGCTGAGGTCACCAACAGAACTATACTGGATGGACTAAAGACCAGACATGACCGAGCTAAGGGCCTATGGGCTGATGAACTAAGTAGTATACTTTGGGCATACCAGACTACACCTTGAATGGCCATGGGAGAAACCCCGTTTGGCTTAACCTACGGTATGGAAACCATTATCCCAATAGAGATCGGCCAGCCGATGCTCCAAATTGAAGCATACGACGAAGCTGAGAACAGTGAAGCACTCAGAGCAAACATAGACTTACTGGAAGAATCCTGAGAGCAAGCACAAGTAAGGGTGGCTACCTATCAACAATGGGTGGCCCTCTACTACAACTCAAGGGTAAAAGAGCGGCACTATAAAGAGGGAAACTTTGTCCTCAAGAAATTCATGGTCCCCGAGCCAGGTGTGGGTAAACTTTGTGCCAATTGGGAGGGCCCCAACAAAGTCAAGCAAGTCATCGGCCCAGGCACCTTTCACCTCGAACACTTAGATGGAATACCCATCCCTCGGATGTGGAACTCGGAGAACCTGAATGTACTACTAGTAAATGCAAATTTTGTTGAGTTAAATGCAAAGTTCCTCATCGACTCAAAGTTTAGCATGTATTCTCACTAAGTCCACAAGACCCCTCAGCTTCACGACTGGCCGAAGTGCGTAGCCTCTCTCGAGGACCATGCGCTCATGCTAGACCATTGCCAGGGCACATAGCTAGCGATGAACACCCTCACTTAATGCCTCAAGAAACTAAATGATTGCCAAATTGCACTAACACGTAAGAATAGTTAATGATTAACAATGCAGTTCTTCTGACCCATTCGACATAGCTAAAAAGAGATTTTGAATGGATGCCACTCCACCTTTGCATTGTGAACCATGACTCTACCTTTGACTCGATTGACAGTGCAAAAGGGAGGTTCTATCTATGCATCCAGTAATTATGGATCCGCCTACATGTTGATGTGATTTGGCATTGACCCATTTCCTCTGACCAAGTCGATAGAGTAAAAAAAAGATTCTATAAAACCTTCGTTCAGTTCTCCGTCGTGGTTGGCCAAGTAGGGAATGGGTGTGGAAGTGTGGATCCCTCAATCATGATTTGGGTTAACTTTACCAGTTGAGACAGTTTTTGGGCACACCCATGTTTTGGTTTTTAGTTAAAATAAATTAAGATAGAATGACTAATTTATCCATTCTCATGGTAACATGGCATTTCCACAAATTCTCTCGGCCCCCAACAGCTAAAGCTTTTCCCCATGATTTTGCCTATGTGCAAGTGTGATTGAGACTCATCGAATTCCTTTGGCTTCGTCAATCATGACTCCACCCACATTCTGATGTGATTTGGCACCTATCTGTTTCTTCTAACTCACTAGATGGAGCAAAATAGGGATTCCACAAAGCCTTCATTTTTCCCAATTAGGGTGGAGCTAGTCGAGTGTAGGGTTGTTCATGGGTCGGGTTGGGTCAGTTTACTAGTTTTTTTTTTCATCCGACCCGACATGGTCGGGTTACCTAAAGAACAAATCGAAATAGACCCTCTATTAAGCAAAATCGACCTACTTGGTTTAGGTTGGTTTGGGTCGGCTTTGGTTTAAATATATACATTTCCGAAATATATATTAAAGCTTTATATATATAATATTTCAGAATATATTTTCTGGAAATATATTTAAAACTGAAATATACATATTATGTATAATATTTCAGTGAGAATATATTTATAGATAACTCGGTTTGGTTTTATTCGGCTTTAGTTTTCATGTGCGAAAACTGAAGCCAAACCGAATTATCGGTTTATCCAACTTTCTAACCCGAAACCAATCGATGGTGAAGAAAAACCAGCCAAATCGGATTAGGTCAGGTCGGATTGGTCGGTTTGAATTTATTTGTGAACAGCCGGAATGGGTGAGGGTCTGCCTACACATTGTCAATTATGACCCCCACCCCCACCTACAATGTCGTTGTGTTATGGCACCGATCCAATGGACAGAGTGGAATAAAGATTCTACAAAAGCTATGATTTGATTTGTCGTGGCCAGGGAATTCGTGAAGGTGCAACCTACATAATGTGTAAGATAGGAACCAATTTCCCCAATGTGAATTGTGACTAAAATTATAATTGGAACTAAAAGAACAGATGCTAGGAGATATAATTGTTCAAAAAAATACATACATACTCAAGACCACTTAATCAATGATCCAAAAAATATTAAAAAAATCCAATCCCACTTAATCAATGATCCTAAAAATGTTTAAAAAATCCAATACAATAACTTCCATGTATCCTCAAATTTTGAAATATTGCGAGTACCCATACAATGTATCCCCCCCCAAAAAGGTGAGGGATTCAAAAAACCTTTGGGATCACTACTGCTCTCCTCCTCTAAGGACTTAGTACTATCTGAGACCTCGTTTGGACCCCTCAGCTCTAGACTCACTGCTTACCTTGCATGGATACTAAGTTGACCATTGGAGCCCTCGCCTCGGGTTTTCGTCCAAGGCCTTTGACACCTTCTCCCTTGCAGATTCATCACTATAGGATCATCACTTCGTCCTCCCTCAGAAGCCCTTTTTAGTACTAGCCCTCAGCCTCATCTCATCTCCTCTAGACGCTCAAAGCCTTCAGCCTTCCTTCAAAGCTTGGAAGCGAATTTACTTTGTTGCCCTTGGCCAAACCGAGCATCAACAATTGAAGTCATATGTGGGAACCGTTGCTAAGACGATTCCCCCAAGATACTAAAAACTCCAGTTCTCCTAAACTTCAAACACCATGGTACGAAGAGCCAGGAACCCCTAGAACGTGGTCACGAATGAATAGTTTCAGAATGTCCTTGGCCATCTGGAATACCTCACATAGCGTGTGGAACAAGCCTCCCTCTCGAGGTGACCGTCCCACCGAGGTGTCAGATCACCAGGGCCGGCGTGAGCACGTCGAGCCCCCAGCACCTGGCCTATCTGACCCCCAACGGGTCGAGCCCACCGAGTCTGGCAACAGTCGACCCGTCAACCCACCACGTAGGAATGAGAGACCTCCCAGCCAAAGGGAGGAAGAGTCGGTGCGGCCCGAAGACAGCCACCAACCTTCTGAGCAACACCACCATCGTCGGAGGAAGAACCCCCGGGATGAGGGCGGGCAACTCGGCTGTCGTAGCGCCCATTCAAGGGCCGAGGGCCGATGCCACACCTCTCCCACGTCAGTCTCAAACCTCCGTGACATCCTGAACGAACGTCATGCCAGACAAGAAGCACGCGATCCTGGCTTAGAGCATTCCAGAGTTCTTGCAGACCCTCACCATGCCCACGAAGATAGAGATGGGTGGCAAGGTCCAACTGACCCTTGGATTGTAGAACTACGGGCCAAGCTCGGGGCCATCAAGGACAAGCTCCACCAAGTCCGAGAGAGCCGAGCTGATGCCTCGGCTAGTCAAAACCATCCAACAAGGAGAACGGATACCTCCACCCCGATGACCATCTGCAATGTTTCAGAGTGCTCATGATACTCTATGGGTATTCCGATGCCTTGACGTGTCGGACTTTCCAGGCCACCTTCAGGGGAGCCACTCGCCGTTGGTTCTTCAGCCGCCTCGGTCGATCAGCTCATGGGAGTAGTTTGCCAACCTATTCTTGGCTCGCTTCATCAGCAACAAACAATGCCAGAAGAGTGTCGTCTTGCTAATGTCTATCAAGCAGAAGTAGGGAGAGAGTTTGTGGTCCTACATCGACCTCTTCAAAAAGGAAGACCTCAAGGTTCACGGCTCAACCCCATGGATCTAAATGCACGCTGCCATCAATGGGCTCTGCACCGGTTTGGCCCTAAAGTGTTCAGTCACCAAGACCCCATCGAAGACAAAGCTAGAATTCCTCAAGAAGGCCCAAAAGTACATTGCAGCTGAAGAAGCGGAAGAGGTGTTGTATGGGGACCACCAAGAAAAGGAGGTTGAGCGCCACAACGGGCCCCCTGAGAAGAAGAGGAAGGGTGGAGACCACCACCACCACAACAACAACGGCAGCAAGGACAAGAAGAAGACACTGGCCTATGCCCTGGCTTACAACCAATACACACCACTCAACTTCACCAGGACCTAGATCTTGATGCAGGTCGCGGAGGAGAAATTCATGAAGTGGCTTGAGAAGATGAATAGGAACCTCAAGAGGGGGAACCTGAAGAAGTATTGTAAGTATCATTGTGGCACTGGCCACGATACAGACGACTGCTATGATTTGAAGAATGAGCTAAAGTCTCTCATCCGCCGTGGGCACCTCAAGCAATACGTCGTGGGCGAGGTTGGCGCCTCGTCCTCCCAATAGCAGCAATAGCAGCATCAACAAATAGTCAGCGTCATCGACGTCTTCGCTGAGGTCAAGGCCTTAGGTGGAGCCTCAGCCTCGGCCCGCAAGGCCTACGCCAGGCACCTAAACAAACATGGGCCTGCCCCCAAGAATCCAAAGCAACAGGAAACCCTCTCTAGTGATCTCGGCCGTGTTCGCAAACTTCGTAGTCAAAAGGATCCTTGTCAACAGTGGCTCCTCGACGGATATCCTCTTCTACAAAGCCTTCCAGAAGATGAAGATAGCACCGGAGCGCCTCCAGCCAGCCGATGTTCCACTAGCCAGCTTCTCCTGTAACGTGGTCATATCAAAGGGAAAAAATACCCTACTTGTCACGGTAGGGATTAAGCCTTGGCAAGTAACGAGGATGAACGAGTTCCAAGTCATGAAGATCGACTCACCCTACAAAGCGATCATGGGGAGGCTGACCCTTCACGTGCCCAGGGCAACCATCTCATAGAACCACATCGCCCTCAAGTTCCCCATCGAGCATGGCGTTGAAGTTGTTCAAGGGGACCAGCAAGTGGCCCACCAGTGCTATGTGGTAGCACTAAAAGGCAAGAATAAGGAAGCATTGCCACTAGAGGGCTTCAACCTTAGGGAGGAACTAGCGAGCCAAGGCCAGCCAGCGAAGGACCCCGTCTCGATTCCCCTAGATGAGGCTGAGCCCGAGAAGACCGTCCGTGTCGGGTCCAACCTTCCCCAGAGAGCCTATTCGAACTAGCTGAGCATGGACCCAAGCTCTAAGAGAGGAAGTTGGCAAGCTACTTGACGTCGGCTTCATCCGAGAGACCTAAACCAAGCCTGCCCTAAGGATGATTTTCCTTTGCTGAGGATAGACCACCTCGTCGATGTCATTGCAGGGTACGCGCTATTCAACTTCATGGATGCCTTATCCAGATAAAACAAAATAAAGATGCACCTAGAGGACGAGGAGATGACCTTATTCATCATCAAGCACTACACTTACTACTAAAAAGTAATGCCCTTCAGCCTCAAAAATACACGAGCCACCTACCAATGCCTTGTCAACAAAGTGTTCAAAAATCAGATGGGGAGAAATGTTGAAGCCTACATAGATGATATGGTGGTGAAGAGCTTGAAAGCCAAGATGCACACCTCGAACCTGGCCGAAACATTTGACACCTTGTGGAAGTTCAACATGAAGCTTAATCCCAACAAGTCTATCTTCGGCATCACCTTAAGCATGTTCTTAGGCTTCATCATTACTCAAAGAGGCATTGAGGCTAACCCTGACAAGATACAAGCCATACTGGGCATGGCAGCCCCTTAGTCGGTGAAGGAGAATCAGAGACTCACCAGCCAGATAGCTGCTTTCAACCGTTTCATGTCGAAGTCATTGAGTATGCACTAAGGTTCGACTTCTCGACATCCAACAACGAAGCAGAGTACGTGGCCTTGCTCATTGGTTTGCAGCTTGTTAGGGATCTTGGCTCACTACACGTCGAAGCCTTCAGCGACTCACTACACGCCGAAGCCTTCAACGACTCACAACTGGTGATGAACCAAGTCAACGGCAAGTACGAGGCCAAAGAGCAAAGCATGTCCAAGTACCTCACCAAAGTTCAAGAACTATCCCGCCACTTCTAACACTTCTCCCTGCAGTAGGTCCTGCGAGCCAAGAACACAAGAACCGATGCCCTTTCCAAGTTGTCAAGCACCTCGGATGTAGCCCTCGGCCATACAATCCGCGTAGAGAAGCTACCTTGGCCCTCTATAGAAGAAGCCCATACTTCCAGTAGAGGTCAAACCATCATTGGTGGACCCCATCATCGACTTCCTACTGACAGAACAACTGCCTGACGACAGGAATGAAGTCAGGAGACCCCAACGTCAGGCAGCCCACTACACCTTACTAGAGGGAAAATTGTACAAAAGATCCTCCACCTTGCCTTACCTCTAATGATTCCGTCAGGAATAGGGCGAGTACGTGCTCCGAGAAATTCACAAAGTCATTTGTGGTAACCACCTTGACGGCTGAGACCTAGCCCAAAAATCACTAGGTAGGGGTACTTTTGGCCGACCCTCCACAAAGATGCAGCTGAGCTAGTACGGAAGTGTGACCAATGCTAAAGGCATGCCAACCTTTTCCATCAGCCGGCCACAACCCTCTCAGCTCTCAGCAGCTCTTGGCCCTTCGCCAAGCAGCAGTACACCTCGGTAGGCTATCCCCAAACAAATGGCCTAGCCAAGGTCACCAATAGAACTATATTGGATGGACTGAAGACCGGACTTGATCGAGCTAAGGGCCTATGGGCTGACAAACTAAGTAGTGTACTTTGGGCATATCGGACCACACCTCGGATGGCCACGGGAGAAACCCCGTATGGCATAACCTACGGTATGGAAGCCATTATCCCAGTAGAGATCGGCTAATCGACGCTCCAAATTGAAGCATACGACGAAGCCGAGAACAGTGAAGCATTCAGAGCAAACATAGACCTACTAGAAGAAGCCTGAGAACAAGAACAAGTAAGGGCCTGTCTATCAACAACAGGTGGCCCGCTACTAAAACTCAAGGGTAAAAGACAGGCACTACAAAGAGGGATACCTCATCCTCAGGAAAGTCCTGGTCCCCGACCCAAGTGTGGGTACACTTGGTTCCAATTGGGAAGGCCCCTATAGAGTCAAGCAAGTGATCGGCCCCGACACCTTCCGCCTCAAAAAATTAGATGGAAGACCCATCCTTCGGATGTGGAACTCGAAGATCCTATGGATGTAATACCAGTAAATGCAAATTGTGATGAATTAAATGCAAAGTTCCTCTTTGGCTCAATGTTTAGCGTGTGTTCTCACTAAGTCCCCAGGACCCCTCATCTTTGCGACTGGCTGAAGCGCGTAGCCTCTCCCGAGGACCATGTGCTCATGCCGAACTGTCGCCAGGGCACATAGCTTGCGATGAACACCCTAACTTAATGTCTTGCCAAACTAAAATATACCAGGACGGTCGAGGCATCGCACACCTCGCTATCCACCTTGGCGATAGATGGCCTCCTGGTCGTATATACTAAGTGCAATTAAATAGATGGTAACCTCGAATAACTCAGCGGTTCGCCTCAGCTCGAGAACCCGACCTCCTTGGAGCGCCACCTTGGCCTCACCGAAGTAACCACTTGTGAAAGAGACCAGTCAAACAAGCTACGTCTCAGCCTCGGCTTCCCTCCCATACTTTGGCAGACCACCTCGGCCTAGCCTAAGTAAACACTTGGGAGAAAACGAGCCAAGCAAGTTGCACGTTTCTCGCATACCTTTGCCTCAGCCTCGGCCCCCTCAATAATCTAAAGCGAGCCATCACGAGCCATTTTTTGAACTGTGATCTCTTCGTGGGGAGGGGATGAAGATTGGTCGAGGGCATGAGGCTAGTGGATTGTATTATCTTGATGGTGGTGGGTCAACTATAGATATTCGATTGTATCTTTCTCCCTTCTAATGGCATTGCAAGCTTGGTTATCTGCCTCTTAAGGCACTTAAGTTACTTGTTTCATCATTGGGTCATCTTTCTACTTTGGAGTGTGAGTCATGTTAGCATAGGAAACATCATTCATTTTACTTCACTCCTAGAATTGATAGTCGTATGTTTAGTCCTTTTACTTTGGTCCATTTGGATATTTGGGGTCAAAATAAAATTGTGTGATACAATGGTTACAAGTATTTTGTAACATTTGTTGATGATTATTTAAGGATGACATAACTTTATCTTATAAAAGAAAGGAGTAAATTATTTTCCATTTTCCAAAAATTTCATGCTAAAATTCACATTCATTTTAATGTTTACATAAAAATTCTTCATTTTAATAATGGTAGAGAATACTTATATACACCTTTTTATAAATATTTGGAATAGCATTGCATTATTCATCAAACTTATTGCACATACACCCCTCAACAAAACGGGGTGCCTAAAAGAATATCCATTTCCTTGAAACAATTTGGCCAATTTTGCATCACACGAGTGTTCCCAAGCATTTGTGGAGTGATGTTGTACTTAAATCTTATTTCCTTATTAATCAAATGTCCATGTCTATTCTTGAAGGCCATTCTCCCTTCTCTATTTTATTTCCCACTTTATCTCCTTTCCCTCTCACTCCTAGGATTTTTGGTTGTGTATGTTTTGTTCATAATTATCCAGGGCCTGGGATGGACAAATTAGATGCATGATTTACAACGTGTCTTTCTTGGATATTATAGGATCTAGAAATGGTATAAGTGTTATAATCCAAGTTCTTAACATTCATTTGTTTGTTTGGATGTCACTTTCTTCAAGTTTGTTCCTTTCTTTATTGGGTCTAATGTCTCTCCTCCTTTTGTACTTCCACTTCTTGTTCTAGTTGATGATCTCATTCTTCTTGTTCTATTTGTGACTTATCCCTTGCCTCTAGTTCAGCTTCCTATCGGACGACCACCAATCAGGCCACTGTATACTCATTGACATGTACTGTCTCCTCCAAATTCTTCTCCGCCGATAGATCTAGCAGTTGGTTCCACATCAATTTTGCCTCCTTCTAACTATGATTTTCCCATTACTTTGTAGAAAGGTAAACACGGTTACACTCTTCATCCTATTTTTAATTATATTTCTATTTCTCACCTTTCTACTTCCCATTGCCAATTTTTTTTTCTTTTATTCCCTATTTTTATTCCTGAGAATATAATGTACATGAAGCTCTTATCTCTCCAAGGTAGCACCAAGCAATGGAAGAAAAACTCTGCTCTTGCTCATAATCACATATGGATCTCACCACTCTTCCTTCTAACAAGCATGTTATAGGCTGTAACTGGGTATACACTATTAAATACTTATCAAATGGCAATGTAGAGTGGTTAAGAGTCTTGTGGAATGCAAAAAAAAAATCGCAGGTTTCATTTTTTTTTGTTTGTATCAATTCAATACAAGCCTGTATCGAGTCATTTCGGACCTATATTGGTTGATATAGACCCAATTAATATAAGTTAACACTATGTTGTATCAGCCGATACATTCCAAATTTTTATTATGGAAAGACTATTCCCTTTCTATCTATAAGTACCCCTATAATTACTTTCCCTCTCTCTAATAACTCATTTATTTAATGCTACATTAAACATTTCTTACACCACCTACTTTTATTTAATACTACATTTAATCAATATTCAAATTCAAATTTGAATTTATCACATGCCTTTAAACATGCCTTAAAATAACTCCTTTATTTAATGCTACATTTAAGCAATATTCAAATTTGAATTTATCATATTCATTAATAAAAACTATAAATGAGAGCAAGGTTTTAAAAGGCTAAAGGCATAATTGAGGTGTAAAGGCTCAAAATGATGAGACATAAGTCTAAAAAATTAAGAAAAAAATAATTAAATTTTATAAATGATAAAAATAACATGTAACATACCAAGTAAGAATGCTGAAAGGTATAAATATCCATAACATAAAAGTTTATAAGCAATATGTTTTAACTTTTAAGCATTAAATTAAAATAATAATTAATCATCTAACAATTATAAGAATTTTACATTTTATATTTCAAAATGCAATCTTATGAAATTATTCATATGAAGAATCATCTATATAATGGACATTGGATTTATGGCCATCCAAGAGTTGGGAAGAAAAGAAACACTTTAGTTGATTTGATCTATGCAAAAATAAATAAATAAAAAGAAAATGAATCCATTAGGAAAAGAAATGAGAAAAACAACAAATTTGGGATGTTAAATTAGAATATTAAGAAAATTTCCACTTGATTTATCCAAGAGAAACTAATAACTTAATTGGACCTTTTTTTTTGCATAGAACTCTCTTAGGATAAAATACTAAAAGAAATTAATAGGACTTGATTTGCAAACCCTAGTCATTAATTCGTAACGGTCATAAGTCTACCATTGCACCATATTATAGTTGCTTGTCATAAATATATGTACTTCAATTCTTAAGTAAATTTTCTCTTCTTAAGGAATCTTCATAATAAATGCTAAAATTGATTATTAGCATTTATATACAAATAAAAAATAACATAAAAATATATTGATTTTATGAAGATTAATACATTAAAATTTTAATTCTTCCATCATTTTTCAATAGTTATCAAATGTGTTCTAATGTGTCACAATGTATATAAATCATTAAAAGTATGGTTTTTTATGTTTAAATAACTCAATAATAGCCATACAGAACTTATATTTATTGTTATTATTATATTTTTTATGATTTGTTTGAATTTTCTAGTGTATCTACACGTATCTAGACTTTTTTCCGTATCCATTAGCATCCAAAGAGTATCTTGATATGTCTCTTAAAATTGCCTTACCAATACATCTTATGTTTCTGATACATCGAATCTTGCTCTCATTTATGTGGAATAGATTATACAAAGACCTCTATTATTACTAAGTTTGGCATGGTTCCTATTTTGATATCCCTCGCAACTATGTATGATTGGCCCTTGTTTCAACTCGACAATAAGAATGCCTTTATACATGGTGATCTTCTTTAGGAAGTTTATATGGAGCAACCACCAAGATTTGTTGCTTAGAGAGAGAATGGTAAGATGTGCAAAATCAAGGAGGCAATTTATGGGCTCAAGCAGTCTTTGTGTGTGTGGTTTGGTAGATTAACTATGGTGGTAAAAGATCTTGGCATGAGATAATACTAGGTTGATCATTCAGTGTTCAACTATGATTTGGATGTTGGAAAGATTTTGTTGGTGGTATATGTAGATGACAGAATGAAGACCCTTTAGCATGATCACTTCCAAACAAAGGGCCTTGGTAAACTAAAGCATTTTTTTTAAATAGAGGTAGAAAGGTTGAAGTATGAGATTAATTTGTTCTAAAGGAATCAATGTTCTTGACATACTAGAGAAGACATGATTGTTGGGTGCCAAACCAGCTGAAATACTCGTGGAGCCAATTGTCAAATTGATTATCATTTGTAGTTAGTGTGGTAAGCTAGTTCATGTAGAATCATTGGGTTCCACATTGGTATAAAGTTCTAAGATACTTGAAGGAAGCTATAGGTCATGGTTTGTTATACAAGACTCAAAGAAGTCTTTTGATAAAAGGCTACATAGATGCTAATTGGGCAAGTTCAATATCTAATAGGAGATTCACTTCAGGGTATTGTACGTTTCTTGGAAGGAATTTGGTGAAATAGAAGAGTAAGAAGCAGACTATAGTAGTAAGGAGTACTGCTAAAGCTAAGTATAAAGCCATGGAACACACTGCGTGTGAATTAGTATGGTTAAAGAACCTCTTACAAGAGATTGGGTACTCGATTGATAACCTTATAAATTTATATTCTGACAAACAAACTGCAATCCACATCTCTTATAATCCAGTTTTCCATGAAAAAACAAAATACATAGAAATTGATTGTCACTTTATAAGAGAAAAAGTACTTAATAGTGATAAGTACTACACATGTGAACATAGGAAGTTGATGGGTAGATTTATTTACCACAGGATTGAGTTAGGGAAGAGTGGATTACATATGTAACAATATAGGAATATATGACATATACTCACTAGCTTGATGGGGAGTGTTAGAGTCGGCTGTTAAAGAGTAGTTTGGTCCTTTTATCTCATTTTAATTGAGTAGTGTTATGTCTTTTATGTTTCACTTTAAGTGTTATGCCCCATACTTAATTAGGGGCATAACTAAACATCATTGTACTTTATATTAGAAAATATAAATATAACCTATCCAACTAGAGAGAAAGTATTGATTTCTCTCTAGATCAAACCAAGGTTTTCTCTTTTAACCCTTCTCTCTCTCTCTCTCTCTTTTACTTCTGTTTTTTTTCTTTCTCCTTCTAGGATTGAAACCAATGCAGATCGAATCAATAACACCTTCCTTTACCCACATATCAAAGTTACTATTAATGATAAACAAATGTCATTCTAAATTTCTAAGATACCATAACTTCATATTCTGTCTGAAATATCACATCATTTATGAAATTATGGAAACTAATAAGAACCATCAAGGTAACAATTAATAAGAGTTAGGAGAGAGAGAGAGAGAGAGGATGAACTTGCAAATATTCAGACGTGGTGGTTCAACAAATGATTATAGAAATTGCATCTTCAACGTCCACTGTAAGAAGGGTGAGATTTAGACTGCAACAATGCAACTTATAGCTTTACCTCACCTATAGGGAAGAAATATTATGGCTTGTCCTTCCATTTAGGTGATGGGTTATCTTCAATGATCGCAAAAGAGTGAGATCTAGATTTCTTCCTTGCAACATACAACACCATCCAACCTTTACCATACAACCGAATTAGGACGAAAGAACAAGGGGGTGGGAGAGTCGTACGGTTTGGATAATGACCCCAAAGAACCTTCAATATAGAGGAAGAAAGAAGGGGATTGGAGGAAGGTTGGGAAGTGAAAAGGGCTATGGGTAGGGAGTTGTTGGAGGGAGATTCAAAATTTCAAGAATCTCTATCCTCCCTTTCTTATTTTAAGTTTTTGTCTTTTCCTCTTCCCACTCTTGAATGCATGGGAAGACTCTTTGTCCGACATTGCTTGGGAAAAGAATAGAGGTAACGTATATCTATAGCTTTGCTCTCTCTATGGGTAGGGACCCATAAGAGGAAAGCACTATAGATATCCCATGCATGTAAGGGGGGTTGGGGGTGCTTTTCACAAGCGTGGGATGAGCCGAGCCGAGCCGGGCCGGGTCAGGGTGAGGGTGCGGGTGCCTGTACCGTACGCGATGCACTGAATTAGTTTTTTGTTTTTATTGGTTTAACCATTTGACCTTAAAATTTAAATTTACTTTTTGAATGGAGTTCTTTTCCTGTTCATGTCTCTTTCCTTTTTATGTCTCTTCAAATAGGTGCACTATTCTGAAGAGGCACTTGTCTGAACGAACACCCATGTGTCCATTCGGGTATGAGAACACTTTATAAAAGGAGTGTTGGTCGACCCAGTTTACACACACCAATATTTTTGACAGTCTTGTTCTCTGTCTTCTGGGCAAATCTGAGCATCATCTCTTTGTGGTTCGTGGAGGTCTAGTAAGCGAATGCATGCCTACCAGTAGCCTGTGGGCTGTTTTATCTTGCCGACTGATTTGTGATCACTCGACTGCACCATAGGGGGAAATGCAGTTTTAAGGAGAGTGACCAAATGGCATGACTCAGCCCTCCTTATCTTTGTTTCACAGTTCTGCAACACCACACTCCTACAGGTGCTCGGTTTAGAAAGCAATTAACGATAAGTTTCACCTGCCTTCTTTATTATTTTCCAACAATATAACACAAGGGAAGAAAAAGACAGGGGGTGGGAGGGTTGTTTGGGTTTGGTGGTGGAGTGATAGATTGAGGTCGGTGAACATGCAAGAATGGAGTACAACAAGTAAAGGATGGAGGGGGAAAGGGAAGTGGTCATTGGGTTTGGTGGTTAAACAATAAATTGAAGCTGGTGAACATGCAAGAATGGAGCATACAGACAAAGGGCGTGCGAGGGGAGTGGTTGTTGGGTTTGGTAGGAGAAAGTGGGGCCATTGGATAGGTAAGACTCAGGGGTCATTTTGATATGTTGGTTACAAATCATCAAATGTACCACTAGTGACTCGAAACACTAAAGAATAAGGTGGTATTCGGTATTGTGGTTGTCCATGATATATTGCACTTAGAAACGCACTACAACTCATTTGTGTCATTCGGTTGTAGTGTGGTGTGGGCCGAACCACAATATATCGTAGAATAATCCTATCATGGACCACTCCACGCAACAGTGGAAAACTCTAAGATACATTGATCACTTGCTTTGTATCATTGTTTTACCCTAAGAAATATTACCGTTGTAGCTTTTGCTCTCCCATCACTCTGCCTCATTGTTGCAAGCCCACCACTGGAAGAAGGTGGCCTCCGCTTGCCGCTTGCCGCTTGTCGTTCCATGACCGCCACTATAAGTTTTTATTCATCCTTGTCACCCTTGTTTTCTTTGTTTTCCACTCATTGTCGCTCTTTTCTCTTTTATTCTTAACCCTTATTTTCTTCATTATCCCTCCTCTTTTCTATCGTCCTTATCACCACATGACAACAGCAAGTGTTCCTTTCACCCTTACTGCCTTTGTTCTCGACATCTCTAATGTAGATTTTTTATATAATACTTATTGTCATATAGATTTTTATTGAATATGTCTATATTTTACTAATCTTTTATAATTTTTATAAATAAATATTAATTGTCATAGAATTATTAATTTTTATAAAATTATTGCTCTCGACAATTTATTTTTATAAGAATAAGAAATTATTCTTATATTTTGGTGTATTTTTTATTAATTTTTATATTTTAGTCAAAAATAAAATACAATATATTGTGTTGTTATGATTTAATTATATTATTTTTTTATAATTTATATTGCTTACAAACAATATGTTGTTTATTTATAATTAATAGTGTAAATCATCTCATATGTTGTAGGTGAGATGCATGGAATAAAACCATAATGTGGACTGAGCTACATTGCATCTTGTAGAATGCCTATGAGGGTGTGGGGTGGTTCAGTCCATCATTTTTTGTCTATGAAAATTAGAAACCCTATTATGATTTGGTGTGGATGCATCCACGCCACAGGTGTGGTATGAATGAAAATACATCACTCATTTTTTCATCCACACTACAAAACATCCCTTTATAAATAAATTGGTTAAAGAGGAGGGCAGCCAAACGATTTATCTTGTATGGTGACCTGGGGCATAAAAAATTCTGCCAAGATGAAACAATAAAAACCCCTATTTTTTAACCCAACAACAAGAATCCAGTTTTGGCAAGGCCTAAGCTTGGTTGTAATTCCTATCGTAGGTGCTAAGCCCTTTTATACCCCTAAACATTTAGGTCTTCTGTGTGCTCATACTCTATGCACAAGTCATCATAGCCGTACATTGCACATCACAACATCTCCCTGAGTGACACCACCCATGTGAGTTGAGATCTTCTGTCAACAAAACATATTACAATCCTCTACCAACTTGATCTAACACCACACATCTCAGTATAAGTCTAGGACCTACCATAAAAGTGGGACCCGCTATGTATGAGATGTGTAGTGTGAGAATTTAAGATTATGTTGGTAGAGGGTTGGAACGTGTTTTAATGGCAGGTAATAGACGCGGGACTCCACCCATGTGGGACATGTTCCGGATGTACCGTTTTAGCGTCTTGTGGTTGTGGGTAGTAGACGCGGGCTCAATTATTGAGTTATGTCAGGTTAGACCCAACAAAAAGTTGACCCAACCTGTGAACCCGACCCTAACCCACCTGAAAAAATAGGGTTAGGGTTCCCATGTTCTGACCCGAAAGTGCATTTGACCCGACCCAACCCGGAAAAGATCGGGTCGTGTTGGGTTGGCTCACGAGTCACCCGTTAGGTCAGCCTAAAGCAAGGTTTGTAGAGTGAAAATTAAAGCTTGGATGGGGTGGGTAATTTTGTAATTATAATTATAAATGAGTCCTATTACCAATGGGGCTAGGAATAGGATTAGGCTAAAAGCCTAACAATAAGCCTAGGAGGCTAGGAGTCTAGGAGTCTAGGATTAGAGTCAAACCAAGTCGTTTGTGTTTTACTTTCTTCTATTAATTTTGTTTTTTCAAAAGTCTCTCTCTTAATACTCTGTATTCTTCTTTAGTCTTCTCCATTCTCACTTTTACGTTTTAGCCAAAAGAAATAAGATGTATTTTTTTCAAGAACTTCGAAAATGTTGGTGTTGAACAACGAGGTATCACAAACTCCAAGGTTTGTTTTCTTACTCCTTTCCTTTCTATTTAATGTATCTAATTTTTGTCTTTTAATTTTTCATTAATAGATTTTAGTTATTTAATTATTTTTAATGGTTTATTTTGCATAGAATGATGAATGATATAATTAATCTTTTCTTTTCTATTTAATTATTTTTAATAGTTCTTAATGATTTTAGTTATATTTTCCTAATGATGAATGAACACAAATTTTCATAAAATTCTTTTTTCATTTTTCTCTAAAAATATAATTTAAGGAATGAAAAATATGACTTGCTTGTTTTTTTTAATTTTGATTTTTTCCTAATCTTGTACATTTTCTTTTTAAAATTCGAATGTTCTTTAATCTTCTTTTTTAATTTTATTGATCCAAAATGTTTTTGCTGCTTTTTTTAGCCAATGAATAATTCATTCAAAAATAAAACTCATAAAAATAAAGAGGGAAATTGGCTAGAAAAATTGATTTTGAGGTTTATAAAGAGTTGATAGCATTATCTATTATACAACATAGATATCCATTTTCATATGTTGAGCATGAAGAGACGAAATGTTTGGTGTTATCTAAATGAAGATGTCAAAACATTGACTAGGAGCACTACTAAAGCACATTGTTTGAAAATCTATAAGAGAGAGAAACAAAGACCTAACTTTCTTTAAATAATGTTCCTAGTAGGATTTGTTTGACATGTGATATGTGGACTTCTTTCTTTACTCAGGGGTACCTTTGCCTCACTACACATTATGTGGATCATAATTGGAAGTTGAATAGCAAAGTTTTGAACTTTTGTCATGTTCTTCATCCACACAATGCATTTGCTTTATATGGAAAAGTGTATGACTTATTGAAAGCATGGGGAATTGAGCATAAATATTCACAATCACCTTAGATAATGCAAGATGCAATGATAATATGCAAGATATTTTGTGTGATCAACTTAAATCTTCTTTGTCTTGTAATGGTTTCTTTTCATATTCGATGTGGTGTTCATATTTTGAACCTTTCTGTACATGAAGGTTTGAAGGTGATTGGTGATTTTATATATAAAATAAGAGAAAGAGTGAAATATGTGACAGACTCGAAAGCAAAGAAGATAAAGTTTGAAAATTGTGCAAAGCATGGGGGTTGTATTTGTCCAAGGGTTTATGGTTGGATTGTCTAACAAGATGGAATTACACTTATATGATGCTTGAGAGGGCACTCATCTATCGTCGTACCTTTGTTAATTTGCAAAATGTGGACCAAAATTATATTTGGTGTCCAACAGATGAAGACTGGTCAAGGGTTGAAAAGATTAATAATCTTTTGAAGCCCTTTTATGATATTACAAATCTTTTTTCGGGAATTGAATACCCAACAACAAATTTATACTTAAAAAGTATTTGGAAGATTGAGTTGTGTTTACTTGAAGAAATGGACAATCAAGAAGATCTCTTTATAAGTGATATGGAACAAAGAATGAAGAGTAAATTTGATAAGTATTTGGATTGCTATAATGTGGTAATTGCATTTACTATGATACTTGATCCTCATTACAAAATGGGACTTGTGAAATTTTTTTATAAAAATTAAATGAGGAAACTGCAAATGCAAAATCAACCTATCTTTATAATCAGTTGTGCAGGCTCATTAATGAATATGCAAACAAGAACTCTAGTGCATCATCATCAATTACACATTCGGTAAAGAATAGTGATGTTAGAATTGATTTAGATGAATATGACGACATTCCTATAAGTTTAGTGTGTATAATGTAATTTAATTCATTTATATTTCATTACATTTATAATTTTAAGAATTATGACTATTGATTTTTTATGTAGGAATTTAATTACTTTGAGAAAGAGCAATTAAATTCAAATAAGTCAGAGCTGGATGTATATTTGGATGAACATAGACTTGATCACATGCAACAATTCAATGTTCTTTCTTGGTGGAAAGATAACCAAGTCGGTTTCCTAATCTATATGGCAATGGATTTATTAAGTATTTGTATAACTATTGTTGCTTCAAAGTCAACTTTTAGTATGGGAGGTAGAGTTTTAACCAAATGGAGAACTTCTCTTTTGCCAAAAAATGCACAAGCTTTGGTCACTACTCGTAATTGGTTATTTAGATATTATTGTCAGATAAACATTTATTTTGATTTGTTTCAAACATTATAATTTATTTAGATGATCATATATATTTTTATTTAAGGATAAATCTCTTAAACTATTCTTATTGTTTAGTTAATTGACACCGATACCCTTACTGTTTAGCTATTTTCTTTCGGTACCCTTAAGTTTTCTGACAATTGTCCAAGTCCTCCCTTGCCGTTACTCGACCATCGGGTCCTGTTTGCATGTGACACCACGTGATTGATAATTTTGTCCATAATTCTCAAATTACCCTTTTAAGGTCAAAAATACCCTTTTGGTTTTAGTTCGGGCTTGCTAGCTCTGTCAGCATTGGACCGATTGGACCGTTACTTGTCACCAGCACTGGAACTATGGTGTAGGGCTCACTGGCGTCCTATTGCTAGTCACCAGCACTTGACCGTTGTTTGTCAACATCGGCATCATCGATGCAGTGGACGCTTTCTTAGATTAGGGCTTGTCACCAACATCCTCTTTTAGAACGACGACGGTGCCGTTTTAACTTGCAACATCGGCACCGTCATTGGTGACCCCAAGGAGGGTTTTGAAACTGGTGGTGTTTTGGAACTGCGATGTGGAGGAGGATAATGGCAGTGACCAATGCACTGCGGTGTGGGGGAGAAGAGAGGAGAACGACAGTGAGATTTTGACTAGATGTAGTCATTGACTATCATCTGTTCGACGAAATGCCCAGCCCCCCACCCTGGCACGCCGAACCCCCCACCCTACACGCCCAGCCCCCCATGCCGCACGCCCAACTCCCCCCCCCCCTTCCACCCCGTATGCCCAGTCACCCATATGTGACATTTAATATATTCTTCTAATGATTGTAGGTACACCAATTGTGATCCATCACTGTGAATGTGGTGTGTCCATGCGGTGGAGAGTGTATCATTGTTGTGGCTAGGCATAGAAAGTTTAAGAACGTTGGCCGACAGTTCTATGAGTGCCACTACTATGTAGGTTATCAGTTAGGTAATTTTGTTATAGTTTGCCCAATATGTTCTATGTAGGTTAACATGTTCTATGTTAAATAACATGTATTTGTTGTAGGTTGCCCCTGATAAACGATGCAACTTTTTCTTATGGAAAGTTGAAGCAATGATGTGCCCTTGTGGCATTGGGCTATGCTGAGTGTTCACATCGAAAAAGCCTAGTAGCTAAGGAAAACAGTTTTGGGTGTGCATAAAGCCTCAGGTAAGAAAAAAAAATTGTTATTCCAAAATTGTTTTGTTCAATGACTTATGAAAATTCAATTATTTTTGTATGATGCAAGTGGTTGTAAATTCTTTTCATGGGTAACACCAGTGGATAGTGTAACCATGAAAGTAGATGATGGCTCAAGACCTTTTGAAATAAATGAAAGGTCATCTAGGGACACATTGGATGAAGTAGTAGTTGTTGTACAATCTGAGAATGATAGTTTGGATAGGATGCCCAAATTTTGTGATAAATTATTGAAGCGTATCAAGGATTTATGCATAAAAGATGCATGATGTGGCTTTCTAATTTTGCATTAGTGTTTGAAGGTGTCTGTTTAATATGTAGAAATGACTCTCATAACTCTCTCTCTCTCATATATGTTTTATTGAACAGTTGTGAACCTTTTTTTCATATATTGTTAAGTCTAATACTACAATATGTTTATTGTCCAATTATCATTCTGAAACAAATATCACTACTATCTTGGCCATTAAATAAGCTAAGCCGTCATGCTTCTCTGGCATGAATCTTCATGAAATTGACATGCGGTACCCCTTCTTTCTTTTCTAAAGTTAATTTCAAATTAGAAAACATTTTGTTTGACTCACATCGATAACAAGCTATAATATATTTAACTCACACCCATAACCTATAAGAAAACAAGTTCTAATATATTTGAACCTAATAATCCTTTTCTATACAGTAGGTAGCATGATGTGAACCTCTAAGAAAATAAGTTGTCTCTTGAATCCATATTCATGGGATGGAATTGAGCTAA
The DNA here is from genome assembly GCF_055504915.1 of Nelumbo nucifera. Taxonomy (NCBI): domain Eukaryota; kingdom Viridiplantae; phylum Streptophyta; class Magnoliopsida; order Proteales; family Nelumbonaceae; genus Nelumbo; species Nelumbo nucifera. The sequence goes on from NC_142652.1 coordinate 48,159,636, forward strand.
TTTAGAAAGCCCATTCATCCAATCAGCTGTCTCTTGAACAGTGAATAGAATAATAACACAACCCCTTGTGGAGACATAATGGATCAAAGGTTATCTCTTGAATAGTGATATAAACTGTTTATATCTCCACTATGTACTTATAAATTCTGATATGTTGGATGCCTTGTGGAGACATAATGGACCAAAAACCAACCAAGTATAAGTTTAAATTCTGATTTGTTGAATAGAATAATAACACAGCCATCACAACTAAGTATAAGTTTAAATTTTGATATGTTGAATAGAATAATAAAACAAGCATCACAACTATGTATAAGTTTACATTTTGTTCTGTTGAGTAGAATAATAACCATCACAACTAAGTATAAGTTTAAATTCTAAAAGTTATGTCTGAAATATATCACAACATGGGTGTGTCAAAATATACCAAAGTTCAAAAAATAACGCAATTTAAAGTTATACGTCTAAAATTACCCATGTCATCATATGGGCCCTCTCACGGTTGGGAGTATATCAAATCCTGACTACTCTGTTCTTTTGCCTACACACACCAATTGGAATGAATGTCAGCACAAACTTCAGCTAAAATACTAAATTATTATGATAACTAAAATGTCCTCACCTATCTTCCTAATGAAGTAATGTCTAGATGTTGCAAGTTCCCCATGTCAGCTCTACCACCTCTACCTCCCCTAACAGACTTCCCCTCCCCCTTGTTCTACCACCCCTATCAGACATTCCACTTGTACTACCATTTGTTGTTCTTGATGATGACCCAACTTGATAAGTTGTTGGAGTGTGATAGGGCATGTATGAGTCTACAACAACTTGTGTAGAAATAGCCCCTCTCCTAGGTGGAAAGACTTTCTTACTTGCAGTCTGGGTAGAATCATGATCAGCAAAAGGCCTCTCTGTACCTACAATTCAAATACCCTACATAGTACACAGTACACAAATAAAATACCCTTCATAAGTTCATCTGTGTTGAGGCTTGTGTGATTTTACCATTGGAGTCTCTTTGTTCATATTCCGAGGAGGAGCTCTGTAATTCCTTCTGTTTGTGCCCTGTTATACCACAAATTGAACACCTGATTGTCTTACGTTCTAGTGGGGCACAATATAATGGGGTTGCTTCATCATCTTCTCTTCTTCTTCTGGTTAGGGGTCGACCTAGCCTCCTCCTCACTATGGGAGGTCTAACTGGGTGGTGTTGCATTTGTTGCTAGTATTTTTGTCCCGGAAGAGCATAAATAAAATGAATATACACCTTTGCATAGGTTGCCTTGTGGAAGGCCTTGTCACATAAGTCCTCCACCCTACCTCTTGTAAAAGTAAGCACTACAAGTGCATGAGCACAAGGTATGCCACTTATATCCCAAACCTTACATGTGCATGACATTACTTCTATCTTGGTGGCATTTTCAACCAAGTCAGCTCCTAGTGTTTGATACTCATATTGTCCTGATTGGAAAACCTTAACAGACTTGTTAATGCATTACACAATAAGTAAATACATGTATAATGAATTGCCCAAGCCAACAAAAACAACAAGTATATGGGCAATAAACATCACCAAGCTTCCCTTCTTCTCTTGTTAATGATTGTTTGCACCTTCGGCAACAGATCAGACCTAGGTGCAATGAATGCCTTGTGTCTATAATAAATCTTCTGCATCTATCTTTTCCTTATGTCCTCCAACATTTCAACAATAGGCATTACTCTAGCCTTCCCAATCCACACATTAAATGACTTTATCCAGTAGTTTGTTATGTTATTAGACTTAACTAATGGGTCAAACCCATGCCTAGACCATGTATCAGGGGGGGATTCTGCTAATCCATTCAAATGCATCTCTAGATATGCTTTTGATTACTTCCATGTAATGAACAAAGTCAGTATGGGTATATGATTTCCTAACAAACCATATGGCATCCTTCAATACCTTCTCCTTGAAGAGTTTTTTTAAATTGCTATATAAATGTTGTAGACAAAACCTATGATTTGCACCAGGCATGCAACATGATATTGCTTCAACAATGCCTTGCAAACAATCATCACATTTATTAGTGTTAGTTGTAATCAAAACAAAGGAAATTATGCATTAACTACAAACAAATATATGCATACATTCTGTCTATTCGACATAAGTGTCCACCTGTGCGGGTCATCAATACCCAGAGCATTTCTTAACTCAACCAAAAACCATGTCCAATTGTCTTTGTTTTCAGCTTCCACCATAGAATGTGCAATAGGAAAAATGCCATTATTGTCATCAATCCCTACAACTATGAGTATTATACCCCCTATTGCACCAGTCTTGGTGTGGCAACCATTCAGTCCAATAATCTTTCTGTAATTATCCAAGAACTCATCCCTTGGACCTGCAAGATATATGAAAACTCTCTTGAAAACCCCATATGTGTCTTCTTCTGAGATAAGTGGGGCATGTAGCTTCACAATAGACCTAGGGTTGCTTGCAAGCAAGGTTGTACAGTATTGAGGGAGTATTGCATGTAAATCCACCAATGATCCCCTGATCCTATCAATAACCTTAAGCTAGCCCTATGTATTTTCCTCTAGGTGACATTTATCCCAAACATTCTCCTAATTTCAGATCTAAGCACGCTGTTTGACATGGTAGGATCAACCCTTAACATCCTTTCAATCTTTGTTGATAGCCATGTATTTGTTCCCTCCCTATTTGTAATCACCCTGATACAACTATGTGTATCATTGAGGGTCTTCACTATGAAACTGCCTCCATCATGGCTAAGGAATGCATGAATCATCGAGCCACAGTCAATTGCAGCACACACCCTAGTAAAGCTACACTTCTCATTTTTCTTTCTTTTGATCTCTATACCCTCCACCACATAATACTGCCTCAATGCTTACCTAAACTCTTTTACATTGATAAACTCCATACCAACCCAAAATCTTGGTTTGGAAAAGTCAAAATCTCTTGTATTGCCCCTTTTCCCTTGGACTGTCATACTCACTGATAGGCTCATAGTCAGACAAATAAGCATCACCACCATCATGTACACCCTCATTACCACCGCCCCCACCATCATCATCCGAACCCTCATGATCCCCACCACCCAAACCCTCTTGATCCCCACCATCATCATCTTCATAATCCTCACTATCATCATACAAACCCTCAAATTCCCCATCATCAACATCATGATGACCATCTAACCCCTCATCATTGCCATGACTATGATCAGCTACACCTCCTTCATCATCAACTACATATCAGCCAACATCATCTTGCAATTGTTCATTTCCCTTGCCACTACACCTATCATCCATACTAACACACTTGGATTCGATATAAGTAACATAGAACATTATCTCACGGAGGTCCTTGTGGATGGCAAAAATTTCCATCACTTCATTTTCACAACCAAGAACACTTAAATGCTCATCTAAATCCCATCCTGGTATTTTGTAGTTGATAGTCACTGTGCTTCCAGGAGGTATAACAGTCAATGAGCAGAAGTCATTCAAGATGTCTAATTAACATATTCTATCACTGTCCACATTATCCACATGTCCAACCTAACCACTTACGTATGATAACTTCCCATCTGTGGTCTTCCACTGACCACTATAATTGATGATAAACATATATCTACTCCCATCTATCACCTATATCATAGATAGGGGCAAATATAGTTACAACATAAGCTACACCATACTCTACAAAATAAACTACACTACAATCTACACCATAAGCTACACTATGAACTAGAACATATAAGCATACACAAGCTAAATTCCTCATCTATAACATTCCAATCATGGGCCTTACATTTATTTATTGGTATTGACAGTTTCATTTTGAAATAGTGTTTCAAACATTTTGTCGAGCACCTAGACCCACGTGTGGATCCCATGTGTATGAATTAAAACAGACACATGGGTTCCAACACACCACATATATCTAGATCTATGAGTGGTCCCCCAAAACCTAGCTATCTACCTCAATTCCAAGTGCCATTTTACCTGGATTTGTCAACAAATCCCTATAAGTGGTCCCCAAAAAACTAGCTAAAAAACATATAAAAAGCTGTACCATACCCTTGTGATGATAGAAAACGCAAGCTTTTAATATTTGAATCCAATTGCAAAACAGTAAAAAGTTGTAAGAAAAAATTCTAAGAACTAGCTCAGAGAGATGACAAATGTCATCCTTCCACTGAAAAAACATGACGGAAACGCATGGTTTTTCATACAAACCTGTTGTGCACCGTCATACCACCTATTGGAATTTGCAGCGAAAGTCATGGAAGGTGACTGTGGATCTTCTCTGCTAGAACAATGATATTCTTCTCCGCTAGAATGATGATAAACAACATTCAGGCGAGAATAATCCTTTAATCGATCCCTCATTAAGGAAGGGTAAAAACGTAATTTGCAAAATGGGTTCAATTTGAGTGAGAGTTAATGGAAGGGTAAAAACGTAAAATCAACTTTTCTGTCTCAATTTAACGACGATGACAATTGTCAGAAAACTTATAGGTACAACAAGGCAATAGCTAAACAGTGAAGGTACCGCATGCCAATTAGCTAAACAACAGGGGTAATTTAAGAGGTTTACCCTTTATTTAATTATCATATATATTTTTTCCATTTTTAATGCTTTAATATTTTATCTTCTTTGATTTAGTGTAGTTGATGATAATGAGACCAAGGAATCGAAGGGATTGGAGGTGCACTTTTCTAAGTAAAAAATTCTTGAAGGATCATCATTTGAAGTTTCAAGTCTATTAGAGTTTTAGGAGGAACAAATTTAGAAATGATGGAATGTGTTTGAACTTAAAGTTATTTTGATTTTTTATTTAATTTTTGTTGGAAGTTTATAACATTTGCATATATCCTTTGGCCATCTAATTAGTAATCATCTATTTAAGTTAATTTTTTTCTTTGGTATTCAATCTTTACTTTTATTGTTGACTTTTTTAATTTTATAGTTTTTTGTAGTTGTTGGTAAATTTATTAGAGGGAGAGTCAATCTTCCCTTTCATAAAGATCAATTGAATGCAAACTTTCTTTTCAATATTAGAATTTTAGATTAATTCATTTAATAGTTTATTTGGCATCTTCAATTCTTCATGTTTCATTTTTTAAAATTTCAATAATTGATAGAGTTGAACCAAATTGACCCATAGGTCAACCCTAACCTGAATGTTTAGGGCCAGGGTCTAGCATTCTCTAACCCAACCTGAAACTAACCAGAAAATGCATTGGCCCAATCCGAACCGACCGATTGCCAGGTCTACGTCAGGTTTAAGATTCCTTTTAACACGTGTCTCTTGATAAGCCCATCTGAACTCACGAAAGGGATTCTGCTTTGACATACAAGTGGCAACTTGAATCAAACTACCGGACGAAGACGTTACCCAAAAAAAAAACTAACTGCTGAAGAATTCTAATTTCACAATATCTGATCGACGGTCACAATTATTCTTTGAATATCTCAAGACTCAAGGTTCCAATTAATCGGAAAGAAATTTAAGGCCATTTCGTATTTTATCCCAGCCAGACTCATCACAATCTTCGCTTGGAGTCCGTATTGCGCGCGGAAGTTGCTTCGTCTCGTCAGCGGCCTCTTCTCTGGTTTCCTGTTTTATGCTCACAGCCAGGTTTTTTCTCTACTTCTGATCTGATTTTCTTTTGGTTTGATATGTGGACAGAAAACAAACTTCAATACAAAGATCCGAGCTTCATTGGTTCTTATCTTGAATTTGATTATTACTTGAAATATTGATCACAGTTCCTGATCTTCCATACGTTCCTTTTTGTTTACTTGTTTTTTCTGTTCCGCTGTTATGGTTCTTTGAGAATTTGCTTGAATGACTCAGTGGACTTGGTTGACAACTGAAGTAGGAATGAAAATTCTGGCTTTTCTGAAGAAAAAAAAAACAATGGAAGTTCTTGCAGCATGTAGAGAGACTATTGGAGTTTGAGTGGTTCGTACCACTACAATTTCATCCACTAAACCCAATAGCGAACCAGGACAATTTTTTCCTTGTTTTTATATGGTAATCAAATTAAACAAAATGAACATGAACAGAAAATTAAGCAAACATTTTACAATCCACAAGAGACTAGAGAACCGTTCTTTTAACGTGGTGAAACCCCAAACTGGGGAAACATCCACGGCCAATAGATGGCAAAATTTCCACTCAAATGATTAAGGAAGAAGTGCAATCGGGAGAGTGGTTACAGACCACTTACCAATGGGTACTAGTCATTCGACAACCCCAAGATTCCATCCTTCTTCTTTCCCAAAACCTCTGTTTTTTCTTCTCCATACTTTTTTTTTTTTTCAAAGTTTCCACTAAAATGATTAAAAAAGAAGTACAATCAGGAGAGATGGTTACAAACCTCTTACCTATGGGTACTAGTCATTGAACAACCCAAAGACTATCCTCCTTTCCCAAAACCTCTGTTTTTTTTGTCCTTCCCTTTTCGCCAGCAGTGGGATGATGGAGCGGCTGTGGTTTGTGGAATTTCTGAAAGTTGCAGATAGTGATGAGATTTAAGCTGAAAGAGGAAAGGTGACTCTCAATCTGGCAATCAAGGGAGTTATGGTTCTGCTGTATTGAGAGATGAGGGAGAAGAGTGTAGTTCTCCTAGGAGTGAGAGAGATGGAAATGAGCGCTTTGATGCCTCTTTGAGAGTGGTTGAATTTTCTGACTGTTCTGATTTTTTAGATTGTTCTGATTGTCTCTAATGAGATATGATCTGCGCTTTTATTCTTGTTTTGGAAGCTTCTCGATTAATCTTTTTGTATAGTTGTTTGCACACCTTTAGGGTGCCACGAGAAAAGTGAGGTTATGATTGGCATAGGAATATCTTTTGTCAGAAAGGTATCCCGGTTAGATATGTCAGGTCAGCATAAGTAGTTATGGGAAAGGAATGTGGGATGGTACTAGACTGAGCATCTTTTCTTAGGTCCATGCACATCTCCCAAATGCAGACTCGGCCACATGTTGTTGTCTGTGGTGCTGTTTCACATATCAAGATATTTGAAGGATGGCGTTTCATAGTGCTTTATCGGATAGGGTGGCTGTTTTGCACACCCATTCAGACTTGCCAGTAGTGTTGGACATCTATGCTCTTACGCCCATGTAGAGCATTGGGAACGTTGTGGTCATGGAACCAACCTCACATCCTACTTTCCCCCTATCAATTTCAGATCAGGCCTTTCCCATTGGAAAGCTTTTGGTTCCTCAAAAGCTCCTTAATTAGATGAGGAAATTTTTCCTTCACCTTTTCCATGGAAAACCACTTTGGGGTTAAAAAAAAAGACATACCCACAAGATTTCTTCTTCTCCATTTCTTGTCATTCTCGTCTTATTACCAAGTACAAGGCCTTTTGTAGCCTGCTTAATGGGAACGGATCATGTATTGTCGGTAAGATGGTGGTGTTATCTCTCTCATTGAGGATAGATGGTTCAAATAACTGTAAATTCTCAACATTTACCATTGAGTACATCTGCATATACTGGGTAGATCAAGTTTTAAAGCATTCTGATCATTTTGTTCTTGGTCTGGTTACCAAGAACAGGCAGTGGTCTGCCTTGGCCGAATGATATAAGGGTGGCCTAAACTCTATTTGTGGATTTGTAGATCCAGAATTTTGTGAATGTTGAACCTCTGTAGGTCACGAATGACCTGGTTCAATTTACTGAAGTACTAGAGCAGCCCTATTGATGCTTTGTGTGGCCTGTACTAGCCTCGGTGAGGTCTGGTAGACCTGTTAATGTGTGTAACTTCTTTTTGATTCAAAGAAAAAAATACTCTTCGAAGTATGGGCTGCTGTCCTCTGTGCGGACTGTAGGAGAATTGGTGATCATTGATAAGTGATTACTTATGGCTTTTGAAGACTACAACTTCAGGATCCACTTTAAATCAGAGTGGTTTGAACAGTGGCCATGATACAACAAACTTCCCAATGACTATTACCCCCTTAGATGGTAGAAATTACTTGGGATGGTCCAAGGAGATGTGGCTGTACATTATAGCTAGGGGTAAAGCTGGATATATAAATGGAAAAGTGAAAGAACCTAGGGCTGGCAGTGCTGAATATGACAAATGGGACCAAGAGAACTGCTTGATTATGCCTTGGCTTTTGACATCCATGTTACCCTCTGTTAAGCAGAACTTTATTTGGGCTGAAACAACAAAAGAAATATGGGACCAAGCAAAGGCCACTTACTCAAAACAAAGACATTATGCCGGAATCTATCAGCTTCAAAGAGAATCCTCAACATGTAAGCAAGGGGAAAGGAGTTTATCAGCTCACTATTCTGCACTCACTTAAGTTTGGGAAGAGTTAGATTACTACCAAAGTATTGAGTGGGAGAGTGAGAAAGATGCTAAAGCCTATGAACAATTGGTCTCTCAACAGCGTGTCTTTGCCTTTCTACTATGTATGAACCTATCAGAGTGCAGATTTTGGGCAATAAGGACCTCCCTTCTGTCCAAGAGGTGTATTCTCTAGTGCAATTTGAGGAAAGTAGGAGATCAACCATGAATGCTCCTAAGGGTGAGTCTATTGCTCTAGTAGTAAGAAATAACCCAAGCTCGACAAAAAGCGGGGGGGGGGGGGAGGTTAGAAAAGAGTGGATGATAAAGATAAGTTGTGGTGCACCCATTGCTAGAAATCCAGGCATACTTGTGAGACTTGTTGGGAACTGAATGGAAAACCTAAATGGGCATAAGAACTGAGCAAGAAATCAACACAGGAACAGGACAAGAAACCAAGTCAGAAGAAGTTCACTTTAGCAAACTTAGCATCTCAAGAGTCTTAGAATAATGTTTCTACAATGAGTTCTACTCAAGGTTGCCCTCCTAGTTCTGATCTCAGGGAGGATATTATTTTTTTTGGAAAAAGGTAAAGTAACTCCATGGATTATTGATTCTGGATCCACACCTTTGACTTCTTTTGCTTCCTCCTCAAGTAACTCAGCCTTTGCTTTCCATGTATCTAGTGACACTCTAGAATCTCCATGGATTATTGATTCAGGTGCTTTAAACCACATGACTGGTAAGTCAACCCACTCTTTGAACTGTTCAGTAACCTTTTTTCTACATTCTTGTGTTTTTCAAGATTTGGCCTTTGGGAGGACGATTGGTAGAGGAAAGTTAAGAAACATGATTGATGGCCTCCATGTGTTGGAGAATAAAGTTGGTCTTGTAGTCTTAGAGTTTGTGTGCTAGTTGAGTAAGAGTCAAGTTGTTTGGTGGCACCATAGTTTGGACCATATGTCTTTTGAGTCCTTAAAATACTTATTTCTAGAATTGTTCAAATCTGTGTCGGTTGATGATTTTCAGTATTAAGTTTGTCAGTTGAGTAAGTATTGTAGAACTTCATTTTCTTTACGTAATAAAAGATTAGATTTTCCCTTTTATCTTGTGTATTATGATGTGTGGGGCCCTGTTAATATTCCAACTGAGAATGGTTACAAATACTTCATCTCTTTCATAGATGACTATTCTCGGTACACTTGGGTTTACTCTATGCACTCCCGAGAAGAAGTCTCTAAACTTGTGAGAGATTTTTAGTGCATGGTCTATACACAATTTTAGACGGAAATTTGTGTTTCAATCAGACAATGCAAAAGAGTACTTCCATGGTGATCTCACAGAATTTTTTGCATCCAGTGGCTCCCTTTATCTGAGCTCCTATGGAACCCTGCAACAAAATGGGGTTGTAGAGAGAAAAAATCATCATTTTCTTGAAGTTGCTCAAGGATTACTTTTGCAGATTAATGTTCCAAAAAGATTTTGGGTGGATCCAGTCTTGACTGCTACTTATGTTATCAATAGGTCGCCATCTCGGTTACTGGGATATAACTCCCCTCATCAACTCCTCTTCCCTAAGGCCCCATTATTTCCTATACCCATGTGAGTCTTTGGTTGCTAGTGTTTTGTTCATGATTTATCCTCTACTCGTGGTTTGACCCTAAGGCTATTGTTTTTGTTTTCCTTGGTTATCCTCTTTCTCAAAAGGGCTATCGTTGCTTTGATCCTACTTCAAAAAAATACTTTGTGTTCATGGATGCCACTTTCTTTGAAAATGTTCATTTTTTCCCGTTTCTCTTTAGGGGGAGAGTTCAGGTGAGGAGAAACAGAAACAAACATAGGATTTTTTACCTTCTCCTCCTAACCCTCCTCCATTCCGTGTCTTCCATAGACAGTGCTACAAAAACCAAGGCCAACAAGGTTCAACAGTCGTGGAGCAACATGAAACTATGTCACCAATGCCATCAGACTTTTAGAGGTTAGATCCCTAGCTCCATCCAGGTACCATTGTTCTAGTTGTTATTGCTAAACCTATTGATGTTGATATTTGTGATCTGAACCTTCCTATTGCAAAAAGGAAAGATGTTAGGTTGTGCACTACCCACCACTCTATGGATCATTTCTTATATATGAAAACATCTCACCCTCATTTCATGCCTTTCTTTCTGGCATTGATACCCTCTTCCTAGGAGTGTTGCAGGGTCCTTATGTGTTCCTGAGTGGACAAATGTAATGAAGGAAGAAATCAATGCCCTGCACAAAAATGGCAAGTGGGAGTTAGTAGATCTTCCTAAGGGAAAGGAACCTGTGGAGTGAAAATGGGTGTTCTCTGTGAAACATAAGGTAGATGGAACAATGGAGAGATACAAAGCTCGCTTGGTAGCAAAGGGTTTTACTCAGGTTTATGGAGTTGATTATGTAGAGACTTTTGCACCTGTGGCAAAGATGAATTCTATCTAGATTCTTCTCTCTTTAGTAGCAAATTTGGATTGGGAACTCCATTAATTAGACATCAAGAATGCCTTTCTGAATGGTGATTTGGAGGAGGAGGTGTACATGATCCAACCTCTTGGGTTCTGTGCTAAGGGCAGTGAACAAAAGGTATGCAAATTGAAAAAGTCTCTATCTGGTCTAAAACAATCACCAAGGGTTTGGTTTGGCAGATTTCATCAAGCAGTTCAACAGATGGGTTTTAAACAATGTCAGACTGATCACACTCTCTTTGTGAAGAAAGAACAAGGAAGAACATTAGCCTTGATTGTTTATGTGGATGACATAGTCATTACTGGTGATTGGGTCTCAGATATTCAGAGGGTAAAGAACTTCTTGGTCACTCAATTTGAGGTAAAAGATCTAGGACCTCTTCGTTACTTTCTTGGAATTGAACTTGTTCACTTCCAACAGGGTTTCTTCATCTCTCAAAGGAAGTATACCCTAGATCTCTTGAAAGATATAGGAAAACTTGGAGCCAAACCGGTCGACAATCCTATAGACGTAAATCACAAACTCGGGGACTGCAATGATGAGCCCATAAAAGATGCAAGGCAGTACCAAAGACTTGTAGGTAGACTCCTATACTTGTCTATGACCAGGCCTGATATTGCATATCCAGTAGGAGTCCTTAGTCAGTTCATGCATGCTCCCAAGGCTGCCCACTTAGAAGCAGTAGATCGGGTTCTTTGGTACTTGAAGAAATTCCCAGGGACAGGCCTCCTCTTCAAGAATCATGGACATATGAAAGTTGAGGTTTACACTGATGCAGATTGGGCTGGCCCTATAGATGACAAAAAATCTATAAGTGTCTATTGTACCTTTGTGGGGGGAATCTTGTTACTTGGAGAAGTAAGAAACAAAAAAGTGTGGTGACTAGACAGATCTAGTGCAGAAGAAGAGTACAGAGCCATGTCTCATGGAGTTGCTGAAATACTATGGATTAAAAACCTGTTAGGTGAATTGGGGTTTTCCCTTGATGGTCCCATGTCACTCTACTGTGATAATAAGGCTGCCATCAATATTGCAGGCAATCCTGTTCTCCATGATAGAACCAAGCACATTGAAGTGGATAAACACTTTATTAGAGAGAAACTGGAGAAGGGAGAAGTGTGCACTTCATATGTCAGCTCCGAGGAGCAACTTGCAGATGTTCTCACCAAAGGATTGAACTCCTTGTGGCATTATGATCTTTGTGACAAGTTGGGGATGATTGATATCTACACCCCAACTTGAGGGGGAGTGATGTAATGTTCAGTTGTTATGTGCCGCAAGGGTGCAAGGGCTGTCTTTTCCTTTATTTTTTTGTTATGTTCGGCTACCCTAAGATATAAATACAAAGCTGGCGTTGCCAGCCTACACTTTTTGCCTCTCCATTTTTCTTCTTCTCTTCTCCCTCTCTTCTTTCTTCTTCTTTGAAATCACCAGTCTTTCCTGGATTACCCATGCTGCTTTCAACAAAATTAAGCTTAATTAGATTACAACTAGGAGCTTTCCACTTAGGGGAAAATGCTGCCCATGTGATTGAAAAGTTGGCTACACCATACGATCCTCTTGCAATGTCATTCATAGAAAATGGGTCATACAAAGACAGTTTTGACCCAATTATCCACCTTAATCAAGATATTCTCAAATGCCACCTCCTTTGAGTAAGAAACCTCTTTGAATATCCTCCCATTTCTTTCTTGCTATATAATCCAGAGGATCACCCCCCTTACACAGTCCCCAAGAACCTTCCCTCACATCTTAGAAGTTTTAAAGAATGATTCATCAAACAATCTTCTCACATCGCTGGGTGGATCCTGGTCTGCAGCCAAACAAAGATAAGACTTGCTCCCAAATGCTATAAGTGTAGGGGCCGGAGATTGATAAGTTAGAATTAGTCTCAGCACTTGCTCTACAAAGGAAGCACAATCTTGGCATTATGCAATAGTTGGGCCTTTTCTTTTGTAGGACCTCACAAGTATTGATTGTTCTATGTGCTACTTCCCAACAAAAAGCCTTTACGTTGGGTTGCATTGGTCCTTTCCAAATTTCTGTAGCTTGAAATACAACAGAGGTCCTACAAAGGAGGTTGATAAGAACCATGAAGATTTATAATCCAATCAAGATGATCACTGTTCAATGGGTCAAGGAAAACACCATTAAGAGAGCAAAGGAGGTTGATAGCAAGAGAAGACTCAGGAATCAGGATCTCTCAATCCTCCTCTAAATCCCAAATCCCAAGAGAACCCAGACTGAGAAGATCCACAATAAGCAATAGAATTGTTCTTATGGAGGGAGAGGGAATAAAGAGATGGGAGCTTGTCTTTCAAGGGTTTGTTTCCCCACTATAAATCTTCCCAGAATCTCATCCTTTTCCAGTGGGAAGCATCAAATCTTGTATAACAAACGAAGGACATGGAAATGTTGTAAATGGATTTCCAAGTGGCTGTCTGCTGTAATCCTACAGCAGAGAATTGCAAAAGAACTGCGATGCAGCAGCAGGAACATTAACATACTCCCAGTGAAGAATTATGCACATATCTATCAATTGATCCGGGATAACTCTTATTGTTATCATGGGGAGAGACCCTTGGTGAGTTACTTTGAATCCTTAAGGAGTATGTGGACAGAACTGGACAAATTTAATCCTTATATGCCAGTTTGTGACAAAGATGCATGTATAAGAACAAATTAGATAGGACTAAACTGTAATATTAAATTTCCCTTAATTATACATCTTGTTTGTTTCAATGACTTATTTTTTCCTGGAAATACTTCGACTGGTTCGTTCACTGATAATAATTTGGTATTATGATTGTTGATTCTGGGGTTTTGGTTCTATCTTCTATTCGTGGAGGTAGATTATAGTTTAGTTAAGCACAACTTCCATGTATTTATCAATAGTTATCAAAAACTTGATGTATTTTTTTCCTAGGATATGTTGACTGGCTTCTATAATGAAACTTTGCTTTGCAGGATATGACAAGCATTTTATCAAGTTACTCCTGCAATTGGCCAGGAGTTCAGGAGAATCGTTTTAAGAGCAGAGTTGATAATGTTAAATATGTAGGATGTTCAGGCCTACATTTCCCTTTCGGGGGATCAGTATTTGATGGTCAATTCCTTGTTCTTGGTGGCTACAGGGAAAGGCCTAGGCTCCATAGACCTGTATTTTCCAGTGCAGTGGACGATGGTATTGAACCAGATGACTCAGAAGACAAAAGTAGAGAGGAAGAATCTCCAAAAAATGAAATTGGAAGAGTATGTTGAACACCTGTTTGTTTCCTTTGCACCTGGTGAAATTTGCAACATTACTTGGATGAGAACTCTGGTGTCTGGTTGGAATATTGCTCTCTCATAATCAGAAAAACTGACAACTCTGACCAGTCTATTGCTGGGGGCTAATCATAACATGGTCTACAGCTTTTGGTCCAAAGTTTGAATGGTCTTAACATTCTAGCTGCTGATTGTATAGGGCTTCTGCCAATTATCATCATCTGCCATTTTCTTTGTTCTATCAAGGTCTTCCATCCATACTTTAGTTGTTGAATAATTTTTAACCCATAAAACTGACTGACCGTGTCTATATATTGATTGAGTACCAGCTGAGCCAATATTTCACTTAAATTTCCAAGGTTCTCTTGCAGCTGTAATGTCATAAAAAACCATTGGTTCTTCCATTAACATATTTTTCCAAGGCAAAATTGTGTTTTAATTTTTTTTAAAGTGGTGAAGTTCTTTGTTGGTTTGACTTAACCTAATCTTAATTGGTGGGTTGAAACTCATTGATTGGGATGTCCAACTCTCATCATATGCACCACTTATGAGCTGTCATTGACTGATACTTCTGTTGTCTACCATCACATGAAATGTAATTCTTCATTTAAGTTCATATGCATGCTTTCCTGCACCAGAAAGCCCTATATGATGTGTATATTCCACCTGTATTTGTATCTATAACATGAGGAAGAATACATTTTTAAGATATTAGCTTTCTCAATCCTTTTTTCAGGCAAACAATGAATTGTTTCGTGAAAATTTGGAGAGAATTGTTGGGACAGATGATTCAACCTTCAGTGGAATAGACCTTGCTACTCTTATTAGAAATAAGTATGGGAGGTCCTATGATGTTCAATTAATAAAGAAGGTATTGTTTGCCTTTGGAAATTTGTGGCTATGTAAATGTTTAAAAAATATCTTGGTCATTGTTCTTTCTTTTTGACATGTTTTTTCTTTCAGATATTGAGTTATTATCAATGAGTTGAATTACTTAATCACTTTGTACCTGATGGCTACAATAAATGAGAACTGAAATTGAGTCTTCATACTACTACTACTACTACTACCCCCCGTTGTGTAGCCCTTCAAATGATAAAAAAAAAATACTAATATAGTTATAGTGGCGATAATAATAATTGTCATCATCATCATTTTATTATCTAAGCCTTGTCCCAAGTCCCAACCATATGAGGTCAGCTACATGATTCCTGTTTCGCCATTCCATTTCTATTCAGTGCCAATGTGCCATATCTATTGTTAAATTATGAGTGCTTAAATTATTTCTTACTATTGAAAGTTGAAACAGAAATGCACCTATTGGCTATTTTCCATTGCTGTTTTTTCTTTCTTTTGTTTCTTATGGACATAGTTATTTGGCCATGGTCCTATTTTATTTTTGGTCTTTTGTTACTGTTGCCTTACTAGGGTTACTTATGTAATTTTACACACATTTCCAGCAGCTATATAAGAAAGTAGGGGTCTCATTATAGGACCTATGATCTGATTTTCTCTTCCTTTTTCTCTTCTTATGTATTTTCTTCTTTTAAAACCTGTTTTTATTTGTTCTTTTAACACCATTTTCAACAAGATGGTATCAGAGGAGGACTCAGATGATGACACAAATGTTGATAATGAACAAATTTGACTATGGGGTTTCTTTGGTGTTTGTTCTTTCTTATGTTATTGTTTTTGGTTAGTTTCCATTCAGCTTTTGTTTAGTTTTGTTTTGGAGCAGCTACAGTAACCCGAACCAGTGAAGAAGGAAGAAGAAGATGAGGAAGAAGACAAGAGAAAGAGAGAACAGGAGGGTTTAGTCGAAATTGATTAGTCTCCCATTCAGTCGACCCCCTAATGTTTATTAGGTTCTAATTACACTTACAAAGACTAAACTGCCCTCACTTAAGTGTGGGGCAGAGTACTCTAATAAAACAGCCACATAAGCAAAGTACTTAACTGACATGAGATTACTAAACTACCCCTATTCGGCTCACTCTAATACTCCCCCTCAAGCTGGAGAATATATGTCATATAATCCCAGCTTGTTACATAGATAGTTCACTTTCCCTGAGTTTAGAGCTTTTGTAAACAAATCTGCCCATTGATCATTCGAGCCCACATGTTCTGTGTTTATCTCTCCAACAAGGACCTTCTCCCTCACAAAATGGCAATCAACCTCTATGTGCTTTGTTCTCTCATGAAATACAGGATTGGATGAGATATGGAGTGCAGCTTGGTTGTCACAATACAGTCTCATAGGTTTATCCATGTGAAACCCAATTTCTTGTAGAAGATTCCTCAACCACACTAACTCACAGGTAGTATGTGCCATGGCCCTATACTCAGTTTCAACACTACTTCTGGCCACAACCGTCTGCTTTTTACTCTTCCACGTCACAAGATTTCCTCCAAGAAATGTGCAATAGCTCGTAGTAGATCTTCTATCATTCACTGAGCCTGCCCAGTTTGCATCTGTATACCCCACTAGTTCAAGTTTTCCTCCTGGTTTATACAATAGTCCACGGCCTGGAGCTCCTTTCAGATATCTCACAATTCTAAGAATTGCATCCCAGTGAGGTATACGAGGGTTCTGCATGAATTGGCTCACCACACTGACTGCAAAGGATATGTCGGGTCTCGCGATAGTCAGATAGTTCAGCTTCCCCACTAGTCATCTATACCTTCCAGGATCTTCAAATACTTCTCCTGTATCACTGCTCAACTTAACATTTGGTTCCATAGGGGTCTCAGCCGGTTTTGCACCTAACAGTCTTGTTTCTTCCAATAGATCAAGAACATATTTTCTTTGGCATAGATTTACACCTTGTTTTGACCTGGCAACCTCTATTCCCAAGAAATACTTCAATGTTCCAAGATCTTTTGTTTGGAAATGATTTTGCAAAAATACCTTTAATTTGCCAATCCCCAATTTATCACTGCCAGTAATGACAATATCATCCACATAGACCACTAATAGAATCTTCCCAGCTTCTGAGTCATAGCTGAACACTGAGTGATCTACTTGGCACTGCTTCATTCCAAAACTCTTCACCACTTCACTGAACTTCCCAAACCAAGCACGCAGCGATTGTTTCAACCCATAAATTGCCTTCTTCAATCTGCATACCTTGCCATCCTCCCCCTGAGCAACAAACCCAGGTGGTTGCTCCATATATACCTCCTCCACAAGATCACCATGGGGAAAGGCATTCTTTATATCAAGCTGAAACAGAGGCCAATCATACATAACTGTCAGGGAAATTAGTACACGAACAGAACCAATCTTAGCCACCGGAGAGAATGTCTCCATGTAGTCCACTCCATACAACTGTGAGTAACCTTTAGCAACAAGTCTGGCCTTCAGACGCTCCACACTACCATCTAGCAAGAATTTCACAATATACACCCATTAACAGCCCACAACATTCTTATCAGGTGGGAGAGTAGTAAGTTCCCACGTTTGAGTATGTTGAAGAGCAGAAAGTTCCTCCTCCATTGTCCGCCGCCAATCAGGTGAACTGAGAGCTTCTTGAACATTGTTAGGTATGGAAATAAAGGATAAAAGGGAAACAAACTGGCGATGTGAGGTAGAAAGACAAGATAATGAAACAAAATTGGAAATGGGATGGAGGGTAGAACTGCGTTTACCTTTCCGTAAGGCAATGGGTAGGTCAAGGTCTGAAGGTTCAACAATAGGAGCCATGAGAGGATCCGCAGATGAGGTAGAAGCTGGAGGAGGGGCCGGTGTCATTCGACATGTATACACTTGCCGGATTGGTGGACGTTCGGTGGTGATCTGCACGGGATGAGGTGATGAGTCTACTTCAACAACAACATTTGGAACTGGATCACTGACAGGAAGAGGAAGAGGAAGTACGGGTGGAGACGAAGGCGCTTCAGGACTTGAGAAGAAGGGGACAAACTCAAAAAAGGTGACATCAGGGCAGACATAGCACTTCCGGGTAATGGGATTATAACACTTGTACCCTTTTTGAGTCCGTGAGTAGCCAAGGAAGACACATTTAATTGAGCGTGCATTTAGCTTGTCTATTCTAGGGTTCAGATTGTGGACAAAGCACACACAACCAAAGACACGAGGAATTAATGGGAATGGAGATAAAGTGGGAAACAAGATAGAGAAGGGGGACCGACCATGAAGGATGAAGGAGGGCATCCGATTAATGAGAAAACATGCAATGAGTACAGCATCACTCCAAAACCGTTTAGGAACATTCATGTGGTGAAGAATAGTCCGAGTAGTTTCAAGAAGCTGACGGTTCTTCCGTTCAGCTACCCCATTTTGTTGAGGGGTGAATGCACATGATGTCTGATGAATAATGCCATGCTGTTCTAAATACTGTTGAAATGAAGTAAGAAAGTATTCACGACCATTATCTGAACAGAGAATTTTGATTGGAACACCAAATTGTGTACGTATTTCAGCATGGAATTTTTGAAAAATGGAAAACAATTCACTTCTTTCTTTCATTAAGTAAATCCATGTCATTCTTGAACAATCATCAATAAAGGAGACAAAATGCTTGTACCCATTATAAGACTCTATTTTGATTGGACCCCAAACATCTGAATGAACCAAAGAAAAAGACTCAACATACGACTCTCAATTCTTGGACTGAAGGACACATGACGATGTTTCCCAAACTAACATGACTCACATTGCAAAACTGACAAATGACTCAATGACGGGACCAAAATCTTGAGAGCCTTGAGAGATGGATGTTCCAGTCGGCAATGCCATTGTAGAGGAGTAAGTGAAGTCTGAAGAGCAATTGAAGATCCACCACCGTCAAGATAATACAATCCACTGGCTTCATGCCCCCCACCAATCTTCTTCCCCGTCTTGAGATCCTGAAAAACACAAGTGGAAGGAAAGAAGGAAACAGAACAGTTAAGAGCTTTGGTTATTTTACTAACAGACGTAAGATTGAATGGAAACTTAGGGACATATAAGACAGATGATAAGGGCACAAAAGCCATGTCAACATTACCAACACCACATATGGGGGATGAGGACTCATTGGCAAGTGTAACAGTTTGTGATGTGGAGGTTTCAGAAAGAGAAGAGAACACACCTAGAGTCCCGGTCATATGATCTGAGGCTCCAGAGTCAATAATCCAGGGAGAGGTTTTGGATGACATGCAAGCAATACCTAATTGGGCAAGTGTGGCAGTGGTATGCTGTGAAGTAGTTTGAAGGAACCGTTCATACTCATCACGCGGTACGCTCACCATCTCCCTCCCAGAGGTAGATGTAGATGTGGGAGGAGTTTGGTCTGCCGGTTTACTGTCACTGATATCAACCTCACCTGCTACAGCATGATTAGCCCATTTAGAGGGAGGGCCATGTAGATCATAATAGAAATTCACTGTGTGTCCCTCTCTATCACAATGAGTACATTTCCTTGTAGAGTTATTCTTCTCTCTGCCATGGCCTCCCCCTGAGTCACGACCACCCTGACTAATCATGGAATTGCCACGACCTCCTCGGGGAGCATGACCTCCCCCTCTTGTACTATGTCCAACCCCTCTAGCTGTCACAAGTGCTGATCTATCAGACTATGTGGAGTTCTCTGTCTGTCCCAAAGAAATTCTACGAAGCCTTGAGAATACTTCCTCAAGTGTAGGAAGAGTAGAGCCCCCCAATATTTGGGCTCTAACTGGTTCATATTCCGACTTCAGCCCCACTAAAAATCTTGTAACATCTAGTTGCTCCCTTTGCTGTTGCTGAACTTTAATATCTGGAGTAAGGGGGTGATAGACATTGAGTTCATTCCTTATATTCTTCATGCAGGCATAGTACTCTTCTAGTGTTTTGGTTCCTTGTTGTAAATCAAAATACTCATGATAAAGCTGATACACTCTTGTTATGTTATCTTGTCCAGAATATAGCTTCTTAGCATGCTCCCATATATCCTTAGCCGTATCAAGGAACATGAAGTTAGCACTAATTTTGGGTTCCATACTATTCCACAACCAAGTCATGATTTGAGCATCTTCTTGTTCCCAATCATCAAACCCTAGAGAGTCCTCCAGTGGCTTCTCATCTCTTACATGCTTTACTCTTTTTTTTTGCCTTGAGAAACACTTCCACTGATTTAGCCCATGGAACATAGTTCTCCCCATTCAGCTTAATTGAGGTCATTTGTACCCCTAGGTAGTCGGAGGAAATTACCACACTAGGTTTCTGATCATTGTAGCCATCTCCTATTGCTGCCATTGTACTCTTTCACAGTTGCCTCTAACCTTACTTCTCAGCTACAAGCTGATTGATGTTGTTCACAGTTTGATGCTTCAGCACCTATTGCAGCCCCTAAACACAACAGTGGGAGCGCACACTTGTTCTTCACACTACTGCTGACTTCACACACCTACGACCCACATAAGCATCACAAGCACCACAACACAACAGTAGGCCCTCTTACAACCACTCAGTAAAAAAAATTGTGCATCACAAGCACCACAACACAGTCAAACTGTTACACCCACTTCAGACTTGTTTAACACACTTAAGAGGGCATTACACAACCACAAGGAGCTTGGCAAGGTCACTGCATTCCACCTTACACCACTCGGCCACCTACAGCAGCCCTAACACCACTCAACAACTCACAGCAGCCCTACACCATTTGGCTACTGCACACACAACCCTTCCTAGGGCAACAATGAACCTAGTTCTCTAGGTTCTAATCAGTACTAACTGATTCTTGAAGGGTTCCTACCCAGAAATACCAGTAACACAAAAGGACTAAATAACACCTTCCTTTGAGAGTATCAGCCAACCATTCACTGCTGAAATCACCTTCCTTGATGAAGAAAACTGTGCGCAGCAGAGAGCAACAAGCTGTGATGTCTCAGACCTAGGGCGAACCAGCTCTCTCCATTAACTAACCAGAAACGAAGAAGGTGTCACGAACACAGCTGAGATGCTTTACAAGCAGAAGCAGGTCAGAAACCTCGCTCTGATACCATGTCCTAATGTTTATTAGGTTCTAATTACACTTACAAAGACTAAACTGCCCTCACTTAAGTGTGGGGCAGAGTACTCTAATAAAACAGCCACATAAGCAAAGTACCTAACTGACATGAGATTACTAAACTACCCCTATTCGGTTCACTCTAACAAGTTTCTTTGATGCTTTGATCTCTCCCTTGTTAGACTTGATAGTTTAAAGAAAGATTGGTTCTGAAAGCAGAAAGGTCATCAAAAATTCAAATTCTGTTGATAGGTTAGGTGAAGAGAGCGGGTCAGGTATGAGGTATCAAGGGCATTTGCTTCGACCTAGGTGGAATTCAGAGGGACTTTAGCAACTCATCAGATTATCCTGGTGAGTACGCTTTTAAAAGGGATGCTTGAGAGTTTAATGGTATCAAACTTATTGAGTTTAACAGCTCTCTGTTGGATGCAGATCAGGGATCTCACCTGAAAGACTCTTCTCACCCATTAGGAAGGTTGAGAGGTGATCAAGTTTTCAAAGCTGCCTTGCATTTGGGCAGGATGGAAAATCACTTCAGGAACAAGAATGACAGCAAGGGGTGGCTTCTAGGGCCTATCAAGCCAATGTTGAAAAGAAATGGAGTAATAAAGAGGGTCTGGATTGAGGCTAGAAAAGGAAAGTAAGAGAGGTGGGTTTGAGCAATAGCCAAGTTTGGCAAAAGTGGTAAGAAGAGGATCATTGGTGGTTCAAGAAAGCTGCTCGATGATGGTCCATCTCCTGTGAATGGTGATGCTGGCCTTCTATCTCCGGTCAGTAGGGAGCCTGATGGGAACTATGTATCCCTAGAGCTCGGGGGAACAAGTAAGACACCTCTAGAGATCAGCTGCGATTCTGGAAGCCCAGTTTTACTGCCTTCGTAGGATGCGGCCTCCATTGAAACAGTGAGGTTGGAAGGGGGAGGAAAAGGCTCAGGAAAGGATATTTAGCACCAAAGTTGAGCTGGAAATTGAGGGCGAGGTTGGGGGAAAGGAAATTTCTTATATTGATGAGCTCACTGGAGGACAAGCTGAAAGGTAGGTTGAAGAAGGTCTGCATTGTGAGGAGGTTGAGGTCGGAAGGTTGGGTTGAAGGAGTAATCATGAAGAGAAGGAGGAGGATCAGGAAGACAAGAGGAGTGGTGATGTTTCTGACTCTAGTGTGATCTGGCCACCGCAGAATATTGATGTAGTTGAAGAAGAATCACAAGGCATGGCTTTACAGAAATTACTTGACAGAGAAGTTAGGATAGGGAAAAGCTTGGGCCTATTTTTTTTTGGGGTGATGAAGAATTTTCTAGGAAGGCATTTGAGGAATTTGAAAGAAGAAAAAAGGAAGAGAAAGAGAAAAACAAAGTTCATTTGCAATGGAGAGGGGAATGGAATGAGGATTTCTCAACCCAAGAAGATATGCTCACAGATGAAGACTGATGCAGGCTTCGGGATAGGGATCTTTGCTTTTGTTTAGTGTCAGGCTAGTGGCCCTTGTTTTATGGGGATATGTGTTGGGTCGGTGTTTTCGTTTTTATTTTGGGTGTTTAGGCAATGCTCCTGGTTGTAAACTGCGGTTGTATTGGGCCTTATTGGGTCTCCTGAGTTGCCTCTCATGCTTTTGGTAATATCTTATCACCTTCTGTTGTACTTCTTGTTTTTATGTTAATGAATTTTCTCTTTGTCCTTCAAAAACAGAAGACTTGGTAGTTTGATGTCTCTAGTCTAAATCTTTCTCCTCTTGGGGTTCTTGTTATCAGATATGGTTTTTACTATAACTAGCAAGTCACAATTTTACTAAAAATAGTAATTTAGGAATTACTATAAAATATAAATAGTAACTTAGTAAATTACTATAAGTGGTATTATTTGTTTTCTTAAAATAGTAATCATATGTAATCTTTAAATTGCCTGACTTCTAGAAAATTTCAGAGAAATTTTAAAATTTTTTGATGTCAAGGATGATGCCCTAGAGGTTGTGCCCAAAAGCAAAGGAAAATTGGAGATCTACTTTAGTTTTGATTGTGGTCATTGGAGATTGTTTTGCGGGTAGTGATGTGACTTTGTTTAATAACTTGCCTATTACTATAGAGCCAGAAAACCCAAATATACTCCTATAACCTCCAACACCCTCCTTAGTAGAAAACTCAAATACGTCTCTCTACACCCTCCCTCAAACTTGAGATGGGGAAGCCTGCTTGAGTTTGCAAGTAAGGATGTAAGAAACCTCCACGGAAATTGATGAAATAGCAGCCAGGAAACTTGAGATGTTGAAGTAGCCTCTTAGAAACCAAAGTTGGATTTTAGAAAGTTTAATGAGGTAGCAAAATGATATGAACTCGTGTCTAAAATCAAGGGTAGAACCAAGTCATGTAGTAATCACCAAATTGACATTGGCCAACGAAAAACCAACACATGTCATGCCAAAGAACTGAAGTTAGCCATCAAAAGGCCAATCACAATCACCGAATTGAAGAATCAACCATGTCAAACAATTAGATAATCATAAATGTCAACAGAATTACTAAATCAGAGTTGGCTAGTGGAAAGCCAACTATTAGCCAACTATGATTAACTCCATAAACTAGATCAAAGAATCATAGTTGGCCAACCAAAATCCAACTATGAATTCCATAAACCAAATCAAGGAATTGGAGTTGGCCAACGGAAATCCAACTATGAACTCCATAAACCAGATCAAAGAATCAGAGTTGGCCAATGGAAAGCCAACTATTAACTCCATAAACCAGATCAAAGAGTTGGAATTGGCCAATGGATTGCCAACTAGAAATCCATATACTAGGTCAAAGAATCGAAGTTAGACAATGGAAAGCCAACTAGATTATTAAATCAAAATATCATGTCACCTATGGAGATCAAAACTCCCAAGGATTTCCTCAACAATAACTCAGAACTGATGTGCCTAATAAAGGATCATTGCTGAAATTTTCATTAATCATCTTCCATGCAAAACATATATGAGATAAATAAACTAGATATTGATTAATGATAATAGATCCAATAGTCACCAATCTAGTCCAAATATCAAATCAAGTCACAAACAAGATCAGATCAGAACTGATCATAACAATGGAGGACCAATGCAGAAATTTTGCACCATTGAGTTGAGACATTTTCTCAAACATCAAGTAGTCACCTTGAGATCCAGTATCACATGTTGATGGTGATAACCATAAATAGACCATAGAAGTTTCAAAGCTTCTATAACAATTCTTTGAAAAGTCAGAACTCCCAAAGAAAATATCAAACTTAACTAAATGATCAACAAGTAGCCTTTAAGACAATTAATCATATAGTTGATATGCAACATAGAAACCAGAGTTTGGTTGAAGAAATGCACTAGTTTAGATGCTAGGGAGTATAATCCACAAGACAAGGAAAGCAAATATAAATCCTTCCTTAGAGGGAGTCCTTTTTGAGAGCCAATATAAGAGGAAACCGAAAAAGATACTTTAATGTCATTAAAATATAGACAAGAAGATGCCCTAGATTATCAATCAGATCAAATTTCTTTGCAGAAATGACCCGTTGGTCTTCTTTTACTCACTTCACTCGCTAACCGAAGCTCTGAGAACCCCCTATTTGCTAATGTTGTTTATTCATTCATCCTAATAAAAGATTGTTGTTAGAATTACTGCTAGGCTCTTAATAGACTGTTATTATTAATTTTTCTTTGTTAATTTGTAACCAAGGGTACTATTGTAATTTTCTCTTTTCTTTAAACACCCTAATATATAAGTCAGTGGGGCAGCCACCATAGATACTTTTCCAGAAAATATTCTTTCTTCTTCTCATCTTTTTTCTCTTGTAACTGAAAATTTCTTCTTTTTGGAAGTGTATGTGTAGTTGGTTGTTACTAACCTCCATGATTTGACATAGGAGTTCATGGGAAGAAATCTCTTGGCATTAAATGTAATGTGGAAATACATGGAGCAGGTAATTGCATTCTAGTATGACATGTATGTGTATTTGTAAATGGATTTTGGTTCTTTAAGATGTAATTACAATCACTAGTAGTAGTAGTAGCAATTCTTTGAGCTTGTTGTAATGGCTCAAAGAAATTGCCTTGAGATCCCAAAAAGAGCACCATTTTGAGTTTGTTAATATTGATGAAAAGTGGAAGATAGCTAGTTTATAGAGTCCATTTCTCATAACGTGCTAATCTATTCTCTCCATTATTTTTCTAATTTAATTTTTTGTTATTTGTTTATTATATTTTTGTTAGAAATGTCATCAATCTGATTGTCAACCTATTCAACCTTTTTGTTTTACCTAGAATATCTATGAGGGACCATAGAATTACCCTTTCCCTGTAAATGTCTCTTGTCCTTGAACTCCAAGCTGACCAAACAGTGTTATCAATATGGTAAGGTGGCAAATAGACACTTGGTCCCCTATGGTTGATGCAATGACTAGTTGAGTGCAAACAAGAGATATTCTAAGTTATAAAATATTGGTGTAATCTCATAAATAAGTTAATAAGGACTACTACCCAATGTTGGTCAAGGTTACTTGGGGTTGGGATTGTTGATGGGTGGGTCGGGTAGACCCATTTTGGCTTTATACTCTGGATCAATAGGGGTGGGAGATTCGCTAAGAACTGAAGTGATGGCTCTTCTCCAAGGTTTGAGATTGGCTAAACAGCCGGGCCTTTAACAGATTGAAGTGGAGGGGGATTCTAAGTTGGTAATAAAGTGTATGCAAACAAATAGCTTGGGGATCTGGACTCATAGACAGATTGTGAAGGAAACCAGGTGCCTAACAAGGGAGATTGGGGCAAACCGTGTCTCATTGGCATGTCATAGATGGGAGAGTATGGAGCAGCTTATGCCATCATTGAACAACCATTTCTTGGAGAAATTTATATTAAAAAGGAGGGAATTTAGAGACAATCAATCATCTTTCCACTGATTTAAAAAAGAAAAAAAAGTGAAAACTATTTTCTCCTCTTCTCAATTACAGGAACAATATTTGATGTCTTATTAGGGGTGCAGCTCGGATTGACCCAGCCCGAGCTCGGATTGACCCAGCTCACAATTTTACTAGTTGGGCTTGGATTTTCAGTCCTCGGTGAAGGAAGAGGAAATCCATCATATGGATGGCCGAACCATGCTAGATGGCTGGGTGAAATTTCAAAAATTTTCTTTTACCCTTCCAGGAATCGTATTCCTAGTTTTAGAAAAATCGCATTTTTCAAGGATCGTTCTTGCACCGAAACTGGACAAGATCTGAAATCAAAAGAAAGGGAGAAGTATATCTGATACGGATTCCACAAATGTAGCTCCCAAAGTGGTAGTTCATGCCAAAAGATAGTTCCAAAACCAGCTTCCACTGAAGATGGTGCAGCTTGAATTGAAGCTGGTTCAACAACATAGTTTTCAGCAAAACTGTGATCAAACCTTGGATCAAAGAAGAGAGGTGAGCACGAGATTTCTCTGAATTTTTCTTGCAAAATCAGAGATAAAGAACTGATCTTTATCAGTCCCAAAGCTGTAGTTGAACTGGGAGAAAACTGGGAGACAAAAGAGTGTAGAGAGGACCAGAAACTACAAAATTATGAAGCTTTCTTGGACTGGTCCCCCCCCCCTCTTTTTTTATAATCTCTTATAGAGCTATCTCCCAATCTAATTAGGAGATAATCCAAATCTAAATCAGATCTGGACTCTCTTTAGAGATAGACCTTATCTTCTTATAAGATTAGGTGCTCCATACCTAGATCCAAACCCAGATTCACCCCATGTCACATGGCAGCTTAAGTAGTCATGTGACATCTTGATTAATCTTATTAATCATGGGCTTTAGGCCCATTAAGCAAGTGGCTCACGTCCTTAGGTAGTTGCTGGCCCATTTGGTTCACTTTGTATGGCGTGGAATCCCAACAATAACCTTACATAAGCCCACATGGGTTCAACCCAGCCTCTGTGAAAAGGCTTCACTATCAAGTACAGTGAACCCCTAAGTCCATCTATATGGGCTTTTAATGGGCCCAACATTTACATTAAATGATCCTTGAGTCCAGCCATCCTATGAAGGCTCAATGACAATGGACTTAAGTAAGATATAGCCCATCAGGTAAATATCCCTAAATGGTCTCTTACACTTAACCTCTCAACCTATAATGATCTAACACTGCCCGATAGGGAAGGACCTCTCCCTTGGCTGCAAGGTGTAGTGTCGCACTCTCTGCTCGGATGGGTCCTGAGAACTAAAACCTTTTGCAAACATTTTTCTTAAAACATATATATATATATATATATATTATCATATAAATATATTTTGCAAAACAAGTCTCAAACAAGTTTGAAATCGACTGTTGACAGTTTTGGTTTCCATCAGAGAAAGTGCAGTCCTGATCTTCACTTTGTTCGACAAAGGGGCTGATCCTGTTACTATGATCACCCACTCGAGTGAATTCTCAGACTACCCCAACATACCCAGGTTTTGACCCCCAAAGGATCTCACTGATTGGCATATCAAAGGCAGCCCAATCTGACACCCAATGCAGTACCATAATCGAGTCTAGGGGTTATGTGTAACTTTCTAGTTTTGCCCACCAGTCTCCAAGGTCCAGGGCATAACTGGAAAATGGTCCGGGTTCAGTGTTTCAATCAAACATGCACTATATCTGCTACGGGTCTTACCCTAGCAACTAAGACATCTCCCACTACTCTTGAGCTCTCCTCATCAAGAAAAATTTCCTGATGATGATCGTTCAAGATGTAATCTTCTTCTAAGAATTAGGCATTTCGACTACAAAACACATTTTGCTCTTTTGGGTCATAGAAAAGGTATCCTATAGAGCCTATGGAGTAGCCTACAAATAGGCAACGACTGGTCTTGGATTCCAATTTGTCTGCACTTGTTCTTTTAACATGTGCTAGACAACCCCGAATCTTCAAGTGTCTTACACTTGGTTTCTTATCGGTCCATAGCTCATAGGGAGTCTTAGGAACGGATTTGGTTGGAACCCGGTTTAGCACATATATAGCAGTTTCCAATGCATGTCCCCAAAAGGATATAGGTAGTTCTGAATGGACGAGAAGTGATCGAACCATATCTAATAGAGTCTGGTTTCTCCTTTCTGACACACCGTTTAATTGTGGTGTAGCAGGAGACAACTATGATACAATCCCATTGTCCTTTAGGTAGTCCTTGAATTCGTTGGAGAGATATTCACCTCCTCGATTTGATCGAAGGGTTTTGATGTGTCTCCCCAACTGTTTCTCGACCTCTTGTCTAAACTCTTTGAACTTTTCAAAGGATTCAGACTTATGTCTCATTAGGTACAAGTAACTATATCGAGAGTAATCATCAGTGAAATTTATGTAATAACAATGCTGGTTCTGTGTCCTAACATTCATGGGACCACATACATCAGTTTGTATCAGGTTAAGTGTGCCCATAGATCTTTCAGGCTTTCTCGGAAATGGCCATTTCGTCATCTTACCCTGAAGGTAAGGTTCACAAGTTGGAAAATCTTCTACAGTTAGAAAATCCTAAGGACCATCCTTTACCAATCTTGTGATACGATCTATGTTAATATGGCCAAGTCGGTAATGCCACAGGCACGTGGGATTAACCGTATCACGTGTTTTTTTCTTGGGGATAATTTCTAACGTAGTTTCGGTTATGTTCATTTCCAGAGAAGGACGAAGGACATAGAGACCATTCTCAAGTTCTCCATAGGTAAGGAATTTGTTATTCAATTTAATAGTAATCTTATCACTAAATAAAACAGAATAACCATCCTTGCACAATTTTGAAACTGAAATCAAATTTCTTCTTAGTAATGGTACATAAAGACAATCTTTAAGAGTTACAATTCCTTCTCTGAAAATTAAATCTGCAGTTCCTATAGTTGTAGTTGCAACTGTTGCAGAAGTCCCCAAGTAAAGAATCACCTCGTCGTCATTCAGCCTTCTGCTTTCTTTGAACCCCTGCAATGTATTACATGCATGAGTAGAAGCCTCGGAGTCAATACACCAGGGTGCAGAAGTGGCCAACAAATTGGTCTCTATGACAAGAGATTCGAAATTACCTCCTTTGTTCTTGGATTTCAGATATTGAGCACAGTTCCTCTTCCAGTGTCTGGTTTATTTGCAGAAGTGACATTCATCTGATTACTTTCTTTTGCCTTTTCGGCTTGCCTGTTTTCTTCTGAGGCCTCTTCTTGCCCTTCCTCTTTCTTTTGCCCGATTTTCCACCTTCAACAAGCATGGCTACTGGCTTATCCTTCTTGATCAGTCCTTCGGCCCTCTGCAACATATTGCTGAGTTCCTAAAGGCTTACTTTTAACTTGTTCATGTTGTAATTCATGACAAACTGATTGAAGGAGGGAGGGCAGAGAGTTTAAGACGACATCAGTCTTTGTGTCATCGTCAAGTCGGGATCCAAGTGCCTCCAATTCGTTAATGTACTCCATCATCCGCATGACGTGGTCATGAACCGGCTGACTCTCAGTCATCCTCATGGTCATCAACAATTTGAGGACCTTCTGCCGGGCAGAACGATTCTGCTCTTCATACATAGTCTTTAGACTATCCAGAATGTCTTTACAAACTTCGATCTTATCGAATTGCCTTTGGATAGCATTATTTAAAGATGCCACAACGTAACACCAGGTAAGAGAATTTTTCTCTTCCCATTCCTGATATTCCCTTCTACGGGCCTCAGATGCCCTGTCACCCAGACATTCCAGAGCTTGGTTTTTGGAAACCTTGTCCAATTTCTTGGACATAAGGACCAGGTTAAGGTTACGGTACTAGTCAGCATAGTTGGGTCCCTTAAGTTTGTTGCCATCCAACAGTTTGGTGAATTGTCTATGTGCCATTTCTGATAAAAGGCAACAGATATTAGTCCACAACTTAAAATTGTTTCATGTTATCTTACATAGAATGGTCTTTTATCTATGTTCCATCTCCATTGATTCATCTCTGAGATTTCCCTCCTATCTCAGTGACGATGACACATCGCATGTCCCTGGAAATGTGGGAAATCACATAGGTGCATGGAGCCAACTGTTTCAGTTGTAAAACCCACCACTTTCTGTGAAGGATCATATCCACCCATCCAATGAGCTTTCCCTTTGTTCTCCATCAAACAAGGTTCATTGCCATTTTAGGTTAAACCTTTCTGTCTGGTAAGTGCTGACCTGTCATATCGTGGACCCCAAGGTACCGTGAAAGAGTTCCATTTTAGGATAGGCCTCTCCCACCTCGGTCTATGACGTCCCTATCATCTCATGAAGCAATCCCACTGACTGGACCAACAAAATGGATAACCCAATTTTATGGTGCATCTCCACCCATCGATTCAGCCCGCTTTCATGCTAATGACGGAAAGACTTTAGAGAATTCATCATATAATATTCCCTCTCTCTTGCACTCATATTAATCTAGAGGGAACAAGCAAAACAGTCCCTAGGTCTGGTTTAGGTCATACCAAAGTGGCTCCCACTGACTTTCATAAAGTCAGATTCAAATGGGCCCAAAATGGGCTAAGGTTCCGTGGGGTTCCTCTTGGGGAGGAAGCTAATCACGGGGCCCATTGAAAAGGGAGATCACCTAATGATCTGTGGGCATCATGGCAATGATGTGCATTCAGCCATGATGTTCACAGAGAGCCACATACGATTAAACATGGGCCAAGCACTTATGGCCCATGAACGAATCACATTCAGCACATCACAAGCACACACATAAATTGATCCAATCAATTAAAAGGCTTGTAAAACCTTAATTAATTTAAGTTAAGACACAATCAGCCCAATAAAGGCCCATGAATTATCCAATAATTTCATCTAGGTATATGGGCTAAACTGCAAAAAGCAGTTCGGCCCACATAGCTGTTATGTTGAAATGGGCTGATGTTGCTTTAACTTAACAAAAATTAGGTTTTCAAGAGAGGGCCGAATTGGTCCATGTGATAGGCCATCAAACCCTTGGCCCATAACTGAATTTGAGCCACCTAAAATGTGACCCATGGGGCTGAGATCAGACCCCATTGAACCATTGGTTTGGTCCAACTAGTTTGGACCAAACTAGGTCAAATCAGCCTAGGGTTTGGTGTCCAAAACATGCAACAATTCATGAGAAATCGATCTGAAATTTTTAATAGCTGAATATTGACAATCAATCACAGCAAAAACAAATAATCTAGGGCTGCAAGTGTGATGGTCCAAATCTGATCCGGACGAACTGCAAACCTACAAAAAACTGTTAATCGCAGATTGCAGTTTTTTTGCAAAAACTTTCTTCTCCTCCGCGTGCTCCAACAAGTCTTCCAATGTAAAAAAATAGAAAAACCTAATTTTCTATTAATTACATCAGAATAAATCCTAATACATTTTTCTAAAAAGGAAAAAAATTATTTACAGACCAAAGATCAAATAAATAATTTCGGGTGCGCAGATCTTGGCACCATTTAAAGAATTCGATCTCCATCACACAGACAACCCAAGAATCAAAGAAAATATAATAGAACAATTCTATAATTATATCAGAATATAATAAAATTAATTTCAGATCAAATCGCTCAAAATATGAGAACCGATTTCTCAGAAAATTGCTAACTGATTTGGGTTTTGCTTCAGATCTGGTTTATTTTGGTTCAAGATTGAACCTTTGGCTCTGATATCACTGAAGCAAGGGGAAATCTATCATATGGATGGCTGAACCATGCTAGATGTCTGGGCGAAATTTCAAAAATTTTCTTTTACCCTTCCGGGAATCGTATTCCCAGTTTTAGAAAAATCACATTTTTTAAGGATCGTTCTTGTGCCGAACCGGACCAGATTTGAAACCAAAAGAAAGGGAGAAGTATACCTGATATGGGTTCCACAAATGTAGTTCCCAAAGTGGTAGTTCACGCCCAAAGAGTTCCAAAACCAGCTTCCACTGAAGATGTCGCAGCTTGAATTGAAGCCAACACCTTGGATCGAAGAAGGGAGGTGAGCACGATATTTTCAGCAAAAGGTTTAGCAACACAGTTTTCAGCAAAACTGTGATCCAACACCTTGGATCGAAGAAGGGAGGTGAGCACGATATTTCTTTGAATTTTTCTTGCAAAACTCAGAGAAAGAATTGATCTTTATCAGTCCCAAAGTTGTAGTCGAAGTGGGAGAAAACTGGGAGACAAAAGGGTGCAAAGAGGACCAGAAACTGCAAAAATATGAAACTGTCTTGGACTGGTCCGCCCCCTCCTCTTTTATAACCTCTTATGGAGTTATCTCCTAATCTAATTACGAGATAATCTAGATCTAAATCAGATCTGGACTCTCTTTAGAGATAGACCTTATCTTCTTATAAGATTAGGTGCTCCATACCCAGATTCACCCCATGTCATATGACAGCTTAAGTAGTCATGTGACATCTTGATTAATCTTATTAATCATGGGCTTTAGGCCCACTAAGCAAGTGGCTCGCGTCCTTACGTAGTTGTTGGCCCATTTGGTTCACTTTGTATGGCGTGGGACCCCAACAATGACCTTACATAAGCCCACATGGGTTCAGCCAGTCTCTGTGAAAAGGCCTGGCCGAATTCACTATCAAGTATAGTGAACCCCTGAGTCCATCAGTATGGGCTCTTAATGGGCCCAACATTTACATTGAATGATCTTTGAGTCCAGCCATCCTATGAAGGCCCAAGGACAATGAACTTAAGTAAGATATAGCCCATCAGGTAAATATCCTTAAATGGTTTCTTACACTTAACCTCTCAGCCCATAATAATCCAACACTGCCCAGCAGGGAAGGACCTCTCCCCTGGCTGCAAGG
Source organism: Nelumbo nucifera (assembly GCF_055504915.1). Classification (NCBI taxonomy): domain Eukaryota; kingdom Viridiplantae; phylum Streptophyta; class Magnoliopsida; order Proteales; family Nelumbonaceae; genus Nelumbo; species Nelumbo nucifera. Next base: position 48,192,486 of record NC_142652.1, read on the forward strand.
TGCAGTGTCACACTCTCTGCTTGGATGGGTCCCGAGAATTAAAACCTTTTGCAAACATTTTTCTTAAAACATAATATATATATATATATATATATATATATATATATTATCATATAAATATATTTTGCAAAACAAGTCTTAAACAAGTTTGAAATTGACTGCCGGAAGTTTTGGTTTCCATCAGAGAGAGTGCAGTCCCGATCATTCACTTTGTCTGACAAAGGGGCTGATCCTATCACTATGAATACCCACTCGAGTGAATTCTTAGACTGCCCTAGCATACCCAGGTTTTGACCCCAAAGGATCTCACTGATTGACATATCAAAGGCAGCCCAATCCGACACCCAGTGCAGTACCATAATCGAGTCTAGGGGTTATGTGTAACTTTCTAGTTTTGCCTACCAGTCTATCTTTGTATCTACCTAGGCTTCCATCAGATTTAGTTTCACAGAGTAGACCCATTGACTTCCTATAAGAGATGTCTCAGGTGGAGCTTTGACCGGGTCCCAGGTGTCATTCTCAAGAAGGGCTCGAATCTCAAAGTCCATGGCATCTTTCTAGTGTGGTTCTGCTATAGTCTGCTAGGAAGATCTGGGAATGTTTGTGGTAGATAAAACAACGAAAAATGAGCTATGTCTTGTGAAAAACCATAACGGTTAGGTGGGTAAGAAATTCTAGAGGAATGGCGTAAAGTGGGAGCATTGGGTTCAGGAGGAAGGTCTGGTACACTTACTGAGGTAGCTGGAGTGACTGGATCAGCAATTGGAGGCGAAGCAAAGGGGGGGGGGATGGAGACTGAAGAAGGTCGTTGCTTCCTGAAGTAGGTCTGAAGTTGTTGCAGAGGTGACAATGGAATATTTGAGGTACCTGTAGAATCAAAATTGTGCAACAAGGAAATAGAAGGAGCTAAGAATTTTACAATATGTTCAAAAAAGGACACTTTCAAGAGAGATTCTAAGACGACGAACTGAAGGATCATAGCAAAGGAACCCTTTATGTTTTAAATTATACCCCATAAAGGCACACAAAGCTGCTTGTGTAGTTAACTTTGTGCGTTCATGAGGTGGAAGATGGACAAAACAAGCACAACCAAAGACCTTGAGCATGGATAGGTTTGGAGGTTTTTGAAAGAGAGATTGAAAAGGAGAAGAGTTATTCAAAACAGATGATGGAAGACGATTTATGAGATACATAGCAGTGCTGGCCGCCTCCACCCAAAACCAAGAGGGTACATGGGAATCCTGTAGAAGAGTTCTGACTACACTCAAGATATGCCCATTCTTCCTTTCTGCTACCCCGTTTTGTTGTGGGGTGCCTGGATAGGATTTTTGGGGTTAAATTCCATTTTGTTTTAAATAATTTTGGAAATTCCCATCAATATACTCTCCCCCTGAATCTGATTGTAGCACACTGATTCGAGCATCAATTGGGTAGTAACATAGGTGTGAAAATGTTTAAATAAAGTGTACACTTCAGATTTCTTTCAAAGAAAATAAGCCCAAGTGAAACGAGTGCAGTCATCAATAAAGGTTACAAAGTACTCATATCCCTGCCGTGAGACAATTGGAGACGACTAGACATCATTATGTATTAAATAAAAAGTAATTGTTGCATGCTCGAAATGAGAAGGAAAAGGTAAAATATGACTCTTACATAAACCACAAGTGATGCAATCTTTATTCACATTCTTAAAGGAAACAGTAGAAACAGGTAAACTACTAGAAGCAAATAATTGATCAAGTTTCTTAGAAAATGGATGGCCAAGGCGTTTATGCCACAAATGCCAATCATTATTATAGTTAAAAGATCCAGAGCTAGAAGTAGTAGAAAGCAACCACGAAGTAGAAGCAGGAGCAGTCTTATTCTTCTCAAATTCTAAAGCAAATTGTCTTCCCAGTTTACGCCCCTTCCCCTTCCCCTCCCTAGTTTGCCGGTCCTGTATCAAACAACCATCGGAAGTGAATGAGACATTGCTACCTTCCTCTACAAGTTGGCTAACAGAAATCAAATTGGTGGTAAGCTTAGGTACAAATAAAATTTTGGATAAATGAAACAGTGATGATTTAGAAGTAGATAAATACAAATCATCACAACCAAGTATGTCTAGTTTTTCACCGTTTGTAGTGATAATATGTCTATTGGGAAGATGGGGTTTGGGATACTGACCGAGAGTGGCCTTTGTCATATGGTTAGAGGCTCCTGAGTCAATATACTAGAGGTGGTTCGGTAAAGGGCAATAGGTCGATGACTTACCAGACAGACCAATAGTAGAGAAGGCTGAAGAGATGACCGAGGACATGAGCTGTTGAATCCATTCTTCAGACATGCTGCTAGAGGTGTCATTTTGACCAACTACAGAAGTAATAGAGGAGGAGGCATCTGAACCATCTATAATAGTTTGATATGCCTTTCTTCTGATTTGATCCACTACCTTTTCTAAGGCCAGGTAGGATATTCAGTGATAATGTGGCCGACCTTCTTGCAATAGGTGCATGTGTTCTTCTTCTTACAATGGGAGACAACGTGCCCATACTCCTTACATTCATAACACTGTATCTTAGAAAAATCCTTCTTCCCTTTTGGTTTAGTTGCCAGGAAGACGACATCAATGTTGGAATCTTTCCTTCCATCCAATGCAGTCTGTGTAGTCAATTTGGTTTCCGCTCTCAAAATCTCTCCAAGGATAGTATCTAAGTTAGGAAGTGTTCCTCGTCTTAGGATATTAGATCGGACAATTTCAAACTCAGGCCTTAGATGCATTAGGAAATGCATAATTTTCCTCCTGTCAAAGTGTTCCTTCATGTACTTCACACAATAGTCTAAAGGATCATTTCCCATGTGAACTAACTCATATTCTATCCAAAGGTTGATGAATCTGGCATAATATTCTTGGACTTTTCTGTCTCCCTGATAGTATGAGAAGATGTCAATCTCTATCTGATACTGTCTAGAAGTGTTCGATTGCTGATAAACTTTCTCGAGATACTGATACATCTCATGGGCTGTCTTGTACCCTCTCATAGGCATAGCAATATCAGTTTCGACTGAACCTAGAATCCATGACGCAATTTTTGTGTTGTCGATCTTCCACTGATTAAGTCCCTTAATGTCAGAGTCATCAGGTTTAGATACAGATCCATCTAGATATCCCAAAGACCCTTAGCTTCGACATGGAACTGAAAGTTGAACTTCCATAATGCGTAGTTCGTACCATTGAACTTAATAGGAAGAACCTCCATCCTTTTTTTGCCATTGGAAGACAAAAGGCAACAACACACACTTCCAAAAACCAAGATTCAAACCAGAGAAAGAAAGGGAGAATACCTTTCAGCTGATGTCCAAAAAAGACAACTGTATAGTTCTGCCGAACTGAAGAGTGGATCAAAACCCCTCAAAAACAAAACCGATCCAAACCAAACTAAAGGGGTTCAGTAGATCTTCTCTGGGCAACACTAGATCTAAAATTTCAGGCTGATCCAATGTCTCTACAAGGAGATCTAAGAAGAAAGGTGAATCCGATGGCGCAACAGTCCAGGTAACAGATCTGTAGCCCATCTAGGAAGAAGATTAAAAGACACTCAAGAACTTCTCAAATACTGTTAGAGAGTTCTTGAACCAGTAGTAGCCGAGATGTTCAACGAGATGTTATGTGAAGATCAGGTCGTAACCTGCTCTGATACCATGTCAGAGTCAAGTCGAGAGTTCAGAAAGAGAGAAAGAAAGAGACAACAGATTTGGTGGGTGTGACCCCTTGTGTCAGTCGACACCCTAAAAGATATATTTATAATAAAAAGGTAAAAGGACAAATCTGCCCTTAGTGTACAAAAGAAAGAGAGTACAAAGAATAGTTATACAACAAAGAAAAGTAAAAGTACAAAAATAGTCCTGCAGCTAGATCTCACTGTCTCTACACAGGTCAGGCTTAGGCCTTAGGCCCAATTCTTAGGGTTGGGCCTGGTTAAGCTTAAACCTGGCCCAGCCCATCCGACTTGCACCCCTATGTCTTCTCACCTTTTCCCCATCATGCAACAGTTTAAATTGTTGGATTCATGCAACTTTGATTATTGACATGCATCTGTTGTAATTTTTCATATCTCATAATTCTGGGCCCCTAATGTTTACTCATGCTTTTTGACAAGTTAAGTAATTGCCTATTACTGATGAAAAGGTTTGACTGAAACTACCAGCACTTAGATTAATTTATGCATATGTAGTCATACATTTTAAACTTCCAGAATAGTTTCATGACAATGTTTCTTGATTGGACACCTCCTCTTAGAGATCCTTTCCACTGACTGAGGAAGAGTATCTACTGAGGCTTGATGATATTGCAAACACACTGAAATGTTGGGGAGCTGTCTCACATATAAGGAATAGCCTGGCAAAGTCAAAGGAGCGGCCCCGAATAGGAAAGGTAGAATGTTGCTCTGATTTTTCCATATACACTATGATAACCATCCATATATCTATACTTTGAAAAAAATGCATATCCTTATCATTTGGTCTTGATAGAAGGGAAAATCTATATTTCAACTTCCATTGGTCAATGTAGCATATGATCCAGACAATAAAACTGCTTGGAACAAAAATAAGAGAGAACAGCCCAAGTGAATGACAAAGCCCAACTTTTTTTGGTGTAAATAAAAAGGAATATTTAAGAGTACAAGAAAGGTGAAAGATATCACACACAAATAAATAAATATCATCCCCAAATCCATCCTCCATCCTATAAAACCTTTGGACAAAAAATTCATTCCAGACTAGACCTTCAAAATCAGAACACCACACAACTGAAAACCACATACCCACACAAGAAACCCAACTCTCACCATCACCCCTGACCCATACACTCCTCATCCAATGAGCACCTTAAATCACAACCCTATGCCAGAACTATCAACCAGAACCATTCTTCTTTTCCATCTCCAAAAAATACTTTCTTGCAAATTCTTCCCCCTTCCAGAAAAAAAGAGTCCCAACATTTGCTTACTTGAACTTCTGTGTCTACTTTCTTTCCAAATCCAACCTTTTCTTTTTCTCACTTCGTCTAAAATCACCTCATCATTGTCCTCTTGGTCCTTAGAATTCTTTTCCTCATCCTCACTCTTTTCCTTTGTCATCTTTTTTTCCTTCGTCACCTTCATCTTCTCCACCTTTTCTTGCAAACTATCAGAAGAAATGTACCACCCATCATTGTTCCAAATTCTATTTTTGGCTTCACATGCTTTCTCTTATATACCTTCTTGAATTTATTATAGGGGTCTGCACCCAACAGGCCATCTTTCAATCAATAAAAAAAATTTGTAATGTGAACTAAATGTCCAGTATTTGATCCTTTGAATTTCTTCATAACCATCGAGGCTCCAACTTCTACAGTGCACTGATTGACCCTTTCATCTCCAGAACCAGCATGAAAATTGCTGACCCTTTCATCTGCTTGTTCTTCTAACCCTTGCTGTGTATTAAACTCTTTGATGCCTTCATTCTCTTTGATCTCCTACTGCTTTTCTTTCTTCTGTTGCTTTTCGAATCTTGTCACCACCCAAACCCAGTTCTCCTTAACTGTTTGCCTCAAGTTTAACTTTCTCCTGTTTATGTCATCCCCTCTCTTCGAGCTAAATCCCACTTTCTTATTATTTCTCTTTATTTTTCTGAAAATGCACTCCCCCTTATAAACGGTTAACCATTTCCTTTGAGCTATCCACTTTAAAAACTTTATCCTTTTCTTTTTAAAACAGCCCAAAACCCCTATTCGATGTTAAGTCCTTAAAACCCTCAACTTCTTCCCCACTTAAACTAACCAACCCCGCCTCCTTACACATTTTTTTGTAGTTTCTCCAATCTCCACCTGTCCCAACTTTAAACCCCCTCCAAATTGATCGAAATATCCATGCCACCACCTGACTCATCTTCAACCTCTAGCAATGACTTTTCTACTTCTCCAAATTCTTTGGTTCAGACCCTTGTGTGCTAATTTCTTGCTGCTTCTGCCTCTCATTGATTTCTCTCCTTGCCATTGTCTCTCCCTCAAATGTTGTAAAATCTTCCCCTTCAACAAAAACCCTAAGTTCGTAAAGCTCTCTTGCATTAGAGAGATTGATAGTGGGTGGAATGCCTTCCAATTCAATAACCTCCACCAAATCCTTGCAAAATCAACCATTTTCTTTTTTCTATTTCTATCATCATACGTTAGAAACTTTCCACACCTGTTCCTGATCTCCAAAAGTGCCCCTAGACTCCAGGCACGCAGAGGGATCCCCAAACTCCAATCCACACCACCCTCATTCCTCATCCACCATGAATCATACCAGAATCTGGAAACCACTTGTCATTTCATCAAACTCCTTATTTTTCTCAATTTCATGCATTAGCACCAATTCAGTCACTTCTTTATTACAAAACATTAGAAGAAGTGGTCCTTTGTTCAAACTTCAAACTTCTTACTCCAATCAACCTGTCCTTACTCCATTTGAGAGATGCCCATGCTTCTACCTTGTCCACGTTTTCTTTGAGATCAACTATTTTTCCAACCAGACAAGCTTCCAGGAACTCCAATCTTTCATGGAACTTTCTGATATCCTTATTTTCCACAAACCATCATCTACCAACTACCTTCCCTATATCTCTAAGTAAATCCAACACATACTCTGTGAAATATAGATACCATTTTTAAAGGTAGTTATTGTAAGAATTTCCTACAAGATATTCTTTAAAAACATCAAAAAGTTATCTTAGAAACAAAAAAGTGTAGAAGTAGAATTTTATTCACTAGTTGAAACAAGCTCTTCCCAATGCTCCTATGCATACTATTTTGAACAAATTACAGCCTTAAACTAAGAGCAGAGCAACAAACCCTTTGTTTTTAATTAGAAATTTAACAACCAGCTCAATGCATTAAAAAGATTAGTCAATAGAATTCATTTAAACGAAGCAATCTATTTGTGGGTTCATTAATCTTATTTTCCACTCAATACCCCCACCAGATGCAAACTAGATTCAACAAAACTCGTTCTTCTCTTTGTCATTGGATGGTTGCTTTGAACACATTTCCTTTTTCAACAGTTCATCTGATGCAAACTTATGTAGGCTTTTGTGTTTGCTCCCTCCTTTCTAGAGAGGATCATTTTGATTCAAGTTGCTAGTTTTCCAGTTCTCAAATATCATTGTAGTTAACCTTAGGCCCTTAGGGTTCTTTATCTTTTCTTTCCAACCTTCAGCCCCCAAGATGGGTACTAATGATCCTTTTTCCTAATGCACCCTAAATTTGTTTTTTTTTGGGGAAAATTTCCCCCTTTTCTAGTAAGTGCTTGTTTTAAGAGAAAAATAGATGTAATTTATAAAACATCTGTTAAGTAAAATACAATGAATGTTTATGAACTGGTCCATTAAGACAACTTCCTGGAAGTCCCTTCTTTTTCTTTCAAGATTTGTTGGGAAGTGGAGAAAACATACCTATGCACAAAAGTGGACTAGCTAAGGGATGCTGATAGGTTCCAGCCAAGTGATACTCTTGGCATAAAATGGTGGAGTGATAAATCCATTTCAATTAAATTGTTATACAAATGATAATGTAAATGCTTATAAAAAACAGTATACAGATGATAGTAATTGAAAACCTAATAATGTCTTTGATAACCATTTATGAGCATCTTGATCCACATTTATGGGAGGTATATGTAAAACAAATAGATAGGGTCCATTACTTGGTGTAATGGTAAATTCTCAAGCTGGCAAACGTGAGAATGCAGGTTCCAGTCTGAGCGCAGACACTTTGTGCGGAAAATGCAAAAAGCTTTAGGTCCATACCTACTCTACCCCTCCCAAGACCCTAGATAGCTGGGACCAACATTGGGTAATGGCTTTTTTTATATGTCAAAGGAATAGATGATGTACAAATGTAGAGAATCCATGTTTTAATGATAAGTTTTCTTTATCCTCATTGATTATGTCATCAGTATTTTATAAAATTAGTTTGCTGTTTTTTATTGTCTCAGGCTGTTAGTATTTTCATTGATATGGATGAGACTGGAGGCCGTGCAAATGAGTGGATTTACAAGTAAATAATTTTGGTGAGCCAGATTTTTTTGGATTCCCTTCCTCTGTTCCAGTTTTCTTGTAATGAAAAATCTCATGCTTACCCATGAAATTGACCTTACTATCACTCATCAAATTTGGTAAGCTTTATTCAATTCACTCTACATTGTGGAAGTAAAAGATTCATTGTTTTGTCGAAGTTTCTGAAGCTGGTGGAACAATGGAGATAAAGAAGGTTAGGTGCCTTACATTTTTCTTTTGGCATACAACTAAGCGTTTATATTTATATGCAATCAAATGTAGTATAATCACTTCTACGTTACCATCAGCAGTTCTTTCATGTAAACAAAGGCTATTATGTGTTTCTTTTTTTTGATGAATACTATTATGTGTATCTTCAGTTATCTATTTATGATGTTTTTATTTTCAACAAGGTGCTTTCTTTGTTTTTCCAAGGTTTAAAGCTTCAATGCGGATTACATGGTTGTTTTGGGTTACCAGCATGTGGCATGGGTGGAATGGCATCATCTAACTTCATTTCAACTTCTCATATTAAAAATTATATGCTAGTAAAGGGGTTTGAACCCAGACCATCACATGGAAGGCACGAGTTCTTTCTATTGCACCATACAATGGCAACTTGTTAAAATCTATGGGTTTTATGTTTTATCTTTTAAGAAACCTTTTATAAAAATTAAAACTAATATCTTTTATATATTAATGATATTTATTATATTTTTTTTAAAAAATACATATATATATTTTAATTCTTTTATCAGTCGTCCATATTTTACATGAATTATTGATGTGCATGTTTCTTTTGTTTTCATACCTTATTTATAGTCATTCTAGCTTAGATTTGATGATCTTGATGTACTTTAGGGACTGGGGCTGCAAATGTTATATGTTTGTCTTAATTCTAATTTGAATTTGATTGGCTCAAGTGTGATTCAAATTTGATCTATGTATAATTGTGTATATGTATAACCTAATTAGTGTTAGGATTGGGGGTTCAGCAGCTTGCGCAGTAGGCTAGTGTTGACTGTTGACATCAACCTGACCTAACCCATTCCTACTGGCACCCCTAAGTAAAATTGGTTTGAACTTTGTATTTTCACTAAAGAATCACAGGTTCAGTATCCAATTGTAATCTCAATCCAATCAAAATCTAGGATTCAATTTGAATCCGAATATTAACAAATGAAATTTAAATCTAGGTATAATTGAATCCAAATATTGACAAGTATATCTGATTCAATCTCATTTATTTACAGTCCTATGTGGGGCCTATGTGAGTTAAGCATGTGTATCTCAATTCTTCCATCGTATCCATCCATTTCTTAAATGCATCCTGACATGTCTCTTAAAATTGTCTTTCCAATACTCTTTATGATACTTGTAAGCTTTGTATTAATGTGCCTTTCTATGCTTTTGTTATTCCATAGTTGTAAAATATATTATGGTAAACAAAGCCTAGCATCTATGTTGTTTTGACTCAAAAGAAGTATAGAATAATGCTTTTGTCTGCATCACTCACCTTTGTCTATGGGATACAAGGTTGTTTTTAGTCACTAGATTTTGAATTATGTATAGATCCAATTCTACCAAGTTCAATTGATTACATCCCTCTCACCATTGTATGAGATTTGTCAATCTCTCCACTGATCAGTCTAGGTGTTGATGGATTCAAACAACAAAAAATGATGAAGGTGAAGAAGATATCGTCCAGAAGTTTGTAACCCTTAACCCAGATGATCAAAGGAATATACAGGCATAAAGTAAAGATGCGAAGGGTTCTTCCCACTGGAAGAAGTGCTTAATCATTGGAGTTTTGACTGGTCTACCAATGAAATAAGCAGGCTAAAGAGAACTTTTGGAGACTCTGTTCCATCCCGCATGGTGGACTACCATAGTGGTTCTTCTCTTTTTCAATTTCAGTAAAGACTTGAATGAGACTATTGTCAATGGATGTCCTTGGAGCTTCAACGACAATTTTATCATCATGGAGATATATTTGCTGAATTAATCTCCTCAATCCTATAGGTGAGATTTGATATTATCGTCATGGAGATATAAGCAAACTAAAGAAGGTTAATTTTATTGTTAGTGGTTCTTCTCTTACCATCCTAGGCACCAGTAGGTTTTACACCATGAGAATGAAGTGTTTACTTACTTATTTTTTTACTCCTAACAATAAAATTAACCTTCTTTAAGAGGGTTGCCTGGGATGGTAACTATAATTGGTGTCTCTCTTTTGTACCCCTGCTGGTAAAACTAACCTTGTATAGAGTTTTCATTTTTTTTTGGTACTCCTAACGATAAAAGTAACTTTCTTTGAAAGGGTTGCCTAGGATGGTAATAACTATAATTGGTGTCTCTCTTTCTTTTATACCCCTGTTGATAAAACTAACCTTTAGTATAGAGATTTTGGGATGGCAATGCCCATTAAAAATGTCTATTGTACTCTTGATGATAAAACTAGACTTCGTCAAGAGGGTTCCTGAAGATGGTGGTAATAACCATCAGTGATATTTCTCTTTCCTCTACCAATATTGATAAAATTGACCTTTAACAGGGATGTTGCCTAGGGTGGCAATGGTCATCAATAATACCTTTTATACTCCTATAATAAAATTAACATTATTTGTCAGGAGGGTTTCTTAAAATGGTAAAAATCATCAACAATGTTTCTCCTTTTCTTTTGTGCAAATGTTGATAAAGTGGACTTTCAGCAGGGGTTTTCCTGGGGTGGTTACGGTCATTAGAGATGCATTTTGTACTCTTAAAGGTTGTATTTGGTTGCAGTGCAAATTTATTTGCACTAGTACAAATGCATGGGAGTGCAAATGTGAAAAATACAAATTCTTGTTAAATTTTGTTTTGGATTTTACTTTATTCTGATTCATGACTTAATTTACTTCATTTGTACTGCTATCAAACAAAATAAGCTAAAATTTGAAACAAAAATAGATCAGAATTTACACTCAAATCATTTGCACTGTCATAGTTTTGCATCAGTGCGAATTTATTTACATTGCAACCAAACACAGCATAAGTATAAAATTATCTTTCATCACGAGGGCTTCTCGGGATGGTAATAACCATCAACGGTATCTCTCTTTGGTGTATGTCTAGGTGACAATGACCATTGCAGTATCTTTTGTATCTAAAGGCCAACCTTCAACAAGGAAAAAATATACTAATGGCCATCAATGGTCTCATTCTTGTACTATTAACAATAAAATTAGCATTCATAAGGAGGGCTCTTTGAGATGGTAATAATCATCAATAGGGGGGGCAGGGAAGTTGGTCAATGAAAAAGTTAGACCAAACTTTTCATGTTCTTTTACTAATTGAGTACTGGGGCTCACATGGAAAAGTTTTTGGCAACTTTCTTGGAAAAGTTTTGCCCATTTGGAAGGTGGTTAAGTTACTTATCCACGAAGGGAGGAAACTGGCAAATGTTCCTGTCAGAACAAAAGAATGATCTTTTAGGAAGTTTGTTCACTTTCCACATGGCAAAAGAATATGGGTAAATGTATTTACCTAGGTAACATTTTCATAGGTAACACTTATTTAAGTAAAGGCATTTACCTACCTAAGTAGCTCACCACGAAACAAAGGGGCCTAACACTTATCTTCATCAAGAGGGTTGCCCATGATAATAAATTTGACCTTCTCCAAGTGTAGTGCTTTTTCTTTTGTACTTTGGATGATAAATTTAACTTTTGTTAGGAGAGTTATTTGACATGGTAATAACTAATAACCATCAACAATGTTTTTCTATCTCATGTGTTCTTAACAATAAAGTTGACCTTTCTTAGAAGTAACAAGGCAGTGTGGGGTGGGCACCTCCCCATCCCCGTCTTGTAGCAAAAATCCCCTATCCTATACCCTACCCTACCATATCCCAAGTGGTCGGGTAGGGATTCAACCCCATCCTTGTCCTAGGGTTTTAGGAGTTTGGGGGAAATGGGATTATGGGAATCCTAAGTCACCTTATATACTCAAGGCTACTTTAGAAATTAATGTTAAGTATAGAGGCATTTTAGTAATCTACCACTAGGTTTGGGGTGGGTTTAGGGATTTATATGCAAACCCCATCCCCATTTATGATCAAGGAAAACCAACCCCATTCAAGGTTGGGCAGATTGGGCCCATAATTTTATGTGAAAAATTGCCATCCTTACGAGGATTGCCCAAGGTGACAATCCCAACATTCATTAATAGAACCTATCTTTTGTCCCACCAATAATAAAATTGATCTTCATTTTGTAGACCCTATTTTTCAGTCCAAATGGGCTGTCTATTTAGATTTGACATTTAGTTGTAAAACAATCTCTATCAAACAAGGGCATCTTTAGACACCCCTTTTTGGCTCCAATTCTTTATTAAATTTGTAAGACTTCAGGAGGAGCTACACAAGGTGGGGGTAGCTCTGCCCCAGGAATCACTGCAACAGATATACATTAACACACTATGAAGAGATGAAATATAGAAACTAATATGGTTGGGAGAACAAATAAGAGCTTGATGTGCCATCCAATCCGTAGCTTGATTTCCTTCCCTGAAAGTGTCAACGTATGTGACACTACAATCTAGGCAGTCAACCAACTTTGAGCAATCTTCTATAATGGTCTTCATTTTCCATCTTCCATGGAATGTTAACTTTGTTCTTCAAGCAGGAGATTACCAAGAGAGTCGCATTCAATACAGATGGGACGATTTTTGATGTTTAGAGCAATGTTATGGGCCTCCTAAGTGCCCATGCTTCACTTACATTTATGGGCCTCCTAAGCATCAAAGTTTATTTTAATGGTGCCAACTCTTGGTGCCTTCCATAGAATGGGCTTCAACATTGTTTTTAATGTTTTGATTTGTTGAACTCGCCCTTCCAGAAATAAAGTTAGTGAAAAAAGGATAAGGCTCTATCAATGATGGCTGAAAGGTGGAGGCACCGGTTGTGAAACAGATTTTCAATTCCTGTTTTCTCAAATCTGCCAAAGAATGAAGCAAGCTTTTTCCAGAGCCAAAAGTTCAACCGATATGGTCTTACTGTCTAAGTTTGACCACCACTCCTAAATCGACAAAACATTTTCCCTAGGCCCCGTAATGTTAAGAGTTTATAGTATTCCAAACTTGTTTGGAAAAAGAACAATTTTTTAAATATGTGATCCATATCCTCCATTTCATTACAAAAACAACTTCCATCAATGCATGGAAACACTCCTAGTTTAGAAGTAAGCAAATGTTTTAATTTTTTTTGTGGATCTTGAACCCCCAAATTTTATTAAGCATCATATTTGGGCCACCCACACCCCTGTGCATCACTATTGCTTCTTTATAAGCCGATTTTATAGTGAAAATTCCCTTTGAATCCAATCTCCATACCAGTATTGGGCAGGAATCATGTTGCAGATCTTATCCAATTATCTTTCTAGAAGTTGATATTTTTATCATTACCAACTAACCATTCCACATCCCTTTTGACTCACTTTAAGCATTTTATAATGAACATTTAGTTCGAAAGCAATTGTTTGACTAATTTGTTTGTCATACGGTTGTTCAAACAACCACATAGTTATATTATTACAAATGGATGTCAAAACTACATTCTAATGGAGATCTTAATATAAATATCCATGTGCATCAACTAAAAGGCTCCATTACAAAGCATAGAAACATATAGAATGCAAACTTAATAGGTTCATCTATGGATTAAAGTAAGCCTCTAGAAATTGGAACATCCATTTAATTCTACAATCAATGAGTTTGATTTTAGAAAAACAAAAGTACTAATGATCTTTATCAACAATCAATTTTTGTTTAGTCCCCTCAATAATCTGCTTTAAAATGGAGGAGATTCGGTTGGATCTAGATTTGGTTATCCAACATTCCTATCGGGAAGGTAATCACTTGACTAATGCCCTTGTTAACTTTGGTTGTGATAATAGAGCCCATACTTCTTCTTCTTCTTCTTTTGATTCCGGTGTTGATTTGGATGTGATAATGAGTTGAAATCTTATTATATAGATTTTCAGAGAGGTAAGGTCTTTATGTCCCCCTCGTAAGTTTGATTTCAATTAATAAAATTTATGTCGGTCTATCATGTTTGTAACTTTGTTTCCATTGATAAAAAGTACATTCCATTTACTTTGATGTAGAAAAGATCATGTTGAGACATACATGGGCAGTGATGCTATGAATTGTATAGAATGAGTATAGTTCAAGAATCATAACTTATGTGGGTAAAATCTCAGATCAATTAAATTTGCTGGAGACGTGTTTAGTTGGTCAATATGTTAATGTGGATTCAGATGAGGAAGAGGTTTTGAAGTGGGTATGTTAAGTTGAAAAGAGGAAGCAAATGAAGTGCTTTGGCGGGAGTTAAATAGAGTAGTTAGTCTGCCTAAACTAAGATAAGACAGATGGAATCCTCTTGTGGGAGTTATAAGAAATGTATAAGTAGGAGGCAGAAGTCTTCTCTGGATCAAGTATTTCGGATTCCTCTCCATGCGTGGTGCATGCAAATGTTTCATGCAGTAGGAAATGCATGTGGAAGATTTAGGAAAATAGATTCTAGTACTAAAGCTTGGAAAAACTTAGTTGCAGTAAGATTATTGGTAGAAGTGCAAGAAATACATTTGGTTCCATTGTTTATGGCTATGAAGATTGCTGAAGAGTGGTTTGATTTGAGATTAATGGAAGTGTTCCACTTAAATGGCTGGATATCGATTCAGTGTTGTTGGTTGCTGTTGGACATGGGGTTGAAAGTTGAAAAGACTAAAGCTGAAAGGGCAGGATCTAGAGGTTGAAGATGTGGCATTTTTTAAATTTTGATTAATTTGGGCATTGGATGGGCTATAGTAATTGGGAGACACATGGGGAGTGACCTTAATGTGGGTAAGTTGAGGATTCATAGGTCAATTGCAGAGAACCCAAAGTTTTAGATAATAAATGGTGAGTTTAAATGAAAAAGAGTCATGGTAAGTTTTAGATAATATTCCATGTAAATTTAAATGGATAGATTTAAGGGTAAATTTGATATTTAAAAATAATTGGATCACGTTAGCGTTTCCATGTAAAAAGCCAAGTGGTTTTTTTGTAGCTTTTTTTTTTTTTTTCAAAATCAGAGGGGAGGATTTTGCTAGGGTCAAAACCCAAGAGAGGTTTTTATAATTTACCCTTACATATAAGTTTAGCTAGCGGGGACCTATGGGATGCACGAGAAAACCCAATGTTTAATATGATGACAAAAGGGATTTAAAGGAAATATAAACTTTACATCATTTTCCCAAGAAAAAATAATGCAAAAAATAAACTACAAAAAAACAATGGGAGAAAAAACAATGAACTTGACACATGTATATGTTTCGAATTGCATCTTTATGGTATCTTTTAGGTTACTGTACTTCATCAAAAGAGCCACAATAGATGAGAACAAAGGTAAAAAAAGGAGGGAAAAAGTAAGAACTAAAAAGAACCCAAGTAGTTTATACCTTGGCAAATCACATGAACTAAGTTCTCCATGAAAGTGGTAACATAGCTGAGTTCGTTGTTTTACTGACAACACATATGCTACATTGGTCAGCTGCTTTCTCCAATATGCACAATCAGCAACAAACCTGTGAGAATAAATACATTCAGAAATTTAGACCAATAAATATGAAGGAAGAAACAATGGGAGATGACTTTTTTATGCAACATTATATGATTTGGATCTGAAAGAGGAAGGAGATTGGTCAAAACTACTTTTGCTCCTATTTAAGGCTGCAACTTGGGTGGGATCCAACTTGATAATCCACAATAGGAGTCAAGCGAAAATCTCTAGAATTATATGGTAATCACATACATATTTATATGGAAATAAAAAAACCAAGATTACCTATTTAAAAAAGACATTAATAAAATTAAAAAAAAATGTTTCTTATTTATATAGTTAACTATGAAATCTATTTAAACATTCTCCAACAACCATTTTATAATGCCATTATATACCTGTTGGGGTCTAACAACAACCACCCACAATATAAAATCACAAGGCATTTGAAATAACAATCATGAAAAATCTAATAGTAGTAAAAATGAAAAAATCCAAGCAAAGACAAATAAAACAAATACCACAAAAAACACAAAGATTTACGTGGTTCAACCTTACTGTCTACGTCCACAGGAGAGATGAAACCTGTTATTCACTATGAAAGAAAATTGAGAAGCATTACAAATATCTTGTGACTTGCAACTCAAACCAACCCTTAACCCTTGTACACCCGTTCTCCCTTTCTTCTCAACCCAAAGAACAAAAACAAAAGAAAAAACTCACTCTCACACCAAGAGCACTCTATATTTTTCTTTCACATATTCTCTCCAAAAAATCCTTAACCCTACATACAAAAGAAAGTTTTTATATGTAAAACCTCTTTAACCTAAAAAGGGACCACATCAACTGTTAGATTAAAATTAATCTTGCGGTTGTAAAATAAGACACAATTCCAATAATCTCCACCTTAGAGATATACTATTTGTGCCTCCACCTATTTGCAAATATCGCAAACACCTTGTAAAACATCACCAGCTAGCTACACATAACTTGGAATCATTTGGTCCTGACTCCACCTGATGCAAACAAAATGGCTAATGTACCTGTGTTACTGTACCCAAGCTAACAATCCTAGTTAACTTTAGAGAGGGACCTCGATCCTTCCTCCCTTCCAACAGGAATCTTCCACTCACCATCATTTATACTTTGGAAACTTGTAGCATTTGTCTCCACTCTATCCGCAAAAGAGATCCTCTGTGTTGCCACATTACCTTGCAAATTCTGTTTCTAACATCCTATCGAGGTCTTGGGAACCACTGTACTTCCAACCAAATGATACAAACCCTTGCATTTTCCTCCCCACATCAAGACCATACCACCATGTGTGATTTTCATGGCTCCACCTGCAACAAAAACCTTGCAATTCTTGGAGTCTAACTGGTTAAGTGATATTAGATTCTTGTGCATTTTTAGGACATAAGCGATACCACCCAAAGTGCAAACTGTTCCATCAAACATTTTGATTTCCATTGTCCCAATACTCGTGATGTTACACATAGATCTATCACCCAAGGAAACAATACTTGTCTTCTTCTCTAAGAATGTGTCAAAATATTCATTCTTAGAGAAAATATGCATAGAACATCTAGAATATAAAACCCACTCATTTGGACAAAAATTGCACATACCTTCGAAGACTGTGAAAATGTCTCCATCATCATCATATCCAATTGCCACACTTCTGGATTCATCCCCACTCTTTTTTCATGTAAGACAGTCTCACTTTATGTGACCAAATTCCTTGCATCTATAATATTGTACTTTGCCCTTTTCGTTGGCCTCGGATTTAGACCTGTTGCTCTTAGACCCCCTATCAGACGACCTTCATTTCCGATCCATTCCCAATGTAACCAACGCAGAGTCTTGCCTACCCTTATACTTGGGCTTCCTCCTAACCTCATTGGATAGAAGAGATGCAGTAACTTTTTCCATTTTCATTGTATCTTTCCCTTATAACAATGTTGCCACCAAGTTTTCATACGAATTAAGAATTTAGGTAAGAAGCAAAAGGGCCTTGTCTTCTTCCTCCACCTTGACATCAACTTTCTCTAGTTGATCCAAGATATTGTTGAACACATTTAGGTGTTCCAAGAGATTCTTACCTTCTTCCATCTTCAGCCCGTACAATTTCTGCTTTAGATATAGCTTTATAGTTGAGCTTTTTCCCAAATAAAGTTTCTCCAACTTATCCCACAATTCCAGTGCATAATCTTTCTCCATAACATTATTAGCCAAGAGCAATTGAATCGTACTAGCACACCTTGACTCGATGTCCTCCCAATCAACATCCTTCATGTCTTATGGCTTCCCATCCTTTTCCTTCAACACTCTAGCCAAGCCTTGTTGAACCGGGATATCCTTTACCCATCTTTGCCATAAGGTAAAACTGCCTTTGCCATCAAACCTCCCAATCTAGAACTGAGAATTTGTACCTTTTGTTGCCATTATCTCTCAAGATATTTTATAAACACCTTGTAAACACTAACCTAGGAGCTCTAATACCACGTTGTTGAGGCCTCACAACAACCACCCACAATATAAAATTACAAGGTATTTGAAATAGCAATCACGAGAAATCTAATAGTAGCAAAAATGATGAAATCCAAGCAAAGACAAATAAAAACAAGCACCACAAAGAACACAAAGACTTATGTGGTTTGGCTTTACTGCCTACGTCCACGGGAGAGATGAAACATATTATTAACTATGAAAGAAAACTGATAAGCATTACAAATATCTTGTGGATTGTAACTCAAACCAACCCTTAACCCTTGTACACCTGTTCTCCCTTTCTACTCAACTCGAAGAACA
This sequence comes from Nelumbo nucifera, assembly GCF_055504915.1. Lineage (NCBI taxonomy): Eukaryota > Viridiplantae > Streptophyta > Magnoliopsida > Proteales > Nelumbonaceae > Nelumbo > Nelumbo nucifera. The sequence goes on from NC_142652.1 coordinate 48,210,931, forward strand.
AAAACAAGAGAAAAAACCCACTCTCACACTATTCAACTTAATTCGTCTGACCAAAATATTGATGAAGAACGGACTAATAATAAATAGTTTGATAACCAAACCAGCTAGGGTTAAATGGCTGATTTTCAAAATTTTTAGTTTGAACCCAAGAACTAGATTCTCGGACTTAGGTGAATTGGATTCTCCTAGGATCGATCTAGTAATGTTTTGAACCAAATTTGGAATCTGAAATTGAAGTGAATTTACTTGATACATAATCCACAAATTGTAGCTCCTAGAGTGGTAGTTCACACCCAAAACTTAGACCAAAATTGACCTCCCAACTAAAGATGACACAGTTAATGTTGGAGGTCAATCTTTCAACTGAATTTGTTCTCCAACTACTTGAGATTTATGCAGCTGTGAGAGCCACTTCAAATCTGATGTTTTTTCTTCAAAACACAACAAAAAATATTGAAGGAACAAAGTCCTTCTTGGATGGTTCGAATAAGGGTTTATAGGAAACAAGAGAGAAGAGAAAGAATGCAAGAGACTAGCTAGACAAGAGTAGTTCAAACTCTCCCTCTTGTTTCTTTAAATAAACCCTCTTAATGTAATTAGGACTTATCCAAATCATATTTGGGTAGGTCTCTAATTACATTAGGTAATATGGAGATCCAAGCCCATATCTATACCCATATTCAATCCAAATCACATGACAATTTAAGTTGTCATGTGACTAGTCCAACTAGTTTTATTAGTTAATTGGTTAAAGTCTATTACTTTAAGTGGTTCACTTAAAGTAACTGTTCCAAGCCTTATTAGGCCTTAATAATATATGGTGTGGGACCCACAAATGTATCATATCAGTCCATATGAGTTCATCCCATGTTTGAAAACACATAGATAGAATTCACTAACTAAAGGCAATGAACCCCTAAGCCAATCAAATTGGGCTTAGTCTAGGCCTAACACTTAAGTCTAAGTGACATTGGTTTCAACTATCTTATGATCTTATGAAACCTAAGGATTATAGATTGATATAGGATAAAGTTCATCAGGTTTCAACCTTATAATGGTTTTTTGCTCTTAATCTCTCAGCCCTAAATGATCAAAACATTGCTTATAGGGAATGACCTCATCCCTAACTGTTAAATACAATGTCACACCTTCTTCTTAGATAGATTTTGAGATTAAAACCTTTTGCAAATATTTTTCATAAAATAATATATCATAAATATAAATACATTTTACAAAGAGATTTTAGAAAATATTTGAAATCCACTACTAACAATTTTCCATTAGAGATAGTGTAAACATTGATCTTTTCTTTGTTTAGCGAAGGGGTTGATCTTATCACAATGGTCACCCACTTAGGTAACATTATAAATTGCTTCAACATACCCATATGTTTGACCCTAAGAGGATTTTTATTGATTGGCATATCAAAAGTAGCTCAATCCAAGACCTAGTGCAATATTATTATCACGTCCGGGGTTAAGTGCAACTTTCCAACTTTGTCTATTCATCTTCAAGGTCTATGGCATAATTAAAAATTGGTCCATGCTCAATTTTTCTTATAAACACCCACTAACTGTACTTAGGGTCTAACCCCAACAATTAAAATAAGCTACTACACCATTTCGATAGTACATTAGTGCTGACCTTGTCAGAATAAACTCTCTAAATTTATCCAATGGCTGAAAACCTTTTCAAACTAACATAAATCTTATAGATGTCTAGTTAAGGGGTAATTCACAGAAACATACTAATATGAACATAAAACAATAATGTACTAATTTTATTAATACATAAAACTCAATGTATATCAATATGATTGGAGCTAACAACATACATTGTCCAATAGTTGAAATTGGCATCTTTAATCTCTTTAAATGGTAAACCCATAACCTTAACCTACAATCTACTCTAACCAAAAAAGTATGATTTGTTAAGTTTCCTTACATAAAAATACAACAAAATCATTTTGGAATAAAGGGTGATTGACACTTGAGAGACACAAAACACTATATTTTTATCTTTCTTTTAATTAAAATTCTTTCACCTTAACTCTCACTATTGGTTACAACTACACACCATAAGAGGTTGATAATTTCTAAAGTTCTTTAAGTTCCCTACAAAAAACAACAAAATCATTTTGGAATAAAGGGTGATTGATTCATTGACACTTGAGAGAACCAAAACACTTAATAGGTTGATAGTTCCTGAAATTGATTTAAGTTTCCTCATTATTAGTTACAATTACACACCACGACAGGTTGATATCAAGTATAAATAGAAGAATCTCAATCACAATTTCATGTGATGAGGGAAACATTAATCACAATTTCACATTGATTTAAGAAGCAAAAATAAGGAAAAAAACATGGGAAAATATTTGGTTTACAATGAAGAGAGAGACCCATTGGTTATGTAATGAAAGGCTTTAAATCTACTTGCACCACAAAAGAAGTACAAAATATTGCAATAAAATGAACAACTCTTTCATAGAATAAGAATATACAATGATAGTATCAATAAAGTAACTAAGTGAATGAGAAAGTATCAATAACCCAACTAAGCAAATGAGATAAAGAGAGACATGTTGGTTATCCAATGAAGGCTTCAAGTTTACTTTCACCATAAAAGCATGGTGATTAGGGTGGATTCGAGTTGAGCCGAGCCAAATAGTATGAGGCTCAAGCTCGGCTCAAGACTATTCTACAAGGCTCGAGCTCGGCTCAAGTAAAAAATTCATAAGATCGAGCTCGATTTTGAGAAAAAAAAATATTTTATAAAAATAAAAAATTATTTTTTATTTGATATTTAAAAAAAATAAGAATTATAATAATTATAATATTTTTATTATATATATTATTTTTTATGATTTTATTATATATATTAAATAATTATTTTCCATAATTATAATAATTCTACAAGGCTCGAGCTCGGCTTGTTTTATAGTCGAGCCAATGAATTGGACTCGAGCTCGGTTAAAACCGAGTCGGGCCAAACTTTTTGCGAGCTGAGCTCGAGCAGCTCGTGAAAAGCTCGACTGGTTGCCACCCCTAATGGTGATTATGAATTTTCTCAAATATAAAATCCACTTAATAGAGGCACCACTAATTGTTGTCTAAAAGAAAGGACAAAAAAGAAAAAGAGAGAAATTTTACCTAATAATAGAAATTAACTAGAAGATTAACATGTATGGCCCCTATGGTCAAGAAATTTTGATCAATCTACAAAATTTGTAAACTAAAATTCAATAGAAAAATTATTTAAGGCCATGTTTGGTTCGCAGCTCTGGGCCTCATTCTTTTAATTCTTGCTCTTCCTAAGCAAGAATGGTTAAAAATGAATAAGATTAGAGTGTTTGATTACAAAATTCTTGCCATAAGCCTCATTCTTTTTAGAATGAGAAATCAGCCTATAACATAAAACTTGAGGTAGCCAGTAGCATGAAAAATAATCATGTCTGATCTTGTTCATTTTCATTCATTAGAGAAACTCTATGCCGGTGGTCGTAAATTGCCGGCCTAGGTCTACAAAATTTTTGCCATAGATGTTTAATGGTGGACTGTCATGGAAACTTATGCCGATGGACACTGAACTGAACATTGGCCATCCACCGATAAACATTTATACTGACAGTTTTGGAGACCTAGGCTGACAATTAATGACCACTGACATTGAGTTTTTTTTTGTAGAATGAAAATGAGCATCATAGGACATAGGGCACTTGTCATTCTTAAAAAGAATCATTTTTAGGAAAAAAGTGTTTGATTCATAACAATATTTTCTGATTCTGTTCATTTTAACCCATTCTTGTTGAGTTTAGAATTTTATCTTAGATAAGAATGAGAAAGAACGAGAATTGAAACAAACATGGCCTAAATTTCCAAAAAGAAGAAGAAGAAAATCACTGTCTATATGGAGAGCCCACTAACCTTCGCATTCTTGAATAGCATATGTAGTTAATCCGTACTAACAATAGAAAAGGAAGGCTGAAGAAAACATCAAACCCAGATTCTTTCTTAAAGAAAGCAAAAAAAAAAAAAGACAATGTCAAGAATTTTGCAACTAAGCACAACCCTCAACTCTACAACTCTTAATCTTCAACTTCCATCACTGAATCACAACCAAGAAAAAAATGGACCTACAAACCCATTATATTAAGCAAACCAAATACCAAAATAAGAAACTAATAACAAACAAATATGTAATAAATCAAAACCCCCAATATCAACAAAACAATATTTGAAAACAAAACATTTGTTTTGTTCAAGAAGAAAATACACACCTCATAAACCCTATGCAAAAAGGATTAAATTATTTAGCATGGCAAAGCTTGCAAACAAGGGAAAATAAGACCTACACAAATGTCCTAGCTTAATCCCTAGAAATCCACCCAGGATTTATTACTAATCAAATGAGAATTGAGAAACCTTGATCAATTCAACATTATTCCAAACAAAATATTTAACCTTTTTAAACCAAAAAAGTAGTAAATTCAAAGAATAAGGTAGGAAATTAACCTTTACAGCCTTAATAATGAACTAATCATCCTAAGTAGGATAAAAGAAAGCTTCCACTCTTCCCTAGCAAAGATGGCTGACTCTCTTCATACATCAATTCTGCAAATGGCAAGCATATGCAATCTGCAGGATGTACATAGAAGTATAGAACAACTCCCTTAAATGTCTAAAAGAAACAGAAATTTAACATAGGCAAGACCTCAAAACTTGAGACCAGAATTACATTCATTCACATCCAATTAGAAAACAAATCGGAGGTCAGGTTTTCTATTTCAAGAGAAGCAATACCTAAATACTAAAAGACAATAGTCCATCCATCTGAACTCCAAGCATTAAATGCCCTACAATATCTTGCACCAGAAAATTTATTTTTCCCAAAAAAATTAATAAAACAGTTATATGTTAAAAATACATAATTCAAGATTTAATTTTCACAAAAAGTTTAATAAAAAACAAAAATTGTAAAAAATAATTTATTTTATCAACCTTAAATGATTTATATATTTTAATTTACAATTATATGTAAAATAAAACAGTTATATGTTAAAAATGAAAACATGTTTATTATTTGAATATAGTTTTTATTTATATAAAAATACTAAACATGTAAAATTTTCCAAAAATTGAAAATTGTAGTTATAAAAGTTGAAATAGAGTGATAATTATTGTATGGCGTGGGCATGGTTTAGAGTCTGAGAATTGCTGATGTTTCTCTTCAAATAATCTATTAAAGTGTGCATTTATCATATGTTTATACATTTTTCATAGATAATTCAACTTTAGATTTAATGCTATTAATGTATTTATATAATTTATATGCATTTCCTTAGTGTATCCAAGCATTTATATACATCTTTTGTCCTTTTTGTTTTTTTTTTTTTGCATTGAATCATTCGCCTTTGTGCCCCCACAGGGACTGTATATAATTTTGGCACAGTACAAAACTTTATTCATACATATCAAATAACTTTTCTCCAAATAGTGGTGGGAGCAATTAGTGGGGCTCGAAATCGCATCTATTTTAGGACCACCCAATTTAAACCAGCTCAGTCTATATTCTAAACCACTCAATTAATTATATATCTTTTGTCTATATCCATGTATTTCCAAAACATATCTATATCTATATTTTTATTTTAACAGTACTCACATGAAATATCAAATACCAGATAGATACCAATACAAGGTGTAAAGATCCAAACCCATCTTTAATATTCATTTCCCAAGGCTGAAGGGTCTAGAGAATTGAGACCAACCAATTCAACCCTTGTTGACCAGGGTCCAGGACACACGGACTGGGTCCCAGTCTTTCTGGTGGTTGCAAAACCACTGTAACGGTGAATTTCCTACTGAACTGTTTGGGAAATTCCTAGTTCAAATCATCCTTTCTCCTGATCCGTACTAGAAGGAATCCATTGCAGCCAATCAAGACATCCGTTATTTACTGCTGTATTTACTAGAAAACTCTCATCATTGCCCAACTGACCTCTCAATCTGTCGGTCACAGAGGATCTCAACTGGGAAGTTGCCAGCTATGCATGCCTGGTTAAGCCAGTTGGGACTTAGGATTGCCACGTTAGCTTCCTTTCTGTTATCATCTTCTCGTGCGCTGCAGGCTGTACTCCTGGGATTGCACTTTTCAGCGTGCATTGGGAACATCTCCTGCATCTCTCATGGGGAGATGTTCCCAAGACACGGTTGGAATGTGCTGACGTGCTCTGTGGGCGCGCGTGAATCTGAACTCTAAGCCTGTGAGGGTTTGAACCTATATAACATTCTTCATCTTCTCAAGTTAATGATAAAATTATCCTTCAAAAGAAGATACTGTTTATTGTTTTTTATCTTGAGATTGAGACTGAATCGGTTAAATTGTTTGAGATTCTAGATTAATGAAGTCATTGCCTTTGAACTTTAGATTTGGAATACATTCTTATGGTTTTTTTTTGTTTTCATTTATTGTTTTCCTCTATCATATTTCATGTTTTTTCTCTCTTTATCTTTGGAGATAAACCAGTTCGGTCTCTAGGTAGAAGACAATGAACAGTATCTTTTTTGAATGGTAGTTTTGACATTTTCAAGAGATAACTGACGATCGATTAACAGGACCAGTTTGACACTTTTTGAAAGTTTAGGTACTACAATGACATATTTGAAAGTTCGGGTACTAACCTTGTCCTTCCATTTAGGGAGAACTGAGAATTAACCAAATCGGGATTCAATCTTGACAAAATTTGTCCTGTCCTCACAACACTTATAGCTATGCATTGGAAACATCTTTGCATGGATGGCAAAATTTGTTTCAAATACACAGCTGTAAGTGTTGCGAGGACAATTTTTGTTAGGACTGAATCCGATCTTGAATCAACCACTTCCATCGTTGGAAATTGGATTTCCAATTAATAACATCTCCCATCCTCACAAAATTGGTCCTCACACCCATCTCACACCAGTTGTTTATGGAGAACATCTCCTATGAATAAAAACATACAAGTGTAGAAATGTTCTTGATGTACAGCTGTAAGGACTGTGAGGTAAGTGTAAAGACCAATTTTGTGTGAAAATCCCAATTCTTCCCATAGACCTTATCGGTATTGTTCACGAGCCCGGATGACTTATCGGAGAGCCCCGATCCGGCGTCCCATTCGTCTTTTTTTTAAGCTTAACCAACTTAGTTGAATGTTCAGCTAAGCCCTCCCAAATGGGTTTTTCTATAATAGAAAATTTATAGAATAAGATTGATAGGTTGGTCAAGGACTCAAAGGTTAATTTTATCATTAGTTAATACTAATGGTGCTTGTGAACCACTTCTATCATGATCACTAAAACAGATAAAATATGTCTTACAGGGGGTTTCTGTCTTTTGGAAGTATGGAAAAGTGAGGATAAATTTAAGAGATTCCTAGAAAAATGAGTTGGGAATTTTACATAAACCCTTTAAAAAATTCTGGGTTTTAAGTGTACTTGTGGCCCAAACTCACTAAATAAATCCATCCTATCCCCACTGTTTCCTACCCACCATACACTCCTTCCCCTGGATTAAATGCTTCAATAGGAAAAAAAAAAGAAAAAAACACAAAATTTCAAAATTACCCTTTATCTCAAAAATCACAAAAATACAATGTTTTACAATTGAACACATATACTCTTTGAGGGAGAGGGAGAGGGAGAGGGAGAGAGAGAGAGAGAGGAAGATTCAACATAGTCTAGGTAATGCTCTATTGTGAGCAGGGGCATTGATGACTTTATTTTTCACAATCTTTGTCATCTGACCTTTCATCTCTCTACACACCTTTTCCAATTCAACCACCCTCCATTGCATCCTCTGTAAATTCATCTTCATATCTTCCTTCTCTTCGGAAAACCCTGAAAACTTTTCGGTATCCGATTCGTTGTACAAAACCAACTGCGTCTCACTTGGGCTCGGACTGTCCGGGACAACATCATTGCTCTGCTGTACCTTGGATTGCTGAGAGACGAGCGCTTGCACAGCAACCCTCGGAGGAATTCTAGGGTTCTTCGCTAGGTCTTTACAGGCTTCCAGCGTTAGCTTCTCGTATTTCAGACATCTACATAGCCTTGACCGTTCCTCAAAAGAAAGTGTGGGATGTGACTGCACAGATTACCCCTTATTACAGTTATAATCAGGATTTGATTCACTTAATTAAATAACCAAATTGGGATTAATTGAATTGAATTTCAAAATTTCGATACGATACTTTGGATACCTTAAATAAGGGGTGTTTCATGCTACTAAGAAAGCTAAAAAAAAGTTATAAAAGTGTTGACACTTTTCCATGCTACTAAGAAAATACACGAGACCCACACCTCTGAGTGGGGCCTCCTAATCTGTTACCCACTAGTTGTTCTCACATCTATACCCATGAACCATCTCCCTATAAATGAAAAGTGAGATATTCCCAATACCTAACTGTTATGTTAGGTGGGTAGGGATGTGGGGATAACTAGTGGGTGGCAGATGCAAACCCCTAATGGGACCTATGAAAATATGAATTTATCACAAACATGAAATATTATCATTGATTGCACAGCCAGCTGAAGAGCCATCACATTCAGCTAAACCAAATTATCTTCAATGGACCTTTTTTTTTTTTTTATCTTGGGAAAGCCAAAAGCCACTCAAAAAATTGTCCGGTGAAAAAAAGCTTGAAATGGGCTTTTTAGTTTTTACATCAGAAAAGCCTATTCGAAAAAAGCAGGGAAAAAACAAAAACTTAATCTAACTTCTATTTTGAACAGAAAAAGCTGGTTGGTGATGAGACAAACACCAAAACAGTGATTTTTCATAAAGCCCGTTTCAAAACTCAGAAGTGTCTTTTTTAGAAGCTGTTTATGTCAAAATGAAGTCCGAATGCAGCCTTAGAAGTGTAGGGGGTAATTTTGGAATAATGAATTTACTATAACTGAATTGTAGCATCAAGGAAACGGAATTTAACCACCACCAACCAATTATATATAGTCATTACATACCAGCATTAAATTACACAAATTCTAAAATGGGCTAAAAAATTAGAGAAGAATAGAAAAAATAAGTCATTTACCGCAAGAAATCAAGAGGAAATTGAATATAAAAAAAAAGTAGAAGTAAAAACAGTTTTTGTGGACAGAAGAAGAAAAAAAAAACTTACTTGAGTGAAGAATTGAGGAAGATTTAATAAAAAATAGGGGAAAGTCCTTGAGAACTAGAAAATTCTCAATTGTGATATTTACCTCAAGATAGATGTCAATAGCTCTGTATACACCATCAAAGCAATCTCTAGCAGAGTCAGGCAAGCTCTCTGCAACTGCAAGAAACTTTGAAATCTTGAGATTCTGATCAGGAGAGATCTCTCCCATGTATTTATCAATCAATCTCCCAACCTTTTTTAATTTCTGTGTCGTCAATCCGTCATCGTTAACAAACACCCTGACCAATCTTAAGACCAGATTCACATCGTAAACACCCCCATCATGTCCACAAATGAGCAAATCATCTAATGTTGCCTGATCAAGCATCCCACCAATCAGTCTCTCCAACCTAGCTCTGTATTCTCTGCTCAGACCCAAACCAGAAACCACTCTCAGTACTGAAAACAGCCCTCTGCAAGAAAAAGCGGTTTTTCCCATCAAAACTACTCCATGTACTGCTGTATCTGCAAGTCCACCACAGTCAAACTTGGACCAAATACCACCTTTTCTCTGAACAGAAGCTTTGAGGTAGTGGAGGAGGAATTTGGTGAGGATTAGGCTGTTGTTCTCCGTTCCATAAGCACCCATCGTCTTGACGACCTTTTCAATGATCTTGGGGGGTAAAATGGTCAAATCATCGAACCACCATGCCTTACCTGCAGAAGAACATGGCTTCATGGATTCTGGTGTGGTCTTGGCAGATGAAGAGAATCTAAACCCAGATGTTGTTTCAGGAGATGAGGAAGAAGAAGGGGAAGAAGCATTGAGTATTGTGTCTGAATTCTGGGCAATCTTTGCCAGAAGTGAACAGACGAGCTTTTGAAGAAGACCAGATGAATCGGCAGCCAAGAAGAATGATTCACAGCTCTTGAGACAGATCAATATATCATTCCAAGACCAGTAGAACATCCCTTCAAGAAAGGTTTCTGTCTGTTGCAGGAGATTGCAGCTTGAGACCTTCTCTGTCATCTCAAGAAAGGCTGCAGAGCAATAGAGGAGGGAGACATTTGATGGCGTTATAGGGATTCTGCCTTCGTTATAGCAGAATCTTGAAACCAGCTCAAACCCATCTGGGCCTCCCGGGAAATCATCGATTTCAATTCCTGAGTTTCTGATCTGGGTTTTTCTCTTCTCTTGCTTTATTATCTTCCTCAATCTCCCCGAGAATGTTGAGATAGTCTTCTGCAAATATAATGAAAGAAGAAGAAAGCATTTAAAATTACTACCAATGAAGGAAAAACAAAGCAAATAATAGCAGAGGTTGGAAAGAAACAACTAACAAGACTGTTAATGGAAGCTCAGATTACCTCATTTAGAAGGAATGTGTGTTGCCCATTTACAAGGATTCTCAGATCGCAGAGCTCATGCATTGCTGATTCAAATTCAACTCACCTGAAAAATCACTGTGTGTACAACAGAGAGAGAGAGAGAGAGAGAAGATGCTGAAGAAATATGAAACTAATTTTGCAATCTGGTCTCTAAAATCAAGTGAGGGTACATGATGCTCCCAAGCAGCATCATAGGCAATGCATTTCACATCTTTAGAACCTACAAGTGGTCCATCTGACTCACACCCATCAAGAGTTCAGCCATGGTCAACCCAAATCTAGACCATAATGGACTATAATCCTTCATGCTCCTTAGCAATACAACTGTTTTGGTGGCAAAAAAAAACTTTTTACTATTTTATACACTACCTGACACACACGATAGCCTCTGAAAGTCAAGGAGCGTGCTTTCTTACTGTTTTGGAATTCTTTTGTCAATTTGCAAAACTGGATTCCTTGCTTGAGTTTGGACTTGCATGGACAAAAAGTCTTGCTAGCAGTAGAGAACCTTTTTTGTGAAAGGAGAGGCAAATAGGCCACCACAGACCACACAACAACAAAACCCATTTATTATTTTTGTTTGTTTATTAAACTATGCATAAATAAGTACAGAGGAAGAATATAACCTCTCCCACTCCTAATAACCCCTTGTTAAAAGGAAAAATGAAAAAAAAAAGAAGGCAGAGTTTGTTTTACATGGGTCTTACCTTTGCAAATTTTATCTTTTATTTGCTTGAGGCCAAACGGTTTCTGCTTGCAGCTGTTACTTTAAACCTACCTCATCAGTAGGAATTTTCCACCAGGTATAGAGTTGACATGGTGGGCAGCATCAAAGGTACCCTTTTGGTTTGACAGAAAATAAGAGAGAAACAAGAGTTGAGTGAAAGTTCTGAAGGAATTTTACAAATTTCCTTAACAACTTACCATCAAGTTTCTGTTTCTCTGTTATTTTGTGTCCAGCCAAACATGGCTTTGCTATGATCAGTTCCTTGCTTTATCTCATCTCTATGTTTCATGAGCAAGGTTCTCAACTAAAACAAGGGAGATTTTATTATATGTATTTTACTAAATTCTATATATGAGTTTGTAGATAAATTATAGTCATTTCTTAGATGACATGGCATCTGATGTGGATAAGGGAGATACTAGCAAACAAAGTCAATATTGTTGATTTCTCAGAAATTGGCTGATATGGCATCAATGGTACCAAACAAACAATTTCTCTGATTTATGAGAAATCTCTCTCATTAGTTGTGTTTGGTTTGAAACAAATTAAGGTAGGAAAACCTGTACAAAGTACAAACCTTATACAAGTTTCCCTATTTTTTCCCCTCCTTCCCTACCTTTACTTTCAAACCAAACATGGCCTTAAGCTTTCCTTTCATTTTCTTTGTTTTTATTTAATGGATTTATGGTTCTTTTTTTCCTTTGCATATTCTTGTGGTGACATCAATCAATGGAATCATAGTTTGACTCTGGATCTCCTGCCCACAAGAACTCTGTCCATGTCTACCCACAACACACTAGCTTTGTACATTGGGAACATCTCCCTGTGCATAATACTATGTAGAAGAATGAAATATTCCTCATGTATGACTATGATGTATGTGAGTAGACGTGGGCAGGAGATCCAGACTCGTAATTATCTGTTTAAACATTATGTATAGTGGCACCTGAATTATCTTAACTGCGCTTTTCGACCAGGTGTTTTGGGAAAATGGGCTTTACCTTCTACCCTCCATGGGTTATTTAGTATCTAATTTCATTATTATTCAATTTGGCCGAGGATGATATATGCCAGATCTTGTATACACAAGATTTGAAATCTTCAAGATCAATAGCTGTTGTTTGGGTGATTGAGTCTCCAACCTCTTTGAGTTTCCTAATTTCTTTATTATCATAGCATTCATTATTTATTTATATAGTTTCACTAATTTTTTTAATATTTACTTTTAAATTTTTTTTATTTTCATTTTTTTAATTGAACTCAAGGTTCAAAGTCTCACAATGTATTGTATTCCTTGATTTTGAACCGAATGATGCACTAAATACTAGGAATTAAAGACATCTGTCAAGTTTATATAGTAGTAAATGTAAATTAATGATTGAACAATGTGAATGGTTTTGTTTCGTTAAACCAAATGCCTGACATGTCAGCAAAAACAATACAAATTTGCTGATGTGGCAGTTGTTTTTATTTAGAAAATCAAACCATTCACATCATTTGTTGCTTGATACTGATTTTTCTGTATCATGCATATGGATACTTTGAACCATGATTAGGGGTGTTTGACAAGGTTTAAAGCAAAAACACAGTTGTTATGTCAGCAAAAACAATACAATTTTTTTTTTTGAAGTTGTAATTATTGATATTTTAGAAAACAAATTAAATCATTTACATCCTCGAACACCCTATAATCGCTTTATACTGATTTTTCCTTTATCATGCATATGGAATGCTTTGAACCATGATAGGTAAGGTTCAAAGTACTGATAGGATATATTAATCTGATATAGGGTGTATCGTATCATATCTTTGAGACTCAATATATCTATCTACATATAAAATTAATAAAATTTGAAAATGAAAAATAAAAACAAAAAACAAGTATCGAATAAATATCAATACCTCTGCTGATGCGCAGAAATGCATGAATACTTTGAACCTTGATTGGAGATTTGGAGGGTAAAATTTGTCACAGTGGGGGAGGGTGACATGAATGTACATATGACCCATTTCGGGTTGTCTCTTCTCCCACATGAATAAACATATATATGAAATTAAACTTTTTGTCTAAGAAGCACATTTGTCACTTGTGCTTCAATTCAAGGTTTAAAATAATATAGACATGTTTCAGCCTACATGGGCCAAAAAAATATCGGATTTTAGAAGGATGCACTATACCTAGGTAGAGTTCCCTAATACTCATTCATATTGCACTGTATCTCTTGCATTGGTCAAATTCTAGGTATTGGGTGGTAAAGATGAAAAAGATTGGATACCCTTGAAGAATAAGGGCCCATTTGGCGTGTCTTTCTGGGAAGATTTTTTAGTAGCTTTGACATGCAAAAGACGCATTGAACTTTTGTATGAAGATCTGAATAGCCCAAAGCACGTTTGGCAGACATAAATCTTTCAGTGCGTTTTTTTCACGTCTTTCGCACAAGATTAAAACACGAAAGATACGAGAAGCTTCATTTGAAGCTTCCCGAAATCAGCCCGAAATGGGCTTTTCACGTCTTTTTGGCACTCCGTCTTTTGGCAGTTAGATCTTCCACGAGCCAAATGGGAATAGACCGAAAGTCGGTCCTCCCGGCTTGTAAACAGCCGAAAGACCGCATGGAAAGATGCACCAAACGGGCCCTAATTCTTTAACCAGACTTTTAGAAAACCTCTTTAGGTTGAACTATCTTAAAGCCAAACTTCTATCAGGAATACCAAACGTCATATTTCTTCTTTCTTTTTCTGATAGGCAAATGGGCTATATAACAGATGCCTTCCCTCAACCCGGGTGAAGGCAGGACTAGATTGATTGACATAGGGAACATCTCATCCTCTTACATGTGTAAAAACTTGAGTATGGATTTCTTACCCATGACAATTCTACCTACATCTACCCACATAACATCGCAGTCACAAATGGGAAACATATCATCCTCTTACATGTTATTAGGCATAGGGAGATGTTCTCAATGCACGAAAATAATGTTTTGTGGGTAGGAGATTCAGAGTCCGAAAACATGGATTTGAGTCTGAAAGTTACCATTTTATGCGAAAAATGACAAAGGTTAAGACAATGTCCAATCTACTCCCCCAAGACCATAAAGAACGAGGGCAAATAAGGGGCAATGGCCTTTAAATTCTTAACTAACCAAATCCTCAAACAGAAGGCTGGTAAAGCTTAAGGTGATTTCTAGAGTGTGAAATGGCACCTCCATAGCTGCAGTTTAGCGTCCTCATAGCTTTGTAGACTTAATTTGAATGGTGAGGAAAATTTTATATTGAAACTGAAAGAAGCTCTACATATAATGACAAATCAAAGTTGATCATACTAATTTTTAAGGCAGAAATTTTTAGTAAGCTTCCATTTAATTTTGATCCCCATGTGTACTTACATGTTAGATCTATCCACCCAAAGAAGAAACTTTTGAACATAATATAAACAAAATAAAAAAATGTAAATAGAAAGAAATGATACTAGGGCCTAGGGGTTTGTACAAACCAAGCCATTTGGCAAGAGCTCTCATGCAACCACCTAACCTGTTTGAGTTCTTTTTAATTACTTTTTATTTTTTCTGGTAGGAACCTGCTTGAGAGTGGGGCCTAGTGTTAGGTGGGCTTCATTGACAATACATGAGGTGGGTCTGGGAGACTGGGAGTTACTAGAGTTGGAAAATAATGGGATGCTCTCATGATCATACATGGACAACTCATGTGGTTATAAGCTGATCAGTTATGCTGCATTATTGCCTCTTCCTTGAATGACTTTGGAATTTATTTGTCTTTATGTGTGCAAATGAGGTTTGCAACAAAAAAATCCTAAACAAGATTATATCAGTAAGTTGTAAAATATAAGTTATATGAGAAAAGATATAGTGGATAAAATTTTGGATGAATTTTTGCTTTTGAGATTTGTGGTTTGGGAGACAAAAATGAGCCAAAAAAGTGTTTTGTATGTTTGGTACCAATTGCTTTTAAAGATAATTAACCATCTGAAGTTTAGAAAACTTACAAGCCCCAAAATTGCATTTGGGCTTTAAAAGCACAAATCCTAGAACTTATCCATTGGCAATTTAGAACAAAATAAATAGCACCCAAAATAAGTTTTTAGCATTATCGTAGCATTGTAAAGCACTTAATAAGATTAGAAACACATATTATGTCTATTGTAGGCCAAATGCAAATTTTCTTACATATTAAACATTCTTATAGTCAATTGAGTAATTAAAATCAGTATAAATCTTAGTATATTTCTGAAATGAATGAAAAAAATGAGATGTTGGATTAGGCCCATGATCTAAAATTAGGTGTATGAGATCTAGGATGAAAGAACACACTGGCAAATAAAATAACAAGCAATATCAAGGTTTTTAAAACTGAATTGGACAAGGAACCAGTTAGGGATCCAATTTCCGGGTTGAATGGTCCAACTGTTTGAACTGAATAGACGACCTGTTTTGATAAAAAAAGTTAAAAAAATAAAATAAAAATCGCCAAAACCATTGGACGATTTGAACGGTTCAACCATCCGGATCAACGGTTTACTGACCAAATCAACAGTTTTTGGCAAAATAACAGTTCTGAATCCCTGACAGGTTCCTGGTTTTTTCAGTCCGGTCTAATTTTGAAAACCATGAGCAATATTATACTATTAATAGAGTCTACAGCCCTAGCTATGGACTAAAGATAAAACTCTCTATCCCCCTTGGATTGGATTGGCTTGGCGAGTTATACCATTAATAGGAATTCTACTCATCATCTTTGTCATACTTTGTGAAAAGATTACCCTAATGTAGTGTTTGGCTTCTCAATAGGTTTATATTAAATTATTTATCAGAAAGCAACTTAAGACATACGTCACTTTAGTAAGTTCCTTTCATTTGGTCTAATTTATTTTTTATTTAAGCCTATTAGAGATATTTCACATGTGGGAGACCTTTTTCTTTGTCTTTATATACTGATGGTCAATGGTTATCAATGAAATCTTACTTATCTATAAGGAACCAGATGCCCTTAAATCAAGGATTAATTCAAGATAAAGACATGCTCACTCAGGAACAGCCTATAAACTATTTTTGCTGAAAAATCCAGTTATCCGGATGGCCCAAACAGATGTCAGTCAGTTGTTTGAAGGGCTGTCCGTTTCAGCCTTATAGAATAGCATATCCTGAGTGCTTCAAAGTGGCTAAAGCAGCTTAACTGAATCTTCATCTCAGCCATCTTAATGGGTCCTTTGGAAAAGCCCCTTCTAGAGGAATTATTTTCCAGGTACTTTTTTGCCTTGCAAGGTAGGCCCTATTTGGTAAGGTTCAAAGTATTGACACAGGCTGGTATATCGGCCTGTATTGGTACTATTTTTAGATTTTATTTATTTTTTCGAAACTGATTTAGAGGGGTCGATTTAAGGTTCGATTATCCTTTGAATCAGTGTCTGATACAACACAACCCCCAAAGGGGCATATCAGGAAGCCATCGGCACAATTATAGACCAATACGTATCGATACTTTGAACCTTACTACTTGAACAGCCTATAATTAATGTTTGATGAAAACCCATAAAACTCAAATTTACTGTTCTTAAGCCAAAAAAAAAAAAGTAGAAAACATGGCTTTTCTTTAAAGTTTCTATCTCAAAATTGAGACAAGTGAGTCCTCACTCAGTAAGAAAATCACATAACATAAAATCCCAACTCCAACAAACAAAACAAAAGTCCCCCACTCTGCCTCTTCTCTGCCATACCCCACTTTTTCAGCTTTTCTAACCTTCAATTAAATTACTCACCCCTCTCTCTCTCTCTCTCTCTCCTGTGTGAGCCCCACGGCTAAGGATGGTAGGGACTAGGGGACCTGTAGCCACAAATAAGGTCCCAAGGTGGGTGATTGAGGCCCAAATACCAACAAAGTCTTGTTTGGTCGACTGTCAACCTCCACTGTTAATATAATTTAAACGGACTTTTTAATGTACCAAGGAAAGATTCTGTTTATTAGGGCTGCCCATTGTAATTTACTCAAACAAACACTTTTATCAAGACAATGAGACCAAGTTGCCGTTGGCAAAAGAATCTTTCCCTCAGATTATCACCAAGAATGTAAAACAATAGCGTTCAAAGTTTGTAATCAAAGCAGAGCACCAAGGAAAATATATTCCAATCCGACGGTCACTGAAGAGGCTTTACACGGATCGACCACACAAATGGTCCCTAGCTCCCAAATTAATAATTTGTTGGTTTCTTTGTGGACGAAAACAAAGAAACTTTGTTTGCTGTCCTAACTCCCAAGTCCCAAGTCCTAACCAGCCAACACACCCATTTTACGAAGAAAAACATTCCCTCCCACAGGGATGGCATTTCAACCCACCTGGGTTTTCTAAAGTTTCTGTTGGCGAATACCAACTCGGTTCAAGCCCGGGTCAGACTCGGATCAGGATTCAGGAAGGACTCCTTGCCGATCTAAGGTTGTCAATGGGTCGGATTACTTGGCGGAACCGAACCAACCAAATTAATGTTAGTTCTTGTTCTGTGATTTCATCCCGATTAATAATTGGGTTGGAATTGATTCTTGCTCTTCCGAACTGATTCATATATAGACTTGTTCATGAATCGGATAGCCTGATGGGTTGGCCCGGTCTGGCCCATTTTAGATTGTGTTTGGACAAAGTTTTAACCCCTTAAGCTTGGGCTTTAAACATCAGGCCTGACTTTTTTTGGGCTGGGCTTAGGCTTTCCCAAATAAGCTTGGCCTGAGCCAGAACCCAGCCCAATAATATTATATATATAATAAAAATATAATATATATTAATAATACATAATATATTATATAATAATAAAATTAGTAATGAAAGAGGCATTATATATATTATAATATATAGAATATTATAAAATATATAATATATTATTAATAATATAAAATATTTGCCTAGATTAGGCTTTGGGTTTGGGCCTTATCATTTTTTATTTATAAAGTGGTAAAGCCCGGCCTGTGAACAGGTTTATTCATACATTATGCAAGGAATAATATATACATATATCTTTCTTTTGATAATTTTTGTTATATTTTATATTTAAGAGAACAAATTTCACAAATAATAATGAAATAATTATTACTAAAAGACATATTTTAGCAATATATAAATGGTTTAGTATTTTAGTTTCAGTTTTATTAAGGTTATGTTATGAAGATAAATTTATCATTGGTAATTATAGGTGCCAAGTATAATTAGGTCATCAGACCATATTGTCTCAATTTATAATTGGTTAGTTCTGCGTCCTTCTTATGGTTCTGATAATCAGAATGGAACTGATACACTTTGTCCTGAACCAAACCTAACCCACTGATAGCTCTATGCCCATTAGACCTATTCATAGGTTGGGCCGAGCTTTTCCTCTAGAAAATGACCAGACCTAAGCCCGAGCCCAAGCCCGATTCGACATAAAGCCCAAAGTCCAATGTAGACAAATATTTTGTATTATATTTATTATATCATTAATAATATATTATATATTTATGATATTCTATATATTATAATATATAATACTTTTTCTATTACTAATATTATTATAATATATTATATATTATGTATTATTAACATATATTATATTTTTATTATATATAATATTATTGGGTCAGGCTTATTTGGGAAAGCCCGAGCCGAAGCCCACGGGCATAAAACTTTGTCCAAGCCCGACTTAAAGCAGGTTGGGCCAGGCCAATCTGTCGGACTACTCGGCCCATGAATAGGTCTAATGCCTATCCTAGATTCGGCTCAGGCAAAGGCGTCCTCCCAATTCTTTTATTGCAAATTAATCATATAACCTGAACTATGTGATTGATCACGTAGGATTAGCAAGTTGATGGATAGACCTGTTCATAAGCCGGATAGTTCAATAGGCTGGCCCAACATAGCCCAAGATTGAACCCCACCAGATAATATAACATATATTAAAAATATATAATAAGTATATAATATATATTAATTTATTCAATTATGGTCAAACTAATATTATTATTAACTTATTAAATTACATCATAAATACAATTTTTTTTTGTCTAGACGGGGCA
The DNA here is from genome assembly GCF_055504915.1 of Nelumbo nucifera. Classification (NCBI taxonomy): domain Eukaryota; kingdom Viridiplantae; phylum Streptophyta; class Magnoliopsida; order Proteales; family Nelumbonaceae; genus Nelumbo; species Nelumbo nucifera. Next base: position 48,230,238 of record NC_142652.1, read on the forward strand.
TTGGACTTTATATAAGGGCCAACCCAGGGTTGGGCTCGGGCCTGGACATTTTCTATTGATAAAGAGACAAAGCCTGGCCTGTATACAAGTGTATTGGTGGATGAGTTGGCCAAAGCTACTTCTAAAGCAAAAAAAAAAAAAAAAAAAAAGGGGTCTGGTTCAGTTGGCCAAAGCTATCCCTCTCAGTTGGATTTATTTTTTATCAAGATTTTAGAATATTGATAAAATACTAAACTATATTAAGAAAAGTAATACAAATATTAATACAAAAAATAAAAAATGAAAAAAAGACAAATTGTTCTATGTAAAAGCCAATGTGGGTAATTGTCCTTACTGAGATTTGAAAATTTTTTACATGTATATAAAAGAAATTTATTTTTTTACAATTACCCCACCCAAATAAAATAATAGGGGTCCAATAAAATTTAACTCTTAAATAACATCTTTTTCCATGGTTTTAAAAGGCCAGAGGTGTGCGCCAACCTGAATCCGCCACCGAATGTAAGAGACTAAGAGCTGAGAGGAAGTTGGGATTCTCCCTAGTCCCTACCGTCCAGATAAAATTGAAAATTGAAAATTTGAAATCCATTCAAATTGGTGACTCACAATCACAAAACGACACATTAGGATTCTCCCTATTGCTACAATCCAATTCATGATCATGGTCTGTTAGAGACGAGAATGATCTCGTGATTGGCTGGTCAAGTGGGACCCATATTGTATTGATGCCCACGTGTCGTTTGATTATTGATGCACCTGCCAGAAGAGTACATACCAACCCACCTATTTGTAGCAGTACTAGCGAAAGGGCCCGTGGGGAGTCTTTTAAAGTGGTATACATCCAATTGTGTTTCATTCATACCATTTTATTTTCACATATTAGCACTCTAGTACTCTTTCATCATTTGGTTCTATTTTGGGGTGGATTCGAGCTCGGCTCATTCGATTCGAGTTAGAACCTTGAGTTTGAATTCGGTTTGAGTTAAAAGCTCGTAAGTTTAAGTTTGACTTGAGAAAAATGTTTTATAAAAATAAAATATATATATATATATATATATATATAATATTTTTATTTGATATTTAAAAATTAAGAATTATATTAATTAGTTATTATATATATATATATAATTTTCATTCTATAATTTTATATTATTATTATTATATGTATGTATGTAATTAAAGTCTCACAAGCCAAGCTTGAGTAGCTCGTGAAGAGCTCGACTCATGACCACTCCTAGTTCTACTATCAATTGAATCAAGTAATGGCCTAAAGGATTTAATAATGAATTCTTCTTACTCATCTTCATATGGGTTAACTAAACTCTGGTGTGTTGTTCCAAGTGCATAACTGTAAGTGTTGTGAGGATGGTGTGAAGATAAATTTTGTGAGGACTGAATCCGGATATTCCATGGTCATTCTTTCCACATGCTATCTGCCATTTAGATCAAGTAATAACCATCAACCAGGTATATGGCTTTGCAAGTCTATGTTCTTACACCCTCACCATATCCATCGAGTCAATGTTTGCTTCATCAGTTCAGTTCCAAGCAATATCTTCTTCACACAAAGTCATAACTAAGAAAGCCGTAGGGATCGTCACTAAACAAGGAACCTATACAAATTTCACAACAAATTTATGATTCATTTTGATTGGGAAGAAAAAGATTAGGTGAACAGAGTAACAAGTAAAGAGGAATTTAAATATAAATGACCCAACAAAGGATCAATTCACTTGAATTCCCCAGCTACAGCTTGAAATCAAGGTCCTAAAACCACATACAATGTCATTATCTGATGAACTACTAAAGTAAACTTCATCCAAATCATCATCTTCGTACTCATATTCATACTGATACTGATAAAGGTCATCAAATTCATCATAAACCTCTCCCCGAACCTCCATTGTCAATGTGTGAACCATGCATGTAGCTCTAAGAAGTAGGCAAACACTCTCCTCAAAGATGCAGTCATGGATGGTGTCAAGAGCAGGAACATTTTGGTCATCAGCATATAATTGGCTCTACCTCCCTGTCTTATTCTACCAACAAAAGCAAGAAGTGTTCTTGTACCTACCATCAAGTGACCTATGAACATTGAGAAACTCGAATGGATGCTTACACTGAGGGTACGAGGGAGGGCATGTGGGTTTCTGATTGTATGTCGCCCATCTGAGGATGCTAAGTCATACTAAACAAACCAAAAATGATAGAGAATTAGCAAATCCTCGTCTCATTTCACAACATGAACATGATTTACCAAAAAGTTGAATATATCCTAGCTTCCATACCACCAAAAAAGCCGAACTTAAAGTGGATTTTGCTTTGTGCACCAATCCAACACCTAGTAACATAATTCCCTTACTAATGTGTGTGTGTGTTAGAGAGAGAGAGAGAGAGAGAGATTTGTGTAGTAGAAGTCTAAGATGATCCCAAGTTAGTAAATGTATATTGTTATAAAAACATTTATATTTGTTTATATGATTTTTAGCTAATGTATATTGTTTTTTTGTAAAACGTAAATTGAATTTGTTTAGATCTCGATTATTGATAAAGTTGTTGGGGATTAATGTTTATTGTTCATTTTTTTTTGTAAAATGCATTACAAATTATTGAAAAATTGACATGTGAACACTATTTAAAGATACTTCATTATTATTATTATTATTATTATTATTATTTTGTATAATATACTTAACATTATATTTTATGAAACTAAATTATAAATGTGAAAATTTAAATATAATTTTGTATTATTGCATATATATTTAACATAAGGTGAATAATAATGTGATTATTATTAATTCATACATGTGTTATTCATATATCAATGTGTAATAAGATTGTGAATATTAAGATGAATTATTATAGTGATGGTATTGTTCATCACTATAGATATAGTACCGCCATTATATTTGCAAGTTAATTATATAGTGACAATATTGGTCCTCACTAAAGATACTCAATATCTAATATACTGACACAGACAAATTATATAAATTGTCACTATAGATATATTAGCATATCATAAATAACAACAATGTTCGTCACTATAAATGCTTAATAGTGACAAAATTGATTATCACTATACATTATCTATAGTGATAAAATTTAGAAATTCTATCACTATAACAGACAATTTATCACAAATTCACACAATCCCACTTGAGTCTATAACCCAGTACAACTTCCCAATGGTACCTTATTACCTGTGGCCTTCAAGGGAGAAGTTTCTCTCTCCCCTGAGTTAACTTTGAATGATGTTCATTTTGTCCCTGATTTTCAATGCAACTTAATCTCCATAAGGCTGTCCTTTTTTGCCCACATTTTGTATATTACAGGACTTGATAACCAGTAAGGTGATTGGGGTGGGAACAGTGCATAATGGCCTATATCAATTCCGAGTTGTGGTATTCCAAGTTGGGTCACACCTCATATGGTAGGCTATCTATGATTCTTAGTCTTCTCACAGTTATCTTCTAACACTCTATTTCCCACTTAGTCATTCTCATACATCCTCTCTATTCAAAATAATACATTGTGATATATGGGATGGGTATAGTACTCCTTTACATTGTAAATGCACATTATTTTCTAACACTTGTAGATGGTTTTTCACATGCCACATGGGTCTATTTTCTTAACCATAAATCTGATGCATATGGTTACTTCACCATGTTTGAAATCAATTTTAAACCATTGTTAAATGTGTATGGTCAGATAATGGGTTGGAGTTCCTATCAGGACCAATATTGGATTTCTTACATGAGCATGGCATTGAACATCAACATTCAAGTGTTGAAACACTCCAACAAAATGGGGTTGTTGAGAGGAAACACCACCACTTACCGGAAATTGCTTGGGCCTTACATTTTCAAGCACATTTACCCATTAGCTTTTGGGGAGAATGCGTTCTCATAACATCATATCTTCTCTCCGCCTCTCCGGCAAGACACCATATGAAGTTCTGTTCAAGAAAGCTCCCTCAAATGAGCATTTACGGGTTTTTGAATGCTTATGTTACGCATGAAATGTGCCTTCATTGGGTATCTCCATGGCCAGATGGATTACCATTTATACAATAGGGAAACTTTGAAGACCAATACCCATTCCAAAGGGAACGTACCAATGGCCGACAGAGCCCAATCTTTCCTTTGTCAGTTGCTGAATACACAAATGATGTTGGCCCATTGGCCCATGAACTTGTTTGCATATTGTTACTGATAGTCCCTCTAATATTGATGGTATACCAGCCCAAACCCACATTCTTGTAACTGAGCCCATTGATTCCCCAACAAATCAAATTGACACTATTGGATCCATACTTGAACCCACACCTGAAACCACTGGTACATGACCTACTCGTCCATGTAGACCCACCCACCCATCTCTCCGACTTTGTTTGCCCCACCATTCATCCCGCCACCAACCCTAACATTAGATATCCCATTTCCCATTATACTCATACATCATTCTCCTCACATAACCCACCAACTGAACCCACCTCCTATGAACAAGCTAGCAGATACTCTTGCTGGCAACAAGCTATGCAAAATTAGGCAACACCAGCACTTAGGATTTGGCCAATCTGCCTCTAAGGGCTCTACTCAACAGGAAGGCATCGATTACTCTGAAACATACACACCAGTTGCCAAGTTTGTTACTGTACATTGTCTCCTGGCTTTAGCTGTTGCTCGACATTGGGATGTCCATCAAATGGACGTTGACAATGACTTCCTTCATGGAGACCTTAGTGAAGAAGTTTACATGAAACCACCACCAGGACTTCTCCAACCAGGTGATACAAGAGTATATCGTCTGAAAAAATCAATATATGACCTCAAACAAGCCTTACAGAATCGGTTTCACACCCTAGCTCACAAACTTCATCAACATGGTTTTTCACAATCCTCTGACTCTTCACCTCAATTGAACACGAAAGAACTTTGGCTATTCTTGCTTGTGTTGATGATCTTCTCATAGTAGGTGATGATTTAGATCATATTACAACACTTAAATAGTATTTGGGTCAATGCTTCCCCATCAAGGAATTTGGCCCATTACGGTATTTTTTGGGCATTGAAATATCTCAAAGTGATGACAACATTTTTCTATTCCAAAGAAAATTTATTAGACATACTCAGAGATGTTGGCATACTGGCTTGCAAACCATGTTCATTTCCCATGGAACAACAAAACAAACTCAGACCTGATGATGAACCTCCCTTAGTTCAGCCTGATTGTAGTGGGCCAACTCATTTACTTAACTATTACAAGGCCAGAAATCACGTACTCAGTTCATGTTCTTAATCAATTCATGAGCAATCCTAGAAAAGATAACATGGATGCAGCTCTTCGGGTCATGCGCTACTTGAAGTCTATTCTTAATCAAGGGTTGCTTCTTTCATTCAACAGTGATCTACGGATCCGAGCCTATTGTGATTTAGATTGGGCTGGATGACCGTTTACGTGCTAGTCAACCACATGCTACTTTAGTACACTTGGAAGATCTCCATTATCATGAAAAACAAAGAAAACGATCGATAGTTTCCTATTCTTCATAGAAGCCGAATACCGGGCTATGGCAGCTACTACAAGTGAACTCGTATGGCTCAGATGACTCTTCAGTAACTTAGGTCTTTTTTTCCTTGCAACTTATGAAGCTTTACTGTGACAAAAAAGCGACACTCCACATAGCCACTAATCTTGTCTTTCTTGAGTGCACTAAACATGTCAAAATTGACATGTCATTTCATCTGAGACCATCTTCAGTTGGGACTTATCATTGCCTCTCATCTCTCGACTAGACTTCATCCTGCAGACATTTTCACCAAAACACTTGGGCTTGATCAATTCACATCCCTACTCTCCAAGTTAGGCATTATTCAAAACTACGCTCCAACTTGAGGGGGCATATTACAACACATGGAGATTAGCTTAGCTAGTTAGTTACATGGGTTCTTGATCTTGATTCTTGAATCCCTTACACCCAAATGCATCGACCTCAAAAGTTTCAAGAGTATTCCCCTATATCTATAAATATTGCAGTGGAACAAATGATTGTTGTGCAATTCACACATTTTTAGAGAGAGAGAGAGAGAGAGGTCTCATGAATCTCTCATTGTCAAGGTTCAAAATATCGATATGCCGGTAGGGGCGTATCGGGCGAATCGATACTGCATTTTTATACGTTTTTTATTTTTTTCGTAGCCGGTTCAAGGGGGCCGGTTTAGGTCTCCTCCATCCCCTGAACTGGTCAGACCCCCAATACACCCACTGTAGGGGCGTATCTAAGGGGTCCCGAAACGATATGTATCGGCCGATACGGGCCAATACGTGTCGATACTTTGAACCTTGCTCCTTGTAATGTGAGCATTAATAAATGCATTTGCCTTTTGCCTTTAAAAAGGGTAAATCATTGAAACTTCTGCTGAAGTTTTTGACCGTTGCTGAAAGCTCTCCTAAAATTTAATAATTACAATTACTTCCCCTGAATTTTCTTATACAATTGTAAGTAGAACCTCTCTGATAGAATCTTTGAAAAGAACATAAAAATGTCTAAAATACCCATGCAATTACTATTGAAGTCGGTTTCTACAGACAAAAAACAATACAAACTTCATGAGCAACAAAAACAAAGAGATTTTAAAGTTGCATCTTTGCCTTTGAGTGATTGATAGGAAGGCAAATTTGAAAAATAAATCAATTTCAGAAAAGAGATCAGAAGGGTTTGGGATAGTAATTCATATAAAGAAAAAATTTGGAAAATAAATATTTTTGTTAAAAGTAATTGCATGAGTATTTTAGATATTTTTTTTTACTTTTCTTAGAAAATTCTACCAAATGAGGGTGTACTTGCAACTATGTCAGAAAATTCAGCAATAGTAGAAACTTTAGGGGAGGTTTCAGCAATTTATCCTTAAAAAAAAAAAAAGAAAAAAGAGCGACTGCTGCAAAGGAATATCATGGTTGCTGTAAACGTTTAACATTCGACGATATCCCTCTTCCATGCATTAAAGCTTCTATGAGTTGAATAGATTCATTTTTTAAGCGAAAAAATCAAAGCAATATAATGGAACGAAGCCCTCCCAAACTGATATATGGATACATCTTTTGTGAATCATTCTTCGGAAAAAAGGGAAAGCAAAAACAAGATTCAAAAATCTTGATTCTATACGTAATAACTTAAATACAAACTGAGGTAAATATTAACCAAAAGAAAAAAAAACAAGATTTCTTGAAAGCCATTAGTTGAGCTTAGAGTTCTATTTCCCTTTCACCTGTTACAAAACAAAACCAATAATCCGTCATTCAGATGGCTTTTACAAGGAACAAAAGCAAATTACCACTCCTGCTGCTTGCTGTATTTCTTTTTACACAAATAAGAATATATGGTACTCTAAGAATATTACAATGTGATTTGATTAAACATTAAAGAGAAACTCGGGATGGGGTTTAAAGAATTGGCTCCGTCAATTGCAGCGGAATGGACAAAAATTCTAGTAAACAATCGATCGACCCTGTCCCATTATACATAAAAATGGTATCCAGGCTACGAGGGTATTTACATTCAGATGCATGTATGCTGGTGTAGAAAAGGACGCCTAGTCACAAGCATGCCTGCACCGGCCATTGCACAGAATGATGCATGGATTTCATTCCCACCTTTCAATCTTCTGCCATTTCACGGAATATGCAAATTGCGGAAGTCATCGGCCACATCAGAGGGGGCACTCAGGTTTCGGAAATCAGATCGGTGAAGGACATTGGCTTGGAATCTTCTAGAGTTGCTGGATTTTGAGTTAGAGCGTTTGGTTTTGGATGAAGAACAATGACGCACATGAATCCAGTGGTTTCTTGCCTCAGTGCTGCAACTGCCTCGAACATTCACCACCAGTATCACTTCCTTGTCTCGGTTGTCCTCGCACCAAATGCTCTGTTGAATGCCATCAACAAACTGTTCTATGGTATTAAATTCCTCAGGACGCACCAAGACCTCAGCAATATGGCCAGGTTTAATTACACCAGATGCTGGAGTGACCTTATCATCCATAAGAAGAATTTGATCAAAAACATGGGACAAATTATAGAAATTATGTTTTTCTCTTCTGAAATAAGTATTTTTTTTTCCTTGTATGCCAACCATGTTTGCAGATCACAACAATCTTTGTATCGTAAACTAATCAGATAAGAGTCTTGAAAACAAGGATCAAAATTTCGTAACCCATCAACCCCCATACATTATTTTTAGAGTTTTTTTTTTTTTTTAAAAAAAAAGATAAACGTTAATAAACATTAATCCAACCCCCTTTAAATTTTGAAAAAAAAAAACAAATGAAGCAGAAGGTTCAAAGTACTGATATATCCCTTCTACCATATCGAGGTGCATTGATACTTTAAGCCTTGATTAAAAAAAACTAAAGTAAGAGCATTTCTGCTTACTAAAGTTGTGTTTGGGGTTGAACCCTATGTATGAGTCTATTAGGGTTCAAATATTGGGAAGTAAAGATCTCCCATCAATGTAGGAAGTGTATGCCCTAGTGCAGTCAAAAGAGAGCAAACAGAATGTGATGAATAATCCCAAGGGAGAGCCAATTGCCTTGACAGGTAATGGAAGTGTAGTAGTAGGTGGCGGAAGTCTTTATAAGAAGGGTGGTTTCTAGAAGAAAACAAATGACAAGGATAAATTATGGTGCACTCATTGTCAAAGGTCAAGGCATACTCATGATACATGTTGGGACCTTCATGGGAAAGACGAAATGGACCAAGGAGTTGAGTAAGAAATCAGATCAAAATAAGAAACTAGGACAACAGGGTTAAAAGAAGTTCAATGTAGCAAAATTGGCTTCTTATGAGACTTAATCTTTTACAACTGCTATGAGCCAGGAATGCTCTTCCGAGACTAATCCCAAGGAAGATATCATTAAGTCCTTCCATGACCATTTGGAATTGTATGGTAGGGTAATTCATCAGATGGATTCAGCCCCTCTTCCCTTGACTTCGTCCATGACCACAACTTTCCAAGTGTCTTCTCATTCCTTAGACTCTCCCTGGATAATATATTTGGAGCCTCGAACAATATGACTAGTAAGTCTAATTGTTTTCAGTCTACAAGCTTTTACTACTGGAGACAAGGCAAGACTAATTGATGGCTCGTTTTCCACCATAGCTGGTCAAGGAACCATCTCTCTACTCGTTTTCTATTAGTAGTATTACAAATTCATTAAACTGCTTAGTAACCTTTTTTCCTTTCTCTTGTGTGATATAAGATTTGGCCTCAAAGAAGACGATTGGTAGAGGTAGTATGGTGGATGGTCTCTACATGTTAGAGAATAAAGCTTGTTTTGTGGCAATAACGTCTACAAGTCAGTCTAGTAAGAGTTAAGCCTATTTATGGCATAGTCATCTGGGTTACTTATCTTTTGAGTCATTAAAAATTTTTGTTTCTAGAGTTAAGTCAATGTCAATGCCTGAATTTACATGTCAAACATGTTAGTTAAGCAAACATTGTACAAATCATTTTCCTTAAAGAAATAATAAATTTGGATTTCCTTTCCATATTGTTTATTCTGATGTTTGGGCCCTATTACTTTACCTTTCGAGCCTGGTTATAAACATTTTATTTCACTTATTGATGACTATTCCAAATTTACATTGATGTATCCAATGTGTTCTAAAGATAAAGTGCCAAAAGTTGTAAAAGATTTCTAACGCCATGATATTCAACCAATTTCAAATTGAAATCCAAATTTTCCAATCCGACAATGCCAAAGAGTATTTCCAAAGTGACCTTATGGAATTTTTTGCTTTGTATGGATCCCTTTACTGCAATTCTTGTCCCAAAATGCTTCAACAAAATGGTGTTATAGAAAGAAAAAGCCACCATCTCCTTGAATGTTCCAAAACATTTTTGGCTAGATATTGTCTTATTTGTTACATACCTTGTTAACCATATTCCATCTCGTTTGTTGGAGTACAAGGCCCTACATCAACTCTTGTTTCCCAAAGCTCCCTTATTTCCTATTCCCATATGTGTGCTTGATTGTTGTGTCATTCAAGAATTGTCTACCACTCGTGGTAAGCTTGATCCCCATACTATTCCCCATGTTTTCTTGGGTTACCCTTCTTTTCAAAAGGGTTACCAATGTTTTGGTTATGTTTCCAAAAAGTAGTATTATGTTTTTTTTTTTTTTTTGAGAAAAGATTTTGTATTAATAAAAAGGCATTGTGTACAATGAGTAGTTGTACAAAAAACAACCAAAAGGACCTCAAAAAAAGGGCACCCTCAAAAAAGTATAATTAGAAGTATTTTCTTTAAAACCAGAATGTATAGACAAGTGTTTTAAAAGCGCAAGGCGCAAAAAACGCACAAGGGCCAATTTGTGCTGAGGCACAAGCCTTTTTAAGCAACGCACAAAATTACAAAAAAAAAATCTAAAAAATAAAAATAAGTCCAAAAATTCAAAAAAAAAAAAAACAACAAAATTTAAAAAATGCAAAAATATTAAACATAATGTTAATAAAAAATATAAACTTAAAATTTAAAATAAATGTTTTAAAAAACATATTATCTAAAATTAAAATACATAATCATAACATGTAAAGCATATTCAAATGAAAATTTAAAAATAAAAGCAAACATATAAAGCATTTTCAAGCATGTAAAACCCACAATCTCTTTTTCTCCTTAATTGCATTGCTTCAAGTAGCTAATGTGATGTAAAACATATTGCATTCTTGATTCTATGAGTCGCCTTTGTACCATGCCCCTCGAGGCAAGCCCGAACAAGTCTATGTTAGGGTCTAAAATTCTTATTTCTCACATAAAATAATGATTTTATAACTTCCATTGCCTTTTAAGAAGATATTTTATTGCAATGAATGAATGAATGTTAGACTCAAAAAAAAAAAAAGCAAAATGCACCTCACCTGTGCGCCTAGGCGCGCCTCAAGCACGCCTTTTAAATCATTGGTATAGACATCAACTCCTAACAGCATCTATACTCTATAGCCGAATTAATGATCTCGGCTTTAGTAGTAGTTTTGTTCTCAAAAATCCTTTTGTTCCTTTCTGACCACACAGCTCATAGAACTGCTGAAGGGATGGAAGACCAACAAATTTTCCATTTCTTGGTTAACCCAGGTAGATGCCACTCCTCCAACAGAGCTTTAACTGAGACTGGCATGCACCAATTCAAGTTCAAGGCTTTCAAAAAGAGATTCTAGACTGCTGAGCTAAATTTGCAATGAAGGAATAGATGCCAAGAGGACTCCACCTCCATATTGCATAAACAACACAATAAGTCTAAAATGTTAGAGACACTTTTCAGTAACATCTCTTTGGATAGACACCTCTCCAGAGCTGTCACCCAAACAAAATACTTGACTTTTGATGGAGCCATATTCCCCCAAGTGGCTTGATTGGGGAAAGGGACTTCAATCTTCCCCACTAGAAAATCGTAAAAGGATTTGATTGTGAACTCAAGCCATTTGTGTCTAGCTGAAGAGGAATATGGTCTGAAATAGCCCTTGGTAGTGTTCCCCGCCTTGAGTTGGGGAAGGTTTCTTCCCATTCCGGAGAAATCCAAAACTTGTCTAATCTTACTAGTGAAGGATTATTGGTTTGGTTGTACTTTGCTCCAGAGAGTGGCAGATTAATTAACTCCCACCTTTGAATGAATTCCATAAAAAGTCTAATACCTTTATTAATCCTTGTACAACCTTTTTTGTCTTCTAGATTGACAATAGCATTGAAATCTTCCCAATCACCCAAGGTCCTCCCCAAAATCTTCTGAGTTTAGTTATTCCCAAAAATCTTCTTTCAGGCTGGAGTCCACCAGCCCATACACCCTTATTACCATTATCTGTAAGTTATGTGTTTATGACAAAAACATAACTAAGATGGAAAACACCCAAATCTTCTTGTTTAAGAGCTTTAAGGAATTATTGTTCCAAAATAGAGCCACTCCACCATAAGTATTCACCATAGGGATTTCAAGCTAGTCGCAAGCAAGGTTCAAAATATTGATATGGCCGATACACCGGATGGGGTGTATCAGCCTGCATTGAAGCTCACCTTCATTTCTTTTTTAGATTTTTTTCTCTCAAACTAGTTCAAGGGAGTCGATTTAAGTCTACCCCCTGAAATAGGTGAGACCTTGAAACACTATGTATAGGGGTGTATCAGAGGGGCCCTGATATGATGCGTATCGGCCGATACGCCCCAATATGTGACGAAATTTTAATCCTTCGTCGCAAGGATCAAAACCCCAAATGCTACTCACCACTCTGAAGGTCAACTTTTGTAATTTGGTTTCCTAAAAAGAAAATCAGGCTTCTTGTCTTTTAAAAAACCACCGATTAACATTCTTCTTCTATCAAAGCCTAGTCCTCAAACATTCCACGAAATTACTTTGATTCTCTCCATTTCTTAACCTTTTGTATTTTCATTGATTCGAATTACACTCCCGACGGTTTCATTTAAGCCCCAAGACAATCTCAGCAACTCTTTCGACTATCTTCTATTCTTTTTATCCTTTTCCCACCAAAAATCTATTTTCAATGGCAACTAACAAGGCTTTTGTTTCCTCCTCCATCCCTTTTCTTTGGCTTCTCCTCATAGGGAAAGTAGGGTTAATGCTTTACATAAAAATGGTACATAGAAGTTGGTGGATCTTCCTAAAGGAAAGGAACTGGAAGGGTGTAAATGAGTGTTTACAGTGAAGCACAGGGCTGATGGCACAATGAAAAGGTATAAAGCTCTGTTAATGGCAAAAGGGTTTACTCAAGTGTATGGAGTACATTATGCAAAGATGTTCATCAATTGGATATCAAAAATGCCTTCTTAAATGGTGATTGTTTGTGTTGTTCAGCCGAACTGAGAAAAGAGGAAGAAAGAAGAGAAGAAGAGAAGAGGGAGAAGAAGGTGAACAGTGTCGAACTGAGAAGACTAAACGTCTAACCCAATCGGCCAAGCTTAAACATTACAAAAAAATAAAATTACAAGGACTGAAGTGCCCCTGCATATGAGACATACAACTAACACTTTACTTGGGGGAAAAGACCAAAATACCCCTCTTTAGTTGACTCTAACACTCCCCCTCAAGCTGGAGAGTATATCATATAATCCCAACTTGTTACATATATAGCTCACTCTTCCCGAATTCAACCCTTTTGTGAACAGATCTGCCCATTGATCACCTGTTCTCACATGCTCAGTACCTATCTCACCATTGACGACCTTTTCCCTTACAAAATGGCAATCTACCTATATGTGTTTAGTTCTCTCATGAAAAACTGGGTTGGATGAGATGTGAATTGCAGCCTAGTTGTCACAGTATAGCTTCATGGATTTGCTTATTGAAAACCCAATTTCCTGCAATAGATTCTTCAACCATACTAACTCACATGTAGTATGTGCCATGGCCCTATATTCTGCTTCTGCACTGCTCCTTGCTACAATATCCTGCTTCTTGCTCTTCCAAGTCACTAGATTTCCTCGCAGAAAGGTGCAATAACCTGTAGTGGATCTCCTGTCTGATACAGAGCCAACCCAGTTTGTGTCGGTGTATCCAACTACTTCAAGGTCACCTCCTGGATTGTATAGTAACCCACGACCTGGGTCCCCCTTCAAATACCTCACAATTCTAAGAACTGCATCCCAGTGAGGCACCCGACATTGTGCATGAACTAGCTTACCACACTGACGGCAAAAGAGATGTTAGGCCTAGTGATAGTTAGATAGTTCAGTTTTTCCACTAGCCTTCTATACCTTCCAGGATTATCAAACAATTCACTTGTGCCACTTCCCAACTTCACATTCAGTTCCATGGGAGTTTCAATTGGTTTAAAACCTAGCAACCCCATTTATTCCAACAGGTCAAGAACATATTTCTGCTGATAGAGGTTGATGCCTTCCTTTGATCTAGCAACTTCTATACCCAGAAAATACTTCAACTTCCCAAGATCTTTTGTCTGAAAGTGATTTTGTAGGAATGCCTTCAATCTATCAATCCCAACTCTATCACTGCCAGTTATGATTATGTCATCCACATACACTACCAGCAAAATCTTCCCGGCCACAGAGTCATAGCTAAATACTGAAAGGTCAACTTGACATTGTCTCATTCCAAACTCCTTCACCACTTCATTGAATTTTCCAAACCAAGCACGAAGAGACTGTTTGAGCCCATAGATCGCCTTCTTGAGCTTACACACCTTACCATCCTCCCCCTGAGCAACAAACCCTGGTGGTTACTCCATGTACTCTTCCTCTAGCAGATCACCATAGAGAAAGGCATTTATAATGTTAAGCTGAAAGAGAGGCCAATCATGCAGTGCAACTACGGAAATCAACACGCGTACTGAGCCAATCTTTGCAACTGTAGAAAAGGTTTCGACATAGTCTACACCATAAAGTTGAGAGTACCCTTTTGAAACTAAACGGGCTTTCAGTCATTCCACTCTCCCATCTGGTAGATACTTAACGGTATACACCCACTTACAACTAACAACATGTTTACCTGGGGGAAGATTGGTGAATTCCCATGTATGATTGTGATGAAGGGCAAAGAGTTCTTCCATAGTTTTTTGCCAGCCTGGTGAGGTAAGAGCCTCCTGAACATTCTTAGGTATGGATACAAAGGATAACAAGGTAATAAACTCACGATGGGAAGCAAAAAGGTGAGATACAGAAACATAATTGGATATAGGATGTAGTGTGCAACTACGTTTACCTTTCCACAAGTTGGAGAGTAGCTGGAGAGTATATCATATAATCCCAACTTGTTACATATATAGCTCACTCTTCCCGAACTCAACCCTTTTGTGAACAGATCTGCCCATTGATCACCTGTTCTCACATGCTCAGTACCTATCTCACCATTGACGACCTTTTCCCTTACAAAATGGCAATCTACCTCTATGTGTTTAGTTCTCTCATGAAAAACTGGGTTGGATGAGATGTGAATTGCAGCCTGGTTGTCACAGTATAGCTTCATGGATTTGCTTATTGAAAACCCAATTTCCTGCAATAGATTCTTCAACCATACTAGCTCACATGTAGTATGTGCCATGGCCCTATATTCTGCTTCTGCACTGCTCCTTGCTACAATATCCTGCTTCTTGCTCTTCCAAGTCACTAGATTTCCTCGCAGAAAGGTGCAATAACCTGTAGTGGATCTCCTGTCTGATACAGAGCCAACCCAGTCTGTGTCGGTGTATCCAACTACTTCAAGGTCACCTCCTGGATTGTATAGTAACCCACAACCTGGGTCCCCCTTCAAATACCTCACAATTCTAAGAACTGCATCCCAGTGAGGCACCCGACATTGTGCATGAACTAGCTTACCACACTGACGGCAAAAGAGATGTTAGGCCTAGTGATAGTTAGATAGTTCAGTTTTTCCACTAGCCTTCTATACCTTCCAGGATTATCAAACAATTCACTTGTGCCACTTCCCAACTTCACATTCAGTTCCATGGGAGTTTCAATTGGTTTAAAACCTAGCAACCCCATTTATTCCAATAGGTCAAGAACATATTTCCGCTAATAGAGGTTGATGCCTTCCTTTGATCTAGCAACTTCTATACCTAAAAAATACTTCAACTTCCCAAGATCTTTTGTTTGAAAGTGATTTTGTAGGAATGTCTTCAATCTATCAATCCCAACTCTATCACTGCCAGTTATGATTATGTCATCCACATAAACTACCAACAAAATCTTCCCGGCCACAGAGTCGTAGCTAAATACTGAAAGGTCAACTTGACATTGTCTCATTCCAAACTCCTTCACCACTTCATTGAATTTTCCAAACCAAGCACGAAGAGACTGTTTGAGCCCATAGATCGCCTTCTTGAGCTTACACACCTTACCATCCTCCCCCTGAGCAACAAACCCTGGTGGTTATTCCATGTACTCTTCCTCTAGCAGATCACCATAGAGAAAGGCATTTTTAATATTAAGCTGAAAGAGAGGCCAATCATGCAGTGCAACTACGGAAATCAACACACGTACTGAGCCAATCTTTGCAACTGGAGAAAAGGTTTCGACAGTCTACACCATAAAGTTGAGAGTACCCTTTTGAAACTAAACGGGCTTTCAGTCATTCCACTCTCCCATCTGGTAGATACTTAACGGTATACACCCACTTACAACTAACAACATGTTTACCTGGGGGAAGATTGGTGAATTCCCATGTATGATTGTGATGAAGGGCAGAGAGTTCTTCCATAGTTTTTTGCTAGCCTGGTGAGGTAAGAGCCTCCTGAACATTCTTAGGTATGGATACAAAGGATAACAAGGTAATAAACTCACGATGGGAAGCAAAAAGGTGAGATACAGAAACATAATTGAATATAGGATGTAGTGTGCAACTACGTTTACCTTTCCACACTACAATAGGAAGGTCAAGGTTAGAAGGCAATTCAGTTGTGGAAAGAGCTGGATCAGCCGCCTAAGTAGAAGGTGGTGGAGGTGCTAGCCTCTATCGATGAGTATACATTTGACGAATTGGTGGTCTTTCAGTATGCTCCTGCATTGGGGAAGGTGTAGACTCAGGCATAATGGGAACCATCGGGATAGAATTATCAACTGAAAGAGGAAGAGGAACCTCTGTAGGAGGACAAAGGATATCAAAAGAAGAGAAGTATGGCACCGATTTGAAAAATGTAATATCAGGACACAAAGGATTTTTGAAAAATGTAACATTTAATGGAACGAGCATCCAACTTGTCTAGTCCAGGACCAAGATTCTGAAAAAAGCACACACCCGAAGATCTTGGGAGTCGAAGGATATGGAGACAGTGGGAAACAAGATAGAGAATGGAGAACAACCATTCAGAATAAATGACGGCATGCAATTAATGAGAAAACAAGCAATCAGGACTGCATCACTCCAGGAACGTTTAGGAACATTCATATGATGAAGGAGAGACTGAGTTGTTTCAAGTAGATGCCGGTTCTTCCTCTCAGCCACTCCATTTTGCTGAGGGGTGTAAGCACAAGATGTTTGATGAATAATACCATGTTGTTCCAAGTATTGCTGGAATGAAGAAAGAAAATACTCTCTGCCATTGTCAGGATGAAGAATTTTAAGTGACACCAAATTGTGTACGCACTTCAGCATGAAACTTTTGGAAAATGGAAAATAATTCACTTCTTTCTTTTATTAAATAAAGCCATGTCATTCTTGATCAGTCATCAACAAAGATAACAAAATATTTGTAACCATTATAAGACTCAATTCTGATTGGACCCCACACATCTGAATGAACTAAATTAAAAGGACTCAACATACGACTATCAACTCTAGGACTAAAGGAAACCCAATGGTGTTTCCCATACTGACACGACTCACACTGTAAAGACGACAGACGACTAGATGCCGGAACAAGAAGCTTGAGAGCTTTAAGAGATGGATGGTTGAGTCTACAATGCCACTGAAGAGGAGTCAAAGAGGTTTGAAGTGCAACCGTAGACCCACCACCGTCAAGATAATACAATCCGCCAACTTCATGCCCTCCGCCAATCTTCTTCCCCGTCGTTAGATCCTGAAAAACACAAGAGGAAGGGTCAAATGTGATAGAACAATTGAGGGATTTGGTTAGTTTACTAACAAACATAAGATTGGAAGGAAACTTGGGAATGTATAAAATAGAAGTCAAAGAAAGAGATGCTGTGTTAACATTACCAACACCATAGATGGGGGAAGTAGATCCATTGGCAAGGGTCACATTATTCGATGTAGAGGTTGGAGAAAGGGAGGAAAACACACCTAGAGTCCCGGTCATGTGATCAGAGGCTCCAGAGTCAATTATCCAAGGTGAAGGTTTGGATGCTAGGCAAGCTATACCTAAATGAGCAAGAGTGGCAGTATTCTGATGTGAGGTGGCTTGAACAAATCTCTCATACTCCTCTCTTGGAATACTCATCATCTCTTTCCCAAAAGTAGTGACTGTAGAGGATGCTGGATCAACTGGTTGAATATCACCGACTTTACTACCACCAACAACTGCATGATTAACCCATGTTGATGGTGGGCCATGCAAATCATAGCAGAAGTTAACTGTGTATCCTCTCCCACAATGTGTGCATTTTCTAGTAGTGCTCCCCTTTCCTCTGCCACGACCTCCCCCCGAATCACGACCTCCTCTAGCACCACGACCACCCATAGGGTTACCACAGCCTCCCTTAACTGTACAACCACCTCCTCTGTGTCCATAAGAACCACCTCGAGTGCCAACAAGTGCTGATCTATCGGAAGGTATGTTACACTCTGTGGGGATAAGAGATATTCTACAGAGATGGGCAAACACCTCTTCTAGAGTAGGGAGAGCAGATCCTCCCAATATCTGTGCTCTGACCGGTTCATATTTTGCTTTCAGTCCCACCAAGAACCGAGTAACATCTAGTTGTTGCTAAATCTTAATGTCCGGTGTTAAGGGATGATAGACACTAAGTTCATTCCGAAGATTCTTCATACTGGCGTAATATTCTTCAAGAGTCTGGTTTCCCTACTGCAAATTGAAATATTCCTGATAAAGCTGATAAACCCTTGTGGTGTTGTCTTGTCCATAGTAGAGTTTCTTGGCATGTTCCCATATATCCCTTGTATCTAAAAACATGAAATTAACACTGATTCTAGGCTCCATACTGTTCCACAACCAAGGCATAATTTGAGCATCCTCTTACTCCCAATCACTAAAACCCGGGGATTCAGCACTAGGCTTCTCCTCCCGTACATGTTTCACTTTCTTCTTAGCCTTCAAAAACACCTCCATCGACTTGGCCCACAGAACATAGTTTTCACCATTAAGTTTGATGGAGGTCATCTGGACATTTAGAAAATCAGAGGAAATCATGACACTCGATTTCTGGTCACCACTCGCATCTCCCATCGAAGCCATTTCAGTCTACAAAGTTGGTTGTGCCCGTCACACACAAAAAAACAGTTCCAACCACTGCACTACAGTTCGTTATCCTTGCAAATTCTATTTTTTTTCCTACTAATAAATTTCCCATTATTCATCATAAAAAATCAAAAAGAGCACAAACTACAAAGAACAAAACAAGTATGGAATTCAGACTGATATAACTCATCATAAAAGCAAGAGAAGTCACCTGAAGCCAGCGGGGAAATCCATAGGAGCCTCTTACACGATGATCAGATGCTACACCATCCTCTATAACGGCCTCACCTTCACAAATAATTTCAAACAAAGCTCTGTCTTTACCAGATTTGTTGGTGATTCTTAGAATGGAAGTGTCCTGGTTTTGAAGGATTATGGTGTTCGTGCTAACAATGGTCTCAGGAACATCACATAAGTCTTCAAGCAAGGACCTAATTTTCTCATTAGATCTGATGACATCTCCAAACTCTTCTCTCTTTATTGACTCATCTATCCGAGCAATATCAACACTAAGAATGCAACGAACAGGTTTGTGATCACTGTCTGTGACATCCATGCACGCCTCATACCTGATATAAAGGATATGCCAATTCTCAAAACATAAGAAGATGAAAATCATTGACCAGAAAAGGAAAAACTTACTGTGAAATTGAAGAAACTACAGGGCACCCTAAATTGCATTCAGATGCTGAAGATGACCGACTATCACGATATAATACCCTGTCACACCAGGCAGGGATGCGTTTCTTCTCACTGGAGTCGTATCCTAGAAAATTATAGCACGAGTTACATTTTAAAACCAAATAAAAAATAAACTGGGAACACAAGATAAACTCAAATGCACTGCTTCATTGGCACATCTGGCTTAATTATTATTAACCATAAAGAATCACCAAGACAGAAAAGGACACTTTGTGAAGCTTACCTGCTAAACCTGCTTGGTGCCTTTCAAACTTGTATGTGGGAGGAAATGTTATGACCCCTTCACGCATCCCTTGGAAAACTTTCCCAGCCTTCATTTCTGCTCTAAGTTGATCCCTTTCTCTAAGCCAATCAAAGCACCTTTGAGAAACAAAGTCCCTTGCTTCATCATAAGAAATGCCATGAAGCCGATAATTGAAATCACCAAGAAATATAACCATGTCTGCTTCAGACAACTCAGGCTTCCCATCTTCTTGAACTGCCTGTAAGATCAACGTTACCTTTAACTCTAACCAGGAAAAAAAAGTAGCCAAAAGAGAGTGAACATAAAGATTTGATTTCCGCAAGACCAATTAAAGAGTATACATACATTTGCACTACGAAGAACCTGAATGGTAGATGAGGCACCAGCTGCAATAGAGGATCAATAGCAAGCTAGAAGAATAAAGCAGCCAAAACAAATATGCAAAGCTGGCAAAAGAGCAAAACAATAACAGGTTTGGCACCATACCAGAAGCAGGATTAAGCTGGTTAGATGGACGGCTGAAGATCATTGTTCTATATACATGATCAAAATCAGCATTACGGCGATTGACTGCTTCCATGTGTGCAGCAAAGTGACAGCACACAAAACAAATTATCCGATCGTATACTCTCATCCGCAAGCCTACAGCTCCCTGCTTAAAACAATTCTTACTCAAATCACCCATATAAATGAAATATGGGAGAGTAGAACAAATTTACAATATAAACCAGAACAAAATTTACATAATATCTTCACCATACAAAGTAGGAATTAAAGCCAAATTTTCTTACACCTTTATTTTGTGAGTGGTGGTGGGGGTGAAGGCACCATTTGTAATGGTAAAATCTTGGAATGGCAAGCATGAGGGCATGGGGTTCAAGTCTGAGGGCGGGCACTTTGTGTGAAAGAATGCAATAGGTTGGGACCATAACCAGTCTACCCCTCCCAAGACCCCAGATAGGTTGGACCAACATTGGGTAATGGTTTTTTCTAATGGAACATTTGTTATTGGATGAAGCGTCTGAATTGAATGGCTTGATTTTGTCTTTCAGTAATTAATTGAGGTTGTGATTTCATTAATAGATGAAGCTCAAGATGGATTGATTACTATATCCTCAAATACTTGTATGTGATAAAATAAACATAAACTTGAATCTGTTATAATATCAAAGATTGAAAGGGAAGTTGATCAAGAGAAAAGAAGAATAGAGGAGAAAAGGGGGGAAGAGAAGAAGATTATTGAAGAAACTGGGGGTCATGAACAGAACTGAACATGAACAGAACCAATAATAGAAATATAATGGCCCTCTATTCAGGTCTTATAGCTTACAGAAACTCAACAAGGGCAGAATTCATGACAGTTCTACAAGGACTATGAATTGGGTGGAATCTCAGGTATAGGAGTGTTGTGGTGGAAAGAGACTCGAAGGTAATGATGAGTTGGCTTAACAATAGCAATATAGGAACCTGAAGATACAGATATTTGGTGAGAGAAATCAAAGAATCAGCTGCAGCAATGAATAAAATAATCAGGCAGATGGCAAGGAGTGTTAACAGTATGGCTAACACACGGACCAGACAGCAAGCCAATATGGCTAAATCTGTTTGAACATTACCAATTCTTTATATTGGTTAATAACATTTTAACTTTATCAATCAAAAAAAAAAAAAAACACCAATATAATAAAATAAGATATCTCAATACTCCCTTTCAAGCTGAGCAAGATATCAACCATGGCACAATTGCCTTTTATTTTCTTTTTGCTTTTTCGGAAAAGGCAAAGTATTTTATTATGGAAAACACAAAAATACAACAAGCCCAATAAACGAAGGCACAGTACATCAGACAATACGTACTAGCAACATTAGTACAACTTCCACTATTAATAATCATAGTACATACCTTATCCTTCACATGGCATATTGTGTGAAAAATATGCTCACGTTGCTCCTCATCACCATCATCCTTAGGCTGTATACTTAGGGCTCTCCTTGTAACCAGCAAATCACCATGCATGGGTTCTGCAACTTCAACATCAAAACAATCCTCCAATGGTGGCATCTCACCCTCACTTGAGCTAGCACATTTTGTTTCTCCATTATCCAACACAATCATAACTCTTTTGTTTGGGCATTGAGAAGCAATATGCCCGAATCCTTGGCACCTAAAACACTTAACATCACGTGACTTATAAGAAGTTTTAGTTTCGGTTTTACCTTTATGAACAGTAACCAAATCCTTTTGCTTTGCTTCCTCTTTTGTTTTTGAGGCAGCTTTGTTGTCCTTCCAATTAGGTTTCCATGAGGAACCAGATCTGAACCCTTTTGATTTGATTTGCTTCTCCACTTTGATGGCTTTGTGCAACAGCTCCTCCATCTCTACATAGTGTTGTAAATCAACCACATCAGCAATCTCCTTGTTCAAGCCGCCAATAAATCTAGCCATTGTTGCTTCTCGGTCCTCCTCTATGTTTGCTCTAATTCTGGCTATCCCCATCTCTTTGTAATAGTCCTCTACACTCATGGAACCTTAAACCAGCCCCTGCAACTTTCTATGCAAATCTCTATAGTAATGGCTAGGTATAAATCTCTTGCACATTACCAATTAAATCTCTTCCCATGACTGAATTGGCCTCTCTCCATTCCTATGCCTATTGATCACCAATTGATCCCACCATATGCTTGCATAATCTGTGAACTCCACGGCTGCTAGTTTTACTTTCTTCTCCTCGGAGTAATCATGGCAATCAAATACGTGCTCAACCTTTCTTTCCCACTCCAAGTATAGTTCAGGATCATTCTTTCCTTGAAAGGTCGGAATCTTCATCTTTATGTTGCCCAAATTGCTATCTCTTTTGTAAATTGCCTTCTTGCCTCGTCTAGAACTTGATTCCTCCAAATCCGAATCATTTTCCTCTTCTTCCTCAAACACACATCTTCTAGTGGACATAGAAATAGATGGGGATTGCAAATCATCCAACCTCGCATTCAACTTTCTAAATTGTTCATTAATAGCCCTTATGAATAACTTCATGTCAATCTCTTGTTGTTCTCCATCAATACTCATGTTTATAACCTACAAAAACTCGTTGGAAAGAAATTTTGTTCCTCACCTCTCTTTGCCTCTTTTTTTTTTTTTTGTTCCTCACACACTCCCTCACGTGTTTGCACTCAAATCAGATTGTTATCACTATTTAACTATTCTCGATGATGATCTCACCTCTCTTTGCCTTTTTTTTTCACTCAAGCTAGCCCCCTTAATGTTCTTAACAGAATCAAGATCAATAAAGCTCAAGGAGTAATTGGTTAGATGGTGGCAAATCTCAAAATCAGAACTTTAAAAACTTAGTTGAGGCAAACAGTAGAAATAAGGAAGGAAAAACCAATTATAGGAGCCAAAAAAAATAAGAAAACTTCAAGAGGAAGAAAAAGACATGCAAAAGAAATCACTAGAATATAGAGTACGAAATTAAATTAATTTAGACACAAGAATCCTTATTTGATAAGGATTAGTACTAATTAATATAGTAAGACAACTGCTTAAGGAAAAGAAATCCCAGTTCAAAAAGGATTATACAGCTGGCTGTTGAAGTAGACAACTAGTCAAACCCAAAAAAAGGAAATATGATCTTGTAATTCAAGAAATCCCATTCATGCTGGGAAAATGATTAAAGAATCAAATCTGCAATCTCCTCCTCCTTTTTTTTTTCTAATTGGATGTTCTTTTCTGTCTCTCTCTTTTTTTTTTTTCCAAACTAAACACACAAAACAGAATTGACTCTATTCAAAAACACAAGGAAGTCGAATGGAAGAATTCAAAGAAAACTATGCAAGGACAACACAAGAAACGCACAAAGATCAAAGAAAAACACAAAACAAAGGATAAGAAAAGGATAAGTAGCCTATTTCTAGAACCAAAGCTCTGAAACCAAATGATAAGAACCCACTAGATGACCTGCTCTAGGAACTCTTGAATCAATTTGTTATGTGCACCTAGAAGCTAAAAAACAAGTTGTAGTTGATCAGATTAGAACCTTAAGGAAACTAAGTCCTTAAAGAATCCAAGCTTGAAGATGCCACAAAGGTTGATCACTCCCTTGATAAGTCAAGATATTGTATTCTACCAAGAACACAAGAAGGCAAAGCTAAGTTTGCTGAAAATACCTCTATATTATTGATGATTTTCGTTTTACATATTTGTAGCCTTTATATAGGCATGTAAACATCATTATCTTATAAGGAAACTCCTAACTAATGATTATCTTATCAGAAAACACCTAACTGATGAGGATCCCTTTAATTTAGGAAAACAAATCTGCTTTGAAATAAGAATCCTTCTAAAAGGCTACAACTAATGACAACTAAGCATAGAAAAGTCAAAGTAAACAAAACAAGATAAAAGCAAGCCCAACAAGACAAAACAATCCCATCAATACATCTTTGCATGCGAGTTGGGCATTTTCTTATCATGTCCATGCGCCAAGCCTATCAAGCTTTGTTCTTCAAGTTCTAAGCCTTGCACATCGTCTTGCACATAAAGATAGGTGATTATCCTTGGTAAAGCTTTGGAAACAGGTAGAACAGTCTTAGAATCTTCTAGAACAGCCTCTTTGTCATGCACTTCCCTAATGAATCCTTGTAGAGCCTCTTTCATCCTCTTTGTCCTTGACCTAGTCATTGGCCCACCAATTCCTTTCAAAGGATCTTGAAAATATTTGGGAATATTAGCTTGAGCCATTTGGCCAGCACCTCGATCTCCATTATTCCCTCCTTCCTCGAAAGGATTCGTCCTCGAATCACCTACATCAAACAAAGATAAATCAGCAACATTAAAAGTCACACTAACATTACCATTGTTGCTTGGTAAATCTAGCTTGTAGGCATTATCATTGATTCTTTCCAAGACATAAAAAGGTCCATCTTCTCTAGGCTGCAACTTTGATTTCCTTTGTGTAGGAAACCTCTCCTTATGCATGTGTACCCAAACCCAATCTCCAGGTTCAAAAACAACCTTCAAACGCCCCTTATTAGCTTGCTTAGCATATTGCTCATTCTTTCTTTCAATGTTAGCCCGAACCTTGGCATGTAAATCCTTCACAAATTACTGCCTTTTTCTCACCATCAAGATTAGCATGTTCATTGGTAGGCAAAGGTAAAATATCCACAGGAGTTAAAGGATTAAAGCCATAAACAACTTCAAAAGGTGAAAAAGAAGTAGTAGAATGAACAAACCGGTTATATGCAAACTCAATATGTGGCAAACACTTCACTCACTGCCTTAAGTTCTTTTGAATGATAGCACGCATCGAAGTAGTGAGTGTCCTATTAACTACTTCAGTTTGACCATCCGTTTGAGGATGTGCAACAATAGAAAACAACAGTTTTGACCTAAATTAAAACTAGGGCGTATTTCTTCGTTCCCTCCTCTAAAATACGAGTGCATGTGATAAGGAAATTCATATGATGAACTCTCTAAAGGCCTTCCATCATTAGCAAGAAAATGGGTCATTTAGTAATGAGGAAACACACCATAAAATTGGACTATCCATTTTCTACTGGATCTGTTGGAATGTTTAATAAGATGATAGGGGCGTCATAGACCGATGTGGGAGGGGCCTATCCTAAAATGGAAGACTCTCTCACGGTACCTTGGCGTTCATGAATATGATGGGTGAGAACTCACTGGACAGAAAGGTTTAACCTAAAATGGCAATGAACCTTGTCTGACAGAGGCCAAAGGGAAAGCTCATAAGATGAGTGGCTATGATCCTTCATAGAAAGGTGGTGGGGTTATGCAGCTGAAACAGTTGGCTCCATGCACCCTTTGGAGGGGTAGCATGGAATAATATAGTAGAACAATGGATGTGGTTCTTTCTTCAAGCCTTCCAAACTTCAACTGATTCCATTCCTTGATTTTTGCTTTCAGAAATTGTAAATTTTTATGGAACATCATCTCTTCCCATTCCACCCCTGAATTACACTCATTCCACCACTCCCTTACTCTTTTAGTGAAACCAGGATGGGATAACCACATATTTTCAAACCTAAATGGGGAGGGTCCTCCACTTCTCCTTTGCTCCTTGCAAATCACTATAGGCCAGTGGTCAGAGGTCAATCGAGGAAGAGCTCTAGAATCTAAGTTCCCCCAATGTTCTTCCCAATCCAAAGAAAACAAAAACCTATCCAACTTGGAGCAAATGGGACTCGATTGGAGATTTGACCAAGTGACTGTTTAGTGGGCTAAAGGTATCTCTTTAAGTTCAAATGCATCCACAAACCGGTTAGACTTCCTCATACTAGTTGTCACCCTTTGATTAGTATTATTGGTTTCCTCCGTGAATCTAATAACATTAAAGTCCCCACCCACACACCAAGGACCATCCCATAGCCCTCTAATATCAGCCAACTCCTCCCACAGTTCCTTTCTCTCTCTATAGTCATTTGGTCCATAAACATTTGTGAGCACCCACACAAAGCCATCCACTTGTTGCTTGAACTTCAGTGAGACTCTGAGTATTTTCCAATCAATTCCTCCAAGCCTTCAATTGCATCCCTCTTCCACATTGTCACTATCCCCCCTGAAGAGCCCCAAGAGGGAGCAGCCACCCAGCTAATTTCCCTGGCTTTCCAAACACTCCTTGCCCATCTATTATTAAACTTCATTCTCTTTGATTCCTGCATTAAAACAATGTCTGGGTCATACCTATTTATTACTTGTCAAGAGTGCTGGAACAGACCAACAGAAGGCAGTTAATCAGTTTTACAAGAGGAGGCCACATCAGCACAACTAACCATCCACTTGTAACAATTGTCATCCACTTGTAACAACTGTAACAATCAAGATTGTAAAACTATAAGTAGTAGAGCAGAAAAGGAATAAGGGGATGACTCTTTCAGCATTAAACTCTCTCTCTCTCTCTCTCTCCTTCCAAGAATTCAGGAGGTTGGCCCCTCGAAGAGACCTGAGTTAGGCAGGTTCCTAACAATTTGGTATCAAAGCCAACATGACCAACACAAGAAACACGTCAGTAGACAACCGAATGGATCAAATGGAGGTAGAGATCCTTCAAATGTCTTCAGATCTCAAAGAAATGAAGGAAGGCTTCACTGCTCTCCTCCTTCAACTGGAGAAGGGGGCAACGAACACTGATAGAGGAAGCCAAGAAGAGCGCAGCAATGAAAACAGCCGCAGAACAGAGGCGGCAACAAGAATAGCCAAAATCGACTTCCCCATCTTCTCAGGCGGCGACCCAACTCCCTGGATTCTCAGAGACGAAAGGTATTTCGATTACCATGAAACACCGAGGCAAGATAGGGTAGCTCTGGCTTCTGCACATCTTGAAGGGGAAGCTATAATCTGGTTTCAATGGTACAGAAGGGGGCAACCTCGTCAAACCTGGGCAGACTTCACGGATGCCATGACTGTCCGTTTTGGATCATCTGGGTTCGAAGATCTTGATGAAAATTTGGCAAAGTTGCGGCAGGTGGGATCAGTAAAAGAATACCAGATGGAGTTCAAAAGGCTAGCCGTGAGAGTCCAAGGGTGGACGGAGAAGGCATTGGTGGGAAGCTTCGTCGGTGGCCTAAAAGAAGAACTGCGATTGGAAGTGAAAGCAATGCAGCCCACTTCGGTCATCAATGCGGCAGCACTAGCAAGATTGTATGAGGACAATTTCAGTCGAGCAAGAAAGGTGCAGCGACCATGGGGTCCAAAAGCAAGAAGGGAGCAAGAAAGGACGACAACGCCAGACAAGGAGGAAGGAGTACTGGGCCCAGGCCCACTGGTTCCTTTCAAAGGGCTGACCTGGGCAGAGATGCAAGCCCACAGAGACAAAGGTCTCTGTTACATCTGTGAAGAGAAATTTGAGTCGGGCCATCGCTGCAGGAAACAACAAGCGTTTCTCCTCCAAACAGATGCTGAAGAGGAAGACGACATCACCGGTTGCGAAGAATCTAACCCAGGGTGGGAAATACAATCCAATGGCACGCCTGAAATATCCTTACAAGCCCTTACGGGACTTGCGTCCCCTCAAACAATGAGAGTTGCAGGGATGATTCTAGGACGCCAAGTGTCAATCCTCATAGACAGTGGCAGCTCCCTTAACTTCATAACTCAAGTCTTGGTGGAGAAAATGGGACTTATGGTTCAACCAACAACAGCCTTTACGGTTCATGTGGCCAACGGTAATAGCCTATCTTTCAATAGCATTTCCATGGGCCTACCACTAAAGATTCAGGGTCATCAGTTTGCGGTGGACCTATATCCTCTCCATCTCAGTGGAGCAGACGTGGTGCTAGGCATTCAATGGTTAAGACAACTAGGACCCGTGGTCTGTGACTGGGCCCGTCTCACCATGGACTTCACATCAAGAAACTCTACAATCCATCTACAAGGGCAAACATGCAAGGGCCCAAGGCCCATCAGTCTTGCAACACTAACAAAGCAAAGAGGAGATCCAGATCAGCCCATATTCATGCACATGGACTCAAATTTTCCTACTTAGATCTGCAATCAAATTTTCCTACATTAGACCTTGAGGGCAAGGTCGCTCTAAAGGAAGGGGGGATTGTCAAGACTGCTGGAACAGACCAACAGAAGGCAATTAATCAGTTTTACAAGAGGCCACATCAGCACAACTAACCATCCACTTGTAACAACTGCCATCCACTTGTAACAACTATAACAATCAAGATTGTAAAACTATAAGTAGTAGAGCAGAAAAGGAATAGGGGATGTCTCTTTCAGCATTAAACTCTCTCTCTCTCTCTCTCTCCAAGAATTCAGGAGGTTGGCCCCTCGAAGAGCCCTGAGTTAGGCAGGTTCCTAACATTACCTCTTTGATCGTAGCTCTTTCCCTCGCACTTCCTATGCCCCTCAAATTCCAACTAAGTATCTTCATAGTCACTTCTTCCTTAACTCCCTACTACACCCACCACTACTTCTCCCCTTTTCCTTCTGTCTCCTTTTACCCCGAAACTCTTATCACTTTCCACATCTCTTTTCAGCCTCTCCACTTCACTCAGTTTTCTTTTCTTTATTTTGATTTTCTTCTTCTTCTGTAAGCCACTTATTTCGACTGCTGCTACAGTAGTCCGAACAGGAAGAGGAGAAGAAGAAGAAGAAGAAGAAGAAGAAGAAGAAGAGGAAGAGAAGAAGAGGGGTCAGTCGAAAATCTGATGGTTAACCCATTCAGTCGACCCCCTTAATCTATATTAGCTTCTAATCATGTTTACAAAGATAGAAATGCCCTTACTTAAGTGTGGGGCAGAGTAACTCTAATAACACAGCCACATAAGCAAGTTACTTAATAAACAGAAGAAGACTAAACTACCCCTATTCGACACATCTTAACACTCCCCCTCAAGCTGGAGAATATATGTCATATAATCCTAGCTTGTTACATAGATAGTTCACTTTCCCTGAGCTTAGAGCTTTTGTAAACAAGTCTGCCCACTGGTCATCGGAGCTCACATGTTCTGTATTTATCTCTCCGGCAAGAACCTTCTCTCTCACAAAGTGGCAATCAACCTCTATGTGCTTTGTTCTCTCATGAAAGACAGGATTGGAAGAGATATGGAGTGTAGCTTGGTTGTCACAGTACAATTTCATAGGTTTATCCATGTGAAACCCAATTTCTTGTAGAAGATTCCTCAGCCACACTAATTCACAGGTAGTGTGAGCCATGGCCCTATATTCGGCTTCAGCACTGCTTCTGGCTACAACCGTCTGCTTTTTACTCTTCCATGTCACAAGGTTTCCTCCCAGAAATGTGCAATAGCTTGTAGTAGATCTTCTGTCACTCACTGAGCCTGCCCAGTCTGCATCTGTATACCCAACTACTTCAAGTTTTCCTCCTGGTTTATACAATAGCCCACGGCCTGGAGCTCCTTTCAGATACCTCACAATTCTAAGGACTGCATCCCAGTGAGGTATACGAGGGTTCTGCATGAATTGGCTCACCACACTGACTGCAAAGGAGATGTCGGGTCTCGTGATAGTCAGATAGTTCAGCTTTCCCACTAGTCGTCTATACCTTCCAGGATCTTCAAATACTTCTCCTGTATCACTGCTCAACTTAACATTTGGTTCCATAGGGATCTCAGCCGGTTTTGCACCTAACAGTCCTGTTTCTTCCAATAGATCAAGGACATATTTCCTTTGACACAGATTCACACCTTGTTTTGACCTGGCAACCTCAATTCCCAAGAAATACTTTAATGTTCCAAGGTCCTTTGTTTGAAAATGATTTTGCAGAAATGCCTTTAGTTTGCCAATTCCCAATTTATCACTACCAGTGATGACAATATCATCCACATAGACCACTAATAAAATCTTCCCAGCTTCTGAGTCATAGCTGAACACGGAGTGATCAACCTGGCATTGCTTCATTCCAAAACTCTTCACCACTTCACTGAACTTCCCAAACCAAGCACGTGGAGATTGCTTCAACCCATCAATTGCTTTCTTCAGCTTGCACACCTTACCACCCTCTCCCTGAGCAACAAACCCAGGTGGTTGCTCCATATATACCTCCTCCTCTAGATCACCATGAAGGAAGGCATTCTTTATGTCAAGTTGAAGGAGAGGCCAATCATACATAACTGCCAAAGAAATTAGAAAACGAACGGAACCAATTTTAGCCACCGGAGAGAATGTCTCCATATAGTCCACACTATACGACTGTGAGTAACCTTTAGCAACAAGTCTGGCCTTCAGACGCTCCACACTACCATCTGGCAAGTATTTCACAGTATACACCCATTTACAGCCCACAGCATGCTTCCCAAGTGGGAGAGTAGTGAGTTCCCACGTTTGAGTATGTCGAAGAGCAAAAAGTTCCTCCTCCATTGCCCGCCGCCATCCAGGTGAACTAAGAGCTTCTTGAACATTGTTAGGTATGGAAATAGAAGACAAAAGTGAAACAAACTGGCGATGTGAGATAGAAAGACGAGATAATGAAACAAAATTGGAAATGGGATGGAGTGTAGAACTACGTTTACCTTTCCGTAAGGCAATGGGTAGGTCAAGATCTAAAAGTTCAGCAATAGGAGCCATGAGAGGATCCGCAGACGAGGTAGAAGTAGGAGGAGGGGCCGGTGTCGTTCGACGTGTATACACTTGTCGGATCGGTGGTCGTTCAGTGGTGACCTGCACTGGATGAGGAGATGAGTCTACTCCAACAACAGCCTCTGGAACTGAATCACTGACAGGAAGAGGAAGAGGAGGTAAGGGTGAGGACAAGGGTGCTTCAGGATGGGAGAAGAAGGGAACAGACTCAAAAAAGATGACATCAGGGCAGACATAGCACTTTCGGGCAATGGGATTATAACACTTGTACCCTTTTTGAGTCCGAGAGTAGCCAAGGAAGACACATTTAATTGAGCGTGCATCTAGCTTGTCTATTCCAGGACTCAGATTATGAACAAAGCACACACAACCAAAGACACGAGGAGTGAATGGAAACGGAGATAAAGTGAGAAACAAGATGGAGAAGGGTGACCGACCATGAAGAATAAAAGAGGGTATCCGATTAATGAGAAAACATGCAGTGAGTACAGCATCACTCCAAAACCGTTTATGAACATTCATGTGGTGAAGCATAGACCGAGCAATTTCAAGAAGATGACGATTCTTCCGTTCAGCCACCCCATTTTGTTGAGGGGTGAAAGCACATGATGTCTGATGAATAATGCCATGCTGTTCTAAATACTGTTGAAATGCAGTAAGAAAATATTCACGACCATTATCTGAACGGAGAACTTTGATTGGAACACCAAATTGTGTACGTATTTCAGCATGAAATTTTTGAAAAATGGAAAATAATTCACTTCTTTCTTTCATTAAGTAAATCCATGTCATTCTTGAACAATCATCAATAAAGGAGACAAAATACTTGTACCCATTGTAAGACTCAATTTTGATTGGACCCCAAACATCTGAATGAACCAAAGAAAAAGGACTCAACATGCGACTCTCAACTCTCGGACTAAAGGACACACGACGGTGTTTACCAAACTGACATGACTCACATTGTAAAACTGACAACTGACTCAATGATGGAACCAACATCTTGAGAACCTTGAGAGATGGATGTCCCAGTCGACAATGCCATTGTAGAGGAGTAAGGGAGGTCTGAAGTGCAATTGAAGATCCACCACCGTCAAGGTAATACAATCCACCAGCTTCATGCCCCCCACCAATCTTCTTCCCCGTCTTGAGATCCTGAAAAACACAAGTGGAAGGAAAGAAGGTAACAGAACAGTTAAGAGCTTTGGTTATTTTACTAACAGACATAAGATTGAATGGAAACTTAGGTACATATAAAACAGATGATAAGGGGACAGAAACCAAGTCAACATTACCAACACCACAAATGGGAGATGAGGACCCATTGGCAAGTGTAACAGTTTGTAATGTGGAGGTTTCAGAAAGAGAAGAGAACACACCTGGAGTCCTGGTCATATGATCTGAGGCTCCAGAGTCAATAATCCAAGAAGGAGTTTTAGATGACATGCAAGCAATACCTGATTGGGCATATGTGGCAGTGGTATGCTGTGAAGTAGTTTGAAGGAACCGTTCATACTCATCACGCGGAACACTCACCATCTCCCTCCCAGAAGTAGATGTAGATGTGGGAGGTGTTCGGTCTGCCAGTTTACTGTCACTAATAGCAACCTCGCCTGCTACAGCATGATTAGCCCATTTAGAGGGAGGGCCATGTAGGTCATAACAGAAATTCACTGTGTGTCCATCCCTACCACAATGAGTACATTTCCTTGTAGAGTTATTTTTTTCTCTACCACGGCCTCCCCCTGAATCACGGCCACCCCGACCAATCATGGAATTGCCACGGCCCCCTCTGGAATGACCTCCCCCTCTTGTACTATGTCCACCACCTCTAGCTGTCACAAGTGCTGATCTATCATACTGTGTGGGGTTCTCTGTCTGGCCCAAAGAAATTCTACGAAGTCTTGAGAATACTTCCTCAAGTGATGGAAGAGTAGAGCCCCCCAATATTTGAGCTCTAATTGGTTCATATTCTGACTTCAGCCCCACTAAAAATCTTGTAACATCAAGTTGCTCCTTTTGCTGTTGCTGAACTTGAATATCTAAAGTAAGGGGATGATAGACATTGAGTTCATTCCTTATATTCTTCATGCAGGCATAGTACTCTTCTAGTGTTTTGGTTCCTTGTTGTAGATCAAAGTACTCTTGATACAGCTGATATACTCTTGTTGTGTTGTCTTGTCCAGAATATAGCTTCTTAGCATGCTCCCATATATCCTTAGCCGTATCAAGTAACATGAAGTTGGCACTGATTTTGGGTTCCATACTATTCCACAGCCAAGTCATGATTTGAGCATCTTCTTGTTCCCAATCATCAAACCCTGGAGAGTCAACCGGTGGCTTCTCATCTCTTACATGCTTTACTTTCTTCTTTGCCTTGAGAAAAACTTCCACTGATTTAGCCCATGGAACATAGTTCTCTCCATTTAGCTTAATTGAGGTCATTTGTACCCCTAGGTAGTCGGAGGAAATTACTATACTAGGTTTCTGATCATTGGAGCCATCTCCTATTGCTGCCATTGTACTCTTTCACAGTTGTCTCTAACTTTACTTCTCAGCTACAAGCTGATTGATGTTGTTCACAGTTTGATATTTCAGCACCTATTGCAGTCTCTAAACACCACAGTGGAAGCACACACTTGTTCTTATTCACTCTACTGCTGACTTCACACACTTACGTCCCACATAAGAATCAGTTTACCATTCATTAATCACAAGTAGAGGCCCTCTTACAACCACTCAAGCACCACAACACAGCCAAATCTGCTGCACCCAGTTCAAACTTGTTTAACACACTTAAGAGGGCATTACACAACCACAAGGAGTTCGGCAAGTTCACTGCATTCTACCTTACACCACTCAGCCACTTACAGCAGCCCTAACACCATTCGGCTACTGCACACACAGCTATTCAACAACTTACAGCAGCCCTACACCATTCGGCTACTGCACACACAGCCACTCAACAACTCACAGCAGCCCTACACCATTCGGCTACTGCACACACAGCCCTACCTAGGGCAACAATGAACCTAGTTCTCTAGGTTCTACTCAATACTAACAGCTTCTTGTAGGGTTTCTACCCAGAAATATAAGTGACACTAGAAGAAGAGAGAACCGACCTTCCTTTGAGAATATCAATCAACCATTCACTGCTGAAGTTACTTTCCTTGTTGAAGAGAGTTATGCGCAGCAGAGAGACAAGCTGTAATGTTTCTGACCTAGGGCGAACCAGTCCTCTCCATCGACTGACCAGAAACGAAAGTGAAGAGTCACGAACAACACTGAGGTGCTTTACCAACTGACTTAGATCAGGAACCTTGCTCTGATACCATATTTCGACTGCTGCTACAGTAGTCCGAACAGGAAGAGGAGAAGAAGAAGAAGAAGAAGAAGAAGAAGAAGAAGAAGAGGAAGAGAAGAAGAGGGGTCAGTCGAAAATCTGATGGTTAACCCATTCAGTCGACCCCCTTAATCTATATTAGCTTCTAATCATGTTTACAAAGACAGAAATGCCCTTACTTAAGTGTGGGGCAGAGTAACTCTAATAACACAGCCACATAAGCAAGTTACTTAATAAACAGAAGAAGACTAAACTACCCCTATTCGACACATCTTAACACCACTCTTCAGTCCATTTAAATCTTCCATTCTGCATCCTAGCTTCCCCACAAAATCTGCTATCAGGTCTTCTCTATTAGATCCCTCCATCACTGTCCTTTCTAAATATTCCCCTCCTCTCCTTCTCCCCTCACAGCTGATCCCTCCCCTATTTTTTCCTCTAACTCCTTCCTCAACATCATATTTTTTTCAACTTCACTAAAAATTTTTTCAATAATTTCCCATACTTTCTCATTCCTATGCCTTCCTTCCACCACCTCCTCACAGTCCAACAATCCCTTCTCCATAACTTTATAAGGCCCACCACCTTGGTTGGCTACACAAGCTGCTGGACTTGGAATGGGAGCAGAATCTGGAACGTAGGACACAAAAAAAACATTAGTAGCACAAACTGAATTCACTTGGTTACCTAAGCTTAACTGGAAAATTGGGGAAGTACATAGGACACTGTTCACAGCCTCCCTTCCTTGTTCAGAAGTTTGGTAAATAACTGTCTCCCTAGGTTGGTTGGGAAGCACCTCTATCCTTTGGACAGCAAGGCAATCTCTCCTCTCTACCCTTGGTTCACCCCTTATTAGTACATACCTGCTCTGCCTCAAGTTCCCCTGGTTAACCCCCTCTTTTGTGCCTTGCACAATCTGAAATCTAGGGGGTGGACTCTTCTGGCTAATTTCTTTACCCCACCTGCTTCACAAGTCTCATATTTGCTTCCATCACCTACCAAACCTTCCTGGCCATCTGGAGTAGAAATCCGTCTCTCCTCTAAACCCCCTGAAAGAGACTTGCACAGTTTAGCAAACCCGTATCACCCACATCGCCGCCACCATCATCATTTACACTTCCAATGCTGGTGCCTTTGTCTGAGCTCTCATCCAACTCTTCATCATTTACGTTACAATGCACCCAACCTTCGTCCAACTCCTCCCTTTCTTCATTTCTCTCTCTTGCATATCTTGGGTTCGGTTTCTCTGAGGAGCATTGCACTGAGCTAAACTTCTCAAAATTTCCATGGGGTATCCACTGTAGAAGACCATGTTTGTCTTCTCTCCGCCACTACAACTTCTCCTTCGCCGAACACACTGATTTGGACAATGATAGACCGAGAGTTCGGTCAATTGTCGTTGCGTGTTTCATGCCCTTGCCCCGACCCACATGAGTCTTTAAGTTATCACATGGGTCACAATCTGTATTGGGCTTACTAAGACATGGGTATTCAATAGTCGATGTCTGTTTCAGGCCCATGCCCTGACCCACGTGAGACTTTAAGTTTATCACGTGGGTCACTAATATTGCACCCCAGTTTGGTAGTCGGCCCACCCAACCATTTAAGTGGCTCAGACCAAGCATTTCGGTTGTTCTGTCCTTTTAACTTCCTCGCCACATCAGCAGAAGATAGGTGGCCCGCCCTACCTGTGATTAATTCAAATAAATTTGAATTAAGTGCCTTAACAGGCATGCTTGTCATTTGGTTTACCCCAGACGATAGATTAAAGGCCAAATTAATTTCTCCCTACAGTTCCTTTTCGCACCCCACTCTCTTTCCTCCACATGTCCACTAGCCTGCCACCTCACCTTCGTCTTCAACCTTGGGAAATCTTCCCCACCAGGCCTGTTCAACTTCTGAAGCCACCCACACCTTATACCATACACCATCTGAGTAGACTTCAAAAGACCTGGGCAATCTCTCATGTTTGATTCCGGCGACGTTAACCTCCACAGCACCCAAATGACTTTTGTTAGTCTACAACAACACCCCTCCACTGTGCCACTTCAATTTTCACAGTATCAAAGATCCCCATCTTTGATCTATCCTTTTCACTGAAGATCCTCTCATCCCTTTCTTCCCATACAATCCATAACATGCAGCTCTCATTGTTTTCCACATTATTTTTTCCCTTTTCTTCGGTTTTCTCAAGAAGTTTGAGTCAAAGAGACCCACCACATACTGAGGAGTCCACCTGCACCCAAAATGAGAACAAAGATGCTCCCAAATACAAAATACAAAAGGACAGGGCAAAAAGATACATTTTAGGAGGGACGAGGGATTGGCACTTATTTGGCCTTCTTTTCTGTAACATACCACAAGTGTTAATCTTTCCAAGGAAAGATTACCAATAAAGTGCCTACATTTTAGGAGGGACGAGGGATTGGCTTACTCCAAATTTCTTTCACCGGGAAATTTACCCCCAAGGTAAAAGGCTGAAATAAGAAGTTGAAAAAAGAAGCACAAGTGAAAAGACCACCTGAGGCAATAGACCAAACCCTATTGTCCTCTACATTTTGAGCCAAAAAGACAAGAGTCAAATCTGGACAAAAGAATAATGAGAGATTCATATTCTGTTTCCCTAATGACCCTTCTGAATCCAAGATCCCAATTTAGGTCCGATGCAGATAAGTTCACAGACTTAGAGATGGGTTCAAACTTGTAGCAGAAAAGTGCATAAAGCAAAGGAAATTGGACCTTTAGTGGTTGTTCACCTATGAGGTATAGTACTCTTGGACCTTCCAATCTCCCTGATAGTAAGCAAAGATCTCTGGTTCAATTTGATATTGTGTATTCGTAGGTTGTCTTCATCTTCCTCATAGAAACAGAAATATAAGACTCTATAGGGTTAAGAATCCAAGAAACAATTTTCCCATTGTCCAATTTCCATTGCTAAAAAGCCTTAGTATCAGCCTCAGCCAGTTCAGTAACAATCCCATTCTACCCTTCCAAACCTTTTCCCTCAACATAGAAGTCAAAATGGAATTTCCACATCCCATAGTTTGATCCATCATGTTTCACAAGAATAACATCTACCCTATCAGAAGCAATTTCAGCACAAAATAACAGTATGAAAACAGAAACAGCACAGAAATATTTCAATCTACTTAGTTACAAGTAGTTGTAGAACTATTCCAACACTTAGAGAAAACAAAACTCTCCAAAAAACACCACAAACTACAAACACAAAATCTCAGTGTTGACAGTCCAAACAAGGTAATTTTCAGAACTGTCGAACAGAGAAAGGGATCAAAAACCCTCCAAGAACAATCTAAAAACTTAACCAGGTAAATGGGAAGTAAGAAGACCCTAAGGTGACACCAAATCCAGGGTTACAGGTTGATTGGATCAGCCAAATGAGAGAAAACTGAGATTTACCAACCTGATAGGCATCCTTTGTAGAAAAAAATAAGATCCTTTGTGCTGATCAAACAGTCCTCAAATGAACTCCAACACAGAACTTGAATACAGCTCCGGAAGTCCCTAAGATCACCCTTCAATCTCAAAAACTGAGATCACAAGCTAGTATAGAGAACCTGCTCTGATACCATGTTAACCCTCTTAACCAAATTAGAGAAAGAGCTTGGAACAGATTTAGGGGTAACAAGAATAAATCAACCCCCACCGCAAAGAGCCTCCTTTATATTAATAAGTATGTACCAGTGTTTTAAAAGGCGTAGGAGGCATACGCCTGGAAGCACCCCCAAAACGCCCTGAGGCCTATGCCAGAGGCGCTGATACCTCTGAAGTGTACGCCTCATGCACCTTTTTCATGAGGCGTGCTAGAGGCGTACACCTCATGTGCCTCATGTACATTTCATATAAAAAGACAAAAATAAAGAAAAATGAAGAAAAAAAAGAAAAGAAAGGAAAAAAAAGAGAAGGGAAAGAAAGAGAAAGAGAAGAAAACATTTATCAAAAAAAAAAAGAAAGAGAAGAAAAAAGAGAAAAAGAAAGAAAAGGAAAGGAAAGGGAAGAGAAGAAAAGATAAGAGGAAAGACAGTGGGCCAGCATCCATGGATCTTCATTCTTCTTAATATAAAAGATTTTTATTAAAAATAATCTTAAATGAGATCCTCCTTCCTCTTCTTCCTCCTCCCCCTTCCTCCTCATCCCCCTCCTCTTAAGGAGGCTTATGTCTCCTTGTGTTTGGGAAGCTTACGCCTCTTATGTTCTGAACTATGCCTCATGCCTCTAGGTAGTGGAACACCTCGCATCACACCTCCGCGTTTTAAAACATTGGTATGTACATGTTATGGACGCATTCGTGGGGAAGAAGTACCGCCGCCGGCAGCAGCAGTAACGTGGGACCCTCATCAGATTATCTAGCTAGCCACAGTTCATCCTTGTCTTATCTGCTTTCTTACTCTTATCTTATCTGTAAGCAGTTTAGTTAGTCTTATCTAGGAGTCTTATCTATCTTATCTGTAAGCACTTTAGTTATCAAGGAGTCTTCCTACAAGGAGGACTCTTACCTCTTGTAATCTCCTATTTAAGGAGCTGAAATTATTGAATAAAGATATCAAATCTCCAGTCAAGAAAGAGAGTAAAAGGAGAGTTTGGTGATCTCTTGGACAAATCACCCTTTAGGATGCCAAGATAGGTTCAGCTAGGAAGGGGAGGAACAAAGGAAAACAGGAGCTTTTCCCCGTGGACCGACCTGTGGCGCGATCCTATTCCCGGGCCCATAACAGTACAATTGCAAGAATGCTCTTACAGGGATGAAAGAGAAAAAGGATAATAAACAAGGGACAATACTAATAAAGTACATCAAATCATGGAATCTCCGCATTCTCTTGTTTTCTTAATGTTACCACCTTGCTAGGGGCATCTTTGTAATTCCCTCATCTTTCAAAGCTGCACATATATAAGATATTAAGGATTGGGCAAGAAAGAATATTTAATTGCCACCCCCTTTCTCTTCAATCTTCTTCTCTTCCTCTTTTTATTACCTATTAGGGCTGAACACTAAAACTCCTCTACAATTTACAATACGATGTCAATTCAAAATATTGCATAGGAATAACAACATGAAGACCCAAAACATAACAAACTTAAAAAAATGATATTATCTTTTCTTAATAGTAATATCCAAATAAATAAATAAAGCAGAGGATACATCCCCCCCAAGATTGCTTCTAAATAAATAAAGAACATATACCTTATTACCAATAGCACGCCCAAAGCCACATGGAACTGCTGCAGCATCAACATCTCCAATATGTGCTCTAAGATTTTTTCTAACCCTGGAATGAACAATTAACTCACAATATCAGCCACTAAAGAACTTAACAAGGATAGAAATCCTAAAGAATATTTAGTAAAATAGACCCTTACTGTAAGAAAAGGAGACAAACTAACATTCCATTTATGTATTAAAAAACTTGACTTCCAAAAAATGAGGAAAGAAAAGAGATCTTCATAACACTATTCGCAATGGCAAACTTACCAAATAACTATTAGCAGGCCTGCCAGCTGCCTAGAACCAATACGTTCAAAAGTCGATCCCTCATCTAAGGTTTTTCCTATGGTATCAAGCCACCATTGCCCAATAGAACTCCCCTCAAGTCCTACCTATAATCAGCATAAATTGGTAAATGAAACAGATGTGCAGATCGGAAGACCCCAACATCAAGAAGATTAAGTGAATAAAAGAAAACCATTATTGGAAAATATGATTATTTGGGAATTCTAATAGATCAATGATACCTGTAATAATTAAATGGCATAAAATGCAAAAGGTTTTCATTTCATGCTGCCCGCTATTCATTTCTGTTGACGCAACGAAGTAATATCATGCTCACAACATTAATAAGGATAATAAGATATGTATGATGGTTTTTCTGGCATTATATTTTATTTATTTATTTCTGAGAGCAGCCACTGTGTGCAAAAAAAGTGCCAAAGTTTGGGACCATATCCAGTCTACCCTCCCCCCCCCCCCCCAAGAATCCAGATAGCTGGGACCCACATTGGGTAATGGCCCCTTTTTAATTCTGAGAAGTAATAGATATTGTAATAATAACATATACAAAAATAAATAACAAGTACAGCTGATTAGTAAGAGCTGCACAAATCACTATAGATCAAAGATACTTTTTTTATCAGCAAGAAAATCTATTAATTGTATTAATATGTGAAAGTTTGTTAACCAGAACAATGATTTTGTCTCAGCCAAGAAAAAAAGAGTTACACTAATGCCAAAACAGCTGCTGCCTATAGACCCCCTGCTTTTGTCTCGGCCAACCCATTTGCAATCCTGATCCAAACAAAAGTAACGTTCAAATCCTTTGACAGGCCTTTTATTTCCCCAAGGGCATGCCTATAAATCCAAGGCACAAGGTACCTAGTAGTGGTTCAGGAGACCAGTTTTGAGTCCCCTTCAACTTCCATGTTCTTGAAGTTAGAATGCTTAGCAAATTCTAAGCCTTGTAATAAAGCCACCAGTTCAGCCTTCAATGAATCTCCAACCCCTATAGGTCCCAATATATAGTGATCACCTAGCCTAAAGAGTCTCTAAAACACCCCCTATACCTTCCATTCCTAGGTTTCCCATGGAGCTCCCATCAAAATTCAGTTTTATTTTGTTACTTGCTGGGTGCTTCCATTCCGTTACCACCCTTTTCCTTTTCTTTTGAAGACTGTGCCACTTCATTCCACACCCTTATTATATTTTTATGGTAAAATGAAATTTCATTAAATAAGAAAAAAGATTACAATTTAGTACGTGATAAGGCATCACCCCCAAACAAAACAACAACAGAAAAGAACATCTAGGGAAAAGAATTAAAATAAATCATTCAAGTTACAAAGTTGAACTCCCAAAATATCTCCCAACTTGTCCCCCAAAATCCTCCCTAGAAACTTGATTAAATTCTGGAGATAACAGAACCAAGTTTGCAACCAAGTTGCTAACAGCTGCCATAATCTTGTCCAGAATACAATATCTGTCTTGAAAAATTCTTCTATTCCTTTCCTTCTATATATTCCAGCAAACTGCGAATGGGATACATATCCAGAGCAATCTTGCTTTCTTGCTTCCTCTTATCTTCGGCCATGTAGAAAAAATTTCTGCAGCAAGTTCTGGCTGAAAGTTTGTTAACCAGAACAAAGCCATGAAGATCTTCCACAAAAACCCAGAAACCTTACAGAAGAAGAATAGATGGCTGACAGTTTCCTCCTGTTATTTACAGAGAAAATACATGCCAGCCTTGCTGAAACCGCTGGATATCAGATGCTCCACAGTCAATATAATGTCCATTGCCACAAGCCAAGCAAACGCTTCAACCCTTGGAGGAACTGGATTTCCCCATACACCATCTATCTGATTTTGTTCTAAATCATCCCTGAGTATAGCCATGTAGAATGATTTAACAGAGAACTTCCCATTGAGCACTCTTTCCACCAAAGTTCATCCCTTGTCTGAGATGATATCTTCACTTCCTCTAGTTTCTCCAGTAGAGATATGCATTCCTCCACTTCTCTATCCAGCCAAGGCCTTCTAAACTTTGGACACCATATCAGATGTTCACCCCTCCTCTCATAACATTGATTCAATGTTTTAAAAGCACAAGGTGCAAAAAAAGCACA
The DNA here is from genome assembly GCF_055504915.1 of Nelumbo nucifera. Classification (NCBI taxonomy): domain Eukaryota; kingdom Viridiplantae; phylum Streptophyta; class Magnoliopsida; order Proteales; family Nelumbonaceae; genus Nelumbo; species Nelumbo nucifera. The sequence goes on from NC_142652.1 coordinate 48,272,133, forward strand.
AGGAGCAATTTGCACCCAAGGCACAAGGCGTAATTTGTGCCCAAGGCATGCGCCTTTTTGAAGCAAGGCGCAAAAATACAAAAAAATCAAAAAAAGAAAGAAAATTTCCAGAAAATTCAAAACAAATGCCAAAAAATGAAAAAATTAATTGCTGTTTTGTTTACATGTAAATGTAGTCTCACCAAAATAGCACCCTTTTTCCTATGTTCCTCCTTATTACTGTTAGGAACATGTGCAAGTTTAATAAGGCAATTTATGGCCTAAAACAGTCACCTTGGGCTTGGTTTGATAGGCAGTAGTGTGGAGCAGGAGTTTGGTTTACATCGGTGTAGTATTGACCACTCAGTAACAGATAGGAGGTCCACTTCAAGATATTGTACATTTCTTGCTAGAAATTTGGTTACGTGGAACAGCAAACAACAGAATATTGTGCCTACAAGCAATGCTGGAGCAGAATATAGAGTGATGGCTCACACTACATGTGAACTTGTTTGGCTGAAATAGTTGTTACAAGAAGTTGGGGTGAATGGAATGGGAGATGCTTTGTCTAAGCAAGGGGTGAATAGGTCATTTTTATTTTGGCACAATGTAATTTTCTTTATTGTATGAGAGGTAGCAGCTTGTGCCTCTCTAAGGGATGCTTGTAATGATGTTACATTAAGTTTGTTAATAAAATTTAAGTTATTTATCAAAAAAAAATTGTCTTTTAATGCTTTCTAAACCCACTTGTGGTGTGATAACTCTGTAGTTTGATGCCTCAAGGGCATCATTTCAGGGGTATTTCTGGCTTTAGAATAGTAAAAATGTGCCCTCTTCCCAATTAAATTCAATACTGTGAACTCTGAGGGTCTCTGTGCAAATCTTGTGGAAAATTGGGGAAGTTTCATGGCTGAAATGCAGTTTTTGGGAAGCCGGTGTGAAGTCCAGCTGAGAGAGGGGGTGTTTTTGTGAAAAACTGAGCATAGGAAGGCGCCTCCTATCTGCTAAACCCAAAATGGCGCCCCTCCTACTGAATTAGCATGCTCCCCTCTCCTTAGCAAACCCTAAGGCGCCTTCTAACTCATTCTTTTCATCCTTAAGAAACCCTAGCCACCCCTAGCTGCTAAATCTCCACCTTCCATTCCTTCTAATCTCCACCATTCATTCTAGGGCACCCTCTTTTTAGCTTTTTAACCCTAGGGCGCCACCTACCTTCTAATCCTCACCATTCAGCCCCTAGCCACTAGATCTCATCCCTCTATTCCATTATCTATCTCAACCATTCACTCTAGGGCACCACCCACTCCTTTTAATCTCCACCTTTCAACCCTAGGCGCCTCAATCTCCACCATCCATTTCTAGGTCCCCAAATCTCAGCCCTACATAATATTGGGCGCCCTCTCCTTTTCTTCTCAGCTTTAGGATCACCTTAGAACCATCCTAGCCCTTCATTTAAACCCTAGGGCACCCATATCTTTGCTAAAACCCAGCTACCGCCCCCCTCTTTCTCTCTAATCCCAGTTATGTCCACCCTTGTCTATAAAAAGGATCCCAGGGGCCCTGGAGAAAGGGTTGGTCAATTCACCCAGTTCACAAGGCTAAGGTTTCTTGAAGAATTCAAGGGTTGTAGAAAGGGGGGACACCCAGTTCTTGTCAGGAGGGGTTCCTGCAAGCTATTCAACCAATTTGCAACTACCGCCACTGGATCTGATCAACCATATTTTTATTATCTTTATTTTCTTTTCTATTATTTTTATTCCAGCACTCCTTTAGATTTAAATTTTGTTCGTTTTGTAGGTCCGAATTCGTCCGATTCAAGGCTAAGGTGTCTCGAGGGGTTCGAGGGTTGTAAAAGGGAATGACGCCCAGTTCTTGTCAAGAGGGGTTCCTGCAAGCTATCCGGCCAATTTGCAGCTACCGCCACTGGATCCGAACTTTGGATCACTTTTGTTTATTTTTTTGTTGATTTCAGCACTCCTTTAATTTCTGAATTTTAATTATTGTCTTGTTTAATTCCGAACCTTTAATTTCAGCATTAATAGATTTTATTTTCTTATTTTCTACAATTCCCAATTCCATTTTCTTTTTATTTGTCTGGAACGAGAAAATAATAATTTTTCCCTCGCTTCCCTATGGGTTCGACCCCTTCCTCACCACGTACTACGTTGTCTAAGGTTACGTGAGGATTGGAAAAATTTATAAATTATTAAACTGGTGTTCCAAAATGGTAAACGACACGCTTCCGGTGACACCATGGTGCATAAGCACTAATTATATTAATGATACCTAAAACAAGTCTAATTAAAATTATTCTATCTCCAATTCTTTTAACATTTACAATTTTATTTCTTAGATCCTTGTCTACTATTATTGTCACTCCATTTCTATTAATTACTTCTCTCATCTACCATATTTTGTAACCATCAATTTCTTTTGCTTTTTTACTCTTCCAATTAGTTTCTTGTAAGCATTCATAGTGTCTAATTGTCTATTAATTCCATAATCTCACACTAGCAAAAGAACTGGAATCATTTCCTAGATGAAAATGTAGTATCATTGCATACTTCTACATTTTTCCTCATTGTTGTCTCATTTTTCTCAAAAAAATGGTGACTCATGAAGCTAAAACCCCAGGTTTAAGGTTTACACCTTATGCATCTAAAGATCCTCTTGTCTCATACTCCATGTTTTATTGATCCCTAAATTGGTTCTAGTTTAAATTTCTGCACTTATTTTGTACATGATGTTTTTTCTTGTTACTTTCCCACTATTGGTTGCTTACTCGCTTGTTGATGGAAGGTTGGTGGTAAATGCCACTAGACAAGTGTTAGACAGCTTTTGTATGCCCTTAGCTTCAATCAGAATGATGTACATTATGAGTTTATTGTAAATGAATAAAGTACATATTTGATTCATGTTCCTTTGGTATGTTTCTGTGTAATACCCTTAAACTGGACACTTAATGAGACTCGTGTTAGTTTAGAATGTTCATAGCCAGTGGGTCGGTCTTGGGAGACTTATCCTGATTAGGCTAACACTGATGTGCCACCAAGTCGGTTGGGGTGGCCTGTCTTAGTCGCCAGGGTGAGACCCTAGGCACATGCAATGTAGGATTAATTAAATCTTTGAACCGGACAAGATTTCCAGTATTGTCCTAGACCTTGGAGATTAATGGGCAAAACTGGAAAGTTACACCCGACCCCTAGACTCGATTATGATACTGCACTAGGTGTCAGATTGGGCTGTCTTTGATGTACCAATCAATGAGATCCTTAGCGAGGGTCAAAACCTGGGTATGTTGAGACAGTCTGAGAATTCATCTGAGTGGGTGATCATAGTGACAGGATCAGCCCCTTTGTCGGACAAAGGTAATGATCGGGGATGCACTCTCACTGATGGAAACCTAGATTGCCGGCAGCCGATTTCAATCGTTGAGATTTGTTTTGCAAAATTTATTTTATATGAGATATAAAAGTATATATATATTATGGTTTCTAAAATGTTTGCAAAGGTTTTAATTCTCGTGATCCATATAAGTAGAGAGTGCAACACTGTTTCTTGCAGCCGAGGGAGAGGTCCTCTCTTTTCGGGCAGTGTTTGATCATTATGGGCTGAGAGGTTGAGTGTAAGACCATTGAGGGTAATACCTGATGGGCTAATCTTGCATCTGCCCACAGTCCCTGGGTGTTACAAGGTGGCTTGGCCCAAGGACCACTTAGGGTAATTGTTGGGCCCAGAGCCCATCTGATGGGTTTCAGGGGGTGCACTGTCCATAGCAGTGTATTCGGCCAGGCCTTGTAACAAAGGCTGGGCCGAACCCATGTGGCTGATGTGTAGATCAATGTTTGGGTCCCACGCCATACAAGGAAGCCCAACTGGGCAGCAGTTTGGAAGGCTTAGTGAGCACACAATCTTAATGGGCCTGAAGCCCATTTCGAACTGGGCTGATTTGATCAGTGTAAATGAGGGGCGGATCTGGGATTAAATCAGTTAATAGGATTGGGCCTTGACCCTATTCACTCAGAGAGTCCAAGATCAAAATAAGATTTAGATCTAGGAGCCTCCTAATAGGATTAGGAGAGGACTGATCTAATCCACAGATAAGATAAGGGTTTATCCTTATCACCTAAAGAGATGTCTGATCCAAATGTGATTTGGATCAACAACTCCTAATTGGATTAGGAGCTGATCCTTTAGGGTTACAAGAAAAAGAAGGGGTGGTAGCCTTTAGAAACAACAGAAAACACATCACCAAGTTCTCTAATCTTCAGAGCTGAAATCACAGAAGAAAGATTTCTACAATCTCTGCGAAATTCTTTCTTGTCGCCTCCTCCCTGCTGCCGCCAGACCTCTAATTCGATCTCCAACTTTGTAGGAAAAATCAAGATTCAATCTTGATAGCAGCCCTTTGTGAAAGGACTGATTGGAAGCAGTGCTCACGTGCCATCCAGCTATTCTTACGAAGGATCAAGTTCTTGGAGAACGCTGTTGATTCTGCTCCATCCTGCACTGCGCCATCTTCAGTGGGAGCAGTCTTTGGATCCTTCCTTGGGCGTGAACACCTCCATTGGGAGATATTACTTCTCCGTATCAGGTATAATTCTCTCATACTACTTTTGTTCAGATCTGGTTCAGTTTATGGTTCAAGATTGATCCTTGAAAATAAGATTTTCTAAATAGGGAATGCAATTCTCAGTTGAAGGGAGAGAAATTTTTGAAATTTGCCCACCTTATTCCGCAAGATTTGGGCGTCCATATGATGGATCTCTCATCCCTTCAACAAGATAGTATCTTATTCAACAGCCTCCTAGCACTACTTGCTGGATTTATGTCATCAGTTGATTTCCTTCAACTCTACATTTCAAAACCTACTTTTTTCTCTATACTTTATAACCTGAGAAAACAGGCTCTAAACCCTAAATCAGGCCAACAATTTACATATTCCCATGATCCTAATAGATTGCCCTTGCAAACTGAAACTAAGATTAAAAACCTTAATTTTCATTACAGAAGAAAAACAGCCTTTTGAAATGAAAGGACTGTTCAAAATGTTGCAGAAAATTGATTGAGAATAGCAGAAATCAGGTTTCAAGAAGAGAGAAAAGGAAGAAGGTGGCAGCAATAAGGGTTCTGAGAGAGATTTCGAACATAATCTCCTCTTACACCCCTAATCCCATTTCATTAAATTAATTTTAGTAATTTACAAAGAGGCCCTTAGTTGGGCAGATAATTAAAAAACATAACATAAGAGAAAAGGCCCAAGTTGAGGCCCATTACAGCAAAGAACATAAAGAAATAAAATAAGACAAACAGTCTATGGGCCATTCGGCCCATCTTCTCTACACTCCCCCTCACGCTGAGCATAGATGTCAATCATGCCAAGCTTGCCAGTATCATGCTGAAGTTTAGCCTAGGGGATGCCCTTGGTAAGGAAATCAGCTAACTGTCCTTCAAAAGTGATAAAAGGTAGACAAACTTATCCAGAAGCCACTCTTTCTCGAATGAAGTGTCTGTCAACTTCAATATGTTTGGTTCTGTCATGTTGCACTGGATTGTGAGCAATGTTGATGGCAGCCTGATTATCACAGTATAACATCAATGGCTTATCATGCTCAATACCCAGTTCCTCCATCAGGGATCGAAGCCACAAAAGCTCAAAAACTCCATGAGCCACGGCTCTGTATTTAGCTTCGGTTGAAGATCTGGCAACAACTGATTGTTTCTTGCTTCTCCAGGAAACAATATTACTTGCCACCAAGCTACAATCTCCAGCGGTAGATCTTCTGTCATCAATATTTTCGGCCCAATCAGCATCTTTGCAGGCTTCAAGTTTCATATGACCATGCTTAGCACTAGGAGCATGCATGAACTGACTAATGCAACTGACAGCATATGCAATGTCTGGCCTAGTCATGCACAGATAGAGCAGTTTCCCAAGTAGCCTCTGGCTTATCTTTCAACAATACTCCATCTGGGACAGAGAGTTTATGACTCATATCAATAGGAGTAGCAACTGGTCTAGCACCCATCTTCCCTATTTTAGTGAGCAAGTACATACTTTCGCTGAGAGATAAGGATCCCATCCTTAGATCGAGCAACTTCTATACCAAGAAAATATCTCAATTCCCCCAGATCTTTGATCTCAAACTCTGTATGAAGGAAAGATTTAAGATTATTAATCCTTGATACATCATTACCAATCACAACTATATCATCAACACACACAATCAGATATACTACCAAAGATCCTCTCCTCTTCCCAAAGAGGGTATGATCAGACTGAGTCTGTACATAGCCAAAGTTAACAAGGGCAGCCCTAAACCTTTCAAACCACGCCCTAGGGGACTGTTTGCAGACTTTCCCTTCCATGTTTGTTTCATACATCCCTAGAGGAAGAGACATATAGACCTCCTCATGTAACTCTCCATTCAAAAATGCATTCTTTACATCTAGCTGGTAAAGTGGTCAATCTGAGTGTGCAGCCAGAGATAACAGAACTCTCACAGAAGTCATCTTTGCAATAGGAGCAAAGGTCTCCAGATAGTCAATCCCATATGTCTATGTATAACCTTTTGCAACCAACCTAGCCCTATACCTTTCAATGGTGCCATCAACATGATATTTGATGGTAAAAACCCACTTACAGCCTACCGGTTCCTTCCCTTCAAATAAATCAACCACTTCCCAAAAGAAACAAAAGAAAAATAGCCAAAATATAAAGGAGAAAGCAAACTATAAGAAAGGTGTTTGGAAATGCAAAGTGCAGTACACTTCCTTTTACCTTTCCTGATAGCAATAGGGATATCAAGGTCTGTGAAGGATGGCTCCAAAGGGGTTGTATCAATACATGTTGTCTCTTCTATGATTGGAAGTGTAGGAGGCTCATGTGGTGTAGGGGAAACAATCTGCTCACTTCTAGTTCTCTACCATTGGTACAACCTAGGATTAAAAAAAATGACGAGGAGGTAATGGAGGAGGGATAGGAACACTGGAATGAGAATGAGATGACTGATCCTCCCTTGACTCATTTGAAGGAGGAAGAGGCTCTAAAGAAGACTCAACTGGGAAAAGAAGGGGGAGAGCAAACAACTGTGACAAATTCTCCCCCTTTGGACAATGCCTCTCCTGAGAAGGATCATAAAAAGAAGAAAGCTCATCAAAGGTGACATCCATTGAGACAACCGAGTTCCAGTCTTTGGATCAAAACAACAATAACCCTTTTGTGTGGGGGAATAACCAAGGAAAATGCACTTGTGGGCTTTTGGTTCAAATTTATTTCTCTGGACACTTGGAATATGTACATAACAAATGCAGCCAAAGACACGGAGTGGAATAGGAAAAAGGTCCTTGCCCCGGATGAAGAAGACTGAAAGGAGACTTAAACCCCAACACCCTGGATGGCATACGGTTGATTAGGTAGGTTGCGAGTCGAGCATAACTTCCCCAAGGCAGGAGGTTGCCCCCAAGGTGACCGCTCCGCCGAGGAGTCAACATAGCCGGGCCGGCGCGGGTCCACCACCCAATCGGCCCCCAACCTCGGCCACACAGAGCAGGCCGAGCCCTCAGAGTCTGGCAACAGTCGCCTGGTCGACCCACGCTTCAGCACATTTAAACCTCCCAGCCAAAGGGAGGACAACTCCAAACCTCCCAGCTGAAGGGAGGAGGATCCGGAGCGATCGGAGGATAGCCATCAGCCCTCCGAGCAGCATCATCGATGTTGAAGGGCCAATCCAAGGGACGAAGGCGGGCATCGCAATCGCCCCAGCGCCATTCCAGGGCCGAGGCCTGGAATCGCAATCGCAATCGCAATCGCAATCGCCCCAGCGCCATTCGGACCTCCAGGACATCCTAAACGACCACATCATCACGTCCACGAAGACCGGGATGGCGCCCAGGCCAAGCCCGACCCCATGTTCGCCGAGCTTGGTAAAGTTAAAGTCGAGCTCAAACAAGTGAAAGAGGGTCGAACCAACACCTCGGCCAGACAAAGCTCCTACCGGGGAAGAATGGATGCCTTCTCCCCTGATATCATCGTCGAGCCTCTACCCCCGAAATTCAAGGCTCCCGCCATGGAGATGTACGACGGGAACTCTGACCCGGACGACCACCTGGAGAGCTTCAGGGCACTCATGATCCTATATGGGTACTCTGGCGCATTGATGTGCCGAACTTTCAAGGCAACCTTCAAGGGAGACGCTCGGCGATGGTTCTCAAGCCTCCCACCTCGGTCCATCAACTCGTGGGAGCAATTTTCCAGCATGTTCCCCGCACGTTTCATCAGCAGCCGACGCCCTCAAAAGAGTGTTGTCTCACTGATGACTGCCAAGCAAAAGCGAGGGGAAAGCTTGTGGCCATACATTGACCGTTTCAAGAAAGAATAACTTGAGGTTCACGACCTCGACCCCCCGGTCTCCATGCATGCCGCTATCAGCGGGCTCCTCCCCGGCTCTGCCCTCAAATGTTGTGGCCAAAAGCCAACCGAAGACGAAGCTGTAGTTCCTAGAAAGGGCCCAGAAGTATATTGCGGTTGAAGAGGCCTCGGCCACGGACACCCATGAGAGGGGCGCGGAGCATCGGGACGGAGCCCCCAAGAGCCTATCCGAACTGGTAAGTTTCCTCAGTCTCAATGCCGACGTCTTTGCTTGGTCCGTCACTGACATGCCTGGAATTGACCCTTCGGTCATTACACACAAGCTGAGCGTGGACCCGAGCTCTAGGCCAATTCGGCAAAAGAAGAGGGAACTTTGCACCGGAACATTGGAAGGCCATAGAGGAGGAAGTTGAAAAGCTACTCAACGTCGGCTTCATCCGAGAGGTACAATACCCTAACTAGTTGTCAAACGTGGTTCTGGTAAAGAAAGCTAATGGCAAATGGCGGATCTGAATTGATTTCACAGACCTTAACCGAGCCTGCCCCAAGCACAGTTTTCCTTTGTCGAGGATAGACCACCTCGTTGACGCCATTGCAGGGTACGAGGTGCTTAGCTTCATGGATGCCTTCTCCAGATACAATCAAATAAAGATGCACCCAGATGATGAAGAGAAAACCTCATTCATCACCGAGCATGGAACATACTGCTACCATGTGATGCCCTTCGGCCTCAAAAATGCGGGGGCCACCTACCAACGCCTTGTCAGCAAGGTGTTCAAAGAGCAGATGGGGAGGAACGTCGAAGCCTATGTGGATGACATGGTAGTAAAGAGCCTAAAGGCCGAGACCCACGTCTCAGACCTAGTCGAGACCTTTGACACCTTGCGGAAGTACAGCATGAAACTCAACCCCAGCAAGTGTGCCTTCGGCGTTACATCAGGCAAATTCCTAGGTTTCGTCATCACTCGAAGAGGCATTGAGGCTAATCCTAAAAAGATACAGGCCATACTAGATATGGCACCCCCACGGACGGTGAAGGAGACCCAAAAACTCACCGGCCAAATAGCAGCCCTCAATCACTTCATGTCAAAGTCAACTGATCACTACCTACCCTTCTTCCGTGCCATCAAGAAGCTGAAAGAGTTCCAGTGGACGAAGGAGTGCCAACGCGCCTTTGACGAGCTCAAGGCGTACCTTACTTCGCCTCCCCTTCTCGCCCAGTCGGCCGAGGGGGGAACCCTATACCTATACCTCTCAGCCAGGGATGAAGCAGTCAGTTCAATCCTCATCGAGGAAGATAGCATGCAGAAGCCGGTGTACTATGCCAGTAAGGTCCTCTGCGACGCCGAGACTAGGTACCCTAAGATAGAAAAGTTGGCTTTCACCCTCGTGATTTCGAAAAGGAAACTCTGGCCGTATTTCCAGGCACAAACTGTAGTGGTCCTGACGAACCAGCCCCTCAAGGCCGTGCTTGCCAAACCTGAGACCTCGGGACACCTGACAAAGTGGGCCATCGAGCTGTCGGAGTTTGACATCTAGCACCAGCCGAAGCCCGTGATCAAAGCACAAGCCCTGGCAGATTTCAAAGTCAACCAACCGCTGCCTACCCTTCTTCCATGCCATCAAGAAGTTGAAAGAGTTCCAGTGGACAGAGGAGTGCCAGCGTGCCTTTGACGAGCTCAAGGCGTACCTTACTTCGCCTCCCCTTCTCCCTTGGCCAGCCATGGGAGAAACCCCATTTGGTTTAACCTACGGCACAGAAGCAGTAATCCCAACAGAGATCGGCCAGCCGACACTCCGAGTTGAAGCATACAATGAAGCCGAGAACGATGAAGGCCTTAGAGCAAACTTAGACCTACAAGAAGAAGCCCGAGAGCAAGCACAAATAAGGGTAGCCGCTTACCAGCAGCGAGTGGCCCGCTACTACAACTCTAGGGTAAAAGAAAGACACGATCAAGAGGGAGACCTTGTCCTCAGAAAAGTCATGGTCCCCAAACCCAGAGTAAGGAAGTTGGGCCCCAACTAGGAAGGCCCCTACAGAATCAAGCGAGTCGTCGGCCCCGGCACTTTCCACCTAGAACACCTAGATGGAAGAGCAGTACCTCGGACATGGAATTCGGAGAACCTCCGAATGTCCTACAAATGATTGTAACATCTTTTTGAAATTGTGGAATGAGTGAAGCAAAGTTCCTCTTCGGCTCAATGCTCAGCGCGTGTACCTACTAAGTCCTTATAACTCTTCGGCCTCGCGACCGGTAGGGGCGCACGGCCTCCTCCGAGGCTATACCCCCTCGCTAGACCGACGCCAAGGCTTAACGAATAAGTAGCAGACACCTTAGCTATAACTTAGTGCGTCAGAATACGCCAAGACGGCCGAGGGCCCCATGTGCCTCGGCACCCCACCTCGGCGGCGACTAGCCTCCTGAACTTTCACACTTAGTGCTACCAACAAAGAAAGCTAGCCCCTACGGAGCGTTGCTCTCGACCTCGTCGAAACAAGTATGTGGGGATACAGGAGCTAGGCGAGCCTCGGCTCTACCTAGGCCCCATGGAGCCAGACGAGCCTCAGCTCTGTCTCGCCCCCCCCCCCCCAGTAAGGCAAGCCACCTTGGCCTTGCCAAAGCTAAGGCGCAGGGATGCGGGAGACAGACGAGCCTCGGCTCTGCCGCGGAGCCAGACGGACCTTTCCACTATATCGGACACCCCACAGTACGGCAGGCCTTTTCGGCCTCGCCGAATTCAACACTTAGAAGAATGGGAGGCAGGTGAGCCTCGGCTAAGCCTCGGCCCCCACTCTCGCGTCGACAGGTCATCTTGCTATTTACCCAAATAGAGGGAAAGGAAAGGGAGCAAGGCGAGCCCCACGCTCTGCTCCGGCCACCCTCCATCACAAGCCTCTTTGGCCCTGCCTAAGTGGACACTTAGAAGGGTGCCAGGCCAGGCAAGCCATGGTCTAACCGCGGAGGCTTCACCACGCTTTTGACGCATAAAGTAAATCGAAGAGAACCACGCTCTGCTTCGCTACGCTTGTCTCACAAAAGCATAAGTGCAAAAAACGATGCAAAAACATACAAGGAAAGATAACACAGCAAAACACAAGTGCAACAGTCGAAGAAAAAGATCAAAAAACTCCTCTGATTTTCATTATGCACAAAAAATTCCTTTGGCATTACAAATTTGTTTCATGGCCCCTCAGGCCGAATACATATACAAAAAAAAAAGGAAAGAAGCCTGGCTTAAGCCTTGCCACCAGCTAGAGAAGGAAGTGCGGAGTCGGTAGCCTCTTCGGGAGTATCAGAAATCACCTTCAGAGATTCAACATCGATGTCCGGAAGCACTGCCAGGAGTGCCTTCTTGGTTTCCTCGATCCCGTCCAAATAAGCCCAAGAAGCGACATCGGCCAACTCATTAGCTCGCTTCTCTACTTCCTGGGCCCTCTTCTCGGCACCAGTCGCCTTCTGCTCGGCCTCCACAGCCCTCTTAGCTACCTCCTTGGCCCTCTGCTCTGCCTCGGCCGCCCGCCTGTTCGCCTCAGAGATGCCCTCCTCGGCTTGATGGAGATGCCGCTCGGCCTCGGAGACGAGGCTCTCAACCCAAGCCCTCTCAATCTACTCCTTGGCAAGAAGATCCTATGTCTTCTTCAGGTTCTCCTCGGCCTCCTTGCGGAACTTTTATTCGTCAACAAAGAACTATTGCATCTCGCGACGCTTCTCCACAGTGTTGGCGACAGTCTACTAAAGCTTGTCTTTCTTAGCCTCCAGCTTATCCATATTGGCCAGAGTCAACTTCAGCCAATCCCCTAGACCAACAAAATGAAGGCAGACCTGCAATAAGAAAACAGTCAGTACCCAGCAAAAAGAACGAAAGAAAAAAGAAAAGCAAAGAGGAACAGATTGTTACCTCGGCCAGGCTCTGCAACCCTTGGTCATACAGCTTGTCAGGGGCCATCCCCAACATCTGGAAGCGGTCCTGAGACAACAGGGACCCGCTCACCAGCGTTGGACCAACTCCCGCGTTGCGGATTGAGTCCCCCTCATGGACCTCCCACTGAGGGCAGAAGATTTGATCAGACCGCTGGGCGAGCTCCTCCAACGGCGTAGGAGCAGAAAACGGCCCCATCTGCTCCGTGTGGGATGCCCTCGAGGCGTCACTGGCAGAACTCCTAGTGTGGGCCACCTGCTGCGGTTGACTCCCCAAGGCCCCCTCGGCCGGCCTCTTCCTCCTTGCCTCGGCGCCGTCGGAAGGTCATCTCAGCACCTCAGCCGGTTGCTGCGGCGCTTACTCCTCGCGCCCCGGCTGGCCCTCCTCGACGGGCCCCTTCCCCTTCGCAAAGATCTGCGGAGTGGCTCCATTCGGGGGAGCTGTTGAAGGAGTCCCTTTGGCGGGGACCTATGCTTTCGTCCCCTTGGCAGGGACCTAGCGGGAAGACCCCCCCTTTGCAGAGGTAGAGACCTTCTCCTTCTGCCCATCAGAAGGCCTCTGAGGCGTCTTGGCCCGTTCCTTCTGCATGGCGTGAGCACGTTCCAGAACAGCCTTGCGGGCATCCATTGGCACCTCTGCAAACAAAGTAAAGCCATCAGTAAGGCAACAAAAAAAAGAGAAGAGAGAAGAAAAAGCAAGGGGGAAAAAGAATGTGTTAAAGGACTGCAGGGTCTCTCCTACCAAGGGGAACAAGGCTGAGCCCCGCAAAAACTAGTGGGACCTCCTCCTCCACCAAGGGTTGGACTCGGACTATCCCTAGGTCAAGCAACTACACGAGATCATCATTCCCCTCACTCGTGAGCACGGGGACACTCTTCTCCGTAGCTTGGCTAACCTCTCCCCACCCCGACTTGAAGGACCAATCCTTGGGGCATGACAGAAAGAAGAATTTTCCCTTCCAGTTATGCACGGAAGAAGGGTTGTCTATCGGCTTGGTCTTACGGGATTGGAGGTAGTACATGCCGTTTTCGGAAGAATGCCTCCTTGGCACAAACAACGCTCGGAAGAGCCTTAGTGTCAGCTCCACCCACTGGAACTGAGCCACCACCAACATGGCCACCATGGTCCTAATGGCATTGGGCACCAGTTGGCTAAGAGTAATCCCATACGCCCTCAACAGTTCGGAAATCAGCGGATGAAGGGGAAACCGAAGACTGAACTAGAGGAAATGTTGGTAGACGCAGATCTCCCCCTCCTTAGGAGTCCACGGCCATTCGCCTACTTCTGGCACCCTCATACCATAGGACGAGGGAATGAAGTACTGCCTTACCAGAGCTATTACCTGGTCCCCATCCAAAGAGTTCTCGAAACCCGGGCGAACATCAGTCTCAGCTACTACATGGGCAGCCCTCGTCCTGGGAACATGGTCTAGGGTTCCCTCCCCTTCGGTTGGGCAGGCCCCTTCGACCTCCTTTGGTGTCACAGAAGCGGCACTCTCACAAGGAGGGTCCTCGCCTTGACGGCTGCCTTCGGCACCCTCAGGGGCTACCCTTCCCTGGAGCACCATGACCTCCCGCCGAAGGGGGGCAAGAGTAGGACTCAAGGGGGAAAGGGGAGAAGGGGTATGGGAAGAGCTCCCTTCCGACTCGTGCGAAAGTTCATAGCACTCAGGTCCAGAATTTGAGAAAGACATTGTTTAAAGTTACCTAAGTAATGTGGACAAAGAAAGAGTGAGAGTAAAGTGTTGAAGGTTGGAGAGTCTGGAAGTTGAGTTCAATCGAAGGCAAAGGCGCTTAGAGGCAAACGACAAGAATGCTGCCGCTAAGGGCCTTATTTAAAGAGGAACGAACAGCCCAGATTTCCCAAGATCCAACGACTAAGAAGCCACCGCCTCCACTACCCGATCATGGCGCGCCGCGTGACGCTCAACCTCAGAAGGCGAAACGACGCGCTAGCGATGGCTCGGGTCGTCCCTGATCCAACAGACGCCAAATGCCTCTGCACCTGCGATCCAGCTACGCCGCATCCCTAAACGCTCACCCTTGGAAGGCGAAACAACGCTCAACCTCGGAAGGCGAAACGACGCTCCGAGTGAACCGACATGTCCGCCCACTGTGGACCACCGGTTTATGCGACCCGGTCGCACGAATGAGCGCACCGGTCAGACCAGAAAGTCATCCCGTGCACGGGTCCTCGGTCTTCACAGGTCTTGGGCCTAAACAGCCTTCGGCTCCACGGGTCTTCGGCTTAACCAACCTCCGGCCCCCTATGCTCTCAGCCCAAATGACGGCACCAAAACATCCACACTGAGTGTGCCTCCAGAATCACTTGTCCGATGCAGCAATGTCGTAAACCACTCGCAACCTCGGCCCAACTCATAAAAGACGAACCTAGCAAAGACACAAAAGAGGATGCCGCCACATGATACACCTCGGCTGCCGGGCCCACTAGCGCTCACCATTATTACTCCCATTAGCCGAAGCCGAATTTTCCTCTTCGGCCTCGGGAGTGGGGGGCAAGTGATGTGGGGTGACCCAACCCAGCCCATTTGAGGCTAGGAGGCCTAGCCCACGAGCACCAGATCAAGGAATGAGATCCACTACAGCAAGGGTTACCCTGCCCCCATCGTATAGAGCCAACCGCGATGCACTCACATGACCCTGCCAAACCCGCTGCAGGCCCTCGTACGGCTCCCATCCTAGGCGTTCATCTCCACCTAACTCCAAGCAGCTCAAGTATAAATAGGGGTACCCCCTCCAGGTAAAGGGGTTACAAAAACTCAAGACCTACAGCTATTGTCATAATAGCTATTGCAATAACTGCTACTGTGACTTTATTATAGAACTACCTACCAGGATCTTGTCCTAGTACTCTCCCTTCGTATCCTGTACTAACTTGACCGTCGGAGACTCTGCCTCGGGTTCACCCGGGGCCTCTAACGAATTTCCGCCTTGCAACACTTCGGCCATCTACCCTCGGCTTCTACTGTACTCAGGATCCACCCCGCCTCGACCTAACCACCTCGGCCTCACCAGCAACCTCTCCGAGTCCTCAAAGCCTTCGGCCGGCCTTTAGAGCCCAGGGGCGAAATTACTTTGTTGTCCTCGGCCATTCCGAGCACCAACACCACCCATAGAGGGTAAGTGGTAAGGCCCAACACATCGGAGTGCACAATATGGAATGGAGAAGATATTTTATTACTCAAAGGGTAACTGTTTCTACAATGTTTTGACAACTCACAAAACTCACAATGAAGACTTGACAAACTAATTCCCTTAAATAGTTCTGGGAATAAATGACTCGATGAAGTAAAAGAAAGATGACCCAAATGAAAATGACATAACATGACACGACTGACAGACTCTGAAGATGTAGATCCAAAGGCAGCTTTCCCAGGTTGTCCATGGCCCTGTCCAAGAGTGTCCAGCAGATATATTCCATTCGCCTCATGGCCACTCGGCCACTCCCAATCACTTTCTAAGACTCCAGATCCTGAAAAACACAGTAGGAAGGAAAAAAGGTACACAACTGTTCAAAGACTTAGTTAGGCTGCCTATAGATAACAAATTAGTATTAGTTTGGGTACATGAAGAGCAGAAGGAAGTACTAAAAAGTCTGTAGCCTTGATGGTTCCCTTGCCAGAAATAGGAGCAAGAGATTCATTGGCTAGGGTGATTTTGTCACGGCCAGGAAGCAAATCATAAGAAACAAATAAGGTAGAAAGGCTGGTCATATGATCCGAAGCACCAGAATCAATAATCCAAGGGACCTTACGATTACCTGAGATAGTTGCATAGTTGGCAAAAGCCCATATACCTGAATGAGCAAATGCAGAAGTTGAATTTCCTAGAGGGTTGGAAGAAGAGGCCACACCCTCTAGGTGATTGACCATCCTTCCAAACTTCTCATACTCTGCCTTCATAGCTACTAATTGCTCACTAGCAGTCTTTTCTTCAGTTAGACATCTGTCACTGTCTGGACCAACAGCAATATTGGCACTCCCTACCTTCATATTATTAGATTTCTTTTAAAACCGAAGGGGAAGAATCTCCAGATGCAATTTCCAACACTTGTCTTTTGTGTGTTTTGGTTTCTTACAGTACTCACAAATAATTTCTTTCCCTGAGCCAACTGGATTTCCTATAATTCCCTTAGGTTTCACCCCCATATTAGCAAAGGGATCATTTAGACCAGCCCCTTGAACTTGGACGAGTCTCCTGCTTTCTTCACTACTTACCAAGGCATAGGCTTAAGACAATGAAACACTATCCTTGGATAAGATATTCTGCTTTGTGATGTCATATCCGGGATTCAGCCCTACCGAAAACTCAAACACCCTATTTCTCTCAACAAGTTTCCTATAGGTCTCAGCATTATTAATGCTTTCCCAAGCTATAGTTTCCATCAAATCAATTTCTTGCCATAGAGATTTCAGTATTGAGAAATAAACAGCCAAAGGTTTCTCCCCCTATCTTAAATTTTTCACATCACTCCTCATCTTGTATGGTCTAGCCACATTTAATTTCTAGGAATAGGTTTCAGCAACACTGTCCCATATTTCCTATGCTGAATTCATCCACAAATAGTGTTGACTAATTTGAGGTTGCATTGAGTTCACTAACCATCCGATTACAATATAATTTTCTTGCATCCATTTTTCATAGGATGGATCATCTTCCGAGGGAGCCTTCTTGGCTCCCGGAGATATAACCCCATTTGCCTCTACTACAGAATATGAATTTTTACTGATTGTGACCATGCTAGATAATTAGTTCCATCTAGCTTGACTGTGGTCACAGCCAGTAGAGAGTCAACAAAGGCTCTCAGAACCTGTTCGGATTCAACAACATGCTTGTTTTCAACTTCTGAAGGGTCCATCTTCTTAAAACACTTCAAAAATAACCTCTAATAACTTCAAATAACAATCAATGAAGGCAGAAAAAAATACAGTGCTATGAATCAACCTCTATGAAGTCGTACCCGTCAACTGCGTCACACCCGGAACCCAAGAGAAACAGAGAAAACTTAGCCGCACCTTGTAGACTTCACAGAATACCAAGCAACCTGAATCAATCTTCAAGATGAAGAACAAGAAATCTTTCAGCCACTGAGCGCCCAGGTCAAACTCCCTGTGGGGCCCACAATCAGATTTCTCCGGTTAATTAGGGTTTCGAGCAACACACTTGAAACTGTCAAGAGGACGACAAAGATAGTCTCCTTCTCTCCAGAAACCACTAACAACTGGGATGAAAAAAGTTTCTTTAACTATTCATCCGATTCAGTTCTCCATACACACTGTGTATGGGAAAAAAAGAGGAGAAAAAGAGAAGAAGAGACCGCTCTGATACCAAGAAGAAAAACAGCCTTTTGAAATGAAAGGACTGTTCAAAATGTTGCAGAAAATTGATTAAGAATAGCAAAAATCAGGTTTCAAGAAGAGAGAAGAGGAAGAAGGTGGCGGCAATAAGGGTTCTGAGAGAGATTTCGAACATAATCTCCTCTTACACCCCTAATCCCATTTCATTAACTTAATTTTTATAATTTACAGAAAAGCCCTTAGTTGGAAAGATAATTAAAAAACATAACATAAGAGAAAAGGCCCAAGTTGAGGCCCATTACAGCAAAGAACATAAAGAAATAAAATAAGACAAACAGTCTATGGGCAATTCGGCCCATCTTCTCTACAATTACCTTTTAACAATTTGCCATATAGAAATCATAGATCAGCCAATACATGAAAATGGACAATAATCAAAAGGGAAATATTTTTTCCTTGGAAGGGATTTACATTTTTTTCTGATAGGTAAGGAGTCTACATTTGTTTATTCTCTAGGTTATTCTAGACTCTAGAGTGGAAATTGAGGGGCATTCTCAGGGTTAGGTGGATGAGAGGTGGACAGGTCCCCTGGGTTATGGTGTTCTGACATTGATTACAAGAGGGTAGATCTTTGGCAACTTGGGGAAAGATCTTCTTCTGACATTGGATAAGGAGTCTGACAATAACCCAGATGACAAAGTTAGGTAGGAAAAAGTGAGTTGTACTGGGGTCAGCCCTACCTGACTGCATTTCTTCCCATGGGGTGTGTAGTGATAATCCGTCGTGGTAGTTTTGCGACTATCTTCCAGTTTTATTCTTCTTTTTTTTTATATGCTTAAACTCTTTCTTATTGATTTATTAGTAAAACGTCATTGATCTTGTTACTAAGTATTTAAAAAGAAGGTGACAATTACCAAATTGTAATTACTAAAAAAGCCTCACACAGCAGCAAATATACACATGATTCAAGCAGATCGAGGCGTTCATAAATCAATATATTATCAGGCCTTAGACTTTCAGAAAACAAATAATCAGATCAAGGCGTTCATAAAACAATATAGTTACATGCATCTATAATGGAGTTCCTGGGTTGAATGGAAACATCAGCTAACAATTAGAACAAACTATGAAAATGATGACATCTATAAATCTGTGGAAACACCTATCTTTTTTTTCTCTAGATTAATTCTTCTTGAACAATAATGTCAGGACCATACAACTAAGAAAAATCAGCTAAGAAAATATAAGAAATCTCACAGTTTCTTTTGCTGCAGACATTGCAAGAAAACCAGCACCCATTTCCACTTCTTGCAATCCAACAACGACAATGCCAACATTTGATGCTGCAGAACCCAGCCAAGAGATAAGTGAGTCATGAGAAGCTCTTCCTTGTCCAACATTCCAAGTGCCTGTCAATATTTTCAGATTTTCTAGCTTCATATATAGATGTTCTTTTCTGGTCATTTCTGATCGCAATATGTTATCAAGAGGGCCTGGAGACATAATGCTCCATCCACGAATTCCACCATGGTTAGCTAATGTGAACACATAACCCACTCCAACATCCATTTTTATAATAGGACTATTGTGTGCAATCCATCCTCCAAGCAGGTTGCCCTCAAGATCTAGTACCTGCACAGTACCATTTATATAGCCTACCCATAATCGTGTCCCAAAAGTACAAAAGCATTGGACAGCAAAAGGATGGTGGTGAAAGTCTTTTAACCTATTCCCATTTCCATCCCACTGCACAAGTAACCCATTTGTACATCCTGTCCAAATCATTCCGTCTATTGTTAGGACTATCGCTTCAGTTCTCCTATTATCATCTCCAAATGCCCCCTTAGCTGCTACTCTACGGACAGCATCAGCTGCTCCCATCAGAGCATTTCGTGAGCGCTGCAAGAAGCTAATGGAACCTTGTGGCTTCTCCTTCTTTAATAGAGAAGTAAACTTAGCCTTTATATCATCCTCTACAGAAGAATCCTGAACTGGTGGAATATCAAAACGATTTTCAATTTGACCATCTACATTAAATACTTTCATAAGTTCCCTTGTACGTGCATCCCTGCAGAGTAAACACCAGATCTGGATTGACTTAGGATGATAAAGATTTAAGTGTGAAACCATAACTTATAGAGAGTTATTCGGATAAGACAAATATATGTATACATACTGAAGAAATGGTGAATACCATTTGGTTTTCCAAGATTATGATGTTAAAATTTCTACTTCCAATGGCCACAACAAAATGATCTGAAGTTTCTAATACATATTCTTCTATTATGTATTAGAACATCCTCCTGACAACATTCTAAAAATCCATAAAGATAACTAAGTTAAATTTGTAAAGAATGTTCCCAGCCAAGAGTCTTAAGCACTAAACTTTAGCCTGATCAATAATAGATAACAGTCAATATTAGAAAAGAAATTATTTTTAGTAAGTACATACCACAATGCAAACGACTGGTAGCCAGCACTCCACACTTTTCCTCTTGAATTATCAGATAAAAGATACTTCACATCTGTAGCAGGTATGGAGCACACACCATTAACAGTAACTTGGGTTCTGAGGTCTATATATGACCTCTCCACTAAAAAAGCAGCCATATGTCTTTCCTCTGCTGTTAGTGAAAAAGCTTTTTCTATTGATTCCCAAGTCCATATTTTAACAGAACCTCCCTCAGAACCTGACCATAGATCACCTGATTTTGGAGTAATCCAATGTCAAAATCTTGAGGGTAAATGAATGACTACGCATTTAAGTGCTTTCACTTTTAGAAATTCAAGTCCACTTTACTATCATGATAATGTAAAATATTCAAGCAACAAATCCTGGCACAATAGTATAATAAAGTGAAAATAGTTCTATTTCACTGCTATATATTTGACAACTGCAAGATTAGGTAGCACAAAGAATGATAAAATAGGGCCTAGAACACTGTTCAAAAATATCATCACTTTGTGCCATGATTGTGGATAATTCAAAGAACACAGCAAATTGTAAACGAGAAACCAGTGCAGGTGAAATGAATAGATACCCAAAAAATTGGTGCAGATTGAAAGAAGTGCTTTGTAGATTGCAATACACCTAGATATCTTCCTGATCCTACTTGTCATATATTTCAGAGGTTTACTGTAGCAAAATATTCATCTAATGGTCTCAATAACATCCCCTCACCTATCCCCAAATAATGAATAGTCATCATCATCAACATATCCAAGCCTTCCCTATTACATGGGGTTGGCCAGAAGAATCCTGTTTCATCATTCCATTCTATTTCAAGCTATATCCAAATAATGAATAGTCAAAATGGTTATATTTGCTAAAATGGGAAAAAAGTCGTAACATAAATGGGAAAAGGTTCACTAGTCAGATCAAGTGGGGAGCACCTCTATACTTGTCATTTTTCTGCCAATGTGGAGGTATGACCTGGCTAATATAAACCATCCAACAAGTAGGGAACCCTCTGGATTGACCACCTATTCAATCCTACAGTGCATGTTTTCCCTGTAGTTCACCTTTTTTATTGTTTTTCACTACTAATATTGACCATTGAAAGTTTCAATTTCAATAAAGAGAATCATGTGGGGCCATTGGAATCCTCAATTATTAATTAGTTCTCTGATTTGCAAGAAAATAGAGATAGATAGATGCCTCTCAATTATATCCTCCACAGGGACTATCAGTACTTGGTTGAAATTTGAATTTGAACCCTCAATCATTAATTAGTTCCCTGATTAGAAATAAAATAAGAAATGTTATTTCCTCCTTCTTAGGTAAGAGGATTTCTTAATCTCATATTCATGCAAAGACATGCCCATAAGATACTTGATATCCAAAATTTGAAAAGCTTATTTCATTTGAGAATATGCATAAAGGAGTCCAATAGGCCACTAGTGGCAGAACCTCCAAACCTTAAATCCTCGATAAGCAACCTAAATTACTCGTTTAGCATTTGAACACCACATATAGCTCAGTTTAAAAATGGCAAAAGACATTTTAGGAGAAACTAAACGAAACGGCAAAGTGATTTTAAAAAAAAAAATGGTGGTGGAATGAAGATGTTCAAAATATAATCAAAGCTAAACAAGCATGCTATAAAAATTGGCAAAAGACTAGAAATGTAAAAAACTTGGAAAAATATAAAACCATAAGAAAGGAAGTTTAAAAAAAAAAAAAAAAAGAAAAAGTGAGGGAAGCAAAATTTAAGGCATATGATTAACTATATCATACATTAGGCACTAAAGAGGGAGAGAATAGAATTGATAAACTAACAAAGAGAGTTAAATCAAGTTAGAAGCACTAAGAGGAAGATCAAAGGCTCTTGAAATTTCTGTTGAGGATTGAACTTTAAATGGGTGAGAAGGGATGCCAATGCTTTTACTGGCACACTTGCCAAACAAGGGGTGGGGAAGGAACAGCTTGTTTTGGGCTATGTTGTAATTGAAATTTCTGTTGAGGGCAAAGAGAGTTTATACCTCCTCTTTTTATCCATTTGTACTTTTTTCTAATTTGTGAATTTGATTCTGTTATTGATAAAAAAAATGCCAAACTCACCCAACCCCTAAACACCAACTTAAGCCATTGACACAGAGAGACCACACCAACCACCAATTGGATTTTGCAAAATTACCAGTGTTTTAAAAGCACAAGGTGCAAGGCGAGGCGTGCGCCTTTTTAAGCAAGGCACAAAATTACAAAAAATAAAAAAAAAAATCAAAAGAAAATGCCAAAAATTTTCAAAAAAAATGCAAAAAAAATATCAAAAAAATATTAAACATAATGTTAATAAAAAAATATAAACTTAAATTTTAAAATAAATGTTTTAAAAAACCTATTATCTAAAATTAAAATACATAAACATAACATGTAAAGTGTATTCAAATGAAAATTTAAAAATAAAAGCAAACATATAAAGCATTTTCAAGCATGTAAAACCCACAATATCTTTTTCTCCTTAATTGCATTGCTTCAAGTAGCTAATGTGATGTAAAACATATTGCATTCTTGATTCTATGAGTCACCTTTGTACCACGCCCCTCGAGGCAAGTGCGAACAAGTCTGAAATTCTTATTTCTCACATAAAAAATAATGATTTTATAACTTCCATTGCCTTTTAAGAAGATATTTTATTGCAATGAATGAATGAACAACATTAGCAAATAGGGGGTTCTCTGAGCCCCCGGCCCAGCTGTTATACTCAAAAAAAAGCAAAATGCGCAAAATTTTAAAAAGGCACATGTTTGGGCTGAGGCACAAGGCACATCAGGCGCACACCTAGGCGCACCAGGCATGTACCTTCTGAAAGGGGTGTGCCAAGGACCTGGGCGAGGCACATACCCCAAAATGCGCCTCACCTGTGCGCCTAGGCGTGCCTTTTAAATCACTGAAAATTACTTCACTGCTTCAGAGACTTGGCCAATATCCTCTTTACTTCTATTATCTAGAAGAGTAGGAGAAGAGAAGAGAGATCTGAGAGACAAAACTCATAGCTGGTGGTGCCAGCTTTTGGTATTTATATTAGGGCGATCATAACATAACATAAAGAGAGAGGGAATTACAACAATACCCCTACGGTTGGTACTAAACAAAAA
Source organism: Nelumbo nucifera (assembly GCF_055504915.1). Taxonomy (NCBI): domain Eukaryota; kingdom Viridiplantae; phylum Streptophyta; class Magnoliopsida; order Proteales; family Nelumbonaceae; genus Nelumbo; species Nelumbo nucifera. The sequence continues at coordinate 48,295,319 of NC_142652.1, forward strand.
CAAAAGCATAAAATAAACAGCCTTTTAACACTCCCCGTCAAGTTGGGACATAGATGTCAATCATGCCCAACTTGTCACATAGATCATTATGCCACAAGTGATGTAACCCTTTTGTGAAGATGTCCGCAAGTTGGTCTTCAAACCTGACATAGGGGCTGCACACTTCCCCTTTGACAACCTTTTCTCTGATAAAATGCTTGTCTACCTCAACGTGCTTGGTTCTACCATGCAGCACTAGGTTAGCAGCAATGTTTATGGCTGCCTTGTTATCACAATATAAAGTCATAGGTCCATCAACTGTAGATCCCAAGCTCACTCAACAAATTTTTTAGCAACATTATTTCAGCCACTCCATGAGACATTGCTCTATATTCAGCCTCGACACTAGACCTAGCCACCACATTCTACTTTTTGCTTCTCCATGTGACTAGGTTTTCTCCCACAAAGGTACAGTAGCCACTAGTAAACTTCCTATCATTCAATAATCCTACCCAATCTGTATCAGTATACACTTCAACCTTCAAATGCCTGTGTTTTTGGAACAATAAACCTACACCTGGGAATTTCTTAAGATATCTGAGAATTCTTTCAGCTGCTTCAAGGTGGGTCGTCTTAAGGGCATGCATGAATTGACTAAGAACACCCACTGCATAAGAAATGTCTAGCCGAGTCATGGAAAGATAATAGCAATCTTCCCACAAGCCTCTGAAATTGCTTCACATCCTTGATGAATTCACCTTGACAATCACTTAATTTGTGATTAGGATCAATAGGAGAATCAGCAGGTTTCACTCCCAATTTTCTTGTATCCTATAATAGATCTAAGACATACTTTCTCTAGGAAATAAAGATACCTTTTTGTGAGCGGGCAACTTCAATTCCAAGGAAGTACCTCAAAGGACCTAGATCTTTCACCACAAACTGAGTAGCAAAAAATCTCTTCAACTTTTGAATTCCATTTTTCCAATCACCAATGATAACTATATCATCAACATACACTATCAGGGCTGCATTTTTTCCTTCCCCTCTTTTCATAGACAATGCATGATCAAATTGACATTGCTTGTAGCCTCTTTGTTGTACAGTTACCTGCAATTTATTGAACCAAGCTCTTGGTGATTGTTTTAGGCCATATAATGACTTCTTCAACCTACACAGTTTTTGTTCATTACCTTGAGCCCAGAAACCAAGGGGTTGTACCATGTACACTTCTTCAAGATCACCATTTAGGAATGCATTCTTGAAATCTAGTTGGTGAAGGTCCCAATCAAGGTTAGCAACTAAAGGGAAAAGAACCCTAATAGAGTTCAACTTAGCAACCAGTGCAAAAGTTTCTGCATAATCCACTCCATACACTAGAGTAAACCCTTTTACCACTAAACGAGCTTTATACCGCTCCACTGTGCCATCAACCCTATGTTTTACTAGAAAAACCCATTTACATCCAACTGGTTCCTTCCCCTCAAGAAAATCCACCAATTCTCGTGTACCATTTTTATGCAATGCATTTTCTTCCTTCATTGCATCTGTCCATTTAGGCACCAAGGGAGCTTTTGCCACATTCTTAGGAATAGGGTCACAGTTAGTGCAAGAAAGGAAGGTGAAATTTTTCATAGGAAACGAAATGGGAGATGGGATGCTCAGTGATGGAAGACCTAACACCCTTTCGGTGAGCAATAGGAAAGTCAAGATCATCAGCAATGGAGGTATCAATAGCCATAGGGTCAAAAATATCAATGGGAATCAAGGTACCTAGCTAAGTAGGATCGACCCCCAGAGAATTTGATGGCATTGGTGGTACAACTTCTAGATGCTCCACAGCTCTTGAGTTGTGGGGTACCCAAGAAGATGCAAGGAATAACACGATGATCCTATTTTCCATGGGTTGGTGATAAGTTTTGAACAAAACAATAACAACTAAACACATGGAGGTGAATAAAGAAAAGGGGAGCCTTGGGAAATAGGAGTTGATGTGGAGCTTTGCACTTTAACCATCGAGAGGGCATGTGATTAATGAGATAAGAAACACAAAGGATAGCCTCAAGCCAAAAACGTTTTGGGACATTCATACGAATCAATAACCCCCGAGCCACTTCAAGAAGGTGGTGGTTCTTTCTTTCAGCTACACCGTTTTGTTGGGGTGTTTGGGCATAGGAGCAATGGTAGAGTGATCCACGTGAAGCAGAGAACTCCAGGAGATCATTATGAAAGTATTCTTTGGCCTGGGTTTTGTTGTAATGTTCTCATTTTCTGTCTAAGCAAATTTACTTTACCTTTTCTAAAAAAAATCATTATGAAAGTACTCTTTAGCATTATCAGACTGGAAGACTTGGGTTTCAGTTTGAAATTGGGTGAAGATCATTCTTTGGAAATCTTGAATAATTTTTGGTACTTCATCCCTACTTTGCATGGGATAGGATATACCCATGTGTACTTGGAGTAATCATCAATAAAGGTAATAAAATACTTGTAACCACTCTCAAATGGTAAAGTAACTAGGCCCCAAACATCAGAATGAACAATATGAAAAGGAAATTCAGATTTATAATTCTTTGAAGAAAAATGAGTTCTACAATGCTTACTCAATTGACAAGTTTGACATATAATCTCTAACTCTGACACCGACTTAAATAACTCTAGAAACACAACTTTTAATGACTCAAAAGATAAATGACCAAGACGATTGTGTCATAAATAGACTTGACTCTTAGACTCTATGACTACAAGACCAACCTTATTCTCTAGCATGTAGATTCCGTCCACTGTCCTCTACCAATCATCTTCCCCGAGGCCAAATCCTGAATCACACAATAAGGGAAAAAAGGTTACTGAACAGTTTAATGAATTGGTGATACTACTAACAGAAAACAAATTAATAGGGAATTGTGGAACATGTAAAACATTAGAAAGGGTAGGGCCAAAAGGAAGAGAAATGGTTCCTTGACCAACTATGGTAGAGAATGAGCCATCAGCCGGTCTCACTTTGTCTCTGTCAGAGAGAAGATGATAAGTCTGAAAGTAAGTAGACTTGCCAATCATATGTTTTGACGCTCTAGAATCAATTATCCAAGGAGAGTCGAAGGAATTAAATGATACATGGAAAGCTATGGCAGAATTACCTAATGTAAACACATATGAAGTTGATGGAGGAGGAGCATCCATCTGACAAATTGCCCTACCATAGAGTTCTAAATGATCACGGAAGGAATTAATGATATCCTCCCTAGGGTCAAAGCCAGAGGTGTGTGTTTGAGCCACAGTAGTAGTCGATGGCTGGTTCTCCTAAGTAGCCATTTTGCTATAGTGAGCTTTCTTGAACCTGATTGTCCTAACTTCTTATTCAGATCAGAACCCTGTTTCTTACTCAATTCCTAAGCCCATTTTGGCTTCCCATGAAGGTCCCAACATGTATCACGAGTATGCCGAGACTTTTGGCAATGGGTGCACCCATAGTTTGTCTTTGTCATCCACTTTTTTTTTGAAAATCCCCCTTCTTAAAGGAATTTCCCCCACCTGTAATAACACTTCCTTTCACTGCCAACACAATTGCATCTCCCCCAAAATTATTCATCAGATTTCTTCTACTTTCCTCTAATTCTACTAGTGCATATACCTCTTGGACAGATGGGAGATCATTGCTTTCAAGGATTTATACTCCAATGGATTCATACATAGGGTTCAGGCCAAGGAGGAAGGCAAATACTCGCTGCTGTGAAACAAGGGACTTATACGCTTTTGCATCTTCACCACACTTCCAGTCTACACTCTGATAGTGATCCAACTCCTTCTAGATAGAAGTCTAGTCCGAGTAGTACACAGAGAGACTCCTCTCCCCCCATTTACAAGTAGAGATTTCTACCTGTAACAGATAGATCTTTGCATAGTGACATAATTCAGAATAGGTTGACTTTGCTTGTTCCCAAGTCTCATAAATTGTTTCAGCCCACAAAATTTCTTCTCACCTGAGATTGCAGAGACATTAAGAGCCATGTTGTTTTCCTAGTTCCATCTATCATGTTCAGCACTCCCAGAATTAGGTTCTTTAATTCTTCCATTTATATATCCTATCTTTCCCCTTTCAGTAATGTACAACCTGATCCCCTTCGACCATTCTAAGTAATTGAGACCATCAAGAGGTATCACAGCCATAGGGAAGGATAAATCCATACCCCCACTCACTCCATTCTGCATCGATGAAACACCAAATGTGACAGAATCTTCACTACTCATGATAACTGATTCAGGACTTCAGGTCAAACTCAAAGTAGTCACAAAAACCTAAAAAATACAATCCAACCCATGGTTTTCAAAACCAGACCGGACCAGAAAACCGGGAACCGGTCAGGTGACCGGTTCCGTTTTACCACATAACCGTTATTTCGCCAACGGTTTTGGCCATTTTTTTTTTTTGTCAAAACGGGCCCATCCGTTCGATTCGAACCATCGGACCATTCGACCTGGGAACTGGACCCCTGACCGATTCGTTGTCCGGTTAAGTTTTAAAAACCTTGGTCCAACCAGTTTCCCTCACACATTGTATTATTGTTGGAAAAATTGAATATTGCACCAGGAAACTAGAGACAGCCACCTTTCAGTTCGAACACAGTCCTTCAAACACCAAAAAAAAAAAATTACAGCTGTTACAGCACTTACAAGTCATCAGCGACCTACAAACCAACCACCAGACTGCTGTCACAGTGCACACAGGTCATCTCTGACCTACAAACACACCACAGAGTTGTTGTTACAGCATATACAGGTCATCTCCGACCTACAACCATCACAAGGCTCACTCAATCCTACAAAAGAAGAAAGTACAGGTGCTGCTCACCTCACATCAGTTGAGCGAACCCTTTTTTAGGTTCTGTCCTGGTATACGACCAGAAAAAAAGGAAAAAAAGAGGGAGAAAGAAACTTCTGGGATCAGTCCAAATTTGTACTCTGGTTCAAAAGGAGATTAGTGACTAGTGAAGAGAGAAGGCAAAAGAAAACTTTCTCGATCTCCTTTCAGATCAAATAGGCCTGCTCTGATATCATATAGAGAAGGAGAAGAGAAGAGAGATCTGAGAGCAAAAACTCATAGTTGGCGGCGCCAACTTTTGATATTTATATTAGGGTGGTCATAACATAACATAAAGATAGAGGTAATTACAATAGTACCCCTGCAGTACTAAACAGAAGAAAAAAACAGAAAATAAACAGCCTTTTAACTTCTTTTAAAAACTCTCTTAAATTTTTCACCTTTTGTTAGGTCCAACCACAAATAATCCCCCTTTCATCCTAGCGAAGACTTTTGAAACCTGAACAAGACAATGATTTTTTTGACTTCTAAAACATCTAACAGCGTTTGGAAGTTTCTTAGCAACCTTCACACCCTTCCCACCTCCCTCTTTATCAATGTCTCCAATAACCTAAAAGACCTTTTCTCTCTTGAAATTCCTTAAAACTCGAATTAAAAACATCCTCAGCCTTATTTAACTTCTCACTCTTCCTACTCTATATAAATCACACTTCAACTGGATGTGTCTCATCAATGCACATCTCATCTGCAACATCCTCCCCTATATTAGACTTAACCTCCTCTTCTCCATCATCAGTTAGAGGTTTAGTCCTATATATATTTTTTCCCCTCTTTTACACTTTTACATCAACAACATTCCCACAACCAACAACTACCCCTCTCCTTACCACCTCTTCCCCCTCAATTTGCCCAACTTCACTACCATCTCCCTTTCCCCCAACAGGCCAATACCACAACAGTGTGCCTCTAAATTTTTCTCCAGATCAATCTCATACAGCATGAAACATGTATTTTAGAAAACCAATTTGGGTTTATGACTGGGTGATCAACCATGGAAACCATCTAAATTAAGACAATTGATTTTAAAATTTAAAGAGAAGAGAGATATTCATTTGGTTTTCATTGATCTAGAGAAAGCATGTGATAAAGTCCCTGGAGAGGTAACATGGTGGGTTTTGGAAATGAAAGAAGTCCTAAATACGTATGTGGATGTAATTAAGAATATGTATGAAGATGCAAAAACCAATGTTAGAGCACTTGTGGGGAGACACCAAATGTTAGAGTTGCAATGGGTCTTCACCAAGGTTTAGCACTTAGTCTTTTTTTTTTTTTTTTTGAGAAAAAGGTTACTTTCATTAACAGCAAAAAGAGGGAAGGATATACAAAAGATGCAAGAGGGTTACATCATCCAAAACAAAAAACCTCCCTGACATTTACAAGGGTAAACTTGAATCACCATACAAAGAATCTCTTCCCAGCCCAGATTTAGCCAAAGCATCTACCACACTATTCAACCCTCTAGGAATCCATCTAAAAGAGCAATGCATCTGAGACAAGATTTTTTTCTTTTAATCTCATTAAAAATGTAGGAAAATCTCCAAGGTCCCTCCTTCATATTTCCCATCCAGTTGATGACAATTCTAGAGTCGCCTTCTGTGGAAAGTATTGATGTATTCTGATATTATAGCCCCTATTGTATTGTATCTTCTATTACTTTCTTTTTTCTCTGTTAGCCCCATAAGTGCTTTCTTGTAAATTCTTTGAGCTCATACAGGCTTTCTTGTAAATATTCATAATATTATAAAGGCTCTTTGGGGGCGGGGGTCAAATTCATTCTTTAACACCCCTGAAACCTGGTGTTAGACTCTCTACCAAGGTTCTAAATATCGATACACCAATAAGGGCGTATCGAGCAGTATCAGTCCTTTTTTTTACTTTTTTTTTTTCAAAACCAGTTCAGGGAGGCCAGTTTAAGGCTCCTCCACCTCCTGAACCGGTCAAAACCCCGATACACCCTTTGTAGGGGCGTATGGGGGTGCTCTCGATACAATACGTATCGGCCGATACGGGCCAATACGTGTCAATACTTTGAACCTTGCTCTCTACTATTCATCTTGTTGACATGGTACCAGAGCATCCTGAATTACATCAGAACACATATCTGTTTTTATTTTATTTTATTCAAGTGATTTCTGCTCAAGATTGAAGGTTAATCTCGAGTTCCAAATCTGGTTTGAAGTTCTGTAGACTGTTTCGATCAGTCAGCTTCATACTGTGTCATGTTCTGGACTTCTGCGCAAACTGCTTTAGTTAGGGTTTTTGTTGGTTCTCTTGTTTGAAGCATCAGACCTGCATAAAACTTTGGATTTAGTGTCACCCAGAGGAGCATTACTGAGATCTCCTTACCCGGTTTGGTTCAAATCAGTCTGGAAGAGCTTTTTGTTCTCCTTCTACTAGTGTTTCTTCTGGAAAAGGCGCCTAACAGATTAGTTAATCATCTCCTTCTCTCAATCGGATGCTCCAATTATTGTGTAGCCCTGGATTTGGTGTCGCCCTAGGATTTTCATTCTGTCATTCCATCAGCCCAGATATCAGACTGCTTGGTTGAGAGTTTCAAACCCTTCTTGGATTTGACAATCCTGAAATCTACTATTTCTGGACTGTCAACTTTAAGTCCTCTGCTTCCAAAGGTGTTTATGGTATTTCTTCGAAACTTCTAGAATTTTTTGTATGCTGGATTATTTTTCTGATCTTCTGAACTGAAGTGCGCCATTGCCGCACCTATATTTTCTGTTATTACTGTGTTTGGACTGTTATTTCTTGCTGAAATGGCCTCCGATAGAGCAGATGTCATTCCAGTGAAGCTCCATGGAGCAGACTATGGATTGTGGAAATTTCATTTTGATTTTTATGTCGAAGAAAAGGGATTGGAAGGGTATTTAAATGGGGATGTTGTTAAACCACCTGAAACTGATACTAAAGCTTTCCAACAATGTAAGTTGGATAATGGCAAACTTGTTTCTTGTATTCTAAGCTCTATAGAATCCCACATTGCTTATGAAATGTATTCCCATCTGAAGAAAGTGTATCAGTGTGAAGATATATCTTGATGTACACTATTAGAGTAGTTCTTGTTGTACAGTATCGTATTCTCATTATTTTATTTGTTCTTTTTATCTTTCAGCCCTGTAAGGGCATTCTTGTAACTGTACATATCTTTTATCTCTTTAATATAAAAGAGACTCTTTGGGGTGGGGGTCGACTATTCTTGACACCCCTAAATCTGTTTTCTTCTTGCTCTCAATTCAGTTCACATGGTATCAGAGCAGGTTGCCCTTTGATCTTCCTTCTCTCTGATCCACCTTGTTTTCGTGATCTATTGAGAGCCTTCATCTCCGCCAAGTGGTCCTGGACTGTTTTAATCTCTCCAGGAACCCGTTTTCTGTTTTCTACGCACCCAGAGAGAGAGATTTTATTGGATCTCTCTCGTTTGAAATCCATTTGCAGCAAGATTTGAAAGGAGTTGTCGCCTAGCCCTTCTCAACATACTCTGAAGGTTTTACGAAGATCCGTGAAGTGTTGAGAGAGATCTGGACTTTTCTTCTAGGCAGCTGCGCCCAGACTTTCCTTTTCTGGACTGTATTCAGTTTTCCTTTGTATTGGATCTTGAACAATCTTTGGTAAAAGTAAGGGGTTTCTATCTCAATTTTTTGACTCTCTTGGATTGATTACAGCCTATTTCACTTGTTTTTGGATCAATTTTTAGTTCAATTTAGTTCCTTTAAACTTCAGTCAAACCCTATTTTGTGCTACTTTCTTACTGTAATGACTTCAAACAGAGGTGATATCATTCTTGTGAAGATGAATGGACAGAACTATGGGATGTGGAAGTTCCACTTCGACTTTTATGTTGAAGGAAAGGGTTTAGAAGGATATCTGAATGGAACAGTCACCAAACCAGCTGAGACCGAGGCCAAGGCTTTACAACAATGGAAGTTGGACAATGGTAAACTTGTTTCTTGGATTCTGAGTTCTATTGACTATCATATATCTGTACCTATGAGGAGAATGAAAACAGCATATGAGATGTGCATGTATCTAGAAAAAGTTTATCAACAATCCAACGTATCTAAACAATATCAGATAGAATCAGAAATATTTTCTTACAGCCAAGGAGATAGTTGGATACAGGAGTATTATTCTGGTTTTCTTGATATATGGGCCGAATATGAGATTGTTCACATTGAACCCTCAGATCCAGTAGACTGTGTGAAATATCTTCAGAAGCACTTTGAGAAGAGAAAGGTGACTCAGTTCTTGATGAAACTCAGACCTGAATATGAGATAATCAGGTCCAACATTCTGAGTAGGGGAACAGCCTTTGTTGGGAAGATGGCTGAAGTTGGGGCTGAAACAGCCTTTGTTGCTCATGGGGGTAAGAAGCCAACCTCCAAGGACTTCTCCAAAACCCAATGCTATGAGTGTAAGGGTTTTGGACATATTGCACCTCACTGTAAGAAGAAGAATGTGTGTACCTATTGCAAGCAAGGGCTCTCAGAAAAAGACTCAGCCCCGGGCCTATCAGGCAACAGATGGACAAGCAACAAACACTGTACCTACCAAGGGTGAGTCTTCAATGAAAGGAGATTCAACAGGTGTCATGGATGAAAAAAGGGTTCAGCAACTGGTATCTTCTACTATTTCCTCTGTTTTCTCTGCTATTGGCTTGTCCGGTAAGTTCTCTACATATTGTTCTTCCCCTTCACATACTTGGATTATAGATTCAGGTGCCACCACCCATATGACAGGAGACTACCTCAATCACCCAATCCCTTCCACTAAAACTCACCATAAACATATTATTACTGCTAATGGTGAAAAGTTAGACATCATTGGTAATAATGATCTGTCCCTTCAACTGTCACCAACCAAATCCTTCCCTCTCCAAAACCCTCTTAGTACCCAGCCTTACTACTAATCTGATTTCTGTTGGTCAACTTGTTGATGAAGGAAATGTTCTCACATTTTCTCATGATGGTTGCTTGATACAAGACGCTACACTGGGAAAGTGAAAGGGAAGGGGCGTACGTTGGGCCGTCGGCCATCTGTTTGTGCTGGAGTTCGAGAAATCTCAATCAGAGGCATCCTCAGCTTTACTTAGTTCTTCTTTGTCTGATTCTCTATTGAGTTATAAAAATAATGTTTGGGATTTATGGCATAAACAATTGGGTCATCCATATTCCCAAAAATTAAAATTTTTGTTTGATTCTGGTTTGATTAAGAATAAAATTCCTCCTGTTCATACTTTTGATGTTTCTTGCACTACATGTTGTTTGAGTAAAAGTCATGTTTTACCATTTCTTCATACATCTGAACATGCCACTAAACCATTTCTTCATACTTCACGATTGGGGTATAGATATTTCGTATTATTTATAGATGATTGTACCAGATATACTTGGATTTATTTTCTGCGACACAAATCAGAAGTCTTTGGTGCATTTAAATTGTTTCATACTATGGTGCAAAATCGATTCAAGTGCAATGTGACTATCCTCCGCTCAGATTCAAGGGGAAAATATAGAGATGGAGACTTCCTGGCATACTTGAGGAGTTATGGAATTCAGTCTCAATGCAGCTACCCAGACACTCTGCAACAGAATGGTGTGGCTGAATGGAAGAATGGACATATTCTTAGTGTTGTGTGGACATTACTACAGGAGTCTCATACTCCAACTTCGTTTTGGGTAGAAGCAGCCAGTACAGCCGTGTATTTGATCAATTTTCTTCCATCCTCTGTTCTTGGCAACACTTCTCCCTTTCAAAAACTTTTTGGTTATCCCCCAGATTTCTCTAGCCTTCATGTTTTTGGTTGTCTTTGGTTTGTTCATCTTCCTGTTCGTGAACGATCTAAATTAACTGCTCAATCTGCTATGTGTGCTTTTGTGGGATACAGTCCTGACCACAAAGGATTTTTGTGCTATGATCCTACTATTCATCGTATTCGGATTTCTCAGAATGTTGTGTTTCTTGAGCATATCTCCTTCTTTGCTGGGATTGCTAGATTGTCTTCTCCTTCCATCTCTGTTTTGCAGGACTTTGATTCCAATGACACAACTACTTCCTCAACTGAAAGAGATCTTCTTGTCTTCACCCGCAAGTGGCTACGTGTCCCGGCTCCTGCGCCTACAACCCCCCTTCCACCCGGTCTAGAGAATCCATCTCAGATATCCTCTGTAAGTGATACCTTGACCAATATCCTCCTATTTCAGATAGTAGTTTGGTTATTCCACTTCGTCGTTCTACCCGTATTTCTCAACCCCCTGACCGCTATGGTTTTCCTTCAAACCATAGTTCCTTTTCTGTCGTACTTTCTTCCACAGATATCCCTATATCTTATCAACAAGCCATTAGAAGTTCTCAGTGGAAAAAAGCCATGGATGCCGAAATTCAAGCCCTCCATGAGAATGATACTTGGGATCTTGTGCCAGCTCCTCTAAATGCTTCTATTGTTGGAAACCGTTGGGTCTATACGATCAAACTGAAGTCAGATGGTTCTCTTGATCGATATAAGGCCCGGTTAGTTGCTCAAGTATACAGTCAGGAATATAGGATTGATTATGAAGAAACATTTGCCCCGGTTGCTAAGGTCACCACGGTTCGGACTCTTATGGCCATATCTGTTGTTTATTCCTGGACTATTTACCAATTAGATGTGAATAATGCTTTTCTTCATGGTGAACTAAAGGAGACAGTCTACATGAAACCTCTGCTTGGATATTACAGTGATCCTTCATGTGTCTGTCGCCTGAAGAAGTCTTTATATGGTCTGAAGCAAGCACCCAGGGCTTGGTTTGAGCGCTTTCGAGATGTTGTTGTTGCAGCTAGGTATAATCAGAGTTCCTCTGACTACTCTCTATGTTAAGAGAAGACCCCAGGGTATCACTATTCTCCTATTGTATGTTGATGACATGCTTCTGACAGGGGATGATCATGACAGCATTTGTGAGCTGAAGTCCTTACTTCATAACTCATTTCACATGAAGGACCTAGGTCCTCTCACTTACTTCTTGGGTTTGGAGGTTCATCGTAGTAGTCGAGGGTATTTTATTTGTCAACAAAAATACGTCTCCGATCTCGTCAAATTAGCTGGAATCACTGATGAGAAACATGTTGATACTCCCCTGGAGCTGAATGTCAAGCTATCTAAATCCGAAGGCCTCATCCTTCCTGATGCTACCTTGTACCATCAGCTCGTTGGCTCTTTGATCTATCTTACTATGACTAGGCCTAATATTTCACATGTTGTTCAAGTCGCCAGTCAATTAGTCTCTACTCCGCGACAACCCCATATCACTATTGTCCGTCGCATCATCTGTTATGTTAGAGACACAACCTCTCAAGGATTGTTTTTCTCTTCCTCATCATCCATACAGTTGAGGGTTTATGCTAATGATTTGGCCGGTAGCCCTGACACTCGTCGATCCACTACTAGGTGGTGCGTCTTCATGGGTGACTCTCTCATCTCCTAGAAGTGCAAGAAACAGCAAACTGTCTCTAAGTCTTCTACTGAAGCCGAATATAGAGCTATATCTTCTGCATGTAGCGAGATTGTTTGGCTGAAGTCCCTTTTTATGGATCTTGGTATTTCTCTTCCTACTCCTATCCCTCTGTATGCCGACAACACCAGCGCCATCAAGATCGCATCTAATCCAGTCTTTCATGAGAGGACTAAACATATCGAGGTGGATTGTCACTTTATTAGAGACCTCGTTGTTGCAGGCTCTATATCTCTTCCTCATGTAGCCTCTCACATGCAAATTGTCGACATCTTCACCAAGGCCATGACTAAAAGTCGACATCTCATTCTTGTGGGCAAACTAATGCTGATGTCTATGCATCAGTTTGAGGGGGAGTGTGAAGATATATCTTGATGTACACTATTAGAGTAGTCCTTGTTGTACAGTATCGTATTCTTATTATTTTATTTGTTCTTTTTATCTTTCAGCCCTGTAAGGGCATTCTTGTAACTGTACATATCTTTTATCTCTTTAATATAAAAGAGACTCTTTGGGTGGGGGTCGACTATTCTTGACACCCCTAAATCTGTTTTTTTCTTGCTCTCAATTCAATTCACAATCAGCAATCTAAATGTCAAAGCAATATCACATCGAATCTAATACAAGTATTTTGTAATATTTATTGATGATTGTATTAAGTACACCTGGATTTATTTTCTTTGGCACAAATCAGAAGTTTTCCCAACATTTCGGTTATTTCATGCCATGGTACGAGTTCGGTTTCAGTCTTGTATATGTATCCTCCGCTCAAATTCAGGGGGTGAGTACATTGATGGAAACTTCCTCTCTTATTTGAAGTCTAATGGGATACAAGTTCAGCGAAGTTGTCTAGATACCCAGCAAAATGGAGTGGTCAAGCGCAAGAATGGACATCCTCAGTTTTGTGAGGACCTTATTACAGGAATCACATGCACCCTCTTCCTTTTGGATGGAGGCAGCTAGTACGGCTGTGTTCTTGATCAACTACATTCCTTCTTTTGCTCTTTCTAATGTCTCTCCTTTTCAAAAGTTGTTTGGTCATCCACTAGACTTTTCTTCACTTCATGTGTTTGGTTTTCTATGTTTTGTGCATCTCCCTTCCTGTGAGCACTCCAAATTATCTACTCAATCTACTATGTGTACTTTTATGGGTTATAGTTCTGATCATAAGGGATTTTATGCTATGATCCGTCTGTCCAACGTATTCGTATCTCTCGCAATGTTATGTTTCTTGAACATATTTCTTTCTTTGATGGTGTTGCTAAATTACCTGCTCCTTCAATTTCTATCTTGTATGACTTTGATTCATAGGACACTTCTTCTTCAAAGGTTGTAAAAGATCTTCTTGTCTTCTCCCACAAGCAATTGTGTGCACCAAACCCTACTCCTGCAACCCCCATTCCTACCGGTTCAGATCATCCCACAGTTGTGCCTATAAGTGATACTCCTCTTTTTTTAGATACCCCTCCTGCTTCTGTTCTTCTTCGTCATTCTACTCGCACTTCTAGACCTCTTGACCGCTATGGTTTTCCTTCAAACCATAGTTCCTTTTCTACAATCCCATCCTCTATAGATATTCCTCATACCTACCAGTAAGCCAGTAGCAGCCCTCATTCGAAAGAGGCCATGGATGCAAAGATCAATGCCTTACATGAAAATGACACTTGGGATCTTGTGCCTACACCCTCAGATGCTCTTGTTGTTGGAAGTCGATGGGTCTACACCATCAAATTGAAATCTGATGGCTCCTTAGACCGATATAAGGCTCACCTTGTTGCATAGGGGTATACGTAGGGTATTGATTATGAAGAAACATTTGCCCCAGTTGCTAAGATTACTAGAATTTGTGTCTTTATAGCTCTATCAGTTGTACACTCTTGACCTATTCATCAGCTGGACGTGAAGAATGCCTCTCTTCATGGCCAACTCAAGGAGACAGCGTATATGAAACCTCCCCCAGGGTACTGTAGCGATCCCTCTCTTGTTCGTAGATTGAAGAAGTCTCTCTATGGTCTGAAATAGGCTCCTCAAGCCTGGTTTGAGAAGTTTCACGATGTGGTTGTTGCTGCCGGTTATAGCCAACGTTCTTCTGACTATTCTCTATTTGTTCATAAAAGATCTCAAGGCATCACAATCCTCCTTTTGTATGTTGATGATATGTTAGTTGACCGGGGAAGATGATGAGGGAATTCAATAACTTAAATCCCTGCTTCATAATTCATTTCATATGAAGGATTTGGGTACTGTAACCTACTTCCTAGGACTTGAGGTTCAATGAAGTGATCGAAGATATTTCATTTGTCAACAAAAATATGCATTTAATCTTATCAAGTTGGCGGATCTCACTCATGACAAGCAAGTTGATACTCCCTTGGAATTGAATCTCAAGTTATCCAAAACAGAGGGTCCATTACTTCCCGATGCCACACTCTATCGACAACTTGTGGGTTCTCTCATTTATCTTACTATGACTCGTCCTAACATCTCCCATACGGTTCAAGTTGTGAGTCAATTTGTTTATGCTCCTCGTCAGCTCCATTTGACTAATGTTCATCAAATTATTCGATATATTTGTGGCACATTATCCCAAGGCATGTTCTTTTCCTCCTCATCTCCTTTTTTTTTTATCAATAACAACAGCTTCACTAATAATAAGAAAACTATGAAACTTTAGATACAAAGGGGGAGATAAAATGTCTTAGCTCCCCATTAACAGAAAACAATGAAAGAAAATTAAAAAATAGCCCAAAAGATCCACTCCCTATTCACCCCTTGCTTGGCCAACCCATCCGCAAATGAGTTGGCATTCCTCTTCACCCAGCTGTATTGTATCTCAATGTCCCTACACAATCCACTATCCTCTTTCTTCAACCAACTAACCACCACCTTCGAATCACCTTCCAGGATCAACCGACCAATATTTAATTCCTTTTCTCTTTGAATTCCTTCCAACACTGCAAGGATCTCAGCCCTAAGAGAGTCACCTTCTCCAATAGGGTCTGAGAACAAAGCAATAACAATCCCTTCCTCATTCCTGAAAACTACCCCAATCCTAGAGGGCCCTGGATTCCTTACACTACTGCCATCAAAATTCAGTTTTATAAATCCAGAGGGAGGAGGGGACCAAGAGTCATCTTGCACCGAGCAGTGGTAGCTACCTCTTTCCAATTTCTTAACAAGTCAGCCACAGGAAATTCTGAAAACAATTCCATAGATTTTAGCCAGTGGGCAGCCCTTAATGGTATTAGGTCTAACAATTCTTCCAGGGTTCTTTCCTTGTCTGAAAAAATACATGAATTTCTTTCTATCCACAGTGACCAACACATGGCTGCCCTAATACTCCTCCACATAATCTTCCCTCGCTTCTTAGGCCATCCGAAAAATGAAGGAGAGAGCAAACTTTGGACACTCTCGGGAGGATTCCAAGAACACCCAAAGCGGGAAAAAACCCACTCCTATACAGTTTTAGTAACCTTACAAGAGACCATGAGGTGGTAACCGGATTCCAAGAGAACATCTGTTAGGAAGTAGACAATAGTTGGGTCTCCTTCTCTGAAGTAAATCAATTGTGTTTATTCTTTCTAGGAAAATTTCCCAACAAAAAAACCAACCCGAGGAGGAATAGGCTTGCTCCAAATTTCCTTAGCCAGAAAGGACAACCCAATGGGGACAGAGGGCTGAGTTAAGGTTTCAAAGAACAAAGCACAAGAGAAAGTACCTAAGGTGGAAGGGGTCCAAATTCTGGTGTCTTCCTTATTAGGATCTAAGAAAACATTCTCAAGGATGGCTAGCAAAGGTAAAATGTTGTCCAGGTCCGTATCCCTAATTACCCTTTGTAGGCCTAGGTTCCACCCAAAACCAGAAGTGGAGTTTGAAGGACCCAAGAAAGAAGAGATAGGTTCATTTTTCAAGTCTGACAGAGCGTACAGGGAAGGAAACTAGTCCTTCAGATGTGAATCCCTAACCCAAAGTTGTTCCCAGAACTTTATTCGGTTACCAGAGTTTAGACCATACCTGATCCAAGGGGAAAAAGCTGGAAGCAGATTGTGAATGGATTTCCAAGGAGCAGCAGCTGTAGCCCTTGCCACGATTCCAGGATCCCAACCATTGTCTTCCAGCCCATGTATGATAGCCACAATCTTAGTCCACGATTTATCCCTTTCAATTGTATACCTCTACAACCATTTTCCCAGCAAAGACATAATCACTTTGTTCGAGACATGTTTCTTGTAGGGTCTATTTCTCTTCCTCATGTGGCCTCAGATATGCAAATTGCAGACATTTTAACCAAGACCATGACAAGGGCAAGACATCTATTTCTTGTGGGCAAACTGATGCTTATGCCTTCGCATCAATTTGAGGGGGAGTGTGGAAAGTATTAATGTATTATGATATTATAGCCCCTGTTGTATTGTATCTTCTATTACTTCATTTTTTCTCTATTAGCCCCATAAAGGCTTTCTTGTAATCCTTGTGGCCCATAAGGGCTTTCTTGTAAATTCCTTGAGCTCATACAGGCTTTCTTGTAAATATTCATAATATTAAGGCTCTTTGGGGGTGGGGTCGAATTCATTCTTTGACACCCTTGAAACCTGGTGTTAGACTCTCTACTATTCATCTTGTTGACACCTTCCACCATAACCAGGGAGGCATTCAGATTTAACACCTCCCTAAGACTCCACCAGTAGTACTTGGAACTTTGCTTCTACAGCTTCTGCCACATCAATGGGGCCACTGAAAGCCCAAACTAGATCGCCAGAAGAATTTAGAATTCTACCCTCAATACCTATCTGACATCTATGATTAGAAAGACTGGTGCAACTACCATCAAACTGAAAAATGTATTCAGTTGGAGGTCTTGGGAGAAGAGTAGGTTTTGTAGAGATTGTCAAGGGTGACAAATTCAAGATCTTCTCAAGGTTTTTTTCTAAGTTACCTACATAAGCCACTTCTGAACAGCTTAGAGGCTCTCAACCACAAGTTAACTATAGCACTGATTTTGCCTTTTAAATCTTCTATAGAAGTGATTTGTTTACAAAGACTGCTACCACACAGTTAATGAGCAAATGTCCACAGGATTCATCATCATTCATACACATCACACACACAAGGAGCAATGTAGAGGAACCCTTTCCTTTTCCTCAGAAGCCTATCACAGGTATTAATACTACCATGGGAAGCCTCCCAGACAAAACAACAAACTCTAGGAGTAACTGCTGATAGCCAAATCTTCTTATGGGGGAAGGAGTTAACTAAGCCTTGCACTAGCTTAAGGAAAAAAGTGTTCATAGTAAACACATCAAAAGAAGAAGGCCACCAAATTCTCTAATCATTGGTCAGAGGGGCAAGGAAAATAGAGGAGAGAGAAGACAGAAGAGAGGACATATAATCAGTTTCTTCATCAGATAAAGCTCTACGGAAGTTGAAGTTGAAAAAGAGGTCATGCTCCCCTCTAGAAATAACCAAGGAGATAGTGCCCTCTTTAAAAAAGGAAATTCTGAAAAGGAGAGGGTAAGAAGTGTGGAGTAGGGGTGCTCATAAAAAGACGAAAAACCAACCAAACCAAACCGAGAAAACTGAAACGAAAAATATGGTTAACCAAACCAATTGGTTCAGTTCAGTATTTTCGATAAACCAAAGGACTGGTTCGATTTTCAATTAACCTAGAAAAAAAATTCGGCAATTAACCGAACTGACCAGTATATATATTTTTATGTACATTATATATTTTTAATATATATCATATATTATTTATATATAATATATAAATGTATATGCATTATGTATCATCATCATCATCCATGCCTTATTTCCAACTATATGGGGTCGGCTACATGAATCCTATTTCGCCAATCTGTTCTATTTAAAGTCATATCCACTGCTAAATTATTAGTACTTAAATCATTTCTTACTACTTCTACCCATGTCCTTTTTGGTCTACCCCGAGCTCTTCTCACCCCTTCAATGTGTAACAAATCACTTCTTCTAACTAGCACAATTGGTGCTCTTCTATGCACGTGCCCAAACCATCTTAGTCTATACTCTCTCATTTTATCACTTATTGGAGCTACTCTTAGGTTCCTACGGATAACTTAATTCCTAATCCTATCCTTTCTTGTTTATTCACTCATCCGTCACAGCATTCACATTTCTGCCACATTCATTTTCTAGACATGTTGCTTCTTAACTGCCCAGCACTCTACTCCATACAACATAGTTGGCCTTACAACTAACTATTTTATAGAAGTTTCCATTTAATCTAACTGGTATTCACCAATGTTTTAAAATGCAGAAGAGTGACGTGAGGCGTTCCACTACCCAAAGGCGTGAGGCGTAGTTCAGACGTACAAGGCGTAAGCCTCCTTAAGAGGAGGGGGATGAGGAGGAGGAAGAAAAGGATGGAGGATCTCATTTTTCTTTATTTTTAATAAAACTATTGTATATTAAGAAGAATGAAGATGCATAACACTAGCTAAAAGAGGGGGGGTCTTTTCTTTCCCCTTCTCTTTCCTTTCCTTCCCTTCCTTCCCTTTTCATTTCTTTTCTTTTTTCTTCTCTTTTTTTCTTCTCTTTCTTTCTTTCCTTTTCCCTTCCCTTTCTTTTCCTTTCCTTTCTTTTTTCTTTTTTTCTTTTTTTGTCTTTCTGTACAAGGCGTGTGTGTGTGTGTGTGAGGTGCACGAAGTGTACGCCTCTAGCACACCTCATGAAAAAGGCATATGAGATGTACACATTAGAGGCATCAACGCCTTTGGCATATACCTCAAGGTGTTTTGGGGGGCGCCCTGAGGAGGAGGTTGGATTCAAAGTTGATTATAAGCTGGTTGCAAAAGGAGGAGGAGGCTGGTTGGTGGGATTATATTAATGAAAAAAGAAGGTTTAAGTGGATGTCACAGGGAATGGAAGTTAACCTGCAGTGGGTGAAAAGAGATGCTAACTCCTTTGTTGATGCATTGGCTAAACAAGAGATGGGAAGGAATCATCTTTTTTGGGCTATGTTGTAAACATGCAATTCTATTTTGGTGAGTGTTAAGAGAGTTTATCTTCTCTTCTTAACTTTGTACCTCTTTGGTTTAATTTTAATGAATTCATTTCAATTATTGATCAAAGAAAACTACATTAGAAATGCTGATCAAAAAAAACTACATTAGTATGCAATGTATATTTAATAATAAGAGTGAAAACCAAGGTACCCTTAAAATTGGAGACCAAGAGATAACTCAATTTGGCGCCTTCCATTACAAAGATTCAATAATTCATAACAAAGGAGAGACTGAGGAGGGTCCCGCCCATTGAATTAGAGTAGGATGGGCAAACTAGAGGGGTACATCTAAAGTCTTATGTCATTGGCAAGTACCACTTTGCCTAATGGGAAACTTCTATAAACAGTTTTAAGGCCAGTTATGCTTTATAGAGCAAAGTGTGGACAGTTAAGAAACAGCATGTCTAAAACAAATGAGCGTAGCAAATATGTGAATGCTTAGATGTATGAGTGGTAAAATTAGAAAGGACAGATTTAGAAATGAAGTCATACAAAGAAACCTAGGAGTATCTCCCATAGGTAAAGATTGAGATGGTATGGCCACATGCATAGAAGACCATCTACAGCACCATGATCTATTACAAGTTGAAGGGGCTAGAAGAGCTAGGAGCAGACTGAAAATGACTTGGGTGGAACATCGGAAGTAATAAGAAACGATTTAAGCACCTATAATTTAATGATGGATATGGCACTGAACAGAAGGGAATGGAAAAACAGGATTGCCGACCCCATATAGTTGGGACAAAGCTTAGATTATGATGATTCTGCAACAAGTACATAATTAAAAATCATCACCAAAATATTAATGAAGATCAAAATGACTTCAATTATTGAAATCTTCAAATTACTTCACCTCTAATTTTACTATAATACTAGTGAGGTTTGCATTTAAAATAGTGTTTTTGTGCATTTAAATGCCCTAAAAGTATATAATTTGGCCATGTGGGAATGTCATCGCAAAGGAATCCATTTCTGACTTCGTCACACATTCAAGGAGCGATAGACAGTTTATCATATTCTCATCTCCCATCCTTAAATCATATTTCTCAAGAGAAACAAGCTTGGTATGCAAACGACCAGAACTATTGCTTACTATATCCTCCGTGTTGTGGAAAAGCAAAGACAAGTGGAACTTAAAGAAAAACACCAACTAATCACAACAAAAGTTGGAAGAACAAAAAGACGAATCCCTGGAAAGAACTAACCGTAAGCAGACATAACAATAGATAGAACAGACCCGCGATGGGCATGCCATGCGAGACTTTCCCTGAAAGAAGTCCCATCCAAGGACTGATCCATCTTCCACGACCTAATCTTCCCATCCTTGTGCCCCGTCCAAATCAGCCTATTTCCCTCATCCACAGCCATACACATCGTCGCAGACGTCTGATCCGACTCATGGAACGGCGCTGCATCTTCGTCCCCTCTGCGAGCCCTTCCCCTAATTCCGTACCAGGTCGTATACATATCAGAGAAACTCCAAAACCTTACACCATCTTCCTGCCCAGCCCACAACTGAGTCTCAGTACACACAATTGTCCTTAAGAAGCACCCCACTTGTGTTTCCCTCAACGGGTGAGGCCTCAATTCCAAGCTCGGCGGGCGATTGGGATGCATCGCGGCACGAAGTGGCACCTTAAAGATCCCATTCCCTCCACCACTGCCTATAAACTCCGGCAACGATCGTCGCTGCTCGTCTGAACCATCCGACAGCTTCTGCTCCAAAAAATGGCTGACATACTCCCGCTCGCTGGCACTAGCAATACCACCAAACCGCCTGCCATTGCCGCCACCACCACCGGAGGGATAGAATTCATCATCAGAGGAGTCGTAGTATCTGTTGACGTCTTTAGGATATCGCACTTCTTCAAGACTGTGCTTTCTCATTAGTTGAGGCCTTTCGTGTCTAGGTACGCCTAGTTGTTGACTGTAGCAATGCATTTTCCGATGGGGAGGAACCGTGCTTAGAGATGTTAACTTGTCCCCGTCGTCGTCCTCGATTCGTTCCTCCATGATCGACGACTCTCCGACCTTCCGAGGTCGAACCAGAGAGAGATTCTGGGTTTTTCCGATCGGATCGAGGTGTTTTTTGTCTCCGGAGAGCAAGGCGCGGCTTATTGAGAGCTGACGGACGAGAACCTCTTCTCTCAGCTTTCGCTTCCTTAATAAACGTTGTTTTTAGCCTATATTATTATTATTATTTTTATTATTTTATTTCATATCTAATGCTTTTCGTTATGAAGTTGATCTGCATCGTCGTCAATAGACGCTTGCTGTCAAAGATGCACGCTTGTACAGAATGCCACGTTTACGACGATTTTCTAAGAATACTGTGGAGATTATGTTGATCGAACGGTCATAAAAGTTCGTTTGGTCAAAGATGAACTCTATTCTAATGAGGCCACGTTGCATTTTGTAGGTAGAGAGTTAGGCACGATGGTGTAATCCTGTCTCTGTTCCGAAGGACAACCTCAGTGAAAGTGGTTTCTCTGACCGTCGAATTGGAATAAGTGTGATGTGAGTTATTCTTATTGAACGTTTCGCAGAGGATGCCTTGCATGAGGCCAGAAATCGTTGACTTAATTATTCACTTCTTCGTTGGCGGGGATCTCTTGGTTCGTTCGTCTCTACCTCAACGGATCTGTATAACCAATTACAAGTGAACACGTCAGATTCCGTACACCAGTTCCCACGTCAAAATTCTCCGCTATCCAATCTCGGGTGTACTCGAGAATCGAGGAGAAGTGATAAAGTGTGCATACGCGAATATATTGTTGGAGGATTTTTTTTTTGAAAGAGGTTGTTAGAGGAAGTTAAATTAACAATCTGATTTCAGTGTAGCCGTTCTGTCCATTCGCTTGGTTCCTTTCTTTCTTTCAGCATGTTTATTAGCTTGAGATAGTCGCTATATATAGTGACACTGAGTAGTTTCACTGATTGTTAGCAGCTGCTTCTAAACCTTTCTAGAGAGCTCTTATTTCAGCTTCATAAGTTGATGCGGCCCACAACTGTTTTCCTTCTGCAAGAACTTCCCCTGATTCGAGTTGGTGGATGAATGCTTCTCCTGCATTACCGTAAGAGCCATCAATGTATAATGTACACAAGGTAGCATGATTTGTTGTTTGGTTTACGATTACATTTCGATTTGGCTGACTGAATGGGAAGTGAAGTAGAACTTTCCTTTATTCATTGTCATTTATGGAGAAATAAGATCTTTTTCAAATAGCAGTTTATTTCTTGCTTTTCATATCACTAGTAAACGTGCACGTGCAAATGCACGTGATACTGTGATTGCTTCAAATGACAACAATAATAGCAAAAAAATAAGAACAATAATTATAATAATAGAAGCATACTGTGTACCGATGAAACCAATGATCTATTTGACCAAGTCAATAGGCTATGGATGATACATTTACTTTCTTTTCTTTTGTCTTCTTCTTATGTTCATCATTAATCACAACAATTCTCAATTTTTAACATATTTTTGTTTAATAATGATGAATATATAATATTAAAGACATGTTTAATACCCATGGTCAAATCAACCAATCACACCAATATTTTGGGTCCATTTATCATCAAATTACTTGCTCATAAAAAGCCATTAGCTTGGTTGATAATATGGTGACCCAACTATTTGAATTGTTTAACTATTCGAAAAAGTACGGACAGGCCCAATGCAAATATCTGAATTCCACGATAGATCTATAAACATTCAAAATGTCGAAAAAACCCCACTCTATACACCAATGCCTGCCTGTGAATTGGCATCAATTCCGAGCCGGCACCTACCCTAACTGTACTTTGGGCCTAAAAATTCTGACCCTGCGCTGAACCGTCATTCTCCCTTAACTATTTGACCTACTTGATGGGGTAACAAGTCAAATATTAATTTTCTTTTTCATTTATTTTTCTATTTTATTTTCATCATTAATAAAAATATTTTTTATTTATCATATTTATATTCTTGATATGATGAATACATAATATTAGATATGTACCCATATTTTTCTATATAATTTCTTTTTATTTATGATCTATTGCATTTCTATTTACTTTATAAACTTTTATTAGTTAATTATAACATTATGGAATAACCCGCATGACGTAGGTGGTTTGAAATGTCCCACCACTTCCATAAATGGTAAAACCAGATTACTTTTGGGTCAATTTTAGTGTATTCCACTATCATTATTAGTACAAAAAAATCATATTTTTTCACACATATTTTTGTTTCCAATTAGGAAAGATAGTTCTGCACTTAGATTACATCCCAATGGGTGGGATAACAACCTCCGCATGAATAAAGTTCGAGCTCATTCAATCTAGAAAGGTATAACTAAAATCTATCAATTGGTTTTTAACCGCATCAAATACTTAGTAGGTAATGGGTCCCAAGTTAAAGTTCAGATAGATATGTGGTGAGGCATAGTAGTCCTTTAGCCTTACAATTCCTTTATCATTTTCATCTTCCGCTCAACCCTGAAAGCATGATTTTAAGCTTTATGTCAAATTCCAACTAAATTGTCTCTTGGACCTTTAGTTGGTGTTGAACCCTTAGAGACCATGAAAATTTGGACTTTTATCACTTAAAGTCCTTACTTTCTGATGTTTGCATCTCACTCAATCAGTTAGATCGGAGTGCTCATACTTCAAAAAATCATTTATGTGTATTGCGATGTGAGTAAAAATGTCTAGCTTTTATTTCTTCTTTTCAATTTGAATTGAATTAGTTTGAATCATGTTTGCAATCTAATTTTCCAATGGAGGCATGGAGGCTTAGAAAAGAGAGGGAAATTATATTAGAATTTTGTTCCTCAAGCTATCATGTGGTCCATTTGGGAGGACTGCAACCTATACATTTTTGAGAAAAAGAATAGATCTTTTGAGGAGATTCTTGAGCACATAGTGAGTCATTGTAATTTTTGGGCTTCCAATAGTAAGAAGTTCATGGGAATTAGTGTGGAAGATATAAAAAGGAACCTAGTTGTTGTAGTTAGTAGACAACCCTCACTTGACACAAATGGCATCGTTCTCAGATTGATGGTAGGTCCTTGGGTAACCCTAGATTAGCTGGTGTAGGGGGAGTTTTTTTTTTTTTTTTTTTTTTGCCAATTAGAGGTTTGGGCTTTTAGAGGGCCTATTAGGACTACAAGTTCCATGAAGGTAGAGATCCTAGCCTTGTTCATCGGTCTTCAAATAGCTAAACTACTAAGGTTAAAGTTCATTTATGATTAAAGGAGATTTTGCAAATACAATTAGGTGGTTAGCTTCCAAGGTCCCATGTAAGCATTTATTCAACTAGGCTAGGGACCAAGGTGTAGATATTTGACTTCCTAGAGATGGATCTTGAGGGAATTTAACAAAGCAGCTCACTCATTGGCAAATTTTGGTCTTTTTAGAGAACATTTTTTTCTAACTATGCATGTCTACCTTTAGTTTAAAGGGTTGCTTTTTGTTTGTTCATCATCCCTATTTTCTTAATTACTATAGCTTATTATCATCCTTCCTTCATAAAAAAAATGAGAGATGTACTCTCATGTTTTTTTACAAAATATACATACATTATATTTTTTTTGTATTTCTATCTTTTTCAATTTTACTTGACATGTAGGATTTCCTATTTGGTTTAAAAGGTTGGATTGTTATCTTGCCATCAAGAGGAGAATTCGGTTTAATTCTTAGACCAATTTTAAATTTTCTATTTCATCTATATCATTAATAAAAATAATTAGTGTTTATCACACTTATCTTTGTTTAATATGACTAATATATAATATTAGAGATATGTATTTAAATGTCAAGACTTTCGAGTAATAAGTATCCCAATCAATTGTAGTCTACCAAGCTATTAAATGAAAGATTTTAAGTGCATAAAGATAGGAAACTTCAATTTGAAGCTCCTTCATTTTCAACCATGTTGGACTTCCTTAAGCTTTATGGGACATGGGTCTTTTTGGTTTCCCATCTTTCATTGTCAAATGGAAAATGATTGTTTTGTGGTCTACCGATCTTTGAAACACTCAAAAGATCTTCTACAAAGACTTGCTAGATAGACCCTAAATCTTCATGCATAATTACCCTAAGGGTATCAAATCTATTATGATGAGCATGGAGTTTTTAGTTATTCATAAATATGTTGAGATTTTTTAAAAGCCCTTTAGTGATCCTTTCTAGGGTTATTTTGATATTTGTTGAATGCACTAATAAAATAAGCAAAATGACTTAATTGGGCTTGGATCAGATTAGCCTTAATTGGGCTTTGGGTCAAGTTCAGATTGGACCAAATCTACACCTACCCAACCCATCAATAGTGATGATCAAGAGTCAAGTCAAGTTTTACAAGTAGTTAATAGCCTTGAGGCCTGCCTAGGCCTAATAATACATATCCAAGTTCGGTCCCAGCATCCGGGTTGGCCCATATGAATATATAGGACTTGTATTTTAAAACAAATGAAATTTACTTTACTTTATAGTCAAATTATAGGAAATAAGCTTAGAAAATTGCATAAAATATATTTGAAAATTTGTGGTGTGCATATTAACATATTACAGCATATATACATTATGATTATCATAAATATTATCATATTATCATATTATCATATTAATATATACATATATGATTATCATATTAATATATTGTACCATATATACATATATTTGGTAAAATACTATGCCATATAAGAAAAATACTATATGATTATCATAAAAAATGTAAGATACTATACAAATAAATAAGGCATTATACCAATATTATAGTATATATTATAAATATACAAACAACTTTTGCGATGGGTTGGGTTTGTCAACATAGGGCTTGCTTTGCCCGGACCCTACCTACATTGATGTGAGTCTAATTTAGACTAGGCTTTAGAGAAATTTAATTGCCTAGGCTTAAGAATTTGCAAACCAAGTAGGTCGGGCTGAGCTAAACTACAATTGGCCATCCCTACCCATCAAAGTATCCCTAATCCCATGTTTATAAAGCTAAGCATATCCCTAAAATTAGAGTGAATAGTGTCGATTCATAGAAACAAATAAGCATTGAAATGTGTCATTGTAATGTATCTTATAAAAAAATGGATGATCTTTTTGAAAGATATAGAAATGGGTGACTGGAATAATTCTACAAGTGTACACGTCATTTTCCAATTTGGCACAATCGCTTCTACCTTTTTGTCCCTTTGAGAAGGTGGATGACCAATTAAATTATCACTAAGATTTGGTCATTCGATGTTAACTTGACATTAATTGAATACATAGCACTACTAATTAAAAAGAAAGGGTAAATTGTTGTTTGGTAATTACAATCACCTCCTCTAAACTTTCTAATTAATACAATTGCAAATAGACCCCCCTCTATTAGAATCCTCTAACAAGAGACATGGAACTGACCAAAATACCCATGTAATTACTCTTTTCTTTTGTTCATAAAATTTGTATTGTTTTTCCACAGAAATCATCCTCAATAGTAACTGTAGGGTATTTTGAACATTTTTGTGTCTATTATTACAGGATTCTAACAAGAGATCTACTTACAACTGTGCCAGAAAGTTTAGGGAAAGTGATTGCAATTACCAAATTTCAAAGGAGGCAATGGTCAAAATTTTCATGAGAGGTTTCAGCAATATACCTTAAATGAAAAAAAAAAAAAAACTCA
This sequence comes from Nelumbo nucifera, assembly GCF_055504915.1. Lineage (NCBI taxonomy): Eukaryota > Viridiplantae > Streptophyta > Magnoliopsida > Proteales > Nelumbonaceae > Nelumbo > Nelumbo nucifera. The sequence goes on from NC_142652.1 coordinate 48,322,384, forward strand.
TTATTCTTTCAATGCAATGACCAATTGAGAACATGGGATTCAATGAAAATTTAGGACAAATATACATGAAATGAAAGACACTTGTAATACATCATTTACAATAATGATAGAGGAGTGTAATATTAAATATACTTTGATCTTTGGGCACTTTCAATTACCATTCATGTTGAGAAGTTATCTTCATTAATTTCAATCTTTAAATAGGTTTTATCAAGCACCTTATAAAATACTTGTTTTTTAAATTTTTTAATTAGAAGTTACATGTTGCAATATGAAGTAAAACCATATTGCTGTACATAATGACTTCCTGAATAACAGTTTCATTAAACTCACCTTAGCTAACGTATCATCTACAACTCGTTCAGTGTTAAATATAATGAATCTAAAGTTTCCAAAATTTTGGTTGCATGATCACGAATGATCTGATGATCCACCACCTTCCCGTACTTGGAGAACTTTTTGAACTTGTCTTTCTAGGACTTGCTCCCTCTCCCATGTGCTGGACATGCTGGACATTGGAGGGCTTTGAACCCATAAACTTTAGCATTTCCCAAATATCTAATGACCCAGAGATCTGATAAAGGAAACAGATCAGGAAATTAGGTTAAGTGAAATGGGGTTTAGGACATATGAAGACTTAGCGATAACCAGTTTAATATTCAATACAAATTGAGCAATTACAGTCTTTAATTCAGTTTTTAAATATGATTATTAAACATGTAAAGAGCAATTATAGTCTTTAATTTCAATCTTTAAATACGTATTATTAAACACATGAAATACTTGTTTTGCCCTTATTTATACTTCAGAAAATATTAATAAAAGGGTAATTTTTGCCTACCAAAATTATATTCAATGAAGATTGAGCAATTATAGTCTTTAAATATGATTATTAAATATGTGAAAGAGCAATTACAGTCTTTAAATATGTTTTATTAAACACATGAAATACTTGTTTTGCCCTTATTTATACTTCAGAAAATATTAAATAAAAGGGTAATTTTTGTCCAACCAAAATTCCAGAAATATTATGAAAACATTCATATAGATATAAAGCAAAATGCAGCATTTCCCCAAAAGATAATACATATTTTCTTTGCTATTGATAGCTCTTACTGAGTTGACCCAGCCCTTGAAGATATGGTGGAGAGGGGGTCTGATTTTTATTTTTTTTCTGGATTAATACCCACCTGTGCATGAAAATTTGTCTTTTTTGTGAGAATTCCATCCCAAAGTAGCTTCTAGATGAAAATTTGGAATCTAAACAAAATTCTTGTTTTCCACAAAAGTTTCCTATCAAAATGTGGTGAAGACATTGAAAGGTTCTTGTTGTTCAGAAAATGATATACTGAAGATACTTATAAAGTCCCTATTTTTTTAACCCTTCCAAATTAGTTCATCTGATTCAAGCTTTGGATGTTGAACCTATAAGATGTTCTGGATGTTATCAAGGTGAATTAAATTTTGAAGAGATTGATTGTTCCAAGAACCATCAACATTTAGAAGGTCTTTTACTCTTAATTTCCAATCAAATGAGGAACCTTATGGTTTAGGCAACGGTACCCCATCTGGTAGGGAAGGGATCCAAGGGTCCTAAAAAGTTTTGATATTAGACCCATCTCTTATTATCCAAAGACAATTGGACTTGAGTTTTTTAAACATACCATGGACTTGTTTCCACCATAAGGAACATTTCTGTCCTTTTGGTGCTTCAAAAATACTCTCATCCTTCAAGTACTTGTTTCTATTTACTTGGCTTCAAAGAGTATTTGTGGTGAGAAGTCGCCAAATCTATTTACTAAACATTGCCTGGTTCATCTGAAAACTATGTCCGAGTCCCAAGCCTCCCGCTGACTTTGAAAGGAACATTTTTTCCCAGGAAATGGTATGTTTAGACCCTCCTTTGTAATTACACCACCAGTAGTCTCTTAATTGTTTGTCAAGTGATGTAAGTATTTTGGATGGAAGTATGGTGGTTTGCATTGGGTACACAGGCAATGCTTGTACCGCAGATTTTATTAGTGTAGTTTGCCCTGCTTGAGATAGCAACTTAGAACTCCATGAGTCAATTTTGGCTTTTATCTTCTCAAGAAGATCTTTATAAGTGCCACAACTTTTGTCATTGGTTCCAAGTTTTATCCCCAAGAATTTAGACCCACCCATTTGCTTCTTTATATGTAGTAACTTGGCAAAGAACTTTTGGTGGTGTCTTGGAATGTTCTTATTGAACATGATAGATGACTTGCTGAAATTGATTTTTTGACTAGAAAGAACTTCAAATTGTTTTAAGATTATTTTGAGGATGTGAACTTGATTGATCTCCGCCTGACAAAACAAGATAATGTCATTGGCAAAAGGTAAATGATGAATTTCTGGCCCATCCCTTGTTAGTTTCACCCCATGAATACTCCCCTAAGATGAAGCTTTATTCATAAGTTGTGTGAGGACTTTCATTCCTAAAATGAACAAATATGGAGACAAGGGGTCACCTTGTCTTAACCCTTTGTTGAGCTGAAAATGTTCATAAACTTCCCCTCCTAACTTAATTGAATAAGTAGGGGTTCAAATACATTGATGGATGAGATTAACCCACTTTGTTGGAAAATTTATTTTGTTGAGTGTCTCAACAATGAACTTCCACCCCATTCTATCGAAAGCTTTGAACATGTCCAATTTTATTTCCTTATAGCCTTTACACTTCTTGAGGTTGTTCATGTGATGGATTATTTCTTTGGCCAAAAGGACATTATTTGAGATTTGTCTGATCTTCAGAAATCCATACTAGAAAGGAGAGATAATCTCTAATAATATGGACTGTAACCGAAAAACTAACCACTTAGGTATGATTTTGTACAAGAAATTACAAAGACTTATGGGCCTATAATTGGACAAGTCCACCGATGTGGTGCATTTTGGTATAAACACCAATTTGGTGTTATTGATTGTCTCTGGAAGTTGTTCTATCTGGAAATAGTCTTGAAGAATATCAAATATATCTTTCTCAATGGTGGGCCAATGAAATTGGTAGAAGTAGGCTATGAAACCATTTGGACCCGGTGCTTTATGAGGATTCATCTATTTAGTAATTCTTCTCAGTTCCTCAATTTCTGGGGGTTGTAAGAGAAAACATACATGCTCTCTTGTAATTGGGGAAGAGTGAGGCTTGCCATGGTAGCATAATTAAAGTTCTCTTTTTCTCCCCGTATGTTCCAAATGTAAGACTGAAAGGTTTGGAGACCTTTTCTTTATCTGATGTCCACTCGCCATTTGATTCTTTTATCCAAAAAGTGTTATTCTTGAGGGTTTTTTGCTTCACCACCTGGTGAAAATATTTTGAATTCTTGTCACCCAATTGTAATCAAAGCTCTCCAGACTTGAGTCTTTGAAGTTACTCCTCCTTTTGGAGCCAATAATGGTGTTGTTTCTAGAGGTACCTTAAATCTGAATCAGTTGGGGCAATGGTATTACTCATCTAGAGAACTGAAAATTTCTGTGGTAGGTGGCTCAGATGATATTGGATGCGACCAAAACAATTCCTGTTCCATGTCTTTAGGAGTTGTTTGCAATATTTGAGCTTGGTGGTGACTTTAAAGCATGTGTTGCCATGAATTGATAAGTTCAAGCCTCTGAGGAATTTGGGAACTTAATGGGTGAGTGTCTAACTTAATGGGTCCATGGTCTGAGACAGAACAGAATTTGGGAATATGTATGACCATTTCTGTGTAGCTAGGACTCTGTCAAGATGCACAAGTACTTTAGCTGAGCCTGATTGTCCATTGGTCCATGTGAAGGGTAGGCCTATGTATGTGAAATCCAAGAGCTGAAATTGGGTGATGAAAGATTGCATGTGTTTGGATAGTTTGGGAGTGGCATTTCTATAATTCTTTTGGTCTTGGGGAAGATTAATATCTTCAATATCCCCTATTAGGATCCAAGGTGTTTGTATGTTTTCTGCCAAGAAGGTAAGTTCAGCCCATAAATGTTTTCTATGATTCTTCTGGGGGTGCCCATAGAAAAACAATAGATTCCATGTATGGTTCGGTGGATAATTTTCTACTTTCAAATGGATGAGGTGATAAGATACAAATTGAACCGTGATTTGGAGATTATCCTTCCAACTACAGAAAAGACCCCCTAACTGTCATGCTGCTTCTTGATAGCAAAAGTATTTGTAGTTCAAGCTTTTTGACAGTTCCCAACTTTTGTTTGCATTAAAACAGGTTTCATACAAAAAGAGGACATCTAGTTTTTCTTTGTAGCACAGGCTTTTGAGACTCCTCACTGACTTTGGGTTATTTACTCCCCAGATATTCCATGAAAAAATAATCATGTTGGTGTGGTGGGGTGGTGAGACGTTACCCAAACTTTTTTTGAATAGAAGAGGCAAGGATTTGTGACTGTTCATTTTTTATCAACGTCTGGATGGTTGGTAAAGAGAATTAGATGACATTCGAAGGGCATTTGTGTCTTTTCAAATGCTACTTAACAATTAGTTAATGGGTTGGTTAACAGTAGTTACTGGATTGGCACATTTTGAAATTTTGGATACTGAATTATCGCATTTTAAAGTTCAGGGACCAAAGTGGCACTAGACTCAAAGTACAAGGAACTAATCAGGAATTTTCCCAAAAAATATTAATTATGCTAGTTCTATTTATCTAATTTTGTCCCAATTAATAATTGTTATGGCTGGTTTGATGCCATTGCAAATCAATATACAAATCAATTAGTGTCACATCATAAATCCGTTTTTAGGAAAACATCTTTGTTTGATTGCCATTTTTTCAAAAAAAAAAGTTTTATCAGACCATGTATTAGAAATCATGAAAGGTGTGCTACGAGAAAATGTCATTTTTAGTGTTTTCCCATTTTTTCTAATGTTGTGTTGACATGGCATTGAAAAATGCCTATGTGGTAGTAATACAATGGTACCAAATAAAAAACCTAAGAAAACAAAATGCTTATGCAGCACCATTTTCTGAGAAAATGTGACTCAATAAATGGTGTTGGTTCCAAGCACTACCTATGTAGTTTATAATAGAGAAATATGTCTTTTTTGTAATTTTTGCTATATTTTATATCTAAAAGTGTATATGAGATAATCATGGTTAAAAGGTAGATGAGATAGATGAGATGATTATGGATAAAAACACATATATACGTAATTTAGTATTTTAATTTTTTATTAAGATTACATTATCAAAATAATGTTCTAAATTGTTTTATTAATTATGGGTGTCGAGTAGACCTGTTCATGGGTCAGGCTCGGGCTTGACTTTTGTCAAAATTTGAATGGGCCCAGTCCAAGGCCCAAACCCGACACAGTGGAAAGTTAGGCCTGAAGCCCGGCCCGTCAACATGTCTAGTGTTTAGTATAATCAAGTCTAATTGGACATATCCAATTGTCTCAATTAATAAATAGTTCATTTCTAGCTCTTATTTTCCTGATTAATAACCAGAACAAGTTTGATATACCCTAGCCCAAACTAGACCCACCCCATTAGTATGGGGTAGAAAAAACAACATATAAAAAAAAAGGCTTGACAAAAATGAAATGCTTAGATGGATGTATGGTAAAATCAAAAAGCATGTTTCAAAAATTGACCCGGACATGAAACCATTTTTGCATTCAATTTTCTGTGTTAAATGGTCAACCCGTGACGTTAAATGTTTAGAAATATAACACAACCTCCCCTTTGCTACATGTTTTAGAGGATATGCTTCTCGTGTCCTCCTAAGAATTACTAATTTCATAGGCTAAGATGTTTAGATTTATGTACATTAGGGGGTGCTCATGCAAGAGAGAGAGAGATGTTGGGTGTGGATCGATGCTTGTTCAAAACTCAGAAAAGTTAGCTTTTGTCTATTGCTGTATTTGTTAGACAATGTATGTCCTTAGCTCCAATCAGATTGATGTACTTTTGACATTTATTAATGAATAATAATACGTAATTGATTCATGCTATATATGGTGTGTTTCTGTGTAATACTCTTAAACTTGACACTTATGAGACTCGTGTTAGTTTAGAATCTTCACAACCGTTGGATAGACCTGGGGAGGTTTATCCTGCCAAGGCTGACACTAATGTGTTACCAAGTCAGTTGGGGTGGCTTGTCTCAGGTGCCAGGGTGAGACTTGAAGCACATGTAGTGTGGGTTTGCTTGAAACCCTGAACCGGACCATTTTCCAGTTATGACCTGGACCTTGGAGACAGATGGGCAAAACTGGAAAGTTACACTTAACCTCTAGACTCGATTATGGTACTGCACTAGGTGTTGTATTGGGTTGTCTTTGATATGCCAATCAATGAGATCCTTAGCGGGGTCAAAACCTGGGTATATTGGGGCGGTCTGAGAATTCACCTGAGTGGATGATCATAGTGACAAAATCAGGCTCTTTGTCGGACAAAGTGAATGATCAGGGAATGCACTCTCTGATAGAAACCTAAATTGTTGACAGTTGATTTCAAACTTGTTGAGATTTGTTTTGCAATATATATATATATATATATATATATATATATATATATATATATATATATATATATATATTATGGTTTTACAAAAATGTTTGCAAAATGTTTTAATTCCTGTGATCCATGTGAAAGAGTGCAACACTGCACCTTGTAGCCAAGGGAGATGTTCTCTCTTGTCATGTAGTGTTTGATCATTATGGGTTGAGAGGTTAAGTGTAAGACTAATTGGGTTTCTTTACCTGAAGGGCTAATCTCACTTAAGTCCATAGTCCTTGGGCCTTCATAAGGTGACTGGACCTAAGGACCATTTAGTGTAAATGTTGGGCCTGCTAAGAGACCATACTGATGGGCTCAGGGGTTCACTGTCTTTAGTAGTGAATTCAGCCAGGCCTTGTAACAGAGGCTAGGTTGAACCCATATAGCTTTTGTGGAGATCAATGTTAGGGTCTTACGCCATACAAAGAAAGCCAAGCTAGCTAGCAAATTAAAGGGAAAGTGAGTCTGATAACTTAATGGGCCTAAAACTCATTTCGAACTGGCTTAATTTGATTAATTAATTATGCGCGAATTTGAGTTTATATCTGCTTCTGGATCAGCAAGATGATAAGATATGTCTTATCCACTTAAGAGTTCAGATCCAAATAAAGATTTTGATCAAAGAACCCTTTCCTGATAGGATTAGGAAGCTGATCCAGAGAGGTTATAAATAGAGGGAGAAATCCTTCTATTAAACACTCTTGTTGAATCCAGATATTCTCTCTATTCTTGCCACCCTACCCAGTTCGATCTCCATTCTTGGACTAATCAAGAATTGTTTTTGATTTTGATTCTTGCTTGAAGAATCAAATCTTAAGTTGTGCTCACATCCCCTACGTGATCCTTGCTGAAGGATTGTCATTCTTGTTGAAAGATTGCTTTGCTGATCCTGCCTCATCCTAAGCTATATCATCTTCAATGGAAGTGGGATTTGGTGACCTCTTTGGGTGTGAACACCTACGTTGGGAGATACTTGCGTGGATTCCATATCAGGTATATCCCTCCCTTAATCTTGATTTCATATTTGGTCTAGTTTGTTTCAAGAACGAACTTTTAAAAATGCAGTTTTTCTAAATTAGGGAATAGGATTCCCAGAAGGGAGAAAGAAATTTTTGAAATTTCGCCCAACCACCCTGCACGGTTCGGCCATCCATATGATGGATCTCCATTTTCTTCAGTATTTGATTGTAAAACAAAAAAAATTGCATTGAAGCAAAACCATGGCAGTGCAAATGATTTGAGTGTAAATTCTGGCCTATTTTTGTTTCAAATTTTAGCTTATTTTGTTTGGTTGCAGTACAAATGAAGTAAATTAAGACATGAGGGAGAATAAAGTAAAATCTAAAACATAATTAAACAAGAATTTGCATTTTTTTTTACATTTGCACTCCCATGTATTTGTACTGGTACAAATAAAATTGCACAACAACCGAACACAGCCTATGGAACAAAAAATTGAATAAAAGTGTTTGGGTTTTTAATTTTTGATAAAATAAATATATAGATATCAACCTGCAAACAATTGTCTGATTCAAATGGTTCGACAGTTTAACCAGTGAACCATCCAAGTCAACAATTGTTTAACCAAATCAATCATTTCATACAAAATACTAGATTAGGCCTTAATAGGAGCCAGAAAGGCAGAAACATGCATGGCCAGTTTATGGATCAAATGGTCCTACCGATGGGGACAATAGCGCTTTGAAAACCTTGTCAAAAAGGAGAAAAACGAAGTCATATGAAGTAGAGTTGATGATGATGATGTACTAAGTAGAGTTGTAAAATGGATCATGTTGGGTCGGCACGACATAGTCCATGTGTGCCTCCCTCCCTTGGGATGTTTTGGGGGGTCGGCCCGGCACAGCCCACAACCCGTGCCATGCCACGGGTCAGGCTCGTTTGTGGACCGAGCCTTGGGCCAAGTCGAGTCATGGACTGAGCCAAAGCTATGAAAGGATTATTTAGAAAAAAAATTAAAAAGAATCTTAAAATTTTTATTTTATATGAATTTTGATATACACAATTGTTTATTTATACAATAATTAAATAAAATTGAAAACAATTATTTATTTTATTAATATATTATATACTATATATTATTATATAATTATAGCATACGGCACGAGCACGACCCACTCAGTCATGCCATGTCATGCCAGCTCATGGACGTAAAACCCCAGGCCCGACACAACCCCATAATCATGCCAGATCAGCTCAAAATCGTGTTGGGCCATAGGCGGCATGGTCTATTTTACAGCTCTAATAATAAGTAATAAAATGAGAGAAAATAGATTGAAATGGCTTAATCATATGCATAAAAGACTTAGATAAAGAGTAATAAGAAATAAGAAATGATTTATCACCAATAACTTAATAATAGATGCAAAATTAGAATTGAATGGTGAAACAGGACTAAATTAGCCAATCCCATGTAATTGAGAGAAGGCTTAGATAAAGAGTATATTATATAAAATTATAATATGCATAGGTAGTATATATTATATATGATATTCTACATTATATAATGCATAGGGCTCTATTATACAACCAATGAATCATTATCATAAAAAGTAATAATGGTATTCATCTTAGGTTCCAAGTATCAATACACACCAATATGCTGCGTATTGGATGTTTTAACCCTACACACCCCCTTTTTATTTTTTACTTTTATTTTCAAACCTATTCAGAGATATCAGTTTTAGACTTTTTTTTACCCATGAAATAGGTCGAAGCACCAAAGCTTATATATTTGGTGTATTAGTAACCCACTATATGAAGCGTATTAGACTATACATGACAAAATACTTTGTACTCATAGTTCTGAGATCATACTTTTTCAACATTATACTTCGAGGCATAGGCCTAATTTGAAATAAGCACGAGTTATAACCATTATCATGCGTGCTAAGACTGCCCATTTTCACCCCTAGTTACAAGTAGGTAGAACTATTAACTAGCTGGGGACTCAAGAGGTAAATCTAATAGACTCAAAAACCAACCCAATAATATAAGGCATGGGTATTATATGTTCCAATTATAATTGGGTTAGCTCAGTTTTGGTTGTTCCAAATTAATTAAGACCTAAACCACCAGTATATATAATTCTGTGCATCCATATTGGGATATTACAAATATACCTCTAGTGTAATACCTATTTTTCTCAATAATATTATCATATTATGACATCCAAATATATTAATTTAACAAATAAGTGGGTTTGTTGTTAATTTACAAGTTAAAAATATAACTATCAATTGTAAATGGGTCTTAATTAGAGGTATAAGCGAACCAAATTTGAATTGAATCAGGCATAATCCAAATCCGAATATGATTAGAAAATTCAATATCCGATTTTGATTCAATATATGATGGATATTGAAAATCAACGTTCGAATTCGAATTTGATTAAATATTTGAATATACGATTCAAATTCGACTAGTTAATTATTCTATGTAATTAATAAATAAAGGATATAAATACATAAATTGTTTATATTTTTTAATTATTATATATAAATTATATAAAATATTAAAATATTTTATATAGTATATATAAGAATTAAATAATCGATTGAATTTGGATATTTATCGAATTGAATCAAGCCATATCCAAATTCTATTTGAATATGCCAAATCTCAAATTTGAAATCGGATTTTTAAATATCGTTGACACCCCTAGTCTTAATGGGTCAAATCTAATTGTTTCGATTACAAATTCTATAGGTCTACTTCAAAACTAATTATGCAAATTTACTTGTCAAGTTGGGTCTAGGTAGGGGTGTCAACGGTATTCGAAATCCAATTTCGAATTCAAGATTCGACATAATCAAATCGGAATCAGATAATTCAAATATCTAATCAGTTGAATTCAAATATAACCTTATTCGATTCGATAAATATCCGAATTCAACTGATTATTTAATTCTTATATATAATATATAAAATATTTAAATGTCTCATATAATTTATATATAATAATTAAATTATATGAATTATTTATATATTTATATACTTTATATAAATAAAATATTTATTTTATATATTTATTAATTACCTAAAATAATTAATTAATCGAATTCAAATTGAATAGAGTATTCGAATATTTAATTGGATTCGAATTTGGTATTGCCTGATCCAATTCAAATTTGATCCAATTACACCCCTAGGTTTAGGTCTACACTTGACCTGACCATATTCAACGCATTGCCAACACTTTGGTCAGACCATACTTTGGTGGTCTTCCTTGGTAGACTAGATTTACCAAGTTTATGAACTAAAGGTGATTATGGGCCAGTCTAGACTAGATTTACCACCTATGATAAAGGCTATAGCCTAGGCTTAGACCATACTTTGGTCCTACAACCTTTAATACAAGATATTACATATAAAATATTTTATATCATATAACATATATACTACTATAAAAAGAGTGTCATGTTGTACACTCGGCCTAATATTACGTAAGTTGTTAGTATAATAAGTAGATGTCAATTAAACCTAGGATAGGAGCATTGGATTGTAGTAAAAAAATACTTCAATAATTAGAAAGAACAAAAAAACTATTATCTCATATTCAACGATAGTTCACTATAGATTTTTGAATATGCAAATGATGACTTCTAATCAAATCCAAATTATAGAAAGTCTACATCTACATATATCTTTCTGTCAAGATCTTGAATAATTAGTTAAAGAAGTAGAAAATAAGGTTCCACAAATGCATTACACAATCAAAGTTGAGTATAACATTGCAAGTAAAGCTACAAAAAAAGTAGTATAGATGGAAAAAAAAAAAACTTTCCAAGAACTAGGAATCATACCCATTAGCACATCACCCATCTCATTTTTGTGTAACAACACTAAAGACATTGCTCAAGTTAATAAGCCTAAGAGCCCACTCGAAATCTAAACACATCGAAAGGAAGTACCACATCTTTGAGGAGATAGTTGAAGAAGTGACATCCAGATATACAATGTAGCATATGTGGGTAATGTTGTAAACCCATTAACTAAGCCATTCATGTAGAAAGTGTTTGACAAAAATGTGGATAGTACGAGACTACAACTCTTAATTGCACTTGAATGCAAATGGGAGCTGTTAGGCAACATATGGCTTCAACTTTAACCATACTAATGTAATCTAATCTTTATTAGTGAAATAAATCAAAATATTGTTATTTCATATGTATTTTAGTATGTTTTCTAATTACCCCTTAAACTCAACATTTATGAGAATTATGTTAGTTTAAAATATTCTTAGCCAGTTGATAAACTTGAAGAGTTTATAATGTCAAGGCTAACATAATTGTATTGCCAAATTAGTTAGGCAGTTTCTCTCAACTACTAGGATTAGACATGAGGTACAATGAGTGGGTGTTTAGTGAAACACTAAACAAAGACCATTTCTAATTATGCCCTGCACCTTGGAGATAAATGGGTAAAATTAGAAAGTTGCACTTAACCCTTAACTTAATAATGATACTGTACTAAGTGTTAAACTAAACTACATTTGATATGCTAACCACTAACACCTACTAGGGATCAAATACTTGGGTATGTTGGAGTAGTTTGGAATATCACTAGTGTAGGTGATCATTGTAATAGGATCATTCACTTTGTCAAACAAAGAGAATATTTTAATTTACACTCTCTTTTATGGAAACCAAAACTATTGATAGCAGATTCAACATGCTTTTGAGATCAATTTGCAAAATGTATTTATATCCATAAATACTTTATTTTTATAAGGATTTGTAAAAAGTTTTGATCCCAAGATCTATCTAAGTAGAGGGTGTGATACTACATCTTTACTTGGGGAAGAGGTTCTTCCCTATAAGGCAATGTATTAATATTATGGGATGGGAGGTTGAAAGCAAATGTCTATTTGGGCTGAAACTGGATGGGTACTTTTCTCAAGTTAAACCCTTGGATTTGGGTTCATACGATGGATGAAACCCAAATCCCACTTGCAACAAAGTATTGGGCCAAATTTAATCACAATTGGATTGGGGATGATTTACTAAGAATCACTTAGTGAACTCGGCCTATGTGTTTCAACATATGGGTCAAACCCATGTGGTATAACTTGAGAGCTTCATGGGTCCCATGCCATACAAGGAAAAAAACCAAGGAGGTTGGTCGGTCATGTGAGAATAAACATTCACTTGAAAGCTTTGGTAACATTCCAACAAGGCAAGTTTGACTAGCAACTTACATAGTTTAACTAGGAAGTATATATATATATATATATATATATATATATATATATATATATATATATATATATATATATATATATATATGTATGTATATATTAAAATATTTCAATTAAAAATATCTAAAGAAAGTTTCAATTAATAACATTCAGAACTATTTAAATGTTATAACGAAATTATATACTAAATTTAAAATATTTATTCAAAACACAAAAAAATTAATAGATTTAATAATATTCATATTATTAGTAATTCAATATTTTTTACAAAATTCATCATGAAATTATGTAGTAACAATATAAATTAAAATTTTACGAATTATTCAATTTAAATGTTATTAAAATAATAAAAATTTAACATTAAGAATAAAACATTATTTAAATATAAATATATATGTATATATATATATATATTAAAATTGGTCTGTCCACGTCACCATACCTCTCCTTGCTTCAAACCCCCTTCCTAATTTTCTGTTTTTAAATTTTTTGTTTTTTTAATTTCACATAATTACCCATTAAACCAATAAGGAAATCACATATGCTTAATTATTTCTAACAACCATAAAGAAAGAGGGATTTACTTTTCTAATGTTTAGCCAAATGGCACCACTTCCCCCACTTCCTCCAAAACTGTCTCTAATTCCTATTTATCTCCTAAATTATCTCGAACTCCTATTTATCTCTTAAATTATCTCAAATTTAGTAGAAAGGTTCTCTCCTAAACTATCTTTAATTCCTATTTATCCTCTCCCCCACCTTTTATCTATATCTATCTAAAGAAAGTTTCAATTAAAAACATTGAGAACTATTTAAATGTTATAACGAAATTATATACTAAATTTAAAATATTTATTCAAAACACAAAAAAAAATAATAATTTAATAATATTCATATTATTAATAATTCTATATTTTTTACAAAATTCATCATGAAATTATGTAGTAACAATATAAATTATATTTTTACGAATTATTCAATTTAAATGTTATTAAAATAATAAATTTAACATTAAAAATAAAACATTATTTAAATATTTCAATAACTAAAAAATCTTAAATAAAAAACATTAAAAGTAGCTAAATAATATAAAAAATATTTAATATTACATAATAACATTAAAATAAATAAAATTCAAACAATGAAAATTTTTTAATATTTTACATATTATTTAAATATTTAAATAAAAAAATATTTAACATGATAAAATTTCAAATAGTTAAAATAACGAAATTATGTAATAAATTTAAAAAAAAATCTTAAAAGTAGAAAAATAATTATAATAGAATTCATAATATTTATATTAATAATAATTTAATATTTTAAAAAATTAATAACGAATTATGTAATAATAGTATAATTATAATTTTATGGATTATCAAATTTAATAAATAATTAATATTTTAAGAATTTAAATAACAATATTATTTCAATAACTAAATAATATTGTAAATAACTAATTTCACTTATATCAATTAATAATTATAGAAAATAACTATAAACAAAAGTATATTTATTATCCTAGAGGAGGGAGGCACGGCTCGGGACACCTCGTAAGCCAACACGGCATGACTCGTACTTCGTGCGGGCGACATGCGAGTCGTGTCATGCCAACCCAACACGACCCAATTTATACCTCTACTTGAACCCACCCAATACTGGGGACGCAGCAGGGAAATTTGAGGGTTCTCCATCCTTGATGAGGAATGAGGTGCCTTGCCCCTAAACTCGCCCGACATTGAGGAGTGGTTACCTTGCCCTTAACCCACGTGACACTGGGGACAGGGTGGGGATGGGGTAAAGTGTCTTGACTATGGAGTAGGAAAAGGGATGCGGTGCCCTACCCTGAACCCACCCCGTTGTCATTCCTATATAATTGTTAATTATTAATGGAATTAATAAAAATGTTAGATTTTATAATTATTTTTATTTATTTAAATTAATCAAAATTTTATTTAAAAATAATAAAAAGAACAAAAATTATTAAAATTACTACAAATTATTAATAAAACTAAATTTATTAAAAAACATTTGTTCATATTCAATTAGCAATTTCATTACATAGAATTTCTAATTACTTTAGAATTTTATTTCAATTAGAAATTCTCCAAAATAGTTGGAAATCATTGGAAAACTCCTTTTAGGATTCTAGTAGTCCAGTTCTATATAAGATAGAGTGTAGGAGAGTTGAGAGATAACAATATCGTCAACAACAATTCTCCCAAAAACCTTTCATCTCTTATCTTCTAAGTTTTTCTAGCAAAAACCCTAGTCTCTCGAGTGACTAACAGCTGCAATCCATTGGAGATTTAATCAATCCATTACAGTGCAAATCAGTGAGGTTCGATTCTCACAAAGTTGACCTACAACGAGTTCTTGAATTGGGTTGCGCAATCTTCAGCTTGGAGCTTGAGTTTGGCTGATTTCTTGGGTGTGCTACACCACATTGGGAGCTGAGTTTGTGGCATTCATACTAGGAAGCATTCTTTCCATGTCTTGAAAATCAAATTGGTTGATTATCATAGATCAATACATAGAGAAATTAAATTGTTTTCTCCCTTAGGGATTCGATTCTATCCTGATTTGGCTAAAGGAAATTTGAAACTCTATGCTTCCCACCATCAAGGTCTAACCTTTTTGGGTCTCTTAAAGCATAATAAACACTTCCAATATGCAAAATATAGGGTGCTTCAAGGTAAGACCTATTTTAGGGGGTAGCCAGGCCTTATACTAACCCCCTGAACATGTTGAAAAAAACTAAAAAAAATAGTATGTGACCTTAAAGTTTGATACACCCTATATGGCGTATCAAACTATACCGATAATTTAAACCTTGATTGCAATATAATGAAGATGGAGAGCAAGAATGTTTATATTGCAATATGTGCAAAAATTTCAAGATAAAGTATCAAGAACAAATGCAAGAACAAGAAAAAATAAAGTGCACACAAAAGATTTATAGAGATTCGACCAAATTAGGCATACCTCCTTGCCTCAATCACAACACCTAAGAATTACACTAAACCAGCTAGACTTATGGGTGCCATCCAAACCTTTACACTAATTAGACTTTCAGGTGCCAAAAAAACCTTTACAACAGCAGGACTTATAAGTACAACCTATATCTTTAATCGGATAGACTTGCAGGAGCTATCTTACCCTTGTAGCGTCCAATCCTAGAACAGTTTCTCTTGTATAGGTGAAAAACATAATTAGAATCTAGTGTCCTACAACCTTTTTTATTCTTCTCTTTAACTTTTATGTCCAACCTAAATATTTCTTTTAAAAATCGATCCTTCAGAGACTCTTTAACCCTTTATTCTTCTTTACTAACCCTAAAACAAAGGAAATAACCCTAGCCCTAGACACAAAATAACAAAGAAGGAAGAAGATTTTTCAGATAGACTTTTGAGGATTGAGTATAGCATGGTGGTGAAAACCAATTGTTTTGTCCTTATATATTGAGTATTCCTTTTTCTGCTCCATAAACATATACACAACATGTGTTGTGCGGCTTGTGCCAATATTAGTTATATTACATTGGCTCTAATTCAAAATAATAAATCGTACCTTTCCTACTAGCCTATGAAGTAACATGTGTTTTTTTTTTTTTTCAAATTTCAAACATGTATTGGTCAATTTCAAATGTTTTCCAAAATTTTGGGGTTGGAAATTTCTTAGTGAATCTTAGAAAATTTTGAAAAACCTTGGGCTCAAAATTTTAGATATTTTCCAAATTTTTAAACAATAATCCATTATTATTCGACTAAATAATTTAAAAAAAATTAGGAAACCAATTTATTAGAAGTTGTTTCATTATTATTTAAATAACAATCCATTATTATTATTTTAATAAATAATTTAGGAAAATTATTAAGTCTATCCACACTGATCTAGACCACTTGTTTGACTTCGACCATACTTGGTTTTACATTAATTAACAAAAAATAGTTTACTTTTAATTAAAAATAATATAATTTACCATAATTACATTAATTACTATAATTATATTTACTTTGATTAATAGTAAATAATTTATGCTTAAAAATTAAATAATTTACATTAATTTATTGTTATTGTAAATAATTAATTTACTATATACATTACTACCAATCAATTGTAATTTCAATATTTTTTTTGGAAATTATCATAAAATATTGTTATTTAATTTACTATTAGTTGATTAGTTATAAAAAATTATCAGAGTTGTGAGAATGGCAATTTTCCCTATAAAACTGGGGCCCTACCTTGCCCTGCCCCGAATGGGGCAAGTTTTCTCAAATCTTAAACGGGGACGAGCAGAGATGGGGTGGAGACAGGAAAAATATTTTTGCCCCAAATTAGGGATGGGATTTGCATATAATTCCTCAAACCCGATGGTAAATTAGTAAAATATTCATAGATTTAATATTGATTTTTAAAATATCTCTAAGTTTTTCTCATATTCTTATAGTCCTAGGATCCCATAATTTCATTTATAAAATACCCCCAAATTGGTCATAATCCAATTCCTAAAATACCCCCGAATTGTCATAATCAAATTCCTATAATCCTATTTGCATACGTCTATAAATTTGATTTTTTTAGGTGATTATCTTAGGGTGGGAAAAATTTGGGGATTCCCCATCCTCGATGAGGAATGGGTGCGTCACCTCGAACCCACCCCACCAATGGGGTCGAGGTGGGGATGGAGTAAAGTGTCTTGATTTATAGGGGCGAGGAACAAGGAAGGGTACCCCATGTACAAGTCCCCGTTTGTAATACATATATTACATGTAGAACATAAGTATATATTATTTATTGATAAAATACATGTTTATACATACTTATATATATATATATATATATATCATAGCGCTCTATGTTGCAATGGTATATCAAGAACATCTCTTGTATTTGCATGTTGCCATTCATGGAAGATGTCTCCAATACACGGATGAGATGCACGATGAGGTTGGTTTGAGGAGTGCTACAAATCTAGATTAATTTTATCTTTTTATTAAGGTTAATTTACTAGAACACCCCCTATAGTTTCATGGATTTACTTAAACCTATGCTATAGTTTTCATTTATTAAAACACCCCTTATAATTTGCAATCTATTTATTAAATCAACATTTCACTAAAAAAGTGTTTGTTTTGCCATCTAAAAATAGTAACATAATAACCTAAACCGAATGAAAAATGTTTTCAAGTTCATGGCCCAATGATTGTTTATTTCAAAATTGACCAAATAGAGTGGTTCGTCATGTCTTACTAGGGGCAAAATAGTACTTTAATTTTTATTTTCTTTTGATTAAATTTATTCAAATGGACATTAGGGTCAGAACTATTATTTTCCAATGTCATCTAATAGAAGGTCTATTAATTAAGTAGCTTTCAAACTATAAGGGGTGCTTTAATAAAATGCAAAAGGGAAAATTCCACTTTAGTACCCTGAACTTTGGGGTAGTGTCAAGTTAGTACCCGAACTTCCAAACAGCTCACTATAGTACCTAAACTTTCAAAAAGTGTTTAGTTGGCCCCTTTCGTTAACCAACTGTTAGTTATCTGTTGAAAATATCAAAATTACCCTTCAAAAGAAGACACTATTCATTGTCTTCTACCTTGAGACTAAATTGGTTGAGGTGTTTGAGATTCTAGACTAATGAAATTTGTCTTCTACCTTTAGATCTGAAACACATTCTTGTCTAGTTATTTCTTTGCTTTTAGTTATTGTTTTCCTCTATTATATTTTATGTTTTTCTCTATTTTTCTTGGAAGATAACCAGTTCAGTCTTATGGTAGAAGGCAATGAATAGTGTCTTCATTTAAAGGGTAATTTTGACATTTTTGAATAGATAACTGACGATCGGTTAACGACAGAGACTAATTTGACACTTTTTGAAAGTTTAGGTATTGCAGTGATACATTTGAAAGTTCAGGTACTAACTTGACATTACCCCCAAAGATTAAAGTAGTAAAGTAGAATTTTCCCAAGAAGTAGGTTTTAATAAATCTATAAAATTATAGGAGGTATTTTAATAAAGGATAAATTACAAGGACCCCTATATTATGGGGTCAATGACTAAGACCCCCTCTTTATTGGACAATACACTAACTCCATTACCTCTACCTGGACTAAAGCCTATCTACTTATTCACCAAAAGTACCTCTCAGCCTTGTTAGGATGAGGAAAAAAGCCTGATAAAATAAATTAGAAAAGGTAATTTAGAAATTTAAAAAACTTTAAACAATCAAATGGAATCTTTTTTGAAGTTAATTAGGATATGCTAAAGGGGTTTTGTTTAATGGCCAAAGTTTAAAGGGATCTTTATCGAAAAGAAGCAAAAGGTCTTTTCACTGACGCCACAGTACAGGAGGTCCTTGTAATTTGTCCTTCATAAATGACCTTTTAATTTTAGGGGTAGAAAATAATTTATCAAATCTGAGGTGGAGAACACTAAATATCCCTTTATTTAATCAAATCCGATTATCTTGTTAGTTGTCACGATGTCCATAGAAAACAAACGACTAAACGAGAATAATAAACCAGCAGACGAACGTGAGTGAGTGTTCTGTTTGTGTTTTGAGAGACCGAGATACGCTTGAGATGAAAATCAGTGTAAGCTACTTCAATTTCCACCCCAAAACTGTCCCTCAATACTCCAACAAACCTCAAATCTCCCTTTTCTTGTCGCCATTACTATCGACATTGTCTTTCAATTCTCCACCCACTAAGAATCCCTCTTCTCCCTTTGATCTCAGTTTTTTCAAGCCCAAATCACCTTTTCCCAATTATGCAGTAAAGGCGGAGCTCGAAATTAGGGTTTGCACGAATAGGACTTGCCGTCGACAGGGATCGCTGCGAACCTTAGAAATTCTGTCCGGTCTCGCTCCTCCTGATATCTCAATCAACTCCTGTGGCTGCTTGGGCCGGTGCGGCTCTGGACCCAACCTCGTCTTCCTGCCTGATGCAATTTTTGTCGGTCATTGCGGAACCGCCTTTCGTGCCGCCGAAGTACTTCTAAATTTCTGCGGCAAGGACTTGTCCGAAGCTTCCAAGAATCTCGAGGCACTTGCGCTAAGAAAGAGAGGTGAGGAGGAGCTGGAGAAGAGTAACTTATCTGAGGCTGAGGCTTTACTCTCTGAGGTATTCAATTTGTCATGACTTAACATTTTGCAAATCTTCCAGTTGAAAATACCGTTACGATAGTTACTTTAGCAGTTGTTTTATGTGATTTTTTCCCTTATTTTTCTATTTTGGTTAATCTTAAAAGTTAACAAAGCAATGAAGCAAAAAGGTAAAAATGTTAACAAGGCAATGGTAGCACTATAGCGACAATTATTGAATTTTTTCAGGTGTTATAAATAGGAATTTTACCTGGGGTGGTTCTTTGGGATGTGATCCTCTGTATTCCCGCTCTGTCCATCTTAGTGTCCTCCCATACACGGAGAAAGACCTGTTTCTTTACACAAGTTCGTTAGTTGACTAGTTCCCACTCCAAAACGGGCGAAAGTGGAGAGGAGGGGTTAACGATCTCTGTATACACTAGTAAGTGCCACGTGATTTGCACTTGGTAATTTTTTATGACGATGATAGTAAATAATATATTTTCAAAAATTTCTATAATTCTTTTATATTTCTCTGTCTATAAAAATTATTCTTATTTGTTATACTTATTTTTGTTTGATATGATGAACATACATATTAGAGATGTTTTCTACAATTTTTTTATATTGTTTATATTTTTCTGTGCTTTTCTCTTTTATAATTTTTATTATTATTTAATTATGACATCAAAGGTTGACAAATTTGACCTAAAAGGTTGGAATGTTGGCTCACCACCAAACAGGAAAATTACTCCAATATTGGGTTGGTTTTAAATTTGCATTTTTTTTTATCATCAATATAAGGATTGTTCTTTGTCACACTTACTTTTCTTTAATATAGTTAATTAATATAAAATATTAAAGATGTGCCTTAATCCCTTCATAACTAAACCTCCTAATCCTATTAGGAAATTAGAGTAGTTAGGGAGTTCTTAACTTCAGCCCACTTTCCTACTATCTAGGAGTTCTAACTAATTAGAAACTTTCCTAGTCAAACTAGTCAAGGATCTAACTAATTAGAAACTAATAGGAAACCTTTCTCACTAAGACTCCTAACTACCTTATTCCTAATATGAATTCTAAATACATTAGGACATTAAGTGAGATATCTAGGCTGTGTTTGGTTGCAATGCAAATGCAAATATGTACACTACATATTTACTTATTTTTCGGTTCATGAATGCAAACATGATTCACATTTTAAACCGTTTTTGCATTCATCTTGTTTGTTTGAAATCGGTGCAAAAGTGTGGGCCCATCATTAAATGCTCCAACTATCTTATGCTCCAATGCATTAACTTTGGTCAAAAAGTTAATTATCAAAAGAACACAAAATTGTATCCAAAAAATAGGTACAGTAATGCTCTCTTCTCAGAGTACAAAGCTGTCAGAAAATACATTTTTACTCTGATATGGTCTGGTTAAATGTTTCTAGTAAACACACATCCTCACACCTTAGGTTACAACCTGAGCAGACTGATTGCTTCATTACTTGGGTGGTGTGAGAATGTCAACTTTGTCAGGATAAACTCTTCAAGTTTATCCATTGGTTGTGAACATTTAGTTCCATATTGGAAAGTTCATGTGGTCTCATACCATAGTTTTAGCATTTTTATTGCATTTTTTTGCCTTGCTTCTAAAAGGTGCATGCCTCATCTTGCGCCTCGCGTCTCATGCCTTGGGTGCAAAATGATCCTTGTGCTTTTTATGCACTTTGCACTTTTAAAACATTGGGCACACACCACTTGTGAATTAATTTGGCTAAAGCATATTCTCTACGAGATTGATGTTCTTTTGTGATAATCAAGCTTCCACTCACATTGCTTCCAATCCAGTTTTCCATGAAAGGACTAAATACATTGAAGTTGATTGTCATTTTGTAAAAGAAAAGGTGACAAGTGGAGATGTTGTCACATCATATGTGAGATTAGAAGATTAACTAGCAAACTTATTCACCAAGAGCTTAAGTCGTACCAGCCTACTAGGATGAGTTATGTCTGTAACATGCTGGAGCTTTATGAGATATATGCTCCAGCCTTCACCTTTTCCTTCTTTTACACTTCTTTTTCTTTTCTTTTAAGTTTGCATAATAAGAAAGAAAAGAAAATTCAAAAAATATAGGGGTTGAGCGCCTATTTTTGTCCTAGGAAAAGAAGAAAAGAAAGTGTGGAAGAATGTGTTGATTGGACAAAATTTTAAGTTCTTCCTTGGTTATTGGGATAGCTTAAGTTCTCAAAGGTTCAAGAAACCAAACACCAACATGTGTGTTGATTGAACCCTAACAAATAAGAAAAAAATAAAAAGAAACTAATATATAAACCCACAAAATGAATATTTTTGTTTAAAAAATCTATTTTATTATTATAATTTCAAAAGTAAAGAATATAAAAATAATTAACAATGCCATGTACAAAATAGTTTGGTGTTTAAGCAAGGTGACCTTCCATGAGCACTTTGTCGCCTGGGTGTTGCCTTGACAACCATGAACTCTATTGGCAACATGCTCAATCTCCACTTTGTTATTAATTATTCAACCAAGGTAATGGAAGAGGTCACATTGAGTTATCTCTTGGTCTCCAATCCTACTTGTACCCTGGCTTTTACTCCTATTATTGTTAAATTTGCATTGCCTACTTATTTTGAAACCTCCTCTTCCTACTGTAGAAAGGCTAATGATTTTGTAACTTGTAATTTATTATTGTTTTGGTATGGAGGGGGGATATCGCCATTCACCACTGTTTATGATCATCCTGAATTTAGAAGGATTGAGATGAATATGGCACTAACCATGCCATGTGTCTTATGGTTGCAGGCTATTGATCTTAAACCTCTTGGAGGCTTGCATATTATTTATAAAAGCAGGTTGGCTGAATTCATATTCTCAAAAATTTTTATTTTCTTCCATGTAAAAAGAGTAATCAATTTAGGGAAATGACTGAATCAACCGATGTGCTTCACTTTGTTAAAAATACCTTTATATTTTTTTTTCTGGTAATACTTCAGAGGAGCTGGTGGTTTGCCATTTCCAGCTTAATATGACAAGTTTACAACAATATATCAATTTTGAGTCTTGTATAGTTGTATATGCTCTGTAGTATCTAGGTCTAGGTCTCCAATCCTTTGGGGTCACATAAACAGACTTGTGTTTTTCTTCTCTCAACTTATCTCACATTTGATCATTGTCTTACTTTTCATCAGGGACCTGACATGAATGCTGGAGGAAGTTTGATCCATTCCTAGAACATTCATGGATAGTTTCTTTCCTTCTCTGATGCTATTACACTAGATGGAATTTCATTGTTACTAGTTCCTTTCTTTGTTTCCTTTTTTTTTCCTTGCTTTTCAGGTCTGCTGCAAGATTAGCAATGGGTAACTATTCTGGGGCTCTTGAAGATGCCAAAGAAGCTTTTACCATAGCTCCTCAATACCCTCAGGTAAGGGTTACTGTTCATTGGGCAGAGCATTTTACAAGTTTGGAACCAACAAGCATGCTTCAGTACTTTCCTCCTCCTTAGGCTGTATTTGTTTGCATGTAATATGAAGGAAACAAATGATTTATATGAGAGCATTTGTGCCAAAAAAGGTCTGTATACAGTCCCCCTCGCCCCAAGACCCCAGATAGCTGGGAGTAATGGCCTTTATATACATATATAATACATTACCTAATCTAGCCTTTATATATACATATGAAATATACAGGAGGGTTCTCAAGCAGAGACGTAGCCAACCCTATGGGTCCCAGAGGACTACTCTATTAGGTGGACAATGAGTTCCAACCATTAAAAAATGTCTTTCTTTGATGGATACAACCATTTTTTTGATTGGTAAAATAACTTCATTACATAATGAAAAAAGAATTTATATTACATATTTTGTTCCTTGCACCCCATTACAAATGTTAGCCTTGCCTTTATTCCTTTACATTTCCTCAGCTTGGAATTGTACCCCAAAATAATTTGTTTCTAAAAGCCTCATCCTTTTTAGATGCTAACTAGTTTAAATGCTGCAGGCTTATCTCTCTCAAGGTGATGCATTTTTGGCTATTGAAGATTTTGATGCAGCTGAGAAATCATATCTAACTGCTTTACAAATTGATCCCTCGATTCGCCGTTCAAAATCTTTCAAGGTTTCATTCATTTCTTCCAAAAACTGAAATAGAAGAGGAGTCATGATTGGGATCTGGGGTGGGACAGTATGCTGCCTTACCCCTGCACATACAGAGGCTGTTTCCAAGATTTGAAACTTTGAACCCTGGTCACCCAGGTCGTAATGGAGCAACCCAACTGTTGCGCCAAGGCCCACCCTTAGTAAAATACTAAAATCAGAACCCACTTTCCATGGGTGCCACCTTGAAGTCAGTACCATAATAATTCATGCAAAATACTTCTTCCCTTCCTAAACATAAGCTGTGTGTTTCTGTCCCAAGGAAAATGGCGTAAAAAGTTGCAACACCCAAAACACACACACATTGCTCTGATCCAAAAAACTGAACAATCTCTTTTTGATTTGAATACAACTTTGTCCTGGGTGCAACTTTGTCCATGATACAACTATGGAGGGTTCTCCATTCCCATCATGACATGGCCTGAGGTAGTCTTCAGGAAAGAGTATAAAATTGGACCAAGAAACTGTTGCTGTTTTGTTTATATTCTTCACTCTTAAGATGGTACTGCATCCCAACTTCAACTGGGACAATACCAAATGTTGGTCCTAGCTACCTGGGTCTTGGGAGGGGTGGACTGGATATGAACTTTAGTCTTTTTTGCACAAAGTGACTACTGTGAGATTTGGATCTGTATTCTCATGCTTCTCAGTCCCCAATTTTCATTGCCATTACATCAAGTAAGTGGCCCATGCATAGGTTGCATTCAAACTTGAAAGCATGCACCTTTTGTTCTATTGTTCTTTCTGAAATATGGTTGTCAATGGTCAGATTCTGGTGGTATTTCTAGATTTGAAGCACAAATACATATTTCATGTTACCTTGATCATTTTAAAAAAAGCACCTTTAGCATTTCTTACACATGTGGCTGGTCTCAGACTCAAACTTGCGTTCTCACACACGTCAGCCAGAGCTTGCAATGTTCATCTTGATCCATCAAAGAAAACTTGCATTTCATCTAGATGTTAACAACTATAATAGGGTTGCAACACTGAATTCTTAACAACTTGATCAGGCTATATATATCATTGTGTTGTCTCAACTACACGGGGTCAGCTACATGAATCCCATTCCTATATTCTGTGCTATTTGGTTCCTTATCCATTTTTAAGTAATGGGTTCCCTAAATAATTTCTCATTACCTAACCCATATCCTTTCTGTTCTGCCCATAACTCTTCTAGTCCCTTCTGTTTACAGATTACTTCTTACTGGCGTTAAAGATGCTCCTCTGACCATGACTAAACCATTTTAGTCTAGTTTCCCTTGTTTTTCCCCCTATTCGAGCTACTCCTAACTTTATTCAAATAAATTCATTTTCTGTGCCCCATCCTTTATAGTTTTTTTCATTAATCCATATCAGCATTCACATTTCTATCATGTTCATTTTTTGGACGTTTTTTGATTGCACAAAACTCCGTTCCAAAAATATTGTTGACCTTATAAATATATAAAGATTTTTTTTTCTGTTGACTTATTCTGTAGTCATTTCACATGCAGGAACGGGTTGCAAGGCTTCAAGGGAAACTCGTTACTACAAATATGCCTTCGTAGTTCTAATTTGACCAAAGTTACATTCATACTCAAGTGTATAGACAATCTAATATGTAAATAGTAATGTTCAGGCTGGTTTCAGGTTAAGTTGTATTTGCCATTCTTTTGCCATAAAATTAATTTTTTTGGTAGTAATTTTGCCATTAAATTAATTAAACTATTGATTTTTGAGCTTACCTGCCATTTTGTTTTTTTTTTTTTTTTTCTTTTGGATTTATGATGTACTTGAAATTCAAATGGTTTCTCGTTTTATTTCAGTTGGGTTACCGAAAATTGCCCTAATATTTTGTTATCACTTTTCATATATTATTTATTTATTGTTTTCTCCATAACCTTTCGTGTACGATCTTTTTTTCTTTTTTTTTTTTATAACTAGTGGAATGGCCCGTGCGATGCACATGGTATTGGTGATGTTTGACTATGCTTTTACATCTCAGGCATAAATGAAAGTTGATATACTGTTCAAGTCCTAAGACAATTATATAATACATAAAAAAAGACTATCCTCACACAAGGTTCAAAATATCGATACGCTCGATATGCTAGTATGGGCATATTGGGCATTTTGATACTTGTGCTTTTTACTTGTTTTTTATTTTTTTTTTCAAAACTAGTTCAGGGGAGCCGGTCTAGGACCCCTCCATCCCTTGAACCGGCTAGACCTCTGATACACCCACTGTAGGGGCATATCTAAGGGTCCCGGAACGACACGTATCGGCCGATACGTAATGATACTTTGAACCTTGTTCTCACAAAATGCTAAGATCCAAATTTTATAATTATAAAATGTTGGTTGCAAGTGCATTAGATTAAAACATTAATTCACCAAATCAATGATAAAATTACATTCAACGACATTATATACAGATACACTTCATCCCAATGAAACAAAATTTATGGAGAATTGGAGATGCCACTCTTAACCGATTTCCTCTTTTGTGATAACTTAAAACTTATGAAAATAATTACTATTAATAGTTAGAATTAAACTAAGCTATTATGTTAATTTAATTAATTAACTATTGAATAGCAGAAGTCATTATTTGAGATGACTATATTGAAGCATCATGAGGGAGATAGAGGTTGTAAAGGGATTTGCATCGTTTTAATTGGGTAGCAAGAATAGCCAATGCAATGACAGATGCATTGGCTAAGCAAAGGGATAAATAAACAACATTTGTTTTGGGTGCTAGTTGGAAACATAAGAAAAAGAAACCTATCATTATAGTAGACAAACCCAAGTTATAGTGGAGAAAAATCAAAACAAAAAGTAAGAATTTTTGAAATTTCTCACTTGCTGCTAAAAATCCTTACCTATCATTATGTTGCACCAAACTACATTTTTGGGAGGCCTGAACTAAAAAACCCAAAATGCTGAAAAACTACCATCAGTTGAACCACCGAAATTGATATTGATTTTAACCCTCTTTGAATATGCTTCAGTGTTAATGAACTAAAATACCTATACCCGATCAATAAAAATCTATTGTTAAACCAAAATAGTAAAAATTCCATTCATGATTCAGTAATCTATTGCTCATAAACCAAAACAGAAAATTTTATTTAATTTAATCACAAAAAATAGGAACAAAAAACACAAAACAGGATATCTTTTTATAAAATCTAATTAAAATCAATTGAATAATGCAGTTATATTCATTAAAAACCTAAAAGATAAATGAGAATGACATGTAACTTTAGT
The DNA here is from genome assembly GCF_055504915.1 of Nelumbo nucifera. Lineage (NCBI taxonomy): Eukaryota > Viridiplantae > Streptophyta > Magnoliopsida > Proteales > Nelumbonaceae > Nelumbo > Nelumbo nucifera. Next base: position 48,349,620 of record NC_142652.1, read on the forward strand.
TATTATTTCAGTCAAAGTTATATAAAGTACCTTGATGTTCTAGAAAAGAGTCTAAAATCTCAAAATTTTTAGACTTTCACAAGAGAAAAAGAAACATAAGAAACCTAAGTTATAGTGGAGAAAATCAAAACAAAAAGTAAGAATTTTTTAAATTTCTTACTCGCTGCTAAAAAGTAAAAATCATAACCCAACTACATTGTTGGGAGACCTGAGCTAAAAAACCCGAAATACTGAAAAATTTATCAGCAACTACATTGTTGATAAACCAAAACAGAAAATTCTATTTAATTTGGAAATCTATTTATAAAACCTAAACCTAAAAAGATATATGAGAAAAACAAAGGTTAGAAATTACCACTAAGATGGGCAAAATCCTGACACTGCTGAGAACTATTCCGACAAAAAAAAAGTAAGAATTTTTCAAAATTTTCACTTGCTGCTAAAAAAGTAAAAATCAAAACCCAACTACATTGTTGGGAGGCCTGAGCTAAAAAACCCAAAATATTGAAAAATTTATCAACAACTAGATTGCTAATAAACCAAAACATCCGACAAACAAAAACTAAGGATTTTTTAAATTTCTCACTTGCTACTAAAAAGTAAAAATCAAAACCCAACTACATTGTTAGGAGGCCTGAACTAAACAACCCAAAATACTGAAAAATTTATCAACAACTACATTGTTGATAAACCAAAATAGAAAATTTCTCACTTGCTGCTAAAAAGTAAAAATCAAAACCCAACTACATTGTTGGGAGGTCTGAGCTAAAAAACCCAAAATATTGAAAAATTTATGAACAACTAAATTGTTGATAAACCAAAACAAAAAACCTAAACCTAAAAGGATCTTACCACTGAGATGGGGAAAATCCTAACACTGCTGAGAAGTATTTCAACATGCATTTCGCTTCGGTCTTCTTCCTCTTAGCGCAATAAGTCCGATTATCTTCGAAATCCAAGAAAATAAACACTTGGAGTTCCATACGTGACAAGTGTCAATGCCGAAACACCCTCTGCTGCCTTTCTCTTATTTGCCTCTTAGCACCAAAATCATTCGTGAAATGGAGAAGAGAAACTTCCTGTTTTCCAATGCCAATAACAGGGTGTTTGCCAAGTAGGACAACCGACAGCATTGTAGGGGTGAGAAGGGGAGAAACATGCATTTGCTATTACGAATGGATCAAATGAGGGTGTTTTGCCCAATATTACGAATGGGACAAATCAGGGTGTTCGTCCAAAATCTACTTGTCCCATTCTCTTCAGGCATTTTAAGAGGGGATACGATTGGAAATATGAAATCAGGGAGGGGGTAGGATTAGAAATGTAAAATTAGGGTGTTGGAGTCTAAGATGTTCGCCCAAAATCTACTTGTCCCATTCTCTTCAGGGGATACGATTGGAAATATGAAAATCTATTTGTTCCATTCTCTTTAGGGGATACGATTGAAAATATGAAATCAGGGAGGGGGTTGGACTGGAAATATAAAATCAGAGTGTTTACTTGTCTCATTCTCTTTAGGGGATACGATTGGAAATATAAAATCAGGGAGGGGTAGGATTGGAAATATAAAATCAGGGTGTTGGAGTCTAAGGTGTTCGCCCAAAATTTACTTGCCCCATTCTCTTCAGGGGATACGATTGGAAATATGAAAATCTATTTGTTCCTTTCTCTTCAAGGGATACAATTGAAAATATGAAATCAGGGAGGGGTAGGATTGGAAATATAAAATCAAAGTGTTTACTTGTCTCATTTTCTTCAGGGGATACAATTGAAAATATAAAATCAGGGAGGGGTAGGACTGGAAATATAAAATCAAGGTGTTGGACGGACGATTCATCCATTTCTTCTTTTTTATAAATGGGTAAGATATTGAGCACGATCTTAATGATGCTGGACTGATTAGGAAATTTGAGTATAATTAAATATTGGGTCATTTACTAGAACACCTTTTATAGTTTTATGAGTCTACTTATACGTACCCTATAGTTTTTATTTTACTAAAACACCCCTCATAATTTGCAACCTATTTACTTAATTGACCTTTCATTAAAAACTATTTGGTTTGGCATCTAAAAATAGTACCATGATCACATAAACTAAGTGGAAAATGTTCAAGGGCATAGATCCATGGCTGTTTATTACGAAAGTACCCATAAACTGAGTGGAAAATGTTTAAGGGTAATGTATCCATAGTTGTTTATTCCAAAGTACCCCTAATACTTTTTTTTTGTATAGAAAATAATGACCAAATATAACAAAATAGAGTGGTTGTTCATGTCTTATGAGGGGCAAAATTAGCATTTTTATTTTTATTTTCTTTTGATTAAATTTATTTGAATTGATGTTATGATCAAAACAGTCATTTTCCACTCTCATATAATGGAAGGTCGATTAAGTAAATTGATTGCAAACTATAAGTCTGTTAAGACAAACACGAACTATAGGGTAGGTTTTAGTAAACTCATAAAACTATAGGGGGTGTTTTGGTAAGTGACCCTTAAACATTTGGCTGGATAGGCATTAGGGATGAAAGTGTATGGCTTTATGCTAAATAGAAATTTGAATTGAATTTTAGGACTAGCAAACAAACATTTAGCATTTTGGTTTAGGGTTATTGATCAAAATTGTTTTAGATCACTATAGAATTTTGACGAATAATGAAAACACATTAAGGGGGCATTCTTTTTTTTGGATTTTGAGAGAGGGAAAGTTGGTTAATGGGATTTTGGTTCCCATTAACGAAGAACCCTGTGTTCATTTTTTAGATTTAAATAGGGTCCAAGGAAAGTTTATTTTCCTGTGCATCACTTACTACGGTAAGTGATACCCATCTCCTAGGTGGGTAAATAACTTTCCCACCTGGGGGGAAAGTTGCTAACACTTGAATGAGGCAAAAATGCTCATTTTTAATAATAAATTTTTATGGCTAAAATGGTCGTTACCTTATTTACATGGGAAATAAAAGAGCATGGGTAAATGCACTTACCCGGGTAAGTGTTTCTCATTAAAAACTTGCCTAGGTATTTGCATTTACTCGGGTAAGTAACTTATTGAAAAGCAAACAAGGCCTAAGAGATATAAGAAAATAAGGGGAGTGTAATAAATGATGCAAAATGAATCTAGGTTAGGATGAACAGTAAGGACAATTATATTCAATTCTGATTGGTTTACAACCCTAATCTAAGTTAGGCATATGGATTTTCCTCTCGCATTATGGGAGTCTCTCTCCTGTCGTTGTGCAAGCCTCCCCTAACCTTTGCCCCCTTGTAACCTTCATCTCTAATCCCTACTATTGTTGCTTGATCTATTTTGTTATATGCACATGTTAGAATTTCAAACTTTGTATATAGGAATATCCACACTGTTTACCTATAATCTGAGAAGTCCTCCCTTGTGCTATACCTTCCTTCAATTTGATATTGATACTTAGGGTTGGAAGGTTGGTATTCCTTTGGATGATATAATATAATAACAATTTTTGAGCTCATTGTCTATAATTCAACTGTGCAGATTTTAACCACTGAATTTTTGAGCTCATTTTCTTTTGAGCTTATTGTTTTGAAAAATCTTTTTCCATCTTGGATCTTCTTCATTGCATCCTCCTCTCAAGATCTATGTTTCTTGCTTTTATATTAAGAACCCAAGATCACATTTGTCAAAGCTTTCATAGTTTTACTATGCTTTTTGCTAGATATACAAATAATGAAGCACATGACCAGGCCTACACTGGAACCCACACCAACATATCAACAAGATCTCTCTCTTGTTATCCTCATTAGTAGTTTCATGTTTCTATAAAGAACTTATCTACTTCTTTTTATACATAACCATTTCATTGGATGTAAACAACCTTCAAGAGAAGATATAAATAGATATTTTGATGACTCAGAAGATTGAACATTGATTTTACTTCCTCAGTTCAAATTGCTTCTTGGTATTAGTGCTTGATACCTAAACCTTCTTGTGCTTTGTTTCTTGGCTGTTTGAATTTGTTGCAATAACATCTCATATGACTTTTGGAGCTTCCAATCAGGATGCATAATCTTCTTCACAATTAAGATAGTCTCACCAACCTCATCGCGATCAAGATTAGACAGTAAAAACTATCTAATTTGGAAGTTTCATGTTCTTCCCATACTTAAAGGTGCAGGATTTCTTGGTTGTTAGATAGTGTATGCCCTCAAGATCCAAATGTGATGTAAACTAATATTATTATGAATAAGATTTCGGTTTTGTTGGTTCATTACAGGTGTTATTGAGTATACCTTTATGTAACTTGATATACATTATAAAATTATGTATAGAGACATTCATGACCGGTATATAGGCTAAAGTGTTCTAAATCAATGAACGAACTATGACAATTTATTCTGATAAGACAAGCATGACTTATACTACCTAATAGTGGTGCAATTTGTCTCAACTATCTAGGATTTGACCCAAGGTATAACTATATAAGTATGGGTGTTTATGAAACATTATACTTGACCATTTCAATATGCTCCTAAACCTTTCAATTAGTGGAGTAGTTTGATTGTTGTCTTTAGACTTGATAATGATACCAAATTGAGTATCAAACTTGTCTATTTTTATATGACAATTAGTAAGGCAATTTTGGGGTCAATACCTAGGCATGATGGAGCATATTAGGATGATATATATTCTAGTAATCATTGTGATAGGACCTACCACTTTGTCAAATAAAGAGAGTATTCCCAACATACTCTTTTTTATGGAAACTACAAAATTGATACAGTAGATTTCAATGTGTTTTGAAATCGATTTACAATATTTGTATTATATATAAATAAATAGTTTATTTTGAAAATGGTTTGTAAATTATTTTCTCAGGGCCCATCATTAAAGAGAGTGTGACATTGGACTTTGAGATTAGGGGAAGTAAACCTTTCTCAATTTCCAATGTTATATATTATTAGTAGAGATACTACATTGAAAATAGTCATTTAGTCCTATTTACTTGATGGATATTATTCAATTTAAACCATGTGAGACAATGGATAAGTATATGGTAGTAATGGGACCGTAGTACCTCATTGTAAGTATAGAACAAGACTGATCTCACTACTCCTAGTGAGTTCCATGCAAGGATCTCGTGCATTTATTAGGGGTCATGGTATCCCATCAAAGAGGTGAGATAAATGCGGTTTTGCTAAACCTAGCGAGATGCTATGATCAAGGGTAGGATGTATCGGTCTGTATTTAATGATCTTGGTATGGACAACCCTAATGAGGATGAAGTGTTTTTGGCAGCATTCCTTGCTACATGGTTATGAGCTTTGCTTTACCAAGCTTGCATGGATACTTCATCCATCTTAAGACTTTCAAAGTGGCTAGCCTAATGGCTAGAGGCATACACTTCAATCTTGCTATTCTTGTCTTAGCTAGCATATAATGGATTGAATTGTATATCTATGCATGCAAATGGACCTAGTGCATGTATGTAATATTTCCTTGGCACTATGTCTTCGCATGGTTGGCTATGTGCTTTCAAACTTATTGTTCTTCTGATAAAGCACCAAGTAAGCCTTTAATGTGTTGTTATGGGGGTCACAACCAAAACATGACTTATGATGTATCAGTTGTCAATGAAAAAAAAAAGGAAAGTTGTTTGACAACCCTTCTTGATGATTCAAGCCATATCTTGAATTGTGATGATTTTGAGTATCTTGTTAGTCTTTGTTCATGCTACTTGGCTTTGAGAAGAGGAAGCCATTACATAGTGGAACCATATAGCCCTCATCGCTTTGCTAGATAGTTTGCATATTGTTAGGATCTACCAAAGATTCTACAAAAGGACATTAGGACAACAACTTTGAAGTAACTTGTGTTCTTATGTAAATGCAACATTTACAAGGGATCTTTGTGTAAAGCAACAATCACTTAGTGGCCTACTTCAAATAATAAAATCCATGTAACAAAGTGTTATGCAGCTTAGTGGGCTAGAACCATTAAGCACCAATTGATCATAGTCCAAAGGATCTTTCTAATAACATGGATCCCATAAGCAAGAAAATACTCAGTCTTAACCCTCTTATTAAAACCTCAAATAGTGAAGGTGATGTCGCATAGGACCTTTTTTCCCTTGAGAATTTTAGTGAGAAGGATGTTCCTTGTTTAAGCATTCTTAGTGATCAGACCCCATCTTGAGGCCACCTATGTCATTAATCTCACGTAAGGGATCAAGATCCATAGATTTTCCACAAGAGGTGAATGCTCTGCCAATTGAAGCTACTAAAGAGGTGGAAGGTAGTGATCGCAACAATGATCATTGTAAGTTCAAGCGCCAAAGGACAGGTGATTGTGAACTCCATGTAAAGAAGAGAAAAAGTGTTTCGCAAAGTGACAAGTCAAAGACAGATTTTTCAATCGTCAATCATGATAGGGTTGACACAAGTCAATCATGTCCTTCCCACTCCAAGAGGTAAGAATGTGTAATTGATAACCTCAAGTGGAGCTTAAAGTTGATGTACAAGGTACAAATCCCATAAGGTAGTATTGTCTAAGTCCTGAGGCTATCTTCTGATGTTCACTCCATCGATTGCTCTTCAACCTTCAAACTTATGCAATGAGATAAATTGGTAATATTTTTAATCTCTTTGATTTTTTTATCACTTCCTTTATGAAGGTATTCTTTCTAATTAAATGATTTTCCATTAGGTTTTAAAAGTTGCAAACAATGGGATGGAGCATTCTCCAAAGCCTTTAGGGTATCAACTTGCCATTGATGTTAATTTGGTGAAAACGAAGGGAATCCCTTTTAGCCCCTTTTAAGAAGCCATAAGGACATTGGGCCACACTTTGCTAGTCAAACTTAAAGATGCACCATTTGACCAAGTTCCTAAGATCCAAGAAGATGCTTCTACTACTTACCATGCCATTTCTAGACTTGATAGAGATCCCTCATCCTTAAAAGCTCTTATTATTTCTTAGGTGACAATTGGAGCTCAAGACAGCCATAGGGTGAAATATGCTTATGATAGAATGGGTGCAACATAAGGAACAACTAGCAAATATGTTAGAATTTACATCGTCTTCTTTGACCATATCTCAAGAAGAGCATGTGATTAACCTTGCCATTCTTTTTTTTTTAAAAAAAGGAGAAGTGCATTATGTTGGAAGAAGAATTACACCAATTGTGGGAAAAAGAATATGACTTGATAATAGCACTACCTTCTAAGGAGGCCACCATTAAGTCTGTAAAGCTTGATTTTGAATCAATAGAAGCAAAGATGAAAAGGTAAGAGTCAATCCCAACTTGTTTTGTTGCTCATCATAAGACCCTTCAATGTTTAAAGGAATAAGCAAATGATAGGAAGCAAACACTCAACTCCTTAAATTGGATAAAGTATAGAGCCATGTTTCCCCTCTTTTTTCTTATTTTGAGTTTATTGTTAATGAAAATATATTTCCATGGACTTTTGTTGATTATGAGATAATGAAACTTTATTTTTTTTATTTTGTTTGGTCATTCATAGTTTAGGCTCATGGCCAAGAGCATTACATTGATTTTAGTAATTTAAACTCTTAGGAGTATTGTAGATAGTTTAGGCTTTTATCTAGGAACATTATAGAGAGTTTAGGTTCTTATCTAGGAGCATTATATGTTCATTTAAGGTTAACACCACTTCAGATATCACTACTTTCTTTTGAGGTTGCCTATTGTATGCTTTGTTTGTATTGTTTCTTGGACTTTTTTCCTACAAAGAAACAACATCTATAGTTTGTAGACCAAGTCAAGAGAAGATGGAGTTGTGTTGGAGTGAAGATGTTAATTGAAGTTTTGTTGTAGTTTGTTGGTGGAGTTGTTTAAACCCTGAAACTCATGGTGTAGATTCTTCAATTAGATTAAACATCGAGACTTGAGCTTGAGAGGAACTCTTTACTTCAAACTCATTGAGAGCTTTTGATGTTATCCGGTTTAAGGATGTGTTCTTCCTTGAAATGTACACTAGTTTCTTTGGGGCATAACCAATTCTTGATTTGGATTAAAAAATGGCATAACCTTCCCTCTGTAGCTTTAGCTAAGTCATTGTTAGGGCCTGTAGAATTTTCCCTATGATTGTCAAATGGAACTCCCCTAACTTCCTTGGTTCACCTTTTCTATACTTAGCATTTCTAAAGAGTTTTTGGACTTTGGGATCAAACCATTCTTTGGAGTCTTGGATAGATGTGTCATCACCTACTTTGGATGATTTAGCTTGCATGAACTCTTCTTATGGAGGCTTGGCAATAGTTGACTCACCTAATGTAGTACATGAACTCTTCTTGTCAACTATTGGAGAAGCTTGTTGAATATGCTAGCACATTTCTTGGAATGGTAATGGTACTTCTGCCTTATGAGTCTTTCGAACATAAGGCAGTTTGGGTATTGGCTTGGCATTAGCCTTGCTTCCTTTTTTCCACCTTTTGTATGGATAATAGCATTAGAGTCTTCCTTTTACCCTTATTAGAATTTTGCTTGGCAAGCACTCTAGTCTTTTTAGGAGAACATTAGCTCAGTTCTTCTTGATATGGTGGGCTTCCAAATGATGGGACTGAAGTTGGGTGGATTTCTGGAATAATCTCTTCTTCAAAGTTGAACTTAGCATAAGAAAAATATACTTCACCAGTAGAAAATGGCTTCTCTTTAAAAACCACCAATTTTTGTTCTCAATCTTAATAGTATTTAAAGCATTGATGCCATGTAGATGGGATAACTCTAGTCTCATGCAACTTTAGTCGTTCCAATAGCAAATGATCTCAAGTCTTTGTATCTATGACATGAAAAAGAGTAGATGATCTCAAGTTTCCAATTGAAATATTGAATCTAATCATGCCAAGAGCAGAAGATCTCAAGTCTCTAATTACATGAGCTAAGTTGTAAGCCAAGGCAAGTTGCTCCCTCTTTGGTAAGTGGAGTGCTTTTGAAAGGATCAAATGGGTTGACTCCTTGCTTAGACATGCAATCATATCATCATTTTTAACTTGCCCCTCTTGGATATTTCCACCTTCTTGAAGATCAATATCATCACCATCATCATCATCATCTCCTAATGCAATCCCTCCCTTAGTAGCATAACATACCACAATGTGAATTCCTGCAACATCATGAAAGAATCTTTCTGGGATATACTTTAAAAGAGTAACCAGAGCTAGGCGAGGTTGTTGGAAAACTTCATCTTCTATAACTAGTAGTACTCTTGATACCTTTTTCTTCATACTTTTCTTTTTCTTAGGAGTAGCACGTGATCATCTCTTCTCTGTGCACTTTGCTCTAGTATGCTTGAGAATGGGCACATGGGCAGTTTCATGCTTGCAATGTAAGACAAGAGTCCAACCCTTATCATCTTGCTCAAAGGATTCCAAGTCTACATGAGAGACAATGACAATCTTCCTTCCATTTGTGAGGATCTTCTGAGAATTGTGTAGTTCTTAAGTCAAGTCATATGTCATTAGTGTCATTGCCAAAATCTGATGAGTCTTTCCAATAATCCATGTCATATGTCATCAACTCATAAATAGTAGAAATGTTAGGACTCTCAGATCTTAGCATATTAGGGTGGGCATATATTGTTGTTACTTCTCCATCAACACAGAACTGGATAGGAAGTTCCCCCTTTGGAATGGGGGCTATCAGGTGGGATGACAATGCTTGAGAAGAATTTTAGGGAATTGGCTTACCCCCTATTGAAGGCACCTCTTGATCTTTGTGTGAAGAAAGGGGTAAGGATTGCTCCTTGATTGTTGTATAATGGAGTGTAATCTCTTAAGAAAGTGGCAAGATGACTAGATCAAATGAGCCAACAGTGATTGTTGTCATGTTAGTTTCCACCACTTCATTTTTACAATCAAATTCTATCACATATTCCTTAGCCAAAGCAACAATGTTATCTTTTAAAACAAAACACTTTTCAGTCAAATGATTGATTATGCAATGATATAGACAGTATCGAGGATTATTTATCTGTCCTTCCTCCTTGGGCCTAATTGAATCAAGTAACTTTATCAAATTATTTTTGAGTAAACTTTTCAACATTCCTGAAATGCCAGAGTTGGGAAAAGGAAGGTGAGTTTAGACTTCCTCTTCTCTTGAATTTTACCTGCATTGGTTGTTTCATTCACTAAACTTGATTTCTTTTCATTAAACTTAACTAGAGTAGTGGTAATTATCAGCACCCAATTTTTTCTCGGTCCCCTCTCCGACCCACTTCTTACACTCTAAATGCCCAATTAGACCCTACCGTCATCTCTTGAGCCTGTCAAAACCCTAAGAACCGAATCTCAACTCAAACACCCATAAATCCATCATTAAAATCTATAAGATTCCCTTTTGATGACTACGATTGTGCCATATCACCACACCTATCCCCTAATCAGACCCCATCATATGAAACAAAACATTTGAACAACCAATCACACCGGATCTCAACCTTAAATTCCTTGCTTTCTACATTCATTCATCAAAGATTTCATTTTAACAAACTAGACACTACGACTAAAACCCATAATCCAAATATCCTCGACAAGATTAAAACCTCCATCAACCTCTTGATCAGCCATTTGTCAAATTTCAGATCTCAAAATGATCATTTTCCCTTTATTTAGCTAAGACTGGGGCCGAGCACCTTGGGCCCCAACCTTGTTGATATACATTAAAGATCACAGTTTTTGGATTAAACAATGGGCAATGGATTTCTTTCTTTTTTCAGTTATTCTAGGTAAGATTACTTTTTAGTCTTTTTAGCTTCATTGTTATGATTCTACTAAGGTAATTTCTTTTCTCAGGCTTTCTCTTTCGAAGTAGTTGAGAGGGTTGATCCATCAATCACCTGAAATATGGAATATTACAATTAGCAACATTATATTTTTTTTAATTTCTTTTTAGTTATTTACTTAACCGGTCTATTTATTCCTTATACTTCTCTTTAGAGGTGTCAATTGGACTGGATTTAGTCCAACTTGATCCAATCCAATGTGAGTCCACTTACAAATGGACTGGATCCAATCTAGTCCAAATCCAATACAAACCAAGTCCAATCCAATCCATTAAAATGTAAATGGATTGGATTGGATCCAATCCAAATCGGATGAAATATAAAAAACAGAACATATAAAAATTCTGTAGAAGTGCTTTTATAAAAGTATTTTTACACAAGTGCTTTTGTAAAAGTACTTTTACAAAAGTACTTTCATAAAAGTGCTTTTGTAAAAGTATTTTCATAGAAGTGCTTTTATAAAAGTACTTTCGTAAAAGTGCTTTTGTAAAGATGCTTTCATAAAAGTACTTTTATAAAAGTACTTTTGTAGAAGTGCTTGTGTAAAAGTGCTTTCGTAAAAGTGCTTTTACAAAACTGGTTCTGTAAAAGTGCTTTCATAAAAGTACTTTTTGTAAAAATACTTTCATAAAAGTATTTTTATAAAATTGCTTTTATAAAAGTAACTTTCATAAAATTAATTTTATAAAAGTGTTTTTGGAAAAATGCTTTCATAAAAGTACGTTCATGAAAGTAATTTTATGTCGGCTTCAGTTTTGAACAGTTTCAAATTGGATAAGGGTTTGGCCTCATGATTGGATTATTGGAAATTTGGTTTAGGTCCAATTCAGACCAATAAGAATATGGACCAATTTATTTTGGATTGGCCCAATCCAATAATTATAATGGATCGTCCAAATCTGATTTGATAAGGTTTGGATCGGATTCGATCCAATCCAAAACCGGTTGATTGACACCCCTACTTCTCTTGGCATTGCATATTTCAACATTTTTTATGCTAGTTAAAACCTGATTACTGATTAGTATTTGTTTAGGTGCATGTTAACTGAATCAACTCCATTCGCAATTAGACCTTTAAACAGTCATTAGTAAATCATCCACTTGCTTATTAATCTGAATGTTAAAATATTTTGTTCGGTTGTTAGAATCCTTTTTAATCAATTCAGTCATCATCTTTTAATAGATTAGATGTTTCTATACTATTCTTCAATCTTGGTGCCTAAATTATGGTTTTCTATTTCTTCTCTTTTTCCATTTTCTTGAAGTTGTTAAATATTACAACTAGTTTCAGAAATCCCCTTGCTTGGATCACATTTAATCCCTTTCCTTGATCATTTGATGTTTTGGTTAAGTTTGTTTCTATCTAGGCTTGTTCATTAGTTGGTATCCTCTCATGTCTATTTGATTAGTTAATCATTTCATGTATTCGTTAATTAATTGTGTAGTTATTTTCCTTTTGTTGCTTTACCCCAAAGTGTGTTATTTTTTAAGCCTAAAAATTATAAATTTTTTTCCGAAACATTGGTGAAGTAGAGGCTGGTTTAGCCGGACACATATGAGGTGTCTAACACCTTCCCACACCGTACCTTGGTCCCCAGACCCCAAGAATCTCTAATTCCATTAAGCAATGAGTCATTAAGAAAACAAATTATTTTTTTTTCTTGAAAAATCTTGGATTTTCCTAAATTCCCAATTTCAAAAATTTAGGTGGCGACTCTAACTCCAATCCATATTCTTTAACCATCCCCCTCCGGGTCGGATAGCCACACCCCCTTACATGCTAGTCCTTAATAGGCCTCACATGCTAAGGAGGTAATGTCCTTTTTCTTATTCCATAAAGTTTACTTTTAAGTTATTTTGCAATTTTTGTCACTTAATGATGGTAGCGTAGCATGTGCAACCTTTTGAGTGTTTAATTCGAATTATCTTCATCTCATGCATGCTAATGGGTTTTTTCGAATGTCGTTAAACAATTTAAGTAATTTTATTAGGACCATTAAGTTTTTATTCTTTTTTTTTTTTTTTGGTATTTGATTTTCATCTCGGAAAAATAACCCTCATGTCGAAGGATTTCTTTTTTTTTTTTTTTTACCTAAAGAATTTACACATCTCTCATTAAGAGACTTTTCATTTATGGGCATTTGATAATTCCTCATTCTCTTGTTGTTAGTGAAGTCTTATTAATACATTTCTTGAGAAGCTTCATCTATTAGAACTTGTTTCTAAAACCCATATTAGACCCCACCTATCAGACATGGGAGAGGGGTGCCTAACCCGTTTCCTCTTCCATCTAAGTCCTACTCGGAATAGTTCAGCCATTGCCTTAGGTTTAGAGTCACTATAAAGACCAAAATGATTTTACGCATAAAGCGTGGGAGGCCCATCACTCCCAATTCATTCTCAATGATGGGTGGCGACTTCAAATCAGCCCAAGTGAGCCATTTTTCGATGCTCACAGTAATTGCTATACATTTTTTCTGTTTAGAGGCTTTCTGGTCCCCATGAACAGCTCAGCATGGCTGTCATTTTTTGTCTTCTTTTTGTAGGGTTTAGTAAACCGAAGATCCCCATGGACAGCCATGCTGAACTCCATGTCATGTTCTCTGGTGGCTAACTCTTCAAAGGTGTGTGGTTTGATGCCTTTGAGAGTACAGGCCAGCCCCCAATGCATCATTTGAATGCATGTGTCAATAAAAGAGGCTAAAGAGAGCTTATCTTGAGTGTTAAGTAACCAGTTCCTCCAACGCTCTATGTAGTCTGTCACAAGTTCATCTTTCCTTGGTGGGTGTTGGTAAGATTGACCATGCTTTGCTTCCTACATGACGAGTGTTGTAGAAATGATTAAGAAATTCTTGTTCCAATTGATTCCAACTATCAATAGAATCAGATTCAAGGTCATTGTACCATTCAGAGGCATTTTTTAGGGTAAATTACAAAACCCTCCCCTAAAGTTTCTGGTAATCATAAAAACCTCCTCACAGTTTCATTTTAACAAATGCCTCCCATGAACTTTTGAAAAATTTGACAAAAACCTCCCTTCCGTCACCTTCCTAGATGAAAAATGTAAGACAAATACACCATTTTTTTCCAAATACCCATTCTACCCTTTTATAAACTATTTTACATACAAAATTACTGAAATAACCTTGTTTTCACTCAACGATTACCGAAGATAATCGTTATAGGAGGTTTTGTCAAGTTAAAATAGGGTTATTTTAGTAATTTTGTATGTAAAATAATTTATAAAAGGGTATAACGGGTATTTGGAAAAAAACTGGTGCATAAATGTAACATTTTGTGTCTGAGAAGGTGATGGAAAGGAGGTTTTTGTCGAATTTCTCAAAAGTTCAGAGGAGATTTATTAAAATAAAACTATAGGGGAGGTTTTTATGATTGTCAGAAACTTCTGAGGAGGTTTTTGTATGTTACCCTTTCTTTTAAGAGAGCACACACACTATTTCACCAGCAGATCTGTAAATGTGCTAGGATTGTTGCAAGTTTCAATAAAATGGGCAATATGTTGTTTAGGATTCTCCTTCCCATCAAATCACTAAAACTTTAAAGATTGGTATCCAACTGGCATGGCCATTTGATCAATACATCGGGTGTATGGTTTGGCATATACCACAAAAAACTAAGTTCCTCCAAATTGGGCATTGATGGTGCTAGTTATCATCTCTTGCAATTCCTTAATAGAGAGTGAAGCAACAAAAACTTGTTGAGGGTAAGAAGAGCTCTTTCTGAGGGGTAGATCTAGGAGGGTATGAAGAACTTATACCCTGTACATGTTGCACCTACTCCAGACAATTCATGAATGAGGCAATTTGGAGATCCTTCTCTTCATTGCTCTTAGTGAGTTTTGTAATTAAATCTTGCAATGGTTCAAAATGATCCTCCAGAGTCATGGCGCAAGTCATCATTACTGGCATAGTTGAAGTATAAAAATGACTTTCAGATGGTGCTTTTCCTTGAGGTGTGGACCTTGAAGGCCTGAATGCCATCGTAGAGGCATTATTAGGAACAGTTTTAGGATCTGAGCTTGATCCCTATGAAGATGTAAATGAACTTGATTGTTTTCTTGCCCCTAGTGAAGTAAGAGAGATCACAGGATTCTTAGGAAGACCTTGGCCAAAAATAGCTTTTTGCTTGTTGGTAGGATCTTCCCCAAGAATTGGAGTGTCCCTAGACAAGAGGTTGTCTGCATCTGAGCAAGAGCTTGCTCAACCATTCTAGCCTTTGCCCTAGTTATATAACTAGAGTGGTGGATGTTGAGATTTAGGGTAACCCCACAAGTCATTCGAGGGTTAACAATTGATTTTCCACCAGTAGCCTTGAAGAGGTATTTCTTTAGGGCCATTGAGATGACTACTTGATGCTTGAAAGGTTGTTGAATAAAGAAAAGATACGAGAGGTAGAGATGGTCCCACTGGGTGTGCCAAAAATTTGTCAACACAAATCTCTTGTCTAGAAATCTAAAGACAAAAAATGATGATGAATATCAATTCTTTGATATTTATTAAAAATGGGATATAGATCTCTAATATTTAATCTCTTTACAATGAGAAAACCTCTAATTATTTTCTTTTAAGAATCAATTTGAGGGCTTAAAAAGCATGTTCTCCGATGAATCTAGAAGTGTGCACGATCCAAGAAGTGATGAAGTTTCCTCCTGAATTGATGCTTGTAGATCTTGTAATAGTTGTACTTTAGAGTTCTCTTCTAGAGAAACACTAAGGATTTCTTGAGTTGGTGAACAACTTTGAAGCTTTTGCTAATGAAGAACTCTGAAGGTCTTCTACAAATGGAAGTCTCTGGAGAGTTCTTCTTTGTTCTCCCAAAGATCTCGTGTGTTGGAAAAAAAAATGTGAAGAACTCTAAGGCATGTATAAACCGGACATCAACATTGGTGGTTGTAAATGGGTGTTTCGATTGAATTGGAAATATGATGATTCCATAGACAAGTATAAAGCACGGCACATTGTGAAGTGGCATAGTGCGAGTGTGGATTTCTTTGATACATTTAGTCCACTAGTAAAAGTACACGTGCTTTGCACATGGCAATTCTAGATGATGATGATGATTATGATAATAATAATAATAATAATAATAATAATAATAATAAATCTAAAATTTTCTACAAAGTTTATGTATTTTTTGTTTTTCACTTTTATATTTTTTGCTTTATTATTATTAATCAGACATATTACAAAATCCAAACCTGAATATATAAGCACCTCATCCAAATATGTGATAATCGGATAGAACCGTGAAGTTTCAAGCAATGTTTTAAAAAATGACCTGGAACCGGAATCGTTTTGGTCATTGGTTTTTGGGCCGATAGTTTGACCATTCGGTTTGAACGGACAACTCGTTCTAACAACAAAATTAAAAAATAAAAAATAATTAAAACAAAAAACAACTAAAAATCGTTGAACGAGTTAACGGTTCAACTGCTTGGGTCAATGAGTCATTTACCAATTCAACAGTTTTTGGCTAGGGACTAGGTTTGGCATAAAACGGTTCCGGTTTCCTGGATAGTTCTTGGGCCGAATAGTTCGACTATCCAAGTCAACGACAATTTGAAAACATTGGTTTCAAGTTTCATTAACAGACCTACCTGCTTGGCTAAACTCTTCTTTTTGTAGTGTTTTCTCTTTTGGGTCTATCTTTTTTTTTTCTTTTGTTCATTTATCAAAAAAAACATAAAATTTAAAAAGAGGGAATTGAAAGAGATGAAAAGTAGTAGTTCAATTTACCACAACTGAGTGGCAGCTTGGTTGGCATGTTAGTTGGGTAGTTCCATCAACGACGTGGATTTAAATCTTGTTGTTACCACTATTGAAAAGTTAGTGTGTGTTGTGTTAAGTATAAAAATATTACAATTTAAACCTTACAATTAAATAAGGACTAAATTAAAAAATGAGTATTATAGTCAAAATAAAGTTTCACAATCATATTCATATTTTTAATAGTAGTGTAAATATAAAATTATAGATGTGTTCAATTTTGTCTAGAATTTGTTTGTATTTTTTGTGTGTAAAAATAATTCTAATATATTACACTTACTTTTTATTTAATATGATAAATATGTGATATTATACATGTGCCTAAGTAGGGATGGTAATTTTCCCCATCCCCGACGAGGACCTAACTTCCCCGACTCGATGGGGGCAGGGTGGGGACCTTAATCCCCACCCCGCCCCAACCCCGGTTATATATATATATATATATATATATATATATATATATATATATATATATATACATATATGGGGATGGGGAATATGATCCTTGCCCCGAACCAACCCCGTTGCCATTTTTTTGCAAAATTTATGTATTTTTTCATTTTTTGTATTTTTATATTTTATTAATTATTTATGACATTAAAGGTTAACACATTTAACCCAAAAATTGAACTATTTATTATTATTTTTTATATTTCATTTTTAGTTAGTTTTAAATTATGTATTTCATTTTCATTATTAATAAAAATAATTCTTTTTATTACACTTATTTTTTTAATTTGCTTAATAAAAATATCACAAATTTGTCTAATTTTTTCTACATTTTTGTAATTTTCTATATTTATTTCTATTTTTAAGATTGTTTTACCTAATTATGACTTTGTAGGTTGATCAATTTGATTTGGATGGTTGAATTACTTAGCCACCACTTTGATAAAAAATGGTTTTGTTTTTGAGTCAGTTTTAAAATACATGGGTTTATATTATTAAAAATATTGGCATAGATCTAATTAGTCGCATTTATTAGTGAAAAGTAGCTTAAAATATATGATTTAATAAGACAAAATGGGATTTAATACTTTAAGTATAAGACTTAATGAGATGGGATTAAATGAAGTGGAAAGTAATAATTGAATTTATATTTTCAACTCTTATAGTTAGAGATGGATTAAAAACATAAATATAGGCATTTTAGTATCCACTAAAATTATCATTAAAGATATAATAAAATGACTTTTATACCCTTTCCTAAACAAAGAAGTAGAGGGTAATTTTAGTAAAAACAAAAGGTTTACATTGCATTCACACTTTTATATATAGTATAGATTGTAAAACTAGCAACCATTCAAGACCTTCTCTCCATTGTTATGTCTCATCAATGATTTGTGGATTTCTCTCATCCTAACTTTGTCAAGGTAAGAAATCCTTGTATGATCAAGCAAACTCTAAGGGCTTAGAGCTTAGTACTCTAAACTTAGCTTGTTCCTTGTGGAGTTTGGCTTCACTATCTCTAAATATAGATGTTCTCTATGTTCTTATCAATTATATCCTCCTATTGGTCTCCATGTCTCTTCTCTCCACAATATTTAATGCCATATGTAGGGGTGTCAATTGGACTGGATTTGGTCCAACCCGATCCAGTCCAATGTGAGTCCATTATAAATGGACCAGGTCCAATACAATCCAATGAATATTTTGGACCATTTTGGACGAGTCCGTTCAATGTTCGAACCGTTTAATCTGTTTAAATTCGTTTTAATTTAGATTGGTTTCAACCCAAACCCAGTCCAATGATACCTATATTCTTATCTTATATCAATGGACCAGATATTGGCTTAATCCAATCCAATCCAATATAAATTTATTACAGACGGACCAATATAAACACAGTTCTTATTTGGGTGAGAACAAACCACAAGAATAGAGATAATACTTCTCTGATTCATTCATGTCTGCTCACCCCTTTTTAAACAACCAGTACCAACAACTGAAAAACTGAACAAAGCTAATGGCCAAGTCTTTAGGAGACTCAGTCACCCACTACATCGACACACTACATCAAATAAACAATCGAGTCTTTAGGAGACCCAGTTCCCCGCTACCACATAAACACATACCACTACAACTTAAACACGTAAATACATAACTACACAACTTAAGCAAACTGAACACCAACTAGACACAATTATGCATTGGTTGCTATCACATATACTTTGGGTTGGGCTTGGGGGTTCGAGTGGACCTTCTGGGCTTATCAATGCCCACCCCCTTGAGAGGGAGCTTGTCCTCAAGCTCCAAGTCAGGAAACTGTTGATGCAACTGTTCTGTAGCTTCCCAAGTGGCATCTTCAGCAGGCAAATGCTTCCAACGAACCAAACATTCTTCGACAAAATTACCACCGCGTTTGACCCAACGTTGATCAAGAACTTGTTGAGGTTCTAAAATGAGAACTCCATCATCATTCACTGGAGGCAAGTCGAGGGGCTGATTGGGTTGTCACTCCTCCTTGACAATGCATCTGCTGCTGAATTCTCGTGTCCAGGACGATAGATGATTTCATTGTCATAACCCAGTAATTTAGCCACCCATTTTTGTTGTTCTGGAGTTGCAACCCGCTGGTCCAAGAAGAATCTTAGGCTTCGTTGATCGTTCTTGATGTAGAATTTCCGCCCCAATAAATATGGCCTCCATAATCGAATAGCTTCCATATGGCCAACATCTCCTTAGCATAGGTGGACCACGATTGCTTTGTCACTCCCAATGCCCTGATCATGTAAGCTATAGGCTTGTTGTTTTGAGTCAGAACCGCGCCAATCCCATCACCTGATGCATCCGTTTCTATGGTAAAAGGTTCTGCAAAGCTGGGCATAGCTAATGTGGTTGTGGTAGTCATGGCTTGCTTTAATGCAAGGAAAGTTGTCTCGGCCTCCTCATGCCATTGGAATTTTCCCTTCTTGAGTAAGTTTGTTAATGGACGGGCTATTATGCCATAACCTTGAACAAACTTGTGGTAGTAACCTGTTAAGCCCAAGAAACCACGTAATTCTGTGATGTTTGCAGGTCTCGGCCAAGTCACCATATCTTCAATTTTCGTGTCATCCACCTTTACACCTTGGTGTGTAACAATATGCCCCAAATATTCCAGCTCTTGCTTGCCAAAAACACATTTACTTAACTTGACAAAGAACCTGTGTTGCTTCAAATACTAAGTGTATGCTGAACATGCTCCAGATGTTTTTCCCATGTAGGACTATATATCAAAATGTCATCAAAAAATACAAGAATAAACTTTCGTAAATAAGGACGAAAGATAGAGTTCATCACCACTTGGAATGTAGAGGGAGCATTGCAAAGGCCGAATGGCATCACTAAGTATTCATAATGGTCGTTGTGGGTGCGAAAAGCTGTTTTTGGCACATCAGGAGCACTGACTCTGATTTGGTGATACCATGCCCTTAGATCAAGCTTGGTGAAGAATGCAGCACCGTATAGCTCATCTAGAATGTCATCTACGGTAGGGATTGGGAAGCGATCTTTAATTGTGACAGCATTGAGTGCTCGATAATCTGTGCAAAAGCGCCATGTTCCATCCTTTTTCTTCACGAGCACTGGTGATGAAAAGGGGCTAGTACTGGGACGTATTAGATCTGCGTTCAACATGTCTTGAACTTGACGCTCTATTTCTGCCTTTTGAAAATGTGCATATCGATAGGGTCTCACATTTATGGCTTCAGTTCCTTCTTTGAGGGGAATGGTTTGCTCAACTTCGCGAGCTGGTGGCAGACAAGTGGGCTCCTCAAACACTCCTGAAAATTGCTTCAAAAGGGCTTGCGTATCAGGATGAATTTCCTCGTGAGTGAGCTGTTTTTCAGGTTGAGAATATAGAGCAAATACAGCTTGTTGGTGGCGAAATTCCTTAGTTATCTCCTGCAAAGAAGTTGTTTGAATTGGTTGTGCTTCAATTCCCTGCAAACACTTCGACTGTTGCTCCCAAATAAAACTCATGGTTAACTATTTCCAATCACAAACCACAGAACCTAGTGTTTCGATCCATTGAATTCCCAAGACCAAGTCTACGCCATATAACGGTAATGAAAAGAAGTCAAACAGAAATTTGATACCTTGCAAGTCGACTGTAACATTTTCATATCTTCCTTTGCATGATAATTGTTCTCCATTTGCAACTCGCATTTTCAATGGTTCAGTGGGATGTACCGGCAAGCGAAGCGAGCTAGCTATGCGATCACTGATGAAGTTATGAGTTGAGCCGCTATCGATTAAGGCCACCACTTCTCGAGACCCAATTTTGGCTTTAATGCGCATGGTTTTTGAGACGGTCCACCTTGTTAATGCATGCAACGTAATTCCTGGCTCCTTTATCTCCTCAACTTCTTCATTATTATTTGGCTCTTCCATGGTTTCCTGACTTGTATCCCCATCATTCTGAGTGTGCCCCAATATCAAGAGCTGCAGCACTTGACACTTATGTCCAGGAGTGAATCTTTCATTGCAATTGAAGCATAGTCCTTGAGCTCTCCTCCTCCGCATCTCATCCCATGATAAGCGTTTAACCCCAGCTTGTGATGTTGTCGGTGTTGTAACAGGACTGACAACTGGAGCTCGTGTTGCACTTGGTCGTGCAAACCGTCTTTGCCATTGGGTTTGATCATCTCTCATTCAAGCTAAACTGATATCTTCTTTAACTGATTGAGGCTTGAACATCCTAATGCCATCTGCATCAGATGGTCCAAATCGAACTCTAATTTCATCTTCAAAAATCTCCCACGTGATGACCCTTTGTTCCTCGTTGAGTGCCTTCCGCAGCCATTGCCACCACTGATTTGCTTCTCCTTCGAGGTGAAAGGAGGCTAAGCGAATTTTCTGGTCTTCGGAAATCTCCTGGAACTCAAAAAATTGATTCACACAGTTGAGCCATTCCGTCGAGTCATCTCCAAAAAATTTGGGAAATTCAAGCTTTGCGATCTTAGAGGAGAAGGGTCTGTTGCTATCGTCGGTATCTCTACGTGTTCGACTCTGCGCTTCCTGATTATCGTTGTTGTGACTTGGTGAACCGTGGCTCGAAAGCAAAGCCTCAGATAGCCGAACGATAGTGCCTTCCAAGCATTGAATTTTATCCGTTATTCCCACTTCCAACTTCTGCATCCCCTCTTGGACTCCTCCAAGTCCTTTCTCCAAAATTTCAATTCTCTCTTTGTTAGTTGTCATTCAAACCTTGCTCTGATACCAATGATAGGTCCCGGTCAGTAGCAAGAAAAATAAACACAATTCTTCTTTGGGTGAGAACAAACCACAAGAACAGGGATAATACTTCTCTGATTCATTCATGTCTGCTCACCCCTTTTTAAACAACCAGTACCAACAACTGAAAAACTGAACAAAGCTAATGGCCAAGTCTTTAGGACACCCAGTCACCCACTACATCGACACACTACATCAAATAAACAACCGAGTCTTTAGGAAACCCAGTTTCCCACTACCACATAAACACATACCACTATAACTTAAACACGTAAATACATAACTACACAACTTAAGCAAACTGGACACCAAATGGACAATTATGCACTGGTTGCTACCACATATACTTTGGGTTGGGCTTGGGGGTTCGAGTGGACCTTCTGGGCTTATCATAGACTCAGAAGATTGTGCGTTGAGTTTTCTTCCTCAATTCAAATTGTTTCATTTTTCTGACAGAGGCATCATAATTCTTTTTCGACTAATTGAACTTTGAATTGCAAAAGCAATCAGCGCTAAGACAGCATTTAATACAGGGCTAAAACAACGAAGAGTGGTTTGCCTTACCAAGACTTGTATAAAAAAAATCCGGAAACTTCTGGTGGGGAAGCCAATCTCTCTCTCTTAACTTAACTAGGCTCGGGTGGAGGTTCATTAATTATTACAGAAAGCAATGTCGTCTGGGTTCGAATTCTCGAAGCTAAGTACTTGCAGAAGTGCAGTTTCTGGGATGCAAAAGAGAGGTGGGAGAGAGGAATTACACTCTGCAGGGAATTTCAGGCGATGGGCGCTCAATGGAGATTGGCAATATTGGTGTTACCAGGATTCTGAACTGAGTTGTTAATTGAATAACTGATAACTAACTCGACAAGCGTCAAGTTTGTTAAGAGGACAGAAGCAACACTACTAGGAATGAGCGATCAGTGCGCCTCTTCTTTGATCAAGTTGCTGTGGCTCCAGCTCCTTCTCAAGGCTAAAGCCACTTCAAATGGATAGAGAAGGCTCCTTCTCAGTAGCTTCAGAATACATGCTAATAAAAGCACAGGGTGTCAATTGGACCGGATTTGGTCCAATCTAATCTAGTCCAAAGTCCAATATGAATTCAATTACAAATGGAACAGGTGCAATCTAATCCGATGAATATTTTGGGCCATTAAGTCTGGACTGGTCTAATTCAATGTCTTATTGGTCCGTCCAAATTGATTTTGACTTGAACGGGTCTAACCTAAAATTGGTCTATTGACAGTCCTATTTGCAAATTGCAGCAAAAGAGCCTGAATCTATTTAACATATATCCTTTTTTTAACTGTGAGTTAGCCAGACGCACAAGGCTTGGATCAATTCCATTTCTGTTGGTGGACGAGAACAGCACTCCATCAAAGACTGGTTAATCTTATAAAAGAGGAACTCAAACCCGAGTTCCCCTGAAGAGTTCACATCTCTATTCGAAGGGTTTGTTCATCCGCATGTGGCATCTATGGAAGAAATGAACAAAACCATCTTTGACCACCAAACCTCGATTCCAAACAACGGTGTTAAAAGAGCCCAAGTTCAACTGAATTCCCAAGCCATATTGGTAGCTTCGTGCATGACTGCAAAACTAGTGCTCAGACTCGGGATTTGCACCAGGAGCTGCTGGACCAAACCCCCAAGGAGTAACGTCTAGTGTGGATAGAGCTGTCTCTAAGGGGAGCCCTGGCACGAGATGATATGCTAGTGGCAGAGTTAAAACTAGAACTGGAATGCGACTGACCCCCATAATTAGTCATTGTGTATCGAAGGTGATTCAATTATTACTACGATTCATGTGTTCTGTCAAGACAACAATGTCTAAGCGTAGGGGCCATTCTTTGTTTTTTTTTTTTTTTGAATTTTGAAAGGGAGAAAATAATTTTTCGATTTAGAAGAAAAGTTGTCAACACTTGATGGGACAAAAATACCCCCTTCAATAATAAATTTTTATTGATTTATTTATATGAAAAAATAAAAAAACATGGATAAACGCACAAATAAGTCTTTTCTGAATGGATAAATTATCAAAAAATGAATTAAGGGTTAAAGTTAAACATTCCCAGACGGATTCCGCTTTAATTATGCTTTCGTAAATGAATCAGCCTAAGGGCTTTTACAAAGCAAAAATGAACACAACCGCCATATAAATGATTCTATGATTCTATCCCAAATTCGGTTGTGCGGTACATACATAAATGGCAGAAACAGAATTTAGAATCCTCTCAGACGTACCAAAAAGAAATAAATGTTTTAAGTAAAGCAAAATAAACTTTTCTTTCCACTAAAAGTTGACACGGAATGATGGATTCATAGACAACGGCGAAAAATCTCACAGAATAAGACGAGACAACTAGTTCAATTCCAATGATACTTCCAGGTTAATAGAGGTTTAGTTTTCTTTAATAATCTCGGACTCAACCACCAAAAAAATCCAAGGAAGAGGAACCCATTCGGTTTTACTACCATTCTCGATGACGGTCTCTGTCCCGGTCTCGGTCCCGGTCCCTGTCCCTGTCCCTGTCCCTGTCCCTGTCCCGCCCAAGTTCTTTCCCTCGATCATGATCATAATCTCGGTCTCTATCTCTATTCCGGTCTTTGCCTCTATCCTTCTCACGGTCCCTTTCTCTCTCCCTGCTCCTGCTCCGACGCCTCTCTCTCTCATGAATGTAACCATCTCTCTCGCGACTCTTGCTACCATCTCTCTCGTCACGGTCTCTTCCCCGATCTCTGCTTCTGTCTCTACCGTCCCTCTCGGTCACACCTGCAAGTGCGTCATCCAGTGCACATAACCAAAGGCCAAATGGATCAAATAAACGAACCATCAACACATGAAGGCATCACCTCTATGCAAGGTTCTAAGTATCCATATGCTCGCTGCTGAAAAAATCAGAATCGAGCAACAAAAAGCACAAATACTCAAAGTTTTATTTTGAGTTAATACCATCTGTCCTTTTTTTTATCAACCCCATCTGTCCATTCTGTCACATCAATAATACCATTTAAACTTGACAGAAGTCCCTATTTCCAAATATTAGTCTCAGTATCACAAAGTTTAAAACCTATAAATATCTTTTTTTTTTGCTCATTGGGCTCACACAATAGGGTTGCCCATCCCCCATACCACATAGCCCCCAACCCTGGTCGCAGCAGGATTTGATCCCAACACTAGTGGAACGAGCTAGCAGCCGTACCAATTGAGCCACCCATCAGTTGGTAAACCAATATGTATCTACAGTATGCTACAATAAGTTATTTTATATTTCCTTTTTTGGAAATAAGTTGTGTTATATTGAGCCTTGCCTCTATGCTATGTTGCAGTAATAAAGAAATGGAAATCACATTGATGTGCAAAGAATTCCCATTGGCAATCTCCCAAGGCAAACATGGATTCTAGCCATCCGACTCTTTCAATAAAAGAACATTGGTTCAGGTTCTTTAAATATCCTGAAGACTTCAAATAGATGGTTGGAATTTTATTTTGCTTTATCTAATTTTATTTATTTTTTCAGGTAACTAATAAATAATATGGCAAAAAACTTACCTAGTTCCTCAACCTCCCACCCTGCACGTCCAGCACCTGGAAGCACCTGTCCAGCTTCAGCTTGTTGTGTTTTGGCACGAAACTTCTTCTTGAGATTGCCAAATTCATCATATAACTCCCCATCATCCTAAAATTTGAAGCAAAATATTAATATCAGAGGAATAATTCGAAAACTTGGGATGTGTGAGCAAGAATATCATACCTCTTCAGCTTCCCTCCGCCGTCGTTTTGTTTCCTCTATTTCTTCTTCGTCAAGTTCTTTATAACCTCCAGCTCGCCCTCCTCTATTAAATGAAGATAACTGTCAGAGACAGCCATCTATCCACTAAAAGATGCAAATATTTGCTTAACAAACTTTTTAGAACTCCATTACTAGGATCTTATTCTATCCCAATAGATACATTTGTCCAACCGGACTAGCTATTTTGAATACAATGCTTACATAAGATCCTAATTCAGAGATTATATAGTTGGTTTATGCTTTATACTGTGAAATTTTATAATAGTGAGGTAACATCAACAAGAGAGTTTGGAAAGGGAACCTTGGCTATTTAATCTACTTGAACTATATACCAAAATGGTGGCAAACAAGAAAACCTCATACTTCAGGTACCAAGATTGCTTATCATTCAGGGGCAGCAGCAAAATAAAAAATCATAATGACCAACCATAGACCACTTAATGGGGAAAAATTATGAAGGTATCTTGTGTAGCAAGATTGATAGGACCTGATCATCCATTTAGCCATTGCAAGTTGGCAATGAGACACAAGACAAACTATATTTATTCAATGTCAAGGAGAGTTTCAGGGAATTTGGTGGCATCAGTATTGCTCCAAGTACAAAGACTGAACCAGTGGAAATATGCATTCTAGTCTAGGTTTGCATCCATTTGACATACAAAATAACAAGAATGCAAATGTGCTTCAAAAACCATATCACTCTTACAATGGATGCGAAGTTTAATTCCAAAATATGAACACAAACTTCGCACTGTCTGACGGTCTATGTAAACAAGCCAAACTTCCAAACTTTTTCTATTGTTTTGTTGCAATTGCTGCTATTGCACTCACCCAAACTGCACTGTCTGAATGTTCTTTTATCAATAACAGAACAGAAATTTTTATTAATAAAGAAAATAAAGCAAGGTACAACACAAAGTTAGTGGGAGAGGTAAACTCTCTTAACCCTCCCAAGAAAAACAAGAAATAAATTACAAGCCCAGAACATTTGCTCCCTTCGCAACCCATGTTTATCAAGCGTATCTGCAAATGAGTTGGCACTTCTCTTCACCCATTGGAGCTGAATCTCTACACTGTCTGAATGTTATTTTATCAATAACAGAACCTTTTTATTAATAAAGAAAATAAAGCAAGGTACAACATGAAGTTAGTGGGAGAGGTAAACTCACTTAACCCTCCCAAGAAAAACAATAAACAAATTACAACACAGCCCAGAACATTTGCTCCCTTCCCACCCCATGTTTATCAAGTGTATCTGCAAATGAGTTGGTACTTCTCTTCACCCATAGGAGTAGAATCTCTACATCCTGAGTTAACCATTCTATAACCACTTTTGAGTCTCGAACAATTAACTTCTGTAGATTCAATTCCTTAGCCTTCTTTAACCCTTCCAGTACTGCTATAACCTCAGCTCCAAGAGAATCACCCACCCCAATAGGCCCAGAATACAACACTAAGACTTTCCATTCTTCACCTCTAAACATTCCTCCAATACCTGAAGGCCCCAGGTTACCCTCACCGCTCCCATCAAAATTCAATTTAATAAATCTAGAAGCTGGTGTAGACCAAAGGGGGCTAATTTTCATTTGGACTGGTGCTGAATTGGACACTTCCAACTTCTAACCAACATATCTGTAGTGATATCTTCAAACAGCTCTAGTGATTTTACTCACTGCACCGCTCTTATAGTTACTGCTTCAATTATGGCCTCTTTACTCCTTTCCTTTCCAGAAAAAATCCATGAGTTCCATTCTTCCCAGATTGTCCAACAAATGGCAGCCCATACGCATCTGCACTATCTGAATGTTAATGTAAACAACCCGAACTAGCACTCTCAAACAACAAACAAACAATGTGAGTACAAATACAAGGGCAAGGCTGAAACAGATTTGCATTCATCATGTATGCACTTTACACCTGTTTGCATTCACTATGATGCATTACAGCAGTCTCTTCAACCCAATTTTGGCCGGGCCAGTAAGAACATTGGACCCGTCATCTGATTACAATACCAACTTTGGGTAGCCACTAACCTGCCTTTACTCAAAAAATATTTAACTTGGTCAAAGACCAAGCAACCCAGGCAGTTGAACAGTCATCCCAATTGACCCAAACACTGGGTCATGGATACAAATTAAATATTATTTTATTTTTAGGTTTAAACTTTTTTAATAACACCTATATCTATACACATGCATCTATGCATGTGGGGATACTGAAAGTGCATGATACCAGAAGAACCTTGACCCCCTCCCTGGGTGAATTTTGATGAATACCAACTGGTAACCACTTTTATGATACCAATTGATCTGTTTACTGTTCAGCAATTCAACCATCTAGGTTGAATGGATCAACCTGTAATGTCATAAATGAATACTATATGACATCACAAGTCCATTTTTGAAACACTGCATTAGAGTTTTGTATCATAAACACCTGCAGGCTAAGCTCATGATCATTGTATATGTGAACTAGTCATTGGACCCATGCAATGCACAGGTCAAGTTAAACAAAATTGACCAAGAAAGAATCCTACGACATACCAAAGTTTTTGTGTTCTCTTTCTTTAGCCTTTTGTTTAATATGATGATAGATATTAATAACAAAATTATCATTTACCAAACCTTTTGTTTAATATGATGATAGATATGCTCAATATTTTAAGCAGCCTTTTGTTTAATATGTATGTATGTATGTATGTATGTATATGGATATCATATATAATTACATAATGTTTTATATTAGTAACAGTAACAGTTCTATTGCTTAGTAGGAATTAAAATGTAGAAGATTAGCAACAAGATGGTCAGCCTCAACTAACCATCCAATATTTTTCAGATTTTACATAGGCCTATGCCTCTCCACAACCATGCAAATTACAACTTGACCCAAAACAAATGATCCAACCCCTTCTTTCGATAAACAATCAGTCGTTGAATTGGGCAGTATAAAAGTTACACTTATGTAAGCTATATTGAGATAATTACGTAAAGTTTATAATTAATAAATTAAATATTTTATATTTATATAAATTACTATATGTATAATTTAATAACTAATTAAACTTTTATTTTTTTATTATTCTTTACTCGTTGAATTGGGAAATATAAAAGTTACATTTATGTAAGCTATATTGAGATAATCTTTACTCGTAAAAATTTAAAAAGGTGCACACTTGGGCGGAGGCACAAGGCGCATCAAGCGCATGCCCCTGAGGCCTTGTCTCAACCATTAGGTTCAAAAAACCAAAAAAAAAAGCATAAAAATTTAAGAAGGTGCACACTTGGGCAGAGGCAAAAAGGTGCACACTTGGGCAGAGGCACAATGTGCATCAAACGCATACCCCTGAGAACAATATTACAAATGCTTTTATATTTTACATAATCCTTCCATTTCTTTTAGGCCAAAGGGTCAAAAAGCTTATCCACTGTTATTGACATGGTCCACTTGCACCAAAACAAAGAGAAAAACCATTCACAAATATCAGAAACAAAAGGACAATATATTAGTAAGTGGTAATAATTCTCTTCATTTATATTCAAAAATAATGCACCAATTTGGGGATAAATACACGAACCTTTTTGTAACATGTCCAAAGTGTTAACCCTCCCATGATACACTTACCAGCAGAAAGCTCCTATTTTGAGTGGAACAGACCACATTAAACTTCCTTTGCAAGGAAAAGCTGAGGAGGAGAAGACAAACAAAGAGACTTGAGAAACGATGCAAAAGAAAAGCAGCCTTTAGGGTGGGGAATCCAAATATGCCTATCCAGTTTAGAAGGACCCAAGCAAACAAAATCAAGAAGTTGCAATAACCCAATAAAACAAATTAGTTTGGCATCCCTCAACCCTCTTTAGAAATCAAAGTGCTAATTGTGACCCAAAGGAAAAATATGAGCAATAAAACCTGAGAAAACTTGTTTTTATACAAGGATAAAGACTACAAAGAAGGCAATAGATCCTTGGGGGCATGAGAGCCAACCCAAACATCCTCCCAAAACTTGGCAGTATCCACATCATACCTGATGAAACTAAGAAACTGATGAAGAATATCGCCTTACAAGGTGAAGAAAGAGTAGCCCGTCAAGACACACCTGCATGCTGCATCCCATCCAGACAGGACCAGACTCCAATCTACCATGGATGTTAGCTATAACTTCATCCCATAATCTACCCCTCTCCAAAGTCATCAATTTATACTATGTCATTAGTAAAGAACATACACCATTCTGCTTCCTCGATATGTTTAGTCAATTTAGCAATGATTATTGCAAACAAACAAGGATCAAGTGCTAACCCTTGGTGAAATCCTATTATAACAGATAACTCTAAAATTTCTTCTTCAAGTGTTCTAAAACAGTTTATTTCACCATTATACATGTCTATAATTAGGACAACATACTTATTTGATAACCCTCTGTTTTCCAAAGGCCAACATAATATCCCTCTATGGGCAATCACCTCAATAAAAAGATAGCTTCCATAGTTGATTTCCAACATCCACTGATGAAGGGAAATTTGACCGGCCTCGCGATCGCCCGACACGTGGCAAAGGCAAGCAGCTCGGGACAGTAGAGCACCCAAAGCGAACATCGAAAGCAAGTCCAAACTCACTACCGAGCCCGAACTCCAGACCGCCATACTTAGTCCGAGCTCCTTGTTAAGAGCGAGCTCCCTATCAAAGGTCCGAGCTCCCTAAAACCCAAGCTCCCTAAGTCCGAGCTCGGTACTAGGAGCCCGAGCTCCTTGTTAAGAGCGAGCTCCCTGTCAAAGGTCCAAGCTCCCTAAAAACCCGAGCTCCCTAAGTCCGAGCTCGGTACTAGGAGCCCGAGCCCCCTGATTAAGAGCGAGCCCCCTGTCAAAGGTCCGAGCTCCCCAAGTCCGAACTCGGTACTAGGAACCCGAGCTCCCTGAGAACCCGAGCTCCCTGCAAGGGGCACGAACTATACTGGGCCCCAAGCCCCACGAAGCTGACCCGAGCTGACCCGTGACAGCTCGGATCACTCCAAACCGAACTCAAGGCACCTCGCTCGCCACTCCAACACTTCACTTCAAAAGCACCAGGCCAGCCAAATGTACCCGACACCAAGTACGTCTTTATCCAAGGGCGACGTACCTGACTGATTTGGGATCTGACGCCTGACAGCCGCATTTCAAAACGGCTTCCTGCCACCGCCACCTGCAACCGTCGTCACTAGCCGCAGAGACGGCTACGACAAAAGGAACAGTGGCGGTTCTGTCCGACCAGAGGAAATGACACCCGAACTGGCAGGAGTTTAGAAGTAATCATGCCCGACCTGACGGAGGCCTGGAAGTGAGTGCGCGAGGTGGTTATAAAAGGCTTCTACCCCCCAGGGACGAGGTATGCTAACTTCCGCGCTATCTGGTTATTCTTGCCTTTGAAAGACTCTAACTTAAGCTTCGGAGCCCTTACGCCGGGTTCTCCCCGGAGCCTCTCTTCTCCTCCCGTTTCAGGTCCCTGTTACTCATTTCGGAGGCAAGATCATCAATAGCTAAGACCGGCCAGATCGTGCATCATCATCCACCATAATCCTTTCTTTCTTTTATCTTTGCAAAATTATTAATTTCCATTTTCTCCCTCTTTAGTAACTAGTATATAAGTTCATAATGCCTCAAATTTGGGTTTACTTGCTAAATTTTTGCTTCCTTCAAGTCTCCTCAGCATCTTGTCATTTCCCTTTGAACTCTCATATGACCTATTTTGCTACATACAACATATACAAGTTTAAATCCTATAATGCAAGATTAGAAATTAGAAGATTTAACTCCTCTTTCAAGGAACACAGAATGTTCTTTAACATTTAGAGGAAAATATTACTTAAGAATGAAAATATCCCCATGAAAATAAAACAAAAAAAAAAGGCTGCTGTAGAAAAAGACATCTTTTTTTATAGGAAACGGTAACTTTCATTAGATAAAACCAGAAGAACTGTCACCTTCTAAAGTGAAAGGTGACCCTTGAACAAAAAAATAACTTACAACACTGCCCAAAACAAAACCTCCCAATTCACTCCTTGCTTTGCTAGGTTGTCAGCTAAAGCATTTGCTAACCTCCTAGACCAATAAACTTGTGCACCCAGCTCCCTTGTGAGGTTCAATAATTCCCTTACAGGTTGTCTAAGGGACCACATTCCCAAACTATTTGATTGCAGCCAACCTACTACTAATTTTGAATCACCCTCCACTTCTCACTGTTGAAAGCCCAATTGCTTGGCCAATCTGAGCCCCTGGAGGAGCCAACACTTTAGCTCTAAGCGAGTCCTCCAAACCTTTTGGACAAGAATACATAGCTAGGATTTTTCCTTCTGCAACTCTAAATACAACCTATATTCCATAAGGTCTAGGGTTCCCAAGAGAGCTGCAATCAAAGTTCAGTTTGACATTACATTGAAAAGGAGGGGACCAAACTGCTTGTATGGTAGGTGATGAAGTAGAAGACCATGCTAAAATACTCCAGCCTCTAGTCAAATCATCTATGGAGACATCCTTGAACAAGTCAAGAGTTTTCAGCCAATGTACTGTCTTGATGGTGAACCCTTCAATAACTTCAGGAGCTGATTTTTCTTTCCCTTGGAAAATCCTATTATTTCTCTCTTCCCACACTGCCCACAAGATAGTTGCCCTCGTTGTTCTCCACACCACCGTTCCTTTCTTCTTTGGTTGTCGAAAAAGGCTAGGGTCAAATAATTCCGCTACGCTTGTAGGGGGAGTCCACCTACAGTCAAAGAGAGGAGAACCAATCCAAAATTAGAGCACTAAAAGGACAAGAAATTAATAGGTGATTCACCGTCTCACCATTCCTCAAGCAAAGGCTACAGACATGAGGGGACAAGCACCAATTTGGCCTTTCTTTGAAGCACTTCCAAGGTATTGATTTTTTGGAGACCCACTTCCCAACAAAAAGTCCTTACTTTTGGGGGTACCGAGGTGCTTCTTACTTCTTTATCAGGAAAGGAGGTAACCAGGTTAAAAGGAAGGACCATAGCATTGAAAAACAAAGAACAAGAAAACCTACCTATAGAAGTTTCAATCCAAATTCTATTGTCAAGAGAAGAGTGGTCTAGAAAAACTGAGCTTAGAAGAGGAAAAAGATCATCTACCAAACCCACTTCTGAGTCCCTCAAACCTCTCCTTAGTCCCAGATCCCAAGAATCCCCAGAAACACAAAAAGAAGAGATAAATTAAAACTTTTTCAAAGAAAGGGAATATAGGTTCAGGAATTTATCCTTAAGGGAGATTCCCCAATCCACAAGTCCTCCCAAAAAAGAATTTTATTACCCACGCAAGCAACATACATGATGAAAGGAGAGAAGACAAGCAGGATACCAACAATATCTTTCCACTAGGAAAAGCGTGAAGCCCTTGGGTTGAGTCTAGCGTCCCATCCATTTGTTGTCATTCCATGAATACTTCTTATCACCTTATGCCATAAACTCTATTGCTCCTTAGGAAACCTCCATAACCATTTGCCCAACAAAGTTGTGTTTCTTATTCTAATATTTCCAATACCTAAGCCCCCTTTGTCTTTCTTTCTAGACATCACTTCCCATTTTACCCTATTATCCTTTTTAGTATCTCTAGGTTCCCACAGAAAATCTCTAATTATTTTTTCAACCCGGTTTGCAATCATAACAAGCAATTTGAAGGTAGACAAAAAATACACTGGCAAATTTGCAAGTGTTAACTTAATTTGAGTGATTCTACACCCCAAAGAGATGTAATTCCTTTTCCAACCCGGTAGTCTCTTTGAGAATCTTTCCAAAACTGGGTACCAAAAGCTATCTAACCTCGGGTTTCCTCCCAAAGGTAAGCCTAAATACTTAAGAGGCCAATCAATTACCTCGCAACCTAGAGATCTAGCCAAAGATTCCACCTACTTCTTGCCTATTAATTCCAGCTACACAACTTTTATTCCAATTTACTCTCAAGTTGGAGACCTTTTCAAAATTCTCTACCAAAATCTTTAAATTTTCCAACTCCTCCGAATCTCCTTCACAAAAAAGAATCAAGTCATCAGCAAATTGAAGGTGGGTTACAACTATTTCCTCCCTCCCTACTCTCCACCCTCTAAACAAGTTTCTAGCATCGACTCTAGTAATCTGGACACTCAACACATCAACTATCAAGGTGAAAAGGAAAGGAGAAAGAAGGTCCCCTTGTCTTAAACCTCTCTTTGCCGGGAAGAAGTCCTTAGCTACCCCATTAACTAGAATGGAGTAGTGGAATGAAGAGATACAACCCTTAACCCACATGCACCACCTCTCTCCAAATCCTCTAATTCTCAATACTTCCAGTAAAAAAAACCCAATTCACCAAATCATAGGCCTTCTCCAAGTCTAGTTTGCAAATCAAGCCATTTTCTCCTTGTCTTTTTCTGTAATCCACATATTCATTGGCAATAAGGATATGATCAAATATATGTCTTCCTAACACAAACGCCCCTTGGGTCAGAGAAATCAAGGACAGTAGTACCTTTTTTATTCTTCCTGCCAAGACCTTTGAGATTACCTTATACATACTACCAATTAGGCTTATGGACCTAAAATCCTTTGGGTGGTTTGCATTTACCTTTTTAGGAATCAATGCTATGACAGTAGCATTGGCACCTAAATTTATCTTAAATCTCTCAAAGAATTCCAAGAAGACCTCCATTAAATCACCACCTATAATATCCCAGCAATCTTGGAAAAAGGCCATTGTGAAACCATCTGGGTCTGGGACTTTAGATCTTTACATTGAAAAAAATAGCATCTTCTACTTCTTGGACCTCAAAATACTTTTCTAGCCGATCCATCAAAACTCTATTCCGTGGAAGTCAATCAAGGTCAAGAGTTTCTTCTCTTTTTGGGCTGCCATAAATGGACTAGAAATGCTCTACAAAAGATCTTGCTATCTCCTCCTCACTTGTAATCACTTCCCCATTCCATTCCAGCCTCCCCACAAAATTCCTCCTCTTCCTTCCATTTGCTAAGGTATGAAAAAATTTGGTATTCCTGTCTCCCTCCTTCAGTCACTTACACCTAGATTGTTGTCTCCAACTTATCTCCTCTTATGATTTCCTGCAACTCTTGTTTCAGCTTTCAATACTCTTCCCTCTATCCTACTATCAATCTCCTCTCTGTCTCACCTCCATCAATTTCTTGAAACCTATTGGCAATCCACTCTCTTCTTTCTTCCACACTTCCAATTTCCTCCTTATTCCAGGCTTCGATTCTAGCTTTCAGGGCATGTAGCTTTTTATAAAACTTGTACCCTTTCTACATGAATTCCACTTGGTCTTCTTCCCACCACAGTTGAACCTTTTTTATAAAATCAGGATGAAGCAACCACGTGTTCTCAAACTGGAAAGGACATGGCCTCCCTCCCAAGTCTTCTTGGGATAACCTAACTGGACAATGATCTAAGGTAGGTCTAGGGAGAGCCCTTACTACCAATCCCCTCCACGTAAATTCAAAATCTAAAGAGAATAAGAATCTAATTTACAACATAGGGGTTTTTCTTGGACATTGGACCAAGTGAAGCTTGCTTGCAACATGGGTAGCTCTCTCAGTTCATATGAGTCCACAAATAGGTTGAACTTTCTCATGCTAGAGGTGACCCTATGGTTTGGATTGGTAGTATCATTTAGGAATCTTATGACATTAAAATCACCTCCCAAACACCACGAGCCATTCCAAAGACACCTAATGGCTGCAAGCTCCTCCAAAAAATCATCCCTCTCCCTATACAAGTTAGGTCCATAGACGTTGGTTAAGGCCCACTCAAAACCATCCTCTTTCCTTCTCAATTTGATTGTTACTGTAAAATTGCCAATTAGTTCTTCAATACAGTCCATCTCTTCATTCTTCCATATTGTAATGATGCCTCCTGATGCTCCCCATGATTGTGTAAACGCCCAACTTAACCCTCTAGCTGACCAAACACTCCCCACCCATCTTCTATCCACCTCTGTCAGCTTTGACTCTTGAATTAAGACGATGGCCAATTTCTCTTTCCAAAGGACTTCCCTACACTTCTTTTTCTTGAACTCCCCAATCCCCTCACATTCCAACTAATTATCTTCATGGAAAAATAAGCAAAAAGGCCCAAAGACTCAGCTTAATTTAACACTACTTCCTCTCCTTCCTTCCTATGCCTCCTCTTTCATAATCCACACCACACCTAAGTCTTTCGACTTAACTCGTCTTTTTTTCTTCTTTTAGAATTCTCTCTCCCCCTTGTATGGAGATTTTATCTGAGTTACTTCTTGTCCTTTTTTCTGATCCTTGATAATTTTTTTAATTGCCTTTTTAGTTCCAGCAGCACTCTTATTAATCTCCCTCTCCTTTTCCTTAGACGTAGCCCCAATAAGTTCAGCCCCCTCTTCTAATCCCAACCTAGAATGAATTTCCACCTCTACCGACTGCTCGAAAAGGATCACTATTAATTCCCAGATTTGCTCCCCTTCCTCCTTAGACCCTTCTACAGCCTCACCATCCCCTATCTCTTCTGTTACTCCCACCGAGTCACTAGGAATGGTAGCTGTTGGGCAGAACCTGGAAACACCTGCAGGCTGGACAGACAATACAACAGGAGAAAGAGGAGGATTAGTCGAGTCACAAGAAGAAACCAAAGAGGATTGGCACAACATACCAGGCTTCGAAGGGTCTGCACTAAGTTCCGCAGAAGACTAGACTAAAGGGCTTTTAAATTGGGGGTTCTCCTCCAAACCAACCTTTAAAGCACAAGCCAGGGAGGGGGATAGATTTGTAGATTTGCTTGCTGAATGCAGAGAGGAGGGAGACACTCTATTAACAACTTGGCTTTGTCTCTGGACAAGTATAAGATCTGTTCCATCTTTAACCGAGGTATTATCCTCGCCCAGGTGAGGAACTATTGATCCATAGCTCTTCTGAGAGTCCAAAGGAAGTCCAATGGGGGCCGGTGAAGAAGGTTCGAACAGAAGTCGTGTTCCCATTTCCATTTCCTCCATTAAAAATTTGCCACACCTACTTTTGATGCTGCCTATACTGGAACCTCTAGAAATTTCCTCATCAGTCTTTTCCCCTTCACAATTTACCCAATCTGAATCAAACTCATCCTCTTCCTCTTTGCTTCAGCTATAGCTCGGATTTGGTCGTTCAGGGCTGGTGGAGTAGGTAACCAGCCCCAGCCTCCAAGACAGCTTTTCCGCAGCATTAACAGTGGGAACATTTGAACAGGGCTGAGCTTGGGACAATGATAGACATGTTTTATCATCTCCTATTTTCATTGCCTCTCTCATCACATGGTCAGTTAAAGGAGAATGTACCTTAGCTCAAAGTTGGGCCCTGGTCCATTTGAAAGCCCATTTACTGAAACACCTTGTTTCAGTTTAGGCCCAGATTTAACTTGCTCTGAATTCTTCAAAAGCCCAGCTCCTTCATTAATCGAACACACCTTAGGACGAAAGTTAGTTGCAGTAGATCTTACCTCTAAGTTGGGCACTGGTCCATTCCATTTGAAAGCTCATTTGCTGAAACACCTTTTTTTGTTTAGTTGCAGTACATGTGTCAGCCACACTAACATGAGAGCCTTTACATTCATCTTTGCATTTTCTCCCCTTATCAGAACCTCTGTGTAAGTCATGCAACAGTCGAATGGTTTATCTTTGTGTGCATGCCTCAACTTTTCCACTTTCATAGTACCTTCCTTTTGCGTTCTGCAACCCCAAAATTTCCATTTCTGAGTAAATTTCAGCTAGTTTGAATTCAGCCAACCTCTGCGACCCACATAGGTATTCATCTTCAAGCTCTTCGTCTTCCACTCTCCTGGAATCCCTCCACAGAGCTGCTACAATGGAGGTCAAGATCCATGCTGAGTAGAAAACATCATCAGCTAGCACCTGAACCTTTCTTGGGATTTCTTCAGGTTTCACTCTGTTCATTCTCAAAGCCACTGAACGCAGATCTTAAGCAAAAAGCACTTTCAAGTTTTGCCTTGCACAAAGAGGCAATCGACTGGAAGATCTCCCACTTCCATTGGTGGAAAGGGAGCCCAACAATCCGAATGGTTACACCATCCTCCACTGAAAAATCTTTAGAGTTGGAGCTAGGGGACCATCTCATCACTGTAGCCGCCCCTGTCTTCAATATTAGACTGAAGGCACTGATATCTAGCTCTTCTCCTAACAAATCTAAAAGAGCTTTACGATCTTCAAAAGGTGTAAACAGTATTGGTCCTTTTACCTTCAAATTTCTAACCAAGTCTTCTGCTATAAAGCCTTCAGTTTTCTGGTTTCTTTATAACTTCAACCACCAATTTCTTTTCCCAAACTACCTTTTATGTATTGTAATTTGTAAGCCACTCTATCAATACCAAGACCATTCACCAAGAGATGACTTTCAGTTTGTTTTTCCTTTTCAGGGTAAGGTTCACTTGTTTCTCCACACCCCTGCTTCACCCCCCATCTTTTTCTTTGTTTCTTCCAAGAAAGTAACAAATTTTTAGTCTCACTCCAACTTGATCCATTTTTTCCTTTGGGAATACATACCAGCTGTTTCTTCCCTCTTCCAAAGTATTCAACCAACGCCAAGAACCTTCCCTTTTGTTCCATCTTCTTTCAGCAAAGTACCTTCGATCACCTCCTTTGGAACTTTTCCATTCTGCTTCTGTGTCTGTTTGAAGTGCCTTTTCCACGAAATTTCTGAACCATTCAACCACAGCAGTCCCAACCAGCATAACCATGGCCTTCCGCAACTCCCTGATCTTCAGTGTGATCTTCCCTTTCACTTTACGTCTCTCAAATAGGATTGTTTTTGCCTCAGCTCTTTGAAGTCTTCTCCAGGTTGTTATCTCCTCGAACTCCATGTAATCTCCTAGTTCAGCTTCTCCCCCAGGAAAAAGACATCTATTGGCTCAACATAGTTGGCAGGAAAAGGGCATTAAGGGGAAAAACTATTGTTTATCATATACATAGAGTTGCAGGAGAAATATCAACTGGTTAGAACTTAGAAGATTTAACTCCTCTTTCAAAGAACACAAAATGTTCTTAATATTTAGAGGAAAATATTACTTAAGAATGAAAAATATGCAAAAACTCAAGAGAATACAAACGCAGTAACTGGAGTTCAAATATCCCCATAAAAAAACAAAAAAAGGCTGATGTAAGAAAAAGACATCTATTGGCTCAACATAGTTGGCTGGAAAAGGGCATTAAGGGGAAAAACCATTGTTTATCATAAACATAGAGTTGCAGGAGAAATATCAGCTGGGATCAAATGATGTATAGAAGATACAGCTTTTTTATCAGAAATTCTGTTTCCTCCCTTTTTAACCAGTGGCAAAGCAATGTATTCATATTCAAATAATGGCAAGCACAACTAATAGGCCAAACTTTAGTCTTCCACTAAAATCATCTTGATACTTGAACAAGAACTATATATAATGTGATAGTCTCTACGGAACCACTAACCCCCAACATATTTCTGCTCTACCCAGTATCCACTCTTCATCTGGCTAGGACATCATGTTAAGGTATTTACAGATATCATAATCCAAATGAATTAAATATTCACTCTAGTGGCAAGATATTAGCTTCTATAGTTGGATGCCACTATCTGCCAGTATCCCTCCACACCCATCACCCAGATTACCACCTGCAAATTGGATGTCAAATAAACACATCAGCCAGAAACCCTAGAGTAAGGGCAGTATCTCACCTTAATACCCGTTCATGGTTGATATACCTATTTTCATTCATAAAACGTTTCATATGCCACACACACCAACTTGGGCCCCATGAAGGATTTCGAAATAGAACCAAATACTACACTAGTTACTAGTATTTAAAGGCTTTAAAACATTAAAAACAATAAGCATACACAACACATATTCAATAGGCTACTCCCAGAAATTGAAATTCCAGTTTTAGATAAATCAAAGTTAGCAAAAACAGCTTATCACCTTACACCCCCTTCATTGTGGCCAGGCTTATTGGTATTACAGATGTTGCATTTTGTGCGTTTTGCCCAATTGATATTGCCACACCTGAAACAAAAATAAGAAATGGAAGTAAATACAGAAGTATTCATCACACCAGAAATTAAACTATTAGATTATCCCAAAAGTATCCTCGCACAATAATCCTGATTAATAATGCTCTAATTTCAACAAGTGAGAAAACTAGACCTTCAGAAAGGATAGCAAAGCTTCAAATACAATGGCCTACCTTTTGAGTCTTTGAGGGTGTCAAAAAACTAGTATGAAATTAAAACATTCACCAAGAAGAATTCCACTGATATATACTAGATCAGGAAACATAAAAACATAATCTTTCCAATTCAAAAAACTTATCTAGTGAAGTGGTTTTAATAACATTTCTCATCCTGAATGCAATTTCACTATGGTTTTAATGTGGCATGATTTAAAACAGCACATGGTTTTATAGTTCCAAGGCATAAAAATAAAAACATTCAAATAGGAAATTCAATAGAAAAAGAATCAGGTTTCAGACATATTTGTCTAGGTGACAACTAGACGACTAGTTTTTTGGGGGATCACCAAATTGCAATACCTCAAGTAATTTAGAAAGGACACTACCTCACGCCAATAGGGCCATGCCAAGGTGCACATGTATGCATCTAATGATGCTAGAAGGGTGCTTTAAAACATGTTTTAATTGGCCAACTCATTCTATAAAAAAAATAATGCACAGAACAATTATTAATAAATTTGGAACTCTCGTATTTACTGCATCTATTTCTATTCTATGCTTCAATGTCTTTTTATTTTCCAGGAATTCTTATACTTTAAAATATAAATTAAGATCACTTAGACTACATAAATTTAAAAAATATATATCCTATGAGCCATTTGATAAAAGATTGATAAAATGTCTCAATTGAATGGTATAATTGGCTTATGAATATTGCTTTGACTTTTGGTGAATACATGGCATTTCAACATGGAGCAGCAGTAGTGGAGGTTCTCTAATAGTCCAAGGAAAGATGGTCGAATTTGGTTGGGGAGGAAAGAAAGTGAATGGAGCCCTAATGGCATTGTGCAACGTACCATTCAGAAAGAGATGAAGTTGGACATAGTTCCAGTGATTTTCCCCAAAGAGAAGGTGGGAGAAGGAGAGGGAGGAGAGAGTCATTGCCCTCCCCCCCAGCAAGAGAATGAATGCTATTTATATTTTTCTCCACTTTTCTTAAGTGAAGGGCTTCTGGAATCTTCTATCAACTATGCCATGTCAGCAAAGGTGTCTATCTTTATGTTTTTTTAGGTAATTGTGTCTATCTTTATGTTAATGATATTAAAGAAAGATAATATGATAAATAAGACTTGGATTATTGCTAATGAAAATGAAATACAAAATTTAAAACTAACCCAAAAGAGAAATTGTTTTCTTGTTTGGGGTAAGTCAACAATTCATCCTTTCAGATCAAATGAGTCAACCCTTGATGTCATAATTAGTAATAAAATATAAAAAAAAAAGACAAAACAAAAATTACAAAATGTAAATAATTTTTTTAGAAAAAAAAAATTGGGGACATCTTACTGTTTTATGTTAGTCATATTAAAGAAAAATAAGTACGATGGAGAATATTTGTTTTATTGATTATGGAAATAAAATACAAAATTAAAATTGACCCAAAAATGGAACCGGCTTCCTGTTTGATCATTGGAGGTAGGTCAATAGTTAAACCTGTTGGATCAAATGTGTCGACCCTATGTAGAAAATAATAAAAGTTGAAAAGATCAGCATCATCATTTAAAATTGCCACATGCAAAGCACATACACATTTGCTAGTACCTAAAAAAACATAAAAAGTCCAGAACACTCCATACATGAACACATGGCTCTTTTATGCAGATACGGAAGCAAGAAAATAATCTCTGGAGAATGAAGTAAATCCTAAAACAATTTCAGAATTTTTGGGTAACAGGAAATGGATATTGTTTGAGTTTTTTAATTAAAAATTGATTTAGTAATTAGAATATTAGATATGCGAATCAAGGAGGCAAAATCCTTGAGGTGAAAGTAAGATACATAACCATTTGTACTTGTATTTGGGAATGAATTTTCCTTTTATTCGAATGCAGGTGAAGCATTCCATCAAGTATGGCTAGCTTATTCTCTTCTTAAATGTCCATTTAGCCATAGAAGAGGAGAATTATGCAGAGGTGCACTAAAACAAGAATTATTTGGCTATTTTGAGGAGAGAACTGCAAGAATTTTTAAGCAGGAGAGAAGTAAGGAGGCAATAATTAAGTGTATCACAACTAGGGTAGCACTTTGGATTAAATTGTTGGATGCATTTTCACCATTCTCAACATATGAATCTATTAGAAAATGGGAGAAGGTGGTTGGAACCTCATTAAAAAATATTAGATTCATAGGGGATTGGACACCACCAGAGAGGGGCTTGATAAAGCTTAACTTCAATGGTAGTAGTCTTGGGAATCAAGGGCCTCCAAGGTTAGACATCTTTAGAGATGAAGGTCATGTAGTTGCAATATTCTCCGATCCAATTGGAGTGGGAAATTCTATAAGGGCAGAACTTATGGCTGTAATTTAGGGAGTTCAACGAGAAAATGACATGAAATCGAGTCACTTAAACATAGGGGGTGACTCAAAGGTGGTAATTGGTTGGTTGCAAAATAATGAAAGAACTATGTCATCATATAGAAATGAACTTAAGAAGTTCAAGTAACTGAATTAGAACATTATAGTGAAAACCCAATAGATGCAAAGGTCGACTAACTGCATGGCTGATG
This sequence comes from Nelumbo nucifera, assembly GCF_055504915.1. Lineage (NCBI taxonomy): Eukaryota > Viridiplantae > Streptophyta > Magnoliopsida > Proteales > Nelumbonaceae > Nelumbo > Nelumbo nucifera. The sequence goes on from NC_142652.1 coordinate 48,391,952, forward strand.
CATTAGCCAAACAAGGAGCAGCTAGGTTATCTAAAGTGTATGTAATTCATACATTTTATAATTAGTAATAAAAGGAATTATTATTCGTCAAAAAATAGACAACTGCAATATTAGAACTCCTAACTCAACAAAGCCCTAAATTCATCTTTACCTACATATTAGGAAAAGCTACTGTACCAACTTAGGAGTATCAAATGTTGAAGCAAAAAGTGATGAAAGCAAGGCAAGAAAACTTCCTCCTCAAGGACTTACCAACCAAAGAGGTTAGAAGCATCTTTATACTTTAATAAGAGTAGTTTTCACTTTTCACCAAGTAGACAGCTCTATATCTTGTCATTCCTTTGTTTTTTTAATATTTCCCAAGCGTCATTTGTTTTAAAAATCCATACTCTATTAACAATTATTTAAGTTATTGAAGACCTATTTAGAAACCTTATTGAGTTTATTTTCTATTATACAAGGTTAAAGAGCCATTGTATGTGAGTTAACTGACTTTCAAGAAAAACTTAATTATATCATCTTACATTCTAATGTACAAGTGGTAAATCCTGTCAATGTACATTTATGATAAATGGATAAAATGGGGTAAAGTTATTTCCCAATATGTATTTCAGTTTTTAGAATTTATTTATGTTTTTAATTTTTGACAAATTTCTACAACTCAAAATGGGGTAAAGTTATTTTCCAAATGATTTATGATATGCTTGCAATTTTCAGAACATTGGCTCCAAGTCCTCTACTGCAATTATGAAATTGTTTTTTGCCACTACCATGAAATTGTATTTTCGGTAATTAGTATGATAACATGTGATATTTATGGTTTCCCATCAATCGACTGTGTATTATTCCCCACCCCACATCCTGCATTTCATTCACTTCTGGTTTGCAGGGGGTTTCATAGCATTTCTCATTTATAATACTTTTGATAGTTGTGGATACTAAATAGTAAAAATACAAGACTTCAATTTAAAAATACAAAGACCTACTAAAACAAACCCAAAGCTAACAAGACTTCAATTTAAAAATTCAACTGAATTAGTATAGTAATTAATATCACTTCTTCAAAAAGAAATAGCCCTTTATGAGATAGTGGGGTGGGGGAGAGGAATCCAATGGTGCCCTAAGCACATGAGCAGGTCCCCATCTGTATGATGAACAAAATAGCCCTTAGCATAGGTATAAAAGTCCTTGGAATAGCCAAGTCCTAAAAGCAACCCCCCTCTCAAAAGATACATACAGTGTTTTCTCATTAACTACATTGTAATTTATCATGAAAGTGCAGGTGTTAACAAGAATATGTTAATGAAGTCAAATTACAACAAGGTCTGACATATTTCAAACACATGATAGAATGATTCTCATCTTGGCATGGTAATAACGCACATGGACCATTTTTCCCTATTATCTAAGCATGAACCGAACTTCTAAATCTTCCAAAAATCCCCAATGAAAGATGTGAAGCTAAGAAACTTAAACAAAACAATATAGTCTTACATCGGACAAGGCCAATCATTGGGACCAAAAAGCCCTGTAGGACCACCAACTGTACGACCACGACCACTAGAGTCAGTGTTACCACGACCTTTCCCTCGACCACCAGCGCCTGCACCACCCCCAGAAGAACCAGCAGGTCGAGCACTTCCACAACGGTTACAAACCCCACGAAAAGCAAAGTTTACATTGGAGCAACTGCTACCAAAACAAAGCATGAGAAAGCCTTGTACATGTTTATCCTAACAAAAAAGGATGAAAGTGGAAAAATATAAAGTGCAAGAAAGAGCTGCTCACCAATGTCACATCACAGACCTTGTATTCGGGCACAGCCAGTCTCCTTCTTGTTGCCATGCTTTCCCTGAAGCATCACCTCGACCTCTACCTCTTCCTCCACCCCCATTCACATCCCTAGCATCTTCTCCTTGCCCACCAAAATCACCAGTCAAATTTGGATCTTCCCCATGATTCATTTGATTCCCCGAGTTATACGTATGATCATCTTTGGACTTCGACTCTGCTATGAATACTCCTATAGTACTACCATGGAAATCCCTGTTGTTAAACCATTCTACAGCAGCCAATGCTGCATGTGGATCTTCATATGTAACGGTTGCATCCCCCTTTGGCTCATTAGTAACCTTATCACGGTATAACCAAATTTTTGGCCGACCAGTCCTTTTGTCTTTCTAGGAAGCATGAAATTAAAAAGGAAAATAATCAGAAGAGACAGTATATTTATATGTAAAAGTATCCATATTAAGGACTAGAAAAACAATGACCAAGTGCCAATTAAAAAAATACCTGATCAGACTCCCTACCTTTAGCAACCCAATGGTGCCAAAATACTCAGCTAGCATATTTTCATCAGTTCCATGGGGCAGGTTACAAACATAGACAGACCCATTTGGAGGGCCCCCTTTTCCTGAATAGCTTGCCATGTCAATAGCTATACACTAGTCTCATGAAACTACAGAAATTGCACCAATCTCTGTGTACCTAAAAAAATACAATGCCCTGAGATAAGATTTTCTTTTGTTTTTGCATTAATTTTCTATTTTTCCTCATGTTTTAACAATGAAAAACAACCAAATTAGCAGAAAGCAGGCCATGTCCCAAAATACATGCACACCTAGCAGAAACATATACTTCAATTAGATATTAAGGTGATGTTTGGCATCAATGATTCTTCCTTATTGATTTTTCAAAAATCGATGGTTTTTGAAATCAGTGTTTTTTTTTAATCGGTAAATTTTGTTATTTGATATCTTTTCTGCCATGTAAGCCAATTTTTGAGAAATCGGCTTTGAATCTGTTTGGTACTGATTCTCAAGGGTCGATTATTTTTGCATTAGAGTTATTGTTCAATGTCATGTTGGGTTACATGTCATCCTCAAAAAAAAAAAAAAAAATTTGGAATCAGCTATAAATCAGGAAATCACCAAAAAAGGTGATCCTGAAAAGGGCTGATTTCAAGAATCCATTTTTTGGCAGATTTTCTGAAAATCATCAAAATCAGCCAACCAAACAGAAATTTCAACGCCAATTTCTCTAATGCTGACATGGCTTCAACATGGCAGTGATTTTCAAGAAATCACCATTGATGCCAAACATCACCTAAAAGATGAAGATTTCTCACAACCCAATAATTTACTAGAATTTGGATTGGCAAGAGTTCAACAAGGTATCCCATTTCCTGGTTCTTAACCTAGTGGTACCCTAGTCTCTACACCCAGAATTTCTCTTATTGTGAGTCTTTAGTCAATATAGTAACCTGCATCTTGGTTGCTTTTTCAGTACCTTGGTTTGATACTTCATAAAAAGAGAGAGATTGAGGAGGATGTCATCCATAGAATTAGAGTGATGGGCAAAATAGAGGGGTGCATCTAGAGTTTTATGTGATAGGTGAACTCCACTTAGGTTAAAAGGAAATTTCTATAAAACAGTTGTAAGGCCAGCTATGTTATATGTAGCAGAGTGTTGGCAATCAAGAAACAACATGTTCATAAGAAAATATGATTCCAATATTATGTTTCTAGACAGGCCATGTAGTAAAGGGAGATCTTAACGATCAAGGATTAATGGAATGGAGATTAAGAGAGATAACATTCCACAAGCAGAGCCAAAACATGAGAATTGACCAAGCAAACACTTTGTAATCAGGTAATGCCTGGTTCTGTCTAGGATCTATTACTAAGCTGGTACATTCCTAGGTTGAGCAGAGGCAAATGCTTGTGGTAAGCCATTCCTGCAGCTATTATTGGATCAATATGGTCCAAGAGAAACAGGAGAGTGTTCAATGGAAAAAAGTAGTAAGGTGAATGCTATGAGCAAGTTGGGATCTTGGGTCTCAGCCTCAAAATGTTTTTCCAATCAGAATGTGTTCATGCTATAAAATAATGTGGGAATGTGGGATCTGCTCCTTTGGCATGGGGGTTTTGTTTTCCCTATTCTACCCCAAGGAACTTGTTGTACTTTATTGCTTTTAAATTTTACTTTACCTTCTTCAAAAATAAAAAAGGAAATGACCAAGCAAATGAGCCTGAGAATATGGTTATGTATGGAAGAGAAAAATCAAGTAAAAAGGGCAGTCCAGTCAGTGCACAAGATTCCAGCCAATGTGGGGTCAGGGGCGGTACAGATTCACACAGCCAACCCCTGCAGATAGACAGAGAGGCTGTTTCCAAGATTTGACCCCTGGTCACCCGAGTTGAACTGGAGCAAGCCAACCATTGTGCCAAGCCCCACCCTCAAGGAATCAAATCAAGTAAAGAAAGAAAATCAAACAGGGAAGCAGGGAAAAGAAACGTGTAACAGAAGAGAGTTTTTGTATAATTCATTAAATAATCTATTTATGATGTCCGGTGGATAACCTTCAACCAAATCACCCAGCTTTTTCCATGTGGATTCTTCGCTTTTGAACATGAATGCATACATACAGAGTAACAACCCTAAGCATTGCCCCAGAAGAATTTACACAGAGTTTACCTCTCCAACTAAAGAAAAGTTTGGGGGAAGAGAGAGTTCAGATTTTCAGGTTGGAAATGAAACTCAATTTTTCAAAGCCTGTCAGATGATATTGTGATGGTAATGTAGGCTCTGTTTGTAACTTATAAGCAATTCCGGGTGGTGGATTAGCCAGTCAACTGTCCAGGTTAAAGTCGGACTATGATAGGATAAACAAATAATTTAAAAATTAAACTATGAGAATATCATTCAATAAAAATGATTATTAAAAAAGCTAGCCATCAAATTCAGCCAGACTTCATTCCTGTAAAAGAACAGAGTAGCAACAACACTATAATACACTATTTTCGATTACACATAGTTCCAACAAGCATGGCATAAAAATGTAAGGAACAGAAAACAGTACTATTTCAGTACTTTTTTATCCATTCCATGATTCCGAAATTTGTTGTCCTTCATGGTTCCTACTTCATACAACATGCAAGTGAGACAGAGCAGTTCAGAATATGGAGGTACATGGTATTACAATGAAATGACAGGAAAGTGGATGGGTGGAGCAAGGATTCACCAACCATCAAAAAATTTTGTGAAATTTACAAGAAAAAACTTAACAGAAAGAGGAATGAGCTAGCAAATTAGAAGGTCATATTAGAAATATGGAATTGGGAAAATTAGTTCCATTGATCAAACTTGCATCGTATTAAAATTTAAGAACAAAAGGCCCAAAAATATCACCAAAAGTTGCGTTCTTGTAAAACATAACTAAAAAGCAAATTACCTGTGAATCCAAAGATGAAACGCCCCAACTTGCTAGTTTGATCACTGATGCTCGCCCAGATGCCACCTTCGTCAACTCTGCAACAGAAACCCTTGACTGCCTCTAGCTTCTTGAAAACATCTCTTCTCCGGGAATTCCATTGGCATCGGCAAAAATCAGCATCTGTACTAGATCTGGTTCCAGATCTCCATCGAGAATCAACCCAAGATTGAATCGAAATTCCCCCCTTGATTTCTCTACTGCCGCCGTTCCCCCTCTTTGTTCTCTCCCGACTCTGCAGTCTCTAGGGTTTTGGCAAATTCAGAATGTGTCATATAAAGTTGGACGTTGCCATACCCCCCCGGTCGACGTCCACCAAAAGAAAATTTAAGCCCAATCGTCTGAACCGCCACCATTTGCAGTTTGAACGATTCAGCGGTTCAACCGTATGGGTGGATAGTTCTTTGACCAAATCAATGAATTTTTTCTTTGTGACGGAATTAGAATTAGACCGAACCGCTGTCCTCCCATAATGGGGTTAACTTTGGCTGTTGGGGCCCAATAGGATAGGCTGACAGTTTCTAGGCTGGGCACATTCTCGGTAGTTCACTTATTGACACTCATTCTTTGGTTTTTAGTAAAAATAAGGGAAAATCCCTGATAGGTACCCAGTACTTTAGGCCAAGTGTCAATTTAGTACCCGAACTTTAAAATGCGACAATCTAGTACCCTAACTTTTAATTTATGACAATCCAGTACCCAGCATTAATTCACCATCGGTCAAAACCATCACGTGATATCAAGTGCAGTTTAAACATTTTTGTAATACCAAAACTAACCTTTATAAAAAAAATTGGATCATTTTACCCTTTTCCCTTTCTATTTTCACATGATATCTAGGTTCAAGGAATGAGAGAGGAGAGGAGACTTCACTCAACTCCAACCGTTTTACTCGGCGTTAACTCCCGCTCTTCATTCCCAGCATGCTTCACTCAACCCCAACTGTTTATTGACGAAACAAAGGTAATAAGTGCAGCCCATTCCATCCCATTCTCTTTGAAGAAATGACAGAAAAGAGATCGGATTGTTCATGTGAACGGCGAACAAATTCTCTCTTGCTTTCTCCAAAGTCCAAAGTCTGAAGCCCTCCTCTAGAAATAACAGTCATGAATGATAGACTGTGAATATGCTCAAAGTACGACATTTTTTTGTCTAAATTCCTTTACGGAATTGAACATAACTCAGAAGGAAGGAAGTAGTCCAAGAAGTGAAAATTGGAAATGAAACTAGGAGGAGGCAGAAGACTAGTAGTAACAACGGGAATCACCCTAGTTATCGTGGAGTGAGGATAAGTAGTTGGGGCAAATGGGTGTCGAAAATCCGTGAACCAAGAAAGAAATCAAGAATTTGGATTGGGACATTCCCCACTCCAGAGATGGCTGCCCGAGCCCATGATATTGTTGCACTTGCTATCAAAGGCAATTCAGTTTTCCTCAATTTCCCTAAGCTGGTTTATGAGCTTCCCCATCCGGCCAGCTTATCACACAAAGACATCCATGTTGCCGCTGCCAAAGCAGCCGCAACCACATTTGACAAGCAACCAGCAAGCTGCAAAGTTGAAACAGAAGACCAGGGCAAGCAGAGCCAACTAGAATTTCCAATTTCTCATTCCCCAATTCTCACCATCACGTCAGATGACACCGAGGAGAATTCTCATCAATGTTTCCATCCACAAACGAAGAAGCACTGTTCAACTTGCCTGATCTAGTCCTCGACCACAACACTACTCCAAACATATTTGACTTCTCTTCATTTTTGGTGTCACTTGCAACCAACTTCACATGTAGATTGAAGGAACGACAAATGACCACACACCAACTCCTCCAAACCCCACTGGAACTTCGCACGAGCATCATTTCTCTCTTGCTTTTGTTGCCACGGCCCAAAATAAAAAAACTAGAAAACCAGAAGCCCTGCTCTTCCTCTATGCAACCAATGGCAAATGACCACACATCAACTCCTCCAAACCCTATTGGAACTCCGTACGAACATCGTTGCTCTCTTGCTTCTGTTGCTACGGCCCAAAATCAGAAAACTAGAAGCTAAGCTCTTCCTTCATGCAACCAACGACAAATGAGTGAAATGACCACACATCAACTGTTGGGAAAATGAGGTCACTGTAACTTTAGAGGAGAAGTTATGAGGCGCGTCTGAAGACATTGTCTTTAGAACATTATATGCCCCCACTCAGTTTCACTGAGTTGGTTGTTGGGTTACAGGCAAATCCGTTCCCAGGATACAACAGAGCCTTGGGCGAGAATATGCAACCAGCAAAGTTGAAGAATCTCTGAAAAACCTTTTGTGAGACTGTAGCAGATCGAACTGAGAAAGAGAGAAAGTGGATTTCGAAAATGTGTGTTTTTGAAGTCTGATTCATGCTTCTTAAATAGTTTATGAAGAGGTATGAAGCAAAGGTAGGTGCTGGTTCAAAGAAGGTACCTTAAACAGTCACAATAATTGTGACTGTTTAAAAAGTAGTTAACAATTAATGACTGTTAAATTTGAATTGTGCCTCATGATCACACTCGATCGAATTGTGACCATTGATCTCATCAACGGTGATCAACGGTCAGCATCGCACCAAAACCAAAGCCACCCTTGCGCGATATCAAACCCCCATACTCTCCTCTACTATTTCTAAGGAGTGTAAATCAGCTCCTATTAAAATACTGAAAACAAAGCTTATAATTTTCCAATGTGGGACAAGTTCAAAACTGGGTTTTGTAAGAGAAAAGCTAATTTTTCAATCAAGTGTGTAGGTGCAATTTCTCATGTAATTGACCAATCAAACCCATTGGGTTTAATCTCTTATGAGATTAAAATCCAACATCAACTCCTCCAAACTCTACTGGAACTCCACACGAGCATTGTTGCTCTCCTGCTTCTATTGTCGCGGCCCAAAATCAGAAAACCAGAAGCTCTGCTCTTCCACCACGCAACCAACGATAAATGACCATGCATCAACTCCTCTAAACCCCGCTGGAACTCCACACGAGCATTTTCTCTCCTACTTCTGTTTCCACGGCCCAAAATAAAAAAACCAGAAAACCAGAATCTCTACTCTTCCACCACGGAACCAACGACAAGTGACCACGCATCAACTCCTCCAAATCCCGTTGGAACTCCGCATGAGCATCGTTGCTCTCCTACTTCTGTTGTCGCGGCCCAAAATCAGAAAACCAGAAGCTCTTACCTTCCTCCGCACAATCAAAAAACTAGAAGCCCTAACTTTACAGGACATTCTACATCAAGATTTTCTTTAGGTTAGAGATTATAAATAGGGAAAATTCCAGCGTCGCATTCGAGTGTTGATCTCAACTTTTCCGGTGTTGCATTCGCTAAACATCACCGGCGTGAGAAATTGGTTTCTCTAGATAAAATTGTATTATTTTTTGTATTCTATTGCTAATTTTGATTAATTATTTTGAAAAATATTTTTTATTAAAAAACCACCTTTGAGTTTTGACCCTAACAAAGGACTATCCTATAGTTTTGAGACAAAAAAAGTACAAATAACTCCTTTCCCTTGGCTTTTCAAAAGACATTAAAATTACCAAAATACTCTTATCATTGTTAATGCACTATCATACATAATTTAAAGTTTCAACTTTATCTTACCAAACAACTCTCAAAGAACAATTCTCCTTTCTCTTTTTGGACAAATCAAGGTAAAAAGGCTAAAGTGAAGTAAAATTAATGCATTATATTAACATTTGTTATTTGCAATGCTAACAAAGGAAGATATTTGCACCTTTTTTCAAAACAATAAAAGAGATTTTTGTTAAGGTCAAAACACTAGGAGTTCTTTATATTTTTATTATCTTTAAATGGAATTTAAATTGATATTAAAATAATTAAACTATAATTAAAATTAATATTTTTATTAATTATAGTAAAAGTTGATTTATTTAAGTATATTAAGTTTTTCTTAAATTTAAATTCCTTCTGAAATTTAAATAACTATATAAAATTTTATTTTCCAATGAAACCTAAGTTGGTTTTGAATTAATAAAATTTAATTATAAAACTAATAATTATTTGATAATTTTGTATTAGTTTTATATTAAGTCTAAATTTATATTAGTTTTAAATTTATATTAGTTTTATTATATTAATAAAACTATTTTTATCAATAACAATAATTAATAATTATTTTTTTATTTTACTTAAAAAAACTTATCTATATCTATCTAAAGAAAGTTTGAATTAAAGATTTTAATAATTGTTTAAATATTATAGCAAAATTATGTGATAACTTTAAAATATTTATTAAAAAAAGAAACAGATATAATGGATTTAATAGTGTTTAGATTATTAATAATTTTAGATTTTTATGAAGTTCACAATGAAATTATTTAATAACAATATAAGTTATAATTTTATGAATAAAAAATTTCAATGACAAATTTATTTAAATAATAAAAATTTAAAATATTATTTAAATGTTTTAATAACAAAATATTAAAATTTATTCTAATTAATCCACGTGTACTATACATTGTAGTCTCCAAACTCTCTCCCTCTTCTCGCCTCCTCATCTTGTACCTTAATAACTAACACGTACATAACATAACTAACACCAAACTCTCAAATGCTCTGAGAGATCATCATCCTTGAACTAAGGTGCAAGCCACTCATAACTAACATAGAAATCTTCATTGTTATTATTTTGATCTACTGCAGGAGCTACTTAGAAATAAAACAAAATAAACAGGTAGTTAGAAGTCAATAACTTGATAATAACATATCTATGGCAAAAGAAGCCACCATTACCTAGAAGTTTTGGTGTAGAGATAGCCACCTCAATTATTGAGCTAGGTATAAACTATAGAAGAGAGAGTGATAAGTGAACCACTGAACCTTTGCTTTCAATGTGGAATACAAATTGCTAGTTATGGGGGGCCCCAAAACCCAGTTAGAAGTTGCAGCTTTACAGGTCCTTGGTGTTGATGAGTGATGGCAATGCATTGGAATCTTGAAATGCAATTCAAAGAAATCTAGTGGTGTGGTGTGCAATCAAATGAAATGAGGTTTATTTGATTCCAGGTGGCAACTTAGCTATAAGCATGCTATTAGAATTTTCACTAGTGGTCGGTTCATCCAAAAACAAAAGGTGATTCACATATAGGACTTATTAAGGTCTAGAATTGGGGGAAATCATGTGTGACAGATGGGTAGGTTGTAGGTAGCTGGCTATATTCCTGCAACACCCAAAAGTGAAAACAAAACAAATGAAACTATTTTATTTATTTTGGTTTTAAGTCGTGAATCAAATCATCAAATTAATATCTGCCAGAAGGCCCCATAAGTTCACGAATGTTTGTAGCATCCACTTTTTGTTTGAGTTATGAGTGGATGACCAGCTGGGACTTATTAGCTATAGCATATATTTGAGTTCAAATTGTCTCGCGTGGATGCCTCACTTACTCAACTCATCCAGACCTCATCTGTCTTCATTAGAAAGTTGTCGTGTGTCTCATTTCTAGCCACCAGTTCAGCTTCAGCAGCTACTTCAGTTCATTGACAGGGTTTCCTCTTTCCTGTAGCTAGGGAATTCAGCACCAACAAAAATTATTAGGACGGTGTTTGGTATAGCTTCCATTTACTTGAAAAACAGTACCATGTCATCGCCAAATCAGCATTTGTCCCATTATGCTATTTCGTATGCATATTCATTGATAAATTGTTGTCTTGATTTATGTGCAAACCAGGGGAAGCTTCCCAATGCAAAATAACTTATTTACTATTCCATTGATGTAGCACCTAATGGCGCCTAGTTGTCAACAAATCCCATAAAAACATTTTCAACCACTTTTTCTCGGTTCTGACGACAACTCAAGTACAAACGCTTATTTAATAAATGGAAGCTATACCAAACACATAGTAGATGAGTGATGACCCTGACCTTGAGCCCTAAGGCATGACCGCCTGAATATTTTGAAGTTCAAAGAAACCTAACCACAATAACATTGGATACTGAATGAAATAGAAAAAGACATGGAGATGGATCCGCCAATTTATGATTTCACATTCCAATTGGCCCTTATAAACGCTTCAGCTACAATGAGAATAGAGACAAATCATGTAACATTGGTTGTTCTCTTACCATATTGCCGGGCAAAAGAAAGATATGTTGAAGAGTATTTTGCAAAGAAAAGAACTGTTGAGACTTCATTTTGCATCCCCATCTTTAACAGGTCCTCCATAACAACAAGCCAAATCCTTGCCCCTCTGTAGTGAAGATTGGTGACATGATCAATTGATCACCAAAACAAAGAGAAAAATTATAGGACTGATTATTTACATGGCAACCTTTGATTATACAACATATGGGAGCATGGTCATGCACAATTGAACAATCAAGAGAAAATCATACAATGTATTTTTGATATGAAGAATTGGTGATTGGTTAATCTTGAGAGAGATCCTCTCAAGATTTTATTGCCAAATGAACAAGATTGAATTCTATAGTTTGATGTTTTTTCACACTAATGGCAACATTTGGAATTTTAAAAAGTGGAAGCAAATGGTGGTTAATTAGACTTGCTTTCATGCCTTCAACACTACAAGATCCACTTGTTAGACAACTAAGCTGAAATATACTAGTATATTTAGAATTTTGAATATGTCCACTATTCAGGGATAAAGTAGTTCAAAGAGTGATGTTATAGAATTTTGAAAAGTTGAATGTGTAAACTTTTTACATTTTCTTTTACCCTTTTTTAAAGGCTTAAAACTTGATTGTTTTGTTTGCTTTTGATGTTACTAGATAAGTTATATTAGTATGCTAGGGTATTTTCCTTCCTTTGGTTGCTAGTCTATAACAATTGAAGGATTTAAAGGCATAAAACAAGCTATTACTAAACCATATTTATAAATAATTTCAAGAAACAAAAAACAAGCATAAAGATTTTTAGCAACTTAACTCTATCATGCCACATCCCAATTATAGATCCTAGGTCATCAGATGGATAATCTAAAAGCTTTCTGATCATGCTAAAAGTTAAGGCATTTGAATATATTCTAAGCTCCAACTCCTACAACTAAGGCCACAAGAATAGTTGTATGATCAAATTTGTCTCTCCAGATTATTTTGCCAGACAATCTATCATTGCTTGTTGGTTTCTAGGTGGGCTCCACCTCACAAAGCTAAAAATCACATTGCCACCGTGTAAAATCTCTCCCAAGTGGGTATAGTTTTCCCAATCAAAGTTCAATGTTCTTTCTCAGTTTAATCTCATTAAGTAGGTTACAATAGGAATTTTAGTAGCTTAAATAAATACCATGCTTTAAAAAATCATCTAAATGACATTATCCTAAGATTAACAAAATTGACCAATGAAATTCCAGCTCCAATTTCAAATCCAAAGACAACCTCAGACTTGTGCTATATCAAGATCATTTTGTTAACTAACTATCTTGCCATCAAAATAGCAATAAATATATGCCAAACAAGGACATTGTTGGCTTAGATAGGGAAGTGAAGAGTTAAAGAAGATTATACATGGTTAAATACCTTCCAACATCCACATCCTTCTTTCCTACAACTATTCCTTTTGGAGATGCTAACAACTATTAAGAATTCTAGTAAGACCATAAATCAGATTAATTTTTAATAACACAAAAGGAGTAGACATTAAAAAGGAAACTCCCATGGAATAAGTTTGGAGAATTCTAGTGGACTTGTGGTTTTATGTGTTTTTCATTTAGAAAATTTATCTGAAGAAAAATGGTGATGCCAAATGTGATTCTGATTCTAATAAACAGGAACTAATAACTATGCCAAACAAATCTTCCAGATTCTCTAGATGAGAATTCTTAGTATCCATTCTTTCTTGGAAGGATTTCGAGAATCAGAATATGGAGAATTGATGCCAACTGTGGCCTAAACCACTAATGGAACTCACCAAGAAAAATAAGGCCTTTGAATGGAAAGAGAAAAAAGAACAAGCTTTTACAAGAATATAATAAGCCCTAACCAATGCCCAAATAATGACTCCACCCATAGAAGGAAAGCATTCCTACTATACATAGCTGCCAACCCTAAACATAGAGTGCCTCATCGCTAGGGAAATGAAGAACAAGTGGAGAAGCCAATACTATGCAAACATATGCTGAAAGGAGCTGAGTTGAACTACACAGACACTACCTACTAGCCCTAATCTTCATTGTTCAAAACTTTAGACACAACCTACTAGGGCAGAATACCATCTTAGTAAGTAAAAATGACCCAATCAAGTACCTTGTGGAGAGACTTCATTTGTCAAGGCAAATGGTTATATGGTTGATGCAGCTAAGTGAGTTCTTAATAAAAATTGTGCAACAAAAAACCATAAAGTTCAAAGATCTCATGGACCTTTTAGCAATGTTTCCCATTGTGGACAACCAATAAATAAGTGAAGACATACTTAGAGGCCTCCTCGTAGTCACACTAGTAGAGCAAGCATGATGGAAACTAGTTTTTGATGTAGCCGTGACCGCAAAATTTGGAATAGTAGGAATTCTACTATCTCCTAATGGTGCAAATATAGCCAAAACCATCAAGCTACAATTCCATGTCTCACAAAGCACCATTGAATATGAGGCAATGACACTAGGACTCTTGTTGGCATGAGACATGGGGGCAAAGAAATCACAATGCATGGAGACTCAACCCTAGTAATCCAATAATCAAATGAAGATATGGCCATGAAAGAAATCACACTTCTGCCTTGCAAGACCCTAATAAACCAACTTTGCCATGACCTAACTATCACTTTCCAATACATCAACAAAGCAAAGTATAGATTTGCGGACTCACTAGAAACACTAGGTTTGTGGAGTGGATACAATTTGAAGGAGCAAAATAACAAATAACAATCCACAGAACGATAAAATCCACCCCAGAAAAGCCATGATAAATCTAGTGATGAAAGCCATAAGATAGTACCTAATATATGGGGTCCTCTTAAGAAAGTCCTTCACAACCAAACTTCTTAAATGCTTATGTGGAGAAGAGATTCAAGAAGAACCCTCTCCAAAAGGAAACTTGTAACTGCACTAGTTTTTATTAATGAAATTGATCCTTTTTAATTATAAAAAAAAAGAGAAATTCAAGAAGTACACAATTAGGGGTTTGCCACTAATTAGGCCAACATACACTCACCAACCACATCCTTCAAATGGGATTCTACTAGCCTACAATGCTACAAGATTTTGTGGCACATATCCACACGTGTAGACAATATCAAATCCATATACCACTAATACAAAAACTACCCTAGCCCCCTTACCTCATTATCACACCATGCCCTCCCACACTTGGGGTGTGGACCTAATAGGGAAAATAACACCTCCTTCATGTGAATACTGTTGGATACTAGTAGCTACAAACTACTTCACAAAATGGGTAGAAAAAGTGCCACTTAGAAAGGTTATCGCTTCCAATGTGTCAAACTTCACAATGACAGAACATCATATGTAGATTCGAGGTACTAAAGAGACTGTTGGCAGACACTATTTTATCTTTCAAAAGCTCTGAAGTCTCTGACTTACTAGACCAATATGACACCAAACTAAGGCACCCGATCACTTATTACTCACAAGGAAGTGACCAAGCAGAGGAAACTAATAAGACTATACTGAAAATGTTGAAGAATGTAGTAAATGGATACTAGAGAAATTGGCAGACCAATTGCCAAACACCCAATGGGCCTACAAAACAAGCAAAGGGAAAAGCAATAGGTACCTCACTCTATAACCTTTGTTATGGGCAAAAGGTGGTCCTACCGTAGAAATATTACTCATGTCTATAAGAATTGCATAGCATTGAGGAAGGGATAACTGCTCAGAAGTCATGGGTGAAGCATTGTATGCCCAACTAGAGTACTCAAATGTAGGGGTGTAAACGGATCGAATTCGAAGCGAATCAAGATATATCCGATTTCGAATTCGATTGCATAAATAAAGATTTGAATTCGATTCAAAATCCATCGAATATTTAAAATCAGTAACTGAATTCAAATTTGAGTGAATAATCGAATATTTGACCGATTCGAATTCAACTGTTTAGGTTTGGCATAAAACATAAAAATCTAATTCTAATAAAAATAAAGAAATTGGGGATAAATGAAAGATGAGCACATCTCGTTGTTCCAAACCCAAAAAACAAGCTACCTATTTCTGTTTGTGAAATAAAATACAAAAATATTACTTTAGAATCAAAATATGGTAGCTACAATTTTGACAAAACTGAACCTAAATTCGACAACCATTCCCATAGTAAAGATTAAGCAAAAGAAGAAATGAAAAAAGCTACAAACACTAGAAAATTTATAAAAGATAAAGCAAAAAAAAAAGTCGGAATTTGGCCTTAGTTGATTGGTTGATCTACCATTGCTGCTAATGCTCCTTGTTTCCGTCGACAACAATCGCATCTTAGACAAAAATTACCTCAATGTGGACATCGATCTTTGTTGAAAATCTGCTAATAATATTTGTGAAGAATGTTGCAGCAGTAGAGGTTTCTCCAAGTTGTTCGTTCACCATTTTGCTTGTGCAAAGATATTAGAACTAAACTTTGTGAATGAATGTTGCAATGGCAAGATTTCTCAACTCCGGTTGCTATTTTGGCTCTTCAAAGAATACACAGAGGAGAAATATAGAAGAAGGCAATTATGAGGGTTAGGGACTTTCACTTGAGTTATTGGATTTTCCAATTTCAAATGAGAAAGGAGATTTCTTGGGCAGTTCGCTGATATTTTGGGGAAGGGGATATGTTGGAGGATTGGACAACTCGCTGATTTTTTGGGGAAGGAGATTTGTTGGAGGATGTGCTAGATTTTTTAATGTCAGAGAAGATTTGTTGGAATGTGTGTAGGGAAAAATTATTTTACCTTTATTCCCTTAAACTATTAAAGAAACATAGGTACAATGGGCTTATGCATGTAAATTTATATAATATATTAATATATGTAATTACAATCGGCTTGGATATATATCGGATCAAATCAAGTCAAATTCAAAAACAATCCGATTAAATAATCGGTATGAAAATTAAATTCGAATTTGATTGTTTATTTGATTCGAATATCCGAATTCGATTCATTTAAGTTGAATCTCAAATTCTGAATCGAATTTCCAAATACCGTTTACAGGCCTACTCAAATGAAAGAAGAGAGCAAGCTTGAATAAATCAAATAACACACAGGCAACACATTATAATAAGTTGGTGAAAATGAGAGAATTCAAAGAAGGAAACCTAATCCTAAAAGTGGCCCTACACATCAGGCAAGGAAAATCATCCAAAAATTCATCGTAGGGTGGCAGAGACCATGCATCATCAGAGAAGCAGTAACACGGATCGAAAACTATGTATTTCAAAACCTAGTCACCAAATAACAGGATGAAACTCTAAGTGTACAATGGCTGAATTGTATTAATCATAAGTAATGAAAACACATTTTGAATATGCAACCTCAAGTATCACACAATAGTACTATAGTTCAATTATACTTATATCGAATTTTACTAACATTTGTAGCCATGTACAAAATTTTAGAAACTTAGCCCTACTCGACAGGGCCTCTATATGCAAAATTAACCTGAGGGTGTTACTCCTTTGTAACATTGCATAAAGTTTTACAAACTTAGCCTTGTCCGAGGGTGTCACCCCTCTACGATACTACATAGGGCCCTTATATACAAAATAAACCTGAGGGTATTACCCCTCCGTGGCATTGCACAAAGTTTTACAAAACCCTTTAGTGGTGCTATACAGGGTTCTTACATACAAAATCAACTCGAGGGTGTTACCCTTTTGCAGTTTTACATATCCCACAAGGGCACCTAGCTATCAAAAAGACATACTAACTTCGGGGGACTCCAACTTGAAGGTAATCCTCTTGGCACTATCGTCAAAAAAGCACCAAGCTACCAAAGTCCCAATAATGCTGGGAGGCTCCAACTCGATGGTAATCCTCTAGGCATTGTTATCAAAAAGGCATTAAGTTGCCAAAGACCTATCAACTCTAGGGGGTTTTGGATTGATGGTAATCCTCTAAGCACTATTTACCAAAGGGCACCAAGCTACCATAAACATTTAGTAACTTTGGGCGGGGGTCAGCTCGACAGTAATCCTTTGGGCACTAACGATGTGTTAACTAAAACAAATGACAAGCTTCACAAATAAGGTAACAAAAACATTTCTCAATAACACAAATTACACATTACAAAAACTTTCACTTAAAGTTCTTAAACAAAATGCCATGCGACATGAGTTTTGAACAAAAATTTACTCATAACATGCAATAACAACCAAAAGCCATATTTAATGGCAATGTAAAATCCAAATGTACAATACAAAACAATATACAACACATATAACACAACAGTCAGGAGCCTTGACCAATTGTGGATGAACAAGTTTCTGTAAAGACCTTTACTTGATCCACATGCTTTTCCTTTTTTCAGACAAATTTTCACACTCTAGAGTAAGTTTTGCTTTAACATCTCCCAAACGAACCTATAGCAAGGTAATCTATTCACCAAGGTACATTTTCTACTTGAGAAGAAACGCTTGAACCAAAGAATAAGCCAACCAATCCGCCAAATAATCTTGAAAGCAAGCAATAGTCAAATGAACAAGGAGATCATCCATCTTAAATCCGTGAGACTATAGGTCCACCAAAGCCCTAACCCAAGAGAGAAACCCAAAATGAGAAGGTCCCCCCATTGGCTCGTGACAATCCCTATTCGATATGTCAAACAATTTTCACCACAAACTACAAAATATGCGACTCATAGAACCCGAGATAAACCCTTCAAAAAGTAGAGACAAATCTACCTCCTTGGGACTACAAAGCACTCTAAAATTTTTCGTAGATCATACTAACAATACACAATCCTCAAAGTCACATGTAAAATCTGTAATATCATCAAACTCATAGGTAGACTTCAGCTCTTGGAGGACAACTCCAATAATCATGTCATGATGACCAATCGGATTTAGTAAAACCAAGTCGATGACCAAATGGTAAAGGAGATCAAACAAAACCTCAAATAGACCTCACGATATAATGATGCCATGATGCCATTATAAGTACACCAACTTATAGTCTTACAACAACTTTTGTAGGTGATGCCATGTTGTTCCTCAACAACTTGAGGGAATAGTTGTAAGACTATAAGCTGTTCCTCAACAACAGCTATAAGTACACCATCTCATAGGTTGATGCATCATGTCAACTATTTCAAACTATTCCCTCAAGTTCTCAAAGCCATAAGACTCTAGTTGAGAAATAAACTTCTCATACCTCTCATCACACTCTCTAGCCCAAAAGAATCCACTGCATCACGTAGAACGACCAAAAGAGGAACAACATATTCTACATTTGGAACATTATCCACAAGCACAAGGGACAACTACAGAAGAAATCATCCCAATAGAAACATGACAACAGGAACACAAGAATGACATAGGACCTTGGGAAAGCAAACAAACTATTAACAAATGCTAAATATTTGTTAAAAGTAATATCTCCTTCATCCATCACCCATCATCAAGGGAGTTCTTCGACCTCTTTAATGACTCTATCATAATCTATAAAGTCTTAACCACAGACCTCCCTTTCCCTATTGCAACTCTTGCTATGAGATCCTCACCTATGGCAACTTCGAACGCAGACTAAATAGACATTCCTTTCTCTACAATCTGTGAGACCCATGGCTCAAACACCAATAATCCATCTCTGATCACATTCTTAGTAAGTGTCGCCTCCTCACCCTCCAAAAGACCAACTTTAACAACATCACCCTTACTACCCTTGTTGCTCGAATTCCATTTCTCACTTGAAGGGAAGGGAGATCCATCATATGGATGGCCGAACCATGCAGGGTGGCTGGGCGAAATTTCAAAAATTTTCTTTCTCTCTTTCGAGAATTGCATTCATAGTTTTAGAAAAACTATATTTTTCAAAGATCGTTCTCAATCAAAACCGGATTGGATCTGAAACCAAAATAAGAGAAAGCATTACTTGATACGGAATCCACACGTGTAACTCTCAAAGTAGATGTTCACACCCAAAGAGGATACCAAATCCTGCCTCCACTGAAGATGACGCAGTTTGAGATGGAGTAGGATTAGCAATGTAGTTCTTCAATAAGAACTGCAATCCTTCAACAAGGATCAAGCAAGGGAGGTAAGCATGAATTCAGATTTGATTTTTTCTTGCAAAAATGAGAATCAAGATCCAATCTTGATTAGTCCAAGAATGGAGATCGAACAAGGTATATGGCGGTAAGACTAGACGGAGAGGGAGAACTGAAAGTAGTGTGTAACATTTTTGCAGTTCACCCTCCTCTATTTAAATAGATCTTAAAGAGCTTATCTCCTAATCTGATTAGGAGTTTCCTAACTCAAATTTTTATTTGGATCTGATTAGGAGTTTCCTAATTCAAATCTTTATTTGGATTTGATTAGGAGTTTCCTAATCTAAACCAAGATTCACCCATATTGATTAATCATATTAATCTTGGGCCCTAAGCCCATTAAGTAAGTGGGCTCACTTTCCCTTTTAATTGCTGACTAGTTTGGCTCTATTTGTATGGTGTGGGACCTAACATTGATCTTCACAAAAATCATATGGGTTCAGCCTAGACTCTGTTACAAGGCCTGGCCGAATTCACTACTGAACACAGTGAACCCCTGAGTCCATCTGCATGGGCTCTTAATGGGCCCAACATTTACACTAAATGGTCATCGAGTCCAACCACCTTATGAAGGCCCAAGGATTATGGTTTTAAGTGAGATTAGCCCATCAGGTATAAAAGCCCTAAATGGTCTTACACTTAATGTATCAACCCATAATGATCAAACACTGTCCAACAAGAGAGGACCTCTCCCTCGACTGCAAGGTATAGTGTCGCACTCTCTGCGGATGAATCCCAGGAATTAAATTCTTTGCCTATATATATATATTGCAAAACAAATCTCAAACTTGTTTGAAATAAACTACCGGCATCTTAGGTTTCCATAAGAGAGAATGCAGTCCCTGATCATTCACTTTGTTCGACAAAGGACTGATTCTGTCACTATGATCACCCACTTAGGTGAATGCTCAGGCTACTCTGAACATACCTAGGTTTTGACCTCCAAAGGATATCACTGATCGGCATATCAAAGACAACTCAGTCTGACACTCGGTGCAGTATCATAATCGAGTCTAGGGGTTAGGTGTAATTTTCTAGTTTTCTCACCAGTCTCCAAGGTTCGGGGCATAACTGGAAAATGGTCCAGGTTCAGTGTTTCAAATAAACACACACTACATGTGCTTCAGGTCTTACCCTGTCAGTTGAGACAAGCTATCTCAACCGACTTGGCAGCACATTAGTGTTAGCCTTAGCAGGATAAACCTCCCAAGGTCTATTCAACGGCTGAGAACATTCTAAACTAACACGCGTCTCATAAGTGTCCAGTTTAAGGGTAATTACACAGAAACATACCAGATATAATATGAATCAATTATGTACTTTTATTCATTTACAATAAATGTTTAATGTATATCAATCTGGTTGGAGCTAAGGGCATACAACTGTCTAATAGCATCAACAGTCACTTGCACCACAGGTTGCTTAATAGCAATAAAACCTGTTCAACCCAGTAGCCATGATAGTGCAAAGATAGGTAACTAATACGAGCAATTGACACCATCCAAAATGACTAAAGACTTGGAAAACATTGTAGTTGATCGCAAATTATAACGAAGGGAGTAAAAACAATGTCACACCTCTACAAAGCCGCTTAATCATATCCAAATTGAGTCATGATACGGTCTGGTCAATAAACAACCTAACCAACCCAACTACCAACTCCAACCGTATAATTAATAAAAGGAAAGATGCAAGGCAACAACATAACATATCGTATCTCATCATCTCCTTCATCTCCATCACTCGTGGCTGATCCCCGGTAACTTGTGCTCTAAAATAAGAACACTCAACAGCACAAACATAAGGGTGAGTGATAAACTTTTCCCGGTCATCCAATACAACCGTAAACCTCTCACAGTTAATATTGGAAATATTGTCAACCCACGATAGTACTTAATTTTCTTCTCCATCCTCTTAGTCTAGTTTTAAAAACTCATAGTGTGAAAAACAAGATTCCTAGCCTTAACCCACAAGCCAACAAACCGTTTACAAACAAACATAAAAATGATTGCACAATTTACACAGCTAAATGGTAAACCAGGAAACGAACACAAGATGCACGTGGCCATCACATGTCCCTTCTAAACAAAATTTTTAGGATAGCACGGAAAAATAAACTGTAACAAAAGAATGGCAAGGAAGGTAGTCAAAACCCAAAAGTCTAGCTTGTTGTCATTAACCTTCACCCACTTCAACCAATACTTACACCAACCATTAAAAGAATGCTTTCAATTATGCTTCCACGAATACTCAGAATCAATGGGTTGAAAATACTCAAATCTCCTATAACCTACCCTTTGAAAGGCCATCTGTAGTAAAAATCATAGGATTGCAAGGCTAGAGCAAGGAAGACATGTGCATATTCAAATTTTGAAAATAGACCAACAAAACAGTCTAAAAACACATTTATGATTGCGACCCTGCCTAGATCCAACAAATTGCATACGATGATTGTGACCAAGACCTTAATCTTCTGACAATTAAGTACTACAACAAACGTGACCATAACCCCACAAACGCTCTAAGGATTAAGCATAACTCTAACTGCGACTGTGACCCTCCAAGTCCTCTAAGGATAACTACCATGCCCCACAACCACACCCCCAAAACAAATGGGAACCCCCAAAATTAACCCTACAACCGTAACCAAGGAAACACACCTTCTGACCCCCTTCCCTTAAAATTTTGTGGGCTAAATTCCTTCAAAAGATTCCTTAGAATTTTGGGGGCTAGTTTGTTAAAAAGAATTCTCATTTGGGGGCTAATTTCTTTTAAAAAAATTCCTCATAATTTTGGATAGGGTTGTTCATGGGTCGGTTTATTGTGGTTTTTCAATCGACCCGACTTGGTCGGGTTACCTGACATAGAAACCGAAACCGACCTGGTCGGTTTGAGTCGGGTTGGGTCGGTTGGGTCGGTTTCGGTTCTAAGTTCATCCCTGTGATAAAATCTTACTAATTTTAAAAACAGTCATAAATTGAACATCATTTCAGCCATCTCCTATGATAAAATTTAAATGAAAAGTTAATCACAAAAGTTGTTCATTAATCATTATTCACTAATCCAAAGTTTCTTGCAACCATTCAAAAACTAGGTGGCCTAATGGGCTTTTGAACTTCATGTTTGAACTTGGAACTAAGTCGGTTCGGTTCGACTCGGTTTCGATTTTCTTGTGTGAAAATCGAAACCGACTCGAATAATCGATTTAGGAATTTGCACAACCCGAAACCAACCCGTACTGATGAAAACCCGACCGACTCGGGTTGATCGGGTTGGGCCTTCTTATGAACAGCCCTAATTTTAGAGGCTAATTTCTTTCAAAAAATTCCTCATAATTTGGGGGCTAATTTCTTTAAAAAATTCCTTAGAATTTTAGGGGCTAATTTTGTTCAAAAACTCCTTAGAATTTTGGGGGCTAGTTGGCATTTATACCTAATAAATACTAGGCCCAGTTTTTACAAAATCAAATGGAAAAAGTGACTAAAAAGTCATTAATGTCTGTGTTCCCACCCTAGATGTCTGTAAGCATGGATTAGAGTGAATATGCTCCATGAATTGCAGCCTAACACATGTCACCATATCAATGGTGCAAAATTGACCCTCTCCTTTGCCTGTAAATAGAAGGGTCCCTAATGTGATAAGGAGAGATATTCATCTAATGCCAATCATACCGAGACTTTACCATTTTGCCACTAGTTATTCTTTGTGTTTACAAAGACCTCCCGATCTCATCACTCCTTAAAGTTCCCTTTTTGAGCTTCCCTACTCCATTATTCTCATCGCATCCTACTCACTTTCTCCAAAACTTAGATCTCTTTCATAGTGTCAAGCCTACATTGAGACTTTTAAATTGAACTATGGAGAAGTTTCAAATTATTGCCTTAAAACTCACAAGATGTTGCTACTCTCCATTTCGATTTGATTGTAAGGATGTAAGTTTCAAATTATTGCCTACATTGAGACTTTCTTTTTTAGCATTTTAACAAATAACATGACTTGCAATCTTATTCATCTTTCAAGGGCGTTTTCATGCATAGTAGCCATTATGGCTTTGATTTCAGTTTAAAATAATCTCATGGGTTGGACTCCTATTTCTAGTAAGTGATTTTGGTTGGGGCTTACTATTATAATATTGCCCATAACTCTATGTGAATTACTTTTCTGAGTGCTAGATGGCCCTGGATTATATTCATTAGATAGATTGTGTTTGGTTGGGTTCCGAGTCATTGTCCTATTACCTATCAAAGAAAATGGGAAAAGACTTATGGTCCTCTATCTCTACTACTCTTGTAAAGGTGTCTTTGTGTTTTGAGTTTTTCCTTCATTCCTATCGATCTTGAGCTCATGAGGTGAGTTGAGAAATTGACTTAAAAATAAGCAAGAGTTGTTTATGATCTTGGCCTCTGATAGACCAATCTATAATTCCCATTTAAACTTGAAACCACCTCTGAATGGGGCACGTTTTGGTCACAATCATGTCTTGGTGTTGTGAGTTGAGATTATGGACCCCTAGGATCAGTTCCAATTGTGTGGCTAGAGTTGTTCATTGGGCCGCACACTATGCTTACAATAAGGCTTCCATAGGCTATTGTTGCTTTAGCAAGTCGTTTTGTGGCTAGTAGGATCCTAAATGCTTAGGTAAAGTGTTAAGTCAACTATGAGGTTTGAATTGCTTGAATTGTCATGTGTTCCCAATTGTTTAATTTGTTTCTTTGTTGTTTTTTTTTTCTGAAAATATAGAAATGAATAAAACAAAATTATCAAAAGAAAAGAGCAGAGGAAATGGTAGGGAGTTGTCCTCATTCTGCCTGGATTTAACAAATGGACTTGTTTGAAAGTTGTGCTTAAATTGGCTGCTATGAGGTATGAGTGAATGGATAACGAGCCCAGGTACTACACATTGCTTTGAAAAGCCCTGGGTAACCAATCTTAGGCACCGCAATTTGTTTTCAAATCCTTGGGTAACTGGTCCTACGCACTACACATTGCTTTTAAAAGCCCTGCATAGCCAATCCTAGACACCGCAAAATACGCATTAATTGTCTCTTTCTCATACCTTAAGCAAATACAAATAGCATCAACCATAAAGTGTGCCATGATTGTCAGTTTACACAAACTAATAACTAACAAAGTTCGATAGGGATGTCATTCTCCTTAGTGACTGTGTAAGTGCACCATCACAAAACATGCCACAAGGGCAATACATACCACAACAACACAAGTGAACCTACATTGCCCACAACCAGGCCATTAGTAATCGAAATCATAGGGCAACATGATCTAACAAACCACATAAATCCTGCGATAACTCTTGCAACATCCCACCATCCTTATGAGTTGCAAAACACTAGAGCAATACATAAATGCCACAATAAGCTTATGTGATATCTCACTCAGTTAGTTACTAAAATTCGCAACGCAACAACACCTTGCTCAATCACAACACTAAGTTGTCTACAATTGCACTAATCGATGCTTAGATATATTCAAACTCTCAAAAGCAGACCCTAAACACAGAGATTCTCGACCCTTAAGAGACCCTCCTGAGAACATGGTAGATCCCTAAAGTACTGAATTGATTAACACCTTACAAGGCTTAACCTTTCAACCTGATCCACGCCTCGTTGCCATTAGTAGATCTTTGATACCGACTGCCATGGCAATCATTTCATTCCTCTTGTACTATTCCTGAAGCTCCTTTTCTACTTGAGAATACTCATCATCCAATGATGAGACTTCATTGCCATCTTCGCGCATTGTTGCTGTAGTCGATGACAACTACAACATGGTCCAGATGATAACTTCGCCGGTACAACCAACAACATTTGACGCTGTATCTTCTACAAAATCGCGAGGAATCGACTCCTACAATTGCTTCGTCTCTAGCCCCATCGCAACAACATCATGGCCTCGATTTCCTTTGCTTGCAACTAAGGGGATCTCATGGTGCATACTGAATTGTAGTTGCACCTTCCCGCAGGTCATCGGCACTTCGAAGCTGGACAGCGGCTATAGAGGCATCTGTTAGGTCACTGGATGTTGCCATAGGTGCGACACTAGAAGCAGGGTGCTCAAGTGGGAGCTTTCTTTCCCTTGTGTTGGTTATCCACCATAGATCCGCCATCAACTAAGTTAAAATGGCTAGGGGAACAATAAATTTTGAAGAGCAGAGTGGTGTAACCTGCACAAACAATAATAGTTAATAGCAATGACAAACATAAACTACAACTTAAAAAAGGGGAAAACAACAGAGAATCGTAACTCATGTACCTCCTCCAGACCCGTCCACCCATTCTATAGGTGAAGGACCAGAAACCCTACCAAGACACCCATAGCTTCCTTGGCTGGGGAATTGCTTGAATTCAGCTGATCTTGAGTGTGTCTCTATTGTTCAGCGTTTTTGCAAGTATGTAAATGATCTTGAGCACATATTCATTTTTATGTCTTTAATGTTGTTATTGTTTTAAGCGTTGGTATTGAATTCATGTAGGGTTTCATTTTTTTGGTAGCGTCTGGTTTTCTATCAGATTGGTAGTCGTATATTACATATTCCTTTTGCTTTCGTTTCTGATAGTTAGATGGAATGATGAAGAAACCCTAAAATGTTAAATGCTTTGACACGTTCCTGTTCCTGTTTAACTGAGTCGCGTTCATGTCACTGAATAATGTGTTCAAACCGTTAATTGTTTCATATACTTGCTGAACACAGACAATGTTAGAACCTCACTGTATGCATTATCTTTCACCCTTTCTTTGGTTGAAGGTTAAGTAGTATATGTGAGGGAATCTCCTTCTACACATGTTGCTGTTCAAGTTTGATTGCTATTCATAATATCTCTTCAGTCCAGGTCTATGGTCCTTTGGTTTTGAGTCATGGATCTAGAAATATATTTTATTAGTTAAAAGTTTTGTTTAATCCAACATCAGGAGGACTGTATTCCCAATATGTGACATTGTGACTAGAAATTCTTTGATGTGTGTTGGATTAAAATCAACTTTCATAGTGAACAGTGACCAAAATTAGGTATTGTGGCCTTTTGATACTTGTGAAAGAATGGTAGAGCTTATTATAGGTGTAGGGTTTTAAGTCCAACGATTCTGTGGAGAAGCAATTTTTTTGGTAGATACAATATTTTGTCAAATGTGACTATAGTGCTCATCTTTGTGGCTTACTCTAAGCTCAAGGGAGTTTGGTTATAGTTTACTTTGCACTATTGTTAATCAATCCTTGATGGACATTCTGTGGTTGAAATAGATGTTTTGGGGCTGGCTGCCTTTGGAAACAAAGGAAAAGTAATTTTTTTTTTCTAAAATTAATCATTGGGTCTGTTACTGATTAAAAAAAACACACAAAGCCCCAAATTTAGGCTTTGTATTTTTGGGCTTAAAGTGTTTTGACTTTGGATTATGTCTTTAAAAGAAACATTTATAATCACTTAAAACATTTTCTGTCACATTTTTGTTTACCACAGCCTAAAGCTCAAGAACAGAAGCTTATCCAAACATAGCCTAAGTGGCCCATCTTTCTACAAATTTGGCAAGGTGGATATGTCTTTCCACCACTTGGGGCAGAGGAATTCTTATCATTCTTAGGTTTAAAGAATTGCTGCTTACTTTGATTTGGTTTATTGCCATAAGATTCACATCCTCGGGTTGCCATGTTAGCAGATACGAAACCTGCATCTATAGATGTTTTTGAATATGCAAGTCGGATGTCATGATTCATAAGCATATATGCCTTGTACATCTTCAACTGAGACTTGGTCCAGACGTGTAGTAAAAGAAGTTACAAAGACTCAAAATTAGGCCCTAGGCCAGAGAGCATGGATGGAAAGAATATAATCTGCCACCGACAATGGTTGATCAGCTACTGCAAGATTGCCAACAATACCTTTGATCTTTCCAAGGTATTCAGCTATAGTAGCAGCGCCTTTCTTCAGAGTGCATAATTCATAATGAAGCTGCATTGTGCGAACTGAGGACTTGGATGCATTGGGCAGTGATGCAGTCAATCACCTGCATCAGCACATTCTCGGTGAAGTTGGTCTTGGATCTCCCAGGAGGTGTATTGTAGGTTGATAAAGGTTGTCCCAATAGAACTATCAGTGGATAGTATTTCCTGACAGAAGCTTGGAAGGACGAGAAAATTAAAGGTCCCATTAGCAAAGCCCATTAGTCGATGGCTTTTCAAAATGGGTAACCACTGTGATCTCTAAACAAAATAGTTGATGGGCTTTGGGAAATAGTTGTAGAGGTTACTAAATTTTCCATTTGAGAAGACGGTGGTCTGATGGGCTCTGATACCATAAAGGGTTTGAGAAAATATAATGACTCACACCCAGAGTGAGTGCTTGGTTACACCATGAGCTTGAATTTTTTAACCTAATTTAATTATCGACTGAAAACCAATGTCTGTCATTTCTTACTCTTAGGAGAATTACATTGCTTTTTCTTGCACACTGTAATGTCTCCATGAGTACATTATTAGCTTGTTTTTGTTTATTTTGGGTTAGGTATAGGTTCAATAACTATCAAGTTAATATAAAACAAGGGATCTATTGTGGATTTCAAATTTTGTTTTGGGAAGTAGAAAAAATTAAAGAAAGAAAAATGTGCTTTTGAAAAGCCTGCTAATAATAGGAAAATAATACACTTATAGACCCAAGCCAGTAGAAGTAGAAGTAGTCATGTTGCTACTTGCTATACTAGTGGTAATAACTAATAAGATTGACGCATGTTGCACATGGGATGCATATATATATATATAGTGGTGTGTTTTTGTGTAATACCCTTAAACTGGAGACTTATGAGACTCGTGTTAGTTTAGAATGTTCACAGCAGTTGGATAAGTCTGTGGAGATTTATCCTGCCAATGCTGACACTAATGTGCCGCCAAGTGTTGGGGTGGCCTGTCTTAGCTGCCAGGGTGAGACTTGAGGTACATGCAGTGTAGGTTTACTTGAAACCCTGAACCGGACTGGATTTCTAGTATTGCCCTGGACCGTGGTAATTAGTGTGCAAAACTGGAAAGTTACACCTGACCCCTAGACTCGATTATGATACTGCAGTAGGTGTCGGATTGGGCTGTCTTTGATATGCCAATCAATGAGATCTTTAGAGGGGGTCAAAACCAAGGTATGTTGGGACAGTCTGAGAATTCATCTGAGTGGGTGATCATAGTGATAGGATCAACCCCTTTGTCGAACAAAGGTAATGATCAGGGATGCACTCTCTCTGATGAAAACCAAGACTACCGGCATCCGATTTCAATCGTTGAAATTAGTTTTGCAAAATATATTTATATACAGATATACAAATAAATATATTATGGTTTCAAAATGTTTGCAAAAGGTCTTAATTCTCGGGATCCATGTGAGTAGAAAGTGCAGCACTTTTCCTTGCAGCCGAGGGAGAAGTCCTCTCTTGTCGGGTAGTGTTTGATCATTATGCGCTGAGAGGTTAAGTGTAAGACCATTGAGGGTAATACCTGATGGGCTAATCTTGCATCTGCCCATAGTCCCTGGGTTTTTATAAGGTGGGTTGGCCCAGGGACCACTTAGTGTAAGTGTTGGGCCCATTAGGAGCCCATGTGATGGGCTTCAGGGGGTTCACTATCTTTTCAGTAAATTCGGCCAGGCCTTGTAACAGAGGCTGGGTTGAACCCATGTGGTTGATGTGTAGATCAATGTTTGGGTCCCCCGCCATACAAAGAAGCTCAATTGGGCAGCAGTTGGGAAGGTTAATGAGCACTTAGACTTCTTGGGCCTAAAGCCCATTTCGAACTGCTTTAGTTGGACTAATTAAAGAGAGGGGCGGATCTGGGATTGGATCAGCAGATAGGATTGGGTCTTACCCTATTTACTCAGAGTGTCCAAATCTGAATTTAGATCTGGAAACCTCCTAATGAGATTAGGAGAGAGCTGATCTAATCTACAGATAAGATAAGGATTTATCCTTATCAATTAAAGAGAGTCCAAATTCAAATAAGGATTTGAATCAAGAAACTCCTAATGGGATTAGGAGTTGATCTCTTTAAGCCTATAAAAGGAGGAGGGGGCGAACCATTCATCCCATCCCAAAATCTCAGAGATCAGATCTCAGATCACATAGAGAGAAGACAACAACAATGTGAGTGCGCTATCTTCTCCTTGCGTTCTCCTCCAGTTGCCGCCATAGCCACTTTGATCTCCATTGTTATAGGAGCAATCAAGAAGCGTTCTTGATATCAGTTTTTGGTAAAAAAACTGATTTGGAGTCGTGCTCACCTACCCTCTAGCGAATTCTTGGTGAAGGATTTGGTTCTTTGATAGAACACTATTGATTCTGCTCCATCCTGCACTGTGTCATTTTTAGTGGGAGCATTTTTTGGATCCTTCCTTGGGCGTGAACACCTCCATTGGAAGATATTATTTCTTCGTATCAGGTATATCCATCTCCTACTATTTTGGTTCAGATTTGGTTCGGTTCTTGATTAAAGATTGATTTTTGAAAAATGCAGTTTTTCTAAAACAGGGAATGTGATTCCTAGATGGGAGAGAGAAATTTTTGAAATTTTGCCCTACCTTCCTACAGGGTTCGGCCATCCATATGATGGATCTCTCATCATTTCAGTGGTATCAGATCCATGTTCAAATCTTGAACCGAAATAGACTAGATCTGAACCTGCACAAATGGGCAAAAGGCGTTCTACCCGATTTGCGCAAATTAGGGTTTTTCTTGAAAATCGGTTCCCATTTAAAGGGCGAATGATCTGAAATTAATTTTCAAAAATCTGGAATTCAGTTAGAATTGTTATTTATTATTTTCTTGATTTATGGGTTGTTCGTACAAATGGAGATCGAAATCTTGATTGGCGTAGGAAATCTGCGATTTCGCATTTCTATTCATTTTGGTCTGTAATTAATATATACTTTTTTTAATTTTGAGACTGAATGTATAGGTATTCGATCTGATGTAATATTAATAGAAAATTAGGGATTTTCTATTTCATTTTATTCAAGATCAAAGTTGCATGCGCTGGAGAAGAAGATTTCGCAGATAGGAAAATCGCTATCTGCGTTTTGCAGTTTGTGAAACTGCAAACTGTGATCTGACATTTGTTTTGGAGGATGGAGATGTGCGAACAACCCTATGATTGATTCTTGTTGATTCTTTAATCAGTAAATTTTAATTTCAGATCGTTTCTTGAATTAATTCTTTAATTAAAAATCAAACCCTAGACCCATTCGAACCAGATTGGTCCAAACTGGTTGGACCGAATCTGTGGTTCGATGGGGGCTGATGTTAGCCCTAATTTCCCACTTTTGGGTCAAGGGATTGATGGTTAATTAAGAGACTTAATTCGGCCCACACCTGTAAGTAGACATGTTCATGTGTCGGGTGGCCCGACGGCCCCCGGACGGGCTTGAACGTGGTTATAGGCCCGCGGGCTTAAATTTGGGACAAAAAGCCCGGCCCGCAATAAATTCGAGCTGGGCTCGGGTTTTGTCAAAATAGCCCGGCCCGACCTAATATTAGACTTAAAGTGACTAATGTGATTATGTCCATTTGAATAAATTTTTTGATTTAAGAATGTAAAACTGTGTTTTAAAATATAAAAGAAATGGGAAAAAAACCATCTTGTAGGCCCATTGTTCATTTAAATAGGAAAAAAACTATCTGAATTTTTAATTCTAATTTGAATAGAGAATTTTTTTTTATTAGGTCGGGCTTCGGGCTCGGGCTCGGGCTTCGGGCTTTTTATCAAGGTCAGGCTCGGACCCAAGTTATAGGCTCGTTGGTCGGGCTGGGCTCAGGCTCGGGCCTAGCATATTTCCCTTAGTGACAAGTGAAAGCCTGACCCAGCTCGAGCCCGACCTAGCCCGGCCCATGAATAGGTCTACCTGTAAGGCCCAGTTTTAAAGAGTTAAAAGTGCTAAAATCCCACTAATTGCATATGAGCTATGTGGGCCGAATTGCTTAACCCTATTCGGCCCATATACCTAGATAATATTAATTGGTAAAATTATGGATAAAAATGGTCTTTAATAATGGGCTTTACAGATATTAATTGATTGGATCAATTTTATCCCTGCATGTGATGTATGGATGTGTGATGTGCAACGTACATGGGCCATAAGTACTTGGCCCATGCTGATACGACAGTGGCTTTTGCGCACACTATGGCTGAATGCATATCCTTGCCATGGTGTCCCTAAAGATCATTGGATGATCTCCCTTAGTGGTGGACCCCACACCCCTGAAAAGGATACGTGCAGAACTCTAGCCGTTTAGGACCCACCAGAAATCTGGCTTTATGAAAGTCAGTGGGAGCCACTTTGGTTTGACCTAAATCAAACTATAGCATAACTTTTGTTCCCTTCTGAAATATGAGTGCATGTGATAGGGAGATTCATATAATAAACTCTCTAAAGGCCTTCCATCATTAGCATGAAAATGGGTCATTCAATAATGAGGAAACACCATAAAATTGGGCTATCCATTTGCTGCTGGATCTGTTTGAGTGTTTCATAAGATGATAGGGGCGTCATAGACCGATGTGGGAGGACCTTACTAGAAAATAGAAGACTCTCACGGTACCTTGGCGTTCACGAATATAATGGGTGAGCACTCACTGGATAGAAAAGTTTAACCTAAAATGGCATTGAACCTTGTTTGACAGAGGCCAAAGGGAAAACTCATACGATGAGTGGATATGATCCTTCACAGAAAGGTGGTGGGGTTATGCAGCTAAAATAGTTGGCTCCATGCACCCTTTGTGATTTCCTACATTTCTAGAGACAATTTGTAGTCTCCGTCACTGAGATAGGAGGGAAATCTCAGAGATGAACAAATGGGAACGAAACATTAATTAAAAGCCATATCTATGTAGATAACATGAATCAAATTAGGTTGTGGACTAATGTTTGCTATTTTATTAGAAAATGGAAGATGAACAATTTGCAAAGCTTTTGGACGACAATAAGCTTAAGGGCCCAAACTATGCCGACTGGTATCATAACCTAATACTGGTCTTGACCTCTGAAAAATTGGATAAGGAGGCTAAGAATCCTGCCCCGGAACGTCCGGGAGATAGGGCTTCTGAGGCACGGAGAAGGGACTATCAAGAATGGGAGGAGAAAAACTACCTCGCCCAGTGCTATATCAGTGCCTCTCTGGGCAATCCGATACAGAGGTAGTTTGATCAGATAGAACTTGTGAAGGACATATTGGATAGTTTAAAGACAATGTACGAAGAGTATAATCGTTCTACTCGAAAAAAGGTCTTGAAACAGTTCATGACCGCGCAGATGTCCAAGGGGCTGCAAGTTCATGACCATTGTCTTCGGATGATGGGTTACATCAATGAACTTGGGGCTCTTGGATCCAGACTGGATCATACGACCTAGATAGATGCCATTCTCAACTCTTTGCCTCCGTCCTTCAAACCATTCTTCATGAACTATAATATGAATAAGTTGAATGTCACCGTTCAGGAACTCATCAATATGTTGTAGAGGGCCAAAGAACTGATCAAGAAGGATGAGCCCCTAGCCATGCTTGTTGAATCTGGCAAAAAGGGCAAGAAGAGGAGGGCAAAGAAAAAGCCCCAGAAGAAGGCCACCAAACCCAAGAAACAGAGGAAACCCAAGGCATTAGATGCCTGACACTTTTGCAAGCAGACCGACCACTGGAAGAGGAACTGTCTTCAATACCTGGAATCTAAGAAAGGTAATTTTGAATTCTGTGTCATAGAAACCAATTTGTTGGTAACTTCTGTGTCTTGGTGTATTGACTCCGGGGCTTCAACTCATGCATGTAATCACTGCAGGGGTTCAAGGTAAGCAGAAGGCTGAGTGAAGGAGATGTGACATTTTACTTGGGGACTTCTGCATGTGTTGCAGCGGCGGCCATAGGAACTGTAGAATTAATTTTTAGAGAATGATCAATTGTGCTGAAAGATTGTCTTTATGTACAAAATTTGAGAAGAAATCCCATTTCTATTTCAAAACTGTGTGCGGATGGATATTCTGTTTTTTTTAATAATACGATTACTATTAAAAGAAACAACAGATTCATTTCATATGGAGAACTTGAGAATGGTCTCTATGTTCTACATTTTTCTCTAGAAACTAGCATAGCCGAAACTACGTCGGCTGATATCCCCAAGAAAAGAATCCATGATACAGTTAATCCCACGTGCCTGTGGCATTACCCACTTGTGAGCCTTGCCTTCAGGGCAAGATGACCAAACGGCCATTTAACGGTAAGCCTGAAAGATGTACAGGCACGCTTGACGTAATACATATTGATGTATGTGGTCCCCTGAGTGTTAGGACTCGTAACCAGCACATGTATTTCATTACATTCACCGATGATTATTCTCGGTATGGTTACGTGTACCTAATGAGACACAAGTCCGAATCCTTTGAAAAGTTCAAGGAGTTCAGACAAGAGGTCGATAAACAGTTAGGGAGAGAATTTAAGTCCCTTCGATCGGATTCAGGTGGCGAGTATCTCTCTAACGAATTCAGGGACTACATGAAGGTCAACGAGATAGTATCACAGTTAGTTCATCCTACTACCCCACAACTTAACGGTGTTTCAGAGAGGAGGAATAGGACCTTATTGGATATGGTCCCGTCACTTTTCGTGCACTTAGAGTTACCCACATCCTTTTGGGGTTACACATTAGAGACTACGATATACGTGCTAAATCGGGTTCCAACCAAATCGGTTCCGAATACTCCATATGAACTTTGGACCGGAAAGAAACCAAGTGTCTGACACTTGAAGATTAGGGGTTGTCCAGAACACGTTAAAAGAACGAGTGCGGATAAATTGGAATCCAAGACCAACCGTTGCCTATTCATAAGCTACCCCAAGGCCTCTATGGGTTACCTATTCTATGAACCAGGAGAACAGAAGGTGTTTTGTTATCGGAATGCCCATTTCTTGGAGGAAGACTATATCCTGAACAATCATCGTCAAGAAGTTGTTCTTGATGAAGAGAGCTCAGGGTTAGTGGGAGGTGTCCCACAAGTTCTAGGCATTGACCAACCTAGAAGATCTACCTAGGTTTTCAGGCCATCAGTCCGTTTTGGCTATGAGCAGGATAGTTACCTGGTGGAAGCTATGACTAGTGAGGAGGATCCCGTGACTTATGTGGAAGATATGTTGGACATAGATTCCTGGAAGTGGGTAGATGCCATGAGACCTGACATAGACTCAATAAAGACCAATGGAGTTTGGACTCTAGTAGATCCGCCCCCCAGGGTAAAAGCAATTGGTTGCAAATGGATCTATAAGAGAAAGAAGGGCCCCAGTGGTATGGTTGAGACCTATAAAGCTTATCTGGTGGCGAAAGGGTATTCTCAGAAAGAGGGCATCGATTATGAGGAAACCTTTTCGTCTGTGGTCATGCTTAAATCCATTCGGATCCTGCTATCTGTAGCAGCATACCATGACTACGAGATTTGGCAAATGGATGTCAAAACTGCGTTCCTGAATGCAGATCTTACTGAAGATATCTATATGCAGCAACCACATGGTTTTATAGCTGCGGGTCAGGAACACATGGTATGTAAGTTAAATCGATCCATATATGGACTTAAGCAAGCTTCTAGGAGTTGGAACATTCGGTTTGACTCTACTGTCAAAAAGTTTGACTTTGAGCAGAATCCGGATGAGCCCTGTGTTTACAGGAATTCCAGTGGGGACAAGGTTACATTCTTGGTTCTGTATGTAGATGACATTCTACTCATTGGGAATGATGTAGGAATGTTAACTACGGTGAAAGTATGGCTTTCACAGCAATTCTCCATTAAAGATCTTGGAGAAGCCTCCTATATACTGGGTCTTCGACTCTATAGAGATAGATCGAAGCGGATAATAGGATTACCCCAATCTGCTTACATTGATAAAATTGTCAAGAGATACAACATGGAGAACTCCAAGAAGGGAAATGTTCCTTTCAGGCACAGAGTCACTCTCTCCAAGAAGATGTCTCCCAAGACTTCTGAGGAGATTGAGGGCGTGAAGGACGTTCCCCATGCCTCAGCCGTAGGGAGCATCATGTATGCCATGCTGTGCATTCGTCCTGACATTGCTTAGGCAGTGAGTGTGGTATGCAGATTTCAGGCCAACCTAGGGCAGGAGCACTGGACCGCTGTGAAAAATATACTTAAGTACATTCGAAGGACAAAAGAGTTTTGTCTGGTATTCGATGGTAGCTCACTACAAATCCAGGGGTATACTGATGCCGATTTCTACTCGGATCCAGATGATAGAAAGTCTACATCTGGTTATGTTTTTACGATAGGATCGTGTGCTGTTTGCTAGAAAAGCAGCAAACAGGGGTCCACGACAAACTCCACAACCAAAGCCGAATACATTGTCGCAAGTGAAGCTGCCAAAGAAGTCGTGTGAATGAAAAAGTTTGTTAATAAATTGGGAGTAGTTCCGTCCAGCACATCACCCATTCCGTTGTTGTGTGACAACAATGGAGCTATCGCTCAGGCTAAGGAGCCACGACCCACTCGAAGTCAAAGCATATCGAGAGGAAGTACCACGTACTGTAGGAGATTGTTGGTAGAGGGGACGTCCTGATTCAGAAGGTAGCGTCAGCGTAGAATGTAGCAGACCCATTGACTCAACCACTCACACAGAAAGTGTTTGAGAAACACGTGGAGAGTCTGGGACTCCGGCTTATATCAGCAGATAGGATAGGGTCTTACCCTATCCACTCAGATAGTCCAGATCTGAATTTAGATATGAAAACTTCCTAATGAGATTAGGAGAGAGCTGATCTAATCTGCAGATAAGATAAGGACTTATCCTTATCACTTAAAGAGAGTCCAGATTCAAATAAGGATTTGAATCAGGAAACTCCTAATGGGATTAGGAGCTGATCTCTTTAAGCCTATAAAAGGAGGAGGGGGTGAACCATTCATCACATCCCAAAACCTCAGAGATCATATCTCAGATCACACAGAGAGAAGACAACAACAGTGTGGCTGCGCCATCTACTCCCTGCGTTCTCCTCCAGTTGCCGCCATAGCCAGTTCGATCTCCATTGTTATAGGAGCAATCAAGAAGCATTGTTGATATTGGTTTTTGGTGAAAAACCGACTGGGAGTCGTGCTCACCTACCCTCCAGCGAATTCTTGGTGAAGGATTTGGTTTTTTGGTAGAAGACTACTGATTCTGCTCCATCCTGCACTGTGTCATCTTCAATGGGAGCAGTCTTTGGATCCTTCCTTGGGCATGAACACCTCCATTGGAAGATATTATTTATTCGTATCAGGTATACCCTTCTCCTACTATTTTGGTTCAGATTTGGTTCGGTTCATGGTTCAAGATTGATCCTTGAAAAATGCAGTTTTTCTAAAACAGGGAATGTGATTCCCAGATGGGAGAGAGAGAAAATTTTGAAATTTCGCCCTACCTTCCTACAGGGTTCGGCCATCCATATGATGGATCTCTCATCCCTTCACTTATACCGTCATTAACAAGGCTGGGAAAGCACATTATGTGAAGTTCCACTAGAAGCCTACTTGTGGGGTCAAGTGTTTGTTGGATGATGAGGCTGTGTTGGTTGGAGGAGACAATCATAGCGATGCAACCAAGGACCTTTATGATTCAATCCAGGCTAGGAACTATCCTGAGTGGAAACTCTTTATCCAGATGATAGATCCTGATCATGAGGACATGTATGACTTTGACCCTCTTGATGTGACCAAGACCTAGCCGGATGACATTATTCCCCTGCAACCAATAGGTTGTTTGGTCTTGAACAAGACATTGACAACTTCTTTGTTGAGAATGAAGAGCTCGCTTTCTGCCCTAGCATTGTGGTCCCAGGTGTCTACTATTCAGATGATAAGTTACTCCAAACACGGATATTATGCTACTCTAATACTCAGAGGCATCATCTTGGGCCAAATTATCTATTGCTTCCAGCAAATGCTCCCGGATATCCCAGAGCTCTTTCGTGTGCCCCACGACTACTCTAGTATATAAAGGCACCAACCCCAATGGCGCAAGGTACGCATGATTTTTCTGCTCTCTAAGCTCTTAAAACTCTTCAGCTCGCATCAGATTACTAACTTAAGCATCGGAGCGACCTCGCCGAGTTAGCCACCCCGGGTTCTCTGATCCTTTCTTGCAGATTCACTTAGCTCGCCGTCCGATTGGAAGCCAGATCATCCTCCAACAGGGAGTAGTCAGATCGCGCAACATCAATTGACACCGTCTATGGGAAGACAATCAAAAAGCCATCCTCACAATCAACTTTTCACTGAAATCAATGGCATCTTCCAGGTACGCCGGACAGGGCAATGAGATGAATGTCTCTGGGGGGCAACCTCAGCTTCCTTCAGTGTGCATTGGCCAGTTCACATACCGCTTACTGTGGCTGGGGTCCCAACAGTGACCATGCCACAAAACACCACGCAGATGAACGCCCCACTCCCTCTAGTGGTAGGCAGAACCTTCGCTGAGCCGTCTGTGGTTCCCCTCGGAGTTGGACAATCTCAGTTCAATGACCTTGTGCACTGCGTGTGGGCCATCCAGGTCCAAATGCAGCAGGTCCAACAATTCCAGCAGAACCAGAACCGACTTCACGTGAATCAGGACTTCACTCGATCTCTCCACCGAGGCGAAGAGACTTCCCAGGTCCCAGTTCCTCCCAGGAGTCAAGTCTCACCTCATGGGAGGAAAGACGGTCAAATCACTCGACCTGCTTCACAAGGCAACCTCGGAAGCAAGTCCGGGGACACTCAACCCAACAGGGTCATTCTTCCTCGGCGTTCGCATCAAGAAGGTGGATCGCTCGCAGGTGATCAGTTCGGATTTCTGGGTGCGAACTCAAGGCAAGGCCCCTCCACCCACGATAGTTAGTCCCAGAATTCCATAAGGAACCAGGAGTTACCTCGCGGCAGAACAATACCAGAGCATCCCGAGGTTAGCAGCACCAATGCAGAACCGATAAAGAAGCAGCAACGGAGGCGTCACAAGGTACGTCGAACTTCAGTATTGAACATCCAGCTCGCGAAAATGAACAAATAGGAACAGGTGAAAGGTAAAGAGGAGGCAAGCTCGGTAGCTACAAAGACCGCTCCTCTACTCTCCGGGTCGTCCCCTCTGTCTTTCGAGTTCTTGGCGACCCCGATGCCCAAGGACTTCAAGATCTCTCCCCTGGATAAGTATGACGGATCTTTTGATCCTAATGATCACGTGGATTCCTTCCAGTCCCAAATGCACCTAGCTGGGGCTGACGAGTCCTGCATGTGTGTACCTTTCTCCACCACCTTCAAGGGAGTAGCTCGGAATTGGTATTGGAACCTCGCCCTAGGATCAATCAAGAGCTGGGCACAGTTCGTGGAATTATTTACCTCGCACTTCATCACCAGCAAGAAGTGCCCGAGGTTGCAGAGGAGTCTGCTTAACGTAGTGCAAAGAGAAGGGGAGTCCATCAGAAGCTACATCAAGTGGTTCAACAACACCTGCCTACAGATCCCCGACCTAGACCCAGCGGTGAGACTCACGACAGCCAAAAGGGGCATAATTCATAGAGAGTTCAAATGACATGTGGTGGCCAACAAATCTAAAGACATCATAGAATTCCTCAAGCTCGCTGACCAGTTCATCGGAACCGAATAGGAGATGAACCCGAAGACTGACAATCCAACAGAGAAAAGAAAAGGAGATGGTGACAACATAGGTAATGACGGAAATAAAAGAAGAAAGAGTAAGTCCCCGACCAGGGGAGGAAACAAGTCTGGGAGTTGATCTCCTTCGCGATCTCGCAAGTCAGGTCAGCTCTCCAGGACCCCACCTGTTGAAAGGACGAACTACACACTCCTCAACACTAAGCGAAGAGAAATCCTGATGGCCATCAAAGACTCTTCCTTTGTCAAGTGGCCTCCTAGGGTGAGGGGAGATCCCGCCACTAGAAACAAGAATGTCTACTGTCACTTCCACAGAGACCACGGGCACAGTACAAAGAACTGTAGGAATCTTCGCGACGCGACGAGATTGAGGAGCTCATCCATCGTAAGTATATGAAAATTTTCGTACAAAGAAGAAAGAAGCCAGGCAGATCGGCAAACAGACCAACAGGAGAACCAAAGAAGGAGTGTCCCCGAATCCAGCAATAGACAGAAAGAGCAGTCGCCATGACAACTGCCCGAGGAGAGACCAATCCACGGGATAATCAATATGATTACCAGTGGGTCCACCATCGCAGGGTGCACTTAAGTAGCCGGACGAACCTCAGCCCGCGAACTAGAAAGTGAGGAGCAGAACCCGCCAAAGCAACCCCGACTTGAAGACCCGATTTACTTCACGGAGGATGATGCGCATGGGATTCAGTAACCTCACGATGACGCCCTGGTGATAAAGCTGAGGCTAAACTTCTTTGAAGTCAAGTGCATCCTGGTGGACTCAGGTAGCTCGGTGGACATATTATTCAAGGACACATTCGACAAGTTGCAGCTCCAGGAAAGCGACCTAAAGCCGATAGATACCCCCCTGGTAGGCTTCAGCGGCAAGGAGGTCAGACCTCTAGGGCAAGTCTTAGTACCCGTAGAGGTTGGAACGTGGCCGAATGTTGTGAGGTTCGAGCACACATTTCTTGTAGTCGCAACCCCCTCTCCCTATAGCGCCAAAGTAGGTCAGCCCATTATGCACGCCCTACGTGCGGTAGTATCCACCTACTACCTGGCAATGAATTTCCCTACGGACTATGGAGTAGGGGTTTTGCGAGGTGACCAACTCGAATCTCGCAAATGCTACGTAGCCGCTCTAAAGGGGAAAGCTAAACTAGCGGCTGACATCGAGCTCGAGCGACCAACGGAGTATGCTGAAGAGCGAGCTACACCAATAGAGGAGACGGTTCACATCCCGGTCTCGCCCGTTGACCCAGCTAAGACCTTCCAGATCAGCGCTTCGGTCGAGGAGCCACTTCGCTCTTATCTGGTAATCTTTTTACTTCAAAATTTAGATATATTTGCTTGGTCCGCAGCAGAAATGCCCGGAATAGACTCTAAAATTTTAACTCACAAGCTAAATACTGATCCCTTAGTCAGGCCAGTTAGACAGAAAAAGCACAACCTCGCCCCAGAATGCTGGAGCATAGTCGATGAAGAGGTTGGGAAGCTCTTAGCGGCAGACTTCATCAAGGACGTCCATTACCCGAGCTGGGTAGCTAAACTAGTTTTGGTAAAAAAGGCCAACGGTAAATGGCACTATTTCCCGCTACCCAAGATCGACCGCCTAGTGGACGCGACCTCGGGGTATGAGTTGCTGAGCTTCCTGGATGCATACTCTGGTTACAACCAGAACAGGATGGACCCCACTGATGAAGAAAAGATGACCTTTATAACTGAGCTCGGGTTGTATTGCTACAAGGTCATGCCCTTCGGATTAAAAAATGTCAGGGCAACCTTTTAAAGTTGAGTGTTAATCGGCAATAAAGTTGAGTGTTATGTAGATGACATGGTCATGAAGACCCAATTTTCAAAATTTTTGTTAAACGAAATAGCAAAGTGTTTTTGAAATTTTACGAAAGTATAATATGAAATTGAATCCTAACAAGTGTGTCTTCGGGGTCACCTCGGGTAAATTTTTGGGCTACATAGTCAACCGATGTGGCATCGAAGCCAACCCGAAAAAAATAAAGACCATCTTAGATATGAGACCACCCAACAAACTAAAAGAGGTTCAGAGGCTGAATGGCCGGATAGCCGCTCTGAGCCGTTTTATGTCCAAATCGGTGGATCGTTGACTACATTTCTTTAAAGGTATAAAAAAGAGTAAAGAGTTCGTATGGACTACAGAGTGTCAGTTTGCCTTCGACGAGCTAAAAAGATACTTAGCTAATACCTCAGTTCTAACCCGACCCGAGGAAGGGGATATTTTAAAGTTGTACCTCTCCGCGAGTGACGAGGTGGTCAGTTCGATATTGATCAAAGAGGTAGATCGGGTCCAACAACTCATTTACTATGTTAGCAAAGTTTTGCAGGATGCTAAAACAAGGTACCCGGAGATCGAGAAACTGGCATATGCACTAGTCATAGCAGCTCGCAAGCTTTGTCCATACTTCCAAGCCCACACCATCGTCATCCTCACCAACAAGCCTCTGAGATTGACGAAGTAGGCTATCGAACTCAGTGAGTACGACATCCGGTATGAACCTCGGACAGCAATTAAAGCCCAAGCCTTGGCCAATTTTGTGACAGAATGTACGTTCAGCACCACAACTCCCGAGTTGACTGAGCTTGAGCACACGGTCGAACCTTCAACCTGTGCGGCACCAATCTCGGTTAGAGCTGGTCCAACCTGGGACGAGGAGCCCTGGATCCTCTACGTTGACGGCTCGTCCAACCAACAAGGAAGCGGTGCAAGAATAATTTTGTACGGTCCAAGTGGGGTGAAGCAGGAATACGCACTTCAGTTCAAGTTCCCAGTACCGAACAACGAAGCAGAGTACGACACATTGGTTGTCGGGCTCACTCTAGCAAAGGAAGTGAAAGCTAAGCACCTTGTCCTATGCAGCGACTCTCAGCTCGTGGTCAACCAAGTCGGTGGCAAGTATGAAGCCCGCGACCCCACCATGGCTGCTTATTTGTCCAAAGTCAGGGAGGTCCTATGCGGCTTCATCTCTTACTTCATCAGACAGATCCCGAGATCTGAGAATGCTGAGGCCGATGCCTTGTCCCGATTAGCCAGCGCAAGCATTAACACCATGTGGACCGTGTACATAGAGGACTTACCTCAGCCTAGCATTCTCGGGGGGGCGGGGGGCAGGAGAGGTGGCTCCTGTAGTACAAGCAGAGCCGAGCTGGATTGATCCGCTCGTGAGTTATCTGCTTCACGGGACCCTCCCTGCAGAATGCAATGCGGCCCGAAGGGTAGAGCGCCAATCGGCTAAATACGTCATGATAGACGGATAGCTGTACAGGAGATCCTTCATGCTCCCCTACTTGCGCTGCTTGCGACCCTTAGAGGCTGAGTTCATTCTCCGCGACACCCATGAAGGCTTGTGCGGTGGACACTTGGGGGGCAGGGCTCTCGCACAGAAGGCATTACGGCGGGGCTACTACTGGCCCACGATGAAGGCAGACGCACTTGAGCTCGTCAATAAGTGTGACAAGTGTCAGAGGCACACTAACATCCACCATCAACCTGCTGCCGAACTGAAATACCTCACCAGCCCATGGCCCTTCGCACTGTGGGGAATCAACATATTTGGCCCATTCCCGCCAACGATAGGACAGAGGAAATTTCTGGTCGTGGCAGTAGACTGTTTCACAAAGTGGGTGGAAGTTGAACCTCTAACAACAATCACAACCCGCAACGTACAAAACTTCTATTGGAAGAACATAGTGTGTCGCTTCGGGCTACCTCGGGTACTCATCTCCGACAATAGGAAGCAGTTCGAGGATATAAAATTTTAAAGTTGGTGTGTTGAAATGGGAATTCAGCAAAATTTCACCTCGGTGGCACACGCCAGGCAAAAGGGCAAGCGGAAGTCACCAACAGAGCTATACTTCGTCGACTAAAAGTCCACCTAGCTCGAGCCAAAGGATTGTGGGTAGCCGCTCGGGCTTCGAGCTGAGTGACCGGCAGTTCGGCCCAGCTAGCAACCTCCTCGGCATACACCGCGCTTTTGCTCTTGAGGAAGCCATATTTCAGAGTCAGAATGCTCCGAGATGTGTCATCATTGCCTGAAGAAGTGGTAGCTGCAGGGCGGGCTCCAAAGACATCGCCTCCTCGGGTGAACGAGGTGGGGAAAGCTTCCCGGATTCCTCCTCGACCAAGTCAATCATGGGAGGTTGCTCGGTGACAAATGGCTGCTCGGGCTCTGGAACAGCAGCCGGCGGAGTCTCAATGCGAGCTCTTTTTGAAGCCCGCTTCTTCTTCTCCTTCTTCATACTCCCGAAGAGTTCAGTCACGGGGATGTCCATGATAGCTACAACCAAAGCAAACTATCAGAAACAATACCAAGATAAAACAAAGGAAATACAACAAATGGCAACCTACCAGGACTCAGACCGGCCTGCACGAGCTTCTCCTTGGTCACATAGTCCACGAACTTCAAGCCGATCTCCGCCCAAGATCGGAGCACTTCCCTTGTCTTCAAGTCCAACCTGACACCGGGGTCTTGGATGGCCGCCCTCCAATGGGTCGGGAAAGGCCACCCCTCAGTGTTGTGGACAACAAAGTAACACATTTTCCAGATCGGGACCTTGTTCGGGAACTCGTGCAAGAGTTTGTAGCCCGGACATGGTGACAGGTAGTAAGTTCGCCTGTATTTGGGCAGAACACAGGACA
This sequence comes from Nelumbo nucifera, assembly GCF_055504915.1. Classification (NCBI taxonomy): domain Eukaryota; kingdom Viridiplantae; phylum Streptophyta; class Magnoliopsida; order Proteales; family Nelumbonaceae; genus Nelumbo; species Nelumbo nucifera. Next base: position 48,435,729 of record NC_142652.1, read on the forward strand.
AGTTCTTTTTAATACAAAGAATGGAGGAGAAGATGTCAAGTTCGAGAGGAAGGTTGTAGTCGTGGAAAAGGGAGATTTCCTACTACATTGCAGATGGAGTTCGGGTACAACTGGTCTATGGTTATGTTAGAAAGCTTTATGACTTTGACTATCAAGGGGTGAAGTGGAAGACAAAGACCAGATTAAAGTCGTTCCTCGAAGATCATGATCTCATCGTGACCGTGCTCCCAAGGGAAGTTGCCTAGGGGGATACTGTAGACTAAGTTGTTTGGAAACTTATACCGGGCTACTAGGGACAGGAGCATGTTCGCCGTCATCGTTGACGGGCCAAAGTTATCTAGCAACCAACCTCAATGCAAGGTGGAAGCCAGGTCACCAGAGGCCTCTCGTTCCCCCCGGGGTGAGTCCACCTCGGGAGGACCGCGGACCACATCTTGACCCGAAGTAACCTCCTCGGTAGGACAAAGACCGGCTTGAGCCGAGGTACCCACCTCGGCTCCAGCGGATTCACCGCTCCCATCTAAAAGGCTATCGAAACTAAAGCTAGACATGGAAAGACACGGAATCGAAAAGGAGAGATAGGGAAGACTCACCAAAGAGGAACCGAACTGAAGAAAGGAAGACGACCTCGGGAAGACACCGAACTGAAGGACTTGAGTGCGACCTTAGAATGCGAATTATCAGACTTGTGGCGAAGAAAATGAGTCCCTTGCCCCCTATTTATAGCCATTGTATCCGGGAATCAACGGTCGAGATCATCACGATCCAACGACTCTTAGGAAAATCGGTTGCACAACCCCCGAGGTTGAAATCGGTTTAGCGCATGTTTTGACATCTACGAAGTTTATAAAACGGATTCACGTCCGGGTGTACACCTGACGTGACCTGGGTTGTTCCTGGTTGAGCCAAGTGGCTGAGCTAGTCCGACCAATGGTTCGCTCGTCAGACCGCTTAGACCTCGTGCCAAATCCACCTGTACTCGTCATGAACTCCCCGCACCGGGTTGAGGCCCTTGGCTCAAGGAGTGGAGGGCAATTGATGAAGGGTGATTTGGCCCCTACCTAACGAAGAGGGGACACGTGGACACAACCTGACCAAGAGATGACAGCTCAGCCTGACAAGTTTAGCTCGCAACAATTAAGCTCAGGCAGTCACCTCGGTGCAGGGCCACCTCGGCGCAAGTCTCACCTCGGTATTCAAGCCAGTTCGGAACTAAAAGACTGAAGTACCAGTTCAGAACCAACAACTCGAATCGCCACGTAACTGACTCCCGCGTAACCAACTCCAGAGGTCTCTCCAACGGATCCCGAATCTCTCGGGATCACAATGAGCTAACAAATCCCGACTTTTTCGGGATTAAGATGATGATTTATCCTAACTCTATCTGAATCGGAAGTGGAATGAGATAAGCCTTACCTGTATACTGCTCCTTCGGAAGCGGAGTGAACTCTATCTCCACACCCCAGATATCCCGGAGCTCTTTCGTGTGCCCCACGACTACTCCAGTATATAAAGGCACCAACCCCAATGGCATAAGGTATGCGTGATTTTTCTGCTCTCTAGCTCTCTAAGCTCTCAAAGCTCTTCAGCTCGCATCAGATTACTAACTTAAGCATCGGAGCGACATCACCGGGTTAGCCACCCCGGGTTCTCTGATCATTTCTTGCAAATTAACTTAGCTCACCATTCGACTGGAAGCCATATCATCCTCCAACAGGGAGCAGTCTGATCGCGCAATGGATGGATGGACGGGAATAGTTTTTTCATGATTTTTATTTGCTGCAAATTAAAACAATATATATAAAGAGAATATATATATACACTTTTAGTGGCAGTTGACTGCCGCTATCCATCTTCGGCTTGTGGCAAGGAAATATAATGGGCTTATTCTAGCGCCCATAAAAGCAAAGAAGCTCCCAACCCTTGATTTAAGTCATACGTATTTCTCTCTCCCATAGACATTGGAACTGTGGGCCAAAAACCCTTCCCATGATCTTTGGCTTTCACTCCATATTGAGAGCAACTCTATAGTGTCCAACATATGGGTGTATTAACGGCACGACGCATGTGTGGAGCTGTTGTGGCATAGCGGCTCCCCGAAAGCCCATGACGATTCACCTTTCAAAAAAAAAACCCTAAGATACGGAGATTACAAATATGTTCTTTACTCGAAGCCTCGATGAATAAAGCTCTCCTCACGAGCAATTGCAATAACCTCTCTACCATTGTAGGCCATGTCATCGCTTGAACAGCTTTACTCTTAACATGCGACTGCGAGTAAGCGTCGAAAGGCTGTAGCCAGAAATGTACCACGTGAGAGTTCCAAGGGATGGGAAATCCCCATACCAAAAGATCCTTTTTGGACACGTGGTCAAGCCTAGGTAAGTTCACTTCTCGTATAAGAAAAGTCTCTTTTTCTACATTTCCCATTACAAAAAGGGAGAGACTCAAAAGCGTTTCTATGAGATTTATCTCAAGAGTATTAAGAGAGTTATTGCTACTTAGTGTACTTGTTCCCTTCCCTTGTAGTGTCATACCTCCCTCCTCACTAGGACCCATCCTATTTGCACACCTCCGGTCATCCTTTATCCTTAAGGGACACCAACACCCTTTGCCTTATCACCTTACCTACATCTAGAATGCCCAAAAATTAAACTTTGTCAATTCTCGTTCAAAAATTCCTTAGTTTTGCCCCTCATCCAAAAAGATTCTATTTCAGATAATCTCATTGACCCGTATACACAAAATCTCCATAGAGCCTCAGACACATGTCTATCCTTCACTATTTTACCCAACAATACCCATTTACCTTTTGTTTAACCCATTTTAGCTACCCGAATATATTATAAAGGATAAATTACACAGACCCCCTGTACTATGGGTCTGTGACAAAGACCCCCTGCGCTTTTTTTGCAACAAAAACCCTCTTGTACTTTGGCCATTAGACAAAGACCCCTCTCGTTAGTGTTCCATTAGTTAACTTCAAAAAAGATTCTCATCTAATTTTTTAAAGTTTTCTAAATGCCCAATCCACCCTTTTCTTTACACCTTGTATTGCTCGTTGTCTTCTCCATTGAAGTCATCGAAACGACAATAGTATAGATGGTGGGCGTTGGCATTCCACTCATATCTTCTCTATTGTTGATGAGATGCTGATATAATCCTATGAAGCTTCATAGGATGTTGGCTTATGAAGGGTGAGTGTGAAAACTAAACCTTGGAAGGATTGATATGGTGTTGGAGATTTCTTAGGAGTTGACTCAACATCATCCTCATTACTAACCCAATAACCAACCTCATCCCCATAGCAGTGTGATACATGAGAAATGAACTAAAAAAATGAAAATGAAGACTGGATGCAGATGGAAGATAACTAGACTTACCTGATGGTGTGTGAGCCTAAAGATGATTGATGAATAGGGGATGGCTTTAGACGATTCCGATCTGAAGTAGGTGCTGCAATAGGGGAGATTTCATTGTTTTGAACAGATCGTATTGGGACAGAGACCATAACAAAAGTTGAACTCAAGACGCTAATGAGGAAGGGGATTTCCTGTTGTGAAGTTTGCTTAAGAACAAGTGGAACAACGCTTCAAATGATCACTATCATGATCATTCTAATCGGATTTTGGTTCCGACTTAATCAATGCTACGCTCTCTACTGCTGCATCAAGGAAGGATACGACTAGCAAGACTAGTCGGTCATTCGGCTCTAGTTAGGTGGAAGAGAGAGAGGGATGGTGAGGATAGAGAAAAGAGAGGGAGCGCAAGAGAGAATTGGAGAGATATAAGTTGTATTCGGGTTAGAATGAGGGAGGGATTGCCGCCGGTACAACTTGTTTGATTTAGGGTTGAGGACAATGCACAATGCTTCGTATTGACATTTTGCCTCTATGGGGTGAGGAAGAGAGAGGGAAATGGTGGGGATGGAGAAAATAGAAAGAGAGAGAGAGAGAGAGAGAGGACGAGAGGAAGAAGATAAAGGCTCAAACGCTGGTTTGATAGTGACAGGGGAGCGGATGAGAAGAAGAGAGAGAAAGAGAAAAAAAATCTACGAGAAAGAAAAGAGTGAGATAGAGATCGAAGAGAAAGATATAGATGGATTGGAGGTGGGGGTCCCTTGTACAAAGACCCCTTTCACCGACTTCGTCAGATGTTGGCCTTCGTAACAAACCACAACATCAACCACGAGGGATGGCGGAGATGAATGGAAGCAAAGAGTCAGCAAATGAACGGAGACCGGATCTGCTTCTCACATCCGACGCCTCACAGTCGTCTCCCGTCACAAGTGAACAATATTGAAGGTATTTTTGGGTTAATTAGGATTTAAGAGAAAATTATAGGAAAAAGAAAATAAAGAAAGTTTAGTGGGGTATTTTGGTTTTAACGCTTTCTACACGGGGATCGGGGTCAAAGATAAGAATTAATGTAAAATTCATGATTGGGACAGGGAGTGTGATCCCTGCTCCGAATTCACCCATGCCAAACCCATAAATATAGTTTCAATAATTATATTAATTATAAATGTAGTATGAAATACTTATGAAAACCCACCATAGTGCTCTGCTTGATTCTCTCTCCCTCCCCCTTCCCACCTCTCCCAAACTACCAAGTCATCAATCTTTAAAATTTCCTTACTTAAAACATTCATAAAATCTCTCGCTTTATCCCCTCTCTCCCTTTTTAAACTAACTTTCCAATTATTTAAGAAAAGCCATCTCCTAATTCCTAAAACCTCCCCTCATTCTTTAAATATTGCTCATAACCAACTTTTTTTATACTCCTAATTATTCCCCACCTCTAAGACATGATTCCCTCCCACCCTCACTCTCTCTCTCTCTCCCCACTACTCAATCGGGTATGGTTCGGTTTTCATTAATCCAACCCAGTTACGACCCGTTTACTTTGAATGGTATATTAAAATTTGTTTATAATTAATAAATTCATTTTATTTTACTATAACTCATACCAAAATTAATTAATTATTTTTTCGTTAATTAAAAATTCCCAAATAATATTACTATTTCTAATAATTAATAATTTTTATTTTATTAACATTTTAGGATTAATTACTAATATTTTCGACAATTTACTAATAGGTTACCAACACTATTTTAGTTATTTTTAGGATTAATTACAAAATACCAAAATTAACTTAAAATCTATTTTTATATCCATGCTTTATTAAGAATTACCAAAACATATTACTTTTTTTAGTAGTGATATATTACCAAAATTAATTAAATACCAATAATAAATAATTATTTTATTAATATTAAATTTTAAAAAGTAATAATTGTTTTCATGAATAATTAAATTAATTATTTTTATTACTATTTTAATATTGGGATTAATTAAAAAACTCCCAAGATTCAATTAAAAGACTATTGTTTATATGTTCATCATTTATACAGAATTACCAAAGCTTAATACCAAAATATATTATTGTTTCTAATAATTAATGTTAGTGACATATTACCAATAAATTAATTAATTACCAATAATAATTAATTATTTTATTAAAATTTAAATTTAAATTTAATAATATTTTACATGAATAATTAAATTAATTATTTTATTACTTTTTTAATAATTCACAATATTAGTTTTATTAATTGATAATGTTACTGAATATTACTGATGTAGCGCGATCTGGTCACTCCTAGCTGGAAGGGGCCTCGCTCCTAGCTGGCAACGGATAGCACCTGAGAAGGAGAAGATGAAGGATTCCCGGGGAGCTCGCCCGGTGGGAACACTCCGATGCTTAAGTTAGAACTCTAAGAGAGAAGCTTAGAGAGTAATGACGAGCTAAGAGTGGGGATGCGCACTACTCAATTACCAAAAATTCAATTTACCTTTTTCTTGGGGGTTGGAGCCCTTATATATTAATGCGCTGCAAGTCAGGTGTAACCGCCTTTGGCTCTCTGCCACAACCGTTATTCGTCAGACTGATTTGATTGGCGCAGGTATCCGTCGCAGGGTACGGTCTTGTCACCTGAAAGACGTTATGCAGAGCTGGCGTGTACACCGCCTGACGTGAGACGTGGGTGCAGTCCTCTGGACTGGCAAGTGTTGCACCGCCGGAAAAGAGACGTGGGAGCAAACTAAAAAGCACGGTCTTGTTGGATAAGACGTTACCCAAAGACTTCGGGTTACTCAATAGCGAGCTCCTTTGTAGCAAGCTCCCTTGTAACGAACTCCTTTGTAGCGAGCTCCAATAACGAGTTGTCTTGCAATAAGCCATTCCATAACGGGCTGTAGCGAGTTGCCTTGTGGCGAGCTGTTCCGCCGGGGTTCCAGCGAGCTCATTACGCTGAGTTATGACCAGGCTGTCATGCCGATCTGTCTCTTACGTCGAGTCATATCCACGTGTCCCTTAGTTAGGAGGTCGGGTCAAATCACCCTCCATCAAATGCCCCCCACTCCCCGGGCTAAGAGTCTCACTCTGGCACGGGGAGTTCATGAAGTGATGGGTGGATTTGACCCATATTCAAAACTAGGTTGACTGATTGCATGATGTGTGCGTGCGGATGTCAAGTGACTTCTGGATTTTTGGGCGCCAAACTGCATTCAATTTGGGAAGATGTGCAGCTGTCTTTACTTCAGTTTTGGAGGACGTGCGGCCGGCGTTATTGTAGGCCATCGGATCTGCTTTGATTGAGACCGTTGGTTTTTCTGGCACAACGGCTATAAATAGGAGGGCCCTAGGCCTCATTTTCTTTACGCCAACTTGCCTTGCATTCAGTTTTGAGGTCGCGCCTTCACCTTGTTTGCTCGAGCTCTCCCCGTTTCTGTCGCTTTCTCAGTCCACTTTCCTAGTGAGTCCTCTGTTTTGTCCAAGCAATGTCTGGATATCTGTACCACGGTGGCTTTTCCCGAGATGATAACCAGGGCGTGGTCCCCTTGAGCTCGGCGGGAGCTTGGGGGTTCCCTGAAGGGCAGGCTCCAGAAGCCCGTGAGACCTCCGGTAACGCGGCTTCCACTTCCCAGGGTTGGGAGCCTGATAGTTTCGGCCCTTCCTCCATGTCCATGGAGAGGCTTCAGGCCCTAGTCTCTTATTATAACCTCCCTAGGGATCTCATCTACAGTCTCCCATCGGGTAACTGTCCCTGGGAACACGACCACGACGAAATCGTGGTTTTTGAGGAGCAGCTCGTGGCTGGTCTCCGACTCCCTCTACATCCTTTGATAGTGGAGGTTCTTACCCATTTTAATGTCACTACAGACTAACTCCATCTGAACTCAATCCGGAATGTGGTTGGGATGATTTCTTTGTTTTTTGAGTATTGTCTTCCTCTTTCCCTCGACATCTTTGCCACCATCTTGTCCATTAAGAATGCCTCCCCAGGAGCCCCTCCAAAGAGGCGCTCGTACTACTTTTCCCCTCGTCCCAGCTTCAAGCTCCTCCACGATCTACCGAATAGGATCTCAGCCTGGAAGCGGGGTTACTTTGTAGTTCGCAACCCCGAAGGGTGGCCCTTTTTGACCCACTAGAGGACCGCCATTCAGGATCCAGGCGTTGAGCTAAACCCGAAAGTTCGGGAAACGCTACAGTCTTGGGTGGGGGTAGGATTCCTCTGTTGGGACTACTTGGTCGAGGACAAACTCGTGCAGGCCGGTTTGAGCCCCGGTAGGTCACCCTTAGGTCATTTTTTTTTTGAGCTGGACTAATGCCTTGTGATTCTTGCAGCCGACATGTCTAGTGTGGATGCGCGTCGCCTTCTGTCGAGCAACCAAAAGCGCAGGGCAAAGAGATCACGCCCCGACCAGGCGTCCACTTCTGGGGCCGCTGAGTATGAGGCTACGGACCCAGCCTTTGTTCTGCCGCCAGAGGTTTCGCCTGTGTCCTTTGAGGGAGTAGCCGTAGGAGGCGAAGAAGAAGAAGAAGAGGTCCTACCTCAAAAGTAGTACCCTTCAGCCGCGCGGTCCGGCCCCACCGTGTTCCCGCGGTTTCCTACCGAGGGAAGGGACGAAAGCGTCACCAACTACCTTGTGGCCTCGCGGAGGAGCCGACGGGCGGTCAGTCATGATGAGGTCGCGAGCTGGGCCGGGATGCACCATAAGGAGCTCACCAGGCTGGCCTCGGCTCACTGCATGGTGGTAAGTGCCCACTTCTTCTCTTTTTCTTCCTCCCTTCTCTTTTCTTTCTCCCCCCTTACTTACTTCGGCTTTCTATTGGCAGTTGAACTCCACCATCAACGCCATGGCCTGTCAGACTGCTATCCACTCCCATGACGCCGTCAACCAGAGGTCAAATGTGCAGGGCCTCCAATGCGAGCTCGACCGAGCCCGTGAGGAATTCCTCTAGGTTCAGAAGGGGAGCGAGGCTCAAGAGCTACTCGTTAGGGACCAAGAAACACGGATCTCCCGTCTGTCTGAGGAGAGCGTCAGCTACAGGGAGGAGTCTTTGAGGGTGGTGGCGGAGAGGGAGCTTCTTTGTCAGCAGGTCCAGAGTTTGGAGTCCACAATCCACGAGAGGACCCGCAACTTCGACGCCACGGTGGAGGTAGAGCGTGCTAAGGCAGTGAAGGACTTCAAGGAGTCTCAGTAGTTCCACGACCTCCAGGTCGAACACGGCTCTAAGTCCTACCGCTTGGGGTTCAAGCTTTGCCGGTGGCTGATTCGGAAGAAGTTCTCCGGCCTCAACCTGGAGGGCGTAACGATGAGAGACCTGACCCCAGAGACGGCGGACGCGGTGGAGGAGGAGGAGCCCGACTCCTTGGAGGAGAGTGACAAGGAGGTAGAGGAGGTGGAGCCTTGAGGCTGGTTGCTCTCTTTTTTTCTTCTGAAAAATGAATCTTTTGAAGTGGTTGCTCCCGGGCGGCTGAGCCCAGTAATGGAATGTTTCTCTTTTTTTTTGCCAAGTGTTGTGCGATTTTCTCTTTTGCCGAAGTGACTATTTCACTCAAACTATTAGAGCTAAGTGCCCGAAGTGGGGTTTCTCGATTATCGTTACCCCAAGCTGTCTCCTAGTACTTCGTAGGGGTGATTTGATAACGTACACCGAGGTGATCAACATAGCGAGCATATGCCCGACTTGTATGCACCTGGGTTACTTGAGTTGAAGTCGGTTGTCCCTAACGGGTCCAACTTGTATACCGGGACGGGCTATGCATCATAGGATTCACACCCGAGCTGCCTATGCCTTTGGTATTAATACTTAGCCTATGCCGACGAAGCGGTTAGGTCTTATACGGTGCCGAGGTCTCCGTTAGCTCAGCGTTTTAGCCCTTAGGCTGGGGGAGTGAGTTGTGGTCAACTCTCCTAGAGTTCGCCCATGCCACAGAGGCTACTGGGTCTTGTAACGCCGAGGTTTTTGTTAGCTCGACGTTTTGACCCTTAGGTTTGGGAGCAACTACAATCCACTCAGCTCAACAATTACAGGTAATACTGCCTTAAGTTGACAATATTTCATGAACGAGGTACTTGTTTCCCTTCTAGGGTTTCGAGCTCATACGTTCCTTCCCTGAGCACCCATTTTACTCGGTAGGGTCCTTCCCAATTTGGCCCGAGCTTACCAACACTGGGCTCAAGCACCATAACCTTACGAAGGACCAGGTCACCGACACGGAGGTTCCGCTTCTTGACCCTGGCGTTATAGTACCGACTTACTCTCTGCTGGTAAGCCGCGGTCCTAATGTATGCAAGGTCTCGTACTTCGTCGAGTAGGTCGAGGTTGGTGCGTAGCTCGTCTTCATTTGTCTTGTCATCATACACTTCCAGACGCAGCGTGGGGACTTCGATCTCGGCTGGGATAACTGCTTTAGTGCCATAAGTGAGGTTGAAGGGAGTTTCGCCTGTTGCGGTCTTCACCGTGGTCCGATAAGCCCATAGTACACTGGGTAGCTCGTCTACCCAAAGTCCCTTGGCTTGGTCGAGGCGTGCCTTCAGTCCGCAGAGAATGGCTCTGTTTGTGACCTCCGCCTGATCGTTTGCTTGAGGGTGTGCTACCAAGGTGAAATTTTGTTGAATCCCCATATCTTTACACCAGTTCTGGAATTTGATATCCTTGAACTGCTTACCGTTGTCAGAGATTAGCACTCGGGGTAGTCCGAAATGACACACTATACTCTTCCAAAAGAAGTTCTGCACATTCTGCGTCGTGATCGTCATGAGAGGTTCGACTTCTATCCACTTGGTGAAATAATCAACTGCCAACACTAAGAACCTCCTCTGTCCTGTCGCTGGCAGGTATGGTCCGAGTATATCAATCCCCCACTGTGCGAAAGGCCACGGGCTAGTGAGATACTTCAGGTCAGCGGTAGGTTGGTGGTGGATGTTGGCGTGCTTCTGGCACTTGTCGCATCTTCTGACGAGCTCGATCGCATCTGCCTTCATTATTGGCCAGTAGTATCCCTGTCATAGCGCTTTCTGAGCGAGAGCCCTACCCCCAAAGTGTCCACCACGCAGGCCCTCATGAGTGTCGCGGAGCACAAGCTCGACTTCGGAAGGTCGCAAGCAGCGCAGATAGGGGAGCATGTAAGATTTTCGGTACAACTGTCTGTCTATTATGACGTATTTGGCCGTCTGACGCTCTACCCTTTTGGCAGTACTGCGTTCTGCAGGGAGGGGCCCGTGTAGCAGGAAGCTCACGAGCGGATCGATCCAGCTCGGCTCTGCTTGAATGATAGGAGCGACCTCCTCTGCCCCCAGAGAATGCTAGGCCGAGGCAAGTTCTCTATGTACACGGTCCTCATGGTATTATCACTGGTGCTGGCTAACCGGGACAGGGCGTCGACCTCAGCGTTCTCTGATCTCAGGATTTTCTTGATGAAGTGTGACTGAAAGTTGAACAGAGCCTCTCTTACTTTGGCTAAGTAGGCGATCATGGTTGGCTCGCGGGCTTTGTATTCACTCATAACTTGGTTGACCACAAGCTGAGAATCACTGCAGAAGATGATGTGTTTGGCTTTCACTTCGTTTGCTAGGGCCAACCTGGCTAGTAACACCCTGTACTCTGCTTCATTGTTGGACGCTGCGAATTCAAAGTGTAGCACATACTCCAGTTTCACCCCGCTCGGCCCATACAGAACGATTCCAGCTCCGTTGCCCTGTTGGTTGGACGAGCCATCTACGTGAAGGACCTAGGGCTCCTCATCCCAGCTTGGGTTCAATCTAAATAGGAGAGAAGCCGCACTGGTTGCTACTTCACGGTGCTCAAGCTTAACTGGCCTGGGAACCTCGGGCTCGACCGGCCTGGGGACTTCGGTGCTAAAAGTACATTCCGTGACAAAGTCGGCTAAGGCTTGGGCCTTGATAGCAGTTCGCGGCTTGTATTGGAGGTCGTACCCGCTGAGTTCGATGGCCCACTTCGTCAACCTACCAGAGACCTCGAGCTTGAGTAGGACTTGCCTCAGAGGCTTGTTGGTGAGGATGACGATAGTATGAGCTTGAAAATACAAGCGAAGCTTCCGAGCTACAATAACTAGAGCATACGCCAACTTCTCGATCTCTGGATACCTCGTCTCTGCTCCCTACAACACCTTGCTAACATAGTAGATAGGTCGTTGGACTCTATCTACCTCTCTTATTAGTACCGAGCTGACAACCTAGTCACTTGTAGAGAGGTACAACTCCAAAACATCACCCTCCTCGGGCCGGGTTAAGACTGTGATACTGACGAGGTACTTTTTGAGCTCGTCGAACGCGAGCTGGCATTCTTCGGTCCATTCAAAGCCTTTGCTTTTAATTGCCTTAAAGAAAGGCAGACAACGATCTGCTGATTTAGACATGAAGTGACTTAGAGTGGCTATGTGGCCATTCAGCCTCTGAACCTCCTTCAATTTCCGAGGTGGTCTCATATCTAGGATGACCATAATTTTTTCCGGTTTGGCCTCAATGCCACGCCGATTGACGATGTACTCTAGGAATTTACCCGAGGTGACACCGAAGACGCACTTGTTTGGATTTAGTTCCATGTTAAACTTATGCAGAATTTCAAAAATAGAATGCAAGTCTTGTATTAAACCATTCGATAACTGAGTCTTGACGACCATGTCGTCTACATAGCATTCTGTTTTCTTGTCGATCAACGGCTCAAACAACTTATTTACAAGTCTTTGGAACGTTGCCCCGACATTTTCCAGCCCGAAGGGCATGATCTTGTAGCAGTACAAGCCGAGCTCAGTTATGAAGGCTGTCTTTTCTTCGTCAGCAGGGTTCATCTTGATCTAGTTGTATCCTGAATAAGCGTATAAGAAACTCAGCAACTTAATGCCCTGAGGTCGCATCCACCAGACGATCGATCCTGGGGAGTGGGAAGTAGTCCTTTGGGCAAGCTCGGTTCAGGTCGGTATAATCGACGCACATGCGCCACTTATAGTTAGCCTTTTTTACCAGAAAGGGGTTGGCCACCTAGCTCGGGTAATGGACTTCCCTGATAAAGTCGGCTGCAAGGAGCTTCCCGACCTCCTCGTCAACTGCTCTCCAGCGCTCTAGGGCTAAGTTGCGTTTCTTCTGTCTAACGGGCCTAACTACAGGATCAATATTCAGCTTGTGAGTGATGATTCTAGGGTCTATGCCGGGCATCTCTGCTGCGAACCATGCAAAAACATCTAAACTTTCAAGTAAAAAACTTACTAGTTGGGATTGTAGAGGCTCCTCGATTGAAGCGCTGATCTGGAGTGTCCGAGCTGGGTCCTTTGCCGAAGTCGCGACGGAGACGGTCTTTTCTGTGGGTGCAGCTCGCTCCTCACACTGCTTCACAGGTCTCTTCAGCTCAAGGTCGTCTGCCACCTTGGCTTTCCCTTTGAGGGCGGCGACGTAGCACTTGTGAGACTCAAGCTAATCGCCTCGCGCCACCCCAACTCCGAAGTCCGTTGGGAACTTCATCGCCAGATAGTAGGTTGAGACCACCGCATGTAGGGCGTGGGTGATGGGCCAACCTATTATGGCGTTGTACAGGGAGGGAGTCATGACCACCAAGAAGCCATGGTTGAGCCTCAGTATGCTAGGCCAGGTGCCGATCTCCACAGGTACAGTGATTCTCCCCAGGGGCCTGATTTCCTCTCCGCTAAAGCCCACCAAGGGAGTATTTGTGGGCTTGAGATCACCTTCTTGAAGCTAAAGCTTGTTGAACGCCACTTTGAAGAGAATGTCCGCCAAACTGTCAAAATCGACGAGGACGCACTTGACTTCGAAGTTGTTGATCCTTATCTTCATGACGAGCGCATCATCGTGGGGGTAGTGGACCCCACGCACGTCATCCTCCATGAAGAAGATCGGGTCTTCTGTCCTTGGCCGCTTCGGGGGGTTCTGGTCTTCCCTTTCGACCTCGCGAGCTGATGTCCGAGCTGCAGCTGAGGTGCAGCCCGCGACAATCGATCCTCCGACGATCACATGGATAGTCCCCCGGACTGGTCTCTCTTCCGGGGGCTGCCTCTACGGCTGCTCTACTTGCCTGCTGGATTCGGGAGTGTCTCTGCTTTGCTCCCCCTGCCGACCTGCTTTATTATTATCATTTTGTACAAAGTTTCTTAAGTATCCGTGACGGATAAACTCCTCTATCTCATTGTGGAGGTTTTTATAACTCTCGGTACTATGACCGTGATCTTTATGGAAGCTACAATACAAATTTTTATTCCTTACATTAGGGTCCCCTTTCTACCGGGGTGGCCACTTCACGTACGGGGCGTCCTTGATCGCCATAAGGATCTCGGCCCGCTTCGCGTTCAAGGGCGTGTAGTCTGTCCTCTCTGCTGGTGGAGCCCAGAAGGGCTGACCTGGCCTTGCCCCCCGAGCTAGGTCTTTCTTCTTCTTAGTGTCCCCCTGGGTCGAGGGCTCGACTTTTCTTTTCCTTTTTTCAAGGATCTGCTCACTCTTCTGGCTGATTTCCTCCTTTGTCCCTATAAACAGGTCTGCGACCTTGAGGAACTCAGTTACCGTCTTGGGCCGATTAACAACCACGTGCCACTTAAAGTCTTTGTGGGTGATGCCTCTCTTGGTCGCGGTGAGCCTAACTATGGGGTTCAGGTCGGGTATCTGTAAACAAGCGTCGTTGAACCACTTGATGTAACTTCAGATAGATTCTCCTTCCCTCTGGACTATGCCAAGGAGGCTCTCCAGCGTCCTCGGGCACCGCTTGCTGGTGACGAAGTGAGAAGTGAAGACTTGCACGAACTGCGCCCAACTTCTTATTGATCTGGGCGCGAGGTTCCGGTACCATGTACGGGCCACTCCTTTGAAAGTGGAGGAGAAAGCCACGCACATGTAGGACTCACTGACCCTTGCCAAGTGCATATGTGATTGGAAGGTGTCAACATGGTCATTCGGGTCGAACGACCCACCATATTTGTCCAAGGGAGGCAGTTTAAAGTCCTTGGGCACTGGGACGACCAAGAGTTTCGGAGACAGAGGGGATGGTACAGAGAGGAGCGGAATGGCTTTTATTTCACCCAATCTTACCTCTTCCTTACCCTTGAGCTCGGGCAGGTTGTGTGTTGCAGTTCGGCAAGCTCGACGACATCTCCGTTGCTTTTTTGCGGGCTCCACATTAGTGTTGCTGGCCTCGGTATTGTCGGGCACAGTTTTTGTAGGGAGGGAGACGGATTGCTGGTGATGGCTGCGAACAGAGGGGTCTTGCCTAGAGTCTGCAGCCAAGACCTCAAACTGATTCTCCATAAGTGGGACCACGAACTCAGAAAGTCGAGGTGACACGGGCCTGGTAGGCTGGGACCCTCCCGACCTGACTGCGTGCGGCAAGGCAGGGGTGACTGGTCTTTCCTTCCTCCCGTGGGATGAGACTTGACTCTTGGGAGGATTCTGTGTCTGAGAGGTCTCTCCCCGGCGAGAAGGACGCTCATTCTGGCGGCGTGGCCAGATGTCGAGGAGGAAGCTGTTGTTGGGTCTGAGGCAGCGGAGGAAACTGCTGCTGGTAGTGATGCTAAGAAACTTGGTGCAGCACTTGCTACCGATATAGTTGGAATTGCTGAACCTGTTGCATCTGAGCTTGCATAGCTCGCATGCATTGCACCAGGTCTTCAAGCTGGCTTTGGGCGGTCGCCGGAGGAGCAAGGGAGGGTTTAACGAAAGTTGTTCCAACTGTGAAAGGGAGTGGAGCGTTGACGGGTGCCATTGTCTGAGGCACGTTCAGGATGGGAACTCCATCCGCAGAGAGGGGGATGGTGAACTGTCCATCACGGGTGCCATTGCTCCCCGGCGGTGTTCATTTCTGCACTTCGTCCGGTGTTGTTGGAGGAAGCCATGAGAGCTGAAGTTTGAAAAGTCTTGGTGGAAGGCTTTTTTAAGCGTTCCCACAGACAGCGCCAAATGATGTAGTGTGATCTGTTCACTCCTAGCTGGAAGGGGCCTCGCTCCTAGCTGGCAACGGACATCACCCGAGAAGGAGAAGATGAAGGATTCCCGGGGAGCTCGCCCGGCGGGAACACTCCGATGCTTTAGTTAGAACTCTGAGAGAGAAGCTTAGAGAGTAATGACAAGCTAAGAGTGGGGATGTGCACTACTCGATTACCAAAATTTCAATTTACCTTTTTCTTGGGGGTCGGAGCCCTTATATATTAATGCGCTGCAAATCGGGTGTAACCGCCTCTAGCTCTCTGCCGCAGCCGTTATTCGTCAGACTGATTTGATTGGCACAGGTATCCGTTGCAAGGTACGGTCCTGTCACCTAAAAGACATTATGCAGAGCTGGCGTGTACGCCGCCTGACGTGAGACGTGGGCGTAGTCCTCTGGACTGACAGGTGTTGCGCCACCGGACAAGAGACGTGGGAGCAGAATGAAAAGCACGGTCTTGTTGGATAAGACATTACCCGATGACTCCGAGTTACTCAATAGTGAGCTCCTTTGTAGCGAGCTCTCTTGTAACGAACTCCTTCGTAGCGAGCTCCAATAGCGAGTTGTCTTGCAGCAAGTTGTTCTGAAACGGGCTATAGCAAGCTGCCTTGTGGCGAGCTATTCCGCCGGGGTTCCAGCGAGCTCATTACGCCGAGTTGTGGCCAGGCTGTCATGCTGAGCTGTCACTTACGTCAAGTCATATCCACGTGTCCCTTAGTTAGGAGGTCGGGTCAAATCACCCTCTATCAATTACTATTAACAACAATAATATTTTTATAAAATAATAATTATAAGATTTATTAATTCATAATTAAGAATTATTAACGATAATTATAGATTTATTCATAATTTTTTTAAGGGACCTAGAAACTCCCTAAACCTTAACCTTATAAGACCTTTAAGGGACCTGGAGATTTTTGAACTAACTGCTCTTTATTAACTCCTCCTTCCCCTTTAAAAAGATTTGGTGTAGCCATGTCCCAACTAGGGTCTTTTTTTTTTTGTATGGGAATCTTGCCTTCAAAGATTAAATATTATTGATCTCTTGCAGAAGAAAGATTTGGGAAGACTCTCTATCTCACCTCATGTCTGCATCTTATGTCTAAATGATGGTGAAACAGCAGATCACATCTTGCTTCACCGGAAATTTACCCAAAACATCTGGCTTCATTTCTTGAGAGTGACAGGTTAGAATTGGATTATATTAAAGCACATTCAAGACTTCTTGCAACAATGGCGAGGAATAGGACTAAGCAAAAGGGGAAAAAATTATTGGCAATTTGTTTTTCATGCAGTGATGCGGG
Source organism: Nelumbo nucifera (assembly GCF_055504915.1). Taxonomy (NCBI): domain Eukaryota; kingdom Viridiplantae; phylum Streptophyta; class Magnoliopsida; order Proteales; family Nelumbonaceae; genus Nelumbo; species Nelumbo nucifera. Next base: position 48,452,325 of record NC_142652.1, read on the forward strand.
GAGTTTGGGAAAGAATCTTAAACAATGATCTCAACAGAGAGGTTCACTCTTTTCTCTTTCTTTCTCACTCTCATCATACAATCTCAAAACAAATGGTTGTTCTCAGTGATGGAAAGAAGACCCTTAACTTTGATGGAAGTGATCTTGGTAGTCTTGGTTTAATTGGCATCAAGGTTTTAAAAACCGACCCGGAAACGAAACTGTTCTGACCATTGGTTTCTAGGTCAACGGTTCGACCGTTCGAGTCAAATGGTTTGAATGGTTTAAATATTTTAATAGGTGATATGTCATCTTACCCGTTAGATTGGAATATTAGTGTAAGATGCATATAGATATAAGAGAAATAATGTTTGACCGTTTGAGAATGAGAGAGATTTGAGAAGTTGTCGACGACTGAGAGAGTTTAAAAGAGAAAGAAGAGAGAGAGAAAAAAAAAAGAAGAAAAAGAAGAATAAGAAGGAGGAGGAGATCACTTGTAGGCTGCAGCGGTGATGACAACGGTAACAATGAAAGTGATGGCGAACTATAACGACAACAGCAGTAGACATGGTGGTGAACTGTCAATGAAAGTAGATATGAGGTTTCTTTCTATCTCATATCTCACTCACTCTCTCTTTCTCGCAAATCTGTCGTCTAGACTACTCTTCTATATCTCTAAATGTGAGATCTCTCAGACCTCTTTGACTATATCACACATCTCTCTCTCTCTCTCTCTCTCAGTAGATCTCAGATCTGAGAGATCTTCTCTCTTTTTTCTTGTTCTAACTTGTTAGAAGTAATAAACTGCAAACCATTCTCTGGGTTGAACAGTTCAGTGGGCAAACCATATGGGCCAATGGTTATTGACCAGGGACCGGGTTTGGGGTAAAATGGAACCGGTCGCCTAAACAGTTTATGGTCTGAACAGTCTGATTGCCTGGGTCAACGACGGTTTGAAAACATTAGCTGGCAAATATGTCGTCTAGACTGCTCTTCTATATCTCTAAATGTGAGATCTCTCAGATCTCTTTGACTATATCACACATCTCTCTCTCTCTCTCTCAGTAGATCTCAGATCTAAGAGATCTTCTCTCTTTTTTCTTGTTCTAACTTGTTAGAAGTAATAAACTGCAAACCATTCTTTGGGTTAAACAGTTCAGTGGGCAAACCATATGGGTCAATGGTTTTTGACCGGGGACCGGGTTTGGGGTAAAATGGAACCGGTCGCCTAAACAGTTTCTGGTCTGAACGGTCCGATTGCCTGGGTCAACGACAGTTTGAAAACATTAGCTGGCATTGGAGCACAATAAGGGATGAAAGGGGCAACATATGCTGGACTTTCAGTGGTCCAGTTAGATTGGATGACTCCACAAAGGTTGAGGTGATGGCTGCTCTCATTGGAATCAGAATAATAAAAAATTTGGGAATTTATAACTTAACCATTGCAGGTGACTCAGCAAATACCAGAACTTAACTATTTGGCAGAGGCTAAGGACTCTCTAGATTGTTTAAATACTTGTATACTACTTTTTGGATTCCAAGAGAACAAAATCAAATAGTAGATGCCTTAGCCAAGTGTGGGGTGTTTTTGGATCACTTGTGTAGTGACAAGCTTCCTCCTCTGTAATCTCTTGGGGATCCTCCCCTTTTCTTTTGAACATCTTCTCATGTACCTGTTCTTTCATTAATGAAATCTGGTTATCTTTCTTTCAAATTCATAATTTTTATAAATATTAATTATAAAATTTAAAAATCGTTTTAACTATTTTTGCAAATAATTAAAAATACCTTAAAATGTTATTGATTCTAGTAATTAATATTATTATTAATAACTATAAATTAAAAATAGTGCTATTAATTACTTGTAGGGACCCATGAGATGCATGATCTTTGTTAATAGAATTTGAAGCAAAAGGAGCTAGGGTTGTAGCTTGGGTTGGGTGGGCCTAACCCGAGCCCAACCTAGCTCAACCAAAGCTTTTGCACAAGTTGGGCATGAGTTTTTGAACTTTAAGCAGGGTTTAGGCCAAAAAAACTCATGGCTAACCTAAAATAAGGTTGGGTTGGGTTGAGACCTCAGTAGTTCAAGCTTGACCCAACCCATTTGAGCTCATGCCAACAACATTTTATGATAAACTGGGCTATATAGCTCAATACGCCCAAGCTCAAGTCTAGCTCAAGATGTTAGGTTAAGCTCAAGTTAGGCCTAAGTTGGTCAGCACGGGCTTAACCTTGGGTTGTAAAACTCAGGCTTGGGTTAGTAAATTACCGGTAATTATTGTCATTCTATTTTTGTTATGTATTAGTAAATTATTAGAAAATATTGAAAATTACCAATAATTTTTCTCTTACCAATATAGTCTTAACTTGAGCTTTAACCTGACATCTTGGGTTGGACTTAGGATTGGATGTGTTGAGCTTTGTGGCCCAATTTCTAGGTGTGAGCATCAGAAAATGGCTCACTTGCCACTTGGGCTGAAACATGGAATCGCCACCATCAGATTAGGAAATGGAGGTGATGAGACCCCCGAGAATAGTATCAAAATTGTTTTGGTTCAATAGTGACTCTAGTAGCCCAATGCACCACTTAAACCAGTCTGGGTAGGTTTCGAATAGGAGAGGGAAGAGGTTTGGCACCCCTCTCTTGGATCCAATAGGTGGGACCCACATGGGATTTTGAAAATAAATATATACAAACTAAAGAGGTAAAAAAGTAACAGTTCTAAATTAATTAAAGGCCTAAATTCTATAGTAAACGAAAATAAACCTAGAGAGAAACACCAGCTGATGATCATCACCATAGAGAGAGCCTACAACTTAACCATTACTCCACATGCTGAACATATTAGAAGCAATTCCTTTAACTGGATCTGAGATAATGTAAAGAACAACAAGACAATATAGTATCAAAATAAAAATAAAAACAAAAATAAAAGAAACGAAAAGATAACCTATATTAAGACGAGAAAATAAAACAGTCACTAATGATTTGCTATTCGTCAACTACTTCTTTGCATGAATTGAAAGATGTCTGAAGAAATGCAGAGTTAAGAGCTATTTGATAAAATGTATGGGAAACCAACTGAACTTGCTATTCGGTAGTTTGGAAATGCTAATACAGTTTGGTAAAATGCATCAGAGAAGAAATGGTAAAATGCACTAGAGAAGAAATGGTAAAAATACAAAGAAGAAGAAATACTAAATGTGGTTTGGCAAAATGCATCAGAGAAGATTTAAAAAAAAAAAAAAAAAGAGACCAACATAGAAACATAGAAATAGATTTAAACAAAGATAACACAGAAACATATTTAAAAAGTTCAATGAAGGAAATACTAATGTGGTTTGGAAAAAGTTCAACGAAGACAAGAAATGAAACACAAAAACAAATTTAAAACTAAGATAACACACGACAGGATTAGGAAGGGTACGGGAGCTTACAAGGAATCGGCTCTTCCCCTTTCTCATCCTTCGATCACAAATAGATAGAAAAAGACAAAATAAATAAACGAGAGGAAGTAAGAGAATTGGTCGAGGAAGGATTACCTGATCACGCTTATTCCTAAAACGCTGTCAAAGAATAAAAGAACTGGTTGAACTTCGGTGGGAGGGGGAATGGCTCGCTTCTGGACTTCAGAGAAACCCAAATTGTTTAGCGAAGTCAACACCAACGTTTGCACAGGTGTTCTGTCCAAACAGGAGCTTGCTCTGCAACTCCTCTTTCACTTCTTTGCCACTGGTTCGCGCGGAGAAGAGAACGAACAATGCTTCCTCTCGTAACATCATCTAAAGTATGTCGGCATAAGATGGATCGATGCAGTAAACGGGTGAGCTTAACACACTTCGTAGGTGGAAATCAGAGGGGTTGAATGAGTCCCTCCTGGTGTGAACGTGTTTTAACGATTGCTGAGGCGGGCTGGACTCGTATGAAGTTCGCGGAACAGGGAGGTCTCAGTCAGCTGTAGAAAGCTAAAAAAAGGAGATGATGCAGACGAAGTAGGATAGAGGTGATGGCGTTGGAGATGGGCTCTTCACAACTCTTGTAAAAGCTGAGATTGATTGTTGGGAAAAGGAAAGAAAAATGTCTCGCAGCTGTTCAACAGAGATGACAATGAACAGTGGCGGGAAGCTTCAAGTTTGGGGAAGAAGAAGAACTAGAGAGAAATGGAAAAAGAGAGAAAATCGAGAGGGAGTTCTAATTTATGAGAGAAAAAAATCCGCCGCCGCCTCTGGTGGTTCGAATAGGTGAAGACGATGAACAGTGGAAGAAAAATCTCCCCTCCCTTGCAGCGGTGGTGGTAGGACACAGGGGCAATGGAAGGGGACAATGCCAGAAGAAGAAGAAGAAGTAGAGGAAGACGAAGAACGGAAAAGAGAAACCGGGACAGAGAAATTGAGTCTAGAAAATCAGTCATCGCCGCTCCCCTAAATAGTAGGGCACAGGGGTAGATATTTGGGAATTTCAGGGGTATTTTGATTTTGGACCTAAAATAGTTCAAAGGGGTGGTCGGACCGGGGTTTTTGGCTCAAAGATGGGGTTTGGGTCATCTGACAGAGGGTTAAAGTGGGTCCGACCGCAGAAATGGGTTTGTGTGTGGACTAGTAGGATTGACCGAAATAGAATCTTTTTGAATGGAAGGGTTAATGAGGGTATTTTTGGCTGAAAATTTTTAAAGTGGGGTTTTTGGACATGCTGAGTTGATTGGAAGGGTCAAATTGACCCGACTGGGCTTGGATTGGGTAGATTTGGAAAGGGTTTGATTTAGTTAATTTAGGGGTTCGAAATGGAATCTTTGTGTGAAGAAGGGGCAAATAAAGGCAGTTTTGGGTGAAATTTAATAGGGTAAGGTTTTTAGGTAGTCAGAGGTGATTGGTAGGGTTAGATTGAGCCAATTGGGCCCGGATTGAGCAGATTTGTAATCTGGTTAATCTGGGACCTTGAAATGGAATTTTGGTATGATTGAGGGTAAATGGAGGTTTTTTGGGCTGAAATTTCATATGTAGAGGTTTTTCTGGTATTTTGGGGTGATTGGCATGGTTCTATTGGTTTATATGTGTTTGGATCAAGTGGATATGTGTTGTGGGTGTGAGAAGGGTCAAAATGGAATCTTTGTTTGATGGACGGGTAAACGGAAGAATCTTGAGTTCAAATTTCATGGGGTAGGTGTTTTGGGAGGTTCCAGGTCTTATGGATGTGTCTGATCTAATGATTGAGGTGTAAGTAAGGGTCAATCGGGCCATCAGATAGGTATCGGGTAAATTTAATGGTGGATCTGAAGGTTATCAAGGTGAAATTTGGGTTTTTAGGTGTTTTGGAGATGCTGGATGAATTTGATCGGGTGTTTGGGAAAATTGGTGGTTTTACGTGGCAAATCGAGCAAAAATCGGGTACTGACACCAGGTAGAATATATTACTAATATATAGATATGTTTGTTGAGTTGGGTCGAGCTTGGGTTAGGCATACTCAATCTACACCTTAACTCCTTTTGCTTTAAGTTATTTTAACAAAGCCTGTACATTGCATGGGTCCCTAGTAGTACTAATATAAAATTATGCACATGAGCTAATTTCAGAGAATGCATGAATAGGAATAATTTGACTTAAAAAATAATAAAAAAATAGGATTTATCAAAAAGGGGATTACCCATTATTGGTCCTAGCTATCTAGGGTGTCAGCTCAAGATTTTACCACTACAAGCAATGGCCCCATGAATAGGAATTATCTAGATCCCTTATATATCAAATGTTCTTAAAATAACTTGTTTTCTGGAGCAAAATTGGAAAGAGGCTATATAATGAGCTTGCCATTGTTGTTTAAGTCTAACAGAGGTTGTTTCCAGTATATGTTACCCATTTGTTTAATGTTTATTTTCATGGTTTTTTTTTTTTTGTTAATACTGCAAGGTTCAAAGTATCGATACACCCTGATATGGCGGAAGGGGTGTATTAGTGTTTTGTACCACACTTTTTTGTTTTATTTTCAAAAATAGGGCAGAGGGATAGGACTTAGGCCTGCCTATCCCCCGAAATAGGTAAAACTCCCAAAAGATGCATATTTGGCGTATCTACATTTTAAACCTGATTCTATGGTTATTTTGAAGCTGTCTCACACCTATTTTCTCTGTTGCAGACTAAAACTAATTATATATCTTAGAACCCAATGGAGCCAATGAATTTCACAGCTCAAAGTATACCCATAGAAGCTTATCTCATATTAAAATAGATAGTTCTTTGGATTTTTTTGTTTGAGATTTTATCAAGATTTTTCTTTTGAGGTATAAGTTTAAACATCATTGAAGGTTTAAATAGATTTGCGTATTATAAATTGAAAATTGTAAGAATTAATGCGATCATATGGAGTCACAAATTGGGAAAGTTCTTGCATGTTATGGTCAAGCCTAAATGCCCCCTTCCCCAAACAAAATAAATGCTTTGTAGATGATTACATGAAGGTTTGAAGTAAGAGTCTTCCAATATAATGGTGGCCACAGAGAAATTTATCACACTAAGAGGATGCAGGGGTATAGTCCAAATCTTAGACTTCATGAGGTTGAGTGTTTCTGAAAGCACATGGAGTTAGTTTGGACCCATGTTGCACCATTGGCCTTGTTTCTGACTGCCTGTTGTTAGATTTAAACATTTTGATCTACCTACATAACAATACAAAAAGACTTGGTGAAAACTTTTTTTTTTCTTTAATACCCAAGACCTATTGTCCTAGGCTCCTATCCTAACTAACATGATTATATTTCACCTAGGACCCATTTGGTTTGTGGGAATATTAGGGGTTTGGAATTGGAATTGGAATGGGTCCTACTGTTTGGTTGAGTGGAACCAAAATCCCATCCCATTCTTGGTGCCCTGGTGAAATGCTATTCCAACTGATTTCAATTCTCATTATGATTCTTGTTTGAATCAACCAGACTATAAACCATTCTGATTCTGATTGCAAAGGATTTCAATTCTGATTCTGACTGCAAACCAAATGGACTCTTAGGGTTTGTTTGGTTCACAGTCGGAATTGGAATCGGAATAGTCCATTCCCATAGTATGTTTGTTCAGACAAGAATGGGAATGGAAATTGAAATCAGTAGGAATAGGATTTCATTCCCAAGGGAGAGGCAAGGAATGACCATTCCCTCATATGGGGACATGTCATTCCAGTAGGAATGGGAATGGGGTTCTGATTCCACCCAACCAAACAGTTAGAATTGGAATAGCCCATTCTGATTCCAATTCCAGACCCCTATTCCCATGAACCAAATGTGGCCTTATATCCGCTACCAACATGATTATATGCCCCTTTTTCAGATTTTATAGTAATGTTGCAAAGAGGTGCTTTGCAAACAAGCCATATTTCTCATAATTTCTCACATTTTCTCCTATATATTTCAAGCAATGACAACTCCTAAGGCTGTGTTTGGTTGCAGTGCAAATTTATTTGCACTAGTATAAATGCATGGGAGTGCAAATGTAAAAAAAATGCAAATTTTTGTTTAATTTTGTTTTGGATTTTACTTTATTTTAATTCATGTCTTAATTTACCTTAATTGCACCCCAATCAAACAAAATAAGCTAAAATTTGAAACAAAAATAGGTCAAAATTTACACTCAAATTATTTGCACTGCCATTGTTTTACATCAATGCGAATTTCAGCTATGCAACATCTTTTTGAAGGCATCAGCTATGCAACATTTACATCTTGCAGTTAAGTGACATTCTCATTTAGTCGATGGTGGGAAGTATGCTGGACATTGGTTATTGGAGACATTCAGTGTATGGGTAAAGGCATTATTAAAATTTTCAATCCGTTAGGTTTTATTTGAAAATTTACAGTCAAGGTCGATGGATAATTTTGACTGCAAAATGGTATTTTTGAAATTTAGGGTCAATTTGGATGGAGTACAAATAGTAGAGTGCAAAACCTTGTATTTTGTATTATTTTGTATATATTTGTATTGTATATGTACTCCTTCCAAACTGAGACAGAAAAATTATATAAATCACTTGGCACCACATGCCAGCAGAATTTAATGGCACACTAACGATAGGAGAGGATTTTGTCAATTGTCATAAAACTTCGAGATAATTTGAGAGAATTTTTAAATAATAGTATAATTTTAATCCATTTCCTAAAACCTAAAATATTCTGATACCAATATTTATACCACCATAAGTTTAATATAGCCCTAGTAAGTCTTAAAGCTCAATTTGGAAGGAGTAGAAGTACAAATTTATAGAGTACACAACCTTGTATTTGGTGAGAATATCAAATGAGTGATTAATGTTCACAAAGGTGCCAATGATCTATGTATTTATACTGTACATATTTTTATTTATACTCCTTCCAAACTGAGACTAAAGTGGTAATTGAAATACCTTCAATAATGCTCTCATTACATAGATCATTGGCACCTTTGTGAACATTAATCACTCATTTGATATTCTCATGAATTGTAGTAGAAATTTTCTTTTAATCTTTTGAAGGGTGGACTGGGTATTAAAGGGACAGATGTCAAAAAATTCATGGAATACTTAGGTAGTGTGTTCAACGTGTGTGTGTGCCATCACGATTGGATCTATTCCCAACACATAATCCTAATAGTCTATTTTAGTACAATGTTTTAAAAACCAATCCAAAACTATTTGGCCACCGGTTTTTAGGTCAATGGTTTGACTGCTTGGTCCAAATGAATGATTCATTATAATTTAAAAAAATAATTAGAGTAAAATAAAAAAAGCTCCCTTAAAGTTTCTGATAATCATAAAAAGCTCTCTTTATAGTTTAATTTTAATAAATACCTCCCCTGAACTTTTGAGAAACTTGACAAAAATCTCCCTTCTATCACCTTTCTATACGGAAACCATTAGATTGATACACTAGTATTTTTTTTCAAATATCCATTATACCCTATTATAAATTATTTTATATACAAAATTACTGAAAATAGCCCTGTTTTAACTCAACAAAATCGTTAGAAGATGACTGTTAAAGGAGGTTTTTGTTAAGTTAAAAATAGTTATTTTAGTAATTTTGTATGTAAAATAATTTATAAAAGGGTAGAATGGGTGTTTGGAAAAAAAGTTGGTGTATCAGTCCAACATTTTCCGTTGGAAAGGTGACGGAAAGCAGATTTTTGTTGAATTTCTCAAAAGTTCAGGAAATATATTTGCTAAAATGAAACTATAGGGGAGGTTTTTATGATTGTTAGAAACTTAAAGGAAGGTTTTTGTATTTAACCCAAATAATTAAAACATAAAATGGTCGAAAAATGATGTTCAGGTCAAATGAGTTGATGATTCAACTACTTGGACTCTTTCGCCCATCAAGGTTGTGTTTGGTTTCATGAGAATTAATTGAAAAAACACTACCACATCAGCAACACATAGGCATTGACATTTATTGCATATGAAGTAAAATGAAACAACTATTTAATTTCACCATTTATCAAATAAATGGTAAAAAACTAAAGCACTTTAGTTTTTATGCATAAAGCATTTGGAGAAACGTCAACTTCTTATTTCTCCCAAGCGAGAATGTTTCTTGAAACCAAATACTGATGTGATACACTTTAATAGATATATGAAGAAGAATGTAAAAAACGTTTAAAAGAAGTCAAACAAACAATAAACAAAGGGAAATGTTTGAAGTGAAAAAATACGAATAAATGATCTATCTATAAATGCCCACGAAACCAAATACATACCAATCAAATCTAAAGCAAGCGATTCAACCGTCCGGATCAATGATGTTTCGAAAACCATGATTTGATACATCGGGGCATCTCCCTTTGTGTTTTCATAGCGAAATGTTCCTGATGTCTGGCTGCCACACTTTGTATGGACCGTGTTGTTGGTAACAGATCGGGACTCAAAGATGGTGTGCATTCAACGACAACGGAATTCACGAAAAAATCACGTGACATTCGTTATTCATGTGACATTCGTTATTCACGTGACAGTCGTGGAGTGAGGTGGCGCGCCGACCGCCGAACAAGAGGCAAGAGCAATCGCGTCGGCGAGTCGATTGACCCAGCGGCGGCCAGAGTCATCCACGCCACGCCCACGTCCACGTTCACGTTCTTCCAAGGAAACTTTTATCCACTTCATTTCCTATTTGAGGCTTGTAAAACGAGATGTGATCGCGTCATGGATGAATGGGACCTTCTCTCTCTGCTTCCCTCCACTCTCACCGAATCTTTTTCAGTTCACTGGCGTCTCAACGCTTAATTCTCACCTCTCCCACCCCCACCCCTTCTTTTTTATCTCCTCCATTTTCTCCCCAACTCGATTCCAAACCCCGAAAGAAAATTCAGTCGTCGCAAGAAAGAAAATCCTTTCGCTTTCAGTTCCATTTTAGAGCCGACTTTTTGGCTAAAAAGTTCGAAATCTGTTCTTTTTGACCTGCAATCTGTAAACTGGTCTCGGCTTTCCTTTTTATATGGAGATTTCATCGGTTCCCGAGTTTAATCTGGGGTACCTTAACCCGAAGCTATCCAGATTGCGTTAGTGGCGGCTTGGGATTCTAGGTTTGTTAGCTTCTGTTGCTTCTTGGGTTCGGGAGATTACTTGCCAGTCAATCTGGCTTTGGATTCATGTTTACCTGTATACTTCGTATGAATTGCAGAGCCCCTTTTGGATTTGGGTCTCTGAGTTTCAACGGTTTAAATGATCTTGCAATCTGCTTCTGCGAGCTGGGTTGTCTCGCATCTTGTTTGGGTCTCGCCTTCCGTTTATCCTCGTAAGATTGATAGAATTGGGGTTAGGAGTGGAGGTGGAAATGTAAGGAATTCCCGGTTAATTGGGTGCTGTGGGAAAAAATTATTTCTTGGAATTGTCTCCAGTAAGGTTTCTCGAAGAAGATGGATTTGTAGAGCATGTATGCTTCCTTCGGCCGATGGTCGAAATCCGAATCTGAGTATTGAGTTTTGCAATTCAGCAAGGCGGGGCGCAAAAGTCTTGGTTGCTAAGCGATTTGTAGATGAATTGGACCATGGAGAACTTGCTCCGGAGCATATTCAAATGGCGTCGAGTTTTACTAGCTTCCAGGAAGATCCTATGGTCGATAAACTCAGGACTCAGCTAGGAGTAATCCACCCCATTCCCTCTCCTCCAATCAACAGGAATGTGGTGGGTCTTTTTGTCTTCTTTTTCTTTGTTGGGGTTGTCTTTGATAAGCTGTGGACATCAAGGAAGAGAAATAAACAGAGCCCTGATGCTCGGACTGGTATTTGGCCACAGGTGCCTACAAGCTTTTCTTTGTTCCTCGAGAAGGATTTACAAAGAAAAGAGTCTGTGGAATGGGTGAACATGGTTCTCGGAAAACTGTGGAAGGTGTACAGATCTGGTATTGAGAATTGGATCATTGGGTTGCTTCAGCCGGTCATTGATAATCTGAAGAAACCTGATTATGTGGAGAGGGTTGAAATAAAACAATTCTCGCTCGGGGAAGAGCCACTCTCTGTCAGGAATGTTGAGCGCAGAACGTCTCGTCGGGTTAATGATTTGCAGTAAGTTTTCTAAAGACCATCATTCAATTATGGATTTTTTCATTCTCTATCTTCTTCTTCTCTCTTCCTTTTCTTTGTTTTGTGCTTCTTCTATAACATTGTTAAGTTGAGATGCCTTCCATGTTATCTGGTTCTGAGCTACTTAAATTTTCTTTATTGCTTAATGGTTTTTTCATGGGAAAATATTCTTAGTCTATATAACTAGAAGCAAGATACTACAAACTTTGGGCTCAGACATCATGTTTTATTTTCCATCTCCTTTGGCTTATCTCTCTATTGTTCTTTATGGACATACTCATATTCATCTTGAGTTTATCTAGAATAGTCTATTACGGCTTCAGACTTTCTCATGAGAAGGCGGGCCTCAGTTTGAGGAAAAACAAGTTATTTGAGACGTTATCTAATTGAAATGGGAGAGTTCTGCTCCTTTATTCTTTGCTCTAGGGATCTGTTTCATATTTCCCTCTTATCATTTTTGTGCACTTGTGAATTAGATCTAAGTCTGGTTGTAAGTTTTGTGAAGAGTAAGAGAAAAATTTCTGAAGGGGCAAAACCTGTTGGATGTCATCCTCTCATTAACATTTATACTAATACAAGTAAATTACACATAAGCCCTCAACTAGTATAATGATTAAAGAATAAAGTAACTGATTGGCCCATTACGTGGTGGCTCTTAACACTCTCTTTCAAGCTAGGTGCAAATGTTACAAATGCCTAACTTGCACAAATTTTCTTCTAACTTGGACTGAGGGTCTCCTTTTGTTATGCAATTGGCCAACTAAACATTGTTGGCAATGTTTATTGCTGCCTGATTATTACAAAATAGCTTGGTAGGTAGGGCTGCAAATGGTATCTGATGTCCAAATTTGTATTTGAATTCGATCCCATTAAGGTCGATCTGAATTCTTTGGTAATAATAAGAGAAGGTTGATCTGATTGATAATTTAATTGAACATGGATCCACCCCTATCTGCTGTAATATAATCCTATGCAATTCGATTTTAATATGCATATACTCTATATACTTAAAATTTTTATGATGTGTTAGTAAAATTGATTTGAATGTTGTGTTTTTACTGAATTTCATAGGTACCAGTTTCATATAAGTAATTATCAATTAATTTTGTTCATAAAATATAATATCAAAGTCATGTTTAATTAATTTTATGGATACAATATATTATTTTGATTATTTTTAGTTTAATTTATTTATACTATTCAATATCCGATTGAAATCTGAATTTGATCCCAATCCAACATAAATCCATTGAATAAGATCCGATTTGAATTTGAGTACAAATGAATCAAATTTGGATCTACCTATATCTGATCCAATTGGATATGTTTGCACCCCTATCCATAGGGCCTTCAAATCTGATACCATAACTTTATTAGAAGAATTCTTAACCAGAGCAACTTTGAGACTCCATGTGCCACAATTCTATACTTCAACACTTGACCAAGTCACAACAGTATGGTGGAGGGAAAGAGTTATAGAAAACAAAATTAGAAAATGGGTACAGAACACTACTAGAGGACTGAATACATTATCTTTTACCTTTGCACAAAGCAATGGAATGATCAAGGTCAATGTTAGACAATGAATCATCTGAAGAGCAAGGAGCATGGCTAGTAGAATTACCTAAACCTGAGGAGTCAGATTGTTTGGAAGTTCAATTTCTGTAGTCACCTTTTGTTTGGTGTATGCCTACAACTCTTGTCTTGACAAATTAATGGGGGAACTTAAAAGGCTTAGGGACACTAGGAGATGGAGAAGATTCAAGGATACTAGTAGATGGAGGCTCATAAGCAAGAGAAGTGTCAGAAGTAGGAACAGGTACGGGAATAAGCAAAGGAAAGTGGCTTTGTTTCTCTTCATAGATAGTCTCTTCTTGAGGAGAGACACATAAATGAAAGAAATGTTGGGACACAAAGAGGGTACATCCTTGGAACTTGGATACCACTTGCCAAAGGCAAGATCAAGATAGGTATACCCCTTTTGAGTGCTAAAGTATCAAGAAAAAATGCACTTTATTGCTTTGCTATGAAATTTGACTCTAGAAGGATTCACATTATGAACAAAGCACGTGCAACCAAAGACATGTAAAGGAAGACTAAAGATAGACTCATCACCATACAATTAGTTGATGTGAGGACTTGAACTGGAGCACCCCGGAAGGCAGTTTTTGGATCAAATAGATTATAGTAAGAAGACATCTCCCTAAAACCAAATGGGGACATCTAAAACAGTAGCCCTTTGGAAACCTTAACACATATGTCTACTCTTTCTTTTTGTTGCACCATTTTATTGTGGTTTACACACATGAGCTCTAGTGAATTGCTCCCTTTTCTTCCAAAAATAATGTCAAAGTTGCTTTCAAAAAATTCCTTAGCATGGTTAGATCTGAATATCTTTATTTTCTTTTCAAATGAGTCTCCACTAGGTGATAAAAATTATTACTAGTGATCAATGCAGAATGTTCCAGACTTCAAGTGCATGAGTAATCACCATGGAAAATCTCTGACTCCCCTCCCAAACAAGAAAATAAATAAAGGCCAAGAGCATCATTGCTCAGAATATCCTGCCTTGTGAAGTTAAAGTTAGAGCTAATCATAGCAGAAATCTCAGAAGCTTCATTGCTTCTCTATATGTACCTTGTACTGCTCATCATCAAGTGGAATAGTGGGTTCATCCACTCAAGATCTTCTAGCTGGTCTATTTCTTCTCCGCAAAGCCTAAAAGGAAGAAAAATATATCACCGCAGACTACTCCCCCAGTCTAATATTGCCTACTTCTACACAATTGGTACACCATGGTTCTTGACCCATGAATATGTGTCAGTCATCCTATCTCATATGTCATTGGCTAGGGGTTATGGCCTAGGCCTGGGCCCGGCCTGGCATGGACCCTAGGCCTGGGCTAGGTCAGGCCCATGGCATCTAATTAAAAAAAATTAATTATTTAGAAAACTTTAAACTAAATAATGTATAATACATGAAAATAATATACACAGCCCCAAGTTAGGCTGGGCTTGGCTAGGCTTTGGGTCTATGGCACAAAAGATAAGGCATGGGCCTTATTTAATCCATAGACTTGGCTTGCCTATCATTTTATAGATGAAGGCCTTCGTTCCCTTTCCCAAGCAATGTGCAACCTGGAACAACACTCAGTAGTGAGTGTAGTGTGTGTCAAACTCACTACTGAGTGTTGTTCTGAGTCCCACATTGCTTGGGAAAGGAAATGGGGGCCTTCATCTATAAAAGACGCTGCCTATGAGAACAATTCTCATATTTGAGTTGACTTGTGTATTGTCATGTGTCATATGTATATAATAAATTTTTTATATTTTGTAAGTGTATATAATTTATTATATATTATATATAATATAATATATCCTCGTATAAAATATTATGTATAATATATATGATAATATATATTATATTATATTGTGGGCTGGGCCGAACCAAGAATGACCACCCCTATCATTGGCCATAGATAGGAACATATAGTTCTTTCAATATGAGGTTGCATAGAGCAAACTAGCTATGACTTCACTATCAAATTCTCCTAGTCCTACTAGGTTAAGAGGGATCATCAGATTGGGGTTTCTTCCCTTTTTCTGTCTAAGATAGCTCATCTCTCTACAGCCTCCAACAAGCAATTTTGTGAACTGTGACCATTCAAAGAAGTTAGTATCATCATGTTTCTTGGTAGCAGCTTGGATCTTGAATAATATCCAAGACTCTGCTCTTGATCACCCGCCATCTAGAATCACAAATTTTCTAGTTAATCATAATACTAATACAAGTACATAAATGTAAGCCCTCCCTCACTATGAAGAATAGAATGACTAATCTGCCCATGAAATGACACCTCTTAACATGTGCATCATTGCATTGGGAATTCTAAGCTTCGTAGTTTTATTTTGTTTTTAGAACACTAAATGTTTCCCTTACTAAACTTTTAGTTAGGGCCCTCATTTGGACATGTGCAAACTTGGTCTTTGCTCATTATGTTTGACAAATTTCCTGTTTTTTTTTTTTTTTTTTTTTTTTTTTTTTTTTTCCATCAAAGAAGGCTTGCAGTTCTGATGCTATTCCTTTTTTTATCCCCTCAAATAAATTGACCTTTTCTAGTAATTTCACTCAAAGATATTGACATGGTAAAAGTTTTTGGACTCATGCATTTTTTTGATAAGTAAATATTAAATAAGAAATTTTATTAAAGAAACAAAAAGAGATTACATATAAGGGTGGAAAATTGTCATCTGATTACACAGACCAACTTAAGAGTGATGAACAAATTCCACTTTACATATTTGAAAACCCAGGACCTCCCCTAATCTATTTCCGAGGTCCACCTTTTCTAGCTGTCTAAATATCTCGTAGGATCAGCACCCAGTCTGTCACAGAGCTGCCCACAGCCATATTACTCATCTTACTTATCTCATCATCATCCAAGCCTTGTCCCAACTATATGGGGTTGGCTACATAAATCCTGTTTCACCATTCCATTCTGTTAAGTGCCATATCCTTTGTGAGTAGATTCTACTTTACCATTTTAATCTTGATATTTATTGTATCATCTTTTATACTCCATATCTTTATTGTACGAAATGGTTTCTCAATGTACTGAAATATTAAATGGGAAAGTTTGTGAGAAATGGAGTATATCTTGTCCTAGCTATTCCCTCCCTCCTGTTGTATCCTCCTTTTAATTCTTTCTATTAATAAAAGTTTCTGTTAACTATCCAAAAAAAGTCTTGTCCTAGCTATTTCTAGATTATTGAACAAATATTTTGTTGGTACTTTCAAAATTTTGTTGCTTTAATTTTCATTTATCAATCTAACTGTGAATATGACTTTAAGTAGAATGGATTGGTTAAACAAGATTCATGTAGCGGACCTTATATAGTTGGGATAAGGAATGGATGATGATGGTGATGAATTTTCATTTATCCATCTGAGTAGAAACATAGGGATAAAAGGAATAGAACAGTGCATATGATAACAGTATCAATCTAGAGTTTCTAAAGACACAAAATAAGCTCCTAGGCTTAAATAACCCTAAGGTTTATCAACTCTATTTTTGAGTTGACCAAGAATGGAAAATAGTTGGTTGACATGGATTTATCAATATTCTGATTAGTAACATAATTGAATTGTTGGGTGTTATTTGGGGAACCTTGGTCCCTTCAATAATTTTTCTGATTGAAATCAACTTTGCCTATGGTTTATGATTCTGTAATGGGGCAAAGTGTTGGTTGACATAGATTCAATCATTTTTATTTCCTGATTAGTACCATGATTAAATTAGGGGCCATTACTTGGTGTAATGGTAAAATCTTGGGTTGGCAAATGCAAATGCGGGTTTAAGTTTGAGGGTGGTCACTGTGTGTGTAAAAAATGCCAAAGGTCAGGACCATACTCAGTCTACCCCTCCCAATACCCCCAGATAGCTGGGACGAACATTGGGGGTATGGCCTTTTTAGTAACATGGTTGAATTAAATTCAAATTTAAGGGGTGTTATTTGGGGAACTTGGGCCCTTTTAGTGTGCATGGCGTAGGGGGGGTTATATTGGGACCAATGATGCCCAAATATGGATTATAGACACAGATATGGATATGGGAAACGTGGATATGACTCCATTTCCTAAGATGCTGGATATGAGTACATGCATGAGTATACCATGTAATATTCATATATCTTGTGTTTGCATTTAGTTTTGGAAGCTAAATGTCATTTCTCAAGACTTATGTGTTACCAAATTTAATTGTGTATAATATGTGCTGATTTTTTTTAGTAAAATTTTAAAACATACCATTTTAAAAGTGTTAATGTAATAAAATATATCTAGAAGTCTCCATGGGTATTTGTATGATATCAGACATAGGTATGCTAGGTATTGGCATCTAGGTATCATAGATTGGGACAATGGGGATTTCATTCGGGATGAGATGAGATCCCTATGTAATTTCTAATTAAAGGGATTATTGGCAATAAAATTATAAACCAAGAGACCAAGGACTTATAACTAGATAACACTACTAACTAATTCGTAATTGCAGTAGCAAGAAAAAAACTTGATAGGCAGTACATGTTAGACAGTTATGCCCTTAGCTCCAATCAGATTGATGTATCTTTTGACATTTATTGTAAATGAATAAAGTAGATAATTGATTCAGGTCATTGTGGTATGTTTTTGTGTAATACCCTTAAATTGGACACTTATGAGAGTTGTGTTAGTTTAAAAACTTCACAGCCGTTGGATAGATCTGGGGAGATATCCTGCCAAGGCTGACACTGATGTGCCGCCAAGTTGGTTGGGGTGGCTTGTCTCAACTGCCATTGTGAGACCTGAGGTACATGCATCGCGGGTTTTCTTGAAACCTTGAACCAGACCAAAATTCCAGTATTGCCCTGAATCTTGGAGATAAATAGACAAAATTGGAATGTTACACCTGACCCCTAGACTCGATTATGGTATTGCACTAGGTGCCGGATTGGGCTGTTTTTGATATGCCAATTAGTGAGATCCTTAGAGGGGGTCAAAACTTAGGTATGTTGGGGCAGTTCGAGAATTCATCTGAGTGGGTGATCATTGTAACAGGATTATCCCCTTTGTCGGACAAAGTGAATGATCGGGGATGCACTCTCTCTGATGTAAACCTAAACTGCCGGTAATTGATTTCAACCGTTGAAATTTGTTTTTGCAAAATATATTTATATAGAGATATACATATATATTATGGTTTCAAAATGTTTGCAAAATGTTTTAATTCCCGGGATCCATGTGAGTAGAGAGTGCAACACTGTTCCTTGCAGCCGAGGGAGAGGTCCTCTCTTGTCGGGCAGTGTTTGATCATCATGGGCTGAAAGGTTAAGTGTAAGACCATTAAGGGTAATACTTGATGGACTAATCTTGCATCTGCCCACAGTCCTTGGGTTTTCATAAGGTGGCTGGACCCAATGACTATTTAGTGTAAATGTTGGGCCCATTAAAAGTCCATAGTGATGGACTCGGCCAGTCATTGTAACAGAGGCTGGACTGAACCCATGTGGCTGATGTGTAGATTAATGTTTGGGTCCCACGCCATACAAAGAGAGCCAACTGGGTAGCATGTTAAGAGGTTAAGTGAGCACATAAACTTAATGAGCTTAAAGCCCAATTCGAACTGGGCTTAAGTTAGTTAATTAAAAGGATGCAAGATAGGATTTATAATCTGATTAGGATTAGCTGAAGGATAAGATAAGTCTTATCCTTTCAAGAGTCCAGATCCAAATATCAGATTTGGTTTAAGGAACTCTCTCCTAATTGGATTAGGAGGCTGATCCTGAGAAGACTATAAATAAAGGGGGGCGAATTCCTCAATGAGACAACACAACAATTTGTAGAGTTCTTCCATGTTCTTGCCATCCCTACCTAGTTTGATCTTCACTTGAGGGAGTGATCAAGAATTGTTCTTGATATTGCTTCTTGGTAGAAGGAGCAATCTGAAGTTGTGCTCACCAGCCCTCTACTCCATTCTTGCTGAAGAATTCGGTTCTTGTTGAAGAGCCGTCCTGTCGATCCTGCTTCACCCCACACTGGTCATCTTCAGTGGAAGCGGGTTTTGGTTATCTCCTTAGGCGTGAACACCTTCATTGGGAGTTATTGTTACTTCGTATTAGGTATATCCCTCTCCTCTCTTTTGGTTTCAGATCTGGTCCGGTTTGGTTCAAGATTGATCATTGAAAATGTAGTTTTCTAAAATAGGGAATGTGATTCGCAGATGGGAGAGAGAGAAATTTTTGAAATTTCACCCAACCTTCCTATAGGGTTCAACCATCCTTATGATGGATCTCTCATCCTTTCAGTGGTATCAGAGCCAGGTTCAAATCTTGAACCGAATTAAACCAGGTCTGGATCTGCGCAAATAGGCAGAAGGCGTTCTACCCAATTTGCGCAATTAATGTTTTTTTTTGGGAAATCGGTTCCCAGTTTTGGGCGAATGATCTGAAATTAAATCTTTATTAATCTGATTTATATTTAGAATTGTTCTATATATTTTTCTTGGATTTTGGGCTGTTCGTATGGTGGAGATCAAATTCTTCTATTGGCGCAAGAAATCTGCGCACCTGCTGATTTATTCTATTCATTCTTGGTCTATAATTAATTTAATTAATTTATTTTTTTTAATTTTAGACGGAATGTATAGGAATTCGAATCTGATGTAATATTAATAGAAAAGTTAGGTTTTCTATTTTTATTTCATTCGAAGATAGAAGCTGAAAGCGCAAAGGAGAGAATTTCGGAGATTCGGGTTCAACGATCTGCAATTTGTAGTTTTGGAAACTGCATACTGCGAACTGATCTTTGTTTTGCAGGGTAGCAGCCTTACGAACAACCCTCTTACTGATTCTTGATTGTCATGTATCAGTTTCTTTATTTTCAGATCATGATTCTTGAATTGGATCTTGAATTAAACATCAAACCCTAGACCCATTCAAACCAGATTGGACCAAACTAGTTGGATCGAATCTGTGGTTCGATGGGGGCTGTTTTCAACCCTAAAATTTCCTTCATGGGCTGAGGGATTGATGGTTAATTGCAAGATGCAATTCGGCCCACATCTGTAAAACCCAGTTTTAATATGTTAAAACTGTTTTAGCCCAATTCAGCATAAATGCTATATGGGCTAAACTGCTTTTTGTAGTTCAGCCCATATACCTAGATAATATTAATTGGTAATATTATGGAATTAAATGAGCTTTATTTATGGGTTTTACAGTTATTTAATTGATTGGATCAATTATGAATTCCATGCATGTGATGTGATGTGCTGTGTACATGGGCCATAAGTGCTTGGCCCATGTTAATTCGATAGTGGCTCTTTCGAACACCATGGCTGAATGCACATCATTGCCATGGTGCCTTTAAGATCATTGGATGATCTCCTTTTCTCAATGGGGCCCACTTCAGTTTCTCCCCAAGAGGAACACCCCAAAACCCTAGCCGTTTTGGGCCCACTTTGAATCTGGCTTTATGAAAGCCAGTGAGAGCCACTTTGGTTTGACCTAAATCAGATCTAGGGGGTTTCGTTCCCTCCATTAAATATAAGTGCATGTGATAGGGAATTTCATATGATAAATTCTCTAAAGGCCTTCCATCATTAGTATGAAGATTGGCTGTATTGGTGGGTGGAGATGCACCATAAAATTGGGCTATCCATCTGCTAATGCAATTGGCCGGTTTGCTTCATGAGATGATAGGGGTGTCATAGACTGATGTGGGAGGGGCCTATCCTAAAATGGAAGACTCTCTCACGGTACCTTGGCATTCACGAACATGATGGGTGAACACTTACTAGACAGAAAGGTTTAACCTAAAATGGCTATGAACCTTGTCTGACAGAGGCCAAAGGAAAAACTCATAAGATGAGTGGATGAGATCCTTCACAGAAGGTGGTGGGAACAGTTGGCTCCATGCACCCCATGTGGTTTCTCACATTTCCAGAGACAATTGTCTCCATCACTGTGATTGGAGGGAATCTCAGAGATGCCCAAAATGGAAATGGAACATAGTTAAATGCTCTTTTTATGTGATGACATGAATCAATTAGGTTGTGGACTTATAAATCTGCTTTGCCTTTACCAGAAATAGCAAACGGAAACCTCACCAGGTTGTTGGATGATAACAAACTCAAGGGCTCTAATTATGCTGACTGGTTCTGAAACCTTATGCTGGTTCTAATGTCCGAGAAATTGGACAAAATTGCTAAGAACCTTGCTCCGGATCGTCTGGGTGACAGGGCTTCTGAGGCCCGAAGAAGAGAGTATCAAGAATGGGAAGAGAAAAACTCTCTTGCCCGGTGTTATATTATAGCCTCTTTAGACAATCCGATACAATGACAATTTGATAAGATTGAAGTGTCCAAGGATATATTGGATAGTCTGAAGACTATGTATGAAGAGCAGAACCGTTCTACTCGAGAAAAGGTCTTAAAATTGTTTATGACTGCATAAATGACCGAGAACCAACAGGTTCATGACCATTGTCTAAAGTTGATGGTTATATCAATGAAATGGAGGCTCTCGGATCAGGGCTAGATCATGACACCAAAATTGGTGCTGTCCTCAATTCCATACTTCCGTCCTTCAATCAGTTTATCAAGAACTACAACATGAATAAGCTAAATGTTATCCTTTAGGAACTCGACAATATATTGCAGAGGGCTGAAGAACTGATTAGGAAGGATAAGTCGATAGCCATGCTTGTTGAAGGTTGAAAATCGGGCAAGAAAAAGCGGAAGGCTAAAAGGAAGGCTCAGAAGAAGGGTAGCAAAACTAAAAAGCAGAAGAAAGATAAGGCATCTGATGCCTGTCACTTCTGGAAACAGACCGACCACTGGAAGAAGAATTGTCCTCAATATCTGGAGACTAAGAAGCACGGTAATTTTGAATCTTTTATCATAGAGACCAATTTGTTGGTCACTTTTGCTTTCTAGTGTATTGACTTCGGGGCTTCAACTCATGCGTGTAACTCACTGCAGGGGTTCAAAAGGCTATGTAGGTTACTTGTTCTATGATCCAAAAGAGCAAAAGGTGTTTTGCAGTCGAAATGCCCACTTCCTAGAGGAAGATTACATTTTGGATAATCATCATCAGGAAGTTGTTCTTGATAAGGAGAGCCTAGGGGTAGTGGGAGATGATCCACCAGCTCCAGAAAATATTCAACCTAGAAGATCTACCCGGGTTTCCAGGCCTCTAGTTTGTTACGGCTATGACCAAGAAAGTTACTTGGTGGAAGCCATGACCAGTGAGGAGGGTCCCGTGACTTATTCGGAAGCTATGTTGGATATAGATTCCTTGAAGTGGGTAGATGCCATGAGAGCTGAGATGGACTCAATGGAGACCAATGGAATTTGGATTCTAGTAGATCCACCCCCTGGGTAAAGGCAATTGGTTGCAAATGGATCTATAAGGGGAAGAAGGGCCCCGATGGTAAAGTTGAGACTTACAAGGCTCGTCTTGTGGCATAAGGATAGAAAGAGGGAATTGATTATGAGGGAACCTTTTTCGCCTGTGGCCATGCTTAAATCCATTAGGATTCTACTAGCTGTAGCAGCGTACCATGACTACGAAATTTGGCAAATGGATGTCACAACCGTGTTCCTGAATGGAGATCTTACTGAAGATATCTATATGCAGCAACCACAGGGTTTCATAGTTGCAGGTCAGGAACACATGTTATGTAAACTCAACCGATCCATATATGGACTTAAGCAAGCTTCTAGGAGTTGGAACATTCGGTTTGACTCTATCGTCAAACAGTTTGACTTTAAGCAAAATTCGGATGAACCTTGTGTTTACAGGAAGACCAGTGGGGATAAGGTTACGTTCTTGGTTCTGTATGTAGATGACATTCTACTCATTAGGAATGATGTAGGAATGCTAACTACGGTGAAAGTGTGGCTTTCACAGCAATTCTCCATGAAAGATCTTAGAGAAGCCTCCTATATATTGGGTCTTCAACTCTATAGAGATAGGTTGAAGAGGATAATAGGATTATCTCAGTCTGCTTACATTGACAAGATTTTCAAAAGATATAGTATGGAGAGCTCCAAGAAAGAAAATGTTCATTTCAGACACGGGGTCACTCTTTCCAAAGGTATGTCTCCCAAGACTCCCGAAGAGATTGAGGGCATGAAAGAGATTCCTTATGCTTCAGCCGTAGGGAGCATCATGTATGCCATGCTGTGCACTCGTCCTGACATTTCTCAGGCAGTGTGGTAAGCAGATACCAATCTAACCTAGGGCAGGAGCATTGGATCGCTGTGAAAAACATACTAAAATACCTTCGAAGGACAAAAGAGTTTTGTTTGGTATTCGATGGTAGTTCACTATAAATCCAAGGGTATACTGATGCTGATTTCCAATCGGATCCAAATGATAGAAAGTCTACATCTGGTTATATCTTCACGATAGGATCGTGTGCTGTTAGCTGGAAAACCAGCAAACGGGGGTCCACCGCAGATTCCACAACCGAGACCGAGTACATTGCCGCAAGTGAATCTGCCAAGGAAGCTGTTTGGATGAAGTTTATTCAGGAATTAGGAGTAGTTCCATTCAGCACATCACCCATTCCATTGTTGTGTGACAATTCTGGAGCCATTGCTCAGGCTAAGGAGCCACGAGCCCACTTAAAGTTGAAGCACATAGAGAGGAAGTACCATGTACTGTGGGAGATAGTTGGAAGAGGGGATGTCCTGATTAAGAAGGTAGCATCAGCGGAAAATGTAGCAGGCCCATTAACTAAGCCACTGACACAGAAAGTGTTTGAGAAACACATGGAAAGTATGGGATTTCGGCTTGTACTCGATTGGACCTAAGCGAAAGTGGGAGTTGTTAGAAAGTTATGCCCTTAGCTCCAATAAGATTGATGTATCTTTTGACATTTATTGTAAATAAATAAAGTACATAATTGATTCATGTCATTGTGGTATGTTTCTGTGTAATACCCTTAAACTGGACACTTATGAGAGTCGTGTTAGTTTAAAATCTTCACAGCCGTTGGATAGATTTGGGGAGATATATCCTGCCATGGCTGACATTGATGTTTCGCCAAGTTGGTTGGGGTGGCTTGTCTCAACTGATAGGGTGAGACTTGAGGTACATGCAATGTGGGTTTTCTTGAAACCCTAAACCAGACCAAAATTCCAGTATTGCCCTGGACCTTGGAGATAGATGGGCAAAACTGGAATGTTACACCTGACCCCTAGACTCGATTATGGTACTGCACTAGGTGTCGGATCGGGCTGTCTTTGATATGCCAATTAGTGAGATCCTTAGAGGGGGTCAAAACCTAGGTATGTTGGGGCAGTCCGAGAATTCATCTGAGTGGGTGATCATAGTGATAGGATTAGCCCCTTTGTCGGACAAAGTGAATGATCGGGGATGCACTCTCTTTAATGGAAACCTAAATTGCCGGTAGTTGATTTCAACCGTTGAATTTTTTTTTTTTTTTGCAAAATATATTTATATAGAGATATACATATATATATATTATGGTTTCAAAATGTTTTAATTCCCGGGATCCATGTGAGTAGAGAGTGCAACACTGTTCCTTGCAGCCGAGGGAGAGGTCCTCTCTTGTCGGGCAGTGTTTGATCTTTATGGGCTGAGAGGTTAAGTGTAAGACCATTGAGGGTAATACCTGATGGGCTAATCTTGCATCTGCCCACAGTCCTTTGGTTCTCATAAGGTGGCTGGACTCAAGGACCATTTAGTGTAAATGTTGGGCCCATTAAGAGTCCATAGTGATGGACTTAGGGTTTCACTGTCTCCTACAGTGAATTCGGCTAGGCCTTGTAATAGAGGCTGGGCGGAACCCATGTGGCTGATGTGTAGATCAATGTTTGAGTCCCACGCCATACAAAGAGAGCCAACTGGGCAGTAGGTTAATAGGTTAAGTGAGCACATAAACTTAATGGGCCTAAAGCCCAATTCGAACTGGGCTTAAGTCAGTTAATTAAAAGGATGCAAGATAAGATTTATAATTTGATTAGGATTAGTTGAAGGATAAGATAAGTCTTATCTTTTCAAGAGTCCAGATCCAAATATCAGATTTGGATTAAGGATCTCTCTCCTAATTGGATTAGGAGGCTGATCCTGAGAAGGCTATAAATAAAGGGGGCGAATTCCTTAGTGAGACAACACAACAATCTGTAGAGTTCTTCCCTGTTCTTGCCGCCCTTACCCAGTTTGATCTCCACTTGAGGGAGTTATCAAAAATTGTTCTTGATATTGCTTCTTGGTAGAAGGGGCAATCTGAAGTTGTGCTCCCTAGCCCTCTACTCCATTCTTGCTGAAGAGCCGTCCTTCTGATCCTACTTCACCACACACTGTGTCATCTTCAGTGGAAGCGGGTTTTGGTTATCTCCTTGGGCGTGAACACCTTCATTGGGAGTTACTGCTACTTCGTATTAGGTATATCCCTCTCCTCCCTTTTGTTTTTAGATCTGGTCTGGTTTGGTTCAAGATTGATCATTGAAAATGCAGTTTTCTAAAATAGGGAATGCGATTCATAGATGGGAGAGAGAGAAATTTTTGAAATTTTGCCCAACCTTCCTACAGGGTTCGGCCATGCATATGATGGATCTCTCAGTACATGCTACTCTAATTATTAATTCAGTTGCTTTTTGGATTATCATTTGTAGAACTATAGGCCTTTCTTAGGAGGCTGCACATATTTGGTACTTGTCCTAAAACCTTTATGCATTGTAGGCTGGAGAATGAACCATCTCCATTTGGTTTTTTATTTAGCTTGGGGATTCTTAAAGATAGAAATTTAGAAGTATCTTATGAATTCAATTGCGGCCTTATATTTTTTATTTGTAACAAAATGATGATTGCTAGTTTACACTATTTTAGTACATTATGTGATGGTTGATCTTCAAGTTGATTTGTTTCTATTTTCTGTTTAAACATTAGCATTTGTAAAGTACTGAATGCTGAAATGGATGTTGCATTTTGTATGGGATTTAATATTTTTTCTGGCACTTTTGGAACTGTTTTTTAAATCCATATTCGTTAACCTGATTTTCCCCTCCCAACATTTTCTAGGTACCAAATAGGCCTCCGTTACACTGGTGGTGCTAGAATGCTATTGATGCTGTCATTAAAGTTTGGCATCATTCCTATAATTGTACCTGTTGGTGTTCGAGATTTTGACATTGATGGGGAACTATGGGTCAAATTGCGGTTAATACCATCAGAGCCTTGGGTTGGAGCTGTTTCATGGGCATTTGTTTCCCTTCCAAAGATAAAGTTTGAGTTGTCACCATTTCGTTTGTTCAATCTCATGGGTATGTTAGTTTCAATAATTTAACTTTTTTTGGCTCCATAGTTTCATTAGTTTAATTAGTTTGTTCCTTTCAATCTTCTTTTCTCTTTTTTTCTCTAGATATTTGAATCTTCTTATTGTTTGATTTGAAATATGTGGAACTCAAAGAGTTACTTACATAGGCCTCTTATAGACTTCAAGGCTATATTTTATATAGTTTTTCTTTCTTTCTTTCTTTTTTTTCTTTTTACAAAGAAGTGGACCAGAAATCCTCAAGATACGATGATGAATACTATATGAAACTACAATTGCTTGAATTTCTCTGAACCAGTATGCAGTCCAAAATCAGCTAGCTAATATCTTTGCTAATTTGATTAATAGGTCCTGATCATTGTTTAAAGTTTCTTCTATTTCACTCCTTCCATATCCCCAATAGATTGTAAAGCAAGTAATCCTCCACAATCTTTGATCTTTTGTTTCAAAAGAAATATTGGATTGATGATGTATAAAATTGACTGTCCTTGAAATGTGCAAGGAGATGGGGTTTAATAGGAAGGGGAGGTAAAAAATTGTGGTTTATATAACCTGGTCCTTCCACTTTACAAGGAATATTGGGTGATTGTTTAAAGTTTCTTCTATTTCACTCCTTCCATATCTCCAATAGATTTTAAAGCAAGTAATCCTCCACAATATTTGATCTTTTGTTTCAAAAGAAATGTTGGATTGATGATGGATAAAATTGACTGTGCTTAAAATGTGCAAGGAGATGGGGTTTAATAGGAAGGGGAGGTAAAAAATTGTGGTTTATATAACCTGGTCCTTCCACTTTACAAGGAAGACTGGGTGATTATATCATTCACTCTTGTTTTTCCTAATGTCTGTTCATGGCACATACAGTTTGAGCTTGTGGAAAGGCATACTGCAAATTAGGGATTGGTTCTCTAAACCTGTTAGGTTCAAGCAGGGCATTGGAGATCACATCAAATTCTGGAAGGATGTGTGGTGTGGTGAGGCCACTGAAATCTGTATGTCCAGCCTTTCTGAACATTGCACAAAACCAGGAGGCAATTGTCTTTCCTATTGAAGTGGATTATATGGCTCATGTTCCTTCCAACATATCTTTTGTTATGTGGATAGCTGTTCTAGAGAAGGTGCTAACTATTGACCATCTTATCAGCAAAAGCACGACAATGGTAAATAGGGGTAGCCTGTGTGGTGATAGTGAGGAATCAATTTAAGACTTAATAATTAATTGATACTTATAAATTGCCAGTAGGTGCTCTCTGATGACTTATCCATTTGTATTTCATCATGGAAGTTGACTTGTTTCAGTGTTAAGTGGGGAAATTTTATAGAATCTGCTTCAGTTTGCATAATGGATAAGTCTAACTTTTTTAGACAACCAAAGATAAAAGGGAAGAATTCTTCTGACAGTGCAGTTTTATGGGTGGTTTGGGAAGAAAGAAACAACAAGATTTTTAAGGGAAAGAAAAGTCAAAGGAGGAATTGATTGACAGCATTACCATCAAGGTAGCACATTGGGAGAGTAGGGTGTGGAGTGCAGTAGCGACTTCTTCAAGATCTAAACCTATAGCTCAGGAGAGTAGGGCACCTTCTACACTTCAAAGAACTAAGCTGAATTTTGATGGGAGTTCACTTGGCAATCCAGGGCTTTCAGGAGGTGGAAGATTATTAGCCCTATTCTTGGGGCCAATTGGGGTGGGAGATTCACTAAGATCTGAGGTGTTGGCCCTCCTACATGGGTTGAGATTTGGCTAAACAATTGGGTCTCCATTGGATTGGAGTAGAAGAGGACTCAAGATTGCTAATAGGATGACTCAAGATTGCTAACAGAATGGATGTAGGAAGGAAATTTGGGACTATGAGAGAAATTTTGTTGCTGACAAGGGAAATTCATGTAAATTTTAATTGGGTTTGAAGGTTAGTCAATACCTCGGCTGATGGTTTAGCTAAACAAGGGTCAACCAGGGCTGACTTCTTTTGGGCAGCATTGTAATAGTGGACTGTCATGTGGGGTTCAACATTCCTTTTGAGGTAAACTACTACTCATAATTTGACTCAGAGAAATCTCAGTAAATCCTAATCTACTTAAGTAATGACTGATTAAACTCATTAAACTAATACTGTACAAATTGAACTCTAAGGCTGGACCTTATAAACAATATGTAAAATGATCAAAATACTGTGCTGTCTAAAATGCTAATATGCTAAGATGGATGAGTGGAATAACTAGAAAAGATAGGGTCAGAAAAAGTCATTCGAAGGAACCTAGGAGTAGCTCCAATAGGTGAAAAATGATAGAAAGTAGACTAAGATGGTTTGGTTACATGCATAGAAGACAATCTACAGCAACTGTAAGAAGCATGGTTTAAAATATCTGTATATTTCCTAGTCTTTCCATGGTTGTTGGCGTGAAATAATACTGGAATCAGCATATTCTCCAATGGAAGCTACTAGTGCTATGTGGAGTAAAAAGATAGTATTATACCATAAATTGGCGACAACATTTTAGAAATGTGGAATAGCAATGTTATTTCCCTCCTAATGAACATGATTACCACTTTGAGCCAGCTTGAAATTCGTCTCAAACATGATGTTAAATCTTAGGTCTTATTGAATAATAAATTATTTGGTTGATCTATCAGAATTATTTGCACTTTCTGAGTTTAAATTTTACTTGAACTCAATGTATATGTGGTTTTGATGATTTGGAACAAGTAATAATTTAAAAGGGCCTACCTATGCATCCTTATCATTATATATTATAGCATTCTATATTTTTGCATATTTCATAATGTTTTCACCATGTCTGTAATTTTTACCTTATTTCCGTACAATGTTTCCAAGATTTCTGACATGTCCTATATTAGGATGATTGATATTTCCATCGACATCCACATTTTAAACCTTGGTAAGAAGAAGCAATCTTTTGCAAGTTGAAGGGGCTAGAAGGGCTAGGGGCAGATCAAAAAAGGACATGGGTTAAATAGTAAGAAACGATTTAAGTGCTCATAATTTAACAATGGACATGACACTAAACCAAATGGAATGATGAAACAGGATTTATGTAGCTGACCCCATATTAGCTGGACATGGATTAGATGATGATGATGACATAAAAATTCAATGATTTCTGTTAGAGTTAGCCGAATAAGGGTAGATTAGTCAACTCACCTTGGTTAAGTTATGAGCTTATGTGGCAGTCTTATTAGAGGTTCTCTGTCCCATACTTAAGTAGGGGCAGTTTAGTCCTTGTACATTTAATTAGAAGCCTAATCACTATTAAGAGGTCGACTGATAGGGTTTAGCTATAAGGTTCGACAGTTCTTTCATCTTCTTCTTCTTCTTCTCCTTCTCTTTCTTCTTCTCCTTACTGGTTCGGACTACTGTAGCTACAGTAGAAACATGGTATCAGAGCGTGACAACTTCAGTTCATGACCTGTTTCAGTTCGTGACAACTTCAGTTCATGCTTCAGTTCTCTCCTTTTCTTCTTTGGGCTGTCAATGGAGAAAAGTGGTTCGTCCCAAGCCTGAAACATCACAGCTCTTCTTTTTTCTGGTGCATAGAACTTCCTTTCCTAAGAAAACAACTTCAGCAGTGAATGGTTGGCTGAAGCTCTCAAACGAAGGTTGGTTATCTCTCCTCTGTGTGCTGTTGGTATTTCTGGGTTGAAAATCTTCAAGTACTTGAGAGGACTGATCAGAACCTAGAGAACTAGGTTGGTTGTTGCCCTGGTTCTTGGAAAAATTCCAAGAACAGGCTGTGTTTACAGTGACCAAATGGTGTAAGGGCTGCTATTGTAGGTGGCCGAATGGTGCAAGGTGTAATGCAATGGTACTAGTTGAGTTTTTGTTGGTCTTGTGGTGCCCTCTTAAAAGTGTTAAAGCAGGTCTGTATTGTGTGTGACAGCTATGGCTGTGTGGTGGTGCTTGTGATGCACAAACTCTGTTGAGTAGTTGTAAGAGAGCTTGCATGTGGTTAGTAAGTGCTGAATTAATGTCGGTGTAGTCTGTGTTTTTTTTTTGTGAAATCAGTAGTGGTGTGGATAAGAACAAAGGCATGTGTATCTATCATTGTGTTTAGGGACTGCTGTAGGTTCTGGAACATCAAACTCTTGACAGCAGCACTTAGTTGGTGATTGGGAATTCAGATTAGAGGCAGCATTGAAAGAGTATCATGGCAGCAATGGGAGATGGCTGTAGTGATCAGAAACCTAGTGTGGTGGTTTCCTCTGACTATCTAGGTGTACAGATGACCTCAATTAAACTGAATGGTGAGAACTATGTTCCATGGGCCAAGTTGGTGGAAGTTTTTCTCAAGGCAAAGAGAAAAGTGAAGCATGTGAAAGAAGATAAACCACCGGCTGACTCTCTAGGGTTTGATGATTGGGAACAAGAGGATGCTCAAATCATGACATGGCTATGGAACAGTATGGAACCCAAAATAAGTGCCAACTTCATGTTCTTAGATACAGCTAAGGACATATGGGAACATGCCAAGAAGCTGTATTCTGGGCAAGATAATACTACAAGGGTATAATCAGCTCTATCAGGAGTACTTTGGTCTGCAACAAGGAAATAAAACCCTAGAAGAGTACTATGCCAGTATGAAGAACCTCAGAAATGAACTCAATGTCTATCATCCTCTCACTCCAGATGTTAAGGTTCAGCAACAACAGAGGGAATAACTAGATGTCACAAGGTTCTTAATGGGGTTGAAATCAGAGTATGAACCAGTTAGGGCCCAAATATTGGGGGGCTCTACCCTTCCTACACTTGAGGAAGTGTTTGCTCGGCTTCGCAGGATTTCTTTGGGACAAACAGAGAATCCCACACAGTCTGATAGATCAGCTTTTGTGACAGCCAGAAGAGGTGGACGTGGTACGAAAGGGGGAGGACATGCCTCCCAAGGAGGTCGTGGTGGTTCCATATTTGGCCGTGGTGGTGGTCGTGACTCAGGGGGAGGCCGTGGCAAAGAAAAAGGCAGCTCTACAAGGAAGTGTACCCACTGTGGCAGGGAAGGACATTCCGTAAATTTCTGTTATGATCTTCATGGCTGCCCTCCCTCTAAATGGGCCAATCATGCTGTTGCTGGTGGGGTTGATGTCAGTGATAATCAACAGGTAGACCTAACTCCTTCCACATCTACATCTGTTTCCGAAAGGGAGATGGTGAGTGTACCGCGTGATGAGTATGAGCGGTTCCTTCAGTCCACTTCACAGCACACTACTACTACTCTTGCCCACTCAGGTATAGCTTGCCTGTCATCTAAAACCTCTCCTTGGATTATTGACTCTGGAGCCTCTGATCACATGACCGGGACTCCAGGTGTGTTCTCTTCTCTCTCTAAAACTTCCACATCTCAAATTGTTACCCTTGCCAATGGTTCCTCCTCTCCCATCTGTGGTGTTGGCAATGTTGACATGGCTTCTCTTTCTTTATCATCTGTTCTATATGTCCCTAAGTTTCCATTCAATCTTATGTCTGTTAGTAAATTAACTAAGACTCTTAACTGCTCTGTTACTTTTTTCCCTTCCTCTTGTGTTTTTCAGGATCTCAGGACGGGGAAGAAGATTGGTGGGGGGCATGAAGCTGGTGGATTGTATTACCTTGACAGTTGCACTTCAGACTTCACTCACTCCTCTAAATGTCGAATGGGACATCCTTCTCTCAAGCCACTCAAGATACTAGTTCCGTCTTTGAGTCATTTGTCAGTGTTACAGTGTGAGTCGTGTCAGTTTGGGAAACATCGTCGTGTTTCCTTCAGTCCTAGAGTTGAAAGTCGTATGTTGAGTCCTTTTGCTTTGGTTCATTCAGATGTTTGGGTCCCGATCAAAATTGAGTCTTATAATGGTTACAAGTATTTTGTCACTTTTATTGATGATTGTTCAAGAATGACATGGATTTATTTAATGAAAGAAATGAGTGAATTATTTTCCATTTTTCAAAAATTCCATGCTGAAATACGTACACAATTTGGTGTTCCAATCAAAGTTCTTCGTTCAGATAATGGTCGTGAATATTTTCTAACTTCCTTTCAACAGTATTTAGAACAACATGGCATCATTCATCAAACTTCTTGTGCATATACTCCTCAACAAAATGGGGTGGCTGAACGGAAGAACCGTCATCTCCTTGAAATAGCTCGGTCTATTCTTCATCATATGAGTGTTCCTAAACGGTTTTGGAGTGATGATGTACTTACTGCGTGTTTCCTCATTAATCGGATGCCCTCCTTTATTCTTCATGGTCGGTCTCCCTTCTCTACCTTGTTCCCCACCTTGTCTCCCTTTCCATTAACACCTCGTATCTTTGGCTGTGTGCTTTGTTCACAATCTGAGTCCTGGAATAGATAAGTTGGATGCACGCTCCATTAAGTGTGTCTTTCTTGGCTACTCTCGGACTCAAAAAGGGTACAAGTGTTACAATCCCATTACTCCGAAGTGCTATGTCTGTCCTGATGTCACCTTTTTTGAGTCTGTTCCCTTCTTCTCAAGAACTGAAGCATCTTCTTCTCTACCTTTACTTCCTCTTCCTCTTCCGGTCAGTGGTCCCGTTCCGGGTGTTCCTGTTGGAGTTGACTCGTCACCTCATCCAGTGCAGATCCCTACTGAATGACCACCAATTCGGCAAGTGTATACACGTCGAACGACACCGGCCCCTCCTCCAGCTTCTACCTTGTCCGCGGATCCTGTCGTTGCTCCTGTTGCTGAACCTTCAGGACTTGACCTACCCATTGCCTTACGGAAAGGTAAACGTAGTTCTACTCTCCATCCCATTTCCAATTTTGTTTCAGTATCTCGCCTTTCCTCCTCACATCGCCAGTTTGTTTCACTATTGTCATCTATTTCCATACCTAACAATGTCCAAGAGGCTCTTAGTTCACCTGGGTGGAGGTAGGCAATGGAGGAGGAGCTCTCTACTCTTCAGCATACTCACACGTGGGAGCTCACTACTCTTCCTCCTGGTAAGCATGTTGTGGGTTGTAAATGGGTGTATACTGTTAAATACTTGCCAGATGGTAGTGTGGAGCGTCTGAAAGCCAGACTTGTTGTTAAAGGGTATTCACAGTTGTATGGAGTGGACTATATGGAGACCTTCTCTCCAGTGGCTAAGATTAGCTCTGTCCGTGTGTTAATTTCCCTGGCAGTTATGTATTGGCCCTTATTTCAACTTGACATAAAAAATGCCTTCCTTCATGGTGACCTTATAGAGGAGGTATATATGGAGCAACCACCTCGGTTTGTTGCTCAGGGGGAGGCTGGTAAGGTGTGCAGACTGAAAAAGGCAATTTATGGGTTGAAACAATCGCCTCGTGCTTGGTTTGGGAAGTTTAGTGAAGTGGTGAAGAATTTTGGAATGAAACAATGCCAGGTTGATCTCTCAGTGTTCAGTTATGACTCAGAAGCTGGAAAGATTTTATTAGTG
The DNA here is from genome assembly GCF_055504915.1 of Nelumbo nucifera. NCBI lineage: Eukaryota > Viridiplantae > Streptophyta > Magnoliopsida > Proteales > Nelumbonaceae > Nelumbo > Nelumbo nucifera. Next base: position 48,486,088 of record NC_142652.1, read on the forward strand.
GTCTATGTGGATGATATTGTCATAACTGGCAGTGACAAATTGGGGATCGACAAACTCAAGGTCTTTCTGCAAAATCATTTTCAAACAAAAGACCTTGGGACATTGAAGTATTTCTTGGGTATAGAAGTTGCTAGATCAAGACAAGGTGTAAACCTGTGCCAAAGAAAATATGTTCTCGATCTATTGGACAAAACAGGACTGTTAGGTGCAAAACCGGCTGAGACTCCTATGGAACCAAATGTTAAGTTGAGCAGTGATACAGGGGAAATATTTGATGATCCTGGAAGGTATAGACGACTAGTGGGGAAGCTGAACTATTTGACTATCACGAGACCAGACATCTCCTTTGCAGTCAGTGTGGTGAGCCAATTTATGCAGAACCCTCGTATATCTCACTGGGATGCAGTTCTTAGAATTGTAAGATATTTGAAGGGAGCTCCGGGCCGTGGGCTATTGTATAAACCAGGAGGAAAACTTGAAGTAGTTGGGTACACGGATGCAGATTGGGCGGGCTCTGTGTTTGATAGAAGATCTACTATAGGTTACTGCACATTTCTTGGAGGAAATCTTGTGACGTGGAAGAGTAAAAAGCAGACGGTTGTGGCTAGAAGCAGTGCTGAAGCCGAGTATAGAGCCATGGCACACACTACATGTGAATTAGTGTGGTTGAGGAATCTCCTACAAGAAATCGGGTTCCACATGGATAAACCTATTAAGTTGTACTGTGACAATCAAGCTGCGCTCCATATCTCATCCAACCCTGTTTTTCATGAGAGAACAAAGCACATAAAGATTGATTGCCACTTTGTGAGGGAGAAGGTTCTTACTGGAGAGATAAGCACAGAACATGTAAGCTCAGGTAATCAGTGGGCAGATTTGTTTACAAAAGCCTTAAGCTCAGGGAGAGTGAACTATATATGTAACAAGCTGGGATTATATGACATATATTCTCCAGTTTGAGGGGGAGTGTTAGAGTTAGCCGAATAAGGGTAGATTAGTCAACTCACCTTGGTTAAGTTATGAGCTTATGTGGCAGTCTTATTAGAGGTTCTCTGTCCCATACTTAAGTAGGGGCAGTTTAGTCCTTGTACATTTAATTAGAAGCCTAATCACTATTAAGAGGTCGACTGATAGGGTTTAGCGATAAGGTTCGACAGTTCTTTCATCTTCTTCTTCTTCTCTTCTTCTTCTTCTTCTTCTTCTCCTTCTCTTTCTTCTTCTCCTTACTGGTTCGGACTACTGTAGCTACAGTAGAACCAATTTCCTTATTTGGTTACTTGGCTCGTGTCCCAAGATAACTAGAATTTTTTTGATAAAGAAAAATAACTAGAATTTAAAGCTGCACATCTAGAGAAATTTAATATAGATTTGCAACTTTTTCTACTCCTTATAGGTCTCTTACTGCACTCAAGGGGAACTAACTAAAGGGGTTAATCAAGTGTCTTATGCCTTGTGGCTCGGTATATAGGGTTTTCTGACAATTCTGGTTTATTTCTGCTCTGTTGTGTTATAGTTTCAATCAATAGGACCTAATTAGGATGATAGACAAGTGCTTCATTGTTGGGTAGCTGCCCAACTCAGATTCTCTTCGAGGGAGGATAACCTCCAGGATAGGGGAAAGTGAGAGTGAAGAGAGAAAGAGATCAAATCTTCTTTTGTGAATTCTGGTAATGTTGCACATGTGGTTTGTGCATTGACAGCTTTTTGGAGGACGGAGACATGGAAAACTAGGTCTACTTTGGAGTCTACTGGCAGTTCCAGCCTGTAGGCTGATGATCCTATGTGCTGTAGAATTTTGAATGGTCCATAGAACCTAGGTGCAAGCTTGTTGTAGGGGCGGGAGGCCACTGAGGCCTGTCTATATGGTTTGAGTTTTAGGTAGACAAACTTGCCTTCCTTTCTAACTCAACAAGCCTGTGCTTTGCATCTTAATAGTGCTTCATCAGTTCTTGAGCCTGTGTCATGTGAGACTTCAGTTCACGAATGATTTCATCTCGGGATGAAAGACACTCATCAACTGCTGCATTAGCTGAAGACCCCTTTTTATAGGGTAGAACTGACGGTGGATCTCTGCCGTATAATGCTTTAAATGGTGTCATACCTGCTTAGACATGGAATGAGGAGTTGTACCAAAACTCTGCCCAAAGCAGCCATTGTATCCATTGTTTTGGTCTGTCCCCCACAAAGCATCGTAAATATGTCCTGATGCATCTGTTGACAACTTCGGTCTGCCAATCCGTCTGAGGATGATAGCTAGTAGAGGTGTTGTGTGAAGTGCCTCGTAACTTGAAATATTCTCTCCAAAAACTGCTGAGGAAGGTTGGGTCTTTGTTGGAGACGATTGCCTTTGGTGTCCCATGTAATCTGGTGATTTCTGTAACAAATGCTTCTGCCACTGTAGCTTCTGTGTAAGGGTGTGTTAGAGGTATAAAGTGGCTGTACTTTTATAGCGGGTCGACCACCACAAGCAGAACTGATTTGCCTTTTGAAACAGGTAGGCCCATGATAAAATCCATTGAGATTTCATTCCATGCTTGATCTGGGATGCTCAAGGGTTGTAGGCACCAGAGGTGTCAAGATAGGTTCATCAAGATAAGATAAGAGCAATAGAATAAGATAAGAACAAGCAAGATGATCTAATCTAATCTAGATAAGGCTGCTGTTTCCGAACTGGGTAGGATGAGCATCACTGAATCACTGCTGCTGCTGGCGGTGGGTCAGGTGCCTGTTGCTGCCGGCGGCGATGGTACGTCTTCCCAAGGAAGGCGTCCATAACATTACTCCACTCCTGGACTACGAGCTTGTCCTCAATCTTGAACTCTGGATACGTGGCTTGGAACTCTGCCAATGGGATCCATGTGGCTTCTGTTGATGGTAAATTATACCATTCCACCAAGACTTCAAGGATTCCACGATTGAAACGAGAGCGGGTGACAGCTTTAGGTTGGGGGACCAGCTTGCCATCTTTCAAGGGTGGCAGGGAGGGAACTTGGTTCGGGGGAATACCCGTAAATGGCTTCAGCAAGGAGATGTGGAAGACATCATGAATCCGGCTGGTCTCAGGCAATTCCAGCTGGTAGGCCACACTGCCAATCCGTTGTAGAACCTTGTAGGGCCCATAGAACTTAGGGGCCAGCTTCGGGGCAGCCTTGTGGCACAAGGAGCGTTGCCGGTAGGGCTGGAGTTTCAACCAAACAAATTGTCCTAGATCGAATGACAGTTCCCAGTGGTGCTTGTCATAGTGGAGCTTCGTGGAGCTTCATGCGGAGCTGGGCCTGCTGTAAGCGAAGGCGGACGTCGGCTAGGAGGGCGTCGCGTTCTTGTAAGGAGTGATCAATTGCTTCCAAATGAGTAGAACCGGGCTCGTAGGACAGCAAGCGGGGAGGATCCCTGCCATAAACGACGCGAAAGGGAGTCATGCCGAGGGAAGAATGGTAGGCTGTGTTGTAGCAGTACTTGGCCCAAGGGAGCCAATCCACCCACCGTCGTGGTTGATCGCCTACGAAACAGCGGAGATACATCTTGATTGTGCGGTTAACCACTTCCGTCTGACCGTCCGTTTGTGGCCGGTAAGCTGATGAGTAGGCCAGGGTGGTGCCGTGTAGCCGGAATAACTCTTTCCAGAAGGCACTAGTGAAAACCGGGTCTCTATCGCTGACGATGGATTCAGGTAACCCATGTAAGCGAAAGACATGTGTAAAGAAGGCGAGGGCAACTGAAGTGGCATTGTACGGGTGTGATAGAGGGATGAAGTGGGCGTATTTAGAGAAGCGGTCGACTACCACGAAGAGAACTGATTTGCCACCTACCTTGGGTAGTCCCTCAATGAAGTCCATGGAGATGTCGGTCCATATCTGTGTCGAGATGGAAAGGGGCTGAAGGAGGCCTGCCGGGTGTAGGTTTTCCCATTTGTGCTGTTGGCATGTGGAGCAATTCTGGACAAAATCTCGAATAGAAGTCTTCATACCCCGCCAATGGAAATCAGTCCGGATGCGGTGTAGTGTTTTTTGAATGCCCTCGTGGGTGGAGTTATGGATGCTGGTGATGATGGTGGGAATCAACGGGCAGTCTGGTGGAAGATGGACTCGTCCCTTATACAGTACCAACCCGTCTTGAAGTGACCAATCGGGGTCGGCGGTGCCGGACTGGATCTTCTGTAGCAAGAGCGACCATTCCGGGGACTGTGGTGCTACCTTCTTAATGTCGTCAAACAGAGAGATCCGAGGTTGGGAAATGCTACACAGAACCATCGTGTTTTCATCTCGCCTAGACAAGGCATCAATTGCACGATTTGAGGATCCCGCCTTATATTCCACCCGGAAGTCGAACCCGAGCAGTTTGCTAACCCAATGCTGCTGAGGGGAAGTGGTGAGACGCTGCTCTAACAGGTATTTGAGGCTGTAATGATCAGTTCTGACGACGAACGACCGCCCCCACAAATATGGCCTCCAGTGCTGGACGGCTCGGGCTAGGCCGATTAGTTCGCGCTCATAGGCTGGAAGCTTCAGGTGCCGGTCGGCCAGTCTGCGTCTGAAGAAAGCAATCGGGTGCCCTTGCTACTGTAGTACGGCCCCGATACCCACTCCGGAAGCATCGCACTCGACTGTAAATTCGAGGGCGAAATTAGGTAATTGCAAGACAGGGGTGGAAGACAGGGCATTTCTCAGTGTAAGAAAAGCTTCATCTGCTGCGTCGTCCCACTGGAAGGAATTTTTCTTCAACAGGTTGGTTAGCGGGGCTGCCAGCACTCCATAGTTCTGTACAAATTTGCGGTAGTAACCCGTTAAACCGAGGAACCCGCGTAAGGCCTTGGCTGATTGAGGTTTGGACCATTCTTTTATAGCTTGAATCTTGGAACTATCAACTGTCACACCCTGCCCATGGATGACGTGGCCGAGATAAAGAACCTGTCACTCCCCGAAGGAGCACTTGGACCGTTTCAGGAATAATTTGTGTTGGCGTAGGAGCTCGAAAACGGTCCTCAGATGGTGGACATGTTCTACCCATGATTTGCTGTAAACGAGGATATCATCAAAGAAAACTAAAACAAATTTGTGCAGATGGGGCTGGAATACCTCGTTCATTAGGGACTGAAATGTAGATGGGGCGTTGGAGAGTCCGAATGGCATGACTAAAAATTCGAAGTGGCCATGGTGGGTGCGAAAAGCAGTCTTCTTCACGCCACCGGGAGCCATGCGAACTTGGAAATATCTGGACCTGAGGTCCAACTTAGAGAAATACTGGGCACCATGCAACTCGTCCAACAGTTCGTCCACAACGGGAATAGGGAACTTATCTTTGATCATCCGGTCATTGAGTTCTCTATAGTCAACACAGAACCTCCACGTTCCATCCTGCTTCGCCCCCAACAGAACCGGTGAAGAGAAGGGGGAGTGACTTTTGCGTATGATTCCTTGGTTCAGCATCTCTGTACATTGTTTCTCTATCTCGTCCTTCTGTAAGTGAGGGTAGCGATAGTGCCGGACAACGACTGGTGCTGAACCTACCACCAAAGGAATACGATGGTCGCAAGCTCGGGGAGGGGGGAGGCCCTAGGGTTCCTGGAACAGATCTGAAAACTCGGCGAGAAGTTTTTCCATGGCTGCCGGTTCTGTCTGAAGTGCATGGACCTGTGGTGTCTTTTCTTTAACCCTGCAACCGTGCCATGAGACTTGCTTTCCATTTAGGTGGAAGGTCATGGTGAGGGCGCTGAAGTCCCACAAAATCGAGCCTAGGGTAATTAACCACTTGACCCCGAGAACAATATCGAACCCATCCAATGAGAGTACAAATAAATCAGCAAGAAACAGTTCAGAATTGACCTGTACCGGCATGTCCTTACAAATTCCTGGACTGTGAACTCTTTCACCATTTGTGACGGCTACCTGTAGTCGCGGTTGAAGCTCCATTGGCAGTTTTAACTGAAGGGAGGCATGTTCACTTTATGAAGTTGTGTGTACTCTCTGAATCGACGAGAATGCGCATCGGTTGACCTGCTATCTGTGCCTGTAACTGCATGGTCTGGGAGGTTTTAATGGCGGTGATCGCATGGAGAGAGATCTCTGGCTCGAATATGACTGGTTCTTCTTCCTCCTCCTCTTGTTCATCGATTAGGAGGCAAAAAAGCCTCTTGCATCTATGTCTTGCCGAGTAGAGGTCATCACAGTTGAAACATTGGCCTCTTGCTCGGCGTTCTGCTGATCTTGGGGGTACCCATGAGTTTGGTGGCCGACCCACATTAAAAATTCCGCGGCTGAGCTGCAATTTGCGCTCGAACGCACGGGCTAAGTTCATGGCAGTGACCAAATTTGGGGGATTCTGCATCTCGACATCCACCCGCAGGGGTTCTGATAGCCCTGCCGTGAACATATCCACTTGCTGGTCGGGTCGCACGGAGGATGCCCTCGCGAGGAGGGTTTGGAACTGTCGCTGATATTCAGCCACTGTGCCGGTCTGTTTAAGGTTAATTAGCTCACCCAGTGGGTTGCTGGTCAGTGGGGGTCCGAACCTAAGAAGGCAATAGGACTTAAACTGGGGCCAACTGAGCCCGGGTTCTTCTTGCTCTAGGTAGTGGAATGCCTCGTGTCACGTCACGCCTCCATGTTTTAAAACATTGGACCAGAATAGAGAGCAATAATCTTTCCTTGTCTCTCAATACTCCACCTATACCTGATCTTCCTGGGTTTTGCATACTACTACCATCAAAGTTAAGTTTGATATAGCCTCTTTCTGGTGGATACCATTGATAACTAGAACCAGTCTTGGGAGATGAAGATTCAGCCACTTTCCAGTTTCTAAACAAATCGTCCTTGTTTGAGAAGTTGTTTCCTTATTAGAAATTTGTAGGAAACTTGCATTTGGTCAAAAAGTGAAAGTTCTATATTTTTTGGGGGGTTTAGCAGTTTTGAAGTTATGCTAACTATAAGGTTTGAATTGGAGAGAATGATTAGGAGTCTTTAGATTCTATATAAGGTTCATAATATTCTGTAAAGGGGAATGACAAGATTGAGAATAAAATTATGCCTTTTTGTTTATTTCGGGTGTGCTAAAGTTTTTTTCTTCTTTAGTTGGATTCTGTTGAATGCCTTGTATTAAGTTTGAAGTGATTCCATATTTGATTAGGGAAGAGAGGTTGACTCCAATCTTCTGCTTTTGATTCTCTATTTTTTCGTTATTAATGTGATCGTCCTAAGGCCATGTTACACTACGTAGTATCAGAGCTTATAGGCTGTTACTAATTATATTGTTACAAAATTACTGATGTTATGGGGTAGACTTATTGGTGAATTTGGAGAAGAGTTGGATGGTCCTATTGTTTGTCTAATCAAAGTTATTACAGAAGCACCTCAAGAGGAGTTAAAAGAGGATTGGTGTCATACACCAGCTTTCACACTAAGTCAATACTGTCAAAAAGTACAATGAGATTGGTTATTCATGGAGGCAGTAGTGCAAACCTGCATTCTCAACTTATAGTGGATTGTTTCCAGCTTATCACACAATGTCCTTGTTCCATGGATTGACAGAACTATGATTGTAATAACTCAATACCATTATCATCATCATCCAAGCCATATATTCCAATCATATGGGGTCAGCTACATGAATCCTATTCGCCATTCAATTCTGTTTAATGCTACTCGAGTAACTCAATGTGCTTTAGGAAATTTCTCTTATGGTACTTGTGATTCTCTTTGGAAGAAAATCATGGAATCTCTCCTGCTTCTTAGCAGAGGTTTGTCCCCAAAGGTGGGTAATGGTCTTAGGCTGGGTTTCTGCAAGGACGACTGGTGCAGTAGCAGGCCCTTAGCAGATTTATTCCTCCAGCTGTTTCAAATTGCTGAGAATCAGAATGGGTTAGTGGCTGATTGTTATGAAGTAAGGGATGGCACCATCTCCTGAAGCCCTTCCTTTAGAAGACCCTTTCATGATTGGGAAGTTGATTGAGTTTCAGAGCTGTTGGAGTTGCTGTCTAGGCAATCTCTAGATCTGTTGGCAGATGACACCTGGATCTGGAACTGCAGTGCCAATGGGCTGTTTTCTGTTAAGTCCTTTGCTAGGATTTTAGCAGAAGGAAATCAATTGGAAGTTCCTGCTGCTCAAATTTGGAATCCAATACCCCCTTCCAAAGTAAATGCCTTGGTCTGGGCAGCAGCTCTGTATTGGTGCCTAACCAAAAAGAGCTTGATAAGAAGAGGAGTACAGATTCAAGACCTGCTGTGTGTGATGTGTGGCCAAGTTGAAGAGGATAGCAATCACCTGTTCATCCACTGCATTGTTACCTCTGCTATTTGGGGACATTTTTTATCTGCCTTGGGATTACCTTGGGTCATTCAGAATTCTGTTTTGGATCTGCTATGGAGTTGGGAGCTCCAAGGTTATTCCAACCTGGCTAAAAGTGTTTGGTTGGCTATTCCTGCAGCAGTGATTAGTACTATCTGGACAGAAAGAAAAAGAAGGATCTTCCAGAATAGTGCTAAAGAATCAGATTGCCTAATCTCCTTTACTTTTGGTAAGCTGGTCTCTTGGATTGTAGCTGCTAAAGGTCTTTAGACCTTGGTTCTTGGAGCTCAGCTGAGGACTAGAAGTCTGTTAGATTTGTAATGTGTTCTAGAGCTTTGTTCCCGAGTGTTCGGCTCCTTTTGTGGGGCTGCTGTTGTACCCTTTCTCCCTTTCTCAAAAAAAAAAAGAAAAAAGAAAATATATCTGGTATAGCTATCTTCTTGGCTCTAGTGTTGAGAGAGACAGAAAAATTTAACAGAAAGAAAGGCAAAAAAAGAAAATGTTGGTGAAAATTAGGGGAATAGGTTATACACACTTATTCCTATTTATTTTATTCAAAACTTACTAGGTTCTTACAATAATGTTTTCTGAAGAAAAATAAAAAAGAATATTCATTGAATAGAGAAAACAGAATACATCACCTGGTGATTAGACCTGTTCATGGGCCAGGCTTTAGGCTTGAGTTTACACTATTTTGGGCTCAGGCTTCAGGCAGGGCCCATTCAAATTTTGGAAAAAGACAAGCCCGAGCCCAGCCCATGAACAGGTCTACCAGCGATGAGAGATCACCCCAAAAAGTAAAACAACAAACTAACCAAACATCCAAAACACCTTACGAACACCCATAGATCCTAACGGAGAAACAAAATTAAATCCCACTACTACCCAATCCATCAAAACATTGAATTCCTAACCAAATGTCAAACCACCCATCTCAAAAAAGGGAAACAACCCGATTTCCTTCTTAATCTCTTCAGCCTTGAAGTTCACTAGCCTTATCTTTCCCTCCCTTCTCCAAGTTCATGGATGCTTTTCATGCAAATTCTTCTCCACCCAAGAAGAAGAGACTCATTATTTTACTTTGGGAGTTCCTACCACTTCTTCCAGCCCAATTTTCTTCTTAACTTCTCTTACCTGATCCAGTTTTATTATGGTCTGGATCTGAAACCTCAGGAAGTACTTCATTAGCAACTGAAGTCCCCAACAATACCCTTGATATTGTGTCTCATGCTCCTACCTCTAGGCCCTCAACCCCTAACCTTGGACCTAACCCTTACCGTCGTTATTCATTTTTAAGTTTCCCTCGAATTTGTTACTAGCCCAGCATTGGATCACATCAATCCTGCATTAAATTGGTATCTGAGCATGTGATCCTACACCAGAATCGCTAATAACCATTCTGTTAAGCTTACAACCCCATCTAACGTTCATCTTTTTTAACATTCTTTCTCTCCTCTCTTTTTTATCATTGAGTTGGTTAGAGTTCTCTGTCAATAGGGAATAAAAGGTAAGGCATAACCTTTCATAGAAAAGCTGATATTCACTTTATTTTGTGGATTTCTTCTGATGCATAGGACCTTTAAATGTGCTCACCCCCTTCTTTTTTATCTCTATAATTAAATTGCTATTATTCAAGTTGAACCAGCTGAATATTTTATCTTCTTTTCAAACCATGTGACACATTTTTTTTACCTGATGCTATGATGGTTTACTGATATAAATGTGTCTGCTCTTTGTGCATGCAATGGGTAATTCTCCAGCAATCCCAGTCCTCTCAATGTAAGTGCACGCCTCTTTTTGTTTTTATTTTTGTAATTTGTTGTATGCTTCAGTTAAGCTGCACAAACACTGTTCTACTTCATTTTCATGGAATATAAAAGGCTTTCTCTTTGGAGTTGCTGAAACTTGGGAGGTGGCTTGGTTTTGGAAAACCATTTATTTTGCTTAATAATTAATTTTCCTGTATACGCTTTTGCTTATCCAAATGATTTCATTTTTTCTAGAAACATAAAATAAGATAATGTTAATTATGTTTTAAAAATGCTAAAATATTCATGCAAATCAAGCTGGTGAATGGATATATTTAATCCTTCTGTTTTTATTAATAATATGATCAAGGAGTTCTTGTTGATAAATCAACATATGAAGTACAAAAGAATCAGTCCCATAGATATGATGTTAAAGAAAGAAAAACATACCCTGCTCCTGAGTAGAAGATGTAGGTAGGACAAGCTCAGTTCTAGTCCTTAGAGTATGTTGAATGGTCTTCTTTCATCAAAATTTTATGGCTGTTGATGGCTGTAATGGCTTCTTGAAGGAATAAGAGAGAAATAGGGAGAGAAAGAAGAGAAAATACCTGGAATCACTCACAGGGTGCCTAGAATCACTCTAGGGCATGGGAACCACTCATCATAGTTAGCATAAGCTGAAGAAAACTCAATAAATTTCATTGCTCTTTGTGTAAAACGTCCATACATATTTATAGACCCTAAACTCATAATAAACCTAGGAGCCAAACTTTTAGACTCATAAATAGTCCTAGAAGTCAAATTGTTAGACTCAATAATCCTAGTAGAACTCAAACTAAGCTGTCATATCCTATTTGAATTCAAAGAAGACTCAATAACTCTATTCATACTTATGTAATGACTCTGAAATTTTAAAAATAAACAAACTATTGTTTTGGAATGGTAGAATACTGATATGTTTCATTCTATTGCCAATTGGCATATTTATACAGTAAGCTGCTGCAATAAATAGAAAGAAAGAAAAATAGAAAGAAGAAAAAATAGAAAGAAGAGAAAATAGAAAGTACAAAAATAGAAAGAAAAACTTTCTAAATCAATCCTTCCACAATCCTAGGAATATATACAATTCTATTTTCAGATCTGAACCAGTAACCCCACGTTTTCCAACAACTATAAATAGACAATCAAACCCTATTATTGGACCCTATAAAAAATTGCAAAATTGGCGGTGTAGTGGAAGAGGCTAGGAAGCCTAGGATGCAGGAGAGATAGGGCAATACTTTTGATGTTGAGCTTTTTTTTATTTAAATAATTTTATCAAGTATAAAAAAACAAAGGCGGAGGTCGTTAACCTCCGTCTTATGCACGTTGGTTGATGGGGGTTGTGTGAAAGCACATGTGTCTCTCTCTGAAAGGGAGGACATTGAGATGGGAAGGGTGGAAATAAAGAGAATCCTGTCGCCCTTATGGTAAGCACTTAGCACCTGTTCCTTCTGTCAGTGTTGTGACCCCCCCCCCCTTTTTTCTTAATTTTTTAGTCATCCAAATTCCAATTATAGGAAGCCATTAGCAAAGAAAGAAATAAAAAGTTAGCAAAATCCGTTACCATAACTTGCATTGGGACTTGGTCAGTCAGAAAAAGTTGTTACCATAACCTCTAGGAAAGAAATTTACAGGGGTAAACTTTGGAAAAGAAAAGTTCCATCATTGATGAAGGGCAAAGAGCGTGAAAGTCTCTTTTATTATAGGTATATGGAAATAACCTAATTTTCCATGACTCCTGTTGTTTGTATAGTTTGGTGTCTTGGGGGCATATTGATCCTTTTACCTGAAGTTATGTTCATCCTAATATAAAACAAGAGGGGCTTCCACCCAAATTTTTTAGCTCCAATATTCTTCTTTTCTCTTCTCCCAAGTTTCTACCTCAGAAAACATGGTATTAGAGTGGGTACCTTGATTGGATCAAACCTTCTTGCATCCTTTTCTCTCATCTTCTTTCTTAGATCGACAAGAAGTACAAAAAAGGAATTTTTTATCTTCTTGTGCTGAACAGAAGTAGGGTTCTTCCTTTCTCCTTGGAAAGCGAAATCAAGGGGTTTCTATTGATGTGAACGTAGTTGAGTGATGTGAAGGAGTTTTTTTTGTTAATGTTCCTGGGTATCCTCTTCAACTGTGGGTGTGTACCTTCAGAGTCTTTGTGATCCTCAAGTGTTTGAGAACTTGTATGTGCTCAGTTGATGTGGAGTAGAATGGGAAAGTTCTGGTTGCTCTTCATTGAGGTTGGATGTTTGCATGTTGGAGTTATAGGAGGTGTTGTGTATTGGTAGATATCTGCTGATTCAGTTGTAGCTTCCTGGATGAATCAGATTGGGTCTCTGCTGATTCAGTTATAGGAGCTAGGATGTTTATGGAGTTCAACAGGAAGATCCAAATCTTTAACAAGAGAGTGGTCTGCAATCTATGCAAGTTGGGATTCTCAATGTTACAAATCTTCTCACCAGGTCTATTTTCTTTAGAAGTCACTTCTCCAGATACTGATGACAATTTTGGATTCCTAACAATCAGATTTTCTGACAACAAATTAAGTACTTGAGCTGTGGGGGGATGAAAGAGAGTGGGCCTTGGCGCAAGCTCCATTGCGACCTGGGTGACTAGGGTTCAAATCTTGGAAACAGCTCTCTGTATGTGCAGGGGTAAGACTGTGTACATCTGTCCCTCCCCTGACCCCACATTGGCAGGAGCCTTGTGCACTGGGCTGCAGAGATAGCATTCATGGGGTGGAAGATAATGACTGGGGTGCAAAGCTATATCCTCAGTTACTTCAACCTCTCCTTGGAAATCAAGTTTTGAGGTATACCCAACTTTTCTAAATGTAATAATTGTTCATATTTTAATATAATCCCATATTCTCTTGTTGATAAAAAAAAACATCTAATGGCTTCAATTCTGTTGTAATATACTATAAAAAATCTAAATACTGTTGTACTGAAATCTGGGTTTCTTTGACCATTGGAAAATTGCTGACCAGTACCCTGCTGATGTCATCTGTACGGTTGGCTGATACAAATGAGTGTGTAGGATAAAAAACTTTGATTTTAAGAATTTTGGTACCAGGTTGTAAGATCCAAAGAGAGAAATGAGTAGAAATAGCAAGAAGGAGGTGGATAAGGGGAAGAAGAGAGGAGGATCATGAGTCTGGAGGAAGAAGAATTTAGGTCTCCTGGCTTATTCACTTAAAATTTATACTCATTTCAAATAAATGGTAAAATTACAGAAATATGACCAGAGAGCATCTCATTCAGATAGATCCTGAGGTCCATTACCTCGTTTGCTGGTTGTCTTCCTAGGAGTAAGGTATGGAGGAGTAAGCTTTATTGGTGTATTTGCTTCCTGAGGTAGCAATTTTATCTACAACAATTTTGTTTTTGGGCATCTAGTAAGTATGCTCCTCTCTCTTGCATAGAATACTCGGTTTTAGAAATATGCTCTTATTAGTCCAAAAAAAAAGAACCTACCAGATTCTGAATTCTTCCCTCGAAACCCATGGATTCAAATGAATCCTTGGTCTCTCTTGTCTTATAACCCTCAACAAGAATTAACAAAAATCAGGTGAAGGAATAAATACACACCATTGTCGAGAACTAAGGTAGTGATGCCCTAATTTTTCAACGTCCACTTCATTCTTGTGCAACTTGCTCCCAAATTTTTCTTCTGCATGGGATTTCTTCAATAAAATTCCATATCTTGGAAAGTTGGAATATGTTGGGTATTCTTTCAACTCACTATGCCGCCTGCATTGTATAGAAGGAGGTATAATTCTTGATGGTCTATGCTGTTGTTGTTGATTAAAAGTTAAATAGCCTTCATTTCTTTACTTCCATGTTTTATGCCGAATTCATTTGTATTCATTTTTTAAGAATCTTGTTGTTGGTTCTTAGGTTCTTGACTAAGCTTCTCACTGAGGACCTCCCTCGTCTCTTTGTACGGCCAAAGAAGATTGTCTTAGATTTCCAAAAGGGAAAAGCAGTTGGTCCTGTTTCAAGTGATATCAAAACTGGGGAAATTCAAGAAGGAAACAAGGATTTTGTTGGAGAACTGTCAGTGACTCTAGTAGATGCCCGAAAGCTTGCCTATGTTTTCTATGGTATTTATTTTCATCAACATATTAGCATTACTTTCGCTTTCATAATGTTACTAGGATGCTCCCATTTTCGTTTTTTTTTTTTTTTTTTTTTTTTTACGTTTGTTAAATAAAATTCTGTTTCAAGTGATTTAAAAAATGGGGAAATTCAAGAAGGAAAGGAGGATTTTGTTGAGTATATGCTTGAAGCTTGCCTATGTTTTCTATGGCACCTGTTCTTCATCAAGAGACTAGCATTTCTAATTATTACCTATGTGATGTTACCAGGATGCTCCCATTTTCCTTAGTTTTCTTTTATTTTCTTAGGCTTAGTCATAAACTATATGATAAACAAAATCTTGTTGACTTTTTTTGGCTTTATATGTACAAGTTACAAGGAGTGGTTGCACGATGTTTTGTGTCAGATCCTCTACATTTTCAATTTGTGGACTTTTTGTCCTTTTTTGCCATAATGGACATTTTTAATTTTATACAACCATTTTTTTTAGATTTCATCCTTCCATGTGATGCCAACTGGTTTGTACTCTGCATTTTGTCAGGAAAAACAGATCCATATGTTGTCCTTACCCTGGGTGATCAAGTAATTCGTAGTAAAAAGAACAGTCAGACCACTGTTATTGGGCTTCCTGGTGAGCCAATATGGAATCAGGTGAACTTTGCTATTCTTTTTCGCCTTTTCTGTTGAATTTAATGTCCTGAAATCTGAAGTGAATTTCTCAATAATCTGCAATCAAATATATTTATCTTATATACTAAAACTTCTTTGAGTAATAATATCTTCTTGCTTGGTAACAGGATTTTCATATGCTTGTTGCAAACCCTAGAAAACAGAAACTAAGCATCCAAGTGAGGGATTCCCTTGGCTTCACAGACTTCACCATAGGTACAGGAGAGGTAAATGATCTCGATTTTGACATTGTCTCATCCTTTGTAGGACAGTTGAAAATTTTGTCAAGGTTATCTATTTTTGATTGAGATTGTAACTAGGATGGCATTCCCTTCTGCAACCAGCTCAACATGAGGTTGTTCTTTTTCTCTTAGAATTTTTTTTTCTATGTTGTGAGAGATATGGTTGTTTGTGAGAAACTTTAGTGTTAATATTCTCTGTTTAAGAACTGAAATAATGGGAATATTTCATTCCCAAATAGGTTATTTGCTTGTCCATACAATAAAGGTCCCATGATCTTATTTGTACTGAGCCAACAATATGTGGGGGATCTACACGAGTACATGACATTGCATGTGTATCTTGATTGGGGCATTAGAGTCATTTTATGCTTAATTTAAAATGTCTACATATTTCCTAATATTTCTGTGACATATTTCCATTGGGTACTGATATGAAATATTATTCAAATATATCTTATCATATCAACCAAATCATTTGTTTTAATATGATTGTGTTCTCTTCAAACACATTATCTTTTCAAGTTTATCATTATAGATGACTCTTTTCTTCTTATATTCTTTATGAAAAATTTTCATCTTATTTGATTTTGTGAAATATATATATATACATATATATATAATTTAATAAAATATAGTTGATGTTTTAATATTTTGAACTCTTATTTTGATAGATAACAGAAAGTATTTGATTAATATAAACAAGAATATACAGAGAATTACAACCGGGGTATGAACACCCCTATAAACAATATAATAGCGTATGACTTATGTTGTGTAATTAAACATTTATGCCACAAGGGTACTATTGTCTTTTTATTTTTATTGATTTCTCTTTATAAATAATAATAGAGTGGTTGGACACCACCACTTTACTTGTGGCCTCATCTAACAGTTCTCTTTTTTCTGCTCTTGTTCTCTTCTCCCCAACTGTCGTACTGCTGGAAAAATAGTACCAGAGCTTAAACTGTAGTGGATCTGCCCTTTTCTTTTCTCAAACCTCTTTCCTTTTCTTTCCTACTTAAGAAGACCTAAAACTTCTTCCTATCTAATTGATCTAAGTAGAACTGCTGTTGATCTCTTTTACCTTGGTTGCAAGACCAAGTCTGATTTGTTTTTTGCATTGTTGGACACTCGGCTGCATGGTTCATGGGGTTGCTATCAAACCTACTATACATATTTGTGTAGAATTGTTTTATTTGTTGAAGAGAACTTTTGGTGATCATCATCATCATCATCCTCATCATCTAAGCCTTGTCCCATCTATATGGTGATGGTTGCATGATTCCTGTTTCACCATTCAGTTTTGTTCAGTGCCATATCCATAGTTAAATTATGAACAGTCAAATCATTTCTTACTACTTCAATTTATGTCCTTTCCATGCCCCTAGCTCTTCTAGCCTCTTCAACTTGTAACAAGTCACTTATGGGTGCTGTAGTTGGTCTTCTTTGCATGTGATGAAACCTTCTTAGTCTACTTTTTCTCATTTTATCACCTATTTGAGCTACTCTTAGGTTCCTACAAATGACTTCATTTCTGACCCTGTCCTTGCTAGGTCTTTCACTCATCCATCTCAACATTTGCATTTCTGCTACATTTTTTTTGGGCATGTTTTACGACTGCCCAACACTTCCCCATACAGTATTGATGGACTTAAAATTTTTTAATAGAAGTGATATTTGCCTATCTGTAATGATTCCATATATAGCCTTCCATTTTGTCCTTGCTATAATTTTATGGGCAACATTGTCAACCTCTCTTAGTCTCTTGTTATGAATTATTGGACCATGTTAGTGGAAGAGGTTTCATTGAGTTATCTCTTATTCTCCAATCCTCAATTTACTCAGTTTTGCACTTCTATATTATTACATTGATATTTTATATATTCTGTTGTAGTACTACTTAATCTTTTGTTTCGTCAATTAATACTATGTGATCAGCAAACAACAAGAATCTTGGGACCTCCTCCTAACTCCTAAATATGTTTAGTCAATTTATCCATGAATGGCGCAAATAAATAAGGACGGAGTGATAAAGACCCGCCATAACTATAAAATCTGTCTTTCCCTTGGGTGTTCTAATATTGGTTGTCATACGCTAATACACATCCTTAATTAGGGTTACATACCTATTTGATGTTTTTTCCCCCAAAACTCGCCATATCATCATCTCTCTAGGGACTATCATATGTTTTTCTAAATCGATGAATACCATATGAAGACTTCTCTTTGTTTCTTAAACTCTTCTACCCTTTGTTTCAATAGAAAGGTGGCTTCCATGGTTTCTCCCTAGCACAAATCCAAATTGGTTTTCTGATATACTTCTTTCATTTTGTAACTTTTGCTCAATTGTTTTCTACTGAAGTTTCATAGTCTGGCTCAAGTTTAATCCTACAATAATTATTACCAATGCTAAGAAAACAAGATTGGAGGTAGAACAGTTTTCCCTCCAGGTCACGATTCATTGGTTCAATAGGCAAGGTCAAACCAGTCAACCCGGATGCCATCATATGATGTCATATATTATATAATAATTATATATGTTATATATATAATATGTATATGTAATATGCGCAATTATTATTATTTTATAATTATAAAAAAGGCACAATTATATAATACATACATAATAATATTAATTATGTACATATATTCAAAATATAATCATATTTTGTATACAACATATTTATTATTTGTTTTAGTGTTTTATGCTAAAATTATAATTTGAGGCCAAAATAGGCATTTTTTTTTCGGAAAAAATAGCAGGGAAAAATGCCTTTGGCCCCTTGGAGCGTAGATGTCGGAAAAGTTACACAAAATAAAAGAACATCCCAATTGGACAATTGAGTGCAAAGTTATGGCCTAAATACAAGTTAAAAATTTGAAAGAAAACCAACTAATTTTATGAAATTGGGACTGGTCCATCAGTTGGATGAGCTACTTGACCTGTTTTGACTGGTTTTTTTAACACCCCCAGTTTTTGGGGTATGACTAAACCAAACAATAGATTAGTTCATGATTTTTCCAATCCAACCGGTTGGTCTAGTTCCCTGAACAATGATAATTACAACTTTGTACGTGACCTCTGTTTTTAAATATAGGCAATAGAGTGCTCTTACTTCATTCTTTGGCACCTCTTTTTTTTTCAATCTTGTTAAAATAACTTAGTTAACCATATCAAGTCTCTCTGTCCTATACCTTCTCACACTTCTATTGGGATTGATCCTTATGTCTTTATCTTCTGTTAGACAGTGTATGCCTTTAGCTCCAATCAGAATGATGTACATTATGACATTTAATTTAAATGAATAAAGTACATATTTGATTCATGTTATTATGGTGTGTTTCTGTGTAATACCCTTAAACTAGACACATATGAGACTCGTGTTAGTTTAGAATCTTCACAGCCATTGGATAGATCTGGGGAGATTTATCCTGCCAAGGCTGACATTGATGTGCCGCCAAGTTGGTTGGGGTGGCTTGTCTCAGCTGCCAGGGTGAGATCTGAGGTACATGCAGTGTGGGTTTTCTTGAAACCCTGAATCGGAACAGAATTCTAGTATTGCCCTAGACCTTGGAGATGGATGGGCAAAACTGGAATGTTACACCTGACCCCTAGACTTGATTATGATACTACACTAGGTGTCGGATTGGGTTGTTTTTCATATGCCAATCAGTGAGATCCTTAAAGGGGATCAAAACCTGGGTATGTTGGGATAGTCCAAGAATTCATCTGAGTGGGTGATCATAGTGACAAGATCAGCCCCTTTGTTGGACAAAGTGAATGATTGGGGATGCACTCTCTCTGATGGAAACCAAAACTGCCGGCAGTTGATTTCAACCATTTGTTTTGCAAAAATATATTTATATAGTATATATATATATATATGTATATATATATTATGGTTTCAAAATGTTTGCAAAAGGTTTTATATCCCGGGATCCATGTGAGTAGAGAGTGTAGCACTGTACCTTGTAGCCGAGGGAGATGTCCTCTCTTGTCAAGTAGTGTTTGATCGTTATGGGCTGAGAGGTTAAGTATAAGACCATTGAAGGTAATACCTGATGGGCTAATTTTGCATCTTCCCCCAGTCCTTGGGTTTTTATAAGGTGGCTTGACCCAATGACCATTTAGTGTAAATGTTGGGCCCATTAAGAGCCCATGGTGATGGACTCAGGGGTTCACTGTCTCCTATAGTGAATTTGGCCAGGCCTTGTAACAGAGGCTGGGCTGAACCCATGTGGCTGATGTGTAGATCAATGTTTGGGTCCCACGCCATACAAGGATATCCAAGTAGGCAGCAGTTTGGAGGGTAAGTGAGCAGATGGACTTAATGGACCTAAAGCCCAATTCGAATTGGCTTAATGAGATTAATTAAAAGAGGGCGGTCTTGGGATTTAGATCAACAGATAGGATAAGGGATTGTCCCTATCCACTCAGAGAGTCCAGATCCAAATAAAGATTTGGATCAGGAAAACTCCTAATTAGATTAGGAGGGCTGATCTTTATCTACAGATAAGATAAGGGATTATCCTTATCTCTTAAAGAGAGTCCAGATCCAAATACAAGATTTGGATTAGGAAACTCCTAATGGGATTAGGAGAACCTCTCTTTAAGGCTATAAATAGGAGAGCAGGGCAAACCCTCAACACACATCAGAAATCATCTGACTAACTGCTGAATTCCAGAGAGAGACAACACAGTTTGACTGCAGTGTTTCCTTCTCTCCTACTTTTGCTGCCATACCAGTTCGATCTCCACCTGTGGGAGTGATCAAGAAGAGTTCTTGATAATACCTTTTGGCAGAAAAGGTAATCTGAAGTCGTGCTCACTAGCCCTCCATTAGATTCTTGCTGAAGAACCATCTTGCTGATTCTGCTTCATCCTATACCGTGTCATCTTCGGTGGAAGCAGTCTTTGGATCTTTCCTTGGGCGTGAACACCTTCATTGGAGGTTATTACTACTTCGTATCAGGTATATCCCTCCACTCCCTTTTGGTTTTAGATCTGGTTTGGTTTAGGTTCAAGATTGATCATTGAAAATGCAGTTTTCTAAAATAGGGAAGTTGATTCCCACATGGGAGAGGGAAATTTTTGAAATTTCGCCCACCTACTTGCAGGGTTCGGCCATCCATATGGATCTCTCATCCCTTCATCTTCTTCATCTTATTCAATGCCCTCCTTAGGTAATTCTAATTGTAAAGAGGTTGATATAATTCAGGTCTGCCTTAGAGTTCGGCCTGACTGAGTTCAGTTATGTAGAAGAAGAAAGAGTGATAAAGAAAGAGAGAAAGAGAGAGAGAGAAGAGAGAATTCTGGTTCGAACTGAAAGAGTCAACTTGACTTCTCCCAGTCGGCCAGTAAGTATTTATACTATTATTAAAACATAACTGAAAAGACCTATGTGCCCTTACTTAAGTTAAGAGCACATGTTTCAACACAACATTACAGATCAGCAACATCAATCAAGGTATAAAGACAGAAATACCCCTACGCTAACACTCCCCCTCAAGCTGGTGAGTATATATCATATACTCCCAGCTTGTTACATATGTAGTCCACTCTTCCCTGACTCGAGCCTTTTGTAAATAAGTCAGCCCACTGATTTCCTGTATTAACATGTGTAGTGTCTAGCTCTCCATTCAGCACCTTCTCCCTCACAAAGTGACAGTCAACCTCAATGTGCTTGGTTCTTTCATGAAACACTAGATTAGAGGAGATATGAACTGCAGCCTGATTATCACAATAGAGCTTCATTGGAGTGTTAATGTTGTACCCTACTTCCTGTAGAAGGTTCCTTAGCCACACTAATTCACAAGTGGTATGCGCCATAGCCCTATATTCTGCTTTTGCACTGCTTCTTGCCACAACCGTCTGCTTCTTACTTTTCCATGTCACCAGGTTACCTCCCAGAAACGTGAAATAGCTTGTAGTAGACCGCCTATCAGACATAGAACCGGCCCAATCAGCATCAGAATACCCTTCTATTTCAAGTTTTCCCCCACTCTTGTATATCAGACCGCGACCCGGGGCCCCTTTTAGATACTTCATAGTTCTCAGAACCGCATTCCAATGAGGAATCAGAGGTTTTTGCATGAACTGGCTTACCACACTAACTGCAAATGAAATGTCTGGTCTGGTAATGGTTAGGTAGTTCAGTTTGCCCACAAGTCGTCGGTATCTGCCAGGGTCTTCAAACACTTCACCCATATCACTGCTTAGCTTGGTATTTGTGTCCATGGGTGTTTCAGCTGGTTTGGCACTCAACAAGCCTGTTTCTTCCAGCAAATCAAGCACATACTTCCTCTGGCACAGGTTAATCCCATACTTGGATCTCGCTACCTCTATCCTCAAGAAGTATTTCAGTTTACCCAGATTCTTTGTCTAAAAGTGATCCTGCAGATAAGTCTTCAGCTTGTCAATACCAATGCTATCATTCCCAGTAATAACAATATCATCTACATACACCACCAACAGTATTTTTCCTCTCGGAAAGTCATGACTAAATACAGAATGGTCAACTTTGCACTGTTTCATGCCAAACTTCTTTACCACCTCACTGAACCTACCAAACCATGCTCGAGGAGACTGTTTAAGCCCATATATAGCCTTCCTTAGTCTGCACACCTTACCATCCTCCCCCTGAGCAACAAACCCTGGAGGTTGCTCCATGTAGACCTCCTCGAGTAAGTCACCATGCAAAAAGGCATTCTTGATATCAAGCTGATATAGTGGCCACTCATACATGGCTGCAAGAGAGATCACAACACGAACGGACCCTATCTTAGCAACCGGTGAGAAGGTTTCTGTGTAGTCAATGCCATATGTTTGGGAGTACCCTTTTGCAACTAATCGCGCTTTCAGGCGTTCAACACTACCATCAGGCAGATACTTAACCGTATAAACCCACTTACAACCAACAACTTGCTTCCTAGGAGGAAGAGCAGTGAGGTCCCAAGTATGATTATGATGAAGGGCTGAGAGTTCTTCTTCCATGGCACGGCACCACCCTGGAGAGGCAAGGGCTTCCTGGACATCTTTAGGAACAATAACTGATGATAACAAGGTAACAAACTGGCGATGGGAAGCGGAAAGGTGAGTAAGAGAAACATAATTAGAAATGGGATGAAGGGTGCAAGTACGTTTACCTTTCCGCAAAGCAATGGGTAGATCAATCTTAGATGCTAAGTGGGGGTCTGGTGCCGGATCCGTCGACGGAGATGTAGCCGGAGGAGTAGTAGCTGGTGCACGTGGGCGATGTGTATACACATGACGGATAGGTGGGCGTTCAACAGGTGGTGGCACCGGAGGCAAGGATTTGGTCACGACTGGAACAAAGGGAGGAGGTTCGACAACGGGAAGTGGATGAGGAGGAGGTGATGAGGAGGATGAAGCATCACCAGACCCCAAAAATAACGGAGTAGACTCAAAGAAACTGACATCAGCACACAAAGGACCGTCGAGAACCAGGATGGTAACACCTATACCCTTTCTGGGTCCGAGAATAGCCAAGGAATATGCACTTGAGAGAACGGGCATCAAACTTGTCGTTCCCGGGACCCAGATTATGGACAAAACAAACACACCCAAAAACTCTCGGCGTAAGAGGAAACAGATACAAAGTGGGAAACAAGACCTGAAACGGAGACTGACCATCAAGGATGAACGTGGGCATCCGATTAATCAGAAAACAAGAGGTAAGCACTGCATCACTCCAAAAAGATTTGGGAACATGCATGTGATGCATTAGGGATCTTGCTGTTTCAAGGAGATGGCGATTCTTTCTCTCAGCCACCCCGTTTTGTTGTGGGGTGTAGGTACACGAGGTCTGATGTATAATGCCGTGTTGGTCTAGGTATTCCTGAAATGATGAGGATAAATATTCGCGGCCATTATCAGAACGAAAAACTTTGATGTGGGTACCAAATTGGTTACGAATTTCAGCATAAAATTTTTGAAAAATGGTAAACAATTCACTTCTTTCTTTCATTAAATAGAGCCACATCATCCTTGAAAAATCATCCACAAAAATGACAAAATATCTGCATCCATTATATGACATTACTTCATAAGCACCCCAAACATCTAAATGAACTAAAGAAAAAGGACTCGACACACGGTTATCAACCCTAGAACTAAAGGGAACACGATGGTGTTTCTCAAACTGACACGACTCACAATCCAAAACAGAAAGCTGACTCAAGGACGGAACTAAGTACTTCATGACTTTGAGTGACGGATGACCAAATCGGCAGTGCCACTGGAGAGGAGAAAGAGATGACTGGAGAGCTGTTGAAGTTCTACCACCACCACCGTCAAGATAATACAATCCACCTGCTTCATGCCCTCCACCAATCTTCATCCCCGTCTTGAGATCCTGAAAAACACACATAGAAGGATAAAAGGTAATGGAGCAGTTAAGTGATTTGGTCAGCTTACTAACAGACATAAGGTTAAAAGGCAATTTATGAACATACAGAACTGATGAGAGGGATACAGGATCTAGGTCAACATTACCAACACCACAAATTGAGGATGTGGAACCATTAGCAAGAGTAACAGATTGTGATGTTGAGCAATGAGATAAGGAGGAAAACACACCTGGAGTTCCAGTCATGTGATCGGAGTCTCAGAGTCAATGATCCAGGGATTGGGTGTAGATGCCAGACAAGCCATACCTGAGTGAGCAAAAGTCGTTGTGTTCTGATGTGATTGGATAAATCTCTCATATTCATCATGGGGAACACTCACCATCTCCTTCATGGGACCATCTGTGGATGTAGGAGGCAACTGGTCAGATGAATGATTCTCCTGTCTAAAGCTGGAACTTGACTCACCGGTCGCGGCATGATTGGCCCAGGTTGAGGGAGGACCATGCAAATCATAACAATAGTTGATGGTATGTCCATCCATACCACAATGAGTGCACTTCCTCGGGACTGAGCTACGTCCTCTACCACGGGCTCCCCCTGAATCTCTGCTCCCAGTACGACCACCACCACGATTATAAGTAGACCCACCATTGCCACTTCGGCCATATGCAAAACCACTACCAACACCACGGCTAGACTGAGCTCCCCGAGCTCCACCTCTACCACCACGGCCTCTCGATGCAGCAAAGGCAGATCTATCTGAGATATTAGAGTTCTCAGTAGATCCGATAGAAATCCTCCGAAGTCGAGCAAATACCTCTTCTAGGGACGGAAGAGCTGATCCCCCTAATATCTGAGCCCGTACTGGTTCATATTCAGATTTTAGTCCCACCAAAAATCTAGTCACATCAAGCTGCTCTCTCTGTTGTTGCTGAATCTTGACATCAGAAGCGAGAGGATGATAGACATTCAACTCATTACGTATGTTCCTCATGTTGGCATAGTACTCCTCAAGACTCTGATTGCCCTGTTGCAGATTAAAGTACTCTTGATAAAGCTGATAAACTCTGGTTGTATTGTCCTGCCCCGAATACAATTTCTTCGCATGGTCCCACACATCTTTGGCAGTATCAAGGAACATGAAGTTCACACTAATCCTGGGTTCCATACTGTTCCACAACCATGTGATGATCTGAGCATCATCCTCTTGCTCCCAGTCTTCATACTCGTGAGAGTCAGAGGAGGGTTTCTCCTCTCTGATGTGTTTTACCTTCTTCTTTGCTTTCAGAAAGACTTCAACGGATTTAGCCCAAGGCACATAATTCTCTCCATTTAACTTAATGGAGGTCATCTGAACATTCAGGTAGTCTGTAGGCACCATCACACTAGGTTTATAATCATTATTGTCTCCCATTATGTTATCACCAATTCTGCACACTTGCTGACTTCTATTATCACTGAGATCTGCACACTCCACACCACTAGGTCACACCTGTCACACTGATTGCAGCACTAATTGTTGCTGGAATGTGTGCTCTTTACACCACAAACCCTAAATCACACCTGTCACACTGATTTCAGCACTTGTTGTTGCTGAAAAGTGTGCTCACACCACAAACCCTACTCCTACAACTACCTGAAATCTCACCACTATATGATCATATCTCTTCCTTCAATATGCACAAAGAAACCAGCATAAACCCTAATACTTACTGGCCGAAACCCTAGCAAATGGTCTGAAACACACCTTCTATTTAATCCATAACAGATATCATGCACTGAAGTCTCTTACCTTATCGCTGAAGTAACACCCATGCGAGCAGGAGAGCAGTCCACACACAACAGCCGCTTCACACACAACAGCCACACATAGTTCGGCCCTCTATTCTTCCTCTACTAGGAGAGGGCGATCTCAGAAATCACAGCAACCGACCACATACGACCTGACTGGAGGCATAGAGACCCCCAAGGGAAGAGGGCGATCACTCCTTTTCAGCCCTTTCCCTTATCTCCAATCGAACACAAAAAAAAAAAAAAAAACCCTAGATAGGGTGCAGAGAATGAACCCTAGGCAAGCAGAAATCTAGGCAGATTTAACCTAGCTCTGATACCATGATATAATTCAGGTCTGCCTTAGAGTTCGGCCTGACTGAGTTCAGTTATGTAGAAGAATAAAGAGTGATAAAGAAAGAGAGAAAGAGAGAAGAGAGAATTCTGGTTCGAACTGAAAGAGTCAACTTGACTTCTCCCAGTCGGCCAGTAAGTATTTATACTATTATTAAAACATAACTGAAAAGACCTATGTGCCCTTACTTAAGTTAAGAGCACATGTTTCAACACAACATTACAGATCAGCAACATCAATCAAGGTATAAAGACAGAAATACCCCTACGCTAACAGAGGTAAATGCTATTTTTAGTACTATTAGACATTAATAGCTCATCCATTAGCACCCTCTACATAGAGAGTAAGTAAAAGAGAAAAACAACAGGGGTGGAGCTGCTGCTTATTTAATATGAGACAATAGAAAAAAAATAAAAATGAAATAAACTTCTTTGAATGGCCAAGGAAAACCCACTTTTATAGGTAAGTCTTACATTAAAATAAACTAATACTTTGAATGGTTTATATTAATAAAAATATCACCAATAAAAGGTCGGACATATGGCTGATATGAACTTTGGGGTTGAACATGTGGGTAATCCAGTGGAGAGTCCAGATCTCCTGCCCACACAAATTCTGCCCACGGCTACCCACATAACATTGCAGCCACACATGGAGAACATCTCATCCTCCTCTATAAAATTATGCAGGGGGAGATGTTCCCAATTCACGGGGATAGTGTGTTGTGGGTAGACATGGGAGAGTTCTCGTGGGCAGGAGATCCGGAGTCACCAGTGGATCCCCTAAGTGATGAACAGTCTAGGATGACCTTATCATCTCTTCACGGTTTCATGTGTGTGTGTGTGTTTTGTGTTGTGTATATATGTTCTCACAGTAATGTATCCAATGTGGTTAATCTTTTCAGGTTGAGCTGGGATCTCT
Source organism: Nelumbo nucifera (assembly GCF_055504915.1). Lineage (NCBI taxonomy): Eukaryota > Viridiplantae > Streptophyta > Magnoliopsida > Proteales > Nelumbonaceae > Nelumbo > Nelumbo nucifera. The sequence continues at coordinate 48,512,582 of NC_142652.1, forward strand.
TCAAGATACTGTGCCAACGGATAGAATTGTGGTCTTGCAAGGTGGTTGGGGAATATTCAGAAAGAGATCTTCTGGAGAAATATTACTTCGGTTGACATATAAAGCATATGTTGAGGATGAAGAGGATGATGCAGTTGAGGCTGAATCTGTGGATACTGATGCCTCTGATGATGAGTTGTCAGAGATTGATGAAGTAGATTCCAAAGATGAAGAGCGTCTGAAAGACTCCCCTGATGGAACAGATAAAGAATCTTTTATGAATGTATTAGCAGCTTTGCTTGTAAGTGAAGAATTCCAAGGGATAGTATCCTCTGAAACAGGAAATACTAAACCCTCTGAAGATGCCAAAAATCTGGAATCAAATTTATCAAGACCCCGTACTGCTAATTTTCTAACTACTAATTCAGAAAATGGTTCTGAAGGTCCCAGTAGTGGTATGAATCACAACTTGTTTTGGTTTTAAGATTATTTTTCTGAAGCTTTCCATCTTTGCTGAGTTGATTAGTTCTTTTGCTCATGCTATTTAACTATCATCGGCAGGATCTGCATTATTTTGGTTTGCCGTGATTACAAGTATAGCAGTGCTGATTGCTCTCAATATTGGTGGTTCAAACATCTTCAATCCTTGATATGCCATGTCCCTTATGCAATTTTGATGAAGCAAGTGGATTTCTTATTGGATCAAGTATGCCTGCATAATCTCTTTCCACTACTCAACTTCTGCTGTCTTTGACCTTGTCCTTTTCTCTGGATTTCTGCGTCTGTCCTTGTTCAAGTTATAATCCTTCATAAAACTGTTCATACTTGAGTGCACTCATACTAGATCCTACTTTGATATGGTGGCCTACATTACCTGGATATGGCTGCATATCGTATCGGATACAGAATTATACTAAAGATTGAAGTATTTGACACTATATGGCACCCTTCTATGGGTATCCGAGTATCATAGATTGTGATTGATTATAGATGATTCATAATATTGTATATTCATTTATTTTAGTTAGATAAATTATAATTTTATCCCCATAACAAAAGCATAAAAAATCTATATAGAGTTTATAGATTGGGACTTAGGATTGAGAGTTGCGCCATATTCATAACCATGTTTTGAAGTCAATGAACTTTACTGTCAAAGCCTCAAATTATTTCAATCATAGTCCTTTTAAGTCTGATTATCTTGCTTATGATGAGTAATATATCCTAGTCTTTGAATTCATTCAATTCCTTATTATCTATCAAAATATCCCTCTTTTGTAAATTGAACTGGATCCTTATCTACCACCACCACTTCTAAAAGTACTTGATGTAGGATGACAGGAAGGAGAAAGTCCTACTGGGGTTAGTTTGATGGGAAGATGAGAGAAAATAAAGGATATGAATTATAAGAGGAAGAGATTCAGATTTGAATAGAGAAGAAAAAGAAGAAAGATTGCACCTTTAGAAGAAAGAGATGAGAATATAAAACACTATAAACCTCAAACAAACTTTTCATTTAATTAAATCCATGCTTGAAATTCAGTTACAAGATTCTTATTTATATAGACTCTTGGGTCTTTTCTTTATAGATTCCAACTTCAACCAAGAAATTAACCAAAAACAATTTCTAATCACTTTGAAAACCAGGGTGACGCAATTGTAACCTATAGGAACATTCAAATATACTTGTAAAACATTTCTAGTTACACTTTCTATCCAAGATACCAAAGATTACTGAAAATAGTACTGGCAATATGGGAATCACCATAAATAGTATGCCCAAAAACTACCATAAATAGTAATTTATTGTAGGACAGCCAGATGAAGCCCAAAAATTACCATAAAAATAGTACTTTTCTTTCTCTCTCTCTCTCTCTCTTTCTTTTTTTTTGGGGGTGGTGGGGGTGGAGGGAAGAGGTTGGGTTGTATTATATAAGAGAGACATTCTCCACTATCTATTAAGTACCAATGCATAATGGTTCATATCAATTGATACACATTGATACTGATATGGGTGAATACCACCAAAAATCAGCATTCCTCCAATATGTCATGTGGAAATTCTGGAAAACTGGCATGCCTGATACTTTTAGATGGTTTAAACCTTGGTCTTTTAAAAACTTTGCTCCAAAGGGGGCAGAATAGAGTTTGCACCAAAGTTCTAAGTTAATTCACCAAGCTTTTCGAAGGTTTGATGTATTCTTCCTTTGTTCATTTGTAGTGGTTATCCTGAAATATAAATACAAGGCCATTAATATATTTAAAACAATTGAGGAACAACACTACATTCATTTTTTTTTGTGTTGGATCTTGGATGTGCATGTGACATTGATTTCTATTCCTCTTTATAAGATGGCTCTCATTTGTTGTATTTCTTTACACTAGAGTTTGATGGAAACAAGGGCGGACATTCAAAGGATGAACTTTCTTCTTTTGTGCAGGTAGAGCCATGATCTTCCATTATGAGCCTAAAGAGTAAAGGGTCTCTCAAGTGAAAATTATTCCTGTTTGAATCTAAATATATTTTACTTCATGTAAATTTGTGGTTAGCTGAGAAATGTTCTATTGGCGGCAGGATTTTTTGTTTCTATACCTCCTGGGCCATAAACCCAGATGCCCTTGTAAGCTCATTCACTGTTCATATTACAAAAATTTCAAAAAGAAAAAAAAAATTCTTGGATAAGAATGGTACAAAGGACTATATCCAAGAGAGAGTTATAAAGCATGTTTAATGCAATTAACCTTTACTTTCTTTAAATAGTTTCTTTTAAATGTTTTCCACTTTTGCTTCTTCATTTTGTTTTGGTAGGGCTTTTGCCTTTTCTATTTGATCCTTAGAACTTCTGTTCTAGAGAAAATGAATAATCCGTATATTGTTCATCTCTATAATCTTAGGGATGATAAATCTCTTGCAAATAGAGGAAAATCTTAAACGAGGGATAATATAAATATCAAGAGGAGACAATAATAGATGATAGATGATGATACAGGAGATGCTTCTAAATCAAGTTGAGTGATAAATAAATAAATAAATAAAAGGTTGAAAATATCACAATTACACATCTTACGATATATGTAATATCGATTTTCAAGGCTACTGATTCGAAGCATTCAGGTAGACAATAAAAGAGGTCATGTGATATCCACTAACAAATTGTCGAATCAAAATGATAAACAAACAAAAAAAAAAGTTTACATTGATGAAACTGTGATACTTTGAACTTTGAAAAATATATACTCAAGTTTGACTGTTTGCATTCTTATATATTGAGCACATGATGTTATGTACACTTTAAAAGAAATTTAAAATCCCAAAAGCACCCTTTCTTGGTCAAGCTGCAATCTCTCGTCTCCTCCTGTCACTGACCAGAGCTCTGATGAGACGTCATTCTCTCTCATCCTCTTCACCACCGGACCAGAGCTGTGGCAAGATAAAGATGCCAGAGAATGTAAGACTGGATTAATAATCCAATTCAAGGTTCAAAGTGTCGGCCGGTACGTATCATATCGGAGCCTTCTTGATATGCCCTTACATAGAGTGTTTTGGGTCAGCAAGTGGTTCAGGGGTAGACCGGTCATTTGAACCAGATTAAAAAAAAAACAAAGAAAAAAGAGTATTGATACAGGTCAATACGCCGGCTAGTATCGATACGTTGAACCTTGATCCAATTAGTAATCCAACAATGAGTAAGGCACAAAATCCGGTTAGTCCTTCCCTCTCTACATGTTCATTAATCTGCAAAGGAGAAAACTATCAATTAATTGCATTATCACACAGAATTAGGGGTGAGCAAGAAAGCCTGAAAAACCGAACCAAACTGAAAATTTGATCGAAGCTAAATCAAAAATCCGATTAACTGAACTGATTGGTATATATATATTATGTATTATATATATTATATATTATGTATATATATATATTATATTATATTATATTATATTATATTTTTATTTTTATTTTTCTAAATCGAAATAAACCCATCACCATTTGACTTTTTGAGTTTTTTTCCTTTCCCCTTCGATACTTAAAGGCTAATACCAAAACTGAAAACCCTTGTTTTCCTCTTGTTCGTCTTCCTCCCCAGTTCTTGCTTTCCTCCAACGTCGGTCATCATCTTCTGTCATTCAATGTCGACGTCGGTCGTTCTTCAACGGCTTCTCCCCCTCCCCTCTCTACTACGGCCATGATAAAAGGCCTAAAACTAAAAACTCTCTCTCTCTCTCTCTCTTGTCATCTCCTCCGCCGCTTTGCGCCAACTGCCAAGCGGCAACGCTAGTTGCCGGCATGCAGCCACCAAAGCCAGGCACCAGCTACTCCCTCTCCGGCAACACCTATTTTCTCTATTACCTCTCACTTTAGGTTCAGGTGATAACAACCAGTCCGACACTGGCAAATCGGACACCACTTCAGTGTTCATTGTCCAAGTTCAACTTCAGGCCTACTGCTAGTTTAAGTTATTTATTTATTTATTTTTTTATAGTGTTTTTTGACAGACCTTTTATATTGATTAGTTCATCTAATATAGTTCAAATTCAATGCTGGAATTCATGTAGAAAAAGTGGTTGAGATGATTTGGATTACAAGTGAACCCTTGAATGATTTTTCAGAAATAAAACTTTAACATTTCAAAACTTAAGTATGCCCCAATGCCTATTTATTTATTCATGTTTTATGAGATGATTACAAAATGAGAACATTGATTTTTATGCCAAATCTAATGAGAGTTGTACAATAATCAGGGATGACTGTCCTTTGTCCTTTGTACATATAACTTATAATCTTCACTTTTTAGATTAGAAGAATTGACAAATTACATAAACTATAAGTCTATAACCTATTGGAACATTCAATAAAATAAAAGTGAAAAAAAGTGTATAAATTTAAATTAATGTATTTTAATATGTAAATTGATTCTGATGGAGGGAAGGTATTTTTTCCTTTTTTTTAAAAAAAAAATTGAGTGGAAGGTTACTGCACAAAAAAAAAAAAAAAAAACCAAAAACCCGAACTGTGGTCAACTGGTCCACCGGTTAACCGGTTGCTCGGTTTGGTTCAAAAAAACCTCGTGGTTCGGTTAATGAAATAAAATTAAAGTTAGAAACCCAGAAAACAAGCCTAGGGTGGGGTGGTGCGAGATACAATCCCGATCTCCTGCCCACAAGAATCTAAATTCACATGGACGCCCAACACATCCCAACCCCAACCGTTTATTGGGAACATCTCCCAATGACTAATATGAGTTTAAACCGCCGTTGACCCGGATGGCTGAACCGTTTGGCCCAGGAACTGTCAAGGCAACCAGTTTTGTTTTATCCCAAACTCGACCCCTAGGCAAAAATCGTTGAATCGGTCAACGATCCATTGACCCAGGCAATCAAACTGTTGATCTATTCAACAGTTTTTAGCCGTTTTTATTTTAATTTTTTTATCAGAATGAGCCATCCATTCAAACCGGATGGTTGAACCGTCCATCAAGAAACCAGAGGCTAGAAGGGTTCCGATTCCTGATCGTTTTTTAAAACATTGATTCTCAATGCACTGGATGTTGGACGTGCAACGTGGGGCGCCAAGGTGAACTCCAAGAATCCTACCCACAGGACATTACACACCTACCGAAATATTTTCAATGCACGGCTGTAATGTATTGTGGGTAAGAGATCCGGCAATAAGCTTAATGGAGTTTCGTCCTTAGCCATCTTATCTCAATCAAGTTTGGCAACCCAATATCCATCCTTTGGTATCTCGTAATGTAAACCCTGTGAATGTGATGAAACCCTGGTTTCTGGTCCAATATGACAGACATTGGGAACGATCCAACACCAGCAAATTCGGTCGAAAAATCACCATGTCCTTGCTCTTCAAACACACTCAAAAAATACTCAACCCCATTTAGGGGGAGGAAATTTCATAGATTGCCAAGTTTGTTCCTTTAAGAGGTCTTCGCACAGAAGCTCTCAGAGCAGAGCAGAGAGGACCTGCTGCAGTTGTTGGCAGAGATAACGGTGCTCTCCCACTGCCACCACCACCTCATCCTCCTTTCAAAGATTTTGAAAACCTCTCAAAAACAACCTTTGTCAATAAAAGAGGATTGTTTTTTCTTTTTTCATATTTGTAAATTGGTTTTTTATTTGGGGTTTTAAAAGATAACTGAAGGAATGCAAATAACATCATTGGTTCTGGTATTATCATTGAGAGATGTTCCCAATACACGATGGGGATGTGTTGTGGGGCGTTGTGGGGCAGAGATGTGAAATCAAGGAGATACGCCTTATTTGACAGTTTATGATCCAACTTCCAAGATGCTATTGATTTTGTTGGGAATCATCTTCATCTTCTCCATATTTCATGCTTAGCAAGTTAGTATAAGTGTTTTCAATTCATCATTGACTCGGTTGGTTGAACCGTTTTGAACCGTCACCTAACCAGGATTCTGGGTCCAGTTCTGTTAAAACCTAATATTCATTCAAAAACTGTTGACTTGGTAAAAAAACTGACCGACTTGGGCGGTTCAACCTATGGATCCGGTCACTAAGTCGCGGGTTGCACAATCAATGCATGCAAACTTTTAGAGACCATAACTTTGCACTCCAATGTCCAATTGGGGTGATCTTTTTTTTTTTTTTAATTTTTTTTTAATTTTTTTTTTAATTTTGGGTAAGTTTTTGAGATCTATGTATCCCAATGAGCCATAGGTTTCTTTCTCCACTATTTTGCGAAAGACACCCGTTTTTTTGGCCTTAAATCGCAGTTTTTTTTATAAACAAAAAAATTAAAAACTCAATTAAAAATATAAATTAAATATAAAATAGTACATATATCATATCTAAAACATAATTATCCATTATTTATTGATAAAATATATATTTGTACACACATAGATGCTGATGTAACATGGTCTGATCCCGTTCGACCCATACGTTGAACCAATGACCCATGACCCGGAGGCAAAAATGGTTTGGCCTCCGGATTGTTTTTTAAAACATTGGTTAGCATATCAACGATTTTGCTACGATCAAAGGGTAAAATGCAGGTTGCAACTCTGTAATTTGGGAATAGTGACACTTATTCTCAGAACCAACCTCAACTTTCAGGTTCCATCACTTTGCACCTGACTTGATTGATGGCCTGGAGGTAAGGTAAAATTACTAAAAGTCCCAATTCCAAGTTTGATGAACCAGGAGAGAAAGTATCAAAATAACGAAAATAGGCATGTTAAAATATGATATCTTGTATTGTATTTTTTGCAATGTTTTTTGTATTTTCTTTTTTTTTGCATTTTCTCTTTTATTATGTTATATTTTCTATATATATTTTTTTATTTTTTATATATTTTCCTATTTTCCTTCGTTTTTCTTGTATTTCCTGTATTTTTCATAATCAATGACCCTGGGGATAGGCTGCCCCCGTTGTCTAGCCCATAGAACGCCCCCACCAAAAAAAAAAAAAAAGAAAAAAAGAAATTAAAAAGAGAGAAAAAATTGAAGTTTTTTAAAATGTTCAAACATGTACATGATAGTTACATGAGAATTTTTATTTTTTGAATTTACATAATGCTAACACTAGGGCAAAGTGATAGAATAAAGTCCAGGGTGCTAAGTGCCACTACCATAAAGGTAGTCTCTAATTTAACCAATAAGAAATTATATGACTTCGTTCTATAATTGATGAGGGGCGATTTGGCCCTCCAGTAACATCACGCCATGTGGTAAGTCTGAACCGTTTTCTGACACCTCGATGTCATAGGTGGCTGAACCTCATCCGACTAGGCTGGCTTAAACCATCCTCTACGAATTGGACATCGACCAAGGGGAGACAAACCACTTGATGGCAGCTCAGAGCACGCCACCTCGAAGGCTTAAGTTGACGACTCAAACGATTGACTCGTCTCCCCAACCTGGGCAACTAACGACCTACGTGGTTAGCCAACCTCCGGGGTACTGACCTATGTGACGTGTCCAACCTCATCCACTTGCTTCACCTACCGGTGATGAACCCGGTTCTGTCCATTTCGGAAGGAACCGGATGAGGATCATCACAATGCTAGTACAACATGCCCTAAAGATAACGGGTCAATAAGGCTTATCATTTCCGAACATCTTGGACACATCACTCGAGCCTCGATGTCTATATAAAGAGACCTCCAAACCTTTACAAAGTGCGCGTGCGATCTTGTGTAAAACTTACTCTCATTTTCTTTCTTTGCTCTCTGCTCTCTAGCAACCTCACTTAACTTGGCTAACTTAAGCATTGAAATGCCCAGCCTGGGTCGACCACCCCAGGTACTCTGATTGTTTCTTGTTTCGTAGATCTGGTCTTGATGGTGTAAGATCTGGTAGCTCCCTGTTGGAGGACAGCTCGGACACTAGACTAGATAGGTTTCTTGGTCGAGCTGTAAGATCGGAGTACCCGGGCTACTTTACCCGGTGTTGGCACTCTGATGCTCAAGTTAGCAAACTGGAGTTTTCTGAGAGCTAGAAAGTAAGAGAGAGCTAGAGAGCTTGAGTGCTAAATCGCACGTACATTTCTTAGTAAATGGGGGCGCTTTTATATAGGCGTCAGTTGGTGTGAGCTTTACGCACCACATCTAAGATCCCTGGGAGGATGTGACTTACCAGTCCGAAGTCCCTAGAGGTAGTTTCAACGCATACTAGGCTTCTATGCCTTATTGGTGTGGGAGATGACTTCTGGAGGACCCAGGAGTGATAAGACGCACGCAAAGGAGGTCGGCGAGCATGTCTTGTAGGTTGCCACCTAAACCTCAATTAGCTTGGTAAGTCCTTCTAGGGAGGTCGTTCTTCACGCTGAGGTCCCTTGGACCGGTACTAACAAGGTACCACTGGTTAGCCCTAGATGAGGTGTTGCTAGCCACTTCCCTGAGGTGCCCGAGCTGTGTATGAGGTGCTTGGACTAGTTCTGGGGTGCACCTCCTTGACTTAGTGAGATCCATAGCTATTCATGTGGCACAGAGGTATCATGCTGCAGCCCTATCATGCCATATGTCACGATGTCATTGGAGGGCCAAATCACCCTTCATCAATTGCCCCCACTCCTGAGGCGAGGTGGGTTTGGCAAAGGGAATAGCTCATTGTGGGTCCTTGGCCCGGAAAGAGTAGTTTGATAAGTTTGTAGGCATCAATCTAGTTTTCTCCCCAAATCGAAAGAGTCTAAGGGTTGAATGCAGCATTACGCAGGACTTTGCCATCTTGATTGTCGGGGCATAGGAGCGCACTCATCTGCTCGAGGAGAGGTGGAGCAAGCACTCTGAGGACATCTATCATACCAGGGATGTAACTGTCAAGGAGTTCTGCAATTCAGCCGAATACCTTAGGATCAGAGTTCATCATGTCGTCCTCAAGAGGGGATTCAAATTGTGCGACTACCTCCTCAGGTTGCTCCACATATGCAGGCCTCAATGCAATGTCCCTCAAGCCGGTCATCGAAGGAGTAGCCAACAAGGTCGATGCGGAGCCTGAAACCAAGGTGGAGGACGACTATAAAGAAGCCGACCAAGTTTGCATGTCTGTCGAGGTGCCTCAAGCGAACTGGTCTTCCTTTGAACCGTAGTACACTTAGGTTGTGGTGCTAAAAAGCGGATTGGCTAACTAGAGTACTGGCAAAGTCAAAATGCTGTCAAGCTAGTTAGATGGGGGTCGACCTACATAGATCGATAGATATGTCTCGAGGTCGGCTTGAGGGGGCCTTAAAACTGAAAGCGGTTTAGCTTCCCCTTTTAATCTTTCTAGCTTAGGTCCTTATAGTGTAGGTCGGCTTTATCCTGGTCACCGAAGCGGGTGGTCATGGTTTGCGTTTTACATAGGTTGAGGCTACACTTGAGCCTTAGACATAGTATCTTCGTAGATTGGCGATGTTCCATGCACGGGGTACCTGCTTCCCCTCTAAGGTTTTGAGCTCGTGCATGCCTTTGTCGATAACCCTTAAGACTCTGTAGGGGCCTTCCTAGTTCAGACCCAACTTTCCCGTGCCGGACTCAGGTGCCATAACTTTCCTGAGTACTAGGTCTCTAACTCGAAAATTGGCATCTCTTAACTCAGGTGTTATAGTACCAAGCTACCCGCTATTGGTACGATGTGGTTTGGATGTAGACCAAGTTGTGAACTTACTCCATTAAATTGAGACTAGTCCGCAACTCATCCTCGTTGGCCTCTTTGTCGTACGTCTTAGACTGTAAGGTTGACACTTCAATCTCGGTCGGGATGACGTCCATCCCATACATCAAGTTGAAGGGAGTCTCACTGGTAGTTGTCTTGGTCGTAGTTCGATAAGCCCACAGAACACTGGGCAGCTCGTCCATTCATAGACCCTTAGCTTAAGAGAGTCGAGCTTTGAGGCCTCGCAAGATGGCTCTATTGGTCACTTCGGCCTTTCTATTGGCTTGAGGGTGAGCTACCGAGGTGAAATTTTGCTAAATCCCCATCTCAATGCAACAATTCTGGAACTTGATGCCTTTGAACTGATTTCCGTTGTTTGAGATTAGCACGTGTGGCAGTCCGAAGCGGCATACGATGTTTCTCCAGAAGAAGTTTTGCACGTTATGAGTTGTGATAGAGACTAGCGACTTGGCCTCTACCCACTTGGTGAAATAGTTTACCGCAATGACCAAGAACCTTCTCTGCCCGGTTTCCGTCAGAAAGGGACCAAGTATGTTAATTCCCTACTGCACAGACAACCACAGACTGGTTAGGTACCTCAAGTCGGCAACAGGATGTCAGGGTATGTTGGCATGTCGATGACACCTATCACATTTCTGCATGAGCTAGGTGGTGTCTGCCTTCAGCGTCGGCCAGTAATATCCTTGTTGTAGCACTGTGCCCTCCCAGGTATCATCTATAGAAACCTTTGTGGATCTCGCTAAGGGAGGATGACTAACCTGCGATACAGTTACTTGCCTATGATTACATAGAGGGCTAACTGCCGTTCTACCCTCCGAGCTACATTACGATCTTCAGGGAGGGTCCTGTGACATAGATAGTCAACGGGCGGATCTTTCTAGCTTGGCTTTGTGGCCATGACTAGAGTGACCTCATTTGCCACTCTTTCGATGCTTGGCCGTGGCAGGTCCTCGATGTAGACAGTTCTCTTCGTGATGTCCGTTGCACCGACCAGCTTCGAGAGCGCTTTAGCCTCAGTGTTCTCTATGCTAGTTTGACGAGCCATCCACATAGAGAATCCATGGCTCCTTGTTCCAAGCTGGGTCAGGTGCCTCACTAGTTGAAGCCTCTGAGGTGGTTATGGGCTTGGCCACTTCAGGGGTTAGCATGCTAAACATGCACTCGGCGACGAAGCCAACTAGGACCTATGCTTTGATCGCTGGCCATGGCTCAAACCGAATGTTGTACACACTAAGCTCGATTGCCCATTTCATTAGCCTTCCTAAGACCTTGGGCTTCTGAAGAACTTGCCTTAGAGGTCGATCGATTAAGACTACCACGGTATGGGCATGAAAGTAAGGGCACAACTTCTGGGCTGCCAACACTAAGGTGAAGGCCAACTTTTCTATGTTGAGATATCTAGTCTCGGCGGTGTGCAGGACTTTAAATACATAGTAGACAGGTCGCTGCACTCTATTCACCTCACAAATTAGGACTAACCTGACTATCTCGTCACTCATAGAGAGGTAGAGTTTTAGCTCGTCTCCAGGTTCTAGCCTGGTTAGCAAGGGTGGTGAATTGAGGTACTTCATGGGTTCATCAAATGCGAGCGGACACTCTTCAGTCCACTCGAAGTCTTGGTTCTTTTTATGGCCTTGAAGAATGGATGACATCGCCCAACCGACTTAGACATAAACCAATTCAGGGCGGTTATCCGACCTATTAGTCTTTGTACCTCTTTTATTGTTCTAGGAGGTCACATATCTTGGATGGCCTGAATTTTGTCTAGATTGGCCTCGATACCTCGTCGGCTTACTTTGTAACCGAGGAACTTTCCCGATGTGACACCAAAGACACACTTATTCTGATTGAGCTTTAGATTAAATTTTCTAAGTACGTTAAAGACATCGGTCGAGTTAGCAATTAGAGTTTATGGGATTTTCTCTTTGTGACCATGTTGTCTACGTACACCTCTATTTTGTCGCCAATCAAAGGGGCAAAAATTTTATTCACAAGGCATTGATAGGTTGCCCTAGCATTCTTTAAGCCGGAGGGCATGACCTTGTAACAATAAAGCTGGTCTCAGTCACAAAGGCCGTTTTCTCTTGGTTGGTAGGATCCATCTGATTATGGTTATAATCTGTATATGCATTCATGAGGCTCAATAGCTCAAACCCCAATGTTGCATCTACTAGGCGGTCTATCCTGAGGAGTGGGAAGCTATCCTTTGGACAAGCTCTGTTGAGGTTGGTATAGTTGATGCATAAGCGCCACTTTTCGTTGGCCTTCTTCATGAGAACTAGGTTGGCAATCCAGCTCGGATATTCGACCTCCCTCATGAAGTCCACCGTGAGGAGCACCCCGACCTCCTTATCTATTATTCTCCACCTCTCCTAGGCGAAGTTCCTTTTCCTCTATTTTACTGGTCTGACTAAGAAGTTTACATTCTATTTATGGGTTATCATAGAGGGGTCTATGCTAGGCATGTCGGCGGCCGACCAAGAAAAAACATCTAGATTATTAATTAAAAAGCTTACTAGTTTGGAGCGCAGTGCTTCCTTGAGGCGTGCGCCTATCTGCATTGTCTTTGAGGGATCAGTACCTGAGATTGGCACCAAGACAGTGTCTTCCGTTGGGCAAGCTCTTTCCTTGTTCTCCAAGGGCGGCTCCAGGTCAACATCGACCTGCTTCCCTTTATGCTTCAATGTTGCAATGTAGCACTTCCACATTTCAAGCTGGTTGTTGCACATTACTCCCATCCCGTGGTCGGTGGGGAACTTCATAGCAAGGTGGTATGTCGAAAACACTGCTCTGAGGGCATGCAGTATTGGTCGGCCTAGAATGGCGTTGTATGATGATGCTGTTGCCAACACCTAAAAGTCATGCTAGAACCTTGTCCTATTCGACATGGTTCTTGCTTTTATGAATAAGTTGATCCTTCCAAGAGCTCGGATCACTCCACCACCGAAACCGACTAGGGGGACATCGGCTCGGGTAAAGTCTTCCCACCATAGTCCCATTTGCTTGATAAATCCAAGGAACAAGATTTTTGTCGAGTTGTCGGAATCGATGAGTACCCTTTTTACCTCATAATCGTGGATCATGAGCTTGACTATAAGGACATCATTATGAAGGTAACAAATCCCATGCGTATCATCTTCGTTGAAGTAGATCACCTCTTCTACTCTTCATCATTTTGGTGGGTTCTCCCCTTCACACTCCAGCCTGCAAGCTAAGGCTCCACTAGCAGAGGCAACGGAGCCTACTGCCTCCAACTCTCCAATGATCGTGTTAATCATGCTGCGAGCTGGTGGGTTATCATATTGATGCATTTGCAGGTCGGTGTCGTGGATATGCTGCATAAGCTCTCAGAGATGCTAGTCGTCTACTCCTACGAGAGCCATAGGGGGCTCAACCTGTGGTGGCAACTCCACTATCTGTAGGTCGCCAACTCGCATGGGAGCTTGAAGACCTTAACCCGCGAGGTCGATTCCATAGTCCGTTGGTTGCCGACTCCCACGAGAGGCATAGAGGGCTTGAATTGTAGAGGTGACCTCGTGATCAAGGTTAATGAGGCTCGTCCAGGCAAGACTGCTGGAACTTGTCCAGGATGATCATTCTGATTCTGCCCCCTTGTGGGGGTTCCTTCTATCTAGTCGTTGTTGTTGTTGAATGAGGATGCCATTACTTGAGGCTTGGAGAACGGGTGAGAACTTAGCTTTTGTGTAGTGTGTTCCCACTTCCCACAGATAGCACCAATTGATAGTGCATGATCTGGTAGCTCCCTGTTGGAGGACAATTCGGAGGCCGGACTAGATAGGTCGCTTGGTCGAACTGTAAGGAAAGAGAGAAAAGATCAGAGTACTCGGGTTACTTTACTCGGCGTTGGCAATCCGATGCTTAAGTTAGTGAACTGGAGTTTTCTAAGAGCTAAAAAGCAATAGAGATCTAGAGAGCTTGAGTGCTAAATCACGCGTAGGAAATGTGGGCACCTTTATATAGGTGTCAGTTGGTGTGAGCTTTACGCACTGCATCTGAGATCCCTAGGAGGACGTGACTTACCGGTCTGAAGTCCCTAGAGGTAGTGTCACACGTAGACTAGGCTTCCGTGCCTTATTTGGTTGCCTCAGGAATGATCGGTGTGAGAGCTTACTTCCAGAGGACCCTGGAGTGATGAGACACATGCAGAGGAGGTTGGCGAGCATGTCTCGTAGGTTGCCACCTGGACCTCAGTCAGGTTGGTAAGTCCTTCCAGGGATGTCGTTCATCACGCTGAGGTCCCTTTGACTAGTACTAACAAGGTACCATAGGTCATCCCAAAATGAGGTGCTGCTAGCCGCTCTCCCGAGGTGCCCGAACTATGTACGAGATGCTCGGACTAGATCCAGAGTGCACCTCCTTAACTTAATGAGATCTACAACTATTTATGTGATGTTGAAATGCCATACAATAATCCTATCATACCACGTATCACGATATCATTGAAGGGCCAAATCACCATTTATCAAATTTACCGACCACAACACCCTTTTACTTGAGCTGCCTTCCTGACGGACTCGGAGTGGGATCGTGCTACAACAATAACCGATAAGGTTCAGAATATCCAATCATATAATACCACTTTGTCCAACATGATATGCATCAGTTTCATGCGTCATCACAAGTTTTCTTTTTCTTTTTTTGTATTAACTAAAGGGCACGTGTATATAAGGTTAGAAATATATGGATATGCATTCTAGGTTTAACCAACTTGTCATGTAAAAAAAATTAAATAAAATTATTTTATTCATAAAAAAATGCGGAAAAGTAGATTACGTCAAGACCTGTAATTTTTAAGTAGTTAATTAATATAATAATATTAATCAGATAACAAAGAAAAAATAAATGACCCATAACAAACACTTGAACAAGTGTAGCATGCATCATTAAGTATGTTCAACTAAAATAAATTAAATTCATGACCAAAACAATCACTCCCCCTGTCTTGTATTTGTCAAATATGATGTTCTTCCAATCAAGGGTGTCAATGGACCGGTTTTGGATTGGACCCCGTCCACTATAAAATCAATTTGGACGGACCAACAAGATATATTGGATTGGACCAATTCGGTTCAAAATATTTATTAGATTATATTGGACTTGGTCTGTCTATAACAATTTTATGTTGGATTAAGCCAATATCTAGTCTATTGATATAAGATAAAAATATGTGTCAATGGATCAAGTTTGAGTTGAGACCAATCTAAATCAAAATGAGGTTGAACAGAATGGACGGTCCAAAATATTCATTGGATTGGATTAGACCTGGTCCATTTATAATGGACTCACATTGGACTGGATCGGGTTGGACCAAATCCAGTCCAATTGACATCCCTACCTTCAACCTTCAACAGGACATTTGAGCTCTCTACAGTAGCTTGTAAATAAGACTGTCCTTGTAAACACTCCAAAGGCCATAGGAACTTTAATAATCCGAATTGTCCACTCTAGAATGATCCAAGCAAACTAGAAATACTTGCACACCACAGCAGATTCCACCTTTTGGTGAAGTTTCATGACTCCTTTCTTGAGGCCACCTGACCTTTAATTTATTCTCTAAAAAGTCATTTAAAACTAAAGGTCCGTTTGATTCATAATTGGAATCGGAATCAAAATCTTCTAGAATCGAAATCGGAATAATTCATTCCCATAGTCTATTTGGTTCAGACAAGAATGGGAATGGGAATTAAAATCAGCATGAATCGGATTTCATTCCCAAAGGAGGGGTAGGGAATGGTCATTCCCTCAAATGGGGGAATTTCATTCTAGCAGGAATGGGAATAGGATTCCGATTCCGCCCAACCAAACAGTTGGAATCGGAATAGCCCATTCCATTTCCGATTCCAGACTCCTATTCCCACGAACCAAACTGGGCGTAAGCAATGCCAAAGTTCCATTCTTCAGAAAACACGATTAAAACTAAAGCAGATCTCTAATTTTTCTTTGATTTTTGGTTAAATCTCTAGGACACAAGCTAGGCATAAAAAACTAACAAATTCTACTCCACAAATCTTCTAAAAGGAAGGCAATTTAAAGATGACGTATCATTACTATTTTTGGAAAACGAAATTATTGTTTATAGTAATTTACGAACAATCCAGAGGAACCACAAAAGGAGAAAATCTAAAATAATGAGATCAATCTAATAGGTCATGTTGTATCCAGTGGTGGTTAAGTGTTAGTGAGCCTATTTGACATTTTATGTTTTAGGTTTATATTCTGATATGGGCCTTTAGTTGGGCCTAAACTGGTTTTATTATTATACTGTTTAGGTGTTCTATCACTAACAAGGGGCATTCTAGTCTTTTCATTTCGTCTCTCTGCAATCCTTTTTTTTTTTTTCTTTGGCTATTATGAAGAAGACCTATGTCTGATCCTAGGCTACGAAAAGGTCAATGGACAGCCCTACTTTTTCTTTTTCAACAGCCAATAGCCATTCAATTACTAAAGAGATCTGCGTAGAACAGATCTAAGAGGAGGACTGAGTGGACAACCCCAGTTTCAGTCTCAGAGTAAGATTTGATTATAGAAATTGCTCTTAGTCCAGATTTGATACAAGTGTTCTCATTCCAGATTCAAGTACAACAAGTGTTCTCAGTCCAATTGTAGGAATTTCAGTCAAGATTTCTTTACATGAGTTGCTTTCAGTTCAGTTGGAGTTTTCCGGTCTATGGATTTTTTTTTTCTTGTGGGAAGGATACTGGAGTTACAGTTAATCGGTTCAGCAGGGTATCAACAGTTTTCAGTAGTTCAGCCGCAGTTTTAGTAGGTTATTAAACTTTTTTTTCCTTTTGAGAGAGCAATTGTGGGTTGTTGTTAAGAGTAGAACATGTCCTCAATATCAGAAGATGTGTCCTCTAAGGACAATAGAATTGTTGGGTGATCCTCAAACCTGGAAAATCCAAATCTACATAGTCTTCAAATCACCAGTGTGCAGACCTGTTCATGGGCCAGGTAGCCTAATGGGCCAGTCCGATCCAACCTGTTCTAAGTCAGGCTTGGTCATAATTTTAGTCCCACGGGTTCGGGCTTGGGCCTAAAACACCGGGCCCCTTTTTCTGGGTCGGGCTCGAGCTTTCTCAAAAAAGCCTGAGCCCGACTTAATACTATATATTAAATAAAAAAATATATTTTGTTTAATAAAAAATATATACACAATATTTTTTCTTTATTCCTCGTCTTTTTTCAAGTAATAGTGAGATGTTTTATTACTTTTGAGTTTTAAGGGTTTTTAATATAAATAAAATACTTTTTTATTGAATAAAAAAGAAAAAAAATGTTTTCAAATTTTTGGTCGGGCTCGAGCTCAGGCCCAGGCCCGAGTTTCGGGCTTTGTATGAGGGTCAGGCTCTGTCTCAAGACCTAGGCCCGATGGTCAGGCCAGGCTCAGGCTTGGGCTTGAATGTATTATGTTGATACATAGACAAAGCCCAGCTCGTGAACAGGTTCTACTAGTGTTTTTATTGGATGAATACAATTTAAAAAATGGTCTGTTTCAGCGAATCTTTTCATTACTTCCCAAGAGCTTATGGGTTATATAAATGGAAAGAAGGGACCTAAAGACGATGATACTGAATACTTAACTTGGTGCAAGGAGAATACTACTATTATGTCTTAAATATTTGCTTCAATGACTACAAAGGTAGCAAGGACTGTTAAGCACTTGCCTACAACTTTTAAGATTTGGGAGAAAGTGTTTAAAACCTATAGACAACCAAAGAACAATGCAAGAATTTATCGATTAACACAAGATATTGTTTCATTAAGGCAAGGGGGTATGTTTGTTGCAACTTTGGAAGGATAATGGGAGGAATTGGACCACCTTCTTGTACTTAACTGGGAGAATACAAGAGATAAGGAGAGGTATGACAAACATATAGAAGAAGGCAGATATTTAAGTTCTTGGTAGGCTTGGATTCAATATATGAAAGTATAAGATCCTAAATTTTGGGAAGGGATGAGCTTCCATATTTACAACATATTTACTATCTTGTAAGGAATTAAGAAGTTACGAAGAAAGAGATTCATGCAGACACACAAATGCAGCTTATAGAGCATTAAACCTTGGTTTCCTCAAGTCAAAAAGGGAGAAAGGGTTCAAACAAGAGGCCCCCTCAAGTCCAGTCATTGTGAAGGTGACAGACATCTAAAAGAGACATGTTGGATTCTTTACCCTTATTTGAAACCAATTGCATTAAGAAAATATAAGAAGCATCAGAAGAGCCAAATAGCAAATGGAAATGTTATCATAAGTAACAATGCCAAAAATTAAAAGAGCGCATCAACAGTTGCTCCTCAAATAGGGCAAACCACTAGTTCCCACACATCAGGGTCCTTCTTGGGTTTCACAACTAATAAGGTAGAAATCCTTAGTCGAGCCATGGCTCGGTTGAGGAACAATCCACTTGCATCCTCCTCTCTTACCAAATCAGCTAATGCCTCTACTCATAGTGTGACTGGTCCTATAATCTCTAATTCTTGGATTATGGATTCCAGTGCTATTTACCATATGTCACACATGTATTCTTTATTATATTCTTATCATTTGATGTCTAGCCAAGATAAGGTGAGAGTAGTCAATAGTTCATTCTCCACCATTTCTGGAAAGGGGAGGTTAACCATGGCAAGGATCTCTCCCTTAAATCTACACTCCATGTTCCCAGTTTTTCTTCAAATCTGTTATCTGTTTTTAAGCTTACAAAAAACTTAAATTGTAGCATAACATTTTTTTCCTACTCATTGTATTTTTTAGGATAGATTGACAAAGAAAGCGATTGGGAACAGTCATGAGTATAATGGTCTCTATTATTTTGATGTAGACATCAGTTCAGACTTATAGTTATTGGGAAAATGAGGAGTTAGTAGTTAGGTTGCATTTGTGGCATGCTAGGCTAGGTCATTTGCCCTTTTTTTTTCTAAAGAAAGGATTATTTCTTGAGTTGTTTCAATCAGTTTTGAGTCAAAGTTTGGTTTATGAAGTGTATTAGTTGTCAAAACAATGTATAACTCTTTATCCAATTACTAGTAATGAAATTCTAGTTCCTTTTGATTTAGTCCATTTTGATGTGTAGGGCCTTTCACCCCTTGTTTCTATAGATGGCTTTTATTATTTTATCAACTTTATCGATAACCATTCACAATGCACATGGATCTACTTGTTAAAAGGGCATGATGAAGTTCCATGGATAACTGTGATACTTTATAAAATGATTGAAACTCTGTTCGGCAAGAATATTAAGTTGTTTCACTCAGATAATGTTGTTGAATATTTTGAAAGCTCCTTAAATATATTCATAGAGGACGTGGTATCTTGTATCAATCATTTTGTGCTAGTACCCCTCAACAGAATGAGGTTGTTGAGCATAAGAATAGACACTTATTATAAATAGCTCAAGCCCTACTGTTTTAGCACAAGGTTCCCAAGAATTATTGGCCTCAAACGGTTCTTATTGCATCATATCTAATAAATCAAGTTCCTTCTAGGGTATTGGGAATGAGAACTCCATTTTCTATTCTTTGTCTTAACTTTCAAAATTTTCCTCTTCCTCATAGAGTCTTTGGTTGTGTGTGCTTCATCCATGTTAAGAATCCCAAGAAAAAAAAGTTGGACCCTAGGGATATACAAGGTGTCTTCCTAGGATACTCTCCTACACATACAAAAGAGGTATAAGTGCTACAATCCAATTACGAAGAAAAAGTATATCACCAAGGATGTGGTGTTTTGCGAATCATAGCATTTTGTTTTTAGTCCTCCAAGAATCCTCTTTAAGAGGATACTAGTAGCTATGGGAAAGGATCCTTCCTCTCCTTCCTTTTTTGTGCCACTTTCAGCTTTGAGTCTTACATATTCTCATCCTGATCCTCCTAATGCTAGTTGTCCAAGTGAATCTAGTGAGTCTCCTACTGAACTATTATTATTCTAGTCCATTCTTGTACCACTCAACATCCATTGCTAAATATGTTTCTTATTCTTGTTTATCTCCAAGTTACTACTCCTTTGTGTCTGTTCTTTCTTCTATCTGTATTTCCATTAGGTACTCAAAGGTTGTGTTTAATTCAAAATGGAGAAAAAAAATGAATGGTGAAATGAAAGTCAATACTTGGTAATTAATGGATCTACTAGAAGGGAAGTGCACTATAGGGTGTAAGTGAGTGTTCACTATGAAGAATAAGGAGGATAACTTAATTGAAAGACGCAAGGATAGGTTGGTGGCAAAAGGATTTACTCAAAAGGAGATGATTGACTACAAGGTGAAATTTGCTCCAGTTCCAAATCTTAATACAATTTGGGTTCTATTATCATTAGCTGCAAATTTCTCTTGGGAGCTACATTAGTTGGATGTGAAGAATGTTTTTTTAAATATGGATATACATGAAGAGGTATTTATGAATTCTCCACTTGGCTATGAATTTCAAGGGAAGGTATGTAGGCTAAAGAAAGCCTTATATGGAATGAAGCAATCTTCTCAAGGTTGGTTTGGGAAGTTTTGTAGGGCCATGAAGAGAGTGGGATACACTCGGAGTGGTGTTGATCGTACTTTATTTCTAAAAAAACAAGGTGATATGCTTACAATTCTCATAGTCTACGTAGATGATATTGGTAATCACAAGGAATGATCTGGAAGAGATAAAAAGATTAAAGGGGTTCTTGGAATCCAAATTTGAGATTAAAGATCTAGTTCATTTGAGATACTTCCTTTGTCTTTAGGAGTCTGTTGGTGAGGACTACTATGATAAATAAGAATACCAAAAGCTGGTGGGAAAATTGATATACATGTCTCTTACTCAATTTGATATAGCTTATGTAGTACATGTTCTAAGCCAATTTATGCATTTTCCCTAAATTCCTGACATGAAAGGAGTTGAAAAGATGCTTAGATATTTGAAGACTTGTCTAGGGAAAGGAATCCTATTCAAGAGGCACAATAAATTTGAAATAGAGGCATAAACTAATGTTGATTGTGTTAGATTGATTGGAGATGGGAAGTTTACTTCTGGATATCGTTCATTTGTTGGAGGGAAGAAAATTGGGTTACTTGGAGAAGTAAAAAAGCAAAATATGGTTGCAAGATCAAGTGTAGAAGATGAACATAGGGTATGGCACATGGTGTTGCAGAATTATTGTGGCTTAGGTCTCTCCTAGGTGAGCTAGTTGGAATGAGAATTGATGATCCCCTCAAATTGTACTATGACAACAAGGCTGCAATCAACATTGCAAATAACCTTGTATTGCATGATAAGACTAAGCATATTGAGATTGGTCGACACTTTGTGAAAGATAATTGCCTCAAGTGAACTTTGCATTCCTTGCACACCTCAGAGATGCAGATTGCTGATGTTTTGACAAAAGGCCTGTCTTCAGTGAATTTCCTTGGCTTACTTGGCAAGCTAAACATGATTGACATCCATGCTTAGTTTGAGGGGGAGTGTTGTCTCAGGTTGTGTTAGTGAGCTTATTTGACATTTAATGTTTTAGTTTTATATCTTGGTATGGGCCTTTAGTTATTGGGCCTAAATTGATTTTATTATCGTACTGTCTAGGTGTCCCATCACTAATCAAGGGCATTCTAGTCCTTTCATTGTAACATTCTTATGTCAATATATATTAGCTTCTAGGTGTCCCATCACTAACCAATAACAATATCAAAAGAAAGATTAAACACATAGGTTTGTGTTGAGCCCAATTTCATATATTTGAGCTACATAGGTTTGTGTTGTAATTGTTATATCTGATCCAAAAGGGGACCAAAATCAAAGTTTCTCACATTTGTAATCCATTACATAAACTAATAATCAAATTATTGATATTAGGTATTGTATTGGATAACTCGGATAGGGATACACTTTGGAAATGCATACAAATTTTATAAATATATTAATAATACTAAATTTAATGTCAAAATAACCACATGCACAAACCTGTTCTTACAATTAATATAATGTAATGCATAGATATTGTGCAATTTTATTGATGATACATAAATTAAGAGTCCAAGACACAAAACATATGCAACTATTATATTTGAATTATTATAACAATTATTATATATTTTACTATTTTTTTATTTTTGTAAACAATAAATACATTATTATAAAATGCAATTAAGTTAAAATATATCAAATCTATTAAAATTTTGTAGATTCATATCATATGAAAATTCATATTTTTCAATTACTAAAATAATTATTTCATGTTAGCATTTTTATTTCTTTAAATTTTCTAAAATATAAAATCAAAATTTTGATATAATGTAGATTTGATAGATTATTTATTCTATTAGTTTATAAAATACTAACTTTAAATATTGTTCTTTTTAATTTATAGCTGGAGTTGTTGAATATAAATATATGTTATTTACATGGGCTGCATGTGGACAACAAAGTTAATAAAAGTTAATTTATTTCATTAATTATCATAAAATGGATGGTGGCTTAATGGTTAAGGATGAATTTATGTCTTAGGCATTGGGTGACTTGGGTTTGAAATTACGTTAATGGCTCTTTTTTTATATATGGAGTCAAAAGTGCTTGTTGTATGATACACCTCTGATATAGTGGCGGACCGATACACACGAATTGAATGATACACTTTCAGTTATAGTGTATGCCAAATCGATTTCTTTTGATATTGATACAAGCAAGGAATCAACTAGTCAACTTGAGTCCATGGATGAAGAGGGCAGAGTAATGGCTATAAGTCCTTGAGTGAAGAGGGTGGAGTAGTGGTGTAAAGATTTAACCATTACCCATGAAACTAATTGGATAGTGAAAAATTCTCAAAGATGTTCCTTGGTGTGAGGAAATAGGTCAAGTTAAGGAAACTTCTATAAATCCTTTATGCCTTATCTTTTGATTGGCTTGACCTCTTATACTTTTCCTCATTCTCTCTATTTTATTTGTTGCTATTCATTGCAAATCTGGAATATCACTTTCACAGCTTTGAACACTTTCTTGTTTTATATTTTATAGTGGTGACCTATGCAATGCATGTGATGCTGTTTGAAAATATACTTTTTAAGGAGAAACTTGAAGTAATAGTGATTCACCAAAGTTTTTTATATATTTCTATTTTTTCACATGTAGAATAGTAGAAAAAAAAATTCTATTCTTCTTTAGTTATTAAGCTTTAAGCTTTCCTTTTTTATAGCTTATACTAGCGGGGACCCATGCGATGCATGGGATTTATTAAGTGAAAGATAAATCATAGAAAGTGTCATTTACTAAAATACCCCTTATAGTTTCATTGATTTACTAAAATCTTTCCTATAGTTAAAATTTTATTAAACACCACTTATAATTTGCAATGGATTTAATCATTCTTTCATTAGATGACAGTGGAAAATGACAGTGTTGACCCTAATGTTCATTTAAATAAATTTAATCAAAAGAAAATAAAAATAAAAATACCATTTTTGCCCTTTATAAGACACGGGCAACCACTCTATTGGTTATATTTGGTTAATTTTGTTTTCTATACAAAAAAAAGTGTTAAAGGTATTTTTGGAATAAAAAATCATGGGTCTCATGGCAAAACAAACACTCCTTAATTACAGGTTGACTAAGTAAATAAGTTGAAAAATATATGGGATGTTTTAATAAAATGAAAACTATAAGGTAAGTTTAAGTAAATATGTAAAACTATAAGATGTGTTCTAGTAAATGTCCCTAATAGAATCACATAAAGCATACGATTTTTTTATATTTTCAACTTTTTAAATAATTAATAATTATTCATTTTTTATATACTACTTTCAAAATTTTTTATTATACAAAAATAACAATAATTAATTTCAGTTAGGATTATTCATCAAACTAATGAAACCAACCAACTTGATCAACTCGACCCGAGTTGATCGGTTTCTAGTATTTTAGATCGGCTTTGGTTTAAAAATTTCCAAATTCGACCATGTTGGATCAATTTCACTTTGGCCATTTGTAAACCAAACAAGATCAAAAGACCTAACCGTGGATATATATTAATATTTTATATTTTAAATATAATTTTTAATATGGAAAACTGAGAAATTTTCCATAATACACAATTATTTAAAATAATTTCCCATAATTTTTTATCTCTAATAATTATTGAAAATTTATAGCAAAAATACACAATTATTGAAAACATATTGACAATGAAAAAATACAATAATTACAAAAATATAATAAGTACTAAAAATATATTAACTTAGTCAATAAATAGTATAATCTCAAATAATAGTTTAATCTGTAATAAATAATAACCAATAAGTTATAACAAAAACACAATAAGCACAATAAATTAAATTTAAAAATTTCACTAATAGTAGTTTAATTTCCAATAATTATTGAAAGTTTTCTATTAAATAACAAAACAAAATAAATTTATACATAATCAATGAAAATACATTTATCACAAAAATAATAAATAATTACTGAAATACAATAACTATTAATTTTAGTATATATAATTATAAAATAAATACAGATTAAGAGTTTAAAATTATTATTAAAAAACATTAATTTTTTTTAAAGTTATTTTCTCGAATTATTACTTGATATAAGTGAAATTAGTTATTTACAATATTATGTAAAAATATTAAATTATTATTAATTTAAATATTATGTTATAATTATTTTCTACTTTTTAGAATTTTTTTAAATTTATTACATAAATTCTTCATTTTAACTATTTAAAATCTAGTTATGTTAATTATTTTTTATTTAAATACCCAGTTATCTAAATACTTAAATAATATGTAAAATATTTATATTTTAAAGTATTAGTTATTTATGGAATTTAATTATCCATAAAATCATAATTTATACCATTATTACATAATTTCATTATTAATTTTGTAATACATTAAATTATTATTAATTTCAATATTATGTTATAATTATTTTTCTGCTTTAAAGAAAATTTTTAAATTTATTACATAATTTCATTATTTTAACTATTTAAAATCTAGTTATGATAAATATCTAGTTATTTAAATAATAAAATAATCTATAAAATATTGAAAATTTGTTGTTATTCGAATATTACTTATTTAAAGCTATTACATATTATTAAATGTTTGAAAAACATTTAAATTGATGGTCCAAAAAAACATAATTTAAATAGTTAGTACATAATTTTGTGATATATTTTGTAAAAATATAAAATTATTTATTAGATAATTTTGTTATTTTAAAATTTTAAAATATAGTTATGATAAATATTTAGTTATTTACATATTTAAATAATCTATAAAACATTTAATGTTTTTGTTATTTGAATTTTATTTATTTAAAGCTATCACATATTAATAAATATTTGAAAAGCATATATAACTAATTACCTCTAATAGACTTTAAAATAATTATTAAAAACACAAAAAATAATTATAATAGATTTAATAATATTCTTATTATTAATAGTTTTATATTTCTACAAAGTTCATCACGGAATTATGTACTAACAATATAAATTATGATTTTCCAAATTATTCAAATTAAACGTTATTCGAATAATAGAAATTGAACATTAAAAAATTAAATATTGTTTTAATATTTCAATAACTAATAATCTTAAATAATAAAATACTAAAAACATAAATAATTATATAGAAAAATATTTAATTATTTAAATATTTCAATAACTATATATCTTAAATTCAAATACTGAGTTTTTCTAAATATTCTATATATTATTTAAATATTTAAATTACTACATAATTTAAATAAGAAAATATTTAACATAACTATATTTTAAATAGTCAAAATAACGAAATTTTTAACATAATATTCAAATTAATAATAAATGTAATGTTTTTACAAAGTTTATAACGAAATTATTTAATATTAGTATAAACTTTAAAATATTTATTAAAAACACAAAAATAATTATAAAAGATTTAATAATATTCATATTATTAATAGTTTTAAATTTTTACAAAATTCATCACAGAATTATGTATTAACAATATAAGTTATGATTTTCTAGATTATTCAAATTAAATGCTATTCAAAGTAATAGAAATTTAACATTAAAAAATATTCTTTCAATATTCCAATATCTTACATAATAAAATACTAAAAATAGATAAACAATTACATAGAAAAATATTTAAATATTTCAATATTTCAATAACTAAATATCTTAAGTTCAAATAATGAGTATTTTAAATATTTTATATATTATTCAAATATTTAAATAACTAAATATTTTAAACAACGAAATATTTAGCATAACTATAATTTAAAAAGTTAAAATAACGAAATTATGCAATAAAATATAAAAATCATAACATAATATTCAAACTAATTGTAATAATAATAATAATAATAATAATAGTATAAACTTTAAAATATTTATTCAAAACACAAAAAAAAAATAATTACAATAGATTTAAGAATATTCATATTACTAATAGCTTTATATTTGTACAAAATTCATCACGAAATTATGTACTAACAATATAAATTATCATTTCCTAGATTATTCAAATTAAATGTTATTCAAATAATAGAAATTTAACATTAAAAAAGTAAAATACTGTTTCAATATTTCAATAACTACATATCTTAAATAATAATATACTAAAAATATCTAAATAATTATATAGAAAAATATATCATTATTTAAATATTTCAATAACTAAACTACTATTATTTAATAGAAAGTTGTTAATAATTATTTGATATTAAACTACTATTATGTAACTTTTAAAATTTAATTTATTATGCATATTGTATTTATTGTATTTTTGTTTTTCTTTATTCATTGATATTTGTTAGAGATTAAACTATTATTTGAGATTACAATATTTATTGACTAGCTTAATATATTTTTAGTATGTTTTGTATTTTTGTAATTATTTTATTTTCATTATCAATATATTTTCAATAATTGTGTATTTTTGCTATAAAGTTTTAATAATTATTGGATATTAAACTACTTTTATTTATTATAGATTAAAATATTAATTTAGGTGAAATTAGGGTTGTTGATCAGGGCCTGGTTTAGTTCGGTTGTAAGTTATTTGGCCAACTAAATCGACATGGTTAGGTTGGGGAGTTGGTTACCCTAAATCTACTATCCATTAGTGAAAACCAACTAAATCAGGTTGTATTGTTTTGGGTTGATTTTCAGTTTGCTCTATTGGTTTTAAATAGTTAAAATAAAGAAATTATGTAATAAATTTAAAAAATTTGAAAAATAGAAAAATAATTATAACATAATATTGAAATTAATAATAGTTTAATATTTTTACATTATATTGTAAATAAGTAATTTCACTTATATCTACTAATAACTCAAGAAAATAACTTTCAAAAAATTTAATATTTATTAATAACAATTTTAAACTCTTAATCTGTATTTATTATAGAATTATATATACAAAAATTAATATTTATTGTATTCCAGTAATTTTTTATTTTTTTTGTGATAAATGTATTTTCAATGATTATGTATAAATTTATTTTGTTTTTATTTAACAAAAAGCTTTCAATAATTATTGGAGATTAAATTAGTATCATTGAAATTTTTAAAATTAATTTATTGTACTTATTGTATTTATTGTCAAGGTTTTTAAAACCGAACTGGACAATGAACTAGTTAGAGGTCTTGTTCCCGATTCGAACAATTCGACCATTCGAACTTAACGAACAACCCATTTTGACAAAAAAGTAAAAAAGAATGGCCAAAACCACTGAACGGTTTGAACAGTTCGACTGCCTGGATCAACAATTTGCTGACCAAATCAACGTTTTGGGTAAATTAATAGTTTTGGGGTAAAATGGAACCAGTCACCTGACCGATTCTCTATTTTTCTGGCCCGATCAACAAATCCGGTTTAGTTTTGAAAACCATGTTTATTGTATTTTTGTTATAACTTATTGATTAATATTTATTAGAAATTAAACTATTATTTGAGATTATACTATTTATTGACTAAGTTAATATATTTTTAGTACTTATTTTATTTTTGTAATTATTGTATTTTTTTATTATCAATATATTTCCAATAATTGTGTATTTTTGCTATCAATTTTCAATAATTATTGAAGACTAAACTATTTTTATTTATTAGAGATGAGACAATTAATTTAGTTAAAATTATGAGTGTTCATGAGTTGGTTTGGTTCGGTCGTAGGCTATTTGGCCAACCAAATGACTTAGTCAAGTTGGGGAATTGGTTAGCTGAAACCGACTAACCTTTTGTAAAAACTGATCCACTCAAGTTGTATTGGTTTGGGTTAATTTTTTGGTTTGGTTAGTTGGTTCAAAAGATTTACACTTAAAAATTAAATTTAATTTTAAAAATTACAATACAATTATTAAAAGTTAGATTTATGATATAAAACATTTTAGACTATGAAATATGGGAAATTTCCCACTTTAACATATTAAGAATTATATTTAAAATATAAAATATTAATATATATCCATGGTTAGGTCATTCGATTTTGGTCGGTTTACAAATGGCTGAAGTGAAACTGATCCAACTTGGTTGAATTGGGAAATATTTGAACCAAAGACAACCTAAAATACTAGAAAACTGACCAACTCGGGTCGAGTTGATTGGATTGGTCAATTTCATTAGTTTGATGAATAAACCTAACTGAAATTAATTATTGTTATTTTTGCATTATAAAAATTTATTAAAAGTAGTATAGAAAATATGAATAATTAATAATTATTTAAAAAGTTGAAAATATAAAACAATTGTATACTCATATGTGTTTCCATGATTTTTTTTTCCAAAAATACCCTTAATACTTTTTTGTACAGAAAACAAAATTAACCAAATATAGCCAATAGAGTGATTATCTATGTCTTATTAAGGGCAAAAAAGATATTTTTATTTTTATTTTCTTTTGATTAAATTGATTTAAATGAACATTAGGATCAACACTTTCATTTTCCATTGTCATCTTATGGAAGATTGATTAAATTCATTGCAAATTATGAGTGGTGTTTTTGTAAAATACTAATTATATGGTAGATTTTAGTAAATCCATGAAACTATAAGGGGTTAGTAAATGACCCTTCCTATTATTTAGCTTTCTCTTAACGAATCCCGTGCATCGTACGGGTCCCCACTAGTTTAAATTGATAATCCGGAAAAACTTAATTTAAATTGTTAGTACATAATTTCGTGATATATTTTGTAAAAATGTAAAATTATTTTTTGTATTTTTAATAAATATTTTAAAGTTATTATATAATTTTGTTAGAATATTTAAATAATTCTTTTTAATCCAAACTTTCTTTAAATAGATATAGATAAAAAGTAGGGGTGAGGATAAATAGGAATTAGAGATAATTTAGGAGAGAAACTCTCTACTAAATTAGAGATAATTGTGGAGATAAATAGGAATTAGAGAAAATTTAGAAGATAAATAGGAATTAATAATAACTCTAGAGAAAGCGAGGGAGATAATTTAGGATAAATTTTAGAAGAAATTATTTAAGTTATTGGGACAGTGCATCTCATTGGTTGTTTAAAAAAAAAAGACATGGGATAATAAACAAAAAATTCAAAAAAAGGAGAAAATTTTTTGACCGCTTTGTTTTAATATGAGAAGCACATAAACCAATTGATGAGGGCTTAGTTGATATGCTATCTAGTTAGTTGTAACAAAGACCTAGGTTGGGGGTTCACCCCATGTAGTGGTGGATAAATTTGGGGATTTTTTTACATTAATTTGGGCTAAAGCTAATGTTCATATTTAGGTTGACCCTTAACCAAGCCCAACCCATTTAATTTACACCCCTACTTTATTAGAGACCCCCAAAGGGGATTAAGAGATATTTAAGTGGAAAATAGGGATTTAATGAGGAGGGGAGATGTTACAAATATTGATTATTAAGGTTAAAGAGAGAGAGATTTAGGAATGGTCTTATAAGAGAGTAAATATGGATTTTATGAGAGACAATGAAGATCCATGAGTTATATTTTTTATGATTTAATTTAAAAATAAATTTGCACATGTATGAGAAAGAAGAAGAGGAGGTATATGTGAGGTCTTTGGTGAGAGGACTCTTCACCTTTCCTCTCTCTCTCTCTTTATATATATATATATATATATATATATTCTCTTCATTTAGTTAATCTCTCATGTTTATTGCTGCATTTACTTTGTTCAAAAACTCAAACCTCACTATTATCATCCATGAGCATAATTACTTATATAATTATCATTTTTGTACAAGTGGTTTGAACAAATAATCAATTAATGTAGAAAACAAGAAAACCCAATCACTCCCTCTTGGATTGTATAATTAGATAACAACTAAGTCGGATTCTTTGTAGCTGGTTGCATCATAGCTAACTTTAAGCTTGCCAAATGATTGTAAAAGTGTTTAGACAGTATCCATCAAAATGTGGTAAGCTCTGGGGGAAGTCAGCTTTTTACTACCTTTTTTCCATTAAATTTCATTGCAGCTTTGCTAGCGGAAAGTGGGAAAGCTTCTCTTTGCCAGCTTTAATACTTGTGACTTTTCTAATAGAGTGTGCAGTGAGACCAATCGCTTTCCCATTATTACAAGCTTCCTTATTTGTGGTCCACAACGTGCATTGTCTAAAAAAAATTATTCAAGAAACATGTGGGTGTGTGCTAGGTTGGAATCCAAGGTGAAGGTGGTCCTCTTATATATTCTTCACTCATATTATCAATAAGTATAGCTTTTATGTCTTGTATATATATTTAATATCAAATTGTTCTTAACAGTAAACAATAAGCTTTATAGATCTATACATGCCTAATTAGTAATAAAATCTATAATATTTAATAAGAGAAACCAAAAGCTATAAGCTGTTTCAATACAACGAGGTCTTAGAGCATAGATATGCAAATGGGATTATTTTGTGGATTCTTTGTATTTAATCAGTTCCCTCACCCACCCTCAATCCCTTAACAATCTAGGTGGTGTTTTATGATGTGGATGGTTTTGTTTTCATTTATTTTTTAAGGGGTGTTTATAATATAAATGTTTTTTGTTTTTTCTTGTTCTTTAACATGATTGATTTTGTTTAAAACAAAAACAAATCTGAGGTAAGAAATTATATGGTTTATGAAACGCGATATTAATTAATTAGATGAAAAGCATTTTTGAAACCAGAAATTTAAGAACATGTTTCTGGTTTGCATGAAAACAAAAGATGTATACACAACCAAGAACATGTTTTATGTGTTTTTGTTTTGAGAAACAATCTGCTTTTGAACCAAATGGTTTTGATTTGTTTTTGGAATTTGAAACAAGAAAACAACTCACATTGTAGAAAATTGCCGGTTTGCCACATTAGAAAAAACAAAAAACATGTTCTTGAAATGTGCTTTTGTTTTGTGAAGTAAAAGCAAGGTGGTTTTGTTGTATGATGAGAGATGTAAGATTTAAAATAAACATGTTTTCCAAATTAGAAATTCAAGAATGCATTTTTTATGTTTCAATTTTAAAGACAAAAAAACAGATACAGAACCAACAACATAGCTGATAAAATTTAAGGTGGTCACCCTTCACCTGGAGTAAACTTAGGGAGTGTTCGACCACATGGTTAGTTTTATTTTTGAAAACAAAAACAACTGCCATTGCTGATGTGGCAGTTGTTTTTGTTTTCATAAACAAAACCCCCTCAGGGGTTAATTAAAGAAATAAAATAAAATGGATTTTTATTGTTCAATCCACCCCAACAAATCTTAATTTTACCGTACAATTGGGGTAGGTGCTAGCTCGGAATTGATGCCAATATACAGGTGGATATTAGTGTTATAGGTGGGGGTATTTGGAACTTTTGAATTGTTGTAGGTGGAGTGCAGTACAGTTTTTACAAAATAAAGCATGTATGTATTTCCGTGTTTTTGTTTTAAGAACCAATTTGTTTTTAAATCGATGGTTTTCTTATTTGTTTTTGGAACTTACAAAAAGAAAAACAATTCATACCATGGTTTTTAAAAACGAACCAGTGACCGAACCAGTTAGGGGTCTGGTTATCGGTTCAAACAGTCCGACTGTTCGACCCGAACGACCGGTCTGTTCTGACAAAAGAAATAAAAAAATTTTAAAAATTGGAAAACGGTCAAAACCGTTCGAACGGTTAACCGGATGATTCAGCAGTTTGCTGACCAAAAATCAACAGTTTTGGAAGAAAAAGTGGTTTTAGTGATCGGTTCCCGATTTTTCCGGTCTGACCGTTTGGTTCGTTCCGGTTTTGAAAACAGTGTCCATGCCAGTTGTTTTGAGTCTAATAACAATATGTAGGTGAGTTGTAGAGCCCTCTTGCATGTGACTTATGTGCCATGGAATATCTCTATAATTGATAAGAGTAGAAATTGAAATATTTTGTTGTTATATGTGAGCAAGTTTTTGAGTTTATGAGAATTTGAGTTTAGTACTGCTCATCTCCCATAACTAAAAAGCAACATAGTCAATAATTTAAGGTGGTGTTTGGTAAGAAGTATCAATTTGACATCTATGCTTTCTCATTTTGGCACCTTATCTGATTCAACTAACCACTGAGAAATCACATTTTGTAAGCTGATTCCAAAAAATCAGCAATAATCACTCTCTTGATCTCCATGTTTAGGGATAATTCATGAAATAGAGGGAGGTGGCTTTTGCTTTTAGGAATTGGGAAAGATTCCTAATATGATTAATAGTGGTGTACAATTGGTCAGTTCGGTGTCAGTTCAGTTTGGTTCAGTTAGAACCAAGGATCTAATTGGTTATTCGGTTTGACCATCTTTCCTAATCGAATTGAACCAACCATAACCAAATTTAGCTCAGTTGGATTCGATTTTCGGTTCACTTGAATTCTGATTCCACATAAATGATAAACATTCATTCTAATTCCACATAAACAATTAATGAATAATTAGTAATTAATAAGTGTTATTAATTAAAAGTTAGAATGGTGGTTTCAATGCTTTAATCATTTAAAATCTTTAGATAGTTTAACTAGTATTAATTAAAAGTTAGAATAGGCCCACAACCCAATGTCAATGGGGAATTTCCGAATTGGCCATTGTTCATAAGCAATTAATAATTAGTCTAGGTTTTAATACTTTAGTCATTTAGATTCTTTAGACAATTTAATTAATTATTATTAATTAGAAGTTAGAGTGGGCCCAATGGCTAATTTTCGAATTGGCCATTGGGAAAAATAATAATTAATAAATATAAAGTATTGAATAGAACATTATATATTTAATATACTTAATTAAATAAAAACTACTATTCAATTTTTGGTTCAGTTCAGATTGGCTTTATTTCTACTAAGTGCCCATTTGGGAGGTCTGAAACACAGCGGCTTCAGCTGGCATTCCAAGGTGTATCCACATAGACAGCCTATAAAACTATGTTTGGTGAAAAATAGGGAAAGCCCAATGCCTTTTAGCTAGTCATTTGAAGGATTGTCCACTTCAGCTTCTTTGAATAGCTTGTCCAAAGAACTTCAAAGAAGCTGAACCAACTGTTTAATTGAATCTTCAATTCAGCTCTCCCAAATAGGCCCTATTCCTTTATGAGAAATTCAAATTTCATAAAATGCCTCATAATCAATGAGTCAGGGGGAATTGATTTGGAGGAATCAATTCCTCTTACGAAAGATCTTCTTAGTATTCCAAGTTGGAAAAGTTTTCCTAATTCGGTCAAGTATAAGAATGACAATTTTGTGGAATTTTTTAGTATCTGACCTGCCTGACCTTAATGGGATTATTTTATGGAATTCAAGCTTGGATCGCCAAAAATCCATGAGACTCAAACTTGATTTGAGTTAGAGACTTGAGATCGAATTCGGCTCGGCTCAAAAGCCTATATGTTCGAGCTTGGCTCGGCTCAACTCAATCTCAAATGTGAGTTACACACATTTGAGAATTATAAAAATTATTTTTTAATTTTACATACAAATATTTAAGAATTATAAAAATTATTTGTTATTGTACCTATAATATATATATATATATGTATATAATATTTATTATTATACATATAATAAAAATTATTTATTTTATAATATATATATATATATGTATGTATGTATTTGTATGTATGTATATATAAGCTCAATTATGCTCACGAGCCTCATGAGTTGAGTTTCATTTGACTCACGCTCAGCCTGAAGCTCAATCTAGATCGAGCTTTTCATGAGCCGAGCTCAAATAGCTCATGAAAAGCACGTTTGTTTCCACTCCTACTACCCACTCCCATTACTTTAAACTTGTGTATATGTTATTAAGTATTGGAAAATCCATGATGACATAAAAATATGATACTAGAAGAACATTGACCAATCAAAATCTACCATGAATTTTAATATAAAATTATTTGATTCTACCACTTCTATGATTCCAATTGATTGGTTATAAGTTCTTTTGGTATCACAATCAAACCCTAATAAATATATCTTATATGTTTTATAAGGAATAATATATCTATACTATATATAAAAGTGTAAATGCATTTTGAAACTTTTTGGACTAAAATTACCCTCTACTTCTTTGTTTGAGAAAGGGTAAAAAAGTCATTTTATTACACTTTAATTCCAATTTTAATGGCTACTAAAATGCCCATAATTGTGTATTTAGTCCATCTCTAATGGTAAGGTTGAAAATGTAACTTCAATTATTACTTCCCACCTCATTTAATATCCTTTTATTAAGTCTTATGCTTGAATTATTAACTTTCATTTTCTTTTATTAAATTAGATTTGTGTCAAAATTTTTAACAATATAAACCCATAGATTTTAAAACTGACTCAAAAACAAAACCATTTTTAATCCAAGTGGTGGTTAAGCAATTCAACCATCCGAACCAAATTGATCAACCTACCTATGAAGTCATAGTTAGATAATAAAATTTCTAAATTAGAAATAAATATAGAAACTTACAAAAATTGTAGAAAAAAATTTGACACACATGATATTTTTATTAATCAAATTAAAAAAATAAGTATAATAAACAAAAAATATTTTTTATTAGTAATAAAAATGAAATACATAATTTAGAACTAACCAAAAATAAAATTATTTTGCTGTTTGGCAAAGATCAATAGTTCAAATTTTGGGCCAAACATGTTAACCTTTAATGTCATAAATAAATAATAAAAGTTAATAAAATATAAAAATACAAAAATGAAAAAATACAACTTTTGAAAAAAACATTTAGGCACATATATAATTTCATATAATTGTCATATTAAACAAAAAATAAGTGTGACATATTAGAATTATTTTTACACACAAAAATACAAAAAAAACTATAGAAAAATTGAAACCATCTATAATTCTATATTTACACTACTATTAAAAATATGAATAAAATTATGAAACTTTCTTTTGACTAAAATACTCATTTTTGAATTTAGTCCCTATTTAATTATGAGGTTTAAATTATAAGTTTAATTACTAATTTTCACCCCATTCCATTCTCTCTATTTAAATCTTACATTTTTTTGATAAATGAATAAAAAATGATACACCAAAAAGATTAAATATTACAAAAAGAAGAATCTAACCAAGCAAGTAAGCCTATCAATGATACTTGAAACTTGACAACTCCATCTGATTATCACATATTTGGATGATATATTTATGTAATTAGATTTGGACTTTCAATCTGCATCCAATTAATAATAAAAAACAAAAAATAAAAATACATAAAGTTTATAGAAAATTTTGGATATATTATTAATATCATTATCATCATCTAGAATTACCATGTGTAAAGCATGTGTACACTTACTAGTATGGTAAAAAAGGTTAAGAGGGGATTCAAATATTTCCCTTTGTATTCCATTATATGTGTCTTCACCATTGACCTACTACATATGTAATTATAGGTTGGGGAAATTGGGAGGATGGGTTAATGGTGTCTAGGTGGGTTTGGGAATGGGAAGGACAATTTTCACAGGTACCCTACCCATTTCCATCCCTGAATCAAGTAGTGAACTTCCTAATACAAACCACCTAATTCTTCCAATTGACAATCCATGTTAGCTCTATGCCCCAATTTGTTTTGATTGTATATATGAGTATTAATTGCCTTTTAAAATTTTAATTTTTATATAAAATTTATAAAAATGCTTATTTTTCACATATGGATAGAAGTGGAAAGAGCAAGTCAATGACTTCTTTTGAACTCCGATATACTTTGCCAAATGAAAGATCTATAGACCATTTAGGGACGTCATCCAATTAAAAGACTCCACTAGCAAATTAAACCTACTCCTAATTCAAGTTAAGATACATAATTGTAGAAGTCATATCTCACATGGGGGTTGTTCATCCTATGTATTTTGATGATAACAAATTCATTGAGACTACTAATGTCTTGAAAAACAAGTGTATAGCTACATCAAATGATTCCCTCAAGAGTACTAAATAACATCTAAAGGATATAAAACTATTCTCATGAACAAAAAAAGGAGGATGAAGAGGTCAAGTTTTAGAAGTTTATCAAATTTGTTTTTACATTTGATAGGACTTGTTATAATCAGATGACAAAATGTATTACATGAGATAAAAACATAGACACCTCGATTTACCAAAGCCTTAGAGACCAATGGTTAAGTTAGAAAAAGATCTTAGGCATTTCTCAGACTTATTATTGGACTTGTGTGGTTACCCGACCCGGACGGGGGACAGAATGGTTGTATGGAGTCACCACCTAAATTTTTGAGAAATGGGAATTTAGGAAAACCTGGGATTTTTCAAGAAAAACAATTTGTTTATTTGATGACTTGTACGGTGTGGGAAAGTGTTAGGCACCCCATACTCACCCGGTTAAACCGGCCTCTACTTTACCAATGTTCTAAGAAAGATTTAATAATTTTGGGCACACATTAAGCAGAGCAATATATCAAGGAGAAGAACATAAAGTTCTAATTATAACTATTCAAACAAAATCAAATGCTAAAAAAAACAAGCAAAGACAAAATGATTTAATAACCAACTATGCTGGCAATTAAGATATGGTAGAAAAAAAAAGTAAGTTTACTAGGTGAATGCACTATTTTAACACCCAAATGCAAGATGGCAAGAAATTACTTATCATTGTGAGGATTAAATCTAAAGATAAATGCATGAATTGCTAAAGGGTAGTTAGAATAGGTGAAAATTGAATAAAAATCGACAAATGCAAAAATCTTGAAGTTTGATTGTAAATCAATGCTTATGCATGGACAATGAAAACACCCTAACTATCTAGACAATTAGATTCATGGGCTGACCAAAGTCCAAAGCAAGGGGAACTTTAGGAAGGCAAGCAGATTTCGTTTATCAAAATGATGATAAGAGAAAGTAAGTAAAGTAATAAGGAATTCACAACTAAACAAATGCTTGGGGAGGGGGCCTAATATGCTAACGTTGTGCAGGTCTAAATGATGCTTAGGGGTTTCTTAGACTGTAAGATTGACATGCGGGCTCTAGGGACGTGAGAGATAGTGGGCAGAGTGTAGGACGTGGGTTAGGAAAGCTTGGGGCTTCTTGAGATGTGAAGGGGGGTATTCCCTAGGTTAATGAGGGTAGAGATCTCTCCCTAAGATAGATTGTATATCTTGAATGTGAGAAAGGTGGGGTATTTATAGATTTTTGAAAAGGGAATGAAGGGCTAAGACAAGAGAAAAGGGAGATCAATGGATGAGGTTTAAAGGGTTTTTGAAGGGAGATTGATTGAGAGAATGGGCTATCAAGATAGCTTTGGGAGAGATCCTCTCAATCAATCAAGACAATGAGTGGAAGATTTTACCAATTTACCAAAATCGGACATTACAAGTTTAGGTGATTGGCTGGATTGATTGGAAGCTCCTATCTGCTCAAATCTTGGATTTTAAGATGGTTCTAAAGGCTGGGAGAAAGGTTCTAGTCGTGGAATGCCCTAGGTTCGAAGTTGTAGTGAAGAGGATTCCAAATAGAAGGCCCGGACTAAGTCTAGCTTTGGTTCTCAAGATGGAGGGCTTAACGGTGTCGGAATTGGACGATCTTGGTACCGTTGGACTTAGAATTTTGAGATCTATCCATCTATAAAGTTGGATTTCAGATTTCATGGAGGATATGGATCGTACGATCATAATTGGTTCCAGCTTCAGGTCTTGAGATGAAGGGGTAAACGGTGTTGGATTTGGGTGATCT
The DNA here is from genome assembly GCF_055504915.1 of Nelumbo nucifera. Classification (NCBI taxonomy): domain Eukaryota; kingdom Viridiplantae; phylum Streptophyta; class Magnoliopsida; order Proteales; family Nelumbonaceae; genus Nelumbo; species Nelumbo nucifera. The sequence continues at coordinate 48,550,805 of NC_142652.1, forward strand.
TGGTGTCATCGGATTTGAATTTTTTTGAGATCTATGTACCTATGGTCTTGGATTTATAATTTGATGTGAAATGAGGTTCATGATCAAAATGACCCCGATTGGACGAATGGAATTGATTTTGGCTTTTGGTCTTAGGATGAAGGGGTAAATAGTGTCGGATTCGAGTGATCTTAGTGTTGTCAGATTTGAATTTTTAGGCTCTACGTACCTATGGTTTGTATCCTTGAGGCCCCAACTTTTGTAAAATTCCAAAAATACCCCTAGGCCGGTTAGGAGGTTAGTTGAAGCATGTTTAAATCTTAAAGTGTTGCAAAAAGACTAAGGGGCGCAAAAATGGGGTGTCTACAACTTGATTATAAAAAGTTTGGAATCCTAAGAGTTGACTTCCCATAAGGTAGTAGTCAACTAACTATGACAATTGAGACAAGTGTTGGTAGTCGACTACCTAGAAGATAATAGTCAAGTACTTGTGACAGTTGAACCTAATGTCACATTGGTTTTAATCAATAGTCGACTATAGTTAGTAGTTGATTATGCATGACAACTAAGACTAAGTTACAAGTAGTAGTCGACTCCCAAGAAGTAGTAGTTGGCTACTAGATTCTCTCCTATGAGTAGTAGCCAACTACTTAGTCCTGATAGTTGACTACTTACTTTTGATAGGATGAATAGTCAACTATTTGGTTGTGATAGTCAACTATTTCAAGGAGAAAAATTCGATTTTCGATTGTTTAAAAACTCAATGGCTCTTTCCTCTTTTGGTAAGCCTTCAACATCATTGGGAACAAGCCTTAAATGTTTTCTAGAGTGATTTAATCCCTTCCCAATGACTCTATAATGGTCACAAAATCTCTAAACTTGATCCTTGCTATATATGGATGAGTTTGAGCTGAAGAATAGAAAAAGGAAAAAGATATTTAATTGTGCATAAGTGTTTAAAGTGAAAAAGAAAAAGATAAAGAAGAGATTTTGAGCTAAAAATAATTTCAACTTTGTGAGAAAAGTGAAATAGTACTTGTGCTATATCGAATCTCACAAGAAATTAAAATCTTTTCGAGAGCTATAGCCCAATTCTTATTGTGCATTCTCTTACATCTATTTAGTTTGTGTTTGTATTTTTCATATTTTCCTTGTAAAGGTGTTATATGATGCTTTATTTGTTCATCTTATTGTAATTGGTTCTATTTGATTAGTTAACTATTTCTAGTAATAATAATCTTGTTGGTACCTAGAAGTCCAACTAGTGTAAAGGTTTTGTTGGCACCTGAAAGTCTAGTTAGTATAGTAGAATTCTCAAATGGTGTGCCTGGGGAGAGGATGTAGGGAGGATGTAGGTTTGGTTTGGCTGAACCCTTATAAATTGTTTTTATGCTTTCTATTTATTTATAATTGTTTTGATTCATAATGTTGATGTTCATTCTTTATTGATATCTTCATTATATTACACACCATATTCTTGCTCCTTACCTTCATGACATTACTTTTAATTTAAAGAGGTATTAATTGGGGAAGTAAGCTTGTAGAACCCAATTCACCCCCCTCTTGGGTAGGTTACATGGGCAATAGGGGCATCCTAGCTTAATACATAAGGAAGTTGTTCTAGCATGAATTATTAGAGAATACACACTTGAACACTATTAAGAAAAAGCTCCATACATGAATTTTTGCCTTCTTAACATTGGAATCAAATTACATGGGAACAAAAGACTCAAAAGAAAGGAATGAGTCAAAATAAAAGGTCATGCTTTGCCAAATAGTGAGTTGCCCTATTACCTTCACAAGGAATATGACAAACTTAGACACAAGAGAATTCTTGTGTCAACTTTGTATAGGGGTTGTAAGCCAGGACTGGTTATGTCAATTTAAAGCCAACCCTAACCCAACACAAAGTTCTAAACCCCCAACCCTAACCCTAACCTAACCTAACCTAACCTTCAACCCTATCTACAACCTTAACCCTAACCCTAGCTAAATTCCTTTAACCCTGATTGGACCTAGATTTGATTTGGGTTGGACCAAAACCTTACTCCTACCTCTTAAAATTTCATACAAACTTTCAAATTCAAATATATACTCAATTCTAATTATATATATTGACCTTATTTTTTATTAGTATTTATTTATTTGGTGTTTTTAGTATCAAAGTCAAATAATTAAATGCTAGAGGACATGTATTATCCATATAGCATATCATATATATCACTCATATGTCATATCGCATATATAGAGGACATGTACAATTGAATTGGATTTGGATTGCTGGGGGATCAATCCTAACCCAATATGAAATTAAATCTAGTTCATACATTTCAACCATAACCCTAACTCAATCATCAACCCAAGTTACAGCCTTACTTGTAATTGGCAATAATATCTCATGTAGTCCAAGGTGGAGTAATCCTATCCACCAATGCTAGAGGCATTTCACATCACAACTTGCATAACGCAAGCACATGTCCTTTGATCTAAAAACACGTACATGTCCTGTGAACCATTGAGCAAATGTTTTTATAGATCTAAAAACACGTATATGATTTTGTTTTGTTCTAAATGTATTGTTAACAAATGTTTTTAAGCAATGAAACTCTCCTTTTCTAAAAACACAAAACATAAACAAAAGAACTATTAAGCAAGGGGACTTTACTTTTATCCACCTCAAGTTAATAGGGCATGCCTAATGCCTACAAAAACAATGTTAAATATGGTGGATTTGCATACCTAATACACCTTTACAATATCCCATGGTTTTAGTTGCATATAGAGCTATAATGTGGGTCGTGCCCATTTTTTAGGGTCACTTGCACTCTAGTGGGTCATGTTGGGCCTTGGTGGGTTGGCATGACACGGCTCAAGGCCTAAGGCCCAATTGGCTCATGCCATCTCAATTTTACTTGAAATTTAATGTGTACAATTGGTCATATATGAAATAATAAAATTAAATTGAATAGTTACATTGGAATTGTAATAAAATTGTATAATAAAAATGAAAATAAAAATCTATAATGGATTAGAAAAAAAATTACAAATAGCTTTCAAATAAAATTGAAAATAAAAAATTTCAGTAGTATTAAAAATATTATACAATTGTTGAATATTTAGAAAAAAGAACATTGGCTTCAACCTTTCTTGTTTAAGTTCCACCTCCATTTTACTTGATCTGCATCATCTCATGAATCATCAATTGAAGTGTCATGTCCTGTTGATCTTGCAATTTATCCCCTACATCTATCCAACCCTTCAAGCATATGCACATCTCTGAACTTTCCTCATTTATACAACTTCTATTCTTGTCCAATACCATGTTATCTACACTAAAACAAGACTCTGAATAGAAATGTTAACACCAAAAGAGTTAGTAGGTTACGCTCCATGGTGGAAAACATAGGATAATTTTTTATGTTCTTTCTATTAAATTATTGATAAATTCTTATGAAGAATTCAAATGAATTAAAATGCAAAGTGATCCGCCATTTGATGAACAAATTACTCTCCTAGTAAGAAGAACAAAACATCAAGTTCTAAAGCTTCAATTGCTATCATCTTTCTATCATTTAGAACTTGATGTAATCATTTGCAAGGATGCATGCAAAATGGGCTTAATGGATTAACTTTGATTTAACCAAGACCTTGGAGACTAATGATTAAATGGCTAGGATTTTCCTAAACTTTATACTAATATTAAGTACAAAAATTCTAAGTGTGGATATCTAAGGGGTTGACTCCAAAATATTTGGAGTTGCTTAGTTGAAGTTTCTAAGGTTGGTCATATCCTATAGTCAATTACCGGCCCATAAGGTACTAGTAGTTGATTACCTTAACAGTCAAGGCTAGTGTTACTAGGTATTCAACTATCCATGGATCAATAGTCAACTACTTGTGATAATGGAGACTGGTGCCACTAGGTATTCAACTACCCATGGATTAATAGTTAATTACATGTGACAATCAAGCCTGGTGCACATTGGCATTGGTCAATAGTTGACTAATGGATTAGGGGTAATCCACTATGCATAATAGTTGAGAACATTATGCACCAAGTAGTCAACTACCAAGAGGTAGTAATCGACTACTAGGAGGAAAAGATTCTCTCTTGTGAGTAGTAGACTACTTGAGACTATCAGTCAACTATTTACTCCTAATAAGGTTGATACAACTGACAATTAGCTTGAGCCAATCGACTACTTCATGAAGGAAAATGAGTTTTTTTTTTCTTTTACCATTTAAGGGTCAATGGTAAGCCTTCAATCTTGTTGAAAACAAGCTCTAAACATTTATAAAAATGGATTAATCTCTTCCCAATTAATCTATAATGGTCATATGCTCTCTAAGCATGATTCAGGCTATAAATACATGTATTTGAGATGAAAATCTCAAGGAAATGCATTGTTCTAAAGAGTAAAATGTTCATAGAGACAATAATAAGAGAACAATATTTAATAAAGAAACCTTAAGCTACAAAGATTTTTCATCGTTGGAGAAAAAACTTGCAATAGTTGTTTATGCTTCACTGATTATCTTTCCAAGAATCATTTCATTTCTTCTAGCGTAATGGGCCATTATTGTTTGTACTTTCTCTTGCATTTGAATAGTTTGTATTTGTATATCTACCCAACTTGTATTTGTAGTTGGGTGCTTTGTGGTTGAATACATGGTGGTTAGGATAAAAACTCATAAGACTATTTGATTTCTTATTAATTTAAATATTTCAATTATTAAAACTATTTTTATAAACAACTTTTATTAATTTAATTATTTTAGTGAAATTTATTTGGAATAATTAAAGATTAATTATAAAATAATAAATTTTATTTTTAATAAATTTTAAATGGATTTATAATAATTTATATTAATAATAATTGCAAGATTATATAATCAAATATAATTATATAATTATAAACATGTTATAATCTTATAATAATTATCTTTTACAATATTATTTATTAAAAATAATTATTATAAGATAATAAAATTAATTACTAATTTTATCAATTAAAGTTTTCTTTTAAAATTATTAATAAGTATTATGAGTTTATTGTTTTGTTGTAAAAATCTATTAGGTTTGTTTAAAAAAGAAAGGGGATTACAAGGGACCTTTCCAACAAATGTTGTCGATGTCATGAGTATTGTAGACACCCCATTTTTGCACACATTCTCTTGATATGCTCTAGGTACTTGGTAATCATCAATCCCTTACTATGTTGTATGTTTGGTTGTAGTACAAATGAACTTGCATTGAGGCAAAATTATGGTAGTGAAAATGATTTTGGTGCAAATTTTGATTTATTTTTGTTTCACATTTTTACCTTATTTTGTTTGATTATAGTATAAAGAAAGTAAAATAAGACATGAAATAGAATCCAGTAAAACCCAAATCAAAATTAAATAGGAATCTGCATTTTTTTCATTTGCACTTCCATGCATTTGCATTAGTGCAATAAGATTGCTTGCAACCAAACACAACCTTAGTTATAACTCTTCACAAGCAAGGGTATTTTGGTCATTTTGAATAATAAAGTTGAATTCATTAAATCATAACTTAAGAGTGAAATTCTATGCCTTTACATACTACTTATGCTCAACTCTAAGCTAAATTGCCCATTTGATTTGTGATTGATTGGTTTGACCAATCATAGGACTCCATTTGGTATTTGTTTTTGTTAGGGGCCGATCCAGGACACAATTGGGAGATAAAAGCTTGGTAGATAATAATAGAATCAATCTTGTAATTTTATAGATTGAACCCCAAATTCAATAGTTGTTTATTGCACCTGATCCTCAAGGCATTGATTAATAAATCAGACCTAGCCAACAAGAAGACAAAACCAAATGGACACCAATGGTATGAATCATAAATTCCATAACCCAAAATCATCATGATCAAGGGTCTTCGTTGGTTGACCCAATCATAGATTTTGAATTGGAATATTATATTTAGAAGGCTACTAGAGGTGTATATCTAAAGGATATAAACCCAAATTAAATTTGAGCTTCTAGAAGCTTTGTCTAGAGCTTAACTAAGAGAGGCCCTATCTAAGTGCCTTAGGCCACCCACTTAGATAAGAGGGAAGGATACCAAATTTGGTAAGTCTCCCTATAACTGGTCTAAAGTAGGCTGGCCAAAAACCATTTGGATAAGGCTTGCAAAATCCAAGTCAGGCTAGTTATTGTACAACTAGCCAAGTAGTTGGTTGCTTATAAGTCTAGGCCAAATCAATTCAATAAGTTTGGATAACTTTGATCTCCATTTTCACTGGCGCCCTACAAGGTGCACCCCACAACCCATCTCAGTCGTGCATTGGGAACATTTCTCCATGACAAGTACAGAAGATGTTCCAATGCATGCTAAGATGTGCATGTGGGGCACCTATGGGGTTCCAATCTGAACTCCTCTGACCTCCAGTTGAGTTTCCCATGACTCTAGGTCCTTTGGACCCTCATTTCGACTTGGCAATGAATTTGAACCCCTAAGTCCAAGGAATGATAAATAACCCAAAATGATCATTCTAATGTGAGCTATCCCATCCTTAGTTGTTGGTTGGATTGGATAACCTCTAGTCAACTAGCTTACATTTAATGGGGATTCTTCTCTTTGGCCTATATATAGAGCATGCCCCAATCGAGTGGAGGAACTTTGGCCAAGCATTCTAAGTGACCTAAGCTAGAAAACCAAGCTAAAATTTTTTAGGAAAAATTATATTCAGAGCTAGCTATGCATTTAAATTTATACTATAGGTTGGTTCAGAAACCAACAAAACTCTGACAATCGATTATACATTTCAAATTATAAAAACCCCTGCCATGTCACCGGAGACTTATGTGGCTATTGCCAACATGGGACTCTTAATCCATGTTCCAACATGGATTATTTGAAAATAAAAATGGGTTTTCACTTTCTCTCCCATTCCCTTTGTCTCTTCCACTCCCTCTGCCTCTCGATCTCCCTCCCACTTTTTCACTCTCATAATCATCTCCCGATCTCCAATTCCCTTTGTCTCTCCCACTCTCTCAGCTTTGGTCTACAACAAATCAACTCTCTCTCTCGATCTCTTATTCTCCATCAATACCTTTTATCGTTCTCCCTCAGTCTTTCTCCTGCTCCATCCCTCGTCTTTTTTATTTTTCTTAGAAACTTATATAATACTAATCAAACTATATAAGTTATAAGTTAGTCAAGCAACCAACAACTTGTACAATCAAGTTATAAATTTTTATCAAGTTGGTGTAGATTTCATAGCCAAGAGTTTCTTATGATTTTTTTATCAAATTGGGCTGAGGGAGTTAAAACCATACCAAGTTGGTCTTATGTTCTTTAATATGGTATGGTTAATACCACATAAGTGTGTAAGAAAAAAAAAGAATAAGAGAGGGAGCAAGAAAGAAACTGAGAGAGAACAATAGAGATTGAAGGAGGAGAGATCGATTAAGAGAGAAAATGAGGGAGAATGAGAGATTAAATGAGAAACAAAATGAGAGAGATTAAGGGAAAGTGGTAGATTGACAAAGAGGGAGAGAATGAGAGAGATTGAGTGACAGAACGTAGAAACCTTTTCTCAAATCACACAGTCGTTGAGCATGGAGAGATGACTGTGAGCGTGAGAGAGTGGGAGGGAGATCAAAAGACAAAGGGAAAGGGAGAGAAAGTGGAAACCCTTTTTTTTTATTTTCAGATAATCCATGTTGGACAACATGGATTAAGAGTCTTATGTTGGCAACAACCACATAAGCCTCCGATGACATGGAGGGGTTTTTTATAATTTGAAACGTACAGTCAGATCTCAGAGTTTTGTTGGTTTTTGAACCAACCTACAACGCCATTTTAAATGTTAAGTTGGATAAGACTATAATTTTCCCAATTTTTTTTATCAAGGCACACTTTCAAAAGGAAGCAACTTGAAAGAATCAAAGAAGGTTGAAGAAACACCAAGGTGAAAAAGTTTTTGACTCAATCATTGAGGTGGCAACATTCTCCATGAGATAGGCTTTTAATAATATTCTTTAAATTTTAGACAAAAAATTGATAGAATGAATGCCATGGGTAATGTGAATAGTAGTTTAGTTCACTAATTGCATATAGTTTCCATTTAAAATATATAATACCATGTTTTGTTTATATATAGTTAGTTATATTTCTTATCTTCTCCGTATAGTTTAGTTCGATTTCATTCCACTTAGTTTGTTCTTTTCTAAATTGCCTAGTTTTACATTTCTTGCAATTAGGTAACACTTATTGTTTCATCATAGTTTTTTATTTTTTTAAATTTGTAATAGTTTCTCTTTAATTTTGCTTAAACAATCTCTTATCTTTGTTTTAAATTGCTACCATTTAGATTTTAGGTCATATGTATACTTTAAGCTTTGACTTTTCTTATTATATATTCAGCATACTTAGAATTAGAATTTTCAACATACATTACTTCCCTTTCATCCTATTTCTCTATTTGCATTCTTTTTCTTAGCTGTTTTACCAAAAAAAAACATTATTAAAATTTGCCTTAAATTACATTGATTTACACCTAATGTTGGGCATATAATGTTCAGTGTGCATATTGTTGCCTAGGTAGCCTAACCCAAGGAGGGTAGTGAATTGGATTCTATAAGTTTCTTTCCCAACTATTGCTTTTTCAAAATGAATGCAATACAATAATGATTTAAAGAAATAATTTGAAGTGAACGATATACACAGATAAAAAGATTGAGATTAAATATTAGTAAGAAATAATAAGAACAAATAGAGAGCACACACCTAATTTATAGAGGTTTAGCCAAACCTAACATACATCCTCTCATTAAGAATTTCAATGTATCAATTGAACTTTTCGGTGACAACAAAACCTTTACAAAAATCAGGCTTCCAGGTTCTAACAAGACTTTTACAACAATTGGACTTATGGGTGCCAACAAGACTGTGCATTAGTTAGACTTACGAGTGACAACAAACCTTGTAGTGTTTAATCTCTGAACACTCAACTACACTTAACTATAACACCACTAGCTGATCAAATACAATAAACATATCAATGATGTATATACTTGGTAAGCAATGTAATCACTCTACAATGTTGATATTCAAATACAAGCTAAACTATTTAGATGCAAGAGAATGCACAATGAAGTATAGGCTATAAAACTTAAAGAGACATAAGTTTCTTGGTGAGAATCAGTTTAGCATAAACGGCTATTCAACTTTTCTCACAATGATGAAACTTTTTTAGTTCAAATATCTTCACTCTTTTTCTTTAGTTTTTTGTCTATTTGTCAATTAGAACTTTTTGTTCAATCCACTTTCTTACATTTTTCATATTAAACACATTCATAAATAGCATGAATCAATGATAGAGAGCTTGTGACTATTATTGAGCCATTTAGGAGAGGATTAAAACATTATAGTAAACATTTAGAACTTGTTCCCAATGACATTAAAGGATTATTAGAAGAGGAAAGAATCATTAAGTCTTTAAACGATTGAAAAGTTGATATTTTATCATGAAATAATTAGCTATTATGACCATGTAGTCAACTACTTCATTTTGTCAAAGGTAAGTAGTTGACTATCAAGATCAAGTAGTTAACTACTCATAGGAGATACCCTTTTTTCCCTTTCAGTAGACTATTACCTTTTAGTAGTCAACTACTAGGTAAAACTCAGTCTCAACTATTACACTTAGTTGATTAGTATATTCTCGATAATCAACTACTAAGTGACACCAAGGTCAGTTATTACAACTAGTTGCCTATTAAATGACACTAGGCTCAATTGTCATGGTCGATCATAGTCGACTACTGCCTTTTGGGAAGTTATCTATTGAGTGTAACCCAACCACTCAAGTAGGAAACTCTTATGATCTAGGAGTTGGTTTCTTATGCTTGCAAAGTTAGTTTGTTAATGTTTTTATCCAAGATAAAGACTAGGAAAAGTTGAGAACTTTCTTTAACTTAATCACTTGTCTCTAAGGTTTTAGTAGAAGTAAGGCAGGTATAAGCTTAGCCCATTGTGGTTCTACTTGCAATCTAATTACATCATGTTGTAATGAATGTAATAAACTTATGGACTCTTAAAATTTGACTTCTTCGTCTTCTTCATGAGAGTAAGCTTGCATTCTTTGGACAACCTTCAGCCCATCCAAGGGGATGATTGGTGTGTCTATACTACATGTATATTTTAAATCATTAGTACTCACAATCAGTTTGTTATCATCAAAACACGTTGATTGAACATACATGTCCATTATATTAGCAATTGGTTACATTGTTTGCATTCTATCTAGTTATTAACTCCTTTATCCTCTCTAGTAGTTTTCCTCCTTTTTATATTTTTCATTCTATATTAGATTTCATTTAGTTTTTCTTGCATAATTTCTCTCTCTCAAATTTTTCTAGAAAATTCATTTTGCATTACAGTTCCTCTTGTAGCTTTGTATCTTCTTGGTTTTCTTTCTTTTGGTCACCTAAATAGTTTCATTTCACTTTAATTTGCATTCTTAAACATTTTACTCATCTATGTTTAGAATCATCATTCTTAGATTTATTTTTTATTTTCTTTCTCTTTAACATTCATTGTAGTAATTAAGAACAAAAATCAACATAGCCACACTTTAGAATTCTTCATTATTTTGGATTTGTCTTCTCTTTAGAATCATTATAGGTGGCATATTACTTTTGCATTTCTAGTAATTACATTTGTTGCTTTTGTCATTTAAAGCTAAGAATCATAATTTTTACTTAGTTTTAATTGTTGGCTTTGATTGTTTTCATTCATATAATCTTATTCTTCTTGAACTTTAGCTCATTTCTCATAGTTACAATTAAGGGTGAAAATGGGATGGTTCAGTTGGGTTCCATGGCAGAACTTAGAACCTACCCCATAAGGGTTGGTTTCAAGTTTTTGGAACCAGAACCTACCCTGTGAAGCTCGGTTATGGGGTTGGTTTAGGCCTTGGTGATTCTAGGGTTGGTTCCAAGGTTTACCCGTGGAACCTGTTCTTTGTTTACTCTTCCCATTAAAAAAAATGTCCTTTAAAAATTTGATTTTAAATAAATGTGATATATATAGTTTAAAACTTATATTATCTTTATTGATTAAATTGAGTAAGTTAATATGTAGACTATCATTATATGGTTTAAAACTTATAATTTAAATTAAAATTTGTAAATATTACCTTTTACATTACTTATTATATACATTCAACTATTAACATGAAAACAAATGATCAAATCATTTAAAGTAACTAAATAGTTAAGTGAGACCATGGCCTTTGTAACCATGAGTGCTTGGGTTCAAATCTTCACATCCCCAAAAGTATTTCGGGATTTATTTTAAGGCAAGTTCGGTTCCAGGGTCAATTCCACCAAGTCCAGCCAAGGCCGATTCATCAGGTAGGGTAAGCCCCTAGGCCTTGGAACCAGCCTAGGTGGGTTGGTTCCAAGAATTATTCTTGGAACCAAACCCTACCATGTAACAGATTGGGTAGGGCGGTTCAAAGTCGATTTCGAGTAGAACCTACCCATGTGCTTAGCCATAGTTAGACTTACTACCCATTCAAATATTTGGTTATTTAGCATTAAAATTCTAATTTGTGATTAGGATTGGAAAAACTTCTTAAAATTGCAAAGAAGTTTAACTACACATTTGTAGTTAAGTCCTAAAGTCCTATAATTAAATTATTGTATTGGCCCTACATGCAAAGTAAAATGACAATTCAACCCTTTTGTACAACCGTGTTTGAATCTGATTGAGAAACCAAATAAATAGTCATTGTCTCACCTAACCACCACCATATGAGATTTTTCCAATTGTTCTGCTTTGATTGGGAAACCTCTTGAAACTTAGTTTCTTGTTTTGAAACTATTTAAAGACAGTTGTTAGCATTTAATCACTTGGGTATATCAAGGATTTTTATATTAGTTAAAACACTTCATGACAAGCACTAGAAACTTTCTTGAGAGGCTTAGTGCTAGAAGGACGTTTCCCATATTCATCCGAAAGTGTTCTAAGAGTCAAATACTGAACTTCTAGTGCAAGAAGGATTCCTGTCTAAGAGTTCCAATTCAATTAGGATTCTTTCACACTCATCCTGATATATCCAGGGACTATATGGGAGTCTTAGTGTCTTTGGGATTCCTCTGCTAGTATCCTAACCTGACTAGGACTTTTGAAAAAGATCTTGATTTGAATAAACTACTTGGTAATGACACTCTTCTCTTGTTTGTGGGTGCAAATCCCTTGTTGGACATTCACATGACCATAGAATTACTTACAGGCATCCAATATATCTCATAGTCGCAGATCATCAATAACCATCCTCATGATACATTAAAGTGGCTGATCATAATCCTACAATCTTGGAACTCCTCAGGTTTAAGGACTAAAGATACTTTGCATAAGAGAGATTCATGCATCTAATAGTAGTTTACATTCTAGATCAGACCTTTGTAGTTTAAAGTCTCACTTCAATGTTTAGGATCATCACACCACTCCATCTATAGAAGTTATCCATGTGTTATCCATTAATGTGAGCAATCCAAGACAAGTCTCACCTATCATTTAGATGCCCTAGCCTATGGGCATAATAGTTAAAGAAATGTAATGATGGAAAACATGTATCATGAAAAAGTCTAACTTTTATTAGCAAAGAGAATGTAAAATTAAGTACATCAGGCTTTGAATGAACACATGGAAATCTCATCTCCAACATTTTCACCAGAGGAGTCCCTTAAGGAGCATAATAGTTTTCAATGATTCTTTCTCATTATCTCTTTGACTAGAACAGGTACTTGCGGTTGGAGGACAAGTACATACCCTTTGCCTCAAATTTTAAGTTTTTGTTTTGAATTTCTTAAGCTTTCTGATTTGGGGCAACCGTGTGTGTTTTCAGTTAGTCAAATGACACGTAGCAATGTAATTCTCACCTTATGCTTTCCTCTCTTTATTCTTCCACCTAATTCAATAGGGAAACTTGATTTTGTATCAAAGAGAACCCTAAGATCATTATAGATCAAGTCTGAGGTGTCGCTCTTTTGATCTGGAGTGTAGTGTCTAAAAAGCAAAAAGACTCTAAAAAGTACTTTGACATCCCTACCCATATCTAGGTTCGTTTCCAAATATTCTCTATAAATAGGGACCTTGAGAAGCATTGGAGGCATGCACACTCCTCCATAAGTCTCACAAGGCATTTCATTTGAGAGAAGTAGAGATTTCTTTAGTGGAAGTTATTGATCTTGGATCAATATTATCTATGTTTTGATGATGATGATAATAACTACACACTAGTGTATTAATGTTTGTTGATTAAGTCTTGTAGCTAAGCATAAATCGTAAATTGCATCTGCAATTCATGTATGTGAAAGCAAGACAAGCTCTTGATTAAAGCTTAAGTCTTGAAGTCTAGCTTGCACGTGGAAAGTTCTACACCACTCAAGGCAAAGAAGAGAAATGAATGATCCAGTTTGGCTGCACAAGTTTCAGATCAAAAAGTAAAATCTTGGTTTCTTGTCTAAGCAATTCATTCACAATTACATAGGCACAATCTAGGTTCTTAATGATTTAAAATTGATTAACCTTGGTTCAAATGTGGGTTAATTAGTTAAAGTTTTCCCAATTGAACTTAAATTTGCTTAGAATTATTTTAAAATTGTTTTCAGAAATCTAAAATATCATAAAGTGTAAATAGTATCAACATGCCCTACTTTTGGGGTTGTCATGGGTTGCATCCCCAAAGTTATCAAGGAGCCAGTGCATTGACCATTTTTAAATTGTTGAAATGAGATCCAAGGTGGACAATTTTCATTGGTTAACTTGACATGAGACAAAAATGGACTCCTTGACTTATCCTAAAATGGAATGATCTAGAATACATTTTGTAATAAATGAAAACAAAAAGAGGAAAATTGATTCATTTGAATTAGAGAAGAAAAAATCAAGAGAAAGAAAAAGAAATAAAAAAGAGCAAGAGAAACACCTAAGATAAAAAGTTGAAAAACTTTAGAAGAAAAGAAAGCTTTTAATTGAAAATGTTTTTGAAAAAAACATCAGTTGAAGAAATTGAGAAAGAAATCCAAATCATGTTTTGGTCCTAAGCCTTGGACTTGAAATCATATTTTAGACCATACACTGATTGAGAAAGGGTTTTCATCTCACTAAACTAAAGTGGCTCATTTCTTTCTGGAAGATTCATCTGTGATAGATTTCCAAGTCATATTTATTATTGCTTAGAATATTTATTTCTTGAAATATCTCTTGAGTTTAAATTCAGTTTTTTGACAAGCTATTTGAATTCGTTTTTACTTTCTAGAAATCCTGAGGTTGAGATGATTTCATTTTTGGTATCAAATTTGATGTTTAGAAAAGTTTTTGCTTATTAGTGTTTTCTTTTTAAATACTCAATAAAATCTTATTTGTTTTCAATATTAGTATTATTACTGGTTGTTGCCTTAATGAAAGGTTTCAAAGTCTTGAGAAAGAAATTTAAGCTTTATTATAAAATCTTTAAGGGTTTTCCAAAGAAACATTTGAAAATTGTTTGAGAAAATATTCTTAAGCTTTACTGGCAATTTCTTGAAAAGCTTACTAAGCATTATTAGGTGTTTTCTATTGAAATCTTTTATGAACTTTTCATTCAAATACTTGATAGAATATTACTTAGGCTGCATTTGGCATTCCTTATTTTAAGGACTTATCTCCTTTTGGGTGTTAAAAACTTAGTATTCATAGGGGCGTTTTAATCGCAAAAAAGGAGAAAAGTCCTTAAAATAAGGAATGCCAAATGCAGCCTTAATCTATTTAGGGATTCATGATTGACATTAATTTGTGCTTAAACTTGATTAAACCCAAAGAAAACTTGACGTAGTGTTCTTTGGACTTGCAATTAATTTAAATCCATCAAAGTATAACTTAATCACAAGACAAGAGGTGAATACTAATTAGTACTTTCATTGAGCTTGGTGCATGTGTTTGCACATTCTTTTTAACAACATTTGGTATCAAACTGTAATCCTTTTAGTCCCTTGAGTTGCTGCTCAGCTGGTGGATTAGCACTGTATCAACTAGCTGGAGACTGGAGTGTGGCCAACACAATATCTACCAACCATTGGTGTCACTAGAACCATATCAAACTAGCATTGTATCAACTAATTGACTATTAATGGCGCTATCTCAACTAGTCAAAGTGGGTTAGCACCATATCAACAGGTTGGAGAGTGACTAACATTGTATTAACCAATCACTGTAAGGGTTTGACTAGTATCTTTAAATTAATTGGAATTAGTGCAATAAAATTCTTAAGCTATACCGAGGAGTGGATGTAATCTTGTGATTTCCTTAACTATTATAAATCTAGTGTCTTGTGTTCTATTTTATTTTCCCACTTCTATTTACTATGATTTCATTTGAATACACTAATTTGACACGCACTTGACACTTGGATAATTAAGAGAAGGATTGGTTTAACATATATTGAACATTCAAGTTGAAAATGTTGATTTGAATATCATTGTTATTTTATTTAATCATTTGAGAAGTTGTGATGTGTTATAAAAATATTGGATTATCATTTATAATTATGCAAAAGTCATTGGAATAGGTTGCAATTAAGCAAATTGGTATGAAATGCATATCACTATACCTTCAATTTAAGAAATTGTAGAATAGGGAGATGCAATAGAGGGATAATCTCCTCTCCATTTCTTTCCTTCTCTCTCTCTCTCTTTCCTATTTTTTCATGCAAAAATTAGGTGGCAACAACTTTCAGATCCCTTTAACCCCCACCCCCCTAAAATGTCACAGAAAGGAATTGGTAAAAGAATGGAAGTGGCAAGAAACAACTTTGGCAATTGCCAAAAA
The DNA here is from genome assembly GCF_055504915.1 of Nelumbo nucifera. Taxonomy (NCBI): domain Eukaryota; kingdom Viridiplantae; phylum Streptophyta; class Magnoliopsida; order Proteales; family Nelumbonaceae; genus Nelumbo; species Nelumbo nucifera. The sequence continues at coordinate 48,566,640 of NC_142652.1, forward strand.
AACAAACGGTCACTAAAATTACACTTTTGGCAACCTTTAAATTAATCATCATGAAAATATCAGTTTCATTAACATTTAAAGTAAATGAAACATTGTGAAAATCCTTTAGCAAAAATATCAGTTTCATTAACATTTAAAGTAAATGAAACATTGTGAAAATCCTTTAGCAACGTTTAAATTAAATGTCACAAGAAGATCAACTTCATTTGCATTTAACGCGGGAAAGACATGGTATTGGAAGAGTTTTCACCAATCAAAACCCACCAAAGAATTTTGATAAATAACACTTGATTGACTACCATGTTTATGATACCAGTTGATTGGTCAAAAAATTTTTCAGATATCATAGTGGAACCCTTTGGTTTTATATATTAATACATATCGTATATACATATATGCCAATACATAGACAGAAATAGGATTGCTTGGGTCAATTATGGTTTTGGTTTTGGATAAAACTATAAATGAAATTGACTTCAATATATTTGATTTCAAAGTGGATCAATTTGTATATGAGAATCTGATCCATTCATTAATTGGATCCAATTTAGGTATTGCTTAATCCAATTTGTTAGGATCTACACACATATGTAAAATATCATTTTTAGTATTTAAATTCTTCAAAATTAAGTGGAATTTGGGATTTAGGTGAACTAATTTTTATTCATGGTATGGATTTTTATTTATCATAATTTCATATAGGTCTGTTGATATTTTAATTGAATTAGATTTGAATTGAATAAAGTGGATACTTGCCTTGGGTTCTGGTTATAAAAGTTAAATCCAAATGCCATATGTCGTATATTGTTAATATTTCTACACTTGCTCTTACACTAGTTTCAATGATAAATATATTGCAATAAAAAGTCTTTTGGAGGCATTTTGAAATATGCATTTATTATTGAAATATGAAAAAGAGCTTTCTTGGTGGTATTTTGGTCAATGGACATTCTAATATTATTATTCATAGGCAAATTGGAAATTTTGAAGTGTTCATGATATCAACATTTTGGATAGGTTATTAACTCTAACTAATGAAAAAGGGTCTATCTATATCATTTCTTTAAAATGACAATGGAAAATTTTGAAGAGGTTAAAGTAGAGGGAACTTTCTTTTCTTTTCTTCTAAGGCACCATTCGTTTACCAGTAAATAAGAGGGGAAAGTTGGTCAATGGGTATCTCTTTCCCATTGACCAACTTTATAGTGTTCTTTTTTGCAATAAATACTAGGCCCCCATTGTAAAGTCATCTTCGTTTATTCGAGTAAAACTTACCCCATCTCCTAGGTGGGTGGGTAACTTTCCCATTTGGAGAAAAAGTGTATAAAACATAATAGGACAAGTTTTTCCATTTTAACATTGTCTTTTTATGGGTAAAAAAGTCACTACAATATTTACCTAAGAATCAAAAGAACATGGATAAGTGAACTTACTCAGGTAAGTGTTACCCAGGAAACATTTTCAAGTAAGTAAAAATGGAAGGAGGAAGAGAAAATAGAGAAGATGGAGAAAATGGAAGAAGTACAAGAACAAGAACAAGAGGAGGAAGGGAGAGAAAAAGAGAAAGAGGGAGAAATAGTGAAGTCAGGCACGGTTTTTGTAGCATCTAAGAAAAGAAAAAGGAGGGAGGAGGAGAGAGAGGAGGGAGAGAGATGTTTTCAAAATTTAATGAACAATTAAGGGAGCTTTTGTTCTTTAGATTTTATCTGTTAAACTTAACCTTTAAAAGGTCAACAAGGTATACATAAGTAGTTTTTAGCATAAAAGGCTTAAACCTCCCTTGAATTTCACATAAATACTAGAACCTCCACTACCTACAAAATGGACTAAAACCTCCGTTGCTAGGTGATGTCATTAGACAAAGACCCTCTCCTCCATCACTAACATGTTAAGATTTCCTTACATATGATGTTAAATTTTTTCAAAACCCCATTTTGCCCTTTTAATGGTGAAGCAAAAAAATATATCAAAACAAATTTGATGTCATAATTTTCTAATCGTTTTGATGGGTGTTGAAACCATTGCAAGATTTGATGATGCAAACAAGATTCAATTTACTAAACTTTGCAAAATTGGAATTTTGGTGTTTTACAAATGGATCTTTAAACTTGCAAAGATTAACTTGCACAACTAGGATTATAATGTTTCAGATGGACATAAGAAAACAAATATTAGATTGTTAATGCTGAACCCATCATGATCTGTCAAAAAATTGTAAAAATCAATTGAAAGAGCACATTTAACCATTTGAGCTCAACGATTTAAAGCCAAATTGAGCTATACCTAAAATAAAAATCCCAATAAATTACCTATCTTTTATTTTCTCAAGGAAGTGGTAGAGCCAATCTTCCTATTTGAAATGTGAACAAAAAATAAACAATCAAATGATCTAAACAACTTCTAAGATCAAAAAGTTCAATAACCAAGATAAACTTGCCGTAAAAGTGCTGAAAAGAGGTGCAATAGATCTCGATATATACTTGAAACTAGTATGAATAGGTGGATGGAGTTGCCCTCTTTCGATTATTATTGCTTAAAAATAAGAGTAGAAGGGACACTTAGATGGCGTTTGATAATAATTTTCAAACCTCTGAAGTCTAAAAATGTTGTTTTTCAGACGCCACCTTTGTTTGGGTTGAGTCTAAAAAAAGATCTGAAATTTATTTTTAGATCTGAAATTGTAAGAGGCGGGCCAATGATTTAACGTGCTCAGATGTGTTTCAGATTGCATTGAAAGACAAAAATGTCCATACTCATTATGCCCCTCATTCTCCCTTTGGCTTTTTCTCTCTCCCCCTCTCTCTCATTCTTCTTATTCTCTACTCGATGGCAAACCAGCAGTGCAAGCTTCTCCCTTCACCCTTCTCTCTCTCTCTCCCCCTCTCCTCCTCCTCATCCTCCTCCTCCTCCTCTTCTTCTTCTTCTTCTTTACTCAATGGTGAACCAGCGACGCAAGCTACTCCCTTTGCCCTTCTCTCTCTCTCCCCCTCTCCTCTTCTTCTCTTCCTCCTCCTCCTCCTCGATGTTCTCTACATCCTTTGCTTCATAGATCCATCTTGGTTGAGAAGTTTAGGAAAGAGGGAAATCGATTTGCACTTCTCCCATGATGAGCCGCTTGTGCTCTCTCTCCTCTGTCTTCTTACTACAACCGCTACAACTCTTAGTAGTGGCGGTTAACACTCTCTCCCTTGTCTTCCTATACGTACTTTCTAATTTTATTCTTATTTTAATAAATTAGTTTTTATAATTTTTATTTGTATTAATTATTAAATATTGTAATAGTTTTAAGATATTAATTTGCTAATTATTAAATATTTTTTATTGCTTCATGGACTTTATTACTATTTTCATTATTATTTCAACTTTTAATAATTTATTTTAATTTATAAATTTATATGTATTTTCAATTTTATTCTTATTTTAATAATTTTTTTTGTAATTTTTTATAATTATTTATAATTTAATTATTATTTTTCAATATTATTTTGAATTTAATAAATTATTTTTTATGATATAGTACAAATTGCATTCAAAATTACCAAATATTATGTTTTAGGGGTAAAATAGTAAAATTAAGAAATTTCAAATCCAGAATGTTTGATTCAACACAAACAACCTTGTCTATTAAGAGCCTCTAACAAGTCAAAAAAAAAAAAAGCATCTATCTCTTTCCAAATTTAAAACACTTTTAATATATTTTTTAACTTTTTAAATTTCGGATTTCAGATTTATCAAACGCCACCTTAGTATTTTCTATTTTGAATGCTTCAATTAATAAGGACAAAAGAGATTTTTAATGATTCTGTTGAATATTATAAATACAGGGGAGATATTAATCCATTTTAAAAAGTGAGGGGAGTTTTTAGAAGTACATGTTACATTTAAATAGTATATTAAATAATTATTCCTTATATTTATCACTATAATATATCGGACTAGATCCGATTATCAATGGGGATGGTCATTTTGATCGGTAATAGGATAATTAGGATCAGTGCTAGGCTGGGGTACCCGTTCCGACCCAGACCCGACCCATGGACAGGCCCCAAAATGTGGTTTTCACTCCCTTTTTTCTCGCACCTTCACACTCTTCTTCATTCTCAGTCTTCAGTCTTCAGTCTTCACATGAAAATATCACTAATGTGGTTTTCAGTCATTTAATCCCCCATGTCCAGACAACCAGGGGCGTCACTCTTTTTGTGAGTCTTCTTGATAACGAGGGACGATACGAGACGAAACGAGACAAAACGAGACGAGAGTCGAGACAAATTTCGCTCAAGCTCTCACCCACTCTCTCCCTCTCACTGCATTACCTCAGTCACTGCATTTCTCGGTCAGGTACATTGATGGCGTCCCAAAAACCCTATCTTATTACCTTCTTATTTTATCGTTTCGTACTCTCTTACTTTTTGAGGGTTTGATTTCAAATGAATGAGAACCCTAAGAGGGCATCTGGGTTGTGGTTGTTTTTAACTTTTTATGAATTTTATATTAGTTTCCTGTGTGAGATTATTTTAAATTTTTAATGCTATTCCGTCACATTCTCACATGACTTTCTGAATCCCAACGTGACCGCCAGCGAATCTCCAGGGTATCTCTCGTTGGTTTCTGTACTACTTTGTTCTTCTTTATATATATATATATATCTCACTCGATCTGTTTTACTCTTTCTTATCTCAGCTCCTCTGCTTCACCTTTTCTGTTCAAGCTTTTTGACATGCTGGATCTTTTCCGGCTCCGGTCTTGCCGTTTCTGAGCTGCATTTCGTTGAGGTAATTTCAATGTTTTTTTGTGGGTTCGTCTAGGGCTTCGGATCTGTGTTTCTGGGTCCGAGATAAGTGTATTTTGCAATTTGTGTCGTTGAAAGTGTTTTCATGGAGTTGATCTGTTCTGAGTGGGATCTGGAAATTCTTGGCGTTTGAAGTGATGTCTCTTTACCGTTTCTTAGTTGTCTGAGATGTTGCTAGAACCGGATCTTATTAGGTTTTCTTTGAGTATCTTCATTGTTGCTCTTAATCTGCTGTTTCCTGGCAATGTAGGTTTGATTTGTACAGTTATGCGTTATGCAAACTTTTTGAGTTGCATGTTACTTGATCTTCAGCTGTTTTGCATTCCGAGCTAGATGTTTTGCTACATTGTGATGCTTATCTCTAAAGTCACCCATGCTGCTCCCCCCAGTTCCCAACAAAATTTAAAAATAAAGGCATGCAAAGAAGAATAGGAGAAGAGGTTTCGATCCCATGCCTTTGGATTTGTAAATTGTATGGTTCATGATCATGGGAGCTACTGAGGGAGGCTGTAGTATTAGTACTATGTTGTTGCATCCTTGATCTTCTTGAGATTCATACAATAGGAAATGCATATGTCGTCCTTTTTTATTCTTTTTTTTTTCTTTAATTGAGTGGCATGTTAAGTTCTTTAAATCATTTTCAAATCATATTGTATTTCATGTTTAGTTGTTTTGTGGAATGACTACCATTTTTCCTTCGTATTCTTAGATCTCACATTGAATTCTTGTTCAATGTTATTCTCGTTAGATTTTCCACTCTAGTTCTACATGGTATTTTAATTTCTTTTTTGTTTCTGAGCTTCTTCCTTGGACACCAAATTCTTTTTTATTTTCAGTAGTTTGGTGATAACAAAATTTATTAAAGGGTAAATTACAGATAGGTACTCTCTGTAATTTGGGGGTAGTGACAGATAGGTACCCTGAACTTTCAATTACAACACTTGGGGTACCCTGAACTCGCGAAAATAGACACTTGGCTCAATCCGTTAGTATTCCGTCAGTTAAACATTACATAATGTTAAAAATATCCTTCTTGTGTATTTTTTCGAGATCATTCTTCGGAGTAAAATCATCACCAGAGAATGCTGTTGTCTGAAAATTTGAGTATGTTATTTATTTTCTGTCTATGTGAGAATGTCATTATGGGGAGACGTTCGGTTACCTGAGATTGATCTCAGAAATACACAAGAAGGGTATTTTTGGCATTATGCAATGTTTAACTGACGGAATACTAACAGATGGACCTAAGTGTCTATTTTTGAAAGTTCAGGGTACTCAAGTGTTGCAATTGAAAGTCCAGGGTACCTATCTGTGACTATCCCAAAGTACAGGGTACCTATCTGTAATTTACCCTTTATTAAATCAGAGGATAGCTCTGTAATGCAGTAATAGTCCTCAAAGCCCTAATATATGCCATCAAGGTTCAAAGTATAAAATACAATATCCTATCTTTTGCTCAGTAATACGCATCTTTTAAGGTATTTTTAAAAACTCTTTTTTAATAATTAAATAATATAAAAATGCCCCTGGTGAAATTTTGATAAAAAAACTAAAAAATAAGAAGTGCAAGGTTCCATGTATCAATACACCCTTTCTGCATATCGGGGTGAATTGGCTATATACACATACATACTTGTATGCATTAATATGTCCCAGTGGGAAAATAACTACCAAATTCAGAATTCAGATCTCTGACTGGAGTTTTTAAAATGCTGATTTATTTTTACTGGGTAGTTTAAACCTGCGCAAGTGTGAAGAACGGTATTAGGTATTTACCAAAGTGGGGTTTTGTGGGGGCTCTTCTTCTTACTATTTTGATGTTTATAGCTTCCTCTGAATTACACTTCTAGATCTTTGAGCTCTTCTGCCACTATAATTTTCCCTCTTTGTTTTCCCACCAATGCATTAGATCTAAAATGTTGACGTTTATACAATAGGTGGATGGCTTATGTTGGATTATTTTCAGGTTTCGTTGGAGTTTCTTTGGTAACCAGACTCTTCTATTTGCATGGAAAAGGTTACTTAGCCTCCCCTGGGGTTTCACCTCCCCTTTATGATATATAGAGGCCTATACAAGTATACAACATGCCTAGCATACTGGTATTCTATCTGATACTAGATGCTGCATGGGTGCTTCTAGATGTACCCTATGGCATCAACAGTTTTAAAATATGTTAAGTGGTATGCTATAAAAACATCTACAAATTTCAGAAATTTATTTAAATCTGGCAAGACATAATTCTTGAGGAATGACATTTAGCTTCAAAAACTATATATAAACACATAATATAGTCATATCACATGGACTTGCTTGCCACTTATTTGGGTTAAGTTACTTATTCCACCTCTCTGTTAACATGCCATGCCATCAGTTTTATTGACTGAAAGTGCTCAAGTGACATTTAGAGCTTTTCAAAAGTTCATGTTATCCTCTTCAACTTGTAGACATAAAAAAAAAAAAACATTTTTATTACTTTCATGAAGGGTTTTATAATCTTATTAAAGGTTGCATTTGGTTCCACAGAAAATAAGGAAGAGAAAGAAAGTTGTTGGAAATTCTTTTAGGCTTCCTAAGAAATGCCTGAAGGATTTTGCCATGACTTTTCTTTTCCAATTTATTTACCCAAGGACTCAAGCACAACCTTATTTTTTCACCTGCAAATGTTTTACTTTGAAGGTTTTATATTGGTTTTCTGGTTTTGCTTGAATGGCGTCATGGAAAAGATTATAGGATGAGCATGAATTTTTTCTCTTTTGATGTATCATTTGCTATGTATTTCATAGCTGCTTCTTCGAGAAAATGGAAAACTGTAGGTGCATGTTTTTGGCCCCTTTTTCATTTTACCTGAATGTATTTTATGATTTTGTGTGTAGTTCTTTTATCATCTAAAATATGACTTGTTGTTGCATCTTAGGTAGGTATGTTGTATGTAGAATAGTTTTGTCCAAAAAGTACTACATGAATTTGATATTACATAATTACAATCTAATAGTCTAGCCAAGTTTTGTCACGCAGAAGATTTCTCAGATGGATTCATTAAGTGGTAGGTTTTGTTGAAGTTTTTCCCTGTGGAGTTTGTTGATGCTCTCCTCCTTTACAAGGTCCTTTCAATTTCTGAAATTAGTGGTTGTGTTGGACATTGTGTTTTATTCACATGGTAGACACATGTCAATACTTCTATGCGCACAACACTATCTGTTAATTTACTACATCTCCTTTGTGTTCAACTATCCATCCATATTAATTTTCTTTTATTTAATTCAGTTTGTTCTACCCAAGGTTCAAAATGTCAACATGATATGCCATGTATAAAAACTCTTTTTTTATACCGTATCTTTTGCTCAACGATAGACATGTTTTAAGGTATTTTTAAAAACTCTTTTTTTAATCATTAAATAACATAAAAATGCCCCCCTCCCATGAAATTTGAAAAAAAAAATGAAAAAGAAAATAGGAAGTGCAAGGTTCGAAGTATTGGTACACTCCTGGTGCATCCAGGTGTATCGATATTTTGAACCTTGGTCCTACCTATTTTTCATATTGTGCACCTACATTAGCTAAATTTTCTCAGAAACTATCTCATAAAGCCATAAGGTATTAAATGAACTGTATTTTTCTTACCTGAATACAAACCATTAAAACAAAATACTCCTTAAAAATGAAGGGAATGTCAAGGATTGACAAGAATGAACCCGGACCTTCATACACATTTTTCAGATGAACCAACCCCTACCCACTCCAGTGATTTAAAGGGCATGCCTAGGCACATAGGTGAGGCACATTTCAAGGTCTGCTCCTCGCCTAGGCCCAGGCACAGACCTTTGGAATGGCATGTGCCTAGTGTGCCTAGACGTGTACCTGGTCTCTCTCGTGCCTCAGATCAGGTGTGAACCTTGGATTATGTTTATTTCACAGGGAGTTGCTAAATGACTTCTAAGGAGGAACCATTTAGTTCGAAAAATAACCCTGGGATACCCAATTTTGTCTTTGGAGCTTTGCTTCCATCTACTTGCATGAAGAAACTGTATAATCTCTTCTCCAGTTGCAGAATATGAAATGTAAAACCTGCTTTGGCTTTTACTATTGGACAGTGCACACTGTAGAGATAGAAAAACACATATCAGGTCTTCTGTTGCCATTAACACACTTTGAACAGGGTTTTGAATTTGGATGCTTTTTTCTTTTTCAGCTTCAATAGTTTCATCTACCAACTTTGCTTATTTGCAAAGTCCTCCAGATTTAGTTTGTTTTCTTTTATTCTATTTCCTTTGCAGGAACAGGAAATTTCATTTGCAGGTTGTCTGGTACTTCTATGCTGTTTGATGGAAAATGTTGGCATCTTAACTATTATCTTTGTTCTGATATTTTTTTGTACTTCAGACTTTTTGCTTCTTGTGTGGTGTGGGAGACAAGTGGTCATATATGCCTAACCTAACAATCTCTGCTTTTAGTCCTAAAATTTCCCCTAAATCCATACTAAACCTTCTGGACTCGTCCTTGGGTTATTCAAGTCTGACATCAATTAGTAGCAGACCTTTTGGTTCTATTTCATTTTGGTTCAGAGAAGGTGATCTTACATAAATTGATATCTGATGTGGCGTTCCTAATTTATTGCTTCTTTCCATTGAATCTTTCTCAATCTATTCTGTTTTCTGCTTTCTAATTTTTTTCTCATCCCATTTATGTTTCAACTGATGGGAAGCGAAATTCTAAATCAAGGAGATATGATCATACAGATTGCCAAAGTTCTGAACTAGAATTAAATTAGTGTTATTGCTTTTGTCTCCAACTTATTATTTATGTGCTATGGATTACAAAAATATGGTTAGTCCATGTTGATTTTGTTCTGCATTCCTATTGGCATCCCTAAATCAGAGTGCTGAATACGAGTCAATGCTTACAGCTTATGTTCTTTATGTTTTCCAATGCAGCTAAAATCATTTTTGTTCTTCTTCCACCATGTCGGACCTTGAGGCTCCTCTTCGACCCAAGAGGAAGAAGAATTGGGTAGACTACTTTGTTAAGTTTCGATGGATCATCGTTATCTTTGTTGTCCTTCCTATCTCCTTCAGCATCTACTTCCTCACCTATCTTGGAGATGTCAGATCAGAGTGCAAGTCCTTTAAAAGGCGTCAAAAGGAACATGATGAGAATGTCAAGAAAGTTGTGAACCGCCTCAAGCAAAGGAACCCATCGAAGGATGGTCTTGTCTGCACAGCCCGTAAGCCCTACATTGCTGTTGGCATGCGGAATGTTGACTATAAGCGGGCACGGCATTTTGAGGTTGATCTCTCAGAATTTCGAAACATCCTTGATATTGACAAAGAGCGAATGATTGCAAGGGTTGAGCCTCTAGTCAACATGGGCCAGATCAGTAGGGCAACAGTTCCAATGAACCTCTCTCTTGCTGTGGTTGCAGAGCTTGATGATCTCACTGTTGGAGGCCTCATCAATGGCTATGGAATTGAAGGGAGTTCCCACCTCTATGGTCTCTTCTCTGATACTGTTGTGGCATATGAGATTGTTCTTGCAGATGGGAGGTTAGTCAGAGCGACCAAAGACAATGAGTACTCTGATCTCTTCTATGCAATTCCATGGTCTCAGGGAACACTGGGGCTTCTTGTTGCTGCAGAGATCAAGCTCATACCTGTTAAAGAATACATGAGGCTGACCTACAAACCGGTTGTGGGTAATCTAAAGGAGCTTGCACAAGCATATATAGATTCATTTGCACCACGAGATGGAGATCAGGACAACCCTGAGAAGGTTCCAGACTTTGTAGAAACCATGATTTATTCTCCCACTAAAGCTGTTTGCATGATTGGGAGATATGCCTCCAAGGAAGAGGCAAAGAAGAAGGGAAATGTGATTAACAGTGTTGGGTGGTGGTTCAAGCCCTGGTTCTACCAGCATGCTGAGAAGGCTCTGAAGAAGGGGGAGTTTGTGGAATACATTCCTACACGGGAGTACTACCATAGGCATACAAGGTGTTTGTATTGGGAGGGAAAACTGATTCTACCATTTGCAGATCAATGGTGGTTCAGGTGGACCTTGGGGTGGATGATGCCTCCTAAGGTTTCTCTTCTGAAGGCTACTCAAGGTGAAGCAATCAGGAAGTATTACCATGAGATGCATGTGATCCAGGACATGCTTGTTCCATTGTACAAGGTCGGGGATGCACTAGAGTGGGCACACCATGAAATGGAGGTATGCCTCATTTTACTTTTGAAATAGGAGACTTTTTGTTCTCTTTTTTTTGAAGCAACCTTTTTGTTCTCTTATTATCTCTAGCTGCACAGTATGTGTGATTCTCTCTTTCTTTCTTTATCTTTTCTTGACTCTTGCAATCATCTGGTTCAAAAAAATCATACTTGTTCGAGCTCCAACGGACATGTGTATATGTAGATAATAGTCATTGCAATCACTAGGACCATAACAAATACTAGCTATGCACGATGTTTTCTGGATTTTGTAAGAGAAATGTGCATCAAGAAATCCAGATCTGGTCCCTGGGACTGGTTAACATTCCTGACAATTTACCAAAATTTAAAAAATGGGAATTTTTGTGTTCTGGTCCTTGGGATTGGTTAACAATTTCTATTTGCTACATTCCAGGTATATCCAATTTGGCTCTGTCCTCACAGACTGTACAAACTTCCTGTTAAAACTATGGTCTATCCTGAACCTGGTTTTGAGCTACATCATAGACAGGGAGATACAGAATATGCTCAAATGTACACAGATGTTGGCATCTACTATGCCCCAGGGCCCGTTTTGAGGGGTGAGGAATTTGATGGGGCAGAGGCTGTCCGTCGGATGGAGAACTGGTTGATTGAAAACCATGGCTTCCAGCCACAGTATGCTGTGTCTGAGCTGAGTGAGAGGAACTTCTGGAGGATGTTTGATGCTGAGCTCTATGAGCATTGCCGAAAGAAGTATGGAGCTGTTGGGACATTCATGAGTGTTTACTACAAGTCAAAGAAAGGCAGGAAAACTGAGAAAGAGGTGCGCGAAGCTGAGCAAGCTCATCTAGAGACAGCTTATGCTGAGGCTGATTAACAAAGCACAGATTGATTAGCACATTTAGAATTTCTTTTTGGAGTTCCTGATGTTCCAGTTTTCGTCTTGCTTCTGATTGTCTAATTGCTACTCTTGTGACATTTTTTGAGCATTTAGTTCAATCTCAGTTAGATTAGACTTTGCTTAGACAATTTGGTTATCTGTTTCCTGTTTCTTTATATGTGGGCAAGCAGGTATTACTAGGAATGGTTCTTGCTGTTGGTTACAGGACTAGGAATTCTCGTTGCCCGTGAAATTTGCCCCTGGGATGTAAACTGTGTTCAGAGGATGTTCCTATCATTCTGGTAATGCACTCGGCTCTTAATCCTGTTATGCTAGTAACCAAGGTTTGATACGATATGCCCCACATCAGGTATATTGTATCGTATCGTTTGGGTTCCAAAAAAATACATATAAAAACCAACTTTTGAGAAAATACTAAAAAAATATATAAAAGCACATAGTTTTAAGTAGGTTTGATGCCTTGGGCATAACAAGTAGGTTTGATTTTATTCCACATCCTTCTGGGAATGCAATTACTTGGGAGAGATGTTTGGTATTTTAAAGCTTATCCCCCTCCATTACTATTACAGGTACATTTGCACCATTATAAATGTCGTCCATGAGTCTCAGGAAAAGAAATGATAGGTTTTCTAGGCCTTCTGAAAAAATATTTGGTTTTGTAATGCTTCCAATATGGTTTGATACAAAGTATTTTGAAAACATTAGAGAGGATGTTGTCGCAGTAGATATTTTGAAACTAAAGCATTAGAGAATAGATTGTTTGTTTGCAGTAGATATTTTAAATGGTTGTTTTACTTGAGCAGTAGATAAAGAGACCATTTCTATTATTTCTCAGCAGCTGGAGAGCCAGTATGGCACAGAGTCACGACTGAATCCGGATTAGCTGAACGTCTTAGCTGTGTTGCTGGCTGTGGAACCAATTGTAATGTTTCATGCCAGTGATACATGAGACCCACAGTGAGAATTTGAATGCTTGGAATTTGCATTGACGCCCCACAGTGCATGCCAACTGTGTAATGCGAACACATCTCTCCATGACATGGGAGATGTTTCCAATGCACGGTGAGATGTGCATGTAGTGTGTGTACTCTGTGGGTGCTAACATGTATTTTATGACCCGTGCGAAACACTATTTATTGGTTCTACATTCAGCTAAACCATTCCATATAACTGGGCCTATTGGGGATTTAGCTGTGTTATTTCTCGGTAGTTCTTTGTTGGAGAGGGAGAGGTGTTAGTTGCAGTTGGATGATTGTTATCTCATCAGCTGCAACAGGTAATTTATCCTTTGTTTCCTTTTTTATTCTTTTCGTTTTTTTTTTTTTTTTTTTGTTTAGGCTGTGTTTGTTGTTTAGAGTGCAAATACAAAAGTGAATGGAACAAATGCAAAACTCTGCTGTTCATGGGAATACAATTTTCAAACCGTTTTTTCCAGCTCCAATGTATTCATCCCATTTGGTTTTGATCAATGCAAATACATACATATTTGTGGGCATTCGCCTCAGCCAGCAATCCAACAGATCCGCGGCTAGTCACAGATATGAAGAAACAAGATAAATCATAGTCATGCAAAATGGCTTTGTAAATAATGCCTTTCTGCACTAGAAGAGAGGAGAGATATAATGACCAAGGTTCAAAATATCGATACGCCCGATATGCTGATAGGGGCATATCGAATGAATCGATACTGTTTTTTTTAACCGGTTCAGGGGGGCTGGTTTAGGGCACCCCCTGAACCGGTTAGATAGGAATGGTAACGGGGAAGGGCACCCCTACCCGTCCTCGCCCCGAAGTCACAATACCTTGCCCTGTCCTCAGTGGGGGGGCGGGGCATCCATTCCCCATCAGGGATAGGGAATCCTCAAATTTTCTCCGCTCTAAGGCAATTACTTAAAAATTATCTATTTTATGGACAATTTATACATAAGATATAGGAATTTGGGGGTATTTTAGAATTGAACTATAATACTTTAGGGGTAATTCAAAAATAAAATTATGGGATCCTAAGATTTTAAAATTTTGGGAAAAACTTGGAGATATTTTAAATATCAATATTAAACCTAGAGATATTTTACTAATTTACCTTTGGGTTCGGGGAATTATATACAAAACTCATCCCCGCCCTGTACCCGGTTCGAGGAAAAATTATTTTCCATGTCCCCGCCCTGTCCTTGTTTAGGGTCGGGGAAAACCCGCTCTATTCGGGGTGGGGCGGGGCCCTGGTTTTACGGGGGAAATTGCCATCCTTATGGTTAAACCCCCAATACACCCACTATAGGGGCGTATCGGAGGGGTCCCGGAACGATATGTATCGGCTGATACGTATTGATACTTGAACTTTTATAATGACTATAACTCTATATACAATAAGGGTCTATTTGGTTCATAGTTGGAATCGAAATTGGAATCAGAATCGGAATGGTCCATTCCCATAGTTTATTTGGTTCAAACAGGAATGGGAATTAAAATCAGCAGGAATGGGATTTCATTCCCAAGGGAGAGGCAGGGAATGGCCATTCCCTCAAATGGGGGAATGCCATTCCAGTAGAAATGGGAATGTGATTCCAGTTCCTCCCAACCAAATAGTTAGAATCGGAATAGCCCATTCCGATTCCAATTCGAGACCCCTATTCTTGCGAATCAAATGGGGCCTAAATCTACACAGATCGGCCAAATCCATATACAATAAACCTATACAAATCATATAAACAAAGTGTGTGTGAGATATCATTAACAATCCTATCTAAGAAATATAAATGCAAACACCATGAAGCTTTGGCTCCACAGGTACCTAGATAGATCTAAGAAATACAAATGCTAAAAATGACCCTATCTTCAAAGGAATACAGATCCAAATCAAAAGCGACCCCATCTTCAAAGGAATACAGATCCAGCTGAATAAAAAATTTAGGTTTAAGAAATACAACATATCTAAGAAACACAATATATAATAAATAAAAAACCTACAATGGAAAAAATCGCAGATCTATATTGGGTTGTCTTCAATCTGAGATGAGTTGACATCATTCCCTTAGATTTGAAGGACAACATGTAGATTTGGCTTCGGTATGTACCTTCTTATTCATTGCAAGATGGGGACGATGAGATGCCTGGGAACGGTGTTGTGAGAACTGAGAAGATTGCGTCTGAACCCTGTCACAAGGAGAATAGAGAGAGAGAGAGAGAGAAAGGGTCGAAGAGAGCCATTACTTCTTGCACCGATGGGTATGGGTAGTTCAATCAAGTTTTACATTGAAAAAATCGATGTAAAAGTTTTTCAAAATAAAGTTTACATCAATCTTCGGTGATTTATTACACCCATCCAAATGGCTACAAAATTGGACCAGAGTGTAAAAGAAGAATGAACCAAAATTTACACCGCTTCCAAATGCAACCTTAAAGATTTTCACAACCGTTTAAAATGGCTGGAAATCAAAAGGATTGGGAGTTGGCATTGATATCTTTACCAATCACCAATCATTACATCTTTGTCAAGATCGCCCAAGCAATATTAAGTGTTCCTTCTCTCCCTCTATATTTTCTTTCTTTAGTTCTGTTTACTTTTTCTTGATCGGTTCTGTGTATTTTTTATCAAAAGGTTAGAAATCTCCCAACCAGTTACAGATTTTCACAACCTATTTTTTTCGTTCACAGATTTGCGACTTATCAGAGATCTGGTTCTTAGATCTGTGTGCATTATGTCAGATAGGGTCATATTGGTTGCTAATATAACGAGAGTTCACATCAGCACCCCACAGGCTCTCCAGTTGTCATTAGAACATCTTCTGTAATTGTCATTGGAAGACGCTCCCAATACACGGTTGGGATATGTTGCGGGGTGCGTTCTGTGAGGCACAGATGCGAATTCATTCATGCAATGAAGACAAAGCCAATATCATCAAATCTGAGTTGACAGTTGAAGATTCTATTCTTGCAAGAAAAATGGAAGCTCCGTGATATTACATGCCATGGAGAATGGTTGCAAGTCAGTGGTGCAAAGTGATCTGCTTGCTTCAATCTTCAATGAGAACAAAGTTGGCTTTGTTTTTTTCCAATGCAAACTTTGTACCCTTCTTCTTTAGGGTATATGTTACTATGTACTATGCATATTTCATCAATTTGTGCAACATTTTTCTACCTCAATCAAACATGTGTAAAACCAAACTGGGGTGTGTATTTACCCTGCTTCTGTGTTTGTACTCCAAACAAACTTTAGTCACTTACAAGAAGAAAACAATGCAAAAAAGGCTTTAAAAACAAAATAGGTTCTTTGAAATCTGTTTTTATCATTTGGGCGAGAAAATCCAAATGGGTTGCATGTAGGAGTGGCCATGAGTCGAGCTCTTCACAAGCGAACTATTCGAGCTCGGCTCAGCTCGGTTTCAACTGAGCTTTGCAAAAAAGGCTTTAAAAACAAAATAGGTTCTTTGAAATCTGTTTTTATCATTTGGGCGAGAAAGACAATCCAAATGGGTTGCATGTAGAAGTGGCCATGAGCTGAGCTCTTCACAAGCGAACTATTCAAGCTCGGCTTGGCTCGGTTTCAACTGAGCTTCGATTTGAACTTGAGCCCAATTTACAGGCTCAATTAATAAATGAGCTCGCGAGTCAAGCTCGAATATATAATAAAATTATAGAAAATAGTATATATAATAAAAATATTATAATTCTTAATTTTTTAAATATCAAATAAAAAATATTTTTATATATAATTTTTTATTTCTATAAAACATTTTTTTTCTCAAATCAAGCTCGAGCTGAGCCACACTTGAGCTCATGAGTTTTTGACTCGAGCCGAGCTTAAGCTCAATGTTCTAGCTCGAACGGAGCTTGAGCTCGATCTCGAGCCTTGTATAACCTTAGCGAGCCGAGCTCGAGCCTCATACTATTCGGCTTGGCTCAGCTCAAATCCACCCCTAGTTGCACATGACACATTTTTGGATCAATCTATTCTATAAACACAATGTTATTTCATACTTTATACTTTATTGACATTCAAAGTTTTGTAATTTCATACTTTATACTTATAAAAATAGCTCTGTAATTTCATACTTGCTTTTGTTCGGGCGGGTACCCTAGAAAGTTGAAGCTACCATGTGGGCGCCTACGTGGCTGACATCCTCTTACCACGTCAATGCACTACCTTGCAAGAAGTGTGGATAATCACCTTGTCAGAGATCTTGAAGAGAACTAGAACCCCTCACGGATAAGGATAAGTGCCACATCCCAAAGATAAGTGCCCTTGCCAGGGAAGGTGGAGCCTTTCGAAGACCTCGACGAGCGGCCTCATCCCTACAACCCCACAAGGAGGGTGTCCGAAGACAACATAGACACAACTATTTAAAGGCATCTCCCCTAAGGTTCGCCATCTTTTACCTCTCTCAATCTTTCTCTCTTAGTTCTCCCATACCTTCTCCTCGGCTCAGACTAGAACATCCACAACACCTTGCCCCAACCGACTTTACCACTTTATTATTGACTTGAGCGTCAGAGTTCCTTCCTTGGGGACCTAATCCTCAGGCCTTTGACTTTCTCTTTGCTTACAAATATGCTCGGTGCACAACTTTGTCCTCCCACCTTGGCTTCGTCCAAGTTGGCATGACTATTTTCTATATGTTCAAATCAATCTCTCATGTGACGGCTCCTTCGGAGGATGAGTTCCCACAACGAGTGTGCTCTGGTCAGCATGGCTATGCGCAAGCTTGTTCAATTGTTCCCACATGTCCTTGATCTTGGTGTTGAGATCCCTATGCTTTGTTGTCTTTGGTAGCATGCATCGGTCCCTGGAAGAGCTGGACTCAGCCTAGGAGATTTGTGGTTGTGGGTGTTATACTTGCGGTCTAATGCATTCTTTGATGGGGGTATGGACACCGGAATGGTGGGACCAAGAGTGAGTGTCATGGGCTTAGATCTGGGCTTCAAAATCAGATCTTTGAGATGGCCAGGGTCACTTGCACTCGACCTTAGGCATCAGGGGGTTTGTTGGGCACCTTTTAGGGTCCTCAACATGAGGATCAACCATATTAGGCACCTGTCAGGATGGTGGTGGTGTTTCCGGGGCATGTCCTTTCTGCCCCAACACTTCCATCATTATGATGAGTAGATCAACCTTTTTCTGTAAGGCGTTGAATTCTTTGGGGTTTACTTGGTTATGTTTCCAAGCCTCGCAGGGAGGGAAGGTGCATTGGGAATGGGACCCCCGAGAGGGGGATTGGGCAACGAAGCAGTCGGAAGTGTTTTTGGGATGCATGATCACTTTTAGTGAATGAAGAGAGAGAGGAGAAGAAACCAGAGGCTTGTTGTACCGGTTCCCACAGATGACGCCAATCTGATGTTGTCAAACGTTTGAATTTTGGGGGTATGATTGTAAATGACTTTGATGACTTTTGGCTTGCTATTCTAGGGTACTCATCTATTTTTGTTGAGTTCCTATTGACTACTGATAGTTGCATTAGCTGTTTGGTGGAGATTCCAGGTCTTGATCCCTTTATTCTGTTTTCTATTTATGTGAATTCTCGATGATTGAATGGAGACTTCTCTGGTAGTTGCTCTTGGATTCTTTGAATGACGTCCAAATGCCTTGTATACTCTTAGGTGATTTTAATGTTATTCTCATCCAGGATGAGAAACTTGGGGGGATCCGGCTGAATCTCTAATAGATGAGAGACTTTTAGGACTTTGTTTCTACTGTTGGTTTCCATGATCTAAGTTTTTTTGTAATATGTATACCTGGTGTAATGGCCTTGAAGGTAATTCTTATGTTTGGGCTAGACTTGATAGAGACATTGTTAATAGTGTTTGGCTCTCTTCTTTCAAACTCTATTCCAATTTTCCACCTGGAACAGTTTATATTCGAACCAAGCACCCATTCTCTGTAAGCTTCAAGATGACAATAGGAATCACCCAACTATGTTTCGTTTCCAACAAATGTGGCTTAATCATGAGGAATTTTTCAATAGTTATGAACAACCGACAACTACTAGCATCGGGATCTCCTCTACAACGTCTAGTTTTTAAACTAAAACGGTTACGGGGCTGTCTCAGAGCCGAGAAAAAATTTATGGAGTCCTCTAGAAGGAACTTTCTCACTCCTAAAAAAATTTATGGATAGCCATACAACACTTCACAATGCCAAGCAGAACCTCCATCACTGGCTTTTACAAGAGAAAATTTTTTGGAGACAGAAATCCTAGGCTCAATGGTTAGCAGAAGGAGATGGAAACACAAAATTTTTTCATGCCACTATGAAGGCCAACAAAAAGTTTTCTAATCTTTATAAAATATTTTTGGATGATGGTTTAATGATGATTCCCAAATTATCCATTAAGGCATCAGTACTTTAGCTTTATCCTCTCGGCTAAACATTGTAGTGAATTACCTAATTTATTAGATGTTATTCCAACAGTAATCTCTCCATCAGATAATACTAATATGACTCTTCTACCTTCCAAGGAAGAAATCAAAATTGTTGTTTTCACACTTTCCAGGGACAGTGCTCTAGGGCCAAATGGTTTCCACTAGGTATTTCTATACACATTGTTGGGATATTGTGAGGGAAGATGTCATCTCTAGAGTTCAAGATTTTTTCCTAGGCAATGAGCTTCCTCTCAATTATACTTCAGCTTATATATCTCTAGTTCCTTAAGGTCATAATCTTCTCACTTTTTTGACTTATCAACCTATAAGTGTTTGCAATTTCTCTTATAAAATTATAGCCAAAATTTTGGTTGATAGACTTGTCGATATCTTGCATAAGCTCATTTCTCCTCAGCAGGTGGCTTTCATTAAAGGTCGAAACATCTTGAATAATATAGATCTTGTGCAGTAGTTAATGCAAGAGATTGACAGGAACATTAGAGGACCTAACATTGTGATTAAGCTAGACATGCATAAAGCCTATGATCGGCTTGGCTGGAAAGTTCAGTTTTTGGTGCATGGTAAATTTGGTTTTTCTACAAAGTGGATTTCCCTTGTCCGTAAGGTGGTTTGTAACTATTGTTTTTCTCTAAAAATTAAGGAATGTCTTCATGGCATTTTCAGTTCTTTGAGGGGTCTCCAATAGGAGGACCCACTGTCTCCTTATCTTTTTATTATTGTCAAGGAGGTTCTCAACTGTGGTCTCTTGAAGCTTTTCTATCAAAACTTAGATATGGCTTACCATGTTCCTAGATGTTTCCAGTCCACATTACACCTTTATGTTGATGACACAATTATCTTTTATAATGGTTCTCGGGGAGCCATGAGAAAGCTGATCAATTTTCTTAATCTATATGAGAATTACTCTGGATAGAGGATCAACAAAAGAAAATGTTTGTTTCTATACATCCTATAAGGCATCTCCCTCTAGAATAAATATCCTTCAAGAAGCGCTTGGATTTGGGAAGCATCCGCTACTTAGTAAATATTTGGGGGTTCCCATTCATAATGGGAAGGCTCATCAGTATATGTTTGAAGAACTTCTAAGTAAAATTTCCGCTAAACTAGAATCATGAAAAGGGAGATTGCTTTCTTTAGGAGGTAAAATTGTTCTCCTTAGATTTGCCCTCTCTTCCATGCAGTTACATCCCATGATGACTTTCGACTTATCTCAAAAAATTCTCACATGACTAGAAAAAAATTTTTCAACCATTTTCTCTAGTTTGTAGTTGAGGAAACGGGAAAGCATAGTAGGGTTGCTTGGTTGGAGGTTTGTAAACCGCTGGAGGAAGGTGGTCTTGGGCTCAAAAATCTTGTTGAGTTGGGTAAGACCTTTCAGTTGAAAGCTTTATGGTGGGCTCTGTCTGGCAATGAGTTTGGAGTATAAAGGGTCTTCTTCTTGGTAGAAAAATATCTAGCTTCTAGACACTCTCATGCCTAACTCTATGGGGGCATTCTTTTTCTGAATTTTGAGAGGGGGGAAAGTTGGTCAATAGGATTTTGATTCCCATTGACCAAGAATCCCATGTTCCTTTTTCAGATTTATGTGGGGACCAGGGAAAGTTTATTTTCTTGGGTATCTCCTAGGTGGATAAATAACGTTCCCACCTTGGGGGAAGTTGCCAACACTTGAATGGGACAAAAATGCCCCTTGTAGTAATGGATTTTTATGACTAAAATGGCTATTGGCTTATTTACATGGGAAATAAAAGAACATGGGTAAATGTACTTACCTGGGTAAGTCTTTCCTAAGAAACACTTACTTGAGTAAGTGCATTTACCCGGGTAAATAACTTACCAAAAAGTGAACGGGGCCTATGTGGCATATCCAAGAAGGTAACATTCCCTTTTGGTTAGAAAACTGGTGTGGTGATGATATCCTTTATTTACATATGCCTTAGACCCTTCAGCTATTGATCACGTCATTAAGGTGAATGACATTTTATATAACAATGGTGTGCATTAGGACAGAATAGGTGACAACATTCCAGATAATGTAAAAGCACAGATAATCTCCCAACAAATTATTCTAAGAGAAGGAAAAGATCTTCAGATCTGGAAACTTAATTCTAGCAGGATTTTTTCTTGTAAATCAGCTTGGCAGGCTATCCAATCTCCCTTTCCTATCTGTGCATAGGTATAAAACAATCTGGAATAAAAGGATCCTACCTAAGATAGCTTTCCTTGCATGGAAAATTCTCAGAGGTAATGTTCCCACTGACCACAATGTTTGACAATTGTGTAGTCCTCTAGTCTTGATGTTAAACTATTGCGCTCAGAGATGTTTAGAAACCACAGATCACCTATTTATCTATATCACTCTTGACACTAAGGTTTGGAGTGAGGTTACTGCTTTAATGGCCATTCCCACCATTGCTAATCAAACAACTCGCTCCATGTTGTTATTCTAGCTTCCCTTTAGTTAGTCCCATTTATCGCAAGTGAATGAAGTAATAATGGCCACCGCCATTATTATTTACTACGAAATCTAGAAAGAGTGGTGTTCTAGAAGGATGGAAGGTAGACTTTGAATTGCTGGCTTCATAATTAAAAACGTCTATGACTGGATTTAGGAATTTAATTGGCTGCCTCCTAGAAGAAAACCAACCTTTTCAAACAAAGTCCTTCTTAGGGTGATCAATCTTAAAGTAGCTTACCCTAAAGTGCCAAGAACCCACCTTGTAATGTGGAATGTCCCTCCCAAGGACTGGATAAAAGTGAACGTTGATGGGGTTGCTAGAGGTAACCTAGGTATTTCTAGTGGTGGTGGTATTTTCATAGGGGAACAAGGAATATATATATATATATATATATATATATATATATATATATATATTGCTTTTGCAAGTTTTTTTTTTCACATTTCCTCTAATATGGTTGTCAAATGTTGGGCTATGCAAGATGCTCTATTGTTTGCACATGCCCTTGGTTTTCAGAGGTTAGAAGTTGAGAGTGATCCCTAGGTTCTGATTCACATTCTCCAAAGGGGAGCAAGTCCACCTTGGACTTTTCTTCTTCTTCTTGATGAGATCTCAGGGTTTACAAACTGTATCCAGGTTCTCTTTAATCATATACTCCATCGGGGGAACTATGTTGTAGACGCTTTGGCTAATTATGCATGTGACTCTTAGTTAGACAACCATTTTGATGGCAGATCTTTGCTTCCATGTGTTGTATAGAATTGTTTATTTAATGATCTTTTATTTCTACCTAGACTTAGAATTTCCCTGTATTTATGGGCTTGAGTGATTCAGTGGAGTGCTCTTTGTATTTGGGCTTAGGGCAATATAGGCTATATCCCTTCTCTAAAAACTAAATCTACTGATTCTATGTAGTAGCAACTACAATGGTTGTAGATGTACCCATGTAGAGCACGATCTCGTCATCACTCAGTCTTCTATTCTCCTTGAACCATTACAAAGTGTTACATGCATGAATAGAAGTCCTAGAGTCAATACACCAACAGACAGAAGTAACCAACATATTGGTCTCTATAACCTAAGTTTCGAAAATAACTTCTTTCTTCTTCTTAACAAATCCTAGATACTGAGGAAAATTCTTTTTCTAGTGTCGGGTCTGCTTGTGGAAGTAACACTCATCTAATGACTTGTCCTTCTTTTGCTTCTTCGGTTTTCTAGCCTTCTTTTGAGGCCTATTCTTGCCCTTACGTTTCTTTTTGCTAGATATGTTTCTTTCAACAAGCACGGTCACTGCCTTATCCTTTCTAATAAGTTCATCGACCTATTGTAACATATTATCGACCTCTTGTAAGCTAGCTTCTAGCTTGTTCATGTTGTAGTTGACGATAAACTAATTGAAAGATGTGGGCAAGGAGTTCAAGATGACATTAGTTTTTATTTCATCATATAATTGGAGACAAGAGCCTCTAGTTCATTTATGAACCCTATCATCCTTATGACATGGTTATGAGCTGGCTGGATTTCGATCATCCTAGTGGTTATTAACAATTTGAGGACCTTTTGATGGATAGAATGATTCTACTCCTCATACATGGTCTTAAGACTATCCAAGATTTCTTTGCAAGAGGTTATGTTATCAAATTGTTGTTGTCTAGAATTGTCTAGTGAAGCGATAATGTAATAATGGGCAAGATAGTTCTTCTCCTTCTATTCCTAATATTCCTTCTTTCTAGCCTCAAAAGCTTTTTCACAAGGAAGTTCCAACACCTTCTCATTAACAATTTTATCCAACTTCTCAAATGTGAGCACTAGGTTAAGGTTGTGAATCCAGTTTGCATAGTTGGGACCTTTGAATTTGTTATCATCTAACAATTTAGCGAATGGTCCATGTGTCATTTCTGATAAATTGCATGAGTAATTAGTCCACAACCTAATTATTGTTTCATATTATATACCGTAAAATGGATTTTTATCTATGTTTTATTTTTATTTATTCATCTTTGATATTTCCCTTCATCTTAGAATAAACACATTATTCATGTCTTTAGAAATATGAGGAATCACATAAGTGTATGGGGCCAACTATTTCAGCTGCATAACCCCATCACTTTCTATAAAGAATCATGAATGCACCCATGTCTCATGAGCTTTCCCTTTGGCTTTCATTAAATAAGGTTCATAGCCATTTTAGATTAAACATTTCTAATCAGTAAGTGTTGACCCATTATATCAGGAGCCCCAAGGTACTCTGAGAGAGATCCATTTTTTGATAGCCCTTCCCACTAGTTTGTAATGCCCCTATCATCTAGTGAAACAATTCAACTAACTATCTTAGTGAAACAAATAGCTCAATTTTTTTATGCATCTCTACCCACCAATTCAGCTTATTTTCATGCTAATGATGGAAGGCCTTTAGAGATGCCATCTTATGATATCCGCTACCATCTAGTACTTGTATCATTAATGAGGGAACAATTATATCAATCCCTAAGTTGATTTTAGGGATATATTGGTTCCCACTGACTTTCATAAAGTTAGATTTGAGTGGGTCCTAAATGGGATAGGTTTCCCACAGGGTTCCCTCTATGGAGAGGAAACAAAAGAAGATCCCATTAATTTGGAGATCATTCAATAATCTATGGACATTATGACAATGATGTGCATTCATCCATGATGGGCGTAAAGAACCATATAAAGTCTTCACATAAGCCAAACACTTATGGCCCATGTACAAATCACATCCACATAGCACATCACACATAATTAATCAATAGTCAACTTAAAGCTTATAAAGCATAGATCCATTTAGATTAACACATTATTAACCCATTAATGGAACCATTTATCCAATAAAATTCAACTTTGGTATATGAGCTTAATTGCAAAAAGCAATTCCACCCATAGAGCAATCCATACTGAAATGGGCTTATCTTGATTTAATCTAAACCCAAAGTAGGTTTCACAAGTGTGGGACGAATTGGTCCATGTAATGGCCCATCAAACCCCTGGCCTATGTCTAAGAATGATCACATAATTAGTGATCAAAGGGGCTATTAATAGACCCCAGAGAACCCTAGGTTCAACCCATGTAGGGTGGATCAAAACTAGGTCAAATCGGCCTATGGTTTAGTGTCCAAAATATGCATCAATTCAAAAAGACTATGATCTGAAAATTCTCAAGTATGATTCATAATTAAATCAGCAAAAATCAACAAGAAAATAATAGAATGAAATAACTAAGGCAGGTGGTGTAATGGCACGAATTTGATCCAGACAATATACAAGAACCCATCGATCTGATATCTCCATATCAAACTTGTACTCTATCATCCTCTACGATCTTCAGCTTGTTATCTAGTGTAAACAAACTTAGAAAACCGTAATTTCTAGTGCTTACATCAGGAAAAACCTAATACATTTTCTCTAAAATATAAACAAAATTATTAATTACAGACTGAATATGAATATAAAATTGCATGGTGTGCATTAAACTTGCCACCACATGGAATTTGATCTCCATCACACTTTCATCCCATGAAATGAAAATTTATCACAAAGTTATTCTAAATAACCATTAGGAAATAAAATAATTATATTTCAGACATTGGCCCCAAACAAAGAAGCAAATTATCATTTCATACATTGACTAGGCCAAATCAGCTAGACTAGTTCATGTAGATTTGAGATTTGTTTCAAATCTGATTCGGTTCAGTCCTACAACTAAACCCAGTTCTCGATACCATTGTTGGAAGGGTTAGAAATCATATTATACATGTCTGAACTAGGTCTAATGGCTGGACGAATTTTTAAAACTTTTTCTAACCTAACCTAGGAACCAATTTCTTAACAATTTTAAAATTTGAAATTTCAGGATCGATCTTGTGTTGAACCGGACCAGATTTGAAACCCAAATTAAAACTGATTATACCTGATATAGAGACCACAGTGTGAAGCTCCCAAAGTGGTTGTTCATGCCCAATAAATGACTCAATATTGGCTTCCAACTGAATATGGTGCAATTGTGTATGTGAAGCTGATTCTGCAACACTATTTCAACAAATTCAGTTCCCAATTTGCTTAGATCAATGTGGTTGTGTGAACCTGGTATCCTCTCATGTTTTTCTTCTAAAAATACAGTAGAGAACTAATGGAAATCAGTTCCTAACATAGATAGATTAGATTAGGGTTTTTGGGAAGCAAGGGAGAAGAGAAGAGAGCAACATAATGGAGACAAATAAGTTGCGCCTCTCCTCTTAGTCCATTATATAGAGCACTATCCTAATCTTATTAAGAGATGGACTTTATCTTTAATTGATAAGTATAGAACAGGTGCTCCATACCCATATTTATACCCATTTTTTAATCCAAATCGCATGAAAACCCAAATCCCAAGGTGTTGCATGGCCACTTTGGGCATGAATATTGTATGATATAGGATTTACAAAGGTCTCACACAAGTCCATAAGGATTCAGACCCACCTCTAGAAGAGGTTATGTAAAATTCACTACTCAAAGGTAGTGAACCGCTAACCCAATCAGTTTGGGCTTAGTTTAGGCCCAACATTTACACATAAATGATCCTTGGATTCACCCACCCTATGAAGACCCAAGGACAATGAACTTATGTAAGATAAAGCCCATTAAGTAATTATCCCATTAATGGTCTCTTACACTTAACCTTTGGCCCCTATAATCATCAAAGCACTATCCACAAGGAAAAAACTCTTCCTTGAATGCAAAATGCAGTGTCACACTCTTTGCTCGGATGGATCACAGGATTAAAACTTTTTGCAAACTGTTGACAGGTGTATTATATGTATTGTTCACAGGTTTAGTGCCCGTAGGGGTATTTTTGTAATTTTGTAGTCATCTTGTGTTGTATGGCCAGTATAGTATAAATACAAATGTTTCACTCACATGAAGTAGTTCTTTTGAGGCCTTAAGTTTGTAGCCTCTTCTCTCTTCTTCTTCTTCCTTCCTTTCTTTTTCTTCTTCTTTTGCTCAACATGGTATCAGAGCAGGACCGACTAGGCCTGGAAAACAACCAGCTGAGGTCTCTCTTCACTGCTGCGTAGAAGCTATGGTCCTGATGCTCGAAGACAAGGAAGAGGAAGCATTCTCTAATGCTGCGATTAGTCTTCACTGCCGAGTAGGGTTCTACTACAAGAAAGCTGACTGTTCAACTTCCTAGCGTAGAAAAGGGTTCTGCTACATGTTTTCTGGGGTTGCTCGGCTAAGAAGACTATGGAAAACCATCCCAGATGTACGAAGAAGGGTTCTGACCTGCAGAGAAGATTGGGTCCATGAGTGTACTGCCTATTCATAGTTCGGGTGACCTGGGTACTGAACTGAAGTTTCTTTGTTTATGGTTCTCTTCTTGCACTCTTTCAATGGACTGTTAATGTCCAAAAAATCTGAGTAGGGATTGTTCGGCTATTTTGTTTTCCCTCCTCCGACTGTGTGTTGCTCTATTCAGCTCTCTAAAGGACTGTTGTTGAACCCTAAACCCTTAGTGACTGTTCGGCTGCCCTAGAAAGTGGATATCAACCGATTAGGTGTGGCGAACCACCACTTGTATTGCTGTATTATTGTTCCTACCGATTAGGTGTGGATATCAGCACTTGTATTGTTGTTCCTACTGAGAAGCTGCATGAAAGCTATAAAATTGTAGGTCATTTAGACCTGGTTACACTGCAAGTGCAGTGTTCGCATATTGTTCTGTGGACTCCTACAAAGGGTAGGTCATACAAACTAATACTGCAGCTTCAGTGTTTGTGTTTGGTTCTTTGTGAAATCGAAAATCAACAAGTGCCTAGTTGTGGACTGTAGCTGCTCTGTAAGGCAGTGTGCCTTTGTTTTTTAGTTCTTTTGAACCCAGAATCATGAATAAGGAAAGATTGTGGTGCACTAATTGTCAAAAGCTCCGGCACACCAAAGATACTTGTTGGGATCTCCATGGGAAACTAAGGTGGGCTCAGGATTTACCTAAGAAGCAAGGCTCATATGTAATTAGAAGACCCGGGCAACAAGGTACCAAGAAACACCACATGGCCAATATGGTTACTCAGGAGAATCAGCCCTCCACTTCTATTGTGACTCAAACACCACATGGCCAACATAGCTACTCTGGATCTGACCCAAGGGAGGATATTGTAAATTCCTTATGTAACCATTTGGAGCTTTATGGAAGAGCAATTCGCCAGGTGGATGCTCCTCCCACCACCTCTTTTGCATCCACATCAGGTAATCTTGCCACAGCTTTCCATGCTGCTTCTCACAACCTTGACTCTCCATGGATCATCGATTCTGTAGCATCAAAACACATGACTGGTATGTCCTCTTACTTTCAAACTTATCACCCTCTTTCCGGAAGAGATAATGTGAAACTAGCTAATGGATCATACACTTCCATAGCTGGTCAATGAACTCTCTCTCTCTTCCCCTCGGCCTTACTCTTTCTGATGTTCTTCATGTTCCAAAATTCCCTATGAATTTGTTCTCAGACAGTAGTGTTACAAATTCCTTAAACTGTTCTGTGACTTTTTTCCCTATCTATTGTGTGATTCAGGATTTGGCCTCGGGAATGACGATTGGTAGGGGACGTATGGCTGATGGACTCTACATGTTGGAGAATATGGTTGGCCTTCATGTTATAGAGTCTATGAGTCAGTTCAAAGATAGTAAAATGTATTTATGACATTGTCGTCTGGGTCATTTATCTTTTGAGACCTTGAAATTTGTTTTCCCAGAACTGTGTAAGTCAATGTCTGTTTCTAATCTTTCTTGTCAAACGTGTCAGCTAAGCAAGCATCGTAGATCTCAATTTCCTCAAAGAAATAGTAAATCTGAGTTTCCTTTTCACATTGTGCACTCTGATGTGTGGGGCCCTGTTACTTTACCTTCTGAGAGTGGTTACAAGTACTTCATTACCTTCATTGACGATTATTCCAGATACACTTGGGTATACTCAATGCGAACCAATGAGGAAGTACCAAAAATTATCCAAGATTTTCAGCGGATGATCTTCACCCAATTTCAGACCGAGATTCAAATATTTCAGTTAGACAATGCAAAAGAGTTTTTTCATAGTGACTTCACGGAGTTCTTTGCTTCACATGGCTCTCGTCAGGAGATCTTGTGCCCGTATGCCACAACAAAATGGTGTGGCTGAACGGAAGAACCAACATCTACTTAAAGTGGCACAGGGTTTACTACTCCACATGAATGTTCTCAAACAATTTTGGCTTGAGGCTGTCATTTGTTCTACATACCTCATTAACCAAATGCCCTCTCGTTGGTTAGAGTACAAAGCCCCACATCAGCTTCTCTTTCCTAAGGCCCCTCTTCTTTCTATCCCTCCTCGTGTTTTTGGTTGTCGGTGCTTTGTCCAAAACCTATCTCCCACCCGGGGGAAATTGGACTCCCGTGTTATCCCGTGCATATTTCTTGGCTACTCATTCTCTCAGAAAGGGTATCGTTGCTTTGATCTTGTTTCTCGGAGATTCTATGTCTCGATGGATGTTACCTTCTTTGAAGATGAGCCCTTCTTTCCTGTTTCTCCTCAGGGGGAGTGTAGGCATGAGGAGAAACTGGTTCAGCTTCCTCCTCTTCCTAATCCTTCTCCCCCTTCTCTTCCTGATCCTCCACATTTTCGTGTTTTTTCTCGTCATCATAAAGGCCAACCAAGTTCAAGAGCTGTGGAGAATCCAGAAGCTGCACCTCAAGTGCCATCAAACTCCTCGGGGGAAGATCATACTCTCTCAGGTAACTTGATTCCCAATGATGGTCTTGACCTCCCTATTGCTAATGATCTTGACCTTCCTATTGCCCACAGGAAAGGTGTTAGGTTGTGCACTACTAAACACCCCATTTCCAACTTTGTTTCCTATGAGAACATCTCACTTTCATTTTGTGCCTTCCTTACCTCCATTAATAGTATCCCTATTCCCAAGAATGTGGTAGAAGCTCTCTTAGTACCAGAATTGACAAATTCCATGAAGGAAGAAATTGATGCTCTTCATAAGAATGGCACGTGGGAACTTGTTGATCTCCCTAAGGGGAAGGATCCAATTGGATGTAAATGGGTGTTCACTGTTAAGCATGGGGCTGATGGAATGTGGAGAGGTATAAAGCTCGTTTAGTGGCAAAGGGTTTTACTCAAGTATATGGAGTTGATTATGCAGAAACATTTGCCCCTGTAACCAAAATGAACTCTATTAGAGTACTTTTCTCTCTTGCTGCCAATTTGAATTGGGATCTACATCAGCTCGACATCAAGAATGCCTTCTTGAATGGTGACCTTGAAGAAGAAGTTTATATAGTTCAACCCCCCGGTTTTTTGGCTCAAGGAAGTGAATAGAAAGTGTGCAAGTTAAAGAAGTCTTTATATGGGCTGAAGCAATCACCAAGAGCTTGGTTTAGCAGATTTCATACTGCAGTTCAGCAGAGGGGATACAAGCAATGTTAGTCAAATCACACATTGTTTGTAAAAAGGGTAGAAGGTAAAATGGCTGCCCTAATAGTATATGTGGATGACATAATTGTTACTGGTGACTGAAAGGATGAGATTCAAAGTTTGAAGGGTTTTCTTGCTACTCAATTCAAAGTGAAAGATCTAGGACCCGCCAAATACTTTCTTGGAATTGAGGTTGCTCGATCAAAAAATGGTATATTCATCTCCCAAAGGAAATATGTCCTAGACTTGCTTAAGGACACTAGAAAGATTGGGGTTAAACCAGCTGACTCTCCCATTAACCCTAACCATAAGTTAAGTAACAACCAAGGTGAACCCCTTAAGAATGTGAAGCAATTTTAGAGGCTTGTAGGGAGATTGTTGTACCTCTCTATGACTCGTCCAGACATAGCATATGTTGTTGGTGTCCTCAGCCAGTTCATGCATGCACCTAGGTCCACTCATCTTGAAGCAGCGGAGAGAATATTGCGGTATCTTAAGAAGTTCCCGGGTGCTGGCTTATTATTCCAGAAACATGGACATTTGAGAGTTGAAATTTACACAAATGCGGATTGGGCAAGATCTCAAAGTGACAGAAAGTCTACTAGTGGTTATTGCACTTTTGTAGGAGGGAACCTTGTTACTTGGAGGAGTAAGAAGCAAACCATAGTAGTTAGATCTAGTGCTAAAGCTGAGTACCGTGCAATGGCACACGGAGTAGCCGAATGTATGTGGATAAAGAATTTATTGGGAGAGTTGGGTTTTCCAGTAGACAAACCCATGACTCTACTTTGTGACAACAAGGCAGCTATAAGTATCGCTGCCAACCCGGTACTACATGATAGAACAAAGCACATTGAAGTTGACAAGCACTTTATCAGAGAGAAAATCATCATAGGTGAAGTATGCACTCCATACATCAGCTCTAAAGACCAACTAGCAGACATCTTTACAAAAGGGATAAACCATTCCAGACACCAAGGTCTTTGTGACAAGTTGGGCATGATTGATATCTATGCTCCAACTTGTGGGGGAGTGTTGACAGGTGTATTATATGTACTGTTCGTAGGTTTAGTTCTTACAGGGTATTTTTGTAATTTTATAGTCCTCTTGTGTTGTACGGCCAGTATAGTATAAATACAAATGCTTCACTCGCATGAAGTAGTTCTTTTGAGGCGTTAAGTCTATAGCCTCTTCTCTCTTCTTCTTCTTCTTCCTTCCTTTCTTCTTCTTCTTCTTTTGCTCAACACAAACCATTTTCATAAAATAGTAATAGAACATATAAATACATTTTGCAAATAAGATTTCAAATGCAGTTGAAATCCACTATTGGTAGCTTACGTTTCCATCAAAGAGAGTGTAAACCCTGATATTCACTTTTTTGACAAAGAGGCCAATCCTATCACTATGATCACCCACTCAAGTAATCTCCTAAACTACCCTAGCATACCCAGATATTTGACCCTTGATGGACCTAACTAGTTGGCATATCAAAGATAGCTTAATCCAGAACCTAGTGTAGTATCATAATTAAAGTCTAGGGTTAAGTGCAACTTTCCAATTTTTTCCATCTTTCTCCAAGGTTTAGGGCATGACTGGAAATTGGTCCGGATTTAATGTTTGTTCCAAACACCCATTGGTTGTGCTTGGGGTCTAACCCTAGCAACTGAAACAAGTTGCTCCACCAATTTGGCAACACACCAGTGTCATCCTTGTTAGGATAAACTCCCTAAGTATATCCAATGGCTAAGAACATTCTAAACTAACATGAGTCTTATAAGTGTCTAGTTTAAGGAATAATTCATAGAAACCCATCAATTTGAATATAAAAAAATAATGTAATTTATTCATTTATTGATAAACGTTTATATACATCAATCTGAATGGAGCTAAGTGCATACACTGTTTAACAGTCTTGCCCATGCATCATGCTAGGTTGCTAGTTTGCATCTCCTTTACTTATGTCAATGAAAATGCCTATGCATCACTTAGGCTATTAGGTTACCTCTTATTTTCTTACATAATAAGATGCTACGTAGAATTGCATTTACGCATGCAACTTAAGACTTGCCCCTTTTTAAGAACTGATGAGGACTATGTTGCTTTATTCCCCTAGAGAAGTGGGTTAGAGTATAACTGAGGTACCCCCTGCTTTTATCACATAAGTTTGTAGTTCATATGCAAAAGGTTTTAACAACTTAAAAGAAAGAAATGCAACTTCTACTATTACAACCACTATGCAAGCAATGAATTAACAACTTAAAGAACACACAAATTTATCAAATAATAATGCAAGAGAAAAATAATTTATCAAAGTGAACTAATCTAGGAAAAATAAATGGAAACTAATCAAATATGCAATGACATCTTACGAAATTAAAACAACATAGTTTTGCAAATTGATTCAAGAATGCCAAATGTAGCTAAAAATCAAAGTTTTACCTTTCTATGGAAATTCTTATGAAGAATTAATGATCAGAAAGAGAGATGGAGAGAGTCGAAATAAAGAGGGAAGATTTTTGGTAGCATGAGCTCAATAATTCTAATCTCACCAATCCTTTACTCTTATAATGTGAGAGCCTTACAAGAATTAGAAAGCTTACAAATGAAAACACATGCAAAATGGAAACAACATAGTTAAACTAGGTAATTGAACTAAATCGATATCTTTACTAAAGAGGGTAGTCCATCCTTTGAGATTTTGGTAAATATACTACAAACATTGAGCTAGGGCTGAGATGGCTGACATGTTTCATCTCTAACACTCCCTCACAAGTTAGAGAGTGAGGGTTAAATTCCCAACTTGAAGCATATATACGGATGAAAACATCACATTGCAGTGTAATGGATTAGTAAATACATTTGCTAGTTGAGAACTAGACAAGAGGTAATGAGTGATAAGATCGCCAAGGGCAACTTTTTCTAGACCAAAATGATAGTGTATCTCGATATGTGTAGTATGAGCATAAAAATCAGGATTGATGGACATGTGTAGAGAACTCACATTATCATAAAACATATGTGGTGGTGCAAGGAGTAAGACACCAATATCTCAAAGAAAAGTGATCCATATATGTGAGCTCAACTACTATAGCATGGTATTCAGCCTCTATGCTAAACCATGATACAATGATTTGCTTCTTCTTAGCAGCAGCCCATGATTAGATGTAGTTAGAACCCAAGAAAACACAGTAACTAGTAGTACCTCTTCTGGTGAGCAACTTACCCAATCAGCCTCTCCTCCCTCCTCTTGTTAAACTCCACAAAAGCTCTTATAGCAAACACCTCCCCACCCGAAAAGAATAGCCTAAGCCCCTTCCAAACCTATACATCTCATCTGTTAACAATTTCCTTTAAGGGGCACACTTCCTTGCATCCCCAAATTTCCACCAGAGATTTAGATTCCTCTTCTACGGTCTTTTTCTCTAAAGAAAAAAAAACAAAAAAAAAAAAAAACACTAAGACTTTCACTCAATGTGGGTCTGAGTATCCCACCATTCACCTCTACCATTAGACTTCTTGACTTCACTCCCCTTCTCTTGAAGACATTTTTCTTATTTTTTGTAGGACCCTTCCCCGTCAAACCATCTTTCAAACCATGAGAAAACTTTAGTAATATGAACCATGCATAATGAAGTTATTTGATCCACGGTGTTTCTTAGCAGTCAACTTGTTTGCCGTAGAGGTGTCAATTGAACAGTTCAATGTGAGTCCATTTACAAATGGACTGGACCCAATCCGGTCTAAATCCAATCCAATCCATTAAAATGTAAAGACTGGATTGGATCCAATCCAAACCGAATGAAATATCAAAAATTAAAAAAAAATATATATATATATATATTAAAATGAAGAAAATCTGAAAATTACAAAAAATACACCCTTTTGGCATTGAAAAAGCACTTTTGTAAAAGTGCTTTTTTAAAATTACTTTGATAAAAGTACTTCATAAAAGTGCTTTCATAAAGTACTTTTATAAAAGTACTTCCTTAGAAGTGCTTTTGCAAAATTACTTTCATAGAAGTGCTTTTATAAGTGTTTTCATGAAAGTGCTTTTGTAAAAATGCTTTTGTAAAAGTATTTTTATAATAGTACTTTCATAAAAGTTTTCATATAAGTGCTTTCGTAAAAGTGCTTTATAAAAGTACTTCCATAAAAGTGCTTTCGTAAAAGTGCTTTTATAAAAATACTTCCATAAAAGTGATTTTATAAACATGGTTTAGTAAAAGTGATTTCATAAAATTACTTTCATGTAAAAAGTGTTTTCATAAAAGTACTTTTGTAAAAGTGCTTTCGTGTAAAAGTATTTTTGTAAAGTGCTTTTGTGTAAAAGTGCTGTTATAAAACTGCTTCTGTAAAAGTGTTTTCATAAAAGTACTTTTGTAAAAGTGTTTTTTGTAAAAGTATTTTTCATAAAATTACTTTTATAAAAGTGTTTTCGTAAAAGTGTTTTTGTAAAAGTACTTTAATAAAAGTGATTTTATACTTGCTTCAATTTTGATCAGTTTCAAATTGGACAAGGGTTTGACCTCATGATCGGATTATTGGAAATTTGGTTTAGGTCCAATTCAGACCAATAAGAATATGGACCAATTTATTTTCGAGTAGCCCAATCCAATAATTATAATGGACTATCCAAATCCAGTTTGATAAGGTTTGGATCGAATTAGATCCAATCCAAAACCGGTCAATTGACACCCCTAGTTTGCAACACTATTAGAAAACCCCTCGTCCTCTTCCACCTTCCTTCTATGACACAAGTCGATTCTTATCTTAGTGACCACCTCTTCCACAATGTCAAAATATATGCCCAACCCTTGAAATCTCATCATGAAAAGCATATATAGCATCTTCTAGAGTTTCATTATCACTCGACCCCCTTCGATCAAGTGTCATGTCCAACAGCCCTACCTCTTTTAGCAAAATCTTCTACCCTATTGGCTTCCTTCACTCTAGCCTTCAGCCCTACCTCTTTTAGCTACTCTGAAGGGATGAGAGATCCATCGTATGGACGCCCAAATCTTGCGGAATAAAGGGGCGAATTTCAAAAATTGTCTCCCTTCAACAAGGAATCGCATCCCTATTTAGAAAATCATACTTTCAAGGATCAATCTTGAACCATAAACTGAACCAGATCTGAACCAAAAAGAGTAGGAGAGGATTATACCTGATACGGAGAAATAATATCTCCCAACGAAGGTGTTCACGCCCAAGGAAGGATCCAAAGACTGCTCCCACTGAAGATGGCGCAATGTAGGATGGAGCAGAATCAGCAGTGTTATTCTCCAAGAACTCTGTCCTTCGCAAGAAACAGCAAGATGGCACATGAGCACAACTTCCTATCAATTCTTTCTCAAAGAACTGATGTCAAGATCGAATCTTGACTTCTCCCACAACTGGAGATCGAACTGGCAAATAGGGCGGCAAGAACAAGGAAGCGGCAAGAAAGAATTCAGCAGGGCTGCTTAATTCTTCCTTCTGTGATTTCAGCTCTGAAGATGATGTGATTATGTGTCTTCTAAAGGCTGCCGCCCCCTCCTTCTTTTGTAACCCTAAAGGATCAGCTCCTAATCCAATTAAGAGTTGTTGATCCAAATCATATTTGGATCAGGCATCCTTTTAGGTGATAAGGATAAACCCTTATCTTATCTCTAGATTAGACCAGCCTTCTCCTAATCTCATTAGGAGGTTTCTAGATCTGAATATGATTCAGATCTGGACTCTCTGAGTGGATGGGGTTAAGACCCTATCCTATCTATTGATCCATCTCAGAATTCGCCCATATTTAACTTGTTAAATTAGTCTAGTTCGAAATGGGCTTTAGGCCCATTAAGCTTATGTGCTCACTTAGCCTTCCTAACTGCTACCCAGTTGGGCTTCCTTGTATGGCGTGGGACCCAAGCATTGATCTACACATCAGCCACAGGGGTTCGACCCAGCCTTTGTTACAAGGCCTGGCCGAATACACTGCTATGGACAGTGCACCCCCTGAAACCCATCAAATGGGCTCTATGGGCCCAACACTTACCCTAAGTGGTCCCTAGGCCAAGCCACCTTGTAACACCCAGGGACTGTGGGCAGATGCAAGATTAGCCCATCAGGTATTACCCTCAATGGTCTTACACTTAACCTCTTAGCCCATAATGATCAAACACTGCACGACAAGAGAGGACCTCTCCCTCGGCTGCAAGGAACAGTGTTGCACTCTCTGCTTATATGGATCCCGAGAATTAAAACATTTTGCAAACATTTTAGAAACCATAATATATATACTTTTATATCTCATATAAAATATATTTTACAAAACAAATCTCAACGTTTGAAATCGGCTGCCGACAGTCTTGGTTTCCATCAGTGAGAGTGCATCCCCGATCATTACCTTTGTCTGACAAAGGGGTTGATCCTGTCACTATGATCACCCACTCAGATGAATTCTCAGACTGTCCCAACATACCAGGTTTTGACCCCCGCTAAGGATCTCACTAATTGGTACATCAAAGACAGCTCAATCTAACACCTAGTGCAGTATCATAATCGAGTCTAGGGGTCGGGTGTAACTTTCCAATTTTGCCCATTAATCTCCAAGGTCCAGGGCAATACTGGAAATCTGGTCCAGTTCAAAGATTCAATTAATCCTACACTGTATGTGCCTAGGGTCTCACCCTGGTTGCTGAGACAGGCCACCCCAACCAACTTGGTGGCACAATAGTGTCAACCTTATTAGGATAGGTCTCCCCAGACCGACCCACTGCATGTGAACATTCTAAACTAACACGAGTGTCATTAAGTGTCTAGTTTAAGGGTATTACACAGAAACATACCAAGGGAACATGAATCAAATATGCACTTTTATTCATTTACAATAAACTCATAAAGTACATCATTCTGATTGAAGCTAAGGGCATACAAAACTGTCTAACATACTCCTCATCCAGGGGTCATCCACTTAAATCCTTTGAAAGAGACTCCCTCTCCCCATGACTCTTCAGCTCCCTTCCAACACAATATTCAAGTATTTCTTTCGAAACACTTCCAAAATCCAATTGTTCCACCTATTTCTCATAATTCCCTCATCTTTAACCTCAGTCTCTCCTTCTATTGGCTGACCATTTAACTTCCAACTACTCAAACTAAAGAAAACAAAAACCCAGCTTATAGATAGGAGTGTTCATGGTTTATTTAGCCGAACCATGGACAATTTCTGCAAACCGAACCGATCCTACCGATTTTTCAATTTCTCTAAACCGAAACCGAACCGGTACCACTGGTTAACCAATTTATCAGTTTTGGTTTTTGACTGGTTTGGTTTTTTATATTTATAATATACTATATAAATATATTAATATTATATTATAAATAATAAATGATATATAATATATTATAAATATTATAAAAATATATAGTATATATAATATATTTATAAATAGATTATTATAAATATAATATATGTATATATTTATATATATAATGCATATATATTTATATATAGTATACAAAATATATGTGACATATATTTAAAATATACATATAAATATATATATATATATATAGGTTGGTTCGATTAACCATTAGTTTTTTTCTAGGGTAACCAAAAACCAAACTGGTCCTTTGGTTTTTCAAAAATACCAAATTGAAACCGAATCGATCGGTTTGATTAACCACATTTTTCGGTTTGATTTGGTTTTTCGGTTTTTCATGGACACCCCTACAAATCTTCTCCAACCGCTCGTCCAAGCTATCAAACCATCTCAATAGGTAGGACCCTTCAAATCAAAGTATTCCCCACTAAAATGAAGCAACAAAGACAATGACACCAAATGCATTTCCTTAACCCCAACTAAGTTACGTGCATAAGCGAGATTCTACCACAAGATTGTCCTTGGATCAATATATCTGAAACCCCCACATGCATCCCCCACTATACTAAACGTTTGGAGATACCAAGCATGTAGAGGGACATACCAAAGACATTGATCCACACCAAACTTGAAGGTCCCAACTCTCTTAATGCCTTAACTAATAGATTCCATCTTCCTAGTTAAAGCTTTGGAGATCGGAACTAGCCTTACACCTAATTAACGATATCAAATGCTTCTTCACTCTTCTTACTAAATGAAAAAAATAAAGAAAAAAGCATGCAATAAGATTCCTTACCTAAAAACAGTTACTCTCATGCCATTCATCTCAATTAACATATTGTTCAACTAAACACCTATCTAAAAACTTCAATCAATCACGAACCTCACTAGTCAAGCTCATGATCACCTCCATTAATCTAATGTTGATCTTGATAGACAATTATCTAAGGCTAAGGATGGCATTGGATCCTTCAACTCCGCCATTGTTT
This sequence comes from Nelumbo nucifera, assembly GCF_055504915.1. NCBI lineage: Eukaryota > Viridiplantae > Streptophyta > Magnoliopsida > Proteales > Nelumbonaceae > Nelumbo > Nelumbo nucifera. The sequence goes on from NC_142652.1 coordinate 48,605,148, forward strand.
TATATCCACCATAAATGATTTTCTTATTCAAGCGTTTATTCATATTAAGATAGAATGTTACCACCCTTGAAACAAAGAAGTTCAACACCCAAGAAGAAAAGAGAAATCTACCAACAATTGTGGATTATTTCCAGTAATGGCAATGTCATCAACATACAGAAGAATTATGACCATATCTTTAGAACACTAAGGCCATGTTCGTTTTTCAGTAAGTTACTTACCCAAGTAAAAGCAATTACTTTGGCAAGTTTTTCCTAGGAAACACTTACCTGGGTAAGCGCATTTACCGATGTTCTTTTATTTCTCAGGTAAATAAGGTAATAATGATCATTTTAGTCATAAAAATCTATTATTAAAAGGGGCATTTTTGTCCCATTCAAGTGTTAGCAACTTTCCTCCTAGGTGGGAAAGTTATTTACCCACCTAGGAGATGGGCCAGGTAAGTGATACCCAGGAAAATAAACTTTCCCTGGGTATTCTTGGTCAATGGGGACCAAAACCCCATTGACAAACTTTCCCTCTCAAAATCCAAAAAAAGAACGCCCCCTAAAGGATAAGTAGAGTGGAATTTTCTCTATATCACAAAAAAAAAATCCCAAATGAACGAAATGCATATATAGATGATCAAACTAGGCTTGAGAAGCTTGTTTAAGTCCATATAAGAACTTCTAAAAAAGGCACACATGATTTGAATGTCTAGGATCCTCAAACCTAGAAGTTGCTCCATATAAACCCCTTCCTCTAGTTCACCATGTAAGAAAGTATTTTTAATGTCCAGCTAATGTATAGACCATGCATATGATGTTGCAATGGCTAAGACAAACCAAAGAGTGGTAGGACGGATGACTGGGTTGAATGTTTCCTCATAATCCACTCTAGGTGTTTGAGTAAACTCGAGAAACTAGCCTCGCCTTGAATCAATTAACAATCCCATCTAGGCCGAGGTACTAAAGTCCATTTTTATTCTTCATTAAGGCATCAAGATACTCTTTCATATCATGAACCCATTGAGGTTAAGAAAGAGCTTATGGATGTACAACTAATTTGCGCCTAGTCACCATATGAGTAAGAGTGAGACCTCTTGGATCATAAGCTATAATTGAATATGATAGTTGAGTTTCTTCTATTTAAACTGTAGTCAAAAGTTCAATAAAATTCTGCAAAGAATTTGAACTAGTAACAAGAGAAGCTAGAGCAGTGCCATTATTATGAGAAGTCATAGTAGGCATGGTTGTTGTATCAAGAACAACATCAAAATCACTTATGATAATACACTTTGACCCAACCACTTCTAGAGTGATACATGGCATTAGAAAGCCACTCATCTGTAGATGGGAAAGTTTATAACTCCCCTGGATCTTAGTAGTATTAATTAGTGTGTTTACATACAAAAGGTAAACAAATTCATAAAAAACCACACTTTGCAGTAAATAGACTTTTTGTGATTGATTCTTTTTTGCATCAATACCCCTTGTGTAAGAGGTTATATCCAAAGAAAATGTAGAGAAATGAACAAGTATGCAACTTGTGTGGAGCATGATCATGCAAGTAAGAGAAGCAATGATACCCAAACACTCTTAGGTGTGAATAGTTTGGAGAAAGACCAAACAAATTTTCAAAGGGCAAGAACCATTCTAGCAAGGGAATAGGAAGGCAATTTGTTATACATACTTCTATATTGAGTGCCTCTACCCAGTACCTCATAGGTAAGTTGGCATGAATAAGCAAAGTAAGGCAAGTTTCCACTATAAGAAAACGTTTTCTCTTTGTGACACCATTTTGTTTTGGTGGTCCTAGACATGATATCTACCTATAACAATGCCACAATTGTTAAGATGCTCAATGAAAACATTAGAACTAAATTCACCTCCTCCACCACATTGGAAAATCTTTGTCTTTTGACTCAAATATATCATGAACATAACATTGAAACTAGAGAAAACAAGAAAAAAGAATCCAATTTATGCTTCAAAGGAAAAAAAAAAACATGTAAACCTTATAAAGTCATCCACAAAAATTTCATAATAACTGATTTTCTGGAAAGATTGAATTAGAGCTGGTTCCCATAAATCACAAAGAATTTTATGGAAAGGAAATTATGGCTTGATATTATTTATTGAAAATGGCAACTTACAACTCTTTCCCATATGACAACTAACACATAGTCTAATAGGCTTAACCCAAGAACTAATACTTGTTTAAAGATGCCAAACCTTGAATGAGGATGACCAAGGTGTTGATACCAAATTGAATTTGCTACCACTTTGGACTTTACTTGCAAAGCATAGAGTTTTCCTATCCTATTCCCCTTGGCCAAAATTTTGTTGGTTTGAAGGTCCTCAATCACAAAACCATCAAGTAAGAATTCAAAGAGTAAAGATTTTCCTTACTAAATTGAGAGACAAAGAGAAGATTCTGTTTTTTAATCAGGAACAACCTAATTAAACTTTATTCAAAAGAAAAGGAAAAGAAAATCAACATATACATGTCCAAGAAGAGTAGTCATCCCTAATATAAATACACCGGATCTCCTGCATGTATAAGGCTTTATATTAGTGACAATACCCAGATTGTATGTCATATGAGAGGAGGCACCAGAATCCACATAAAAGGTGTCATCATTATTCTCAGAAAAATTAATCATAGCAAAGGCTTGAAGAGATCTTTGCTTTGATAAGAATGAGTCAAAACAATACCAACAAATGAGAGCAGTATGACCAAATCGTCCAAATCTAGTATTGGGGGTTCATGTTAGAGAATAAAACCTATTCAAGGATCTCACTTAACAGCTTAAGCTTTTAGGTTCAATAGTCCTTTGAGATAGTATCAGAGCCACTTTGACTAAGTGGTCTAGTGTTCGATTCTCATCACCCCCATTGTAATTAATTAAGTTTCAGCACAAGGTCTGGGTGGGCCTGTGTTATCCACGCTTCAAAACCAATAGATTTTCGTGTGAGGGGGCATGTTAGAGAATAGAACCTATTCAAGGACCTCACTTAACAGCTTAAGCTTTTAAGTTCAATGGTTCTTTGAGAGTTCACATTGTTCTGTTGGCCATTAACAGAGATCACTATCTTCATGTTATCTCCAGTGGTACAAGGTTTTGATTTGTAGCAAAAACGAATTTGTGTTCTTGAGAATTAAAATTCTGGTTTAAGAGCCTCCACTTCTGCCACCTCAACTACCATAGCTTCTCCTCTACCACGGCCACACCCTCTATGAGAGGAAAGGCATTCTCATGGTTGATATTGTTTTGTTTCAATTCTCCTCCTATCACAATTTCATTTGTTCTTATAAAAGGTTTGAATGAAAGATGAATTCATCTTGTTCATTCTAGTGGTTATTGTTAGGGCCGGAAATCTTGACCCTAACCCATGTAACCCACCCAATCCACCCACTTGAAAACCCACCCATCTCAGTTGTGGGTCAAGTGACCCATTAGGGTGAGGGGATAAGGGTCAGGGTGGAGTTGGGTCGAGGGTTACCCATTGACCCTCGGTTTTGGCTTCCTTCGAAAGTTTCTCCTACTGGTTGGTTAGGGCTAAATTTATTCTCCTCTATTCAGGGCTTGCTCAAGCTACCAAAGCAACCACTGATGATGACGTGGCTCCTCTCATCGATATGCACAACCACTTACGATGGCATAGTTCCTCTCACTATGCCATCGGCGTAGCTCCTCTAGTTAGGGCTTTGTTTTTAGTTTGCAAAGGCTATTGGTCTTCTCATGATGCCTTGTTATTGTTATGTTAGGATTAGAAATCAGAGCTTTCTATCTTCATCTCTATCATAGATGTTTTGTAAACAAGAGTCTCTTTGATTTTTCTCCATCAGATCTATGTAGCTTTCGTCGTTGGTACTGGTTGTGAATCGTTCAGGCCTTCACCGTAGTCAACTCTACTTTCTCCATTTTCAGATCCTTTAGCTTTTCATTTCCTTCCATGCTCTATCTTCTCCATTTTCGAAAAACCTAACCCTAGCTCCGATGTTCTTCACCTCCCATTTGTTTTTTTTCTAAAATGTAGGTTTTTTTCAAAGTTTTTATTATTTTCTGTATTTTAAACATTTTTTGTTGTTATTCATTGAATATATATATATATATATATATATTGAATTTTTATCATTTTATATATTTTTCGGAAATTTTGATTTTTTTTGGTTGAAATATATATCCTTTTGTGCTCTTTTTTTGTTGAAATATTTATTTTTTATTTTTATTCATTTTTATATTTTCTGTAATTTCTAGTTTTTGGCTAAAATATATGTATTTTTTGAATATTTTTGTTATTTATTTAGCTGTAATTTCCTTTTGAAAATTTTATCATTTTCTTTGCATTTTATGATTTATAAATATAATTTTATATATTTTTAATATTTTTCTATGTTTTTCTACAATTTTTGTTATTATAGATAAAATATATATTTTACCATTTTCTATGTATTCTGCAATTTTTTGAAAACTTTTATTAATTTCCTATATTTTTCTACCTTTTTCTCTGCAATTCTACAATTTTCTTGTATTTTTTATTTATTTGAAATTTTTTGCTTTCCACATTTTTTCCGTTTTCATACATTTTCTATTTTCATGCAAATTTTGCATTTTTCTGCAACTTTTAGCACTTTTCTGAAATTTTCTATAATTTTTATGTATTTTTATTAGATTTTCGATTTTTTTACAATTTGTTTTTTATACTTTTATTTAAATTTTTTCATTATTTCCAATATCTTTTCTGCAGTTTCTGATGTTTTACATGACATATATATTTTTTTTACCACTTTTGTGCTTTTATGAATTTTTATTTTTTATTTGAAATTTGCAATTTTTATGTTTTTTAGTTGAAGTATATAGTTTTATGTTTTTATGCATTTAAATTTGAGGGTCAAATGGGTGGTTTAGGGTGGGTCAGGGTCAAAGAGGGTTGTAACCCACTCTGACCCTCTAACATGGGTGGCAAATGGGTTAGTGGGTCAATATGGGTGGGTTGATACTCAACCCACACCCAACCCAACCCAACCCATCCATTTGCCACCCCTAGTTAGTGTATTGTATTTATATGCATTACTTGGGGTTGTTACATTTAAATTTATCTGTAGTTGCATGATGATCTGGATGAGAGTGGTCTAGAGTCATGTATCAACTGGACTCTATTCTCACTCTCAAGCTGATGAGGCTAGGGCACACAGTCAGCTTGGACCTTAGCTCAATGAAGTGAGGAGAAGGTAGCGGTTTAGTAAGGATATCTACCAACTGACTACTAATAGGAACAAATTGAACATCAATCAATTTCTGGGCAAGCTTTTCATGAACAAAGTGAATGTCGAGTTCGATATGTTTGGTGTGGGAGTGGTGAACTGAATTTGAAGCGAGAAATTTAGCATCAAGATTATCTACACATATGGTGGGAGGAGAAGAGAGAGGAACACCCAATTCTTGAAGCAACATACAAATCCAAATAACCTCACCACTGGTTGCTGCTAAGCTCCCGTACTCAGATTTGGTGGAGGACCTTGATACTATGGATTGATTACCTTCATGAATCATATTAGGCTTTGGACCAAATCCTTTTCTTTAGAAACAGGTTGTTGGATAGCCTCAATCTAGACTATCACAATTGGTTCAAAATATGCTTGTATATTCATCAAGAGAGAGGTTACCTTTCACAAAGCATCTAAAAGTTAAAGATCCTTGAGAAGCATTTTCCTTGTAGAGCAACTTGCAACAAGATTAAAAACTTCTTTAGTCATTGTTCCAAGTAAACTAGTTGCATAGAAGGCCATCATTGTGCTCCCAAACAGAAGCTTGAGAACTAGCTTCCTCAAACCAAGGTTTGTCTTCATCAACATTGAAGCTCAAGCAAGCTCCTCTAATAAGCGGTTGGAGTTGAGACACCAAATCAAATAGTTATTCTTGTTTAGCTTAACTGACACAAGACTCACCATTTCATGGAAGTTCTATATAATGTCATTATTGTAGAATTTCTTGATGATTTGGTCTTGGTGATAGCACTGGTTATAGAAGTAACAAGATCTTGCTTTGATACCATTATGAAATAGAGAGATAGAGAGTTGAAATGGAGAGAGAAGATTTTGGGTAACATGAACCCAATGATTCTAGGCTCAATAATCCTCTATTCTTATAATATGAGAGCTTCACAAGGAATAATTATAAAGTTTAAAAATGGAAACACATTCAAAGACAAAACAAGTCAACCATAGTTAAACTAGGTAATTGAACTAGACTGAGATCTTGATTGAAAAGGTAAGTCCATCCTTCAAGATTTTGGTAACTCTACCATAAACACTGTGTAAGTACATATCGTTCACCACGACTGCGACGACAATGAAGGTACCAAATTAGAACCTATATTAACACCCACGGCGACACGCAAGCCAACGATGATCCATGATGAGTTTATGACTCGTCACAAACCTGCGATGAGCTCAAAGCCACCACAGACTGGCGACGGATGAAAATACCATCAACCAAATTCGCTCATAACATGATATCTAATAGGATTAAGTAGTACACGTCAGACTAGTCCTAACGTCAATATAGGAGACTCGTGAAGGGAAATAACACACGTGTACTCTGAGAATCCTCAAACGAAAGAAAACTTCATCCTGGAAAGATCTCATGAGACACGTGGCGAACCCCTAGTAGTGCTCCCCTGACAACCGACACCGAATCGAATATCCCCTTTCCAAATAGGAGTCAAATCCTTTTTTGCTCCTTCTCTTCAGGGCCCTAGGATCTCCCCATATAAAAGGGGATGTTAATCAAAACAAACACATGACTCTGTCAAACTCGTAGCCTACTCCTGCTTCTAGCCTTCCTTCGTCCTTCAAGAAGGCCACCACGCTCAGCCTTACCACACCACTTGCATATACACACTGAGTTGGATGTTAAGCTAGGGCTGACATGGCTAACATGTTCGTCTCCAACAAGAATGTTCTATTTTCTAATGCAAGATGAGTAGGAAATTATTGACAAGAAATAGCTAATAATTCAGGTACAAACTTATTATGCATTTTGAGAGAAGAAAAGTAACTAATTACGCTAATAAACAAACCACAGAAAAAACATACTATACAACCAAACTATGGTAAAAATCTAAATGAAAAAATAGGTTATGCAATCTCAATTTTTTGGGTAAATTATAGACTGCCACCCTACTTTGGGGGTAGTGACACTTACTCCCCCCACCCCCAAGACTTTCATATCCCAAACTACCTTTATATCATTTCATGAGACAATTTTGTAGAAATTTGATAAAATGAAAACAAAAAGTAAAAAGAAAGGAAAAGTATAAAATTATAAATAATACAAAGTATAAAATATAGAAAATACTAAAAAATGCAAAAAAAAAAGTTAAGAATACAGCAAGAGATAGTGTGCCTTGACATGCCTTTTTTCATTGTTTTGATAGTTTCTTCTCCTAGGACATTGAACTTCAAATGGTCAACTTAATAATTTCACCTTTATTGTCAATATTGTAATTAACTAGGTAGGGCAAAGTGTTGGAATCTGAAAGTTCAAGGTGGGTCTTTGTTATAAATGGAACTTGTGGGAGCTAAGTGTCATTACCCCAATGTATAGGGTGGTAGTCTATAATTTACCTATTTTGGTTTTTTAAAAAAACTATCTTATGTAGTTTTCTAATTTGAATTATAAGAATGTTTCTATTGCAATAATTTTACTATGCAAATGGAAAAACTAATTTTTCAAGGAAAAAACAAACTAGAGAGTATACAATTTTATCAAGTCAAAGTATTAAAAAACAGAAGGGAAAACATGTAAAACAACTTTCAAGAAATGCAACAAAATGGGTTTCAGCTAACAAGCATGAACCATTGCAAATGTAATTAAAATGATGCTAATGAAACACTCTTGTTCAGATTTTCCTGAAAAATGCATTAATTCATAAATGAGTGGAGGTAATTAATAAAGAAACTAAAGTAACACTTCTAATGCAAATTTACTAAAAGAAAGAAAATTTAAGTGAATAAACTTATAGAAAAGAAAACTAGAGAGGATAATAAGACAAACTATTTTAAAAAATCAAGAGAAAACAAGATATGCAATGGAAAATAACCTACTTATTTAAACTATTTACCATATGCGAAATTAGACAATTGAAACTAAATTGAAGCCACCTAGCTACTATATGTTATTTTGAAATACAGTAAATATGCAATGAAGTTATATTTTTTAAACTGAAGAAATTGAATAAGTAAACATGATAAAACTAAATTAGAAAGCTAAATGGGTCAATGCAAAGGAATTAATCAAGTAATCATACTAATAAGAACTATTTACTACCATATGCACTAAAATCAAAATAATTACCATTCTAACACTATAATTATGGAATGCATGGGCCTAAGATTGAAAAAGGAGAATTTATATATATGAGCTATTAAATAAAAATGGCATATGGACTTTCCTAGAAATTATAGCTCATTAGTGAGAAATCATGTTGGAAATCTTCATTACTCTTATGCTACAATTCATTGACTTCAACCTTTGACCAACCATTTGTCTTGGAATTTGCATGCCTCATTTGGATTTCTTAGGTTTCTTAAAAGGTTCTTAGGATTCTCTCAAAGCATCCAAGGGTCTCTCAACGATTTTTCAAGGTGCTTAGCTCATTGGGGGTCACCCCCCTATTTATAGAGAGTGGATGAGACTCTAGGGGTGGCCACTAGCCGAGCTTCTCATGAGCTATTCAAGTTTGGCTCGGTTTAAACCGATCTTCGAGTCGAGTTTGAGCCTAATATATAGGCTCATTTGCTAATCGAGCCAAGATTGAGCCAAGTGAAGCTCAACTTGTGAGGCTTGCGAGCCTCGTATAATAAATAAATAATTTTTTATTACATACATACATACATACATACATACATGCATACATTACATATAAATATATATAATAAATGCTTTTTTTATATAATAATATTTTATATATAATATTTTTATTTATATGTATAATAGTAAGTAATTTTTATAATTCTTATTTTTTTGTATGTAAAATAAAAAACATTTTTATATGTATATTTTTTATTTTTTAGAAAAAAACTTGGCTTGTAGTCGAGATTGAGCTGAGCCGAGCTCGAACTTGTGAACTTTGAACCAAGCCGAGTTCGAGCTCAAGTTTCTAACTCGAATCGGGCTTGAGCTCGAGCTTGAGCATAACATAGTTTCAGCAAGCTGAGCTCGAGCCTAACATAGTTTCAGCAAGTCAAGCTCGGATAGCCAAGTATTCGGCGCGGCTCAGCTCAAATCCACCCCTATGAGACTCTCTAGAAACTCAATCCAAGGACTCTCCTTGGTTGTAAGACATCAATGGTTGGGTTTAAATACATTTGGTTAGTTCTATGGTTTTCCTTGAGCCTTTTCATTAGGCCTTTGGGACACCTATGGGGTCATTTCCAATGTCCTTAGACTAAGCAATTTGAATTAAGTCTCACTTGGGAGTAAAATGAAAAAAAAAAAAAACTGCACTTGCTAACTAAATTGATTTTATCCAATTTTTATAGAGTTGGTTCGTTATATACCAAACAACTATTTGAAAGTCTACTTCTTTTAAAATGTATGCAATTAAGGGTGTCTTTGGAAACGATGCAAATAAGTGTGAATGCAAATATGTAGAGTGTAAAATGGTTCATACAAGGCTGCATTTGGAAATGATGCAAACAAGTGTGAATGCTAATATGTAGAGTGTAAAACAGTCCATATAAATTGCAAAATTGGGTTAGTTTTGCACTGACAAATTTACCTTCTTACCAAACAGACTTTTAGCTGATATATGGAAACAAGAATTCCAATAAAGCATATGCCTTTGTTTTATCAAAAGCCTACTTGAATGCAAATTTACTTCTTCTTTATTGATGTACTTTTACATCTTATTATCAATGTAAATATGCATTGGAAAATGTGTTTTCTGTCATTTGTCATTGCATAAATGTAATGTTGTCAAACACGGGAAAAAGTGAACCAGAGTGCAATTTTACCCTGAACTGAGATTTACACTCCATTTGTATTGTTTCCAAACACAGCCTAAATTGCAAAGTTGGGTTAGTTTTGCACTAACAAATTTACCTTCTTACCAAACAGACTTTTAACTGTAATTGATGCAAACATGAATTTCAATAAAGCATATGCTTTTTTTTATCAAAAGCCCACTTGAATGCAAATTTACTTCTTTTTTATTGATGTACTTTTACATCTTATTATCAATGTAAATATGCATTGGTCTGTCATTTGTCAATGCACAAATGTAATGTTGCCAAACACAAGCAAAAGTGAACCAGAGTACAAATTTACCCTGAACATTACACTCCATTTGCATCATTTCCAAACGCAGCCTAAAGGGATTTCTCCGGGCCCTATTCCCTTGGAGCTAGCTTCTTGGGCAAGTTTCAAGATACTTAAATGGCTAGGAATTGAAAATTTAAATTTAAAACTCCTTAGAAGGTTAGGAGGGTTATCTAGATCCAATTGAACTTGTTTCAGGCCACTACTATTAGAAATTTCAGTTGGAACTCTGTGGTTGGTTGAATCAATGCATCCTTTGATCACTATTAATCAAGGTTTTTAAAATCGGACCAGACAGGAACTGTTATGGGTCCAGTTCCTAGGTCGAACGGTCTGACCATTTGATCCAAACGGATGGTCCATTCTAACAAAAAATTTAAAAAATTAAAAAACAAAAAAACGGCCAAAAACCGTTGTCCGGGTCAACAGTTCCACCGCCCAAATCAATAATTTGCTGACCAAATCAATGGTTTGTGGTCAAAAAGTGGTTTTGGGGTAAAATATACAGAACCCCGGTTCTCGATTTTTCCGGTTCGATCCAGTTTTGAAAAAACTGCTATTAATATCATAACATGAGGCTTAAAATTCTTGATTTGGGCACCTTTGCTCTCGATTTGGTTTGATCATTAATGTGATAATTTCTAATCTATGCGGTTGGGCTGATTTGATGGGACTACATTCTAATAGGGACAATTAGTATTCGGATGGCTTTGATTACAGTTGTCCAATTTTAGTTTAGAATCAGAAAGATCTCAAACGGAGGTCTACGATTGGCAACCTTTTGGTTTTGAACTCTTTGCTTGACATATTTATCTTTAAGGCCCCAGTAGATAAACTTGTGATCCAAAGTTTTGAAAATTCCAAAATTCCCTTAGAAGGTTGATGGCCGGATTGGTATACAATAACCTGAAGCTTTTCAAATGCTACAAGATGTGCGAAAAGTGATAAAAGTGCAAAAATGGGGTATCTTCACCTATGATACTGAATAGTACTGTAGAGATTGATGTGATTAGACAAGCATAGAAATGATAAAGATTAGGCAACAAAAAAAGGTGTTGACTATTAAAACAATGCAAAATGCCATTTTGTTATTGCAAGTATCTACCTTAATTTCAAACAAGATTGATCTTGATTGGAGGGCAAGTATTTTGTCAAGGAGAACCCCAAATGCTACCTTAAGAGGTGATTCACATTAAATATCTAATAGAATATGTTTTTTATTTTCTAATTTTTTATAGCATATGTATCCCATGTGTCCACATTTCTTGGAGGTATGAAACTAGCTCTTCTTTGCATTGAGATTTTGGGGCATGTTGCACTTGGACAAGAAATTAGCCTAAATTATTACCCATTCTTAGATGGAGATTGCATAGTTGTTTATCCCATACATTATGATAGATAATTGGGTCTTCCGGAAATGAAGATGAGAAAAAAGTTTGTGTGTAATTTGGATTTGGAAAAAGTCTATGATATGGTTGATTGGTCTTTTTTATTTTAGGTTTAAGGAATTGTGGGTTTCGGGATAGATGGTGTCCATGGATTGGGGGTTGTTTACAAACATGCCACTTTCAGTTAATGTTAATGGGGTGATTAAAGATTTCTTCCCAGCAAGCGGATGTTTAAGGCAGGGTGCCCCCTTATCATTCTTTTATGTTTACCTTGGTGCAAATGTGTATAGTAGGCTATTAATGAAAGCAGATAGTGTGGAACTTTGTAGACGTTGGAGGATTGATAGGAATAACATTTCAGTTACTCACCTACAATTTGTAGATGATACAATCATTTTTTGTGAAGGAGAGGATCCCCAAAAGGCAAGAAATTTGAGAGAAGGGTAGTGAAGTTGTTTGAAGGCATTTCTAAGTTAAAGATCAACTTCAAGAAGAGTTGTGTGGCTGGGATAAATTTAAATAAGATAGAATTGACTATAGTAGCAGACTCCCTAGGTTGCCTTTCTTCGGAGCGGCCAATGAAATACCTCAAGTGTGCCTTTAGGAGACAACCCTTGAGAAAATAGATTTTGGACACCTATAATAGAAAGATGTGCTAAGAGGATAGCAACGTGGAAAATGAATTATATTTCTCTAAGAGGAAAGATAACTATAATAAAATCCATTTTAGCAAATTTTCCAGCCTACTACCTCTTAATCTTTAGAATGTCGCAGAAAGAGGTGTTAAAACTAGAGAAGGCTATGGGAGATTTTTTGTGGAAGATGGGAAAGTAGGAGAGATCATTTGACAAAGTGGAAAATTGTGTGTAAGTGTAAAGAGTAAGGAGGCTTGGGTTTAGGTAATATAGGGAAGAAGAATATGGAATTGTTAAGTAAGTGGTTATGGAGATGACCGTTGGAGAGGGATAGGCTTTGGCATGAAGTGGTGGAAAGCATAAATGGTCAAGTAGGCAACAAATGGGGTGCTGATTTATCTCGTAGGATGACATTGTTGTCACCTTGGAAAACCATTGATGGCATTCTTCCTCAATTTTTAAGCCTTACTAGATATGATGTTTGCATAAAAGACAAAGCTTTATTCTAGGAAGATCTCTAAATTAGTAATTCTACCCTTAAATACCTCTTTCCCTCTTTGTATTCCCTGTCATTGTTTAAAAATTAACCTATCCAAAGGTTTGCTTCCTTTTCCCCTTCAACTGGTATTGACTGGGACTTGGGCTTCAGAAGACATCTAAGGAACCATGAGTTTGACTAGGCTGCCTTGCTTCTGAAAGTCCTTGAGTTGTTTACTTCGAATAGAGGTGTAAATTGGGCCATGCCACCTGCGGCCCGACATGATACCGCACGACGGCACGTGGGTTGTGCCAGGCTAGCATGATGGTCTGGGTCGTGCTAGGCCTGGGGTTCCAAGTCCACAGCCCAATCCATGACACGGCATGGCTTGCGAGCCCGTAGCGGGCCACGCTTGGCTTGCTCGACGAACTAACCATTGGGGGGTCACCAATGGCTAGTTTTGACTTTTTGAAGGTTTTTTATAGAAATACCCCCAACAACTATAAATAGTTATATAGGGGGGTATTTATGTATTTTGGTTTTAAGGGGAAGAATGACACAAATGCCTCCCAACATCTATATAATAGCTAGATTGGGGATGCATTTTGGGCGGGCAATTGAATTACTTCAATTCCTATAAATATCTCTATCCTCCACCATTCTCATCATACCAATTCAGCAATTCTCTTATCTCTTCTCTAGTTCTCATACTCTCTCAAGTATCAATCTCTCAATCTCTCATACATTCTCTGATTCTCCAATTCTCAACTTTATTGAAGTTTCAACAAGAAGAAGGTTGTTTAACAGATTAAGTATCTCAAGTTAGCAATTTGGGAGGCTTGGACTCTTGGAGTTGAAAGGCTTCAACCGTTAAAATCAAGTTGGGATTTTGAACCTGTAATACGAGCAAGTGCAATTAAATTAATTTTTATCTTTTAGAATTTAAAAAAAATGGTTGACTCCTCCCAAAAGCAATTCCCCAACATGTTCAATATTGACGATATTCAGTCGCAGCATGGTAGTATTAGCACCGATATGGATGCTATTGATATTGACAGAACTTCCACCCCTAATACTGATACTAGGGGAAAGAAAAAGAAGGCCACTAAATTGATTAGCCTGGTTTGGAAAGACTTTAGCTATTGTAGCAAGGGTGGTACAAGCCATTTGGGCAAACATTTGCTCACCCATGAAAAAAAAGAAGAAGAAGAAGAAGGGAGAGAAACAACGCAAACACAAATTGGGCAGAGGGTTTTGGTACTTTTAAATATTCTCAAGAAAAAATGAGGCAAGAATTAGCAAAATACATTATACATGCTAAACAACCATTTTTGTTAGCTGAAGATACTAAACTTGAAGAATGCTTATGTAATTCTGTAAATCCACAATTTAAAAAAGTTTCTAGGAATACTATTAGATCAAATGCTTTAAAAATTTTTTATTCATATAAACAAAATTTAATTTATATGTTATCAAATATTAATTCATTACTTTTGATATTTGGACGTCTAAATGTAACATAAGTTATATTTGTGTTAGGTCATTTTATTAATGAAAAATGGCTTTTAAATAAAAGAATTTTAAGTTTTACTAGGCTTGAATGGCCACTGGCCCAACTATTGCTTTAAGTATTTTAAATACTTTACATGCTTATGGAATTGACAATAAATTATTTTCTATTAGTTTTGATAATGCTAGTAATAATGATTCAACAATAAATATTTTAAAAATCTCAATTAAAACCATGTTTAAATGGTAAATTTTTTCATATCAAATGTGCATGTCATATCTTAAATTTATGTATTCAAGATGCTTTAAATATTATTTCTACTCATATTTCTTAAATTAGAAATTGTATTATATATAAGAGTGTGAGGGCATTTATGTCCTTTTCTGATTTTTTGTATTTGGGTGCCTATTCAAAGGCACCTTTGTAATTTTGCTTCTGAAGAAAAAATGAAAAGTCTCTTGGTGTGAATAGTGCCACACCAAGCATTCTCAGACACTTCTTCTTCTTCTTCTTCTTCTTCTTCTTCTTCTTCAACATCTATAAACCTTACAACATGGTATTAGAGCTACGCATGATCAAGAAAACTCTCTACTACTGGTTGTGACTCACAGGTAGATCTGCTAATGTCAGCACACCGCCAGTTGACATCAGCATTCCGTACAATCGACGACATCTTCATGGGCTTTTGATGGTCGCTGATTCACTTCTATTTTAGGGGAATTTTGGTATAAGTTTCATGATGGTTTGAAGTTGCTTTGGATTTTTCTTGGATTTTTCGGATGAAAATTGGCAAAAAATCCAGATATGGAATATAGGGTTTGCATGCTCGTATGGTGGATTGGTTGCTGCTGAAACCTCTTGTGTTTGAGTCATAGTAAACCCCTAGGACTGTAGGAAGTAGTCCTGAATTTTTTAGAGCCCTAAAACTTTTTTTGGGAATTTTTTATTCCCAACTTTTGCCACCAGTACCTATTTTTCCTAGTTTTTTTTGCTGTAACTCGGGTCTAACCTTGTGGAAAAGGTGTTTGGAAGTTCCAATGTTGTTGGAAGACTGTGGTATTGGTGAGAAATTTTTTTTGGAGGGGTTGTGATCAATGGACTCATACAAAGACGTTTGCATACCTACATATGTTCTCCCGGGAAGCAATGACAATGTCGGAGGACAGATTACTATTGTAAAACTTGTTGGGGCAAATTTTCTTGAATGGTCTCAATCAGCCAAGCTTACAATCGATGGAAGAGGTAAGATCGGATTTATTACTAGTGAGGAAGCTAAGCCGAAGCTTGAAGATCCACACTATTCCAAATGGAAGCAGGATAATCTATTGGTTATGTCATGGCTTGTATGATCTATGCAGCCACACATCAGCCATAACTATATGTTCCTTCCAACAGTTAAAGATATTTGGGATAGACTAGCTGCAATTTACTCTCAAGCGAAAAACACTGCTATAATCTATCAGTTGCAAAGAGAAGCATGTAATATGCGATAGGGGGAGAAATCAGTGGCCATGTATTTCTCCTCCTTACAATCAATTTGGAAAGAAATTGATCAGCTTGAGGCTTTGGATTGGAAAAATCCTGTTGATGCTGAACAATACAGGAAGTACATTGAAAAAACTCAAGTTTTTGATTTTCTTGTCGGGTTGAATGTTGATTATGACTTCACTAGGCAAAACATCCTTAGTGTTGATATTTTGTCACTCTCCACAGCATATTCTCTTATACATAATGAAGAGAGTAGGAGGAATGCTATGATGCAAGTGTTTGTAGGTGAACACACTGCTCTTGTGTCCACAAAGCCTAAGCAGAGTTTTGGTAAACATGAAGAGGTATTTTGTGAATACTATAAGAAGCCGAAGCATACCAAGGATAGATGTTGAAAACTAAATTCCCACCTGAAACCTGAGAAGTTTAAAATTGGAAAGAAAGTAAATGCTCATGTTGCTACTACAAGTCATGATTCTCATACTCACATGCTTGAGGGAAATCCTCCTTCTCTGACATCTGCTCATGACACCTCTGATGTGATGAAAAAATTGAGAGGCATCTTACTCCATCTTGAAAAGAGTGGGTTGCCTACATCTACTGGTTCAAAATGCTTCTTCTAGTGCCTTTGCAAAATTAGGTACTGCACTCGCATGTCATGTCCCACCCTCTAGCTCTTGGATAATTGACACAAGAGCTAGTGATCATATGACTAGTATGCCTTCCTACTTTACCACTTATAGACTTTTTTCAGGGAAAGGTACGATTTCCATTGTCGATGGATCCCAAACCCCAATATCGGGTTTGGGTGAAGTTAAACTTACCAATAGCCTTTCTTTGAACTTTGTACTCCATGTTCCATAATTGCACAAAAATCTCTTATCTGTTATTTCTCTTACAAAGTCTCATAATTGCTTTATAACCTTCTTTCCATCTCATTGTATCTTTCAGGACCTGAGTACAAGGAAGACGATTGGCAGTGGACATAAAGCCGATGGAGTTTATCTTCTTAATCAGTCTCCAATGTTAGGGTTGATGTGTCAATTTGTGTCTTGTCATGATGAGAAACTAAGTCAATTGAAATTGTGGCATCATTGTCTTGGGCATGTGTCTTTTGGTTCCTTGAAGTTTTTGTTTTCTAATTTGTTTAAGTCCTTGTCTAGTTCTGATCTGCAATGTGAAGTCTGTCAACTATGAAAGCAATGTAGAACAACTTTTTTTGCAAGTAACAAAAGAAGTAATGTTGCTTTTCATTTAATACATATTGATGTTTGGGAACCTTATTTTATTCCATGTATGGGTGGCTATAAATATTTCATTCTCTTTGTTGATGACTACTCGCAGTATACTTGGTTGTATTTGCTGAAGAGCCAAGATGAAATTCCTTCAATTGTGAAAGGCTTTTTTAATATGCTAAAGACACTATTTGAGAAGAAGATTAAGATTATTAGATCTGACAACGCTAAGGAATACTTTGAAAAGCACTTACAAACCTTTCTTGAAGAAAAATGAGTGATTCACCAAAGTTTTTGCCCTCATACTCTCCAACAAATGGGGTATTGGAGAGGAAAAACAAACATGTGATTGAAGTTGCCAGAGGCTTGTTATTCTAGATGCATGTTCCAACTCGATTTTGGGGGAATGCTGCTCAAACAATTGTATATCTTATTAATAGATTCCCTCACGAACCCTACATCTCTGGTCTCTCCATCAGTTTCTTTTTCTTAATGAGGATACATTCCATCTTCCTCTCAAGGTTTTTGGGTGTGTTTGCTTCATCCATGACATGAGTCATTCTATGCTGAAATTTGATCTAAAGTCTATCAAATGTGTCTTCTTGGAATATTCTTTAAACCAAAAGGGGTATCGTTGTTATGACTTTTGTTCTGGAAAAAATGTATGTGTCTAAAGATTTCACTTTCTTTGAGTCTACTCCCTTCTTCTCCGTCTCTCATCCTTCTCTTTAGAGGGAGGATGTTAGTGAAGATCGGACTCTTTTTTGTATGCCGATTCCTACAACTGATGCTGTCAATCCTTCTTCTCCTCCTCTTCCTCCTTGTTGTCGTAGTAGTCCTCCTCCCGTGCCTCCTCCTTTGCCTCATCCTATTCCTCGGTCTTGGCATCAGTGGTTCGTCAGACGAAGAAAGAGGATGACTCTAGAGATTGAATGTCCATTACAATTTAACCTCCCAGACTAAAGTAATTTGGATTCTGAACCTCTTCCTATTTCCGATGCATGTGTTGAATCTGTTGTTGAGCCTCCTCTTTAAATTTCAGGGATTGACTTGATACAATTCCTAACGTTGATAAGGAATTTTCCCTTTATTATTTAACTATTTTATTAAGAAAAGACAAAGTAACAAATTCCGGTTTCAGCCATTTCACTGCTCATCCAACAGACTATTTGGTTGTCAAGAAACTGACGAGAAAAGGGAAATATTCCAATTTTCCAAAGCATTTCTCTCTGTTTGTTTAATAAGAAAGCGTATTATTTTCGAGAAAGTGATGGAACCAAATACCTTGAAACATTAGGATATGGGGTGCGACCCCAGTGAGTCAGTGACTGAGAAAAGAAAGTTCTAGAGACTGCCGAGAAAAACACCTCATCGTCTTCGTCGAGTTCGCCGACTTGGGTATCCGACGGTTGGATCTCCGACTCTGTTTTACGTCGCGACGGGGCAAGGTAACTCAAGATCTGCACTTCATCTGACTTGCACAGTCGAGCAATCTTTTTATCAGTTTTGAGCATTTTTTAATCTTACATGGAGGAGAGCTCGAAGATTTCGTTCCATCAGCCATTGCCGTCTTTTCTGTCCGTCGTCATCCGTGACAACAGCGATCTCGAACGCATCGTCGTTCGGGGAGTCACGGTACTTGAATAGGACTGATTTATCTAGCCTTTTCTTTTTGTTATTTATCGCCGGTTGGGGAATCATCGACCATTGCTTCTCTGTTTTCGAATTATGGAGCGCCCGACGACGTTAGTTTCCTTCTTTGTAAGTATCTCCTTTCTTTCTTTCACATTTTACATATATATAATATATATTTTTATCAATCTCATTTGATTTTGTCCCGAGAGATCAGGTTGGTGAGCTTCGTTTTCCACCACTTGATTAATAGAGTCTATTAGTCCTTAACTGGAGTGCTTGATTTTTCTCTTTTTTCGTTTTTTATTCAATGTAACCTAATATATCATGCTCTGTTAATCCAATATTCGGTCAATTTCTATTCTGGCACCTATTTATGATCAGTTTCTGTATGGAAGAGTTTCTGTCATTAGATGTAGTATAAGTTTGTTTATCGTTTTCAGTGTTCCTCACCCAAGTTCTACATGTATATTTGGAAGCCTTATCCTTGTCTTGTTTTCAGCGGCTATGCACTTATTTGTCCCCAAGGAAGTTTTTCTGTGTTTTTTAGGAGGAAGTTTTTCGTTTGGTAGAAGGAATGCCTTGAACGATATTTATCTAATTACTGAGCTTGCAATTGGAAAAAACAAGATTTTTTTATATGATTTTGGTCTGAATATGTACTAGTGCTATGGCTGATTCTTTGGCTAAACAAGGTGTCTCGAGAGTTGGATTATTTTGGGCTACCTTATGATTGTATTCTGTTAAGAGTTTGGTTATGCTCTCACCTCTAAGGGGAGGTAACAGCTCGTGCCCCCTCCTAGGGTGAATGTACATTTCCTTTTCTTACTAATAAAATCATTATTCATTTATCAAAAAAATATAGAAAAAAAGGTTCCTGATTAAGCATATCTGAGATGAATGATTTGTTTATATGTACTAAGTTAACTTCTCCTTGGGATTTACTGCAACATTACTTGGCAATAAATGCTTATTAAATATGAAATTTTAACTTAATAAACAAGAGAATGGATATTTTCTTTTGCTCACATATTTTTTGATAATTAACAAAGAGATTTTATTGACAGAATGTGTACATGAACGTTCATAACCTTTAGAGAGGATAAATCTACTTCCTCTCCAAGTACACTCTTTTATTTTACAATTGAGCCCAACATTTTTTTTGACCAGTAAATTGCGCCCATCATAATTGAACCCTATTAACCCCTTGTTTGGCTAGTGCATCAGCCAAACCATTTGCTGACTTCTGTACCCGTTAGGATTTTACTTGCGTGTTCCTAGTCAGCCACTTAATCTTCCTTAGTTCATTTTTGCAGGCCTACACTGCTCTCTCATTATTTATCGACTATCCAATCCCCATCACCTTCAATGATTAATTTTTTCATGTTCATTTCTCTAGCCTGTTTTATCCCTTGTGGAGTCTTTAATTCCAATTTTGGGCTTAAGAACATTGCTTAATATAACCTTCTTTATATCTGAAAACTCCTTCCACTCCAGAAAGATTTGGATTTCCAAAGCTGCTCCCATCAAAATTGAACTTAATGAAGCCTTCCTTAAGTGGTGTTCAAAACCTTCTTTCTCAGGATATTATCAATTGAGTAAGGGGAAAACATCTATTGATTTGATCCAGTGTATCACCCTAGCAGTAATATACACAATTAAGGCCTCCCTGGTTCCTGCTCCTTAAAAATTGTTGTGCTCCTTTCCTCCCAAGTTTTCCAAATTATTATTGCTCTAGTGGATCTCCACATGATTCTTCTTTTCTTTGGTCATGTGAAAGTTGATGGGCAAAACAAGCTAGCTGAGTCCACTAGAGGAGTCCACTTGCACCCAAGGAAAGAGAAAACCACTCCCAAATGCAAGTAACAAATTGACAGAAGATGACAAATGATAACATGTCTCACAACTAGCTTTGCAAATAACATGCTAATTTGGGTCTAAACACCAGTTAGACCTTCTCTTTTGTAAAAGATCTAAGGTATTAATCTTTATCTTCCTGTAAAAAACTTCCCAACAAAAAGCTCCCATTTTGATAGTAACAGGCCTACTCCAGATCTCCTTCCTAGGAAATGGCCACAAAGGGGTAGGGGAGGGGCAAATGGCTCGGAAGAAGGAAGCACAAGAGAAAGAACCCATGGGATGGGGAGTTCAAATATGCCCATTAGGCTTAAGAGGATCCAAGCATATCCCTCAAGAAGATGCAACAAATTGATAACAGTATAACACTAAGATATTTTGAATTTCTAAAGCCTCTTCTAAAGCTCAAGTTCCAACCAAAACTCATGATAAAGAGGAGGGTGTCGAGTCATTTTGATGTTTATTTCTTTTGTTTATCTAATAACTTATAATACCTTTTTATGTATTCTTCGGTGACAAGGTAGTTTAGACTTTTTCTTTTTTGATCAAGGACACTCTAGTCCTTAATGTGTACTAAACAGGGCCGTGACTGTAATTAGAGAGCAGGGATCTGCTACCAACACAACACGCCCAACATTGCCCCAACAGGCCACTGCAACTGCACATTGGGAACATCTCCCTTGTCATACATGGGGAGACGTTCCCAGTGTGCGGCTGCAGTGGCTTGTTGGGAGCAGATCTGATCTCATAATTTGTCATCTTTTATGATTGTATATATTATCTTTTGTGATTGTATATATATATCTTTTATGATTGTATATATACCTAGCCGTAAGCTAGGTGAGACTGTTTGAGTTTTAAAGTCTTATCTGAACAGCAGCTCGGGGTTTTCTCCTCTCTTCTACCTGAGTTTGGGTCTACTCCTCGCAGAGCTTGCCTCACACTGACCTCACGGCACGTTCAGCCATGCATCTGGAACATCTCTGTAATTGTAAATTTTTATTCATGGGGAGGTGTTCCCAATGCACGGCTGAAATGTGCTGTGAGGTTGGTGTGAGGCACGCTGTGAGGAGCAGATCCGAACTCCTACCCGTGGTGGTGGCCATGTTTCCTCTTCTCTCTTCTAAATATGCTTTTAAGCCTCTAATGCCAGTTTACATGGTATCAGAGCATGGTGAAGTGGTTTGACTTCTCTTCTTCTATCTTCTCCTCTCTCTATACATCCTATTCTCTCTGTATTATTTTTTTGGGTGTATTCAGACAAGACTAAGAATCTTGTCAGGATGATTGCTGTTTGGGGTTATTTGTGGTGCTTTTAAGCATCACATCATGTGAGGTGAATGGTGTGTGATGTGAGACCCTCTATTGGGAAGTTCCAAGACGTTATTGTGATTATATATCTGCATAAATCTGTGATTGGTGATGGTTATATACAACAGTTTTCATGAAACAAAAGGTGAGTGAACATCCCTTTTGTGCTGTAACCAGTGTTTTAAAAGCACGAGGGGCAATTTGTGCCTGAGGTGCGTGCCTTTTTGGAGCAAGGCAAAACATACAGAAAAATAAAAATACTAAACATAATATTAATCAAAAATATAAACTTAAATTTTAAAATAAATGATTTTAAAAACCTATTATCTAAAATTAAAAATACATAAACATAACATGTAAAGCATATTCAAATGAAAATTTAAAAATAGAATCAAACATATAAAACATATCCAAGCATGTAAAACCCTCAATCTCTTTTTTTCCCTCAATTGCATTACTTCAAATAGCTAATGTGATGTAAAACATTTTGCATTCCTAATTCTATGAGCGTACCAAGCCCCTTGAGGCAAGCCCAAACAATTCCATATTTGGGTCTTAGATTCTTAATCCCTACACAAAAAATGATTTTATAATTTTAATTGCCTTTTAAGAACAAAAAGCACAAGAAAAATAAAAAAAGGTGCACATCTTTTGAAACTGCTGCACCTGGGGCCTAGGCAAGGCACCTACCTTAAATATCTCAACTGTGCACCTGAGGCGTGCCATTTAAATGATTAGATGTAACAACCTTGTTCTTGATGTTGTGACTTGCCGATATAGTGAAGATTAGCTACCGGATTTTTATTACTTATTTCTTTATTGGAAGTAGTGATTAATATGGAGTCAACACTTTCTGTTGTGATGTCCCCTTACCCATTCAAATGATATCTATTCAATTAAATGGGATTATTTATGCTGCATGGGCCAAATTGATAGGGGTATTTTGATACTTAAGGGAAGCTTAAACACCTACTGGTAGCTCTACCTACGCAGATTGGGTGCAAGGGGTTGCTCAAATTAAGACATGGTTAAAGGTGACTCACAGGTGGTGGTGGTGGGATGGCTCTTGAACCGGGATTCTGCCATTTGGAATTATAGAGACCTCTTTAAAAAAGTGAATTGGCTGACTAGTAACATGACAGTAGTGTTCAGTGGGTGAGCAGATCGCAAATGCTATAGCTGATTCATTAGCCAAACAAGGGGTTTCTCTGGACTGTCTGTTTTGGACTACCTTGTAACTTATTCAATTTGTTTTTAAGAATTTTCTTTAGGCTTTTCTGAAGAAGTCGCACCTTGTGCCTCTTCTTGGGTTAGTTGTAACTTCTATTTTCTGTGACTAATAAATTTCTTTATTCATCAAAAAAAAAATTAAGACATGGTTGTGGAATTCCGTTGAAACTAAGATTAGTAGCAGCTTGATTTGTTGAATACCTCTAAGCATATTTGGAATCAGTTTTGAAGAGCGTCTCTGGTATCAAGTCTGAATTTGAATTTGTGTGGCAACAAATTTTGGGTGGCTCAAAATTACCATCTATGAAAGAAGTTTTCTTTAGACTTCATTAAGTAAGATCTTCGGAGTCATAATTTGCACCCACTATGGACCATTCAGCATTGACAGTTATAGGACATGGCAAATGTGGTAGTGGTCTTTGTGGAAGATGTGGTAGAGGTGGTTGTACTGGAGATTGATCTGAGATAGGTGGTGGTTGAGATCATAGTAGGATGATAATATGTCCGGTATTGTACACATTGTGGTCGTAAGGAACATGTAGTTGACTTCTCTAAACTGTTGAAGAAGTCTACTAGTTATGCCAATCAGGATACTTTTCATGATGAGAATCTAGTTGCACAATCATCCATTGCATAAGTTCAACCAGATAGTGATACCATAACTATTACTAAGGAAGAATATGCTTGGCCAACATCTACTTCTCCAGTCTCCGTCTTCCACAATGGAATCTGATAAGTGAGATTTCGAGTAAGTGTTTGCATAATCTTCTTCTGTCCGAAGAAATGATTCATCGAAATAATGAGTCACCCGTTCCATTGATATGGACACATCTGAGATCACCAAATGCTCGGGAGTTCCTATATTCAATCCTTTTCCTTCTTCTTCCTCCCACTGCTACTCTAGGCCAGGCATCAAGTAATAGCTCCTGCTTTCTTTCTACTAGCATTCCATTGGGTCATTGACTTTCAGCTCAACATGTTACACATTTCAGTGGTACCTCTAATTTCTGGTATCGGAGTTGTTACTCTTACCCCACAATTATCTTTGTCTTATTTGTGCCTAAGTTTCCTTTTAGTTTGATGCCAATGAGCAATTAACTAAATCCCTTAATTATTCCTATAAGGATGAGATTAAGAAGATCAAGTGGCTAACAAGAAACATGACCTTGAGGATTCAATGGGCCAGAAGATTGGCTATTGGGATGGCTATTAGCAAAGTAAGGGGCGAATAGGGATCACTTGTATTGGGCTCGGTTGTAATTTGAATCATCTTGTACATGTGAGAGGTCGCAACTTGTGCCTCTGTATGGAAAGATTATTATTGTTGCATTCTTTGATATTTCTTTAATAAAATTCCTTATTATTTGTCAAAAAAATCCTCAGTGTCACCTGCCTTGCGGTCTCCTGCCCCTTTTCTTTGATTAGGTCTCTACTAGTAACTTTCTACTGAAGTGGTTTGGTTCTGTATGGTTTTCTTGTGTAAACTGTGCACCTCTTTATCTTCACTATTGTGTTATCCCTTTCCTTGTTCTCTTGCCCTGTTCCTACAGCATCTTCAGGTGATCTCTCTTCCTTATTTTCTTCCTTGTGCTTATCAGATGGCTCATTCAATCAATTTAATAATTCAATGAACCCTCCTTTAAGTTCATATTATTCCCAAAAATAACTCTCTTCCCCTGTCAGTGAAATCTTTGGCTGTTCAAAGATTACAATTGGTTTGAATTTTGACTATGCTTTCTTATCTACTTCATTTTTCCATTTATTTCCAGCTACATCCAAGCTCTTTCCAGCTTAGGTTTTAGAACTAGCAGTAGAACTTGCCTCTACAGCTTCTCTTTCTTGCATTCATTTCTTTCATACATCAACACCCAACCACTTTTTAACCCTGTTTATTTTTATTAGCATACAACCTTGATTCCTTCATTAAGAGAAACATTTGATGGGTCTGGTTTCCTTTTCAAAATGGATACTTCAAAACTACCCTTGGTTTTTCTATACAAGGTCAGCACACCCTTAAAGTTCTTATATGCATCATATTTGGTCCTCATGACTTGAAGAGACTTTATCATTGATCTAACTGTAAGCAATCTCATCAGACCAACCTCTACTATTATTTAAAGCTTTATTAATAATGTTGGACTAAATATCAAAGTTTTATCAACTTCTTGATTGAAATTCTCTTCCACATGTCCCATGTGGCCATGTTCCTATACAAAATGCCTATTGTGCCCCTCCCTCTGACAGATTTGAGTTTAGGCTTGTGTCATGCACAATAGCAGGGGTATTCATGTAATCACCAAAAATATAGCAAATGTATGTGCATATTGCTTTTCTTGTCTTTTCTTTCCCTTATCATCTCAAACCTGTACTTCAGCTTTGTTTGGTGGGTGCTTTCATTCTCTCTCTTTTGATATCTAACAAATTCTTGTTAGAAAGGGAAAAAGGATAGGGAAATGGTATGTGAACAGTAATATGGTATACTGAGTAAAAAAACCCAGAAAGGAGAAAAGGTTGGAGCAAAGAGCAGTTGATTTTTTTTTTTTTTTGGGAAAAGGTAAGGTAAATTTATTAGAAAAACATAGAGATACAAACAGAAACCTGCCAAAGAGCAGTTGAAAAATAGAAACTGAACCCTTGGGTGGATTCTATTGTTCCTTTTTGTGATATTTAGCTGCAAGTTATTAAAAAAAAGGAAAGCTGAATTAGATCTACTGAGTGAAAAAAAAAAACCCATAAAGGGTAGAAAAAAAGTGTAGAACAGAAAAACATTGAACCCATACTTGTACCAGTCTATAAGTACCTCCAAAATATGGCTAAATGTGGAGCATGGTTGTCAAGGGAGCTGAGATTAGAATATGCCAACTTCAAATGGCTCAGGGAACTCAGGAGGGAGCTGAGATGAGATCTCTACTTCAGGGTTTATTTTTCTAGCTATGATTATACTGGAGGAGCTAGATGTGGAGAGCATGGTTGTCAAGGTGATGCCTAGGCGGCTAAGTAAGTGGTTTTAGGAGGTTGCATTGTATCAAAATTTTTAACAAAAGATATCTTTTATTAGGTGCATACCTAGGTGGCAAGGCAAGGTGGATTCCCGAGCATCAAAAAATGCTAGTCAGTTGCTTTATAACACCTTAAAATTTTTTAATTGCTTCACCTTTTGTGTTAACATAAGCATGAACTGGGTTATTATTAATTTAACAATTCCATTTGATTGGATTGTCTTATTTTCTTTTTCTTTTGATAAATAATTGTTTTATTTTCTTTTATTAGCGTTCAAAGAAACAGAGGAAGAAAAGAGATGGTTAGCTGATTGAAACCTTCTTTCCCTTGAACCAGCAAGGCTTTTAAAGAACTGAAAAACATAACATCATTGTCATAGATAGGTATATAATCTTTTGTTATTTGGTGTTAAAATAGGGCTCTGGTAAGAAAATAGGGGTCCTGCCCCCTCTTAGTTACTGATTACCACTCTTACTTTGTTGTACCAGTTTTTTAGGCATGCCTCTACCAAAACTGAACATTAAAAGACAGCACAGTCACAATATTCATGCAGGTTCCAGGTATGTAATTTTTTCCCTTCATGAATATCGTCATATATTTTGATATGAAAATTGTAGTTATTCAATGTATTTAATGTATATTATTGCTAATTATTAGTGTAGATGATTGCTGATTACTAGGAAAAATAGGAATTCAGCCTATAATTTATTTATTTTTTTAATTTCATAACCTATCACCTATTTGATGCTTAGGCTCAGTTTGGATAGAGTACAAATACAAATATGTACAGTACAAATACATGCAAAATACAAGATTTTGCACCCTACATATTTGTATTTGTACTCCTTCCAAACTGAGCCTTAAGGACAAAACCTTAGCATTTATTTCATATAAGCTATTCACCAAGCTAGTGGCTCTAAAGTCCTTTGGGTGAACTGTTCCTGGCTCTTTAGGAACCAAGGTATAAAAGTGGAATTCAACCCTGGATTTCTCACAACCCTCTCAAAAAATTCATTGAAGTTCTCCATTAATCACCTTTTAGAATTCCCCAACAATCTTGGTAGAAAGCCATAGTAAATCTATCTTGTCCTGAAACTTTGGACCTATCCATAGAAAAGATAGCCCTCCTCGATTTCCCCTAACTCAAAGTTCCTCTCCATCCCCATATTTAGGTTTTCAGGTATGCAAGGCCAGTCCAAACCTTCAACACACACTCTGTCAAGTATTGGCCTCCTAGAGATAAATCTGAACTCTGCAAAAACCCCAATAATCTCTCTTTGTTGAGTGATAATCTCTCCATCAGTCTCGAATTTAGACAAAACATTTTTCCTTCATCTACCATTTTCCATAGCATGAAAAAATTGTTTCTGTCATCTCCTTTAATCCACCTTAGTCTACTTACTCTCATTTTATTGCCTATTGGAGTTACTTCTAAGTTCCTATGAATGACTCCATTTCTGATCCTATCTTTTTTTTATCAATTTTCATTTCTGATCCTATCCTTTTTAGTTTTTCCACACTTCCATCTTAGCATACACATTTCTGCCATACTCCTTTTTGGTCATGTTGCTTCTTGACCGCCCAACACTTTGCTCCATACAGACAAGGTGAGAAGACAATATGCAATACTTTAGTAACATAAATAAAATGTAGATATACTTCATTGCTGTTAACAATCTGTATTTTATTAATATAAAAAATAAGAAAATAATTTTCAAGTTATTTTTTCTTGAAATTATATAAGCACAGTGATATTAGATGCCCACTCTAATAAAAATGGGATTTTCCTATATCAATCCCCTTTATTAATAGGTGTAAGTATATATTGACAATTTAAAAGAAAAATATTTATCCCTGTAGAAAATCATCATGGGTCCATCAGGGTGCTACATTCTTCACAGATCTTTGTCATTTAAATAAGCATTACAATTAGTACTATAGTTATCTATTTATTTTCTAGTAAATATCTTCTCAAAATTTATAGTTAAGAGATAATCTAAAACATGAACATAGAAATCATTTTGGGTGTTCAGAATTGCCTGATAACCATAAACTATATGGTATAATATGCAATCATATAGCACCACTGTACACGGTCTACTATAAACTCTAATAATTTTGCTTTTTTAGATAACTAAAAAAAATAAAGTTACTTCAGAATGTGGCCCAGTGTATACAAGTGTTCTACCTAAGATTACCTTTTTGGAAAAATCACATGTTAAGATGTCAGGTTGGTGAAGTTGTCTTTTTCATAGGAAATCTCTTAATTATAAGACAACAGGTAAAACTTTTGGGTTATTTGTGTGTGAAATTATCATGTATTAACATTAAGTTATTGGCATACCATATTGAATTCCCTTAAATATCTCCATGGGGATTGAAGGGTAAAATCTCTTTCTAGGCCCACCACCATAACTTATCACGTTTTGTTTCAAGGGTCATGGTACAACTACTGGATTGGTCTCACTTTGGAAATTAGCTGGGCTAGGTATTTCCAAGGATGACTATGGCAATATGTTCTCACTATTTTTATATGGACGGTAGAAATGTTTGAAATGCACAAAAAAGTGCCATTACTAGTTTCTATATTGGGATCCATTGGATGGTGGAATTCAAGTCTGAACACATAGTACAAATTGAAAGTTAATGGTCACTAACCCTGCCCTTGGTGTGGTGATTATTCAAGGATGACATTTTACAATCAATATGTAATTTTATCATGGAGTTGTGTGGATGGTCAGCCAACCCCATGTGGTTGGGACAAGGCTTAGATGATGACGAGTCATGTGGGGTATGTAGATGCCTTGATTTCAGGTAGTCCGTGATCTTTATACTGGAGAGGCTGATATTTATCTGCCAATATGAACTGATACATGATATTACAATCCTTATTGATGATCCATATAGAACCCTCTGACTGAAAATTGACATTGGAATATGTTTTTTTAGGCCACGAAATAGCGAGTATCAAGATGGCAGAGTCCCCAGGGCTGTTGGATGTTGAATCACATGTAAAGGAAGGTAGGGAAGAGAGCTCTGAATCCGGAGATGGTAATGAAGTTGAAGATGTTGAACCCAATGTGGGTACCAATGAAATTGAGAAGAACTGTGCTGCAATGGAAACCACTACAACTGGAGATACACCCTATGTAGGTATGGAGTTTGACTGTGAAGAAGCAACTTATTACTTTTATAATGAATATGCTAAGCGTGTAGGCTTTGGTATTCGTAAGAGATTTGTTCGTCGTTCAAAAATAGACAATGAAGTAATTGGTAGAACATATGTGTGTTCAAGAGAAGGTGAAAAGGTCCAAAGGAAGACAGATAATCCAAGACCCACTACAAGGTTAGGTTGCAAAGCAATGATGAAGGTGAAGAGATGTTTTAGTGGAAAATGGGTTGTAATAAACTTTTTTGAGCAACATAATCATGAACTCAATCCAAAATGTATCCGTTGCTTCCAGTCACACAGGAAGACAGGTGAAAGAAAGAATAATGTTATTAGAAATTGGAGGTCTCAAATACTAATGCCTAATATAGTGGCTACAGTAACCCAACAGGCTGGTGGACTTGAAAATTTACAATTTACAGAAAAAGGTTGGAGAAATTACTTTGAGGGAGAACACAGAGAGTCTTTATCAGTAGGAGATGCACAAACTATTTCTGATTTTTTTATGCATATGCAAATTTTAAACCCTGGATTCTTTTATGCAATGGAATTAGATGAGGAACAACATCTGAGAAATGTTTTTTGGGCTGATTACAGATCCAGGGTGGCTTATGCTCACTTTGGTGATGTTGTTACTTTTGACACAATGTATTTGACAAACAAGTACACATTGAAACTAGCACCGTTCATGGGAGTTAATCACCATGGGCAGTATGTGTTACTCGGATGTGCATTGGTTACAGATGAGACGAAGTCATCTTTTCTTTGGGTGTTGAAAACATGGCTTACAGCAATGCAGGGGAAGCCTCCAAATGCCATAATCACCGACCAAGACGAGGCATTAACAGCAGCAATAGGTGTGGTATTTCCAGAAGTACGACATCGCTTCTGTTTGTGGCATATTATGAGAAAAGTTCCTGAGAAGTTGGATGCTGTATGTAAAGAAAATCCAGGGTTTATGTATAAGTTTGAGAAATGCATTTATGATTCACTGACAGTTGATGAATTTGAAAGACGATGGAAAAAGTTAATTGAAGCTAATAATCTCAATGAACATGAATGGCTTCAAACTTTGTATGAAGATCGAAAACAGTGGGTCCCAGTGTACTTGAAGGATACCTTCTTTGCAGGAATGTCAGCTTCACAAAGGAATGAAACTTTGAGCTCTTTTTTTGATGATTATGTTACTCAAAAGACTAGTTTAAAGAAGTTCTTGAATCAGTATGGGTTGGTTTTACAGCGAAGGTATGATGAAGAAGAGAGAGCGGATTTTGATACATATCATAAGACACCGGATTTGAAAACAGGATCACCTTATGAAGAACAAATGGCATCTGTGTACACATTGGATATATTCAAGAAATTCCAGGATGAGGTTTTGCAAATTCCTTCATGTAATGTAACACATATTCAACAAGAAGGGGATAATTCAAACTATGTGGTTAAAGAATTGATAATGAAGGCCAATGGGAAGAGGGGTGTAAAAGACTTCACCGTTATCTGGAATCATTCTAAGACCACAGTTTCTTGTATGTGTCGTTTATTTGAGTTCAAAGGCTACCTCTGCAGGCATACAATGGTGGTTCTCTTTGCGGCTGGTGTGTATGAAATCCCATCTCATTACATAGTAACGCGCTGGACAAGAAATGCAAAGAAAATGGATGTATCTGATGAAGATTGGAATGAATTACATGAGCATGGAATTAAACTCAGTGCGAAATGTTTTAGTGACCTGCACCTTGATTCAATCAAACTTTGTGAGCTAGGAGCTATGTCTAAAGAGAAATACAAAGCTGCAAAATTGTTCTTAAAGGAAGCATTGGAAAAGGTAGCATCTGGGGATACATCATCTACCAGTTCTGGATATAATCTCAACAAAGGGAATGAAGCAGATAAAATGGTGCCGGAATTGACTGTACATGATATTCAACCCATAAATTCCATAGGGCAACCATGCAAGAGAGTCAAAGCCGAAGTAGAAAATAGTGCAGCCAAGCGAAAATATACATGTAGCAATTGCAGCAAGTCTGGTCACAACATCAACAAATGCAAAGAGGTCGAAAAAGTTGTGAAATTATAATTTATTGCATTTTAGTGGTCTATGAATCATAACAATTAATTAAGATGTCTTATATTTTGCAGGCACAATTTTTAAGACAAATACTTGAAAAGCACAATGACGTGCAAGAGAACTTGAATTAGATGGTTTGAGACCCTGACATCCTTCTCCTTCGTTTTTTTATTTCCCCTTTTTTTTGGTTTGATTTCAGTATGTTAAATGCAGGTAATTATTATTGCAGGATCTTATGAGTTTGATTGTACAAGATGTTACGCATCAGTTGTGGCAAAGAGAAAAGATCTTACAACTGATTTGATATATATCATTGTAATTATGATTGAAGTAATGAATATATTCAGTCATGCTTTTGGTACTATAGATTAATTTAATAGAACTATTATTTCTAATTATTTCTTAAATTTGACCTTAGGAAGACATGGATTCAAGGGGACAAAGTATTCCCAATCAGAGTCCGACAATATAGCTGCTGCATTAGAGCCAAAGGACTGGTAAACATATGGAGAGATCAAGAGAAATTGCCAGATGACATTCCTGTTGCCAGAATATAGGAACCGAGAGATGAGGAGATTTGGTAGCACTAAATGCCATTTAGAAAAAGATACTAGTGATAGTGTAGCATTTAAGTACTTGTGAAAAGAAATTGAGCTCATGTCAGGTTGTATGTGATGAATGCAATTGTTGCCTTGCTGGAGCTTCATGTGTTTTTTGCTATTTTTTTTTTTTAGTTTTATTTGTTGGGTCCTCATCTATACCTGTAAGTGATTATGTAAAGATGGATTTTGATTCTTCTTGTATCATATTGTCATGTATCATTATCATTACGAGCGTGTCTAATCAAGCATATTTTATCAAACAAGGGTGAAACTGGTATTCAGTGATTCTGGTAGGGCAGCAAATAGTTGGGATTGAATCAGATATACCTATTGATTGTTGATATTCTCATTCAAATTGGATCTTAATATCTTGTCCAGTGGATATAAATAGTACTCAGTCGGACTAGTTTATTGAATGCCATTAATACATTAAGGTTCTGTTTGGAAGGAGTACAAAAACAAATATGTACAGTGCAAATACGTTTAAAATACAATACAAGGTTTTGCACTCTACAAATTTGCATTTGTACTCCTTTCCAAACTCGTGGATATAAATAGTACTCAGTCGGACTAGTTTATTGAATGCCATTAATACATTAAGGTTCTGTTTGGAAGGAGTACAAAAACAAATATGTACAGTGCAAATACGTTTAAAATACAATACAAGGTTTTGCACTCTACAAATTTGCATTTGTACTCCCAAACTCAGTTTGGAAAGGAGTACAAATGCAAATGTGTACAGCGTAAATATATACAAAATAATTCAAAAATATAAGGTTTTGCATTCTACATATTTGCATTTGTACTCCTTCCAAATTTAGCGTAAAGGGTAAATTTCACGTACCCCTCATAATTTGGAAAGAATACAAAGACAAATATGTACAGGGTTCAGAAATACAAAATACATGTTTTTTTTAGACTATATATTTGTATTTGTATTTTTTCCGAACTGAACTTAAGGCTGTATTTGGTTGCAATGCAAATAAATTTGCACTGATGCAAAAGCATGACAGTGCAAATGATTTAAATGTAAATTTTGGCCTATTTTTGTTTCAAATTTTAACTTAGTTTGTTTGATTGCAGTACAAATGAAGTAAATTAAGATATGAAGCAAAATAAAGTAAAATCTAAAACAAAATTAAACAAGGATTTGCATTTTTTACATTTGTACTAGTGCAAATAAATTTGCATTGCACCCCTCCACCTTGTTTAACAAATTGTGGGCAGTTAAAATTATCCATGTCTAAGAGACCAAATTTTCATGACTCCATTAACCCTGATATTTCAGGTAATTCTTTTAAAATTTCTATAGAATGAAGCAAGGTTTTAAAAACTGGACCGGACATGGAACCGTTTGGGGACTGGTTCCTGGGTTGAATGGTCCAAAAGTCGGGTTCGAATGAATGGCCTATTCTAACTTAAAATAAAAAATGATAACAGTTCTACCACTTGGGTCAGCAGATTTCTGACCAAATCAATAGTTTTTGGCCAAAAATTGGTTTTAGGGTGAAACAGAACCGAATACCTAACCAATTTCCAAATCATGGAATGAAGAACATAAATTAAAGTACCAAGAAACACTTGTAATCTAGGCCATCAAGATATTACCCTAAGATTAGGCAACTAATTTCTACCATTCAAATATTTTACCAATATTTCATCTGATCTAGCCCGTCTAAATGATGTATCCAATCATTTCAAATATCTAGGCTGTCAAAATTACATAATCCTGAACATTGGAGTGATAAATTAAATAAAGAGTTTAATTAATTTCAGCCATACAAGTGTATGGAATTCTCTAAAAAACTAGGCTATGTGCAGCAATGTATCAAACAAAATCAATGATGGTGTAAATACATATTTACTGTGTTGAATGACGGTATTGACGCCATTGGGACTGAAATCAAGCTTTCTGATGCTCTTCTCAAGGAACTGAATCATCCATTAATGGAGGAAGTTTTTGCAATCCTCGTCAGGAGAGCTTCAATCCAGTACCAAAATCTTGTAGACATCCCGTACGTGCTATTTGTGCCCACAAGCTCGGCTTTGGCTGTACGTCAACTGGTTAAAAGGTTTGGATGATGAAAATGCGATTATAGAGAATAAATAATTTTGATATTTTAGTCTAGTGAGATGAACATTCAAAAAAATTATCCAGTTTTTTGTTGCTATAACACATAATCTACTAACCCCTTCGATTCTAGTGTAACAGTCATGGTTGGAAAATGATACATACGCAGTCTCAGAATTAGCTCCCATAAATTCCAGAGGCATCGCTCCCACGTAGAAAGTAGCATGGGTTCTCTGCCATGGCCCTCCAGTACCGTAAACGCCAAGGATTAATTCTGGCATTAACAAGCGTCAAACACGAGATGAGCAAAACACTATGAATCACGCTTAGAATAGCCATTTAGTAGCAGTCTAGCAGAGAGAGAGAAAGACTGGGGGCTGGTGTTGGATAGGATGCATGCATGCATGCAAGTCCGGCCGCATCCCACCAGCTTTTCAATGACAAGGCCAAGTACCAAGAGTAGTACTTTGTTGATGGGAGGACTTTCAAGAAGGTTATTTCTAGCCTTGAACGATCACAATGGAAGGTATGGGCCTGCTATTATACATTTGAATTTTCTTTTAGGTCAATAACGTTTAGAAATAATTTTAAGCCGATTTCCAACAATTTTCATTAAAACTGGTATGAGAGCCATGTCTGAAATGCTTGAAAAACGAAGATTGCGTTTTTTGGCGATTTGACCGGATTCCAGCAAGATATATGCCGAGAATTGGTGCCCAACCGGCGGTTGTTCATTTCCGATCTATTGGAGGCCAACCAGTTGCCGGAAGTGACCAAACTCGGATAGTCTAAAATCGGTCTCCTCATTCGGGTTGCAAAAACCCGATTTTTAGACTTCGGGCGAAGAAGACGACTCTCTCGAGTCAATTTAGACCTGTTTTTGATAACCCGTGTCTGGCATGGTACCGTACCATATATGGTGAGTCATGTTCCCCACGATACCATGGCGGGCACGGTACCACGCCGAATTGGTTCCATGCAAACCAAGCGATTCGAACGTGGTCCAATTAGGTCAAACTGCATCAAACCGGTCCAAACGTGTCAAGAAACTTTCTGTGACTGGTTCAACATGATTTAGACCGGTTTGGGACCGGTTCAAGTCATATTAAGGTAAATAAATTCAATTTTGGTTGAACTCAATTGAATTTTGGCCCTTTTATTGTAATAAAATGTCTAGTTCAGCCTAATATAAGGCCTTTTGGATTCCCTTTTATTATTAAGGGCATTTTATTAGGGATGAATATCCTTTTATTTGACTAATCATGCCTTTGACATTATTACCATTGCTTAGCAATCATCTTTTTGTTCCATGAAGACCAAGGAATATGCAATATGACATTTACATAACAATTGATTATTTATTTTGTTCTTGACTGCATTTAAGAGTAATTTGAGGACCAAAGCCAAAGCATTTGGGACTCAAATTGGCTTGAGATACCTTGTGATTTTCCCATTAGTTGTCCATTCCATTGGATTCGTGAATGACTAACCCGAAGGTAACATCATTCATCTTGGTTTAATTGGAATGATCAAAGGAACTTCATGACTATATTTATTATTGATTATTTGGACCCAAAGGTCTAAGTGATTAATGGTCAAGTATGTATGTGTGCAGTTTGTATTGTTGTGTGATTAAATTCACTTAGTTATAATCATTCTTGGACCCAAAGGAGAGAGCGTGAAATCATATATAACTCTGTAATTTGTTAATCATGCTTAATTATTGGATGCATGATTTAGTTTGTTTATTTTGCTCCCAATGTGTAAATTAAAATTGGTATTTATATTTGCATGGCAGCCTTGAACACTCAAAATCTATTTGCTCAATTTCAATCATTCTCCATTGAACTCTTGGCTGGAACCAACTACAAGAGATGGAAAAGTCAAATTGACACAATCTTAGGGGCCTATGGATATGACATTTGCCTCACACAACTTGAACCTTTACAACCTCTAGCAAATGCAAACAACCAAGATCACACTAGATATAACAATTGGCAACAAGCCAATAAAATGGCTCTTCTTATCATTCAGAGTTGGATTTCTGAGCCATTGAAGATTGGCATTCCCATATTTGATACTGCTAGGGAAACCCTTGATACTATCAAGAATCAGTTTATAGGCTCCACAAAGGCCATGATCATAAGTTTACTTTCCCAACTCTTTGTTGCAAAATTTAAACAACCTGGGAGTATTAAAGAATTTATTAGTAAAGTATCTGGGATTGTTTATCAACTACGCGAGCTAAAGATGAACCTAGATGATGATTTCCTTTTTTATAGTGTTATCTACTTTTCCCAAGTCATTTGGA
This sequence comes from Nelumbo nucifera, assembly GCF_055504915.1. Taxonomy (NCBI): domain Eukaryota; kingdom Viridiplantae; phylum Streptophyta; class Magnoliopsida; order Proteales; family Nelumbonaceae; genus Nelumbo; species Nelumbo nucifera. The sequence continues at coordinate 48,641,445 of NC_142652.1, forward strand.
ACCTTTGTGGTTAATTACAACACTAGTACTCATAAGTGGAGTGTGAACTGATAAACCAATGTGTTCTAGAAGAAGAGAGACAAAAGAAAGGAGGAATTGAATTTGCACATGTTGCTATTTTGGGACCAAAGAAGAAACAATTTAAGAAGAATGGAAGAAGGAAAAATCATAAGTATAACCCTATGGAGGAAAGTTTCACTAAGCCTGAAAAGAAGAAGGCAGAAGGAATTACCTACAATTATTGCAAGAGACCAGGGCATTACAAATTTGACTATTGGAAGTTGAAGAAGAAGAATAGAAAGCAAGGCAACCCTTAGCCTTAATGTGCTCATAAATGAATATTGCGGATATACCCTTAAATACATGGTGGATTTATTCTGGGTGCACTGTTCACATTTCAAATACCTTACAGGGGTTCTTGAACGTAAGGAAGGTTGATTTGGAGAGCGTGTACATCTACATGGGGAATGCAGAGCGTGTCAAAGTTTTAGGAGTTGGCACTTATAGAGTTATCTTAGAATCTAGATTCACACTAGATCTACTTGATGCTTATTATGTGCTTTCTATTAGAAGAAATTTAATTTTGGTTTCAAAGTTAGATGCTTGTGGGTACTCGTTTCATTTTTCTGGTGGCTTTCTTACTATCCATTATGGTTTGAATAATATAGGCTCTGCAACTTGCTTAGTTGGACTCTATAAGTTAAATTTTGATCAATCATATGCAAAATCATTATTGCCTATGAATATTGAATCATGTCATGTTGTTAGTTTGCCACTAAAAAGAAAAAAGATGGAACCTTCACCTATGCTTTGGCATCGAAGGTTAGGGCACATATCCAAAGATCGTCTTAATAGACTAGTAAGAGAGGGAATACTTCCAGGGGTTAATTTTGACGATCTTAATGATTGTATAGATTGCCTTAAGAGCAAAATAACTAGAAAACCATTTCCAAAGGGTACTAGATGTTCTGAGCTCCTTCAGATCATTCACACTAATATTTGTGGTCCTCTTAAAGTTCCTACTCGAAGTGGACAGAGATACTTTATCACATATATTGATGATTGTTTTAGATTTGATTATTCTATCTGATTGAGAAAAAATCAGATGCCTTGCAAACATAAACATTCAAGGTTTACAAAGCTGAGGTAGAAAATCAACTAGATAAAAGAATCAAAATTGTAAGATCAGATAGAAGTGAGTTTGAGATTTGTTATGCCCTTCTCCAAGAGCATGGAATTATTCATCAAACCTCAATAGCCCATACGCCACAACAAAATGGTATTGTTGAAAGAAGAAATATGACATTAATGGATATGGTGCGCAATATGATGAGCAATGCCACTTTACCCATGTCTTTTTGGGGAGAAGCCATTAAAATGGCAATTTACATCTTGAATAGAGTACCTTATAAATCAATGTCCAAAACACTATATGAAATATGGACTGAAAAGAAGGCAAGTCTGAATCACCTGCATGTATGGGGTTGTGCTGCTGAAGCTAAGATTCTATCCCCAAGATTACCTAAAACCTCATATAGATCCATTAGTTGTTACTTTGTGGGATATCTAGAAAGACCAAAGGGATATAGGTTATATGATCCGTCAAACCCTAACTCTACCACCATCAAGTCTAGGGATGTGAAGTTTCTTGAAACTGGTGATGAAAATTTTGAAGGGAGTAAAACTCAAATGAAGGACTTGATTAATGAAGTATTATCAAATCTCACTCCAAATATTCTTCCAAATAATGTTGATGTTGGACCCACACAAAGGCCTCAGAGAGTTAGAAGATCTACAATTCCAGATGATTACATTATATATCTTGTTGAACCTGATCATGTGGATAATGATCTTCGAAATTTTCTAGAAGCCTTAAAACATAAGAATTCAGAACAATGGTTGGAAGCCATGAAAGAAGAAATTAAATCTATGGAACATAACTCATTATTGGAGTTGGTTGACTTTCCAAAGGGGAGTAAACCCATTAAATATAAATGGGTCTTTAAGACCAAAAGAGGCTCTAATGGAACCATTGAGAAATTTAAGGCATGATTAGTTGCTAAGGGATTCACTCATAGAGAAGGAGTAGATTACAATGAGACCTTTTCTCCAGTATCCAAAAAGCATTCATTCCGTGCATTAGTGGCATTGATAGTTCACTATGACTTCCGAAGGGGAGTAAACCCATTAAATATAAATGGGTCTTTAAGACCAAAAGAGGCTCTAATGGAACCATTGAGAAATTTAAGGCATGATTAGTTGCTAAGGGATTCACTCATAGAGAAGGAGTAGATTACAATGAGACATTTTCTCCAGTATCCAAAAAGCATTCATTCCGTGCATTAGTGGCATTGATAGTTCACTATGACTACAATTTATTTTAAATGGATGTAAAAACTGTTTTTCTCAATGGAGAATTAGAATAAATTATTTATATGCTTCAACTTGAAGGTTTTGTCATGGAAGGAAAAGAACAAAGGGTCTGCATATTAAAAAAGTCTATTTATGGACTTAAACAAGATTCGAGGCAGTGGTACATCAAATTCCATACTATCATAATAGCATTTGGTTTCAAAGAGAAAACCTCAGATAATTTTAACTATGTGAAGGTCAGCGGGAGTAGAGTTGCATTTTTTATATTATATGTTGATGACATTCTCTTAGCGGGAAATGGCTGGTCAATGTTGTTAGAAACTAAGCAATTCTTATCTACCTCATTTGAAATGAAAGATCTTGGTGAGGCATCCTATGTTTTGGGAATTAAAATATGCTGAAGAAATTTGACATGGACTCTTGTTCTTTTGGAGAGTCTCTGTTTGTTAAAGGGGACACTTTAAGTCTTGATCAATGTCCTAAGAATGATCTGGAGTGGCAAAAGATTAAAAACAACCCTTATGCATCTGTAGTTGGGAGAATAATGTATGCCATGATTTGCATCAAACCTGGCTTGAGTTTTGTAGTAGGAATGCTAGGGAGATATCAAAGCAATCCAGGATGGAAACATTGGCAAATATCTAAAAAAGTAATGAGATGCCTTCAATGAACTAAGCACTATAGGCTTGTATATGGCCAAGTTGAAAATTTGGAGGTGATTGGATATATTGACTCTGATTACAAGGGATGTCCAGACTCCAGAAAATCTATTTTTGGGTATGTTTTTATGATGGCTAGAGGAACCAAAAGTAGACATGTGTGGCTCTATCTACCATGGAGGTAGAATACATCTCTTATTGTGAGGCTACAAGGCATGCCATATGGTTGAGAAACCTTCTGAGTGAATTGCTCGTGATTGACTCTATATCCAAACCCTTACAAGGAATTTTTGTGATAATTCCCCTACAATTGCACTTTTGAGGGATGCACACTACCAGCGTCTAGTATCATTTTGCTCATGAAAAGGTGCATGATAAGTCAATAACTATACCTTATGTTGCCTCATAAAGCAATTTAGCAGATCCTATGACTAAAGGACTTCCAATTAACATATTCAAACAACATATCAATGATATGGGAGTCTGTGGTGTAAATGAATCTATTTAATAAGTGGGAGCTTGCTTTGAGATTTGTAATTTCAGCTATTTGTTATTATGTGTACATTTGATTCAGGTAGCCGATAACTACTAGTTGTTCCTCGTCATCCTCATATCTAGATGACATATACCAATATGGTTTGTTGACTGTTACTGGGGTTGTGAGCTCATTTTATTATGCTCAGTTTTGTAACTTTGTAACTTGGGAGTGGTGATTATGTAAGTACTTTGACATGAAAATGGGTTTGCTTGCATTAAATTGGAAAGGATCTCTTCATGCTCAAGTACTTATTAAAATTATCAAAACCAAGGTTGTTGACATCCTTGCCTCAATTCTATAAAAAATTGCAATCTTAAATAAATATATAAATAAATTAATTGAACAAACAATGGACCAAGTGGGAGATTGTTGGAATGGTCACATTGTAGGGAAGTGGTCACGTTGATGACCACGTTGTAGGAGATGAGTAGAATCTCATTAAGAATCGAAGCAAACTAAGTGAATTGTAACGTTTAGAGACTTCAAAGTCCTTGACGGGAGGACTTTTTGAATGCCTCAAGAATGCCTATAAATAGAGACGGTCACCACTTAGCAAACTTGAAGTCGAGTGGAGAGCGTCTGAGATAAAAAACGTTTGTTTCAAGCCTTGAACGATCACAATGGAAGGTATGGGCCTATTATCACACATTTGAATTTTTCCTTTAGTTCAATAACGTTTATAAATAATTTTAAGCCGATTTACAACAATTTTCATTATACTTTATGAAGAATCAAGGGTCCCAAGAACATGAGTTTCAAGGATTTCATCTATGCAAGGCTACCACTTCAGGTTCAGGGGCACACTATACTTTAATAAATAAAATGGAAGTTAATGAACTAATCAATTGGACTATTATCATCAGTTTGATTTGCATCAAGATTTTGACCACAATACTTTTATTGGTTTCAATGGTGATGGGGAATGTGGAGAGGATTTTATTCCCCACTTGTCTAGATATCTGCCAAATTTCTTCCCTCCATGCACCTTCTGCCTTCTTGGGGCCAAGGATCAGAATGCATGGTGTCAAGATTATATTACTGTAGTAGTTTTCATGCTGCTCTAGCCCTGAATGAATGTCCACCTAATATGACTCCTATGCTTCATCCTGAAGGAATTGGCGTAAAGGATGGTCCCCTCTTAGTGCAAAAACACAAGGAAAAGATATTGGTATTCCAGAATGTGAGGGAGTTGCAACTACATACATACCAAAAGTCACCATGGAATGCTCTTGAGTTGTTTGATCTATCTATTCTTGTGGATGAAACAATTAGGGGAGTGGCTCTTCTTTGACAAGCCTCAAAGAGCATTTGAGAGTGGTAATAGAAAGCAAAGATCATTGCCAAGATTACGGTGGACGTGGTTGGCATGAATCAAGTTTGTTGGTGGAAAGAAGAGTAGTCCCAAATGAAAAATAACAAATGATTCAATTGTTGTTCTGCAGAAGTAGATGGACAAACTAAATGTCGAGTTCCCTACGGATAAACTATTTGGAGAAGTTATTGAATGTATTTACATATTTAATTAAATTTCATCATAAAAATGTAATTAAATTAGTTATCATGTAATAATTATTTTTTTTAATTAGAGATGTTGATGTAGATGAATTTCAAAAGAGAGGGCTTCCATATTGTCACATACTTATAACCTTAGCAAAAGAAGATAAGTTTGTAATAGTTGACGATATCAATACTATCATATGTACAGAAATATATAATAAGGAAAATGATTTTCTTTATGAAACAGTGGTCCGGTGTATGATACATTGTCCATATTGTGAGCATAATCCAAATAGTCCATATATGGTCAAGGGGATGTGTTCGAAGGATTACCCAAAACCATTTTATAGTGAAATTACTACAGGAAAAAATAGATTTGTTGTATATTGAAGGCAGAATGATGGGAAAAAAGTTTTGATAAATGGGATTGAGATTGACCATCGATGAGTCATTCCATATAATCCAGATTTATTGTTAAAGTATGATGCACATATCAATGTTGAACAATGTGCACAAACAAAACCATTAAGTACTTATGTAGATACATACACAAGGGCTCAGTCCAAGCAACTGTAGTAATTAAAGAAAACAATATGTCTATTACAAGTGGTGGAAAATAACAATATCAACAATGGATGAAGTCAAACAATATTGTGATTGTCGTTACATATCTTCAATTGAGTCATGTTAGAGGATATTTAAATTTGAAATTCAAGAACACTTTCTAGTAGTTGAGCAATCACAGTATCATTTATTTGCGTATATTGCTTCATAAAATAAAAGGAGCAATTGATGATTTAAGGGCAATTAATAGTGTTTTATATGCAACATTTAACGAGACTTATTTGGCTTTAGGGTGATCTTACATTAGAATTAGAAGCACCCACTTTAAAAGACATGACACTTTATGAGATTGAAAATATTTTGAATAAAAATGGAAGGTCTTTAAAAGAATTCACACTCATGCCAATGCCATCCGACCAATACTTTCAACTCTTTCTCAATAGGTTGATTCGTGAAGAATTGAATTATGATAGTGCGGTAGTGGAAGCTCAAAACTTTGCTACAAGGCATGAAGGCTTAAATGCAAATTAAAAATCAATTTTTTGACGGGATAATGGAAGCACATAACAATGAAAATGGTGGTCTTTTTTTTGTTTGTAGGAGTGGTGGAATAGGGAAAACTTACCTTTGGGAAACAATCATTGTCAAGTTTAGGACTAAGAATAAAATTATCCTGTCAATTACTTTTTTAGGAATTGTGCTTTATTATTACCTGAGAAAGGACAACTCATTCAAGGTTCAAGATCTCTTTAATTTTATGTGAATCATAATGTTGTTCAATCAACCAACAAACAAATTTAACTAAATTGATCCAAAAGACGAATTTAATTATTTGGGATGAAGCTTCTATGACAAATAGGACTTTTATCAATATAATAAAAGGATTGCCAGCAATTGCAGAAGATACAATTTTTAGAGGGAAGTTAGTTATTCTTGAAGGTGATTTTTGTCAAATCTTTCTACTTACTTGGAAAGGTGGAAGAGTACAAATTCTTGCATCTGCGATTAAGAGATTGCACCTATGGAATCATTGTCAAATTCTTACACTTAAAACCAACATATGTATTCTACCTCCAAATATTACAGAAAAAAGCAACTACAATTGCAAGAATTTGCAAATTAAAAATGGTAAGGTGCCAAATATATCTTTTGTTCAAGGTAAAAAGCCAAATTCGATACAAATTCCAAGAAAGTTTCTTATTGACGATAATAACGGAGGAATACAGATTCTTTTATATGATATATCCATGCTTTGAGGAGAAATATACTGATTAATCATATTTACAATAGCATGGTATTTTCACCCAAGAAAATATTGATGTTGATTAAATAAACTCAATTATGCTCACAGAACTGCTAGGAATTGTACAAACATACTTAAATGCTAACAGCTTGCTTTCATTGCATGGTGATGATAATGAGCAAAATATGAATCCTCCGGAATTACACTCATTTAATTGAATCATTCGCTTAATTGTTTAAAAGATGAAGAATCGGGTCATTGAAGAAAAAGTAATTCCAATTATTACTCTTTCACCCACTGATAAAGAGTAGCCATTTGTGATAAAACGAAGACAAACTCCTTTGTGGTTACCTTTTTATGAGCATTAATAAAAGTCAAGGGCAAATGATGCAATATGTAAGTGTCTATTTGCCAAAGCCTGTATTCTCTCATAGATAGTTATATGTTGTTATATATCATGCAGCTTTCCCATCTGTATTGAAAATTTTTATACAAAACAAAGACTATGAACTTAAGGATTTTGACACAAAATATTGTTTATAATGAAGTCTTGTAGGATATATTGCTACAATAATGATCATATATATATTTAATAAAAATATATATAGTTTTCTTAAGTTATTTAAGTTATACTTTTAGTGCATTATTTTTTTCTTGATTATTAATTATAATTTTTTCTTTTAATTTTAGAATGAGACCCTCTTTACCTAAATTTTACTGAAGATTCAGTCATCAATTGGTGAATAGAAGGCTAAGGAGGGAGTTTAATGAATAAATGTTAATTCAAAACACCAATAAAAGATCAATGTTTCAAAAAAATCCAACTTGCATCGAAATTAAGGGATTGTGATTTCGACATACCTCCTTAGTATTATAATTAATATCATTGTCATTCTTTTGGATTATGATGGGATGATGCAATTGATAATATGTACTTGCACAACAATCTAAATGATCCATTGGCGTTAACAAATATATTGATGGAAGAAAAACACGATATCAATAGGTTATGAGTTGAGTTCGAACAAAGGCCGAAAGAAGAAGGGGCATCTCTCTTAGATCATTGCACTACCAAACAATACATATTCGATCAATTGCAATGAAAAGGTTTTTTAGTGATAGTAGAAATATTTTTACCATGCATTTGTATCTACATTACCACCATTAATATCAGAAATGAGCTTGCAAAACATTATAGAACAAATACCATATGACTTTTAAGATTTATTAGATTTTTTTTTTTGATGTCGAGGATAAGGCCATGATGATCGTTGAGATTGAAGAAGTTGAGCGTAATTTAAGTCATTCTAATCATCAAGATACTTAGCAAATATTGCATCGTTTTGTTTTTCTAATAAACAATACATTAGTAAATATTGTTCTGTTAAATTAGCTACACTTTTTTTAATGAATTACTATTAATCTAATAAACAATATATTCTCATGAAAATTTTTGTTTTAATGGATATTGGTTTATAACTTTAGTTCTCTCACTTATGCAAATTCAATTTCACTACTCTTGCAATCTAAATTTTTTTTATTATTTAGTTATCATAATAGAATGGTATTTCACCCAAATTTAATTTCTAAGATGAAATTTTCAAAGAAATATTGAGACCTAAAAGGTCACATTATTAGAAAGTTTGATATTCATTCATTTGGAGAGGACAATAATATTCAAAAAGTGTGCAAATTGAAATTTATTGATTCTCATGTAAGTTTTTTTTTATGCAAATCGTTGTTAGAGTTTTATTTTATTTACATGAACAATAATAATAATTAAATCATGTTGCAATTTGCAGGGGGATGACATTGAAATCAATATGTTTGGTGTAGAAATTGAAAAGTTTTGGGATGAATTAAATGAAAGAATGGTATATTGCATTTCAAAATTGACAATTGATTATGATGATACTAATTATACTGTAAGCCAAACTAATATAAAAATGAACTTCACTCGACAGACAAAGATTATATGTAGTTTGAAGAATTGCTTAGAAATTCCTCTGTATAAATATAACTTTGTTACATTTAATCATATTGTGAAATATGTTGACAAAAATATTTTTATACGTATATTTTACCTTTGGCATAAGTTTTTCATTTATTATAGATGTTATTGGAGCAATTATTTATTTGGGCAATACTTCGTTCGTGTATCTAAACTTGAAAAAAAAAAGAAATTCTTTTATTAAATTAATAGTAAGTTGATCTAATATGTTCATGCATATTGATAAGTATTATTTAATTTAACATTGTTTTAAATATGATTATTTTTTTCTTTTTTTGATAGATTAGTTCCAATGAGATTCACTTTATGGGATAGATTTGTTAATGTTATTGAATCACATGCTCTAGAAATAAAAATTTATAATTATTATTGGAAGTTGCATAAAAGCGGTGCATATATTTTGGTAGATTTAAAAAAAAATAATATGATTTTCTCTTGTATTAAAGAATTTGACAATAGGACAAACTATAACGACTATAAAGAGCATGATATTGTCTTTCAATTCTTTCACTGTAGAGGAAGAATTACTTCGATAATGGTAAATAGCATTTAATAATAATTGATATAACTAAATTATTCCTATGAATTAATTTAATATTTATTTGTTTACATTATAAATTTGATGACAATGAATAAAATAGTTAAAATGCTTCAACACTATTATAAAATGTGGAGAGTTCAAAATAGTTTTTTTTTGCATAGAAATTACATTAATAAAATCTATTATTTTGTTAAATTAATTACACTAATACATTAGTGAAGTTTATTTTTTTGTTACATTATTTTATTTCACTTTTTTTATCAAATCCCATGCATCACACGGGTCCCCACTTGCAAATGATATATTTGAGTTCCATCCATTAGTACCATGTGGAAACAATAGAGTGTATGTAATGGAATTAATGGTGGATATATCTTATCAATTCTCTATAAAATACATTCATTATTTATTTGGATAATGATATCTCGATTTACAATATTTTCATTTCCATCATTGATTGTTAATGCAGTTATTTCATTTGTTGTGGGCATTATATATCGTCTTTCCTTCCTTAATTCTATGATTCTTATATGCAAATTATGAATTTCCTCTGGAAAAAACATATTCTAGTTCTACGAAAAACTTGCACATATGGATTAATAAAATCAAGCATACTTTGTAAACCTTGAACAATTAATGGATCAACATGTGATGCACTATCATTACTATTGATTGCATGTATTCTATTTTGAACTTCATGTTTTGTATCATAAATATACAATTGAAAATATTGTAATTAATTAAATAATTTTTGAAAACACTATTAATTAATAAGTTTTGTTAATTAAATACTATTAATTAATACTTTAATTATTAAAACATACTGTTAATTATGAAGATACTTTAATTATCAAAAATATTGCTCATTAATAAGAATATTTAATAATTATTGCCTTTTCAATAAATACTATTAATTAATTAATACTGTATTTATTAAACTATAGTAATTATTAAAAATATTGTTAATTAAGAAAATACTATTTTTAATAAATATTCTTAATTAATTAATTAATAATATTTTAATTATTAAAAAGACTGTATTTTTTGCATTTTTTATTTAATTATAAGTTCTTCTAATTAGTATAAGTATTTTTAATAAATATAGTATTTATTAAATATTGTATTTTGCATTTTTTGCACGGTATGGGAAAACCATGTGGTGCATGACTTGGGTTGGGCTGTGCCTACACAGTATTCGGGTTGGTTCGAGCAACCATGAGCCATACGAGTTGGTTCGAACAAAGCCAAATATGTATCGTATTTGGGTCGCGAGGATCCGTTTTGGTCGTCTTCTTCGCTCAAACGTTAATACAGGTTCTGCGTCGACCCAAATGTTTTTTTTCATTTTTTTTCATTTTTTTCTTTTTAATATGCTTCTTACTTAGTTGTTAATAGTTTTTTTTATGTTTTTACAACATTTTTCAAATAAAACTCTAGAAATGAAGTTTTTTCAAAAAATAATCTGTTATATGCGATAGTTGTAGAAGTTTTTTCAACGATTTTTTCCATGGTAATGTTTCATTTTTAATTATTTTACGATTCCAATCATCTACATTCATCACCAATATGTTTTAAACACAAAAACAAAAAGAAAAAAAGGAAAAAGAAAATACCTAGATTGAGCAAGCAACTGGGAGGGCTCAAAATGACGTTAAGATGCTTCTTGCAAGCTAGATGAATGATCTTACAATGCTTAGTGACGTTGGGGCAAGTAAAATCAGACCTGAAGAACAGTGGATGGATGGGAATCTATTATATAAATTAGAGTTCCAGAGAAGATAAATGAAACAAACCTGATAAACACGAGAGAATCCAGTTTCAGTACGGGAGTTCAAAAGTTTGAATTGACGTATGTAGGAGGAGTAGCTTTTTTCTGTGAAAAGAAAATTTTGGAATTTGTAGATGTGGGCAGGAGACACTTTGGAAGTGCAAACGTTTCTGCCCACTCTTTAATTCAGGCTGATCTAAATGGCTCTTTTAATAATACGTGGATTAAAAAAATAAGAAAAATAAAAAAACAGAAAATTAGAATGGGGGGTTTCTTGCAAGGAGAGGGTTGTTGACATGGACAAACCAACTTTATTATACATATATGTGTGTGCGTGTCCCGACAAATGTCATGATGTGCCACTACAGCCGCACATTGGGAACATCTCCATTATCCTTAGATGTTCCTAAGGCTCAATTTGGACGGAGTACAAATACAAATATGTAGAGTGCAAAATCTTGTATTTTGTATTATTTTGTATGTATTTGCACTATATATATTTGTATATGTACATTTTCCAAACTAAGCCTAATGTATCACTACATAGCCTTATTTGGACATTGTTGTAATGTTTAATTAGGACTTGGTCAGGTTGGGGAGTTGGTCACCCAAAAGTTATTGACCATTTGTGAAAACCAACTCACTTAGGTTGTATCAGTTTGGACCGATTTTTGGTTTGGTTAGTTGGTTCAAAAGATTTAAACTTAAAATTTTAAATTTAAATTTAAAAAAGTAATATATATCTATGGTCAGGTTGTTCGATTTTGGTCAGTTTACAAATGACCAAAACAAAATTGATCCAATCTGGCAGAGTTGGGAAATTATTGAACTAAAGCCAATTGGAAATGGTAGAAAACTAACCAACTCAGGTCGAGTTGATCAGGTTAGTCAGTTTCATCAATTTGATGAACAACCCTAAATGAAATTGTTAAAGTGAGTCGAATAGGGGTAGTTTTGTCATCTCATGTGTTTTAAGTACCTTGCTTATGTGGCAATTTTATTAGAGATTCTCTACCCCACACTTAAGTTAGGACAGTTTAGTCTTTGTAAACATTATTAGAACCTAATAAACATTAGGGGGTCGAATGAATGAGTAATTAATCAGTTTCGACTAAACCCTCCTATTCTCTCTTTCTCTTTTCTTCTTCTTCCTCTTCTTCTTCTTCTTCTTCCTTCTCACTTGGTTCGGGTTACTGTAGCTGCATTCAAAACATGGTATCAAAGCAAGGCTCGTGACCTGTTTCAGTTGGTAAAGCATCTCAGCTGTGTTTGTGACACCTTCTTCTTCGTTTCTGGTTAGTTAATGGAGAGAACTGATTAGCCCTAGGTCTGTGACATCACAGCTCATTTCTCTCTGCTGCGCACAGTCTTCTTCATCAAGGAAAGTGATTTCAGTAGTGAATGGTTGGTTGATACTCTCAAAGGAAGGTTGGTTATCTAGTTCTTTTGTGTTGCTGGTATTTTTGGGTAGAAACCCTTTAAGAATTAGTTAGTACTGATTAGAACCTAGGGAACTAGGTTCATTGTTGCCCTAGAACGGGCTGTGTACATTAGCCGAATGGTGTAGGGGTTGTTGTAAGTGGTTGAGTGGATTAGGGCTGCTGCAGGTGGCTGAGTGGTGTAAGGTGTAATGCAGTGACCTAGCCAAGTTCTTTGTGGTTGTGTGTGTAATGTAGTGACCTAGCTGAGTTCTTTGTGGTTGTGTAATGCCCTCTTAAATGTGTTAAACAAGTCTGAACCTGGTGTAGCAAATTTGATTGTGTTATGGTGCTTGTGGTGCACAACTTCTATTGAGTGGTTGTAAGAGGGCCTACATGTGATTAGTGAGTGCTAAATTGATGCTTCTGTGGTTCGTGGGTTTGTGAAGTCAGCAGTAGTGTGAATAAGGACAAGGCGTGGGCTCTCATTGTTGTGTTTAGGGGCTGCAGTAGATGCTGAAATATCAAACTGTGAATAACATCAGTCAGCTTGTAGCTGGGAATTCAGGTTAGAGGCAATTGTGAAAGAGTACAATGGCAGCAAAAGGAGATGAGAACAATGATCAGAAACCTAGTGTGGTGGTTTCCCCCGACTACCTAGGGGTACAGATGACCTCAATTAAACTGAATGGGGAAAACTACATTCCATGGGTGAAATCTGTGGAAGTTTTTCTCAAGGCAAAGAGGAAAGTGAAGCATGTAAAAGATGGGAAGCCACCGGCTGACTCTCCAGGGTTTGATGATTGGGAACAAGAAGATGCTCAAATCATGACTTGGCTGTGGAATAGTATGGAGCCCAAAATTAGTGCCAACTTCATGTTCCTTGATACGGCTAAGGATATACGGGAGCATGCTAAGAAGCTATATTCTGGACAAGATAACACAACAAGAGTATATCAGCTTTATCAGGAGTACTTTGATTTACAACAAGGAACCAAAACACTAGAAGAGTACTATGCCTACATGAAGAATATAAGGAATGAACTCAATGTATATCATCCCCTCACTCCAGATATTAAAGTCCAGCAACAACAAAAGGAACAACTAGATGTTACAAGATATTTAGTGGGGCTGAAGTCGGAGTATGAACCAGTTAGAGCCCAAATATTAGGGGGCTCTTCTCTTCCTACACTTAAGGAAGTATTCTCAAGGCTTCGTAGAATTTCTTTGGGACAGACAGAGAACTCCACACAGTCTAATAGATCAGCACTTGTGACAGCTAGAGGGGGTGGACATAGTACAAGAGGGGGAGGTCATGCTCCCCGAGGAGGCCGTGGCAGTTCCATGAATGGTCGGGGTGGTCGTGACTCAGGGGGAGGCCATGGCAGAGGGAAGAATAAGTCTGCAAGGAAGTGTACTCTTTGTGGTAGGGAAGGGCACACAGTGAATTTCTGTTATGACCTACATGGCCCTCTACACTTGAGGAAGTATTCTCAAGGCTTCGTAGAATTTCTTTCGGACAGACAAAGAATTCCACACAGTCTAATAGATCAACACTTGTGACAGCTAGAGGGGGTGGACATAGTACAAGAGGGGGAGGTCAAGCTCCCTGAGGAGGCCGTGGCAGTTCCATGATTGGTCGGGGTGGTCGTGACTCAGGGGGAGGCTATGGCAGAGGGAAGAATAACTCTGCAAGGAAGTGTACTCATTGTGGTAGGGAAGGGCACACAGTGAATTTCTGTTATGACCTACATGGCCCTCCCTCCAAATGGGCTAATCATGCTGTAGCAGGTGAGGTTGACATCAGTGACAATAAACAGGCAGATCGTACTCCTCTCCCATCTACATCTACTTCTGGGAGGGAGATGGTGAGTGTACCGCGTGATGAGTATGAACGGTTCCTTCAAACTTATTCACAACATACAACTACCACACTTGCCCACTCAGGTATTGCTTGCATGTCATCTAAAACCTCTCACTGGATTATTAACTCTGAAGCCTCAGATCATATGACCGAGACTCCAGGTGTGTTCTCTTCTCTTTCTGAAACCTCCACATCACAAACCGTTACACTTGCCAATGGGTCCTCATCTCCCATCTGTGGTGTTGGTAATGTTAACATGGCTTTTGTGCCCTTATCATCTGTTTTATATGTATTTAAGTTTCCATTCAATCTTATGTCTATTAGTAAAATAACCAAAGCTCAGGGAAAGTGAACTATCTATGTAACAAGCTGGGATTATATGATATATATTCTCCAGCTTGAGGAGGAGTGTTAAAGTGAGTCGAATAGGGGTAGTTTTGTCATCTCATGTTTGTTAAGTACCTTGCTTATGTGGCAATTTTATTAGAGATGCTCTGCCCCACACTTATGTTAGGGCAGTTTAGTCTTTGTAAACATTATTAGAACCTAATAAACATCAGTTTCGACTAAACCCTCTTGTTCTCTCTTTCTCTTTTCTTCTTCTTCTTCTTCTTCCTTCTCACCTGGTTCAGGTTACTGTAGCTGCATTCAAAACAAAAATTAATTATTGTTATTTTTGTATTGTAAAAAATTTATTAAAAGTAGTATATGAAATATAAATAATTATTAATTATTTAAAAAGTAAAAAATATAAAACAATTGTTTACTCTTACGTATTTATATTGTTTAGCTTTCGCTTAACAAATCCCGTGCATCACATGATTCCCTGCTAGTGAAGAATGAAAGAATAGTTTTTCATCTTCATCCCAACCAAGTATTAGTTTACGGACCAACTAATGGTGGCTCAGTTAGCAAGATCTCTAACTTGTTAATAGAGACATGGGATCAAGTCCTGTTTTGCCACTACGGTTAGGGGGCAATGTTTTAAAAAATGACATGGAACCAGAACCGTTCTAGCCACCAGTTTCCGGGTCGATAGTTTGATCGTCTAGTTTGAACAGACGATACATTTTGATAAAAAATAAAAATAAATAAAAAATGGCCAAAAACCGTTGAACGGGTTAAATGAGTTGATAGTTCAACCGGCTATGTCAAGGAGTTATTGACCAATTCAATGATTTTTGATCGGGGACCAAGTTTGGGGTAAAATGGAACTGGTAGCCTGAATAATTCTTGGGCCGAACGGTCCAACCATTTGAGTCAAGAAAACATTTTTATAATGTATTGAAAATTTAAAAATTAACAAGGCAAGAGACTTTTGACAATTCTATTAGACCTTTTTTTTTTGGTATTTTATTAGACATAAGAGGAGAGGCTTTAATCTTTTTTTTCGAAAAGAAAAAAAAGGAAAGGTTTTAACATTTATAAGGAATTTCAAGGGAGGCTAAATTTTACCCAAAACTCAAACAGATCCCAATCTCAATCAGAATCTAACTCTCAAATAGATTCATTGAATCATAATCTACCACATGATCCAATTGAAGTTGGTTTCAGGCTTTTAGCACTGTTCAATTCCACGTTGCAGAAAAAACAAGCACAACCTAATTTTCCACACACGTTTTGAGTAGTTTTCTATCACAATCACATTTTCCACGTGTCAAGTTTTTCTTCCCCCCACACGACCTGCCTTTTGCCGTCACGTTGGAACACAAGAAGATCACGAATTGCCACGTGTTTGCATGGTCTTTTTCAACCGTCCACGTCATCAAGGTTGTCACGCGTATGCCATAACCCTAAGTGGCCCCCACATTTCCCATTTGTAATTAAATACAGTTGTAGTTGGGTGAAACCTCGGTCGGCCTTCCTTCCTTTCCCTTCACAACTGGTAGACGAATAGACGATTGACGAGGAAGAGCTGCACAAGGCAAAAAAAAGCTGCTTTTGTTCCCTGAAAACTGCTTTGAATTCACAGTCCACACCGTCTCAAGGCTCATTTTACAGTTTATAGCCAACCGACTTTTGTTTTGAGGTAAGCGAGAACCAAATCATTTCTACTTTTTTTTTTTTCTTTTATTTGAGAAAAAATCAGTTCGAGCGAGATAGAGAATTAAAACCCTTTTCAAATTCAAACCCTTGCTCGCAATCCAAATGCTGGATCTTTGAACGGTGAAAAAGCAACAAACACCAAGCTCAGCCCTGTGATCAGCCAACGGCGAAAGAGGGTTTCAGTTTCAGCAACCCCACCATTATTCGACGACCTTGGTCCCCGTCGTGCTACTTGCCTCTTTTAACTGCGACAAAGGCAAAGTGGATTGAAACTCTCCAACCCCAATGGCGAATTGAGCACGGTGTATGGACCCTGACCAGCAACCCATACGCTAGATTTGGAATCCCAGCCTCAGAGTTTTTGCACAAAGATTTGATTTCATCACCGAAAGAGTGTGCATTTAGCTTCCAAGCTTCTTTGTTCTTCCTTTACCATGTAATTGCGATTGATCATATGTATATGCGAACTTGGAAGTCGGTCAACTTTAGTTGCCTAGGACCTACTGATCAGTCCAAACCCTGTTTTCTATGAAAATTGGAAGCTTTTTGTTGATTCAAGTCGATCGATGTTGGGCATCAAGAGTTTAGATATGCCTCCTTCTCTCAACAAAGCTTTCTTCATCTTTTACACCTTTCTTTAATATTTTCTAATTGGGGTTGTCGTCCAAAAGAAAAGATTTTCAAATTACTCGAGAAAACTAAAGTAGGAAGTTGAATGGGCAAAAAGGCATAAAATTAAAAAAATGGTCTGGAAGATTTCTTCTTGACAATCTGGGTTTGGCTTGCTTCATTTATTCTTTCTTTAAGTGTTTTTCTTTTTTCAAATCTTTTATCAAATTTGAAAAAGCTCAATTGTTTTGGGCCTCTTACCTCGACAATTATTTATTTATTATGATTATATTATTATAGTAAGTGTTTAATTGATTTGTACAGAACCAAAAATCTAGGGTTTGAGGAGTTCTGAGTTTTTTTGGTTTGAAGGTGGTGGTTTGCAGATCGCGTTGTTTCTTGTTACGTGAAGATCAAACCTTCGTGTTTATTACTAAGATTCACCAAATGGTGTGTGTCCTCTCTCTGTGTGTGTGTGTGTGTGTGGATGCTCTGATTTGTAGCTTAAAATTGTGACTGGAATTTTTTATCTGCAGTGCATTTCTTTATTGAAATCTGCTTTGTCTATTTGGCATTGTGTATAAATGTCTGAGTTCTCTTGGTCGAGTTGAGGATCTGCTTGAAGTCAGTTCATTCTTTGTAAATGTGATTGTTTCTAGGCTATTAAAATCTCCATTTAATCATCTTTTACATAGATTATATTTTTTCCTTTAGTTTTTATATTCTTTCTTTTGGGCTATGGTTTTGATGTAGATAGGGTAGGGATCCTACTAATTTAAGATCTGGTCTGGTGGTAGAGAAGCAAGTAGATAGCCTGCTGTCTACCAAAGAATGAACAAGAACTCAGAAAGAGAGGAGAACTCTTGCTATTATGGTAAACAGAAAGAGGTAGATCACTTATAAGAAGAAATAGGTGAAAGAGAGGAAGAAAAAGAGAAAAATTCCTGGCAACAACAAGAATTCACTAGACCGAACTATTTTTCTTTTTTCTTTTTTTTCAAGTAATCTTCTCTTAACTCTAATTACAATGACTCTATTTATAGGCTTAACTACAACTTATGAACTTGGGTGTCCCTTAACAGACTCCAATTTGGACTAAGGAGCTAACTGAAATCAACTTCTAATTGCTTGGGCAAAAGGCCTATGCGAAGTCCCTTGGATTTACAGGCATGCCTTTAGGGAGATAGATTGTCTATTAGGCTCAGTTTGGAAGGAGTGCAAATATAAATATGTACAGTGCAAAAACATATAAAACAATGCAAA
This sequence comes from Nelumbo nucifera, assembly GCF_055504915.1. Lineage (NCBI taxonomy): Eukaryota > Viridiplantae > Streptophyta > Magnoliopsida > Proteales > Nelumbonaceae > Nelumbo > Nelumbo nucifera. Next base: position 48,659,839 of record NC_142652.1, read on the forward strand.
ATACAAGGCTTTTTACTTTACATATTTGTATTTGTACTCCTTTCAAACTGAGCCTTAGGAGATAAACACCTCCTACATATGGGGTAGAATAATTGCAAATGGAATGGCAGGTTCACTAGCAAAACAAGGGGATCTTGTCTCCTAATTGGTGCTAATATAAATCTTATGTATTTTGGGTGGTTGAATGGTGGATCTTGTCCCCTAATTGGTGTTCTTTATGTAAGTTAAATGGTGAGATTGCTTTTCATCTCTTAATCTCCTGTCCCTTTGTTTGTTGTACTTGGGAATGGTTCTTTTTCTCTCTTTTTAGTTGCAGGTGAAACCCCCTTGCCAGTTTAGAAAGGTTGTTTTGCCTGTCTATTTTGTCATTTTGAGGAGCACAAAAAGGAGGGGTCAAATTCTGTGGAAATGTACAAGGGCAGTGTTGCTTTAAACACTTTGGGAAGAAAGGAACCCAAGAATATTTGGGGAGAAGGAGAGGAGTTAGGAATAAGGGTGTCAATGGACTGGTTTTGGATTGGACCCCGTCTAGTCCAAAATCAATTTGGATGGATTGGACGGAAAAACAAGACATATTGGATTAGACCAATCCGGTCCAAAATATTTATTAGATTGGATTGGACCTGGTCTGTCCGTAAAAAAAATTATATTGGATTGAGTTGGATTAAGCCAATATCTGGTCCATTGATATAAGATAAGAATATATGTGCAAATGGACTGGGTTTGGGTTGAAACCGATCTAAATCAAAATGAATTTGAATAGATTGGATGGTCCAGACATTGAATTGGACTGGTCCAAATTGGTCCAAAACATTCATTGGATTGGATTGGACCTGGTCCATTTATAATGGACTTACATTGGACTGGATTGGATTGGACCAAATCCAGTCCAATTGACACCCCTAGTTAGGAAATAGTGATTGAGAATTTGAAATTTGAGATCATTACTCTAAGAATTGAACATTGGGTAAAGACTTTAAGGTGGAGGATTTCTTTAGGAATGGGGGGGGGCAATAGTTGGCTTTTCCTTGAGGAAACAAAAAGTCCTAGAGGTTTGGTCACCTAGTTGGGGGCTGGTTGAAATTGAACTTTGATGGCAATAGTGTTGGCAATTTGGGTCCCTTAGGAATTGTTGGGTGATAAGGGATGAGGGTGGCAATTTATATGCTTTGTTCTCCAGCCCAATTGAGCAGGGTGATTCAATAAGGGCAGAACCGTTAGCAGCAGTTTTTGGGGTACAGAAAGCTAAAGAAATGGGAATTGGTAGATTAATCATTGAAGGAGATTCGAAGATAGTAGTGGGGTGGTTGAAAAAAGGTGAGGGGGTGATTTGGCAACTCGTAGATGAGTTTAAGCTGTTCAAGTGGTTATCAAAAGACATAAACATTCAAACAAGATGGGTAAAGATCTGCTAATATCCATTTATCAAAAAAAAAAAAAAGATTTGCTAATAGCTTGGCAGATGGCTTAGCCAAGCAAGGGGTTCAAAGACAACAAATGTATTGGGCACAATTGCAATATAGTGTTGGGTGGGTTTGCTTTGTAAAGGGTATTTCAGATTCTCACAACTTGTTGTAATTCAAAGAATTTAATGAAAGAATGATTTTCTATGTAATAAAAAATTGTAAAATAATGGAACTGTTAAACATTATGAAAGTTCTGAATCTGGGATAAAAACCTTAGAAAATGGTGAAATGGATACCAACACATACTTAATTTCCATACATGATCTCCGTACCCAGCTTTAAAAATCAATGAATCACTCTTGAGGAAACTTGTTAAAATGAGCCTTTCTTGCATAGTTGTTAAGGCGACGCCTAGGCGGGTGCCTAGGCGACAAGGCACCCTTTGAGGATTGCCTCGCCCAATCGCCTAACAATTTTCTACTGCCTACTATAATACTTTTTTATTCATAATTTTTTGAGATTATAATTATAAAATAGACATTATTAAACTAAAATAAAACATTTTGTGTGGTATAACTCGAGTGTTCAGGATTTAGGAGTTCGCAGAAGCCTCTCGTTCAAGAAAGCAGTGACAACAGGGATCTGGCCAGAGTTCGGGGTTACGATTCAGAAAAGGGAGGGGAAAAGATGGTTCCTAGAAACAGAGGAAGAGGGAGTAAGGGAAAGAAGACATTTCTTACAGAAATGTCTTGTGGGATGCCTTGATAGGAAGTTGTCGGTAGAGGTGATGGAACATTGGGCTACTAAGCATTGGTCCGAGGCGGGTGGTGTGAGAGTCAAGTATCTTCCGGAAGAATTGTTGTTGTTCATATTCCCTTCGGAGGAAGAAGGCAAAATGGCCCGTGGTATGTTGGACAAAATAGATTGGCGCTTGATTGGTGGGAAACGACAGCAACAAACCAGATGTTAGAGAGAAGAGAGTCGATCACTAAGAAGGAGGAGTGGATTAAAGTTTTTGGGTTACCCTTAGTCCTTTGGTGCTCAAGTCTGATAAGAGGGATAGGGGACCTTTGTGGAGGTTTCCTGGGTACGGATGATTTGACGGTAGAACTTAAAACATGTGAATGGGTGACGATCAAAGTGAAAGCGGGAGCGGAAATCCCTAAGAAGGTAGAAATAATGACATGGAACTTATCCTGTTGGGCTTCGATCTGGAAGGAAATTAGGCCGAAGGTGAGTCAGAGGGGAGGGAGTGAGGAAACTAGTGTTGAGAGGGGAGGGGGAAGGAGGAAATGGAAAAAAGGGGTTTGGAGGTAAGTTTTACGGTGGTTTTGTTGACGGAAGAAGAAGGAAGCTCAAGTAGAGGAAGGTCGCTGGAGAAGAGGAAGATGGAGAAGTGGAGGTTGGGGGACGGACAACCCGTGTCGTGCACGGATGACGAAGTGATGCAAAACCCGTGGAAGGAGACGAAATGTTAACCCCACCTATGAATCATCAGATGTTAGACCAGCCTTGTGATGGTGCAAAAAAGGAGATTCAAATTTCAAATGTTGATAAAAAGTGAGAAGAGTGCTCGAAGAATCGGTTGAAAGAGATGCTTCTAGAATGTCTAGTGGAGTTAAATGTGGTGTCAGATAGAAGGATGCTTTATCCAAGAGGGAATCGATAAGGTGAGATGACAAGTGGCTCGTTGGGAAGGTTGGGAAGGGCAGTTTCAGAAGCTAGGGGCGGTCAGAGAGTCGAAGTAGACTATCTAAAGTTAGGCCAAGGTTGCGTGGGGTCAAGTGGGTCTCCTGTAAGGCTGAGCCTAGAGCAGTTTGCCCGGGGTGGGCTGGACCAAGACCTTCCACACTTAGCCGGCCCAAATTGGCTTTTAGCCCTGGCTCAGTCACCTATTTTGTAGGAGGAGTGTGGTGGGGCTCATCACCAAAATGAAGTCCGCAGACTCGACTCTGATAGCACAGACCAGGTGTTGCCCTCTAAGTTGCTCGTGGAGTTTCAGCCAGATTCCTTTCTAGCAACATCGGTAAGAACTCCTTTTGATTGTATTCCGAAGCAGGCTACCCAACCCAATCATTTGTTGGAGGTGGTGGAAATCACACTGTTGGCGGTGATTAGGGAGGAAGCAAGTGTTGCTCATAGAGAGTCCACCATTGTTGAAGGTAGTTTACAGGTCCATATCACAGGGGAGGAGAGGGAAGGAGGAGGAAGGGTGGGGGAGATGTCAAGGCAATCGAGGGATGGGGTAAAGAACAGGCAAAAAGGGGGAGTTAAAGGGAAGGGGGAGGAAGGTTTGTCAGCTTGGGTGAATTCGAAACTCCTGGGTCTGGGGAAATTTCTTGGGATTTCAATAGCAGACATGGAGGTGGAGACAATTACTTATTTGGAATCAGTTGAAAGGAGGTGGTGGGAGGAGAAACATAAAGTAAATGTGAAGAAAGGGGGTAATGGGTCGAAGTAGAACACAGAGATGTTGAGATTTGTGTGGGGGTTGAATGACACAGCAGGGAAGGGGGAGGGGCCATTGAGGGGAGAGGGGAAAGTAGTAGTGGAGGGGGTGTAGGGGGATAAGGTTATCTGATTTTAATGGATATGCCTATCTTATCGTGGAATGTTTGGGCTTGTGCTCTGGACGTAGGAGAATGGTGGTTTGTAACCTATTGAGTAAGTGGGAATCAGATGTAGTGTTCTTCCAAGAATCAAAGTTGGAAGCAATAGATGCAGATTTGGTAAGAAGTGTAGGGGGTCAAGGTCAGGTACAGTGGGTTAGTAAGCCAGCTAGGGGCAGTGCAGGAGGTTTGTTGACCTTGTGGGATAGGTCTAAATGTAAATTAATTTCTTCTCATGTGGGTGAATTTACAGTCTCAGTGGTTCTGGAAGTGGAGGGGGGGGGGGTTTCAAGGTGTTTTCACAGTGTATGGACCGACGGATAGTGGGGAGAGGGAGAGGTTGTGGGAGGATCTGTTAGTAGCCAGAGGTAACTCTAACCTGCCTTGGGTTGTTGGAGACTTCAATGTATTGAGATTTTTGGAGGAAAAAATAGTGGCAATGGGAGATCGAGGGATAGAAGAAGATTTGCTGATTTTGTAAATCATTCTGAACTTTTAGACCTGCCTCTTATGGGGGCTCAATACACCTGGAAAATAATCAAGAATCCCTGATTCTGGTAAAACTTGACAGATTTTTAGTTTTCTTGAGTTGGGAAGAGGCATTCCAGCAAATAAAACAAGTAGCTCTTCCTAGACCTATATCGGATCATTCTCCAATTCAGTTACTACGTGGGAGGTTGGAAAATCAGGTGAGAAGCAAACCCCCTTCAAGATGGAAAATGCTTGGTTTGAATAGAAAGAATTGGTTCCTCTGCTTATGTCAAAATGGGCAGATTTTCAAGTGGAGGGTACCAGCTCTTTCATCATGGCTAAAAAATCAAAGGAATCAAAGAGGTGCTGAAATCTTGGAAAGTGGACTGTCAAGGAAAAACTGAAGCGGAGAAGAGTAAGTGCCTAGAGGTAATAAAAGAGCTGGATTCGGCTGAAGAAGTGGGACCCCTTAGAGAGGAAGAGACTTTTGGCCAAAGTGACTTTGGATTCTATAGCATACAAGGAGGCGTTAAAGTGGCGGCAAAGAGCGTAGGTTAAGTGGCTTAAAGCGGGGGATAAGAACTCCAGTTTCTTTCACAAAATGGCCAAAGCAAGGAAAAGAGTAAATCAAATTGAGAAACTTGAATGGGGAGGGCAAGTGGGTGAAGAATGGACAGAAATGAAACACATTTCCACTAATTTTTTCTCGGAGTTGTTCAAAGAAAACTGGGTAAGGAGTTCTTTTCCAGAAGATCTTAATTTCAAAAGTCTTTCTGTGGATCAGCAAATGGAGTTAGAAGCTCCCTTCACAGAAAATGAAATATTGCAGGTAATTAAAAATTTGGGAACTAAGAAATCTCTGGGGCCAGATGGTTTAACTAACATCTTTTATAAACAGTGCTGGGAGGGGGTGAAAGGGGATCTGCTGAAGGTGTTCCATGACTTTCACCAAAATGGCTCATTGGTTAGAAGTCTGAACAGCAGCTTCATCTCTCTTATACCTAATGTGGAAGGTGCAACCAACATCAAAGATTTCAGACCAATTAGTTTGCTGAACAGTTTCTATAAAATTCTATCCAAAGTACTAGCAGAAAGAATGAAGAAGGTCTTCAGTGTGATCATTGAGAAGAATCAGCTTGCTTTTGTGCCGGGTAGACAAATGTTGGACAGTGTGCTGGTGGCAAATGAGCTGATTGACTCAAGAATAAGAGAAGGTAAACCAGGGCTGCTATGTAAGGTGGATTTGGAAAAGGCGTATCATGTATGATCATGTAAACTGGAAGTGTTTGGACTTGGTGCTAAAGAAAATGAACTTCGGGCAGAAATGGAGGAATTGGATTAAGGTATGTATTTCCTCTCCAAAGTTCTCAGTTTTGCTTAATGGGCAATCTACGGGCTTCTTCAAAAGTTCTAGAGGTTTGAGACAAGGGGATCCTCTCCCTGCTTCTGTTTATTTGCGCAATGGAAGTTCTAACTCTATTTGTGCAGAAAGTGGGGGATGAGGGTATATAGAATGGTTTTGATGTCTCTCCGGGTGGGGAAAGTGTTCAGATCCTTCAGTTTGCTGATGATACTCTGTGCTTCATTGATGCGGAAGTTGATCAACTAGAGATTCTCATAGAGGTGCTCAGTTGGTTTGAAGTGGTCTCGGGTTTGAGAGCCAATTGGACTAAGAGCAGACTGATTCTGGTGGGAAAAGTGGTGAATCTTGAAGAGCTCATAGAAGTTTTACCTGGTCAGATTGGATATTTGCCTATTTCCTATCTTGGCCTCCCTCTTGGAGCTAAATGTATCTCTGCGGTGGTGTGGGATCCGGTGGTAGGGAGAGTGGAGAGGTAGCTTACTTCTTGGAAATTCAAATATCTGTCACTGGGGGGCAGAATCACATTATTAAAAGGCTCTCTCTCTAATCTTCTTGCCTATTTTCTATCTTTATTTCCAATTCCAGTCAAAGTAGCCCAAAGAATTGAGAAAATCCAGAGAGACTACCTTTGGAGGGGTTGGGAGGAGGAAAAGAAATTATATCTGGGTAACTGGGATCAGGTATGTGGTCCTAAGGAGAAAAGGGGTTTGGGGATCAGGAAATTAAAGTTGTTTAATAAAGCTCTTTTGGGAAAATGGATTTGGAGATTTGAGAAAGAAGAAGACAGATGGTGGAGGAAATTAATTGCAGCAAAATATGATACTGACAGTGGGGACTGGTTAAACACTAATCAGTTCAACTCATTAGGTTGCTCCCTGTTGAAGAAAGTTATGGAAATTCTCCCTTGGATTAGCAGTGGATTGTCTCCAAAGGTGGGGAATGGGAATAGGCTGCAGTTCTAGAAGGATACTTGGTGTGATAGTAGACCTCTTTCTGAAGTTTTCCCTCAGCTGTTTCAGATTGCAGAAAATCAGAATGGTTCGGTGGCTAGTCAGTTTGAAGTGAGTGGGGGTACTATTACTTGGAGCCCTTCACTTAGAAGGTCACTTCAGGACTGGGAAATTGAGAAAGTTGCAGATCTCTTGGGGTTGCTGTACAGGCAGTCCATAGATTTGTCGTCTGAGGACTCTTGGACTTGGAAGTATAGTACGGGTGGTATTTTCTCTGTTAGTTCTTTTGCTGGGGTTCTGAATGGAGCAATTCAACCAAAACTTCCGGCTGAGAAAATTTGGAACCCTTCTGTGCCCTCAAAAGTGAATGCTTTGGTTTGGGCAGCGGTTCTGAATAGATGTCTTATGAAAGATTCCCTGGTTAGGAGGGGTGTGCAGATTCAGGACCTGCTGTTTGTTCTATGTGGTCAAGTGGCTGAGGATGGCAAGCATCTGTTCATTCACTGTTTTGTTACAGATGCAATCTGGAATCACTTTCTTTCGGGATTGGGGCTTCTATGGTGCATGCTATGTTCTGTTTTGGATATGCTATGGAATTGGAAGCTTAAGGGTGGTTCAAAGTTGGCGAGGTGAATTTGGAGTGTCCTGCATGCAGCCATTTTGTGCACAGTCTGGACTGAAAGAAACAGAAGAATCTTTCAAAATAAGGCTTCTAATATAGATTGCTTGATTGCCTTTTCTTTCGGCAAACTCATTTCCTGGGTGGCTGCGGCTAAGGGCCTTCAAGCTTCTGTCCTCTGTTCTCAGTTGAGATCCAGGGACTTCCTTGAGTTATGATGTATTGTAGGTGGTTTAGTGTGTTTGGCTCCTTGTCTTGGGGGCTTTGGTTGTAATCTGTCTTATCAGGTGCTCCATGAATAAAATTTTACCTTTTCTCAAAAAAGAAAGCCTATTTAGACTAAAAAGCACTCCCAAACGCGGCATTAGATGGCTGTCTCCAAGCAAGCTGGGTATTATGACCTAGTAAAAGGGCCAACCTCTTCTAGTTAAGGTTGCAACTTGGGCCAAGTTAGCCCGAATCCAACCTGATAAATTTGGGTTGGGTTGAATTTTGGGTTAGGGTAAGGGTTGAGGCATTGACCTATATCGGCCCAACCTAACTTAATATTTGTATGTAAAAATATTATATTAACATTTAAATATGCAAGTAGTTATGTATATATGTATCTATGCATGTGGCATGTATATATATGTGCAACTATACATCCATAAATGTATGATGTATTTTTGTATCTATCTATCTATCCATATGAATGTGTTCCTTAACTTTAAAGGAAATAATTCCAAACTGAATTAACCTCAGCCCTTGAGTCTAGGAAATAAGAACATTCAGCAAAAGAAAGTAGAAAAGTTGGGCCAACCTGAACCAAACCTGAAAGTTTAGGGTTGGGTTAGGGTTGAGGGTTCTACAGCTCGGGTTGGGTTTACAAACTTAACCCAGGCCAACTTGCATCCGTACTCCTAGTGTTTTGAAGCATGCATAAAAGAGGCCACCAATCATATGCTTGTGCCTCTTCCCACAAAAGCATAAAAGAGAGAAAGGGAAATTCTCTTAGAGTCAAACTTTTTGGTCTTGTGCAAGGCCATAAACTGATTTATTCTCTGGGATAAAGCAACCTGAAAATAGGTGGCTGTCAAGTGGTTGTAAGTTGGACGCCCATCCCTAAGGAAGACCCATGGTCTCTTACATTTTTGTTTGGGGAGCCAGACTGGTGGAGTCTTTAGCAGTCATATTGAATTGCTTATTTAGGTGGATTATACATTCAACAAATGGCTTAGTAGACTCCTCATGAAAGAGGGGTGGGGGGGTGGAAAGACATATTTTAGAATGGTGGGTTCCAGTCCCATGGATTCACCATCATGGCTAATATTTTTTCGGATGATTAATGAGGTGATTATGTTGTTTGGTACTGTTTTGTTGTTGTGCTTATTGATTGTATCTTAGACGAGGTTTAAAATGCCTGTCGGTGGAAACATCAGTTACCCAAATATAGGATACTTGTCAGAAATGTTGTAAATGTTGTATGGAAATATTCTAAAAATTATATACATGGGGAATTATGTAATGGTAAAAGATGCATGGTAGACCCTTTTAAATTATTATCTTGCTCCACATCATCAAAACTACATTATAGTGCAAGTTCAAGGAAAATTTAAATTTGTAGAAAGTGCAAATGATTCTAATAGATAAACCAAATAATTTATTATACATTAAAAACCAAGATTTGACTGCATGTTTAAAAAGAACTCTGAACCAACTTATGTATGCTCCACATTATCTAAAGTATTGCCACCAACTTATGTAGTTACATTATAATACTATCTCTTGTACCCACATAGCACCGGTAGCTTTCATTGGAGAATATGTCAATTCCAATAATACTTCATGTTGGCATCCATGGAACTCAAAATATGTTGTGGAAATATTAGGAAAATTTGGACATTTTTAACCATGATCTTAGACATGGTCCCTTGCTATTAAACTCCCTTAGTAGCAAGCTTGCCTCTCTTTATGCTACACATTGATGAAGCATCTGATCACTGTTATTGATAAGAAAATAAGAAAAAAAGGGCTAATGAACTATTGACATGATTAGTAATAATTATTATTGTTTTGATTATGAATATATTGAATGTTCTTTCTTAATGTATTGTTCTATTTCTAAATTTGGATGCAATTGTATAGAGACATCATGTGTTATCGTTTCCTGCTAAAATCCTAGTTGGAGTATATGCATGTTGCCTGATGATTAAAATCTACCTATCGGAATGTTGTATCTAAACAATATGAATTGATTTTTCTCTCTCTTTTGGTAGGATACTAATGCAATTAAGGGGAATACGCTGGCGCTTACAGATCATGTGATTGTTCCTGCCAGTGCAATTTCAGCAGCAATAAAAGAACTTAAGGGTGAAGAGATTGGACAAAATGACCCCCTAATCATCACTCAAGCTTCATCTTTAAGTAATCCTTCTTTACATCTTGACTAGTATTTCTTTTCATTTTCTTTCCTTCTTTGCAATTCATCACTTGAACATAGTTCCTACTTACTCTTTTTCTTGGAAGAATGCCAAATTGATCTTATTTTGGTCAAATCCCTATGTCTTGGTGGCGTACTGTCTATATAACTTTTTTTTTTAAACTGTAAGGTGAAGTATTTCATTAATATTCTTTAAAACCATACGACTATGCAGACCCCTGTACAAGGAGAATCTGTACAAGAGGAAATAAACCAGTATACCCAACAATCAGCCCCACCAAAATTATGAACTCCTAATAGAAAGGAAATCCTGATCAGAAAAGGAACATGTTTGTCTATTTTTGAATAACGGGTGGTTTTCCAGCCATGAATGTATCATTCCTGAAATCCTTTTAAACACCTCTTCTTTTGAACTTTGTCTGTCTTAAAAAATTCTGTTGTTTCTTTCACTCCACACTGCCCAAAAAACTGCTGAAGGGAGGATGTTCCAAGCTAATTTTCCAGCCCTGCTTAATCCATTTACATACCAAGCTCCAATGAATCCCTTCACATTAGCCGGGAAGCACATCTGAATCCCAAACAAACTCATCATTCTTGTCCAAATCTAGTAAGTGAATTCGCAATGAAATAACAAATGACTAGAAGATACTACACAACTGTTACAAAGAGTGCAAACCATATCTGTCACCTCCACACCTCTCCTAACTAAATTGTCCTTTGTTAGGATCTTATCCAGCACTGCAGACCAAACAAAAAAAGCCAGTTTGGAAGGAAAAGACCTTACCCAAATCCTGTTGCTTGGAAAGGATGAAGTGTCCTCCCCTAACAAGTTGTTGTAAAAAAGATTCTACAGAGATGTTCCTGATTTCTCAAATAACAATTTTCTTTTGTCTTCCCCTACTCCAGCTGTACTTGAGTCATAAAGAATCTGGAGCAGACTGACCAAGGAAGTCACCTCCCAATCATTTAGGTTCCACCTGAATTGGGGGTTCTAAATGCAAAGCCCATTTTGCCTCTAGGTAATCCGCCACTGGTGCATCTTTATTAGTCACAATCTCGAACAGGTCTGGGAATAGAACCCTTAGTGGACCATTCCCACACCAGTAACCCTTCCAAAAAGACACTCTCCCCATTTCCAACTTCATACTTTATTCCCTTCATAAATTGAGAATTGAGTCTCTGTATTGCCTTCCAAACTGAACACCCATACGCTGATTTTACTTCATCTGTTTCCCACTCCCTGCTGCTGGAGCCATACTTAGTTACGATTAATTTCCTCCATAGAGTGTCCGGTTGTTCATTGAATCTTCACAACCACTTCCCTAACAAAGCATTGTTGACCTGTTTTACTGATCTGATCCCCAAACCCCCATTTGGTCTGGAACAGCAAACTTTTTTCCTACTCACCAGATGGCATTTTGACTCCTTCCACCCCCTCCATAGAAAGTCTCTCATCTTTCTTTCAACACTGCAACCCTATTTGCCGAAATTGGGAATAAAGACAAGTAATAAACTGGAAGGGAGGATAATACACTTCTAATTAGTGTGACTTTACCCCCTTTTGATAAGTATTTGGTTTTCCAAGAGGTCAACTTTCTATCCACTTTTTCAATGACGAACTCCCAAATGGAGTTAAATTTGCAATTTTCACCCAGAGGCATACCCAAGTACTTTGTTGGAAGATTACCATCAATGCAGCCCCAACTAGCAGCCCATGCTTCCAAGTTTTCAACATTTCTGACTGCCATTATTTCACTCTTTTGGATGTTAATATGTAAACCTATGATCACCTCAAACCATCTTAATATTCCTAGTGGTAACTAGGAGCAAGAAGTTAGGGGGGCTTGGGATTGGGAATATTAGGAAAAGGAACATGGCATTGTTGGGGAAATGGTTGTGGAGGTTTCCATTGGAAAGGGACAAATTGTGGATGAAGATTATGGCTAACATACATGGGTTGGATGAGAACGACTGGGATCCAGGAATTTTGGCAAGGGCTACTGCTGTTTCCCTGTGGAAAGCCATTCATGATCTGCTTCCAATTTTCTCCCCTTGGATTAGGTATGATCGAATAAATTTTTGGGAGCAAATTTGGGTTGGGGACTTACCCCTGAGAGACCAATTTCCCTCTTTGTTTGCTTTGTTAGGTTTGAAAAATGAACCCATATCCTCTTTCTTAGTTCCTTTTGATTATTCTTCTGGGTTTGGGTGGAATCTGGGCCTGAGAAGGGCAATTAGGGATACAGATTTGGGTTGTATTTCATCTTTGCTAGCCATCCCTGAAAATGTTTTCTTGAACCCTAGTAAGGAAGACACCAGAGTCTGGACCCCTTCCTCCTCCGACTCCTTTTCTTGTGCTTCGTTTTTTGAGACCTTAGTTTAGCCTACTATTCCTCCTGAGTTGCCCTTCCCTATTAAATAGATTTGGAGTAAACCCATTCCTCCTCGGGTTTGTAGTTTTTGTTAGGAAATTTCCTTGGAAAGAATTAACACAAATGACTTGCTTCAAAGTAAGAGGCCCGATTGTTGTTTACTTCCCAATAGGTGTAATCTTTGCAAAGCTGATGGGGAAATGGGTTACCACATTATGGTTACTAAAACTGTTTGGGAGTGGGTGTTTTCCCTTTTTGGGTGTACTTGGAATCCCCCCGTGAATGTGCAATGCTTGTTCTCTCCCTCGTTCTTTAGATGGCCTAAGAAAAGGGGGAAGGTTATGTGGAGAGGCATTAGGGCTGCAGTGTGCTGGTCAATATGGGAAGAGGGAAACTCATGAATATTTTCAGACAAGGAAAGAACCATAAAAAACTTAATAGAGTTGATACACTTAAGGGTAGCTCACTGGCTGAATTCTATGGAGATATTCTTTGAATTTTCTGTGGCTGACTTATTGAGAAAGTGGAAAGAGGTAGCTACCTCTGCTCCTTGTAAGAGGACCTATAGACCCTCTTGGACCCCTGCTCCTGCTGGATTCATAAAACTGAATTTTGATGGAAGTAGCTTAAGGAATCCAGGGCCTTCTAGGATTGGGGGTGTGTTTAGGAATGAGGGGATTATTATTGCCATGTTCTCAGGACCAATTGAAGAGGGTAACTCTCTTAGGGCCGAGATTCTAGCACTTCTTGATGGAATCCACAAAGCAAGAGAATTAAGCATCAGATGCTTAGTTATTGAAAGGGACTCAGAGGTGGTGATTAGGTGGCTGAAAGGAGATAACAGTGGTTTGTGGTGCTACAGCAATGAAAAGAAAAAATTTAAATGGCTAAGGATATAGAGGTGAAGTACAGTTGGGTGAAGAGAAGTGCTAACTCAATGGCTGATTGGTTAGCTAAGCAAGGGGTGACTAAGGAATCTTTGTTTTGGGCTAATTTTTAGTTTGTTCTTTGTCCTTTTGTTTTTGGGCAGTTAAGATAGTTTACCTCCCCCTTTTCTGTAATTAAAGTTTCACAAATATTATTCATTAATAAAGTTCTGTTATTGATCAAAAAAAAATATTGCTTTTGCATTCCAGATTTGCTTCCAGGAAGCGGCACAGAAAAAAGAGTGTCGTCTGCAAATTGGAGCATAGCAATCTCCACTTCCCCATTCTCTACTTTGAAACCTTCCACTAGCCCTCCCAGTCTAGCCCTCTCTACAAGCCTAGAAAGGGCTTCTATCACACAAACAAACAAACAAACTTGCCTGTGGGCCGTGGTATCTGATGGGACATTGGCCTCCCTCCCGCTACAGCTCGCTGTACATTCCTTTAGCTATAGGCGTGTCCAATCTGAGTTTAGTCCATTCCACATAGTGCAAGGAAGCTCAGTGGGGTTTCATACGAGGGTCCTACGTACTGTGCCATCGCCCAACCAGTACAGTACGGCCATCTCTGCTATGGTCAACAAGCGATAAAAACAAGAAACGGATGAGCGTGTATAAAAAAAAAATATTGCTTTTGCATTCCAGAATTGCTCCCAGGAAGCGTTCACTGCAAAAAGAGTGTCGTCTGCAAATTGGAGCAGAGCAATCTCCACTTCCCCATTCTCTACTTTGAAACCTTCCACTAGCCCTCCCAGTCTAGCCCTCTCTACAAGCCTAGAAAGGGCTTCTATCACACAGATAAACAAGAGTGGGGAGAGGGGGACCCCTTGTCTTAGTCCCCTAGAACTCTGAAGCTGCCCAAAAGAACTCCCATTTACCAGCACTGAAAAAGATGAGGAAGAAAGGCACACTTTTGTCCAATTTCTCCATTTCTCGCTGAAGTTCATCATCTTTAACATGTATTCCAAGAATTTTCAATTCACATGGTCATAAGCTTTCTCCATATTTGCTTTACACAGCAGCCCCATAAGACCACTTTTTCTCCTTGAATCTATTATCTCCATGGTTTAAAGTATCGATACGATACACCCAATACGGGCGTATTGTATAGTATCTTTTGAAAACGATACGCTCCGAAATGCCTGTTTCCAGGTGTTTCGGAACCCCAACTTTTTTAATAAAAAGGCCTGTTTTTAGGTTTCCGAAAAACCAAAATTGAAAAAAAAAAACTAAAAATAAAGAGTTTCGGGCGTTTCTAAGTACCGATACGATACTGCCGATATGCGTATCGTATCGATACTTGGAACCTTGATTATCTCGTTTGCAATGAGCATCTGTCCACAATCAATCTACCTCCAATGAATGCACTTTGAGATTCAGCAATCAGGCTTGATACCACCTTTGCCATTCTATTTGCCAAAAGTTTTGCTAGTATCTTGTAGAAGCTACTCACTAGACTGATGGGTCTAAAGTCACTCAACTTCACTGCCCCTTCTTTTTGGGGATTAAAGTGATAAATGTGTGATTTAAGCTTCTTTCAAGAGCATCCTTTTCATGAAACCCCCTTAATGCGTTCATTACATCTTGTTTCACTATTCCCCAACATTTCTTATAGAATAGCAGTGTGAACCCATCAGGCCCCAGGGCCTTATCCCCCTCTCTAACTCTTATCACTTCCCAAACTTCTTCCTCAGAAAAAGGCTTCTCCATATCTCTAGCTTGTTCAGTTGACAGAGATTTGAATTGCAGGCCATCTAAAACAGGTCTAGTCCTCCAAACTTCAACTTCTTTATAAAGTTTCTCATAATACTCAGCAATGTTTCTTTTAATCTGTCCTTCCTCTATTTCAACCCCCTGAACCTCGATTTTTTTTAATGTATTTTCCCTTCTTCTAGCACTTGCCATTTTATGGAAAAATTTTGTGTTATTTTCTCCATCCTTTAGCCATAGACACCTTGATCTCTACCTCCTTTTGATCTCATCTTGATAGGCTAGTTTATCAAACTCCTTTTTTCCATGTCTCTTCTTTTTCTTTCTGCCCCACTTATGGTCCATTTGGTTGCCGAGAAATAATGGGATGAAAAGGGATGTGAAGAGAAAGGAATTTTTTTTTCTCATTTTTGGCACCCTGTGTTTGTTTGCTGAGAGCCATTATCCTATATAATATGCTTTCCAGTGTTTGGTTGATGAGAAAATTTTGCAGGATGCTTGGTTTCATTCCAATTTGATAAATCTATGCATCTCCAACTCCACAACACAACCCTTATTTATGGGGTGACATGGCATAGTAATAATTGAATTTTGCCACGTGACATGCTGACATGGTGATATTAAAAAATCATGAACATTGAAAATATTGAATTTTCCATGCTGCATCATCCACTAGTTCAAGTTGATGGGCATGGTATTTGTCTAAGTAAGATTTTAGAACTCTATTAAAGATGAATTTCTGTATTCTGAATCAAATATTTTAGCTTGGGGTTTCATTCATTAACATATATCATATCTACCAAACTTTTTTTGGGATTATTTCCTATCTATAAAACACTTGACTTATTTCAGTAGAAAGGGGGAAACTAACTTGTAAAGTGTTTCATGTATAGAGTGAAAGATGTTTCACAGAGACGTCTCTGTAATATATACGTTTAGTGATCAACGTTTTTCTATTAGTAAAAGAATCCCAAGAAAAAAATTAACAAATAATAATATATTCATAAATCAATACTTCAGCAAAAATCGAAAGGTAGGAGAATGTAGGAAGGGTTTGACACCTTCAAAGTTGCAGAGGATACAAGGGAGAAGCAAGATCTGGAGTTGTTCTCACTGCCTCCGATCTTCACCCCAACGAGAAAACATATAAAAATAAAAAAGTAAAAAGAATAATTGGGACCTGTTTTAACAGATCTGAGGGAAGAGAAACATATATCATGGGAAAAACAGATCTGAGGGAAGAAAACTCTTACCTTGACGTGTTTTAACGGGAAGGTTTGAACCCAGAAAAAAGGCACAAACACCTTGACACATTTTAACGGGAACGTCAATCTTCCTTCTCCCCTTTGGCCGGGATCACAGCTAATGGCTGCAACTCCTCTCCATTATTGGTTTTGTCAGTGGTCTCACTCAGAATGACCAGATCTCCTCGTCGATCTTCCTTCTTCCCACTATCGCCTGGCATTTCCCTATCTGCTTCCACCATTTTACCTCCTACCCCTGAGTCTTCCTTACTTTTTTGAGTCTCTGGTACACCCACCCCGATCTCTGCAGGTGAGTTAATAAGCTTTTTCTTGGTTCAAAGACCTGGCTGGGCTGCAGTCCACCCGACGACTCAGCCTGCCTGGGTTCAGAGTACATGTTACTTTTGGGGCCTCCTCGTTGTAGGCCTCCTGCATGTTTGGTAGTGGGCTTGACATTATCGGCCCACTAACCTCTTCTAGCCCACGTGGAGCCAGCTCCAAGCCCTCATTAGGCATGAGATCAGCCTCATGGGAGAGTCTCATGAAAGATCTGGAACGTCTTCTTCAATGTTGACATCTGGATCTACTTCTCCCTCTCCAACGGCTGAGATTGCTCCAACTCTCCTCTATCCTTCGGCGACACCTCTCAACAATTTTGTCACAAAGAGCTTCCCAATTTGAGTGGATTGGAAGATATTCTTGTTTTTTGTATCTTGATTCCATTAATCCTATTTTGTGGTAGTCCTTGATCTGAATCTGGTTTTGTTGGACTAACAGAAGAATTTCCAATTGAGCCCTTCTCTATGGATCTTGTTGTTTATATTTCAAGAACGCTTGAACCTGCTGATCAGTTGCTTGAGGAGATATTCAGAGTGTTGAAACCTGATGGAATGATTGTAGTTCAGATTTCTCAGCCTGCTGCAGAAAACAATGATAAGGTAAAAAAAATTTGTCAGTTCAACCTTGGTGGAAGATCAATTTTGGGGAGATCTCTTAAAGTAAACAAATTGACTTTTTCTTGCAGCCAAGCAGTACATTAGAACGCAAGTTACTGTTTTCTGGATTCCTGGAAGCACAAGTTGTTCAATTGAAACCATTCCTGCAGCAAGAAGATATTCAACCACTTACAGTTAGTTCTGTTTCTTACCTGCCTTTTTATCCATTTTTTTTATGTGCAAACACAGGTGAAATTAGACTTGTGCTTCCATCATATAGATGGAACTGATTCTCAATGGGACTCACCATTAACGGGTGACTATTAAAATGTCCCTGGTTTACTTGTGGCATTTTGTCTGAACATGCACAAGAATGTATTGAGAAGCATCCGGGTTGTGTTTGATTCCATTGCTGTTTCTACCTGAAATGATTTGAGTTGATCAATACAAATTCGTGAGGGATGTGACATGTTGTATGCCTCCTCCACACATGAACTTTTAAGGTCTGCCTGTTTCAACCATAAACTTCGTCAGAAACAGTTGTATGCCATTTATATTGATCAATCAAAAAGTTTTCAGGTAGAAACAGCAATAGTACCAGATACAACCTTGATCATCCCTGTTTTATCTTGTGCATGGTTCTCTAGGATGGGAACAATCAATCCATGGTTCCCGAATCACTGATCCAAGCGAACAGAGGCATTTTGTGATTTTTTTTTTCTCTTCTGAGGATTCTTAATCTCTGACAGGTTTCACTTTGATGTATTTCTAATGTTTAACAGATAAAGGCTAAGAAGCCTTCTTGGAAAATTGGTTCATCATTTTCGATCAAGAAAGTGACAAAAAGTTTGCCTAAAATCCAAATTGATGATGATTTAGATCTTATTGATGAAGATAGCCTTTTGACAGAAGATGACCTGAAGAAACCACAACTGCCACCTGGTAAGATAAATTAGACCAATGTATGGTCATTTAGAAGTTTAATTATGCTCAAATCAATTATTCATGTACAGTTGGCGACTGTGAAGTTGGAAGCACTAGGAAAGCTTGCAAAAATTGCACTTGTGGGCGGGCTGAGGCAGAGGAGAAGGTGCAGAAGTTGGGTTTGACTGCAGACCAGATTAACCCTCAATCTGCATGTGGCAATGTAAGTGTTAGAATTGTTTCTTGGAATTTTTGTCTTTATTTAATGGCAGTCTCCAAATCCTTGGTCTGGAGAGCTTTTCTAGTATTGGGTCTCATTTTGGCTATTCATGCAAGTCTATTATCCATGCTTTTATAAGGGGAACAACATTAGTACTGCAAATGGTGTCTGAATTTTAAATTGAATTTGATGCGGTTAAAGGGTTTTTTTTTGGTAATCTGATGTGGTTAAAGGGTGATATGAATTCTATCTGTTTATAATTGGATCTAATGTGGATCAATCTGTCTGTTTTGGTATATGTACTATATACACATAAAATTTATATACTCAGTAAAATTGGTTTGAATATTGTGTTTTACTACCCCCTTCACACATTTTCAATCTAAATTTACCTTCCACAAAACTGGATTATTTCTAATGAAATCCTACAGGAAACATTACCAAATGGTGCCTATCTTCATGCTTTCATCTACTATGAAGTGGTGTTGTACTTTATTTCGTTACTGCCACAGCTAATGTGATTAACCACGTGGCAATGATGATCTATGAATAGATTAATTTCTGGCTTCTAGATTCCAAGTTGGGTAGGATTTTGGCCTCGCAGTTGTCCTAGTGCTAGATAAAAATAATAAAATTTTCAGTCATCCTGCATTTTGTCTTGGAAGGTTACCTACCTGTACAAGTGTCATTTAGTTGGATATTCTTCATGGGTTAGTAGATGAAGAACCATTATTTTAATTGATTTGGGCTTTATTTCT
Organism: Nelumbo nucifera; assembly: GCF_055504915.1. Lineage (NCBI taxonomy): Eukaryota > Viridiplantae > Streptophyta > Magnoliopsida > Proteales > Nelumbonaceae > Nelumbo > Nelumbo nucifera. The sequence continues at coordinate 48,678,767 of NC_142652.1, forward strand.
TTCCTTTAATGGTTTTGTTATGTCCTGCAGTGCGGACTAGGTGATGCATTCCGGTGCAGTACATGCCCCTATAGGGGTCTCCCTCCATTCGAGTTGGGTGAGAAGGTACGAACTGCTAATAAACCTCCAAGTTTTGATTCCCTTGTATTGTGATAACAAACTTGTACATCTACCAAGTGAGATGCCAATTGAACCTACTGCTTCTGCTGCAGGTATCACTACCTGTGAATTTTCTGGATGCTGACATTTAAACGTTGAGGAACAAGTTATCGGCAGGATCATGTTGTTGAGATGGTTTCTGAGTGTGTACGTGGTGTCAGAATCGGTGTAGTGTCTGGTCTCAGTATATATGTAGTTCTGTCATCATTTGTCTCAAACTTGAAAGGATTCAGGATAATAACCAAGTTCAAGTACCCTGTGAAGATTCCTTGATGCTGTGATGAGCCACCGATATATTAGGAAGAAGAGAAACCAAAATTTTAACCGCAGTTTCTGCATTTTGTGTTGTTTTTTCTAGGCTAACTTCTCATTTTGTGTTTGCTTGTAATGGATTCTTCTTTTAGGGGGGATTAACTCTCTCTAACCAAAGTTTTTTTTAGTATGATCCACTAAGAGGTCACTGCTGGCATTTCATGATGTTTCTTGAATGTCAATTAAAAAAAACACTTGCAATTGTAGGGGGTGTTCAACATTTATATTTTCTCTTATAAAAACACAACAAATATACTTTCAGTTTCAGATATATGTATGCTTTCTTAAAACAAGTGAACCGTTTCATTCGATTGGAAAAATAGTCTGGTTTCTAAAACAGAAAAAAAAAAAGCTCTTAAAACCCAAGAAATGTTTGCACTTTAACACAACACAAGACTCTTGTAGACCCCTATTTGCTTTCAAAGCATGCTTTCCGAGGCAAAACAAAAATACGACATTTGGATAGAATAGATGCCGCGCGTGTGATACCTACTATATTATCTTACATATCGACGCTTGTTTTCTTAATGGCATGTGTACCAGTTCGGATCCGGTAGGCACAATGTTGTAACGTTTAATAAGGATTTCAATTTTTTTGACACCTGTCCCTTAAAATACTTTCACCCCACTCTTGAAAAAGATTAAAATCCATTTTTGACACTTGTCAAAAATATTTATCAAGTGCTGTACGCTATTTGGCTACAACAATTACCAAGTATCGCCGTCACATTGCAAGATCATGCCAAATGGCATTGTTGAAATATACATGTTAGGTTGGTTCGGTCTGGCCTTGTCCGATTAATTTTATATCAGGTTTGGACAAATTTTTAAGCTTGTGGGCTCGGGCATGGGTTCCAAACACTATGCTTGTGAGCCGGATTCGGGCTTTCTCAAATAAGCTTGGTCTGCCTAGCCTGAGCCCAAGTTTGATTTGATGGAGATCAAAAGTCGTGATCCTTGTTAGTAGTGATGAACTAGAGCTTGGGTGCAAACTTTGGTGGAAAATATGCAAAAAGCAGTGTCAGAGGGCTTGGGTACATATCCTGGGCAAGGAATTCTGATGCTTAAGTCAGTAAATGCTGAGTTCTCCAAGATACGATAAAGTGTTTGTGCATGAATCAGTGAGTAAAATATATGTACTGTTTACTCACTGAAATGTGGCAAGAGGGGCAACTTAAGTGGCCGACACGTACAGTTGATGGTTGTGCGTCTGCTGTTTACGGGACACACCCATATGTCATGATAGGTGTCTTTATCCACTTCCCCATGAAGCGGAGGGAGTAGTCTCCAACCGTCATTAGGTGGCTTTTGTGCTCACATACATCTTGGGTTGGTCGTTTCGTGCAGATAGGGAAAAGAAAGAGATCTCCATGTAGGTCGGAGGTGTATTGAGGTCGGAGAGGTCCCTCAAGTTGTGGGCTGCCTGGATCAGATGAGTAGGTCGAAACCATAGTGTAACCAAATCGATCATATGCTCCAGATTTGTAAGCTGAACTAACGAGGTGCCTTTAAGCAAGGTTGGAGTTTACTCGGGCTTCATAAACTGATCTGATGAGGTGCCTTTAAGTGAGGCCTTGCCACATGTATTGCTGAGGTACCATAAAGTTTTCGTCGCCACGTGGTAAGATATAATTGGAGGGAAAGATCGTCCCTCATCAATTGCTTCCCACTTTTGAGCTTGAAGTGAACAGCTCGAGCAAAGGAAATAGTTGGTCTATGGCAATTCTTGTCAGACACTCTGGAGTTAAGTTTCTGACAGGTCGTGAATTCATGCAAGTTTGGTTTGCCAATTCAGGATCGTCTAATAGAGATCACATTGCTTTATGCACAAACTTCCCGTGGACATTAACTATCATGGATGCCAAAAAACATGCTAAATTGATTTCGAACCTTGGATCAAAAGGATTTCAACCATCGATGACCCACAATTCTTGCCTATGAATAGCAAAACTAGAGGATCCATTTTCACTTGTCCATTGTGAAGGTGCCCTCTAGAGAGGTTGGAGAGTTCAGTATGCGTTTGAGGAGTCCAGTTAGAGCCAGGTCGGTCGGTCTAGTCTTTTGGTTTTCTTGGGTGTCTTCCTTTCTTTTCTTTTTCAATTCAGTATGTCTAGTTCCTTTAAGTCCAAGGGAGAGGAGTAAGTCGTCACTCCAGTTGGGGAAGGGTCTTTGGTCCAGGAGCGCCAAGGTTCCCATAAAGGGACTTGTCTTTGAGGAAGAAGTCCAAATACGACCCAACTCGGCTAACACTTGCCAACCTCGAACAAATAAGAGACTAGTACCATTTATCTGAGGGTTTCAGGTTCATCCTCCTTGGCCCTAACCAACAACCGTGGGATCACAAGGACAAGGAGGTCTGTGTGTACGAACAGTCTTTTATGGTTGGCCTTAGGTTTCCCCTTCACTTCTTTGTGTTTAAGGTCCTCAATTACTATGACATCACCCTAAGTTAGCTTCATCCGAACTCAATGAGGGTATTGATTGACACATCTCAGTCTTCCATCAAATTAAGTTCCCCTTGAGCATCAAGTCATTTGGGGGGATCTATTAGATAAAGAAGCTATCCTGTGAGGATGGATTTTTCGACTTACCTTGTCACTCTAAGCACATGCTATTAGATGGCCTCCCCTCCAAGATACTAGACTAGAAGAGAAAGCTCTATTACGTCAAGACTGAAGGAGGGTGGCCCTATACTTCAAAGTGGAGAGTGGCCATATCTAACTAGGGTGACGAGGCCCTATCTAAGCCTGAGAAGGCACTGGTAAAAGACCTAGTCAGTAAGAAGTTACAAGTTGGGGATTATTTAGCCGAGGAGTACTAGTCTATGCTAGCTTGAGTCCACTGGGTAGGTCGCCTTTATAAGACACTTGATTTATTGTTGTCTTACATGAGATTGTTGTCTGACGTGATTTGTTCGTTGTAGGAGAGATGTCAAACGTCGATACTGCCAAGGTCTTCTTTGCCCTCTAGGAGAAGAGGAAAATTGTGAAGGTTAGGGCCTCCTAAATAGCGGGCGGTGAGCTAAGGATGGCTAAGCGGGGTGCCCGTTCCCCAGAGGTGGTGCACATTAACATGGACAATGTCAAGATGATGAGATTGAAGGAGGTAACTAGGACAGAGCACATAGAGTCCACTAATGCGACAATTCCCCTTGCCGATTAGGTCCCTAGCACAGAAGTGGTTGGCTTCTCGAGGACCCAGGTTCCTAGAGTAGGAAAAGCATAGCAGCAAGCCTCTAAGCTGGCACCACTATACAATCTCCATTGGTCAGTGCGGGTAAATGAGAAGGTCAAGGATGCATGAATGGAGTTTGAGCTGAGCAGGGGGTCTTTTTCCCCTAGGACGCAATGGAAATGGGGAGCCAGACTCTTCTTATGCTTGGTGGTCGATTATTTTGGCACCTTATGATGGAAAGTAGTTAGCTTCAAGTCAATGCCTTGTCATAGGTGTTAATGGGAAAGGTTGAGATGTATGCCCACCGATACGAGGCCATGAAGAAGGAAGTGAAGGGTGCCCGAGGAAAGTTAGAGGTGGCCAAGGTGGAAGTTGACACCCAAAAGGCCAAGGTGGGAGCCCTCTAAACCAAGGCGAAGAAGGCCAGACTGTTAGAGAAGTTGGATGGCATGGAGAAGAACACTATTGTGCTCCTTAGTGATCTAGAGCAAAAAGAAGTAGAGCTACCTGAGTAGAGGACCAAGCATGCCAAGGAGATAAGGGCCATCAAGGTGAAGGCTATGGAGAAGTACATTGTTTTGCTCGGGTTCCAACTTGACAGGAAAGAGTATGGCTCCGTCTCCATGAGCAAGGACTTCAAGATCTACCATCAACTCGTGGTTGAACTATTCCTAGAGTGACTTGGGGAAATTGAAACTATTGGCCATTACTAAGGAGATACTAAAGAAGGCCTATAAGGGCAAGGACTCTAGGATGGAGGAAGAAGACTTAGGAGACAAAGTCCCCCCCCCCCCCCAATGATGTTTGAACTTTGCCTCTTTTCTTGGAGTTTGTTTATAAAATTGATTATCCTAGGCCTCCGTGCTTAGCTTTTCTCTTTTTGACTTTTCTTTTGTCTTTTTTGCAATGTAAAAATTGAATAAGGAAATGAAGTGATCTCTTCCATTTTGTTCATTAATCTGTGTAAGTCGAGCTTATTTTTCCCAAGTAACCTGCGCATCAATCCAGAATGGCCTAGTTCAAGTTGACTCTCGACCAACACTGTACAAAGAGAAGTCACATAAGTTCAGGACAAGTTGTCCCGATCTGGGGTAGCTCAGTAGTTCAGTTTCACCCACCAAGCTATCGAAACAAACTAAAGCCAAGTTTTCCATTCCAGTGTCAGCTAAAAGCAGGACAAGTTTCCAAGCTCGTAAGGGTGAGCCAAGTTAAGTGAAATAAATCAAATCAGATAAAGTGAAGTAAATTGAGGTGGCAAAACAACTTGAAACTTTATTTAGTAATGTAAGTATAACCATTGGTAGTACAATTTGAGGTTCTCAACATTCCAATTGTGGGTGATGAGGGGCATTTTGGTCAACCTACATAACAGCAGACACGTGGACGTTGTCAACAACACAGTGTCCAACTTAGCAAGACAACTCACCAGTTCGGCACGTGATGGTCTACAATAGGTGCGCGGCCGAGCTGAGGCGAGCTCGGCCCACCGACAATGACAGCTCGCCTTGAAACCATCCCGCACGCCATGTCTATTCTAACACCGTTACCACAACTTCAAGAATAGCTCACCGGACCATGCGCCACAAGACCGTGGGTGATCTATAACCACCACGCGAATCTAGTAACTGACTGACCAGCATACCCCAAACTGCGAAAACAGCTCCACAAAAGACTCAGAGACATTGCCTAATGACAACTAAACCTCAGATAGCTATAAAAGGACCACAGGATCACTCAATAAGGTATGCACACTGAAGCTCTTGAACTCTCTCAAAGATTTTCTCTAAATCTCCTTTCTGACTTAAGCATCAGAGTGTTTTCCTGGGTAAAAAATACCCAAGCACTCTAAACTATCTTTCTTTATAGCATCTTTCAGCTCGAACTCCCAACTCGGCATCACAACTCAGCATTGTCATGATTGGACTCAGTTCGAGCCACCTCATCAGACACGAGGGAGTGAGTGAACTGTGCATCATCAGCAGGGTACCAAACTCCCCTCTAGAGTTTCGAACTGGTAGGTCCCAAGTCCAATACCTTAACAACTTTGTAAGGTCTTTCCCAATTATGTTGAAGTTTTCCAAAACCTACCTCAGGTACCATGACTTTTCAAAGTACTATATTTCTAGCATGGAAGCTCCTTTCTGAACTCAAGCATTGTGAAAGCAAGCAACCTGCTGTTGGTAGGTTGCAGTTTGGACTTGAGCTTGCTTGCAAATTTACTTCAATCAACCAACTGATTTCTTCACCCTATAGAACATAGGTATTTTCCGCCATGCTAGCACAACACAATTTTAATCAAGGCTTTATTGTTGTTTTCATCGCCACATGGCACATTACTAATTTCAATGTTATGCTCTCTCACCTCATACATCAAATATCAGGCATCACTCCACAAAAGCATTCATACATGTTGGAAAGTTCACTATTGCCAAAGTTAAATAAGCATAATACATTGAATTGCTTTTATTGTTCTTTTCAATTTATTCTCTGTGTTTTTCTTTATGGAAAATGTACCCTGATTCCGAGGGTTCTTGATATCTAGGAGGGGTCACTTTGCCAAGAATAAAATGGCCTAAACATGATGAAACGATATTGCACAGGAATTCTTCTTAACCTTCCCTCACCATAGTCATCCTTCCTTGTTTGCCCCTCTTCCTAGCCTACCCTGTACAAAAATCTCTATTTGTTTTTTTTGGTCTTTGTTGCTTCATAGTTTCCTAACTCACAATAAAGTGGGGCAGCTGTTAGCACCCGATTTTTGTTCGGTTCACCGCCTAAACCACAATTCACCCCAAATTCCTGATTAGACCCTTTCAATCCTTCTAAAACACCTAAAAACCCAAGAAACCCGAATTTCACCTCAAAAGCCCTCAGATCTGTCGTTAAACCTGCATGATACCAATCCGACAGCCTCGATCAACCCTCATCTACACTTTTACCCTCAGATCAAACACCGCAATCAGACTCAAGACCTTTCAAAATACCTAACCACAAAATTTTAGCTCAACATTCCTCCGTTTACCCCTTCATTAAACAAAGATTCTGTTGTGATACCTTTCGTTAGCCTAAACACTTGGAACCCAGATTCCCTTGATCTTAACACATCCAAACTGGTCAAACAACACCATTCAACTTTGGATACATCAAAACACTTCTCCATAAAGTTTTAACCCTAGATTCTCCCATTTACCCTTTCACCAAACCAAGATTCCATTCTAAATCCCCTTATTGACCCAAATTTCTATGATCTTGACACTCTTGAATCGATCAAACATTACCACCAGACCTCGGATACCTTAAAATACCCACCTGTAAAATTTTAGCCCAAAATACCCCTATTTGGTCACTCATGCAAAACGATTTTGTTTTGGTCAATCCCATTGACCCATATACACAAAACCCATCTCTGTGAACAAAAACCCATCCCAACCCTCTATTTTCCAATTCAAAATACCCTCCATCCATCAGGAACCCCTAGTTTGACCCAACTTTCCCAAAATTACAAAAATACCCTCAAGATTCTTAATATTTATGAAAATGCCATTTTGCCCTAATATAAATTTCAAACTAAGTTTCTTATTGAGGCTAATACACTTTACATTCTCTTCCACCTTTCAATACCGAGTAGAGGTGGTAAGAAATCCTTCTCCCCCGATCTCTCCTACTGTACCTTCTTTTCTCATTTCCCCTACTCCATCACAAATTTCCTTAGGCAGCACATAATTCACCTCCGACGAAGATCTAGAACATGGGCGATAAAACCCAAAGAAGTGGTGGCAAACCCAATCCAACTCCACCTTCATCATCATCATCATCATCATCATCATCTTCTTCTTCTTCTTCTTCTTCTTCTTCTTCTTCTTCCCCATCATTTCCCCTTTTCCCTTTCTCTGTTCCATCACCGTATAGTGGTGGGCTTTTTTTTCTTCATCTTCACTTAACACCGGCCTACACCCCACCGAAACTTGGTCTCATTTCCTTTCCTTAACTTCTCCCCCTCATTTTCCATCATTTCTACCCAACTATTTGCCAAACTCTCTATTCTTTGTTAATCTCGTCCTTTAGGTAAAGTCGATTGTATTAACCGCCATTTGATGATTGATATTCAATCAGCTGGTGAACTCGCATCTGGAAGCTCATTTGGAGTCCACAAATATTTTGATCTCACCCCTAAAAGCGATCCCCATCGAAGACAAGCTACCTAAAATTGGAATGCAATGAAACCTTCCCATTACACCGATCAAAGTCCAGGCCAAAATCCCAGTCCAGGTAGGTTATTCTCTCTCACTTTCTTCTAATTCTTTTCTTGTTTTTTATTTTGCTCTACTTATCATTTAGATGAAATGATTAATTGTGTTGTGGATTTGAATATCTCTCTCTTTCTCTCTCTCTCTTTACACACACACACACATATATATATATATAAAAAGGGGAAATAAAAAAATACAATAAATAAATTAAATGGGTCTTCTTTGTTGGTTTATTTTTAGTTTGGTGCTTTCTCTATCATTGCTATGCTTTTTATGATTATGTTGCTTGTTTTGGGATTTCCATGTCTACCCCACCTATTGGACCTGGGAGAGGGGTGCCTAACCCCTTCCCTCTCCCATCCAAGACTTGCCTAGATTGGTGTAGCTAGTGCTTCGGACCATTGGAGTCACTATTAAAACATAATGGTTTTGAAAATCATTATTGGATTTTCCATTACCGCTATTTCCAACCCAAGTGAACCATTTTCTAACGCTCACAAACCGGCAAGACCACCGGGGAGTTCTTGGACCATAGGCGGGGCCCACATGGGGTCCGTTTGTCTTGATTATTTTTCTTGTATATATGCATACTTCTATGTTGTTTTCATTTTATTAGAATAATAACTGCTCTCTTGACATTTATTTGATAGTTCTTTAATTCATTGCTTTATTTATGTTATTTCTTTATTTGCTTATGCACATTCTGCATACATCAACTTGCATTTAGACTTAGCATCCCATCATCCTATTAGGAGAGGGCCTAATACACTTGGGCCATCGGGACTAGGAACCCGGTGGGGCCAATGGAAAGCTTTCAGCCAGTCATCAACCCTGAGAAGCCCATAGGGGTGGAGGTTTATAGACTGGTGAGCTTAGCTATGGATCTAGGTGTTACACTCCAACCTCATGCATCACACTTCACATGTCAACCTGGTTAGGGTGTCAACTACCTTAGCTTTCCTTGCTTGTATGCCCCATGTGGGACCCACATCAAATAATAACATAAAATCAAAAATATAAAAAAAGAGATAAAAAGTCAAGAATAAATAACAAAATTAAGGGTCCAAAAAAATTAAAAAATAATAAATATATAAAGTCAAGAAACATAAGATCAAAAAATTTAAATAAAAAAGAAGAGAAAAAGTAAAAAAAAATTGAAATAAAAAGGGGTAGTAAGGTTTCGTTAAGCACAAATATACATAAAAGAAAATTTTAAAAATTAAAAAATTAAAATCCAAAAAATTAAAGAAGAGAAAAATAGAAAAAAAAAGGAATGAAAAGAGGAAAAGAAAAAAAAATCAAAATTCCCAAAAAAATAAAAATCAAATAAAAAGTAAAAAATATATATAATAATAAATCCAACAAATCAAAAGAGAAAAAATAAAGGGAAAGTTTTTAAAGAGGAAAAAGAAAACGAAATGGGAAAGGAAAATATATAAAATTAAAAATAATATGAAGTTTAAGAAAAATCCAAAAACAAAATAAATTATCAAAAATAAAAATAAAAAGAATATATAATTATATATAATACAACAATTAAAAATAAAAAAACATGCAAAAAATAAAAAATAAATAATAATAATAATGAAGAAAATTAGGAAAAATAAAAATACAAAAAGGAACAAAATGGAATAGAAATGAAAAAAAAGAGAAAAAACAAACAAAAAAGAAGAAAAGAAAAAAGTGAAAAATATAAAAATCTAAAACAAATAATAATAATAATAAAATCAAAATTCCAAAAACCTATATATATATATATATATATAATAAAAATTCAAAAAAAAAATGAAAACATATTAAAAGTAAAAAAACAATGAAAGACAAAACACAATAATAAATTATAAAAGAAGATGAAAATCAAAAGAAAAGAAAAAAAAGAAGAGAAGAAGATAAGGAAATAAAAAAGGAAAAGAGAAATAGAAAATGAAAAAACAACAAGAAGAAAATATTTAAGGGATAAAAAATAAAAAATAATAATAAATAAATTGAATAAATTAAAAGTAAAAAAGAGAAGATGAGAATGATCTAGGTTTCCTAGAGTATGTTTCAATCAACCAAGGTTTTGGGAAATGTGATAAAACATTATCTAATAAAAAAGATAAAAAATTATAAAAAAAAATATAACAGAAAAACATAAAAAGAATAACAAAAGAATAAAATAAAAAGGTCAAGTCATCATAAAAACATAAAAAAAGAGAAAAAGAATGAGAAGAAGATGTATGCAAAAAAATGAAGAACAAAGTGAACCCATGAAAAATATAAAAAAGGGAAAATAAAAAATAAAAAAGGAAAGAAAAGAAAAGAACAAAAAAAGAGAGAAGAAAAAGTTAATTAAAAAGAGAGAGAGAGGGAAGAGATTAGGCTAATGTTTGGTTTGAGGGAAAAGGTAGGGAAAGAAAGAGAAAGATATTAAAACCTATACAAGGTTTGTAAAGGTTTACTTGCCTTTCCTTTCCTTTCCCTACTTTTTCCTTCAAACCAAATATAAGCCTAAATGGAAGATGTCCATGTTAGGTCATAAAATAATGACAGTAATAAGCAAAATATGGGATAATGGTGTACAATGATTTAATTGGTGTCCTTTTTCAAAGGAGGATATTCTTGAAGATCCACAATTCAGAAAATATTGTAGTTTAACCCAAATTCTTTATCATGTTTGAAGTCCCTCGTAAGACTGATTACATCTCTCAAGTGATGGCCTCACCAAACACAAAGACAACAGTGCCGACTCATTTCCTTATACTGACTACCTCTATCTCCAAGAATTATTGAATTAGATGTGTATTAAGTTGGCCAAATTGGAAGCTAAGAAATCCCAAACTTCTCAATCTGCTCCCGCAATGGGAATTTAACCATCTTTCCCTTAGGCATCCTATGCCTTTGTACCCTCTTTGTCCCAAAAATCTGCATCTATGCTAGGAAAAACATACCGGTCACCTCCCTTTGTCTTTACTAAGGGAACCAAATAGGCTCATTAGTCGGGGACATTTCCCACCCATAACTTTGAGAGTTCAACCATACCTCAATCCACTATTATATCCTTAGGAGGAAAGAACTTGAATATGACGGTCATGCAATTGCCACTCCAAGATTCCTTTAAAATTGAATTAGAGAAGATGAAAGATGAGTTGAAGAGGTTGAAAGAAGTTCAAAACTTGAGAGTTACAGATTTCAAAGAGTTATGTTTATACCCTGATGCGGAATTTCCTACTAAGTTTAAGAGCTAGACCTTGAAAAATATGATGGGAAAGGATGTCCACAAACACATTTAAAAATCTTTTGCAGTGATATGTTTTAATATGGCTAAAACGAGAAGTTACTCATTAAAATGTTTCAGAAGAGCCTTACAAGGAGTGCTAGGACTTGGTTTGCAAATCTAGGGGATGAAAAGAAAAAAATGACTTGAAAAGGTTTCTCAAAGGCATTCTTAAACTAGTTTTCTTACAACATGGAGTTAGCACCTGATCGAGTAGATCTTGAGTCATAGATTTTGAAGTCAGGAGAAAGTTTCTTGGATTATGCATATTGGTGGCGTGAAATTGCAGCTAGGTTACGACTCCCAATGCCAAAGGAAGAGATGGTGTTGTATTTTATCAAGACATTAAATGATCCATATCATACATTGTTGATTACACAACCTTTGAAGGATTTTAGTGATGCCGTGAGCAAAGCTGTTAGAATTAAAGAGGCTCTTAGGTAGGGTTGAATCAATTCAGTGATGATACTTAGAAATTCACCAATGCTTGGGAAACCCTTACCTAAGCATATCCAGGATATCAAACTAGTTGGACCGCTCCCAAGTAGACATATTATCCCTCACCAGCAATAAGCACAAACATATCATATACTTCCCATGACCACGATAACTCATCAATCTCCTCAAAAGGAAAGAAGAAAACTCTTTCCTCTGCCATGTCCTCATTCTCTACTGCTCCCTGCTTTAGTTCAAAGCAGATTTTTGCAATTGCTTACATGGAGGCCTCCACGGGAGCCCAAACCAAGAAATTATGACAAGAATGCTCACTGTGATCATCATCAAGGACCCAATCACACAACCGACCATTACTGGCAGTTGAAATTTGCAATTCAAGATTTGATTGGTGGAAACATTCATACTTACTAGGACCATGTGCAAATGCAGCATTTTATAGAAGTCAACCAGAACTCGATGCCTTATTCAGGGGCAAAGTTTGACACTTCTATCAATTTCCTAGGTGAAGGAAAGGCATTTTGTGATCCTAGCATTCTTTTTACTCCCATTGGAGCTCCGCTTATGGCTCAACTTCCTAGAGCCATGTTATCAACCATTTGGATCTCTCGGTCTCAACTAAAGAACACCAATCATTCTTCGCCAATTCTCAGAGGAGGTAGTCATTATAAGGTGAAAATTTTGATATCATTGCAACATCGATCAAACAAAGTTAATAATTTCAATTTTGAGCAATTGTCGGTGATTTGTGCAAACTACAGAATATGTTATTGGAAGCCTACCCAAGGAAATTTTTGTGATCGATTCGGATGTTTTAATAGGAGTTAAGAATAATTTGTCTATTTAGATGTAACTTCTAACTTCTGGAGTAGGGGGACAATGCTCTCTATCATACTTTCACATTCGTCGAGAGCATCTTTTTGTCATTGTACATAGTCCTTATCCCTTTTTGTCTCCGTTTCAAGAAAACACACACACTGAATAACCCATCTCACTGGTCTGACCTCTTTGATCAATAAAATACCAGTTTTTCCAATTCTTTTTCTATTATCTCCTTTTGCCTAAAATACATAATCATAATTGAAAAATAAATCCTATTGGGTCCTATTACCCTTATAGAATATGAAGATTCCCCTTTATAAGAAAGTTGTATAATTGGAACCTAAGATAATTGTGGAATTGCAATGAATCACAAAGACATGTCTTCATAAAAGGCTAATTGACAACCACTAAATTGCATATGGAAATACTCGACAAAAAGGAATATCTCAATGAATAAAAGCATTGATGCCCACCCATACCCACCTCACTAAACATTCTAAACAGTCTTGAGCTTACATCCCAATCTTTTTCCATGAGCACCCAAATATCCTAAACTAGGGCAGTTTTGACAATTTAAGTATGCATCCTCTACTAATTCTAAAGTGACCCTATTATTTCTAAAAAACCGCTAGTTAACCTAATTGATCCATGCATAAATACATTTTCCTTGGTGAACTAGTTAAATTCTTGGTGTACTTTTTAGAGGGCAAAAAAAAAGAGAAAATAAATAAAAAAGGCAAAAAAGAAAAGAAAGAAAAAGAAAAAGAAAAAGAGAGCAATGAAGAAGAAACCGGGGCAACCTAATATGGAGGAATGGTCAAAGGAGATTGGATTAATTAGGTTAACTTTCTGTGTCAGTGGCTTAGTCAATGGGTCTGCTACATTCTCCGCTGATGCTACCTTCTAAATTAGGACGTCCTCTCTTCCAACTATCTCTCGTAGTATATGGTACTTTCTCTCAATGTGCTTGGACTTCGAGTGGGCTCATGGCTCCTTAGCCTGAGCGATAGCTCCAGTGTTTTCACACAACAGTGGAATGGGTGATGTGCTGGACGGAACTACTCCCAATTCATGAATGAACTTCTTCATCCATATGGCTTCTTTGATAGCTTCACTTGCGGCAATGTATTCGGTTTCGGTTGTGGAATCCGCCGTGGACCCCTGTTTGTTGCTTTTCCAGCAAATAGCACACAATCCTATCGTAAAAACATACCCAGATGTAGACTTTCTATCATCTGGATCTGACTGGAAGTTGGCATTAGTATACCCTTGGATCTGTAGTGAATTACCATCCAATATCAAACAAAACTCTTTTGTCCTTCAAAGGTACTTAAGTATGTTTTTCATAGCAGTCCAATGCTCCTGCCCTGGGTTGGCCTGGAATCGGCTTACCACACTCTCTGCCTGAGCGATGTCAGGATGAGTGCACAGCATGACATACATGATGCTCCCTACGGCTGAGGCATAGGGAACGTCTTTCATGCCCTCAATCTCCTTGGGAGTCTTGGGAGACATGCCCTTGGAGAGAGTGACTCCATGCCTGAAAGGAACATTTCCTTTCTTGGAGAGAATGACTCTTCACCGTACAATGCAATCTTGGGCCGACCAATCTTGCACGTCCTCAGAGCTATAGTGTCCACCTATTACTTAGCAATGAAGTTCCCAACTGACCACGAAGTAGGAGTAATGTGCAGAGATTAGTTGAAGTTGTGCAAGTGTTCTGTATGGCCCTGAAAGGCAAGGGGAAGCAAGATGTGGATGTTGACCTAGAGCCACCCCTGAAAAACAATGAGGAAAGAGTTTTCCCCATGGAAGACACTGTCCTGGTGCCAGTCTCAAACACCGACACCCGGAAGATAGTGTAGATTAGTGCTTGGCTTCAAGAACCACTGTACTCTGAGCTGATAAGTTTTTTACTTAATAATTTAGATGTTTTTGATTGGTTGGCTATCAAGTTGCCTGGCATAGACCCCTCTATCATAACTTACAAACTTTAACATTGACCCCCTAATTAGACCAATTAGACAGAGGAAAAGGAACTTCACCGAAGTGCGGTAGAGGATAATTAACGAGGAGGTCAGGAAGCTCTTCGCAGTAGACTTCATTAGAGAGGTCAAGTACCTGATCCAGATTGTGAACCTAGTGCTTGTGAAGAAAGCTAATGGAAAATAACACATGTGCGTAGACTACACTGACTTGAACTAAACCTACCCAAAGGACAACTTCCCACTCCCTAGGATAGATCGACCGGTAGATGCGACCTCGGGGTTCGAGCTATTGAGCTTCATGGACACCTATTCTAGTTACAACTAGATTCATATGGATCTTGCTGACTATGAAAAGACTGCTTTTGTAACCAAAACAAGCTTGTATTGTTATAAGGTCATGCCATTTGGCTTGAAAAATGCTAGGCGACCTACTAGTGAATTGTAAACAAAGTTTTTTTTTTCAAACTTATTGGAAATAAAGTGGAAGTTTATGTAGATGGCATGGTAGTAAAAACTAAGTCTTCTAAAAATTTAATTGTTGACCCAACCGATGTATTGTATTAAGGAAATTTAACATGAACCTCAACCTGAACAAGTGCATCTTTGGTGTCATGTTGAGCAAGTTGCTCGACTGTATAGTGAACCTACGAGGTATTTCAGCCAACCCCGATAAAATCTAGGTTGTCTTAGGTATGCAACCTCTTAGGTCCATTAAAGAGGTCCAAAGGTTAATAGGTCAGGTAGCTACCCTGAACCGATTCATGTCCAAGTCGGCTAGGCGTTGTCTTCCATTCTTTAAGGCCATCAAAAAGGCCCAAGACTTTGAGTGAACCGAAGAGTGTCAGCTCGTGTTCGATGAGCTTACAAGGTACCTTAGTTCCCCGCCCTACCTCTCTGCAACTGACGAGGTGGTCAGCTCAGTGTTAATCAGAGAGGTGGATAGAGTGCAATGACCAGTCTATTATGCAAGTAAAGTCTTACACGCCGCCAAGACTAGATACCCTAACATAGAGAAGCTGACCTTCTCGTTGGTATTAGCATGCTGCAAGTTGCGCCCTTACTTCTAGGCTCACATGATCGTCGTTCTTACTAATAAACCTCTGAGGCAAGTATTGCAGAAGCCTGAGTTGTTGGGCAAGTATTATTCGATTTGAGTCATGTCATGTGATAAAGGCCCAGGTCCTACTCGACTTTGTCATTGAGTGCACGTTCAACACGCTGACCCTTGAAGTAGGAGAAGCTATTACCACATCTGAGGCTTTGACCAATGCGACACCTATCTCGACCTGGGATGAAGAGCCATGGATCCTTCATGTAGATGATTCATCTAATTAGAGGGGAAGTGGAACCAGGCTGATCTTCTACGAACTAATCGAGGTCAAGTTGGAGTATGCTCTCTAATTCGCATTCCGAGCATCGAACAATGAAGCGAAGTTCGAGGCACTCATAGTGAGTATCTCTAGCCAAGGAGGTCAGCATGAAGCATCTCGTCTTTTGTAGTGACTTGCAGCTAAAGGTCAACTAAGTGAGCGTGTAGTACGAGGCCTGGGAGCCCGCCATGTTGACTTAATTGGCCAAGGTTAGAAAACTCCTCCCATACTTTTGCTCTTGGTACATCCAGCAAATTCCAAGGTCCGAGAACGCCAAGGCTGACAAACTTTCAAAATTGGGTGGTGAGATGGACACAACCAAAAGAACCATCTACATCAAAGACCTACGCTCGAGCATTGAGAAGGTGCCAAAAGAGGTCGCTCCCAACATGGTAGTAGAGCCGAGCTAGATATATCCTCTCATTGACTACCTGCACCACGAGACCTTATCGACAGATTGTAATGTGGCACAGAGGGTAGAGCGTCAATCAACTCGATATGTAATCATCGGCAAGTAGTTGTACCATAGGTCATTCACACTCCCTTACCTGTGTTGCTATTGCCTACCGAAGCTAACTAAGTGCTACGAGAGATCCATGAAGTTCTCTGTAGAGGATACTTAGGGTGGAGGGCATCAGCATAAAAGGCCTTGCAGCAAGGATATTATTGGCTGACCATGAAGGTAGATGCCATACAAAACATGTAGAAGTGCGACAAGTGTCAACGGCACGCCAACTTACCCCATCAGCCTGCATAGTGGGGGATTGACATATTTGGTCCCTTCCACTGGAAACCGGGCAGAGAAGTTCCTTGGTTGTTGTAGTGGATTATTTTACTCAGTGGGTAAAGGTCGAGCCATTTGTATCTATCACAGCTCGCAACGTGCAAAATTTCTTCTAGAGAAACATCATTTGCCGCTTTGGACTTCCACGCATGTTAATCTCAGACAACGGGAAGCAATTCAAAGACATCAAGTTGTAGAACTAGTGTGTCGATATGGGCATTTAGCAGAACTTCACCGCGATAGCCCACCCATAGACAAATGGACAGGCCGAGGTAGCCAATATAGCAATTTTGTGGGGTCTTAAAGCTCGGCTCTCCTAAGCCAAGTGTTTATGGGTGGATAAGCTACCTAGTGTCTTATGGGATTACCGCACAACCATCAAGATGACAACAAGCTACGCCCCATTCGATTTAACATAGGAAACTGAGGTCATTATTCCGGCCGAGATCGAGGTGCCTACTTTACGATCAGAGGTGTACGAAGAAGAGATGAATGGCGACGAACTACAGACCAACCTAGACTTGTTCGTGACTTAGACTACATTTGAACTACAATGTACTAGCAATGTGTAGCTCCATACTATAACGCTCAAGTTAAGAAACACCAAGTCTGAGTTTGCGACTTGATACTCAGGAAAGTTATGATACCTGAGCCCAGTTTTGGAAAGCTAGTTCCGAACTGGGAAGACCCCTATGCAAGGTGATCAGTGAAGGAACGTACAAGCTTGAAACCCTTAAGGGGAGGTAGGCCCCCTATGCATGGAACATCGACAACTTGAGAACATGTTGTGTAAGGATTATCCAAGTTTTGACCTGCATACGCCGAAGTTCAAAAAATCATTCTAAGCATAGAGTACTTCTTCAGACTAAAAAGCTGTCATTCCAAAACCTGACCGCTCGCTTCAATGACCTACTCAAGTTGACTTATGCTATGAGCACTTAGGCTAAAGAGTGAAAGGGGAAGCCAAATTGCTTTCATCTCCAAGACATACTTAAGTCGACCTCAAAACACGTCAATAGTTTGTGACCATCCTATGCAAGTTGGACCCCACCCATGTAGCTCGACAACATTTTGATTAAGCTGAAAATTTAATAGGCCAATTTGCTCTTAGCACCATGGCCTACATATACCTCATTACCTCGGCTTACATTTTAGACTTAGTCATTTTTCTAAGTTAAAAAAATAAAAAGGCACCAAGGAAGCACAATGTGTTGGAAAAATAGATTTCATTACTTAGCAAAAAAGATAAGCGATCTACATCAGCTTAAAAAAAGGGTCTTGAGAGCCAAGCTCAGAGGCTCATGATACAAAATGTATTTATGGGGGACCCAAAAAAAGAGGCTATGAGATCATATGTTTTGGGGCTCCTCATTGCCCCCAGAGTTCACTCCATCAACTCCAGTATCAGCACCATCTCCAACACCGCCCTCAGCCTCTTCTTCCTCCTTGGAGCCAGGCTCTTAATCGACATGACCCATCATCTCATCGATGCACGCTGATCTCTTCAACTTCCCCAAGTCGAAATCTAGACATACCAAGGCTATGAGCATCCAGCACAGCTTGAACCCCTGATGAAAGGCATCAGAAATGAACTCATCCCTATCCTTCAAAAAATCTGGGGAAGCTTTAAATTCCTTGTCTGCATGGGCCTCGGCGCCACAGATGTCTTCTATGAACTTTGAACATTGCTCTAGGAGCTCAACTTCCTTTTCCTCTAGTTC
Source organism: Nelumbo nucifera (assembly GCF_055504915.1). Taxonomy (NCBI): domain Eukaryota; kingdom Viridiplantae; phylum Streptophyta; class Magnoliopsida; order Proteales; family Nelumbonaceae; genus Nelumbo; species Nelumbo nucifera. Next base: position 48,697,056 of record NC_142652.1, read on the forward strand.
ATAGCACTTATGCTCCAGCTTGCTGGATAGTTTCTCGACCCTCGTCACCAAGTCCACACTCTTGCCCCTTCTAGTCAATCTTCCTCTACCAGGTCAGACACCGACTCGTCTTTGGTGGCACTCCGCCCAGTAGACTCGAGAGCAATGACCTAAGGAGACTCCTAGGGAGCCACCTTTCTCTTCTTCCTCTTCATTGCTTGGAAGATCCTAGAAGTAGGTATGCCTGACATGTTTCCTACATGAGAAACCCGAAGTGATCCAAAATGTCGAGTCAAAATGTTAGACAGTGTATGCCCTTAGCTTCAATCAGATTGATGTATATATACATTTATTATAAATGAATGGAAGTACATTATTATTTCATGTTGACATTGGTATGTTTTTGTATAATTACCCCTTAAACTAGACACTTATGAGATTTGTGTTAGTTTATAATGTTCTCAACTATTGGATAGACTTGGAGAGTTTATCCTACTAAGGCTAACATTGATGTGCTTCCAAAGAAGTTGGTGCAGTTTGTCTTAGCTGTTGCGATTGGACCCGAAGCACATGTAATGTGTGTTTGGATGAAACACTGAACCCAGACCATTTTCCAATTATGCCTTAGACCTTGTAGATTGATGGGCAAAACTACAAAGTTACACATAACCCCTAGATTTGATTATGGTACTACACTAGGTGTTGGGTTGGGTTATCTTTGATATACTAATCAATGAGATCCATCAAGGGTCAAAACCTGGGTATGTTGGTGTAGTTTGAGAATTCACTTGAGTGGGTAATCATAGTGATAGAATCAACCCCTTTGTCATACAAAGTGAATGATTGGATTTACACTTTCTGTGATGGAAACCTAAACTGTTTGCAATGAATTTCAACAGTGTTTTGAAATCTGATTTCACAAGATATATTTATGATATGTATATATTAATATTTTATGAAAAAGCTTACAAAATGGTTTTAATTCTTGGGATCCATCCAAGTAGGGAGTGTGACACTGCACCTTGCAACTAGGGGGTGAGGTCCTTCCCTGTTGGGTAGTGTTTGATCATTATGAGCTGAGAGGTTAAGTGTAAGGGATGATTACCTAGTGGAATTTATCTTACTTAAGTCTATTATCCTTGGGTCTTCATAGGATAGCTGAATCAATGATTATTTAAGTGTAAATGTTGGGCCCATATCGAGCCCATAGTATGTGCTTAGGGTTTCACTGCGTTTAACAATGAATTTAGCCAAGTCTTTTCATAGAGGTTGGGCTAAACCCTTGTTGACTTATATGAGGTCATTATGGGGTTCCTCACCATACAAATCAGGCCTAAGTGGGCCAAGCAACACTTTGGAATCGTGAGCCTTATAGCTGATGGGCCTAAGGCCCATAATTAATATAATTAATTAAGTTGTCACATGATAGCTTAACTTGTCGAATCTGATTTTGGATTTGGGTATGGGGCACCTAATCTTATAAGAAGATAAGATATATCTTTAATTAGAGTCTAGATCTGAATTATCTCCTAATTAGATTAGGAAATAGCTCCATAAGAGATTACAAAAGAGGAAGGGGCGGACTGGTCCAGGACAACTCCATATTTTTGCAATTTCTAGTTCTCTCTACACCCTTTTGTCTCCCAGTTTTTTCCAGTCTGACATCAGCTATCTAGGACTGATTTAGATAAGTTTTCCTCTGATTTTTGTAAAAAAAAAATTCATATAATATTAGGCTCATCCTCCTCAATTCGATCAAAGCAATTGGATCTCAATTTTGTAGAGAACTATTGTTGAATCGACTTTAGGTACACACTGCACCATCTTTAGTGGAAGATGATTTTAGGACTAATTTTGGGCATAAACTTCCATATTGGGATCTGCATTTGTGGTATCCATATCACTATTGGGTACAAACCTCTCTCTTTGTTTGGTTTTAACTATGGTCTAATTCAGTGCAAGATTGATATGGAAAATGTAGTTTTTCAAAGCATAGGGAATTCAATTCCTAGAAGGATTAGGAAATTTTTGAAATTTCGCCCAGCCATCTTCCATGGTTTGACCATCCATAAGATGGATCCGAACCTTCTAACAAAATAAAAAAAAAAAGATAAGGGGAAAGGATAGAAGTAAATTAACTAAGCTTGGGACGATGACCTACCACGAGGACTCAGCCTGACATGTATCAACTTCTCCTTAGCTAAGAATTCACTCATCTTCAACCTCTTGTTCACTAAAACTTGCACCCTTACCTGCATGGACTCACTTAGGGTCTCCTCTACGGTATCCTTGGTGCCCTCTCTCCACGTCGTTAAGAACGAACATCCGCTACTAAGATCCAAAAAGAACTACTTCGTCTTCCAATCTGGTACCTTGGAAGGGAAGCCGCTCAAAAGCTTACATCCGGAGCGGTAGGACAAGTAATAGTTGTACTTATCAATGGGGTTCTGTTTCAACTAGCATATGTCGATGAAGGTCTTAATATCTAATTCGAAGATGGTAGCTTCATCCTCATAATGTTCCCAAGGGTATTGCTGTAGAGGAAGACAATAACCGAACTGGTCCAAAATCCTATATTAAGCTACAAGCTCATAAACATCTTCTATTGTCAATTTAGTGGGACCAAACTCGGATTTGGTCTTAGGTGGTTGACGGGAGGATGTGGCCCCTCTATGGGAACCTCACCACTCCTGGGTAGAGGACCCCTCCTTTCCCTAACCGGCATGATTCCTCTCTCCCCTGGACTCAATATCAGACATGATCAAAGGAAAGAAAAAGACAAGGCATGGGGGAAAAAGACTCACCAAGAAAAAGTGAAAGGACTGACCTCACCGACTACTTTAACTGCATCGAGCTCTGCCATCTTAGAAAGCACCAACTTCTCTTCAGAATCAGGGATGAACAAAATGGGCCCCCAAGGTTCTTATTTATAGACGAGTAAGTTAGGCTATAGACGGTTGAGATCGATTGGATCCGATGGTTCTCAAAGGCGTGATAATTTGTATTCTGAGGCGAAATGAACTTAGTGCATTTTTTTATGTCCGCGGGACCTAATGACCACGTAGCGTCCGTGTGTGCCTGAAACGTGACCTATTGGTTGAGCCGGATTGAATGAACCGATCCGATCTTGAGCCACTGGCCAGACCACAAGCAGACCAAAACTCAAATCAAATCACCTTAGGTTATACTACTCCCTCACCAACTCGCCACATCGGGCTCCGTAGTGTGGGCAATTGATGAGGGGTGATTTGGCCATCAAGTGACATCGTGACACATGACACCTCAAAACCGTCTCTTGAAACCTCAAAAGCACCTTGGGCACACCTTGCCCACCTTAATTGTCCTAGAGTCACCTTGGTAGGGTCGACCTGCGGACATCTTGATAGGGTTGTATTGGCATAAGAGGTGACCCACCTCCGCTGACTTGATTGAGACTTTGTTGGCGATTTGCTTGACGTGGTGGCCGACCTCCTTCAAGAGTGGACTATCATCTTTGACTTCCTCGAGATCATGTCGTCTCACTAGTGGAACTAACTTCTGCCTAATCCGCTTCAAAGGCAAACAAATAAGCTTTATCACTTTATGCGAAAGCCAATTCCGAGCGCAAAACCACCTCTGAGTGAGGTGGACCAATAAGCCACATCCCCCCCCCTCCATGATCTCGGACACGCTATGTGAAACCAACGATGAAGCCAACGACAAACTTTGTCTATATAAAGGCACCCCATTGAGCATAGAAGGTGCACGTGATTTAGCATTCACAACTCTCTTGCTTTCTCATTCTCTAGCATCCAAACACTTATCGCTAACTTAAGCATTAAAGTGCCCACCCTGGGTATTCTGACTTTTGTCTTCTTGTAGCTCGGCTAGCCAACCTTACTAGCCTAGTGTCTAAGCTGTCCTCTATCAAGGAGCATCAGATTGTGTACCATCACATATAATTGATTAACTGATTTGACCTAAACCATCAATTGACATTAAATTTTGTATTACATTTTCATCATTAATAAAATTATTTCTTATGTATAATATTTATTTTTGTTTAATATAATGAATGTATAATATTAGAGATAAACACAATATTTTATTTTTAAAAGTGTATAACATTAGATATGTGCCTAAATTTTTCTCTACTATTTTTACTTTTGTGATTCTTTGTATTTTCCATTTTTAAAAATTTTATTACTATGACACCATTTCATTTCTAGGTTAGATATTAAATTTGGTATTCCATTTTCATCATTAATAAAAATTCTTCTTACATTGCATACTTATTTTTGTTTAGTATAATGAATATACTATATTAGAGATATGTCCAAATCTTTTTATTTTTTTATTATTATATTTTGTTAATCTTATTTTTTATTATTTAATTATGACATTATTTATTATTCCATTTGACTCCAAATGGTTGAATTTCTTACCCACCATCGAGAGGGAACAAAATGATTTTGTTTTGAAATTACTTTTCAAAATACTTATTTTTATACTATTAACATTAATGTTGTGGATTTAATTAGTAGAATTTAAAGATGAGAATATATCTTAAATATATGATTTAATGAGAGGATATACTTTAGATGTGAGATTTAATGAGAGAGTATAGTAAAATAGTTTTATTTCCAATTGGATTTAAATTTTACATTCCATTTTCATTATAAAAACATTTCTTATTTAATATACTAATTATTTTTTATATGTCAAACACATGATGTTAAAAATATTTCCAATTTTTTAATTTCTATATTTTTTTTGTACTTTATCAATTTTTGAATTTTATTATTTAATTGTGACAACATGGATTGGCCCATTTGACCCAAAATGGTTTAATTCTTACTACCACCTAGATGAAAAAACTATTTTTTCCTGATAGATTTTAAAAGTAAAAGTTTTTATGCTATTAGAATTATTAATTTATTATGAATGGATTTAATTAATGGAACTTAATGATGAGAAGAAAAAAAAATGACTTAAATATATGATTCAGTGAAGGTGAGTGAAGTTAATACCTTAAATTTTGGGTTTAATGAGAAGGAATTGAATAAATTGAATTTATCAATAATTGATTACCCTATTTGCCCTCATCTTTTATTAACAAATTTAAATATGGAGGGGTAAATTTTGTCCTCAGAAAATTCTAGAAATATTCTTGAGGCTATTGTGCTTTTTAAAGTAGTATAGATATAGATAATATTAATTGAACCAGGCTCATGCTCTTTTGAGCCAAAATTTGTATTGTTCAAGTTCGAGTTCAAATAACTAATTGAGCTTACCCTGAAATTTGACCTCAATTCAAACTCGAACCAAGTCTAATCAAACTTGAGTTTGAACTATTCGGTCATTGCTCAATTTGATTGCATGGTTTGCACCCATAATTATATGCCAATTCATATTCATCAACCCAAAAGGTTTCATGTAGGAACAACAATGATACCAAACACAAGCATATTCTCCCTAGATCAATTTGCAATTTTGCATCACGTTGTGAGTGCCTTTGGACTCTTGCGTTTGCATATAGATATAGATTTTGAGGCCAAGGGTTTCTTGACCCCGAGCCCAACATTTTAGTAGGTGTTTGGTACTGTGGTTGTTTTTAGTGAGGTGTTTTCTACTAGAAACAGTAGTGCAATACCTCACTAGAAATGGTTTGGCAATGTTTCTGCCATGTAGGATAGCATGCAATGGCTTCACCTATATTAAAAAGTCACATTGGCAATGTTGCTGCCACATCACATCATTATTTGCGAGAAACACTAGCCTCTTGCTCAAAACACCTTTTTGGTGTTGTGAGCATTCCTAGGCATTTCTAATTTTGTTTGTTTTTCACTAAAAACGGTTTAACCAAATAGGTTTTTACCATTATAGCAGAATATCCTATGTGGCACCTACATGGACTCGAAACAGGCATGCAACGCCTCGATACCAAACAACTCCTTAGTCAATCTTCTTTGGATGATTTGAAACTAGTCTGCATGACAGTTGACAGGTGTACTAAGTTGCTATGTACGAAGGGAGTTCAAATCAGCCCCCCACAAGATTGCCCCCATAACGTCCCACAACACATCCTGTTGTGTATTGGGAGCATCTCCAGATGATAATACCAAGAAGGGAAAATTCCTGATCAGTATCCTGTACTTTGGCTTGAGTGACAATTTAGTCCTTGAACTTTAAAATGCGACAATCCGATACCCGAATTTTCAAAATGTGACAATCCAGTACATGAACTGTCAAATGTGACAATCCAATACCTGTCGTTAACCAGTCCGTTAATCAGCCGTTAAGTGACATTTGAAAAGTCAAAAATGCCCAAGGAATGCCATCTAATTCTCTTTATCAACCATCCAAACATTGACAATAAAATGAACAAATCCAAATTCTAGATTCTTCTAAGTAGTCACAACTTTTTTGAATAAAATAGGCTAGGATTTGGGATTATTTAGTTTTTTTGTCAATGTTTGGATGGTTGATAAAGAGAATTAGATGGCATTCAAAGGACAATTTTGACTTTTCAAATGCCACTTAATGGCTTTAACGGACTAGTTAACAACAAGTATTGGATTGTCACATTTTGAAAGTTTGGATACTGGATTGTTGCATTTTAAATTTCGGGTATCAAATTGTCACTTGAGCCAAAGTACACGATACTGTTCGGAAATTTTCCCTACCATAAATGATGATATTATCATTGGGAGATGTTCTCAATACATGGCGGGAATGTGGTGTGGGATGTTGTGGGAGATCACCGCCCCACAGCACATCCCCGCCTTGTATTGGGGTCATCTCTATCATCGGGAATGTTCCCGGTACATGGCGGGGATGTGAACTCTCGTCTTGTGGGGGTGGGGACTGATTCGGTCTCGTACGAAGGAGACGTGATGGTGAGGTTTACACAGCTATAGGTCCGACCGTCCGAGTAGCGTGTGGCCCGAATGAATGGATTCAATTGGTGTGGACTTTTCTGGGTCGTAATTTCGTAGCAATTCAGGGTTAGATTGGTGATCGTATATTTTTTATTAACAAAAAATTGAAAACAATAATAACAGCCAAACCTTCTTCGCAATTTCGAATTAAATTCTCCGAATGCCTTATTCCTTTCGTTCCAGACAGAGAAAGGAGAAGTTCTATTCTCTAATGGCGGAAAACTTGACCCTGGTGCTGAACTTTTCGCACCCCCACTGATTACTTGATTTATAGAAAACCCACTTGAATCAGAGAGCTTACTTTTGTGTATGTAGTTCAGCAGCAGCAGATGGATGAAGTGACCAAGGTGCTTCAATCTCTTCTTATTTGATAACGTTCTTTTTATTCTTGTGAGATTCTCGTTTTCTTTTTTTTGACTTTTAGTATAAAAGCTGGGTCTGATTTGTTGCTTTGTGGATTTTTAGATTGCTGTATTTTTCTGGGTTCTCTATTTTTCTTGGTTTTGCGTTCTGAGACTGAATTTGAAGTTGAAAGAAAAGGAAAAATTGATATCTTTGGACCTTCTTCATTAATAATTGATTGATTAATAACGTGTTCAATTCACAGATTATATGTATATACAGGGATGTATTCCTGAAGTGTGATTCAAATGCGATTCACTGCAATATGTTTGGTCAACATGGTAGCTTTTCTTTGTTTTTTTTTTTTGATTAATGAAGAAAAATTTTATTAGAAAGTGTATAGAACAGGTACAAGTGTCCCGTGGAGAGGCACGAGCTGCGGCCTCTCCAAGACATCAAAAACAAAAGCTTACTACAGAGATGCCCAATACATAAAAAACATGGTAGCTTTTCTAGTCTAATCGCTTTGTGGCTGACAAAAAAAAAGCATAATTGCTTGTGAAACTTAAATGTTCTGCCATCTTATGATAAGATTTATCTTCATTTTTGTTGATGGAGAATATACTGGAAATCCTAATTTCTATTTATCACCAGTTGAACCAGGTGATTGCAGTGGCTTATGGACTTAATATTGTTGAAGCGTTTTATAAATTAAATCTCTTGCTTCAGCATAATAGATGCAAAAAGCTAGATTACTGTCAACTTGAACTAATTTTCTCTTGGAGACTGTTAAGGTTCGTGTATAATTTCTGGACATAGAAAAGCTTAGACATTGGAAATATGGGTGCTTACACATAGGTTGTGAGAATACATACACATTTCTAAGAGCATGTACCAGACTTTCCTGGGATGAGAACTGCCATTTAGTAGGCTTATGGGGCTCAAATAAAGTCTTCAACATGCCTAGCATACCTCCTTTGGACCTTTGGTACAATATGATCCTGGTCTTGGATACTTCATATTAACTTAAAAAACGGCCAGTACTGAATGTTGATCCCAGATATGTTACTTCTGGAAAAAAATATTTCTTCCTATTGTATTATATTTTTTTAGCTGCATCTAAATCCTTGTTTAATTTTCCAAGAAATCTGCAAATGGCATCTAGGAAAGGAATGTATAATTTTAAAAACTTCCTAAACACTTCAAGGTTCATTTGATATGCTATTATGCAATATTAAAAGGAAAACACATACATTTGGAGTTAGAAATTGAATGTCTTTAACGGCATTTTGGATGACATATTCATACTACAACCTAAATTTTAAATGTCTTGATACAAGGTGTTGCATCTGGTTTTCTAGTGTTAGTATTAGGACCTATTCATATATTTGGACCTTTATATTGTTACATTACCTCTTCATTTCATCTAAAAGAATAATCATTATGATAATAGGATCATTTTGGTTAGGGGGACCTCCCATAGTCCACTAAATGATGAGTTCTATCTTCTATATATGCCAGATTTAGCACTATACTGTTGTTATATCTGCTTTAGATGTTATTCTTCCTGTTTCTATTATCATATACAATGTTGACAAATCTTGTCATATAATCACCCTCTCAAAACACACAAAAAAAAGAGAAGTTCCAATTATTGATCAATGATATGTAGCACCTTTTTAGGGTTATGCCTAATGTGGTCCACAGCTCAAATGGTAGTCTACTTAGTCCCATTAATGATGCATTCCAACCTATTGTATATGTGATACATGTCCAGAACCTTCTTGATTGATTGGTTCTTGCACCCCAATGCTCAAACAAAAGTTACTCGCATTGTAATTTACTTTCTTTTATGCCTTTAGTGGGCCTTATATTTAATGCCTTGTGATTTAGTCTACTCCTTTGACATTTGGTGGCCCACCTGTTTTACATTTTCTTTTTGCTAAGAAAATGGACTTTATAATGGAGGGGCCCATCCTTCAAACCTCCAAACCCCCTAACAGCTTAACCTTGACAATGTGGAATTTGATCCTTAGTCTCCTGATGCAGATACAAAAGCAAAGAAAAAATTCATGGGGAAACAAACCAAGTTTTCAATTCCTATGACAAATTCAGAATCATGGGTGATAGAATATTAACAATTCAGAATCATCACCATCATCATTCATGCCTTATCCCAACTATATGGGGTCTGCTACATGAATCTTGTTTCACCAATCCGTTTTATTTAAAGCTATATCAATTGTTAAATTTAGTGTTTTAAAAGGTGTGGGAGGCGTATGCTCGGAGGCGCCCCCAAAGCACCCTGAGGCGTATGCTAGAGGCGTTGACACCTCTGAGGCGTACGCCTCATATGCTTTTTTCATGAGGCGTGCTAGAGGCGTACGACTCATGCACCTCATGCACTCTATTTTCATTCTAGAAGAGAGAGAGAGGAGAGAAGAGAGGAGATAAGAGAGAAGAGGAAGAAAAGTGTGTGGGAGTCAAAAGGTTGGGCTGGCGGCACCCAACTTCTAATTTATAATAACATGCTGTAAAAAATAAAAGAAAAGGGAATTACAAATATGCCCCTGGTAGCACACCCTAATGATAAAAAACTTAAACAAGGAAAAGAACATGTTGACAACACCCTAGGCTGACAACACTCTAACAGTGGAAATAAAACTAAATCCAACAACACTCCCCCTCAAGTTGAGCTGAATACATCTATCATGCCCAACTTGTCACATAACTCATTGGGCCGCAAGTATGGAAGCCCTTTTGTGAGAACATCAGCTAGTTGCTCCTTGGAGTTGGCATAAGGAGTACATATATCTCCCTTTTCCAATATTTTTCTTATGAAGTGCTTGTCCACTTCAATGTGCTTGGTCCTATCATGTAGGACAAGATTTTTAGCAATGTTTATAGCTGCCTTATTGTCACAGAAAAGGGACATAAGATTGTGAATGGTAAACCCAAGTTCCCCTAAAAGGTTCTTCAGCCAAAGAACTTCAGCTACCCCATGTGCCATAGCTCTATACTTCGATTCAGCACTTGGCCTTGCAATTACACTTTGTTTTTACTTCTCCATATCACTAGATTTCCTCTTACAAATGTGCAGTACCCACTTGTGGACTTTCTATCATCCACAACACCTACCCAATCAACATCTGTATAGACTTCCACCTTCAGATGGTTATGTTTATTGAATAAAAAACCTGTTCCTGGATACTTCTTCAAATACCTAAGAATCCTCTCTGCTGCCTCTATGTGTGGTCTCTCAGGGGAATGCATGAATTGGCTTAGGACCTCAACTGAATAAGCAATGTTTGGACGTGTCATCAACAAATAAAACAACCTTCCCACTAACCTTTGAAACTGTTTCACATCTTTCAAAGGTTCACCATCACAATCACCTAGTTAATGATTAACATCCATAGGAGTATTTGTTGGTTTTGCACCTAACTTGTCTGTGTCTTGTAACAGATCAAGGATATACTTCCTCTGAGAAATGAAGGTGCCCCTTTTTGAGTGGGCAACTTCAATTCCAAGAAAGTACTTTAGAGATCTTTTACTTCAAATTGAGAGGCTAGGAACTCCTTCAACTTTTGTATTTTTGAGCTCCAGTTTCATGTAATGATGATATCATCCATGTACACTATCAACACAACAACCTGTTCCTGACATCTCTTCACAAAGAGAGTGTGATCGGACTGACATTGTTTGAACCCTACTTGATGGACCGCCATATGAAATTTACTGAACCATGCTCTAGGAGATTGTTTTAAACCATAAAGGGACTTTCTTATCTTGCACACCTTATTTTCACTTCCTTTGGCACAAAAACCTGAGGGTTGACTTTGTACACCTCCTGTTCTAGATCACCATTTAAAAAGGCATTCTTTATATTTAGTTGATGCAATTCCCAGTCAAGGTTTTCAACCAGTCATAGTTGACTTTGTACACCTCCTGTTCTAGAGCAAATGTCTCATCATAGTCAACACCATAGACTTGAGTGTACCCTTTTGCTACCAACCTTGCTTTATACCTTTCAACTATCCCGTCCGCCTTGTGTTTCACTCTAAACATCCACTTACACCCTATTGGGTCTTCCCCTTGTGGAAGATCCATCAACTCCCATGTCTAATTCTTATGGAGGGCATTAACTCCTTTATAGCATTTGTCCATTCAGGGTATTTTAAAGCCTTTGCAACATTTTTGGTATGGGGATGCTATCAACTGCAGATAGGAAGGCACAGTGAGAGGGGGGAAATGTGATCATAGGAGGCATACTGGTATTGGGGTGTTTGGTAGTGCATGGCTTGACTCCCTTTCTATGAGCAATAGGAATGTCAAGGTCATCCACAACTGAAGTGGGAGTCGGGGTATCAACTGGTGCAATAGTGTTTGGTTCATTTGGACTTACCTCCTGGGAGTTTGAAGGTATTAGTTCCTCAGTGTTTGGTGGCTCCATATCTTTGTCACATTGCTGATCTCTATGACGAGTACGTTGGGAGACACAAAAAGGAGCAGGATCTAAAATAGAAGGAAGAGAGACTTGATGGACCTGGGCCTACTTCTCCTCTTGCATGTTACTTCCTCCCTAAGGAGAAGCAGGGAAGAATCTTGGTTAAATTTTCTAAAAAAAAAAGGTAGGGAAGAATGGTTCAAACTTAAAAAAGGAGACATCCATAAAGACAAAGAACTTATGACCAATGGGATCAAAGCACCGGTAACCCTTTTGAGAGGAGGGATACCACAGAAAGATACATGGAATAGATTGAGGGTCTAACTTACCACGGGATAGAGATAAGTCATGGACAAAAGCATGATAGTCAAACACCCTCATGGGAATGAAAAATAAAGGAGACTGAGGGAACAACAACTGAGGGGCCTTGTAGTTCAACACTCTAGAGGGCATGCGATTTATGACATAAGCACCGACAAGTACAATATCTATAAAAAAACATTTTGGAACATTCATGTGTAGCATTATCCCTCGTGCTACCTCAAGGAGGTGTCTGTTCTTTCTTTCTGCAACACCATTTTGTTGCGGTGTTCTTGCACATGAGCTCCTATGAATGAATCCATGAGAAGAAAAGAACTCATTGAGCTCACCATGGAAATATTCCTTCGCATTGTCTGGTTGAAAAATCTAAATTTCAACATGAAACTGTGTAAACACCATCCTCTGGAAATCTCTCACAATCTTTGGAACTTCATCTTTGCTATGCATGGGAAATACCCATGTATAGCGGGAGAAATCATCAATCAATGTGATAAAGTACTTATACCCGCCCTCCGAAGTTATAGTAGTAGGCCTCCATACATCAGAATACACAATATGGAAAGGGAAACTTGATCTTTTATTACTTGAATGAAATATTGTTCTACATTGCTTGCTCAATTGATATGTTTGACATTGGAAATCTGATACTGAACATGATTTAAATAAATAAAGAAACAAAGACTTCACTATTTCAAAAGACACATGACTTAACCAATTATGCCACAAAAAAAATTGACTCTTATTTGATTGACTATGCGAATCTGAGGGTGACGTCGAGAAACCAGCCTTGTTGTCGAGAGTGTAGAGACCATCCACTAAGCTTTCTCTACCAATCGTCCTCGTAGAAGTTAGATCCTAAAAAACACATGAATTAGGAAAAAAGGGTGCACTACAGTTTAAAGAGTTTGTGGTATTACTAATGGAAAGCAAATTGATGGGAAGTTGAGGGACATGCAAAACATTATTCAGGTTAAGCCCACGAGGAAGGGATATTGATCCTTGGCCTGCAATGGAGGAGAATGATCCATTTGCAGGTTTCACTTTATCCCTTCTTGACAAAAGGTTATAAGATTGAAAAAGGTTTGGCTTACCGGTCATGTGATTAGAGGCCCTTGAGTCAATGATCCTGGGGGAATCAGTGGCAGTGGAGACATAGAAGGCAGATGCTGCATTACCTGATGTAGATGCAAATGAAGTAGAAGGGGTACTAGAACTGAACTGTCCATCTGGCACAAGGCCTTACCTATGATTCCACAGGACTACAAAAGGAATTCATGATGTCTTCCTTGGGGTCAGAACTAGTGAAGTGCTCCTGAGTAGTTGACACCTCAACAGACTGAGTATCTTAGGTTGCCACATTTATTGCATTATGTGCTGTATTAGGCTTCTTCTCACCCTGTACCTTACTCTGTTCTTGGTTCTTTACAGCCCACTTTGGCCTCCCATAGAGCTGCTAGCATTTGTCACGTGTATGTCTTGAACGTCGGCAGTGGGTATAGAACAACTTGTCATTACCATCAACTTTCTTGGAGTCATTTTTCTTTCCCATATTATTACCACCCATTGTAGCTAATGCCACCTGTTGCTCCCCCTCAGTTGTAACCATCACAGTCTGCCTACTTTCCTCAGATTGAACAAGGGCATACACCTCTTGAACTGAAGGTATCTCTTTACATCCTAAAATCTGAACTCTAAGAGGTTCATATACAGGGTTTAGTCCCAACAAGAAGGAAAAAACCCACTGTTGAGAAACCAACTTATTATAGGCTTTACATCATGTTTCCATTTTATAGCCTGATAGTGGTCCAATTCCTTCCATACTGAGGTAAGGGCTGAATAATAGGCTGGCAAACTATGATTCCCTTGTTTACAGATCAAGGATTCAGCTTGTAACTGGTAAATCTTCGCATAGTGCCTTTGCTCAGAATAGGTGGTTTTGACCTATTCGTACTTCATTAGCAGTGTCTGCCCATATAAAGTTCTTCACATAAGGTTCCATGGCTGCAAGAAGCCAGGACATCGCCATATTGTTTTCTTGGTTCCACCTATCATGTTCAGCTATCCCACTCTTGGGTTCTTTCACTCTTCCATTTATGTAACCAGCTTTTCTCCTTATTGTTGCATAAAGTTTTACATCTTTAACCCACTACAGGTAGTTTAGGCCATTTAAAGGGGTAATTGGCATAGGAAACATCATATTTTCAGCTTCCATTCCAGCTGTACTACTGGTTGATGTAACTCTAGATGGGGCAGAATCATCATTTTCCATTGGTAGAAATAGGTCTACAAGACAAAAAACAAAGCCCACAGGTGCACAAGACCAGTCCCCACTTCTTTTGTGTCTGTCTCTTTTCTTGTTAAAAAAATCTGGTATTCTCCTGTGCTGCCAAAGGTTAGGGCTTTTTGCTAGGAAGTGGCTCTTCAAAAGATCAATACTATGGATGTACTTCAAAGAAAAAGGCCAGACTGGAGCCTTTCCCCACATGTCTGTTACCTTTGCTTAAGAAATGGTGAGACAGTGACTCATCTTTTGATTTCTTGTCCTTCTGCTTATTATTTGTGGGATTGGTTCTCTTCTTTGTTTGGTTACAGATAGAACACCCCCCCCCCCCAGGTGTGCTGAACCTTTTTGACTCTAGCTTCTTCCGACAACCAAGGAAAAGGGGTAGGGTAATGTGGAGAATAACAAGAGCAGCCATCCTATGGTCAATTTGGGAAGAGAGAAACAATAGGATCTTCCTAGGGCAAGAAAAATCCAAGGAAGCACTTGTGGAGGTTGTCACCATCAAGGTTATGCACTGGCTGAAAGTACATCATCTCTTCAAGGACTTCTCCTCAGCTGACTTAATTAGAAATTGGAGTGCTATAGCTATATCCTCGCCTTCCTCCCTTGTGGTACAAGATTGTTGGGTACCACCGCCTCAGTTCAGGGTGAAGCTAAACTTTGATGGAAGCTCCTTGGGTAATCCAGGTTAGTCGGGAGTTGGGGGTGTGTGCAGAAATGAGGAAGGAAAAGTCTCGGCCCTTTACTCAGGTCCAATTGGGGTGGGAGATTCATTAAGGGCAGATGTAATGGCCTTACTTCAAGGTTTGAAACTGGAAAAATAATGGGGAATGCAGCAATTAGAAGTGGAAGGAGACTCCAAGCTGGTAATAGGGTGGATGCAAGCTGGAAACCTGGGAGTGTGGTCTCTTAGACAACCTCTAAGAGAGATTATTAGCTTAGCAAGGGAGATTGGGGTGCATTTTAAATGGGTAAGAAGGTCAGCAAATGGAATGGTTGACACTTTAGCCAAGCAAAGAGTTACTAGGGAGGCTTTGTTTTGGGCATGTTTGCAATTTTTTAATTTTCTTTTTCCATCCATTTTGTGGGTGGTAAGCCTGTAATCTTTTCAATTCTCTAATGAAAGTTACTGTTTCCTATAAAAAAAAGTGTGTGGAAGTCAAAAGGTTGGGCTGGTGGTGCCCAACTTCTAATTTATAATAACATGCTGTAAAAATAAAAAGGGAATTACAAATATGCCATTGGCGGCACACCCTAATAATAAAAAACTTAAACAAAGAAAGAACATGTTGACAGCACTCTAACAGCAAAAATAAAACTAAACCCAACAACACACTCATGTAAAAAGACCAAAAAAAAAAAGAAAAAAGCAAGAAAAAAAAGAAAAAAAGGAAAGGAGGCTTATGCTTCATATGCCTCATGCACTCCTCTTAAGGAGGCTTACGCCTCCTTGTGTTCGGGAGGGCCTCTTACGTTTTGAACTACGCCTCACACCTCTAGGTAGTGGAATGCCTCGCGTTACGCCTCCGCGTTTTAAAACATTGGTTAAATTATTAGTGCTTAAATCATTTCTTACTACTTCTACCCATGTCTCTAGCCCTTCTAGCCCCTTTAACATGTAACAAATCACTTCTTCTAACTAGTTCTGTTGATGTTCTTCTATGCACATGACGGAATCTTAGTCTATTTCCTCTCATTTTATCACCTATTGGGGTTACTCCTAGGTTCTTATGGATGACTTCATTTCTAATCCTATCCTTTCTAGATTTTCCGCTCATCCATCTTAGCATTCATACTTTTTCCACACTCGGTTTTTGGACATGTTTCTTGACTGCCCAACGCTCTACTCCATACAACATAGCTAGCCTTACAACTGTTTTATAGAATTTTTGTTTTGGTCTAAGTGGTATTCTCCTATCACATAATAGTCTAGATGCACCCCTTCATTTTTCCTGTCCTGCTTTAATTCTTTGGGTGACATCCTCTTCAATCTCTCCCTTATTATGAATTATTGAATCAAGGTACTAGAAATGGTCACATTGAGTAATTTCTTGGTCTCTAATCCTAAGTATATCTTGATTTACACTCATATTAGTACTAAATTTGTATGTCATATACTCTGTTTTAGTCCTACTTATTTTAAAGCCTATTGTTTCTAAGGCATTTGTCCATAAACTTAATTTTGCATTTAATCCTTCATTAGTTTCACCAATTAAGACAATGCAAACAACATGCACGATGGAACTTCCTCCTGAATCTGTTTAGTCAATTCATCTAGGATCAATGCAAAGAGATAAGGGCTAAGTGCTGAACCTTGATGAAGAACCATAGTAACAATAAAATTTGAAGTCTCCCCCACTGGTGTTCTAACGTTGGTTGTTGCCCCCTCATACATATCCTTAATTAGGTCTATATACCTATTGAATCCCTTTCTTTTCCAAGACCAACCATAATACCTCTTTAGGAACTCTGTCATATGCCTTTTCTAGATTAATGTACACCATATGAAGATCTCTCTTCTCTTTGAACTTTTCTATCAATGGCCTCAAAAGAAATATAGCTTTCATGGTTGATCTTCCTGGCATAAAGTCAAATTGGTTCTTTGATATACGTGTTTTAAGTTGTAATTTTTGTTCAATTATTTTCTCCTAAAGTTTCATAGTGTGGTTCATAAATTTAATACCTTGATAGTTATTACAACTTTGTTCTTATATGTAGGGATCATGCTTTTGTTCTCACACAGTTTGGAGAGAGGACTAGGATTTTCAGAGTAGACAATGCTAGAGAATATTTTGAGAATGATTTGGCTACATATTTTTTGGAAGTTGGAACATGGAGTGTGATTCATCAAAGTAGTAGTGCCTATACATTGTAACAGAGAGAAAAAATAGACACTGTGGAGGTGGCAAGAAGTTTTATGGTGTGTGCTTCAGTTCTTGTTCGGTTTTGGGGGGATGCAATTCTCACGGTTGTGTATTTGATCAATTGTGTTTCTTCATGCATCTTGGGGTTCAAGGTGCCATTCAACCCTTTATTTCTAGATGATGAGATTTTTCATATATCTTTGAGAGTTTTTGGGTGTGTTTGTTTTTGTTTACATTCTTGGTCCTCATTGTAGGAAGTTGGATCATAAGGCCAAGAAATGTGTTTTTCTCGGGTATGCTCAAAACTAAAAGGGGTGTTATTGTTATGATCCAGTGTTGGAGAGCAAGTTTGTCACTATGGGAGTTGTTGTTATGATCTAGTGTCTAGGGGAGTGTTTTTTTTGGGGGGGGGGGGAGGCTCTCAGTCTGTTCCTCTTCCTGTTCCTCCATTGGCCCATCAATTCCACCATCAGTTCCACCTGTTGCTCCACCATCAACTTCACCATCAGCTCTAGTCCCATTGCCTAATCCACTACGAACTGTCTTACAGTTCTTTCAGTGCCAATGCAAGAGGGTTGACTCCAGTAGAAGAGATGGAGACTTTCCTTAATGGTGATTTGTTAGAGGTATATATGGACCTTTTAGCTTGTTTCTATGAAAATGTTGGTGAAGGAAAAGCTTGTATGCTAAAGAAATCATTATATGGTTTGAAATAGTCACTTAGGGCATGGTTTAACAAGTTTAGAGGAGCATTGATCTGTTTTGGAATTTGGATACACACAAACCTAGTCAAATCATACTTTTTTTGTGAAGAGGAGAGAATCATTGGTGTTAGTATTGGTTGTATATGTGGATGACAGTTGTTGCAAGAAATGATTAGAAGGAGATTGATGCACTCAAGAAGTTACTACAATAAGAATTTAAGATTAAGGATCTAGGTGAACTGAAACATTTTCTAGGGGATCGAGGTTGCAAGATCTAAGCATAGGATATTCATCTCTTAGAGGAAGTATGTATTGGACTTACTGCAAGAAACTGGGAAGCTAGGAGTTAAATCAGCTAATACTCCTAGTGATCCGAACCACAAGATTAATGCTTTGGATGATGAGTTGGTTAAGGATGTGGGGAGATATCAGAGGATGGTGGGTTGGCTACTATATCTATTCATGACACGCTCAGACATTTCCTATGCTACGAGTGTTGTGAGTTAGTATATACATGCTCCTTAGGTTCAACACTGGGAAGCCATTGATCGAATACTTGCATACTTGAAGAAACATCCAGGTAGGGATTTTATTCTCAGGTCATGGGAATTTGAAGCTGCAATCCTATACAGATGCAGATTGGGTAGGGTGTCTAGATGACAGAATATCCACATCAAGGGTATGCACCTATGTGGGAGGAAATCTAGTTTCATGGAAAAATAAAAGACAGTCAGTTGTGGCAAGGTCAAGTGCAGAAGCCAATATAGATCTATGGCCAATGGTGTCTCAAAATTACTTTGGGTTAGATCCTTGCCAAGTGAGATTGGGGTAGATCTAGAGGAGCCCATGATGTTGCATTATGATTTAAGCTGCAACCTGCAATCAATATTGTCCACAATCTAGTTTAGCATGACAGGACAAAGTACATTGAAGTTGATAAACACTTCCTAAGAGAAAGGGTGACAACCAAAGAAGTTTTTATTTTTGCAGATTTCTACTTTTGTCTTTAATATGATAAAATATTAGAGATGTACTCAAATATTTTCTATAAAACTTATGTATTTATTTATAACTTCTTTGTGTTTATATATATATTTTAATTTTTATTATTTAATTACAATATCAATTGTTAACACATTTAACCCAAAAGGTTGAATTGTTGACCCACCATCGAATAGGAAAACAATTTCGGTTTTGGGTTGGTTGTAAATTTTGTAATTCATTTTCCACCATTAATAAAAACAATTATTGTTTATCATACTTATTTTTTTAATATGATTAATAGAAAACATTAGAGACATGTCCAATTTTTCTATATACATTTATTTTTGTAACTCCCCTTGTGTGAGGTCTTACACTATCGGTCCCAACACAAATAAAGGAGGAGGGTTTTATAGGTTAGTAGCTGACACTAAAACTTTTGCCAAACTCTCATGAATATCTTGATTTGTCTTTTTTTTGTTCATGCTAGGGCGTTCTCTAGAAATGACGCACTGCACTCTAACCCAAGTGTAGTGTTAACTGTTAAGTGGGCAAGGGTTTGCTAGGATGGTTCTTGTAAGTGACCCGCCATGGCAACACCTGGCTGTGGTGTTAAATAGGCAAGGGTTCCTACATCATGTGTATTTATTTCTATCTAAAATTTTTGTTTAACTATATGATATCATGGATTGATCTATTTGACCTAGATGCATGCTTAAATTTTTTACTCACCATTTGGGTGGAAGAATGGTTTTGATCTTGGGTTGGTTTTAAAAAAACATGGGTTTTATATTGTTAAAAGTATTGAATTTAGATCCAAGTGACCTATTGCTGTTTATCGTAACTAAAAGACTTCTCTTCTAATACTTTGCTCATTCTTCCATGGATGGCAAGGTGTCTACTTGTTTTTCCATCTCCATTCTTCAACCCTGATCACTTATAGCCTGTTATTCACTCTACAAAGCCCACCACTAGATCTAAAATTAGTAGGACTCCTACCCTGTCCTACATCTCTGCTGTAACAAGTAGGACATATTACCAGCTGAGTCAGCTAGCATCTCCATACATCTTAAACAATAATTTGTAACCTGAGGAATTGAAAACTATATACTTAGGTTTTCTTGTGGTTGAAATAATACTTATTGTATGTGCAATTTTAATAAGAATTGAGACTTTATTCTGATTATGTATTTTCTTACACTTGTACCTAATTTGACAACATTGTTTCATATTTTTCTTAATCTTTCATTGATCATATGTAGGATGAGAATTATGCAATATCATTTCCTGAGGATTATGAGACAGTGTGTTGGGGTTGTGGATTGCGGCTTCTTCTTCCATCATATGCACCTGTTTTCAAGTGTGGGTGGTGTGGAGCCATAACAAATCAGAACCCACGGAAACATGATAATCGATGCTTTCGATGGAGAAAGTTACGAGACCGGTGCTTTGTTTCATTCCTTCTCCTATTCATGCTCTTTGTGATATGTATGTCACTTTAGTTTATTCCAAGCCTCTAATTGTTAGCTCTGTTTTGTTTGTGGCATTATTAGTTTGCATTTATCATGGTTGTTATTGACAAATTAATAATTAATGTTTTAAAAAGTTTAAGGCTCATCCATCTTAGCATTCACATTTTGCCACACTCATTTTTTGGACATGTTGTTCCTTGACTGCCCAACACTTAGTTCCATCCAACATAGCTGGCCTTACAACTGTTTTATAGAATCTTCCTTTTAGTCTAGATGCACCCTCCGTCCTTGGGTGACATCCTCTGCAATCTCTCCCTTGTTATGAATTATTGAACCAAGGTACTGGAAATGGTCGCATTGAGTTATTTCTTGGTCTCCAATCCCAAGTGTATCTTGATTTACACTCCTATTAGTACTAAATTTACATGTCATATATTCTGTTTGTCCTTATTTGAAAGCTTCTTGTTTCTAAGGCATTTGTCCATGGCTTAATTTTTCATTTAATCCTTCATTAGTTTCATCAATTAAAACAATGTCATCTGCAAACAACAAGCACCATGGAACTTCCTCCTGAATATGTTTAGTCAATTCATCTAGGATCAATGTAAAGAAATAAGGGCCAAGTGCTGAACCTTGGTGAAGACCCATAGTAGCTGTAAAATTTGAGGTCTCTCCCACTAGTGTTCTAACATTGGTTGTTGCCCCCTCATACATATCCTTAGTTAGGTCTATGTACCTAATTTGAACCCCTTTCTTTTCCAAGACCCACCATAATATCCCTCTAGGAACTATATCATATGCTTTTTCTAGATCAATGAACACTATATGGAGAGCTTTCTTCTTCTCATTGAACTTTTCTATCAATGGTCTCAAAAGAAATATGGCTTCTGTTGGAATAGTTTAGTTTATTATTCTGTTTACTATGTTAAAATAGTTCAGTTTTATATTCAGCTTTATATTGTTTATACACTGTAAGCACCACAGAGGCATAAGGGTTTTTTCCCTTCTTTTAAGTGATGCCCTATATAATAAAATATTCTGGCGCCGCCAGTACTGATACTCTCTCCAAAAACTCTCTTCTCTTCTCTCATCTTTCTCTTCTCTCTCTCTCTCTCTCTCTCTCTCTCTTTTCTTCTTCTTCCTATTTGTTCTATTCTTTCTCTGTTAATATGGTATCAGAGCGGTTCTACTGGGTTTGAGACCAGATCGAACAAGTTTTTTCTTCTCCATCTTTTTGTGTTCTCCAGATTGAAGTAAGAAAAGACAATCTATGATTGATACAATTTATTTTTATTCCTTCTCCTTTTCTCTTGTTCGTGTACCAAGAAAATACCAATGAATCGTGGCTACTGAATGCTGTCAGAGAAGTTGTGAGGTTCTAACCTCTTTTTCTATGGATCGTGTGATCTTGTACCTGAAAATAGAACACCTTTAGGTTGTGGATGACCTTTTTCTTAACCTTTTGGTGTGATGGCACTGTTTTATGACCCCTCCTAGTAGTCGGTGTGTTTGGATGGTTTGGAAGTTTGGTGGATTGTGACTGTTAAGGCAATACAGCACTAAAATCAACTTAATAATTTTTATTTTGGAGAATTAAAGCTGGTCTGTATTCAGACTGTCCAGATTGCAGTGTGCATGTGGTTTGCATCTTTGGTGTGTTTCTAGGACTGTTTTTGGTGTTAGGAGGGATCTTAGGGTGTGTGTTGAGGCTGAATAGTGAACTGAACCATGTCTTCTAAGAATTCTGCAACTTCTTGGGTTTCTGGAAGTCAAATTGGAATGGGTGGAGGGCTGGATATGAGTTTCCCCATGGTTGTAATTCCCTTTGATGGACTAAATTACCTTGAATGGTTCAGGGGAATTAAACTCTACATTACTGTTAGGGGAAGATAGGCTATATTAATGGTAAAGTGAAGGAACCAAAGGCTGAAAGTGCTGGACATGACAGGTGGAACCAAGAGAATAGTATGGTGATGTTGTGGCTCTTAGTTTCCATGTTGCCACAAGTAAGGAAAACATTTATGTGGGCTGAAACAATTTGTGAAATATGGGAGCAAGCAAAATTTACCTATTTGGAGCAGAAGCATTATGCAAAGATATACCAATTGCAAGTTGAATCCTCCACTTGCAAGTAGAGGGAGAGGAGTCTCTTGGTGTATTACTTAGACTTAACATCAATCTGGAAGGAATTGGACTATTATTGAAGTGTGAATTGGACCATTCACTTGCCAGAACATAGCTTTATCTTCAAGGGGCTCTCCACCCTCTGCATTGATCTTGTGATTCTGTTCAATAGGTGTGTCAGCAGGCTTAACACCCAACTTTCTAGTTTCTTCCAACAAATCAAGAATGTACTTTTTTTGAGAAACAAAAATCCCATGTTTGGACCTAGCTACCTCAATACCCAAGAAGTATTGTAGCTCTCTCAGATCTTTTACCTCAAACTCTTGATGAAGGAGTTGCTTAAGAGACTCAATCTCACTGTTATCACTCCCTGTCACTAAAATATCATCCACATATACAACAAGCAGGGTTAAGGAAGTGGAAGTGAACAAAACTTATGCTGTTCAAAGGAGGGTAGACTTGGAAGAGTTTGTTAACAAGGAGGTGGAGGTGAGTAAAATATTGGGGATTTTTTTTTCATAGGGGGTGAGGAGTAAGAAAGGTCTTTAGAAAATCTGAAGAAAATAATTGCCAATTTTGGAGGTAGGAGAGTATGGGTGTGAGAAGAATTCCAATTGTGTAGAGTGAGTTCTAAGTTTCAAAATGTAGGGGGTTTATATTTTTATTCTATGAGGTTGCTTCCGGGGTGGCTTTTTCTTTCTCTTTGGGGGGTTTTTTTATCATATTTGTTTATATTCCTTCTTTCTTTCTAATGAATTTTATTTTTTATTTATTTTCAAAAAAATTATTACTATGGATTTTGTGTTGGAGTTGCCAAGAACAATTAATGATTCTATTTTTGTTCTAGTTGATTGTTCCTCTAAAATGGCTCACTTTATTGGTTGCCAAAAGACTTCTGATGCTTCTCATATAGCTATTGTTTTTCAAAAAAGTTGTTTTTTGCATGCTTTGCCAAGATCCATCACATTAAATTGTGACACAAGATTCCTTAGCCACTTTTTTGAGAACTTTATGGAAGTATATGAGTATTGTAGTACATTTCATCCACAAATAGATGGGCAAACTGAAGTGGTTAATTGAAGCTAGGGAAACCTGTTGAGGAGTTAAATTGGAGATTACTTGAAGTAATGAGATCTTATCCTACCACAAGTTGAGTTTTCCTTAAAAGATTTAGTTAATAGATCTACAGGGAAGACTCCTTTTGAGTGAAAGAGTTTCATAAGGGTGACCTAGTCATGGTTTATTTGTGGCCTAAGCGGTTTCTTGTTGGGGCTTACAACAAAATGAAGCAGAAAAAATTAGTCAATGTCAAAGTGTTAAGACAGCTTGGGGATAATGCACATGAAATTGAACTACTTGCTGGTTTGTCCATTTCATCTATTTTTAATGTAGCATACCTTTTTGATTACCATGGAGGTCTAGAACTAGCAACAAAAATTGATCAAGGACAAATGCACACTGCAAAGGGCCAATAGTTCTAATGAATTTGAGCAAGTAGGTGTAGAAGATGTTCAAGTCACCAACATTCGAAATGGGGCCTATTTTAGGTTCTTGGTCAAGTGGAAAGGGAAACCAACAATTGAGAACTCTTGGATTAGTGAAGAAAATTTTATTAAGCTAGATGGAGATATGTGCAAAGTTGCTAACACTAGTGGTCACACGGGGTTGAGCTCTTTTTAGCCTAGCGGGAATGACAAGCCCAAAAAAAAAAGAGGGAAAATGTATAAAGAAAAAAATGATGTGAATATGTTTTGAGTTTGTTTTTGTAGTAGGATCCTCAAATAGTTTTCTTGGGAAGCGTTGTAGTCAATTTAGGTCTAGGGGCATTTTCATCATTTCATAATTCAAATTCTGGAAGAGGCAATTGGGTGTGCATTTGTTGAGTTTTGATCTCTTTGGTGTTTTTGTAACAAAAGTTATATTTTGGGGGGGCTTATGTGTAAATATTTTAGTTGGCTTCTCTAGCCCATTGGGTCTTAGAAAAGAGAAGGGGGTTATTTCTATGGGGGTGTTTTTATGTTCTTTCTCTTATTTGAGCTGTAGCTCAGCCCCAACTAGGGCTTTCAAGTATCGGGAGCTTAGGTTTTGAGGAGCCGATCCATTTGGTGTCTTTCAATCCCTCTACCGCTATGTGTCCGCGTGAGAGGCCAGCTTGACACCATTATTATTGTAGCAGAACTGTTTGAGGAGGAGTTCTGCTTTAGGTTTAGATCTGAAATTCCTAAGAATTCAACTATTCGTTGTTTTTAGCTTGATATTGTTGTATTTATTGCTGTACACTTGAAGTGCTACTTATATCTTGCTTTTTGTCTGTATCACACCTTGAGATGCCCATGCTTAGGATATAATATCACCTTGCTTGGGCATCCTTTTAGATAGGAGAAAATCCTATTTACTTCTTGCATATGTGATGTTCTAGGCTTGTGCATATATTGACTCACCACACTCATTTTGGAGGAACAATCTACCACAACATATATGGTATCATGATCCCTAGCAGTCTTGGGCAGTCCAAGGACAAAATTCAGGATAAATCTTGCCATGGTTTATGAGGAATTAACAAAGGTATATATAGCCTAGTGTTACATTCCTTTGGCAAATTGGCATGTCTTTCTTTACTTTATAATATGGGCAACTTCATTTTTCATTATAAGCCAGTAAAACCTATCTTCTACCATAGCAATTGTCTTATCTCTACCAAAATGACCTATTTGGCAGACATAAACAAGTGTTTAAAATAAATAGCCTTTATGGAGAGAAAAGGAAGGAACATCTTGCATCCTAGCTTGTAAATCAGCATAGATGATGCTGAAATCCTTGCAACCATTAATCACTAACAGGGATTAGAAACTTACTTGGATCAGTTCTAGTCCTTTGAGAATGTTGAATGGTCGTCCTTTGATTAAAAACTAATGTCTATTAATAGCTGTAATGGATTATTGAAGGAATAAGAAAGAAAATGGAGAGAGGAGAGAGAGAGAGAGAGGAGGGAGAGAAAACCTGGAATTACTCATGGATACCTAGAAGCACTCTAGGGCATGGGAATTACTTACCACAAATAGCACAAGCTGTAAGAACTCAAATAAACTTCATTTATTTTTGCAGAAAATATCCATATTTACTGTAGATTCATTAGAAATCCTAGCAGGACTCAAAAAAAAAAATGAAAGTTATTGAATTTCCACTATCCTATTTCAGTTCAAAGAAGAGTTTATTAACTCTTAAACTAATTCAATGGCCTTGAAGTTTTAAATATAGAACCAACTATACCTATGCAAATCAGACCCTATCATTGGACCTCATAGGAAAACCACACCTGTTTTAGTCTTTTAGTGATCTTCTCTTTTATATCTATGCCATTCACTTGCCATTTTGACTTCCGTTTTCTTTATTGCTTTATGTTTAGATTGAGAATCCTTCTTTGTAGTTGCATGGCTTTTCTTTTTCATTTGAATCATAGTGACTTGGTAAGTGAATCATGTTCAGACTTGTAAGCCAATAATCTAATCATTGAATCCCTATTTGTTCTTGTAGGGAAAACTTGGAAAAAATCAATGATTTTAGTGAACTACTAGGAAGTTTCAATGATATTCCAAAATTTTAAATGCATAGTTTATAAAGAAATTTGGAATATTGTTGACATATTGACAATGTATTAGAGATGTGAAGAAAAAAGTTCATTGAATTATTTCGTATTGTCCCCTAAAATAATGGGGAATTTTGTGGATATTGTGCCAAATATTGTTGATATTGTGAACCATGCTCTCAACATGATCACTCCGTATACAACCTAATTTGATATCATATACTTTTGTATCGATTGTGTGCTGGAAACCAAGTCAATAAACCAAGAGAGTGAGTGGTGTGTTTGAGGGATTGGTTATGTAGTTGTTCAGTATATATACTCCTTTGGGACTAGTAAATTACAACTGTAATATAAAGAGAGATATTCGTGATCCATAATACTGTGAACTACACTAACTTTTTCCCTTTATAGAGTTGAGGCTTGAAGTTGGCTCAAGGTGTTGGGCTCAAACCTGGTTGGCTCAACAATACCCTATGATACCTAGACATGGATAATTTGTTATGGACGCCTTCCTCGGGAAGACGTACCATCGCCGCCGGTAGCAATAGGCACCTGACCCACCGCCAGCAGCAGCAATGATTCAGTGATACTCATCCTACCCAGTTCGACAATAGCAGCCTTATCTAGATTAGATTAGCTCATTTTCTTGTTCTTATCTTATTGTTCTTATCTCTTATCTTATCTTGTTAGTAGCTTATCAGATTAGGATTAGCTTATCTTATCCTTAGCAAGATAGAACTGGAAGTCTCCCTATTCAGCAAGGAGACTCCCTTTGATTAGGACTCTTGTAATCTCCTATTTAAGGAGACCCCATTATTGAATGAGATATCGAATATTCAGTTGAAGAAGTGAGTTAGGAGAGTTGGTGATCTCTTGAACAAATCACCAGAGGCGCCAAGATAGGTTCATCAAGAGCAGGAAGGAACAAGGGAAAACAGGAGGTTTTCCCCGTGGACCGACCCGTGACGAGATCCTATTCCCGGGCCCTCAACAACTTGGTATCAGAGCAAGGCGTCATGGGTGATTTGGAGCAGCTACCATCCAGGGTCCACGACCTCGAGCACCAACTCGTGGAGACCAGCTCCAAAGTCCGTGAGATCAAAGACGAAGTGAGGGAGCTGCGACGCCTGATGGAGCTATTCCTTTCTAGGGAAGGGAACTCTGAAGGAGGGACAACCGCCAATGGCCGCCGACCAGATTTGCCAGAGTCTTCCGGCGAGCAGCAGTCCGTTAGCCAAAGAACCGCAGTCGTCCCCAAGTACAACAGGCTGGAATTCCCGTCGTACAACGGCAACGGAGATCCCTTAGGCTGGCTCTGTCGCTGCGAGCAATTTTTTCGGAACCAACAGACAGATGACCGGGATAAGGTAAGTCTAGCCGCCTTTCACTTAACAGAGGAAGCACAACTTTGGTTTTATCGGTTAGAGCAAGAAGAATCCGGGCTCAGTTGGCCCCAGTTTAAGTCCTATTGCCTTCTTAGGTTCGGACCCCCACTGACCAGCAACCCACTAGGTGAGCTAATTAACCTTAAACAGACCGACATAGTGGCTGAATATCAGCGACAGTTCCAAACCCTCCTCGTGAGGGCATCCTCCGTGCGACCTGACCAGCAAGTGAATATGTTCACGGCAGGGCTATCAGAACCCCTGCGGGTGGATGTCGAGATGCAGAATCCCCCAAATTTGGTCACAACCATGAACTTAGCCCGCACGTTCGAGCGCAACTGCAGCTCAGCCGCGGAATTTTTAATGTGGGTCGGCCACCAAACTCATGGGTACCCCCAAGATCAGTAGCAACGACCCCCTCTTCTGCTACCAACCGAGAACTGAAATCTCCCACCACCACGGCCTCTAGACCAATGACAAGTAGCAACATGCCGCTCCACCCATTAAGCGTCTGACCAGGGTAGAAATGGCAGAACGCCGAGCAAGAGGCCAATGTTTCAACTGTGATGACCTCTACTCGGCAGGACATAGATGCAAGAGGCTTTTTTGCCTCCTCATCGATGAACAAGAGGAGGAGGAAGAAGAACCAGTCATATTCAAGCCAGAGATCTCTCTCCATGCGATCACCGGCATTAAAACTTCTCAGACCATGCAATTACAGGCACAGATAGCAGGCCAACCGGTGCGCATTCTCGTCGATTCAGGGAGTACACACAACTTCATAAGTGAGCATGCCGCTCTTCAGTTAAAGCTGCCAATGGAGTTTCGACCGCGACTACAGGTAGCCGTCGCAAATGGTGAGAGAGTTCACAGTCCAGGAATTTGTAAGGACGTGCTGGTACAGGTCAATTCTGAACTGTTTCTTGCTGATTTATTTGTACTTTCATTGGATGGGTTCGATATTGTTCTAGGGGTCAAGTGGTTAATTACCCTAGGGCCGATTTTGTGGGACTTCAGCGCACTCACCATGACCTTCCACCTAAATGGAAAGCAAGTTTCATGGCACGTTTGCAGGGTTAAAGAGAGGACACCACAGGTCCATGCACTTCAGACAGAACCGGCAGCCATGGAAAAACTTCTCGCCGAGTTTTCAGATCTGTTCCAGGAACCCAAGGGCCTCCCCCCTTTCTGAGCTTGCGACCATCATATTCCTTTGGTGGCGGGTTCAGCACCAGTCGTTGTCCGGTCTTGTCGCTACCCTCACTTACAGAAGGACGAGATAGAGAAACAATGTACAAAGATGCTGAACCAAGGAATCATACGCAAAAGTCACTCCCCCTTCTCTTCGCCGGTTCTGTTGGTGGCGAAGCAGGATGGAACGTGGAGGTTCTGTGTTGACTATAGAGAACTCAATGATCGGACGATCAAAGATAAGTTCCCTATTCCCGTTGTGGACGAACTGCTGGACGAGTTGCATGGTGCCCAGTATTTCTCTAAGTTGGACCTCAGGTCCGGATACTTCCAAGTTTGCATGGCTCCCGGTGACGTGAAGAAGACTGCTTTTCGCACCCACCATGGCCACTTCGAATTTTTAGTCATGCCATTCGGACTCTCCGACACCCCATCTACATTTCAGTCACTAATGGACGAGGTATTCCAGCCCCATCTGCACAAATTTGTTTTAGTTTTCTTTGATGATATCCTCGTTTACAGATATTCATGGGTAGAGCATGTCCACCATCTGAGGACCGTTTTCGAGCTCCTACGCCAACACAAATTATTCCTGAAACGGTCCAAGTGGTCCTTCGGGGAGCGACAGGTTCTTTATCTCGGCCACGTCATCCATGGGCAGGGTGTGACAGTTGATAGTTCCAAGATTCAGGCTATAAAAGAATGGCCCAAACCTCAATCAGCCAAGGCCTTACGCGGGTTCCTCGGTTTAACGGGTTACTACCGCAGATTTGTACAGAACTATGGAGTGTTGGCAGCCCCGTTAACCAACCTGTTGAAGAAAAATTTCTTCCGGTGGGATGACGCAGCAGATGAAGCTTTCCTAACACTGAGAAATGCCCTGTCTTCCACCCCTGTCTTGCAATTACCTAATTTCGCCCTCGAATTTACAGTCGAGTGCGATGCTTCTGGAGTGGGTATCGGGGCCATACTACAGCAGCAAGGGCACCCGATTGCTTTCTTCAGCTGCAGACTGGCCGACCGGCACTTGAAGCTTCCAGCCTATGAGCACGAACTAATTGGCCTAGCCCGATCCGTCTAGCACTGGAGGCCATATTTGTGGGGGCGGTCGTTCGTCGTCAAAACTGATCATTACAGCCTCAAATACCTGTTAGAGCAGCGTCTCACCACTTCCCCTTAGCAGCATTGGGTTAGCAAACTGCTTGGGTTTGACTTCCGGGTGGAATATAAGGCGGGATCCTCAAATCGCGCAGCTGATGCCTTGTCTAGGCGAGATGAAGACGCGATGGTTCTGTGTAGCATTTCCCAACCTCGGATCTCTCTGTTTGACGACATTAAGAAGGTAGCACCACAGTCCCCGGAATGGTCGCTCTTGCTACAGAAGATCCAGTCCGGCACCGCCGACCCCAATTGGTCACTTCAAGACGGGTTGGTACTGTATAAGGGACGAGTCCATCTTCCACCAGACTGCCTGTTGATCCCCACCATCATCACCAGCATCCATAACTTCACCCACGAGGGCATTCAAAAAACACTACACCGCGTCCGGACTGATTTCCATTGGCGAGGTATGAAGACTTCTATTCGAGATTTTGTCCAGAATTGCTCCACATGCCAACAACACAAATGGGAAAACCTACACCCGGCAGGCCTCCTTCAGCCCCTTTCCATCCCGACACAGATCTGGGCCGACATCTCCATGGACTTCATTGAGGGACTACCCAAGGTAGGTGGCAAATCAGTTCTCTTTGTGGTAGTCGACCGCTTCTCTAAATACGCCCACTTCATTCCTTTATTACACCCGTACAGTGCCACTTCGGTTGCTCTCGCCTTCTTTACACATGTCTTTTGCTTCCATGGGTTACCAGAATCCATAGTCAGCGATAGAGACCCGGTTTTCATTAGTGCCTTCTGGAAAGAGTTATTCCGGCTACAAGGCACCACCCTGGCCTACTCATCAGCTTACTAGCCACAAACCGACGGTCAGACGGAAGTGGTTAACCACACAATCGAGATGTATCTCCGCTGTTTCGTAGGCGATCAACCACGATGGTGGGTGGATTGGCTCCCTTGGGCCGAGTACTGCTACAACACAGCCTACCATTCTTCTCTTGGCATGACTCCCTTTCGCGTCGTTTATGGCAGGGATCCTCCCTGCTTGCTGTCCTACGAGCCGGGTTCTACTCGTTTGGAAGCAATTGATCACTCCTTACAAGAACGCGATGCCCTCCTAGCCGACGTCCGCCTTCGCTTACAGCAGGCCCAGCTCTGCATGAAGCTCCACTATGACAAGCACCACCGGGAACTGTCATTCGACCTAGGACAATTTGTTTGGTTGAAACTCCAGCCCTACCGGCAACGCTCCTTGCGCCACAAGGCTGTCCCGAAGCTGGCCCCTAAGTTCTATGGGCCCTACAAGGTTCTAAGACGGATTGGCAGTGTGGCCTACCAGCTGGAATTGCCTGAGACCAGCCGGATTCATGATGTCTTCCACATCTCCTTGCTGAAGCCATTTACGGGTGTTCCCCTAGACCAAGTTCCCTCCCTGCCACCCTTGAAAGATGGCAAGCTGGTCCCCCAACCTAAAGCTGTCACCCGCTCTCGTTTCAATCGTGGAACCCTTGATGTCTTGGTGGAATGGTGTAATTTACCATCAACAGAAGCCACATGGATCCCATTGGCGGAGTTCTAAGCCACATATCCAAAGTTCGAGCTTGAGGACAAGCTCGTAGTCCAGGAGGGGAGTAATGTTATGGACGCCTTCCTCGGGAAGACGTACCATCGCCGCAGGCAGCAACAGGCACCTGACCCACCAGCAGCAGCAGCAATGATTCAGTGATACTCATCCTACCCAGTTCGGCAATAGCAGCCTTATCTAGATTAGATTAGCTCATTTGCTTGTTCTTATCTTATTGTTCTCATCTCTTATCTTATCTTGTTAGTAGCTTATCAAATTAGGATTAGCTTATCTTATCCTTAGCAAGATAGAACTGGAAGTCTCCCTATTCAGCAAGGAGACTCCCTTTGATTAGGACTCTTGTAATCTCCTATTTAAGGAGACCCCATTATTGAATGAGATATCGAATATTCAGTTGAAGAAGTGAGTTAGGAGAGTTGGTGATCTCTTGAACAAATCACCAGAGGCGCCAAGATAGGTTCATCAAGAGCAGGAAGGAACAAGGGAAAACAGGAGGTTTTCCCCGTGGACCGACCCGTGACGAGATCCTATTCCTGGGCCCTCAACATAATTACACAAGTACAGATTTAGGAAATGAGGATTCAACTCTCAATTGTCTAAAATTATGTACGTGGATAAGGGTACCGTTGTTGTAAAACCCAATCCATAGATCAAACTATTTTTAGCTCTGAGTGGCTGTTCAACTATTTGACTATTTGGTTTAATAGTTCAAAATATTCACCATTTAGGCCATTGGATTGGTAACTTACCAAGTTACTACTACAGGTGGCTATTCATGCGTTTCGGCAGCTGATGACAATTTGAAAGCATAGATAGTGCCTCCTTTGGTAATGCCTGTCAGTTGTGAAATCTTCCCTTTTTTCTTACCTTGTATCTTTTTTTCTTTTAATAAAATTTCTTTTATTACTCTTGAAAAAAAATTTCCCCTTTTTACATGGCACCAATTAATTTCTTAGCTGCTGATGGACCTTCTTCTTATGCTTATTGTAAGCCCGAGGACACAATGGTGACTATAGGCTCTGAAGGTCTAAGGGGGGAATTTGTTGGGGAAGTAGTGTGGAAAATAGCTCTTGATCTTAAGAAAGGCCTGAGGTCGAGAAAGATTGCTTGTCTAGGACCTGAAACCCTTAAACACAAGCAATGATCTACTCAAAGAAAGGGTTTCTCTGTTGACTAGGGTTTTGGGGAAGAAACGGTGATGATCTACCCAAACAAAGGGTTATTGTGGATGGTTGTGATGACCACGATGAGGGTGCTGTCTGTAGTGTCGAGTAGCAGCAACTTTAGAAAGGAAAATGTTGGCAATGGGATTGTGTTTTGGAGCTCAGCAACTGAGTGGATTGAAAATTTTATGCTGCCACGACTTCTGTTCACCAAGGACCATCTTGTGGAAAATTAAAAAAGAAGATAGAGCCGAAAAGAGAATTGAGATTGGGAAGGTCTCTACAATGTCATCCCCTTCAAGATCGGAGCCTAAACTATAGATTCTTATTGTAAGCCTAAGGACATGGTGGTGACACCACTAGTCTTCTCTTTTTTTTTTCAGCAAGCAAGACTTTTATTAATAACAGAGAAATATTGAATTACAATAGATATAGGTTGCAATAATGCTTTAACCCAATCTATAACCCAGTCTACAGACACAAAACAGTTATAGTTCAGCCCAGTACAAGGTTGGCCTATTTGCCCCCTGTTTTGCTAGGGTATCTGCCAACCCATTTGCAGTCCTTTTCACCCAAGCAAACTGAGAGTTGAATCTCTTTGCAATTGTGTCAGTTTCTCTGTAGATAAATTTGAGCTTCCAAGGTGCTGATGTGATGTGTTTAGCCCAAGAGATGACCAGTAGTGAGTCTCCTATTTCTAATTCTGTTGTTTCAATCTGCTCAGCCATCTTTAAGCCTTGAAGTAGAGCCAGAGATTCAGCCTGTATTGAGTCACCAATACCTATTGGTCCCGAGAAGAGTGCCACAACTGGTCCTGAGAAGAGTGCCACAATTTCACCCAGATGATTTCTTATCACACCCCCTATGCCTGCCCTTCCCGGGTTACCAAGGGAACTCCCATCAAAGTTTAGTTTTAATTTGTTCATTGCAGGTGGCTTCCATTCCTCTCTCACATCTTCTTTGGGTACGCCTGTTTGTGCTACTTCAGTTCAGTTTCTTAGAATGTCATTCATGGAGAACTTTTTGAATAGTTCCATGGTCATCACCCAATGTGTTCCTCCTTTGTTTTACTTTTTTCCGAGAAGAGTCTTTGGTTTCTTTCCTCCCATATAGTCCATAACACAGCAGCTCTTACTGCCTTCCATAAGCACTTTCCTCTTTTCTTCTGCTGCCTCATGAAGGAGGGGCTGAATAGACTTACCACATCCTGTGGGGGAGCCCATCTGCATCCAAAGAGAGAACAAACAAAATCCCAAATACAATAAACAAAAGAGTAGGATAATAGTAAATGGGGTAGGGTTTCACCACAATCCTTACAAAGGACACACACATGAGGGGATAGGCATTTGTTTAGCCTTCTTTTCTGTAGCACATCACAAGTGTTTACCACCTTCCCTAGGAACACTTCCCAACAGAAAGCTGGTACTTTAGGAGGGATCGGTTTACACCAGATTTCTCTCACAGGGAAGTTCACCCCCAAAGGGTTAGAGTGAGTGAGCAAACTGAAGGAGGCACAAGAGAATAACCCATCAGGAGTTGGAGACCAAACCCTACTATCATCTGTAGTTTAGTCTAAGTAGACCTTCTCGAGGGTTGATAACAAAAGCAATAGGGACTCACATTCGTTTTCCCTTAGCCCCCTTCTGAAGCCAAAGTCCCAAGATATACCCAAGTCTGAAAGCATGCCAATATTACTGCTTTGCAACAGTGGGATCCACCAACACCTGATTTCCTCAAGCTGAATGTTGACGGGAGCAGTGTTGGTAATCTAGACCCTTCTGGAATAGGAGTGTTAAGGAATGATAAGGGAGAAATCTTGGGGTTATCCTTGGGACCAATTGGAGAAGGGAATTCCATAAGAGCTGAGCTGGAGGCAGTTCTGTATGGCTTACAAAAAGCAATGGAGTTCGGCATTCAGAATTTGATAATCTAAGGGGACTCTAAAGTGATCCTAAGCTGGTTGAGAGGAGAGGAAAAGAGTCCTTGGTGGTTCAGAAATGAGATCAAAAAATTCAGAAGTCTGTCCAAAGATATGCAAATATCAATCTGGTGGGTTCCAAGGTCGGCTAACAATTTAGCAGATCAATTAGCAAAACAAGGGGTTAGAAGAGAACAGACTTTCTGGGCATGGTTGTAATTCTAAATAGCTAAAATCTGGGTTTGTTTTTCTGTTTATTGTTACAAGGGTAGCTGAGGCTGCTCTCCATTGCAAATTTCTTCTATATCAATAAAGTTTTCTCTGTTTTTACTGATAAAAAAAAGTTTTGCCAAATTTTATTAAATTTTCAACATATATAAATTTACAAGTGTAAGAGAATTTGTGCAAGTAAGTATGAACCCATATAGGATGCATGGAATTTGGATTTAACTTTTATAACCTGCAAAAAACCCTAGGAAAGTATCCTCTTTATATAGTATATCTGATATGTAAAAACATTTCATATTACATAAGTAGAGTTTAGACAAGGCCAATCTCGTAATGTAGTTTTTTCTCCCCATCTCCCTGTTCATGGTTAATGTACATATTGCTCAATGTCCTGTGTTGTACCTGAGAAACCTGATTATCTAAAAAATGGGCAGCCCAGTGCACAAGGCTCCCGCCATTGCGGGGTCTGGGGATGGACACATGTATGCAGCCTTACACCCCTCACCCTCCTCCACATACAGAGAGGCTGTTTCCAAGATTTGAAACCTGGTCACCCCTGCACATGCAGGGTCACTCAAAAACATGATTATCTGAGTGTACCATATATGTACAACCTGAATGGTTTAGCTCCTATTGGAGAGAAAGTTGCTGATTGAGTATTGTAAATATTCTGTTAACTTCTTGTGTTTCATAATTTCTCTCCCCTTCTTTCCTTTTATAGTACTGCAAATCTGTAATCTAAGGACCATTACTTTGTGTAATGGTTAAATCTTGGGCTGGCGAAGTGTGAGAATGTGGATTTCGAGTCTGAGAGTAGCTACTTTGTGCAAAATAAGGTCAAAGGTTAGATCATTTTTTGGTGTACTCAAGACCCCAGATATCTGAAACCAATGTTGGGTATTCACCTTGATTTAAATTTATAATGTGATGTTTCTTATATGGAGATATTGGAGCTCTGATATCCAAAAGCATTCATTTTTCCAGCCATAGCATGTAGGCCAGTGTTCAAATTGGATTAGTTCCTCTTTTGCAGTTTCTAATTGCTATAAATTCTATGTCTCTCATGCTTCTATCCAAAAAATTGCAGGTGGTGGAGTATGGGCAGTTTATCCAGTTGTTTTTTCTATCAGCTATTTCTGTGGGGTTTCTCATTCTATCATAACAGTGATCTTGGCTATAAGTACAGTTTCTAGCTTCTGCCTTGCAGCATTTTTCTGTGCTGGCACTCCACCAAGCATACTCTGGGGTAGCTATCCAGTTGTGGGGAAAGCTGGCCTTGAGAATTACACCTTTTGTCTGTATTGTTCAAAGCCAAAATCACCACGAGCCCATCATTGTCGTTCATGTGGAATGTGCATACTGGACATGGATCATCATTGCCCATTTGTAAGGCTTTATCAACTTTTCTTTTTACTATTTCAGAACCATCTTTCATTTGTGTCTAATTTATAATTTTTTTTATATCACCTGCCAATATGCCGTATTTTGACTTGTTTGTTACTGTCATCTTGGTACTCAGAACCAGTTTGGGACTTGATTAAATTGAAAAAATAAATCATCTTTGTTGTGTGAAATAAGGGTTGTTGCCATGTATTAGGCATACTTAATTTGTTACAGTCCTGTAAATGCAGTAAGAAAATAAAAAAATATGTAGCTGCAAGCAGGAGAGAGAGAGAGAGAGAGAGAGAGGAAAAGACTATGCACCCCATTTACTGCTTCTATTGCTTTTATATTGTACTGTACAGGATTAGTAAATGACAAATTTGCCCTGTTTTGGTAAAAATAAATTAAATGCAAAAATAACCCTATAATCATAAAGACAAAAATAAAACATCCAAATAATTTAGGTGCTGTTTGGATAGACTTCTACTTTTTGTACTTTTAAAAATACCAAAATACAAAGTACATAAAATACTTTTACTTTCGTATTTTTGCTTTCAAAACCGTTGGGTAAAAAATTCTGAAAAGTATGATTTCCAAAACAGAAGTACCATTTTCTGTTTGGCAAAAGCACATCCATTCGTGCTTCTGGTGATGGTTTCCAGTGGTTTTGTGGTCTGAGACCAGTGATTCCGACTCTATCAGCAGGGAGCAAAGGTAGGGTCAAGAGTTTTATCGAAGGGTGGTCGCATGTGACCCGCTGTTTGCACAAAAACAGAAGTACTATTTCGCCAAAAGCACGAAGTATAAAAAGCTGACTTCGTGCTTTTGGTGTTTTTCATGCTTTCCAAAAGTACGAAAGCAAATATAAAGTATATGAAACAAACACTATATCGTGTTTTTCGTACTTTCGTACTTTTATAAAAGTCTATCCAAATAGGGCCGTAATTGTTCTCTATACTCCTCCTCAAGTTGAGAATGGATATAAAAAAGAGAAAATTGAATGTGGAGAGAGTTTGGGGTCATTAATCAATCGTGTGGTATCTGTTCCAAACATATTCACTTCTATTAGCATAGAGAAAATTACAATATTATCCCTGATACCGATATATTAACAAAAAAATTATTGTATAATGGTAATACACTTTTTCTAACATTCCCAGCATGCCCAAACAACTAGTTAATTATGTTTTAGAAATTGCATTAGTTCGGATGTTTGTTAAATGATCTTCCAAGTGCTTTACAAAATGTGTTACAATTTGTGTTTTACAAAGCTCGTGAATGCTGATTGCCCTAGTGCTTTTTGGCCTTTAGCAGTTTCAGGGAGTTTGGAGGAAAATGTGGAGTTGAGTGAGGATAAAGTCTTAGGTTTAGTATTCAGCAATCTCTCTAATTTGCTGGAAGAGGAGGAAAGAATTAGAGGATTAGAGCCTGACCCAGTCTGCTCGAATGGGGAAAATTCAGAACAGGGAAAGGGTGATGGGGATGGACAAGAGAAAGAAGAACCAGGTTTAGAGCATGATCCAGTTTGCTCAAATGTGGAAAATTCAGAATAGGGAAAGGGTGATGGAGATGGGCGAGTGGAAGAACCAGGTCCCAATGTCAAAACCTATACTAGAAAGGGGAAAGAAAGAGAAATAAAAAAGAGAAGAAAGAAGAAGAGTGAAGTGGAAAGAGCCTAGCAGTTGAGTAGGAAGATGGAGGTCTGAGGTGAATGCAGACGAGCTAAGATGGAGGGGGAGAGGGGATTCAGAACCGTAGGAAGATGGAGGTCTGAGGTGTTGATCGAAGCTAAGACCTTAAAGTTCGAGGAGGATCAGATCAAAGGTAAGGAAGCACTGAACATTAGAGAGAACAGCAGGGCGACAATACTGGTACCAAAGGATGTCATTGTGTGGATGAAAGGTTTTATAGATGGGGCTATCAACTCCGGCAAGGTGAATGGCTGGAAGAACTCAATGTCAGTTCCAGGCAAGAAATATGCAATTGAACTGAAAAGAAATTGGAAGGGGTGGTTCATCACGGTGGAGGAGTTCTTTGGAAGAGCTGGAAAACAAATGCTCTGTGTGCCGGAAGGGAGAATGCAGAAAGGGTGGAGGACTATCAGGAAGGTGCTGCAGTCCTTCCTTGTAGCTTTGGAAGGAGGAGGATAGAAGGAGTGGAGGAAATTGGTCAAAATTCCAAGGACCAGGGTAGGAAGGATCAGGAGGAGTCAGCTTCGATTAGAACTACCGGGAGTGCAGAAGCTCAAAATACCTTGAACGATGGTGTGGTGGTGGCTTGCTATTCTGTGCATTGGAGAATTCTGGTGGGAGCAGGGACAGATGTATGGAGGAGAAGAATGGTTCTGAAGGCTGATAAAGAAGTGACAGACTGGAAGAAAGTGTTGAATGCAGTAGCTGGAGATATTGGTTTTGGAAACGAAGCCCTGCTGGTTCCATTTACAGATTCAAAAGTCGTTCTGGATGTTGGCAACCAGGAACTAAGCTTCAAAGCTGTAGAGGTGGACCGGGGCCTGATACAGGTCCAGAATTGGAGTCCCAGCTGTAATGAAGCTGCACTACAAGATGGTTGCGTTCGACTGAAGTTTGTAGGTCTCCCCTTCCACCTGTGGTGGGACTCTGTTCTTGAACATATAGCACAGATCTTAGGAGGAGTGTTGGTGGAAGCTGATAAACGTAGTTTGGCCACCGTCGAGGTTCGTGTGGCTGGTGTTAAACACGAAGACATGCCTAGGTGCGTCGAGATTTGCTCGGATGCAGTCTAGTATAAAGGTGTGGGTAGCTTCAGAAGTCGAACAGGTGTGATGGGGAAGAGGATTCAAGGTTGAAGACGATGAGCTGGAAGGATGGTGGACACG
Organism: Nelumbo nucifera; assembly: GCF_055504915.1. Classification (NCBI taxonomy): domain Eukaryota; kingdom Viridiplantae; phylum Streptophyta; class Magnoliopsida; order Proteales; family Nelumbonaceae; genus Nelumbo; species Nelumbo nucifera. The sequence goes on from NC_142652.1 coordinate 48,735,903, forward strand.
TGGAGGGCAGAGAGAGGGCGGTCAAAAAGGGGCGCAGGTGGAATTTAAGGAAAGATTTAATGGGACGGCTGGGTAACTCAATCGACAAGTCAGCCAATTAACGTAATTAATTCAAAATTTTTTGAAAGGTTTAAAGATAAGGCGGGCTCTTTATCCTTCGCTGACGTGACGAAGAAAGGGAGTGGCCCAGGTTGCAGTTTAGCTCGGTCCAAGCTGGTCGAGTTGATAGGGGGGTCGGGCGAACCACACAACAAACCAAAATCATTTTTAAGTGACCCACTTGACAACTTAAATGGTCATGTGGGTCGGGCGAAGGAGAAGGGCTTTGAACGGATGATGGACAGGAGTTTGGGTCTATCATCATCTTAAATGGTTAGGGGCGTTGAGAGCAGCCTGTAGCAGCGGCAAACGGACAAGCAAAGGGACCTCCAGTGGGTCCCACGTCACACCAGTGAGGAACGGAGCCTAGGGTGACGCTTCTCAGAGAAGCCAAACCCAAGGTACACAAGGGAGAGAGCCGAAGAGAAGGAGGAGGCAGACGAAGGTTGGGTAATGTGTAGTGTAGATGAAGGAGAAGATTCAGATGATGGTATCGGTATTGGCAGCGTGAATGACAAAGGTGGCTATACTGCATGTGACATGGGAGGATGAAACATTGCAAGGTTGTTTCAGAGTGAGTTAATGGGAGGCCAGGAAGGTTGACTAGAGGAAGAAAGAAGCTTGGGACTCTACAAGTTAGATGAGAATGAAGTCAGTACACGAAAAAACCCATTCTCAAGACTTCAGATTTGGCAAGCAACACAAGAAAGGGGATATCAGGAAAACCTGAAGCAAAGCAGGAACACACCAAGCGGGGGTGAATCAAGGGTACAGAGGAAAGATCGCCATGTTGACCAAGGATAGATGGTCTTCCCAACCAACTTAGGGAGATAGATTTTTACCAACCTCTGGATCAAGAAAGGGAGGTCGGGAACAATTTTATTCCAACCCCTCTATCAAAACTAGGTAACCAAGTGAATTTAGTTTATGCTACTAATGTGTCTTTTGTGTCCTGTGTTCCAGATTCTGCTCCCGACCCATGTCCTGCAGACCATGTATGTGCATCCAGTCAAGGTGGTGAGATTTCTAAGGTTTTGGGAAGGGGATTGGAAACTAGTGAAGAGGAGCGGGAAGGGAGGTTAAGAAATGAGAAAGCATGGGAGATTATTGAGAGTATTTAATGAGGTGGAAGGAAATTTAATTTGGAGAGAGGGTCGAGAGGACAGAAGAGAGGAGGGCTTAGGGGAGGGGAGGGAAGGAAAGGAGGGCTGGGTTGGGAAGGAAATTGTGGAGTGCATAGAGGAGGTGGGAGGTAACATCATAGGAAGGAAGGATGGAGAGGATAGAGGAGGGGAGGGACCCAAGGAGAGGAGGATAGGGTTGAAGGGGAGTGTGTAGGGAGGGCTGTTGGGGGGGGATCTAAGCAAGAGGATTTGATAGCGGATTTTGTGGGGAAGTTGGGATGCAGATTAGAAGATTTGAATGTGCTGAAAGATGGTCTACAAAAGAGGAAGAGAAAATTGAGTGAAGTGGAAAGATTGAGAAGAGATGTGGAAGGAGACAAGAAGTTTGGGGCAGAAGGGGAAAGGAGGGGGAAAGTAGTGGTGAAGGGCAGAAGGGAATTAAGAAAGAAGTGAGATTGAAGATACTAAGTTGGAATTTGAGGGGGTTAGGGAAGTGCAAGGAAAAGAGCAACAATAAAAGAGGTAATAAAGAGGTTCGACCCAAACATAGTACTATTACAGGAATTCAAGAGAATGGAGTTTAATAATAGTTGGGCACGGAGTGTATGGAAAGCCAGGGGGATCAGTTGGGTGGCTGCCCCATCTTGGGGTGCTTCAGGGGGGATAGTGACAATATGGAAGAGGGATGTGGTTGAAGGTCTGGAGGAACTGATGGGAAGATGCTCAGTTTCCATGAAGTTCAAACAGTAGGAGGATGGATTTGTGTGGGTGCTTACAAATGTCTATGGGCCAAATGACTACAGAGAGAGAGGTTTTCTAGGAGGAATTGGATGATATAAGAGTGCTATGGGAGGGGTCATGGTGTGTGGGTGGAGACTTCAATGTGATCAGATACCTAGAGGAAACTAATAAGACCAATCAGAGGGTGACAACGAGTATGAGGAAGTTTAATAGGTTTGTGGATGCCTATGAACTTAAGGAGATTCCGTTAGCCTAGAAGACATTTACTTGGTCAAATCTCCAAGATAGACCCTTATGCTCTAAGTTGGATAGGTTCTTGTTTTCTATGGATTGGGAAGAACACTGGTGGAACTTGACATCTAGAGCTTTACCTAGGGTGACCTCAGACCTTTGGCCCATAGTGTTATGCAAGGAAGAGAAGAGTGGAGGACCCAACCCTTTTAGATTTGAAAACATGTGGTTACTCTATCCCGGGTTTACCAGTAGAGTAAGGGAGTGGTGGAATGAGTGTAACCCCTTGGTGGAATGGGAGGGGATGAGATTTCATAAGAAAATACAATTCTTGAAAACAAAGATTAAGGAGTGGAATATTTTGGAGTTTGGGAGGATAGAAGAAAGAAAGAGAGATTTGATGGACCAACTTGAAAGCCTTGACTCTAAAGAAGAAAGGGGAGAATTTGGAGAGGAAAACAATTGTTGTTAGTTGTTTATGTATTCAGATTTAGTACCATAAGGGTACTGTTGTAATTTCTCCTCTGTTTATATTGTTTGACTATACTAGTATAAATAATAAAATCATTCTTTCGCCCCCTATGTTCTGGAGGGCTTTCAGTCACTCGACTCATCTCTCTTCTCTCTTCTCTTCTCCTCTCTTCACTTGCTCTTGCTCAACATGGTATCAGAGCAAGTCGTCCAGGCCTGAAGGGTGGTGTCAAGCTAACTACTGTTGCATCCAATGCTGTCTCCAATCGAACTCCTGATCTGGTGAAGTCAGTTCGACCCAGAAGTTACAGAGTCTTTTCGTCTTCCAGCCCAGAAATTGCTCCTCCTGTCTGCTCGACTGTAGAGAGACTATTGTTTGCAGTTCGTAGAGGGTGTTCTGTCTTCAGAAATTGCTCATCTTCTGTTCGGCTGCCTATTGTTTGAGGATTCGTAGAAGGCTTTGGTTTACAGTCAAGGAGTTCCGGTTTACCATAAGGGAGACTATCATTTGAAACTAAAAGAGGTACTATCATCCTTGTCTGTTCGGATGCCTATTGTTTGCTGAACTGTTTGATGACTGTTCGGCTACCCTACTGTTGTCTGTTCGACTAATGAACTGTTTGATGCCTACTGTTTGTGGACTATCATCCTTGTCTGTTCGGATGCCTATTGTTTGCTGAACTGTTTGATGACTGTTCGGCTACCCACTGTTGTCTGTTCGACTGATGAACTGTTCGGCTGCCCTACTGTTAAGCGACTGTATTCTTTAACACAGTAACTGTATTCAAACTTTTTTGTTGTTGGTATTGTGGACTATTGATGGTCTGTTTTAGCCGACTAATTGTCTGCTCAACATCAATCTTATTAAGCCCTACTAAGTAGGTCATTCAGACCTGTTCTTGTACTGCAACAGCAGTGTGCAGACTTGTTTCAGTGAAACCGTAGGTCAGAAGGACCTGTTTCAGTACTGCAACAGCAGTGTTCAATTTGTTATTTGTTCTCAGTGAAGCTGTAGGTTAGAAGGACCTGTTCTTGTACTGCAACAACAGTGCTCTTTCTTTTGTTCTCAGTGAAACCGGTGGTTAGAAGGACCTATCTCTGAAATAGTCTTGTACGGCTGTGCCTTTTTTGGTTGCTGTTTCAACTTTTTATTCAGATATCATGGGCAGTGAAGATTCAGCCACATCTGGAGTTTCCTCAATGCTGAATGGAATGGGTGGGGGTGACCTATCCTTTCCTATGGCTGTTGTCCCTCTTGATGGTTTAAATTACCTGGAGTGGTCAAGAGGGATCAAATTATACATCACTGCAAGGGGGAAGATAGGCTATATTAATGGGAGGATAAAAGAACCATCCTCCGGGAGTGCTGAATATGATAGATGGAATCAGGAGAACAATATTGTTATGTCTTGGCTCTTGGTGTCCATGCAACCTCAAATCAGGAAGAATTTCATGTGGGCTGAAACAGCGAATGAAATCTGGGAACAAGCAAAGTCTACATATTTAGAATTGCGACACTATGCCAAAATTTATCAATTGCAGGCAGCATCTTCTACTTGTAGACAGGGGGAGAGGTGTTTATCGGTCTATTACTCTGACTTAACATCTGTCTGGAAGGAGTTGGATCACTACTAGAGTGTGGATTGGAAGTGTGATGAGGATGCTAAGAAGTACAAACAACTTGTCTCCCAGCAAAGGGTGTTTGCATTCTTACATGGTCTAAATCCTATGTATGAATCTATCAGGGTTCAGATTCTCAGCTCTAAGGATCTCCCTTCTGTTCAAGAAGTCTATGCTCTTGTACAATTTGAAGAAAGCAGGAGAAATTTGATGAACAACCCTGGTGGGGATGCTGTTGTGTTAGTTGCAAAAGGTGTATCTACTGGTGTGGGATCTTCTTCCCGGAAAGGAGATCTCCAGAAAAAAACAGAAGATAAGGAAAAATTGTGGTGCACTCATTGCTAGAAACCCCGACACACCAAAGATACCTGTTGGGATCTTCATGGGAAACCAAAATGGGCTCAAGATCTGACTAAGAAGCAAGGTTCCGAGGTGAATAAGAAGTACGGACAACAAAGTACAAAGAAACATCACATGGCCAACATGGCTACTCAGGAGAATCAGCCCCTCATTTCTACTGTGACTCAGACACATCTCATTGGACTTGACCCGAGGGAGGACATTATGAATTCCTTCCGTGACCATTTAGAGCTCTATGGTAGAGCAATTCATCAGATGGATACTCCTCCCTCAACCTCATTTGCATCTACCTCAGGTAACCCTGCCACTGCTTTCCATGTTGCTTCTCACACCCTTGACTCTCCATGGATCATTGATTCTGGAGCATCAAAACATATGACTAGTACGTCCTCTTACTTTCAAACCTATCACCCTCTTTCTGGAAGAGACAAGGTGAGACTAGCCGATGGATCATACTCTTCCATAGCTGGTCAAGGAACTCTCTCTCTTCCTCTTGGCCTTACCCTTTCTGATGTTCTTTATGTTCCAAATTTTCCCATTAATTTGTTCTCTGTTAGTAGTGTTACTAATTCCTTGAATTGCTCAGTGACCTTTTTCCCTTCTCATTGTGTGATTCAGGATCTGGCTTCGGGGAGGACGATTGGTAGGGGTCGTATGGCTGATGGACTTTACATGCTGGAGAATAAGGCTAGTCTTCATGTTACAGAGTCTATGAGTCAGTTTATGAGTCAGTCCTGTAAGAAAAAAGTCTATTTATGGCATTGTCGTATTGGTCATTTGTCTTTTGAGTCTTTGAAAGTTGTATTCCCAGAACTGTTTAAGTCAATGTCTATTTCTGATTTTTCTTGTCAAACGTGTCAGTTGAGTAAGCATTGTAGAACTCATTTTCTTCAAAGAAATAGTAAATCTGAATCTCCGTTTCACATTGTTCATTCTGATGTGTGGGGCCCTGTTACTTTACCATCTGAGAGTGGCTACAAGTATTTCATTACCCTCATTGATGATTATTCTAGATATACTTGGGTATACCCGATGCGAACCAGAGAAGAAGTACTAAAAATCATTCAAGATTTCCAGCGGATGGTCTTCACTCAATTTCAAACTGAAATCCAAATTTTCCAATCAGACAATGCAAAAGAATTTTTTCATAGTGACCTCACGGAATTTTTTGCTTCGCATGGTTCCCTTCACCGTAGCTCTTGTGCCCGCACACCACAACAAAATGGTGTGGCCGAACGGAAGAACCGACATCTCCTTGAAGTGGCTTGAGGTTTACTACTTCATATGAATGTTCCCAAACGGTTTTGGCTTGAAGCTGTTCTTTGTTACACTTACCTTATAAACCGTATGCCCTCTCGTCGGTTAGAGTACAAAGCCCCACATCAACTTCTCTTTCCTAAGGCTCCCCTTCTTTCTATTCCTCCTCGTGTCTTTGGTTGCCGGTGTTTTGTCCAAAATCTGTCTACCACCTGTGGGAAATTGGATTCTCGTGCTATCCCTTGCATATTTCTTGGTTACTCCTTCACTCAAAAGGGATACCATTGCTTTGATCCTGTTTCTCGTAAATTCTATGTTTCCATGGATGTTTCTTTCTTTGAAGATGAGCCTTTCTATCCTGTTTCTCCTCAGGGGGAGTGTAGGCATGAGGAGAAACTGGTTCAACTTCCCTCTCTCCCTGACCCTCCACCTTTTCGTGTTTTTTCTCGTCGTTGCAAAGGCCAACCAAATTCAAGAGCTGTAGAGAATCCGGAAGCTGTACCTCCAGTGCCACCAGACTCCTCGGGGGAGGATCATACTCACTCAGGTATTTTGGCTCCCAATGATGTCCTTGAATCTATTGAAAATGATTCCTCTACTGCTAATGATCTTGACCGTCCTATTGCTCACAGGAAGGGTGTTAGATTGTGCACCACTAAACATCCCATTTCCAACTTTGTCTCCTATGAGAACATTTCATCCTCATTCTGTGCCTTCCTTACCTCTATTGACAGTGTCCCTATCCCTAAGAATGTGGCAGAAGCTCTTTCAGTTCCTGAATGAACAAATGCCATGAGGGAAGAAATTAATGCCCTTCACAAAAATGGCACATGGGAACTTGTTGATCTTCCTAAGGGAAAGGTTCCAGTTGGATGTAAATGGGTGTTTACAGTCAAGCATAAGGCTGATGGAACAGTGGAAAGGTATAAAGCTCGCTTAGTGGCAAAGGGATTTACTCAAGTGTATGGAGTTGATTATGTAGAAACTTTTGCCCCCGTTGCCAAAATGAATTCCATTAGAGTCCTTTTCTGTCTTGCGGCTAATCTGGATTGGGTTTTACACCAGCTGGACATCAAGAATGCATTCTTGAATGGTGACCTTGAAGAGGAAGTGTACATGATTCAACCTCCTGGTTTTCTAGCCCAAGGCAATGAACAGAAAGTGTGCAAGTTGAAGAAGTCCTTATACGGGCTGAAACAATCACCAAGAGCTTGGTTCAGCAGATTCCGTGTGGCAGTTCAGCAGAAAGGATACAGGCAATGTCAATCAGATCACACACTGTTTGTGAAAAAAGAAGGTAAAATTTCTGCTCTAATTGTATATGTGGATGACATAATTGTTACTGGTGATTGGGAGGATGAAATTCAGAAATTGAAACTTTTTCTTGCCACTCAGTTTGAAGTGAAGGATCTAGGACCTGCCAGATGCTTCCTTGGAATTGAAGTTGCCCGATCAAAGAAGGGTATCTTCATTTCTCAAAGGAAATATGTCCTAGATTTACTTCAGGACACTGGAAAGATGGGGGTGAAGCCAGTTGACTCTCCCATTGACCCCAACCATAAATTAGGTGACAACTGTGGTGAATTGCTCAAGGATGTGAAACAGTTTCGGAGACTTGTAGGGAGATTGTTATACCTTTCTATGACTCGCCCAGACATTGCATATGCTATTGGTGTCCTCAGTCAGTTCATGCATGCTCCTAGATCTTCTCATCTTGAAGCAGCAGAGAGAATCCTCCGATATCTAAAGAAGTATCCGGGTACTGGTTTGTTGTTTCAAAAGCACGGACATTTGAAAGTTGAAGTTTATACAGATGCAGATTGGGCTAGATACCAAAGTGACAAAAAGTCTACCAGTGGCTACTGCACCTTTATAGGAGGGAACCTTGTTACATGGAGGAGTAAAAAGCAAAATGTGGTAGCTAGATCCAGTGCTGAAGCTGAATATCGTGCTATGGCCCACGGGGTTGCTGAAGGCATGTGGATAAAGAATTTGTTGGGGGAGTTGGGTTTCCCAGTGACCAAACCTATAACTCTATTTTGTGATAACAAAGCAGCTATAAGCATTGCTGCCAATCCGGTGCTACATGATAGAACAAAACACATCGAAGTTGACAAGCATTTTATCAGAGAGAAAGTTATCACAGGCGAAGTGTGTACCCCCTATGTCACTTCTGAGAACCAGCTTGCAGACATCTTTACAAAGGGTTTAAACCTTTCTAGACATCATGATCTTTGTGACAAGTTGGGCATGATTGATATCTATGCTCCAACTTGAGGGGGAGTGTTGTCAGTTGTTTATGTATTCAGATTTAGTACCATAAGGGTACTGTTGTAATTTCTTCTCTGTTTATATTGTTCGACTATACTAGTATAAATAATAAAATCATTCTTTCGCCCCCGATGTTCTGGAGGGCTTTCAGTCACTCGACTCATCTCTCTTCTCTCTTCTCTCTTCTCCTCTCCTCTCTTCACTTGCTCTTGCTCAACAACAATGAATCGAGAAGGGGCTTGAGGAGACAGTTAAAGGATTGCCTTTATAAGGAGGAGATAAGTTGGAGGCAAAAATCTAGGTGCAAATGGTTGCAAGAGGGAGACAGGAACACCAGGTACTTTCATTCTTTGGCAGATGGAAGAAAAAAGAGAAATTTCATTTCCAAACTGGTGGTGGATGGAATTGAATTAACTCATCAAGAGGAGATAACCGGGGTATGTGTGGAACATTTTAAATCCCTTATAAGAAGACCTGTAAATGGAAGGGTGTGGGTTGAAGGTCTGGACTGGGCAAATGTAGGGGGAGATAATAGGAGGTGTTTGGAAAGGAATTTTGACTTGGAGGAGATTAAGGAGGCTATGTTTTCTATGGACAGAACAGAAGCTCTAGGGCCAGATGGGTTCACAATGGCTTTTTATCAGGATTGTTGGGATATTTTGAAAGATGATCTTCTCATGGTTTTTGAGGAATTTCATAGGAAAGGAATTGTTAATCCGGGGGTGAATTCCACTTTTATAGCTCTGATTCCCAAAAAAAAGAAGTGTTGCATCCAAGGGATTTCAGACCAATCAGTCTGGTAAATAGTTTGTACAAGATCATTGCAAAGGTGTTATCCTTGAGGGTATTGCCAGACATAATTGAACAAAATCAAGGTGCCTTTGTAAGTGGAAGACAGATCACAGATCAAATCCTCATTGCCAATGTGAGTGGAGAATTTCAAGAAGGATAAAAAGAAGGGGGTGGTGTGTAAGTTGGATTTGGAGAAGGCTTATGACATGGTGGATTGGGAGTTCTTAAGTAAAGTTATGATTAAAATGGGGTTTGGGGCCAGATGGTGCACATGGATCATGGGTTGTGTTCAGAATTGTCATTATTCAGTGCTAGTGAATGGGATAGTGGTGGATTTCTTCCCAGCCATTAGGGGTATAAGATAGGGAGACCCCTTATCTCTATTTTTGTTTTTACTGGTTGCTGATGTTTTGGGGAAGTTGATCCACAGGGCAGACTCAAGGGTTGGAAGGGAGAACATTCCACTCACTCACAGTTTGCTGATGATACGATCCTGTTTTGTGGAGGTAGTGAGCTTCATAAGGAATCTGAAACTGGTGATCTATTTGAGTAGGTGTCAAATTTGAAGGTGAACTTTGGGAAGAGTTGTGTAGTGGGGGTGAATCTAGAGGAGCGAGAGTTAAGGGAGAATGCAGAAGTATTGGGGTGTGAAGTATCAGGGTGGCCTCTGAACTATCTAGGGTTGCCCCTAGGAGATAATCCTAAGAGGGAGAGCTTTTGGAACCCGGTGGTGGAAAGATTTGAATAAAGACTTGTATCTTGGAAGAAGAATTATCTCTCTCTAGGTGGTAGGATTACATTGATTAAGGCCACGTTAGCAAACTTACCCATTTATTTTCTTTCAGTGTTTAAGATTCCAGGGAAGGTTTGTAGTAGGTTGGAGAGGTTGATGAGAGATTTCCTTTGGGAGCCGGGAGAGGAGAAGAGGGACCACAGGGTTAGCTGGAAGGTGGTGACCAGAAGTAAAAACTATGGGGGTTTGGGGCTTGGGAACATTGGGATAAGAAATTCGACCCTTTTGGGAAAATGGTTGTGGAGGTTCCCTCTGGTGCGGCAGAAGCTATGGGCTAGAATAGTGGTAAGCATACATAAGCACTTCACCTTGGAATTCATGATTTGCTTCCAGTCTTCTCCCCTCATGTCAGGTATGATTTGAATTCAGGTAATTCTATAAAATTCTTGGAACATATTTGAGTGGGGAATGTTCCTCTTAAGGAACAATTTCCTTCTTTGTATGCTCTATCCAAATTTAAAAATGAGCCAGTTTCTTCTTTCATCACCCCTTCCCCTTCTAGTTAGGGGTTTGGGTGGAACCTAGGTCTGAGGAGGGCTATGAGGGACTCAGACCTTGATTGTATTTCGAACCTCTTTGAACTTCTTGATAATGTTTTCTTGGACCCTTCTATGGTGGACTCTAGAATTTGGACCCCTATCCCGATTAGTGAGGTTTGGTGCAGACCGATTCCTCCTAGGGTTGGTTGTTTTTGTTGGGAAGCCTATTTGGAAAGATTCAACACTGAGGATTTGCTCCAAAAGAAGAGACCCAATACTTGTTCGTCACCTCCTTGGTGTGTTCTTTGCAAAGCGGCTAGGGAGACTGGTTTTCACTTATTGGTGTCTTGCCAATTTGCAAAGTCAATTTGGGAGTGGGCTTGTTTTCTCTTTGGGTATAGGTGGAACCCTCCATCAAACTTGTAGAGCCTATTTTCCCCTTCCTTTTTCAGGTGGCACATGAAAGGGGAAGGACTATGTGGAGAGGTCTGAGTGCTGCAGTATGCTGGACATTATGGGAAGAAAGAAATACTAGGATTTTCTCAGAAAATGAGAGAGGGGCTGAAGATGTGAAGGCTGTGATCCACATAAGGGCAGTACAGTAGCTGAATTCACTAGAGCTATTTACAGACTACACAGTGGAAGACATGCTGAGAAAGTGGGGTGAGATTGCAAACTGTACTCAGATCAAACCAGTAATAAGGGTGTCTTGGACTCCCTCACCTGCTGGCTTCTTATAGTTAAAATTTGATGGGAGTTGTAGGGGGAACCCGGGACAATCAGGGATTGGTGGTATTTTTAGGGATGAGAACGGGGTCATGTCTGCCTTGTTCTCAGGCCCAATTGGTGTGGGGGATTCCCTTAGAGCTGAGATCTTGGCAGTTATGGAAGGAGTTCAGAAAGCCAAGGAGTTGAATGTCAGGAAACTCATAATTGAAGGGGACTCGGAGGTGGTGATAGGGTTGCTGATTAAAGACAACTGCGTTTTATGGAATTACAGAAATGAAAAGAAGAAATTCTGGTGGCTGGTGTGGGAGATGGAAATCAGGATGCATTGGGTTAAGAGATCAGCTAACTCTTTGGCTGATGGATTAGCCAAACAAGGGATAGAAAGGGAAGCAATGTTTTGGGCTAATCTGTAACTTAATTGTTTCTTTTGTTTCCTTTTCTCTGTTTCTCTCTTTGGAAGGTTTAAGTTGTACTTGGACGATAAGAGTTTTTGTCTTCCTTGCTGTAAATAGTTAAACATTTCAATGAATTGAATGAATCTGTTATTGATAGAAAAAAAAGAGTGAAGTGGAAAAGATGGATACCGAGGTCTCTTATGAGAAAGATGATAAAGAGGGAAAGGAAACAAAGATCAGGGTGAAAAGTAGGTGTAGTGGGGGGTTTCATTGTTGAGTTATTATGAAGATAATTAGCTGGAATGTGAGGGAATTAGGAAGTGCAAAAAAAAAGAAGATTAATAAGGAATGTTTTGAGGAGGGAGAGGCCAGATGTCTTCTTAATTCAGGAAACCAAATTGATAGAATTAGATAGAAGGTGGATTAGAAGCATTTGGGGTAGTAGAGGATTAAGTTGGACCTTTTCACCTTCTTGGCGAGCCTCAAGGGGAATCCTAAGTATATGGAGAAATGAAGAATTCAAATGTTTGGAGGAACTTATTGGGACTTACTCTGTATCAACCAAATTTAAAAGAATAAGACCAATGTTTATGGCCCTAACTCATATAGAGAAAGGGACCATTTTTGGGAGGAGCTAGGTGCAGTCAGAGGACTTTGGGAGGGGCCTTGGTGTCTTGGTGGGGAGTTTAATGTCCTAAGATTTTCAAGAGAAACAAACAATCCAGAGCAGGGTCTCACCCTTAGCATGATGAAATTTAACAACCTAATTGATTCCTTTGAATTGGAAGAATCTCCCTTGTTACATGCAGATTTCACAGGGTCCAACTTTCTAGCAAACCCAATATGCTCCAAACTTGATAGATTTTTGTTTTCGGTTGATTAGGAGGCTTTATGGGGGAACCTAACAGCTAGGGCCTTGCCTAGGGTGACTTTAGACCATCATCCTATTATCCTTAGGTCAGGATACTTTGTTCAGTGGCCATCACCTTTTCGATTTGAAAATATGTGGTTGGAGGACCCCTCATTGAAAGAAAGAATTAAAATCTGGTGGGATGAGGAAAAACCAAGGAATAGAAAGAAAAGTGTTAGGTTCATGAGGAAGCTTAAAGCTTTAAAAGGGAAGATCAAGGATTGGAACAAGGAGCACTTTGGAAGGCTTGAAGAAATCCAAGAAAGAATTTCATCTAGAATTGAGTTCCTAGACACAAAAGAAGCTATGAAGGAAATGAGTTAGTAGGAAAGAGAAGAAAGGTGGAAGCTGAAAGTGGAATTGGAAGATTTTTTGTGAAAAGAAGAAATATCTTGGAGACAAAAATCAAGATGCAAATGGCTTCAAGAGAGGGATGGTAATGCAAGTTTTTTTCACTCTTTGGTAGAGGAGAGAAGGAAGAAGAATTTCATAAGGAGCATAGAGGTTAATGGAGTTGAATTGAGAAGGGAAGAGGAGATAGTAAAGGTTTTTTTGGATAACTTCAAAGGAATCCTATCCAGTTTTGAGGGGAGAAGACAAAGCCTTCCCATTCTAGAGTGGACTAAGGTGACAGAGATCCAATCCAAAGGCTTGGAGAGCAATTTTAGTGTTCAGGAGATTAGGGAGGCTGTGTTTTTGATGGACAAATCAAAAGCACCAGATCCAGATTGATTTACAGGGGCTTTTTATCAAGATTGTTGGGAGACTCTAAAGAATGATTTGAAAGAGGTTTTCGATGAGTTACCAAATTGGGAAAATTTCCTTGAGAACCAATTCAGCTTTCATTGCCCTAGTCCCTAATAAGAAGGAAGCTAAATCCCCAAAGCACTTTAGGCCAATCAGTTTAGTGGGAAGCCTATACGAAATGATTGCAAAGGTCTTATCAGGCAGGCTAAAGAAAGTTTTAGTGACAGTAATCTCACCATTCCAAGGGGCCTTTGTAGAGGGCAGGTAAATATTGGATAAGATATTAATGGCAAATAAGGGTTGTTTAACAGAAAAGAAGAGAAGAGATGAAAAATGAATAATTTGTAAGCTAGACCTTGAAAAGGCTTATGATTTAGTGGAGTGGTCCTTTCTCTTAGAGGTAATGAAGAAATTTGGTTTGGGAGAGGTGGAGATTGTGGTTAAGGGGTGCTTAAGTTCGGTGCAATATTCTATCTTGATTAATGGGTTTGCTAGGGATTTCTTCCCTACTAAAATAGGTTTGAGACAGAAAGACTGTTAGGCCCAGCCTAACCCAGCCCAGGCTGAGGGCAATCCAAAACCAGCTCGAGAGGGAGCAGCTTACACTCCTACAATGCAAAGCTTTACTTGTAGGAACAGGGACTTGAAAGCCATGCCAGTAGTTTCCATGTCAAAAATGGTTACCATTTCTTATGATTGTAATCATGTGCATGATAGTGGTCTCAAGCCAACTATGTAAGGCTCCAACATGTTATGAGCGCACATGAGAATTGAGACACTTCTTTCCCTTCTTTAGTTCTTCTTCCTTCTTCCCCCTTCCCCATCCTCCATCTCTCTGTTTCAAGAGCATAAGTCTCCCTCAAAGAGGCTTACAAGGTAGGTAGTACCTACCATTTGGTATCAGAGCATTTAGCATCATTGACCATGTCTCAGACAAGGTCAACGACAGCAGATGACCATATCAATCAGATGGAGGACAACCTTGACCAAGTGACCTTTGACATTAGGGAATTGAAGGCAGTGATATCAGCCTTGGTATCTCAACAACAGTATAGGAGAATCAAGCCAAAGGGATGGTGAGATGGAAGGTTCCAACAATGGCAACGCTTGGGCAGGGGCTCCATCTCACTAGAAGGTAACTAAAATAGACTTCCCTCATTTCTTCAATGGTGATCTCATTTCATGGATTTTCAAGGCAGAGAGGTACTTCGAGTACCATGAAACTCTGACTCATAAGAGGGTTTTGATTGCTTCAACCCACCTGGATGGCGATGCTATCCTATGGTTCCAGTGGTACTGGCGATCAAATCCTTAGCTCACTTGGTCAGAGTTTATAGAAGCTTTGTGCTTCAGTTTGGGCCTACAGGTTATGTGGACTATGACGAGCTCCTCTCTAAGTTGAAGTTGATTGGAATGGTGAGTGAGTATCGGCTTGAGTTTGAGCGATTGGCAATGAGGGTCTATGTGTGGCCGAAGAAGGCTCTGGTGGGGTGTTTTGTAGGTGGCCTGCGAGAGGATATTAAGTTGCAGGTGAAAGCTCTGCGACTAGCTATAGTCATGGTGGCGGTGGGGATGGCTCAACTACAAGAAGAGGATAGACTACCAGCGTCAGGTCAACCGCTCAGTTGGTCCAATATTCAAAACCCCACCTAGGGTGGACCCACCCACTAACCAAACCGATAGAGGAAGCACTTAAGCTCACCGTTCAGCCCATTCTTTTGAAGCCCATAATGCCTTCTAAATGCCTGTCTTGGGCTGAAATGCAATCTTGATGCGAGAAAGGCTTATGTTACAATTTTGACCTTAAGTTTGGGTCGAGGCATAGGTGCAAGGCCCAACAAGTGTTCCTATTGCAGGTAGATGATGATACTTGTTAACAGGTGTAATACATGTACTGTTCACAGACTTAGTACCCACAGGGGTATTTTTGTAATTCTGTAGACATATTGTTATGTATGGCCAGAATAGTATAAATGCAAAGCTTCACTCGACTGAAGCTAAGTTTTGTTGAGGCCTTAACTCAGTTGCCTCTTATTCTTCTTTCTCTTCTCCTTCTTCCTTCTTCTTTTCTCCTTCTTTTCTTCTTCTTCTTGGCCTCCTGCTCAACATGGTATCAGAGCAGGTTCGTCCAGGCCTAGAAAACAACTAACTGAGGTCTCTCTCCTCTGCTGCGAAGGAGCTATAGTACTGATGCTCGAAGACAAGGAAGAGGAAGCTTTTCTAGTGCTGCGGTTAGTCTTCACTGCCGAGTAGGGCTCTGCTACAAGTATGCTGACTGTTCAACTTCCTAGCACAGAAAAAGGGTTCGGCTACATGTTTTTTGCTGGTAACTGGGTTGCTCCGGCTAAGAGGACTGTAGAAATCCATCCCAGATGTTCGAAGGAAGGCTCTGACTTGAAGGGGAGTTCGAGTTCATGACTGAACTGCCTATTGCAATCTGACCTGAAGGGAAGTTCGAGTTCATGACTGATGACTGTGCTGCCTATTGCTGGTACTGAGATTTTTTTTTTCTCTCTTCCTGTTTATGGCTTCTTGCACGACTGTTAATGTTCCAGAATCTGAGTAGGGACTGTTCCCCTTCCTCCGATTGTATGTTGCCTTAGTCTGCACTCTAAGGGGCTGTTGATGAACCCTAGAACTTGAGTGACTGTTCGGCTGCCCTGGAAAGTGGATATCAGCCGATTAGGTGTGGTGAATCACCACTCGTATTGCTGCTCCTACTGTGCCTTTTTTGGGCTGAGAAGCTGTATCAAAGTTGTGAACTGTAGGTCTTTCAGACCTGGTTACACTGCATGTGCAGTTCGTATAGTGTTTTTGTGAACTCCTACACAGTGTAGGTGATAACCCCTAGTACTGCAGTTGCAGTGTTTGTGTTTGGTTCTCTGTGAAACTGAAAATCAGCAAGTGCCTAGTTGTGGACTGTAACAGCTCTGTAAGGCAGTGTACCTGTGTTTTTTGAGTACTTCTAAACCTAGAATCATGAATAAGGAAAGATTGTGGTGCACTAATTGTCAGAGGCCTCGACACACCAAAGATACTTGTTGGGATCTCCATGGGAAACCAAAGTGGGTTCAGGATTTACCTAAGAAGCAAGGCTCAGATGTAATTAGAAGACCCAGGCAACAAGGTACCAAGAAACACCACATGGCAAATATGGTTTCTCGGAAGAATCAGCCCTCCACTTCTACTGTGCCTCAAACACCACATAGCCAACACAGCTACTCTGGATCAGACCCAAGGGAGGATATTGTAAACTCCACCACCTCTTTTGCATCCATATCAGGTAATTCTGCCACTGCTTTCCATGCTACCTCACACAACCTTGACTCTCCATGGATCATCGATTCTGGAGCGTCAAAACACATGACTGGTATGTCCTCTTACTTTGAAACTTATCACCCTCTTTCCGGAAGAGATAAAGTGAGACTAGCTGATGGATCATACACTTCCATAGCTGGTCAAGGAACTCTCTCTTCCTTCCCCTCGGCCTTGCTCTTTCTGATGTTCT
Source organism: Nelumbo nucifera (assembly GCF_055504915.1). Lineage (NCBI taxonomy): Eukaryota > Viridiplantae > Streptophyta > Magnoliopsida > Proteales > Nelumbonaceae > Nelumbo > Nelumbo nucifera. The sequence continues at coordinate 48,752,430 of NC_142652.1, forward strand.
TCATGTTCCCAAATTCCCTATGAATTTGTTCTCAGTCAGTAGTATTACAAATTCCTTGAACTGTTCTGTGACTTTTTTCCCTACCTATTGTGTGATTTAGGATCTGGCCTCGGGGAGGACGATTGGTAGGGGTCATATGGTTGATGGACTCTACATGCTGGAGAATACGGTTGGCCTTCATGTTACAGAGTCTATGAGTCAGTTCAAAAAGAGTAAAATGTATTTGTGGCATTGTCGTCTGGGTCATTTGTCTTTTGAAACCTTGAAATTGGTTTTCCCAGAATTGTGTAAGTCAATGTCTGTTTCTAATTTTTCCTGTCAAACGTGTCAGTTAAACAAGCATTGTAGAACTCAATTCCCTCAAAGAAATAGTAAATCTGAGTTTCCTTTTCACATTGTGCATTCTAATGTGTGGGGCCCTGTTACTTTACCTTCTGAGAGTGGTTGCAAGTACTTCATTTGACGATTATTCCAGATACACTTGGGTATATCCAATGCGAACCTGTGAGGAAGTACCAAAAATTATCCAAGATTTTCAGTGGATGGTCTTCACCCAATTTCAGACCGAGATTCAAATATTCCAGTCAGACAATGCAAAAGAGTTTTTTCATAGTGACCTCACGGAGTTCTTTGCTTCACATGGCTCTCTTCATTGGAGCTCTTGTGCCCGTACACCACAACAAAATGGTGTGGCTGAACGGAAGAACCGACACCTCCTTGAAGTGGCACGGGGTTTACTACTCCACATGAATGTTCCCAAACGATTTTGGCTTGAGGCTGTCCTTTGTTCTACATACCTCATTAACCGAATGCCCTCTCGTTGGTTAGAGTACAAAGCCCCACATCAGCTTCTCTTTCCTAAGGCCCCTCTTCTTTCTATCCCTCCTCGTGTTTTTGGTTGTCGGTGCTTTGTCCAAAACCTATCTCCCACCCGGGGGAAATTGGACTCTCGTGCTATCCCGTGTATATTTCTTGGCTACTCATTCTCTCAAAAAGGGTATCGTTGCTTTGATCCTGTTTCTAGGAGATTCTATGTCTCCATGGATGTTACCTTCTTTGAAGATGAGCCCTTCTTTCCTGTTTCTCCTCAGGGGGAGTGTAGGCATGAGGAGAAACTGGTTCAGCTTCCTCCTCTTCCTAATCCTTCTCCTTCTCCTTCTCCTTCTCCTTCTCCCCCTTCTCTTCCTGATCCTCCACCTTTCCGTGTTTTTTCTCGTCGTCATAAAGGCCAACCAAGTTCAAGAGCTGTGGAATCCAGAAGCTGTACTTAAAGTGCCATCAAACTCCTCGGGGGAAGATCATACCCTCTCAGGTAACTTGACTCCCAATGATAGTCCTGACCTCCCTGTTGCTAATGATCTTGACCTTCCTATTGCTCACAGGAAATGTGTTAGGTTGTGCATCACAAAACACCCCATTTCCAACTTTGTCTCCTATGAGAACATCTCACCTTTATTTCGTGCCTTCCTTACCTCCATTGACAGTATCCCTATTCCCAAGAATGTGGCAGAAGCTCTCTTAGTACCAGAATGGACAAATGCCATGAAGGAAGAAATTTATGCTCTTCATAAGAATGGCACGTGGGAACTTGTTGATTTCCCTAAGGGTAAGGTTCCATTTGGATGTAAATGGGTGTTCACTGTTAAGCATGGGGCTGATGGAACTGTGCAGAAGTATAAAGCTTGTTTAGTGGCAAAGGGTTTTTACTCAAGTATATGGAGTTGATTATGCAGAAACCTTTGCCCCTGTTGCCAAAATGAACTCTATTAGAGTACTTTTCTCTCTTGCTGCCAATCTGAATTGGGATCTACATCAGCTCGATATCAAGAATGCCTTCTTGAATGGTGACCTTGAAGAGGAAGTTTATATGGCTCAACCCCCTGGTTTTTTGGCTCAAGGAAGTGAACAGAAAGTGTGCAAGTTAAAGAAGTCTTTATATGGGCTGAAGCAATCACCAAGAGCTTTGGTTTAGCAGATTTCATACTACAGTTCAGCAGAGGGGATACAAGCAATGCCAGTCAGATCACACACTGTTTGTAAAAAGGGTAGAAGGTAAAATGGCTGCCCTAATAGTATATGTGGATGACATAATTGTTACTGGTGACTAGGAGGATGAAATTCAAAGTTTGAAGGGCTTCCTTGCCACTCAGTTCGAAGTGAAAGATCTAGGACCTGCCAAATACTTCCTTGGAATTGAGGTTGCCCGATCAAAAAAGGGTATCTTCATCTCCCAAAGGAAATATGTCCTAGACTTGCTTAAGGACACTGGACAGATTGGGGTTAAACCAGCTGACTCTCCCATTGACCCCAACCATAAGTTAAGTGTGAAAGAATGGTAGGATCCATCTAATGGACGCCATGAAGGTTGCGGAATGGGTGGGGCGAATTTCAAAAATTTCCTACCTTCTCCCAACTGGGAATCATATTCCCTGAATTTAGAATACAATATTCAAGGATCTACTTGAACCCTAATCAAACCAGATCTGTACCAAAAGATAAATGGGAGGATTATACCTGATCCGGAGAAGCAGTATCTCCCAAAGTTGGTGTTCACGCCCAAAGAATGCTCCAAGATCTGTCCCTGCTGAAGATGACACAGCTGTGGATGGAACAGAACCAGCAGGGTGCGTCCTACACACTGGATCCTTCACAAGAATCCCCTGGATGTACTAAACACTGAATTCTTTCAGTCTTTCTTGCAAGACTGATGTCAAGAACTGGTTTCTTGACTTTCTTTTCTGCAAAGATCGAATCTTGCAACAATACAGATGGCGGCGGCAGGAGGAGATCTCCAGAAACGAAAAGGCTGAACTGTTTTCTTTTCTGGAGAGTATGAGATCTAATCTCAAATCGCAGGAACCCTTCTTGCTTACCAAAACCCCTTGGATCGAAATCTGATTTCTCTCCCTCTTGGTACATTCGAAATCTCCTCCTTTCTTCTTGATTAAGAAATCTCCTAATTAGGAGTTATCCCAATCCAAATCAGTATTTGGATAGGGGATATTCTTAATCCTTTTCCCAGATAGAGTTAGCTTACTCCTGATCTTATCAGGAGGTTACCAGATTCAAATCTGATTTGAATTTGGTCTCTAAGAGTGGATAAGGCTAAGAGCCCAATCCTTTTTGCTAACTTCAATCTCAAATTCGCCCCATTGATGGGTGATCATATCAGCCCACTTCGAAATGGGCTTTAGGCCCATTAAGTATTCAGTGTTTAATTAGTTTCCAATCTGCTGCCCAGTTGGGCTTCTTTGTATGGCGTGGGACCCAAGCATTGATCTACACACCAGCCACATGGGTTCGGCCCAGCCTTTAATAGAAGGCCCAGCCAAATTCACTGAAAATCTCAATGAACCCCTTGAGTCCATCGTATGAACCCTATGGGCCCAACACTTACATTAAGTGGTCCCTGGGCCAAGCCATCTTATAAAAACCCAGGGACTGTGGGCAGGTGCAAGATTAGCCCATCAGGTATTGTCCTAAATGGTCTTACACTTAACCTCTCAGCCCTTAATGATCAAGCACTGCCCGACAAGAGAGGACCTCTCCCTCGGCTGCAAGGAACAGTGCCGCACTCTCCTCTCACATGGATCCCGGGAATTAAAACCATTTGCAAACATTTTGAAACCGTACATATATATGTAAATATATTAATTTTGCAAAAACAAAATTCCAACGATTGAAATCAACTGCCGGCAGTTTGGTTTCCATCAGAGAGAGTGCATTCCCGATCATTACCCTTTGTCCGACAAAGTGGCTGATTCTGTCACTATGACCACCCACTCAGATGAATTCTCAAACTGCCCCAACATACCCAGGTTTTGATCCCCACTAAGGATCTCACTGATTGGCATATCAAAGGCAGCCTGATCCAACACCTAGTGAAGTGTCACAATCGAGTCTAGGGGTCAGGTGTAACTTTCCAGTTTTGCCCATCTATCTCCAAGGTCCAGGGCAAGACTGGAAATCTGGTCCGGTTCAAGGATTCAAGTAATCCCATGCTGTATGTGCCTCGGGTCTTACCCTGATGGCTGAGACAGGCCATCCCAACACTTGGTGGCACACCAGTATCAGCCTTGGCAGGATAAATCTCCCCAGACTTATCCAACGGCTGTGAACATTTAAAACTAACATGAGTCTCTACAAATGTCCAGTTTTAGGGTTTTACACAGAATTAAACCAAACAACATGAATCAAACATGCACTTTATTTATTTCCACTAAACAACAAAAGTACATCAAAATGATTGAAGCTAAGGGCATACAAAACTGTCTAACAAAGTGACAGCCAAGGTGAACCTCTTAAGGGTGTGAAGCAATTTTAGAGGCTTGTAGGAAGATTGTTGTACCTCTCTATGACTCGTCCAGACATAGCATATGCTGTTGGTGTCCTCAGCCAGTTCATGCATGCACCTAGGTCCACCCATCTTGAAGCAGCAGAGAGAGTACTTCGGTATCTTAAGAAGTTCTCGGGTGCTGGTTTATTATTCCAGAAACATGGACACTTGAGGGTTGAAATTTACACAGATGCGGATTGGGCTGGATCCCAAAGTGATAGAAGGTCTACTAGTGGTTATTGCACCTTTATAGGAGGGAACCTTGTTACTTGGAGGAGTAAGAAGCAAACCGTGGTAGCTAGATCCAGTGCTGAAGCTGAGTACCGTGCAATGGCACACGGAGTAGCCGAAGGTATGTGGATAAAGAATCTATTGGGAGAGTTAGGTTTTCCAGTTGGTAAACCCATGACTCTTCTCTGTGACAACAAGGCAGCTATCAATATCGCTGCCAACCCGGTACTACATGATAGAACAAAGCACATTGAAGTTGACAAGCATTTTATTAGAGAGAAAATCATCACAGGCGAAGTATGCACTCCATACATCAGCTCTGAAGACCAACTAGCAGACTTATTTACAAAAGGGCTAAACCATTCCAGACATCAAGGTCTCTGTGACAAGTTGGGCATGATTGATATCTATGACCCAACTTGAGGGGGAGTGTTAACAGGTGTAATACATGTACTGTTCACAGACTTAGTACCCGCAGGGATATTTTTGTAATTCTGTAGACATATTGTTATGTATGGCCAGAATAGTATAAATGCAAAGCTTCACTCGACTGAAGCTAAGTTTTGTTGAGGCCTTAACTCAGTTGCCTCTTATTCTTCTTTCTCTTCTCCTTCTTCCTTCTTCTTTTCTCCTTCTTTTCTTCTTCTTCTTGGCCTCCTGCTCAACAATACTAATGGGCTGGATGAGCCCGACCTGGCTACTATTGACTTGGTGGCAGACGGACCGGATCAGGAAGGCATTGAGATATCTCTACATGCTCTAATGGACCTCGATTCCCTTCAGTCCATGAAGGTAGAAGGATGACTTATGGGCAGGCCCGTGACTAATTGACAGTGGATGCACTCTCAATTCATTTCTTGCATTCTGCCCAAGCGGTTAGGTATGGCCCTCCAACTTGTCTCTACTTTTTCTGTTCATGTGGCTAATAGGAGTAGATTGGCTTGTGACAATGTCTATAAGCATGAAAAGCTTGTGGTCTAAGGGTATCAATTTGTTGTGGACCTACAGCCCTTGAATTTTTTTGGGGCCGATATCATTTTAGGGGTACACTGGTTACACAGTCTTGGCCCAGTGCTCTATAATTGGAACCTCCTAACTATGGATTTTGAGAAGGACGGATCATTGTGCCATCTTCAAGGGCTGCAGCCTAAGGCACTCCATTCCGAATCCTTGGCCTCCATGCTAAGAACCTCCAAGGAAACCGGCCAACCCATATTCATGTACATGGGCTTTCAACCCACAATGCCACTCCACACACCAAATAACCCAGGTCTGGATGAAACTCAACAGTCTTCCATTAGGACTGTCAATGGGTCAGATTTGACCCAACGGACCCGAATCGATTGGGCCGGTTTTGGTTCCAGTTCTTGGAATCAATGGGTCGGGTTTTGGATCCTGATATAGTTTCCCGATTTTTATCAGTTTGGAACCGGTTCCACCCAATCCCTAACCGATTCAGACTCAAGCAGTGCTATATACATATAATATATATATATATATATATATATTTATTATAATCGGGTCTGTCAGGTCAAACTTGATTGTCCTGAGAACCGATCAATTTGGTTCTGAGTCTAAAAATTACAGACCTATCAGGTTCGGTTTTGGGTCCTCAATATTTCATGTTGGGTTGGTTCCGGTTCTAGCTGGTCCCAGCCCAGACCCGACCCGTTGACAGCCCTATCTTCCATGCAATGATTGTTGTCCAGTTTCAATGAGGTGTTCTCAGAGTCCACATGCTTACCCCCAAATCAAAGTCAAGATCATAAAATACCCCTTCTGCCTGATGCTAAACCCACCAATGACGCCCCTATTGGTACCCCTATCATCAGAAGCTAGAAATTAAGTAGGCAGTCTAGGAGTTGCTAAACAAATGGCATATATAGCCCAGCACCAGCCCATTTTCCTCCCCAGTTTTGTTGGTTAAGAAAAAGGCGGAGCCTGGTGGTTTTGTGTAGATTACCGGGTGTTGAACCAAATCACCATCAAAGACAGGTTTTCTGTCCTCATTATTAACGAACTCTTGGATGAACTAGGTTCGGCTAAGGTTTTTTCCAAACTGGATTTACATTCTGGGTACCACCAGATCCGGGTCCATCCCGAAGATGAACTGAAAACGAATTTTAGAATTCATGATGGTCATTTTGAATTCTTAGTGATGCCTTTAGATTGACTAACACGCCATCTACTTTTCAGCCCATTAGGAATAACATATTCAGGGCTTTCTTGTGGCATTATATATTGGTCTTCTTTGACGATATCCTGGTCTACAACCCTAATTGGGACTTGCACATGAACCAGATCCAAGATGGATAAGTGCTCATTTGGCCAGACCCAGATCCATTATCTGGGGCACGTGGGTTCAGGGGGAATGGTTATGGCTGATCTGGAGAAAGTAGCTTCAGTGCAGAACTGGCCCAGGCCCACCAGAGTGAAGGCATTGAGGGGGTTCCTCAGACTCACTGGGCATTACAGGTGCTTTATTAAGGGATATGGACTGATATCCGCACCCGTCACCCAGCTGTTAAAGAAAGATTCTTTCTTCTGGACTGATGAGGCCCAAAAGGCTTTTGACACACTCAAGAAGGTTGTCTCTACCCCTCTGGTGCTGACTCTTCTGGAATTTTCACAGCTGTTCGTGTTGGAGTGTGATGCCTCTAGCAATGGTGTTGGGTCTGTCCTCATGTAGAAGGGCCAGCCCTTCTAGCAATGGTGTTGGGTCTGTCCTCGTGTTGGAGTGTGATGCCTCTAGCAATGGTGTTGGGTCTGTCCTCACAGCTGTTATTGTCTTTGTACACTCTATGATAATAGTAGTGGCCATCCTATTAAGGGCCTTTATTGTCTTTGTACACTTTATGATAAAGTATAAATAACAAGAGAGGAGGCGGCTATGGAAGTTTTTCCCTCTTCCTCATTGTTTTTCTATTTTTTCTTTCTTCCTCTTCACAATAGCACTTTTTTTCTTTTAATTTTTCTATAGTTTTTTTTTGGTTCTTGATTTCCTACTTGGTATCAGAGCCACTAAAGGTTTCTTGAAGTCTCATCCATGTAGTCTTTAGATCAGCTGACTGCATGGAGACATAAGAGAGGCAATCTGATCTTTTATAGCTCAATTCTTGGAGTTTTTGGTCGATCTTCTGGCCAAGGAGGTTTCTTGGAGTAAAGACCAAAGATAGGAAAGATTAGAGAAGGAAAGAAAGAGCCCTACTGGAATAGGGAACTGTTTTTTAACTTGAAAGTGGGGCGACTGAGTTTTTTCCAGCTTCCCTGAGTTTTTTATAGATGGTGATTCAATCAGGAGATGTTTCTGGTGCATTTGGTGAGATCAACAGTTATTTCTCTAGTTTCTCTTGGACCCAGGTTTGATATGCCTTCAGTTTTCCATACTTCAGGTGAGGTTTTTTGTTTACAAATAGTTCATTTCTTCACCTAGAAGAGATTGATTGGGTTGTGCGAGGTTTTTGGAGAGATTGTTTGGCCTTTCTCTCTCTTATAGGGTTTCTGGGTTGCTGTTTTTTGTTCTTTGCACCAAATTGATTTGGTCCAGGAGAGGGTGTTATTTATATTTTGTGTTTTTGATTGGTCCAGGAGAATTACTGTTATTTATCTATATTGAGGAATCAAGTGTTTAATACAAATCAGGGAGATAAGCCTCTTGTAGTGTACTTTTATGCTTTGAAGACTTTATGGCAAGAAATAGATTACTTGGAGACAGTTGAGTGGGAAAGCACCAAAGATCCTGCAATTTATCAGAAATTGGTTAAAAAATTGGGTGTTTGAATTCTTGACTAGACTAAACCCTAAATATGATGTTGCCAAGCAGCATATTTTTTTCTCGTGAGAGTGACTTCTTTTGTGTCTAGGGAAGGGAGTAGAAGGAATGTTATTCTGAGGAGTCTTGTTATTGACCCATCGGCTATGGCCATCACTACTAAATACAGACTGGTGGAGATAGGAGTGGTGGTAGTGAGAGTAAAAAGGAGGATAAGAAGGATTTTATCTATGATCATTGAAATAAGCCCAAGCATACTAAAGATACTTGTTGAAAGTTTCACTCTCATCTGATTCTATCATAGTTGAAAGCTAAATTACTGTAGCCGAAATAGCAGAAAAGAGAAGAAGAAGAAGAAGAGATGCAGGAATGTCGAACTCCACTACTCAGTCGACAGTACTATTATTTATATTATGGTGTAGTACAATGATACAGGAAGTTACTAGAATGCCCCTGATTAGTGATGGGACACCCAGACAACTTAAAACATTAAACAGGATTAGGCCCATTAACAAAGGCCCAGTACAGGACAAATTAAACTTAAGTATAGGCTAATAAGAACTCTTATCAGCCGAATACTCATACATACAAAGACTTCAATCCAACACTCCCCCTCAAGCTAAGCATGGATATCAATCATGTTTAGCTTGCCAAGCATGTCCCTAAACTTTGCTGCTGCCAGCCCTTTAGTCAGTACATCCGCAATTTGCATCTCAGATGGAGTATAAGGCACACAGAGTTCACCCGAGACAATTCTTTCTCTAACAAAGTGCCGATCAATCTCAATATGTTTTGTCCTGTCATGCTGCACGGGATTGTTGGCAATGTTGATGGCAGCTTTATTGTCACAATACAGCCTGAGAGGACCTTCAGCCTTAATGCCAAGTTCATTAAGAAGAGTTCTGAGCCATAAGAGTTCAGCAACCCCGTGGGCCATAGCTCGATACTCTGCTTCTGCACTTGATCTAGCCACTACATTCTGCTTCTTACTGCGCCATGTGACCAGGTTTCCTCCCACAAATGTACAGTAACCCGAGGTTGACTTCCTGTCTCCAACAGACCCAGCCCAATCTGCATTAGTGTAGGCTTCAATTTCAATTCTATTGTTTTTCCTGAAGAGAATTCCCTTCCCTGGGTAAGTCTTCAAGTACCTGAGAATCCTTTCAACTGCTTTCATATGAGGAATCTTTGGAGAGTGCATAAATTGACTGACAACATGCACAACATAAGCAATATCTGGCCGAGTGAGGGATAAGTATATTAGCTTCCCTACCAATTTTTGGTGTCTCTCTTTATCATAGTAATCCTCCCCTACTGATTCCTACAGGCCATGGTTCCGTTCCATTGGAGTATCTGCTGGCCTACACCCCATCATGCCTGTTTCCTCTAGGAGGTCAAGAACATACTTCCGTTGACATATGTAGATTCCCTCTCTTGACCTGGCAACTTCAATCCCAAGAAAATATCTCAAATGACCCAAGTCTTTGATCTCAAATTCAGAAGCTAGAAACTCCTTCAGCCTTTTTATTTCTTCCAAGTCATTCCCGGTAATTACCATATCATCCACATAAACAATGAGTGCAGTAAGTTTGCTATCCTGTCTCCTTATGAACAAGGTATGGTCTGCACCACTCTGAGTGTACCCCACTTTCTTCATGGCCCCACAGAGCCTCTCAAACCATGCACGGGGAGATTGCTTCAACCCATATAATGCTTTCCTCAGTTTGCACACCTTTCTACTAAAGTCATAGCCTGGTGGAGGTTCCATAAATACCTCTTCATGAAGGTCACCATTTAAGAAGGCATTCTTCACATCTAGCTGATGAAGTTCCCATGAAAAATTTGCTGCTAGTGACAATAGAACCCGAATTGTGTTGAGCTTTGCTACCGGGGCAAAGGTTTCTTTGTAGTCAATCCCTTCTTACTGAGTAAACCCCTTTGCCACAAGTCTGGCCTTGTACCTTTCAATGGACCCATCCTCTCTGTGCTTTACAGTAAACACCCACTTGCACCCAACAGTGGTCTTCCCCTCTGGCAGATCCACTAATTCCCAAGTTCTTGCTTTCATTAGGGCTTTCATCTCTTCATTCATAGCTTCTTTCCACCTTGGATCAGACACAGCCTCTGAGTACCTAGAAGGAACACGCACAGAGGAAAGAGCAGACACAAAGGAGTGATAGGCAGGAGATAAATGTGAGTAAGAAACAAAATCAGCAATGGGGTGCCGGGTGGTGCAAGAGCGGATAGGCTTACGGAGAGCAATAGGAAGATCCAAATCAGAAGTATGAGAGTTGAAATTACCTTGGATTGTAGAGACAGATTGATCCGAGTCCAACTGGTTGCTGTCATGAGGTTGAGGACCCCTTTTCCTTCTATTGTATGTAAGTATCTCTTTTTGTTGCCTCTGGAGCCTTCAAGAACATCTGCAGCATCAGGAGAGGTAACCGGCACAGTGGGAGCCTCAATGGGTTGACCCGGAATGTCACAACAAGGAGTAGGAGGAGAGGATGGAAGACCCGAGGTAGATAGGGGAACAAAAAAGGAGGGAGAATGAGAATCCTCTTCCATCCCACTAGTCTCCCCCTGAAGAGGATTCTGAGAAGACTGAAAATAGGGTTGAGACTCAAAGAACACCACATCTCTGGTGACATACTTTCTCTTGGAGACAGGGTCGTAACACTTGTAACCCTTTTGTGTAGGAGAGTACCCCAAGAATATTCCCTTTGTAGCCTTAGGATCTAGCTTAGTCTTCTTTGGATCCTTCACATGTATGAAACATATACAGCCAAAGACCCGAGGAGGAAGGGGAAAGTCTGGAAGAGTGGGGCACAAAACAGAGAAAGGGGTTTTCATACCCAACACCTTAGATGGCATCTGGTTTATCAGATATGATGCAGAAAGTACAGCTTGAGACCAGTATTGCTTGGGGACTTTGTGTTGGAATAGTAAGGCTTGAGCTGTCTCCAATAGATGTCTATTCTTGCGCTCAGCAACTCCATTCTGCTGAGGAGTATAAGCACATGATGACTGATGTAGTATGCCAGCATCTTCCAGGAATAAGTTCAAGGATTTTTCAAAGTATTCAGCAGCATTGTCTGACCTGAATTGCTTAATCTTCTTATTAAACTGTGTTTCAATCATCTTGCAAAATGCCATGGTTATCCGTGGTACTTCATCCTGTCCTTTTAACAGGTAGATCCATGTACAACGAGAGTAGTGGTCAATAAAACTGATAAAGTACCGGAAGCCATCAAAGGAAACAATGGGTGAAGGGCCCCAGACATCAGAATGAACCAAATCAAAAGGAGCACAAATTTCATTGCTGGAAATTGGATACACAGTTCTACATTGTTTTGACATTTGACATACTTCACAGGTTAGACTCTGACTTGGAATGCCCTTAAACAATTCGGGAAACAACATTTCTAATGAGGAGAAAGACACATGACCTAGCCTAGCATGCCAAAGATGCAGCTTAGCTATTGACTCCACACTTTCCAGATTACTAGCAGCAGATGCTTGTAAGGCTGAGCCGTTGTCTGCATCAAGGTAGTAGAGGCCTCCATACTCATGACCACACCCAATCGTTCTCCTTGTCAATCTGTCCTGGAAGACACAATGAGTAGGAAAAAAGGTTATACTACAGTTCAAATTTTTGGTAAGTTTTGAAACAGACAAGAGATTTGAGGTAAGACTGGGAACATGTAAAATTGATTTAAGAGAGAGGTCCTTGCTTAGGTCAACAATTCCCTTTCCAGAGATAGTGGAGAAAGACCCGTCAGCAACTCTCATCTTATCCTGACCAGACAACAAATGATATGAAGAGAATAGGGAAGACATATGTGTCATATGGTCAGTAGCACCGGAATCAATAACCCAAGAAGTAGAGTCAATAGAGCCAGTGGCACTGAAGGCAGAGGCTGTACCTGATCTAGCAAGAGATGTAGAAGCAAAAGAATTATTTCTTAGACGGGCTAATGCCCTACTAAGGATCTCAACCTCACTAGCAGAGAAGCCCAATGTACCAGTTCCAGAGGAATCAACAACCTGTCCCATAGGAGAAGAAGACACTGTTGGTGTATTTTGTGAGTTGTCATCATTGTTGCTGGCGACGAAATTCCCACTTGCTGCAGGCCTGTTATCTCTAGAAGAAACATCTCTGGGTATTGAAGACATCTTGACTGCAGCCACTGTGTAGGTGACACTGATTGAGACTAGCCGAAGCAGTTCTGAAGGTTCTGAACCAGTTCTGGAGCAGATCTGATTAGCTGAAATGATCACAGTGGGTTCTGACAGCACTCGACACAGTTTCAGACTTGCCGAGACTGTCACAGTTCTGAAACAGTTCAGTTACAACAGCAAGCAAGGAGTTCTGGGCTGGTAACCGACCTGAAGCTAAGGGTTCTCAGCTATTGTGCTATGCAGACTCCACTTGAACTTTTAGTACTGCAACTGTAAAGAGAGTGCCCTTCCTTGCGGCCAATACTAGGACTGCTGACATCAGTCCTCAACTAGGGTTCACAGTGCTGAACAATCTGGAGCTGGCAGCTCCCTAGGTAATCTCACAGCAGTGGTGAGGGGTTTCGGACTGATAACCACCCTGAACTTGGAGCTGTTTGCCACATTGCTATGATGGTAGAAGTGTTCACAGTGCTGGTAGAACACTAGATAGACTTCACTTGGGCTGAACCAAAAACTGCAACAGTTCGGGTACAGTAGTGAGTGAACAGTTCGAGGCTGCAACAGTAGCAAGTGAACAGTGGCTCTGTAGAAGAAGCTAAGTCTGTGCGAGTCTTGCTGGAGCACCGAAGCTGTAACTGTAGAAGTAGCTAAGCCCCTTTCGGCTAGTGCTAGGACTGCTGAAATCAGTCCTCAACTAGGTCTGTCCTACACAGACCTCTCTTAGTAGCCAAATAGCTACTATTTGCTGGAAATAACCTAGTAGGACATCTACTTCTGGGTCTTACTTCCCTTGAGTCCTACAACCAAGAGAAACCCTAGGTTCGAACTTGCTTTACTCTTACACCCCTAGGTCTTCACTACAGCAACCCAGAAAAGGGAGAGAGAAGATGAAAAGACAACAAGAGAAGAGAGTGTGTGCCGGCTGAAACCAGGAAGAAGCTAATGCTCTGATACCATGAAAGCTAAATTACTGTAGCCGAAATAGCAGAAAAGAGAAGAAGAAGAAGAAAGAGATGCAGGAATGTCGAACTCCACTACTCAGTCGACAGTACTATTATTTATATTATGGTGTAGTACAATGATACAGGAAGTTACTAGAATGCCCCTGATTAGTGATGGGACACCCAGACAACTTAAAACATTAAACAGGATTAGGCCCATTAACAAAGGCCCAGTACAGGACAACTTAAACTTAAGTATAGGCTAATAAGAACTCTTATCAGCCGAATACTCATACATACAAAGACTTCAATCCAACAATAGTGGCTATTGTTAGAGCTGAATTGGGAAGTATGAGCACTACCTTAGGCAACAAGATACAACCAGTAGCAATGTGTCACCAAGAGGTTAGTAGGGTGTAGGAACCTTTGGAGCTAGACACTCTACATCCTTTGCACATACATGTAATTCATATGTCACTTCCAATTATGCCTCCATTTTAGGTGAGGGGCCTCCTTGGATCATAGATTCTAGAGCCTAGAGCACATGACTAGTTTTTCTAGCCTTTTTCTTCATATTAGTTGTGTTCTGGTAGAGATAAAGTCTCAATGGAAGATGGTTCCCATGCTGCTATAGCATGGAGGGGCACTATTAAGGTGTGTGACACCATTACTTTACCTTCTCTTGCATGATCCCAAATTACCTACTAACCTCTTATCTATGAGTAGTCTGACAAAGAGTTTGAACTATCCTATGACCTTTCTTCCTGATTGTTGTGTCTTTTAGGATCTGGAGTCGAGAACATTTGGGATTGGTTGTGAGGTGAATGGAATCTAACTTTTGGATGTTCTTCCTAGTTATTAGAGTCACCATGTGAGGCAGTAGTAAAGGGTCGAAGTTTGTGAGTCAAATTTTGTTATGGCATAATCAATTAGGGCATTTATCCTTTAGTTTTTTACATCTTTTGCTTCCACTTCCCAAAGTTGTTTGAGTTTGCTAAGGTGTCTATTTAGAATGTAAGAGCTATCATCTGGCAAAGCATTGTAGACATTATTTTTCTTCAAGTAATAAAAGAGGTTGTTCACCTTTTGATATTTCCACCTACATTGAAAGTTAGTGTGTTGTGTTAAATACCAAAAAAAAAAAAAAAAGTGGTATCTAAGTATAGATATTGAAATATAGGCTTAGGTGATCTGAGGTATTTTCATGGGTTTGAAGTTGTAAGGACTTGGTGCTACATTTTTGCATTACAAAGAAAATATGTTCTAAATCTCTTGAAGGATCCTTGGGAATTAGGAGTTGAGCCAGAGATACTCTTCTTGATCTGATCATTGATTTGGTGCTGAAAATTGGAAGCTACTTGAGAATAGATGAATTATATGTCTTGTAGGTAGTTTTCTATAATTGTGTATGACTCAACCCGATATCTCTTATGTATTTAGTGTTGTGAGTCAATTCATGCATGCACCATGTAGATATGACTTCTTTGTAGTTGAAAGGATTCTTGCTTACCTCAAGAATAGCCCCAAGTATAGGGGTCCTATATTCACAGTATGGGCATATGAAGATAGGAGGTAGTTTATAATTGATTGGGCTGATTCTGTGGGTGACAGAAGGTCCACTTCCTTGTATCAGAGGTTTTTGGCTTGCTCCTTGCTTAAAGAGTTGGAGGTTGCATATGACAATCCACTTGTGTTGCACTAAGACAATAGGACTAATAATTATTGCTTATAATCCAATTCAGCATAACCGCACAAGTACTACACAAGAAACAAGTGTTGGGTATTGCACCATATGCCCCTTTGCATATGTGCTAACTGCTAAGCCTAGCCTGGCCTTGCCCATGATCACCCCTAGTAAAAATGAAATTATTATTTATAAAGTTTGGGGATTACTATTTTAGCAACTTTTTTAATTGCTACTTACCAAGGTTCAAAGTATTGATATGATATGCCCCATATTGGGCATATCATATCATATCATATCTTTAGGTGGCCCGATACACCTGTTTATGGGTGTTTTTTGGGAACCCTTTTTTATTAAATAATATATATATATATATATATATATATATATAAGAGTCTTAAAACTGCTTAAAAACTGAAATTTGAAAAGAAAAAACAAAATAACAAAATTAAAGGTGTGTGGTTCAAAGTGCCGATACATAGAGGTGTATCAATACTTTGAACCATGCTACTTACATTAAAATAGGGGTCATTACCCAACATTGCTTCCAGTGAACCTAGCCATCTGGGGTTTTGGGAGGGGTAGACTGATACAATCATAACCATTGGCATTTTTGCACAAAGGACACTCTTGGACTTGAACTTGTATTCTCATGCTTGCCATCTCTAGATTTTACTGGTAATGGCATTTAATATTTATAGTAAAAATGATGTCATGCTATTTTTTGTAATTCTAGTTTCTTACAGTAAATTTGTTTTGGTGAAAGTAATACAGTTAAAAAGTTGTCCTAGATTGAATGAGAAATTTCTATTTTCCATTAAGAGTTTGAATCTAAATGAGGATTTGTAATTTTTTTTTGTCTTATTGGTCTATAAAAGAGTGCCATAGATCTAATAAAAACAACAATCTAAAAAAACAGCATTCCATTCTATTGTTTTTCCCTGTGATGTGAATAAGCAGTTCCTTTTTTGGTTTCTATTATAGCCAACGGCCATATTAGGATTAATTCTGCTTTTTTATGTTATCTTCTTTATTTGCTAGAATTTTTTTCTCAAAAGCTAGCTTTGTGAAATATAGAAAAACCAAGTGTAGGGATTTATGATGCTTTTAGAAGATGCTTAAGACAAAGGATTCTATGGATGATTTGAAGCTAAGGTTTTGGATGCAGTTTTGGCATGAGATTTGGTAGGATCAAAGGTGATATAAACTTGGGCAAGGGAGAACCTAATATAAAGGTATTTGAAGGTGGTTTGGCAAAGAAAGGAAAAGATTGCCTAAATGGGAAAATTTTTGGGTTTGGTGTTAACTTGAGGTGAAATGTAGCTGGATCAATTTTCATTCTTTATGGATGCTGAATAAATTCCTTTGAAAAAGAACTTGTGGGTTGTTGGTAGCTATAATAGCTAAGCTACCTATAGAATTGGAAAGAAAACAAAGGAGAGAAGATGGAGAAAATTCAGAAGCGTTGAATGGGTACTTAACACTTAGGGTTTGTGGAATAATTGTAGGCTACAATGTGGTGCATGGAGGATTTGGGTTTGGGGAAAGTAATGAAACATGAGATATAATTTTAAAATTTGTACTTACCTATGATATGACTGTTTGCTGAAATAGAGCTGTCGAATGAGAGAAGAAGAAGAAGAAGAAGAAGAAGAAGATATGAGATGGGCGGCAGAATTTTTTCTCAGCCAGCCCTAATCTATTATATATAACAACATTACATAATGTTACATAAATAGACCAGAATGCCCGTGATTAGTGGAGGGACACCTAGTCAAATAAACACTAAATAAGATTAGGCCCAGTAACTAGGGCCCAATAACTAATGACTTAAGACCCAACAAGGATAAACATACAAATTAAGACAGCCGAACCAACACTCCCCTTCAAGCTAAGCATGGATGTCAATCATGTTTAGCTTGCCAAGTAAGTTCAAGAATTTCACTGTAGCTAGCCCTTTAGTCAGAACATCTGCAATCTGCATCTCGGAGGGAGTATAAGGGATGCAGAGTTCTCCTGAGACGATTCTTTCTCTGACAAAGTGACGGTCTATCTCAATATGTTTAGTTCTATCATGTTGCACTGGGTTATTTGCAATGTTGATGGCAGCCTTGTTGTCACAGTACAACCTGAGAGGACACTCAATCTTTATTCCAAGTTCACCAAGCAGGATCTTAAGCCATAAAAGTTCAGCAACACCATGAGCCATAGCTCGATATTCGGCCTCTGCACTAGATCTAGCAACCACATTCTGTTTTTTACTCCTCCTTGTTACTAAATTTCCTCCAACAAAGGTGCAGTACCCAGAAGTAGACTTCCTGTCCCCAACTGAGCCAGCCCAATCTGCATCAGTATATCCTTCAACTTCAATTTTACTGTTTTTTTCTAAACAGAATCCCTTTCCCCGGGCAAGACTTCAAATATCTGAGGATCCTTTCCACAGCTTTCATGTGAGGGATTTTAGGAGTGTGCATGAACTGACTGACAACATGTACAGCATAAGCAATGTCAGGGCGAGTGAGGGACAGGTAAATCAACTTCCCCACCAGCTTTTGGTATCTTTTCTTATCAAGGTAGTCCTCTCCTACTGACTCCTGTAGACCATGATTCTGTTCTATTGGAGTATCTGCTGGCCTACACCCCATCATGCCTGTCTCTTGAAGAAGATCAAGGATGTATTTCCGCTGACATATATAGATGCCCTCTTTGGATCTTGCAACTTCAATCCCAAGAAAGTATCTCAGTTGGCCCAGGTCTTTGATCTCAAATTCAGCAGCCAAGACCTCCTTTAGTCTTTTAATCTCTTCCTGATCATCCCCTGTAATTACCATATCATCCACATATACAATAAGTGTTGTAAGTTTGCCATTTCTCTTCCTTATGAATAGGGTATGATCTGCCCCACTTTGAGTGTAACCCCCTTTCTTCATGGCCCCACATAGCTTCTCAAACCAAGCTCGAGGGGACTGCTTAAGGCCATATAGGGCTTTTCTCAGTCTACATACCTTCTTGCCAAACCCATAACCTGGTGGAGGATCCATGAAAACCTCTTCATGCAGGTCACCATTCAAGAAAGCATTCTTCACGTCCAACTGATGTAGCTCCCATGAGAAATTTGCAGCTAATGATAATAGAACTCGGATTGTGTTGAGTTTTGCCACCGGAGCAAAGGTTTCTTTGTAGTCAATCCCTTCTTTTTGAGTGAACCCTTTTGCTACCAGTCTAGCCTTGTTCCTTCAATGGACCCGTCCTCCCTATGCTTCACAGTGAACACCCACTTGCATCCAACAGTGCCTTTCCCTTCTGGTAGATCCACTAATTCCCAAGTCCCTGCTTTCATTAAGGCCTTCATTTCTTCATCCATAGCCTCTTTCCATTTTGGGTCAGATACTACCTCAGAATACCTGGTAGGAACATGCACAAAAGAGAGAGCAGACACAAAAGAACAATAACGGGGAGACAAATGTGAGTAAGACACAAAATCAGCAATGGGGTGTCTGATAGTACAAGAACGGGTAGACTTACGAAGGTGAATAGGAAGATCCAAGTCAGAGGAGGATTACCTTGAGTTTCTGAGATAGGTTGATCCGAGTCCAATTGGTTGTTGTCATGAGTTAGAGGGCCCTTCTTCCTTCTGTTGTAGGTGATTCTGATATCTCTTTGCAGCCTGCTTGAGTCTTCAGTAACATCTGCAACATCACTAGTAGTAGTACCAATGGGAGTTCTCACTAGATTCACCCGGGATACTACAACTAGGTGGATCAGGAGGAGAAGATGGAAGGTCTGAGGTAGAGAGAGGCACAAAGAAAGGGGGAACAGAAGAATCCTCTTCAATCCCACTAGTCTCCCCCTGAAGAGGATTCTGGGAAGAATGAAAATAGGATTGAGACTCAAAGAATACCACATCCTTTGTAACATATTTTTTCTTGGTGACTGGATCATAACACTTGTATCCCTTCTGAGTAGGAGAATACCCCAAGAAGATTCCCTTTGTAGCCCTAGGATCCAATTTGGTCTTCTTCGGATCCTTGACATGTATAAAGCATACACACCCAAAGACTCTCGGTGGAAGAGAAAAGTTAGGAAGATGAGGGCAAAGAACAGAGAAAGGAGTTTTCATCCTCAATACCTTGGATGGCATTCGATTTATCAGGTATGATGCAGTAAGGGTTGCTTGAGACCAATAGTTTTTTGGAACTTTGTGCTGAAATAGTAAGGCTCGAGCAGTCTCCAATAGGTGCCTATTCTTGCGCTCAGCAACCCCATTCTGTTGGGGGGTACTAGCACAAGATGACTGATGAATCATTCCAGCATCCTCCATAAACAGATTCAAGGACCTTTCAAAGTATTCTACAACATTATCTGACCTGAATTGTTTGATTTTCGTGCCAAATTGTGTTTCAATCATTTTGCAAAAAGTCATGATTACCCGTGACACTTCTTCTCGTGTTTTTAATAAGTAGATCCATGTGTGTCGAGAATAGTGATATATAAAACTGATAAAATATCGAAAGCCATCAATAGAAATAATGGGAGAGGGGCCCCAAACATCAGAGTGGACTAAGTCAAAAGAAGCTTGAATTTCATTACTCGAAGTTGAATAAACAGTTCTACATTGCTTTGATAGTTGACAGACTTCACAAAATAGCTCTTGACTTGAAACACCTTTGAATAATTCTGGAAACAATACTTCTAATGATGAAAACGGTAAATGACCTAGCCTAGCATGCCACAGATGTAAACTAGCTATTGACTCCACATTGGACTGACTACTAGTAGCAGATGTTTGTAATGCCGAACTAATGTCTGCATCAAGGTAGTAGAGACCTCCACACTCATGACCGCTCCCAATCGTTCTCTTCGTCAATCTGTCCTAAAAGACACAATGGGTAGGAAAAAAGGTTATGCTACAATTCAAATTTTTGGTAAGCTTTGAAACAGATAAGAGATTTGAAGAAAGATTGGGAACATGCAAGACATATTTGAGTGAGAGGTCCTTGCTTAGGTCAACCACTCCCTTCCCAGAGATGGTAGAGAGAGAACCATCAGCAACCCTCATTTTATCTTGGCCAGACATTAAATGATAGGAAGAAAATAGGGAAGACATGTGTGTCATGTGGTCAGTTGCACCAGAATCAATAATCCAAGAGGCAGGATCAATAGTACTAGTTGCACTAAAGGCAGAGACAATACCTGATCTGGCAAGAGAGGAGGATGGAAGAGAATTGGTCCTTAGACGGGCTAGGGCCCGGCTAAGTACCTCTACCTCATCGGCAGTAAAACCCAAGGACCCGGTTCCGGGGGAATTAGTAGTCTGTCCCATGGAAGAGGAAGTAACTGTGGATGAGTGTTTTGAACCATCATCACTGTGACCCGTAGCCAGATTCACACTTGCAGATTGACCCTTCTGATGCTTCTTATCTTTCCTCAATGCAGTTGGCTTCAAATGTGGAAGGAGAACCCAACAGGTCTCTTTCACATGCCTTTCCCCTCCATAGTGGGTGCACTTCAAATGTCTCTTGTCAGAGTGTCTGTTTCCCCTTTGATTTGTAGAGATTAAGGCCGAATGTTCCACAGACTGTTCAACTAGTTTAGTTTGAGTATCAACCTGCATCTCTTTTCTTCTCACCTCTTCATTCCTCACAAGGTAGTAAACATGATGTAAGTCTGGCATTTCATCCCTTCCCAGAATTTGGGACCTTATGCTCTCATATATAGGATCGAGGCCAGCCAGAAATTTAAATGCTCCACCCTCTTCAACTTGTTTGTCATGCTTTTCCTTGTCTCTGGCATTCTCCCAATCAATAATAAGGTGGTGATCTAACTCTTCCCATAGTCCTTCTAGTGTAGCAAAATATGTTGCAACACTCATATCTCCTTGCCTCAAGGCAGCAATGTCTTGATTCAGTCTGTAAATTCTTGCATTATTCTTTTTCTGCCCATAGGTTTTAGAAACTTTTTCCCATATCTTGGTAGCCGTGGAGAAATGTTGAACAGTCCTAGCTACTCTTGGAGTCATTGAGGCAACTAGCCAGGACATAACTGTAGCATTCTCCTTGCACCAAGCTGCATATTCAGCACTCCCCACTTCGAGTTCCTTCTTCTGCCCGTCCAAGTAACCGGTGAGTTCCCGGGATGTGATGAACAACATGGCTGAGACAGACCATTCTCTGAAGTTGTACTCATCCAACAACACACTTGTGATATGTAGGCTGTGCAGATTTGGATTCTCCAAATTAGGAGACCTCTCACAAGCCCTAACATTTCTAGAAGACACTTCCCCGGATATGGAAGACATCTTCTCCTACTCGTAAAGTCAAGACTGTAAACACAATATATAATGAACTGTTTCACACTTACGGAGCTTGCTGCACTGTAAACTCAGTCCTGAGAACCCGACACAGAGCTGAAACACCGAGTACTACACTGCACACTGTGCCCTAATTACTGCTGTTGCAGATTATAATCTGTTGTGCTACCTTCTGTTGTGTTCTAATCACTGCTGCCGCAGCCTGCAACTTGCTGTGTTAGCTTCTACTGTGTGCTAAGCACTGCTATCTCAGGTTATACTCTCACCCACGAACAGTTCTAGGACTGTTGAGATTCGTCCTTTCTCCTAGATCTGTTCTACACAGATCTATCTTAGCCGAATGGCTACAGTCTGCTGTCCTGCGTCTATTAGGGCATCAGCCTCTGGGTCTATCTCCCCTTGGGCCCTACAACCAAGGGAAACCCTAGATGTAGGTCCAGCTGTGTTCTGCGACCAACCCTAGGGTTTCTTTGCAGCAACCAAGAAAAAGAAGAGAGAGAGTTAACTGCGAGTAGAAGAAAAGGCAGTTGCTGTAACCAGTCAAAAGATTAGTGCTCTGATACCATGTTTGCTGAAATAGAGCTGTCGAATGAGAGAAGAAGAAGAAGAAGAAGAAGAAGAAGATATGAGATGGGCGACAGAATTTTTTCTCAGCCAGCCCTAATCTATTATATATAACAACATTACATAATGTTACATAAATAGACCAGAATGCCCCTGATTAGTGGAGGGACACTTAGTCAAATAAACACTAAATAAGATTAGGCCCAGTAACTAGGGCCCAATAACTAATGACTTAAGACCCAACAAGGATAAACATACAAATTAAGACAGCCGAACCAACAATGACAATTGTAAACACATTTTCAAAAGAATTATAAACATTTAATAACATTTAAAAGTTGATCAAACATAAGTCAAATAGATTTATTTTCCTTTCGTAGGAGAACATAAAGAATGATATGTAAAGATTGCAAAGTTATTCTAATGTTTTAACCACTCAAACATAGATTAATGATGGTAGATATATGCCTAGGAAAATGTGAGAGAATTACAGAAGAAAATAGATGTCAAAGTATTAGGTGGGTAAATCTAAAAGGAGTAAATCTAGTACAATTTAGAAATAGATTCATAGTAGAAGTCAAATAAAATTTAGATGAAGAGATTAGTGATATGTGGCATGAAATGGCTAATTTTGTAGAAAGTAAGAAGGATGTTATAGGAGAATATATATACAGAAATTTGGTGGTGGAATAAAGATGTTCAAAATATAATCCAATTAAAATAAACATGTTATAAAGATAGGCAAAAGAACTAAGTAGGTGTTTGGTACCATTGACATTTATTTGCATACATGCTCCACATCAGCACCAAGTAGGCATGGTGGTTTCACCACCTACTTTTTCTATTTGGTTGGGATGTTTATAAAAAAATGCCTACTTTAAACACCTGGTTTCACCACCTACTTTTTACCTTTTTGTCTTTGTGGCACTTAACCGACTTGAAAAAATAATAAAAAATGTGCACATAAACTAATATTACTTCAATGATTTCCAAGGAATAAATATTTCTTGAAAAGATGTCCATGGTACCAAACATGCCCTAAGAAAGTAGAAAACTTAGAAAATATAAAACCATAAAAAAGGGCGCAAGAAAGTAAAGTTAAATTTGATGAACTACATCATAAAGTGCCAAAGAAGGAAGAAATGGAATTTATCAAAGAAGCTAGATTAAAGATCATAGAACTAAGATGGAAAAACTATTTCAAACATTATTAAACGAGGAACATGTAGAGACTGCTAGTGGAGGGATTAGTAACTCATAGTACTGAAAATAACATATACCTTTGTTAAACCAGACTTACTGAAGTGAAAGATGCACTAAACAAGATAAAGGGAAAGACGTTAGGACCCAATAGTACTCCAACAGAAGTTTTGAAAGTTGTGAGAAAGTAGGCTTGTTATGGATATGGCACTGAACAGAACAAATTGGTGAAACAAAGTAGGCTTTTTATATTTTTGAGAAAAGTAAGCTATTTAATAAGATAATGAAAACAAAGATGTAGGATGAATGGTGATAAAGCCAGGAGCAGACAAAAAAGGACTTTAGAAATAGTGAGAAATGATTTCAGTGCCCATAATCTAGCGATGGGTATGGACTGAACAGAATGAATTGGTGAAACAGGCAAGGTTCAGAGTATCGATACACCCTAATATGGTAGAAGGGGTTTATCGGTACTTTGAACCCTACACTTTATTTTTTTTAGGTCTTTTTTTTTCAAAATCTTTTCAAGGGGTTGGTTTAAGACATGCCTACCCCTGAAATGGGTTTGCCCCAAAAGACCTTCATTTCACGTACCAACAGGCCACTGATACTATATGATATGCTCGACGTGGGGCATATCTTGTCAAATTTTTGAACCATTGAAATAGGATTCACGTAGTGACTCCATATAGTTGTGACAAGGCTTACACGATGGTAATAATTCAAGAGAATAATCGGGATCTCCTAAACTATTTAACCAATGGCTATGAAATTTAAGCAAAAATAGACTTGTACCTGATAAAGTATAATCTCGTGGAAAACATGTAAGTTGAGAAGGACTTTATTGCCTTTTTTTCGGGACCGGTGGGAATAGGAGACTCTGTGAGGGCTGAACTCCTAGCTGCAGCACAGGGGTACAGATTGCCTATCAACTTGGAGTGCAAAACTTAATAATTGAAGGACTCCAAGGTGGTAGTAGGATGGTTGGCTGACCCGGGTACTGTCACTTGGAAGTTTAAGGATATTTTAAAAAAGGTCAAATGGCTATTGAGGGGCATGACAGTTAGAGTTCAGTGGTTGGGTAGATCGGCTAATGCCTTGGCTGATTATCTTGCTAAACAAGGGGCTACTCAGGTTTCATTTTATTGGGCTTCATTATAATTTTCATTTTCCTTTGTTATGTTCTTTAACTAAAGGGTTGATGGTTTCTTCCATCTCCCCTCCTTAAAGGGAAGGTAGCATCTCGTGCCTCTCCCCAAGTTGTACTATCTTTGGCTTTGATTTAATAAATCTGACAATTCACTGATATAAACAAAAGGACTTTACTGCCCAAAAAATACAAAAATCCTTAAAAGCTCACAACTTTACATGTCTGATCACCTAGCTCCCGTGTTATAGCTGGCCTGTGATCATTGAATCCATTAGTATAGCTCAGATCAACTAAATTTTAAGCTTCTTTGTCAGAGAATTTAAAACATGTTCGGTTCAAAATAGTTTGTAGACAATTCACTTGATGATTTGATTTACACAAGTTGTCACTAATTCTTGTGGTTATTCATGTTTAGATTTTTTAATTTGCTTTAACATCTATCATATTCTGCCTGCAGATTGGGAACTGTGTCGGTGCTGCAAATCACCGGTATTTCATTGCTTTTCTGTTGTCAGCAGTGTTCAGTACGACGTATGTATCTATCATGACTGCATATGCAGGGTTTCATGTTTGGCCCCCAATGTCATACAGGTCTGTTGGACATTTGACAGTGTTTAGCAGAGATATGGCTTTGAGAATGGTGAAGGAAATTATTGTTGCTTTCTTAGACTCTGCAGTACTTCTATCCCCAAGAGGCATTGTTCTTGTTTATCTGTTTGTTGCAAGTCTTTCTGTGGGAATCGGTTTAACTGTACTTCTGTGGCAGCAGCTTTTCTATATTTATGAGGGTAAGACTTATTTGAGCCATTTAAGTTCAAGAGGAGATGTTGAAATTGGTGAGAAGGGTTGCCAGAATCTATACCGGTTCTTTGGTTGCCCCTATTCTGCTACAAGATACTTGAGATGTTTTTTCAATATTAAGAAGATAAACAAAAAGTTTCAGGGTACCCGCATTCGGAGTGACTGAAGAAATTTACTTTTGCTCCTCCCCCACTCCACCCCTCTCCAAAAGGAGGAATCCCTACAAGAAAAACAAAAAAAATGTTAGATGCTTGTCAAAATCATGCTGTTGTATTAACATTTATTTATAGTTTGTAATGTATATATTCATTGTTTTAGGATGTGCTATTATGTCATGACAGCAGTTTTTGGCTCGTGCATAGGTGTGATGGTGGGCCAGCCTGGGCGGTGTTTCCAGGCCTACAAACATTAAGGCTGTATTTGGTTGCAAACTTGCAGTGCAAATAAATTTGCACTGGTGCAAAATCATGGCAGTGCAAATGATTTGAGTGTAAATTCTGACCTATTTTTATTTCAAATTTTAGCTTATTTTGTTTTATTGCAGTACAAATGATGTAAATTAAGACATGAAGCGGAATAAACTTAAATCCAGAACAAAATTAAACAAGAATTTGCATTTTTTTACATTTGCACTCCCATGCAATTGTACTGGTGCAAATAAGTTTGCACTGTAACCAAACACAGCCTAAATATATTTTTAGGCTTGTTTTTTTTTCTCTAAACAGGCTTGATGAAATGAGCTTATTAATGAGGTAAATTGCAAATGAACTATGCTGAACTTTAAATGAGCTATGAATGGGAACAAGATAATTAATCCTTTTATCCTTTACTATGCAGAGCAGCTCCTATTAATGTATAACAGATCAGATGCCTATCCAAAAAATAAATTCAAAGGGTCATTAACTAGAACATCTCCTATAGGTTTAATCAATTTATTAAAACCTACCCTACGGTTTGTACTTCATTAAAACACCCGCTATAGTTCTTGACTGATTTACTTAACCTTCCATTAGATTAAAGTAGAAAACCATAGTTTTGGCCTTAGTGTTTGTTGAGACCAATCTAATGTACAGAAAAAAAATATATATATAAATGAAAATACCTTTCTTGCCCCTAGTAAAACACTGGTAATATAATTCCTTTCCATCAATTTTATTCTCTTCAAAGGAAGACATGTTACAAATTAATAACATGGGATGCATAGTTTTCTATTTTTCATTTTGCTAAAACCAAATGTATGGTATATTGGTAGATTTGAAAATCAAACATTGATTTTAAAAACTCGAGCTAGGGGTGATTTCATAATAAAATACCATGAGCCCATGCCCTTGAAGTGGTCAAGTTGCCATTTTCATGCAGTAATACAAAAGATTCTTAACAGAAAATCGATTAAATAAATCAGTTTCAAACTATAAAGGGAGTTCTGTAATAGTAAACTAGACTACTAGAGAATGTGAAGCTATGGGGGAGGGGGGGGGGGGGTGTTTTAATAAATGACCCAAATTTAACGCAGTTTTAACTAAGGTTTTAAATATTGATACAGGCTGATCTGTATCGGTGCTTTTTTTTTATGTTTTATTTATTTATTTTTTCAAAACCAGTTCGGAGGGGTCGGTTTAAGTTCTGGCTACCCTTTGAACTGTGGTCTGACCCAATAGACCTTCTGTAGGGAAGTATCAGGAAGGCCCCAATCTGATATGTATTTGTTAATATGGGCCGATACGTGATGGAATTTTGAACCAAAGAAATTGAATTACTGAAGTAAGACAAAAGAAACATGATTGTTAGGCAACTTGGTGATGAAAACAAATGAAATGATTGTTTGAAAAGTATTAATGCTAATAGTAAAAGATGAAAAGAGGGTTTTTTTTTTCATATAGCTAAACAGAAAAGAAACAATACTAAGCAGAAGAAACATTACAAATAAGAGGTTCAAGCCACAAGCTAACACCTTAGGCCACCAAACTACCCTATCTCTAAACAACTTAGCCTAGAGTGAGCACAACCCATAAAAGTTACTTTTCTATATACAAATTTTACTGGTTCAAGGAAAAAAAAACACGGAAAAGAAGCCAAGCTCATAATTTTATCAATCCAAGACTGAAAAGACCAAAAAATGCCAGACAGATTTCCATTGCAATCTTCCATAGACAGATTTCCATTGCAATCTCCCAAATTTCCGCAAACTCTGCCTCTATATGCTTAGAAACTTTTCCACCTGAAGCCATGATATATTTTAACTCGTTAGTAAAGGCATAAAAACTAAAAGTTGCTACAGACAGCTTATCAACCCCACCATCACAAACTATCATATAACTATTGTGATGCAGGACCTTAGGGTGTATTGTATCGTATTGGTGGATGCCCAACACACTTGTTTACAAACAAGTGTTTTCGGGATCCCATTTATTTATTTAAAACTAAAATTTGAAAAAAAAATTAGGGAAATTTTCCAATTAGTACCTTGTACTTTGGGCTTAGTGCCACTTTGGTCTTCGAACTTTAGAATGCGACAATTCAGTACCCAAACTTTCAAAATGTGCTAATTTAGTACCTACTGTCAATCAACCATTAACTAGCCATTAAGTGGCATTTTCTAAAGACATAAATGTTCTCTAAGTGTCATCTAATTTTTTTTATCAACCATTCAAACATTGATAAAAAATGAACAGTCTCAAATCCTTGCCTCTTCTGTTCAAGAAAGTTGGAGTCACCAGAATGTCCACTAAGATGTGACCCATCTAATTTTTTGTCAATGTTTGGATGGTTGATAAAGAGAATTAGATGACAATTGAAGGGCATTTATATCTTTTTCAAATGCCACTTAACGGCTGGTTAATGGCTGACTAACGATAGGCACTAAAGTGGCACATTTTGAATATTTGGATATTGAATTGTCGCATTTTAAAGTTTGGGGACCAAAGGTGTATTGGTACTTTGTACCATGCTTGTATCCAAGACAATTGAGCATCTAAAAAAAAAATTAAAGACTTTTCGGTATCACTTAGTACTAAAGGAAGAGTTAGGATCCATCATATGGATGGCTGAACCATACCAGATGGTTGGGCGAAATTTATAAAATTTTGTAATCCTTTCGAGAATCCAATTCCCTATGTTTTGAAAAACTACATTTTCCTTGGATCGATCTTGCATTGAATTGGACTAGATTTGAAACCAAACAAAGAGGGAGATGTATACCTGATACGGATGCCACAAGTGTAGATCCCAAGGTGGAAGTTCACGTTCAAATCAAACCTAAAACCAGCATCCACTGAAGATGACACAGCGTAATCTTGAACCTGGTTCAACAATGTAGTTTTTCAACAAAATTGTAATCCAACTCCTTGGATCGAATTGGGTACGTGAGTATGGAATTCCTCTAAATTTTTCTTGCAAAAATCAAAGAGAGAATTGATCTTTATCAGTCCCAAAAGCTATAGTCGAACTAGGGTTTCTTGGAAGACAAAAGAAGAAGAAGAAGAGAGAGAGAGAGAGAGAGAGAGAGCAGAATCGAGAGGTCTTCTAGTTCAATTTGCCCTCTTCTTCTTTTCTCTCTTTATGGAGCACTTCTCCTAATCAAATTAGGAGATTATCCAAATCTAAATTGGATATGGACTCTTTGAAGAGATAAACCTTATCCTCTTAAGAGGATAGGTGCCTCATGTCACATGACAACTTAAGCTATCATGTGACAACTTAATTAATCATATTAATTACAGGCTTTAAGCTCATCAGCTATAAGGCTTATGATCCAAGGGTGTTGCATGACCAACTTAGGCCTGATTTGTATGACATGGGACCCCACAATGACTTCACATAAGTTCACATGGGTTGGGCCTAGCCTCTATGAAAAGGTATTGTTGAATTCATTGCTAAACGTAGCGAATTTTTGAATACATCACTATGGGATCAAAATGGGCCCAACATTTACATTAAATGATTATTGAATCCAACCATCCTATGAAAACCTAAGGATAATGGGCTTAAATAAGATAAAGCCCATCAAATAATCAATCCTTAATGGTTCGGTGCCAGAAGACTTTGAAGGAGAAAAGAAAGAAGAGGAACAAAGGCAAAGTAGCTCCTTAGACTCAGAGACCTGGGTTTTGTTAAAGAGATTGATGAGCAAGAGAAGAACATGGGCGTGCCTGTTGGTGTTGGTGTACGCTCTTCTTCTGTCTTCATCATGGAACCTCCTTTGTTCCATTCTGTCTTGGTACAATTCCAACATCTCTTCCACTTCTTCTAATGGAGCCGGAGTTGCTGGGCGGCCAGCTCTTTATGTCTTGGTGCTCTTCAGCATTGTGTCCAATCTGCTTTCTATGGTGGCAATGCTGGCCGTTGCCGTCCTTGCAGCCGTCGTGGCATGGATTACTGTGCTGGCGCTCCTCACTTTCTATGGTAAGTCTCACTAGTCTCTAGTGTTAGAAGGGAGGAAGATCATAGTAGATATTACGGGGTTTTCCATCAAAGTTGTGATAAGGGAAGGGAATATCGAGGAAGATCACGGCAAATATTATGGGGTTTGCCATCAAAGTTGTGATCAGGGAAGGGAATATTGCTGTGTTTACAGAATCAAGAGAAGTTTTTTTCTCAAGTTCTTAATGCTTTCATTTCTTAATATAATTGGCCATTACTTATGATTTTGCTTGTTTGAAATAAAAAACAGTTATGTGATATTTGCTTTGAAAAACAAAATCATACACTCCTCATGTATATATTTTACATTTTTATTTTTCTGTGAAGGGTAAAATAATAATATATTAACAACCGTTAGTTTGTTTAACGTCAATTTAGTAACATTGCGAGTTTTAGACATAATTTTATTAGGATAAATCTCTTAAACTACTCTATTGTTTACAAAATTGACAAACTGTACCCTTACTATTTAGATATTATCTGGTGGTACACAAGTCTTTTGACAATTGTAAGGTAACGAAATGTCAAATTTACCCTTCACTATTTATCAAAATTTCAAAATGTCAAATCCTCCACCGAGTTTCAATACCTCTCAAGCCTGAAATCATAGTTGTCTGTCTCAAGCGCGTCAGTTCTGGAGAAGAGAAACAGAGCTGAACTCGAATGATCATTTCAAGGCAAGAGTGGTTTTGTAGTCTTTTTCTGGGTGTTGAAGAAAAAGTTAACACCAGCTACCTGCGCTAACTTCAATCCTGACCGAAGTTGAAGAAAAAGTTAACACCATCAACAATAGAAAAATGTATTAGTAATTAAAGGCTGGAGGTTAAAATTAAAAAAAAAAAAAAAAAAATCTAAAGAAATTCAAGAAAATGAAGTTAAACGACGAACGACGAGCGTTTCCTCCAAGCTTGGTTAGCAACGAGCAGGCTATTCTGCTTCAACGACATTCCAAAACGTTGGATTCTCTGAAATTCGTGTAAGAATTTTGGAAGCTGATTCGATGAAAAATCTTGAGGGGTTGGAGTTCATGGGATGCAACTTCACTATTGTTACTACGGTGGCTGTTGTTATTGCGCATATCTTGTTGGAGAAAACCAGTCAGAACTGAGTTGAAGATGAAACCAACATCATTGGATTTTCTCAGGTGCCGGTCCAGCAGCAGAGCGACTATTTCAGTTTCAGCAACTGAAAAGAATACAGAATTATAACTACAGATACAATCACAGGACAGAGTGAAAAACACAGATGAACATATCTCTCTGACTGATCAAAGAGTGTAAGAGGGAGTTGGACTGGGTTGGAGAAGCATTCCTGGGAATTTTGTAACTTGTTCTCCCTTAATGCAACTACAATCTTCAATCCAAACCCATTCCCATCTACCTTTTTCTGCAACTTCTCTCCAAACCAACAATTCAGACCCAAGATCCCCGTACAAGTATACAGCCTCATCAATCCCCACACACTTGGTACTAAACCAGTTTCCTTTGCCCCCAAGAAACTTCCTTCCCAATTCCGTTGGCACCATTTCCACCAACGCCCATTCATCTCCAGTTCGAAGCTCCCATATGCAAGCTTGTCCCTCACAGTCTCCCCCAACAAGCGCCAGCCTTCCCTTTCGCCTCACCAGAGTTGCGAACTCCGTTGATCTACCTTCGGCACCTTCACCTCCTTCCACAAACCAGTGCTCACCTCGAAGCCCATTACGCTGTAGGCATGGGCAGATGTCATACAGAAACCCATCAGAGTACACACTCTCATTCGGGTCCAAACTGTCAGCCTCATTGCAAATTCATCACAAGGCATCCATCCAAAACTCTGCTGCCATTTATCAGCTCGCGAATCATACATTTCCATCGTAGGTTCATATGTGGTACCCCCACGGGTTGCCGTCAACATGCCTCCGGCGATGTAAACTCTGAAGGAGGAGAGAGCATCATCTCCAGTCTTGTCCACCCCAATCACGCCCACAGCCATGGCTGGTGCGTGGGGTGTTAAAAGGGGGAAAAAGTCTGTGACGTCTGGTGAACAGGTTACACAGCGCCAATTGGAGGGGAGAATGAACGGCGAGGAACCACGGAGGTTGTCACGGCCAGAGCCCTGCCGAGACTGTGTAAGAAGGGCAAGTCTTGCCACACGTCTGCCAGTGCTTGCAGGCTGTTGTAGCACGAGGTAAGGAGTCCGGCGAGAGGAAGGAGAAGAAACACAAATAGCTGAGTGAAGAAAGGTTTCTCATTAAAAACAGAAAACCAGTGGCCAATACCGGAACTAGCTCTTTCGACTTTCTTTACCTCCTCACCAAATTTTTGCGGTTCGGAAGTTGTAGTGGCCGTCGTTGCTTTATTCCAAAATCACTGCCACGCTGCAACTTCGAACGGCAGCGGTGAATAATAAGGGTAATTTGAGAATTTTAAAATAATTATCAATCACCTGATGTCACATGTCACGTGTGAGTGGAGTGTGAATTTTTAAAATAGAATAATACAAAATTTTTAAAATAGAATAATACAAGAAATATAAAACAATTTTAGACACATCTATAATATTATATATTAATCATATAAACAAAAATAAGTATGATAAATAATAATTATTTTATCAATGATATAAATGAAATGAAAAAAGTAAAAATTAGTTTGAAAATGAAAACCATTTTCATATCTAGATGATACATCAATGATATAACCTTCCAAGTCAAATGGGTCAATCCATGATGTTACGACTAAGTAATAAATATTAAAAATATATATAAAAACTCAAAGAAAAATATAAAGCTTTTTGATATAATTCTAATGTTATATATTCATCATATTAAACCAAAATAAATGTGAAAATAAGAATTACTTTTAACAATGATGAAAATGGAGTACAAGATTTAAAATCAACCAAAAAAGCAAATGGTTTTCTTTTTCATCCAAGTGATGGGTTGGTGGTTCAACTGTCCACATCAAATGAATCAACATATTATTTTATTATTAAATAATAAAATACATAAAATTCTAGAAAATGTAGAAATTTGTAAATAAATTTGAGCACATTCTATAATATTATATATTCATCATATAGAATAAGTGTGATAAATGAGAATTATTTTCATTAATAATGGGATAAAAATTAGGAGAAAAAAATAAAAATAATTAATGTCTAATACATGACTCCACTAACCATGTTAAAGGGATATATGATTTAATTAGCTAGGTCACATTAGGAAAGTGGTTTGGTGGTAAATAGACCTACAATCTTGAATTAAGTGGTGGACTGATCAATCTAATCAATTGATTTGACCACAATATTAAAAACCAATATTTAAACAATATATTTGAATTGTTTTTCCTCCTAGTAAATAAGTAATTTTATTATGTCATAAATTAAATAATAAAAGATAACAATATAGAATTTTTTATAAATTTTATAAAAAAAATGAACATGAATTAATATTATATATTATTAAACAAAAATATTTAAAAAAAATGTGAACTATTATTAGCAAAGATAAAAATGGCTAAAAATAAAAAAAAAATGAAATAACATCTTAACCATAGTCCATTTTCCTGGTTAAATAGATTAATGGTTCAATTAGTAAGGTCATTTAGTTATTGACCAAGTCAATGATTTTTTTAATAAAGTGGTTTAGGTTAAAACATACTAAAAAAATTGTGTTCAATTGACAAACTAATAAATCCAACTCTATGGTTCAACCACATCTTGAAAACATTGATAGAAACTATAAGAACATTTGAAGTTAAGTCTTTGAATTGAAAGACAACATATCCACCATTATGCTTTGATCAATTTTCTTTGTTTTATGAATTCTATTAAAACACTAAAATATTATTATTGTCATCATCATTTGAGACTGGCACGTGCACATTTATTAGTACCATTAAAGCTCCATATCGTTAGATATGAAACAACACAACCTTTCACTATAATGGCCTAGACCAATCTGCAAAAATCAAAGACTCTTGGTGTCCTCTACAACTGATCTTTGTCAACGTAACCAATCTGAAGCTCTTGAATATTCAAGTAGAAAAAGAAAACAAAACAAAGTGGTATTATCCATTAGGGTATATTTGGAACAACAAAACATTACATGATTGATATACAAAGTATGGGAGTGTCTTAGTAATAAACAAACTAAAGAGTAGGTCTTAGTACTAAGGGGGTGTTTTAGGGCCTGTTCATTTGCTATAAAGTTTGACATCTGAAAGTATAATAATTACATTAAGAGGTATATTGGTATTGGTGAACTTTTTTTTCCTCTGAACTCTGAATTTTAAATTTTGAAAATGATCAAATATCCATTTTGACCCCATATATGAGAGTTTTTGTTTGTCTTTTTTCGGGGTATCATTGGAAAACAAAAACTTGTAATAAGAGATGAGAGATAAGAGGAAATGAACAACTAATTATATTTTAAAATTAAAAGGTTCCTCTCAAGAGATAAGAGTTAAGAGCAAAGGAATAGGCCCTTAGTGAATCACCTTTTATAAAACAATCAAATCATGGGGTAGCAAATTCAGGAAATGCATCATAAAATATCAAAACATAGTAGATGAGGTGGTTTGGTTACATGCATAGTCTACATCACCCATTAGAAGAAGTGATCTTTTATAAGTTTTCACTTGAGCACTTCAACTCATTAAATGTTAGAGTAATGTTCGGCCATGTGGTCCTTGTTTATAATGAAGCGAGATAAACATTATAAAACTCATCAATTTGGAATTGAATAGACTTTCACCTATAAGCATCCTAGGGAATAACAAGTATTCTCTCTTTCACACTCTCTTATTCTTACACTTGCTCTCGCCTCGGTGCCTTAGTTCTTTGATCACCTTGATTGACTTAATCGTTGTCAGAGTCTCTAGCCCTGAGCCCACACCTTAGGACCTCTGATGTTTTTTGTGCTTACAATTGAGACCTATAGCCAGTCTCAACTCCAGAATTTACTACACTCGTTGCCAAGTTTGATAAAAACAACAATGATGATGATTCTAGTGTTTTCTTATCAAAAACTCATGTAACAAAGATAAATAATAGAAACTTGGTGTATTGGTATATTTATTGTCTTTCAACCCAGAGACCTAGTTTCAAATCATCACACTTGTAGTTTATATCAATGTTTTCAACTTATAGTTGAATTGGACAGTCAAATTTTGTCATATGAACAAATTTCTATGTTTATATTATACATATTCATGAATTAATACATGACTCTAGGGATGGCAATTTTCTCCATCCCCGATGGGTAACTGATTTCCTTGACCCAACGAGGTTGAGGATGGGGATTGTTTTGGCGAAATGAGGACAAGGATGAGGATTAATAGTGATCCCCGACCAAGGTCAAGGTTGAGGATGGGGAATGAGGTCCCCGCCTCACTCCGACCCCAATTATATATTAAATAGTATTCATATTAAATATATATTATTATATTATATATGATATTATATATACATATATCAAAATATATTTAAATTATTATTTATTTATTTTAAATAAATTTATTTTTCAAGAAAATACTATTAATTAAAAAATTTCAAAGATTTGGATCCCCATAGGAAACCTATCCCGTCAAAGATTAAATTTTTATCTTTGTTAAGGATAAGGATGGAGATTTATTCCAAAATTTGGGTTGGAGATAAGAAATATGATCTCTGCCAAACCTTTCCCGTTGCCATTCCTACATGACAGTTCTAATTCCTTAGCAATAGCAATATTGGAGTTGGAATAGGATTCAATAGTGAGCGTAAAAGATAGACATGCCCAGCGAAATAAAGGAAAAATAGCCCAACCAAGTCAAGTCCAGTTAGCTTGGGCCTATGTAATAATTCTTTTTCTTGTATTAGACATCATATAATTTAAAATTTTATACACAATTAAATTATAATTTTTTGATGCCATAGGCCCACAAAGCTTGGCCCATAGGCCACATACAAATTGAGGCCTAGGCTTAAATTTAGGCCCAAGGTCCGGTTGGTTTCCCACTTCACTCAGCCTCTCAGATTTTTGCAATGTATAGGGTAAATCCGTCATTACACAAAAACAAGCGGCCCAAAATAGATTACAGAAGATTTGCAAGGATAAACCTGTAGAGGGTAGACCACCTCTCTCTCTCTCTCTCTCGCTCTCTCTCTCTTGCTCGCGTCGATGGCGACCTCTTCTCTTCTCAGTCGTCCACAACTCAGAGGTAAATTATGAACTTCATGCACCATAGATGCCCATTTTCTACTCTTCATATTACATTTGGAAATCAATATTGATTTAGTAATCCTTGAATTAACTTTCCTTGTTTCTTCGTAGGACTTCCTCCTCCTCTACGAAAACAGAAGATTTTCAGCAATTCAGTAAGTTCCAAATTTGATTATCCTTTTCTTTTACAATTTCCAGATGTGAGTGGTAGCGTACACCATAAACACTTAATGTTGATTGTTCTGAGTCCTGGATAGATAAAGTTATGGATGTCTGTGTCTGAGGGGGTGGGCGGGGGAGGATATTGATCTGAGAATGCAGTTTCATAGTTTCTATAACAGCTATATAATGCAAAGACCGAAACCATCTTCAAGACAATAATGATCCGAACGTCCTCTGACCTGGGTTTTTACTTTTTAGTCTAAAAAATGGTACCCTACAGTCTGTCAGGATAAGGAAGATGGTTTTAATCTCTAATGCAGTTTTCGGTTTGATAGAAAATAAGAAAGAAACAGAAATTTGAGCGAAAGTTATTTTCGAAATTCCTTGAGAACTTTCCCTCAACTTTCTGTTTCCTTCTTATTTTCTGTCAAACCAAGCATAGTCTAACCTTGATTCTTGAACACCTAGAAAGTTTCAAATTTGCATTATATCCTTGCAAAGCCCTTACAGAATGAGAACTTGGTCATTAGTCACTAAAATTTCTATTCATCCCAAAAACCAGTAAGGTAAAAGATTAAAATAAATAAAATAATTTGCTCCAGTCACTTGTTGTAACATCTATGATAACCACAAAATCAAGAACTTACCAAAACCATGTCTCCTCTGAAGCATTGAAGCTGGTTGACTAACAATCAACTTTGAAGTTGCCAAGCACTTTCTTTTGAAGTGCCTTTTAGAGTGATTTATTTTTGTTTCAGTTCAGTGATGGAGGAAATGCACTGCACCTATTTGATTACAGGAATGGTTGAAGAGCCCAACCAAAAGAAGCCAGCACCATGTCTCAAGCATTCAATGTGGGACATACTGTTTCCTAGGGAATGTAGCAAGAGGAGTTGTCAAGAGTTCACCTTTGGATGCAGTCATTCTACATGAACAATTTGAGGTCTCTGCAAGTGTAGAAGATTTCTATAATATAGCAAAGATACAATACAACATCTTGGAGAACATGGTGCTGGCAGACCTGGACCCATCATCTGCAAAGTTGTTAATTGGGATCCTGGGTCCCATTCTCCCTGCATTTAGCTTTCTGTTCATCCTCCGAATAGTTATGTCATGGTACCCCAAGCTTCCTGTGGGAAAATTCCCTTATGTTATAGCTTATGCTCCTACAGAACCACTTCTTGTACAAACACGTAAGTTGATTCCACCCCTTGGAGGAGTAGACGTAACCCCTGTGGTCTGGTTTGGATTGATAAGTTTCCTGAATGAAATATTGGTAGGCCCACAAGGGCTTCTTGTACTTCTTTCTCAACAGGTTTAGCTGTTGACAAAAAATTTGCATGGGAATGATAGAAATGTAAATACTGAGATGAAATTTTGTATTCACTTCTCATTGAATTTGATGACTCAGTACAACATAGTAACTTCTCATCATTTCTACATTGTTTCAACTTGGTTGTTCCATGATTTAGTAAAGGTTGAGAAGGTAAACAATGAACAAACTATTTGCAATTTGAAGGGTAAACTACTACTGATCCTTTTTTTCTTTGGCTTCATAAACTGCTACTGATCCTTTTTTTCTTTGGCTTCATAAACTGCTACTGATCCTGATAATATGCTGGAACACCAGAACCACAAGTCATACAAAATCCTGCTGATACTTGAGAAACCATACCTGAGGCAGCACATCAAGTAACAACGAAAACATGTTTGCTCATAACTTGACATAACCTGCACTCAAATGCATATCCCCTAGTCTATACTGCAGGATGTTTAGAAAAAGTGAGTTTTCTGTTTCAGGATGGGAGTTGCTTGACATTTTAAACCAAGTCTCTGTTTTTGTTGATACCTCCCCACAAGGTCTGTCAATGGACTGGATATTGGTCCAACCTGATCTGGAAGTATGAGTCCATTACAGATGGACCAGTTTCAATCCAATCCAATGTATATTTGGACCGTTTTGGAGCAGTCCAATTCAATGTCTGGACAATCCAATCTGTTCAAATTGGTTTCAATTTAGATTGGGTCCAACCAAAACCTGGTCCATTGAAACTCATACTCTTATGTTCTGTGAATGACCTGGATATTGGTTCAATCTAACCCAATCCAATATAAATCCATTATGGATGGACCAGGTCCAATCCAATCCAATAAATATTTTGGACCATCAAGTCTGGACTGGTCCAGTTCAATGTCTTATTAGTCCATCCAACCCATCCAAATTGATTTTGATTTAGACAGGTCCAACCCAAATCAGGTCCATAGACACCCGTAGTAGTCTACACTGCAGGATGTATAGTTAAAGTGAGCAAAAGGAAAAGGGTCATGTGAATTGAGTTAGAACTTAGAAACTGTTGATGATAACATGGCCTTTGTCTTGGTAAGCATTGTAAAAGCCTGCACAATGACCAATAAAAACGCACCTATAATCCAACTATCCAAATCAACTACTACTCTTTTCAACTTGTATTTGAAATGGCTCTCATGTTTGGCACCATTTATTAGAAATTTGGCCTTCATCTTGTCTTGTCTTAGCACCATATTTATCATTTTTCTTTTTCTTTATTCTCGATCAATCAAAATAGAAGAAGAAAAGAGGAGCAGAGAATCCCTTTACTGCATCAGGGGAGCTCAACCTTCGGTTGTTCTCCCTTGTAGCAGGTAATTACTAGCTATTGGAGAACTTCGTCAAAGCAAACGATTTGATTGTCTTAATAGTTGGGGCGTGTATTGTAACAAGAGTTAGAATGGTCTTGCTTTATGATAAGATACACCATTGCTTTTGAAGATTTACAAGGGATGCTCTTGAATCATAAAATTAGAATTGCTGCTCTAAAGTCCAACTTGCTAAATGCTAATGTAGCTACAAAGAATTACCTAGATAACAAATCTTCCAATTTCAAAGGCAAAGGTCCTAATAACGAATCTGTTAAGGTCTTAAAAAGTTAAATGGCTTGCTTTGATGCATTCTAACAATCTTAAGCTTTTGGTGTATTGGTCAAATACTCAAATATGTAATATTGGTTATGTTATAATAGGTCTGACAATCTTGACCCCAACCCACTCACCTTGTAACCCACCCATTCTATTGGCGGGTCAATATGGGTCGAATAACCCATTAGGGTCAGTGGAAAAGGGTCAGGGTGGGTTGAGTTGAAGGTACCCATTAGGGTCAGGATGGGTTGGGTCGCGGGGGTCAGGAAGGGTTTGGTCAAGCACCTATTTATACTCGCCAAGTCTAAAAAAAAACAACAGTTGAGGTGACTCAAATTCAAGCTTCCTAGCATGTCCACATCTTATTACAATTCCAAACCATCATACCACATTTCATTTTGTGATTAAAAGCGAAATAAAATAGATTTTATTAACTTTTGTTTTCACATGCAATTTTACACGAAAGCACTTTTATGAAAACAATTTTATAAAGTAATTTTATGGAAAGTACTTTTACGAAATCACTTTTACATAAGTATTTTTATGAAAGCACTTTTACCAAAGTAATTTTACACGAAAGCACTCTTACAAAAGTACATTTACACAAAAGTGCTTTTACAAAAGTTCTTTTATAATAGTACTTTCACGGAAGTACTTTTACAAAAGCACTTTTACACGAAAGCACTTTATGAAAGTACTTTTATGAAAGCATAAAAACACTTTTATATAAGTTAAACATTTTCTTTTGTATCTTTTGAAATTTCCACTATTTTCTATATTTTTCTGTAATGTTACGGGATTTTTCTGTATTTTTACAATTTTTTGGTGTTTTCTACATAATTTCTGCATTTTCTGGTGTTTTCATGCATATCCTGCATTTTTTTTTGCAAATTTTCTGTATTTTACGCAATTTCTAGTATTTTTCTGCATTTTTGTAGAATTTTTTATTTTCTGTATTTTTTGTAATTTTCTGATTTTTTTGTAATTTTTTGGCATTTTTTGCATTTTCTTTAAATTTTTCTGCTATTTTCTGCATTTATCTACAATTATTGCATTTTGGGTATACGGGTTGACCTGGCCCATTTTTGTCATGTAGTCTTGAGAGAGATGATTCTCTCAAAAATGTTTTTTTCAGATATACGGGCCAACCCAACCCGTTTATGTCACATGGCAATCTTAAGAGACATGGTTTTCTCAAAGATGTTTTTTTTTTTTCGGCCATACAGATTGACCCAACCTAGTTCTTTCACTTGGCATCCTTGAGAGAGATTATTCTTACAAACATTGTTATTTTTGGGTATATGGGTTGCCCTAACCCATTTCTACCACGTGGCAGCCTTGAAAAAGA
This sequence comes from Nelumbo nucifera, assembly GCF_055504915.1. Taxonomy (NCBI): domain Eukaryota; kingdom Viridiplantae; phylum Streptophyta; class Magnoliopsida; order Proteales; family Nelumbonaceae; genus Nelumbo; species Nelumbo nucifera. The sequence continues at coordinate 48,792,651 of NC_142652.1, forward strand.
TGTTCTTCTAAAAAATTTGTATTTTCGGGTATATGGGTCGATCCAACCCGTTTATGCAACGTGACAACCTTGAGAGAGATGCTCCTCTTAAAAGGTATTATTTCAAGTATACAGGCTGTCTCATTGTCCCCACTCATTTCCATATTTATAGGTGAGGGTAGGTGGGTTAGTATGGATGAGGGTGGCTAAAGGTCAATATGGATGGGTCAAATGGGTCAATATGAGTGGGTCAGGGTGGGAAAGGATTGGGGTGGGTTATGACCATTTAACAAGGATTGATGATGGGTCATAGTGGATTGGTGGTTCAATATGAATGGGTTGGTATTCAATCCTTACCCAACCGACCCATTTGCCACCCCTACTCCTAAAGGTGAGATGACTTGGCTTATTGTATTCTAATAGTTTTAAGGCTTTTAACATACTAGATGGTACCCGTGCGATGCATGGGCTTATTAAACAAAATTGAAGTAAAAGGAACCCTATGATATTATTCCCAATTGAACTGTATCATTTCAAAATTAATTTTACAATTTTATTAAATTATAAACTATGCATTAAACAATATTGAAACAAAAGTCCTACAAAATTTCTAATTGATTTGAGTGGCTCCAATTTCTTATGTTTCTCATGATAATTTATAATTCAAAATATATCATAATTATTGTAAGGAAACAATGTAATACTCATTTAAATTAATAAATGAAAATTAATTGTTTTATTTTTAAATGTAACTCATATTAATATTGTTACTGTATTTTCTTATGTTATTTGTGTTATTTATTTTCATATTTTGTATTGTTTTCCCTTTGCTTTGTAGTTTGTATTATTTTATAATTTTCTTTTGTTACTATTATCACTTTATTTATTTGTCATATTTCATTAATTGTTTTATTATTATTTTATTAGTTATATTATTTGTAATTGATTTATTAATAAAAATCTGAAAATGTATAATAAATCAAATTAATAAAATCCATATAGGGACGGGTAGTGAATACGGATTGCATGAAACTCGTTTAATACGTACCCATACCACATACACCCATTGAAAACAAACAATGAAGGCCCCGTTTTCTTATCATCTTCTTCGCCAGATTGTTAAAACGGGTTTTGCAGAACCCATTTCAATTTCTTTTTGTTTAAAAAATAAGTATTTATTCAAATAAATACTTATTGCATCTAACTTCCTTTTGTGATGCATAGACTTTCGAGCCTAAGTTTAAAGCCAAATATTTGACTTCTGTAACAGTTTCTTTGCTGTCTCTTTGGCTAGGAGTCTGCAAATCTAATTTGTAAAGTTGAAGATGGCATAGTACTCCTTGAAGGGGTCAGAAGAGATGGTACAATGAATAACCTTGTAAGACAAATCTCTACTACATAAATAAACATAGCTTTTGGAAGACAGAACATCTCCCCGATTGACGTCTTTGTAGATGGTGTGGTGAAAATATTAATGAGAATTGGGGTTGCAACTTCTATTCAAATTGTCTTTTGGATAATATTAGTGAGAATTAGGGATGGCAATTTCTACCTTATCCGGTGATATCCGCCCCTACCCTCCCCGATGGGGCTGATGTTTTTGCTTGAAAACGGGTTTTGGGGTAGGAATGGGTTTTGGAATTCTACAATCCATATGGGTATGGTATTAGGCTAAACCCGACCTGCATATTGTTGGAAAGCATATAAGCTTTATTTATTAGGTGTTGAATTAAATAATATTTTGAATTTTATGTGGAGGATAATTGATAGATTATATATTTTTTTACAATTTTTAATCAAATAACTTTTAATCTTGTTGTTTGTTTATGTTATTTTACTTATTTATTGCTTATATATAATAAGAAATAATAAAAAAAATTAGATGTGGGTTCTAAACCCAACCTGCCCTACTGTTGAATGCGGAGAGGGTTTTGCATTTTCATGTAAGGAGAGGGTTTGTTTCTCAAAATGGTTTTGAGGTGGTCACGGATTGAGAGGTTTAGGGAGGTGGATAGGGTCTAGAATTTACAAAACTCTCCCGGAATCCGCCCTGTTGCCATCCCTAAACAAGATCACCAAACATCATTTTAAATAAAAGTAAAAATAAAAAAAGGAGAAAATTGGATAGATGATCTGGAGAAGAGGATGAGAGGTCAAGTGACAACAAGGAGAATGCTAGAAAAGGGGAATAGAGGGAGGAGAGAAAATTGAGGAGAAAGCAAGGAAGGGGGAATGAGAGGGCTTCTGACGTGGCCTATATCGCTATATAATATAGTATTGATTGGTAACAATTGGTATTATAAAATGGCTTAGCGCTTTTGGTGTATTGGTCAAGTACATCATGACAAAATGTTGTCTATCATATGAAGAAAAATCATATTGCTCAAGATCATTATTTCAAGTATCACCAATAACAATTGCATAGCTACCTCCAACAATTTAAATTAATAATGGTAGTTGGTGCCTTGATTAAGGAGCCACAAATCACATCACATTGGATCTTAGAAATTTGAAGCAAGGTTTTTAAAACTGAATCGAGTAACGAACTGGTTAGGGATCCGGTTTCTAGATTGAATGGTCCAATTGTTTGAATTGAGCGGCCCGTTCTCATAAAAAAATTAAAAATTAAAAAAAAAATCAAATCGTTGAATGGTTCGAACGGTTCAACCGCTTGGGTTAACGATTTACTGACCAAATCAATGGTTTTTGACAAAAAAATGGTTCTGGGGTAAAATAGAACCGATCACCTAACCGGTTCCCGGTTTTTCTGGTCTAACTGTCTGGTCTGATCCAGTATTGAAAATCATGATTTGAAGCTTCACTTTTGAGTACATTGGGTTGGGACTGATAAAATCCAAGTAGGCAATGTTGCAAGTTTACTGATTTTCAATATTGACTCTTCTACATTGCATAATGCCCGGTTCTCAACAAAGAATTTTGTTGTGAAGGACTGGTGCACGATGAAAGTTTTGCATCAGGGGTTGAATAAGCAGGACCTTTACAGGAGAGAATAAGAACTACAGTACTTGATGCATGGCATTAATAGAGGCTTACACATCTTACTCCTCGAGTTGTTCACAGAAGCAACCATTTCATCCCAGCATTACTTACTAAGATTGCATTTCCTTTATTTGGGTTTTTTTGTTTTGTTTTGTTTTAATCCATATGGTTCAGCCCTTGTAATTTCAAATATTACATGTTTTTAGCAAATACAAGTAAATGTGTACATGTATTTGCACGTGGGAGTATCTCTAAGACAACTATTTATAATTCATAGATAGTTTCTGAATTGTTACAAGTGGGCAGTTTCTGAACAGTTATAAGTGAGCAGGTTTTGAAATGAGAGTAAAGGACATATATGCCCTCTTTATGTCTGCTGTATTTTTAGACAAGGGGATAGAAAGCGTCCAATGAAAAATTCTAGAAAAAAGGGACATTTTCTCTTTTATAGGTAGTATAGATATAGATGTGTGGATTGATTCTCTTACTCAAAAATCAGATGCATTGGGGATCTTCTCAAATTTAATATATTGGCTAAAATCCTTTTGTTGACAAACGAATGGTGGGGGAGAATTTGTTAAATTTCAACATACTCTTGTGTCCCAAGTTATTTTTTGGGCCCAGTCTCACTTTGGGCCCCAAACTTCAAAACGTGATAATACAATATCTAAACTTTTAAAATGTGTCAATTTAGTACAAAATCATTAACCACTTTTAAGTGGCATGTGAAAGAACACTGTTGAGTAGGAGACCAAGAAGAAGAAGAAAAGAAGAAGAAAGAAGAAGAAGAATCAAAGGCAACTGAGTTAAGGCCTCAACAAAACTTAGCTTCAACCGAGTGAAGCTTTCTATTTATACTGTTCTGGCCGTACATAACAATATGTATACAGAATTACGAAAATACCCCTACGGGTACTAAGCCTGTGTACAGTACATATAATACACCTGTTAACACTCTCCCTCAAGTTGGGGCATAGATATCAATCATGCCCAACTTGTCACAGAGACCTTGATGTCTGGAATAATTTAGCCCTTTTGTAAATAAGTCTGCAAGTTGGTCTTCAGAGCTGATGTATGGAGTGCATACTTCGCCTGTAATGATTTTCTCTCTGATAAAATGCTTGTCAACTTCAATGTGCTTTGTTCTATCATGTAGTACCGGGTTGGTAGCAATACTGATAGCTGCCTTGTTGTCATAGAGTAGAGTCATGGGTTTACCAACTGGAAAACCCAACTCTCCCAATAGATTCTTTATCTACATACCTTCAGCTACTCCGTGTGCCATTACACGGTACTCAGCTTCAGCACTGGATCTAGCTACCACGGTTTGCTTCTTACTCCTCCAAGTAACAAGGTTCCCTCCTACAAAGGTGCAGTAACCACTAGCAGACCTTTTGTCACTTTGAGATCCAGCCCAATCCGCATCTATGTAAATTTCAACCTTTAAGTGTCCATGTTTCTGGAATAATAAACCAGCATCCGGGAACTTCTTAAGATACTGTAGTACTCTCTCTGCTGCTTCAAGATGGGTGGACCTAGGTGCATGCATGAACTGACTGAGGACACCAACAGCATATGCTATGTCTGGATGAGTCATAGAGAGGTACAACAATCTCCCTACAAGCCTCTGAAATTGCTTCACATCCGTAAGTGGTTCACCTTGACTGTCACTTAACTTATGGTTGGGATCAATGGGAGAGTCAACTGGTTTAACCCTAATCTTTTCAGTGTCCTTAAGCAAATTTAGGATATATTTCCTTTGAGAGATGAAGATACCCCTTTTTGATCGGGCAACCTCAATCCCAAGGAAGTATTTGGCGGGACGTAGATCTTTCACCTCGAACTGAGTGGCAAAGAAGCCCTTCAAACTTTGAATTTCATCCTTCTAGTCACCAGTAATAATTATGTCATCCATGTATACTATTAGGGCAACCATTTTACCTTCTACTCTTTTTATAAATAGTGTGTGATCTGACTGACATTGCTTGTATCCCCTCTTCTGGATTGTAGTATGAAATCTGTTGAACCAAACCCTTGGTGATTGCTTCAGCCCATATAAAGACTTCTTCAACTTGTATACCTTTTGTTCACTTCCTTGAGCCAAAAAACCGGGGGATTGAACCATATAAACTTCCTCTTCAAGGTCACCATTCAAGAAGGCATTCTTGATGTCAAGCTTATGTAGATCCCAATTCGGATTGGCAGCAAAAGAGAAAATGACTCTAATAGAGTTCATTTTGGCAACAGGTGCAAAGGTTTCTGCATAATCAACCCCATATACTTGAGTGAAACCCTTTGCCACTAAACGAGCTTTATACCTCTCCACGGTTCCATCAGCCCCATGCTTAACAGTGAACACCTATTTACATCCAACTGGATCCTTTCCCTTAGGGAGATCAACAAGTTCCCATGTGCCATTCTTATGAAGAGCATCAATTTCTTCCTTCATGGCCTTCATCCATTCTGGTACTGAGAGAGCTTCTGCCACATTCTTGGGAATAGGGATACTGTCAATGAAGGTAAGAAAAGCACAAAATGAAGGTGAGATGTTCTCATAGGAAATAAAATTGGAAATGGGATGTTTGGTGGTGCACGACCTAACACCTTTCCTGTGGGCAATGGGAAGGTCAAGATCATTAGCAATAGGGAGGTTGGGAGTCAAGTTACCTGAGCGAGTATGATCTTCCCCCAAGGAATCTGATGGCATTTGAGGTACAGCTTCTGCATTCTTCTCAGCTCTTGAACTTGATTGGCCTTTACGACGACGAGAAAAAACACGGAAAGGTGGAGGATCAGAAGGAGGAAGGGGAGAAGGAGAAGGAGTAGGAAGAGGAGGAAGTTGAACCAGTTTCTCCTCATACCTACACTCCCCCTAAGGAGAAACAAGAAAGAAGGGCTCATCCTCAAAGAAGGTAACATCCATGGACACATAGAATTTCCGTGAAACAGGATCAAAGCAACGATACCCTTTCTGAGAGAATGAGTAGCCAAGAAATATGCATGGGATAGCACGAGAGTCCAATTTTCCCCATGTGGGGGAAAGGTTTTGGACAAAACACCGACAACCAAAAACACGAGGAGGAGTAGAAAGAAGAGGGGCCTTAGGAAAGAGAAGCTGATGTGGAGCTTTGTACTCTAACCAACGAGAGGGCATTCGGTTAATGAGGTATGTAGAACAAAGGACGGCCTCAAGCCAAAAACGTTTGGGAACATTCATGTGGAGTAGTAAACCCCGTGCCACTTCAAGAAGGTGACGGTTCTTCCATTCAGCCACACCATTTTGTTGTGGCATGCGGGCACAAGAGCTCCGGTGAAGTGAGCCATGTGAAGCAAAGAACTCCATGAGGTCACTATGAAAAAACTCTTTTGCATTGTCTGATTGAAATATTTGAATTTCGGTCTGAAATTGGGTGAAGACCATCCGCTGAAAATCTTGGATAATTTTTGGTACTTCCTCACGGGTTCGCATTGGATATACCCAAGTGTATCTGATCCCATTTATCATGTTCTGCATTTCCAGAAGGTTGTTCTTTGATTCTTCCATTTATGTAGCCTACTTTTCCCCTTGTAGTTATGTATAGTTTGATCCCCCTTGACCACTCTAGGTAGTTTAACCCGTCAAGAGGAACAACAGCCATAGGGAAGGATAGATCACTGTTCCCACTCATTCCATTCAGCATTGTGGAGATTCTGGATGTAGCTGAATCTTCACTACTCATGATTCTCAGTTCAGAAATACACAAAACCAAAGCACAGTCTTACAGAGCTGCAACAGTCCACAACAAGACACTTGCTGATTTTCGGCCCCACAGAGAACCAAGCACAAACACTGCAACTGCAGTACTAGGGTTTATCACCTACACTGTGTAGGAGTCCACAAAACAATATACGAACTGCACATGTAGTGTAACCAGGTCTGAAAGACCTACAGTTCACAACTTTGATATAGCTTCTCAGCCCTAAAAAAAAAACACAGTAGGAGCAGCAATACAAGTGGTGATTCACCACACCTAATCGGTTGATATCCACTTTTCGGGGTAGCCGAACAGTCACTCAAGTTCTAGGGTTCATCACAGCCCCTTAGAGTGCAGACTAGGGTAACATACAATCGGAGGAAGGGGAACAGTCCCTACTCAAATTCTGGAACATTAACAGTCGTGCAAGAAGCCATAAACAGGGAAGAGAAAAAAAAAATCAGTACCAGCAATAGGCAGTACAGTCATGAACTCGAACTTCCCTTCAGGTCAGAGCCTTCCTTCGAACATCTGGGATGGATTTCTACAGTCCTCTTAGCCGAAGAAACCCAGTTACCAGCAAAAATACATGTAGTCGAACCCTTTTTTTGTGCTAGGAAGTTGAACAGTCAGCATACTTGTAGCAGAGCCCTACTTGGCAGTGGAGACTAACCGCAGCACCAGAAAAGCTTCCTCTTCCTTGTCTTCGAGCATCAGTACTATAGCTCCTTCGCAGTAGAGGAGAGAGACCTCAACTAGTTGTTTTCTAGGCCTGGATGAACCTGCTCTGATACCATGTTGAGCAGGAGACCAAGAAGAAGAAGAAAAGAAGAAGGAGAAAAGAAGAAGAAAGAAGAAGAAGAAGAAGAAGAAGAAGAGGAAGAAGAACCAGAGGCAACTGAGTTAAGGCCTCAACAAAACTTAGCTTCAGTCGAGTGAAGCTTTCTATTTATACTGTTTTGGTCGTACATAACAATATGTATACAGAATTATGAAAATACCCCTGTGGGTACTAAGCCTGTGTGCAGTACATATAATACACCTGTTAACAAACACAAATGCCCTTCAGCTATCATCTATTTTTCTTTATCAACCATTCAAATGCCCAAATCTCTTAGAAGCCAATAGAGAAAAGCAATTAGTCAAAAATGATCGGTTGCTTTGGTTCAACCTTGATTCTTGAGGAAGAAGATGATGAACAGTGCCAAAGGGTAATTTTGACATTTTCAAAAGTTTTAAGTCAGACATGTCATCACATGATAGAAATAACTGATGGAGTGCTAACGGTAGGGAGTAAATTGGCACATTTTGGAAATTTAGGAATTGGATTGACACGTTTTGAAGTTTAGGGACCAAAGTGAGGCCATGCCTAAAGTACAAGATACTAATCTACAATTTTCCCTATTTTTATCTATGTGGATCAGTCTTTGTAATTTCAAATATTATATGATTTTACATAACTTTTCTCAAAGTTGTGGTTATTGTGGTTATTAGTAGCAGGGTACTAACCTACAATTTTCTCAAAGTTTGTGGTTATTAGTGTTTTCCTTGCTTAAATGCCTTTCAACAAAAATAAGCTTGAGTATAGTTCCATTCCTTGTGTCTTCTTTGGTTATAGCCCTAACAATTATAGAAATAAGTGCCTTAAAATCTCTGCTGGACATGTATACATTTTTAGATATGCTCTCTTCAATGAGGATGTTTTTCCCTTTACAGGATTCAAAATATCGATATACCCTATATCGGACATATCATATTGTATCCTTTGGTCTTCGATATACCTATTTACAGGTGTTTTTGGTAACCCATTATTTCAAATAATATATATATAAAAATACATTTAAAACTGAAATTAAAAAAAAACTAAAACAAAGAAATAAGAGTATGGTTCAAAGCACTGATACATCTCTACTGATACATACCAAATGTAGTGTATTGATACTTTGAACTTGCTACCACATCAGATAATCCATCACAAGTCTCTTTACCCAAGCCTGATTGTTCCATTGATTTCGGTAGGCCTACCTCCTATTATGATATCTGCCCAACTCCTACAACTCCAATAGTTGATACTACTATTCAATCCTCTTCCACGGATGGGCCCAATACTAACTTTGTTTTAGCCCAACTCATAGCTTATTAAGCCCCTGCTGCTTCCATGCCCAACCAACTCACCCTTTTCATCTTAGTTCAGTCCACCTATCCCCTAACAACACTTCCCAAATTTTGAACTTTCTAGCCCAAAATCTATCACACGATCAAGCATTTCTCCTCATACCCGTTTATGGAGACCACCTACTTTTAGTTTACCTATCCATTAAACAACCTAAATGGTTTGGTTTATGAAATCCAATAAACCAAACTCGAACTGTAAACCACAATTTAAGAAACTAACAAACCGAATCAAACCATTTTTAAATACAAACTGAACCAAACTACAAATTCGTTTTGGTTCAGTTTAGTTTTGTGGTTTGAACCATACAATTAATACCCCTGTTTTTTACCCTTATAATAAAGAGGGACGAAATTCAGCAATAGGGACATTTTTGCCAAGAAATTTTTTAAAATTTAGACTTCATTCCCACTTTTAGTATAAATATGCCAACATTTAACATTCCCCTACTATTAGTCATTAGACAACAATGAAGGGCATTCATTATGGTCTTTGCATTATTAAGTCCTTTACTAATCAACCTCATCTTTCTTTGTCGGTGATTAGGTTGGTTGCTAAATGATATGAAATACTAGGGCAGATATTATGCATTTTATGGCAACCATACAGTTTTTTGATCAAGTAATCCATAGTTTTTTGGTCAAGAACCAAATCAAAGTATCGTAAGTTCGTAACATAGATTCAGAATCTTCTAAACCACTTTTTTTTTACATTTTCTTCTAGGGTAATTGGTCTCACTTTTCGTCTACTTATTTTAGGCTCCGTTTGGTTTGTGGGAAGATTTGGGTGGGATGGAAAGGTATAAAAATTTAACTTTTCTGTGTTTGGTTTTATTGGGATGGGATGAGATGGGAAAGTACCGTTCACCTTCCTCTTTCATTTGTCCTTCCTCAGGAACTTCATAAATAGAGGCACAACTTCAGGAACTTCATGAACAGAGGCACGACTTCAGGAATTTCACGAACTTTGTTGACCCTCGCCAGGAGCTTCGCCAACGACGAAGACGATTCGCTAGGAGCTTCGCCAAGAACTTCACGAACAGAGGCGACTCTCGCCAGGAGCTTCGCTAGGAACTTCACGAATAGAGGCGACTCCCATTGAGCCCGTCATAGTTTGAAGAGGAAGAAGAGAGAAGACAGAGGGAGAGAAGACGGTGAGGGAGAAGAGAGAAGAGGAAGACGGAGTCGCACTGAGAAAGGGAGACAGGGATAGAGAGAAGAGGAAGGCGAACCGAGGGACAAAGATGGGACCACTGTCTATTTGTTGTCGCTGAGAAAGGGAGAAAGTGAGGAAGACGGAGTCGCACTGTTTCTCTCCTTCCTCTTCGTTGTCGCTTGTTCATTTTTCTTGGCCTTCCCTCCTTTGTTCATCGTGATGGTAAGTGGTAACAGTGATTTCCCAATTTTTCCACCGGGGTCGCCCTGTTTTGGTGCGACCCCGATTGCATGATTTTGGGATCTTCCATCCCACATCATGATTTTGGGATCGCTTGTTCATTTAGTAACACTACTAACTGAGAACAAATTCATGGGAAATTTTGGAACATGAAGAACATCAAGAAGTGTAAGACCAAGAGGAAGAGAGAGAGTTCCTTGACCATCTATGGAAGTGTATGATCCATCAGCTAGTCTCACCTTGTCTCTTCCAGAAAGAGGGTGATAGGTTTGAAAGTAAGAGGACATATCAATCATGTGTTTTGACGCTCCAGAATCAATGATCCATGGAGAGTCAAGGTTGTGAGAAGTAACATGGAAAGCTGTGATAGATTCTAGGGGTATAAGATAAGGAGACCCCATTTCTCCTTTCTTGTTCATTCTAATTGCGGAGGTTTTGGGGAAATTGATTCATAGAGCAGATTCTAGGGGGCTCATTAGAGGTTGGAGAGTTGGGAGGGCAGAAACCCCTCTTACTCACTTGCAGTTTGCTGACAACACGATTCTGTTTTGTGAAGGCGGTAATGTGAGTTTTATTAGGAATTTGAAGTCGGTGATACAACTGTTTGAGCAAATATCCAACTTGAAAGTTAACCTTGGGAAAAGTTGTGTTGTGGGGGTGAATTTGGAGGAGGGAGAGATCAGGGAGAGTGCTGATGTATTGGGGTGTGAAGTCTCGGGTTGGCCTTTGAACTACTTAGGGTTGCCTTTAGAGGATAATCCCATGAGAGAGAGTTTTTGGAACCCGGTGGTGGAAAGGTTCGAAAAAAGACTGGTGTCATGGAAAAAGAACTACCTCTCTCTTGATGGGAGAATAACTCTTATTAAGGCCATGCTTGCTAATTTACCTATCTTTTTCCTGTCGGTGTTTAAAATCCCAGTGAAGGTTGCTAATAGATTGGAGAAGTTAATGAGAGATTTCCTATGGGAACCGAGAGAGGAAAAGAGGGATCATAGAGTGACCTGGGAGATAGTTTGTAGGAGTAAGACTTGTGGTGGCTTGGGGCTTGGGAATATTAGGAGAAGGAATATGACTCTGTTGGGAAAGTGGTTGTGGAGATTCCCCTTGGAGAAGGAGAAGCTTTGGGCTAGAATAGTGGCAAGTATTCATGGGCTGGAGCATAATGGATGGGACGCTGGAATCAGAACTAGGACTACAAGCAATTCTCCTTGGAAAGCCATTCATGACCTACTACCAGTTTTCTCCCCTAATATCAGGTATGATTTGAATTCCGGTAACTCCATAAAATTTTGGGAACAAACCTAGGTGGGGAGTGCCCCTCTAAAGGATCAGTTTCCTTCTTTGTTTGCTCTTTCTGATTTGAAAAATGAGCCAATCTCGTCTTTTACCACCCCGTCCTCTTCCATTTCTAGGATTGGGTGGAATTTGGGTCTAAGAAGGGATTTGAGGGACTCAGACTTTGACATTATTTTGAGCCTTATTGCAATTCTTGATAACGTTGTCTTAGACCCCACTAGGGCGGACTCTAGAATTTGGACACCTTCTCCCAATGGCATTTTTACTTGTGCTTCTTTCTTCAAAGTCTTAAGTCAGTCCACCAGTCCTACCTTCCCTCATTTTCCTGTTGATGAGGTTTGGTGCAAAGCAATACCTCTTAGGGTTGGTAGTTTTTGTTGGGAAGCCTATCTGGAAAGAATCAACACATGTGATTTACTCCAAAAGAAGAGACCCGATACTTGTTTGTCACCTCAGCGGTGTGTTCTTTGTAAAGCGGATGGGGAGACTGGTTTTCACCTACTGGTGTCTTGCCATTTTGCGAGGTCAATTTGGAAATGGGCTTTGTCCCTATTTGGTTGTTGTTGGAACCCCCCATCAGACTTGCAAGGCCTTTTTTCCCCTTCTTTTTTTAGGTGATGGATAAAAAGGGGAAGGACAATGTGGAAAGGACTAAGGGCTATAGTATGTTGGACACTTTGGGAAGAAAGAAACTCTAGGATATTCTCAGAAGCTCAGAGAGGAGCAGCAGATCTGAGGACTATCATTCATATTAGAGCGGTACAGTGGCTGAAATCTTTAGAGCTTTTCACAGATTACACTGTGGATGACATGTTGAGGAAGTGGGGTGAAATTGGAAGTTGCACACAAACTAAGTAATGAGTGTGGCTTGGACCCCTCCACCTAGTGGATTCGTGAAACTAAACTTTGATGGGTGTAGCGGGGGAAATCCGGGACAATTGGGGATTGGGGGTGTTTTTAGGGATGAAAATGGGGTCATTTCTGCCATGTTCTCAGGCCCAATTGGAGTGGGTGACTCCCTTAGAGTTGATATCTTTGCAGTTATGGAAGGAGTCCAAAAAGCTAAGGAGTTGAACATCAGGAAACTCTTAATTGAAGGGGATTCAGATGTGGTGATAGTGTGGTTGCTTAAAGATCACAATGGCTTATGGAAGTACAATAATGAGAGGAGGAAATTCAAGTGGCTGGTGCGGGAGATGGAAGTTAAGATACGTTGGGTTAAAAGATCGGCTAATTCCCTAGCTGACGGTTTAGTTAAACAAGGGGCAGAAAGGGATTCACTTTTTTGGGCCAAGCTGAAACTTTAGTGTGTTTTCTTTCTTTTCTCTTTCTTTTTTCCTTTTCTTGAGGTTCTTTGTTGCTCTTGGAGGATAAGCATGTTTGTCTTCCTTTTGTAAATCTTCTATTGATGAATTGATGAATTAATGAAAGTGTTATTGATAAAAAAAAAAGTTTCTTGTACAGTTTGGCATCCTCATCACACTTCTAATCAACATTCTGGTAATGGTCCAATTCCGACAGAGGTCAAGTCAGAGTAATATACTAATAAACTTCTCTCCCCCTATCGACAAGTAGATGATGTTGCCTGTAGTTAATAGATCTTGGCATAGTCTCGTAGTTTTGAATATGTGGATTTTGCTTGTTCCCAGATCTCATTTGCAGTTTCAGCCCACATGAAGTTCTTTCTTATTTGTGGTTGCATGGAGACCAAGAGCCAAGACATTACCATACTGTTCTCCTGATCCCATCTATCATATTCAACATTCCCAAAGGGTGGTTCTTTGATTCTTCCATTAATATAGCCTATTTTCCCCCTTGTAGTGATCTATAACTTGATCCCTCTTGACCATTCAAGGTAATTTAATCCATCAAGAGGAACAACAGCCATAGGGAAGGATAGGTCGCCACCCCCACTCATTCCATTCAGCATTGTGGAGATTCCAGATGTGGCTGAATCTTCACTATGCATGATTTCAAGTTTAAGAGCACACAACACCCAAGGCACACTGCCTCACAGAGCTGCTACAGAAAAGGGATCTTATGTCCTTCAGTCCACAAAAGAAGAAACACTTGCTATTTCAGCATACAACTAGGTACTTCTAACCCACGGTTTCACAGAGAGCCAAGAACGAACACTGTTGCTGCAGCACTTGGACTAGTCTGTATGACCTACAATTTTTGTAGGAATCCAAAGAACAAACATACAAACACTGCAGTTGTAGTACATAACTAGGTCTGTATGACCTACGGTTTTACAGTTTTCATACAACTCCTTAGTAGAAAGAAAGATACAAGGTGATAGTTCACCACACACCTAATCGGTTGACACCAACTTCAGGGTAGCCGAATAGTCACTGAGATCAACAATGTAGCCGAACAGCAAGAACAATCAATGGGAGAAAAAAAAACTTCAGTCTATCAACAATGTAGCCGAATAGTAGCAACACACAAGAGGAGAACACCACATTCGAATTTTTAGGGCACCATCAATCCATCGAAGGGTGCAAGAAGAAAACAACAAAAAAAACAACCTTAGTTGAATACCATGGCACCCAAATAGTAGATGGACAGTACCTTCTTAAACACCAGCCTCTCTGCAAACTAGAACATCCTCTTCGTACATCAGGTGACAGCCTCTCTACAGCCGAGCAATCAAGGAAAACAGCATTTGGGCTGGAAGATGAAAAGACTATACCAGAACTCTTTTCTGCGCTAGGAAGCTGAATAGTCAGGCCGACACCTTCTTCCTTCTTGAAATCGAACATCAGGGATACAGCTTCTAGGAGATGAAGAGGCAACCTACTCGGCATTGGAGAATGACCTCAACTAATTTGTTTTCAGGCCTGGACGAACCCGCTCTGATACCATGTTGAACAAGAGAAGAGAGAAGGAAGAGAGAAAGAAAAGAAGAGAAGAGAGGAGAGGCGAGAGGACTGAATGCCTCAAAAGAACGCTTCAGGCGAGTGAAGCAGTTGTTATTTATACTATACTGGTCGTACAACATAAAGAATGGAAAAAATTACTGAAATACCCCGGTGGTACTAAACCTGTGTACAACAACTTCTGTCAACAACTATTATTATTATTATTATTATTATTATTATTATTTTCAAAAAGAGTTTGCAAAAATTTTTTGATCTTAGGATCCATCTAAGTAGAGAGTGTGATATTGTACTTTGCAGTCAAGGAAGAGGTCATTCTTTGTGAACAGTGTTTTAATGATTATGGGCTAAGAGATCAAGGGCAAGACGAATTGGGATCTTCTCCTCATGGAGCACTCCTCAAACCAACCTCATAGCCACATCCCACCATGTATTGGGAACATTTCTCATAAATAACAACAAATAAGTACGGGAGATGTTCTCAATGTATGACTAGAACATGTTGTGAGGTCGGTGTGAGGAGCGCTTTTTGAGGAGTAGATCAGGACTCAAGTAAGAGACCATTATAGGGTTGATAACCTAATGGGCTTCATCTTACATAAGTTCATCATCCTTGGATTTTCATAGGGTGGCTAAATCTAAAGATCGTTTATGTTTAAATGTTGGGCCCAAACTGAAACCAAGCTGATTGGGTCAGGGGTTCACTACCCTTAGGCAATGAATTTGGCCTACCCCTGAACCATAGTGGACTTATATGAGACCTTTGTAGGTCCTACACTATATGTTAGGTTGAAGGTTTTGTATGTATGGATGGTTCGGCTGATAAGAGTTCTTATTAGCTTGTATTTGAGTTTAAGTTGTTATGTACTGGGCTTGTGTTAAATGGGCCTAAGTCTATTTAGTGTTTTAAGTTGTCTGGGTGTCCCATCACTAATCAGGGGCATCCCAGTCATTTATTGTAACATTGTACTGTACTTTAATATAAATAATAGTACTATCGACTGGGTAAGGCTAGTTCGACATTCCAGCATCTCTTCTTCTTCTTCTCTTTTCTGCTACTTCGGCTACAGTAGTTTAGCTTTCATGGTATCAGAGCATTAGCTTCTTCCTGGTTTCAGCCGGCGCACACTCTCTTCTCTTGCTGTCTTTTCATCTTCTCTCTTCCTTTTCTGGGTTGCTGCAGTAAAGACCTAGGGGTGTAAGAGAGTAAAGCAAGTTCGAACCTAGGGTTTCTCTTGGTTGTAGGACTCAAGGGAAGTAAGACCCAGAAGTAAATGTCCTACTAGGTTATTTCCAGCAAATAGTAGCTATTTGGCTACTAAGACAGGTCTGTATAGGACAGACCTAGTTGAGGACTGATTTCAGCAGTCCTAGCACTAGCCGAAAGGGGGAGAGCTTCCTCTACAATTGCAGCTTCGGTGCTCCAGCAAGACTTGCACAGACTCAGCTTCTTCTACAGAGCCCACTGTTCACTTGCTACTGTTGCAGCCTCGAACTGTTCACTTACTACTGCACCCGAACTGTTGTAGTTTCGGTTCAGCCCAAGTGAAGTCTATCTAGTGTTCTACCAGCACTGTGAACACTTCTACCAGCACAGCAAAGTGGTAAACAGCTCCAAGTTCAAGTTGGTTATCAGTCCGAAATCCCTCACCACTGCTGTGAGATTACCTGGGGAGCTGCCAGCTCCATATTGTTTAGCACTGTGAACCCTAGTTGAGGACTGATGTCAGCAGTCCTAGTATTGGCCACAAGGAGGGGCACTCTCCTTACAGTTGCAGTACTCGAAGTTCAAGTGGAGTCTGCATAGCACAATAGTTGAGAATCCTTAGCTTCAGGTCGGTTACCAGCCCAGAACTCCTTGCTTGCTGCTGTAACTGAATTGTTTCAGAACTGTGACAGTCTCGGCAAGTCTAAAACTGTGTCAAGTGCTGTCAGAACCTGCTGTGATCATTTCGACTAATCAGAATCTGCTCCAGAACTGGTTCAGAGCCTTCAGAACTGCTTCGGCTAGTCTTAATCAGTGTCACCTGCACAGTGGCTGCAGTCAAGATGTCTTCAATACCCAGAGAAGTTTCTTCTAGAGATAACAGGCCTGCGGCAAGTGGGAATCTTGTCACCAGCAACAATGATGACAACTCACAAAAGACACCAACAGTGTCTCCTTCTCCTATGGGACAGGTTGTTGATTCCTCTGGAACTGATACTTTGGGCTTCACTGCTAGCGAGGTAGAGGGCCTTAACAGGGCAGTGGCCCGTCTAAGGAATAATTCTTTTGCTTCTACATCTCTTGCCAGATCAAGTACAGCCTCTGCCTTCAGTGCCACTGGATCTATTGACTCTACTTCTTGGGTTATTGATTCCGGTGCAACTGACCACATGACACATATGTCTTCCCTATTCTCTTCATATCATTTGCTGTCTGGTCAGGATAAGATGAGAGTTGCTGACGGGTTTTTCTCCACTATCTCTGGAAAGGGAATGGTTGACCTAAGCAAGGACCTCTCTCTTAAATCAGTTTTGCATGTTCCCAGTCTCACCTCAAATCTTTTGTCTGTTTCAAAACTTACCAAAAATTTGAACTGTAGTATAACATTTTTTCCTACTCATTGTGTCTTCCAAGACAGATTAACAAGGAGAACGATTGGGTGTGATCATGAGTATGGAGGACTTTACTATCTTGATGTAGACATCGGTTCAGCCTTACAAGCATCTGCTGGTAGTAGTCCGGAGAGTGTGGAGTCAAAAACTAAGTTGCATCTTTGGCATGCTAGACTAGGTCATGTGTCTTTCTCCTCATTAGAAATGTTGTTTCCCGAACTGTTTAAGGGCATTTCAAGTCAGAGTTTAACCTGTGAAGTATGTCAAGTGTCAAAACAATGTAGAACTATGTATCCAATTTTCAGTAATGAAATTTGTGCTCCTTTTGATTTGGTTCATTCTGATGTCTGGGGTCCTTCACCCATTGTTTCTTTTGATGGCTTCCGGTACTTTATCAGTTTTATTGACCACTACTCTCAATGCACATGGATTTACCTGTTAAAAGGACGGGATGAAGTACCACAGATAACTATGGCATTTTGCAAGATGGTTGAAACTCAGTTTAACAAGAAGATTAAGCAATTCAGGTCAGACAATGCTGCTGAATACTTTGAAAAATCCTTGAACTTACTCATGGAAGATGCTGGCATACTACATCAGTCATCCTGTGCTTATACCCCTCAGCAGAATGGGGTTGTTGAGCGCAAGAATAGACATCTATTGGAGACAGCTTGAGCCTTACTATTCCAGCACAAAGTCCCCAAGCAATACTGGTCTCAAGCGGTTCTTACTGCATCATATCTGATAAATCGGATGCCATCTAAGGTGTTGGGTATGAAAACCCCTTTCTCTGTTTTGTGTCCCACTCTTCCAGATTTTTCCCTTCCTCCTTGGGTCTTTGGCTGTATATGTTTCATACATGTAAAGGATCCAAAGAAGACCAAGCTGGATCCGAAGGCTACAAAGGTAATATTCCTGGGGTACTCTCCTACACAAAAGGGTTATAAGTGTTATGACCCTGTCTCCAAGAGAAAGTATGTCACCAGAGATGTGGTCTTCTTTGAGTCTCAACCTTATTTTCAGTCTTCTCAGAATCCTCTTCAGGGGGAGACTGGTGGGATGGAAGAAGATTCTCATTCTCCCTCCTTTTTTGTTCCCCTATCTACCTCGGATCTTCCACCCTCTCCTGCTACTCCTTGTTATGGCATTCCAGGTCAACACAGTGAGGCTCCCACTATTCCGGTTACCTCTCCTGATGCTGCAAATGTTCCTGAAGGCTCCAATAGGCAACAGAAAGAGATACTTACATACAACAGAAGAAAAAGGGGCCCTCAATCTCATGACAGCAACTAGTTGGACTCGGATCAATCTGTCTCTACAATCCAAGGTAATTCCAACTCACATACTTCTGATTTGGATCTTCCTATTGCTCTCCGTAAGCCTATTCACTCTTGCACCACCCGACACCCCATTGCTGATTTTGTTTCTTACTCATATTTATCTCTTGCCTATCACTCCTTTGTGTCTGCTCTTTCCTCTGTGTGTGTTCCTTCTAGGTACTCAGAGGCTGTGTCTAATCCAAGGTGGAAAGAAGCTATGAGTGAAAAGATGGAAGCCCTAATGAAAGCAAGAACTTGGGAATTAGTGGATCTGCCAAGGGGGAAGAGCACTATTGGGTGCAAGTGGGTGTTTACTATAAAGCACCGGGAGGACGGGTCTATTGAAAGGTACAAAGCCAGATTTGTGGCAAAGGGGTTTACTCAAAAAGAAGGGATTGACTACAAAGAAACCTTTGCCCCAGTAGCAAAGCTCAACACAATTTGGGTTCTTTTGTCACTAGCAGCAAATTTTTCATGGGAACTTCATCAGCTGGATGTGAAGAATGCCTCCTTAAATGGTGACCTTCATGAAGAGGTATTTATGGAACCTCCACCAGGCTATGATTTTGGTAGAAAAGTGTGCAAACTGAGGAAAGCATTATATGGGTTGAAGCAATCTCCTCGTGCATGGTTTGAGAGGCTTTGTGGGGCCATGAAGAAAGTGGGGTACACTCAGAGTGGTGCAGACCATACCTTGTTCATAAGGAGATAGGATAGCAAACCTACTGCACTCATTGTTTATGTGGATGATTTGGTAATTACCAAGAATGACTTAGAAGAGATAAGAAAACTGAAGAAGTTTCTAGCTTCGGAATTTGAGATCAATGACTTGGGTCATTTGAGATATTTTCTTGGGATTGAAGTTGCCAGGTCAAAAGAGGGAATCTACATATGTCAGCGGAAGTATGTTCTTGACCTCCTAGAGGAAACATGCATGATGGGGTGTAGGCCAGCAGATACTCCAATAGAACAGAATCATGGCCTACAGGAATCAGTAGGGGAGGACTACTGTGATAGAGAGAGGTACCAAAAATTGGTAGGGAAGCTGATATACTAATCCCTCGCTCGGCCAGATATTTCTTATGTTGTGCATGCTGTCAGTCAATTTATGCACTCTCCAAAGATCCCTCATATGAAAGCAGTTGAAAGGATTCTCAGGTACTTGAAGAGTTGCCCAGGGAAGGGAATTCTCTTTAGGAAAAACAATAGAATTGAAATTGAAGCCTACACTGATGCAGATTGGCTGGGTCTGTTGGAGATAGGAAGTCAACCTCGGGTTACTGTACATTTGTGGGAGGAAACCTGGTCACATGGCGCAGTAAGAAGCAGAATGTAGTGGCTAGATCAAGTGCAAAAGCAGAATATCGGGCTATGGCTCACGGGGTTGCTGAACTCTTATGGCTCAGAACTCTTCTTAATGAACTTGGCATTAAGGCTGAAGGTCCTCTAAAGCTATATTGTGACAATAAAGCTGCCATCAACATTGCCAACAATCCCGTGCAGCATGACAGGACAAAACATATTGAGATTGATCGGCACTTTGTTAGAGAAAGAATTGTCTCAGGTGAACTTTGTGTGCCTTATACTCCATCTGAGATGCAAATTGCAGATGTATTGACTAAAGGGTTGGCTGCAGCAAAGTTCATGGACCTTCTTGGCAAGCTAAACATGATTGACAACCATGCTTAGCTTGAGGGGGAGTGTTAGGTTGAAGGTTTTGTATGTATGGATGGTTCGGTTGATAAGAGTTCTTATTAGCCTGTATTTGAGTTTAAGTTGTTATGTACTGGGCCTGTGTTTAATGGGCCTAAGTCTGTTTAGTGTTTTAAGTTGTCTGGGTGTCCCATCACTAATCAGGAGCATCCCAGTCATTCATGTAACATTGTACTATACTTTAATATAAACAATAGTACTGTCGACTGGGTAAGGCTAGTTCGACATTCCAGCATCTCTTCTTCTTCTTCTCTTTTCTGCTACTTCGGCTACAGTAGTTTAGCTTTCACTATACAGTATTCAGGCCTAAAGTGCCCATGCAATGCCTAGGGAGATGAACAATTAAGGAAAATGGGTCTTAGGCCCTTAACTATTAAGATTAGTTAAGTGATTACTTGGATCAAAAATGGGTATGGATCACCCATTTTTCTTAAGAAGATAATGATTATCTAACTATGGATGAGTCCTAATCCAAATTTGATTTCGATATGCTCCTAATAGGATTAGGAGAGTGCTTTATATAAGGGATGCGAGGGAGGTGGTGAACCACTCTATTCTCCTCACTCTCTTGCCCTCTTTCTCTCCTCACCTTGTACCCCAAAACCCTTGATAATTTTCTATGTTTTACCATTAGTTGATAAAACTATAGAACTTTTATCAACACCTATTTTAGTGACAACTTGCCAACTGTGGGTAAAAGTTTTAGTGGCAGTTTTTCTTGTAATGTTTCTTCAACTCCTCAACACTTTCATTAGAAATCAAAATTTGACCACCACTAAAAGTACTTTTCTTGTAGTGTCTCTTAAACTCCTCAACACTTTCATTCACAATCAAAATTTGATCAACAATTTGCCTATCCTTGACAAAGGTGCCTTGGAAGGGAGAAATTATAGAGGGAAGAACAACTCTAATCCTTCTTGGGAGCACTTTAGCAATTATTTATACAGGTTATTAATCAAGCTAATCAGCCTAAAGTCCTTTAGGTGCATTGCTTCAACTTTTTTTAAAACCAGAGCAATGAATGTAGAGTTGAGACTCAGATTAATTACACATATTTCAAAAATCTCATAAAAAAAACCTTCAATAAATCCACTTTCAATACCTCCCAACAATCTTGATAGAAAGCCATTGTGAAACCATCAAAGCCAGGAGCTTTGGATCTATCCATAGAGAACACCACATCTTTGATTTCTTCCAAATCAAATTTCCTTTCCAACCAAATCTTAGAAGCCTCAGATTGCTTGAACTATTCCAAAACCTTCAAGCCATACTCTTTCTTCCAAAGGTCTCCTATAAATTGATTCAAAGTGATTCACAAAAGCTTGGGCAATTTCCTCCTGATGGGTCAAAGAAATTCCACCCACCACCAATTTAGAGACAATTCTTTTTCCTCCTTTCTTTTTCCAGCACATGAAAGAATTTTGTGTTTCTATCCCCCTCCTTAAGCCAATCATTTCTTGATTTTTGTCTCAAACTTATCTCTTCTTTCAACAACTTATCTTCCAATTGGTTCCTTAAATTCCAATCTTCTTCTTTATCCCTCTCCTCAAAGGCACCCGAACTTTCTCTTGAATCAAGATCCTCAACCCTACTGATTAACTCTTGCTTTCTCTTCCAACCTTCCAAACTAATTAATATTCCATTTTTAATTTTGGCTTTTAAATCCTTCAATTTCCAGTGAAATTTCATACCTTCCCCATTAGCCCCCAAAATACTCATTTCCCATCAATCCTTAACTTTCTCCACAAAACCATTGGAACTTAACCACATATTCTCAAACCTAAGTGAGGTAACCCTA
Organism: Nelumbo nucifera; assembly: GCF_055504915.1. Classification (NCBI taxonomy): domain Eukaryota; kingdom Viridiplantae; phylum Streptophyta; class Magnoliopsida; order Proteales; family Nelumbonaceae; genus Nelumbo; species Nelumbo nucifera. The sequence goes on from NC_142652.1 coordinate 48,814,538, forward strand.
GGAAGGGCCCTAGAAGCTAGGTCACCCCAATGTTCCTCCCAATCAACTATGAATAAAAATCTGTCAAATTTGTAGCAAATTGGGTTGGTTTGTAAATTTTTTGATCAGCAAAGAAAAATTAATTTTATTAAGCAATGAGAAACAAGTGTCGAATTACAATACAGACATGTCAACAAAGCCAAAAAAATTATAGTTGTGTCTAAAACTGTTGCTGCCTATGGACCCCCTGTTTAGCTAATGAATCAGCCATTCCATTTGCAGTCCTTCTAATCCAAGTGGATGAAGCATTGAGTTCCCTTGCCAGACTTTCTCTCTCTCCCAATATGTGTCTATACATCCAGGGGACCATTACACCTTGTAGTAGTCCAAGAGATAACCAATTTTGAATCCCCTTCAACTTCCAACTTTTGAAAGTTTGCATGCTTAGCGAGTTTTAGACCTTGTAATAGCGCTTGTAGCTCAACCTCAATTGGGTCTCCTACCCCTAGAGGACCTGAGTACATTGCCAATACTTTCTGTGAAGAATCTCTAAATACACCCCTACGCCTGCCAGTCTCGGATTTCCTAAAGTGCTCCTGTCAAAGTTCGGCTTGACTTTATTGCCATCTAGAGGCTTCCAATCCATCACTTTTTTATCTTTCCCTAAAGTAGAGTGTGCTACTTCATTCCATGATCTTGTTTTGTCAATCACTAAGAAGCCTTAGAAAAGCTCTAGTGTTGCTAGCCTACTTGCAACCTTTATCTTTATAGAATCCACAATTTCTTCCTTTGACCAATGTTTTTCATTAAAGATCCTTGCATTTATTTCCTCCCAAATAGTCCACACCACCACTACCCTAACTGTTTTCCACATAACCCTTCCTCTTTTCATTGTCCGCCTTAGGAAGTTTGAATTAAAGAGACTCACTACATCCTAAGGAGTAGCCCACCTACAACCAAAGAGAGAGAAAAAAGAATCTAGACAAAGAGCACAATAGGACAATAAAGCAATAAATGAGGTAGGGATTCACCATTTGCCAAGCGAACGAAGAACACACACATAAGGAGAGAGGCAATTGTTTGGCCTCCTCTTTTGAAGCATGTCATAGGTATTCTCCTTTCCAAGGAAAACTTTCCAACACAAAGCTTGAACCTTGGGTGGAATTGGGTTGGTTTGTAAATTAGACTAAGTGAACTTATTATAGGCCAATTACAACTCCTTGAGCTCAAAACTATCAATGAATTGATTAAATTTCTTCATGTTTATATTTATTCTCTGTCTCAAGTTATTGGTCTCTTCCAAAAATCTTATTACATTGAAGTTACCACCCAAACACCAAGGCCCTTCCCATAATCCCCTGATATCTTCCAAATCTTCCCATAGTTCATCTCTTTCTCTATAACCATTAGGCACATACACATTTGCCAACACCCATTCAAAACCATCGGCAACTCGTCAAAATTTAACAGAAACCAGGAATGTACCCACAAGCTCTTCTACTCTAATCAAATATTCACTATCCCATAGTGTAATTATCCCACCCCCAAGATCCCCAAGAAGGGGAGGTTGCTAACTGAATTCCTTACTCTTCTATAAGCTTTTGGCCCACCTGCTATCAAATTCAGCCAGCTTAGATTCTTGTTTCATGATTATATTTGGCCTCTCCTTCCTCAAAATTTCTTTTATAGTAGCCCTCTTCCTAGATCTACCTAAACCTCTTACACTCTAGCTTAAGATCTCATTCCAACTGATTTCATGGTCCCTTATATTACCTTTCTTAGTTACTTCCCCTAATCCTCTCTTTTTTCCCACAAAATTCCTTGTCATAAAACATTGCTTTGGCATCCTAAAAGTAACAAAGGGTTGATCGATCTGCTATATATTGCCCAATTCTTGGATTTTTTTTTGGTGGGATCTAGTCATTAGGAAGGTGATCTATTGTTCAGCATCAAAATCAGGAAGAACTGGAGTACGGGGAAGAGTCCCAGAAAAGTTGGACTCTTTGTTTTTTATCTGATCTTGGGCGCTCAGGTATTATTAGTTTTCTCTTGTTATTCTGAAGAGAGTGATTAAATTTCTAGAATTTTCTAAGCCTCCTGGAGTGATCGATTCACTCTTCTCTCTGTTGGAAGGCATAGGGAGGAGAGAGATTTCTCTCTAGATAGGGTTTTCTTCTTCCGGAAGGGTTGGTTTTTGTGTGTGTGATATTAAATTGTTTTTGGAAGATCTCCAATCTATTTCTTCTTACTGTTGAACTGTTTGAAGTAAGATGGAGAGTTGGAGTACCGAGGTGAAGACCATCTGTACCGTAGGACTGAGTGTTTGAGGTAGTAGTGATATTTTTGGGTCTAGAATCATTAATATAGTAAAACTTGATGGTACAAATTATTTAGATTGGGCACTAATATACAAATTATTTAGATTGGGCACAATCAGCCAAGATGGCTATTAGTGCCCATGGAAAATTAGGATACATCATTGGGGAGGAGAAGAAACTTGATACAGATTCTTCCCAATGGGTGCAGGAGAATTACATGGTAATGTCCTGGCTGTGTAATTCTATGTTACATCATATTACAAAAAATTTCCTATGGGCTAATACTGCTAAGGAGATTTGGGATGGAGTGACTGAAACCTATTCTCAGAAGCAAAATGAGGTCAGAGCCTATCAGTTAAGGAATCAGGTGATAAGTATGAAATAGGGAGAATAACCCCTTGTTGTGCATTTTTCCATGCTAAAAACCCTTTGGCAGGAAATAGATCACTTAGAAACTGTGGTATGGAAAAGTGTAAATAATGTTGCAACCTATCAAAGACTAGTAGAGAGAAATAGGGTTTTTGAGTTCTTGGCAGGGTTGAACCCTAAATTTGAAAATGCTAGGAAGCATATTCTTTCTAGGGAGAGTGTGACACTCTCTCAAGCCTATGCCTTTGTCTCTGGAGAGGAGAGTAGGAGGAATGTCATGCTAAGACAGTCTGGGGTTGACTAGTCGGCTATGGTTAGTACAACCAAACCTAAGCCGAATGGAGACAGGGGTAGTAGTGAGACTAAAAGGAAAGATAAGGACTTGGTGTGTAATTATTGTAAGAAGCCTAAGCATACCAGGGACACTTGTTGGAAGCTTCATTCAAATCTTATGCCTGTTCGAATAAGGAACAAGAAGAGAAATGCAAATGTGGTCACTATAGGAGACTCTTCAGCCCCTCTTTCCCAAACTGATTGGGAATCCATTGCAATAGCAACAGTGAGAACAAAATTGGAGAGGTTTGGACAGCTTATGAGTAAAAAAGATTCACCTAGCTCTGGCCTTCTAGATGGACAACAGATTGTAGGAGCCATCTACACCACTTCTTTTGCACATACATGTAGTTCATATGAAACTGCAAATCTTGCATCCACTTTAGGTAAGGAGGTATCTTCCTAGATTATAAACTGATGAGCATCTAAGCACATGACTAATGTCCCTACCCTTTTCAGTTCCTATCAATTGTGCTCTGGTAGAGACAGAGTCTTTACAGTAGATGGTTCACATATTCCCATTACTGGGAAGGGGACAGTTAGAGTGACCAATGATATAACTTTATCTTCTGTTTTACATGTCCCTAGACTTCATACCAACTTACTTTCTTTTAGTTCTTTGACAAAAGATTTGAATTGTTCCATGACCTTTCTTCCTGGTAATTGTGTTTTACAGGATCTGGAGTCAAAGAAGATGATTGGGAGTGGTCGTGAGGTGAATGGAGTCTACCTTCTGGATGAGATTCCAAGACATCAGAGCCATCGTGTTAGCAGCAATAGTAGTAGTGGGTCAGAGTCAGTGAACCAGATTATGCTTTGGCACAATCGCTTGGGGCATCTTTCTTTTAGTTCTTCAAAATTTATTTTCCCAAAGTTGTTTGAGTTTGTTCAATTATCTACCTTGGAGCGTGAAAGTTGTCAGTTAGGAAAGCATTGTAGACATTATTTTAAACCAAGTAATAAAAGAAGTATTTTTGCTTTTAATATTATTCACACTGATGTATGGGGGCCATATCATATCCCTTCCATGGGAGGATACCGTTACTTTCTCTTGTTTGTGGATGATTATACACAGTATTCTTGGATATATTTGATGAGATCACGAGATGAGGTTCCTAACTTGGTACGATCCACTAAATGGTTCTCACACAATTTGAAGTAAAAACTAAGAAAACCTTTAGATCAGATAATGCTAGAGAGTACTTTGAGAAGGACCTGACCACATATTTCTTAGAACATGGTGTAATTCATCAGAGCAGTTGTGCATAAAGTACATATTTGATGTGCATTTGATTCATGTTATTGTGGGGAGATGCAATTCTTATAGGACGGCTATAAGAATTGCAGCTCCAATGATGTACATTATGACATTTATTGTAAATGAATAAAGTACATATTTGATTTATGTTATTGTGGTATGTTTCTGTGTAATACCCTTAAATTGGACACATATGAGACTCATTTTAGTTTAGAATCTTCACATCCGTTGGATAGATCTGGGGAGATTTATCCTGCCAAGGATGACACTGATGTGCTGCCAAGTTGGTTAGGGTGGCTAATCTCAACTACCAGGGTGAGACCTGAGGTACATGTGTCGATTTTATTGAAACCCTGAACCGGACCAAATTCCAATATTACCTTGGACCTTGGAGACAGATGGGCAAAACTGGTATGTTACACCTAACCCCTATACTCAATTATGATACTGCACTATGTGTCGGATTGGGCAGTCTTTGATGTGCTAATCAGTGAGATCCTTAGAGGGGTCAAAACCTGGGTATGTTGGGACAGTCCAAGAATTCATATGAGTGGGTGATCATAGTGATAGGATCAGCCCCTTTGTCGGACAAAATGAACGATCGGGGAAATGCACTCTCTCTGATGGAAACCTAAACTGTCGTAGTAGATTTCAAATGTTTTGAAATTTTGTTTTGCAAAATATATTTATATAGAGATATACTTATATATTATGGTTTCAAATTGTTTGCAAAAGGTTTTAATTCCTAGGATCCATGTAAGTAGAGAGTGTAGCACTGTACCTTGCAGCCGAGGAAGAGGTCCTCTCTTGTCGGGCAGTGTTTGATCATTAAGTGCTGAGGGGTTAAGTGTAAGACCATTGAGGGTTATAACTGATGGGCTAATCTTGCATCTGCCCATGGTCCTTGGGCCTTCATAAGATGGCTGGACCCAAAGACCATTTAGTGTAAATGTTGGGCCCATTAAGAGCTCATGGTGATGGACTCAAGGGTTCACTATATTTAACAGTGAATTCGGCTAAGCCTTATAACAAAGGCTAGGCTGAACCCATGTAGCTGATGTGTAGATCAATGATAGGGTCCCACGCCATACAAAGAGAGTCAAGCTAGCCAACATTAAAAGGAAGTGAGCCTGAAAGCTTAATGGGCCTAAAGCCCATTTCGAATTGGGTTAATTGGATTAATTAAATAGGGGCGAATCTAGGTATCAACAGATAAGGATAAGAGGTTAACTCTTATCCACTTAAAGAGTCTAGATATTTGGATCAAGGAACTCCTAATTTGATTAAAGAATAGTTGGTCTTTATTTACAGAGATAAGGGATTATCCTTATCACTTAAAGAATTCAGATCCAAATAAAGATTTGGATCAAGAGACTCCTAATCAGATTAGGAGGTCATCTCTTTAAGGCTATAAATAGAGAGCAGGGTGGATCTGGAAAAGACACAAACAATTCAGAAGACAACTCAATTTGACTATTTCTGCCTTCAGTTCTTTTTCTCCTTGCTCTTGCCGTCCTACCCTATTCGATCTTCAATTCTTGGAATTGATCAAGATTTGATCTTGATATTGTTTCTTGCTAGAAGAAGCAATTCTGAAGCTGTGCTCACTACCCCATTCGATTCTTACTAAAGAATCAAAGGTTCTTGGTGAAGAACTACCTACTGATCCTGCCTCATCCTAAGCTGTCATGTTCAGTGGATGGAGGATTTGGTACACTCTTTGGGCGTGAACACCTGCGTTGGAAGGAGCTTTTTGCGTGAATTCCGTATCAGGTATATCCCTCCCTAATCTTGGTTTCAGATTTGGTCCGGTTTGGTTATAAGAACGAACCTTGAAAATGTAGTGTTCTAAATTGGGAATAGAATTCCCGGATGGAGGTAAAGAAATTTTTGAAATTTCGCCCAACCTTCCTGCAGGGTTCAGCCTTCCATATGATGGATCTCCCATCCCTTCAGTGGTATCAGAGCTAGGTTCAAGTCTTGAACCAAATTAGATCATATCTGAATTTGCGCAAATGGGCATAAGGCGTTCTACCCGATTTATGCAATTAGCGTTTTTTTTTTTGGGAATTGGTTCCCAGATTATGGGCGAATGATCTGAAAAATAAATCTTTATTATTCTGTTATATTTATAGAACTGTTCTATGAATGTTTCTTGAATATTTGGGCTGCACATGTGATGGAGATCGAATCTTTTTGGTGCCAAGATTGGCGCACCTTGCTATTTCTTTTCTATTCAATCTGGTCTGTAAATATTTTTGTTTATTTTTAGACAAATTATATAGGAATTCAATATTTTATTTCCATATGGAGATTGTTGGAGTGCGCAATAGAGGAGAAGAAGATTTCGTAGAAAAAAGTTCTACGATCTACGATTTTGCAGATATCAATTCTCCAATCTGCGATTAATTATTCTTTGCAAGTTTACAGGATATCCAAGAAAATCACAGTGCAGCCCTCTGATTTCGTTTTCTTCATAATTTGATTATGTAGATTTAATTTATTTTTCAGATCATTATTCTTGAATTAAATCTTGAACACCAAAACTTGGGCCGATTTACACCAGATTTGGTACAAACTGGTTGGATTGAATTTTTGGTTCATTGGAGTTGGTATTTCTGACCCAAATTCGATTTCGGCCAAAGAGTTGATGGCCCACTTCAAGTTTTAATTCAGCCCTCCTTTGTAAAAACCTAGTTTTAATATGTTAAAACTGCATTAGCCCTGTTTTAGTTATATGGGTCGAACTGTTTTTTGTAGTACAACCCATATACATAGATAATATCATATGATAATGTTACGAACTCCATTGGGCTGATACAGATTTAATCTAATTAATTTAGGGTTTTGCCGATATTTTAATTGATTGGATCAATTTGTTTCATGCATGTGATGTATGGATGTGTGATGTGCTACGTACATGGGCCATAAGCACTTGGCCCATGTTAATTCGATAATGACTCTTTCGCACACCATGGCTAAATGCACATCATTGCCATGGTGTCCATAAGATCATTGGATGATCTCCCTACTTGATGGACCCCACATCAGCTTCCTCCCCAAGAAGAACCGTGCGGAACCCTAGCCGTTTAGGGCCCATTTAAATATGGCTTTGAGAAAGTCAGTGGGGGCCACTTTGGTTTGACCTAAATAAAACTAGGGCACAATATTTTGTTCCCTCCAATGAAATATAAGTGCATGTGATAGGGAGATTCATATGATGAACTCTCTAAAGGTCTCCCATCATTAACATGAAGATGAGTCCTTCAGTAATGAGAAAAAGCACCATAAAATTAGGCTATCCATTTGCTACTGGATCAATTGGATTGTTTCATAAGATGATAGGGGTGTCATAGACCGATGTGGGAGAGACCTATCCTAAAATAGAAGACCCTCTTACGGTACCTTGGCATTCACGAATATGATGGGTAAGCACTTACTAGATAGAAAGGTTTAACATAAAATGGCAATGAACCTTGTCTAACAGAGGCCAAAGGGAAAGTTTATAAGATGAGTGGATGTGATCCTTCACAGAAGGTGGTGGGGTTATGTAGCTGAAACAGTTGGCTCCATGCACTGTATGTAGTTTCCCACATTTCCAGAGACATAGTTCTCAGTCTCCGTCTCTGAGATAGGAGGGAAATCTCAAAGATGAACAAATGGAAATGGAACATAGATTAAAAGCCATATCTATGTAGATAACATGAATCAAATAAGGTTGTTGACTAATATTTGCTTTGCCTTTTATCAGAAATGGCAAACGGACAATTCACCAAACTGTTAGACGATAATAAGTTTAAGGGCCCAAACTATGCTGACTGGTTTCGTAGCCTTATGCTGGTTCTGACGTCCGAGAAATTGGACAAAGCTGCTAAGAACCCTGCTCTGAATCGTCCGGGTGATAGGGCTTCTGAGGCCCACAGGAGGGAATATCAAAAATGGGAAAAGAAAAACTCTCTTGCCCGGTGCTATATCATAGCCTCCAATGACAGTTCGATCAGATTGAAGTGTCCAAAGATATATTGGATAGTCTAAGGACCATGTATGAAGAGCAGAATCGTTCCACTCGTCAAAAGGTCCTAAAGCAGTTTATGACCGCATAAATGTCCAAGAACCAACTAGTTCATGACCATTGTCTTAAGATGATGGGATACATTAATGAACTGGAGGCTCTTGGATCTTGGCTAGATCATGTCACCAAAGTTGATACCATCCTGAACTCTTTGCCTCCTTCCTTCAATTAGTTCATAATGAACTATAATATGAACAAGCTAAATGTTAGCCTTCAGGAACTTAGCAATATGTTGTAGAGGGCCAAAGAACTAATAAAGAAGGATGAGCCCTTAGCCATGCTTGTTAAAGGTGGAAAATCGGGCAAAAGAAGAGGAAGGCAAAGAAGAAACCTCAGAAGAAAACTAGCAAGCCTAAAAAGCAGAAGAAAGACAAGGCATCAAATCATTGTCACTTCTACAAGTAGACCGGCCATTGGAAGAGGAATTGTCCTCAGTACCTGATGACCAAGAAACAAGGTAATTTCGAATCCTTTGTCATAAAGACCAATATGTTGGTCACATCTGCTTCCTGGTGTATTGACTCTGGGGCTTCTACTCATGCATGTAATACATTGCAGGGATTTAGAACAGGTAAAAGACTAAGTGGCGGAGAAGTGATTTTTTACTTAGGGACTTCTGCAAGTATTGTAGCTACAATCATAGGAACTATAGAATTGTATTTCAGAGAATGAATTATTACATTAAAAGATTGTCTTTATGTACCCAATTTGAGAATAAATTTGATTTATGTTTCAAAACTGTGTGTGGATGGTTATTTTGTTCTTTTTAGTAATGTGACTACTATCAAAAGAAATAACAAATTCCTCACATATGGAGAACTTGAGAATTGTCTCTATGTTAAGAAACACATAAAGTGTTTAAGAAACTAGAGAACTTGAGAAATTTGATTACAAACACAGAAAGTGTTAAAGAAACACATGAAAAGCTTGGGACTTCGGCTTGTACCCGATTGGAGCTAAGTGCAAGTGGGAGTTGTTAGATAGTGTATGCCCTTAGCTCCAATCAGCATAATGTACATTATGACATTTATTGTAAATGAATAAAGTATATATTGATTCATGTTATTATGGTTTGTTTCTGTGTAATACACTTAAACTGGACACATATGAGATCTGTATTAGTTTAGAATCTTTATAGTCGTTGGATAAATCTGGGGAGATTTATCCTGCCAAGGATGACACTGATGTGCCGCCAAGTTGGTTGGGGTGGCCTGTCTCAGCTGCTAGGGTGAGACTTGAGGTACATGAAGTGTCGGTTTTCTTGAAACCTTGAACCGGACCAAATTCCAGTATTGCCCTGGACCTTGGAAATAGATGGGCAAAACTGGTATGTTACACCTGACCCCTAGAGTCGATTATGATACTACACTAGGTGATAGATTAGGCTGTCTTTGATGTGCTAATCAATGAGATCCTTAGAGGGGGTCAAAACCTGGGTATGTTGGGATAGTCCGAGAATTCATTGAGTGGGTGATCATAGTGACAGGATCAGCCCCTTTGTCGGATAAAGTGAATGATCGGGGAAATGCACTCTCTCTGATGGAAACCTAAACTACCGGTAGTGGATTTCAAATGTGTTTGAAATTTGGTATTGCAAAATATATTTATATAGAGATATACTTATATATTATGGTTTCAAATTGTTTGCAAAAGGTTTTAATTCCTGAGATCCATGTAAGTAGAGAGTGCAGCATTGTACCTTGCAGCCGAGGGAGAGGTCCTCTCTTGTCGGGCATTGTTTGATCATTAAGGGCTAAGGGGTTAAGTGTAAGACCATTGAGGGTTATAACTGATGGGGTAATCTTGCATCTGCCCACGGTCCTTGGGCCTTCATAAAATGGCTGGACCCAATGACCGATTAGTGTAAATGTTGGGCCCATTAAGAGCTCGTGATGATGGACTCAATGGTTAATTGTATTTAACAGTGAATTCGGCCAAGCCTTATAATAGAGGCTAGGCTGAACCCATGTAGTTGATGTGTAGATCAATGATAGGGTCCCACACCATACAAAGAGAGCCAAACTAGCTAGCATTAAAAGGAAGTAAACCTGAAAGCTTAATGAGCCTAAAGCCCATTTCAATCTGGGTTAATTGGGTTAATTAAATAAGGGTGAATCTGGGTATGGATCAACAAATAAGGATAAGAGGTTAACTCTTATCCACTTAAAGAGTCTAGATCCAAATAGAGATTTGGATCAAGGAACTCCTAATTTGATTAGGAATAGTTGATCTTTATCCGTAGATAAGATAAGGGATTATCCTTATCACTTAAAGAGTTCAGATCCAAATAAAGATTTGGATCAAGAGACTCCTAATCAGATTAGGAGGTCATCTCTTTAAGGCTATAAATAAAGAGCAGGGTGGATCTAGAAAAGACACAAACAATTCGGAAGACAACTCAGTTTGACTATTTTTGCCTTCATTTCTTATTTCTCCTTGCTCTTGCTGCCCTACCCTATTCGATCTCCAATTCTTGGAACTGATCAAGATTTGATCTTGATATTGTTTCTTGCTAGAATTAACAATTCTGAAGTTGTGCGTACTACCCCATTTGATTCTTACTGAAGAATCAAAGGTTCTTGGTGAAGAACTACTTGCTGATCCTACCTCATCTTAAGTTGTGTCATCTTCAGTTAAGGCATTCTTTTTTCAGATACTTGCATATCTGAAAAAACACCCTGGCAGAGGCATTCTTTTCTCAAATCATGAGAATCTGAAGCTAGAATCCTATATAGATGCAGAATAGGTAGAATGCTTAGATGACAGGAGGTCTACATCAAGAGTGTATACCTTTGTCGGTGGAAACTTGATCTCTTGGAAGAGTAAGAAGCAAGCGGTTGTGGCAAGGTGAAGCGCAGAGGCTGAGTATAGATCCATGGCTCATGGTGTCTCAGAACTTCTTTGGGTTAGATCTCTTTTGAGTGAGATTAGGGTGAAAGCAGAGGAGCCTATGAAGTTGTACTGTGACAATCAGGTTGCAATCAATATTGCCCACAATCCAATTCAGTATGACAGGACAACACAATGAAGTTGATAGACACTTCATAAGAGAAAGGGTAACAGCCGGAGAAGTTTGTTTGCAATATGTCTCTTCAGAGTTGTAACTGGCTGATGTTCTCACTAAAGGGGTGGCAAAGAACAAGCTAGAGCATGATCCACACAAATTGGGAATGTGTGACATTTACTCCCAACTTGAGGGGTAGTGTTGAAGATTAATCAGTTTTATGTTGTTTTTCTGAGTAGATGTTTTATGTTAGTTGTTAGATAGGAGGTGGAGACCATAGTAGTTATGTGAGTCCAAATTTTATTATGTTTTTGAGTCTTATATATGTTGTTTTCATGTTATGCCGCCCTATAAGGGTATAGTTGTCTTTGTATTGCTCTATTATTTTTAACATAAATAATAAGTGAAGGGGGCGGCCAGATTACTGCTCTCTTTTCTTTTCAAAGATCTCTCATCTTCTTCTCCTTCTCTCTTCTTTCTCTCTTCAAGAAACCCTTTTCTGTTCATATTTTTTATTTTAGTAGATTTCTACTAACCTAGTGTCTGGACATCAAAGATGACCTATGTGTCAATGTAGGTTCTTGTCCCCTATTGTTTAGAATCATGTGGGGTCCACATTGATTTTTTGTATAGGTGAATGCGTGAGTGGCGCCCATAGGTGATATAACCGCATATGTCAATGTATAGATGGGGACTACATTAATATCTCGTATAGGGAAAAATATGTGGGTGGACCCAAAAGTACAATTTACATGTTTGAATGTTACTAGGTCCCACACATGACATTTCACATGTTTGTATAAGAAGGGCGGCCCACAAGTACTCTTACCAAACATTCAGTTTTTCTAGCTTTTGAGAAGATTTTTGAAAAAAAAAATAATGCCTTCAAAATATAGTGAATCAAATTAGAAGATATGTTTAGAAAGAAACACATAACTTTCTAGCTAAGAATTTAATGGGCCCAATGTCGAAGCAGGTACTTTGTTTTAAGTAACTTCATTGGAGCTTATGGTGGCTAATGTAATTTTAGATCATGGAGAAAGGTTAAGCTGTCAATCAGTAAAGTAAGATATGGCTAATGTTTTTGTAAGCAATTGCCTGTTGATTTTATGAAACATGGGGCCACTGGAGCCAGTGCCAATGATTCTTAATTAAATATTAAACGGGCGTATCAATGATGTTTTTCTTTGTTAAGAGGCATCTTAAAGATACAGTATGGTATCATATGAACTTGCTGTGGTGAAGATGGATATTTCAATGTGTTCATCGATTTGATTGAGAAAATGGATGTTGATCTCTGCTGGATGTTTTCAGGAAGCTCTAGAGCTCATTTAACAGATGAAGAGTGGATGCAATATGCCAACGTAATTCCTTGTTATTTTTAGTCTCCTAAGAGTTCGACACTTGACATCCTGACTTCCAAGTCCTTGTACATTTGAGACTTTGGTAAGTCTTCTCACTCCAGCTTGAAAGGTCTTATTCTTTTACTTCTCTGCATCTCTCTCCATAGGACAACCAGAGACTCCTCAACAGGAGACAGTTCGGAGCTACATTCAAGGGGGTCACATGTTATTCTTAAACTGTTTTTTTTTTTTATTTTGGTTGCAACATTTTATTAGCTATATAAACCATGTAGCTGATAGCTTCAAATAAATGAAAAGAAATTCAACTTCAACTGCTTGCTTCTCTATTAGTTGCAACTTCTGTTCTACATTTTTTTAAATCTTTTAGTCCGGTTAACTATTTCTAAATTTTAATTCAAGCTTTCAACTAGCAAAATAGCAGATATTGGAACAACTTTTTTCTACGAATTTAATGAATAAAGTACAAAGAAAAGAATGATAATCTATTGTTACAGTATATGCTCAATAGTCTGGCAGTTCAATTTACCAGTAATCTCTACATGAGCATAGACCACCTTCAAAATGGTGAAAGCGGTATGCATCTCGTACCACAACAGCCCGATTACAAACTTTTGAGACAAACTTCATCCAATTATGACAATCATTACAAACACGGAGGTTCTTAATTACACGTATAGGTATAACAGGGGACAAACTAATGAGCCCAAAAGTGACAGCAAGCTTTTCACTATGAACATATGCCGTTGAATCCTTGTCCTCTAGCTCAATATCATGTAAAAGGCTATAGCGATCTTGCACATAGCCAATTTCAGCTACCCGTTTGTTTAAATCCTCCAAATACTCGTAGATCTTATATGCTAGTGGGTGCAAGCGATCACCAACAAAAAATGCATGAATTGAGTTGTTGGCCTCAATCCAACTACGACCAGGTTCCTTCTTTACCCCTCTTTCTTTCATCATTTGCCTCATCCGATCTCGACAATCCCACTTCCTAGCCACTGCATATATGTTTGACAGGAGGACATAAGTTGCTGAGTCTTCTGGTTCCAATTCTAGAAGTTGTTGTGCTGCAAGCTCCCCAATTTTAATATTCTTATGCACCATGCAGGCACTAAGAAGTGTCCTCCAAACCATTGCATCTGGGACAATTGGCATCTCCTCTATGAATTCTCTTGCACGGTCCAACAAGCCAGCACGTCCAAGAATATCTACAACACAGGCATAGTGTTCTGCTCTTGGAATTATATCATGCTCCGTAGTCATGGAGTTGAAGTAGCTGAGCCCCTTGCTTACCAAACCCACATGACTACAAGCTGATAGGACACCCACAAATGTAATGTAATTAGGTACCAAACCTTGCTGCTTCATCTCCTTAAAGAGATTCAATGCTTCAATACCACATCCATGTTGAGAATATCCTGTGATCATGGCATTCCATGAAATCTCGTTTCTGTCAGGCATCTCACGGAACTTCTTCCAAGCATCATAAATGTTTCCACATTTGGCATATAATGTGATTAAAACATTACCAGACTCGGTATCTGAATCATATCCAGTTTTTATAATCTGTGCATGAATCTGCTTTCCTTGCTTGAGATCAGCTATGTTTGCACAAGCACTAACTACAGAACCAAACGTGAATAAATTTGCTCCTACACCTACTCGATTCATCTGAAAAAACACCTGCAAAGATTCCTCAGAGTGCCCACTTTGTGCAAATCCTGATATCAACCCGTTCCATGAAATCTGGTCTTTTGCATCAATCATGTCAAACACAGAATATGCATCTTGTATTCTACCACATCTAGCATAAAGATTAATAAGTGAGTTACCAATTGAAAGATCCATTGAATAACCAGAAACGCATGATTGAGCATGAATTTGCTGCCCTAGATTTAGTGCTTGAACTCCAGCACATGCACTGAGAGCACTGGATAATCCTATGTTGTCAGATCGAATCCCTCGAATTTGCATCTCTTCAAAAAGTGTAAGTGCCTCAATACACAAATCATTTTGTGCATAGCCAGCAATCATGGCCGTCCATGAGACCACATCCTCTTCTGTGAGATTTTCAAGAATTTGTCGAGCTAACTCTAGAACTCCATTTTTGGCATACATATCTATAAGAACACTACAAACGTATGCATTAAGCTCAAAGCCAGTCTTTATGATTAGGGTATGAATCTGCATTCCAAGACCGATAGTTCCCAAGGAAGTACAAGTTCTCAGGATACTCGGGTATGTATACTCATTAGGCCTGATTCCTCTAATTTGCATTTGGGAGAATATGTCTAAGGACTCTCTTAGATTTCCCAACTGCCCATAAGCTACAAGCATCACATTCCATAGAACCACATTTTCTCTCTTTGTTGCAAGGAAGAATTCATGGGCAGTTTCTATGTCAAAGCATTTAACATAGAAGTCAAGCAAAGAACCCTCAATCCTAATATCAGTAGAAACTCCTAACTTTATTGCATAGGAGTGGAGTTGTTTCCCTTTGTGGAGAGCCCCAACAGAAGAGCAAGCACTCAATAAGCTTGCAATGGTAACAATGTCTAGTTTAAATTCAGCAACCTGCATGTTCTCAAATAGTTGAATAGCTCTATCACTGTTTCCACACTTAACAAACCCTGAGATAACTGAGTTATAAGTGACTTTATCTCTACAGTCCATTTCATTAAAAAGCCTTTCAGTAGACACCAAGTCTCCATGGTAAATATAAAGAGTGAGAAGTGCATTGCAAACACAAATTTCAGAAGAAAATCCCCTCTTCAAGACTTGAGCATGCAGCTGCTCTCCCTGCTCAAAGGCCTCTACTTTGGTACAGGCACTTAGGACACTTGAGAACACATATGGGGTTAGAGTGATTCCTGACTGTTGCATTTGGTTAAAGAGAAGAAGTGCTTCTTCTTCATGGCAATTTTGAGAGAAACCAGAAATCATGGCCACCCAAGATTTGCTATCCCGCGAACATAATTCTTCAAAAATCAAACAAGCTGAATCTATGTACCCATTCTTTGAATACAAGTTGATCAAGGGATTACAAACAACTTGATCAGTAGCAAAACCATAACGAATAATCATTGCATGAATCTGTTCAACATAATGGAAACCAACATTGCCACCAAAACATGCCTCAAGAACACTGCTAAAAGTAAAATGGTCAGGCTTCACATTCTTTGCTATCATTTGTGAAAACAAACCCAAGACATGACTATATGATTTCTTTGTAACGAGGCCAGACATTATAATATTCCAAGAAGATAAACTTTGTTGAGACAGATTATCAAGCATGCCATTGGCATCATCTAAGTGGCCACAACCTGAGTAAATGCTAATAAGCTGGCTGCACAAAACAGGATCACAATCAAAACCCAATTTCAAAATCTTCCCATGGAGACATTTAGCATTGATCAACGACCCAGAACGTAAACATCCCTCCAAAAGCCAATGGTAGGTGTTGAAATCTGCATGAATACTAGATTCTCCACTTAAATGGAGAAAGTCTAAATTCTCTTTCTTGCTTAGCGTTTCCAATACATTTCCCCCCAATTCCTCATCGGAAGATTCATGAAAGGCACCACAAAGCACACTATTACCAAAAGCAGACGAATTCAATCTACAACCAATAGCTACAAATAACTGCACTTTGCACAGGCGAACAAAGAAGAAAAAGCGAGAAAAATTACTAACTAAAACATAGAGTCTAAACCAAAACTAAAATGGAAAATTAAGAGATCGACAGTACCTTCCGAAGCTTCTGGAATGATCCTATTGTGGTTTCCACCGGAAATTTTCTCGGGAAGAGACAAACCATTGAGTTTGAGAAGGACCCAACAGAGAGAATGCAAGCGGGATCCATGAGCTCATAAATGGGTTGCATTAATAGCAGCCACAAAAGGAAAGGGATGACATCTACTGTGTTCTTTCATGGCGGATTTACGTTGCGCCAACAAGCTAGAAAGTTTACATCCTCACAGAACAAAGTTTTGAAGCAAAAGTTGAAGAGCTAAATTGTTGGAACAATGACCGCTAAGCAGCATTAGTTCACTCGGTGCTCCCTTCAAAACTGTCTTTCTGGCGGTGATAGTCATACGTCCCGTAAACCTTCACCTCCCCTAAAGCACAACATGAAAGCAGAAAAGAAATCAACTATGATATGAGCGCGCCATTTGGATAAGCAAGCATTGAAAGAGAACAAACCATAGCCAGATTTCCTACCGAATCAGGTCTGATAAGCCAGAGCTAGTGAAACGTCTTCGAAGGTTCCATTTACGTTGTTAATTCTTATCTGCAACGTAAATTATAGAGTAAAGTAGTTAAAGTAAATTCAAAAGAACTGGAAAAAGAGCGGAATCCCTGATTTGTGTTATGGGGTGGAGACTGGAGAGAGAGAGAGAGAGAGAGAGAGGAGGAACTAAGGAAGAAGGACATCAAAATTGGTTCTCGGTGAGGAAGAGAGAGAGTATCGCGGTGGAGACTGGAAATCCCTATTTGTGTAAGGGTCCGTTTGGTTCTCGGAATCAGAATGATTTATTCCCTTCATTGGTTTAAACGGAAATCAAAATTGAATCAGAATTAGCTGGAATCGATTCTTATTCAGAGGAGAGGGAAAAGAAATGGGATTCCGGTTCTACTAAACCAAACAGTTGGAATTCAAATGGACCATTTTGATTCTGATTCTACACTTCTATTCTTTAAAATCAAATTTTAACTTTGCAAATTAAAAAATGAGAACGAGTACAGAGAACAAAGCTAACATTTTCCATCGGTTGATAGAGATCGATATCCCCGGATATGGGGTTACAACAGTCGTCAAATATTGGTTTCACATGTGAGTTTCACCAAGGATGGCTTGCCTCTCTCATCTCGATCATCTCGGTCGGGATCCTCGATTTTCATTGTCTATCTGGTTGATGTTAGGCTTCAAAATCGGGTTGGGTTGGGTTGGGTTGCATTGGATTGAAGTTCGAGTTAGAGTTAAGACTAAAAAGTATGAAAGTGTTTTAACTTTGGATTGGGTTAGGGTTTGATCCCTTAATCAATCCAAATCTAACTTAACTTCATGGATAATTATTGAATAAATATGCATTTAAGCAAGTATTTATTTACATATGTATTATTGCATATATATATATATATATAACTATGCATGATACAAGGAAATTATGTATGTATGGGTATCTATTTGTCTATTCTATTTATATGTAACTAGTAAATGTAAATATCACTATTAGAAAAATCACACAACAAAAAATGCCTTTAAAAAGAATAAGTGGCACTCCAAAAATAAGACATTGAGGCATAATCATGCCTAAAGCCTCTAAATCATTGTCATCAAAAGTATTTTATAGAGGCATATATTAATGCCACCAAATGTATATTTTTTGTGGCATTTTAATTAAATTTGAGGCAAATTTAGTTGCCTCTATAAGTAATTTTAAGAATCCTAGTTATGCTTTATAATAGTACTTGTAATTTCCACTAAAAGTATTGGTTGCTCTTATTTATAGGCACTTGTGACAACCTCTAAAAATCATTTATGTGTGTTTTAAAAAATTATTTTATCATATATAAAACTTTTATAAACCTATATAAGAATATTTAATTTACTATTTAAAATAATTCGTTGATATATCTATTAAAAGATCGATATTGATTGTTTCTGAATATTGTTTTATATTAATTGATACAAATTCAAAGAAAAAGAACAATTCATCTACAAAAACACATAAAATAAAAAATACAAAAATAAATTCACTTCCTACTCTAAGAAACGAAAAAAAATTAGTTTATCTCAACACCATTTGCATTCTTTTTCTTCGACAACCTACAAGAAAAAAATGGTACAACCAAAAGCAAAAAATTAGTCAAATTAGTAAATATAATTTTTCAAAAGCGAAAGATATTTAACCATCTAATTACATGTTGAATGATTCTTACCTTAAAAATAGCCTTGGGAGAGTAGTTTCTTCCTAGTCTTGCATCAAAATGCTACTTCATTTTGTGGCCTATATATATATATATATATATATAAGCAAAATATTTCATATTAGAAATGCCTTGGTATCGAATGCAACCTGAATGTGCCCAACAATTCTATAGTTCTTTATATTTTTTCTATTTTAATAATTCTCTTATTTGTTAATGCATCCTATAAAATTCAAATATTCTTTGTTGATTCATATAGCAAATTTGTTAATTGATTATGTCTTCACTCTTCATTCAAGTGAAACTACAAAATAAAAACTAGACATCCTAACTCAACCAAATTATTGGGAAGAAAAGGTTAAGTACTTACTTAGTTGTATCAGTAGCTTCTATAACTTCCTCCCTCATCTTCCCCTATAATAAATTAAATTGTTTCAGACTTTTAGTGGTAATTGTGGCATCTTGAGAAATTAAATCTTTATTCTAAATATAGACTGTCAGTGGTAACAGTTGTAAGTAAAACTAGTATCTTTTACCTAACCCAATGCAATTTCAACCCTCATTACATGTTAACCCCCTAAAACATTTGCTACCTGTTCAATCCCTACTTGGCCAAGGTATTGTCCAAGTTGTTAGCTGGTCTATAAATCCACTTGAAGCTAGTCACCACCTCTCCCATTAGTTTTCAACTTACCTCTCCCATTAAGTTCTTTATTTTTACCAAAGGTTCACAATTTCAAGACCAATGGAAATTATTTTAGCCTATTTTTATTAATGATGCATAATATCAAAGTAGTTTTTGATTTATCTTACTAACAATCTAATATCATGTTATTTTTCAAGTGCTTTTTTGATATATAACATCAAGATCCATAAACTTAAGATTTATATAAATTGACAAGTTATGGTGCAATTTAATAGCTTAACAGAATTTGTTTTCCTTTTAAACTTAGGAACTTTAAAAAACATGTGCATTTGTTATTAGCAGTATTTGGTGATTGTGAAAGATTTGGGGGAAATGTTATTTTAGAATGGTGAAATGAGCTATAATTAAGATTATGAAATTATACCCAGAGAGATATAAGCTAAATACTTTTCAACCTTTGAATCTAGTGAAGCATGTAGTTGTTTCAAGCTGGATATATAAGCATTGGATTTATTTCAACCACTGCAACAATGTGCATGACCTAAAGAATGTAACATAGTCCTAGTCAGAAACCAATGAAACAATAGTGATTTAATCATTTAAATATAAAAGTGAGAGATTATTGTTGTCTTTAAAACAAATTCTCTTAAGAGCAAAGCAACAAAAGTGAGAGATTCACTTGGGCCATGTGCATGCTCTTTTGTGGAGATTTTTTGCATTCTTTACCAGCTCCATATGATATGTGCAGAAAATTGTGTATATATCTTAGTAGACCTATTCATGAGCCGGGCTCGGGCTTGGTTTTTATCAAAATTTGAATGGGCCTGGCACATGCTTAGATCTATATACTATAGAGCCAGTAACCCAGGCGTTTCACATGCATAAATGTATATATGAAGCATATGTACCTTGTTCTGCAGCAGATCTAATTGCATTGATGTTTTGCAGCCCCACTAATTTTGTACATGTATGAATTTGAGCCAAAACCTCCAACACATGAAATCTACAAAAGTCGCATTAAATAAAAAATATATCAATATATGCCACAGACCCAATAAAACGAAAAATAGAAAAAAAAAAGTAAAATACTTGGTTTTTAACAAAAATTACTATTTCAAGAACTCAGGACATAGAATACAAGGTTAGCATAGAAAAAGAAAAACTGAAAGGAACAAAGAATTAAAACCCATGGGGTACATATCTCTGGTATAATTTCAAAAAACCTACTAGACTTAAGTCATTCGTCTAGTTAAATATTGGAAAAGTTTAATGCTTTACACTGTCAAGATGGTGGTTCATACTGCCTAAAAAAATGTGTGATTACAATATGGGGCATATAGCTTTTTTATGTAATCAATAAGGGCTTCAATAGACCACTACCATAATTAAAGGACAAAAATATAGTTAAGTTGTTATTGAAACAATCATGTCCACACAAAGTACAAATAAAGCCTTCTTGTCTGCATAAGTACCAAGACTAGATATAAAAGGTTTAGCCCTTAAAAGAAGACAATATTGTTAGAATATGGATTTCCTAGCTTACAAACTCAATCTCCACAAAACCTTCCCTTCACCCATATATCTTTAACAAGAAAAAACAAAAAGAAAAGAAACTCTAAAGCATGTAGGTGAAACTAATGTGACATAAAGTCAAGCATAAATGGTGGATAAAAAGTACTTCTATATGTATATATATATATATATATACATATAAGCCTTTGACTATTGATTGGATATAAAAAAAAATACAAGATTAAGAGTGAATGAAGACCTCTTGGACATAGAAAGGGTATAAGAAGAAAGTTCATATGCCACAACAATCACTCCATTCAATGCATCCTTCAATGAATGGACGGTTTGAACAGTTCGACTGCCCGAGTTAGCGGTTTATTGACTAAATCAACGGTTTTTTGCCAAAAGATGATTCTGGGGTAAAATAGAACCGGTTAGGTGACTAGTTCCCAGTTTTTCCAATTCAACCGTTCGGTCTAGTCTGGTTTTGAAAACAATGGGTTAGATTGTATTATTTTTCAGTATCAAGTATTTTTGGCATATATATAATTATAACCACATAATTTAGTTATTAGTGGATATAAATTGATTGTAAAATATTATAAAATAATAAATGTATTTAAAAACAATAAAGTAATAAATATTTTAATAAAAAGATAAAAATTAATAAATACTAAAATATTTACTAAAATGATTAGAAATTCATGTAATGCATGGAAATTAAAAATTAAGAAATGTTATTATTTATTAATTACTATTAATAGAAAAATTAATAATTAAGAAATTATTAAAATAAATAAATATGATTAAAAGTAAATAGTTAATAATTAATAAATTATTAATTCATTACTAATGCATAATAATAACAATTAATGATGAAATTATTAATAATTTCATAATTACATGAATTTAGCTTGTAACTACAGTCGTTTTGTCCGTGGCTAAAGACATTGTTTTGGTATTGTATCGTTTTTTGAATGCCCACGGTATTTTTGGTCTCTTTCCCTCCTGCCCCCAAAACCACTCTACACTTTCTCTTCTCTACTTTCTTCAATCTTCGTTTTTATACTCACAAAACCCTCCTCAATCGAGTTGTCTTGCTATACTCACAAAATCCTCATTCTTTTTCAATCAAGCTGTGTCTTTGCCAACAAATCATCAATTGGTTCGGGTGTTGCTGTTGGAGCAATCCATCAATTGTTTCATGTAAGATTTTTTTTGATTCTATAACTCTTTATCTCCCTCTCTCCCACTCTTTATCTCTCTCGTACTCACAAAACCCTCATTTATTTGTGTTTCTCTAGACGCAAGAGCTAGCTCGGGTGCCAAAGGTGTGCAACTTCGTTGGATCAGGTTTGTTTTAATTGCCCTATCTCTCATCAATTTCATTGTTCGTAAGTTTCCAATTGTTTTTGGGATACATGAACCGATTTTTTATTAAGGGATAATTCTTTTGAAAAGATTAAAATTGGAAACTATTACAGAAAAAGAAAATTATGCCTTGTTGTTCCCTGCAACAACTTTACAACAGAAGGATTCACCCTAATGAGAGAGAGAGAGAGGGAAAAAATGAGGAAAAGACCCTATGTTCCACAATGGATGGCACTCCAATGAGTACATTGAATAATTACTCAATAATTTTTTTGACTGTTATCTTAGAAATTGTATCTTACCTGTTTTTTCATTATTTTAGATTTCCTTCCATCGTGAAAAACAATACTAATTGTTTTGTCTTTTCAATATGTTCAGAGCTTGTCATTCACTGTAAAAGCATTGAAGTTATGACTTGTTGTTTGTTGGATTTTCTGTTTTGCACTAGTAAGGTCTGATTTATTTTCCTTCCAAACTTGAAGATGTTAATTTGCAGCCTTTCTTATTCTGGTCAGTGATTGACCATAACCCATCCCCCGCCCCCCAAGAAATTGGAGAAATAAAGTGAAATACTGGGTTGACTTTCAACTAGGACATCCTCTAGGTTGGACCTGTAGCATTGAGACCAGCCTATAACATATGGGCAGAGAAAACACTATTTGGTGTTGTTTCTGCACAATTTTGTACTCTTGTCTGATGCATGGAATCTTTATTGTCATAAAAAGGCAGCCTATTCTCATTCAAACTGATTAAAAGTAAACCATATTTTGAACCTTGGAGTGTAGCCATATTTTGAACCTTGGTTTCCCATGAAAAGTAAACCAAATTCCTTCCAAACGCTCACTAACTAATGAAATCCAAGTTTAACTTATCTTGTTGCAAAACGTTATTTTCATTGGCCATTGTAACATCATAACTTTTTCCTCTTCCCTAATATCACTCATGAAATGTTCATTCACAAGAAACCATCTTTTTTTCCTACTATTTAGTTAAAAAATCTGCCTGCTCCAAATAACTTAATCATATCCAATGTCTATCTTTGGACTAAGAAGGTAACACTGAACTAGGAGCCTTTTCCTTTTTTATAGTCCATGAATGGATCACTTAAACCAATCCTTTATCCATCCAAAAGATTGTTACCCTTAGAGACATGAATTGAAATCCTTATTCTGTTCTTGTAAATCTAGAAGCTTGTAATCAAATCAGCTGAATTATTAAGGGATAGAAAGTTTACTTGTAAAGCCTCTTTCCTATCTCCTTGCAAAATGTTTCATAGACCTCTATTCCTTTTCTAAAGAAACTTGATCCACCACACTAGCATATCCTCCAAACATTGTTATTTGTAGACAGACAACCTTATTTTCCTCTAACATTGGTTTTAAGTGGACATGTCCTTGAAACTAAACAATAACAACCAATAAATTATATACATTGCAAGGAACAGAAGAACTCCCATCCTGATCCTTAAGCATCCCATAGAGTGGGAAAGTCCAACAATGGATAAGTGCTTTCATATTCTAAAAAGATACAAAAGTAGGCAGAATTTTATTTGTACATTTCAATGACTAACCTTTACTTAATGAAAAGAACATGAGGCTAGTGTCTAAGTTTTAAAATGAACTATATGTTATTAACATATCCCACTCTAAGTACATGCCTTTATTTTGATTTTTTTTTTATTTTTTTGAATTTGATACATCTGTTCCATTTTCTTGTACTTCGGTCAAAGATACTATTAGAGAAACAGATAAATCATGATGGACAATCTTGATACTCAGGCAGAAAGCTATAGTGGAGTTGATTGAGCTTTATATTTCATGAAACCAAGTCAAACTATTTAAAAGAACAGCCATCCAATGAAACATTAAAGGGGGCATGCAAAGTGTCTAAGGTCTAAAGATAAATCATATAAAGGTCAAAATATGAGAAAAGGCAAAAGGTAAACAACAAAAAGATGTCACCATATTAAAAATAAAGAGGATTTCAGTTGTAAGGGTGGAAATTTTATAGAAATTGATAAAGATCAATGGGGGTTCAGATAACTAAAATTGAACCATTTGAATAGTAACCCACATATTCTCCATCGTTCAAACCACAATTGCTTGTTGTGGTTAGTTCGGATAAGTAAAGCCTAATTGTTCTAATTATTCTGGGGAATTAAGTTGTTCTCAATTTTCAAACTAAGCTTTCCATCTATTTCCGGTAGAAGTTGTTGCCTTATTTTCTATTAATCCAAATATAGCCTTAAGTAAGACCACTAACTGTGGGTGACAATATGTATGAAGCAAAAATATGTAAGACCAAATATAGGCCCCATTTTAGCATCTGAACCTTTGATGTGTAAGACCAAATTCAAGATTGACACCCTCCATTAAAGAAATGACATATTTGGTGGTCTGAGAGGAAAGATCATCCTTGTATTCAATTGACTAATGAGGTAATTTTAAGAGTTGTATATATAGAATCAGGGAATTTGAATCAAGAAGAAGAGTCGTAAAATAAGTAAATTTTACTTTCCTCGACTAGGTTATATAGGAATTTTGTTTTTGATCTAATAAAATTTTCTTACCTTATCCTATTAGCATCATTATCATGCCTCAAATCTTGTATTTTAAACACTACATCAAAATTTAGAAATAGTGGCAGTTTTGTAGGTGACTAAAGGCTCACTGCTGCTAAAATTAATAGTCTATAGCAGCAGTCATTTAAAATTGTCATTATAAACTGCATCGACTGCCACTAACAGTCAAATAAGGCGCAAAAATTTCCCCCTGTTTCTTTTCTCATTTTATTTCCGCCCTCTTTCTCTTTCGCACTCTTCATCTCTCATAGACTAGTCAACCTCTCACCATCGTAACTTGGTGAGAGGTTAGTATCAGAGTCCACGTGTATTGCTTCCGTGAAAGTCTAAATCTTGTTCCCATCAAAAACAATCTTGAGCTCTTCATACAGCTAAGCTTGTGCTTTGATCAAATAGTGGAAATAGAAATGGAATTTGTTGCGATGCAATTTTTCTTTTTCAAAGAGGATCTTTTCAGATTATTATTCCTAGGGCCTATCTGGTTCATGGGATTCAAATTGGATTATACGATTACATTCTTAGAATCAAAATTCGGATTTGCATATTTGTTTATCCTATGAACTATTGATAGAATGTTTATTAGCTCTTTTAGATTGACGTCCTGAGGTTAGTATTTTACTACTTCTTTGGTTCCTTTAGAACAAGTAAACTTGAATTCAAATAGTAGGTTTATTTTTGGGTTAGAAATGGAAGTGGGATTTGTTTGTTGTAGTTCAAATAGTAGGTTTCTATTTTGTGCATGTTATTGGGATTGAAATGGAATGCTGAGTATAAGATTTTTGCAATGAAATACATAAATAGAATTCCTATTAGGTCTTTTAGTTTCTTTAATCCTTGGTTTCTAATTTTCTACTATTTTCTTGGCTCTGATTTAGACAATTATAGGTTTTTACTTTTGGGGCTTGTCTACTAGGTTTTCTGTGGTGGTTTATTTGTTTTAAATCATAGGCACTTTTATCCCTTCTAAATATCTTTACCATATAATGTTGATACTTTCCTTGGCTTCATGACAATATGAACATCAAAAACGTTTTTCTATAGAGGAAAAGACATTTGTTCATGAAGTTTAATTGGCTATCTTTGACATACCATGTAAGAATATAGTCTTTGCTTCTACCCTTTGTTATCTATGTGCTTTTTAAATCTTGTTCTTGAATTGAGTAGGTCAAAGGGAAATTTGAAAAGCTAACCCATTTTCAAGTGCCTAAATTTTCAAGTCTAAAGCTAAAGACGTCCTTTAATTTTGATAGGTTTGCAAGTGAAGTTTTTGTTCTTATGGAGCTTTCATTTGTACTTGTAAAACATGTAAGTTATGTCTTGCCACTATATGTCTCATGGTCTTGCTTTTTAATGCCATTTTCTAAAGATTATTATAGGAATCATATAGAAGGGGTTACCCATAAGGCTTCTTGTGATTATTGAAGCTATACTCTGGTAATCTAACTTCTTTGACCCACTAGAATCTCCTTCTCAACCCAAAACAATAATCTATTATGACTTGAATGCTCTGTGAATTGTGTGGTTGACTTCCTTTCAATAGCATGACAAAAAGAATAATCTTTTTGATGTTTTTTCATCTTTGAATCTTCCAGGTATCTAAGGGCTGTCAAGGTAGAGGAAAGGTGCAACACGAATGGGGAGATGGACTAATTTCAAGGGAAGACCACAGTCCAATACACCACTTTGACCATTATACATTCAATAACAACTTATTTTGTATGCTTTTGATTTCTAAAGATCCTTACATTCCTTTCTTCCTAGATAGTTCAAAATCCAAATGATAACATCCCCTGTGCATCTCTAAAGATCCTTACATTATGTTTGTGTTTGCAGACTACAGTTGTTGATGACATTCATTTCACAAAAGATATGCTTATTGATAATTCCACCAAGGCTGCCTCCAAATTTACACAGAAAAAATCATCATCCTATAAAACCTATGCTTCCAACATTCCTAGAAAATTGGTCCTTATGACAGTAAATTTTTGGTGTGCATCCAAAATTTCTGTAGCTGAACTGATCCTACTATTTTTATTTATTTGAACACTATTGGTAGCAATGGGAAAGACCTTCAAATATCTGGAATCCAATTGGATCAAAACCATATTATTTCCATATTTCTTTTTCTCTTCTCTATTTATTTGAACACTATTATCTGATTTTCTGCTTGTTTTTCTTAACACTAAATTTATTGCTGCTCTGATTTACATCTCATACCTTTACCTTATCTTAGATAGAGATGTAAAATGCATATGTAGTGGTGAGATCCATTAAACTGTATTTAGAACCAGAAGTTCATATACATATACATCTTAGATAGATAGACGCTGGAAGTTCGTATACATAAAATGCATAAGATGTAATTTACATCTCATAGCTCCTCCTACTACTTTGTGACATTTCTAGATTATCTTTAATGAGATTTCTATCACTAAATTGATTAGAGATTCTTCTAGATTTGACTTCTACTTGAAAATTCTACCATTCCTTTCATACCTTATGGCATAAATCACAGCCAAAGGAACTACTGCCCAACAAACTCTCCCTTTCTTAGACATCCCCTACACTTTCCATTCTGCTAGAAAGGCCTAAACCAAAGCTAGAAAGCACCAAAATATGGGAGCACCTTTGTAGAAATGATCCCAGATTTTAAATGAGAACTTACAGAAGAGAAGTAAGTGATTCACTAATTCAATCTCCTGATTACAGAGAGACGGATTAGGTCAGGTAAGGTAGCATCTCTTTTCACAAGCATCTATTTAGCAAGAAAACATAATATTTCATTGTTTTCAGAGATTTGGGATGCACTTCACGTAGTTGTAGAAGCTGATTTGACTCTTGCACAAGCAATTGTGAATAGTACAGTTGTTGTTGTTACAAGTGCCCACTTGACAACCTGCTATGATGAAAGAGGTGCTTTGCTTAATTTGTTAGCTATGGATTCTTATTTCTTTCTTTGTGCCCTTAAGGTTTTGGGATTTGTCTATTACGGAGCTTCCCTTGCAAGTCTAAATATGAATTGCCCAAGTATGTTTTGAGTGAGCCAACTAATTTGATTCATGACAGTTGACAACAGAGAGAAGCTAATCACCATGCTTCAATAAGATTGAATGTAAATCATGTAGATCACTCATACTCTGAACACCTGAGATATACTTGAAGTATAAATGAATAGAGACACAAGGTTCTTTTTGCAGAAATGGGTGGAGATCTAAGATTTTTGTTTGCTATATAGCTTGACATTGACATAGAGAAGCACATGGACATGAATGGGTGACAAGGATTATCAGCCTATACCTATCATTTGGAAATAAAAAATAGGAGAAATAGTCAAGGAGGTCTGCTCCTTGGATATCTGTGCTCTAACTTCTGAGGCCCTTTAAACTTGCTCTTCATTGGATGTTCAAAAGATTGAAGATTGGAACCTACCACTGTAGGCTGCACTTAGGAAGGTTATTCCAAAAACTCAGCAAGATCAAATGACATTCAACAATCTGATTTATGCATTAATTCAGAGTTTCCAAGAATTCTATTAGGACTCTCATGCGTCGCCCAACAAGATGTCTGTGTAACTTAAATGTTTTGAAGCGAGAATGCACATTTATCTTTTATTTGAAATTGATGTTTTGATTTTTTTTTGTATTTAATTTCAATTTGGATGAATGAAGAGAGAACAAGTTATTTGAAACAAATTACAATTTTATTTAATAATTGAAAGCAATTACATGTTATTTGGATTTTGGATTAAATTATAGATTATTTTAGTAGGGGAAAAAGTAAATTAGTGTTATCTATAGTAGAGGATATTTTGAGCCAAACATATAGCGGCAATAAGGATACGCCTTTAGCGGCAGTCAGTGACTACTGCTAAATTCATATTTGTAGCGGCAGTTTTTTGAGTTGTACCGACAATCGCCAAAACTGCCACTAGAACCCTTAATGACACCTATTTTAGTGGCAGTTTGACGACTGCCGGTAGAACTTGTACTGGCATTTTTTAGGACTTTTAGCGGAAGTTTTGACTTCCACTAAAAGTATTTTGTTAGTTATTTGAGCCTTTCTATTTGACGTAGTTAATTTTCATGTCTATTGTTTTGCTTCTGTGTAGAAAATTGAGGAAGTTGCAAAAGAGTAAACAAATTAACTAAGCTTGTTCTATTGGTGTTACAGAATCACCTTGGTCTTGCTTGACGTGATGTGAGTCTTCCTTTCCTTCTTTTTTTCTTAATTTGGTCCATGCATGAATTAATGGAGAACAGGTTGCACAAACATGGATATGAAATTGATGGCAGTGCCTCGAGTGCGGAGGAGCCCTCTTCTTTATTCGCCCACTCAAGAATCGAATGATGGCCCTTGTGGTAGGAAGAATTGAAAGCGGACAATACCCATTGGTCCATGCATGTTTTTTTTTTTTTTTGCTATAGACTGCTTAGACCGTAGCTATAGGTTCTCATTTTAGCTACAAACAACCTAAGTTCGTAGTTGTAGTTTTTTTAATTTTAGCTATGGATAAAGTAAAGTGTAGCTATAGATTCATATTTATAGCTATGGTCATCTCAAAACCGTAATTATAGATCTAAATGTTGTAGCTTTGGGCACTTCGAAACCATACCTATAGAGCGACACTTAGCTACTATTGTAAAACAAATCGTAATATAGAGTGAAATTTGTAGCCATGGTTAACTTAAAAACCATAGCTAAAACTTCACATATAATTATTGAATCAGGCTTTAGCCACAGACATAGATTGTAGCTATAGGTTAGTTTTAGCTACAGATACTAGCATTCATAGTTATTAACTATAGCCACCGCGACTGTAGCTACTGGTTTCTGACCATAGTTAGTCCGTAGCTATAGACCTATAGCTACAGTTTTTTTGTTTATAGCTACAATTTTGTCCATATCTATAGGTCTATTTTCTTGTTGTGTGGTTTAACTTCACCACCCATGTCCATAAAAGAGCTATAACTATTATTCACTATAAAAAAAATACATAGTACCTTGTGACTTACAACTCAAACCAACTCTTAACCCTTGTACACCCATTCTCCCTTTTTCTCTCAACTTGAAGAACAAAACAAGAGAAAAGAGCCTATTATTACACTAAGAGCACTCCTCTCAACCTCCCTCTTTTTCCTCTCCAACAAGAAAAAGAATAAAGTTCTATAAACCTTACATACAAAAGATACCTTTTATATGTAAAGCTCACCTTAGCCTAAATGAAGGACCACACCAACCATTAGATTACAACCTAGTCCAATAGTATCCCGTGATGAATATGATTTATTGTCCCATTAATTAGGTTAACTTCATAAAATATATTAGTTGTTTTTTTATGCTTGGATGCTTTTGTGTGAGCTTATTTATACATTATGGCTACAACTATAAATATCTTTGTTATTTCCTCTTTGGTAATTAATGTTGGACTTCGAATAGAAAAAAAATTAAGGATTGGAAATAGGATTTTGAATATGTATTTGAAATTGCTAGCATTGGCTTAATAATTTTGGATGATAAGCCAAATATGAGAAATGAGAAGGCTCTAAATAGAACAAATTATTGTAGGACTCTTTTTTAGAAATATCTCTAAAAGAAATAATGTCAAAGAATTCTTAGTAGCATAATTGCAATTGTTCTAAAAGTTAAAAAAGGCTATAGTTAACATAATTTCTGTCAAATTAGTAATATGATGGAAATGGAAATGTGTGTGGATGCATCATGGACATGATACATCTAATGGGTTGTTTAAAGTCAAATCAAAGTAAAAATTTCTAAGGATTTCTGAATCAACCTTATTCTCATTTCTCTTCTTGCCTAATTTGGGACTTCCAATACTACATATTATATGTAGGAAGAGAAATAAATTGTTAATGAACTTATATCTATGTTTACTTAAGAGGAATATTATAAAATAATACTACTTTTGTGCCAAATGCACTTGATTATAACTTCAACTTTGGAAAAAATATTTTTGCATTCAGATGTTATTGCCAATGGTTCACTTTATTATAGGTTTTACAAATAGAATCTCAATTCTAATCAATAAGGGCTTCAATAGATCACTACCATAATTAAAGGACCAAAATATGTTAAGTTGTTATTCAAACAATCATGTTCACACAAAGTACAAATAAAGCCTTCTTGTTTGCATAAGTACCAAGACTAGATATAAAAGTTTAGCCCTTAAAAGAAGACAATATTGTTAGAATATGGATTTCCTAGCTTACAAACTCGATCTCCACAAAACCTTCCCTTTCACCCATATATCATTAACAAGAAAAAACAAAAAGAAAAGAAACTCTAAAGCATGTAGGTGAAACTAATGTGACATAAAGTCAAGCATAAATGGTGGATAAAAAGTACTTCTATATATATATATATACATATAAGCCTTTGACTATTGATTGGATATAAAAAAATACAAGATTAAGAGTGAATGAAGACCTCTTGGACATAGAAAGGATATAAGAAGAAAGTTCATATGCCACAACAATCACTCCATTCAATGCATCCTTCAATGAATGGACGGTTTGAATGGTTCGACCACCCGAGTTAGCGGTTTGTTGACCAAATCAACGGTTTTTTGCCAAAAGATGGTTCTGGGGTAAAACAGAACCGGTTAGGTGACCAGTTCTCAGTTTTTCCAATCCAACCGTTCAGTCCAGTCTGGTTTTGAAAACAATGGATTAGATTGTATTATTTTTCAGTATCAAGTATTTTTGGCATTTACATATATATATAATTATAGCCACATAATTTAGTTATTGGTGGTTATAAATTGATTGTAAAATATTATAAAATAATAAATGTATTTAAAAACAATAAAGTAATAAATATTTTAATAAAAAGATAAAAATTTATAAATACTAAAATATTTACTAAAATGATTAGAAATTCATGTAATGCATGGAAATTAAAAATTAAGATATGTTTATTATTTATTAATTACTATTAATAGAAAATTAATAATTAAGAAATTATTAAAATAAATAAATATGATTAAAAGTAAATAATTAATAATTAATAGATTATTAATTCATTACTAATGAATAACAATAACAATTAATGATGGAATTATTAATAATTTCATAATTACATGAATTTGGCTTGTAGCTACAGTCGTTTCGTCCGTGGTTAAAGACATTGTTTTGGTATTGTATCATTTTTTGAATGCCCACGGTATTTTTGGTCTCTTTCCCTCCTGCCCCCAAAACCACTCTCTACACTTTCTCTTCTCTACTTTCTTCAATCTTCGTTTTTATACTCACAAAACCCTTATTTTTCAATCGAGTTGTCTTGCTATACTCACAAAATCCTCATTCTTTTTCAATCAAATTGTGTCTTTGCCAACAAATCATCAGTTGGTTCGGGTGTTGCTGTCGGAGCAATCCATCAATTGTTTCATGTAAGATTTTTTTTTTATTCTATAACTCTTTATCTCCCTCTCTCCCACTCTTTATCTCTCTCGTACTCACAAAACCCTTATTCATTTGTGTTTCTCTAGACGCAAGAGCTAGCTCGGGTGCCAAAGGTGTGCAACTTCGTTGGATCAGGTTTGTTTCAATTGCCCTATCTCTCATCAATTTCATTGTTCGTAAGTTTCCAATTGTTTTTGAGATACATGAACCGATTTTTAATTAAGGGATAATTCTTTTGAAAAGTTTAAAATTGGAAACTATTACAGAAAAAGAAAATTATGCCTTGTTGTTCCCTGCAACAACTTTACAACAGAAGGATTCACCCTAGAGAGAGAGAGAGGGAAAAAATGAGGAAAAGACCCTATGTTCCACAATGGATGGCACTCCAATGTGTACATTGAATAATTACTCAATAATTTTTTTGACTGTTATCTTAGAAATTTGCATCTTACCTGTTTTTTCATTTTTTTTAGATTTCCTTCCATTGTGAAAACAATACTAATTGTTTTGTCTTTTCAATATGTTCATAGCTTGTCATTCACTGTAAAAGCATTGAAGTTATTACTTGTTGTTCGTTGGATTTTCTGTTTTGCACTAGTAAGGTCTGATTTATTTTCCTTCCAAACTTGAAGATGTTAATTTGCAGCCTTTCTTATTCAGGTCAGTGACAGGCTTGAGGTATGATTGACCATACCAAGAAATTGGAGAAATAAAGTGAAATACTGGGTTGACTTTCAACTAGGACATCCTCTAGGTTGGTCCTGTAGCATTGAGAAAGGAGGGTTTTCCTTTTTTTTAGCTACAGTTGTCTTGCTATTAATTCATTACCTTCTTTAGACAAAGAAGGTATCACTGAACTAGGAGCCTTTTCATTTTTTATAGTCCATGAATGGATCACTTAAACCAATCCTTCATCCATCCAAAAGATTGTTACCCTTAGAGACATGAATTGAAATCCTTATACTGTTCTTGTAAATCTAGAAGCTTGTTATCAAATCAGCTGAATTATTAAGAGATAGAAAGTTTACTTGTAAAGCCTCTTTCCTATCTCCTTGCAAAATGTTTCATAGACCTCTATTTCTTTTCTAAAGAAACTTGTTCCACCACACTAGCATATCCTCCAAACATTGTTATTTGTAGACAGGCAACCTTATTTTCCTCTAACATTGGTTTTAAGTGGACATGTCCTTGAAACTAAACAATAACAACCAATAAATTATATACATTGCAAGCAACAGAGGAACTCCCATCCTGATCCTTAAGCATCCCATAGAGTGGGAAAGTCCAACAATGGATGAGTGCTTTCATATTCTAAAAGGATACAAAAGTAGGCAGAATTTTATTTGTACATTTCAATGACTAACCTTTACTTGATGAAAAGAACATGAGGCTAGTGTCTAAGTTTTAAAATGAACTATATGTTATTGACATATCCCATTCTAAGTACATGCCTTTATTTTGATTTTTTTTTTTTTTGAATTTGATACATCTATTCCATTTTCTTGTACTTCGGTCAAAGATACTCTTAGAGAAACAGATAAATCATGATGGACAATCTTGATACTCAGGCAGAAAGCTATAGTGGAGTTGATTGAGCTTTATATTTCATGAAACCAAGTCAAACTGATTAAAAGAACAGCCATCCAATGAAACATTAAAGGGGGCATGCAAAGTGTCTAAGGTCTAAAGATAAATCATATAAAGGACAAAATAAGAGAAAAGGCAAAAGGTGAACAACAAAAAGATGTCACCATATTAAAATTAAAGAGGATTTCAGTTGTAAGGGTGGAAATTTCATAGAAAATGATAAAGGTCAATGGGGGTTCAGATAACTAAAATTGAACCATTTGAATAGTAACCCACATATTCTCCATCGTCCAAACCACAATTGCTTGTTGTGGTTAGTTCGGATAAGTAAAGCCTAATTGTTCTAATTATTCTGGGGAATTAAGTTGTTCTCAATTTTCAAACTAATTTTCATCTATTTCCGGTAGAAGTTGTTGCCTTATTTTCTATCAATCCAAATATAGCCTTAAGTAAGACCACTAACTGTGGGTGATAATATGTATGAAGCAAAAATATGTAAGACCAAATATAGGCCCCATTTTAGCATCTGAACCTTTGATATGTAAGACCAAATTCAAGATTGACACCCTCCATTAAAGAAATGACATATTTGGTGGTCTGAGAGGAACGACCATCCTTGTATTCAACTGACTAATGAGGTAATTTTAAGAGTTGTATATATAGAATCAGGGAATTTGAATCAAGAAGAAGAGTCGTAAAATAAGTAAATTTTACTTTCCTCGGCTAGGTTATATAGGATTTTTGTTTTTGATCTAATAAAATTTTCTTACCTTATCCTATTAGCATCATTATCATGCCTCGAATCTTGTATTTTAAGCACTACATCAAAATTTAGAAATAGTGGCAGTTTTGTAAGTGACTGAAGGCTCGCTGCTGCTAAAATTAGTAGTTTATAGCAGCAGTCATTTAAAATTGTCATTATAAACTGCATCGACTACCATAACAATTAAATAAGGCGCAAAAATTTCCCCCTCCTCTGTCTCTTTTCTCATTTTATTTCCGCCCTCTTTCTCTTTCGCACTCTTTATCTCTCATAGACGAGTCAACCTCTCACCACCGTAACTACCGGACAATACCCATCGGAAGCTCCGGTATCAGAGTCCACATGTATTGCTTCGGTGAAAGTCTAAATCTCATTCCCATTGAAAACAATCTTGAGCTCTTCGTACAGGTAAGCTTGTGCTTTGATCAAATAGTGGAAAGAGAAATGGAATTTGTTGCAATGAAAATTTTCTTTTTCAAAGCGGATCTTTTCAGATTATTATTCTAAGGGCCTATCTGGTTCATGGGATTCAAATTGGATTATACGATTACATTCTTAGAATCAAAATTCGGATTTGCATATTTGTTTATCCTATGCACCATTGATTTAGAATGTTTATTAGCTCTTTTAGACTGACGTCCTGAGGTTAGAATTTTACTACTTTGGCTCCTTTTGAACAAGTAAACTTGAATTCAAATAGTAGGTTTATTTTTGGATTAGAAATGGAAGTGGAATTTGTTTGTTGTAGTTCAAATAGTAAGTTTCTATTTTGTGCAAGTTATTGGGATTGAAATGGAAGTGTAAAGCCTATGCTTCCAACATTCCTAGAAAATTGGTCCTTATGATAGTAAATTTTTGGTGTGCGTCCAAAATTTCTGTAGCTGAACTGATCCTAATATTTCTATTTATTTGAACACTATTGGTAGCAGTGGGAAAGGCCTACAAATATCTGGAATCCAATTGGATCAAAACCATATTATTTCCATATTTCTTTTTCTCTTCTCTATTTATTTGAACACTATTATCTGATTTTCTGCTTGTTTTTCTTAACACTAAATTTATTGCTGCTCTGATTTACATCTCATACCTTTACTTTATCTTAGATAGAGATGTAAAATGCATATGTAGTGGTGAGACCCATTAAACTGTATTTCGAAACCGGAAGTTCATATACATATACATCTTAGATAGATAGACACTGGAAGTTCATATACATAAATTGCATAAGATGTAATTTACATCTCATAGCTCCTCCTACTACTTTGTGACATTTCTATATTATCTTTAATTAGATTTGAATCACTAAATTGATTAGAGATTCTTCTAGATTTGACTTCTACTTGAAAATTCTACCATTCCTTTCATACCTTATGGCATAAATCACAGCCAAAGGCACTACTGCCCAACAAACTCTCCCTTTCTTAGACATACCCTACACTTTCCATTCTGCTAGAAAGGCCTAAACCAAAGCTAGAAAGCACCAAAATATGGGAGCACCTTTGTAGATATGATCCCAGATTTTAGATGAGAACTTACAGAAGAGAAGTAAGTGATTCACTAATTCAGTCTCTTGATTACAGAGAGACGGATCAGGTCAGGTCAGGTAGCATCTCTTTTCACAAGCATCTATTTAGCAAGAAAACATAATATTTCATTGTTTTTAGAGATTTGGGATGCACTTCGAGTAGTTGAAGAAGCTGATTTGACTCTTGCACAAGCAATTGTGAACAGTACAGTTGTTGTTACAAGTGCCCACTTGACAACCTGCTATGATGAAAGAGGTGCTTTGCTTAATTTGTTAGCTATGGATTCTTATTTCTTTCTTTGTGCCCTTCAGGTTTTTGGATTTGTCTATTACGGAGCTTCCCTTACAAGTCTAAATATGAATTGCCCAAGTATGTTTTGAGTGAGCCAACTAATTTGATTCATGACAGTTGACAACAGAGAGAAGCTAATCACCATGCTTCAATAAGATTGATTGTAAATCATGTAGATCACTCGTACTCTGAACACCTGAGATATGCTTGAAGTATAAATGAACAGAGACACAAGATTCTTTTTGCAGAAATGGGTGGAGATCTAAGATTTTTGTTTGCTATATAGCTTGACATTGACATAGAGAAGCACATGGACATGAATGGGTGACAAGGATTATCAGCCTATACCTATCATTTGGAAATAAAAAATAGGAGAAATAGTCAAGGAGGTTTGCTCCTTGGATATCTGTGCTCTAACTTCTGAGGCCCTTTAAACTTGCTCCTCATTGGATGTTCAAAAGATTGAAGATTGGAATCTACCACTGTAGGCTGCACTTAGGAAGGTTACTCCAAAAACTCAGCAAGATCAAATGACATTCAACAATCTGATTGATGCATTAATTCAGAGTTTCCAAGAATTCTATTAGGACTCTCATGCGTCGCCCAACAAGATGTTTGTGTAACTTAAATGTTTTGAAGCATGACAAGTTATTTGAAACAAATTACAATTTTATTTAATAATTGAAAGCAATTACATGTTATTTGGATTTTGGATTAAATTTCAGATTATTTTAGTAGGGGAAAAAGTAAATTAGTGTTATCTATAGTAGAGGATATTTTGAGCCAAACATATAGTGGCAGTAAGGATACACCTTTAGCGGCAGTCAGTGACTACTGGTAAATTCATATTTGTAGCGGCAATTTTTTGAGTTGTACCGACAATCGCCAAAACTGCCACTAGAACCCTTAACGACACCTATTTTAGTGGCAGTTTGACGACTGCCGGTAGAACTTGAACTGGCATTTTTTAGGACTTTTAGCGGAAGTTTTGACTTCCACTAAAAGTATTTTGTTAGTTATTTGAGTCTTTCTATTTGACGTGGTTAATTTTCATGTCTATTGTTTTGCTTCTATGTGTAGAAAATTGAGGAAGTTGCAAAAAAGATTAAACAAATTAACTAAGCTTGTTCTATTGGTGTTACAGAATCACCTTGATCTTGCTTGACGTGATGTGAGTCTTCCTTTCTTTATTTTTTCTTAATTTGGTCCACGCATGAATTAATGGAGAACAAGTTGCACAAACATGGATATGAAATTGATTAATCCCTACTAACGATCCATGCTCTAGTGATATGAGTGTTGCATCAACCATTGATTAGTTCTTAATTATAACTTAATATTGAAGTGTTTGAAACTCAAAAGATAAACTATAATGGTTTCTTCATTTTTGATAAGGCTAAGATATATATGGACATATTGAACAAAATGTTATATTTTTTTCTTTAATTCCAAATAGACATTCTGTGGGTATTTTGGACCTAGGACATAGAAAACCATTCTTGTCTGATGTCTTGTTTTTTATTTAGGGATCATTCTTTTATTTCCCTTGTTGAGCTTGTTGCTCATGGGTTATTTATTGAGATCCTTTGATAACCAAACTAGCCTTGTGATGCACTATGATGATTTACTTGAATATTTTTTATTGAGATGTGTTTAGTCTCTGAATATCTTCTACTTAGTGATTTCTCCAATAGTTTTTCATCTTTCAAGTACTCTTTGTTGGCAATAGAGGAAATCTAGATTGGTGGATAAGTGTTGGATGTATATGCCAAGGTAGAATTATAATGAATTAGTGAAGGATTATTGCCTAATGTGCCTATCCAAGAGCCAAGAGTAGAAAAGGATCGTAGTTTACATGAAGGCATTCATGACATGCTATCTGATGCATTTCCAATTAGGAATGATAATGATGAGGTGATTGAGGTAGCAATTGAAGGTAAAGGGAATGATAATATAAATGCTCAGACATTTCATAGATTGCTGGAGGATGCAGAACAAGAGTTGTATCCAGGATGTAGAAAGCAATGAAAGTTATTATTCCTTCTCAAATTATTCCACATAAAGTGCATGACTGGTTGGACTAACAAATCTTTTGACTTGTTGATTGAATTACTAAGGGATAGTTTCCTAATAATGCTAAGTTTCTAAAGAACTTTTATGAAGCAAAAAAGAAATAGTTACAGACTTGGGTTTTGTGTATAACAAAATTGATGCATGCTAAAAGGGTTGTATGTTGTTTTGGAAAGAGCATGCAAATGATAATTCATGATCATATTGTGGTGCTTCAAGATGGAAGAGAGATGAACAAAACTTGGATAATAATGCATCCAACACAAGTAGAAAGGGTAAAAAAGTTACTGCTAAAGTTCTTCGACATTTTCCTTTAAAGCCAAGATTGCAACAATTGTTCATGTCTTTAAATACGACATCTGAAATGAGGTGGCACTTAGAAAAGCGGGTTGAAGATGAATTTTTATGACACCCTGTTGATTCACCGACATGGAAAAATTTTGACGAATTACATGCTGAGTTTGCTTCAGAACATCGCAATGTCCGGCTAGGTTATCTACTGATGGATTAAATCCATATGGAAACATGAGTGTTAATTATAGCACGTGGCCTGTGCTATTGTTTCCATATAATTTGCCACCATGGAAGTGTACGAAGAAACCATTTATAATTATGTCACTACTTATTCTCAGTCCATTTAGACCCAAAATGAATATTGATGTATACTTTACAACCATTGATTAAGGAATTAAAGGAATTATGGTTCAAAAGGGTAGACACTTACAGTACACTAAGAAAAGAAAATTTTCAAATGTGGGTGGCATTATTATGGATTATTAGTGGTTTTTCAGCATATGCATACTTATCAGGATGGAGCACTAAAGGGGAATTAGCATATCCCACATGCAATCAAGAAACTTGTTCCAAATGGTTAGATAGTGGAAAAAAGTATTGTTATATGGAACATAAACGATTCCTCGACCCAGATCATCGATTTCGATCCGATAAGTATCGTTTTAATGGTGAAGAAGAATGGAGATCTCCACCAATGCTCTGGGTATGAAAGTGTTAAATCAGATACATGATTATATAGCTTTGGGGCATGTCAAAAATGTTTGGGTTAATAATGACGAGGCACAAAAGAAGAAAAAGGAAGACAAATTGGAGGAAGAGAAGCATATTTTTTTAATTGCCGTATTGGGAGTCCTTAGAATTGCATCATAATTTAGATGTTATGCACATTGAGAAAAATGTGTGTGAAAGTATTGTAGGGGCTCTTTTAGACATCAAAAAGAAGACAAGATAATTTGCAAGCTCATGGTGAACTCATGATTTGCAAAAGATGGGCAT
The DNA here is from genome assembly GCF_055504915.1 of Nelumbo nucifera. Taxonomy (NCBI): domain Eukaryota; kingdom Viridiplantae; phylum Streptophyta; class Magnoliopsida; order Proteales; family Nelumbonaceae; genus Nelumbo; species Nelumbo nucifera. Next base: position 48,854,221 of record NC_142652.1, read on the forward strand.
TAGTCCATCACTTCACTCACAAGACATTATGGCTCAAAGAGTATTATTGTCAGCAGCTTGTTTCACAATGAATAAGAAGGCAAAGAAGAATTTTTGCAGTGTTGAAAGATATTAAGGTTCCAGATGGGTATGTGTCTAATATTTCACGACGTGTTAATCTTCAAACACTTAAAATTTCTGGGCTAAAGAGCTACAATTGCCACATCCTAATGCAACAACTACTTCCATTAGCTGTGCGTTGAACTTTGCCTCGTCAAGTTAGTTCAATTCTTATTAATCTCTATAACTTCTTTAGATATCTATGTTCTAAAAAGGCTGAAGGAGGGGACATTTTGCATCTAGGAAGGAGGATTATTGTGATATTGTCTTAATTGGAAACAATTTTTCCTCATTCATTCTTTAATGAAATGATGCATTTACTTGTCCATTTGGCAAATGAGGCCAAGGTAGCTGGACCGGTACAATACCGTTGGATGTATCCCTTTTAAAGGTATGTATATAGAAACACAAGTAGTTTTAACATTCATTTTAATAAAAATCTAACTAATTAACCATAATTATTTAACTTGAAGTTTTTTTTGAAAATTATAGGTACCTAGTTACACTTAAAAGGTACGTACATAATAGAGCATTTCTTGAGGATATGTTGCAAATGAATGTCTAACATTTTGCTCAATGTACTTAGATGGGATTAAGACACAATTTAACCGGCTAAGGAGAAATAATGATGATGGAGTTGTCAAAATGAAAGAAGGTTAGAATATCTTTTCATGATCAAGCCGTGCCTTTGGAAATAGTGGTGCAATTCCTTTAGACCAAGACACATTAGAGAAGGCACATTGATATGTTTTGTTTAATTGCAAAGCAGTTGAATTAAACATTCGATAGGTGAAATATCTTTAAAATATAGTTGTAGACAATTTAGCTTATAAACTTAAGTATCAATTTCATTTCATTTCATTTATAGGCAACATATGGAGAAAATCAAAAGGCAACATCATCGTGCTTCTTTAAAGGTGATTGAGGACATTCACCAATCAAAATTCCCTGAATGGTTCAAAAAACATGTGAGTGAAGATTTATATAATTCATAATTAATTAATATAATTCCCTAAAAGGTGGGACCCCAATCACCCACCTTTTGTTTGCAAATAATTGTTTAATCATGTGCAAGGTTGAACCAAAATTGGTGAGAAAAATAAAAGAGATCCTGAAAATTTTTAAGGAAATGTCAAGGGAGAGAATAAATCTGCAAAAAATCTAGAGCTCAATTCAACAATGGAGTTCACAAAAGAAAAAGAAAGTTTTTACTGCAATTACTCTAAATGTCACACATGAAAGTTCAAGAAAAATACTTGGGAGCAGAAATCTGGTTTCAAGGGATAGATACAAGCAATCATAAAGAAATCCTTGATAAAATTAACACCAAGCTAGCTAATTGGAAAGCAAAGCTATTGGCACAGGCTAGAAGAACTACATTAATAAAATTAGTCATTCAAGCTATACCCAGTTACATCATGGAAACCTCCCTTCTATCCAAAAAATCAATAAATCAAATTAATAGTATACAAAAAAAGGATCTCTCCTTATTTTATTAAATACTCTACTATTACTCTCCAACCATAGAGTCCAACACAAGGCCCTAGGAACTAGTTGCCATAATTTCCTTCCCTTGATACTGAGTGCCTTTGATGGCCAAGCTACAATTAAAGTGTAGGTATATAATTCACTCGGACCCTTTAAAGAGCACCCAGGTACCAAGAGTAACACCATAGAAATGTTTACAAGCAATTCACAGTCAATCCCCACGCTGCAATTAAACCAATAGCTTACTGAATAGAACCATTGCAATAAACCAATAGCTTACTGAATAGAACCACGATAAGCCCGTGAACTCACCTCGGACAATGAGTTAAGGACAATGGGTCGAGCCCATGGCGAGACCCGGGTGTGGTTGCCCAAACACATGCGAATCTGTCATAGAGAAGCATTTTATGGCATTAACGAATGCCAACCCTGGCACATGACTCATCACCTTCACGTAGGATTAGCCACGACGCACAAAAGGTAGTAGCATACGTGAGTAATGAGGGATCTCGGGGATAAAGAAAGCTAATCCTTGAGGATGTCTTCATGGACCACGTGGCGATGCCTAGTAGCGCGCCCAATAATTGCCAGCGAATAATATATTCCCTTTCCCAGAACGGAACGAAGATCCTCACCTCCTACCTTTTAGGATCGTGGTATCTTCTCCATAAATAGGGGGTCCTATTTGCATTGGAGGATCATAAAAAAAATCCCAAGCACTTTATCACTTAGACTCTCGAACCCCTACAACCCTCTCATTTTCCTCTAACCCCATACCGAAAGGCTTCTATTTTCTGTTGAGGCACTCCTTCGTCTTTCGAAGAGAGACCACTTCCGACCTAGCCTAATATCCCCCATATAGTAGAATCACTAGACGCCACAACAAGAGTTGATGGATTGTTTCACCCTCAGGAGAATATTCACGCAGAAGGTGAAGATGGACCAATTTGTGGCAAAAGAGCCAGCTCGTGTGGAAACTGATCCCTTGCCAACACACGCTCGAGGAGGTAGTGTCAACGTAGTCGGGGCTACAGAACAATACCAAGTTGACGCCTTGATAGAGAGATTGGAGTAGAGCGAAGAATTGCGTTAGTTTTTCATTAAGCAGGGATCCAACACGGCAACACAAAAATCAACCATAAGGGCGTTGGTAGAAGTGTTCCAATACCCTCTACAATCATATAGCCACGATCATGGTAGTGTGGAGTTCACGGCAGATGACATTCTAGCAACCGACCCTCTCCATAACCAGCCCCTATATATCACGACAAAGATAGGAGGTATGACATGCGGAGATCGATGGTTGACCCTGAAAGTTCTGTGAATCTTATCCCGGTCCACACACTGGAGCTGATGGGCATCTGAAAGGAAGATGTCAAAGGGTCCCCACTAGAAGTAACGGATTTCAACGGAACCCCCTTGACCACCGAGGGATCTATAGAGTTGCAGGTCGCAATCGGGCTGTTTAGCATAACACAAGAATTCCAAGTAGTATGAGGAAAAACTTCCCACCACACACTCTTGGGGAGACCGCTTATACACGACCTAGCCCTTGTCCCCTCGACGTACCATCAGTGCATCAAGGCAAGGTATCGGGGAAGGTCAATAAGGATTCCAGCTATCAGGGCCCCATTCGATAAAACGGAGATGCACCTTCATGACGCAATTTATTTCATAGAGCTAGCAGAAGACAACGAGACCAGGATAGCAAAGGTTGAAGGGGTGAAGCTGCCACATCCTCCCAATGATGGATCCACAGGAACGTTAGAGTGGCGGAAGAGGAGTAGATGCGTATAGATGACAGATGACGATGGGAAGGAGTACTATATCATCGTCGCTGAGTATGAGGACGATGAACCCCCTACAACCAAGAAAGCTATCCCGAGGCATGAGTTTTTTTTTTCTTTATATATACATATATATATATATATATATATATATATATATATATATATATGATTGTCTAGGTATGACCTGATCGCATCGTGTATAAAAAAAATATAGTCTTTACTATTCTTTTCAAGAAAAGCTATGATGTTTCTTTAAAGCATGTACTTGTGAAACGTGCTCGTATTTTCCGTATAACCGAAAGATCCAAGTAATGTTTTAACCAGTGCCGTTTTGCCACACCCCAAAGCGATATCGTTATGATCATGCCATCAGGCGATATACCAGCCACTAAACTAAGTACAAAAGAACCAAAAGAGGACACACTAGAATACTGCGATGAAGTTAGGGCATCCCCAAAATGCATGACAGACTTCATCAACACAGTAGAAGAGCCGTTAGAAGAAATCAGCTTAGCACTCGATGGATCTAACAAGAGACCTTTGTACATATCTGCCAAATTGCCAATAAAGGTTAAGGAGAGATTGGTAGCACTCCTGGAAGAGTTTCAGGACATGTTTGCCTGGTCATACGACCAGATGCCGAGACTTGACCTAGAACTGGTCCACCACTCTCTCTGCATAGACCCAAAATTTCAGCCAGTGAAACAACCACAAAGAGTCTTTAAACCAGAAGTAACACTAAAAATCAAGGAGGAAATAGAGCGGCTTCTGAAGGTAGGATTCATCAAGCCCATAGCGCATCCCCAGTGGCTAGCCAACGTAGTTCCAGTAAAGAAGAAGAATGGGCAACTAAGATGTAGTGTCGACTTTAGAGACTTGAACAAGGCCTATCCCAAGGATGAATCCCCCCTTCCTAATATGGAGGTACTAATAGATTCAATGGCGGGGCATGAACTTTTTTCCTTCCTGGATGCTTACAGTGGGTATAATCAAATCTTTATGGACCCCAAGGATGCCCCTCACATAGTCTTCAGGACACCAATAGGGAATTTCTACTATAAAATAATGCCCTATGGGTTGAAGAATGTAAGGGCCACTTACCAGAGGGTGATGACTAGCGTCTTCCATGATATGATCCATAAGGAAATAGAGTGCTACGTGGATGACAGAGTTGTCAAAACCAAGAAGAAGGAGGAGCATCCCGAAGTCTTGAGGAAAATATTTACTAGGTGCAGAGAGTTCAAACTGAGGTTGAACCCATTGAAGTGTTCATTCAGAGTATAGTCAGGCAAGTTCTTAGGTTACCAAGTAGATCAAGCCAGGATACACCTAGATGAGAACAAAGTTAAAGCCATCTTAGACTTGCCGCCACCAATAACTCAGTCCCAGCTAAAGACTTTCCTTGGGAAGGTTTCCTATCTAAGGAGATTCATCCCCGGCCTCGCACACGCGGCCTTAGCACTAATGAAGTTGGTCAAGAAAGCCGCAGAGTTCAAAAGGACTCAAGAAAACCAAGACACTTTTGAACGATTGAAACAAGCACTGGCCAAAGCACCCGCGATGAGGCCCCCAAAGAGGGGCAAGAGTTCAGGATGTATATCGCGACAAGATCAGAAGCCATAGGATGCCTGTTGGCACAGGAAGAGTAAAACAAAATAGAAACCCCCATCTACTACGCCTGTAGAACCCTCAAAGTTGTAGAGAAGAACTACTCCCACATGGAACAACAATGTTTGGCCTTGGTCTTCACCACATAGAAATTTAGGCATTACATTTTGGGGCAAAAGGTGAAGCTCATCGACAAAGCGACCCGATCAAGTTCTTTATGGATAGACCACCCTTGTTCCGGCAGGCTCGTGAAATGGATGATCCAGCTTAGTGATTATGATATAGGGTATACACAGCCCAAAGCTGTCAAGTGTCAAGCCGCCACCGACCTACTAGCCATTTTCCCATCTGCTTCTGACTTCCCTATATTAGAAGAAATCCCCAAAGACTTGCCCATGGTCGCTTTGGCAGAAAGTAGTGAGTGGATCCTAACCTTCGACGGAAGTAGCACAAGTACCTCTATTGGCGCCGGAGTAACCCTAACTTCCCATGATGGGCAAACTTTGGCCTTTTCATTTAAACTCTAGTTTCCTTTTTCACACAATATAGCGAAGTACAAAGAGTTGGTTCTCAGCCTGATAAAAGCAATTGAAGCTAGTGCGAAGAGGATAAGAGTGTTCGGTGATGCGAAGCTAGTGATTAGGCAGCTCGACGGAAGTACGACAGTAAAAGAACTCACCATCTTACCTTATAGGACCTTGATACAAAAATTAGTTCATGACCTAGACATACGCTTAGAACACCAAAATAGGGTCAAGAATAGGTTTGCTAATGCCTTAGCTACGTTAGGATCGAAGATGTGAGCTAGTCCTGAGCTGATAGAAATCACCATCCAAACAGTCGACAGATAGTCAATCCGTTACCTTGAGGGAGCAAGTAGAAGACGAAAGCAGATAACATCCAATGATTGGAGATATGAGGTGATACAGAAACAAAAGGGTCAGACCATGGGAACTCAAGATATAAAGCTGATCGTGAAGTATCAATTGGTGCATGGGGTATTATATCATCAAGAATCCAATGGTGTCAGGACAAGGTGTCTAGGTAAGGAGGAGGTCGATGCCAAGTTGGAGAAGATTCACAAGGCTACCTGTAGAGTAGTCATGAGTCCCCTGTTCCACAAATTACAACGGTTGGGGTATTATTGGCCAACAATGAGGTGGGATTTGACTAGAGTACAACAGAGTGTGATAAGTGCATTCCACAGATAGATAACAAAGAGTGCTTAGTGATTTGTGATGAAGACTGGAGGAAGATATACATAGATTACTTACAAGAACACACACTTCCCATTGATATTCGGTTGTGGAGGAAGTTGTTGTCCAGAATCAAGAGATTTTACCTCTAAGACGGGATATTGTACAGGAAGTCTTACACGGGCAAACCTCTATGATGTTTGACTGGCGAAGAAATTGATGACATCTTGGAAACAACCCACGACTTTGAGCCTGCGATTCACCAAGGCCAACTTGCCCTATACAACCACATCTTGCATCTTGGCATCTATTGGCTAACTATGATGGAGGACACACAACGGCACGTGTGTCGATGTCATAAGTGTCAAATTTACGCAGAGAGGATCCACAAACCCACCAATGCCCTGCACCCTATTATCACACCCTGGCCCTTTCAGACATGGGGGTAGACCTTATAGGAGAGATACACCCGCCCTCAAAGGGGTATTGCTTCATTATTGTCGTAACAGATTATTTCACTAAATGGGCAGAGGTCGTTCCCTTGCGACGGATTTGTGCCGCTAACATTGCGAACTTTCTGCAACAAAACATTGTCCACAGGTTTGGGGTACTGATGCGGATAATAACCGATAACGGCTTGTCCATAAAAAACCAAGAGGTTTGTAACCTTCTAGGGCAATACAGGGGGAAATTAGGGACATCGACGACGTACTACCCCCAAGGCAATGGTCAGGTGGAGGCTATGAACAAGACGTTGCTAAGAATGCTAAGCAAAACAATAGCTGACAAACAGAAAGATTGGGTAGAGAAGCTATTAGAAACATGGTGGGCTTATCGCACGACGATCAGGGAAAGCACACAAGTGACACCCTATTCTTTAGTCTATGGGCAAGAGGCCGTACTCCCAGCCGAAATCAAAGCCATGTCTGCCAGGGTAGCTGTGATAATGGGCAAAAAGATCAGACTAGAGGACCTAGATAATTTGCTGGCAAACAAACTAGAGGTGGTTGATGAAATAAGAGATAGAGTGGCAGAAAACCAAAATTAATATAAACAAGCATTAGCAACTAACTTCAACAGACACCTACGACCTAGAAGCTTCAATGAGGGGGACAAAGTGTTGAAGACAGCCTTCAACGTTATACAGTGCAGATCTGTAGGAAAGTTTGCACCGACATGGGAAGGGCCCTATTTGATAAAAGAAGCTTACAAGTCGGGTTACTATGCGCTTAAAACCGTAGACATGGGTGACGACGATGAAGCCATAAATGGCTACTGGTTGAAACCTTACTTTGAGTAACCATGTTTTTGAACACATGTGCACTCTTTTCTTTGAAATAAATTTATGACATGTGCTATGTGCACTCTTTGCTTTGAAATAAATTTATGACATGTGCTTTCAGATTCTCTTTCTTATGGTCTCTTGTCATGATAGATGTTTTGTACGCATGTGCATTCTTTGCTTTGAAATAAATCTATGATGTGTGCCTTTGGATTCCTTTTCTTATGATGATAAATGCTAAGAGCATATGCGCTTGTTCCGCTTATATAACTGCATGTATATATATCTCTCACCTCTGCAAAGCCCCAAACACCCCAGGTAATCTGACACCTTGGGCACAAAGCCCTAGACACCCTGGGCACCTCAGTGATAAGCCCCGGCACCCTAGGCATCTCTACAAAGCCCTGGACACCCCAAGCAATCTGGCACCCCGAGCACAAAGCCCTAGACACCTCGAGCATCGTAGCGATAAGCCCCGGTACCCCAAGCATCTCTGCAAAGCCCCGGACACCCCAGGCAATCTGGCACCCCGGGCACAAAGCCCTGGACACCCCGGGCACCTCAGCGATAAGCCCTGGCATCCCAGGCATCTCTACAAAGCCCCGGACACCCCAGGCAATTTGGCACCCCGAGCACTTCAATGGTAAGCCCTGGCACCCCAAGCATCTCTACAAAGCCCCGGACACCCTAGGCAATCTGACACCCCGGGCACCTCAACGATAAGCCCCGACACCCCAAGCATCTCTACAAAGCCCCGGACACCCCAGGCAATCTAACACCCCGGGCACCTCAACGATAAGCCCCGACACCCCAAGCATCTCTACAAAGCCCCAAACACCCCAGGCACCTCAGCGATAAGCCCCGACACCCCAGGCATTTCTACAAAGCCCTGAACACCCTAGGCACCTCAACAATAAGCCCTGGTACCCCAGGCATCTCTAAAAGCCCCGAACACCCTAGGCAATCTGGCACCCCAAGCACTCACTCAAAGCCCTGGACACCCCAAGCATCTGAATAAACCCCGACACCCGAGGCATAGACAAAGCCCTAGCAACCCCAGACACGGTAAAGCCCCGGTGATCCCAAGCACAGATAAAGCCCTTGCAACCCAACCCAAGGTACAAAGAAAGACCTGGCAACCCTAGGCATAGAGAAAGCCCTAGCAACCCCAGGGGTAGAAAAAGACGTGGCAACCCCAAGCATAGTAAGGCCCCGGTAACCCCAGGCAGAGAGATAAACGTGGGTGGCGACCCTAGGCGGAGACAACATTTTGGTAATACAAGGCAGGCACAATTCGTAAACACGGGTATTTTATCCAACCATGATGAACTTTAAGGAAGAGGAGCTTCGCTCGCATTAACAACAACAAATTCGCTGACGATTAACATTTCATCCCCAGACATAGTGGTGTTATAGTTCTAACTCGAGTTAACTATTTATGTTACGATTGAACGCTGAGTAGATCGTCTGCGACGGGCTTGAGTAACCCCCCATCTTTGCATTGATTGCGAAACTATAATATTGGTCAATCGGTTTCCTTTTACAAATACGAGTGTTGATGCCCCTGCCCCACCACCCATCATTGCTCTACACACACTAGACGATGTTTAATATCAAGACAACTCTGTTAGCCAATACCTGGAGCTTCTCTATAACCCTTTTCACGCTGGCCTTGAAAACCAACCTTGCGATGGTCTCGGATGTCCTTCATGGAACGGAATAGGTGGTCTACCTGAGGAATATCCCAGCTGGCTTTCCAAAACGCATATGCCAACACTACCAATACGTCTTTCGATCCGACCTATACGGACGGAAGCCCATTGATGCAAAAGCCCAGCAGGCTTCCATCCAGGACCACGATAGTTCATTAAAGTCGCCACCATATTAGTCGTAGTACCCCCAACAATTGCTGTTGTATCCGGAGCAGCTCTTCTTCATTCGATAATTCTTCCCAAGGAAGAATAAATTCTGGATTCGCCTCTTCGTTCCTAGAATGATGCTCCAAATCACCGACAACCTCAGGTCGAGGAGAAACATTGTCACTGTCGGCCGTCGTCTCCCTTCCCTCAACATTCCCAGGAGCTCGCAAAACCCGAGCTCACCATCGTTTGCCCAACCTGAGGCGTCGCCGATGCCGCCACATCACAGACACCCTCATCGCCACCACCACTCTATATACCACCCGTGGATTCCGCCCTAGGAGGTTGCATCACTGTCGACTTGCTCGGTAAATGAGCACTGTAGTGAATCAAATGCAACTAATCAGTCTAACAAACACATATCAAAACCCAAAAGAAGAGAGAGAAAAGAGGGTCAACGAGAAAACAACAAAAACTCACGCTGTGATCCATCTCATCGCCCCCGACAACCATCTTCATTGGGTCGAGCCTCACTGCAATCTACTCGCTTTAGTATTAAAGACAACCCCATAGTTAGTCCTCATGCCATACAACAAATACAAGGGTTCTAGGCACAGGTTCACATACACACCGAACCTTCCCCATCGTGGGAGCCGATCGGGCTCCCCGCCAACTGTTCCGAAGAGCTCACTAAGACTTCACTGACAGTCCGCCCACATACAGTCTCCATTGGCTGCAATAACGAAATTGAGCAGATTAGCAAAAATTTTGTTTCAAACATAACAGGACGATAAATTATATTCGTCAAAGGGGGCTTATCGGATCATCACTTTCATGTCGAGTGCGGAGGAACCATCTTCTTTATTCGCCCACTCGAGAATTGGATGATGGCCCCCGTGGTAGGAGGAATCGAAAGCGGTAATTCCCCTGACTCTTTGACCAGCGCGACTGCCCCCTTGGATGTCGCTAATTGGACCTCCTGGTTGTCAGTGGATACATGAGATAGATCGACAATAGGAGGCTTTAGCGCATTCCCAGGTTGTGATGGACGGGATACCCTTGCAGATTGCGCCCTTTTGGTAACTAGTGGGCGACTACTATTCCCCCTTTCTAACACCAGCGGACCCCTCTTGCACTTGTTTACATCCCTTCCCGATGAACTCATCGTGACAAAAACAGGGATAGCACCCTGGCTGGTGGCATGATCTTCCGGAGGCGCTAGGGAATGACAAGGCCTGCAGGCCTTCCTGACCACCTCTTGGAAGCCCGTCAGCAATGCACAAAGATATGACAATTGCAGGGCCCTGCACATTGGTTCCCTGAAGAAACCAGCAACTAGCAAACATGAGTAAACCGGGAAGGCACGATCGTGCTGACGAGTCTAGAACACATCTTCCCCGGTAGCCTGTAGAAACTACCCACCCAGGTTATCGTACCTAAACTGACGCATCTCCCGATCTGGGCGATATACTACTGCTAGCTACAATTCACCATTGCGATCGAGGTAAGCTATAACTCCGGGCCACGTAACCAACCGTGTTATGCCCGCCGCAAATGTACTCACGTCCACGTAACCAACCGCGTCACTAGGAACAGGTGCACCAACACAAAACAGCATAGTGTTGCGAACTAGTTGGCGATAAGGACTCCACTTGAACCCGCTTAAGGAAGCCAATTGGATGCTGATCTCAGTCATCCTCAAGCTCTTATGGTGGGCAGCCTGCAACCATCGCTTCCCCCTACAGACTTCAAAAGTCGTATACTCGGACTCGTCCCCATGTAGAGCCACCACTGGAACCCTAAAGCGTGCGAGTTGGCGTGGGGTAATCGCAAGCTCGAACTGTTCACACAGGTATATCAAAAGGAATGGCGCACAGAGATAGCTGACCCGATGCTTGCAACTCGGGTCCACCAACTCCTTCACGGTGTCATCTAGCTGCTCATACAGATACCCCACGAACATGGAAGCCAGGGGAAGCTGATGGCCGGTTGCGGCAAGGACGGCAAGGGGCACCAAGGAGATATGCAGCTCGTAGTCTGGGGGACCCGGGAAGAGTAATCGGGACACCACATACAGAATAAATGCCGCGAGATGGCATTGGTTATCCCTACCCCTCACCATTACACCGCGTCTGCCGTGAGATTCGAACCAAAATTCTATCCAATGATCCAACGACATCTTCCCACGAGACGTGGCCTGATCTTCCTGCACTTTGAATAAACCCACCGCATGGAGAAATTCATCGCACAGTTCTCTGTAATCCGTCGGGACTGACTCGATGTGCTGCAGATGGTGAGCGGACAGAGCACCACCAACGGGTAATGCCAATAAAGCAGCTGCATCCTCGACTGTTACCGTGAATTCCTCGAAAGCCCCAACGAACGTGTGAGTATGGCAACACCACAATTCCAGCAGACGACCTACATATTTCACACCTTCCCTACCAGACAAGCCCGTATAGCAATCAATGAGCCTGAACAAGCCAGAATCCTGCAACATCCAACAGTACATAAGGTTCTTAAGAACAAACTCTGCACATGCCGTATAGCTGCTCGGGGATTTCGAGTTGTTGGTCCTAGGTTCCTAACACTTGTAGGACAGATTGATCAGATTGACCACAAAGGCATAACAATTCGTTCCCCTAAATAGGATGGAATATACCCTCTACGCCCCTTGCCACTAGAACCGGGGGCCAGAATCCCTGTTCTCCCATAGCAACTAAGGCAATTTCCTTTTCCGATAGCATTTCCGCCATATCGACCGTCCTAAAAAAATCAATAGAAGGACATCCAACCATTTTCTCCGATTTCCTTATCTTTTGACCCTTGGTGACCCTAACATTCGGATGGTGATGCGGAGCCATGGATAGAAATCAAAGCGAGATCTAAGGGCGCACTGAACAGAGAGATCCTTAAGCACAAATTGTAGGCGAAAAGAACTCCTAGGATTTGCTTTCCCTTGTCTTATGAAGGCTTTCCGACACTAACATGCATGGCGGAACAAGCGGCACCGGCACAGATGAACGGACGCCCGTGCAACATACGACGCATTACATAGAATACATGAAATCTTGTAGAATTACCCAAATACCCTTTGGAGGGCGGGACTAGCGAGGGGCATTGATTTAAACAGCAAGCCACATCAGTAACCATCGCCGAACCATGTTAGGCGTCGATTTCGCCCCACACTCACTCAAACCCTTTAAAGAGTACCCAAGTACCAAGAGTAACACCACATAAATGTATACAAGCAATCCACAGTCAATCCCCACACTGCGATTAACCTACGGTCTATTATAACCATTACAATAAACCCGTAGCATACTAAACAGAATCACAATAAGCCCGCGAACCCACCTCGGACAGCGGGTCAGGAAGGATAATGGGTCAAGCTTATGGCAAGACCTGGGTGTGGTTGCCCAAACACACACAAATCCGTCATAGAGAAGCACTTTATGGATTGCCACATGGCATTAATGAATACCGACCACAGTACATGACATCATCGCCTCCACATAGGATTAGTCACAGTGCACAAAAGGTTGTAGCACACGTGAGTAATGAGGGATCTCATGGATAAGGAAAGTTAATCCTTGAGGATGTCTTCATGGACCACGTGGCGATGCCTAGCAGCGTGCCCAATAATTGCCAATGAATAATATATTCTCTTTCCTGGAACGGAACAAAGATCCTCATCTCCTACCTTTTAGGATCGTGGTATGTTCTCCATAAATAGGGGGTCATATTTGCATTGGAGGATCATCAAAAAAATCCCGAGCACTTCATCACTAAGACTCTCGAACCCCTGCAACCCTCATAAAGAAGCCAGGTCTACTAGCATGACCATGGCTACTCTTAAAAGCTATAGGAAGAGACAAGAGACACTAAGCACAGTAACAAATTGGGCACTATATTAATCAATGAGACACATTTTCAACTTTAGACTAGAAAAAGGCACACTCATTATCAATACCTAGCCCTCTTGAGAAAAGATGATCAGTTGTTGGAATTCTGTTAAGAATTGCAAACCATAGGAAAATTTTCAGATTTAGAGGTCATTGGATTTCCTTAACCATAACCAATAGGTAGGCTTAGATGAGTTGTGACCAAGGTCCACCACATGCTGTCCTACCTTATAGGATCTAGTTGGGACTAGCTGCAACATGCCTAAAAGCCTCAAACGGAAGGTCATAGAATTTGTAGCCTGGTTATTTTGTCCATGTAATCAGGCTTAGCAAATTTATATATGTGTGTGCACGCGCGTATGTGTGTGTGAGTAGAACCTGAGTTATTTGATAATATAAAAGAATACAAAGGTTTCATACAAAACTTTCTTTTTGCCATGGTGTGTCCTATTGCATTGGAGGAAGTTTGATGTGTTCTAATACAATCGGGTGATTCTCTTTGGAATCATGTATGATGTCCTCAAGTTTCTAATTCTTCATAGGGAAAACATTAGTAGTAGAAAACTTAACTTAGAATTAATTTTAGAGTTCCAGCAAGTTTGAACTCTGCTTAAGGAGATACAATGAAATGTGAATCTTGTTTTACTAAGAATCAGGAAATTTTGTTAAACCTGTCTTTCCTAAGTAAGTCAGAACTAGTACAAAAAAAAAGGAACTTTTTCTTAAGACTCGGTTTGGGAAAGAATGCAATTACAAATATGTACAGTTTAGAAATACCATATATAAGGTTTTGCACTATTTGCATTTGTACTCTTCCCAAATTGAGCATAAGAGATACAAATACAATTATATAGAGTGCAAAACCTTATATTTTGTATGTATTTGTATATGTACTATTTCCAGATTGAATGAATTGGAACAATTTTGCCTTGCATGAAATCTCCACAACACAAGGGACCTTGTTGGAACTCAGAACTAAGTTGCTTATGGAGAAGTTTCAACTTCTCTTAGAACAATTCCACTTGATCCCCGGACTAGTTTTCTAATTCAATGTTCAAATTTTCTATTTTTGTCCGAAACTTCAAAGCATCATGCTTTTGTTTGTCCAACTATGAATCTAAGTCATTTTTCTGGGCTTATTGTGAAGAGTCTAGTTTCAATTTCAGATCATTGACCTGACCCATTAAGCACTTTATCTTTGCAGATGCTTTATCATTTCCTTTTGAAGTTCCTCTCTCAATCGTTTTTTTCTCTCATTTGTGCACTTAAAAAGTCCACCTCCAATTGTAGATTATTGATGTTTTTTTTAAGTCCTCTACTTGATTTTAATTATTTATTGGAAAAAATTAATACACATTGCCATGCCATTATATTGCTCAATGCATAATTTGTGATTGATATTCAATCCTTGTACTTTTAATTTGTTTAAGCATTAGGCATGGAATGAAATTTATATTGCATAGTTAATGATTAGATTTTCATACATGATTTTATTTCTAAAAATGTGATTTTTAAATTATTTTCTTATATGTTAAACATGCTAAAGGAAATACTTTACATGTGCGGTTGAACACCAATTTAGTTTCATGTATTCAAGAACCTTGAATTTGTAATAGATTTTAAACACATGGATGTAATCCATTTCTTTATTGGAAATTTGCATTCAAATTTCATCTTATATTATGAATGGAATATGTTGTGCTTGTATTTGATACAAGCAAAAAGTGTCATCAACCATATATCAACAATTTTAGCTACGAATAGTTAAAAATCATAGCTATGATTCATGTTTTTTTTTTGCTATAGACTGCTTAGACCGTAGCTATAGGTTCTCATTTTAGCTACAGACAACCTAAGCTCGTAGTTATAGTTTTTTTAATTTTAGCTACGGATAAAGTAACGTGTAGCTATAGATTCATATTTATAGCTATGGTCATCTCAAAACCGTAATTATAGATCTAAATGTTGTAGCTTTGGGCACTTCGAAACCATACCTATAGAGCGACACTTAGCTACTATAGAGTCAAATTTGTAGGTATAAGTTAGTTTTAGCTACAGATACTAGCATTCGTAGCTATTAACTATAGCCACTGCGACTGTAGTTACTGTTTTCTCACCGTAGTTAATCTGTAGCTATAGACCTATAGCTACAGTTTTTTTGTTTATAACTACGATTTTGTCCATAGCTATAGGTTTATTTTCTTGTAGTGTGGTTTAACCTCGCCACCTATTTCCATAAAAGAGCTATAACTATTATTCACTATAAAAAAAAAAAAAAAATACATAGTACCTTGTGACTTATAACCCAAACCAACTCTTAACCCTTGTACATCCATTCTCCCTTTTTCTCTCAACTTGAAAAACAAAACAAGAGAAAAGAGCCTATTATTACACAAAAAGCACTCCTCTCAACCTCCCTTTTTTTCCTCTCAACAAGAAAAATAATAAAGTTCTATAAACCTTACATACAAAAGATACCTTTTATATGTAAAGCTCACCTCAGCTTGAATGAAGGACCATACCAACCATTAGATTACAACCTAGTCCAATAGTATCCCGTGATGAATATGATTTATTGTCCCATTAATTAGGTTTCATTTTTACATCTGTAACTTCATAAAATATATTAGTTGTTTTTTATGCTTGGATGCTTTTGTGTGAGCTTATTTATACATTATGGCTACAACTATAGATATCTTTGTTGTTTCCTCTTTGGTAACTAACCTTGGACTTTGAATAGAAAAAAAATTTAAGGATTAGAAATAGGATGTTGAATATGTATTTGAAATTGCTAGCATTGGCTTAATAATTTTGGATGATAAGCCAAATATGAGAAATGAGAAGGCTCTAAATAGAACACATTATTGTAGGACTCTTTTTTAGAAATATCTCTAAAAGAAATAATGTCAAAGAGTTCTTAGTAGCATAATTGCAATGGTTCCACAAGTTTAAAAAGGCTGTAGTTAACATCATTTCTGTCAAATTAGTAATATGATGGAAATGGAAATGTGTGTGGATGCATCATGGACATGATAGATCTAATGGGTTGTTTAAAGTCAAGTCAAAGTAAAAATTCCTAAGGATTTCTGAATCAACCTTATTCTCATTTCTCTTCTTGCCTAATTTGGGACTTCAAATACTACATATTATATGTAGGAAGAGAAATAAATTGTTAATGAACTTATATCTATGTTTACTTAAGAGGAATATAGAACTAGGCAAGTATAGATTGGCATTTGTAAGCTATACTTTGAACCTAGTTATTATTTACGTACTACTTTTGTGCCAAATGCACTTGGTTATAACTTCAACTTTGGAAAAAATATTTTTGCATTTAGATGTTATTGCCAATGGTTCACTTTATTATAGGTTTTACAAATAGAAACTCAATTCTAATTTTGTAAAGTTTTCTTTTTTATCTTTGCATGTGAGTAATAATGGCATTAAAAAAGAACAAGGATTGAAAGATTGGCTAAAATATGATATGTAAAAACTACAAAATTTATATGTTTGGGGATGTCTTACAAAGCCAAATTTTATGAAGCCAGTTTAAACAAATTAAACCCTATGGACTATAAGTTATTGGTATCCTAAAGGATTCAGGTTTATTGTTCATCTCATACCCTTAAGATTGTTGAGACATGTTAAGCTAATTTTTGAAGGATGGCAAGATCAAGGACAATCTGTATCTAGTCACCATTACAACTTTTCTTGATATATAATGTGGTAATCTTACTTGTAATTATATAGGATATGGTTAATGATCATCAATGTTAGAAGAATTAATTGGTAGTTTCAACTTGTGGAACATTAGATAGACAACAAAATTAGGAAACGTGTTGAACTTTAAAAGTATTCAAGTTAATTGGTTGTAGATGGTTTTATAAAATCAAAAGGCACTTAAAAGATAAGGTAGAAAATTTTAAGCCATATTAATGACTAAGGGATTCACTCTAAAACTAATGCAATGGCTATAAAAATACTTTCTTACCATCTTAAACAAACCATTTAGGATAATTATGGATCTCATAACTCATTTGGATTTGGAGTTACACCAAATGGACATGTAAATTGTCTTTGAAATAGAAATTTACAAGAGAATATTTATAAAGTATAGCTATAAAGTTTTCAAGCATCAAGAAATGAGCATTTGGTATACAAATTAAAGAAATCCACTAAAGTAGGATACCAAGCAATGGCAGCCTAATTGAACGTAAGCATGAACTATTTCATTAAAGTTCAATTCAATTGCACCTTGACACATGATATCGACCACATGAACATTGAATCAAGTTAGCAATGAACTCGCCAACAGTGTATGATGAATCTCAAACTAAATATACTCTACTGGTTTCTCTTTTCCATTTGAAGCATTTAGGGTTTCACAACCTAGATATACTATGCTGATACAAAATACATGGTTTTTTTATTCTTTTATTATAGAATTGATGCCCTAAACAATGAATAAGAATGGCTATAGCATTTATGTAAATTAATGGGAGATTGGTTTTCTTTTAGAATTTCTCTTTCCTTTTTATTTTTCCCTTTATACTTGTATGTTTTCACTAAATTCCTATTTGAAATTTCCTTCTCAAAAAAATCTTATTTGAAATTTGGCCATTATGACTTAAAGGTCCATAAGAATTTGTGCTCATGACACCAGTATTGCCCTTAGTAGAAGTTCAGGACTGTTATCAGTCTTGAACCCTAATGGATTTCAGGATCGAAAATAAGAAGAAAGGTAAGAGGAAAGAAGAGGAAGAGGGAGGAGAAGCAGTAGAACACAAGAGTTGAAAGGAGGAGCAGAAGCTTAATATTCTGTCGCCGCCACTTTAATTAATATTTATACGTTATTCTCATTACATGGAAAGGACAGATCTGCCCTTAGTCTTTACATAACAAATAGAGCAAAAAATAAGACTGAAATAAATAACAACTGAAACAACTAAATGACCAATAGCTAACCCTAGGCAAACTAGAACATCTTCTACCCTACGAACACAGTGGGACTGTAGCTATGGGGCCCACAGCAGTGTTCTCTACACTCTCCCTCAAGTTGGGAATAAATGTTTCTTCCGTGGTATAGCTTTGGTGAGGATATCTGCCAGCTGCATGTTGAGGTGATGTATGGGAGACACACTTCTTGTGATGAGACCTTCTCTCGTACAAAGTGTCGATCAACTTCAATATGTTTAATCCTGTCATGCTACACTGGGTTGTGTATTATATTAATAGCCGCTTGATTATCACAATACAACATCAGGGGCTTCTCATACTCAATACCCAACTCCTCAAGTAGTGATCTCAGCCAAAGAATTTCAGCCACTCCATTAGCCATTGACCTGTACTCAGCTTCAGCACTGGATCGGGAGATAACACTCTATTTCTTACTCCTCCAAGAGACCAGGTTACCTCCCACAAGAGCACAATATCCAGAGGTAGACCTTCTGTCATCAACACTCACAGCCCAATCGGCATCCGTATAGACTTCCACCTTCATGTGGTCATTGTTCTTGAATAGTATACCTCTACCCGGGCATCTCTTCAAGTATGCTAGTATCCTTTCTGCTGCTAGAAGGTGCGTGGTTCTAGGAGAATGTATGTACTGACTGACAACACTAACGGCATAATTGATATCTGGCCAGGTGAGGCATAGATATAGGAGCTTTCCCACTAACCGCTGGAACATAACTTTGTCTTCAAGCAGCTCCCCACTCTCTGCACTAATCCTGTGGTTCTGTTCAATGGGTGTATCTGCAGGTTTGACACCCAGCTTTCCAGTTTCAGCCAAGAGATCTAAAACATATTTCCTCTGAGAGACAAAGATCCCTTATTTAGATCTAGCAACCTCAATACCCAAAAAATACCGTAGTGTACCCAGATCTTTCACCTCAAACTCTTGATGAAGGAGCTGTTTGAGGGACTCAATCTCATGGTTGTCATTTCTTGTCACCACAATATCATCAACATATACTACAAGTAGTGTCAGTGACGATTCCACCCTCTTGATGAACAGTGTATGATCTGATTGGGCCTGTACATAACCGAACTTCCCAAGGGCTAGTTTGAATCTGTCGAACCAAGCTCTAGGTGACTGCTTCAAACCATACAATGCCTTATTGAGCTGGCAAACCTTCTTACCTGCCTCTGTATCATAGAATCCAGGAGGCAACTGCATGTAAACCTCTTCCTGCAAGTCCCCATTCAGGAAGGCATTCTTAACATCCAATTGGTACAAAGGCCAAGTGTAGCTTGCTGCAAGAGATAATAGAACCCGAATGGTGGTCATCTTGGCTACCGGGGCAAATGTCTCCAAGTAATCTATACCATAAGTCTGAGTGAACCCTTTTGCAACTAGCCGAGCTTTGTACCTCTCAATGGAACCATCCGCATTGTGCTTCACAGTAAATACCCACCTGCATCCAACTGGTTTCTTTCCTTTGGGCAAGTCAACTAGCTCCCAGGTATTTTCAACAGGGCATCCATTTCAACTTGCATTGCACCTCTCCACTCCGGGACTGATAGGGCTTCTTGCACTATTCTCGGAATAGGGACATCAGCAACGGAGGTGAGATAGGACCTGTAGGAGGGAGATAGGCGATCATAGGACAAAAACTGGGAGATGTAGTGGGTTGTAGATGTGGTGCAATGCCGTTTTCCTTTACGGAGGGCAATGGGAAGGTCAAGATCATCTGTAGAGGGTGAGGTAGCAACAATGGAAGGAGTCTCTATGGGCCTTGGGACTGTGATATCTGGACTTGGAGCCGCATAAGAGGTTGGAGCTGGCCGGGACTGCTGATGACCGGGATCAACCTGCCTGCATCGCCTGTGATAGACTCTCAACTCCCGATCCCTCTAACCACCCTTGCTACTGCAGCCCTCATCACCAATTGGAATAGGTAAGGGAACAACCCCAAAAGTATTAACCCTGCCCTCACTACACTCCCCCTGAAGAAAAGGACCCAAATCTCCACGCTCACTACTCTCCCCCTGAGGAGAGACCCGAGAATAGTAGGGTGTCTCCTCAAAGAAAGTGACATTCATGGATACAAACTTCTTCCCTGAGACAGGATCATAACAACAATAACCCTTTTGAGTTTGTGCATAACCAAGAAAGATGCATTTGGAGGCCTTGGGTTCAAACTTGGAGTGATGGGGACCGAGAAGCTGAACAAAACAGGTACAACCAAATGTCTTGAGGGGAATAGTGAACAACTCCTCATTGGGGTATAGAAGGGAAAAAGGAGGTGTCATATCAAGAACCTGGGAAGAAATTCGATCAATAAGATATACCACCGTAAGGATAGCATCACCCCAGAAGCGAATAGGGACATTAGAGGTAAACATAATACTTCTAGCCACCTCCAAGATGTGCCTATTCTTCCTTTCTGCAACCCCATTCTGCTGAGGTGTATGAGGGCAAGTGCTCTGGTGGATAACCCCATGATTAAGGAGGTACGATGCCAATGGCTTAGCAAAGTATTCCTTTGTATTATCAAATCTAAGCACTTTGATCCTGGCATCAAATTGGGTTATGATCATTTGGTGGAAGTTTTGGGTCAGGGCAGGCACCTCATCTCGTGAATGCATAAGATAAACCCAAGAAAACCAGGTGTGGTTATCAACAAATAACAAAAAATACCTGTACCCACCCATAGAAGGAATGTGATATGGCCCCCAAACATCAGTATGCACAATATCAAAAGAACTATTACTCCTTTTATTACTCAATGAATAAGAGTTTCTACAATGTTTAGCAAACTCACAACTTTCACACTTCAACTGAGATGACTCAACAGACTCAAACAAAGTAGGAAACAGACTCTTTAAGGACCGAAAAGATAAATGACCCAATTGGTTATGCCAAAGCATAACCGAACTGACAACCTGAGAAACAAGCAACTTCTTATCCACTGACTCTTCCCGACGAGAACTCTCCCCGAGCAGATAGATCCCATTCGTCTCACGGCCAGTTCCAATCACCTTCTTCGTCTCCAGGTCTTGAAAAACACATCGGTCAGAAAAGAAAGTTACTGAGCAGTTCAAATGTTTGGTAATACTACTAACGGAAATGAGGTTAGTATCCAGTTTAGGAACATGCAAGACAGAGGACAAGGATATAGTATCCGATAGTTTGATGTCACCCTTGCCAGAAATAGGGACAAGAGAGCCATCAGCTATAGATACTTTATCCCTACCAGAAGATAAGTAATAAGTAGTAAACAAAGAGGGCAAGCTAGTCATATGGTCGGATGCACCTGAATCTATTACCCAACAAGGTTCAGTAGTACCTGGAGCAGAGGCATGGTAGGCTGAGGCTCGAGTACCTGAGTGTGCAAAGGCCGATGTGGCCGGGGCTGACGATGACTGCGGTAATTGAGCTGAACTGCCAACTTCCTTCTCCAATTGTATTAGAGCAGCCCGAACTGCAGCTAAGGTCTCTAATGGTGTGCCTCTTGTGCCAGATGAGGATGTTGAATCAGTAGTCATAGCCACATGAGCATTACCCTTTTTATTTCTCAACTTTGCCGGGACCAAATGTGGATGCAGCTTCCAACATGTTTCTTTTGTGTGTTTAGGTTTCTTGCAATGCTCACACACCACATCCCTTTTATCTTCCTTCTTTCTGTCCTTCTCTGAATCACCCTCTGTTTTGGGTTTGACAGCTACCAAGGCAGGTGTAAGCAGCTGAGATTGCATCATGACTTTCCTCCTAGTCTCTTCACTGTGCATTAAGGAGTATGCCTGAGAGAGGGTCACACTATCTCTGGTCAAAATATCATATTCTGAATTCAGTCCTGCCAGGAACTCAAACACTTTGTTTGTCTTGATGTGCTTTCTATGTATCTGAGCATCTTTGGGACTCTCCCACTCAGAGTCTCTAAGTGATCGATCTCATGCCACAGGGACTTCAAGGTAGAGAAGTAGACCGACACCGGTTTCTCTCCTTGTTTAAGGGAATTCACCTCACATTTCAATTCATATGCTCTGGCAACATTAAGGGGTTGGGAGTAAGTCTCTTTCATCACATTCCATATCTCCTTGCCTGTCTTTTCCCATAAGTAATTTCGGCTGATATGGGGCTGCATAGAATTACAGAGCCATGTCATAACCAAGTAATTTTCTTGGACCCACTTGGTATACATAGGGTCTCCCTTGGAAAGTTCTGCCACATCTCCCAAGAGATACCCTACTTTGCCCCTTCCCCCAATAGCCATCATAGTTGATTGGGCCCATTCCAAATAGTTTGATCTATCAAACTTTACGGTTGTAATCTGAAAAACTGTCTCAGAACCACCACCATAATTGATGTTCCCAAAACTGCCTTCTGCCGGATTCTTAAACTCCATTTTGGTCAAGAACCAGAAGTCTCAAAATTAGGGTTACTACAGTCAAAACCAGCACTAGGACTACTAACCACAACCACAAAATCAGTATAGAACCAATCTGTACTCACAGTAGATGTGCATGAAACATGTATAAAACTGATCTGAAATCAATAGCCACTCACAACAGCAACAGTCCGAACTATTTTTACCCCTTTAGAAGTGTTCGAAACCCCAAAAGAAAATTGAAAAACAGTTTGAAGAACAATCTGATATGCTGAAGCCAATTTGAGGTTTTAATCAGTCCTAAAAGCCGTACACTCCAAACAGTACCGTACGGATAAGGTTTATATTAGGGTTAATATGAAACCCTAAAACTGATCAATGTTGAGGAGAACTATTAGGGTTTGCCACAGGGATAAGATTACAAGGTTCAGTCCAATACTAGGGTTTGCCGTAGGAATAAGACAAAACCCTAGAGTGGTTCGGCAACCCTTGCTGGATAGGTCCAACCTACCTTCTCTGATATTACTTCTCTCAGAAAATAAAACACTTACAATAGGATGCAGTTCACTGCCTACCAAGGTTACCCGAACCCTAGCCTTCTCTGATTCTTCCTGATCACCAACTCACTGCAACTGTGGCACTTCTTCAAACAGCCGCTAATCCTCTGGAGATCTCCAAGAACCAGTCAACGAACTCTGCTTTCTCAGCTTCCAGTCTTAGATGGTTCTCATGTGGTCGGCTAGACTAGACTCACATGAGAAACCCTAGCTCTGATACCAAGTAGAAATTCAAGACCGTTATCAGTCTTGAACCCTAATGGATTTCAGGATCGAAAATAAGAAGAAAGGTAAGAGGAAAGAAGAGGAAGAGGGAGGAGAAGCAGTAGAACACAAGAGTTGAAAGGAGGAGCAGAAGCTTAATATTCTGCCGCCGCCACTTTAATTAATATTTATAGGTTATGCTCATTACATGGAAATGACAGATCTGCCCTTAGTCTTTACATAACAAATAGAGCGAAAAATAAGACTGAAATAAATAACAACTGAAACAACTAAATGACCAATAGCTAACCCTAGACAGACTAGAACATCTTCTACCCTACGAACACAGTGGGACTGTAGCTGTGGGGCCCACATCAGTGTTCTCTACACCCTTCCACCATATTATGGAGATATATGGTTTATTAGGAGGTTCTCAAATTTCCTAACTAAAAATAAGGTGGTTTTTTGTAGTTTGAACTTTAAACCATTGACATTTTTATTTTGAAACTAGATAAATGGTTATGCTCCCTTTAGTTCATTTTCTTACACTTAGTAATAAGTGATAAAATCATCACTTAGTCTATAAAAATGCTTCTTTTGTTGTTTTAACACTTCAAAATTTTCTCATATCCATGCTTAATACTCAAAGAGAATAAAATTCAATTGCCACTAGAATTGATAGATCTAAAATGATAGTCTAATTATCCTCTAGACAAAGCATATCTTAAAACTTAAAAATAAGCTTTTGTCTTAATAAGATTTTATTAGACTTCATAGATATTAGACTTTTCCAAAAGTTACCTAAAAGAAATAATGGATCATCGAGATCCGAAATACAAACCACTTTAGTTTAGTAATTAATTGAAGCATAATATTCAAATAGCATCAAGTATGTTTAATTCTTCAAGGATTTTTTTTCTTCTTTTCAACAATATGGCCCTAAAAAAAAGGGAATAAAGAATTGTTTGGTAACAATGTGGTAGGATATGTACATTATATATATAAATATGCTTATATACATATTATTTATAAACTTTTCATAAATTAAATCGGATCATATCATATTTAGATATCTGACATTATTAACAAATTCAAATTCAAATTGGTGTTTGTAAGATCCAATTAGATCTTTGGATCAAATCAGATCTACTATTTGTATTATTGGATCAGATTTGAATATACCCTTATTCAAATCCAATCCAATCCAATCCATCTTTATCCCTAGCAGGTAGGTATTTTAAGATATCTGGAGTCTCATGACAGTGTTTGATGGGCTCAGGGAGGTTGAGATCAAGGAGAGCCGGATTACGAGTGTTTAACTAATGAAAAATACTTAAAATTGAATCTTTATGTGATGGAGGGTAAATTAGAGAATTTTGAATCAAAATTTTGTGGGTATTTAGTGTTAGGATTTAATTGCTTCACTAGGTAGTGGTAGCTAATTTCTTCCATTCTATTGGTGATCAAAATAAAGATACCCATATAGTTAGGAATAGGTTGCAATCATTCAAGAGACACAAAATTACATGAAGGAGATAAACAGGCTTTCCACATCGAGTACAAGAAAATGGATGATATAAAAACAAACCAGACCTTCTATTAAGATTTATTGGTTAATGAGACAGGAAAGACAATTTTCAATTATTATACAGAATGAAATCTAGTTAAAGTTTTGCATTAACCCTTTCCTAGGATTTGAGACATTACCAGGTGTTTAATTGTTTTCTTAGGGTTTGAGATGTCTATGGAGATAGCACTAGTAAGAATGGTTACAATAGTGACATAATCAGTCTACAATTACACTAGTGAGATTGACTTGTAGAAATTAGAACAAAGAACTCTGAAATGTGGTAAGGGATTTAATTGAAACATTAATACCAAAAAAAGTTAAAAATGAGGGAACAATATGAAAATGCAAGGAAAACTAAATAATTTCATGAAAAATGGGGAAAATAAGAGGATAGATCTTACCTGAATGCATAAGCCTCTTTAGTTAGAGCAAAGTTGCATATCTGATTTTTTGCTTGGTCATTGCTACTTACATTTGACATTTCTAATGGAGAAGAGAGATAGAATATGGATGGTATAGAGTAGTTGATGATGATCGATAAAGAACTGGCGGAATATCGGGGTAGGAGAAAGGAAGGGTAGAGAGAGAATGAATCACACTAGTTCTGGCTCAAGGGTAGAGAGAGAATGTACAGGACTTTCGTAATCACTTATGGGATCATAATCAAATAACCTACCATCATCAATATATGGTTGTCCAATGTCATTACATTATAAGAAATATAGTCATTGCCTTCATTTACTTGAACATTTTCATTTTTCTGGCCTTCATCATCAATAACAACATAGTAATTCTCATCCTTTAATCCTTTATCATCATCTTCCAAAACTTTTTCCATCTGCACTCTCTAAAATTTGTACACTACCAATACCATCCTCATTATTTATCTCTACACCCCTTACAATTTGCAAAGATAAAGTACCTACTACTTGTGTAACAAAGAGGACAATCTCTTGTAGATCTCGATGTATATCAAACATCACCATGAGATTGTTATCACAAGTTGACATCCCTATTTTTTGTGCAATTCCCATCTTAGAATCCTTGTAGGTTATATTAAGGGAACATTTCTTACACTATGCTTTTGGTTTAGCTAATTGATTAACTCTACTCTTACTGTTTACATATTGTCTTAAAGTATCCCTACTATTTTTGACAATTGACCTAAGAAAAATCAAAGCCAAATGAGAAAAAAAATTTGTAAGGCTTAGTTACAGAAAATGAATGAAGAAAAATAGGGCAAGCCAAGCCAAGCAAGGCAGAGATGGTTTTTAAGTTGAGAAAATAGTACTAGAGGTTTTTTAATCTGTTCATAATCCATCAGGGCTTGGTTCATCAGTTGCTAATACAACAATGGCTGAAAAACAATGATCCTATAGAAATAGGAGGTTTTCAAAGTTGGAAAAAATAGTAAATTTAGATTTCTAACTAAAATCGGGTAGGCTGATCTAAAACCATTCTCTACTATGCAATCTTCCCTCTTTATATAGTCTTTTTTTTAAAACATAACAGTCATGTGGTGTGTCATGTGAGCGGATTTTGACGGATTGTGATAGAACCCTAACAGTAAGGGAATAATTAGTCAATTGTTAGAAAACTTGGGGGTACTTTAAGACAATATATAAACAATAAGGGTAGAGAGTTAGTCAATTTACTAAACCATAAGGATAGTTTAAGAAATTTTCCCTTATAATAAAGATGCTTTCAAAAGGGACTTTGCTCAACTTACAAAAAAAATCATCAACAATGTCAAAGCTAAGTAACAAATTTATTCCTATCAATGTTATACATGTGGTCAACCTCACGTGAAACATATTCTAATATACCATCATGGGTCCACCATTTTCCACCATGGTGTACCTTAAAGGTGAAATAACCATCAGCTATATTCTGCAAAAGACATATGTATTAGAAATCATCATAGCATTTATTTTAAGAAGTTTCCAAGTAGGTGCATAGAAAGAAAAGGGCATAACCTTAGAAATAAAATTAAGTATTCTCTTGTTATATATACAAAAAATTACATCATTATTAATGCCAAGAGATAAATATACTACCTATATATCAAATATAAAATTTATGAAATTAAGGTGTGCATGTATGTATATATGTATGTATGAAAGAGATGTTAGTATTAGGAACTTTGTACAACTATTATTTTTTCTCATGGTTTGTCCTTTTATAGGTCTCACCTTTGGTACTATTCAAATCCATTGAATATATATATATATATGGTTTATGGTTTTAGGGTGTATAGTGGGAGAAGGGGGCAAACTAGCAGGTGGGTTGGGCCAGGAAAGGGGCATGGGCTGTGTGCCCATAGGGGGGCTTGCGAGTGGGCACAAGGCTAGGCGGGTAGGATGGGCTTAGGCATGGGTGAGGGGGGGACACTGGGTGTTAGGCATGGATGCAAGCATAGGGGTGGAAGGCTAGTCGAGAATTGGCAAAGTGACCCCATATACACATTTTAGTGAACACCCAGGGGTCAACTTAGCAAATTGGTTTCCCAATTTACCCTTCATTACAATAAAACTATTATTTTCAATTAATATGAATAATATACATCAAAAAAAAATCATTTTATCCAATTGATGGTGACTCAATTGGTAGGTTCTCTGATTCGTTGGAATAGAGACCTAGGATCAAATCTCGCTGCCACAAGGGGTTGGGGGGTTAAGGGAAAGGGAAAGGGGATGGGCTACCCCTGTTGTGTAGTCGCATGAAGCAAAAAAAAAAAAATCATTTTAATTTCAAGTATGTACAACAAAAAATGGGAAAACTTTGTTTCTTCTTTTCAAATTAAGATTTTGATTGGACCATCCTGAAAACAAAAGGTTCCCTAATAACAAACATAGAATCATGAAGATACAAGATACAATAAACAAAAGATAAAAATACAAAAAACAAACAATCTTAAGTTTAACAAAAGATAAAATATACAATAATCAATCTTTAACTTTAAGGTAAAAACAACATTGTAACTTCAACTACAAGAGATGATCAAAGTTGACTACCAAGATGAGTATTGGTTTCAGAGAGAAGAAAATAAATCCTTGTAAGACGTGACTGAACTCCACCGGTGAAAACGGGATGCAGCAAAGCGGTGGTGAAGTTTTCACTATTCCAATTTGAAAATGATGGTATTTTTTCTAAATTAATTACAATTAAGTTAGTTTTAAATTTAACCCGGGGTATATTAGTCATTTTCTTATCACTAGAGATAATGATTTATCGATATGAGAGGGAAGGTCCAAGTCAAATTTGAAAATGAGGGGATGTTTCAATGTTTAGGTGAAAAATCACAGGACGTTTAAGTCTTTTACCCTTTTCATTTCATTAATTAATGAAGTTCTAAATTGTTATATATTCTAGAGTCATTTACTAAAACATCCCTATAATTTCATGGATTTATTAAAATCTATCCTATAGTTTGCATTTTACCAAAGCACCCCCTATAGTTTAAAATCAATTTACTTAATTGACCTTCTATTAAATGATAGTTTTAACCCTAAGGTCCATTTAAATAAATTTAATAAAAAAAATTAAAAATGAAAATACAAATTTTGCCCATAAAAAGACACGAGCAACCACTCTATTTGGATCTATTTGGTCAATTTTGTTTTCTATAAAAAGAAATGTTAAGGGTACTTTTGGAATAAACAATCAAGGGCCTATGCCCTTGAACATTTTCCACTCAGTGATTAGGTTACTATTTTAATATGGCAAAATAAGGACTTCTTAGAGAAAAGTCAATTAAGTAAATAGGTTACAAACTGTACGGGTGTTTTAATAAATGAAAACTATAAGGTAGGTTTAAGTAAATTCGTGAAACTATAGGATAGAGGTGTTCACGGGTCGGATTGGGTCGGTTTGAGTCATTTTCTTCAACCGACCCGACCTAGTCGGTTCACTTATTGACTAAACTGAAACCGACCGACCTTGAAGGAAAACCGACCCAAACATGAAGGGTCGGTTTATTGGTTTAGTCGGTTTTTATATATATTTTAAACTAAAATATCTATTTCTAAATATCAATTTATATTTAAGTTTATTTCTTTTTAGTTTTTATGCAAAACCAAAATATATTTAAATCGATTAGTTTTTATGCAAAACTGATATTTTGTCCATATATATTTAAATTTATATAAAAATGAATTAAATATTGTACCATTGTACTATATTTGTATTGGTTTTATGTTTTCAGTTTTTATCATAAATAACCAATTTTTTTTCAAAGTTCAAACAAAACACAAATAAAATATATCAACATTTAACATATAGGGTAGGGACTAATTAATAATTACTTAAACTTATAGGATCGATTCGGTTCAGTTCATGAAAACCAAAACCGAACCTGTAGTTTTGAAAAATTGACCAACTTGGGTTGAGTCGGGCCAGTTTGGTCAGTTTGACATTTAATGTGAACACCCCTACTATAGGAGGTGTTCTAGTAAAAGGCCCTATATTGGCTTAGACCTTTCACCTTTTTTGGTTTAAAAAAATGGGTCAGATCTTTTAGTTGTAGGTCTTCTAGTAAAAATCGTCCCAACAAGCTTCCCACAAATTTGTGTCCACACATTTTTTATTTTTTCAAAAAAAAAGGCCTGTAGGCAAATTCATTCGACTTAACTCAGTATAGGAGTGATGCCCTTCATACAAGTGGAATAAAGAAAATTTAGCAATGAAGACCAAGTAAAAGATCTATCAAGAGATAAAGAATGTCTAGCAACAAGATGAACTGCATGATTTGTGGATCAAGCGACATATGAGACTGAGTAAGAAGGAAGGTGTTGTAATAGAGTCTGGCCATAATGATTTGTAGCAGCCATGGTGGATCAAATGCATCTACCAACAAGAACTGCACAATACTTAGGGCATCACCTTCAATAACTAATGAGGTTAAATGCAATTCTTCAGCAAATAGAAGTCTAGAAAGAAATGCTTGAGATTCAACCTCAAGTGGTGAAACTAGAAGTATGGGTATATACCAATATGGCCACACACAACTAGTCCATAAGCACAACATTATCAGAGGATATTGCTACAACGACATTGATTTTTACAACTCCTTGTGGAGGCACATGCTAATGAACTAAGGTTGGTGTTCACACATCTCACCATGAGATTGAGACCCACCATAAGATTGGGACTCACCATCATGGTGTTTGGTTCTGTGGCTATTTATTTGAAAAACAGTGCGAGCTTATTGTCATATAGGCATTTATTCCAAAATGTTATTTGCTAAGATTGTTTATTAAATAAACATTTTCTTGGTTTGTGTGAAAGCCAACTGTTGGGGAAAACACATTTTCTAATGTTTCTCCCAATACCTAGTTGTTTATTTATTGCTTAGCTAATGTAGGGATACCAATGGGTGGGTTTGGCATAGGTTTGCCTTAATCCTAAGCCGACCCTCTAGCGTCCCAACCTAAGTCTGACTTGACAAAAAATAACATAATTTTTTAATCCGACCTGACCCTTATAGGGTTCAACCCGATGCCTACCCGACCCATGGCATTTCAATTGTACTTTTTAACACATTTTGAAAACCTAAAATCCATTATTTAAGTTAGGAATTTGTTTTATAGATTCTAAGGTGTCATTTTTCCATTTAAAAAATAAAAGAAGAAAACCCAAATCAACATATAAACAATTCTAAACTTTTAAGGCTATGGAGCTAGAAGTAAAAAGTTACAAGAATACTATGTATATACATGTAAGGGTATCATGACCCGGAGGGGCAGGTCAGTAAAACTTGAACGTGACCTGAACCCACACGGGCCAAGGAATCAAAACCTTGATATGATCCTAAAGCTGAATATGCCTGGCCCTAGGGGTGAGCATTCGGTTTTTTTTGGTTCAAAACTGAACCGAAAAAACTGAAATTTTAAAAACCGATTTAATAAAATGGTAAATCGAACTGAACTTGAAATATACTAAAACCAATCAAACCGAACCGAATTTTTTTCGATTATTTCAGCTATTTCAGTTAAAACCGAAATAATGTATTCCACCATGTCTCTCAACTCAATACTATACCCAAAAGCCAGCAGTTGTTGGAGCTGTTGCAATTGTAGCTGTAGCTGATATGAGATTTACATAAGCTGAGGTTTTGTAGAGTAGACCCCTGCATGTGCACTTCTACTACGTAGTGGCACCTCTAAACATTTTCTAAGCCCATCTACTCTGCATGTATACCGGTTATTCAGTATGTCAGTTATCAGTATATGTATATTGAGTTCTAGCCTTCTGAGTTCTATCAAAAATAAAGAAGAAGAAGAAGAAGAAGAAGATTTATTTACCAGTAAGGTTGTAGTCGAATGTGAATGCCTGAATTGAACAGTAAGTGTTGAGTCTTGGGTCTTTACATCTCTAAAACTAAAAACCTTTGATTCATCTTGATTCAAAATAGGAGGAAGACAATTGTAACTTAACTTCTACGAAAAAGGGAGTAGAAGGCAGCCCAGCAGGAACGGGATCTGCTCCTCACATTTGGGCGCCTCACATGCACATCCACCATGCACTGGGAACATCTCCCATGAATAATAACTTAAGAGTAGAGGAGATATTCCCAATGCATGATAGGATGTGCATGTGAAAAGCCCTGTATGAGGAGTAGATCCGGTCTCAGCCCACACGAGACGCAACAGGAAGTCAGGGACCATAATTGTGATCCATTGCATGCAAGTCATGCATAATACATTAATATAAAATCATAAATTATATATATATATATATATATATATAATATTAAAAATAAATCAGTTTTTTCGATTAACCAATGTATCAACTAAGAAAACCAAAACCGAAAACTGAATTATCTAATAACCGAACCCGAGAAACCAAATAAATCGAACCAATTAAATTGAAACTGAAATTTCGATTTGGTTTTTCGGTTTTAACTAAAATATGCTAACTCATTAACGTCCCTAAATTTATGCGGTGCCTAACTGTCAAACAACACCAAATAAACATTTATCAACTACTTTCTGGTTCGGTCCCGTGATATCTGGTCTAATCCATTTACAGCTCTAATATGAGAGAGATTCTACTAGCATATTCTTCATTAATTAAAACAAAAATAAGAATAAAAAGAAAAAAGAAAACAATCAAAGCTAGAGGCACCAAAGAACATGAGCAAGGTCAAAGGTCACTGGACTATTTTTTTTTTTTTTTCTTAATATATAAAGAAATACAACCTTCCTGTAAGGGTCCAAAGCACGAGATATGCATGTGAGTTGAAGCAAAACACATGCTGCCTTCACAAAATATATCTGTGATATGGAATGTTTAAACGCAACCCACAGGAATCTTCTTGGCCCTCTCGCAGGTTCGATTCAACAACTCATTTCCCTCTCTCTCTCTGTGTGTTAAATATTTATGAAACCATAAAAAACTCACCCTACAACACTAATTGTCTTTTTCTCTTGTCTCTGATTATCCAGGAACATAACCACGGTTGGTAAATCCTGATGCCGCCCACTGAAACGCCTGACACTGAATCGTACTGGATCCGGTCGGGTTCTGGCACATGGATCAACGTCAAGGAGATGGGTGCCACTAGTTTACTTCCAACATTAATTCCAATTTCTAACCCAACCCAATGGGTTCTGTAATCTGTATGGTTTGATATTTTTTTATATACACTCACAAAGATATTTATAATGGAGGGTAAGAATTCTCAGCTTTTTTTTTTAACCGTTGCATTGGGAATATATTCGAGTCCGGACCTCCTACCCATACAAACTATGCTAAACTATGCTCACGTCTACCCATGTAACATAAAGAATATTTCATCCTTCTAGGGGGAGATGTTTCCAATTCATTGTAGATGTGCATGTGAGACGCCCAAATGTGAGGAGCAGATCCTGTCTCGTGTATAGTATATTGAACAATGTGGCAAATATACATGTCACAGATATAGTACATTTGCACGGTGGCAATGGAAAAATTTGGGTTGACAAGTGTGAGAATGCTTATAAATGGCCAATTTCTACTAAAATTGCTAAAAATCAAGTTCTTATCCAAATCTATTCCTTTCAAATAAGGGTGTCAATGGACTGGTTTTGGATTGGACCCCATCCAGTCCAAAATCAATTTAGACGGATTGGAGGGACCAACAAGACATATTGGATTGGACCAATCCAGTCCAAAATATTTATTAGATTGGATTGGACCTGGTCCATCCATAATAAATTTATATTGAATTGGGTTGGACTAAACCAATATCTGATCCATTGATATGAGATAAGAAAGTGTCAATGATCCGGGTTTAGGTATCAATCTAAATTAAAACAAATTTAAACGGATTGGACGATCCAGAGCCGGCTCAAAATATTCATTGGATTGGATTGGACCTGGTCTATTTGTAATGGATTCACATTGGACTGGATCGGATTGGACCAAATCCAATCCAATTGACACCCCTACTCCCAAGATCTTTTGAGACCATTCTGATTCCACAACCTATTCTGTCCGTTGGACAACCAAATAATTTCCCAGCACACGGTCCCAACAACATCCCAGCAAACCATTGTAGCCGTACATCATGCATGGAAAACATCTCGCCATCACTGGATATTGGGACCAGATCCGAACTCCAAATAAGGTGCCAAAGGATGGGATTTCCTGCCCACTACCCTCCGGATTCGAAACTGTTTTTTTGTACATATCCATAATCCGAATGACTTATGCCAAATGGAGGTTCGGCTCTTGGAATCTATATGGAAGGCTTTTTTTCTTTATAAAAGTTATGTAAATGTGGTCATTCATGTCCACTCCAATTACATGGATATTCATTTGATTGAATTCATATCCGATCCATTTGACAAAAAACGGATCCGAATCCAATCTCAAAGGGAATACAGATTTGGTCCTCACAAAATTTGTCATTAGACAGTTCTCTCAATAATTGCAGCTATGGATTGGAAACATCTACCCATGAATGAAAAAATATAAGGTTCATTTGGTTTGCAGTTGGAATTAGAATCCTCCGGAATCAGAATGGGAATGGTCTATTCCCATAATTTGTCATTAGACAGTTCTCTCAATAATTGCAGCTATGGATTGGAAACGTCTACTCATGAATGAAAAAATATAAGGTTCATTTGGCTTGCAGTTGGAATTAGAATCCTCCGGAATCAGAATGGGAATGGTCCATTCCCATAATTTGTCATTAGACAGTTCTCTCAATAATTGCAGCTATGGATTGGAAACATCTACCCATGAATGAAAAAATATAAGGTTCATTTGGTTTGCAGTTGGAATTAGAATCCTCCGGAATCAGAATGGGAATGGTCCATTCCCATAATATGTTTGGTTCAGACATGAATGGAAATATAAATTATAATCAAAAGGAATATGATTTCATTCTCAACTTCCAATAGAGGAGCAGGGAATGGCCATTCCGTCAAACGGGAAAATGCCATTCCAGTAGAAATAAAAAAGAGATTTCAATTTCATCCAACCAAAATAGCCCATTTTGATTCCGATTCCAAACCCCTATTCCTGCAAACCAAGTGGGGCCTAAGTATAGGAATATTTTTAATACACGGCCTAGAGGGCTGAACCCCTTCTCAATTGCAGATAGTCATTGGGTACCCACTTGTTTCATTTGGAATTCGATCTTATAAATTATTTTCAATTCACTTTGTTAATAAAATATGGTCCTTTGGTTCCTTGGAACAGGTACCTATTGGAACCATTTGTTTGGTTGGAATAGCATTCCAGTTTCATTCTTGGCAGAATTGGATTCCCCTATATAGGGGAGTGGCCATTCTAGGTTCCCCTTGTGGAGTTTGACAAAAACCCCAAAACCCTAATATTAATAAAATAATAATATGTTAAACAGT
Organism: Nelumbo nucifera; assembly: GCF_055504915.1. Classification (NCBI taxonomy): domain Eukaryota; kingdom Viridiplantae; phylum Streptophyta; class Magnoliopsida; order Proteales; family Nelumbonaceae; genus Nelumbo; species Nelumbo nucifera. The sequence goes on from NC_142652.1 coordinate 48,888,962, forward strand.
AATAATACTATGTAAATAAAATATTTATATAATATAATTAAAATAATAATAGACAATAATATATTAATTATTAAATAATAATAAATTAATATTAAAATAATAAAAACAAAAACAATAAAATATTAATAAAGTACTAATCAAATAATAAATTCTTAATAAACTAGTAAATAAATATTAGTAAAGTAATATCAAAATAATGTTATTATTAATAAAATGTTCATAAATTAATAATAAATACTAAGACATTGATTATTAAATACTAATAAAATACTAATATAATAATAAAATATTAATAAACTAATACAAAATCGAAATTTTTTGTTGATTCCGATTTTGACACCACATATACCAAACAACAATAATTAGAATCCAATTTCGATTCTTATTTGAACCAAATTGGGAATAGGTGATTCTAATTTCGTACGGAACTACGAGCCAATTGGACCATACAATATTAAAACCATTTTAATTCATTTTACTAATAATATATAATACTTTACTCATTTTTAATTTAATTTGTGGGAAATTGTCTAAAACTCACCATGAGTTTTCAACATTTCTTTTAAACTCACAACAACTTTTCAAAATGTATTTGCACCGTACATATTTGCATTTGTATTTTTTCCAGACTAAGCCTAAGTTTTTATTTTTCAAAACTCACATTTCGTGAGTGTACAATTAATGCTTCTTAACAGGAGTGTCCATGTTAGCATAAATAACAATTTTCATGACCAAATTACCCTTGAATGGTGAGTTAGAAGAAAAATGGTCTTTTTCAATTTTCAACTTTCTTGTTTTTTTTTTTGCATTTTTAGTGTTTTGTTATGATTTTCAATGTTTTTTATAATTTCTGTTTTTTGACATTTTTCTATTTTATATAATCTATAAATTTTCCTGTATATTTTTTATTTATTTGCAATTTCTGTGTTTTTTCTACAATTTTTATTTTCTGATTTTTTTTCAATTTCTATAGTTTCTATAATTTGAAAATATTTTTTATATTATTTGTAATTTCTATAATTTTTATATTTTTTGTATTTTATATTTGAATATATTTTTTTGAACTTTTTTCGTTTTTTATGTCTAAATATTAAAATGTTAATATATTAACACCCGTTAATTTATTTTGTATATATTTTATATTTTTTATGAAAATTAAAAATGATAATATATTAACACCTGTTAATCTGATTATCGGGTGAATTTTAGACATTTTAAAAAGTTGTGATGACTTTAAGAAAAATCTGAAAATTTATAGTGAATTTTAGACAAATTTCCTTAATTTATTAACCATCAAAACTCATTGCAATCCAAATTCAATTTGAATCCGATATAAACCGAATCCGATTCCAATTCCAATATAATCGAATCAAATTTGGATATCCACATAAATCGATCCGTTTGCAACCCTAATACGAATATACGATCTCTGATATGAATCACATTGCCACGTGATACCCACGTGCGATACTTTTATAAGCAACAATGATGTCCACGTGATGTACGAAGGACAGCAACAAAATACGGACGGCAATTTGATCTTTGGTGGGTCCCACTAACGAGCATTTAGAGGAGGGAATGAAAGGGACGACTGGAGAAACAGTTCCAGCGAGAGAGTGGGAGAGAAGTGAGCGGGAGGAGAAAGAGCGTGAGAGTGAGACACTCACCCACGATAGTACTTCTCTTGAGGTACTACCGACATTCTCTTTTTTCTTTGTTTGATATGATTCAGTTGATAATTTTTTATTTTTTGCTTGATTTTCGTATTGCATTTCTGATTGATTCTTGTGTTTTTTTTGTTCATAAAAATATTGGGTTTGTCTGATTTTGATCTTCCATTGTGGTCTCGGTGAGGAATAGTTTTGTCTTTGATGGATTTGAAACCATGAATGAATGAAGCTTTAATAAGCGTTTAAGGAAAATCTGGAATTCAGTGGGTTGCCCCAAATGGTTGGGATTAAGGTTGAGATTAGTTGTGTATCTAGAAACCAGTAGTTTAGTTGTGGCGATTTCTGTTGTGTAGGTCTCTGCGTCTCTTACTCTTTTGTTCATCGATTGGAAACACATAAGGAAATGTTGAGGTCAGATGGCTTGTTTCATGTGTGGTGATATTTTTCCTTACGGGAGATTCGATACAGCCCGTGTTTGAACAAGTTCAATTTGCATTATCGATCTAGACCAATTGAAATTCCTTTAATGTAGTTCTCAACCGTGATGGTTTATTTAGAAAAATTTCTTCCTTTCTTATGCATATTCATATTTCTTTTGAAAAGGGCTATTACCTGGAGCGCTTTCTTGTTACAAGGGATAAATGCTTTTACCGTGTGCTGTTGAAAAGGGTTCTTCTTATGAGGTTGGTACGAATTTAAATCAATGTTTTGTTGAACATCACAAATTTCTTTTGTTGTATAGAGTTGGTACAGGTGAATGACTATAGGGGGAAGCAGTGATTTTCTTTCTTTAAATATAGAGGGGTTAGTGAAAGATGGCAGATCGAGATTTCAAAACAAGAGTAATTTACCTGGGAACGAGAATGTGTAGAGATAGGAGGGGGTGGAAGAAAGAAGATGAATTTTACTGTTCTATAAAACATACTTCCTTTTCCTTGCCTTGCCTTTTTTATCTTTTATCTTTTCCCCTCTTTGCAATCATAAGAAAAGACAAGGTTACTTTTTCTGTCTTCTTTATTGGAAAAAGTGAAGGTTGCATGATCAATGTTGCGTGGAGTCTCCTAAACAGATGATGTGTCTCTGTTGGACATGTGTCAGATTCCAACACTCATGGGTTCTTCTGGGAGGCTTTTAAATGCCAATTTTCTTTTTTCTTTTTCCTAGCTTATTTGGCATAAATGAACAGGTAATGTACATGGTGACTTCCATCTTTCCTAGAGAACATCAATAATTAGGAAATATAAAACATTAGACTTTCTGCGGATAGTGATGTTTGAATTCAAAATATATAGGCTAGTTTAATAGCATATAATTTTCTTTCTCCATGGCAAGAGTCCATGTTTTTAGTTGCAATTCAGTATTTCAATGAGTTTTGACCTCCTCCAAAATGAACGTTAAGGGTATGTTTAGTTTCATAGAAAATAATAAAGAAACAGAAAGTTAAAGGAAAGCTCTTAACAAATTTTGAGAAATTACTTAGAACTTTCCCTCAAATTTCTGTTTCTCTCTTATTTTCTGTCAAACCAAACAAAGCCTAAAGGAAGTCACTAAGGTTTTCCTTTCTTATTTTTCCTCTTCTTTCCTTGTGTAAATCTGGTTAGTTCCCATTTCTTCTACTTCCGTTTTAAACCTCTTTAAATCTTTTCTACTTCATTTAAATTTTTAAGTACCTCGAATTCCATCCATATTTGCTTTGCTTTCATACGGAATTGGAAGGAAATGTTGAAACCTTTAAAATTGGAGGAAATTTAAAACCTTTCTCACCGAGGCTGCAGGTGTATGCTTATGCTTTGTCAATTTTGACATTGGTAATATCCACCATGGTTTCCTTTCTTTCCCTTTTAGCTTCTAGTGATGATGGTCAACCATGGTTTCCTAGTTTGGAACCTGTAAAGCTGCCTCATACAGTGATGCCCTCATAGAAGCATCAGTAATTGAATAAATTTATGCCTTTTGGACATTTTTTTTTTCTCTTTTGGATGTGACCAGGGTCAAACCCAAGATCAGAGATGTGTAATGTGTGGTCAGGATGTGGAGAATAAAAGTCACCTGTTTCTTCACTGCCCCATCTCTGCTAAGATTTGGAACCATTATATTTCTGCTCTGGGTCTTGCTTGGGTTATGCCTGGTTCAGTAAAGGAGATGTTATGGATCTGGGGCTGTCAAAGCTTGCTGCTGCTGTATGGATGTCCATTCCAGCTGCTGTAATTAGCACCATTTGGGCAGAAAGGAACAAAAGGCTTTTCCAAAATATTGCCAGAGATCAGGAGAATCTTATTACCGATTTCAGTTGGTAAATTGATCTCTTGGATTTTGACAGCAAAGGGGATTCAGGCCTCTCAATTGGCTAGACTGAATTCAAGGAACTTTTGGTATTTGTAATCTTGTTGTTTTTCCTGCCCCCCCTACCAGGGAGTTTTCCTTGGGGGGTTCCTTTGTACTATTATTTCTGTTCTTAATAAAATTACCTTACCTTTTCTCAAAAAAAAAAGACTCTATTGCCACATGGTTGAGGCTTTTCTTTTATTTATATACATATTTTTGAAAGTGGTAAGGTATTATTTATTAAGAAAATGAAAATAGCATACAAGGTTTAAAAGAGTGACTTTTCTTATTTCTAATATCACCTACAATATATGGTTGAGAAATATTGAATATAAATTTTCTAGTGAAAATTGGAAATGGAAAATTTACCCAACATTATCAGAGCTGAAACATAAAATTTTGAAGAGTTACTTGCTCCATTTTCCCTTATGGACTTAGAGTTTGCTACCATTGTTATGACTACCACTATCTGACGAAGTATTAATCCTACATTTTTTTTTTGTTATCTTAAGCATTATTTGTTTTTAAGAGTGAATAGGATAAAAAATCTTATTTAAGATTCTTATAGCTTTGTCATTTGTGGTTACCATTTTAATATTATTGAAGTGACAATTAAATACTATGGTTCTCTATTTCCTTGAAGATGACAAAAAATTAGTGTCTTTAACAATGAAAATTATATGCGAAGCCCATGTTCTATATTTTTGCAATAAGGCAGTCTTTGTCCCTTAGTATAAGGTGATCTACTAGTTATTATGTATTGGATCAACCATCTCTCCCTCTCTTCTTTTTCCTTTCCCTTTTCTTCTTTTTTCATCTGGATTAGATTCCTGACATTTCATAGCATGCATGAAAGAAGTAAAATTATATTTTCTCAGTCAACAACATTTGTGCAAATTATTTAGTCATCATCACTGATCATTTTATTACTATTGTATGTTATCCGGGTTCTTATCTGACTCACATATTTCTGAATCAATTTATTGTCATAATTGAACAAATTTTTTATTTTTTGAGCTAGAAAATGATTCAATTGGTTTGGGAGTTCTAATATTGAAATAGAGGTATCAGTGACATCCACCAGGGATTTCATGTTTCCAACTTGCATGACGGCCTTACATGAGGCTTGACAGGTGTATCAATGATTGATAAGTTCATCCTTTTGGATGTTAGAACAGCTCTAAGGCCCTGTTAATTCCATTGGCTACCATAGCATCATCTGGATAATTTTATTTTAGATTTTTTCAATGCAAATATGGAAGCAAAGAAAGGAATAGAAGACAAGAGATTGAAGTCAACCTGCAGAATGCAGCATCAACCAGAAAAAAGTGACTAATTTAGCCAGTCAAACCTTGTTTGATTTGGCTGAAGTTTGGTGGCATTAAAGTACACTTACAGTACAATAATATAGAATTTCATATCAATCCAACATATGGAAGTACCTCAAATAAATACTTTAAGTTGGTTGACTTTTTGGTTTTGCTAGTCACGGTCAAAATCTTAGCCAACAAGTTGACCAGTAAACCATGTTAGTATTTGTAGTAATTTTTGTCATTACTATTTATAGTAAAAGATGACTGACCATTTTTAGTAATTTTGGGTTTCTTATGCTTGGTGGAATTAGAGTTATAGTGTCCTGGTTTGAAAATGGAGTTTCTACATTTTATTTGTAGTTTGAATACAAGTAGGAGTTAGAGTCTTAGAATTCAAATAGGAGTTAGAAATTGCTACTTTGGGTCAATAAAAGAGTGTCAATAGGCCTTGTAGAGAACAATCTATCCATCCATTTGAATAAAGAATTTTCTTTTCTATTTCTGCCATAGCCTGCAGCTATAGTAGAACTAATTTTTGCTTCCTCTTCTATTTTGTCTTCTTTATTGCTTGTTAATTAATACTTGTGACTGAAGCCTATTACTAAATCCAATTATTTTGAAAAGAATTCGAAAATGGAACATTTACCCAAATCATGAATATTATCAAGGGCCAAATATAAAATGTTGTAGAACTAGCAGTGATCCTTTGCCTTCTAAATAAAGACCCTCAAAACAGATTACTGTTCAGGTAGCCACACTCCAATCAACACTTCATGTCTACTGTCATACTGTGTATCAAGTTCTTTCTGGGCTTTGAGTTGACTAAATTCTCTTTGAATTGAGTATTGTTTAACATGAATAAGTATGTAGTCATCTCCACATTTGTGAAGGAGTGTTTTTGTTTAAAGGCATGGAACTCTGTGGCACTCTTTATAGAGGTGAGGGACTAACTTAACAATTTATTTCTTTTAGGAATGGACATGTAGGAAGGTCAAATGGGTGGGAAAGATTTTAGGAGGGGATAGAGGTGGAAGGGTTACTTATCTTTTCATATGGGATCATAGTTGTCAAGGTGTTACCTAGGCACCTGCTGAGGTGTTGCCTATATATATATAGGCAACTAGGTGACCACCTTGGTGATAAGGTGCCTTGTTAGGCCACAAAAATAACAGGGTCAACACCTTATTATAATATCATTCATATTGCTAAATCTTACTAATATTTGTATTAATACATTCTATTATATACTACGTATATCATATATGCTTTGCTTCAAAGCTTCACTATTGAAATTAAAAAGATCAAAGGGTTTTGAGAAATGGAAAGAAAGAATAGAAGTGTAAAATGGTTTTCTTATTCTCTCTTTCTCTTACATTAAATAAAACTACACCTCCATCTGTGTTTATTTTTTTTTCTCTTTTACTTTCCATCTTGAATTTTATCATGTAAAGTTATAGCCTTCTTTAGTTTCTTATAGATATTAAATTGCTCTATAGTACTACTTTTATTTTTGAAAATGTTGAAATTAATATATTTAAAATGTTTTTATCTTCTGGATACGATGATTTGCCATGTTTTGAGAGGAAACTTTAATGTTCTTAATAAAGAGAATGCTATTTTTCTCCATTAGTATACATGTTGAATGGTAAATAAAATTAGGAAACCAGCCATTTATTTTATAAAATTCTTAATCACCTAAGCATCTATGATCCATCTAGGTGATTAGATGACCTAGTGTCACCAAGAATTGCCTAAACATCTTGGCAACTATGTATAGGATGGGAGAATTTTTGGAGGAGAGAGAAAGTTAAACTGGAAGAGAGATTTTAGAGTTTCTATGCAAGAATGAAGGAGAATGAATCCCGCATCTTTGTTAAAAAAGACCACAAGATTGGACAATTCGGAAGCTTAGTTCCTTGGATCTTGCAATCTTATCCCTGAAGGTGATTGGAAATGGCTTTTACATCACATGAGAAATTTACATATTCTGACAATAGATCGGATTTGTTTGGTGATGGATTTCTTCTGAGAATGAAGGGATCCTTTTGTTACATGTACAACCGACCATTCATGATCTGACGATTACTGCCATCCTTTTTCCAATTTATTACATAAAGCAAGTAAGAAAGTATAGCTTTTAGCATTCAGGATGGAACATGTTCTGAAAATTATTTGTGGAAGTTGCTTTCTGCTGTAAATTTGACGGATGCTCTGTTTTTTTCAGGCCCAGATTTCTATCCAAAAGAAGTAACAAATAACAATGGGTGGCGGTGGCCGAATGTCTGTTCCCACCCCCAGGAAGGAAAAGCATGATGCCCTTAACCGAGTGCCACACTCAAAGCCTCCATTTATGCTAAGTGAGATTAAGAAAGCTATACCACCTCACTGTTTCCAACGCTCTGTGCTTCGCTCCTTTTCCTATGCTGTCTACGACCTTGCCCTTGCATTTGCATTTTATTACATTGCTACTTCTTACTTCCACCTCTTACCTCATCCACTTTCCTACTTTGCCTGGCCTATCTACTGGGCTCTACAAGGCTGTGTCCTTACTGGTGTGTGGGTCATAGCCCATGAATGTGGCCACCATGCATTCAGTGACTACCAATGGCTTGATGATATAGTTGGACTTATCCTCCACTCTTCCCTTCTTGTTCCTTACTTCTCTTGGAAGTACAGTCATCGCCGCCACCACTCAAACACTGGATCACTTGAACGTGATGAGGTCTTCGTCCCAAAGCCCAAATCAAATATTCCATGGTATTCAAAGTACCTGAACAACCCACTTGGTCGTGTCCTCTCACTTGCAATTACTCTCACCCTTGGATGGCCATTATACTTGGCATTCAATGTGTCTGGCCGTCACTATGACCGTTTTGCCTGCCATTATGATCCTTATGGTCCAATTTACTCTGACCGTGAACGAATTCAGATATACATTTCTGATGCAGGTGTCCTTGCAGTCACTTACGGACTCTTCTGCCTTGTGGCCATGAAAGGGTTGTCTTGGGTCATCTGCATATATGGTGTTCCATTGTTGATCGTGAATGGGTTCCTTGTCACTATCACCTACTTGCAGCACACTCACCCCTCTCTACCACACTATGACTCATCTGAGTGGGACTGGCTAAGGGGAGCATTAGCAACTGTGGATAGGGATTATGGGGTGCTGAACAAGGTATTTCACAACATTACAGACACACATGTTGCACACCATTTATTCTCGACAATGCCACATTATCATGCAATGGAGGCAACTAAAGCAATTAAGCCAATACTTGGTAAGTACTACCAGTTCGACGGAACACCATTTTACAAGGCAATGTGGAGGGAGGCAAGGGAGTGCCTTTATGTTGAGCCTGATGAGAATTTGCAGGAAAGAGGTGTCTTCTGGTACAGGAACAAGTTTTGACACAAGATGAAGATCAGGAACACAGTGAGGATAATGGTGACAAAAACTGTTAGGAATCTTTCATTTGGTGAGATAGGATAGGAATAGATTGGCTTCCATTCCCCGTGGTCTGTGGACTGTGGTACTTAATCCATGTAGAATAAATGGTTTTGTTTTTGTGTTGCTACTTCGTAGGAACTTTGTGTCGCCAACAGTAAGCAGAAATAAGTGAGTGGGCGTTTAGACGCTGGAAGTGGAATGAAATCATTTCATTCTGACTAATTATCCTTCACATTTTGAAGCTCGAGTTTATTATCTAAAACAGTGTTCAAGAAATAATAAAAATTCTAACAAATGCACCGATCAGATCTTTGTTCGGATTTTTAAACATTGAAAGTTTGAAACTCTTTTTTTGGTCATATTTGGATGAGGATTCCTTTGAATGCTCAAATGCCAAGACCCTGCTTGGATGCCACATGAACTAAAATCATTTTTCATTTTCATTTTCACTTGGTTTATGGCTTGTTGCAGGCTGCTAATAAAGACGTTGGGGAAGTTTATTTTATAAGCAAATCTATTTTAACTTCATTTGTGTATTTTGTTGAATTGTTAAGGTGCTGTTTGGCAAGTCTTTTTAAGATCTTCCCACAGTGATGGTTAAAAGATGTAATGAGCTTTTTAAGGTCTTGTCTATAATGATGTAGACAAACGGTAAGTATCATAGTCTATTATGATTTACAGCGACGGAAAACTTCATTTGAAGCTTCCAGATTTTTAGCTATTTTGGGCTTATGTGAACTTTTTAAGGTGCAGGTATTTTGGTCTTCCAAGCTTTGAAAAGCCCTATGCATCAGATGATACATACATGTTCTATGTAAGATTCGTATATTACAAATGCCCAACCTAATACTTATAATGATTTAAATCTGGTTGAGAATGTTGGGTTTGGTCTTGTGGCTTGGTTAGCCTTGGTTGAGTTGTAAATTCAACCAACCTGAATCTGAATTTCACTTGGGAAAAAGCATGGTTTTTCAATCGGACCGGAAAAATCGGGAACTGGGAATCGGTCACCTCACCGGTTTCATTTTTCCCCAAAACCGCTTTTTTTTCAAAATCGTTGATTTTGGTCAGAAAACCGCTGAACTGATTGGTTAACCGTTTGAATGGTTATGACTGTTTTTCAAATTTTTTTTTATTTTTTTGTCAGAACGGACTGACCGTTCAACCCGGTAACCGGACCCCTGACTAGTTCAGTTGCCGGGTCGGTTTAAAAAACCATAGGAAAAAGGCAGTTTAGCCTATAGGAAAACAAATTGGAGGCTATGAGCAATTTCATTCATGGATTAGTGTTTATGTTTCCAATGCGCTAAACATTAAACCTGGCTGTGTTCAGAATGCTTTTAGAGAATTAATTCTAATGATCTTTGTGATTCTATGAGACACTTTTAAGTTTGAATTTGGAAAAGACTTTGGAATTTATTCTTTTATTGGTTCAAAACTCATTTTGAGAATTTATTCCTTAAAGTGAAAGAAAATTAGCTTAAAAAAAGTGGACACAGATTAAATCTGAATCGACCCAATTCAATATCCCTAGATCCAATTGGAATTTTTGATCAAATTTATTTCAAGTTTTGCTATAGGTTTGGACATGAATCTTGTTGGATCCCATTTGAATCTAGGGGTGTCAAGCTTTTCACGAGCTATTCAAGTTCGGCTCATGAAAAGCTCGATTCGGTTCGGTCTAAATCAAGTTTCAAGCCAAGATTGAGCCCAATAATTATATATATACACACATATACATACATACATTTATAATATATATTATACATATAAAAAATAATTATATGTATATATTATTTTTATAAAACGTTTGACTCATAGTCAAGTTCAAGTTGAGCCGAACTCGAACTTGTGAACTTTTGTCTCGAGCCAAATTTGAGTTCAAGGCTCTATCAATCGAGTTCGAGCTTGAACCTGATAGTTTATTGACGATCTGAGCTCGAATAATCAGATATTCAACTCGGTTTAACTCAAATCCACCCGATTTGAGTCCAACCCAATTACCGTCCTATCAAATATTCAATAGAGTTAATAAGACAATTTAACAAAGTGATTGAGAGAAGGAAAAAATAATGTCTTGAATTGAACTATTGAGAGAAGATAGAGTCATTCACATGATTTAATAAAGAAAGATAATGTGAGTTAATTAAATAAAGAAATTTGAATTTAAATTAATAACTCAAATAAATGAGTTAAGGGGAGGGAGGGAATGGGACTCAACGAAAGAGAATACGAATAAACAAAATTGAATTTGAAAAGTTTTAGAAAATAGGAGTATTTAGCAATAAATCTGACATCAACTGAAATAGACGATGGGATCTGCTACAGGAAAAAACTCTACACATACTCTACAAATATGGGCATCCGGTAGTGCATTGAGAACATGAATTTAATTAGGTATCATTTGGCAAATCTTTTCAAAAATATCTTCTAACACCTTAAATAGCCAAAAGATGTAATGGACTTTTGGGGTCTTGTTTTTAATGATCTAGATTATTTGGTAAGTATTCTAGTCTACCATGGTCTATAGAGCTATTAAATGAAAGATTTTAGGTATGAGAGGTAGTTAACTACCCCAAAGGTATTAATCAACTAATTGTGACAGCCAAGTCATAAAATGCTTGACTGTGAGACATAGCCAACTACCCCAAAAGGCATAATTGACTACCTATGACAGTCAAGGCAAAAATGCCCTGTTAAAGATGAATAGTTGACTATCCAAAAATGCATAGTCGACTAACCCATACAAACCGAGTTTAAACTAGTATCAATCGACTGATAGGAGGATCTATTCGACTAGAAGAGAAAAAGACTCCTTCCTTCTTTTAGTAGGTAACTACCAGATTTAACATTCAACTACTTCAAAGAAATTTTGACTGTTTGAATGCTTAAATGGCTATTACTATCTTTGGTAAGCCTTTTACCATGTTGAAGTATATTTGAATCATTACTAAGATTGGAAAGAATCCTCCAATGGCTAGGAAATGGTCACTTGCTCTATAGACCTCAATAAATAAAGGTGATCGACTTGAATCAAAAACAAGAAGAAGAAAACTAAGAGAAACAGCTTATGCTTTTAGTTTACATAGTCTTTAGTTGTTTTAGTAGAGAGCAAGTTAACAGAAGTCTTTTATGCCTTGAAGAGATTCTAAGTTTTAATAGTTTTAAAGGTGAGAGCTAAGAAGCCTTTGTGCTCATACAATCTTACCCATCTATTAAGTGTCTCTTCTTAGATCTAAGCATCTTGAGACGAACACTTGCAACTCAAACAATTTTTGTGTTGCATATTGCTTATATTTGGCTAGTCTAGAGGCTTATTGTAACCTCACACTTTGTGCTTTATCTATAATATCTTGAGTGTAGGAGGTTTTCTTAATTGAACACCATTAAGGTTCTATTGGAACCCGGAAGTCCAATAAAAGGTTTGGTAGACACCCCACATGTTCTACCAATTAGGTCTTATTGGCACCCATAAGTCCAACTCTTAAGGTCTTGTTGGCAACTACCAACTATAAAGGTATTACAGGCACCCATAACCCTTGCTGATTGTAAGGCTTTTTTAGTGCATAAAAATCCAACTTATTAGTGAAAATCCTCAAAGGAGATCTAAGGTAGAGGATGTAAGCAAGGGATTCTATCAAACCTCTATAAAATCTTGTGTGTCTTGAATCTGTTCTTTTATTGCTTTATCCTTTTTTTTTTTAGTTTTTGCAGTTATGTTGTTTCTAACATTGATTTATTTTCTAACTAACTGCTTAAACTTACATATCTGAATATCTTGCAGTTATTGCATGTTAATTTTCATTTGAACCACAAGATACAGATATCTTGGTGCAGCTATTATTGTGCTATTAACTTCACTAACCCTATTAATTGCACTAACATCTTGGTCCAATAGTTTTTGTGCTGCATTACTTACTAACTCTCACCAACTACTAACCATTTACTTTTAACTACTTTACATTTACTTTATTATAGTTGTTTACATTCAATGTTTCATTTAATATTCAATTGTATCATTTATTTTCAGTAGTTAATTTGTCTTTGAGATTTCAGTAATTAATCCAATATATTATTGGTTCTTCTCACAACTATTACTTTGTAGTTGGTCCTACATCTCCAACTACACAGATCGACACACACTTTTTGTGCAACTACAATTTACATTTTTCTGTATTTAGTTTTAATTGCCTTTATATTTCGTAGTTAGTTAAATTTATTGTTTATCCTTTATATTAACACTTTATAGTAGCTCATTTGTTTCATTATTACATTTACTTACAACTGCTATTTACGTTCAAGCAGTTACTTGCTTATTATCTTATATATGTCTAACTACTAATCCCTAAGCTTCTGTGTTTATATTGCTTATTTGTTTGAAGTTGTAGTTCTTTGTTCAGCAATAAAGTTAATCACATTGAGTAATCTTCTAAATAATTATTGAATACACAGGCTAAACCTTTATTCCGTTGCTACTTGATTTGAATCTTCAATAAGGCTTAGCTTTAATTTTCGGGGAAGGTATTTGAGCTTAATCTATTCAAAGTTTTAAGTTATACCCAATTCACCCCCTCTTGGGTATGGTCATAGCTCCCAACAAATGGGTGCTTAGGCCCTACCCTCTTAGCACCCCAAGGGACATTGGCAAGAAAAAATTGTAAGAAGGATGAACCTAGAAAATCTAATTTTAGTTTGGTGATTGGTATAAGAGGACCAAAGATCCTTCCCTTTTACAATTTGATATTTGGAAGAGAATAATTGGGTATTCTAGGTGCATTTGAAAAAGCATAAGGGAAAATAATTAATTTTAACATATCCAAAATATTTTTATTAAAAAACCTTCAAGGGAGATTGAAGAGAATAATTGCAAGATGCATGAGTATGGTCGAGAAAAATATTTAGGATTACCCATTATTCAAAATAAAAGGGATAAATCAAATATGAACTTCATCTTTGATAAAATGAGAGAGAATGAGGAGTGAAAGTAGAGGTGTTAATTGGATTGGATTTGGTCAAACCCGATCCAGTCCAATGTGAGTTCATTTACAAATGGACTAGACCCAATCCAGTCCAAATCCAATCCAAACCAAATGAAATATAAAAAATTATATAAAAAAACAAAACATATAAAAAATTACAAAAATATATTAAAATGAAAAAGATCTGAAAATTACAAAAATATACCCTTTTGGCATTGAAAATGCACTTTTGTAAAAGTGCTTTCGTAAAAGTACTTTTATAAAAGTACTTCAATGCAAGTGCTTTTGTAAAAGTACTTTCGTAGAAGTGTTTTTATAAAAGTGCTGCTGTAAAAATGCTTTCGTAAAACTACTTTTATAAAATTACTTTTGTAAAAGTATTTTTGTAAAAGGGCTTTTATAAAAGTACTTTCATAAAAGTGCTTTTATAAAAGTACTTCCGTAAAGTGCTTTCGTAAAAATTCTTTTATAAAATTACTTTCACAAAAGTGCTTTTATAAAAGTACTTTTGTAAAAGTGATTTCATAAAAGAACTTTCATGTAAAAGTACTTTTATAAAGTGCTTTCATAAAAGTATTTTTCATAAAATTACTTTTATAAAAGTGCTTTTGTAAAAATGTTTTCGTAAAAGTGATTTCATAAAAAGTACTTTCATAAAAGTGCTTTTATGCCGACTTCAGTTATGATCGGTTTCAAATTGAACAAGGGTTTGGTTTAGGTCCAATTTAAAAGTGCTTTCATGTAAAAGTACTTTTATAAAAGTGCTTTCGTAAAAGTACTTTTGTAAAAGTGCTTTCATAAAACTATTTTTTGTAAAAGTGCTTCGTAAAAGTATTTTTCATAAAATTACTTTTATAAAAGTGCTTTTGTAAAAATGTTTTCGTAAAAGTGCTTTTGTAAAAATGTTTTCGTAAAAGTGCTTTTGTAAAAATGTTTTCGTAAAAGTGCTTTCATAAAAAGTACTTTCATAAAAGTGCTTTTATGTCGACTTCAGTTATGATCGGTTTCAAATTGAACAAGGGTTTGGCCTCATGATCGGATTATTGAAAATTTGGTTTAGGTCCAATTTAGACCAATAAGAATATGGGCCAATTTATTTTGGATTGGTCTAATCCAATAATTATAATGGACTGTCCAGATCCGATTTGATAAGGTTTGGATTGGATTGGATCCAATCCAAAACCAGACAATTAACACCCCTATGTGAACGTCAAATATGCTTTCAAAAGTGGCAAGGTAGTTCTTATCAAATAAGCTCATAGTTTGTTTTCGGTTTATCAAATGATGTGCTTCCCCTTGAATCCTTCATATATGTTTGGCATCGATGTTGCAGATACAACACCGTTTTCTCATGTAAGACGTTAGAAGCACTGTTTTCTGAGAAAACAATGTCTTTTTTTTAGAAACATTGCTGCCAGGTAGGACATTTCCTGGAGCAACAACAACGTTTTCTATTTGGTACCAGTGCTCTAGGAAACATTTTCAGCACTGGTACCTATTATCCAATGCCACATCATGTCCCTATCACTACCACCTCTTGTCCCTGTTGGCAGCAATGAGCTGCAGCTCCAGAAAATGCAAAATTTGGCATTGCTCCAGAAAACGCTTACCCTTGGAGTACTGTTTTTATGGAAAAACGGTTTGGAGCACCATTTTTTCCAACGTAGCACTGATATATCGCTGTTTTTTTGAGGAACGACATCGATGCTAAACAGACGCTTCATGTCTTAAGGAAATTAACAAAATTAAGAGAATGTTCTTTTGGCGTGGCAAATCAAGTAACAAACCTTTGCTTGGACCAATTAGAGGAATATTTGCAAACCTATTAGCCATGGAGGATTAGGAGTTAGGAAGGCAACTAATATAAAAATAATCTATGCATGGGTTCATGTGTGCAAGGCCAAATATTTAAATAGCAACGATTTTCTCTCATGTTGAAAGAGAGCTTCCAATTCATTGGTTTGGAATGGGATTCTTGAGGCTAGAAATCTTATATATTCATTATATATAAATATATACTTATATTATATTTATAATGAACTATTTATAAATATATCATTTATTACTTATAATATAATATTATACATATATTTATATAATATATATTATAAATATAAAAACTGAAAAACCGAAGAACCAAACTGGTTAAAAACCGAAACCAATGGGCCGGTTAATCGGTGGTACCGGTTCGGTTTCGGTTTGGCAAAATGAAAAACCGGTACCACCGGTTCGGTTTACAAAAAGGGGCCATGGTTCAGTTAACCAAACCGTAGACACCCCTGGATAAAACTTGGAATTTGGGGAATATTAGGAATTTATTATCAAATGAATCAATTCAATCTATTATTAATACTTAGATCCTAGATAATCCCCAAGAGGATAAGGTTGTGTGGTAGGGTGAGTAAGAAAAACCAAAAAATAGAACCAAATTAAAAAATTGATTGAAATCGAACCGACCGGTATACATATATTTCTTTATATTTTATATATATATATTTATATTATATATTATATATATTATATTTTTATATATTATAAATTAATAAATATGCATCACATATATATTTGTAATATATATTATTATTTATTTAAAATATAATATTATATATATATTTCTATTTTTATTATATATTTATATATTTTTATAATATACACATATATATATATATATATTATAAATATAAAAAACCCAAAAAAACAGAGCAAAACCAATTCCTTTCAAGTCAGATTTTGGTTATTAATTCCTTTCCTTACATCTCTTGGATTCACCAAACCAAAGCAAAACCAATTCCTTTTCTTGTATCTCTTGGATTCACTAAATCGGAGCAAAACCAATGTTGGATGAATAGGTTTGCCTGAATGCGATGGTTGTTCGACTGATTGTGGAACCATTGATAAAATTTCACGCTAGTAATAAAATACATAGGGCACACACCAATCACAATGGAGTCCATGAATTTATTACTAGTGTGGAACCTCACCATTAGTTCTATAGTCAGTCGAACAGCCATTATGTTCAGTTCATCCGAATCCGACGAATAGGGGTGTATTTGTTCAACATGAATCATGGGTTTTATTGCCTTAAAAGTCATCAGTTGCACTCAAACTTAAAAATTTTCATCAAATGAGTTTTATTCTGAAAATTCGAAGAATGGTGGAGAATAAATTCAACATTTTATTTTTTCTATTAATATTTAACGATGATGTCAATTGTCAGAAAACTTGGGATACTTTTTAGACAATATGGGTAGAATTATTCAAATTTCTAAACCATAAGAATCGTAGTTTAAGAAAATTTCCCTTCTAATAAAGCCAAACATTTTTTTGATAGATCTAAAATCAAACCTATATGAAGTTTTAAACATTTTCCACTATGATCACATGGTTTAAGTTATCATTTTGCAAATTACAAGGGATGTTTTAATAAAACATAAATTATACTGTAGGTTTTACTACATTCGTAAAATTATAAGGGGTATTTTAGTAAATGAACAAAAAAATTATGGTAAATCCATTATAGGTCCCATTTTCTCCCGTATCCTAGCATCCGTCTTCTACGCTCTTCTTCTTCTGCTACTTATCGGATGGGGACGCCGGAGACTTCTCGAGAGCCCTGCCCGGACCGAATCCTAGACGATGTCGGCGGTGCTTTCGGCATGGGTGCCGTTGGTGGTTCATTCTTCCACTTCTTCAAAGGCGTCTACAACTCCCCAAAAGGCGAGCGTCTAATCGGCGGTTCTCAAGCCGTTCGCATGAACGCTCCCCGCGTCGGCGGCAGCTTTGCCGTCTGGGGTGGTCTCTTCTCCGTCTTCGATTGCACGATGGTCTATCTCCGACAGAAGGAAGACCCCTGGAACTCCATCATCGCTGGCGCAGCCACCGGCGGGTTCCTCCAGATGCGTCAGGGTTTCCCTGTGGCATCGAGGGCTGCGTTGTTTGGCGGGGTGTTGCTTGCTTTGATTGAAGGAGCTGGTATCATGCTCAACAAGGTTCTTAGTGCTTCTCAGAATTTTCCTCCAATGGAGGAGCCATTACCCAGTGTACCCAATCCGTCTAATTTTCCTGGGTATCCTAGTGGAAAGTTTCCGAATCAGAAATCGGCACCGACGCCAACTCTTGAAGCTTCAACAGAGGGGTCTTCTTCTTCGTCATCTTGGTTTGGGGGGTTATTTGGCGGTAAAAAGAAGCAGGAGACAGGGACTGATAATGGTAATGGAAGTAAGACGGAGGTTTTGGAAAGCTTTGATGCACCAAGTACACCAATTCCATCGTTTGAGTACAAGTAGATGACTATGGAGACTTTGTAGCGGTAAGTGAAAAGTAGAGATTTGATATTATATGTTCTAGATGGTTTTACTTTGAGCACTTGTTCTTGTTGGCTTGAATTATAATTGTGTGGAAAATATGTTGTTTATTTAAGCAATGGCAAACCAAAGGAAACCTTTTTCTCTGTTAAAATTTTATCAAATTAGTGGTATAAAAGATTATAAAATTGTAGACTATGGAGCTTTTTTTTTTAAAGGAAAGCACAAGAAGTCGGAGTGGTGGTGGTGGTTGTTTCGTTCCTGTTATTCCTTCTTCTTACAGTTTTCTAACAATAACATTTTCCTGGGGCTGGCTATAAATCTTAATCCTTGGAATCTGGTCATTGAAAGTTTTGGAAGATTTTCTCTCTAAAGGTGGCAAGATGACTCTAAATCTCTAATTCAGGGTGCCTTATCTAGGTTTTATTAGAACATGGTTCTGTGAGATAAGATAACAAAAGACTGGGGGAGGGGGGCAGATTATATATTCACAAAACAGTCTGCAATAAAGACTAAACAGCAAATCCAATAATTGTAGATATAATACGGATGATATGATATCATCTTAGCTCATCATGCTATGGTCGGTTACAATAGTCTATCTCTTATCTCTCTCACACTCCCCCCAATCTGAGATGATACAGCCAGCATCAGTTTTCCATTAGAAAGTATGTCTGTAGTTGCAATTCAATTGACACATGTGGAAGAGTGATGAGTACAACAGCATATTGATTATGAATAAAGTAACCGTCTACTTCATTATGGTATGCTTTTGTCTCTTCATGGAATACTAGATTGGAAGCAATACAAATGCAACTAGTATTGTTAGCATAGAGAAGTATGGGAGATGCCACATCAACTCTTAGATCATTCGAGAGACCTTGAAGCCATAATATATCATTGAACGCATAGGACATTGCTCTATTTTGTTGCAGCCAAGGTTTCAAGAGACAAGAGGATCTCCAAGAAAAAAATGCACCACCTTTGTTAGATAGACGAGAGTTTGGGTATACAGTTCAATCAGCATCTCTCTCTGTAAACCTTTTTTATTGGGTATTCACATCTGCATAAGCTCACAGCTAGAGTGTGAGGAGGAGAAGAAGAGTCGAAAGACCTATACTAGGTGTGACATGGAGATAACATATAATATGATGGACAGCTGTTGGATGGGGTTTGTAGGGACAAGATACAAACTAACTAACAATGTAGACCGTCATGAGAAATTCTGGGTCAAGTCGTAATCATATAGATGAGGTTTCCTGCAAGTTGATGATATAGAATAGGATCTTCAAGGGGAGGTCCATCATCTTTAGAATACTTGACATTGAGTTCCAAGGGTGTATTTCTATTGATTCACTATGTAGCCACGAGGAGATGTTCCTTGATAGCCTTATTGAATTTTTGGCTTTTTTTTTTTTATTTTTTTTTTCATTTTTGCGTCTTGCTTCAAAAAGGCGTGTGCCCTGTGCCTCGGGCGCAAAATGTCCCTTGCACTTTTTTTGCGCCTTTCACTTTTAAAATACTGCTCCAATGGCACTTCCTTCCACCATCGAACTTCAATGGAAGAGGCAATCCAAACTTTGTAAGCAATTCCATCAACAAAAACTTCTATCATCCACAGCACCATTTCTGGCCTTCTCCTACCAATTTCACTTTTGCAGCATGAAGGTCAAAGATATCAAAGAGTTCCATTTCTCTAGAGTTTTGCAATTCTAGAGAATACTTCTTCCACCCAAAGATGGAATGGTATAAGATTTTCTGAAAGATGTGTTCTGCTGGCTTGAGGGCCTTTTCATTGCTTCAATTGTCCCAACTCTGTACCATGGCTATGCCTTGTTTAGTCTCCATCGAGGTTGCAGCGAATTCTGGTAGGCTCTGCGGAAGTACAAGCAGTACCTTGTTGCCTTCAAAGGGTAAGAACTTCTAGTCACCTGTGATTTTTAACACCCCTTTTTCCTCTTCGCACAGCCCTTTCCACTGACCTACAACGTCGGCTTTTCTACCCTTTTAACAAACTGATTCTCCCTTTCAGCATAGTTACTTTCATTGCCCTTCTCAGAAGAGTAAGTGATCTTCATCCCAGCTCCTTCCTTTTCTTCTCTTTTCTCAACTACAGCTATTTGTGTGTCAGTTTTAATCTTGGAATACTCCTGTATAGCCTTTGCTACCATCGACCACCCTGAGGCTTCTCTTCCTTCTGGGAGACAAGTATATCGTTTCAGGCCTTACCCATAATACTCATACACCCCTAAATTATCAAAAAAAAAAAGGAACTCATACACCCCTATGAAACAACCTTTTCTGTTTACTTTCCTCTCCACAAAATATTTCCTTCCCTCTTCAACATGACAATGCTTCCATGTTTGGCCTGGTTCTGCTTTCTTTGCTCCTTCCAGTACCTTCTGAAACCAATCAACAGCTTGTCCTACTAGTATCAGCAAGGCTTTTCTTAGCTTCACTTTCTACAGTGCTGTGACACTTCTTGTCCACATTTCTTCCAACACAAATGTCTTAGCCTCTATCTTCAGAATCTTTCTCCATCTCCTTGCCGGTGCAAAGCTTTCTCCTTCCATTGCCGGTGCCAGCCCAGCTTTCTGATTGTAGAATTCTGTGAAAGTGAAGTATAAATCCTTGGATAGGACAAAGAGTTCACAGATCATACACCACTTGAATCCATTAAATCTTGTAATTTTACTTGAATATAATATACTTGATCTTGTCAAACCTTGTATTTTTCATGTTTTGTGCTCTCTTGCATGCAAAATGATCCAGTTGGATTTTTTTTTGATAAATATAATCCAGTTGGATTGATAACATGCATTTGTTTCTTTAAATCCTGATCCCTCCCCCTGATGGTTTATCAGCTAATTGTGGGAAGAAGTGGTTGAGTTTAACAAGTAAAATGAATTAAACCCACTTTTGCTTCTATTAACATGTACTTCTGCTTGTTGCAGGTAGAACTGATCTTTGATGAGGCTGTAGCTTTGGTTGCTCATCCATGATTTCCAACTTGTCCGGGTGATAAATGCCTGACAGGTTGAAGGATGTTACTAGAATAGTAGAAAACCCTTCTCATGCTGATAGTGCTGCTTGCTGGTGCATCATAAACAAAGGGTCGGGCCTCCAAACTTTTATAGTGTTTGTGTTACAAGTACATAATCAATAACCATTTTCGCTTAGCAGTTGTCTAAGTGTATTTGTTGTGGTGTATATAATATAGATAGCTCCCTTCCTCCTTTTTCTTTGGGTAGGCATGTTTATCTTATAGGTAGATGGTTGAGGTCTTGAGGAAAATTTGGGACAGTTGCTATTACTTATTCTTTTCTCCTTTATTAGGATACCATTCCCAATCCCACTTTTGAAGTTTGAACAGGTTTAAGTCGGTCAGGGTTGGGTTCTGGTTGCAAACTCTTAACCTATGATGATGGGTTAGGTTCTGTTTGGGTTACGGTGGTGTGCACAGGCTTACGGTGGAACAAACTCTCCTGTTCTAACTTTTAATCCTGTGTACATCTCATCAATAATCAATGTTTGTAATATCTCCCCACTCCTGATAAATCCCTCATTTCCTGTTAAATATAACCCCTTTTAACCCTCTCTAATAAAACATGGGTATAAATTAGGTAGGTTGGATGAGAGGATTAAGTGCCAATCGAAGACAAACCCCAATAAACATGGACCTTAACCTGGAACAAACCATTTACTAAACCCAAATTTTCCAACCCAAACTAACCAAATTGACTTCAACCCACATGCACTTGCATAGATTTGCTTGCTAGTATTCTATTAAAGCAGAATCAATGGTGATGTAGCAATCCATTTTCTGCTACAAAAGGAATCGACACATTTTTGGTTTTATGTATTGGACTCTCATTTTGTTTGTGTATCTTTTTAATATTCGTAAAAGCCACCTTTTAATTAAACATATTTTTTAACATATTCAATATTTAATGATTATTTTGGTAACCTTTAATGACTTTCTTTTTTTTTTTTGATAATAGTACTCTTGATCTTTTTAATTTGATAGAGAGTTGTTTTTAAATTTGTTTGGTAATCATAGTTTGTTTTATTTTTAATATTTTAGAGAATGAAAATTTATTTAATATTACTTCTAATGATTTTTTTATTTGATACGGGCATTTTTCTAATAGTATTTGCCTATTTGGCCATCATGTTTTTCTACATCTGTCTATTTAAAAATCCCACTAGAGGGAATTATATTAAAAAACAAAATATGCCCAAAAGAGTCTTAAAATATTATGAATTTTACAAAAATTCACCAAAACATTTGAAAACAAAAGATTTTTTTGGAAAATCCTTTATATTTTAATTGTTTGGAAACGTTTTCTTTTATAAGTAACGTAAAAGACAACATAAAATTATTACATATTATAATGAAAAATAAATATTAAAATTATTTTTATTTTTGTTGAATTTAAAAAATCTTCAATCTATTAAGAAGAAACAAATTAATATTAGGCCAAATTACTTAAATCTCCTTTGACTTTTCGGGTAAACTATACCTACCTTTTATGTGACATTAGAAACCTAATGCAAATTGGTGATGTTATGTCCTTAAGGCTGCGTTTGGTTGCAGTACAAATTTATTTGCACTAGTATAAATGCATGGGAGTGCAAATGAAAATAATGCAAAATTTAGTTTTTCTTTGTTTTGGGTTTACTTTATTCTGTTTCATATCTTATTTTACTTTATTTATATCACAATAAAAAAAGTTAAAATTAAAAAAAATAAATAAATCAAAATTTGCATCCAAACCATTTGCACTACTATAACTTTGCAACAGTATAGATCTATTTGCATTACAACCAAACACAGACTAAAGGCTTTAAAATCTCCAATTTTCCCATAGATGATGTTGTATTAAAAAATTATAGAAATGAAAATAAAACAAATAATGGTAGAAAATTAAAAAATAAAGATAAAATAAAATAATTGAAAATAAATTGAAACAGAACAAAAAATATATGGAAATGCATAAAATTTTAAAAATAGAAATTGATAAAAAGAGAATTTCATCTATAAAAATAAATAAAAATTATAGGGATCTTTATTTATATTTACCGTTTATGTTTAGCATAGGCTATCTGCTAGTCATATACAGTTGCTAGGACTCATTCAAATCACCCAAATGAAAGAGAAAGATTCTTCCACTACGACTAAAATATGCTACTACAATTCTTAAGTTTTAGTTTTCTAAGCCAACTTTAAAATTTTTATTAAAATAAAAAAAAGAAGTTGATCAGTTACATTAGTAATTTTCATAATTTAAGTCATATTTTAATTCTTCCATAATCAACACTGGTTCCCGTTGACAGAAACTTTTGACATTGTTTCTTATACTGAGGCTCTTACCAAACTTTACCTAATTTTGTATAGTACCAATATATACTACTCCAATTCTTCCATGTTCAGTATATAATCACCAAAAACTATAACGAACTCTATTCAATCAACTCAGTTTCTATAGTGTTTCATTCAAGCTAGATTAAAAAAAAAATAAAAAGAATCATTTCGATTCAAATGGTTGGTTGGGCGGAATTAGAATTCCATTCCATTCTCTCCTACTAGAATGACATTCTCCCATTTGAGGGAATGGCCATTCCCAAACAGACTATGAAAATAGACTTCCAATTCTGTTATCAAGGGATTTTGATTCCAATTCTAGCTACCAGCCAAATGGACCCATGTCATTTGACAAATGCTATTTGAAAAAGTGACGACATTCGTAATTATATCAAATAACTCCGAGGTAAGTATAGAGTAAATCTTGTTATTACTGAAAGCCAGTGTTTTCAAACTGTCACTGACCTGGACAGTCGGACCATTTGGCCTGGGAACCTTCTAGGTGGCCGGTTTCGGTTCTGTTTCACTCTTAACCCATTGACTTGGTCAGTGACCTGTTGACCTGGACAGTCTAACCGTTGACCCATTTGATTCGAAAACAACAGTTATAACCCTTATTTATTTATTTTTAATTTAGAACAGACTGCCTGTTCAAACCAGATGATTGAACCGCTAACCCAGAAACAGGTGGCTAAAGCAGTTCTGTTCTGGGTCGGATTTTAAAACATTGTTAAAAACCCCATAATAGCTATTTATAATTGAAAGGAATCTTTTGGTATGATAGTTGTCAACTTGTGATTGAGATAATAAAATGACATACTATACACACTAGGAAGCATGTTAGTCTGCATTGTCAGACTTTTGAACCTCTCCTGTCGAATTTTAGTGGGATTTTTCATTGCAGACTGCACACAGGAGCGTCAATTGGTAGCCATTAACAGAATAGAAGACATAAAAAGCGTCTAGTTGAGTAGGATTAATGGCCAATAGGCCATTGAAACTTATAATAATCTTGTTAGGATGTTGCTATAAACCCCAGAAGATAAAAGAGTTGTCAAACAGAGTCATTGTATTGTCCACAGAAGAAAAAGTATTCACTGCTTGGACCACACCACACCATCATCTGAGCAGAGACAGAGAGCCTTCGTTTGAACAGGACTAAAATGGCTATTGGGCCCATTACCAAATGTTGGGCCCAAGCTCTTGGGAGGGGGGAGGTCTGGAGATCATGGGCTAGGCCGGGGCTGGTCCAACTAGGGGTGTCAACTGGATTGGATTTGGTCCAATCCGATCCAGTCCAATGTGAGTCTATTATAAATGGACCAGGTTCTGTTTTTGAGCAATTTGGATCGGTCCAATTCAATGTCTGGAGCGTCTAATCTGTTCAAATTCATTTTGGTTTAGATTGGTTTCAATCCAAACCCGGTCAATTGACATATATATTCTTATCTTATATCAATGGACCAGATATTAGCTTAATCCAACCCAATCCAATATAAATTTGTTACGGACGGACCAGGTCCAAACCAATCTAATAAATATTTTGGACCAGATTGGTCCAATCCAATATGTCTTGCTGGTTCGTCCAAATTGATTTTGGACTGGACGGGGGTCCAATCCAAAACCGGTCCATTGACACCCTTAGGTCACACTGGGTCAGGCCGGGCTAGCATATGGGCTTGTCTACATTGAATGATAAAATTTGGCCCCTCTTCAAAACTCTTA
Organism: Nelumbo nucifera; assembly: GCF_055504915.1. Taxonomy (NCBI): domain Eukaryota; kingdom Viridiplantae; phylum Streptophyta; class Magnoliopsida; order Proteales; family Nelumbonaceae; genus Nelumbo; species Nelumbo nucifera. The sequence continues at coordinate 48,914,091 of NC_142652.1, forward strand.
CCAACCAAAATTAACAAAGTAGTCTAAGCAAAGAAATGTGGACTTCTGCTTAACTATTCTTAAGAAAGAGTCTAAGTTGCAGCAAAATCTTTCTGTAGCCTATAGCCATCAACCATACCGGCAGTCATCCTCTTATAACAAAGACTAAATCAAGATAAAAATGAAAGCAATAAATTGGGCCTATTATCAACCAACAATTAAGCTCCAGACATGCTTTAGTTCTTCCTACTGATCTGAAACTTGCATAAGAAATTGATCAGTACTTGGAGCAGTCATTGTTCTCAGAAGAGATGGGTGGGAGTTGAAGGTTCATCACTCCACACTTCTCGGGTAGAACTTTGAGACGATGAGAATCAATTGGTCCAAAATCAGCAGAGAACTCATTAAAGCATTCACAGATACCTTGACGACCTCTCCTGTATCTCCACCACTGCGAGATGATTTTCATCCCACCGCAACAACTTCCCAATGGTTCTGGGTATATGCCCTCCAGGTACAACAAGCAGTCGAGGAATTCCTCAAGCAAAACAACGCAATCTGGTGAATAATTCAGAGACAATTCACCTGCCCAGGTGGGAATTCTGACTACACAAAAGTCTGCAGCAGCAGCTTGGGTTCTTGATCTCACATTTGATGACCACCCAGACACTAGCATGACAATCGCAAGCACAAAAACAAGACGACCCATTTGATTTCGACTCGTATAGATGCTAGTCAGTCATGAATTTGCTCAGTTATATACTTGAAACTTGCAGAAATTAATGGAGTTTGCACAGACAGATAAGTCTATTCTGGTATTCTTTGAGTTTACTTAATGGCCATGAAAATGAGACTGGGTGTCATGCTTCATCCATGAAGAAATGTATGTCTCTCTCCATGTTCGTAACGTGCCCCATGGGTCAGGTATTGTGCTCTTAGGAAGAAAAGAATGGAAAGTAATGCCTTCCTTACCAGGATTAAACAAGGTAGCTAGTTGTTACTTTAAGCCAACGCTATTTACTTTAATCTCAGGGATATTGGATTAGTAGAATGTGATTAGGTTTTGTATTTAGGAATCTTAGCTCCCATGAATCAAGATAAAATGACTATTGCAACAGCCAGTATTGTAAGCTCTACCAAACCAGGTCAATGGAAACCCTCCACGTGGCAAGTTGACTGGGACATAAAAAAGGACGCATCCATGCATGCAGATTTCAGCCTAAAACCCCTTGTGACATGGCCAGAACAAGCCCCTATATGAAGTATATTTTTTTTTTCTTTTGAGCTGTTAGCATCGCTAACAGTGAAGGTAAAAGTTATAAATTGCACATTCAAGAGTGACAAAAACAAATGCCAGAACGATGAAAATAATGCAATGCAAATTTATTTGTATTGATACGAAATTATAGTACTGAAATGATTTGGGTGCAAATTCTGATTTATTTTTATTTCAAAACCTACCTTATTTTGTTTGATTGCAGTACAAATGAAGTAAAATAAAACTTGAGGCAAAAAATGTAAAACCTAAAAAATAAAATTAAACTAGAATTTGCATTCTTTCCATTTGCACTCCCATGCATTTATACTAGTTCAAATAAAATTGAACTGCAACTAAACACAGCTTAGAGTACAAGAAATGTTCAAAATATTAATACGCCTGATACGACGTATCAGGCGATATCAATAGTGAGTCATATCAGGCGATATCAATAGTGGCGTATCGGGCGATATCAATAGTACTTTTTAGACTATTTTTTAATTTTTTTTCAAAACCGGTTCAGGGGGGCTGGTTTAAGGCTCCTCCACCCCTTGAATTCGTCAAAACCCCCGATACACCCCCTGTAGGGACGTATCGGAAAGCCACCGGCACGATACGCATCTGCCAATATGGACCAATATGTATCAATACTTTGAACCTCGAGTACAAGTGGTTGACAAGGAGATGATTAACCAATAAGTCATGGGGCTATAATGGGGTCTGAATTTAATTTGATTACTTACTTGCATCCAAATCTCATCCAAAATCTGATTAGATTTGAAGACCTTGAATTTGAATTCGATTTCTAATGGACTCGAATCAGATTCGGATTTAATCCGATTTCTCTTCAATTTTTTTTAATACAAAAGAATTGAAAAGTTAATTACTTTTCAAATTTTATATATAACATACTGAATTTATTTATATATATTCATATAATATATATATATATATTCATAAATTTAAATATAATTATTTAAAATTTATATATTAAAATCAATAAATATTATAATATAATTGGATTTGAATTTTAATCATATCGGATGGAGTCAAAACCAAATCTGATCCGATTATTTATTTTTTTTATTTTTGAGAAAAGGTAATGTAAATTTAATTGATAGAAAAAACTAGTACAAAGACTCCCCAACTAAACACCTTAGATGGGGAAACAACCCAAACATAACAAAATTACAGATGGCATAGGCTCCTAGAATTCAGCCTAGCCCCCAACTTAGCCTAGATTCCCTTAGAGGTTGAGATCCAAGAAATCAGCTTTCCAACAGACATGAAAATCAGGTCTTCTGGATCCTTATAGATATTCTAAAATAGTCTTTTGTTCCTTTCTACCCAAATGGTGCTTATGACTACAACCAGAATGGACATCCACATAGCTGAAGCAAGCTTTGACAAACCCAATAATCCCCAGCTCCACAACATCTCCTTCACCAAAGCTAGCATTGACCAGACAAGACCCACCGAACCAAGAAAATGATTCCATATTCTAGCTAAAATTGAGCAATGCAGAAACAGATGATTGCTATCTTCCACTCCTTGACCACATAACACACACCTCTGGTCCTGGATATGAACCCCTCTTTTACATAGGTGGGCTTTAGTTAAACACTTTTCTAGAACTGCAACCCACACTAAAGCATTGATTTTTTAGGGAGCGGATGGATTCCAGATTCTAGAAGCAGGCATATCTTCCGAAGTACTCATTGTCATGTGAGAAGCAAATGACTTGACTGAAAAGAGGCCATTTGAACTCCAAGTCCAGGATCAGTTGTCTTCTCTAAGCAGATTTAGGGGTTGAAGAGAGAGTAGTTCAAGTAGATCAGCTAGGGCAGGTATTTCCCAATCCTAAAAATTCCTTTTAAAAGAAGGGCACCAGACTACTGAGTTCCCCACCACCTCAAAACAATCAGCAACCACTGCATCTTGTTGATAAGCTAACTGGAATAGATGTGGGAATAACTTTGAAAGAGTAGTATTTACACACTAGGGGTCTTTCCAAAAGGACAACCTATCACCCTTCCCAAGGATGGGGCTTAAGCCTCTACTGAAAATAGGTAGGATGTCCATTATTTTCCTCCATACCGAACAACCTAGCGATGGGAGAAAAGTGGTGATCAAATCTCCTCTGTCTGTGTTGTATTTTGATGCCATTAACTTCCTCCACCAGTGATTTCTTTCCAACCTGAACCTCTAGATCCATTTCCCAAAAAGAGCCTTATTAAAGGTCCTCATTCTCCTTGTACCTAAACCTCCTTTACTTTCCAGAGAGCACACCTTATCCCAACTCACTAAGTGGAATTTCTTCCTATACTTCTCCCATCCTTTCCATAAAAAGTCCCTCTGCAGCCTCTCAATCCTTTTGGCCACTTTACTTGGGATTGGGAATAAAGAGAGATAAAATGCTAGCAAGTTGGATAAGGAGTTTTTTAACAAAGTAATTCTGCCCCCTAAGGACAAGTATTTAGCTTTCCAAGATGCCAATTTCTTTTCTAGCCACCCTAAGACTGGTTTCCAAATCAGAGCTAAAGTGCATTTTGCTCCTAGGGAGAGTCACAAATATTTTGTTGGGAGGAATCCCACCTGACACGCTAACCTCTCTACCAAGTCCTCTACATTTTCAACTTTTCCCATTGGGATCAAACTGCTCTTACTCCAATTGACTTTCAGACCTATCACCACTTTGAACCAACTTAGAACTCCAACTATAAGTGTTATTCATTGGCTTCCATAAAACATAGGGTGTCATCTACGAATTGCAGAACCTGAACCTTCTCCCCTCTTGGCACCACCTCAAAGCCTTCCCACCACCCCTCCCCTACTTTTTGGATGAAGATTGTAAGTAGTTCAATCATATATAAATGAACAAAAGAGGGGAGAGAGGGTCTCCTTGCCTTAGCCCCATAAAGTTTTTTAAAAAAGCCTACTAATTGGCCATTAAGGAACACTGGAAACTTAGGAGAAGTGACACAGACTTTAATCCAGTTCCTCTAAGTCTGCCCAAAATTCATTTTGTTCAACACGCAATCTAAACATCTCCAATTGACATTACCATAGGTCTTTTCGAGGTCAAGTTTACAAAGTAGACCTAGATTTCCCTCCCTTAATCTTGAATCAATTAATTCATTGGCTACCAAGACGTTGTCCATCATTTTTCAACCTCTCTGGCAAAACCTTGGCCAAAATCTTATAGAAGCTATTTAGGAGGCTAATAGGTCTGAAATCCTTCAAATTTGTGTCTCCTTCAATTTTTGGGATCAAATATGAATGTAGCATTTAAGCTTCTTTCCAATGAGGAATTTTCTATGGAATTCCTAGAAAACCTACATCACATCTGATTTCACCACATCCCAACAACTTTTGTAAAATAAAATGGTAAGCCCATCCGACCCAGGGGACTTTTCTGAATCTAAATTCTTTTATCACCTACCAAACCTCCTCTTCTAAAAAAGGAGCTTCCAAACATCTTTGTTGGTCCTCCGAGATTCTTTTGAAATTAACTCCCTCAGGTAGAGGTCTTTTTTTTCCAATCTTCCTTAAAGAGCTTCGTGAATAAATTTATAACCATTCTTTTCTTATCTCGCCAAGATTCCCCAACCTCCCCCGTCCAATTCCAGTTTTTCAATTCTATTTATTCTATTTCTAGCATTTACCATTTTTTGAAAAAAGCTAGAATTTCTATCTCCAACCTTGAGCCATTTCACCTTTACTCTTTGTCTCCACTTCAATTCATTCTTATATGCTAATTTATCTACGAGCAATTTTGCTTACAGTCTTCTTTTCTTTTCTTCCTCCGAGATGGGGCCTCTTTCCTCTGCTGAATCTATCTCTTTAATTTCCTTCACACACCTCCTCTTTTCATTTTCAGATTTATTCAAGATTTCTGCCTTCCATGATTTCAAAGCCTCCTTAATTGCACCCAATTTTTTTGCTAAAATGTAAGAGCTTGTTCCCACCACCTAAGTTTTTGACCAAATGTCTTTTAAAAAATGTATAGTCTTCTTCTTCAAACCATGCATGTTCCAATTTAAAGCTAGACTTCCTTCGGATTTGCTCACTGCAAACCAATTGAAGAGGGGAATGGTCTAAAATTGGCCTTGGCAAAGCCTACTGTTTCAAGTTTTGGAATAAATCTTCCCACCCTAGGGACATCAGAAATCTATCAAGTTTTAATAGAACAAACTCCTCTTTTGTCCATGTAAATTGAGCCCCAATTAGCGGAAGATCTATCAGTTCAAATTGATTTACAAAACTTGCAAAATGCCTTCTGTCTCTAGATGCGTTTCTACCCCCATTTTTGTCTTCCAAAAATCTGGTTACATTAAAGTCTCCCCCTACTACCCAAGGGATTGTGGAAGACCCTCTTGCATCAGATAAATCCCCCAAAGTCTTTCCTTCTCTTCTTAAGGTTGGGCCATAGACATTGGTAAACAAACCCCTTACTTCCCCCTCCCACTCTAATTCCACTAAAATGGAGAAATTCCCAACATGGGAGTCGATCATCTTGCATTTGATCTATCCCACATGGTAATTAGGACTCCTGCAGTTCCTCTAGATGGTTTGCATATCCATCTAACTTCCCCTTCTCCCCAAATATTTCTGATAGTTTTAGCTTGCACCACTTCCAATTTGGATTCTTGCAAGAAACGACCTCCGACTTCCATCTTTTCAAAAAGTCACACAACACCATCCTTCTTCTCCCTGACCCTAAACCCCTCACTTTCCAAGACAAGATTTTTAACTCCATAATGAAAACACAGTAAGAACACCCCCCCCCCCTTTTGTCCCAGCCTTTCCCTTTTCTCTACCCCTTCTTTCCCCTCCCCTCACCTGGCCCTCCTCTTTTCCCTCGTTCTCATTCAAACCCCAGGAGAGTCTTAGCATTTCCTTATTTTTCTTGAAAGAGCTTCCCCCTTTTCTGGCTTTTAGTTTTTCTTTTTCCGCTAACAACCTCTTCTCTATCCCCTCTAAGTAGCTAACTGTCTCCCCCTCCAGGCACTCTATTGACACCCCCAAAAACATCCCCAACCCCATTAGCTTTGAGGTTACCCAGGCTGAAGTAGAATCAACCTTCTTCCTTCCCTCATTTTCCTAACCCGTCTCCCCCTCCACAACCACCTCCTTTCCCCTTCTTCGTTCACCCTCTTGAAACAAAATGAAACTGTGTACCTGATAATTTGGGATTTCGGCCGATGGATGGAACTGTGGAATAGCTTCCTCTCTAGCTTCAATTATGACCAACGGGATAATTTCTTCTGTAGTTGAGTCCTCTAATCCTATCTTTGTTGTTGTAGTAGCTGCCTGGACATCCTCCCCCATCACAATTGAGGTGTTGGAGACCCTAGATGGTGTCTTTTTCTTATGAAGAGGCCTTTACAGGTCTCTTGAACATCTCCCCTCCACACTAGCCTTTGATCGAGCACAGTTATCGCTTTCTATAGGGAAGATCTCTATCAAGACTAACCAATTCAGTCCTTGTGGCTAGGTTCACTCACCCTCCCAAGATCCCAGAAGGGCTTGAGGAGAAACTAGTTGGGTCTAGGTTCCAATCGGGTTGCTTAGACCGTTTGGGGTGGAGTAGTCCTTCTCACTAATTACCCATGGTTCTCTTTTGCCTGAACCACCCCTAAGGGTCCTTCCTACTAGGCTTGCCAAATTCAGTGATCCCCTCCACACTAGCCTTTGATTGAGCACAGTTATCGCTTTCTATAGGGAAGATCTCTATCAAGACTAACCAATTCAGTCCTTGTGGCTAGGTTCACTCACCCTCCCAAGATCCCATAAGGGCATGAGGAGAAACTAGTTGGGTCTAGGTTCCAATCGGGTTGCTCAGACCGTTTGGGGTGGAGTAGTCCTTCTCACTAATTACCCATGGTTCTCTTTTGCCTGAACCACCCTCAAGGGTCTTTCTTCCTACTAGGCTTGCCAAATTCAATGGTCCCCCCCTTTAGTGCTCTTGCCTAGCTGGTATCCTCTCCCTTTCCTATTTCTTTCTTCCCTCCAGTAACCACCCCTGATCTCCATTATCCTCCACCTCCTCTTCTAGAACTATCATTCTGCTTACCTCCTGCTCCAACTCTTCTCTAGCTCCTCCAGGAGAACTCAGTCCCCCTTGGAACTCTTCCCCCTCTAACCTCTTCTTTTTCTCCACCGCCGGTCTTCTCTCTTTCCAGATCTAGATCCAAAATGTGGAGTCATCTATCATGATTTTAATCTTTTTTGGCACCTCTCCCTCTGTTCTAATCTTGATGAAAACCCATTCACAGGTTCTCAACTCCTCCACCGAATTGCCTGTCCCTAAAAAACCTCCACAGATATTCCCTATCGCCTCTATTATGTTTGGACACCAGAGCTGCAGCGGAAAACAAACACCTTGATCCATGTCTCCTTTGGTCGATGTATCTTTTCATTCTTCTCTATCTGCATGCACCCTAATAAGTCTACCCACTAATCAATCGCTTAGCCACTTTTGTCCTAACCACCAAGGCTCATTGTACAACACCCATTCCGCCTCTTCCCTAGAAGAGAAGATAAACAAGTATCAATCATCTATTAATTTCTTGATCCTCACCCCTACTACCTCCCCTCAACTTCTTGCCACCCAAGATTTGATTCCACCCCCACCTTCCTCTAGAAGCAGCCCACTAAGTAGCCCTTCAGAAAATTCATTCTGGCTTCCACTCCCCTTTCTTCCGTTTCTAGAAATTGCCAATCCCCCACCCTTCGAATGATCATCTCCCCAAATCCCATCCAAATCTCTACGCCTACCGCGCTTTTATAGGAGAAGTTTCATTTCAAACCTAACCCTTTTTTGTTCGGATTGTGCCAATTCTCCACCCCCCATCTACCTCCCTTTCTACTTAGAAAACCTGAACCACATCTTATGGAAACCGGGCGAACAAAGCCATGTAAACAACTTGTGGGCTTATCTGTCCCGGTTGCCAACGTTAGGCGACGTACTTCTCGTCGTCGTACTTTCCATTGCCTCTTGACAGAATACTTCTAATGCCAGGTAATCAAGGCATAGAAAATGAGCAAACCCCTCTTCCCAGTCTTTAGCCTCAGCAAGTACCCATCTTCTCCAGTAAATCATTTCTGTGTTGTTGATCAAAAAAAGTCTTCATTTTTATAACAGAGTGTATTGTGTGTTTTTCTTTTTCTACTTCGAGTATGGTTGTGTTTTCTTGTCGGCTGTGTTTTTCTTGCCACCTCTCTCTCTCTCTCTCTCTCTCACACACACACACACACAGAGTTGTGGTCCCTTGGTCGTTTGAGAGTCTTATCTTGAGAGGGAAAAAAGACAGTGGCAATGGTTGGTCAGGGTTAACATGAAAGGCTAATGGGCAACAGGAAGCAAAGACAAATCACCATAACTTAAACAATGACATTTTGAATGTGACAAATCTGATCCGATTATTAATCAAATGCAAATTGTAAAATCTAAATCCGATCCAATTACATAAACACATCATCTTAATCTGAGATAATTGGATCAGATGTCGAATTAGGCCACAGATTTTAGATTTTCGAGTATCATTGACAAGCCTAGTCCCAAAATGAACTTTGTTGAAACATACTTGAGAGAAACACGTGGAAGTTTGGATTTTAGAATTAAGTACAAAGTGGTTTCATAAAAATAACATATCAGGATAGTTTAGGTTTTAGAAGTGTTTGAAGGAATAATTCACAAAGTTATGATGGGATGCTAACAGAAGAGACAAAGTGCTACAATTAAGAAAAATATGGTAGTTGTTTGTAATTTACCCTTTTTTAGGTTATAAGCAAATATTGCAATTGATTCAATCCATAACTAAATGGAAGGAAAATCTATGATCCTAAAAATGTATGATTTCAAGAAGAGTATATAGGGGGTTATGTATATAGGGGATGGATAGCACTATTGTGTTGCTTGTGTAGGTTAAAGTTAGGGTTGTCAATGGGTCGGGTTCGACCCAATAGACCTGGACCGATTGGACCGGTTCTGGTTCCTAATACATTTTCCCGATTATAATTAGGTTGGTACCAGGTCCATCATGTCCCGAACCGAGTATAATTATATATTAAAATATATAATATATATAATAATTAGTAAATTACATGACATATATCATATATGTAATATTTAAAGAAAAGATGTCTAAAATGGTCATTTCTGTAGGATTTCATTCAAAACCCTATCGAAATGCCCATGTCCTTTTCTTTGCCCACTCTATTCGTCCGTCTGCAACTCTGCCATTGTCCATCTCTAACAATTGTTTTCTCAGTTTCTCCTCACTCACAGGTATATATTCTTTGTAGCCTCTCCTCCATTGCTCATACCACACAAGAAATCTATAGACTGTAGCTAAAATATGTATTGATTTTGGGTGTGTTTTGAACTTATTGCTATGGTCTAGGCGTCCAACTAAAATCCATATTGATTTTCCCTTTGTTTTAAACACTTTCATGAGATGAATCTTGATCTCTTGCTCTTCTTTTAATTAATTATTAATGGTGTTTGGCAGCTATAGTACAATCGAGTCTATCAGGTTGGACCCGATTGTCCCAAGAATTGATTGGTTTAGTTATGGGTCCAAAGTTACAGAGCTAGAGGGTCTGGATTGATTCTGAGTCCATATTTTTCTTATCAGTTTGGGACCATTTCTACCAGGTTCTAACCCAAAACCGACCCGTTGACAGCCCCATGATACCAGAATAACGTATAACCAATAAACTGGTATCATAAAGTGGTAATCAATCATGTGGTAACCAATCGTCTCTTCACCACTATAGATTATTCTTAGAGAATTTTCTTTTTTCTTTTTAGGTAAATTTATAAAACCTCCCTTGAAGTTTTTGATCATTGTTGAAACCTCCCCTGAAGTTTGGTAATTGCAATCACCTCCCCTAAACTTTCTAACACAATTGCAAGTAGACCCCCTCTGTTTAGGGGTGCAAATGGATTGGATCATGATCCGATCCGATCTTATGTGGTCAAATTCGGATCACCCCTATTTGGATCTTTGGATTGGACTCGGATCACCCCCTATTTGATCCGAGAAGATCCGACCTGATCTGATATATGTTATATATTTATAAATATATTATTTATATTATATTTTATAAATTTGTTATATTATTTATTTTTTTATAAAAATAAGTATATATATGACAAAAATAATTAAAAAATACTTGTATTTTTGTTCTTTTTATTTAAATTGGTATATTTTATTTTTCTTATAATAATTTATTGATTTTTAAAGAAAACAAGTTGGATTGGATTAGTTTTGAAGATTTGACTTACCGATAGGATTCAAATTCAAATTGAGGCCTATTAGATCTGATCGGATCAGATCCGGCATGATCAATGTTGGATTAGATTCGAATCTGATCCGATCTATTTGCATCCCAACCTTAGTTAGAATTCTCTAAAAAGAGACACAAAAATGTCCAAATACCCATGCAATTACTTTTAACCAAAATGTTATTTTCCAATTTTGTTTTCATTATCAATCGCTACCCTAAGCCCTTCCGATCACCTTTCTGAATGTAATTTATTTTTCAAATTTGCCCTTCATACCAATCACTCAAAGGTAAAATTGCAACTTTAAAATCTCTTTTTTTGTTGTTCATAAAATTTGTATTGTTTTTTTTTCTATAGAAACCAGTCTCAATAGTAATTGCATGGGTATTTTGGACATTTTTGTGCCTCTTATCAAAGGATTTTAACAAAGGGGTCTACTTGCAACTATGTCAGAAAGTTTAGGGGGTGGTGATTGCAATGACCAAACTTTAGGGAAAGTTTTAGCAACAATCAAAAACTTCTGGAGAGGTTTTAGCAATTTACCCATTCTTTGTTGATAATCGATTTTGGGAAAATACACGATGATGGAAAGACATGGTACTGGAAGAGCTTTGACCAATCACAACCTACTCGTGAATTTTAATAAATACCACCTAATTGATTGCCACATTTATTATGCAAGGAAGATTTGATATGGGAAGCAATGTCCAGAGAATCAAGCTGGGCATAGAATTGGAAAAGGGAGATGTTCACATGTCAGAAGTTCAATTGGGTCAAACCAATGGTAGAATCATGGTGATGTGGCAATTATGTATATATATAATGGGTCATATAACACTATATATAATATATTTTACAAATTTTATCTTATTAAAATATGGTGTATGGATGACAAATTACTTAATTTTTAAAGCAAATGAACAAGGTTCTAGTTTCTTAGGCCATGTTTGGCATCAATTCTAATATTTTTCTCAGAATCCATCCAAAAAACAATGGATTTTGGATTTTCTTGATTTTAAGAGTATATGTGTGAACGTTTGGGACACCTTTTTCTCATAATCAAGATAATGTCTAGGAACAAATTGTTGAGAAGGGAACTCTAGATTTGAAATGATCACCGTCGGGAATTCACTTACCATGTGAGCACATGACTCGTGGAATGGTTGAGTTGCAGAGGTGAAGAGGATGAAACCTCTACCTAGAAGAAAATTAGGAGAGGGAGCTTGGAACCGGGAGTGGCTTCATGAGGGCAAAAGATACAAAGCCAAGTCTTGTTGGTGGAGTTGATAGTAACGTCTTTGGTGAGGATGGGTTGGAGTGTCGTGCCGATCAATCTTTCCAAATGACCAAACCTCAACTTCTAAGAAGAAAACATAAATTAGAAAACAAGAAAGAAGGGAATGGGGTAGGGTTTCAAGTAGGTGTTTTAAGGATAACGGGAATTACTAAAGTTCCCTCAATGTTTGTTAATTCGATTTAACATGGCGAGAATTTGGTCGAGCGAGAATCGTGTTTCTGAGAAGTGAACTTTTTTCACTCCGTAGAATCTCGTTTCTGGAGGGATTTTTTCATCCCATTTCGAATGAGAATCAGTCACTTGGTTACACCAAACATGATTCTCATTCTAAGAATCACCAGAATCGGTAGAGTCCCGACAAGTGATGCCAAACGGGGCCTTAGTTTACAATTTCTTTAAAGTACATGTATAATATAAGTGATTGTGGGTTCAATTCTTGTCACATGTATTTTGAAATTTTAAATATTTATTGACTTAGGTGGTTTCATGAAACATGGACTGATTAACCAATTTTCTTATTAAACCATTTTTCACTAGGTTTTAGCAAGTCCAGTTCTTGGAGTGTGATTGATTCGATCAGGTCACGGTTTAACTGGTTAGATTAGAGGTGTAAAGTGGGCTGTGCCGAGCCGACATGGCACGACCCGCAGGTGGCCAACACAAAGTGCGGGTTGTGCCACCCTCTTCGATGAGAAGTTTGGGGGTCGACCCGGCACGGCCCACGACCCAATCCTGTTCGAGCCCATGCTATGTCGTGCCATGCCCTGGGCCTGGGTTGGGCCGTGGGCTTGGGCCGTACTGGGCTAGGCCACAGGGTGGGCCTTGGGTGTGGGCCGAATCGGGTTAGACTAGTCTTTTGACTTTCTTTTTGTTTTTTTTTTTGAAAATTTTGATTTTTTTCTAAGTGATAGTGTAAAACTAAAATATTTAACTTTTCTTTGAACTTTGTGAACTATTTGAAAAGTTAAGAAATGAGAAATCTAACCAAATAAGAATTATGGAATAACAAATTGGAAGAAAAATAGGAATTCTATTTCATTTAAATTTGAATGATACAAATTACAAAGCATACAATAGTTGGATACTTGGATGAATAAAATATGAAAATGGAATAAATTAATAAATATAAAAATATAATATAATTACAAATTGAAAATACAAAATTACACTGTTAAAAAAATAGCAAATAAATTAAATAAATTTAAAACAAAATTTACAATAATTTGAAAAAAAAATCTATACAACTAGTCAAGTATTGTTCATGACTTTCAGGTGAAATATCGGGTGTAGTGTCATGTCTTGCTTTGTCTTGTAATCTATCTTCAGCATCCAACCAATCTTTAAAGCATATGCACCTCTCTATACTTTCATCGTTCATGCAGCTTCTCTTGTCATCCAACACCCTAGTACCTGCATTAAAACAAGACTCCGATGGAACTGTAGACACTGGAGGGGTTAGTATATCAAATGCCATGGCGACGAGAACTGGATAATTTTTTGAATGTTCACTCCACCAAGCTAAAATATCAAAATTATTTGTTCCCTCACCTAAAGTAGAAAAATTTGCTTGTAAATAAAAATTATGTTCAGTAAATGAATTTGTTGTTGAGGTAGAAAATTTCTGCCTTCTAGTTATTAAATAAAAAAAGTTTTTCTCTCCTACTACTGGGCTTAAGTTCTGAAGTAGAAGATGTTGTATAAGTTGTAGAATTATTTCCTATTACTTCATATTCATATAAACTGTACATTGCAAATAATAAATTATTAATTTCTTCTTTTTTATTCCAATTTCAATATTCATATTTTCATAATATGTTTCAAGTAAAATATTTAAACCATCTTTCCTAATCCTAGGATCTAATATTGTAGTTAAACAATAAAGAGGAAAAATGTTCTCCCAATATTTTTTTAAATTTATTTTCCATTATTTCCACAATACTTTTAAATTGTGGATTATTTCTATATTTTGCAAAACAATCACTAATCACCATTAATTGATAAGATAAATTACAACTAGTTGGATAATAAATACCCGATAATTCATTAGTTGCATCATAAAAATGTTTTAAAAAAATCTCTTATACAAACTGCCATTTCCCAGTCTTCCACAAATATAATATCATTAGGCATCTTTGCATTATAAAAATCAGTAAGAATTTGTTTATGAGAATGGCTAGTATCACCCTTTGTGTTTGTGTTGTTTCTCTCCTTTATTCTTCTTTCTCATTCTCATGTGTGACCAAATGTTTTCTCAAATGGCCAGTATCACCCTTGCTATAATACCTAAAGTCTTTATTACATTTTTGGCAAATTGCTCTTTTTCCCTTCCCCTCAACATCCCCTACTTTAAATATTTTCTAAACCGGGCTACTTAACTTAGAGGCCCTCTTTTTCTTTCCCCTAATATCAGTACCAGGGGTGAAAGTTCCATCAATATCAATAACATCCATGTCAATGCTAACACTATCATGATGCGACTGAATATCATCGATAGTGAACATGTTGGGGAATTGGTTTTGGGAAGAGCCAGCCTTTTTTTTTTAATTCTAAAAAAATAAAAATTAATTTAATTGGACTTGCCCAGATTGCTAGTTCAAAATCCCAACTTGATTTCAACGGCTAAAGTCTTTCAACTCCAAGAGTCCAAGCTTCCCAAATTGCTAACTTGAGATACTTGAGCTGGTTGAGCAAGCATTCTTCTTGTTGAAACTTCAATAAAGTTGAGAATTGGAGAATAAGACAATCAGAGTTCACTCAGATTGCAAAGAATGTATAAGAGAGAGAAGAGATTAAGAGAATTATTGAATTTGTGTGATGAAAATGGTAGAGGATATGGCTATTTATAGGAATTAAAAATAATTTAATTGTCCAAAGTACCCTAAAAACTAGCTATTTTTTAGTTGTTAAGAGGGGTATTTTGGTCATTATAAAGTTATTTATAACTTTACCCAAAATGCCCCCCTAAACTAGTTATATAGCTATTGGGGGTTATTTGTGTCATTTTTCTCCCCCATTACCAAAATACATAAATACCCCCCTATATAGTTGTTTATATCTATTAGGGGGTATTTATAAAAAAAAAACCCAAAAAATTGAAACTAGCCACTGATGGAAGGGGGGGGGTCCCTAACGATTAATTCTCGGACGAGCCAAGTGCGGCCAGCCATGGGCCGTATCGTGCCAACCTATGGACTTCAAACCCCAGGCCCAACAGCACGGCACAGACTATCGTACTGGGCCAATCTAAAGTCGGGCCGAGTCGTGCCAGACCACAAGCAGCCTGTCCCGATTTACACCTCTAAGTTAGACCAACCAGTCCGGTCCAATTTCATAAACATTGATGGGAAGGGCTTTGATGTAGTAATACAAATGGGTTCAACTATAATACCAGAAATAGATCATATCTAAAAAAAAATTGTGACCAAGCAACCGGTATGGCGATATAAAAATTGATGGGTGGTTTTTGATTGAAGAAGGTTCTTGCGTACCCTCATAAATTTTCCCAATACAAATAGTCAAATAGATATGATTTAAAAATTAAAAAATAAAAATGCGGTGAGCGTGGATCGAACACGCGACCTTCAGATCTTCAGTCTGACGCTCTCCCAACTGAGCTATCCCCGCGCTTATAAAGCCGGTGGCATTTATCAATTAGTGGAAAGAAACTAAAATATAGAGCGACGATATTTCAACGGCAGATTGTTTTTGGATAAGGTCCGTCTGAGAGGAGTCTGTGAAGAGTACTGGGACTGAGAGAAGAAAAGATGGCAAGAACCAGCAACTTCCTCTCGACAAAAAGCATCAACACCCCAATTCCATCTCCCTGTACTGAATCTAAACCCTTCAAATTCCCTCCTCGCACCTTCAAAATCGAAGCTGCTTCTTCAAGGAAAAATGATGATCTGGTACATTATTTTTGATTTCTTGTTTGTTGCTTCTTCTTTAATTCTTCTCGTGTACATTTTGTTTCTTCTTTTTCTTTTCTCTTTCTTAAATTTCTTCTCTACACTTCTGAAATCTCTGCAACCCC
The DNA here is from genome assembly GCF_055504915.1 of Nelumbo nucifera. Classification (NCBI taxonomy): domain Eukaryota; kingdom Viridiplantae; phylum Streptophyta; class Magnoliopsida; order Proteales; family Nelumbonaceae; genus Nelumbo; species Nelumbo nucifera. Next base: position 48,929,950 of record NC_142652.1, read on the forward strand.
TCCCAAACAAATGGCTCTAGTAATTGTTCATTAACTAATGGTCAGACTTAAGGCAAAATTTTATTCAATAAAATCTACATCTATCACTTTCTATTCAAAATTTTTAGTCATCATTAATGCACTTAAGAAGCATTTTACATAATTTATACATCCCTTACTATTACCAGAATTTTACATAATTTCTAGTAGTGGAAATGGAAATAAAAATTGAATCAGAAAGCTTATAGGCTCTCTTGTTTGGGATGCTTGTGGAATCTGTGCCATCAGTTCCAGGGATTTAAACTTTTCTAATAGGAAACTAAATTTGAACTTCAGAAAGGGAAAAATCTATATTATCAAAAAGACATGATATTGGAAGGGTTTTGACCAATCAAAATTCATAAATATCATCTGATTGAATACCAGTTTTTTGGTATCATAGTCAAACCTGTAATTTTTACACATGTCCCATAATTACCCAGTTTGAGAAAAATCTGCATTTCATTGGTTGCATGTGACCTTCAATGAAATGCTAGTACACCAACTTTTAAAATAAATTCAGAACATCACATCAACTGATTTTTTATTCAAATGATGTCATTAGAGGTCTCATGTGAGTGAATTAGGATCTGCTCCTCATAGAGCATTCTTCATATCGACCTTACAGCCACATTCCACTGTGTATTGGGAACACCTCCCATGAATAATGAGATAGGAGTACAAGAGATGTTTCGGATGTGCAGCTGTACATATTGTGAAGTTGGTGAAAGTAGCACTCGGTGCCATGTGAGTATGTGACCATGGTGCATCATTTTTTTTCTGAAAAAACGACTGTTCAGCCCATCCCAGAATTCTTAGCCCCATGTTACAGGTGGGATGAATCTCGACCGTGGATTAATGCCAAATTCACAGGCAATATGCGATTTATAGGGGGGGACTACTAATAGATTACGGGGAGCTGTAATTTCAGATTTCTGCCGTGGAATGCAGTGTACTTCACTGTTTTTTTCTCCCCCGGCCTACCTTCAAATGATTGAAAGCAAAATTTTTAAGTTATTGGGTGCTTAATATGCTCACAAGGGTGTAGTTAAACCCAACTACCCAAGTCTGGATAAAGGTCTGAGAGGAGTCTTGCTTCTATTCAAGATATTGAGAAGAGGCTCAAGAACCCCACGCCGTCTTATCAGCATTTCAACATCAGATGGGAGATGGCATGGTAGATGGACCTCTGACTATGTTTATTCTCTGGAAGAGCTGAAGCTGGCAGATCTAGCAGAGGATGGGCAGAAAAATGCAGAAGTCTTGATCAGCCTCAACATAGACAAGGTGGTTCTCCTACATCTCTTAAGTTTAGCTAGACATAATCAGAACTAAACAGATGTATGGGTTGTAGCAGTGATTCAGTATTTCTCTTTAAGCAGCTTGTGAATGGAGATGCATTTCTGTTGAATGATATGCTTCAAGATTATCAGTTAACTACAAGTATCCTCTGGTTTCCAGCATGCAAGCTTTGGGTTTTCTGTGAATGGAAGGATAGTCACATCATTCATTAGCAAATGCAGCTGCTGCTCTTCTTTATACTGCAGAGAGGTATGCTCAGATGCTCACTTAGAATCTTGCATTTAGACCTGTTCATGGCCCAGATAGCCTGACGGCCCAGCCCGCACCTTGGTCGGGCTTGGACGTGTAGTTAAGCCAGTGGGCTGACCTTGGGTCCAAAACATCAAGCCCGATTATGTTTTGGACCGAGCTCGGGATTTGTCAAAAAAACCCAGTTTGAGCCCGGCCTGGTCCGATTAATTTATATAATATAAAATATATAATATTTATTATAATATATATATATATATATATTAATATGTACATTTTTTATTTTTTTTATAACTTCTAAACTCCAAACTCCCAAGTTTCAAAACCCTATTCGAACTCGACGTTCCCCTTTCCTCTCTCTCTCTCTCTGTTCAGCGATAGCAGCGGCAGCAAGTTGAGCTTTAGGCTTTAGACTCGGGCCCAAGCCTAAGCTTTAGGCTTTTTATGAGGACTGGGCTCGACCCAAGTTGTAGGCCCGATGGTCAAGCCGGATTTGAGCTCAGGCCTTAAAAAATCTATTAATAAAGAGTGAAAGCCCAACCTAACCCATAAACAGGTTTATTTGTATTACTTGATACATCATAATGCTGCATACTCATTGTAGATGATCATTTCCTAGACATCCACTGTGAGCTGATGGTGGTCCATCTCATCGATCCTGATGGGCCATCATTTGGATTGGCAACAAAGAAAAGATTAATAAACAAATAGTTACAAATATGGTATGGAAACGGTGTGATACTTATCCCCAAAAATAGTCTTGCTATAATAGTGAAAACAGTATGACACGTAACAAGTTGATAATCCAATGATGGCGATTTTTATCCTATTCAGCGGCTTCCACTCCTAACCACCTTGACAAGGTGGGTTTTTTGTGTTTGAAAGATGGACAGGTTTTGGAATTTTACAACCTATACGGGTACAGATGGGGTACAGTATTAAGTTAAACCCGGTTCTCCTTGATTAGGGGTAAGCATTTGATTTATTCGGTTAAAAATCGAATTAAATAAATTAAAATTTAAAAAAATTAAATAAAAATATAAAAACCAAATCGAAACCGAATTATAAGAAAACTGAAATAACCAAAATCAATATTTTTTATCCAGTTTTCAGTTATTTTGGTTGAAAACCAAATTTAATTAATAATATATAAATATTATATATTATAACCTATAATATATATTATGAAATTGAATTTCATTATAATACATATTAAAATATAAATATACAGCATATTATATATTATATGTTATATATTGTATATTATATATTACATATTATATAGTGAATTTTGATTAATTCGGTTTTTTCGGTTCACTAAAATTCTAACTCTAAAAACTGAAACTGAAATTTTCAGTTTGGTATTTTGGTTTTAACCGAATAATACCCACCCCTATCCCTGTCCCTGACTTGCATATTGTTGGAAGGCATTTGAATTTATGTATTAGGTATTAAATTTAATAATATTTTGATTTTTACATCAAGAACAATTGATAACTTATGTGTTTTCTACATGTTTAAATCAAATACTAGAAATTTTGATGTTTTTTTCATGCTATTTTACTTGTTTGTTACTTTTATATATAACATGAAATAATAGAAAATTAGATGCAAATTCTAATTAACCCGCTACGGGACACCCTCAAATGTGGGAAGGATAGGTTCAGGGAGGGATTTGCATTTTCATTTGTGGAAAAGGTTTGGATTTAAAAATTAACCCGCTATGGGTTTTGGGGAGGATACAAATTGGGAGATCTAGGAAGGCGAATAGTGTCTAGAATTTAGAAAACCGTTCCCCCACCCTGTTGCCATCCCTACAATCCCTTGGGCGGTTCTAACCTGAGCACAACCCGACCCAACCCAAGTTAAGGTATTGCAATTTGGGCGTTGGGCTGGACTTGAGACTAGCAAAATCATGGTCCGACCCAAGTTAAGGTATTTGGTAGTTTGAGTCCGATCCAAGCTAAGCACAATGTAGGTTTGTGTTTTTTTGTTGGATTTCACTGAAGTTATATATTAAAAAGATGATGAAAAATAGAAATATAATGGCCAAATACTCATCTAGAAGGATTAATCTAATTTATAGCAACCCTTTGACCATTTAGGTTTAATTGATTTTTAATGAGAAAAAAGTTAACATGTACAGGCCTGACAAACCTGTCGAACCCAAGCCTGGTCTAACACAATCTTGAAAGTGTTTGGGTTTAGGCCGGTTGGACTTGAGCCTACAAAGTTAGGCTTAACCCTATGCGGGCCCTAGGCTGAAGCTCTAGGTTTCACATTTAGGGTTGGGCCTGGATGGGCCCAGCCCACCTAATTTGCTGCCCTAATTCACTCAAATTAACAGATTTTGATTGGTTAAAGTTTATAAGTTATTGTACCTTCAATTAAAAAATAAATGTAAACTTTTAATTTGAACACATTAAGGGTTCATTTGGTCCGGAGTCTAGAATTGGAATTCAACCGTTTGATTGGACGGAATTAAAATCTAATTCTCATTCTGGGTTGAGTGGAATTCCTCGGTCCATTTGAGGGAATGGTTATTCTCTCCCAACTTTTAGGAATAAAACACCATTAATCCAACTGATTCTGATTCTGATTTCAATCCCTCTTTGAACCAAACAGGCAGGAAAAATAAATCATTTTAATTCTGATTCTGATTCCAATTCTGATTGTAATTCCCACTGCTAATCAAACAGAACCTAAACTAAAAATAAAAATGATCAACAACATTCAAACCGACTTTACTATTTTTTTTACACCACAAACCAATTTTACTATTAAATATATATTAGGATTCGTTTGATTTGCAGTTGGAATCGGAATCGGAATCGAAATCCTCCAGAATTGGAATCGGAATGGTCCTTTCCCATAGTTTGTTTGGTTCAGATAGAAATATGAATGGGAATTAGAATCAATAGGAATGGGATTTTATTCCCAAGGGAGGGGTAGGGAATGACCATTCCCTCAAATGGAGGAATGTCATTCCAACAGGAATGGAAATAGGATTCGGATTCCACCCAATCAAACAGTTGGAATAGAAATAGCCCATTCCGATTCCAATTCCAGACCCCTATTCCCGTGAGCTAAACGGGGCCTTAGTTTTATGTTGATATACGCATATACTGACATAGTTTCATATTTAATCCAATTATAAACAGATCTAACCTGGGATGGGATCAACTTAATTGGATCGGATTTGAATTTGAATTGAGACAATTAGGTACTGTTTGCAGCCCTACAAGAAAGCCCTCCTCCCTGCCTACCCACCCCACTTCATGAGCAATATATAAGCTACTGTTGAGAAGGTTTCACAAGTACACCTTGATCCTCTTAGCTGAGGCACCTCCAGTCCATCAAAAAAACTTGAGTAATCAACAAATAAAAGAAATTGCATAGCCCATGAATTATAAAGTGAAATGGGTAAGGCTTAATGAAGTTGAAGTGATTAGAAAGAAGATAATAAGCAGACCTCAAAAGTATGAAAGTAGTTTTCTTAATGATACTACTTTGCTTCTTGTGATGTGTCAGATTGATACGAGTTTTGATGTCTGGTTGCTACCATCAAGTAGGGATAATCGTTCGATTCAACTTCCTGAAATTGGCGGAGACGATCCATCATTAAGTCCCTAACCCATCTCTCTCTCTCTTTTGAAGAAGAAGAAGAAGAATATTAACATCATCTATATATATATTTTACAGGTGATCTATGTAAAACCAGGATGCGAAGCTGACCTTGATTCACTGATCCGAGATACCATTCGGCTTACAACCTCAGTAAAGGCACGTAGTCTAATTGCAAGATGTGATGTGATATGAGTTTCTCAATTAATCATGAAGATATGAGCAAAATTCATGAAACATTACTCCATGTTTATTTTATTTTTCCTTCTTAATTAAGCTAATCAGCTGGGTCTCTCTTAATTTGTACATGCAGGACACATGCTCAGAATCTTGCGAGAAATCTGAACCTAAATGGCGCTGTATGCACCCTATTAACTCCTTTCTGTTTCATTTTTATCATCATCAAATCTATTGATTAGGTCGCAGTTTCTTACTCTCTTTTTATAGGTGTAATTAGAATGAGAGATGAGAGGGAATGGAGAATGGAGACTTAGGCGAAATTTTCTAACACTGAGATTTATTCTCCAATTAAAATCTAGCCAAAAAGTTGGGTTTGAAGTTTTTCTAAAGGATAAGGTTAAAAATATGAACCCTACTTAACTTCGGGCTGGAAGAAGATTGAGGCATTGTCCAATCTGACCCTTAAACAAGTCCTTCTAATTCAAGCCCAACCTGAAAATCTAATTCAATTAAATTGGATTAGCATAGGAAAAAAAATGGATTATATTTCAGTTAGAATTGGGATTTCAAGAAATCAAATTGGGTTGTGATTGAGATAAATAAATATTAATGCAAGGTTTTTAAAACCGGACTAGACAGGAAACTGTTATGGGGTCCAATTCCCGGGTAAAACGGTCTGACCATCTGGTCAAACAAAAAATAAAAAAAAATTAAAAACATAAAAAAGCAGCCAAAACCCATTCCTGGATTGAATGGTTTGACCGCCTAAGTCAACAATTTGTTAACCAAATCAATGATTTTTGACCAAAAAATAGTTTTAAGGTTAAACTGAACCAATCGTTTTCCGGTCCGACTATCCCATCCGGTCTGATTTTGAAAACATTGTATTAATGTGACTCTTTCGGCTCAATAACATTTTCTCTTAAGAGCTTGGGGACCAAGTATTAGCCCAACTTGATTGTGGGTAATGATGGAATGGGAAAAGTTTGGGGGGACCAAGGACCCCCCACCCAAGAACTAACATGCATCTGCAGCTTATACTGAATCTAGATTATTCCACATAAATTTGATTGAATTTGAATTCTTTAGTAGTGGTTTTGGAATCCTCTCAATCAAAATAACTTGGTCTCCTTCTCTGCACCTTGATCTGAACAAATGAGTTTCTGAAGTTATATTTGCAGGTGTAGATTGAAATATTCATACTTCTCTCAATCTGCCTTGACTGGCAATATTCTATAAATCTCAAGAAAAATGCTTGGGTCCATCAAGTGAATGGGTCTGTGTATATTCAACCTAAGCGCTCTTGCTATTTATCCACTTGATAAAATGTTTTTGTCTACAGATACTGGTGCAAGAGAAGCCCCCATTGATGGAAGGTGGTCAAGACTCCTGGAACTAAGGAAAGCATTGTAGAAACATACATATCGTGAGAAGGATGGAATACAATCTCATGAAAATGGAATCTAGTACGATTCCACATTTCATGTCAAGAGTGTTACTCAATGTAACAATAATGTATAAACAATCAAAAAAAAAAAAAAGTTACAATGTGTAACTATATGTTGCAAATAATACATGTGTGATAACAAACAACCTTGTTCCCTGACTTCAACCTCCCTTTGTACTTGTCACAACTTTGTTATTCTTGCTTTTGCTTCTTCCCCTATGTTTGTGGTTATTCGGTCCAAGGTTTTTAAAACCGGATCAGATGGGGAATCATTCTGGGGTCTAGTTTTTGGGTCAAAAGGTCTAATCAAATGGATAATTCATTCTGACAAAAAAATAAAAAATGGTCAAAAACTGTTGTCTAAATCGACGGTTCAATGGTTCGACCACCTAGGTCAGCAATTCACTAACTAAATCAATGGTTTTTGAACAAAAAACAGTTTTGGGGTGAAACGGTCCTGATTTTTCTAGTTCGACCATCCAATCTGGTCCAGTTTTAAAAACACTGGTCCAGCCCAAAGACTTCCTACTTATCTCCTTATTGAGTAAGCATAGAGCTAAGCAGCAGTAATAGTGCTTAGAGTTCATCATCTAACACCATCTTCATATAGTAGATAATTAATTTACAATGCTATGTAATTCATTCAGATGCTCTACAATGAAACATTGGCACCGACGTCAACAAATGCACTGTATTTGCACCAAAAGATGTTTTCTATAGTCACGACAATGCATGTATTGCAGCAATAAAATGTATTTTAGGCTCAATTTGGAAGAAGTACAAATACAAATATGTCTAGCGCAAAATCTTGTATTTTGTATGTATTTATAATGTATATGTTTGTAGACTCAGTTTGGAAAGAGTAGGGTTTGCACTCTATATATTTGTATTTGTACTCCTAAACTTAGCCTGGGCAAATTTCTGGGTTACACGAAAATCTCCTTTTTTTCTTCTTACTCAAATCAAGTATGGACGAGGTAATAATACAACAATAATAGACAATAGTCATTAGGGGTGAGAAAAATAAAATAAAATCGATTGAAACCAAACTGAAAAATTGATTAATTGAACCGATCAGTTCGGTGTTTTTAAAAAAGCGAAGGCACCGGTGTCAAGTAACCAATATAGAAAACCGGCGGTTAACCGAACCGACTGGTATATATTTTATATATATTTATGTATATTATATTATATATATATATTATTTTTATATATTAGAAATTAATAAATGTGCGTTATATATAAATATATTTATAATATATGATATATTATTTATTATTTAAAATATAATACTATATATACTTATATATATTTTTATAATATATATTGTAAAAATTAAAAAACTGAAAAGTCAACGAACCAAACCAGTCAACCGATTAACTGATTAGCTTCAGTTTGATTTTTGTTACTAGTTTTCTAAAAACCGGTAGTACCAATTCGGTTAAAAAAAAAAGCCCACACTTCAATTAACTGGACCGTGAACAGCCCTAATATTCATGCCAACAAAATTGCAAAATAGCAAAACAAATTATGTAAACTAATGTTTTTTAACATGAAAAACCTCTCCAATGTATAAACGAAAAAACGAGAGGTCATTGATCTAGTAAAATCTCCACTACAATGATAATAGTGGATATACAATAAACACTCTTACCAATAGCTAGAGGAAACCAAACCTCAAAGAGAAGAAACACCCATGGTTATAATCCAAATCTCTCACTAATAAGGTGGAATACAATCAACAATGAAACCAACACTACTTCAAACAAACTTAATTTGAAAAAGCTTGATGCAGCAACTTACTGTGATATGAGCCTTCACATTGAGCTCCCCTTCTCCAAGAAACCATCTGTGTTTTTCTCAAAACCCTCTAAGAGAAAAGCAAAATCTCTCATACATATATGTCAAAATCCTCTAAGACAAGCAAGAATTAATGAAGTGGGCTTTCCTCATGGGGCTGTACCTATGGTACACCCAACAAAAACAAGCAAGAATGAACATCTAAACTATATCAAAGATGAAATACTACTGTTGTTTAACCTCTAATTCTCGAACAAGAATTTGATTGACACCCTAATTTGGAATTAACAGCCAAAGCTGTAAGACAGCAACATAGAAAACATATTCTTTCACTCGGCCACAGATAAAATGCAACATAAGTTCTGCCTCAGTGCTTCACAATGCTTCTCTTGTCTTTTCAAACTTAGGAAAAAACTAGTAATACCAAAACAACTCATATATATATGCCTACGTTCTACAAAGCTCTTGTTAGAATCTCCTAATTTCTAACAAGGTTAAAAATATTTTCTCCTATTTTTGTAATTTTTTTAACCTAATTCAAAGAGGTTGGTTTAAAGCCTGTCTACCCCCTGAACCGGGTTAAACCCCAAAACACCCCTTATAGGTAGGGGTGGCCACGAGTCGAGTCTTTCACGAGCTATTTGAGTTCAACTCGTGAAAAGCTCAGCTCGGCTCAGTTTAAATTGAGCTTCGAGTCGAATTGGAGTCCAATATATAGGCTCGTTTTCTAATCGAGCCGAGCTCGAGCCCAATGAAACTCGACTCATGAGGCTCGCGAGTCTAGTATTAAATAAATAATTTTTATTATATATGCATACATACATACATACATACATACATACATACATACATACATAATATATATAAACAATTTTATTATATATAATAATATTTTTATTTTTTATGTATAAAAATAAATAATTTTTATATTCTTATTTTTTTGTATGTAAAATAAAAATAATTTTTATAATTAGTTTTGTATATATAATATTAAATAATTTTTATAATTCTTAATTTTTTGTCTGAAAAATAAAAAATAATTTTATACATATAATTTTTATTTAAAAAAAATTGGTTTATCATCAAACTCAAACTTGCGAGATATGGACTGAGCTCAAGTTTCTAGCTCGAATCGAGCTCGAGCTCAAGCTCAAGCCTAATACTATTCCTGTGAACCGTGCTAGAATAGCCAAATATTCAGCTCAACTCGGCTTGAATCCACCCCTACCTGTAGGGACATATCAAAAAGCCTCCAATACAATATATATCAAAATTTCAAACCTTAATTTAAACAAGCCTCCAATACGATATATATCTAAATTTCAAACCTTAATTTAAACTGGGTGTGCATTACTCCCCTTTCAATAAAAATTTATACATTAATGTTCTAATTTCTCAATCAAGTGTAAAATTAATTGATCATAAGGATTTCTAACTCTTTAAAATAACTAAGCATGCCAATTACCCAATAATGGCTATATTTTCACCTATTTTAACATTTCAGTAATTCTTTTAAAAATCTGATGAAAAGAAGAACACAAGGCAATAAACAAATACAAACCACCTAATCCAAACATCAAATCTGACTTCACCGATCAACACAGGACATTCAGAAGACTCTCCCAACACGACAATCATCGCCCAAAACAGGCCTACATAAAAAACCCTTCCATCTAAACACTGTATCAACGATCAGACTTGGCCATGAGGTTCTACGTACATATCCCAAAACTCCTGTCCACCCCTTTAGCCACTTGTGAAGCCCAATCACCACTAAATTGGCAAAGATTCGTTCCAAGCTGGTTCAATACAAAAACTGATCAATGATTAAACCACACAATCTGAACTTCAATTTTGATTTTACCATTGAACTCTTGTCTCTTTGCATTCATAAAACCCTCCTAGGGCAAAAACAAACCCAATAAACGCCAAAATTTACCACGTAACTGTTGTCAGTCCAAACCGTCCCAGGTCCAACAAAGAAAAAAAAACTCACAATCTGAGTGTTTGATCAATATTGAAATTTCATCAAAAAGTTTTGTAGATCAACCACTAAATCCCAAAAATTTTGTTTTGACATTTCGTGTTAAAAACAATTGAAAGGCCCAGAAACCCCAATTTAAGCTAACCAAGCACCCCAAAACTCATTTTAGCACCTGATTTACCACCCTAGATTCTCTAATTGTCGGAAAGGCCTATTCATTTGTGTGTGTGTGTGTGAATTAACACTTTTTTTCCATTAAACCCATTTGATAGGCACCATAAGAGTTGGATTTAAGGGGTACTGACTCAAACCCCCCTCCCGGCAATGGAAGCTTCTCCCCTATCTGATGGGGCAGAACAAAAACGTGGAGAAGAGTAAAAGTCTGTTTGGTTTTCCATTTGAATTGGAATCAGAATTGGAGTTTAAAACCCTCGGAGTTGGAATCGAAATGATCCATTCCTCCAACCTATTTGGTTCAGCTGGGAATCAGAACCAGAATTGGATGGAATGGATTCTTGTTCCCCAGGGAGGAGGGAATGGCCATTCCCTCAAATGGGACAATACCATTCTATCAGAAATGGGAATAGGATTCTGATTCCGCCCTACCATTCCAATTCTGATTCCAGACCTCTATTCTCACAAACCAAATGGACCCTAAATGGTGGCTGGCATATTCAATGTCCATAGAAGGTAGACCAATTTCCAACATACGCAAGCAGAATGTGTAGGATTCCTTCTAAGCCCTGTTCATTGTCATTCCCCATGGCAGCCATCATCAAAGCAATGAACACGACTGAAAGTGTTGCTTGTTAAGGACAATCTCTTCACTCTTCAGTCCGTCTCTCGTAATTTAGAGTGTTAGACATCAATAAATCGATTTCAAACCCTGCCTAGCAAGAGATGCCTTAGCCTCTCATTGAAGGTACAAGAAGGGGAGTTTGATTCCCCCAAACGAGGGCTGGCTCGTTGGTGTCTTAGCTGGTTTATTTCAGTGTTAATGCGGAACCGAATCCCACAACCAGCACTTTGGGGGAAAAGGGATCAAGGGAGAAGTTATTAATGATGCATGACACCGAATACCCAAAAATAAAATAAAAAATCCCCCAAATGTTATTATCTTCTTAATTCTAACTTGTGATTTATAAGAATGCTAGAAAATTCTCTAAGCATTTAATCTGTGTTTTTTTGCTATTTTTCAATGAGAATAAGCCAAATTGAGCCCATTCACATCGGTTTCCCAGTTTGAATTAAGCCTAAGAGGATTCCTAACCCCTTCCCCTTACTCAAGCTTTCTTTATACTCGACCTCTGACACAGAAGGATTGGAATCACCAATCCTTTGGGCTTGTTTCTCTTCTTTTATATAGCTTCCTAGGAGATGTTCACTCCCTTAATCCGTTGAGTGGCGATTTCAAATTAAGTCAGCGGACAAAAATCTAATGACCACACTGATGGTTCACACTACACATGAATATATGATACATTTGTTAATGTACATTATTCATAGTCAGAGATATCTATGATGCCTGATCAAGATAACCAGCTCTAGATTGAAAGTGTGTATATTTATGAATATTAATAAAAATCCTGAAAAATTTAGATACACCAAGGTTCAAAATATCGATATGCCCGAGCATATCAGGCCATATCCGTATTGTTTTTTTTTTTTTTTTTTTTATTTTTTTTAAAACCAGTTCAAGGGGGCCAATTTAAGACCACCCCTGAACCAGTCAGAACCCCGATACACCTTCTGTAGGGGCATATTGGGGAGCTCCCGAAACGATACGGGCCAATACGTATCGATACTTTGATCCTTACATATTTAATACCATGTATTTTTATGTATATATACCTCATTATTAATAGTAATCTGAGACTCATTTAGTGTAATTTATGTAATTTTCTAGCATACCCATGTGTATCTCTTGAAATTGCCTTTTCAATATTTTGAACCTTGGGTTTGTAATGATCATGGTTTAAGGTATATTGATAACATAACTAGAGATTTTAATAAAACCAGAAATTTCCTGTCGAACAATGTATTCATTGTGTTAGATACTCAATGTTGAAGAAAAAGTAAAGCAGGTACTGAAATGCTGTCATTTGTGGAGATGTAACAACAATTTCCCAAAAGCGAAGATGTTAAAATGTGTCAAAATATCATAGTTATGCTCCATGAGTACCATGTGTTCATCGTCTAATCATGGAGAGAACGAGAGATTCAATGAAGATTATTTTTCTTAACTTATAAAAATTACATCGGACAGATGTGGTAACGCATGATTTCTTATTTCTTTAAAGGGATTAATTAGATTTGTCAGCCCATATATATTCTTTATGATGTAAATGACAAGTAAACTGGAGCTCAAAAGGCTTGTTTTCTGATACAAATACAAAGAACTAATAGAACATTTAAGTTAACTGTACAATTGTGTGGGTTAAAGTAAAATCCTGCAAGAAATTCCAAATCAGTAATGAATACCAACCTGTTTGACCTTATCCTTCTTTAGCATTCCAGTGCTATTGTAACATTCCCGTCTATGGAAACCAAAAGCTCCATCACAGTGAATGCTATATACTGCAGATGGCTTGGATGGTCAATGGATAACGACCTTAATTGTCAACTTTTGGCCAATCCAACTGTTCTCTATAATTGTCATCACCGATATGCCAAGCTCCTTGAGCAATCTCATTGAAAAGTTGCTCCCATCCCCAACTTGAATAACCTAAGAAAAACCAGTAGTCACTGATGGATTGGTTTCCCAATTTCAAATGTTCAATTTCTTGAACTGTAGCCAACTGATCAAGAAAATAAACACTTGGGCGAACTTCTGGGTACTCTGAATTTGTAACTTTTTGGGCCAGACTAACAAGAGGCATCCCTTTCATCATCAGTGGGCCTCCAAATGATAGAGGAGCCTTCTTTAGCAATTCTAACCCTTTATCTAATTCCTGAAAAGTGTCCCACTTGATGTGTTTGTTGATAATCAGACCTTGAAAACCTATTTCACGATCCACCTTCACAATGAGAATCAAGGATTTATCAAATGGGGGTGCATTTAGAAGCTTGTCTGTAGCAGCAAGGATAGAGCCAACAACTACATGAGGAATTGTTTCATGTAAGTCATGCAATGGCTCCAATCCCATTTTGTTTCCATTGGATATTTCACCTGCTATCCTGTCATTTAAGAGGACCTCATGATATTCAGCCTTTGAAACAGGAGTCATTGCATGAGTTGGGGTTGGAGAATTTTTTGAGGGGTCCATCTTCCTGCCACCATTTTCTGCTCCAGTCCAAAGGATCCCTACCAAAACCAAGGAGCAGGCTTATCAGTAGGATACAAATACTGTTTATCCAGATACCAAGAGTACTTCAGAATATATAAAACCTTTAACAGGGAATATAGGATGCTGATTTGGCATCCTATTTTGGCAAGTGAGGCACATACCCTGTGAACACAAAAGTGTCTTAACAATGTAATTCTGGGTAGAGCTGGTAAGAAACAATTTAAGCACCAATAATTTAATAATGGATATGGCATTAAACAGAACAGAATGGCAAAACAAGATTCATGTAGCAGACCCCATATAGGGATAAGGCTTGGATGATGATGAATTCCGGGCTATTATTTAGGAACTGTTACTTGGTGTAATGGAAAAATCTTGGGCTGACAAGTGTAAGAACATGGACTCAAGTCTGAGAGCAGGAGGACGAAGGGAGAGGAAAAAAAGAACCGAGTCCTAAACTGATTTCTAGGGCTCTGATACCATGTGAATAATTCGATTAACCCTACTTCAGTTGTAGGTCTGAAGTAAGAAGAGAAGAAGAAGAAGAGAAAGAAGAGAAGAGAAGAAGAAAGGGTTTGGTCTGAGAAGAAGAAAAGTCACTCTCTCTCAGCCAACCCACTTTATATTTATATTCTTTGTACAGAGTTTTCAAGGTGCCAAGGCAAGGCTAGGCGATAGAGAGGTGCCTTGTCACCTAGTTGCCTAGGTGGGCGCCTAGGCATTGCCTAGGCGGTGGATTTTTTTAAGTGAAAAATACATATCCTAGGTAGTTCCCTAGGTTCCATAACCATCTTTCCTTAATAACTAATACATAATTTTCATAAGAAAATTATAAACTTCATGTTTATGTCTAGAAAATCAACATATTTATGAGAAGAAAAATAAGAAAGAAAAGAAAATTCAATAAATATGGGGACTGAACCCCTATTTTTGTTATAGGAAAAGAAGAAAAGAAAAGGTGGAAGAAGAAGAAGAAGAAGAAGAAGAAGATTTGGAGGAAGAAATGTGTTGATTAGACAAAACTTCAAGTTTTTCCCTTACTTATTGGTTCAAATTCTGAAGTCTTCGAGGGTTCAATACAGCAGTTAGCAATGTTTGTGTTGATTAAACCCTAACAAATAAGAAAATAATAAAAAGAAATTAGTTTATAAACACAAAAAATGAATATTTTTGTTTAATAATGTCGATTTTATAATTATAATCTCAAAAAAGTAACAACATAAAAGTATTTTATAAGACAGTGTACAAAACTGCTAGGCGACTGGGCGAGGCGAGCCTCCAAGGGCGCCTTGTCGCCTAGGCGCCCGCCTAGGCATCGCCTTGACAACTATGTCTTTGTATTAGATTACAAAAGACAGATTTGTCCCTCATTAAGTGTGGGACACACAACTTAAACCCAGACAAAATAGACAACTTAATCTTAATTAGATAGACAAAAGACTTAACTATCCTTGTACTCTCGATTCTAACACCAAGTATCTTCAGTTCTCCATGTCTTTAATTTAAAATTCCTACCCGAGAAAGGATTTCAGCTGCTGCTAAATTTTCTTACTATTGTCTCCAATCACATCAATGTCATCAAACATATAAGAAAACAGCCATTATACTGCCAAGCCCTTGCTTAATGAAGAGTGCATAATTGTCTTTACTCTGATTATACCCTATTTTTTTCATAGAACCACTACACCTCTTAAAACCAAATTCTAGGGAAAGCTTTCAACCCTTATAAAGCCTTCCTTGATTTGCATACCTTCCCTTTTGCATTAGAATAATTAAATCTTAATGGAAACTTCTTGTTTTCTTATTGTAAATCTCCATTAAGGAATGCATTTTTCACACAAAGTGGTGGAGAACCAAGATTTATTTGCATCAATAGGGAGAAGAACCCTAATGGAAGTAATCTTAGCAATTGGGGCAAATGTGTCTTGATAATCAATACCACAAGTCTACATGAACCCCTCGGTAGATAGTCTCACCCTGTACCTCTCCACCGAACCATCTGGTTTCGATCCTTTACAATGTAAACCCATTACACATAACAAGGCATTTTCCAAGAGGTAAAATCAACCAATTCCCAGGTTCCAATTTTTTCTAATGCTTTCATCCATTCATACAAGCATCTCTTCATACAGATTCGAATAATGCATTTGAAACACTAGCAAGAAAAAACTATGATAATGGGTTTAGGAATAGTAGCAAAACTCTGATAATGGGTTCAGATTCAAACTAGAGGCAACAAAACTATGATAAGGAGAAACAAAGTGATAAAAGCATAACCTAGGATGGGATGTTGACTACAAGATCACTTCCTTTCCTGACAGCAATTGGTAAGTCAATATCCAAAAGGTTACAATAGAAGGAATAATAGGTTTAGAAACACTAGAACTAGAAAACAATTTAGGAGAACTAGTAGAAACAGTACCTAAATCCAAAAGATGATCTTGGGGTAGTTATTCCCCTGACTGACCCTTTTTCCTCTTGGCTTAGACTTGTAATTCTTTGCTAATTACCTCATCATCACCCTTAGAGATGTAGATTTAATAGAGTCAAAGACCAATGGATGAACTGAAATAATTAGGAAGGGCATTCATCATCTCTTTCATTGGAGTAGTTTTCTCCCCTTGAAGAGAGTCCCCCCAAGAAACAAAGAAAATGGTAGCTTCAAAGAAGACATCCATAAAAATGATCTTCTTGCAAGAAGATATGTCAACATCATCATCTATGCCTTATCCCAATTATATGGGATCAGCTGCATTAATCCTGTTTTACCAATCCGTCTTATCCACTGTTAAATTATTAGTGCTTAATGCAAGAAGATATATGATAACAGTTATATCTCTTCTGTGTAGTAAAATAAACTAGAAAAATACAATTGAGAACATGAGGATAAAGTTTAAATCAGGAGGATGAACACGAACATAACAAACAAACCGCAACAGGATTATTTCTGTGTAATAAAAATATCTTCTTCTTCCTTCTTTTTCTTCTCTAAAATCAGGATTATTATATTTCTTCTTGGCACCAGAGTAGGCTCCCAATTCCTGCTTTTCTCTTTTTAGGAGAAATAAGTTGATGATCAATTGAAAATTGATGTTGCCCAGTTGGGGGAGATTTCTGGAGAAGATTAAAGATTCAGATTGAGGCCCAAGACAGGTTCTTGGAGATTTTTCCTGAAAACCCTAGCTGGCTGGAGAAATCATATTAAGAGGTCTAGAGACAGTTTGAAGCTGGCTGTTGGGGCTTATAGGAGAGTTTATTGACCTATTTGGAGATCAACTTTGGATGGAGAAGCTTCAGGAGTCCCGGTTAGGAGTGGCTATAAGTTCTCTCTTTCTCCCATGTTGTCGGGTATTGCGAAACCCTAGTTTTTCACTATGATGAAAAAAGTTTGACTTAAGGTTAGTGTTTTTTATCTTAGCTAGGGGAGTTGAGACAAAATATCCTATAGACTCCAGATTTAGCTACGGGGTCTGTGGAGACTGCTTGGGGCAGTGACTACTATGAAGATAGATAGAACTATTTGGCATGGTCTCAATCAATAAAAACCCATATCTATAGTAAAGGAAAATGGGGATACATCATTGGGAGTAAGGAAAAACCTAAGGAAGATGATCCTACCTATGAGAAGTGGATGTAGGAAAATTACACAGTAGTAGGCTAGTTAATGAATTCTATGCAACCTCATATCAATCAACATTACCTGTGGGTAAACACTGCCGAGGTATGAGATAGTGTTAAAGAGACCTACTTACAGAAGTTGAATGTTGCTAGGGCTTATAAATTAAAGAACAATGTGAATAATTTTAGATAGGGGAAGAAGCCCATAGCTATGTATTTCCCAATGTTGAAGTCTCTTTGGCAGGAAATTGATTTGATGGAGACAATTCAATGGGGGTGCACAAAAAATGTTGAATACTCATAGGAAACTAGTGGATAGAAATCAGATTTTTTCCTTACTGGACTCAATCCTAAATATGATAGTTAGACAAAATGGTTGCCTAAAGATGATGTGACCCTTTCTCAAGCTTATGCTATGGTCAGTAGTGAGGAAAGTAGAAGACAAATTCAGATTGTGGAAGTCCCAGTAGATCATTTTGCTAATGCTGGGACAAAGCAAAAGGTGATTACAAAGAAGGAGGCTAGGAGAAACTACTACAAGAAAGTGAAGCACACAAAGGATACCTATCGGAAGCTACATTCAAAGCTCATACATCACAGATTTAAGAAAATTAATAATGGCAGAAAGAGTGGCAATGCTAATGTAGCCTTCTCCAAGTGTAAAAAGGCGCAATATGATGAGAAGTCTGTAGGGGAACAGCTTGCAGCCGCAGGGTTGAATATGAGAAGTATGGTTGTATTATTAGTCATCTGGAATCTACCTCTTCAACTTCTCCTCTACCAAGAAATGGCTCCACTTCTGCCTATGCTCACTCAAGTATTCATGCTACTACGAACTATGCTTCTACCTCAGGTAATTGTAGGACCCACTCGATAATAGATTCTAGTGCCTTTGATCATATGACTAGTGTTTCCATATTATTCACTACTTACCAATTTTTATCTAGTCGCAACAAAATATCCCTTGATGATGAGTCTCAATGTGCTCCTAGGCTATGCAAATATTTCCAGTGTATGATAACCACTATTAAACTTAATTGACTCAACTTTTTAGAGTGGTCCCAATCTGCTAAATTTACCATCACATGGAAAGGTAAATTGGGATTCAATCCAGTTGTAGCAGGAAAAGGGTGGCACATACTCCTCATATGGTTCTGATTCTTGTAATCCATTTGTTTGTATGCTAAGTACTACACTTGCTTGTTCCACATCTACCGACCCATGGATTGTAGACAATGGGGCTAGTGCCCATATGACTAGTATGCCTTCAGATTTACCTCATATATGTTAACACCGAGGAAGGGTAAGATTACTATTGACGATGCATCTCAGACTCCTATCTCAAGTCAGGGTTAAGTCAAACAACCCACAAGGCCACAACCTATCCCTTGGATTTATTCATGTACCACAATTGCACAAAAATTTGTTATCAATTAGTTCCCTTACAAAATCCCATAATTGCTTTCTGACATTTTTCCTACCCATTTTGTTTTGCAAGACCTGAGCACGAGGAAGATGATTAGAAGTGGGCATGAAGTTAATGGAGTCTACCTTTTTATGTAACTTTAGAGCATGGATTGTCAAGCCAGACTGAGTTTTGTTCTAAGGAGAAAATGGGTCTTTTGCAACTATCGCACTGTCGTCTTGGTCATATGCCTTTTAATTCTATAAAACTTTTGTTTCCAAATTTGTTTAGCTCAATGTCAAACTTCAATCCTAAATGTGAAGTTTGTCATCTATCCAATCAATGTAGAACCACATATTTTGCAAGTAATAGAAGAAACGATATTGCTTTCCATTTGATACATATTGATGTTTGGGGACCATATACTATCCCTTGCATGGATGGGCATAAATCCTCCATTCTCTTCTATTGATGACTACAATAGGTATGCATGGCTCTACATGATGAAAAGCCAGGATGAGATTCCTATGATTGATTAAAACTTCATGAATGGGGTGGAGACACAAGTTGAAAAAAGAGTTAAGATAATAAGATCTGACAATGCCAAGGAATACATTGAGAGCCATTTGTGTGGGTTTCTTGAAGACCTGGGAATTATTCACCAAAGTTAATGTAGTCATACTCCTCAACAAAATGGGGTTGTTGAGAGGAATAATAGACATGTGGCTGAAGTTGCTCGAGGTTTATTGTTCAAAACTCATGTTCCTAGATGTTTCTGGACTGATGCTATCAAGACGGATATATATCTCATTAACCAGCTTCCATTAAGGGCCCTTATCCATCAACTTTTCTCCTCCCTAATGAACATTTCTTTAAATTACCTCTCAAGATCTTTGGTTGTGTTTGTTTTGTTCATGATATGAGTCCTTCCAAACATAAATTGGAGCCTAAATCAATCAAATGTGTATTCTTTGGTTACTCTCCTATCCAGAAAGGCAACATATGTTTTGATCCTCTTTCTAGAAAGATATATGTTTCTAAGGATGTTACCTCTCTAAAGTCATCCTCCTTTTTCCAATCGTCTCGCCCTTCTCTTCAGGGGGAGAATGCAAGTGAATATCAAATTCGCATTTGTCTTCTTGCTTCCATCCCTATACCTCCTCCCTCATCTTATCCTTGTAACAATGGTATTCCTTCCCCTCCTGTGTATCAACCTCAGTCCTAGTAGCAATTCTTCATCAGATGCAGTAAGAGGGTGACTCCTAAAGCTGAATGTCCATCACAATATGATCTCCTAGACTCAACAATCTTCAACCCCTAATAATTCTATTACTGATCCTAATATTGATCTTCAAACCCTCTCACCTTCCTATTGTGCCTATGTTTCTAGTATTTCTTGTAGTGTTACAAAGGCAATGCAGTCCTCTCACTGAAAGGAAGCTATGAACCAAGAGATGGAGTCCTTAATAATTCTATTACTGATCCAAATCCTGATCTTCAACCCTCTCTCACCTTCCTATTGTGCCTATATTTTTGTTATTTCTTCTATTTCCATCCCTCGTAGTGTTACAGAGGAAATTCACTCCCCTCACTAGACTTGGGAGATTATTCCTTGTCCCAAGGATAAGATTCCTGTTGGATGCAAGTGGGTGTACACTGTTAAGCACAAAATAGATGGTTCAATTGAGAGATACAAGGCTTGGCTTGTGGCCAAAGGATACACTCAGACATATGGTATTGATTATCTGGAAAAGTTTGCTCTACTTGCTAAAATGAACTCTATTTGGGTGATCATGTCACTTGCCGCCCACTACCTCACTATCAACATTGTTATTTGTATGGGCTCAAACAATCCCCTAGAGCCTGGTTTGTCAAATTTAGAATGCTATCTTAAAGACTAGATTCTCTAAATCTCAAACAAACCATACCTTCTATATAAGAAGGGTTGATGGTAGAATAACAATGTCGATAGAATATGTTGATGACATTGTCAAACTAGAAATGCTATCTTAAAGATTGGATTCTCTAAATCTCAAGCAAACCATACCTTCTCTCAGTTAAAATCCTTCCTTGCTTCAAAATTTAAGATTAAGGATCTTGGTGATCTCAAATACTTTCTTGGCATTGAATTGCAAGATCCAATAAGGAAATCTTTCTTTCACAGAAGAAGTATGTCTTGACTTGCTCACTGAAGTTGGGAAATTGGGGTGCAAGCTTATAAAAACTCCAATTGATCCTAACCACAAGTTGAGTGTTGCTAAAGGAGAAGTACTTCCAGACAAAGGAATATATCAAAGATGGGTGGGCCATCTCTTGTATCTTTGCCTAACTAGACCTGACATATCGGATGTTGTTGGAGTGGTTAGCCAATATAACCTGTATCTTTGCTTGAGAAGATCTGACATATCTGATGTTGGAGTGATTAGCCAATATATGCATGAATCTTGAGCATATCACATGCAAGTAGTTAATAGAATTTTAGCTTATCTGAAAGGGTGTTTTGGTAAAGGAATGTTGTACTCCAATCATGGTTACCTAAAGATTGAGGCTTACACAAATGTTGACCAAGCAAGGTCCATTGGTGATAGAAGATCTACTTCTAGTTACTATCTTAGTTGGAGGCATTGTGGTTTCCTGGAGAAGTAATAAACAATCAGTCAGTGCCCATTCTAGTGCTAAGGCTGAATATAGGGCAATGGCTCATTAGGTGTTTAAACTACTTTGGTTGAAGATCTTATTAATAGATGTGGGCAAACAAGCTAATACTCCAACAAGGTTGTACTATGACAATCAAGCAACCATAAGCATTGCTCATAACCCTGTTCAACATGATTGTAAAAAACATATTGAGGTAACAACGACTTTATAAGAGAGGATTGCTAGGGGAGAGAATTTGCCTTCCCTTTATAAAGGTGTACACCATCCAAAGTTTGTCAAGAACCTTGTCAAGCTGGGTATGATTGACATAGATGCTTAGTTTGAGAGGGTGTTAAAAAAGAATACTTGTGCAAGGTGTTTTGGTCTTTTCATTAATTGTTTGCATTTGGGCACACACACCTCTCATTTGGTAGTCTCTCTTCTTCTTCTTTTCTTCTTTCTACAAACCATAGACTAACTTTTGGATATCTCTATTAGATATGCCTGAGTAGAGCCAAGTACAACCTCATAATCCAATTTTTTGATCTATAGTGTTAAAGGCAGTTAGCTGTGTCATGTTATGTCATTATCGTTTGAGTCATCTTTCTTTTCCTTCATTAATGCTTTTGTTTCCTACATTATTTGAAGAAGCCAATTTATCAAGTCTACATTGTGAGTCTGTGACTTTTCAAAGCATTGTAGAAACTCTTATCTTGCAAGTAATAAAAGATCCACTTTTCCATCTAACATTGTTAACGTTGATGTGTGGGGGCCTTTCCAGCTATACTTGGCTTTATCTTATGCATTCTCGTGCTTACCCAAGCTTGTTTAATAATTCCCTGAATTTGTGCTTACCCAATTTGACACCTAAATCAAAATACTCCGATCAAACAATAATGCTAAGGAATATTTTGAGAAGTTTGGAGTTGTTCACCAAAGCTCTTGTGCTCATACTCCCAAGCAAAATGGGGTAGCGGAGAGAAAGAACCACCACATTGTAGAAGTTGCTAGAAGCATTCTTTTTGCTTCTCACATCCCTATAAGAATTTGGGGTGATGCAATGATGACAGCTACTTATTAATTATATGCCTTCTAGGGGTTCAAGTCTCCCTTTAGTGTCCTTTTTCCAAACCTTGATGTTTTCTCTATTACCTTACATGTTTTTGGATGCACCTGCTATGTTCATGTTCCTAGTTCCCAAAGACATAAGTTTGAACACAAAGCCAAGAAGTGCATTTTTCTAGGGTCCTAGTAGGGGCACCAGTTTGTTTCAATGGATGTCACTTTTGAAGAGTTTGTCCCTTTTTATAGCCATTCTTCTGAGGGGGAGCCCTTTATTGAGTTGTTTGCTTCTACCCTACCCATACCAACTCTTGTTGAATCTTGTGCTAGTCTTCTTGTGTTCACTACACTTCCTGTTCTTCAAAGGAGGTACCAATGACAAAAACTAAGGCATGCACAACTTGTTCCCTTATCTCTAGGTGAGGCCCCAACACTTACAATCACTAAAGAGAGGACATGTCCAATTTGCTTCTATGGAGGTCACTTTTTGTAGAGTTTGTCCCTTTTTATAGTCATTCTTCTGAGGGGGAGCCCACTATTGAGTTGTTTGTTTCTACCTTACCCATACCAGCTCTTGTTGAATCTTGTGCTAGTCCTCTTGTGTTCACTACACTTCCTGTTCTTCAAAGGTGGTACCAATGACATAGATTAAGACATGCACAACTTGTTCCCCCATCTCTAGGTGAGGCCCCAACACTTCCAATCACTAAAGAGAGGATATTCCTATACAACAATCACTAGTGCCTTCGTTCTCAAACCTTAACCTACCCATTGCATTAAAGAAAGGGTAAAAGGAAATGTACTACTCAATGCATTTCAAAACACCTCTCTTACAATTTGTTGTCCTCTTCCTACTACTCCTTCCTAACTTCCAATTCATCCCAACTTGTTCCTAAGAATGTATTAGAAGCAGTATCTAAGCCAGAATAGAGGGATGCTATGAGGATTGAGATAAAAGCACTTTGTAAGAACAGTACTTGTGATATTGTAGATTTACCTACTAGGAAGGAGCGTGTTGGTTGTAAATGGGTTTACACTATAAAGTATTATCATGTTGATGGTCGGATTGAGAGGTATAAAGCCCACCTTGTTGCCAAGGGCTATTTGTTTTAATCAAAAACTTTGATAAAAGAAAAGTAAAGTAGTGAAAACAAATGAATAAGCTTTTTCATGTTTACCAAATTAAGATGATAGGCTAGAAGAATTAAAGGCCTTCTAAGATGAAAATTCTCATGTTACACAGTACAAGAAGCTGAAAATACGACAAGATTCTGCATTTCCCAAATATCAAACTACTGTAGTGCAATTATAGATGTCTATTACTGACTCCAAGAAGAGCTACACTTACTATTACTGATATTATGAGAATGACTTCCATGTTCTGCTATAAACTTGATGATATTGGTTACTGTCGTATCCCCTTGATAGGGAACAGCATTCTTTACGCCTGCTGGAAATAACATCAATGCTGGATAAATCTCCCTCTGCTTATTTCGACACACATGAAACTAACACAAAAGTTAGATATCCTTTTAATGTCACCAAGTAAATTCATTACTATCAAAAAGCCTGTAAAGAAATATACCAGAAACAAGAGAGAATAAACAAATGATGGGAAAAAGATAACAAAACAAAATAGGAGATTATATCACAATCAAAACTAGCATAGATCCTCCCAACAAAAGATAAAGAAAAACCCAAAAAACATATTATAGCCACAAAATACAACAATATCCAACCTCCAAACTATGAAAAGCACAGAAACAAACAATAGCCATGATACACAACAATATCCCACCTCCAAACTACCACTTACTGCAATCAAAACTTGTTGAGGCCCAAAAGTCTTAAGCTAGAAATAAGAACACTTTAAAATATCCAATAGTTAAGAGACCAATCATATTTTTTTAATCAGTAACTGGTGAAATTTTAGTGAAGAAACGAGAATACATACAAAGGTTACAAGCAATGCAGGCACTACATGTACAATAGGTCCAGCCTATGATGTGCATATAAACCATCATCATCATTATCCAAGCCTTATCCCAACTATATGGGGTTGGCTACATTAATACAAATTATATTTGAATCCAATACACCTGTTTTCTAATCATCCCTTCCTTCGCTAATGCATCTGCCATTCCATTTTCCAATATCCTCTCCCATTGTAGCCTTAAATTCATGTTTCTAGTAAGCCATTTAAATATTTTCATCTCATTCCTATAACACCACATTATGGATTCTAGCTATTTGAGCCATCCCACCACCAATTTAGAGTCTCCTTGAATCACCACATTTATCATGTTCAGTTCATTTGCAATATGTACACCTTGCAATACAACAAGCAATTCAGCTCTAACAAAGTCATCCATACCCACTGGGCCTGAGAACAATGCAATGGCATTGCCTTTTGTATCTCTCATTACCCCTCCTATTCCAGAGGGCCATGGTTACCTTGGCTGCTTCCATCAAAATTTAACTTCACATAACCCTCAATAGACAGGCCATAGTCTACCTACACTCATTTTATCACCTATTGGAGCTGCTCCCAATTTCCAACAAATGACTTCATTTCTGATCTTATCCTCTTTTAGTTTTTCTACTCATCCATCTCAGCATATGCACTTCTGCCACACTCAATTTCTTGACATGTTATTGACTGCCCAACACTACGCTCCATACAACATAGCTGACCTTACAAGCATTTTACAGAATTTTCCTTTTAATCCAAGTGATATTTTCCTATCACATAAAACTCCAGATGCCCATCCTGCTCTAATTCTACGATATTTTCCTATCACAACATATTTTCCTAATTCTATGATATTTTCCTATCACAACATAGCTGACCATACAACCATTTTACAGAATTTTCCTCCTTTTTGCCCATCCTACTCTAATTCTATGGGTGACATCCTCCACAATCCCTCGCTTGTTATAAATTATCAAACCAAGGTACTAAAAGAGGTAACATTGAGTAATCTCTTCGTCTCCAATCACAAGTGTACCCTGAATTGCACTCCCATTGGTATTAAATTTAAATGCCATATATTCTATTTTAGTTCTACTTACTTTTAAAACCTTTTGTTTCTAAGGCATTTGTCTATAAGCTTAATTTTGCATTTAATCAATCATTAGTTTCATCAATTAAAATGATATTATCAGCAAACATTGTGAATCATGGGACCTCCTCCTGAATATGCTTACTCAATTCATCCATGCGTACTTATATAAAAAAAAGTCATCCATGATCGGTGGAAATAAATAAAAGCTATGTGTTGAACCTTTGTAAAGACCCATCATTACTGTAAAATCTAATGTCTGTCCCACACGTGTTCTAACATTGATTGTTGCACTACCATGCATATCCTTAATTAGGTCTATATACTTACTTTGAACCCCTTTCTTTTCCAAGACTCACCATATTATCTCTCTAGGAACTCTATCATATGATTTCTTTAGATCAATGAACACCATATGGAGATCTCTCTTTTCCTCTCTAAACTTTTTTATCAATCTCACCAAGAGAAAGATTAACCTCCATGGTTCATCTCCCTACCATAAACCCAAATTGGTTAATATACTTGTTTAATGATGTACACTTTAATCAATTATTGTCTCCCAATGTTTCATAGTGCAACTCATGAGCTTGATCGTCTGATAGTTATTACAACTTTGTATATCACCTTTATTCTTAAATATAGAACCATACTACTCTGTCCAATCGTCAGACACCTTATTTTCTTATAGTATCCCATTGAAAAGCTTAGCTACCCATAATAAGCCTTACCTTGTCCATCCCTTTCTATACTTCTATTGAAATCTCATCAGTCCTAACGTTTTTCCTTATTTTATTCAGTGCTTCTTTCACTTTAGTTGTACTAATTTTACAAAGGTATATATTATTTTCAACAATATTTGTATTACTAGTCTCTCCTCCATTAGCATCCTCTACATGTAATTCATTTAATAACTTTTCAAAATAGTTTTTCCATCTTTGCTTGATTTCCTCATCTTTTACCAGTACACTTTTAATCTTCCTTTTTAGTGCATCTAACATGGTTTAAATCTCTGCCTATCCTTTCTCTCATCTTTGCTAGTTTATAGATTCCTTTTTTCTCCCACCTTAGTGCCTAATTCATGAATTACAAGGATCCAACTATTTACTAGTGATCCTGCTTCTTGATTCTGATGTCTCAACAACGATGCTCTTACCATGTTTTATTGTAGCCATTCTACAATTATTTGTGAGTCCCCTTGACAAAAAATTTTAAATTAAGGTGGGGAGTGGTGTGTAGAAGTAAGAAGTTTGGAGGATTAGGTATCAGTAATATTCAGAAGAGGAACATTGCTTTGTCGGAGAAATGGCTGTGGAGATTACCTCTTCACATGGATAAGTTATGGACAAAGGTGGTTATTAGTATTCATGGGCTTGCGGCTGATGGCTGGGACTCTAGAACTTCAGCTAGGGCTACAAGAGCTTCTCCTTAGAAGTTCATTTGTGATATTCTTCCACTTTTCGTACCTTTTATCAGATATAGTTCCGGGTCTGGTTCTCTTGTTAAGTTTTGGGATCATATGGGTAGTCAATTCTCCTATCAAAACACAATTTCCCTTGCTCTATGCCATTTCCAACCATAAGGAAGAACCCATTTCTACTTTTCTGGTCCCATCTAACTCAAATATTGGGTTTGGTTGGGATTTGAGGTTTAGAAGGAGACTGTGTGACGAGAACCCAGAAGCTGGTCCAAACCCAGCCCGCTATGCCAATGAACCACAACCACCAATCACGATGGTGTATAAACGGAAAAGGAAACCCCGCCCAGCACCAGAGCAGCTCAAAGCCACTTCATTCACCATGCCTAACACACGATCAGCCTCTGTAGACGATCGGATGGATCGCCTGGAAATCGACATGCACCAGGTGACGGCAGAACTGAAGGACTTGAAGGTGCTGTCCATGGTAGCTTCCCAGCAACGGGAGAAGTCAGTGGCGGCGAGCAGGGATAATGAACTAGAGGAGCCCAGGAGCAATGGAGGAAGACGTCCGGGAACCTACAGGGGAAGATATGCTAAGCTCGACTTTCCGGTGTTTTCTTGAGGAGACCCCATTCCGTGGATTTTCAAGGCGGAATAGTACTTCGAGTATCATGAGGCCCCTGGTCATCAACGGGTGACTGTCGCCTCCTTCCATCTCGATGGCGACACCATCCTCTGGTTCCATTGGTTCCGGAGACCGCACCCACAAATATCATGGCAAGACTTCACCGATGCTCTCTGTGTACAATTCGGACCGACAACCTACGATGACTGGGATGAGGTTCTTTCGAAGCTGAAATAAACGAGAACGGTTCGGGAGTACCAAGTCGAATTTGAGAGGCTCGCGACCCATGTCGACGGCTGGATGGAGAAGGCGTTGGTCGGTAGCTTCATCGGAGAACTCAAAGAAGATATCAGGGTGGAAGTTAAAGCATGCAGACCTTCGACCTTACTGGCAGCAGTCGGGTTAGCCCGTCTTCAGGAAGAACGCCTGGACCGGTCCAGGAGAGTAAACTGGGCCACTGGACCGATTCTTAAGCCTCCGCCCCCCAAGTCAGATGGGCTTTTGCCCCGGCCCAATAACGGGTCAGACACAGTGATCTCCCAACAGCCCAAAATGCCTTTCCGGCGCTTGTCCTGGGCTGAAATGCAGGCCTAGCGGGAGAAGGGTTTGTGTTATAATTGCGAGGAAAAATTTGGCCCAAGCCATCGAGGTAAAGCCCAGTAGGTGTTCCTCTTGCAAACGGAAGACTCCAAAATAGAAATGGAGGTTCCCGCCCCTGGCGAAGAGGAAGCCGTGATCCCTAAAACAGAACCGGAGATTTCTCTCAATGCATTAAATGGTTCGGCATCTACAGGGGTTATGAAGGTTACAGAACAACTTTGGGGGCATCCGGTGACTGTTTTGATAGACAGCAGCAGCACCCTCATCTTTGCGGCTCGGATTCTGGCCCAACAACTAGGTATGGTTGTCCATTATTATCCTTCCTTTCCTGTTCATGTTGCGGACGAAAACAAAATAGTATGTGATGGTATCTGTAGAAATGAGAAGTTGCTCATTCGGGGCCATCAATTTACTATGGACCTCCAATCCCTAGAATTTAGTGGGGCGGATGTTGTGCTAGGGGTTCAATGGTTGCGCCAATTAGGCCCAGTAAGGTGTAACTGGGCCCAAATGACCATGGATTTTGAGTTAGGAGGAACCCCCTACCATCTACAAGGCTTGGGACCCCCGACCCTTAAACCTGGTGATGCCTGAACCCTCTTAAATCCCTAGGCCCAACTCTCAGCCTAGACCCAAATCAGCAACTCAACAATCAAGATGTGGCCCGCTTGCAAGACCTTCTGAACCATTACATGGATGTGTTTGGGGAACCTGATCATTTACCCCCCGCCCGAGCTCAAGACCACCGTATACCCTTACTACCAAGGGTAACACCCACTAATGTGCGCCCCTACCGTTACTCCTACTACCAGAAGACAGAAATAGAAAAAATTGTGAAGGAGTTGATGGAGAAGAAACACATACAGCCGAGCACCAGCTCTTTCTCTTCTCCTGTGTTATTGGTTAAAAAGGACGGATCTTGGAGGTTTTGTGTGGAATACAGGGCCCCAAATAAAATTACCATCAATGATCGGTTTCTGATTCCTATAGTAGAAGAGCTTCTAGATGAATTGGGAGGAGCCCAGTTCTTCTCCGAAATGGACTTGCAGTCAGGATACCACCAGATAAGGATCCACCCGGAAGACATATCCAAGACGGCTTTTCGTACCCACGATGGCCATTATGAATTCCTAGTTATGCCGTTTGGGCTAACCAATGCACCCTCAACTTTTCAGTCCATCATGAACAACATATTTAGGCCCTTCCTAAGGCGTTTCATACTAGTATTCTTTGATGATATTCTGGTTTACAGCCGTGATTGGCCCACACACTTGCAGCATCTTGAAAGAACTTTGGAGGTATTGCGAGAAAATGGGTTCTATGCCAAATTGTCTAAGTGCACATTCAGTCAGACCAGGGTCCATTATTTGGGCCATATAGTTACAGCAGGACAGCTTATGGCCGATCCAGAGAAGATCTCTTGCATTCAGGCCTGGCCCACCCCCATTACAGTGAAGGCTCTCAGAGGGTTCCTGGGCCTCACAGGCTACTACAGGCATTTTATTCCTGGATACGGGTCGGCCGCAGCACCATTAACCCAGTTGTTGAAGCGGGACTCCTTTATCTGGGGGCCCGAAGCCCAGTAGGCCTTTGAAAACCTGAAGAGGGCCATATCCACACAGCCCATTCTGACGCTACCAGATTTCAATGAGACCTTTGTGTCAGAATGTGATGCCTCGGGTATGGGCTTAGGTGCAGCTTTGATGCAAAAGGGAAGACCCCTGGCCTACTACAGTAAGGCCTTGACAGCCCAGGCCCAAAGTTATTCTACTTATGTCAAGGAACTCATGGCTGTTGTTTTGGCCGTCCAGAAATGGTGGAATTACCTATTGGGCTAGCATTTCATCATTAGAACAGACCAAAAGAGTCTCAAGTTCTTGTTGGAGCAATGGGTCCACACAGAAGATCAGCAAAAATGGATATCCAAGCTTCTTGGGTATGACTACTCTATTGAATACAAACCTGGGCCCACCAACAAGGCAGCAGATGCCCTCTCTAGGGTAATTGAGTTTCATCAATTGACGGGCTCTCAACCCACCCCCCCCCCCTTATTTGAAGCAATCAGGTTGGAGGCTCGTGAGGCACCAGACTTGGCCCAGGTACGGGCCCGCTATTAGCAAGACCCCACCACAGTGCCAGGACACAGCATGATGGGCCCAGATCTCCTATATAAGGGTCGGTACGTGCTACCTTCCTCCTCATCTCACATTCCTGCTCTCTTGCGACTGTTTCATGATTCACCTCAAGGGGGGCACTCGGGTGTTTTACAAACTTATAAATGGCTGTCTTCACACTACTATTGGGCTGGTATGAGAAGAAGGGTCCAACAATATGTGGCTGCCTGTACTATTTGTCAGCAGCAGAAGTATGATTCTCAGGCACCTCCCGGATTGATGCAGCCCCTCAAAATACCCGCCCAGGTATGGGAGGAGATCTCAATGGACTTCATTACGGGGTTGCCCAAGTCCAACCGGTATTCAGTCATAATGGTGATCGTCGATCGCCTGAGCACATATGCACACTTCTCAGCACTTCCGCACCCTTACACTGCTGCCATGGTTGCTGAAGTTTTTATCAGAGATGTTGCCAAGTTACATGGAACTCCCAAGTCAATTGTATCGGATCGGGATCCAACCTTCCTTAGCCAGTTTTGGAGGGAGTATTTCCGACTTCAGGGAACTAAGCTATACCGGTCCACCAGCTATCATCCACAGTCCGACGGCCAAACTGAGGTGGTAAATAGGTGCTTGGAGACATATCTGAGGTGTTTTACAGGTGACAGGCCACGGCAATGGGCCCAATGGTTACCTTGGGCCGAGTACTGGTACAACTCTACATATCAAGGGGCTACAGCCATGACCCCCTTCAAGGCCGTGTATGGAAGGGATTCTCCCGCCATCTTGCCATATGAATTAGGGTCCACTAATGTGGCCGCAGTGGAAACGCAATTGATCAATCGAGATGAGATACTGCAAGAGCTTAAGTTCAACCTGAACCGGGCCCAACAAAGGATGAAGTTCTACTACGATAAGAAGCATCATGAAGTAGAGTATCAGGTCGGGGAATATGTTTACCTGAAGTTGCAACCCTACCATCAAGTCTCAGTCACAAAGAGGGCCTGGCCGAAATCTGAACCCCATTACTTCGGTCCTTACAAGATCCTGGAGAGAATTGGTCCTGTTGCCTATAAGTTGGAGCTTCCCCCCTCCTCCCACATTCACCTAGTCTTCCATGTGTCCCTGCTCAAGAAGTGCACCAGCCCCCAGGCCATCATCAGCCCAACATTGCCCACATTCACTGATGACGGAGGCCTAGTTACTGAACCCAAGAGCATCATGGACTTCAGGTGGGTTAAAAAGGGGAAACGGGTCATCCAGGAGGCTCTAGTTGAGTGGGAGGGACTACCTACAACAGACACCACTCGGGAACCTTACTAGGAGTTGCAAACCAAGGTCAATCTGAAGGAGGGAGGAGGTGATGAGAACCCAGAAGCTGGCCCAAGCCCAGCCTGCTATGCCAATGGACCACGACCACCAATCACGATGGTGTATACACGGAAAAGGAAACCCCGCCCAGCACCAGAGCAGCTCTAGGCCACGTTCGATGGAATCTCAACTAATTCCATTATCATAACCAACTGAGTTGGTTATCCTGCAATGTAATGGTCAGCTACTGCTTATATAAGCTGTGCCTTCTAATAATCGAATAACAAGAATACAGAGTTCTTTCTCAGGAGGACGGTTCCCCTCGATGGAACCCCGAGATAGGCAGTAACCTATCAATGTGAGTGTGAAATTACAAGTGTCATGAGTGTGACTCAGAACCTTGAGGGGTGTGTCTGAATACAACAAAGAAGAAAAAGAGGATTCGGACTTTGTCTTCCTCCAGTTCTTTCACTTGTGCTTCCTTTTTCTCATCCCTTATTCAGTTGAGTGATGGTCAAGGGTTGTCTTTCCTGGTCAAGGAGATATGGAGTAAACCTATTCCACGGTATCCACCTAGGATGGGTGGTTTGTGCTGGGAAGTGTTCCAAGAAAGAATTAATACTTGTGATTTATTGCAAGGAAAAGAACCTAATTGGTGTCTTTCCCCACACTAGTGTTCTCTCACTCTCTGTGCAAGGTCAATGGTGAGAATTACTATCACTTATTAATCCCCTACTCTTTTTTCTTCAATTTGGGAATGGTTTCTCACTCTCTGTTAGCTAGTCAATGAAGAGGGGAAGAATCTTATGGAAGTGCACAAGGGCAGCAGTCTGATGGACAATATGGGAAGGGAGGAATCAGAGAAATTTTCTTGATGAAGAAAGGAGTAGTAATGCTATCATTGAAGCCATCACAATCAGAGTAGCCCATTAAGTGAAAGACATTGGATATTTTTAAGGATATCTCTGTGGATATTTTGATGAGGAATTGGAGGGAGGTAGTATATTCTTATCCTATCAAGGAGGTTATCAGGCTTTCTTGGTCCCCTCCTGGTGGCTTTTTAAGCTCAACTTTGACGGTAGCAGTGAAGGAAACCCAGGTCTATCTGGCATTGGAGGAGTCTTCAAGGATGAGGAAGGAAAAGTGATTGCAATCTATTCAGGTCCAATTGGTATAGGTGATTCACTGAGGGTGCAAATTATGACTGTTTTGGAAGGCATTCAAAAGGATAAATAGCTGAACATAAAGAATCTTTTGGTGGAGGGTGATTTGAAGCTTGTGATGAAGTGGTTTGGGAGGAAGAGGAGATTGGGTGGTGGTGTTATATCTATGAGAAGAGGAAAATCAAGACTGTAACAGGGGGTGGAAATGAACTTCAAATGGTGAGAAGAGATGGCAATGCTTTTGCTGACACACTTGCCAAACAATGGGTAGGAAGGAACAGCTTATTTTGAGCTATGTTTTTTTGATAACTTATTTTGAGGTTGTAACTAAAATTTCTGTTGGGGAGGGCTAAGAGTGTTTACCTCTCCCTTTTTTCCATCCTTTGTAGTTTGTACTTGTTTCTAATTAATGAAATCGATTCTGTTCATGATCCAAAAAAATAATAGACGAAACATATCATCCAATTCATAATCATGCAAATTTCTTCTAAATCTCAAAGTAAATGCCCATCCTCTTCAATCTCATGGAGCTCTTCAAGAGATGTCTCTTTGTCCTCATTCCTCAATAATTTCGATAAAAACCAGGAGATTTCCTTGTGTGGCCTGTTGTTGGCTTGTTGCACAATTAATCCCTCAGAAAGATAACATTGGAACCTTCACCTATTTTCTGATTCCCTTGATGAAATGTGAATAGTGCTTCTAAATGCCTTTCCAAAGAGAACAACCATAAGAGCCAGCAGCAATGCCTGGTATTAAGCTGCAATGATCTACCTCCATACTCCATAGGTTATTTGATTTTTTGCTGACAAACTAGAAC
Organism: Nelumbo nucifera; assembly: GCF_055504915.1. Taxonomy (NCBI): domain Eukaryota; kingdom Viridiplantae; phylum Streptophyta; class Magnoliopsida; order Proteales; family Nelumbonaceae; genus Nelumbo; species Nelumbo nucifera. Next base: position 48,963,672 of record NC_142652.1, read on the forward strand.
TATTTTCCTAAAAGAGCAGAACATTCTAAGATGACAACTGAAATCGCCTGCTCATTTGGGAGGATATACCTCCCAAGAAACTAAAGGAAACTTCTAGTCATCCCTCCACAACTTCCACATAAAAATTCCTTCGGGTAAAACATGGTTAGAAACAATAACCATAGATACTCACTCCAAATCCATACCCTATGATGTCAGCCTCTCAATCCAACTTTCATACATAACATATAAGATAGATTCATAACAATAAGCATGTCCCATCAGTTCATCTAAATGCTTGCTTAAGTTTTCTACAAGTGTCAAACATAACCATGGGTCAATGTGTCCAATCTTCCTAGTGCTGTTCAGAACTAAGTTTTCCAAAAACAACATTTACCCTTTATTCATTCTTGAGTCCTTCATGAGTTGCAGTTATATTTCATGCTACAAACAACAAATCCTTCTTTCATTCTATCTTTTTTTTTCCTTCGTTGGATGTTTTATCACATGGTTCTTCATAGTTGGGGTTAAGGCTGAGTTGAATCAAGTAAGGTGGGAAGTAATCACATTATTTAAGGGGAAATAAGAACTTAGTCAAGCTAAATTGCATCTGCATTGTCAACTAGAATGCAAGGGCAATACATGCATAAATCAGAAAAGAGATAACTTAAAATAAAATGCAAACAAAGATACACATGCATTCCACAGGGCTCACCTGACCAAATGATTTTAGAAGTGAACCACAGTCATTCAATGTGCAGTCCATTAAGTAAATCAGTGGAAGCTCATCCACATGTTTCACGTTATCTGCCACAGATCTAACCATTAATAAAAAAACAGACATACTTATAGGGAAACTAGCCTCCCTATTAAATTTGTTTCTCATTCCATTGCATCTTATATTTAAAGCAAAACACTTAAGCAGAATAACAACATTATAATACACATTAAGAAAGGAATAAAACTAATCTTCTTAGTTACTCAACTCTTTTGATAGGCTTCTAAGTTACTCAAATTAGAATATCCTCATGCTTCAACAATAGAAAAGAAATGGGTAATTGACATCAACATACACCCATGTTTAGCAGGTGTTATTTTAAACAATAATAACAATAATATAATAAATAGCAATAGCAACATAACAAATATACACATACATATATACATACATATATAGATATATTATATACATATACATTTGTATGTATATATGCATTCAAAACAATGAGATAGTAACAAACTCTCCACAAGAACCTAAATGTAGTTACAAGGAAACATGACAGAACAAAAAAGAAAGAGTGTCAAATGTACCACCAGTGAATTCATCAAAATGGAAGGTGTTATTAAAACTAGTTATTTTGTTGAAATCATAAAAGATTTTTTGAAAATCTTTTCCTTAAAGAACAAATAGTGACTCAATGATTGGATGAATAGCTTACTATTCTCCATGTGATTCACTTACTAAGTCACTATAATTCAAAAAACGAAAAAGAAAAAAAATGCACAAAGATAAAAGCATGCACTCAATCGAATTAAAGCATATTGAATCAAGAAAGATACAAGTCAAAATGGCAAGTCAGTGACATATGAATAGAAGAGAAGATAGCTAAAAGACTAAAAGGGAGGCAAAGAGATACCTATTTAAGCCTCTTATTCTTCCTTTTTTGACATTTTGCTATGAAATTTTTGAGTCTTTAATATGGAATCATACTTCTAAAATGGCAAGTCAGTGACATGAATAGAAGAGAAGATAGCTAAAAGACTAAAAGGGAGGCAAAGAGAGATGCCTATTTAAGCCTCTTATGCTTCCTTTTTTGACATTTTTCTATGAAATATTTTAGTCTTTAATGTGGAATCATACTTCTAACAATTCATTTAGTTCCATAACAAATTCCATGTTTATTAGAATTTTTCTATAGTTTGATTAAATTTCCAAATATCTTAGTGAAATAAGCAAAATATCTCCGAAATTTACCAATCTATTCATGCAAAACACACATCAATATTGGAATTACAAAACATGTTGGTAACTTTTAGACTTTATATTTATAGTAATTCCAATAAGTATTATTTACAGTAAAATCACAATTTACTATTTTTAGTAATTTATGGACTCTCTACATTTAGCTTTAATATGATTAGTAACTGGTATTTAGAGTTACTTTAGAAGTTAATAGTACTTGTTTTAATATCCCTAAGGGTAATCTATTCTGTTGCCTTAAAATAGTTTGAAATTGTTTTGGGTCAGTTTCCTAGTTGACATTGGAGTTGTTAGAAGGACCCACTAAATATTGTACTTCCTCAAAAGGACTAACAAGCAATCTAAATATATGGCCTTGAACTTGATATGATGAAAGATTATGATAAAAAAGTTGAACGGAATTTCCTAGATAAAATTATGGAAAAGATAATCTTTGGTATCCGTAATCGCCATGTGTATCAACTGTCTCACATCAATTCCCATGTGAGATTCATTTGACATCCCCATTGGTTAAGGCAGTAATAGAACTAAAAGCATATGAAATGTAGTCAATAAAGTAACTTAAGAGATATGTGGAGAAATTAGCATTTTCGAAATGAATAGAAAAATAACAAAGTTAATAGTAACATCGATACAGATAAAGAAGAAAAGGAGCACTATATTTTTCAAGGCAGTAGAAGTGCATACCATTGATAAACACACAATGTCTTCTCATGGATCCACTCTTCAACATGTTCATGTAGCCCTTGAGGGATCGGTATACTTCACGAACAACCAGTTCCATTCTCTGGCAAAACCCACACCAACTATTGCTGAAAAGTACTAAAACATCCTTCTCCCAAGCATGATGAACATTTTCAGTGTCAGACAGGTTAGAACCTAAAACCATCTCAGGAAACGTATCAGCAGTAACTCGAGGGATTGCGTCCACCTCATGGAACACCAGATTTACAAAAGGTGGATGTGTGGCCTCTCTTTCAACTTTGTCCAAAGATTCTGAATGTTGATATGGAGGAACACTTCCATTAAGAAACCCATAAAGAAAATCAACTAGAGAATAATAGCTAAAAGCTGTCTCATCAGGAATAACATAATGTTGCTGTGAAATGGGATCCATTACTACCATTGAAGGAATCTTTGATCCTGCAGTCAGGCTTCTAAGCAACTGGTAACCACCATCAGAAAAGAAAAAGCATACCTTCAAATCTTGATGATGAACTACATTCTTCCCCAACTTCTCTATCCCCATGGAACTTTTATCCTCAGTCTGGCTATCATTTGCAATGCTCTGTTCATCATCTCTGATAATTTGGTCATATTTTGAAGGAATAGCTTCTTCAGTGCCGAACATCTCTTCATTGTATGGATGAGAAGGTTTGACATCAGCAATTACATCTTGTTGCTTGTTCTCTACAGCAGTTGTAACTGCAGCATTCAGTAATTCAGTATCCATGTTCACACTACTTCTAATAATCTCCCGCCTAGGTTGTTCTGATGCAATTTGGTAAGATTGACTTGTTTCAGTCTGTGATGGCAACAGACCTGCAACTTTGACCTCAATATCATCAGACAGAAGTTGGAAACCTACCTCCTTGGCAAGAGAACTTAACTTCGCTTCCTTCTTCTGAAGCAGATATGCAAGGACATCATTAATAGACTTAATCTGCTCGTCTGCAACTATATTATTTAAAGCTACACTGTGACCCTCCTTGATAACCATAGCAGCCATATTGTCCTTGAGCTTGACAATTTTAGTAGCCGGAGCATATTGAGAAGCTTGGGCTGAGGATTTCAAAGGATTAACATTGTTTTCTCCGTCCATACAATTCGTAAATTGATTGCGCAACATGAGTTCTCTAAGGGCATTAATAGCCTCCACACTTTCTCTTCTAGTGTTTACTGATTCTGATGATCTATCCACAAAAAGAATCACCGATAGCCTATTTGCGGGTAGAGCAGGCTCAAGATTGTGGCCTTCACCTTCAAGCTAAAAAATAAGAAAGGTGATGTCTTTGGATCCAGGTGGCAGGAGATATATTTTGTTACAAAGAAACATAATTCATGAAAATGACAAGCTTTAACAATGAAATTATAAAATAGCTTCATTATGGTACAAGATGTCAACCATGCAACGCGCAGAAAGTTTCAACATGATAACATATCATGACAGTTATTTAACAATAATGAGATATAAACAGATTGGCAGTAACTCACATGAATACATGGGAACAAAAAGTCGGTCAATAATTAGGTAGGCAAATCAAAAAGAGCAAAAACTTGTATAGTTCAGAGATAAACAGGTAGCAGAAGGGAAAATGGAATTTAGATGACAAGACTAATGATATGTGGCTGGAAATGGTCAACGGTATAAATAAAAGTAGCAAAAGACGTTTTAGGAGAATCTAGAGGAAAACCAGCATTGTGTAATGCCCCTACTCTTTTATTGTAGATTGAAATTAATGAGGGCATCACATTGTTCCTACATGTGCCTAGGAATTTTCAGAAATTTTTATGTATTTTTCTAGGGGTATATTTTTCATTTTAAAATTATTGGATTGGTTGGACATTAGTCCAATACTGGTCTTAGGTTTACCACATTTCTTGACATATTTGAGTAGTTGGCTTTCAGAATTAGAGTAATATTGTTTTCGATGGAAATTACACATAAAGGGGGAACCCTGCATTTTATATCTTTTGTTCTGGCTAACCAAAGTGTATACATATATAGAGGAATTCTAGTAAGCAAATATACAACACTTTGGTTCTTCACCCTAAATATGGTTGGACCCATAAAAAGACAAAGTTGGAGATGACTTTTCAAGGGTCACGCATTGTATGTAAGTCGAAGAAAACAAAGAGTTGCATCAACTTATTTACTAGCATTTCTCACATGAAAGAAAAAATTGCACTACACAGTTTTTTAATGTTGAAGGAAATTTATTAGAAAACAAAAGTTGAAAATAAAGAGGAATACACAATGAACAAAGGTAGTGAAAAATAAAATATAATAATCCTATGCCACCCAGAGAAAATACCAAGAGGCCCACAAGCCTCAAACATACAGGAAATACCTAGATACATCTTCAACCATGACAACCAAAACAAATTACACAAGATTGCCAAAGGGTACCCTACAAACTAGACCTACCACCCACCTAACAAAACAAACAACCTGAAAAGGAAAAAATAGAACCACCCAAGAAAGAGATCTCTACCAAAAGCACCAAAAAGATGTTGACCCTTCAAAGGGAACCCACCCCCACACCTTAACATAAAACAAAAAATAAAGCTTGAATATTTTGCTCCCCTCCCCAGTCCCCCTAACTCCTCCTACCTCTCCACCTGGTTGGTCAGACTCTTAAAACAACTTTCACTGAACTGACCATCATTCTACGAACTCCACCATCAACCTCCCTACTGTATTGCCACTCATTTAAAAGTTGCCCCCCCGGATCTTGTTTTCTTTTTCTTTTTTATATTTTTTTTTTTGATTAGCAAGCTGTCCCCCCATCTTCAGGGTCCCTTAGTTCAAGCATGCAAAAAAAAAAAAAAATCCATAAAACTTATCATTATCAAGCAAAAAGACTTCTTTTTGAAGAATAATGAAGAAAAGTTTTATTAAAAATCAAAAGAAAGAAGAAAACTGAAGAGAGTAGACCTTGAGAGTTCGGCAATGAGGGTTTGAGAATGAGAGTTTCGAACCTAACTCTCTCTTAGCACCCTAACACTATTTTATTAAGATAGATTTGAATAATTACAAGGAGGCCCTTAATTGGGCAAGAATTTACAAAGAACATAATATAGACAGGATGGGCCCAGAATAAGGCCCACTACAGAAAAACATAAATAACAAGAAAGAATAAACAGCCTATGGGCCATTCGACCCATCTTCAGATGTGATGTCACTCATGCCAAACTTGCTGGTATCATGCTGAAGTTTTGCCTTGGGAATGCCTTTGGTGAGAAAATCTGCCAACCGTCCTTCAAATGTGATGAAAGGAAGACATACTTCACCCGAAGAGACCCTTTCCCTAATGAAGTGTCGATCAACTTCAATATGCTTAGTTCTATCATGTTGCACTGGGTTGTGAGCAATGTTGATGGCAGCCTGATTATCACAGTACAACATAATTGGCTTGTCATATTCAACCTCAAGTTCTTCCATCAATGATTTTAGCCATAATAACTCAAAAACTCCATGTGTCATGGCCCTGTGTTTTGCTTCAGCGGAAGACCGAGCAACAACCGATTGTTTCTTGCTTTTCCAAGAAACAACATTACCAGCCACCAAACTGCAATACCCAGAAGTAGATCTTCTGTCATCAATGTTTCCAGCCCAGTCAGCATCGGTGTAGGCTTCAAGTTTCATATGACCATGCTTGGCAAACAAAATTCCCTTTCTTGGGGAGCCCTTCAAATAACATAGGATTTGCTCCACTACTGCCATATGAGTGTCTCGGGGAGCATGCATGAATTGGCTAATGCAACTGACTGCATATGCAATATCTAGCCGAGTCATGCATAGGTACAAAAGTTTCCCAAGAAGTCTCTGAAAGATTCCTTTGTCTTCTAACAATGTCCCATCTGAGGCAGAGAGTTTATGACTCATATCAATAGGAGTAGCAACTGGTCTAGCACCCATCTTTCCAGTTTCAGAGAGCAAGTCAAGAACATACTTCCTTTGGTCCCATCCTTGGATCGAGCCACCTCTATGCCAAGAAAGTATCTCAATTCCCCCAAATCTTTAATCTCAAACTCTGTATGGAGAAAAGATTTTAGATCATGAATTCCTGAAACATCATTACCAGTCACTACAATATCATCTACATACACAATGACGTATACTGCCAGAGGTCCACTCCTCTTCACAAAAAGAGTATGATCGGACTGTGTCTGCACATAACCAAAGTTAACAAGTGATGTTCTAAATCTCTCAAACCATGCTCTAGGGGACTGTTTTAGTCCATAAAGAGATTTCTTCAACCTGCATACCTTCCCTTTCATATCAGTTCCATACATCCCTGGAGGAAGAAACATATAAACCTCCTCATGTAATTCACCATTCAGAAATGCATTCTTCACATCCAATTGATAAAGGGACCAGTCAAAGTGAGCAACTAAAGATAGAAGAACCCTCGCATATGTCATCTTGGCAGCAGGTGCAAAGGTCTCCAAATAATCAATCCCATATGTCTGTGTATAGCCTTTTGCAACCAGCCTGGCCTTGTACCTTTCAATGGTGCCATCAGCTCGGTATTTGATAGTAAAGACCCACTTGCAACCGACTGGATCCTTCCCTTCAGGCAAATCCACCACTTCTCATGTGTCATTCTTGTGTAGGGCATCGATTTCAGATCTCATAGCATCCCTCCATTCTGGAATCTTAAGAGCTTCTGACACCGACCTGGGAATAGAGTTAGAAGCAACAGAAGAGAGATAGGCAAAGTATGAAGGTGAAAGCAATCTGTAAGAAAGGTGCTTGGAAATGCAGTGTGCAGTGCACTTCCGTTTTCCTTTCCTAACAGCAATGGGAATATCAAGGTCAGGGAATGATGACTCCAAAGGTGTTGAAACAGTACCTGTTGTCTCTTCTGTGACTGGAAGTGTATAAGGCTCATGTATTGTAGGAGAAACAACCTGCACATTTCTGGATCTTTGCCTTTGATACACCTTGGGATTGAGGATAGGACGAGGAGGTAGAGTACTGGGACAGGGAGAATGGAACGACTGATCCACCCTTGATACATTTGAAGGAGAAGCAAACACATCAAGAGACTCAACAGGGACAGGAAGAGGAAGAGCAAACACCTGTGACAAATCCTCCCCCTGTGGACAATGTCCTTCTGGAGAGGAACCATAAAAGGGGGAAAGCTCATCAAAGGTGACATCCATTGAGACATACCGAGTGCTAGTCTTTGGATCAAAACAACAGTAACCCTTCTGTGTGGGGGAATAACCAAGGAAGATACACTTTTGAGCTTTGGGATCAAATTTATGCCTTTGGACACTTGGAACATGTACATAACAGGTGTAGCCAAAGACACAAAGAGGAACAGGAAAAAGGTCCTTGTCCGGATGAAGGAGATTGAAGGGAGACTTAAACCCCAAAACCCTGGATGGCATACGGTTTATAAGGTAGGTAGCAGTAAGAACAACATCACCCCAAAACCTTGTAGGAACATGTGAGGCAAATAAGATACTTCTTGCAACTTCAACAATATGCCTATTTTTCCTTTCAGCAACTCCATTCTGTTCTGGGGTCCTAACACAAGAGCTTTGATGAATAACCCCCATGTCAGAGAGATAGCAGGATAGGTTCTTCTCAAAATATTCTTTTGCATTGTCAGATCTGAAGATTTTAATCCTGGTATCAAATTGGGTTAGAACAAATTCATGGAATTGTCTTACAAGTCTTGGAACTTCATCATGGGATTTCATCAGGAATATCCAAGTGAACCGAGAAAAGTCATCAATAAACAAGATAAAATATTTGTAGCCACCCATGGAGGGTAAGTGGTAAGGCCCCCACACATCAGAGTGCACAATATTAAAAGGAAAAGAAGATCTTTTATTGCTCAAAGGATAATTGTTTCTACAATGCTTTGATAAATCACAAGACTCACAATGAAGACTGGACAAACTAATTCCCTTAAACAGTTCAGGGAATAAATGACTCAAGGCAGAAAAAGACAGATGACCAAAACGACGATGACACAACATAATCCGACTAACAGACTCTGAAGAAACAGATCCGAGAGCAACATTCCCATGATGACCAGTGCATTGTCCCGAAGTATCAAGCAGGTATATTCCGTTCGCCTCATGGCCACTCCCAATCACCTTCTAAGACTCCAGATCCTAAAAAACACAGAACGAAGGAAAAAAGGTTACACAACAGTTTAGTGACTTGGTTAAACTACTTACAGACAACAAATTTGTATTTAGTTTAGGTACATGAAGGGCAGAAGGTAGGAATAAGGAATCCGTAGCCTTGATGGTTCCCTTACCAGAGATAGGGGCAAGTGAACCATCAGCTAAAGTGATTTTATCAAGGGATCTTGAGATTACCTGAAGTGGTAGCATGATTTGCAGAAGCCCTTATACATGAATGAGCAAATGCAGAAGAAGAAGAATTTCCTGGAGGGTTGGAAGGAGAAGTCACATCACCCAGCTAACTGATCATCTTCCCAAACTTTTCATATTCTGCTCTCATGGCTGCCAACTGTGCAGAAGCAGACATCTCTTCAGTATAGTACTTGTCACTATCTGGCCCGGCAGATACATTTGCACTTCCTGATCTTTTACTATCATGTTTTTTCTGAAACCGAATGGGAACAAGATTAGGATGTAATTTCCAGCACTTGTCTTGGGTGTGCTTCGGCTTCTTGCAGTACTCACATATAACTTCTTTCTTTCCTGTGCCACCAGAAGTTCAAGCATTCCCTTTAGGTTTAACCCCCATATTCGCAAAGTGATCCCTAATATCAGCCCCTTGAACTTGGACAGCCCTTCTGCTCTCTTCACTACTCACCAATGCATAAGCTTGTGACAATGAGACACACTCCTTGGAAAGAATATTCTGTTTTGTGATATCATATTCTGGGTTTAGTCCAGTTAAGAACTCAAACACCCTGTTCCTTTCAACCAATTTTCTGTAGGTCTCTGCATCATTGGTGGTGTCCCAAGTTACAACTTCAATTAGGTCAACATCTTGCCATAGAGACTTCAGGGATGAGAAATATACAGCTGGAGGTTTCTCCCCTTGCCTTAAATTCTTTACATCACTTCTCAATTTATATGCTCGGGCCACATTGAGTTTTTGGGAATAGGTTTCTGCAACACTGTCCCAAATTTCCTTTGCTGAATTCATCCATAGGTAGTGTTGGCTAATTTGTGGCTGCATTGAGTTCATAAGCCACCCAATGATAGTGTAATTTTCTTGCATCCACTTCTCGTAGGATGGATCATCTTCTGGGGGAGCCTTCTTGCTCCCGGAAATGAACCCCCACTTTCCTCTACTACATACATAAATCTTTACTGATTGTGACCATGCCAGATAATTAGTTCCATCTAGTTTGACAGTGGTCACAGTCAATAAAGAATCACTTGGAGTCCCCTGAACCAATCCATATTCAGCACCATTCTTGTTTTCAAACTCTGAGGAGTACATCATGTAAACACTTCAAGTATGATTTCAGATGACTTCTACAAGTATACTGAATGAGGACAAGCAAGGACTGAGTTCAGCCGACCACAAGAAGGCAATACACAAGGCCAAACTACACCCAAAAGTTGTGAGAACCAAGACTAAAGCAGAAACTTCTACACGAGTCACCAAGAAGCAGCTTGGTTCAGCCTTCAATAAGTAATCAGAAACTTCTAGGCACTATGCACTCAACCGAAGTTCCCATTTCAGATCTGGAACTTCAAGGTAATCACCAAAGAAATAGCCAAGAAGAGTAAATACCAATCGGTATTGCTGAAAAAGCCTTTTTACAAACACAGTGTGGGCAATAGAGACAACCCCACTGTCAAAAAAGAAAAAAGTCCTCAAGAGCAGTCCGTACAGTCCCCAAAAACAGCCAAATAGAAGCAACAATCCACAACTCTTGATACAAGGGTGTTTCGGCAGTTTTGACAGTCCAAGAAGGAATAAAAACAGCCCAGAAATTTCTGGGTTAAACCAGATTAAATGGCAATCGAAAGTAGTACAGAACAACCAGAAATTTCTGACACTTCAACAGTCCAAACACAGCAGAAAATAACCCAGAAATCTGAGCACAACTTACAGTTTCGAGCTTCAAATCAGAACCGAGTTGTTCCCCTTCCCTTTTTTTCTCTGATTCTTCCTGGCCACCGAACCACTTCTCCAAGAGATTCAAGTCTTGGGCACTTCCAATGACCTCCAAGAATCAGGCAACACGAGCCTAAGCTTCCAGCCCTAGAATATTGAAGTTCAGGCCTGCTCTGATACCATGAAGAAAACTAAAGAGAGTAGACCTTGAGAGTTCGGCAATGAGGGTTTGAGAATGAGAGTTTCGAACCTAACTCTCTATCAGCACCCTAACACTATTTTATTAAGATAGATTTGAATAATTACGAGGAGGCCCTTAGTTGGGCAAGAATTTACAAAGAACATAATATAGACAGGATGGGCCCAGAATAAGGCCCATTACAGAAAAACATAAATAACAAGAAAGAATAAACAGCCTATGGGCCATTCGGCCCATCTTCTCTACAAAGAACAAGTACAATCCAATCAGGTTTTGAGGCGACACACCAATACATCAGGCCAAACTAAAAAGATTCACATTACAGACATGGATCTAAAGAAGATCCCAAAAGTTCTCTACAAAAACTGAAATACTAATTTGCTCAAATTCTTGCAGAGAGAGAACACAGCTTATGATATGCTTTCTGACCAAAGCCACAATCACTCCAAAGCTCCTATCTTTATCCTCAAAAAGCCACCTGTTACCCTCACACCACAAAGCCAAGCAAAAAGATCCCCAGGCCCCAGCTATTTATTCAAACCAGTTTTTAAAAGGCATGGGAAACATGCATCTGGTGGCGCGCCTCCAGGCGAGGAGCCCCCAAAATGCCATGAGGCATATGCCATAGGTGTTGATACCTCTGAGGCATATGCTTCATGCACCTCACACACACTTCATACAAAAAGACAGAAAAAAAAAAAAAAAAGAAAAGAAAGGGAAGAAAAACAAAAGGAAAGAAAGAAAGAGAAGAAAAAAAAAAACATGAAGAGAAAAGGGAAGGAAAGAGAAGGGGAAAGAAAGCTTAGGCATCTTCATTCTTCTTGACATAAAAGATTTTTATTAAAAATAAAGAAAATGAGATCCTCCTTCCTCATCCCCCTCCTCTTAAGGAGGCTTATGGCTCTTACGTTCTGAACTACGTGTTACACCTCTAGGTGGCTTATGCCTCTTTGTGTTTGGGAGGCTTGCGCCTCTTACATTCTGAACCACCCCTCATGCCTCCAGGTAGTGTTGGAATGCCTTGTGTCACACCTCCGCATTTTAAAACATTGGTCCAAAGTTCAAACCCACCACCTTCCATCCTAGTAATTTATTCTATTCTTCTCCATGAAACTTCTCCCTCCCCCTCAGTCCTTTTCTGAACAACCACCTTTACTTCAGCTCTTCAATTTCATTCCCCACCAAACCACTAGAAATCAGGAGCAAGCCAGACTGATAACAAATCCTGAATCCTTGTATTCCTCACTTCATAGACAACATAGGGAGTGTATCTTTGTTTCTCCAAATCACACTTCCAAGGAATCCCATAAACTGCCTCTAAAACTCACCTGAATAAATTACCATCACTGACCCATCCCTACAAACAACTCTCTCAAACCATTCATTACCCCAAATTATTACTAATTTTCAAGTTTTTGAATTTCTCTTGTTTCTTCCTAAGAGGTTTCTAATGCAAAAGAAATTTCATTCCAAAGTCCCTATCCTGATCAAATTGTCATGGCTCAGAATGATAATCATCCATTCTCAAGTCCATAGTTTTCAAGGTGCCAAGCCAAAGGTAGGCAACAAGGCCCTCTTGTTGTTTAGTTGCCTAGACAGGTGCCTAGGTGATAGTTTTTTTTAATAAAATCTTGAATCCTAGGTAATTCCCCTAGTGCATGGCAACCAGCAACCATATTTCACTATTAATTATCAACAACCTTCACACTAAAACATAGAAAATCAACATATTTTTTGATTGATAACATGTAACTTCATTAATTTGAAAAAAAGAGTTGGATATATTTACAACAATGATAAGTGCCATGCACCCCGATCACCCCAAAGTGGTTGCTTCCGCCCCCCCCCCCCCCCACTTCTGATCCAACAAAGTGTTGGGAGTCATGTTAAATCAAGACCCATCATAGAAAACCAACATGTTCATGAGAAGATTAAAAGAAAAAGTTCAGAAAATATAGGGGTTGAGCCCCCCATTTTTGACCTAGGAAAAGAAAAACATAAAGGGCAAGAAGAAGATTGAATTGGACAAAATTTTAAATTTTTCATTGCTTATTGGTTCAGGTTTTTAAGTCTTCAAGGATTCAAGACAACATAGATCACAACATGCGTATTGATCGAATCCCTTTTGAACCAGTCTCCTCCAAGTTATCATCCTCAAAACCCACCATTGAACCTCATTGCCCCACCTCCTCTTCCACCTAATGACCTAACCTCATCCCATTTTTTGCACCCTTCAACACCTCTTCCTAACATTTCAGGCTTTTCCTTCTACCCCCCTCTTTGTCCTCTTTCATCCCTTGATCCCCTTCTGAACCAATCTCCCCCAAGTGATCATCCTCAAAATCCTCCATCAAACCTCATTACCCCACCTCCTCTCCCACCTTATCCCCAATGTTTTAAAAGTGCAACACACAAAAAAATGCAAAGGGCATTTTGCACCCAAGGCACGGCGCACCTTTCTAAAGCAAGGCACGAAATGCAAAAAATCCTCAAAAAAATCAAAAAAAAATGCCGAAAATTTTCAAAACAACAGCCAAAAAATAAAATGTAAAACATAATATTAATTAAAAATTTAAAATAAATGTTTAAGAATACCTATTTTTTATAGATAATAGGAAAGTATTGTATTAATGAAAAGGAGGGCAAGAAGCCCTCAATCATATACAAAAGAAGAGTGCCTTTGATATGCACAGATCATGTATAGAGAGAGATCTAAAAAACCAAAAGAAAAGAACTCAAAAAATGGACCACCACTGATCAAAAAAGGAACTATTAGGCACGTCCACAAAAAGCATCGAGCACCTAGTCCAGCTCACAAGCAGCCTTTCCACTTTTCCAAGAACCACCCCCATTTCAATAGATTTAGACTCAAAAATCCTCTTGTTGCACTCTTTCCACACCACCCAGAAAATTACAAAAGGCAGACACTTCCACAAGAACTGGCCTCTGTCTGAGAAGCAATTTAACCTCCAACCTAAGATTAGATCGTCCACAAATGCGGGAGAGACCCAAACCACTTGGAACAGCCTGAAGAAATGGCACCAGACCTGGTAGGTGTAGGGGCAGTGGATCAGAAGATGATGAATGGATTCAGAAGCTACTCCACAAAGGCTGCAAGTGGAATCCAACTCCATTCCGCGTCCCAACAATTAATCAGCAGACTGAGCCTTGTCCTTAACAGCCAGCCAAACAAAGAATTTGATCTTCGAAGGGACCTGAACTTTCCAAAGCCAGAAACATGGAACCTGAACACCTGTCAGCAAAAGCTTTGTAGCAACAACTAATTGAGAATTGACCCTCCTTCCCGATCGTCCACAGCCTAACACCCCTGGAGTTGGGATTGGGTTGGATAGCACTCATGCTGCTTAACAGCCCTCCTAAGAGATCCACTTCCCAATCTTTTAAATTCCTATGAAATCTGGGAGCCCACATCACCTGCCCACTAATCAGTTCATAAAAATCCTTAACAGCACGTCCCTATTGACAGATAGCAAGAAAAGAGGTGTAACAATTCTATCAGAGGAAGAACTGAACACCAAGCATCATTCCAAAAGGATACTTTGCTCCCATCCCCCACCTTAAAGGAGAAATGATGCTTAAGCAAAGGGAGCCAAGCCATAATTCCTTTCCAAACACTAGTGTCGTAGTCCTGTTGTGGGGCAAGAGGTACCCAGTCCATCAGAGAACTGCCATATTTGCTCACACTGACCAACTGCCACAACCGAGTCATTTCTTCCCCATATCTCCACAGCTATTTACATAAAAGACCATCATTCAGCAATCACAACCTCCTGAAACCCAAACCTCCCAAAGCTTTTGAGGTGCAAGCAGAGCCCCACAAAACCAGGTGCAGCTTCTTTTCCCCATTGGGGCCATCCCATAAGAAGTCCCTCTCCAACTTCTCCAAAGCACTAACAACCAAAGCAAGTAAGGAGAAAAGAGATAAAAAATAGGTAGACAGACTCAAGAGAACACTCTGAATTAGGACCACCTTCCCTCCTTTAGACTAACTTTTTTCCACCCTGCCAGTTTCCTCTTGCAACGCTTGACAACTAGATCCCAAACAGCAATGGACCTGTAATTGGCACCAAGAGGTAGGCCCAGATAAGTTGAGGGAACGAGCCTACCCAACAACCTAAAGTAACAGCCAACTCTACAATTTGAGGGACCTCCCATATCAGAATGATCTGACTTTTCCGCAAGTTTTTCTTCAGACCTGACGTTGATTCAAAACAAATCAGTAAACACCTGAGGAACAACAAATCTGAATGAGAAGCTCTTGAGAAGACAAGAGTGACGTCCGCAAACTACAACAAGGTAATCGTCGGACCATTAGAACCTACTGAAAAACCTTCAATAAAGCCTCCCTCGACAAACTTGCTCACCAGCTAGCCTACCTAACAGTTCCATTACTAAAGTAAAAAGGAAAGGAGATAACGGGTCACCCTGACGAAGACCCCTTTCTCCTTCAAAGAAACCTTCCAATGCCCCATTAATGAGCACTGAAAGCCAAGGAGTTGAGATACAGCCAAAAATCCACTTCTTCCACACAACCCCAAACTCCATTCTTCTTAGCACATAGTCAACAAAAGGCCACTTGTACATGATTGTAAGCTTTCTCAAGGTCCAGTTTGCAAACCAAATCAGGTTCCCCTTGCCGCATGTGATAGTCAATGCATTCATTTGCAATAAGAGGAACATCCAAGATTTGCCTTCCATCAACAAAGGCCCCCTGAGAAGGAAGGACCAGCTTACCAATCACCTTTTTGAGCCAGTCGGCCAGCACCTTAGAGATCACCTTGTAGAAACTGTTTATTAACCTTATAGGTCAGAAATATCTTATGTCAGAGGTGCCTGAGACCTTTGGAATTAGGGAGATAAAAGTTGATCTAGCACCTCAAGAAAGCTTTCCATTAACCTGGAAATCTCTAATTGCCAACATTAGGTCCAACCTAATAATGTCCCAACACCTTTGGTAGAACCCCATTGGAAAACCGTCAAGCCCAAGGGCCTTATCCCCCTCGAGATCTTTCACAGCTTGCTAGACCTCATTCTCCTCAAACTCCCTTTCTACTCAGGCCCTATCTGCCTCCCCTAAAGGTTTAACTCCACTCCGTCCAATGAAGGCCTGATCAAGCTTCCTTCCAAATAGAGAGATTCGTAAAAGTCTAAAATGCCATCAATTACCTCCTGGTCTTCTTCCAAAGATCTGCCCTCCACAGAGATTGTCTTAATCGTGTTTTGTCTTCTTCAACTATTAGCCATCTGGTTAAAGAAGCACATGTTCTTATCTCATTCCTTGAGCCACAAGACCCTGGATTTCTGCCGCCAAGACACCTCCTCTATTTGACACAACCTGCCAAACTCATCCCTTGCCAAGTCTCTCTTCCTTCGCTCCTCTTCCAACAAAGTACCAGAGGCTTCCTTTGCATCCAAATCTGAAATAGTGGCCAACATGGATTCCTTACGCTGGTTCAAGCAACCAAAGTCTTCAGCATTCCACACCTTGATCTTATCTTTAAGTGCCCTAAGCTTTTGCTCAAAGTGAAGGGATTCATCAAAGCCAACCCACCACTCTTCACCCCATCAACGAAGCCAGGAACTTCAAAGAACATCAGTTCTAAACAAAAAGGACCAGGCTTTCAACATACCTCCCCAGATTGCAACAGCAACGGGACATGGTCGGAGGTGGGTCTTGGCAAAGCACACTGCACAATGTCAAAGAAAGCTTGCTCCCAATCAGAGTTAACAAGAAAATGATCCAACCTTGACAAAGAGAGGCTTGAACCAAATTAGCTCCAAGTGAAAATGGTACCCTAAAGAGGCAAGTCAATCAGCCCCAACCTGTTTACAAAATCCCCAAACACTGCCATGTCTGTTGAAACCTCTGTTTCACCCCTCTTTTCAAATGAGAACCTCGCAACATTGAAATCGCCGGCTAGGCACCAAGGAAGACTCCACCTTGTAAAAACGGCCTCCAAATCTTCCAAAATAACACCCCGTTGGTCTGTCTGTAGGACCATAGACCCCTGTAAAGAGCCACTCCAAACCTCCTTCAACAGTACTAAAGACCACCAACAGAGAGAAGATCCCTACACAAATGTCACGGGCAACAACCACACCTAGATTCCACAAAAATAGAATGCCCCCAGAAGTGCCTACCACCGGTCTTTCCACCCACTGACCATCACCACCACCCCACACTTCCCTACACAAATCTCTGGACCACCGTTCCTTCTTGGATTCTTGGAAAGTAACCACATCTGGATGCCATTTCGAAACCATTGCCTTCACAGAGCTCCTCTTTTCGGGTCCCCCCAACCCCCTAACATTCCAAGACATGATTCTCATCATCAACGATTAAGAACACCCCTCGGTGCACCCCTTGCACCTCTTCCTCCCCTCACTGAATCCCCCTACAAGGAGTTATACCATTCAAAGTCCATTCTAACCGCCTTTGCTCATGAACAAATTTAGGTTTCTACTTAATTAGGGCTTTGAGATCATCCTCCCCACCACTAGTGTTCCTCTTCTCAATTGCCAAGAACAAGGCTAAAACCTCTTCCTCCCTCCCTTCGAAAGACACACCAAGAAACCTTCCTATGTCAAGAATATGATCCTAAACCCAGTCACTTATGCTCACACCATCACTTCCTTCAGAACGGATTTCCTCAATAGTCTCGTCATCAGCTCACCATAGCTTCCTGCTAGACTCCTCCATAGGCCTCTCTTCAACCATTGCCAGTGGAATCACCGACTCAACCCCCATGGTAAGGACTGAGAATCTTGGCCTACTATCGTTAACCTCTCAGCACCGTTGCTCTCCAAGGGAAGCGACTGAGGCACCACAACCTCCCCATAGCTTGTCCCACCCTTCTAAGAATCAGAGATAGGAACCTCTAAAGCCCCCTTTGTCCTATTATCTCAAATTAAAATACATAAGTATAACATGCAAAACATATTTAAAATGAAAAATTCTAAATAAAGTCAAACATAACATATAAAATATATTCAAGCACATAAAACTCTCAATCTCTTTATTTTTTTTCCCAATTGCATTACTTCAAATAGCTAGTGTCATGTAAAACATTATGCATTCTTGATGTTCACTTCACTCATTTATTGAAGCTTCGAAAACCCCTATTTGCTAATGGTGCTCATTCATTTAACCTAATAAAAGGTATTTTTAAAAAACAGCTAAAATTATAAAATCTTTTTTACAAGGATCAAGAATTTAAGATTAGATTTGTTTGGGCTTGCCTCAAGGGGCTTGGTCGGGGGACCACCATCCCAACCACTTGACATAAAAAAGCAAAAAAAAAAATAAAAGAAAAAACCAACTAACTTTCAAAAGGTTGTGTCTAGGCTGAAGTGCAAGGCGTACCAGGCGTACCAGGCGCACACCAGTGTTGCACCTAGGACATAGGTGAGGCACATACCCTAAAATGCACCTCATCTGTGTGCCTAGGACAGCACATCTTTTACATCACAACTTATCCCCATCAGCCCCTTTCTTAGCAATTTCGGCCTCAAAACCTTCCCACTCCCCCTCTTCTCTTTCTTCCTCCCTTTCCAAAACCCTTTTGTTAATCACACCATCTTCCCTTCCATTTGTTGAAACCGATTCATTTCCTTTCATGTTTCCATCAGCAACTTGTTGCAAATCGCCACCTTCAGGAGAAACTTGTATCCCTTTTTGACCACTTCTCTAACCTTATTTCTAGAAACTACGTACTGAAATAAGCTAAGCTGAAAATCTTCTTGTACTGACCACATGGTTTGGAGGAAGATACTTTTAGTAGAGCAAACGAGTTTTCTAATAGAGGAATGTAAAGGATAAGTTTTGATGTTTGAAGAGGAAGGGAAGTTCATGACTCCATGGTTTTCTGGTCTCAAACCATTGCAGGTTGGATTAAAAGATTTGTTGAGGGAGCAATCCATGCGGTGACAAGACCGGCTGGAGGAGTGAGTTGAGAAGGGACGGAAAATTCTTTTCAATTGAGAAGACAATAATAAAGGATGTATTTTTGAGGTTGTAGGAAGTGATGGAGCATGGTAGGAAGCGGGTTATTTGTTTGCTAGAAGGAAGATAGACAGGGATGGGCTGCAGTTGCTGAGGTGTTGCAGGAGTTAAAAGAAAAGTGTTGGCTGAAAAAAGTAAACCTGATGGTATTCGGGGTAGAGAAGAAGGTTCTGGATTCAGAGGATCAAAGGGGGAACAGGTGACATTTGGAGGAGCTGGTTATGTTCCTAGGCTCATGTTATCAGGATGCAAGGAAGATTGGAACAAAAAGATGATTGTGATAGCGAAGAAGAAAGTAAGTGATTGGAAGAGGATCCTTAATGATGTTATGAATAGAATTCCAACTGTGGAATCAGTTGTGCTTATCCCTTTCAATGATAGTAAAGTTGTGTTGGATTTAGGAAAGTTTAAGGCAGAGGTCATGAATGTTGGTGAAACGTTGAAAGGTTCGTTAACGGGGGCAAACTGGACACGTTCTTGCCATGAAATCTCAATCCCTGAGGGAAGTGTGATTTTTAAGATGTTTGGACTACCTTTCAGTTAGAGGATGGATCACATCTTCAATGGTTTAGCAGCTATGTGTGGAGGAGTTTTAAAAGATTTTTATATTGTGGATCTTCATGTGGTAAAGATCAAAATTACTGGTTCTAACCGGATAGGACTCCCCACTTGATTGATATCTTCGCTGTACGGAGATGGTGGAAGCTCTGGGTGGCATCGGAAGCTGAAGCATTTCTATGGCCTGGGAGAAAAGAGTTTGAAGATAGTGTCGGTAGGGTTTGGAGGAATCCATGTGGCATAAGCAGATCAGAAGGAATGAGGAAAGGGGGATATTGAAGGGGCCTTGGGTGTTAAAAGTTCGAGGCCGAATAAATCATCTGGTGTTTCTTTGAAAAAAAGGTTTGTATACTACTAATCTCAAGAAACAGGAGCTTGGAGAGAGAGAGTGAGAGAGAAGAAGAAGAAGAAGAAGGCAAACAGGTGTTTTGGGAAAAGAAGGTCATTAACAACTGGTTGGGCTTGTTCTTATTCGCCCAACACGTGATTCTCTTGGAGAGCATGTGGGCATAAAAGATGGCAACAATATGGGCACGAAACAAATAACTTTAGGCAGGAATATAATAGTGGGGTGGGCCCAAGAGATTCGAGTCAATTAGAATTGGACCGAAGGGTGGGTCCATTAATGCAGTTGGTTTGGTCCAAGATTTAAAGTTTTCCTAGGTCGAGCTGATTGCAGGACACAATTTATTTAAGTCAAGTAGTTCGACTCTGAGGCAAGAAACGATGGAAGAAGTTGAGATCCCTGATGATTGATCAGGTGTTTCAAAGTCTGAAGAGTAATTGATATAGAAGGAGGTTATAGAAGAGGTGGTTTGTGATGCCAAAGGTTTCATCTAGAGAATGGAAAAATTCTTCCCTAAAAGTAAGGAGAACTCAACGACTATACAAAAGGATGATAGGGGTGAAAAGTGGTATGTTGAAGAGAAGGGAGAGGCTCAGGTGGATTTTGAAGTTAGTTTTCTCCAACAAAAAAAGGGGAGGACAAGGAAGACAATTTGGATGCCACTAACAATAGGTGATATGTTTTGGAAGCAATTGAGGGAGAGGATTGGGGAGAGCAAAGAGTGGTAGTGAAAGAAGAGAATGGTGGAGAGGAAATTATGACTTTACTAGGAAGAAATGAAAATAGAGTCAAATAAGAGGGGAGAGCAATCAAGCAGATGAGGTAATTGGGGCTGTAGGGGCGAAGGAAATGAGAGATGCGGAAGAGTTAGTGGGAAAAAGAGGAGAAGGAGATAAAGGTTTAGTAGAGGAGAATGGAGGGGAGAAAGATTGAGTGAGGGGAAAGAGAGGGTGAAGGGGGTAAGATTGGGGATGGGATTAGAACATACATAAGGAAAAAGTATAGATATTTTTCCCTACAAGAAAACAGAGAGGGGGGTCGAAAGAAGATTTAGGG
This sequence comes from Nelumbo nucifera, assembly GCF_055504915.1. Lineage (NCBI taxonomy): Eukaryota > Viridiplantae > Streptophyta > Magnoliopsida > Proteales > Nelumbonaceae > Nelumbo > Nelumbo nucifera. Next base: position 48,984,608 of record NC_142652.1, read on the forward strand.
GAGGATAGTGAATATGAACCGATGTTGGATGAGATCCATGAGGTAGAGAAGATTCGTGACTTCGAGAAAGTGGTGAATGGGGGAGTAGAAGTCAGCAAAATTCTGGGTCTATTTTCCCTAGGAGGGGAGAAGCTTGCGAAAGAAGTCTTCAGGTCTATGGAGGAAAGGATTGGGAAGAAAGAGAGTATTGTTGCTCCAGGGGTTCACTGCAATTCCAGTAACTCAATAATTCAAGAGAGGAAAGCGTCTGTTGAGGTTGCGGGGATCTTATCAAGAAGCCAAAAGAAGATTTTGAGGGGGCGGTGGGTTCAGATAGGGGTCAGAAGTCTGTGGGGAAGTTGGAAGAAGCTGAAGGAACTCCAAATACAATTAGAAGATTCAGAACTCAAAAGCATAGAAAAAGTCAGCAGAAGATCCCAGTTTCTAAGGTTTTTGCATGGATAAAAAGGAGGTTTGTTTGGCATTGAGCCTACAAGCTCGTCAAAAAGCCCAAAAGATCAATCAGAAGACAACAAGAAGATTGCTCTAAAAAAATGATAATAAGAGTTATTGATCGGGAGTCCCTTGTGGAGTTGGGTGCTTGGTTTGGGTCTCTTGTGGTGTGGGTGTCGGTTTGCTTTTTGGTCTGGGTTTTGTTTCCGTTTGTTGTTCTTGTTTTCACTTTTTGTTTTTGGTTTTCTAAGGATTTTTTATGTAGTTGGGTTGGTTCTGTTTGTTTGTGTCTTTGTCTACTTCGTTTGGGTTCTCTTTAGGTTGTTGTTTCCTCTCAGGTGATTGCTTATCACCTTCCTTGTATCTTGTTTTTTGTTTAATAAAATTTTTTATCTTCAAAAAAAAAAAAACTTATTTCCACCACCAGCTTCATACCTGTCTGACATATTCTCATTCGCATCAGACTCAACATCCTTCTACCACACAAAACTCTGTTACTCTCCACACAAAACTGTCTACAAAGGCCGACAATTATTTAATTACCTTCTTCACTTGTTCTATTTTTCACTGCCTCCCCTGTTGAAGTTCCCCCATCTCTGAAGAAGACGAAGATAGACCCATTTAGGTCGATCAACTACCTTACCTCTTTCAACATTACATGCTCCATAAAGGAGTCATGTCACTCAATAGATTTAAGCCTAAAACAACTTGACCTAGCTGGCACCACTGACATGCTTATTAACAGGGTCAAGCTTCCGATCTTCCATGGGCCCAATGACCATTCTATTATTTCTCCATATACCATCCACCTTACCCTCCCCCACATGACCACTTGAGCTTTTTTTATCAGCAACACAGAAAAGATTCATTAATTCAAAAATCATGTAAAACAAGAAGTTGTGGGCAGACAAGAAGTCCAAAGTATCCCACTAATTACATCACAGCCCCAAACATAGCCCAGAGGACAATTCCTTTAATTACATCACAGTCCCAAAGGTAACCAATAAAGAAAATCCCACTAACTACAACATAGCCCAGAATATAGATTGTCTTTGAACTCCTTGCTTAGCTAGACCATCAGACATGTAGTTAGCTGACCTTCAAATCCATCTTATTTGAATCATCATGCCTTTAGAAGCCTGCTTGAAGTGTCTGAGCTCATTCCTTAGCTGCCAAGTTATCCCCCCCCCCCCCCCTTCTTCAGCCAGTTCACCACAATTTTTGAGTCCCCTTCAACAATCAACCTGTCAATCCCCATTTCTTTAGCTTTTTCAACACCATATACTGCTGCCTTCATTTCTGAGCTCACCACATTCCCATGTTGAATAGGACCTGAGAATATGGCTAACATATTTCCATTCTCTTTCCTTATTACCCTACCAATGCCCGATGGGCCCGGATTTCCCAAACAGCTGCCATCAAAATTTAGTTTCTTCCACCCAGCATCCAGAGGGGACCAGAATTCAGTTACAACAGATCTTCTAGATGCAGTACTTGCTATTGTTCCCCATGATCTGAAAAAGTCTTCTGTCTTAAAATCAGCAAACAATTTTAGTGTTTTCACCCAGTGTGCCACCCTTTGAGTTATCACTTCAATCACAACTTCTTTGCTTCTTCCTTTATCTTCAAAAATCCTCAGATTTCTATCTTCCCAAATTGTCCAAGCTACTGCAGCTCTAGTGAATCTTCCCATAATACTGCCTCTCATTTTAGACCACTTGAGTTATCACATACCACAACTTGAATTGCTGGTTCAAATGGATTGGATCAGTTTGAACCCAACTCTCTCTTTAACTGTTCAACTTCTCTTCACGCTCACTAAACCCAATATCCAAAATTAATAATTACACCATTTGTTAACACCTAAGCGAAAGTCCTAATACAACACATTAGCACAACACCATTTTCTAGGCGTCTAAATACTTCCTCCCGTCTCCACTCTTTTAATGTTTACAGATTTTGTTTACCCAAATTTGAAAAAATTCCACTACCATTTGAACCACCCACCCTCATATTGCCATGTAGCATTTTTTCTTCCATCTTTTCTTCTCTACAAGCTTCCTTCCACAGAGAAACCTCAGTGGAGGATTCCAGCCATGCAAAATAGAGCAAACCACCTGCAAGCACCTTAACCTTCCTCGGAATGTCTTCTGACCTTACTCTGTTTAACATCACAGCAACGGAGTGCAAACCAATTTGGAAAATTCCCTCTAGGAAGAAACTCTAGCTTCAAATTGTAAAAAAAGTCATGAAACAGATAATCCCATCCAAGGATCAAAGTTTCACAACATATCAGCCCATATTGGCCGATATGCATCATATCAGTCGGTCACCGATATGCAAAATCCTTGGTGTTTCAGGGCAAACCCTATTTCAGGAGCAATGTTTTAAAACACGGAGGCGTTACGTGAGGCGTTCCACCACCTAGAGGTGTGAGGCGTAGTTCCGAACATAAGAGGCATAAGCCTCCTTAGGAGGAAGAAGAGGAAGGGGGGGGGGGGGGGGGGGGGGGGGGGAATCTCATTTTTTCTTTATTTTTAATACAAATCTTTTAATAACCCAAAGTCAATGCAAACTCCATATATGGTTTTTCAGCTCACAATGGCCTACTCAAGTCCTATCCTAAGACATTCTCACTTAGTACTTTGGCCAGCCCAGTTGACCTCCAATGTCAAGTCAACAGGATAACAGATTACTGACTAGGATTCACAACAAACAAGCCCTACCATCATGAGAAGTAGAAGGTGCATTTGCATAGCTTACCTCTATAACAAGGGGATGATGCATCCGCAAAGCACTTCTGAGGTCCTCTCCTTGTTTGATAATTTTGGAACAGTTGGGGCATCCTGAGAAGTGAATCATTACCAGCCATGGATCTGAATTTCCAATACCAAGAAATGACAGCAAAGATCTTTCAGAAACCATCCCAAACCTTTGCCTTTCTGGAGGCAGGAAAAATTCCCTTGCAACTGTGGTGAAATTTGACAAGAAATTTTGAAATCGCCGAAACTCTTCAAATGTACAGCAAAGCCCAACATCATACTCTAGTGGAGTAGTGTCATTTGCCAATGTAAACCCTCCTAGCCAAGGGATACCACCAAGCCCATTTTCAGCCTCACAAGTTAGCTTTTCATTTTCCAACCCCTGCTTTTGAGTCAAAGAAAATAGGAATCAAGATTTCCATGACCTGATGCATAGTCTTCTATTTTTGTTCCAAAATCAAGCTCACTGCATTTAAAAACTACTAGCCACCTTCTGATATTTCCTCCCACTGGATAGAAGTGCTGCATTTGTTTCCCCATCAAAAATTGATCCAAAGACAACACCTGCAGAACAAAGCTCTTGTCAATACATCAAGTAACATTTTACCAGGGGCAACTCAAGTGCAACAGATTCCTTCCCAAACAAATGAGATGTACCCAAACTGTTTCTGGAGGCAATAAGGTTAATTTGTCATGCTAGATTGTTAGCAACTAGGATTAATATCTGATCCATTTAGCTGACAGTCTTGCTTAAGGAGTAGGCAGATCTGATTATTATCAGGGGAGCATCCCTTATATGGGAAAGCTGTGATGCCCGATTTTGTGTTTATTGTAGTTCTGCGCTTCCATATTATGCCTTGTAAAAGACTTGGGTTTGCATCCTTTATTATAATGAAGACATTGTACATGCTATATTTCAATCATTACTAATTCTCAACAAGGTCATGTTGCTTCTAGGGTTGGAAGGAGAGAGAGAGAGAAGTAGAAAAGGAAGAAGAAAAAGAAAGAACGAGTGATAGAATGAGGAGAGAATTGAATATGTTATATATACCTATCTCTTTAAAAATACAATGACAATATTGTCCCTACTTAAGTGTGGGGACAGCAACTTAAGCCTGAACATATTTGTAACATTTTTTATCAGCAAAAAATGTTTATTTATTAGATCAATTAGAGGGATAATTAATACAGCTTGATGACAGGGAAGTCATCCCCAATTCTCAAACCCCCATTACATAGAAGCCCAAAACAGTCGCCGCCTCATAACCCCTTGTTTGGCAAGGGAATCAACTAACCCATTTGTAAGAGTGAGCATTATTCGGTTTAAACTCGAAAAACCGAACCGAAATTTCAGTTTCATTTTCTTTGGTTCGATTATTTGAGTTCTTGGTTCAGTTATTTCAATCTTTTAAATATTTTGGTTTCAGTTTTAGTTTTTAGAATTAGAAATTCAGTTAACCAAAAACAACCAAATTAACTGAACTTTGCTATATAACATGTAATATATAATATATATAGCATATAATATTTAATATATAATATATTTATATATGAATATATAATATAATGAAATTTGATTTCATAATATATATATTAATATATAACATATAATATAGTATATATATTATTGAAATTCAGTTTTAACCAAAATTTTCAGTTTTGGTTATTTCGTTTTTCAAATCGGTTTTCATTTTTTAATTCGGTTTCTAAACTTTCGGTTTATTCAGTTCAATTTTTAATCGAATAAACTGAATGCTCACACCTACCCATTTGCACTTCTTCTCACCCATTTAAATTCTGCCTCCACATCCCTAGCAGTCTGTTCCACTTCCCTTATCACGTGTCTAAGAGTCCAGGGAGTATGTCTGCTGCAGTTTGCCCATGAGATAACTAGTTTTGAGTCCCCTTCCACCTCAACACGTTTGAAACCTGGCTGCTTTGCTAGCCAGAGACCTTGTAGTAGTGCCCACAATTCAGCCTTCAAGGAATTTCCTATACCAATTGGCCCTGAAAGCAAGGCCAAAATCCTCCTTTCAGCATTTCTGATTAACCCTCCTATTCCTGCCAACCCCAGGCTTCTGATTGAGCTCCCATATAAATTCAGCTTGATTCTAATGTATTCTAGGGGTTTACGATCCACCCTTACCCTATCTCTTTCTCTCAATGACTGTGCTACTGCAGCCCAGGCTCTTTGGATGTCAGTAACTAAGAATATTTGGAAACTATCTAATGTCTTTACCCATAATGCCACCTTTAATTTTATGCACTCTATCAATTCTTCCAAAGACCTATTCTTTTTAGAAAAGATTCTATTATTCCTTTCTTCCCAAACCACCCAACAAATTTCTGCTTTAGTGGCTCTTTAGAGCAACTTCCCTCTTTTCTTTGATTGCCTTAAGAAGTTAGGAATAAACAATCCCACCACATCTTGAGGGGGATCCCTCCTGCACCCAAAAAGAGAACAAAAAAACTCCCAAATTTGATGCACAAAGGGATAGGATAATAATAAATAAGATAGAATCTCACCACTGCACCTACATAAGAAACACCAGTGAGGGGAAAGGCAGGCATAAGGCCTTCTTCTCTGCAGCATGTCACAAGTGTTTACCTTACCAAGGAAAATTTCCCAACAGAAAGCTTGAATTTTACGTGGGATAGGCTTGCTCTAAATTTTTTTCACTGAGAAGTCCACCCCTTAAGGGTTAGGCGAAGCAAGGATTTTAAAAAAAAGGAGGAACAAGTGAAGCGACTGTATGGTGAAGCTTCCCAAATTCTAGAGTCCAGAGTCCTCAAGGGAAGGGTCTAGGAATACTTGCCCTAAAGAGTCACGTAAATGGACCAAGGAAAGGCATTCAAAATCCCTTAACCCTCCTCTGAAGCCCAAACCCCAATTTAAGCTAGTTGGGGAGGGTGTTACCAGTCTAGATACAGTTTCACCCTTGAAAGTAGAGAGTAAAGAGGTTTGCAAAATGATCTTTGAATGGAGTCTCCCCTAGCCACAAGTCTTCACAAAACCATACTTCATCTCCCCTTCCCACATCAAACCTGATGGAATTAAGAAAGATAGGGTAAACTTCATGCATGAATAGCTTTCCAAGGAGAAGCTAAAGAGGAGTGAGTGACAACTTTGGCATCCCATCCATTGCTTTCCAGCCCATGATGATTTCTATAACTTTGTACCATAGCCTGTCTCTCTCAAAAGGGAATCTCCATAACCACTTACTAGCAGAGCAGTATTTCTAGAGGCAACCTTTCCCAACCCCAGGCCCCCTTTTTCCTTAGGTTTGCTAACATGTTCCCATTTTACTAGGTGGTCCTTCTTTTCCTCACCTGGTTCCCAAAGTAAGTCCCTCATGAATTTCTCAAGTTGCCCTGCTATCCTAGTTGGGATATAGAAAGTGGATAGGAAACAAGTGAGAAGGCTGGCCTTGTGGCTCTAATCAATGTGATTCTTCCACCCAAAGAGATGTAGTTCCATTTCCAAAGGGCTAGTTTCCTAGAAAACCTCTCCACTAATAGCTTCCAAAATCCATCGATCCTACAGTTCCCTCCCAAAGGCAAGCCTAAGTCATAGGCCAATTTCTAACCTCACATCCCAATAAATCAACAAACCTCAAAAGCTCCCTCTCTTCCAGGTTGATCCATGCAATTCCACTTTTACTCCCGTTAATCCTCAATCCAATCAAGCCCACAAAGTTATCAATCAGATCTTTCAAGTTTCTCATCAACTCTAGATTAACATCCTCACGGAATAGAATTGTGTTGTCGACAAATTGGAGATGGGAGACCACTGCTTGATTTCTACCAATTTTCCACCCACTAAAAAGGCCTTGTAGATCTATTTTCACCACCATTCTACTTAGGGCCTCCACCACTATGGAGAAAAGGAAGGGTGATAAGGGGTCTCCTTGCCTAATTCCTCACCTAGTCGGGAAGAAGTCTTTTGCCAAACTGTTGATAACAATTGAGTAATGAACAGAGTTAATACACCCTTTAACCATAATCTCCACTTTGCTCCAAACCAAAGCCTCCTTAGTAATTCTAGAAGAACTCTCCAATCCACTAGATCAAAGGCTTTCCATAATTCCACTTCACACCAAGCACCTCTTTCCTGTCTTCCTCTTTTCCATAACACATTCATTAGCCACTAGAATTTGATCCACAATTTGCCTATGGCCTACCTTCCAAAAATGCACTTTGAAAGGGTGAATCCACTGGAGGTAGGACTTGTTTAAACCTCTCTAACAGGACTTTTGAAATGATTGTATACAAACTCCCAATTAAAGTGAATCAGTCCATGTGTCACCTTCCTCCCCTTCAAAATTTGGTCCAAAATCCCCATTCCTACTAGAGTTGGCAATTCTGACACCAACCCATCTGACCCACCCAACCCTCCCATTCTAATGATGGGTCAACATGGGTCGAGTGACCCATTAGGGTCAAGGGAAAAGGGTCAGGGTGGGGTTGGGTCAAGGGTTACCCATTGACCCTCAACTTAAAGACTAAACTTAGATGCTTTGACAATTTTCTTCTTCTCCTCTTCTTCTCAGTTAGGGTTTTCCTCTTCTCTCTTATTCTCAGTTAGGACTTTGCAAAACCTCCAACAATCACTCTCGTTGCAACCGTTCTCACTATTTAGGGCTAAATCAAGTGCGTTGTTACTCGCTCAAATTGTTGTCGTCATTCTCACCTTCACCAGCAATGATGTCAATCTGTTGAATCGTTGAACCATGATCCCAAATCAATGGCAAAATGAAGGTTTTGAAACGCTGTTTCAAACTTACTGTCAGCACTCCTTCTCCCAAAGCTTTGAATCAACAACATTGATGTTTCCTTCTTCCAATATATTGATGTTGATGAAGGAATAGAGGAGAAGATCAACGTCAACGATTGAATGGAGGAAGGAGCAACAGGGGCAAGCAAGATGATGTCGACGATTGAACGAATGAAGGAGAAACAGGGGTGGTTGAATGGAGGAAGGAGGAGAACAGGGGTGAGCAAGATGATGCCGGTGAGTGCGACGGGACCATCTGATCTAGAGGCACCGCCGCGGCCACTTTTTTTTATATTTTTATATTATTTTGTATATTTTATGTATTTTTTGTTTTTTATAAATCATTTTAGTTGAAATTTATAATGAGGATTGATGGTTATTATTTAATTACTTTTTGTAATTTTTCTTTCTTTCTATTCTTTGGTTGAAATATATATAAAAATTTTCATCATTTTTATGTAACTTTTTTCTATTTTTACCTGAAATGTATAATTTCTGGAGATTTTTATTATCATTTTCTGTATTTTTTATGATTATTCTTTTTAGTTTAAATATACAATTTTTTGGATTTTATTGTTTTCTAATTTTTTCTGCAATTTCTGATGTTTTACAAGGAATATATATTCTTTTTCCATTTATTGTATTTTTATGCATTTTTATTTTTATTTGAAATTTTTGAATTTTTATGTTTTTGTAATTGAAAATATATAATTATATGTTTTTATGCAATTAGAATATAGAAAAAAATTTAAAAAAAAAAAGTCTAATTTGAAAATTTGAATTAGAGGGTCAAATGGGTGGGTTAGGGTGGGTCTGGGTCAGAGTGGGTAAAGTGGGTTATGACCCACTCTGACCCACTCTAACCCACTAACATGGGTGGAAAATTGGTTAAAGGGTCAATATGGGTGGGTTGGTACTCAACCCACATCCAACCCACCCATTTGCCACCCCTAATTCCTACTTTTACAATTTTTTGAATTTTTTATTTTTTTTATTCCATGTAATTGAACATACTTGATTCAGAATTTCCCACCCCCAACAAACAACTTCAAATTCGAATCAATCATTATTTTAGGTTTGATACACTGAGATTCTAAGTTGTCATACAACCCTTTCCCTCTGTTCTCTCTGTATTTTCACTCTATTCTCTTTGTATTTTCCAATTGCTCGGGACATTCTAGACTCGCATCAGTTGGAGATTCATTGTCAACATTCATAGACTTAGCTTAATTAGCAGATTCAGAGAATATAGGCAAAACACCCAGGTATGTTTCCCAATGTCAAAAACCAACCAAAAAAGCCCAGACATTTAGAAACCCAGAAATCTGTTTTATGCTATGTTGATATTTTTAAGACATAAAAAAGAAATCTGTTCTATGCTATGTGCTTTGGTTTTTGGTTAATGGCCACTGGTGTCAAATGGAGTGGTTTTGGTTTTTCTGCAGTAAAAAAACCAACCAAAACACCAAAGATGTTTAAAAACCCAGAGAGCACCTGCACATTTAAAACCAAAAACGTTTTTCCATATTCAACCCCATATGTTTAAAACCAAATGGATTGGTTTTGGTATAAATAAAATGGGTCAGTTTTGGTTTCTTCTGCATTGAAAAACCAACCAAGATCTGCCCCTGTGTCGCTACAGTGGTCACTGTGTCAAGAGGCCACTGTAGCGCAAAACGGGTCAAGACAATGTCTCAGGTCGGATTCTGGATATTCTGACCCAGATCCATTTCCACATCGACATATTTTACTACATTTTCGATTTTATTAAACAATAATAATTACAGTAATCATAGTTATTCTTGCTAATAATAATTACACTAATAATCATTTCATTTTTATTAAATAATAATAATTACATGATTAACTAATAATTATTATTATTTTGGTTTGATTAACTAAAAATAATAATTAAAGTATTTTTGAAATAACTATAGTATTATTTAATATTTTTCGGAATATTAATAATCGTTCAACGTTTTCAACCATTTATTTCCGAAAATTAGTGTCATTTGTTGTTATTTAATATTTAATTCCTTATTGTAATTTACTGTTATTTTCTTATTTTAAATCATTAATTATTGAAAATTGTCAGAAATTGGTGTAATTTATCATTACTTAATATTTATTTTTTATTGTAATTTACTGTTATTTCTGACTTTAATCATTAATTGTTGAAAATTATCAAAAAATAGTGTTATTTATTGTTATTTAATATCTAATTTTTATTGAATTTACTGTTATTTTCTGATTTTTAATCTTTAATTATTGAAAATTATCATAAATAAGTGTAAAATTATACAAAATTAGTGTCATTTATTGTAATTTACTGTTATTTTAATAAATTTAATCAACTTTTTGAATTTCCCATGCATCGCACAGAACTCCACTAGTACATACATATATATGTTCATATTAGTGTTTTAAAAGCACAAGGGCCATTTTGCGCCTGAGGCGCAAGGCACAAGACAAGGCGCACTCCTTTTTAAGCAAGGCAAAAAATTACAAAAAAAGAGCTAAAAATTTAAAAAAAAAGTCAGAAATTTCAAAAAATGCCAAAAAAATTAAAAATGTGCAAAAAATTCAAAGAAAATATTAAACATAATTCTAATAAAAATATAAACTTAAATTTTAAAATAACTGTTTTAAAAAACCTATTATCTAAAATTAAAAAACATAAACATAACATGTAAAGCGTATTCAAATGAAAAATTAAAAACAAAAGCAAACATATAAAGCATTTTCAAGCATGTAAAACCCACAATCTCTGTTTTTTCCTTAATTGCATTGTTTCAAGTAGCTAATGTGATGTAAAATATATTGCATTCTAGATTCTATGAGTCACCTTTGTACCACACCCCCTTGAGGCAAGCCCAAACAAGTCTATGTTAGGGTCTGAAATTCTTATTTCTCACATAAAAAATAATGATTTTATAACTTTCATTGTCTTTTAAGAAGATATTTTTTATGTGAGAAATAAGAATTTCAGACCCTAACATAGACTTGTCCAAGCTTGCCTCAGTCGGGGGTCTGGGGGTGGAGCCCCCGACCCATCCGTTAAGACTCAAAAAAAAACAAAAAGCACAAAATTTTAAAAAGGCACATGCCTAGGCTGAGGCGCAAGGCACATCAGGCATGCGCCTTTTGAAAGGAGTGCTCGCCTGTGCACCTAGGCACGCATGACGCATGCCTTTTAAATCATTACTTCATATTTAATAAAATCAAATGTTACTTATCAAAAAAAAAAAAAAAAAGAATCATAGATTTATTGTACAAAAGAGTGAATTGTTTTATGTTTCAGCATATTCTATGATTGTCAGTGGAGGCTTTTTTTATTTTTTATTCTTTAGTTATGGGCCTATTATTATGGGCCAGGCCTCTTTGTAATTGTTATAAGTGTTTATAACTGCAGCCACCTTACTAGGGGCAGATCTGTAATTTTTCCCTCTATTACTAAAGTTCAAAAAGATATGGGATCTTAATTGAGCCACACAATCTGTTTTACTCATTCACACTTCTCCCCTTCCTTCTCTCCACCTCTCTAATCTATTCTCCTGCTGAAACCTACTTTGACAATCAAATTTAAGTGATTTCAATCAGAACCAGGTTGGTTGATTGACAACTGTTATCTATCATAACACATGTAGTTCAGTTACATCAATCTGAAATTTAAAATGCTGTTATTCAGCTTGCAAAATATATTGGATTGGTTTAAATAAAGGGAAATCAGATGCCAATTGGTATATAAAAATGATAAACTTATGATGTATTTGACATCACTATGCATACTTATCATTCCCATGTCAGACACAATGTGTCTGATACAACAGCAGATATTACTGCATAGACGCTTATTAGGGTTATATTATGAACACTTCTAAAATAATATATACTTTAACAAATCAGAATAGAAAACTTTTGTTGATCTAAGAAGTTTTAACATTTCACAAGATATAAAAATAAAATAAAATAAATAACCTAGGAATAAAAGCATGGAATCACCAAAACAAATGGGGTAAATGTATCCAGATCCCCGTCTTTGATCCCAAGAAATGGCCTACATCCTTGTTTCCCATGTTCATGTCCTTATCAGCAGCTGAGCATCTTAGAGGCAAAAATTATATGACTTGCATGCCACTTCATAATACTTTTCTCTGGGTAAAAGGTAAAGTATATTTGTATTTCCAAAAGATAGGAGGAAGAAACTCACAAATGTGTGGCTGTACAAGTATGATAATCTGTTTGATAGAATGTATGATAATCAAAATATTCAAAGTGTAAACTTACTAACACCTGAGCATCTTAGAGTGTAAACTTCAAGGCAAACAATATCTGTACATCTTATTGACAAAGAATTGGTTATTAACTTATTACTAACATCTAATTTGAGAATTCTCAACAATTAGTATAATAATGAAAATTCCTGATGGGGAACTGTTATTAACGAAAAAGGAAGACAAGTACTTAGAGAGAAAAGACTGTTAATGAGGTTACCTACCATCATCTGGCACATCTTGTACTACGAAAGCATTTTCACTGCCATTAGTTCCTTTGCGTAATAATTTGGTGCCCCATCCACAAAATTCTAGGAGAAGTACAGCCTTGTCCGTTGAGCTGAAAAATTCTTCAAGGTCTTCAGCAGTGTCTAGGGTTTGGATGGGGAGATCTTCAGGTTGATGAGACATAAGATGATAAACTGAAGACAATATATTCTGTGCCCGGAGTCTCCCTTGATATTTATATGACACAGAATGGTGATAGCAGAGTATTGTTATTTGCCCAGTAGCCCCAAGGACATCTGCTAGCATCTTCTCAGTATTTCTATGTATAACCATTAGCTTTAAAGGACCAACTCTCTCTTCCCTATTAGCCAAATATGCTATTTCCTTCATAAGAGATCGAGCTTCACCAGACCCTGAGCATCAAAATGCAACCTTTGTCATAATTAAAATCAAGAGAATTCATAATGCAAGGTTCTTACGGAATTTTTCTTTATAAGTTAACTAAAACATTTATAAGTAATAAACTTCTGTAAAACCACAGATAATTTTAACTTAGATATTATGCTACCAATTGTGTCATGTTGTAGATACTCTTCCTCTCTCTGACAAACACAGTCAAGGCAGAGATCATCAAATAGAAACATAGATGATGGCATCTCTGGGAAGGACTGTGATTCTTACTGGTAGGAGAAGAAATATGTCTTTCTCTCACAGAGATAAACATGATTGAACCAGAGATCATGAACAGAAACAGGAGATGATCTCTCAAGGAATAATTCCTCCCCTCTGATGGAACAACAGTAATCAGGTCTCCTTCCCTCCCTCTAGATGCATGCATGATCCACTTTTCCCTTTCCCTTACCTAAATATGTGGAAACATGGTTTTTTCCCCCTTCAAATCCACTTTTATAACCTTGAATGCATCAAAGCAGCTACTCAAGGAGGGTGCAGCATCCCAAAGATTATTATTGATTTGATTGTTATGTTGGCTCATTAGAATCAGACTATGGAGGAACTCATAACAACAATAGACAAAATAACCAGATGGAGGCAGGTAAAAAAGCCTAGCAGGTTTTATTAATTGGTAACTGAAAACTTTATTAATTGAAAAACATTCTTAATTACAAAGCATGGTACATCAGTTAACTACTAGTACTAGTATCCCCAAGTGTCATTCCCCAAAATAAGATATCCCTGTTGAGTGTTGGCCCCTTGTTTGGCTAGAGCATCCATGCAATTCGCCACCCTTCTTGTCCATATAAATTAAACTCTCCAGTCTTGTGCTAACTTCCTTATCTTCCCCATCACCTGTTGATACTGCCATGGTCCCCCATTATTACTCAACAAATAGTTTTTTCTAAGATAAAAATAACTCAACAAATAGTTTATACCAATTTGAGAATCACCTTCCACTGCCAGATTACATAAATTTAGAGACTTAGCCAACTTCAAACCTTGATGTACTGCCATAAATTTGCTCTTAGTGAATCCCCTTGGCCTATTGGTCACGAGAACAATGCAAAAATTTCCTCATTACCATTCCTGAAAATTCCTCTAATGCCTGATAGACCTTGATTTCCCATTCTCTTTCCATCAAGTTTAGCTTAATTTCGTTACCACTAGGAGCTGTCCAAGGTGAGATAATTGCTGCCCTTTGTGCTAGAGCAGTTAGCTACATGGACCAACCTCTAACAATATCATCCACAGAAAAGGGTAGAACAATGGAAGAGTTTTGACCTAATGAGTCACTCTTATCAAGATGGTCTCCATTGCTGCTTCTTTAGAATGGGAGACCGCCTCCTTGAAGATCCTATAATTCCTTTCCTAACATAAGGCTGATTCCTCAGCTAAATCTGGATTGAAGAAGAACTTACTGTATGGTGCAAATAGATCACCTGGTTGTTGAAGAGGCTTTTTGGGTCTTTTTGTTGCATATCCCTTCTCGCTGCACATCCTCGCATCTACATCTCAATCTTTTTGCTTGAAAGAAATAGCTACCCATTCTTGAAAAACAAAAAAGATATGGAAGCAACAAAAGAATCAATGGAGAGTTAATCCAGTTTTCCAATTCCTATGCCAATTTTGGAAATTTTGGGTTATAGGATATTGGTATTGTTTCAGATTTTTTATTTTCTAGTTGCTGGTGCCTCAAGAATGTGGTTCTGTCTTTTACACTTTATTTCTGTTTCATAATAACTATTTATGGTAACTTTCGGGATTTACTATTTATAGTAATTCTCGTAAATACCATTTTTAGTAAACTCGCAGTTTACTATTTTTAGTAATTTCTGGTGTCTTTAAAGTAAGTCTTAGTAGGATCAGAAATGAGTTAATAGAGTTATTTTAGCAATTAAAGTCATCATTGGAGTGCTCCTATGGAACTTCAAAGTATGGATTGTTGAGCCAAACTGAGTTTTGTTCTAATGAGAAAATGAGTCTTTTGCAATTATGGTACTGCCATCTTGGTCATATTTCTTTTAATTCTATAAAACTTTTCTTTCCAAACTTGTTTAGCTCAAGCCTTAGTATCAAAGTTGAATCCTAAATATGAAGATTGTCATCTATCCGAACAATGTAGAACCACATATTTTGCATGTAATAGAAGAAGCATTATTGTTTTCCATTTGGTACATACTAATGTTTGGGGCCCATATACTATCCCTTTCATGGATAGGTATACACACTTCATTCTCTTCATTGATGACTACAGTAGGTATACATGGCTCTACTCGACAAAAAGCCGGGATGACCAGATGAGGTTCCTATGATTGTTAAAAACTTCATGAACACACAATTTGAGAAAAGAATTAAGATAATCCTAACTGCTCTTGATAAGATGGAGAGATATGTGGACGCAGGAAGGTGGAGGAAAGCTATGAATATAGAAGCTAAGGATCTGATATTTGAAGAGATCAGGATCAGAGGATTGCCGAGTCTGAAGATCAGGGAGGCCAAGAAAGCCATGGTTCTGCTGGAAGGCCTTGAAGTGATTGAATGGTTGCAGGAATTTGTTATGGGAGCATGTTCTAAAGGAAAAGAAGAAAACTATAAGGAGTTCAAAATGGAAGCAAGGAAGAGGTATGTTCTGGAATGCAAAAAAAATGCCAAAGGTTCCTACATAGCACTACAGGAACACTTTGGTAAAAAAAAGAAGCAGCTAGTTTGCTTCCTTGAAGGTAAAAAGGGTCAAGGATGGAAGGAAGTTGCAGGGGTGCTGAGAGATTGTGTGCTTCGGCTGAAATCTAAACAAGCAGAGTTATTAACAAAGGCTAGTGAGATGGATAGGAAATCTGGAATAGAGGATATCTCTGAGCAGAGTTTGGTAATAATGGAAAAGGGAAGAAGAAACTGTAAATTAGTAGCCTCAGCTGGAAAGGAGAAGTGGGGAAGGAAGTATGTGATTGAAACGTCAGCCCCACCAAAAGACTGGAAAAGAATTGCACAGGTGATTCTGAGAGAGTTAAGATTGATAAATTTGATTTTTATCACACCCTACGACAGATGCAAGACCTTGCTCAATTTGGGTGATGTTGAAGTAGAAATCATGGCACTAAATTTTCAGTCAGAGGTAGGTGCCTTCACAGTTTTGAAATGGTGTCCACTTTCAAACACAAAAGCATTGATACTGAGGATAATGTAACTGTCTGGTTGCTTGGCCTTCCGTTCAACCTTTGAAATAAAGAAACGTTATAGTCAATAGCCTCTGTGTGTGATGCCAGATTAGATGGAGTTTTTGACTGTGATCTTCACTCTGTTGCAGTAAAGCTTGGTGGAGTAAAACCTGGCGACATTCCAAGAAGGATAGAATTACTAGCAGATGGACTCTCATACCCAGTCTGGCTGACAACCTCCATTGAAGCTCAGCTGTGGAAGGAGGGTCACAGGGTAGAAGATGAAGAGAGAGTCGGTCAGCTTGAATGGGTTGCAAGACAGAGACATTAGCATAAAATTGGCAAAGTCAAAAGCGGTAAACAAAAAAGATAAGAGGCAAGATGATATTTTTAGCACCCAGGGAAATAATGTTGGGCAGAGTAGACAGACGTATGGCAGTTCCTATGCCCAGATGGTGACAGGAGAAATTAATGCAAGGCATGCACAGGAATTTCAAATCCTTACAAGAATGGAGAAAGGATTGAGAGAAAACCAAGGGATGAACCGGAAACTAGATTCGAGTCAGGTGGATATTTTGAACCGGGGTCAATCACGTGAACCTTTAAGTGGTCATGTGGAAGGGGAGAAACAATCCAATGTTGGCCAGGCCCAACTGGAACTAGTGGGCCGGCCAACATAAATAGTTGGCTCATTACTATAAAAGAGACTGGCCCATTTTATAAATGTAGAGAAAATGGTTGACCAGCTTGTGGTCCCACCTACTCACATGTTCTTCTTGTATATAGTACTGTTAGACCTTTTTTTTCTATTGTTTCTAGTGACAGGGGCATTCCTGTCATTATACCTCTTAATGTTGAAGACATATTTTAAATATCATTTGGGGCGGCAGACTAAGCTCGCCAAACCCCTCATTTTCTTCTATTCTCTCTTCCTCTTCTCCTCTTCTCTTCTCTTCATTTCTGGTTTACTTTTCTTACTAAACAGGTCTGAACCCTCTTGGTTTCAGACAACTTGGTATCAGAGCAGGCCTAAACCTGACTTGGGCTCTCATGTAGGTGTTGTCCAGCCAACTACATGAGAGTTGTTCTAGGGCTGGAAGCTTCAGCTTTAGTCGCCTGGTTCTTGGAGGTCATTGGAGATCGAAAGAACGTGCCCAAGATTCAAATCTCTTGGAGAGCTGTCCAGTGACCAGGAAGAATCGGAGAAAAACAGGTTGGTTTTTGATTTAGAGCTTAAATCAGAGATTGAGGGTGGCGCCCAGTAATTTCTGGGTTGTTTTTATTTTTCTGAAGTTAGTACAGCTATTCGGTTGTTCTTTTTACTGCTTTAGCCCAGAAATTTCTGAGTTGTTTTCATATTTTTTGGACACTCAAGTGGCTGAAATATCTCTGGAATCAGTACTGCTGGTTGTTTTTTTCTCTTGGACTGTTTAGAGCTCCTGTACGGACTGTTTTCTGGGCTGTATTATATTTTAGCAGTGTGGTCTCCTCTACTGCCCACCAGGTGTTTGTAAAAAGGTCTCTAAAGTTGTCTACTTCCTTTGGGTGCTGTACAGTACCTTGAATTTCTGTTTAGAAAAGGAGTTTGGACAGTTCTATACTCTTCATTCAGTGATTACTCTTTGTACACTTCAACATGGAAATGGCTGGAAATGAAAACAAACCAAATGGAGGACTTATAGGAGCTGTAAACTCTACTGATAACAGTTCATTTCAGATTACTAGAGTCAAGTTTGATGGAACAAACTATTTGGAATGGGCCCAATCAGCCGTGATGGCCATTGAAGGGAGGGGAAAACTGAGGTATGTGACGGGAGACACAAAGAAACCAGCATAGGAGGACCCTTCCCTTGCTAAATGAGTTCAAGAAAATTATTTGGTTATGACTTGGTTATGCAACTCCATGCAGCCTCATATCAATAGAAACTATCTTTGAGCAAAGACAGCTAAGGATTTGAGACAATATGAAAGAAACCTATTCTCGGCCCCTTAATGGTGCTAGAGCCTATGAACTGAAAATAGAGGTGAATAATCTCAAATAGGGGGAGAAACCTGTGTCAGTTTATTTCTCCACCTTGAAATCATTGTGGTAGGAGATTGATTATCTTGAGACTATTGAGTGAGAGAGCCAAAAGGATGCTGCCACATTCAGGAAATTGGTTGAGAAAAATAAAGTGTTTGAATTCCTGGCTGGGCTGAACTCTGACTATGCATTGTAAGACAGCAACTTCTTACTAGAGATAGTGTCTCTTTAGCAGCTATGGAATCAGCAACTTCTTATAGCAAGTCAGCAACTCCTTATGTTGCAAATCCCATCTATGGAATCAGCTTTAGTAGCTATAAAACCAAAGACTAGAGGTGCTAAGGAGAGGGATGTAAAGAAGGATGGAAAGAGGGATGTGTTTTGTGACTACTATAAAAAGCCAAAACATACTAAGGACACTTGTTGGAAGCTTCATCCTCAGCTAATTCCAAAAAGAGTTAGGAACAAGAAGGGAAATGCTAATGCAGCTATAATACTTTGGGTTCCTTAATTTGGAAGTGGAAGGGGACTCTTAGATGGTCATCTCTTGGACAAGAAGTAGCATCCAAATCCCATGGATCTATAGGCATATACTTTTAGGGAGATTGTGAGCATTGTAAGGGAGTTGAATGTTACTTTCAAATGAGTGAGAAGAACAGCAAATGGGATGGTAGATACTCCAGCTAAACATGAGGCTAGGAGACCCAATTGCTTTGGGCTGAACTGTAAATCTGTAATTTGGGAAATGAACACTCTCACCCTGTCGTAATTTTCTGTTCTACCTCTAATAAAATATTATCTCATTGATCTCTCTCTCTCTCTCTCTCTCTCTCTCTCTCTCTTTCTTTATATATATATATATATATAAGCTTATAGAAGAGTCTTTGGAAAAATGGAGCCCCTAAAAGCATAAAAAATGCTCTCAAGTAAACAACCGCAGGAAAAAGAAAAGATCAGAGGTGTTGAGACTAATTTCCGACATAGAAGGAGACATAGAATTTAGTGGAAGAGGGGAGAGAGGGAAGGTCTCTAAGTAGGGGCCATGTAAATTGAGGTTGGTGCCAAAATCACTGTCTCCCATGAAAACCATTTCTTCTATTTCCATCCTTCGTAGTGTTACAATGGTAATGTAGTCCCCTCATTAGAAGGAAGCTATGAACCAAAAGATAGAGGCCCTAATAAAGAACCAGACTTAGGAGATTGCTCCTTGTTACATGAATAAGATTCCTATTGGGTGCAAGTGGGTGTACACTATTAAGCATAAGGCAGATGGTTCAATTGAGAGGTACAAGGATTAGCTTGTGGCCAAAGGATACACTTAGACCAATGGCATTGATTATCTAGAAACCTTTGCTCCAGTTACTAAAATGAACTTTATTTGGGTGATCATGTCTCTAGCTGCCCGCTACTCTTGGCCTTTTATATCTAATGGATGTGAAGAATGTCTTTCTTAATAGGGACCTACAAGAAGAAGTTTACATGGACTTACCACCTCGAGTAAGACTTCCTAACAGCGAAGGGAAAGTTTTCCGCCTAAAGAAGTCTTTATACAGGCTCAAGCAGTCCCCTAGAGCTTGGTTTAACAAATCTAGAAATGTTATCTTAAAGATTTGATTCTCTCAATCTCAAGCAAACCATAGTCCATACCTTGTTTATAAGAAGAATTGATGGTAAAATAACAATGTTGATGACATTGTCATTTGTGACAAGTGATGACATTGCAAGTATCTTGTCAATTAAAATCCTTCCTTGCTTTAGATAGGGCAACTGTGGTGTGGACTATTTGGGAGGAAAGGAATGCAAGAATTTTCAATGAGAAGTACAGATCAAAAGGATGGGTGGAAACCATAAAGATAAAAGTTGACATTGGATAAAAATACTAGAACTTTTCCAAAGCTTCTCAGTGGCTAATATAATGCGGGCTTGGAAGGAAGTGGCTTATTCCTCTAAGAAGAAAGAAAAGATGGGGGTGGAATGAAAGCCCTCAGCTCCAAACAAATTAAAGCTGAATTTTGATGAGAGCTCCATAGGAAACCCTAGATTGGCAAGCATTTGTGGTGTGTTCAGAGACTTCACAAACAAAGTGTTGGCAATGTATTCAGGGCCTATAGGAGTTGGTGATTCAATAAAGGCTAAACTATTAGGACTTCTTTAGGGTTAAAACTAGCCAAACAAGCATATTTTAAAAACATGGAGGTTAAAGGGAACTCAAAACTGGTGATCTCTTGGTTTAACACCAGGGTAATGCTCCTTGGATTTATAGACATACCCTACAAGAGATTGAAAGCTTAACAAGGGAACTCAATGCTTCTTCCACATGGATCAGAAGGACTACAAGTGGGATGGATGACTTGTTGGCTAAACAAGGAGTTTACAGGCAGAATTTGAGATTAAGGATCTTGGTGATCTCAAATACTTTCTTGGCATTGAAGTTACAAGATTCAAGAAGGGAATCTTTCTTAAAGAAAGGAAGTATGTTCTTGATTTGATCCATGAAGTTGGGAAATTGGGGTGCAAGCCTATGGAAACTCCAATTGATCCTAACCACAAGTTGAGTGCTACTAAAGGAGTTCTTCCACACAGAGGGATATATCAAAGATTGGTGGACAGTCTCCTATATCTTTGTCTGATTAGACCTGACATATTATGTTGTTGGAAGTAGTTATCCAATATATGCATGAACTAGAACATCTCGCATGCAAGCAATAAATAGAATTTTAGTCTATCTGAAAGGGTGTCTTGATAAAGGAATGTTGCATTCCAATCATGGTTACCTAAAGATTAAGGCTTACACAGATGCTGATTGTGTAGGGATCATTGATGATAGAAGATCTACACCTGGTTATTGTGCCTTAGTTAGAGGCAATGTAGTTTCATGGAGAAATAAGAAATAATTAGTTCTTGCTCGTTCTAGTGCTAAGGCTGAATACAAAGCAATGGCTCATGGGGTGTCTGAACTACTCTAGTTGAAAACCTTACTGACTGAGATGGGCATACAAGCTGGTACTCCAATAAGACTATACTATGACAATTAAGCAGCCATAAACATTGCTCACAAGGTGTTCACAAAACATATTGAGGTAAACAAACACTTTATAGTCTTTATTAGAGAAAGAATTGCTAGTAGAGAGATTTGACTTCCTTCTGTAAGGTCAAAAAACCAATTAGTTTATTGCCTCACTAAGGTGCTCACTATCCAAAGTTTGTCCAGAACCTTGTCAAGCTGGACATAATTGACATAAATGCTTAACTTGAGGGGGAGTGTTGAATGCTCGGCCAAGGTGTTTTTGGCCTTTTCCTTATTTGTGTGTATTTGGGCGCCCAAGTAAGGGATATCTTGTAGTTTTTCCTCAAAATATAAATATCAGATTTGAGGGTGTGAACAGTAACATACACCTCTCATTTGATAGTCTCTCTCCTCTCATCTCTTCTTCTTCCTCTTCTTTTCTTCTCTCAACAAACCCTAGACTAACTTCCAAACCATTAACGTAGATTGAAAAATTGCAATCCAAACAACTTGTGATCCATTTTCTCCACAATGCTCCAAAAACCACATTTTTCTATCCCCATATCCAAAAAACTCCAAGTCCACCATGTCATAAGCCTTTCTCTAGATCAAGTTCACAATCCAACCCAGCTTCCTTCTCTTCTTAAAATCCCAAAGACTCATTAGCTACCAAAAACTAATCTCTACCTATCCTAAATGAATGCCCCTTGAAAGTAGGGATGATCATGGGCTGGGCCAGGCAAGATTTTTATAGGGTATCAACAGCATTAAGGCTTGTTTGGGCCTAATATTACATGTTTGAGCCCGGTCTTGGGTCGGGTTGGGCCAAACATCCAAGCTGGCCCATATGAATTAAAATTTCAATTCAATTTTAATACTAGCAGGGAGGCCCCTGCGGACAATGATCTCCTGAAGATTCTTTATATTCGAAATAAGTACTTAATTGATTTTGCAGAAAATAATTGCTTTAAATTCAAATAAGACAAGAGATGTAATAAATCAAAATGAAAATTTGTTGATGTCTGTCCTATAACAAATGAACGAACGAATTCTATATTCCCTTCAATTACAATCACCTTGAACCTTCACAAAAAACAATGGCTTGTAGAATAATTGAACCCATTTTTGTTTCATAACATAGGCTGTTTGTTTCTGAGATGAAGTACTAAGGGTCTGTTTGGTTCGCAATCGGAATCGGAATCAAAATCCTCCGGAATCAGAATCAGAATGATCCATTCCCGTAGTCTGTTTGGTTCAAACAGGAATGGGATTTCATTCCCAAGGGGGGGCAGGGAGTGGCCATTCCTTCAAACGGGGAATGCCATTCCAACAGGAATGGGAATGGGATTCCTATTCCATCCAACCAAACAGTTGGAATCGGAATAGCCCATTCCAATTCCAATTTCAGACCCCTATTCCTACAAACCAAACGGGGCCTAAGATTCATGGTTGGTCAGATTTTTCTTTCTATTTCCAATTTCTTTTCTTGACTATTCTGTAGTCCATCATTCAAAAAATAAAGTTGAGTTGATGGTTTTATATTATGATTTTGATATATAATTTATCTCTGGGGAGCAATCAGCCAATCAGGTATCGCTCCCACGATCAGAACTATTGAAGACCAGTGATCTAAGAGCTACCCATCAATCCAATTGTAAAATGGTGAACATGTGATCATTTTATTGTCCAATTAGTCTTGTTAATTGAGTTTTATGAATAAAAATGTCAAATGAAACAGATTTTAAACTCTGTGGAGCGGCACAAATATCTTATATGAGCTTGTAAAGAGAGGAAAATGAGAACAAAATACAGTGTGAGAGTGGCAGAGAGAAAGGAGAGGGTCGTTGATTTACTTGTCTCTGTCAATTTCATTATTTAATCCTGTACTATGTGCCTGACAGATGAGATATGAAGCAGCCTGTCGATTCACGTACAAATCCTTCTCCTTCTCCTCAACTCGTCTGTCTCTCTTTTTCCCACTTTCTCTAAACTACTTTCTGCTCTCGCTTTGGCTTTCTTCACTGACAGAGAAATACCTGCACACTTCCTCACTCCACTTCCTCCCACAGGCACACATACTCAAAACCAGAACCCCCCCCATCAAACCCTTCTCTCTCTCTCCAGCGATGTATATGATAAGGGCTACAGTTGCAGCAGCAGAAGCACAGAAAGCAAAAAACGCAGATTTTCCAGCCATATCATGCCTTATTATTTCACCTTCCTCCTGCCACTCAATTCATCAAATCCATATGAAACCCATATAGAACTCCTCAAACGCAGCCTTGTCGCAACACCTCGCAAAGCAAGGAAACAGCCACCCTCTCAGCTCTTCTTCTCTCACTGTAGGCGGCTCACTCCCCCCGATCATGCAGTGAAGCGTTGAGCTCTCGTTAACTCTTGCTTGGCAGTGTTTTGCACCTCAGTTTTGGTGCAGAGGGTTTTTACTTGAGGATGCAGAGGGTTTTTCTGGAAGAGAGAGACAGGGTGGGGAGCAGTAGTCGGTAGAACAAGAAGAAAAATCGAGAGAGTGCAGAGGGTTTTTACTTGAGGATGCAGAGGGTTTTCTTGAGGATGGGATATCACGTGCTTAGGTGATTGTGATTTACTTGAGGATGCAGAGGGTTTTTCTGGAAGAGCGAGACAGGGGGTGGGGAGCAGTAGTCAGTAGAAAAGGAAGAAAAATCGAGAGAGAAAGAAGGGTTGGAGAGACGCATGTTGGGATGAGATATCACGTGCATAAACAATGTATATGTTCACACGCATACTTTATGGCTCACTCATGGGGATGCCATTTACTGAAAGCTGGTGCTGCCACGAATCACCATTTTGTAATATATATATATATATATATGTGTGTGTGTGTGTGTGTGTGTGTGTGTGTGTGTGTGTGTGTACATACATACTACATTTATAAAGCATCCTTGGCAGCAACAATACCCTATATCTAAGATACTATATTATTACCAAAAAAACACATTATATACACATTATACCAAATATAAAAGATATAATACTATAATATATTATATATGCATAATCCGGGCCAGGTCGGGTTGGGCCAGATCATAAATGATCATCCCTACTTGAAAAGTGGGACATGATAACTAAGGAGAACTTTAATTCTAAGGGAGAAGACCTTAGAGATGATCTTATATAAGCTACCTACCAAATTGAATGGTCTAAAATCTTTAGGGTAAAATACAAAAACCTCCCCTGAAGTTTCTAACAATCATAAAAACCTCCCCTATAGTTTAATTTTAGCAAAAACCTCCCCTCTATTTTTGAAAAGGTCAACAAATACCTCCCTTCTGTCAATGACCAAGACAGAAAACGTAAAAGAGATGATCATTTTTTTAAAATACCTATTTTACTCTTTTATGAATTAATGTGCATCTATTAAAATAGCCTTGTCTCAGCAACTCCATGGACACCGTTCATCTTCTTCCTCATGACGCACAGCTAGACATGTTCACAGGTCGGGCTTCAGGTCTAACTTACACTTATGTCCAGCTCGGGCTTCGGGCCAGGACCCATTCAAAATATGGAAAAAGCCAAGCCCGAGCCCGGCACATGAACAGGTCTACGCACAACAGCAGAATGGCGGTGCACTCCCCCCTCCAGAAGAAAGGGCTGGAGTGGAGGGAGAGAGACTCGCAAGTCGCAACAGTATAGGAAAGATCCTCTGCTCAGTGCTCATTGTTCGTTGTGTAGTAGAGGATTTGAAAGAGTGCTGGGAAAGAGGTAGAGAAAGAAGAGAGAGCTGACGAACACAACAGGACAGCCGTTAAAAATGGAGCTAAATGGTAAAAATTGCCCTTGAGAAAATGGCGGAAGTCCTATTCTCTATGCATTCGCCATTCGGCTACCTCAATTTCTTTGTGTGGCAAAACTTTTCAACACAAAAAAAAAAAACCGATCTTATACCTTTTTAGTTATGCTCCCCTTGATTTTTCCTTTTTTGTTTCTTCTTTGCCTTTCTCCCTTTATTTATTTATTTATTTGGCTACTTGCACAGTTCATTCTTTTCTCGGCAATCTTTCTCTGACTCTCTCCTTTTGTTTTCATTCCAATATTCTATTTTCAATTGAATCTGGTCCTTTAAGACCTTGAGTGGATTTCTTTTTCTAGAGGAGAACGGAGTTGCATTCTTGGTCTTGAATTTTCTCTTTTGATTTGTCTAGCAGAAATTTGTTTTTCTGAGAGTTAGGTCTAGGGTCCTTGCATCCCCCTTTTTTTCCCTTGCAAAGTTTGTATTATACAGATGAGTTGCTTTTCTTGTACGAGTCCTCAGGGAAAGGACGTAAGAAAAATTGAAGACAGTAACGGCATTCGATCTTGCTCTCACCATTTCCGTAGTTCTTCAGGTCGCCCTCCATTCCTTCATTTCTCTTTGCCGATTCAAACCTTCTGTTGATCTCCTTACCACTGCTTTGGCTTACAAGAACCAGTGTGCAATGGATGCCAATTCCACAAACGGGGCATCAATTCCCTCCAACCTCACTGCATCTGATACTGAGAGTGTCTCCTCTGGTAAAACTTCTGGAGTACAGGAGTGCAAAGGGATGTCTCGAGCTCGGACCAGGCCTCGTGGAATCAGTGTCACTGCTAGGTTTTGGCAGGAGACAAATATCCGATTGCGGTGTTTACAAGCCCCTGGTTCGACATTGTCGACGAACACTGGTTCAAGGGCGACCACTCCACCAAAACTTATTCCATCCAAGAAACCATTGAGTTTAAGCGATAGTCCCATATCATCTCCTCAAACTATCTCCACTACCAACAACAGGATGTTGTCACATAGGTGGGTTGCACCATCTTTCGTGCTGGGGAGGAACAGAGTGGCTGGTGTGGAAGCCTCAAACAGAGAAAACAAGAAGAGGGGGAGCAAGAGGAGACGTAGAGATGCCATTGATGAAGATTGAAGAATGATAAAGAGAGAGAGAGGGGAATGATGAATAGTGTTATTCCGTGTTGGTGGGGAGAGAGAGAGAGAATCAGAGGGAAGGTTGGAGGGGAGAGTGCACTGCCATTCTGTCGCTGTGCGTCGTGAGGAAGAAGATGAACAGTGTTGGAGCGTATTATAGAGTCGTTGAGATAGGGCGATTTTAGTAAAAACATATGCACATTAATTTGTAAAAGGGTAAAATAGGTATTTTGAAAAAAAATGATCATCTCTTTAATGTTTTCCATCTTGGTCATTGACGGAAGGGAGGTATTTGTTGAATTTTTCAAAAATAGAAGTGAGGTTTTTGCTAAAATGAAACTATAGAGGAGGTTTTTATGATTATCAGAAACTTCAGGAGAGGTTTTTGTATTTTACCCAAACCTTTATGATGAGAGGCCCCTGACTTTTTAGGCATAAGAGTTATAAAAGTATTGTTCACTCCAGAATTAATTATACCCCTCTAATAGAACCCAAAAAACACCTCCACCAAGTCCTCCTTGATGGTTTTCGAATGATTTTGAAAAAGCCCATCATGAAATCATCAGGTGTAGGTGCATTAAGACAAGAGGAGTGGTGGCGTTTTTTATTCTAGTGTGATCCGGCTGTCATAGAATATTGATGTAGTTGAAGAACACCAAGAGGTGTGGCTTTACAAAAATTAGTTGATAGAGAAGTTATGATGGGGAAAAGTTTGAGCCTGTTTTTTGGGGTGGTAAGGAATTTGCTAGGGAGGTGCTTGAGGAACTTGAAAGAAGAAAAAAAAGGAAGAGAAAGAAAAAAACAAAGCTCATTCGCAACGGAGAGAGTAATGGGATGAGGATTCCTCAACCCAAGAAGATATACTTACAAATGAAGACTGATGTGGGCCTCAAGATAGGGATCTTTGCTTTAGTTTAGTGCCAAGTTAGTGGCCCTTGTTTTATGGGGGATATGTGTTGGGTCTGTTTTTTCGTTTTTCTTTTGGGTGTTTGGGTAATGCTCATGGTTGTAAGCTGCAGTTGTATTGGGCCTTATTGGGTCTCCTGAGATGGTTCTCGTGCTTTGGTGATACCTTATCACCTTCTGTTGTACTTCTTTTTATTTTAATGAATTTTTTCTTTATCCTTCAAAAAAAATTCATGGCAAACACCACCTTTTTTGCCACCTTCTAAGCAAAGCATTTCTCCAGCTCTAATGCAACTAGCTCATCCAATTTTGGCCAATCAATCCCTTCAACTAGGTGTGTTAGATCCCTAAATGGCCATGAAGTGATCAACCATAACTTTAGCTATGTCATACTCCCAATCATAACCATCCCATTCACTTCTAATCCCGCCATATAATTCTTCTTGTTTCTCCCATTGGCAATTGCATGAAATTATTTTGAGTTCCCATCACCTTCTTTTAGCCATCTAATCATTGATTTCTTCCCTTTCCGTATTACATCTGTTGAGGTTTTTGGGCAGATTTAGTAGTTGTTTTTGTTTATTATTTGTTTAGATAGGAATTGGAGACCACAGCACATTTGTTGGGCCCCTTTTGAGTAGTTCTTTTAAATTATTTATGCAGTTTTATGTGTTAGCCACCCAATAAGGGCATATTTGTCATTGTACCCCTTTTAATGTACCCCTTTTTAAAATTAAAAGTATAAGTACTAGTGAGGAGGGCAGATAGAACCGATTGCTCTCCTTTTCTTTCTCAATCTCTTCTCTTCTCTTTCTCTTCTTCTTCAAGAAACATCTCTTTTCTTTATAAATTCTTTGATTCAGCAATTTTCTACTTAGTATCAGAGCAAGGTTAGGGTTTCTTGGAGTTTTTCCATGCAGTCCTAGATCAGCTGATTGCACGAGGAAATAAAGGGCTGATTGATCTACTTCAGACTGCCCAATTCTTCGATTTTTTTTGTGGGTTTCAGTCATCAAGAGGGCAATTTGTGTTTTGGCATCAAAATCATGAAGAACTGGAGTGTGGGGAAGAGTCATAGTCAAGTTAGACAGGTTCAGAGGGGCACTTATCTGGTTTGGATACACAGACTCAGTCTGATCATACTCTCTTTGTGAAAAGGAGAGAAGCACTTGTGTCAGTACTAATGATATAGTTGTTACAAGAAATTATCTGAGGGAGATTGATGCACTCAAGAAGTCACTACACCAAGAGTTTGAGATCAAGGATCTAGGTGAACTAAAATATTTTTTGGGGATTGAGGTTGCAAGATCCAAGCATGGGATATTCATCTCTCAAAGGAAGTATGTGTTGGACTTACTACAAAAAATTGGGAAGCTAGGAACTAAACCAGTTGATACTCCTACTGACCCAAACCATAGGATTAATGCTTTGGATGGTGAGTTGGTTAAGGATGTGGGGAGACATCAGAGGATGGTAGACCGACTATTATATTTATGTATAACACGTCTAGACATTTTCTATGTTGTTAGTGTTATGAGTCAGTATATGCATGCTCCTCGGGTTCAGCACTAGGAAGCAATTGATAAGATGCTTGCATACCTAAAGAAGCATCTTAGCAGAGGGATTCTATTCTCTCAAACCATGGGAATTTAACACTGGAGTCCTATATAGGTGCAGATTGGGCAGGTTGTTTAGATGACAGGAAATCCACAACAAGGGTATGCACCTTTGTAGGAGGAAATTTGATTTCATGGAAGAGTAAAAAACTGTTAGTTGTGGGCCTTGTGGCTAGGTCAAATGCATAGGCCAAATATAGATCGTAGAGAAGATGGGCCGAATGGTCCATTAGCTGTTTATCTTTTTTTTATCTTTTATGTTCTTTGTTGTAATGGACCTTAATCTGGGCTTATTCTTTCTTATGTTATGTCTTTTTAATTTTCTGCCCAACTAGGAGCTTCTCTGTAAATTACCAAAGTTTAACTTAATAAAATAGAATTAAGGGTGTAAGAGAAGAGATTATGTTCGAAAATCTCTCTCTGAACCCAAGTTGCCACCACCTTCTTCTTCATCTTCTCTCCTCTTAAACTCTGATTTCTACTACTTTCTTTTGAACTTTTGCATCTTTCTAAACAGTCCTTTCTTCTCAAAAGGCTGTTTTTCTTCTTGGTATCAGAGCAGGCTCGTTTTTCCCCTTTTTTTCACCTTTTTTTTTCCATACACAGTGTGTATGGAGAACTTAATCGTATGAATAGTTAAAGACACCTATTTCAGCCCAGTTGTTAGTGGTTTCTAGAGAGAAGAGGACTGGTTTTGTCATCCCCTTGACAGATTCAAGTGTGTTGCCCGAACCCTAATTTTCTGGAGAAATCTGATTGTGGGCCCCACAGGGAGTTTGACCTAGGCGCTCAGTGACTGAAGGCTTTCTCATTCTCCTTCTTGAAGATCGAATCAAGTGGATTGGTGTTCTGTGAAGTCTACAAGGAGCGGCTGAATTTTCTCCATTTCTCCCAGCATCCGAGTGTGACGCAGATTACCGGTACGGCTGCATAGAGGTTGGCTCACAACACAGTTTTTGTTCTGTCTTCATTTGGTGTTTTTCGAAGTTATTTGAAGTCATTTTTGAAGTGTTTAAGAAGATGAACTCCTCGGACTTTGAAAACAAGCATGTTGCTGAATCCGGATAGGTTCCAGGAGCCTTTATAGACTCTCTACTGGCTGTGACCACAGCCAAGCTGGATGGAACTAATTATCTAGCTTGATCACAATCAGTAAAGATTCATATTTGTAGTAGAGGCAAGTGGGGTTTTATCTCCTGGAGCAAAAAGGCTCCTCCGGAAGATGATCCATCATATGAAAAGTGGATGCAAGAAAATTAAACTGTTATTGGGTGGCTTGTGAACTCAATGCAACCACAGATTTGTCAGCACTATTTGTGGATGAATTCAGCAAAGGAAATTTGGGATAGTGTTGCTGAAACATTTTCCCAAAAATTAAATGTGGCCAGGGCTTACAAGTTGAGAAGTGATGTGAAGAATTTGAGACAGGAGGAGAAACCATTAGTTGTATACTTCTCAACACTGAAGTCTTTATGGCAAGAAATAGATTTGATAGAAACTGTAACCTGGGGCACCACTAATGATGCTGAGACCTACAGAAAACTGGTTGAGAGAAACAGGGTGTTTGAGTTCTTGACAGGGCTAAATCCCGAGTATGACATTACAAAGCAAAATATTTTATCCAAGGATAGTGTCTCACTGTCTCAAGCATATGCCTTGGTAAGTAGTGAAGAAAGCAGAAGACTTGTCCAGGTTCAAGGGGCTGGTCTAAATGATCACTTTGCTAATATGGGAGTGAAACCCAAGGAGGTTGCAGGGACTCCAAGTAGCTCAGGGAAGAAAGAGATTATTTGTGGGTACTGTAAAAGGCCAAAACACACTAAAGACAAGTGCTGGAAATTGCACCCTGAGCTCCTACCACTTCGGTTTCAGAAGAAGTCTGATAATAAAAGGGTAGGGAGTGCTAATGTTGCTGCTGGTCTAGATAGTGACAGATACCAAACTAAAGAGATGACGGCTAGTGTGCAGTTAGCAGCTATGAAGGCAGAATATGAGAAGTTTGGGAGGATGATCAGTCACCTAGAGGGTGTGACCTCTTCTTCCAACCCTTCAGAAAATTCAATCGTAGGATCCCTTGGATTACTGATTCTAGTGCTTCAAATCATATGACCAGCCTTTCTACCTTGTTTGTTTCATATGATTTACTTCCTGGACGTGACAAAATCACCCTAGCCGATGGCTCTCTTGCGCCTATCTCCGGCAAGGGAACCATCAAGGCTACAGACTCCTTGGTTCTTCCTTCTGCTCTTCATGTACCCAGACCAAATACAAACTTGCTATCTATAAGTAGCCTAACTAAGTCATTAAACTGTTGTGTAACCTTCTTCCCTTCCTACTGTGTTTTTCAGGATCTGGAGTCTCAGAAGGTGATTGGGAGTGGCCGTAAGGCGAATGGAACATATTTGCAGGATACTCCTGGACAGTGCCATGAACAACCTAGAAAAGCTGCTTTTGGGTCTACATCTACAGAGTCCATCAGTCGAGTCATGTTTTGTCATTTTCGTTTGGGTCATCTTTCTTTTTCTGCATTAAGTCATTTATTCCCAGAACTGTTTAAGGGAATTAGTTTGTCCAGTCTTCATTGTGAGTCTTGTGAACTGACAAAACATTGTAGAAACAGTTATCCTCTGAGTAATAAAAGATCTTCTTCTCCTTTTAATATTGTGCACTCTGATGTGTGGGGGCCTTACCACTTACCCTCTATGGGTGGCTACAAATATTTTATCTTGTTCATTGATGACTTTTCTCGGTTCACTTTGATATTTTTTATGAAGTCCCGTGATGAAGTTCCCAGACTTGTGAGGCAATTCCATGAATTTGTCCTAACCCAGTTTGATACCAGGATTAAAATTTTCAGATCCGACAATGCAAAAGAATATTTTGAGAAAAATCTGACCTGCTATCTCACTGATTTAAGAGTTATTCATCAAAGCTCCTATGTTAGGACCCCATAACAGAATGGAGTTGCTGAAAGAAAAAATATACATATTGTTGAAGTTGCAAGAAGTATTCTATTTGCCTCACATGTCCCTACAAAGTTTTGGGGTGATGTTGTTCTCACTGCTACCTACCTTATAAACCATATGCCATCCAGGGTTTTAGGGTTTAAGTCTCCCTTCAGTCTCCTTCATCCAGACAATGATCTTTTTCCTATTCCTCTTCGTGTCTTTGGTTGCACCTGTTATGTACATATCCCAAGTGTCCAAAGACATAAATTTTAACCAAAAGCCCACAAGTGTATCTTCCTTGGTTATTCCCCCACACAGAAGGGTTACTGTTGTTTTGATTCGAAGACTGGCATTCGGTATGTCTCAATGGATGTCACCTTTGATGAGCTTTCTTCCTTTCATGGTTCTTCTCTAGAGAAACATTGT
Source organism: Nelumbo nucifera (assembly GCF_055504915.1). Lineage (NCBI taxonomy): Eukaryota > Viridiplantae > Streptophyta > Magnoliopsida > Proteales > Nelumbonaceae > Nelumbo > Nelumbo nucifera. Next base: position 49,016,539 of record NC_142652.1, read on the forward strand.
CCAAAGGGGGAGGATTTGTCACAGGTGTTTGCTCTTCCTCTTCCTATCCCAGTTGAGTCTTTTGTTGAGTCTCTTCCTCCTTCAAATGAATCAAGGGAGGATCAGTCACTTCACTCTCATTCTAGTGTTCCTATTCCTCCTCCTTTACCTCATCGCCCTCTTTTTAATCCCAGGTTGTATCAACGGCAAAGAATCAGAAATGAGCAAGTTGTTTCCCCTACAACACATGAGCCTCATGCACTTCCAGTTACAGATGAGACAGCAGGTACTGTTACAGCCCCTTTGGAGCCATCCTTCCCAGACCTTGATATCCCCATTGCTATTAGGAAAGGAAAAAAGGAAGTGTACGGCACATTGCATTTCCAAACACCTTTCTTATAGTTTGCTCTCTCCTTCATATTTTGCCTACCTTTCTTCTGTTGCCTCTAACCCAATTCCCAGGTCTGTGTTAGAAGCTCTTAATATTCTAGAATGGAGGGATGCTATGAGAACAGAAATTGATGCCCTGCACAAGAATGACACTTGGGAAGTGGTTGATTTGCCTGAAGGGAAGGATCCAGTAGGCTATAAGTGGGTTTTTACTATCAAATATCATGTTGATGGCACCATTGAAAAGTACAAGACTAGGCTGGTTGCAAAAGGCTATACACAAACATATGGGATTGATTATCTAGAAACCTTTGCCCCTGTTGCCAAGATGACTTCTGTGAGAGTTCTGCTATCTTTGGCTGCACACTCAGACTGGCCACTTTATCAACTGGATGTAAAGAATGCATTTCTGAATGGAGAATTACATGAGGAGGTCTATATGTCTCTTCCTCCAGGGATGTATGAAACAGATATGAAAGGAAAGGTCTACAAACTGAAGAAATCTCTTTATGGACTCAAACAGTCCCCTAGAGCATGGTTTGAGAGGTTTAGGACTGCCCTTGTTAGCTTTGGCTATGTACAGACACAGTCTGATCATACCCTCTTTGTGAAGAGGAGAGGATCCTTGGTCGTTTACCTGATTGTGTATGTTGATGATATTGTTGTAACTGGTAATGATGTCTCAAGAATCAATGATCTCAAATCTTTCCTTCATACAGAGTTTGAGATCAAAGATCTAGGGGAATTGAGATACTTCCTTGGCATAGAAGTTGCTAGATCCAAGGATGGGATCCTTATCTCTCAGAGGAAGTATGTTCTTGATTTGCTCTCTGAAACAAGAAAGATAGGTGCTAAACCAATTGCTGCTCCTATCGATATGAGTCATAAACTCTCTGCTTCAGATGGAATATTGTTAGAAGATAAGGGAGTCTTCCAAAGACTACTTGGAAAACTTCTTTATCCATGCATGACTCAGCCAGACATTGCATACGGTGTCAATTGCATCAGTCAGTTCATGCATGCTCCAAGGGATACTCAAATGGCAACAGCAGAGCGGATTCTGTGTTACTTGAAGGGCTCCCCTAGAAAGGGAATTCTATTTGCCAAGCATGGCCATATGAAACTTGAAGCCTATACAGATGTTGACTGGGCTGGAAACATTGATGACAGAAGATCTACCTCTGGGTACAGTAGCTTGGTGGCAGGTAATATTGTCTCTTGGAGAAGCAAGAAACAATCGGTTGTTGCTCGATCTTCAGCCAAAGCAGAATATAGAGCCATGGCTCATGGAGTTTCTGAACTATTGTGGCTTAAATCCTTGATGGAGGAACTGGGTATTGAGCATGATAAGCCAATGATGTTATACTGTGATAATCAAGCCACCATCAACATTGCTCACAACCCAGTGCAACATGACAGAACTAAGCATATTGAAGTTGACAGACACTTCATTCGAGAAAGAGTGGCTTCTGGAGAAGTGTGTCTACCTTTCATCACCTCTGAAGGACAATTAGCAGATTTCCTCACCAAGGGCATTCCCAAGGCTAAACTTCAGCATGATACTGGCAAGCTTGGCATGATTGACATCTATGCTCAGCTTGAGGGGGAGTGTAGAGAAGATGGGTCGAATGGCCCATAGGTTGTTTATCTTTTTTTTATCTTTTATGTTCTTTGTTGTAATGGGCCTTAATCTGGGCTTATTCTTTCTTATGTCATGTCTTTTTTAATTTTCTGCCCAACTAGGGGCTTCTCTGTAAATTACCAAAGTTCAACTTAATAAAATAGAATTAAGGGTGTAAGAGAAGAGATTATGTTCGAAAATCTCTCTCTAAACCCAAGTTGCCGCCACCTTCTTCATCTCTCCTCTTGAACTCTGATTTCTGCTACTTTCTTTTGAACTTTTGCATCTTTCTAAACAGTCATTTCTTCTCAAAAGGTTGTTTTTCTTCTAGATCTATGGCCCATAGTGTTTCAGAGCTACTTTAGATTAGATCCTTGCTGAGTGAGATTAGGATAAAAACTAAGGAGCCCATGATGTTATATTGTGACAACCAAGTTGCAACCAACATTGCCCACAAATCCGATTCAGCATGACAGGACAAAGCACATTGAGGTTGATAGACACTTCATAAGAGAGTGGGTGACAACCAGAGAAGTTCGCTTACCTCATGTCTCCTCTAAATTAAAGTTAGCTGGTGTCTTCACCAAAGGGATTGCAAAGAACAAGCTTGAACATGACTTACGCAAGTTGGGAATGTGTGACCATTACTCCCAACTTGAGGGGGAGTTTTGAGGTTTTTGGGCAAATTTGTGCAGTAGTAATAGTTGTTTTTGTTTATTATTTGTTTAGATAGAAAGTGGGGACCACAGCACACTTGTTGGGTCCCTTTTGAATGGTTCTTTTAAGTTATTTATGCAATTTTGTGTGTTAGCCACCCTATAAGGGCATATTTGTCATTGTACCCCTTTTTTAAATTAAAAGTATAAATACTAGTGAGAAGGGTGGCCAAAATCAATTACTCTCTTTTTCTTTCTCAATCTCTTCTCTTCTTCTTCAAGAAACATCTCTTTTCTTTACAGATTCTTTGATTCAGCAGTTTTCTACTACATATTCTGTCCTGGTTTTCCACCTCAATTGTTTCTCCTCTTTGGTCAGCTCTTTTTCAGCTTCCAATCTATCTAATTCCTCTATTTTGTCCAGCAACCCATCTTTTAGCTCCTCTATATGACAAAACGCCCTTTTATACCACTCCAACTTACCTTGAATGTATTTCAACTACTTCTAGAAAGTGAAAACCCTCCATCTCTCTGTCCCCACATCCTCTCCCCACCAAGACTTGACACAATTTAGAAATTCAGGGTGTGCAAGCCACATGTCCTCAAATCTAAACAAGGTAGGACCACTATGATGAATGTTTCAATAAATCAATATTTGACAATGATCAAATATGAAATGGTAGGCCCAATAACTTCAGTGAAATAGCACCATCAACCAACATCTTCCTGTTACACAAAGGGTACCAAGGTTGAATCGTCACTCAACCTTCACTGGTTTCTATGGTCGAAAAATCCATTTTCTCGCCCCCCACATCCAAAATAGCCTTACCATTGTCATATGGCCTCAGCATTGTCGTAGCTTTAATTTCCAATTTCTCCACCACTTGTCCCAATACTACTTTTCAATCAGGCACTTCTTGTTTAGTTGTAATCACCAACCCCTGACCCCAGTCTCCTTTATCGCCCTTCAAAGTCATCTTCAGTGCCATGGAAGAGAACGATATTGAATCAGTAAGGTCTTCACTCTTAACTGTTTCTCCTCTTTCCATCAATCCATGTTCTTCCTGCTTCATCACTACTCTCTATGGCTCGGTTACTTGTTTCCTCCTCACCACGAAATCCTTTCCCCTGAACATTTTCTTTCTCAGGCCTGATCTTTCCTAACAGAGAGGTATTGCTGCAAAGATTCAGCAACTTCTCTCCAACCTGTGGCTAGCTTTCCTTCTAGGATGCAAATCAACCTTCAGCACTACTCTCTGTGGCTCGGTTACTGTTTCTCCTCATTTCTGCACCATAAAAAGTGTCTCCTTTGGTTGAGACCTAGTTTAACAGTCTCACTGAGTGAATAACACCTTCAAGAAAACCCTTTGAACCATAGAACTGGCTTTCCTTTCAACAGAGCCGATGCCTTTGTCAACTCGTTGGTTTTCAGGACTGTTCTTCTGGTTATAACTTCCTCCAACATGAATGTTTTGGCCTCAACTCTGATCTTCCTCCTCCAATGGGTAGGAAAAACCTCATTACAAGGATTCAGGTGGGGGAGGATTTGGTAGATATTTGGGAGGGTTGGTGAGGTTTGGGTGGTGAGTCGAGGGAGGTTTCCAACTCTTATAGGGTGTGTGTCTGGAAAGGAATAATGCAGTTCAACCATGATTTCAAAACCACAGTAAGCTTTGAGGTAGGAGATGGGTCAAGAATAAGATTTTGGGAAGACGAATGGTGTGAAGAAAGGAAATTGTGTGAGTTGTGCCCAAAGTTATATAGGCTGACTGATCATCAAGTCAAGGTGGATGAGTGCTTTGAGATGAGGGTTGATCAGGTCATTTGGTGCCCCAAATTTTGAAGACCTTTATTGGACCAGGAGATAGAGGAGTGCACTAAGCTACTGAAAAAGCTACAGCAGAGAACGGTCTCAATTTCCTTGAGAGATGGACTATGGTGGAAAGAGTGCAAAAATGGAGTGTTCATTGTGAAGTTTTTTTATCTGGCATTGGTGAAGGATCAACTGGAAGGGATCTGGGGGAACCTTATCCCTCCTAGAGTGGAAGCCTTTGCTTGGTTGGTTGCACTGGACAGCATATTAACTGTGGATCACTTAAAAAGTAGAGGGTTCAGCTTGGCCAATTACTGTGTTTTGTGCTCTTAGATGAGGAGACAGTAGTACACCTATTCTTCACTTGCAAGATTGCAAACTTTATTTGGAAATTCTACTGTTTACTATTCGGGGTCATAGTTTTTCAGCCAAGATCAGCAGCAGAAATATTCTCAGCCTTGGCCAAGAATCGGAGGTAGCAGGAAAGCAAAGATGACTTGGAAGTCGCATACCTTTTGCTGTTTGCTCAATCCTCCGGAATGAAAGGAACAGAAGAGTTTTTGAAGATAAACCTAAATGTACTGAATCACTTGCGGCTATGGTAGGAAAACTAGTGGTAGACTGGACTTGGGTGCTCCCAGAATTTGTTTGAATCAGTAAATCAGATCTGGGGGAGAATTTCTGGAATGCTCTTGAATTTCATTTGTAATGCCTCTCAGTTTTCAGTTTATAGTTCCAATTCTGTTATGTATGGTGAGGTGACATCTTGTCACCTCTTGACTGTAATTTTTCTTTTGATTAATGAAACTTCTTTTCTTTTTGATAATTGTAATGAAATTTCTTTTTACTCTTCAAAAAAAAAATGGGTAGCCAGAACGAAGCTTCTTTTTTCCTCCATAAAAAATTCCAGAATCAATTTAGTTTTTCTGAAATCTTCCTCCAACCTCTAGTCAACATTTTAGTCATTGCAGCAGGAGATAGATCATTTGGAAGCAGTTCAATAGGAAAGTCCTAAGGATAATCTACTTATCAGAAGCTAGTTAAGAGGAAAAGGCTGTTTTCACATACAAATATCATTCCATCAAATTCACATGATGATTGGTAGACTAGCATACACTAACTACCCCAACACTTCTTACATTAGGCTCCCTTTGGAACCTCCCCTGAAAATATTACCACTCTGTTTATCCCTTGTCTAGCTAAGGCATCAATCGTGCTGTTTGAATATCTTGGAACCCACTGAAATGTGACAACCAATTCTTCTGCCGAGAATTTGATTTCTATTAATATGTATGTACAAATCCATGTTCTCAATCTTTGCTCCTCAACCATCTCACCACCACCTGGGAATCCCCCTCTATTATGATGTTTTCGTAATGTAGATTCTTTCCCAGCCTTAGCCCCATGTAAGACTGCCATCAATTCTACCACCATTGAGTCTCCTAACCAATAGGTCCTACATATAAAGCCATAACCACCCCTTCTCACATCTGAAAACCTGTCCAATTCCTGACCTTCCTTGGTTAACCAAGGTAGCATCCATCAAAGCTCATCTTCAAAAAGGGCGGGACATGCAGCCTCCACAGGATCCTTGCTCTCAGTTTAGCAGTAGATGAATTGACAATGGCTTGTCAACTTCTAGTCATATTATCATAAGAAGTACAAGTAAACAGTGCTGGAAGTTTTGACCAGTGTGCCACCCTTTTCTATCTGCAACAGAAATTTCATTCAATAATTAAAAGGTGATAGAGTACAAAAGGCTAGGTCAATCCCCAGCCACCCATTTTGGTTTTGAACTTTATCCCAATTACAATACAGCCCAAAAAGTTGTTCCCACCAACTCCTTGCTTTGCCAAACAATCTGCTATTCCATTTTCCATCCTAATCCACCTAAAGCATAGTTGTCAAGGCGTCGCCTAGGCAACTAGGCACCCTTGGCTGGGCGCCTCGCCCAAACGCCTTGACTTTTAGCAACTAGGCGACTAGGTGCCCGCCTAGGCGACAAAAATGACAAGGCGGGCGCCTTTTATAATATCATTTATATTGATGTATCTTATTAATGTATGTGTTAATACATTTTATTATATGCTATATATATATATATATATATATATATCAATTATACTTTGTTTTAATGTTTTACTATTGAGATTTAAAAGATCAAAGGGTTTTGAGAAGAGAAAAAGAAAGAAAGAAAGAAAGAAAGAAAAGAAAGAGGAAAGAAAGAATAGAATAATAGTTATTTTTTCTATTCTCTCTCTCTCTCTAATTAAATAAAACAGAAACTCCATCCTTGTTTTTTTTTCTATTTTACTTTCCATCTTGAATATTTATCATATAAAGTTGATAACCATCTATAGCTGCTAATTAATATGAATTTTCTCTATTAAATACTTACTATAGTAGTATTACTATTGAAAATAATGAAATTAATATATGCACAAGATTTTTATCTTTTAGATATGATGATTTGCCACATTTTTAGAGGAAATTTAATGTTCTTAATAAAGAGAATTGCTATTTTTTCAATTAACATACATGCTGGATGGTATATAAAATTAGGAAACTGGCCAAAAGTCAGATTTTTATATTATAAAATTTTTATAGCCTAGGCGACTAGGCGCCCCAGTGTCGCCTAGACGCCTTGAAAACTATGACCTAAAGGTAGCTCCCATTTCTCTCACAATTGTAACAATCTCCTTAGTGTCTGCCTATTGCTCCAAGCTTATGGATCATTGCTGCTTAGCCAAGAGATGACAAGTTTAGTCTCCCTCCACTTCTATCTGCTGAAACCCCAACTGCTTAGCTAACCTCAGCCCTTGTTGCAGCACCAATACTTCAGATTTAATAGAATCTCCTACTCCACTAGAACCTGAATAAAATGCCATTATCTCTAAACACTCCCCAAATTCCTGCTGGGCCTGGATTGCCTAAGGAGTTTCCATCAAAATTTAGCTCAAGTCGGTGTCCTGTTGGTGGTTGCCACTCAATTCTAGCCTTCTTTACTTTTTTTTATCAGCAAAAGTTATTTTATTAAATTGATTAAAGGTGGATTAGTACAATTTGATTACAGGAGTATAATTCCCACGTGCACAAAAGTAAACTACAAAGATGCCCAATAAAATTGCTGACTTGTGATCCCTTGTTTTGCTATGGCATCAGCCAGCCTATTTGCACTCTTAAACCCACTTGAAATCAGCCTTGTTTTGCTAGCCTTCTCCTTTACTTTAGAAGAGTTTGCCACTTTACCCAGTGTTCCACCCTTACCAAGATTGTTGCCATCAATCATTAATTTGGTATTTATCAAAGAATATCAGCCCATTCCATTCTTCCCATACTGTCCATCAAACAGCTGGCCTCATGCATTTCCATGGTGGCTTACCCCTGTTTCTAGATGGAGAAAAGGACACCAAGAACAGGCTCCTAAGGTATAATGGGAGATTCCACCCACAACCGAAAAAGAGAAAAGAAAAAGTTCCAAATAGTACAAACAAAATAATAGGAGATTAGTAAGTGTGAGGCTGTCTCATAACCAACTCTGCAAAGAATGCACATGTTAGGAGAGATAGACCAATTTGACCTTCTCATTTGAAGGTTAGCACAAGTATTAATCTTCTCATGTAACACCCCAAGAAAAAGGCTCAATTTTTGGTGGAATAGGCCTCCCTAGACATAGGGGTGCAACTGGATCGGATCATGATCCGATCCTATTTTGTCAAACTTGGATCTTCCCAGTTTGGATCTTAGGATCGGATAATAGGAACTGACTAGAAATCGGATCGGATTCGTATCACCCCTATCCAATCCAATATATATGTTATTTGTTTATTTATTTACATAAATATGTATAACATGTATATGTATACGTTATTTATTTATTTATAAATATATTATTTATAATGCATTTTTGTAAATTTATTATATTATTTATTTTTTTATAAAAAACATGCATATATAAGATCAAAATAGTTGAAAAGATACTTGTATTTTTTGTGTTTCTTTATTTAAATTGTTATATTTTATTTTTCTTTTAATAATTTATTTATTTTTTAAAAAAAGAAATCAAATCGGGTTGGATCATATCCGAAGATCCGACAGTCTCATTGGATTTGAATTCAAATCCATGTTTATGAGACCGGATCGGATCGGACCTCCCCTTAACAATGTCGTATCGGACTCGAATATACCCTAATTTGAATCTGATCCAATCCGTTTACATCCCTACCAAGACAGCCTTCACCAAAAAGCTCAAACTCAGAGAATTATCAAGGGAAGAGCATTGAAAAAGGAAGCACGAGAGAACAAGTGTGATGTACAAGCATTCCAAACTATGTAATCCCTCTCAAACAAGTCCAATTAAAACCCTCTAAAGAGTCAATAAGCAAGAATATTTCACAAATCTCCCCCTCTCAAAGGCTCCTCCTAAAATTTAATTCCATAACAACCCAATTTGAGACAACAAAAGGCAATCCAAAACCAAGGCATTTTTAGAGACAATAAGTGGGTAATGAAAAGAGAATTTTAAATTTCCCCACCACAAATCAGTCCATAATTTGGATTGGTCCTAGAATGTACCTCCGCTCTAATGTGTTGAAGGAAAGTTTAAAGTGATGAAACAGCTTTCCAAGGAGCAACATGAGTAGTTTGGGCAGCCAACCCGCATCCCAACCACCAACTATCAAGCCATGAATACTCTTAGCTACATCATGCCATTTACCCAATAGTCTGGTTTTTAATGAATACTTACCCAATACCAAGGCCCCCTTCCACCTTACTCCCACACACAATATCCCAAATAATTAAGTGATCCCTCTTAGATGTACCTCTCAAAAAGAACATACTCTCAAAAATTTCTATCAAGAGTCTTAAATTCAAAACCCTACTCTCTCCTACATCCTCACAAAACAAAGTGATATCATTTGCAAATTGTAAATATGTGATTGTGATTTCATCAATGCTTATCTTCCATCCCTAATCAAACCACATCTCTCCACCTGCTCTATTAGTCACTCAATTGAAAGCATCTACTACGAGAATGAAAAGAAATGGGGAGTGGAGGGTCCCCTTACTTTAATCCCCTCTTTGCTAGGAAAAACATTTAACTACACCATTGACTAAAATAGAACAACTATAGGATTTATCAAAAAAAAAAACAAGAACAACTATAGGTTTTCACACACCCCATGATCCACTTCCTCCATCTCTCCCCAAACCCATATTTCTCAATCACCTCCTCCAATAAAGACTAATCCACTTTCAACCAATTCTCTTATATTCTCCAACATATCAATTGGTAATCAAGATTTGGTCTGTAATTCATCCATCTTTGATAAAGGCCCTTTGGGATTTTGTTATAATGGTTGGGAGTATGTCATTTAACCTTAATGAGAGAAATTCTACATTATCTTGTAGACAATTCAACCAGGCAGGCGGGTTTATAATCCCTAGGGTGGCAAGTTTTTGGTATCTTAGATATTAACACTAAGAAGGTAGCACTAGCTCTCTAACTGACAAATCCTCTATTGGGAAATTCAATAAAAGCATCAATCAGATCCCTTTTAGAACATCCCAACAATCAGGAAGGAGCCTTTCTTTTCATTCCCAAAAACATGTCTTCTTTTTTCAAATTTATAAGATCCTTACTTCCAAAGTGGCTTTAAAAATAAAAATAAAATTTAACAAATGCAATTTTGTTCCAATAAGATTATGTTTTTCCCTATATCGTTTCAATGAGAAAATTAACATTATAAAACCCCAAAAGATAGTATCTTCTTAAACTAAATATCTAAATATTAAATAAAAGTTACAAAGTCAACTTTTTCTCGCGGAATCTATTGGCCCAACCAAACATTGTAGTTAAACTGTAAACTTATTATCTATACAACACATACTTCCTTCAATACAAACAATGCTGGTTGAAAGAATCAATAAAGCGAGTAGTTGATCGACCAAATAAAACAAGAAATGTTAATAATATGTATGATTTAAAGGTGGATCTGGGAAGAGTTTCTTACAAGGAACCGAAACGAAGAGCAATACGTTCGGATGAAGTCGAATTTGCGACGAAAAGTTTCTCTTGGTGAGAATCTGCCACTCGAGACTGCCATTTCGATGGGAGCCAGCGACAACACCGTCGATGAAGAAGATAAGAAGAAAGAAAGCCATGGACAGGAATCCCCATGCCCTGCAGGCGGGAAGTTTTGGAGCTTTCATCGGAAATTTGAGTGAGTTTTACAACCCCTCGAGGAATTTTAGAGTTTAGTGCCAACTGCTAAGTGCTAACAATAAGCAGGTCTCTGGGGTTTGAAGTTCGAACCAAACAGGGGAGATCTAAGGTTTTAAAAATCGATCCGGGAATGGAACCCATTGGCCACGGCCCACCGGGGTTCGACCATCCGATAGAACAGTTCAAACGGTTGACTGGTTGAGCAGTTGATTATTTTTTTTTATATATAATCTTGTGAAGAGCTATACAATGGGGTAGCCCATGCCCAACCTAGGTGTAGGCGGGATTCGATCCCAAATACAATATGTATCATGAAAATCTGTCACAGGGTGAGGAAAATCATTCTAGTCCTCGTCCCTAATCATCATTGTATATTGCTAATCATCATTGTCCCGATGGGGAATATCATAACCATCCCTAATAATCATTACTATATTCGTTTTTTTTTTATAAAACCCAAAGGGCACTACAACAAACGGGGGGTAGTGTGCTCCCAATGGTCAGCTAAACAAATAGAGAAAAGAGAAGGGGGAAGGGAAGAGAAATTAAAAGATAAACACTCAGACGTAGCAATTTGGACTTCGTGCACCATCCAATCCGCAGTCTGATTCTCTTCTCCGTAAACATGTCGAAAGAAAAGACTTCTAGAAGAGGTATTCTTCATCCTCAAGCAGCACTCAATAATGTTTTTCATCTTCCAAGAGGGTTTCGTCTTCTGGTTGAGGCACGAAATCACCAACTTTGAGCCGCCTTCAATAATGATCGAAAATTGATGGAGATGTAAGGCCATCTTAATAGCCTCCTAGGCAGCCCATGCTTCAGCTTGATTGATGAAACAGTAACAATCTTGACAGCTTTAGCATCCAAGACACGACCAAGATGATTATGGGGCAATACACGCAACAAAACAATGACCATCTAAGTAAAGAGACGCATCAAAATTGATTTTAATGCAGTCCTGAGACAGGGCCGCCCACTGGATGGGCTTCCGAATCTTGTGATGTTTTTATTCTCTCATTATATATTGTTATTTTTATTTATTCTCAAACTATCCTATTTATTTTATTCTATTATATATATTTTTGCATTAGATACACCTGTCTGATTGGATCCTATTAGTCATGGGTTCTTAGCGGGTGGGTCAACCCAATAAAAAGAATTTTAATGGGTCGGGCAGGTTAGGTGATACCCAGGTTTGTACCGGAAGCATTATCTCAACCTAAATGGAGGGATGTTATGACGACTGAACTTGAAGCATTATATAAGAACCATAACTAGGATATTGTGGACTTGCCGGAAGGGAAGGAACCAGTGGGGTGTAAATGGGTGTTTACCATTAAATATCACTCGGATGGCTCGGCTGAGAGGTATAAGGCTAGGTTGGTTATTCAATATGTATATTTACATTAATTTATTATATATAAAAGTTCAAAGGTAATTAAATTTTTATTTTTTCATTTAAAAAAAAGGGTAGAATCGAGTTGAATCTGAGTCTGTTAGGATTCAAAGTCAAATCCAAGGTCTTTAAATATGATTGAATTTCAGATCGGATTGGATGCAAACTTTCTACAATTAGATTAGAGTTGGATCTTGCCGAATCTGGTATGAATCCAAACTGATTACGGCCCAATTAGCAGCCACACACATGATAACTTCTAGTTCCAACGGTCAAATGCCTTTATAAGACCTGGCCTAACTAATCGATAGAGGTGCTCAATGTGCCTAATCACATTTTGTGCATAGTTTGATTGTTTAAGATAAATATAAAAATATATAAAATGTCTAGAGATTCATATATAATATAATATATAAAATTATATTTTTTATAATTTTAAATATAATTATATAATATTAAAATTGATAAATATTATAATATAATCGAATTCGAAGTTTAGTTGGATTGAATGGAGTCAATTCTGAATCCGATCCAATTATTAATTCGATGTAGATTACAAAGTCTGAATCTGATATGATTACATAAATACAGCATCTAAACTCGAGATATCCAAATTGGATATCGGGTAAAGCCTCAAATTTTTGAGTATCATTGACAAGCCAAGCTGCTAAGTAGGGCCTACAACTTATGTTCCCAGTCTTATGTAACACTCTAATGCATTTTGTTTGTCAGTTAGTAGACCTATTTATGGGTCAGGTCGGGCTTTTTCGCCTTTATAAATAGAAAATGACTATGACCCAGTTCGACCCGACCCGACCATTAGGCCTAGATCTTGAGCTCAAAGTTCGAGACCGAGCCTGAAGCCCAATCTAGACAAATATTTTATATTAAATTAATTATAAATTATTAATAATATATTATATATTTTATAATATTCTATATATTATAATAAATAATATATATTATATTGTTTACTATATATATAATATTATCATGTCATACTCGGGCTTAGGCTGAGCTTATTTAGGAAAGTCTGAGCTTGGCCCGAAAAATAGTTGGGCCCGATGTTTAAAGCCCGAGCCCAAGTCTATGATCCTAAAACATTTCCAAGCCTGATTTAGAATGGGTCGGGCTAGGTTGGGCTGTCGGGCTACTAAGTCCATCAACAAGTCTACCATCTACATAGAGCTATAATGTGGGTCAGGTAGGTGGTGTGCTGGCACAACCCAACATGACAAGGGCCATAGAGTTGTAATGCGTAACACGTCCTCAACCATGCCTGACCTGACTTGGGAAGGGGACTGGGCTGCCCAAGCATGGCCTGCCAAGGCCCAAGGCCCAGAATAGCACAGCACAGATGGCATCTAGGCCACCTTCAATCTGTGACGTGCTAGCACGGCCCACATTACAAGTCTAGACAGACGTATTTGGGGCCCATGGAATGAAATTTTTGTATTTTTGTAATATTTTTTTATAAATTTTTATTTTATTTTGCAAATTCTATTATTATTTTTTTTTGTAATTTAAAGTTTGTTCTCTGTTTTTGTAATTTATATTATATTTCTTCTATTTTTGCGATTCTCTTTTTTTGTGTATTTCTTTGTTTTTTGTAGTTTATTTATTTCTCCATTTTCTATGTTTTTTCATAATTATTTTGCAATTTTTATTTGTCTTTAACTATATGTTTTTTTTTCTGCATTTTCTATCTTTATTTATACATTCTTTTTTTATAGTTATATTTTTCTACAATTTATGTAGGTGCAAATTTAATGGGTTGGGTTATGGACTTATGGTGGGTTTGGGTTGAACCCATCCCATTTAATTTTTCATAAACGGGTTGGCAGGTCAGGTGGATTCGGTTGAAGCTCAACCCAAACCCGCCCAATCGCCACTCCTACCTCAAAAGACATGAGCATTAACAATTTTGTCCACAACAACACTTCGAAACACTTGATTTAATTTAGTTTTATCCCAATTCTTGGAGTTTTGATCCACAAAGTCTCAAACTAAGAAAGATTATTGGTTCTTATTCATGGGTCCCATTGGAAACTCAAAAACATTATTACTCCTGAACTATGGGAAAGACCAAATATTTAAATATGATTTCCTATGAACATACACACCCAACTTAGGAAGCATCTTATGAAAAGCTCTAAAAATCGCTTTCCAAACTGAAAAAGCTTTATTTAAAACTCTTCTAGGAAAATTTTCAATGTTAGAAAGATACTTACTCTTCAACAACCTAGACCACAGAGCATTCTCTTTATTGAGGAACCTCCCCTCTAACTTACAATTCAAAGCAAGATTAAACAAAGAAGCATTTTTAAAACCTAAACCCCCATCTTTCTTCGGATAACAAAAAATCTCCCATTTTGACCACTTAAAATCCTTATTACTCTTCCCGTTCCACCCAAAATTCCTTTGAACCTTTTCAATTTCATTGATAGTTTTCTTTAGTAATTGAGTAATTGTCATACAATAATTAGGAATTGTTTGTAACAATGATTGAATCAAAATCTATCCTCCAACATAAGATAGAGATGAAAATTTCCACTTAATTTATTTCTCACTTTTTCCAAAATAAATTCTAAAGACTTAGACTTTTGCTTTGACCACAAAAGAGGAACACCAAGATATTTACAATTTGAATTTAAGTTTGACATTTTTAATTGCTTTTTAATCATTTTTTGCACCTTTAATTAGAGTTTTCTTATTGAATCAAACACAAGTGTTTTGAATGGAAACCAAAGAAACATAAGTGTTGGAATCTTTCCCCCTAGTGGGAAAGTTATTTACTCACCTAGGAGATGCTAAGAAAATAAACTTTCCCTAGTCCCCACATTAATCTGAAAAAAGAACATGATATTCTTGGTCAATGGAAACCAAAATCCCATTGACCAACTTTCTCCCTTCTCAAAATCCAAAAAAAAAAGAACGCCGCCTAAATGTTATTAGGAAAATTTGAAATTTAAAAATACCTCCAATATTTAAAGTGTTCTTATGGGGAATACGTCGTAATTTTGTGTATTGAACAACATCCTTTTGATAAAGGTTTGATTTAGGATAATCCTTGTGTTTTCTTTTGTTAAGAAAGTGAGAAATCCATCATTCATTCATTTGTTTTATTGTTGTCCTTTTGCACGAGTTATTTTGTTTGCTAGTCCTTGGAGTTTTAATGTTTTATGTTTTAATTTTCACTCAATTTTGGATTTCCTTATGTTTGTCTATAAATTCTAATCTATATAAGTTTGAAACCTTAAAAGTTTTGTCTTGGTTGGATAATTCTTTTTTATTATATAGGGCAATCAAGAAATAATTGTGTTTTAAAGTCCACCTATGTGAAAGTATAAAGTCATTTCGTGCATGCTATTCTTGAAGAAAAATAATGTTCATGAGTAGGTGATAAGCCAATCAGTCCTCCAAAGGTTAGGAGTAATCCAGAGTTCCCACTAAAAGTCAAAAGGAAGGGAGAAGGTGAAGTAGGGATAGTACACCATGGTAATCTCAAATGAAGGATAGTCAGATGTTGTTCTATATGCAAAGTATTTCGTCATAACAAAAGGAATTGTCATGTTTTTCCTAGTGCTAGCACATGACTAGAGGTGAGATCATGTAAATGCCTTCATGAACTTCATCCATTAATGGCTTTCTTAAATTTATCTTTTAGAGGCTTGGAACTAGTAATTCTTAATCAAGTTGATTGGTTAGTCAGAAGGTACTCTATCCAAGGAGGGGTGCATGGTGCAACTCTTATCCAAGTTGTGGAGTTTTTTTCAAGGCCAGCTTCTATCCAAGCAAGCAACATATGAAGTAGGTTTTTCTTCCAAACAAGCTTGTGCAATAGTATATGAGGTTAATTCTTCATCCAAATCAACTCTTTCTAGAGGAGGTGCAAGCATAGGTAGGGCTCATTATCCTGCAAGAAGAGGTATAAAACAATTGACTTCTATTTCACTATGTTCAAGTTCAGGAAACATGCAATCAAGAGATTAGATACTCCCAACCTTGAAGACCCATTTTTTCCTTTATATGCTTATGACTAGATCAAAAGGAAATGAGGAACTTCAATAGTTCAATTGAGAATTGTGTGGTTGGAACTCTTTTTCTTTTTGTGTATATTGATGATAGACCTAGGTTACCATACTAGAACCACATTTTATGTATAGATACATTACAATCGTAGGACACTACATCATCTTAGATAGCACATTTTTTTTGTATAGATACATGGTAGTCCTAGGACACCACATCATCATGGACATCATATATGACCCTATTTTTTACTAGGGAAACAAATTGTTGAACTATAGTTTATATGCGTATGGGTTGAACTATATGATATTTGATGTTTGTTAAAATATGATAATGCATTTTTACTAAAGTTGAATGGTACCACAACTCATGTTTCTTGATTATCAGATTAGGGAGGCTTGTTATTGATTATCTAATTGGTTTTAGATGTATGTTGTGTGTTCTTTACTATCACATATGTACAGTGAGTGTTATGTTCAAAACACCAGACACGTGTTGGACAGACTTCCAGCACATGGGATGGTTTTGTTTGTTTCAGGGTTTAAAAAAATGAACCAAAAATGGAACCGTTCTGGTCACCGGTTGTTGGGTCGATGGTTCTATCTTCCATTTCGAATGAATGGTTGGTTCTGACAAAAAAATAAAAAATAATTAAAAATATGTCAATATAGGTAAAGAAGAATGAACTTTATGAAGTCCAATGTAGCAATTGATTCCTCTAGTTTCCCTTGGCACATCCCAAGATCATGTGCTCAAGACACTTGTGGCTTAATTAGACAATTATTATTAGTTTGCTAATTTTTATATTCAAAATTGAAACATTATCTTACTTGTATGTATCTCTTCCATTGTAGTTTGTTTATTTTAGATTGGTATGGTACAAATCTTTGGTGGAGTTGACAGTTAAGTAGGGAAGTTGGACATCTGGTATTTGTTTCTTGAGTAAAATTGATCATTTGTATCACCATCTCAAAGAATGTAAACAAACAATGTTAAATTGTTTATAGGAATTTTAGATTATAATGTTTAAATGTTCAACTTTTGGACTGGATTATTGGACATTAGTTTTTAATGTGTAAGTGTTTTGTATATGTTGGGCATTAATGACGAGGTTTTGCAGGGAATTAATTGCAACAATTGATGAAATACCAGATTTTGAAATTTCATGCACCAGGTGATCTTTTAAGGTCTCATTAGTAAAAAATAAATATGGACAACATATTTTTTACTAAGTGTGTGCATATCATCCAGTATTAAACAAAATGAGGTCATTCTACAGACGTATATGTATTCAACATTAAATAGGCTGAATGGTTTTTTGCAATTTCAAATTACCAATAGAGTGGTTAACATCTATTGTTTAAGTGCTTTAATGGTCTTAAGAGATTCAAAGTCATATAACAATTGAAAGACAATGTGGTTCTATATGATTCTTGAATATATATTAAGAATACACATCATCTAATATTAAAAAGATGATTTTTTACAATTTCAAATTCCCAATAAAATTGGTTAACATTTATTATTTAAGTGCTTTAATGGTCCTAATAAACTCAAAGTCATCTAACAACTAATAGATCATATGGTTTTATATGATTTTCAAATATGTGTTAAGACTACACATCATCTAGTATTAAATAATTTGAATGGCATTTTATAGACATATGTATTCGACATTAAATAAATTGGATGATTTGTTGTAATTTCAAATTATCTACAAGGTTGGTTAACATCTGGTATGTTTGAGGTTGTATAAACTATTAAATCACCTTAGTGATATATGTTAGCTAGCCACTATAATCGATGATTTAAAATTAAAAGAAACCATCGGGTCTATTTAATATTGGATGGTATGAAAGGCTACTAAAAGCCATTTGATTTGTTTAAGACTAAATGATTTGTACATATTTGAGAATCATATAAAACTATATAATTCATTGGTTTAGAAACATATATCATTCATGTGATCTTGTGGTATATACATCCTAAATGCATCTAAAAACTGATAAATCACATGGTTCTATATAATTTTTAAATATGTACAAACCATTTAACATTGAACAAACTTGATGATTTTTAATAGACTTTTACACCACTTGGTACAAAATGACTAGATGGTTTCTTTGACTTTCAAAATGCAAATAGAAGTGGTAAACATCAATCACTTAGGTGATGCCGTGGCATTTATAGCCTCAAATGCATCTAAAAACTAATACCACTTGCTTCAATATGATTCTCTTAAGTTTGTATAGTCTATTCAATATTTAACAGGTTTTATGGTTTTTAAGAGACTTTCACACTATTTGGATCTATTATAAAACAAACCAAACAATTTTGTTCGACTTTCAAAACACAAACAAAAGTGGTAGACATCTATCACTTAGGTGATCTAGTGGCATTAAGAGACTTTCACACCATCCAATACAAAATAGACCAAATGGTTTCTTTGACTTTCAAAATACAAGTAAAAGTTGCAAACATATATAAATCAAGTAATCTAGTGGCATTTATAGCCTCAAATGCTTCTAAAAACCAATAAATAACATGATTTTATATGATTCTCACTTCTTAAGTATGTACAAAACATCTAGTATTTGACAAACTGAATGGTTGTTAACAGACTTTTACATCACTTAGTACAAAATAGACCGGATGGTTTCTTTAACTTTCAATATCTATACTATTATCAAAAGTACAAATGAGGGTGTGGAACTTTTCTTAACTAAAATGCTCATATTTGTTATTTAGTACTATTATCCAAAGTACAAATGTAATTTTAATTAATGCTTTCCATTTCATTTAATCCCTTGTCATTAACTCTTATATTTAAGGTATTAACTCTCATTTTCTCTAATTGAATTATATATTTAAGTTATTTTTCACTAATAAATGCTATTAGTTAGATATATGTCCAATACTTTTAACAATATAAACCCATATATTTTAAAACTTACTCAAAAACAAAACCATTCTTTACCTAAACTAAGCAATTCAACCATCCAAATCAAATTGGTCAACCCATGAATCCATAGTTAGATAATAAAATTTTTAAATAAAAATAAATATACAAAATTATAAAATTGTAGAAAAAATAGACACATTTATGATATTTTTATTAATCAAAGTAAAAAAATAAGTGTAATAAACAAAAAATATTTTTGTTGGTGATGAAAATGAAATATATAATCTAAAACTAACCAAAAATGAAATTATTTTTATAATAAAAAACTTAATAATTAAATGTCACAACTAATTATCTTATGTGCTCCCATGCTGAAGTAATAAAATATAAAAACACAAAAATGAAAAAAAATACATAAATTTTACAAAAAAATTATAGAAATATGAATAAGATTGTGGAGCTTTCTTTTGATGAAAATATCCACTTTTTGATTTAATCCATATTTACTTGTGATGTTTAAAATGTAGTTTGAAGTACAGTTTTCACTTCATTCAATTCCCTTTCTTTAAATCTTACATTTTTTTTAATAAATTAATAATAAAAATGCACTAAGAAAATTAAACATTACAAAAGGAAGAATCCTCCAAGTAGGTAGGTTGTCAATGATATTCAAAACTTTGTAGCCCAATCTGAGGTGTTTACATAATTAGATTTAGATTTTGCAATCTACATCCGATTTATAATGAAAAAATAAATAAAAATAAAAAATACATGAATTTTATAGAAATTTTTTGATACATTATTACTATCATCATCATGATATCGAATTCCCACATTCAAAGCACGTGCATAATTACTAGTACCAATAAAAGTGGTAAACATTTATCATTCGGGTGATGTAGTGGTATTTATAGTCTCAAATGCTTATAAAAAGTAATAAACCACTTGTTTCTATATGATCATCAATTATGTATAGTCCATTTAGTTTTTAACGAATGAGATGGTTTTTAATAAACTTTTACACCATTTGATACAAAACAGAACTAATGTATTTTTTCAACTTTTAAATTACTAGTGAAAATGATAAACATCTATAACTCGGGTGATCTAGTGGTATTCATTACCTAAAATGCATCTAAAGACCAAAAAAAAAAAAACATGGTTCTATATGATTCTCAAGTATATATAGATCATCTAATATTTACTGGACCGAATGGTTTCTTGTACTTCCCTACTAATTAAAGTTGTTAACATTTGTCACTTAAATGCTATTATGGCCTTTAGAGAATTAATGACATTTAACATATAAACATTTTTTTATTAACAATCAAACATATAAGCATTTTTTATTAATAATCTAATTTACATGCATTAAAATTGTGAATATCATTACTAGAGAAAAAAAGAAAAATCCAAATACATTTTTATTAACATTATAGATTGTCAAAGGGGTTAGACTTCTTATCCATTCCTTGATACACTAGAGTCTACATATTGTTAACAACTTGTAGTAACACTATAAATTCTAATTTAATATAAAATTCAACTTGGATATCTTAAATGAGAGACCAGGTTTCCTTTCAAACATTCATTGACATTGAGCCACATTTCCAACTCAACACCCACATGTACTTTAAAAATTCAATTTGGGGTCCATTAGTTTTTCTTCTTGGGGTTGCTCCTCAATCCATCTCTTTCTGTGTGTATTACAAACAAGTTGGGGTGATCGATCTAATAGTGGAGTTGACTTATTATACAACATAATTGTGGTTACTTTGCTTTCCCAATTGGATGTGACTTAGTAGGATTAACAACACAATTATGAACTTTTCTCTTCTTATGCCTTGTATGTACTGGAATGTTTAGTGGAGACTCTAGTTCATTAGACCCTTTATTTTTTATTATGGATGCACATGCTAATTAAGTAGTAATATTTAGTGCCTCACGAACATCTTGCCTACATTCATGTTGTAAATTAGCAAGAGGGAGTAGTGTAGGAAGAAGATGCATTAATGTTTCTTGGTGAAATAAAGTACAACAAATAGCACAATGAGAAATATGATTTCTAGCAGCAATTTTTTTTTGAGAAAATAAAAGAAAATTTTGTAAGCATTATGGCGTCGTTTTCTAGCAGCAATTTTCAGGTTACAAATAGGTGACTGCCGCTGGAAATATTGTATTTTTAGTAGCAATAGGTCTAGGTTGGGTAGGGTTTTTTCCTCGTGCCTATTCATCTTCACATTTTTCTTTACGCCTTCTCCATCTCTCTCCTCCCCCAGTCGCCTCTATCCCTTAGTCGCTCTCTCTGTCTCTCTCCTCCTTCAGTCACCTCCATCCATCAGTCGCCCTCACTGCCTCTCTCCTCTCTCAATCGTCTCTCTCTCTCTCTCTTTCTCTGAGTCACCCTCTCCATCTCTCTCCTTTCTTAGTTGTTTCTCTCTTAATCACCCTCTCTGATTCTTTCCTCTCTCTCAATCGAATGGCATTGTATATGTATCTATTCATAAATGGTGATTTGTGAAGGATCTTGGGGAATTAATTTGTAATTTATATACTATTAAAATGAATAAGATGTATCATTGTTGAAATCATGATCCAATTGAATAAGGTAAATTCCTATATGGTGGGATTTGGAAACCTTCTGAAGGTTAGGTTCAAATTCAAATTAGGGTATATTCGAGACACTAGGGACCAACATTAGGTAATGAATTTTTTACATGCTCAAGTTCTCATAGATGGTCTGAATATTAAAACATAGCTCAAATACTCGGAAGGTGAAATATTTTGTAGCTTCTAGATTTGATACTCCTACTACACTTTCGTCCCAATTTGTCTCCCTCTCCTAGCCTAGAGTTTAGTTACTTAGTCCCATGATAATAGGAAACTGTATAACCTTCAACTAGGTTAACCGCAATTACCATCTTTTTATGAAAGCATACTTACTAAATCCACTAAAAGTATGTAACAACACTCTTACGATTCTTAATCAGGATATTTTGACTCAAAATATAAAGAATGTTGTTATAAGCAAACTAAAGAAGTTCTTTGCTTAGTAGTCTACTTCCAACATTAATTCCCCACCAACTAGAAAATGAAAGGAAGAAAGAACCACCTTTCCTAAGGCCTTTTGTTACTTTTGAAAGAATATTTCAGCAAACAATTTATGATGACACAAATGGGTGACAAAGTATATAAACTAAGGCTCCACTACTACCATTATGGAGAAAAGGTTTTCTCTTTATGGTGTAATCTAAGAATCCATAATTTATAGCGCCATATACCTTTTCTAAGTCAAGTTTGCAAAGACTCCATATCTTCTTATTTCCTTTAGATGATCCACATATCCATAACTAATTAGCTACCAAATTTTTTGTCAATTTTTGACAAAGCCTCCTCAGGAAGGGTTAAGAAACACTCAAAAAGTCCATGCCCCTTCCATTTACAACACTAAAATCTCCATTATCTACACCTTATTTTGGTTAGACTGCAGCGGAGCTGCAATGTAAGACAAATCCTGATGATCCTCAATAGTCATAAAAGAAGATTCTTCAAGGTTACCTAAAATGAAAGAAAATTAATGATGACTTGTGCAAGAGTTTCACTATAAGCAGCAAACTACATAAATATACCATTTAATTTTATTCCATACAGAATATTTACATTGTCCATATCACTAGTATTCATAAAAAATACAAATCTGGGAATACTACTAGCCTAAACACTAAAAGCAAACCATTATTGTCAATACATGAGAGCCATACCTCAGATCCCATCAGTGTCCTCATCACTAAATTTTCAGCTAGCATTTAAGGCCTGAGCCCTGAATGATAAAACTTTGCATCACCTTTTTTCTTTGTAAAGGAAAGAGCTAAGGAATTAAAATCCAACAAGTTTCCACTTCATGCATACCAATAACCAATCATAATCCTTGTTATCCTTAACTCTCCAAGAACAAAGCCATTATCACATGACATATATACTCACTTTTGAATTTCATTTTCGCAAATTAATTGAATAACTGTATTTATGACTATAAAAATGTATATACATGAAAAAATGTTCAACAATGTAGAAAAAATACAACTTATAGATAGTATTCATTGCCCAAAAAAAATCTAAGTAGGCATAGAGTTGCCACTATACTAAAAGTTCAATACACACCTATTCTAGCTAAGGCATCTCTTATTGAGTCAACCTATCCAAGGATCCACTTACTTTTACCTATAAAGATAGTAGGATTTATTTGCAAAGGTAACAAGTTACCAATAAGGATAGTATGAAGAGACATTGGGACATCAAACTCCATCAAGTCCATCAAATAAATCTATTGGACGGCCAATTTTCATTTTCCAAGTCCTTTATACCTCTTCATTTACTCATAAAATGATTCCAATTCAAACATGTGGACCCTTTCTGAATTAGATGTCTTTATTTTTTTATTCAAAAAACCAAACTACCTCCCTTCCACTTTATCATCCTCTACCTTTTGGATTTCTACCAGCACCGGATTCTCATCAATGGTCTCTATATCTCCCCCACTTAATACTTGGATATGGTGGTGACCTTGTGAGTGGTATTTGATAAGCAAGCATCTCCTTCAAGTGCCTTGTTCCCCTGTTGTAGAGTGAGAAAAATGGACAAGAGCATTACATGGAAATTTTGTTTGATGTTCGAGCATCAAACTCTGTAAATGATGTAGATTCAAGCAATAAGAATTGCATGGAAAAATTATGGGGGTAGGTTAATAGATTGGAATATACCCACATGTATATAGTTTTAGGCTTTTAGCTAGAGAAGCAATTAATAGAGAGGTGGTTATCACTTATGCCTAAGTAAATAGGTAGGTTCGGATTAGGCTTTGTCTTAGGCCAACCTAAATAAAACTTGGGGTTGGGAGATCTAGGCCTCAGGCTAATCAGGCTTGACGCCTAAAGCTCACCTTTAATTTTAAGTTGAGGAAACAAAATTGAATTAGCTTTTTGTGTTTTTTCTTTTGATTGGATTTTTTTTCTATCTTTTGTTGTGTATTTGTTTCTCTAGGTGCATATGAGTTCCCAAATGTTGAACAATTTATTGACTTGTTGATCACTCTTCGACTAAAGGTCATGAGAATGTTCTTTTGTATGTAATGTCATAATGGACAAAGCAACAAAATGAGCATCATTCATATAGATTTTGTCTTAAACAATTAATACTTTAACCATAGTACACAAAGCATGTGCTTTCAATTGTTCAATTTCAATTCTTAACTTTAATAGATAATATTTGGGGCCAGCTAAATGAATCATATCTTGCAATTTTGCTCTATCAAAAGCCATGCTTTCTATCAGATTTCCACTTTAGACCATTGTTTTAAAAGCTGAGCCTGAAATGGTAATGCTTTTCCCTTTGGGTGGCAGGTTAGTGGTTCAATTTTCTAGGTCAAATGGGTCAGCCCATGATGACATTGATTAATTATATAGTAAAAATATTGAAAATAAAATTAGGCATGTCTATAGTCTTCTATATTCATCATATTTAACAAAAATAAGTTTTAAAATTGTATATCAATAAACTTAACTGATAAACTATAAGCACTTCTCCAGACATATGAATCAAAGTTGCCAAAGTTCAAGAATACAAATCTTGGTATCCAACCTTCACCTCAACAACAACAACAAAAATGATTCCTTGTAAATTTGAAGGCTGCTTAGGCTTTTGCACTTGGAGCTATCAAGGCAAGTTAGGGCCACCTCTGAATTTGACTGCATGTATCATATGGCTGATCTCTAGGTTATGACCTATTCAGAATCTAAGAATTCAGAACTTTGGCCCGCTCCCACCCACTTCTAAGTTCCAAAGTTTGCCAAGAGAATAGACCGTGGCCCTTTCGCTTCATGGAAAGACTAATACTGGATGGCTTCTAGTTTACATCAACACATAGCATGGCCATTATTTTCTTTTGCCCAACCCTGGACTGATGCATTACTTGATTATGAATATGACCCACTTGTTATTGCTTTTCTCTTTAGCACTGGTTGCTTTTGTATCATTATATATCATATGTTGCAACTTCCAAGTTGGAACATGTTTTTTTCCTCTTTTTGGAAAATACAGTATTATATTATATTATTAAGAAAAATATTTATTAAATATTTGGCCAAGTAAGAATGATACAGAATGTGTTGTTAATATTAGTCATGTATTCTTGTATTTGATATTAGTCAATTTTTAGATGTAAGTGGTAGGTATGTACAGGAACTTAGATACTCTTATTGAATTGAAAATTAGTTTGTCACATGTAAGATGTAAATGGATTCATTTTTGGGTTAACTGTTTGATGGTAGCAACCCATGAATCCAAAGGCACAACCAAACAAGTACCAGTTTGGAGGTAGTCTATTTGTTTATTAAAAAGAAAAGTAAATAAAGGTAAAAAATGGGATAAAATATTTAAACAGGAGCATGCCCTTATAGATAGGTATTTACTCTTGATGGTTTAGCAAAGCTATCATATACATAGCCACGCACAAAGCCATCTATATACTTTTTTTTTTCTGAAATTTGAAACATATTATTTATTATGTTATCGATGTATAATCTCTTATCTATTAGAATTTCCTAATCGACGTGTTTAAATAGGTGCATTGATGTATTTTATCTTTTATTTTAATGTAAGAAATTTCATTGGAAACTCTTTCAAAACAAAGTTGTGTTTGAATTTGATGTCATTAAATCAAAACAAAATCCATCTATAAGTTTGATAATCAAGTTACTAGTTTAACTGCTTATGTCAAAAGTTTCCACCCTAACTGGTCACTTGCTGCCATTAACTATTAGTAGCCATTTTCTCTCTATGTTTAATAATCAAACATAGCTTTTAATTGATCTTCATATATAATTAATTTCATCTTGAGCTTCATTTATATACTATGTGAAACTTGACTAATCCAACACAATTAAAGTTTTCTTATTTGTATAGCTCAGCCCATGAGTGTTGCTTATAATGAAGACATTGAATTTGCTTATGGTGCTGGTCGTATTGATCTAGTGAAAGCCAGAAACCCTAGTTTTTGGTGTATAATGCCCATAAGTGTGGCTACATACAAATGCTCTAGAATATTGGTTATGACTCGAAGAGGGTTAGGCTTATATCAGGTGCCAACAACAATTATCCAAAGTTGAGTAGTAATGGCTCAATTACACTTCAATAATGCCCATAAGTGTGGCTACATACAAATGCTCTACAATATCGGCTATGACTCGAAGAGGGTTAGGCTTATATCAGGTGACAACAACAATTACATAAAGGTGAGTAGTAAAGGCTCAATTACACTTCAATGGGACTTTATGTATCTAATATATTTTTGTTTTCTTTCATACTGCAATTTTCTTGAGAGAGAGAGAGAAAGAGAGAAGTTTTTGTAAATCAAATGTTTTGAGTTTTGACAATGGATGATGCTATTTGTATTAAAGAATTATCAATTTGAAACTAAGATGTATTTGTGACTCAAATGTTTTGAATGGGGAATGGACTTTTTAAATCTTATTTGTAATTTATGTTTTTATTTTTCTTTCATTTCAATTTAGATGAATGTAGAGAAAACAAGTTATTTGAAGCAAATTAAAAATAAATCTTAAAAGATACAGTATGTGAAAAAATATATATAGATTTAGCGGCAACCCGTAAAGATGTCCTTGACTGCCGCTAAAGATTACGTGTCAAACTTATAGTTGAGAAAACTGCTGCTAGAACTTCTAGCAACACTTCTTTTACGGGCAATTTACCAATTGCTGATAAAGTTTCTAGCGACAGTTTTGGAGACTTTTAGCGACAATTTTCTTATAGTATAGGGTTGTCGATGGGTTGGGTTGGACCCAATGGACCAAATGGACCTTAATTGAATGGACAAAATGGACCTTAACTGATTAGGTCGGTTTTGGTTCTAGGAAGTTGGAACCAATGGGATAGTTTCGGTTCCTGATATATTGTCACAATTCTTATTGGTTTAGAACCAATTCCACCTAGTCCCAAACTGGTTTAGACTGACCTGAGCTATATTTGTTAAATTATGTATGTATTATTTAATATATATATATATTAAATGTATAATATATTATATATTAAATAAATTAATATTATATATAATATTTTTAGCATGTTTATTACATTGGGTCCATTAGGTTAGACTTAATTGCCTCATCGAGTCCGACCAATTTAGTTTTGGGTCCTTATTATTTCTTACTAGGTTGGTTCTGGTTCTACTTTGACCCAACCCAGGCTCGACCCATTTATAACCCTAACAACAAATTCCAATTGATTAATTATTTAAGAAAACAAAGGTCCATCTTACTAAATAAGATGCTAAATTAAAGTAAGTACTTTTTTTTTTGTATTACCAATTAACCTCACAAAGATACCATGTCTGTCTCACCATAACCTTGATTTTCATAGATATCTGATTAAACAATATGTTATATTCATCCAAAGTGAAACCACCAAACACTTGAGTAAGCGCATCTAAAACCACCAACTACTAATGAAGATGATGAATTTGTTTGTATGTTATCTAATTAAACCATGGCCCCAAACACTGGGCATAATTTAAATCAATGGCCAATTGGGAGGGTGGCTCATGAGGAGTTAGTTCTTCGCTTGCTCATTCATTATAGATATGTATACAAAGTTTGTATTCCTTTGTTTATAAAGTTATCCAAACCTTCCATGGTTGAGATCCAGTTCAGAATCCAAAACGAGATTATAAAGTAACTGATAAGGACTCTATCTATACATGCTTATAAATCAGTAAACTTCAATTTGATGATTGATTACAAGAATGCAATAAAGCTCTGAATATGATTGAAATGGACTTAGGATGCATATGAAGGTTTGTCCTCCATGTTGAAAAAAGAGATTCGATGGGAATAAGACTATAGAAGTAGATCTACATTAAGCAATCTCAAACTATTGATTTGTGATAAACCGTTCGTGCATAGTGCCGATAAAAAATATGAAAAACGAATTCTGTGTAAGGTAATAATATGTTCATCTTAGTTAATATCTCTAAGTAGGACTAAGCTTAATATCTCCAACAAGGATGTTGTATGGCACTACATTGAATGTGTTGCAGTTTAACTTTCTTCTTTTTGTAGATTTCCTAGGTCTTTTCTTTTTGTGTCATGTTGATTAATATCCCCTATTTCCATAAAAAAAAAACTTATTGTATTGTCCTTTATTGTGTAAAGTAATTAACAAAAAATCAAATATACTGTAATGTATCCAACCTCTTTGAGCCATTAATGACAAAGCAATAAACTTCTCAATTCAACCATTTTAGTTACTACCACACATCCCCATAGCTGAAGTAAACAATTATTAAGTTGAATATCAATTACAATGGACAAAATCCAAAAATATCAAGTCATAAGTTGACACCTTAATTATAACATATGATATTTTTATAATGAAAATATCATCCAATTTAACCAAATTAGGACATTTAGAAAAAACAAATAGAGAATGTTAGACTTTTGATAATATGAGGATAGCAAGCTAACTACAATTTTGGCAATCATTTGAAAATCCACATGTGTGGTCTAAATAAGTTAAGCAAAGTTACTCTACACACAAAATGACTAAAATGAAATAATGGTTGATGACAAAGGATTTGTAAACATCAAAAGACCATCAATAGTAGGACCCAAAAGAAGGTAAAAACCATTCGCGACATGGCAATCTAATATATTTACTAGTTACCATCAAAATTTAATAGCAAAAATGGAAAAGACATCCAAAAGAAAGTCCAACCATTACAAGATATCACAAGGATAAAAAGCTAGAAAACCATGAATGTCTGTCCACAAGGGACACCACTACATCTGCATAGTACCGACACCTTTAGCCAACTTCTTGATGCTACCTCCATTTTGCTCTTTTGTTGCAACCAACTTAGAGGATGCAACTATCACAAAATTTCCCCCTCTCTTTGCAACCGCCATAGCTTTCTTTGTTGCCTTCTTCTTTTTTATGTCCAACACCATAATTTTGGTTAAAACACACAAAATTAGTTCGTGAAATCCCTATGACAACAATGTTTTGTATCTAAATCAAAGCAAAAAAGATAAAATTTTAAGAAAAATAAAATATTCAAAACCTAAACCAATCAAAACATGAGAAGATAATGAAAATAAAATTAGAAAAAAACTAAATCAAGAATGAGATTGGAGCTTCATATAAATATAGATGCCTTTGAGAGATTTGACGATGTAAATATTGGGAAAGGTGGAGTGGTAGTCAAGAGAGCAACCCTTGAGGGTTTTGTAGCATCTCTTCACTCTCTTCTTTAAAAGGCTTCTATTGTTCTCCATTTTCTAAGAAGAGGGACACTCATGGATGATGAGGAGAAAGAGAGACTACTTGTTGGGTCCTATCACCTATGGGTATGTCATTTAATAAAGGGCCTTTTTGTCCAAAAAACAAAACCTTGTTCCACTCACTCTTTTTGTATTTTTTTTTTCCAAAAGAGATACCTCATCTTGACAAATGATCAAACTTGATCATTTATTTTGCAAAAAGCCATTGACGTTTCTCTTCGATAAGGATCAGAATCAGAGATGGATAATTAATAAAAAGGGAAAATTCTTGATAGGTACCTTGTACATTAGGCCGAGTGCCAATTTAGTACCCATACTTTAAATCACGACAATCTAGTACTCGAACTTTCAATTTGCGACAATTTGGTACTCGGCGTTAGATTTCCATCAATTAGAAGATAAAAAGTCTTAAATACCCCAGTGTTATTTCGACCGATTAAAATTACTAAAATAGCCCATCAAGTAATGCAAGTAGGAACCACTATTCATACTTGCATTTACAGAGAATCCGAGAACCAGCTCCCTTACGCTGGTGGTGTCAAGCGAATGCGCTACTGGGAAAGTTGATTTCGACGTACATGACGCTGGAAAATTATTGTGCCACCGAGAATCTAAGAACCAATGCCCTTTTTGGAGGACGACTCCTGTTACCTGTCGCTAGAACACCCACTGTTTACTCAGCCGTTGTCGGAGAAGACGACTTGTTGCTGACACCGAAGAGACAACCAGGGTTGATCTTGTTATTCAATGGAGGCCGATTCAGAAGAAGGGGAGAAGAAAAAGGCAAAAGGGAAACCCATCTGAGATGCTGTTCTTCTGATTAGGGAGAAGGGTTTGCTGCAAGAACCGAAGAGAGTAACAGAGGAGTTTCACCGCTGCAACTCCTCTGTTTCAGTATCTCCTCGCCATTGAGGAGACAACAAGGGGTTCTCCTCTTTCGTTCGTTCAACCTAGAATGAAGACAACAGGGGATTAGGGAAATAAGAAGGACAGAGGGTAATTTTGGTATTTTGAAAATTTTAACCCGCATGTAAGGCTTCTAACCGACGAAAATCTAACACCGAGTACCAAATTGTCGCAAATTGAAAGTTCGGGTACCAAATTGTCGCAAATTAAAAATTCAGGTACTAGATTGTCGCGATTTAAAGTACAGGTACTAAATTGGCACTCGACCTAAGGTACAGGGTACCTATCGGGAATTTTCCCTAATAACAATTCAGTGGGGATGGTGAATATGATCCCCACCTCTGAATCCGTCTCATTAATGTTTTAAAAAATGACCCAAAATTGAAACCATTTTAGCCACTAGTTTCCAGGTTTACGGTTTAACCATCCGATTCGAATGGATTGCCCATTTTCCAAAAAAATTAAGAAATAAAAAAATAATTAAAATAAAAAATAGCTAAAAACTGTTGAATGGGTCGAACAAGTTGACAATTCGACTGTCTGGGTCAATGAGTTGTTAACTAATTCAATAATTTTTGACCAGAGACCAAGTTTGAGATAAAACAGAACTGGTTCCATGAAAAATTCCCAAGCCAAACAGTCCGATCATCTGAATCAACGATGGTTCGAAAACATTCCGTCTCATTGCCATTCCTACCACAGACTAATTTGACTGATCCGACCGTCGAAATCAACCACGAATTGGAAACATTGGCCCGTAACAGTGGATGGTAAGGATATTTTCCGCGGCAGCCGAAAAGAATTTTTTTGTCCGTGTGCGCGGATTCTTGCGTTGTGAGTCATTTTCTAGGTGCGCTGTCGGGCATGAGCACGAGGAATTAGGCTGAAAACCCTGAAAAGAAATGGTGAAAATTTAGCTGTCAAATTTCGACAGCTTGGGCTGTTAATGAGGCTTTTTGTGAACGACACGTTAGTTCCCCTCGTTCAGGAAAAAGTCCACGCCGGGAGATGGTGGAAATTTGGCTGTCCAAGTTCGACAGCCTGGACTGTAAATGGGTTTCTTGTGGATGACACGTTAGTTCTGACACAGGAAATGCCCTATTTGTCAGGCTGTCGATCGTGGACAGTCAACAGCCAAGGTAGTAGTAGTATTTTATTTTATTTTTACCCACCGATGGATCTTGGTCAATTCCGTAATATTAAGGGATAAAATGGTAAACTAAACCCCACTATATATATGGTGTTATTGTACAAAACCCTCTGCTCATTCGTCGAATTGATCGGGGCGACTGGGGAAGTGGCGACCGGAGAAAGAAATAGTTCGACTTCAGAGAGATTGAATCAACCTGAGCGAAACCAGAGCTTGTGATAGGTTTGGTCGAATTCCATATTCAAGTTTCTTATCTGAATTATTCAACGTTAGTTCAATCTTCTCTTCCTACGGTTTTCTTGGCCTTAATTCGCCTTAAATTTTCCAGGATATTTTTTCTTTGCGAATTGAAATGGCGTCGGAACCCGAAAACCCTTCCAAAGCCACTGATGCGACTAATGGTAGTGGTGCTGATGTAGAGGAAGAAGGGAAGACTTTGAGTAAGAAGGCGGCCAAGAAGGAAGCCATGAAACTAGAAAAGTTGAAACGCCAACAAGAAAAGGCGGCAGCGGCGGCTGCAGCAGCGAACATGACAGAAGGTGATCCTCTTGCTGGTAATTACGGTGACGTTCCACTTGAAGAACTGCAGTCGAAGGATGTGACAGGCCGAAAGTGGACAGAAGTTGGATTACTAAACGAGGAATTGAAGGATAAGGAAGTTTTAATTCGTGGGCGGGTGCAGACGATTCGTGCAGTTGGTAAAAAAATTGCCTTCTTGGTATTGAGAGAGAAAGGCTGCACGGTTCAGTGTGTTGCAACGGTAGCTCCGGAGCTTGTTAGCGGACAAATGGTGAAGTTTGCGACAAGCTTAAGTAGAGAGTCTCATGTCGACATTCAAGGGGTTGTCTCTGTGCCCAATGTGCCCGTTAAGGGCACGTCACAGCAGGTAGTTTTCCTTTATCGAGGAAGAGGCTCTATTTTGGAATTCTTTTGGAACAAAAGGGAATTGATCTTCTTCTCAACAGGTGGAAATTCAAGTGAGGAAACTATTTTGCATTAGCAAAGCAGTTCCAAATCTCCCCATCAACATTGAAGATGCTGCTCGAAGTGAGAGTGAAATTGAGAAAGCATTGCAGGTACGCGTGTTAATATGAGCTTAAACATTTTTCTAACCTTTATTAGGAGAATCGTTTTTTTTATAGCTCTTTCATCTAAGTAACTTGATTAGCTATTGATACATGTAACAGCAGTTCACATGCGTGTAAGAAAAGTTAATTTTCTCCCCCTTGCCCATTTCCCCCCTCTTTTGTATTCTCAAATTTTCATACAAAATTCTCTCAGTATACATAAACGTGGGGCTGCAAATGGTAGCCATTTTTCTAAATTTGATTTCAAATCCTATCTGGTTAAGGAGATCCAAGTTTAACCTGTTGATAATTGGACCAAATATCTATTCGACCCAATCCAATCTGATATGATCCCGTCTGTTAATATTTAAATGTATGTCCTTGCATCTAAATTAACTATATGTATCTAGGAGTGGAGTTGATTTGAATGTTGCATGCTTATAGAGTCGTGGTTCCAATCTCATACAAAGTTATTTTCGAGTCATTTTTTGTTTGATATATTAATAATATACAGTATTTTAATCAATTTTAATTTAACTTATTAATTGTATTCTACATCTGAATCTGATGCGAATGCAATCTATATATGAATATTATCAAATCAAATTTGGATCTGGTTATATCTGTGTTGACCTTTTCTGTTTGTGGCTGTACATGGAAGAGGCAATTCATTTCATTAGTGATAAGAGATGTAGACAGAATTTACAGATATAGAAAGCTGATTACAAGCAAGAATTACTACACTATAACCTCTTTTTTTAGTTTTTTTTTCCTCCTCTATATTAATGGTCTGCTTTAACGTGTTCAGGCTGGAGAACAGCTTGTTCGTGTTAATCAGGATACACGCTTAAACTACAGAGTCCTTGACATGCGTACCCCTGCTAATCAAGGGATCTTTCGTATTCAATGTCAAGTTGAAAATGTAAGTACATGTTTGGTCCTTTTGCCCCATGAATTAAGGTTCTTTGCATATATATCTTTATCAGTGGTTTGACAAGTTTATCCACACTAATCCAAAATATGATAGCTGTAAATTTAACATTTAATGTTCTTAATGTGGATTCTTGCATTAACAAAATGTGGATGTTTACAATACTTATCAAAAAAATGTGGGTGTTTACATTTTTATTTAATGTTTTCTCTTGAAAAATATGTTTTATATGTATTTACTACAGTTCTATGAGATCTACACTTGTACAAAAATGATAGCTGTAATTTTCTCTTGTAACATATTTATGTGGATATGTGAATTTTCCCTTTGGAAAATGTTCTATTGTATGATTTCACTAAACTTCTATTTTTAATTCAATTTCAAATTTTCAATACATGAGACATGTAATTTCTCTATTTTCTGATGATTTATAACCAAAAACTATTATCTACTGTGCCTTTGTTTAAGGTTCTTGTTCTTGAAGGATGTATTATTTTATAGTTATAACTGTAAACCTTGTATTATGCATACCTTGTATTGCTTGGACCTTTAGAGTGTTAGACATTCATGACAACATGTAGAAGTTATCAGTTACCATTGTCTTATTTTTCCTATTTTTAAAGTGTTCTGTTCAGAATATGTTTTTAGTGGGTTGAATTAGAAATTCAAGTGTTTAACTTGTAATTGTGTGTTGATCATTATTGTATCATTTCCAAAGCTTCATTGCAGAATTTCAATGTTTCATTGATGTCCCCATAGTTGTCTTAATTTTTGTAACGCCTCTATGTACATCCTTTGCATGCATCTCTTTTTCTCTCAATCTTTAATAACTTCTTCATAAAAGAATGAGGACTGAAGCATACACCAAGACAGTCACCCACTGTTATATATGGGTTGGATTTTCTAACACCACAGATTGCCTTCATAGATAGTTAATTTGACTCTGCTGGTTAGACTGCATATGGTTGTTTGTCTCAATCTTTAATAACTTCTTCATAAAAGAATGAGGACAGAAGCATACACCAAAATGGTCACCTACCATATATACGGGCTGGATTTCCTAACACCACAGATTGCCTTCATAAATAGTTAAGTTGACTCTGCTGGTTAGACTGCACATGGTTGTTTGTCTATTTATAGTCCTGGATATAAGGAATTTAAATTGGGAGTTTATGTGGCATTATTAATGGTTTGATGGCATACTTATATAATGTCTTAATCATCCTATTTATACATTATCAGTATGGATACTTGTGATCATCTAAAGGGTTTTCTTTTTTTGCCAATTCCTTTGTTTTCAGGGTTGATGTTTTGTAAGGATATTTGAATTGTGGCAAGGTTGTTGCCTCTTGCCTATTGTGTTTCTTGGTATCTGTATCTTTTTTGGGTATATGTTGTGTTACAATACCATCTCTGATCATCAGATTAAAGTTTTGGGTGCTTATATATATTTTTCCATTGTTCATAATTTTCACCCTCTGCCTATCAATTTAGTTCCATTATTTTATTCCTCTATGGTATTATATTTTGTTGAAAATCTTATCCTGAAAATTATTACATACTATTCAGATATTCAGGCAATTCTTGTTATCCGAAGGTTTTGTTGGAATCCATACCCCAAAATTGATAGCAGGATCAAGTGAAGGTGGCTCAGCTGTTTTCAAACTGGATTACAAAGGGCAGCCTGCATGCCTGGCACAATCACCTCAACTTCATAAACAAATGGCAATTTGTGGTGATTTTGGCCGTGTTTTTGAGATTGGTCCTGTATTTCGGGCAGAAGATTCATATACACATAGACATCTCTGCGAGTTTACAGGTCTTGATGTTGAAATGGAGATTAAAGAACACTATTTTGAGGTAAGGCCAGAGTTTTAATCCATTTGGGTTTGAGGTGACTTGTGTATTGAAGTATTGAAATTGGTGACTTACGGCTTACCCTCCATCAGGAGTGAAGTTTGGGATAAAAAAAGCTGTATAAGGGGTTGGATCCCCCAGGATGAGGATCTGTAATCTGTGTTTTTCTGGGCTATTTTAGTGGGAAGGTAGCCTGGGGGTGGGGGTAGAGCTAGTCTTTAACCTTGTAAAACGGTGCATGTGCACTATTTTCTGACTATACTTCTTATCTTTTTCTTTTTTTTTTTCTTTGTATTTTTACATATATTCAATAAAGAAGACTCTTTATCAGTTAATGATAAAAATGTTTTTTAACTTTTCATCACATTTTTCTGAAGGATGTGACTTGGTTGTTCCACCTAGTTGGAACATGGGGGGGGAGGGGGGGGAGGCCATGGGAATCAATGTTATTGAAGAAGTAATCTTGTTTATGCAGGTATTGGACATTCTGGACCGCTTATTTGTTGCAATGTTTGACAATCTGAATGAGAAGTGTCAAAAGGAACTTGAAGCTATTCAAAAGCAATATCCATTTGAACCTTTGAAGGTTATATTTTGATTTTGGTGTCCCAGATATTTTTATCTTTGGGTATGAAACTTTTTTCTTGTCTTTCTTATAACCCTATTGATGACATTTTGTGTTATGTAACAGTACTTAAGGAAGACGTTACGACTGACTTTTCAAGAAGGTGTTCAAATGCTCAAGGTGCGTAGAAAGGATTTGTTTCATTGGTATCACCATCAAATGAATGAATGAATAATTTGGATATAGGTGGAATTATATCATAACCTGCATAGGAGAAAGTTTTACAGAACCATGATAGGTCGGTGTAATTACAAAGTTCATCTTAGTTATGGCTGTACTTTTGCATCTTTATGCGGAAGTTAGCTCTGCCAATATGATTCTTTGGATTGGCAAGAAGACTGATTGCCTCGTGCCGTTTGAGAATGGTGGGTTGTGGGTCACATTGAGATGGTTAGGGATGTTTTACTCACAGGTTTGGACTAGAGAACTTTATGATGAGTTTGGTCATTCCCCATATTTTTTCGGTTATTTGCTTCCGTCTTCTTGTTGGTGGGTGAAATATCTGTTTCTCTTTTGTTGGCAATAATGACCCTGTGAATAAAAGGAATTAAATTTACACTAAGACACTACTTCTAATTTTTGTTTCCCTTTGGGATACAATTGCTACAAGTAGAGTGATATTACAGGGCTGGCTCGGAAATTTTGAGGTTTTAATTTTAGTGTGCTTTTTGAAATATCAGTGAACTCACATGGCATGATCTTATTGATAAATGTTATTGTATTAATATTATATCATTAATTGGCTCAGGAAGCTGGAATTGAAGTTGATCCATTGGGGGATCTAAACACGGAGACAGAGAGAAAATTGGGCCAATTAGTGCTAGAAAAGTAAGTGGTTTCTGAAATTTCTTCCAGAACTATAAATTTATTTTATTTGGGTGTGGAATTGTCGTGAAGTATAGCTGGCTAAGCATGGTTCTACTTTTGAATATAGGTATGGCACTGAGTTCTATATACTTCACCGATATCCTTTGGCTGTTAGACCATTCTACACCATGCCATGTTATGATGATCTTGCATACAGTAATTCATTTGACGTTTTCATTCGAGGTACTGAAAATCTCACCCTTATATTTCTGTATTGGTTCCTCCTTGCTTTAGATGATATTTCATTATCGGATTGCTGTGCCCTTGATATCTCATGCGATGTGGTTTTTGTAATTTTTATTTGATTTCAAAGTTGTGCGTATAGCCAATCGAACTACAAATGCTGGATCTTCTCTCCTTCCATCTACATACATTGTCTTCTATGTACATCGAATATTTTTCGCTTATTTTCTTTTCATTCTTTCCTTTTATCTAAAGGTGAGGAAATTATATCTGGAGCTCAGCGTATCCATGTACCAGAATTTTTGGCTACTCGTGCAGAGGCATGTGGCATTGATGTCAAGACGATATCTACATATATTGATTCGTTCCGGTATGTTCATGTTATGTGCTGCTTTGTCTTCCATTTCTTGATTTTCCATGAATGTCACCATGGTCAAAAGAAATTTGCCCTAGTGGTCTGGCATTTTGAATTTGGAACCAGCATTTATAATCTTCCTTTCATTTAAGATTTGGTTAACCATCTTGCCTTAGTTGGGTTGTGCTATTTATTTTCATGTTTTGAGCAAATGGTGCATGGTTAATATCATGAGGAGTATTTAAATTCAGACAGGACACCATGGCCGTCATGTCAACCTGTTGTCATTACTTGATGCACCCATGTAGGGTGTCTACTGTCTAGGACCCTTAATTGTTATTTTAATCAAATAGAATCTTGTTGCTCCACTTGACTTGTGGTGGCTGTTTGGTAACTGCTGAAATAGGTGCTGAAAGTGGAATTCAGAAAAGATTCCAAACCTAAAAATGATTTAATCCAGGGGTAAGTTATGATAAAGTTTTAGAACTAAAATAATCACCCCGATGCTTGTATTTTGTCATTCAGCAATTGAGTAGGTCTTGAGTTATTGAATGCTAATGACACATTTTTAAATTTGGAATCTTTTCAGTATTCTACTTTCAACTTCTAATCAGCAGTTATCAAATGGCACCTTTGGTTGGATAATATTAAGGGTAAATTGGTAAAATTCTTTCTGCTGAGTGCTAAGGTATCTGACAATTACTAATTCATACCTCCATTTTCTTAAATGACTCTGACATTCCTTGTCCTGATGTCATAGGACAAGACCACACCCTTCTGCTAGTCATCCATTGTTCACTGTCTGCTAGTTGGTTGATGTAATGACTCTGATATTCCATTATGAATCTGTCTGGGTGGTTTTGTGGGTTGTCAGAAAACTAAAGCATGACTTAGTAATTGTCGTATAACTTAGGGGATTTTTTACCCCAAATTTTACTCCTGCTGGAGGGATGGCCGCTGTTAATTTTATTAATATTGGAAAAAAAACCCTATGAGGGGGACGCAAATACCTTACCTTAAACACTATTTCCTGACTAAGAGGGATTATATGGGCTACACAACAGGGGGTAGCCCTCCCTCAAACCCTTAGACCCCCCACCCCAGGTGAAGGTGGGACTCGATCCCAGGTCTCCGCTACAACCAGCCAGAGACTTTACCAATAGGCTAGCCGGCACCTTCAACTGAGTAGTTGATAAATAATCAGAGTGTTTTGTTATCTTGTTCACTTACATCTGATTTGCAAAAAGAAATAATATGGAGTTAGGAAAGCTGGGAAATGAATTTGTGAAGATTTCTCAATCTGATCTCAATGAAGGGTCAAAGGTAGTTTCTCAGATGGAAGTTTTAAGAAATGGATCTGAGAAGATGAATTTAGAACTTGGCCAATGGCTGACCTTGTCAAAAAAGGAGGGAAGGAGAGATTCCCCCACAATAATACAACCAGAATTAGAAGAGAAGAGATTGAGTATGGTACTGGTACTTTTAGTACTTTGCCAGAGTTTTAGTAGGAAGGTTAAATGTTGAAGTTAGAGCTGGTTGGAAAGAGGTGGGTATCTTTTGGTTTTCAGGTGTTGTTCTAAGAATGCTAAAGGTATTGGAGATTGAGACTAATTTGTTGTAAGAATTGGTGGATTAATTTGGGTGAACTTGATAGGTTTGCCTTTGAATGTTTGCCTTTGAAACGAGACTATCGCTTGCCAGAGTTTTTTCATTCTTCTTATGTTGAGGTCTCTTCCTTTTCTCCCCCATCTGTGAATGTTCGAAGGAACTTCACCTTTCCTCCTTCCCAAACCCTGATCTTTTCATTCCTTTCATATCTTGTAACCACCCAAATCCGTCCTCCCTTAGCCGATCTTTTGGTTGGAGGAGATGAATTGTCTTCTCCTTTCTTCGAAGACATGGGGGAATTTTCCAGAGAGCCCCTTGTTCTTTTGTCCTTTTTGCCCCTTCCTTTCTTTTTAAACTCTACCGCTAACCTGCTGAAGCGGTAGTCCTTAATCCCTCTCATTTGAGAGACCCAATCGGCTGTAACCCGTTCATTCCTTTTCTTCTTCTTTGGCCCATCTCAAGACTCCTAGTCATCCTTCGGGTCCACTTCCATAGCGTCCGCTTGTCCCTCCTCTTTCTCATTTTTGGCTATCCCTTCTTCCATGTGTGCCTCTTGATTTGACCCTAAGTCTGACTCAGCATCTTCTTCCTCCCCCATTCGACTCTTCGTCTCCCTCCCTTTCTCCTGTCTTTCCTCTGTTCTCTCCTCTGCTCTCTCCCCTGCGTATCAGAGCACTCAACACCTTCCTCGGATCTCCCCTTCTCTCTGTGCTTTGACAGTGGCTTCTCCTCTCTGCGAAGAGTTTCATCAACTCTTTCTAGCAGCCTCAACTCATACTACTCCCCTGCAAACTCCAGAATTAACCTCCCAGGTACATCTGCTGGATTCTCCACCTCGACCAGAATCCTAGCTATATCTAACTTTTCCCACGTTCTATTGCGATCGTCAAATTTTATGAATTTTCCACAAGCTGCAGCCACTTCTTCGAAGGTGAGAATACTCCACACATGAAGTGGAATCCTCCGCAACTCCAATCCATGTCGTGACTCCCCCCCAACTCCCCAGCTGCTAGGAACCACCAGTCCAACCTCAGGTCTTTGGCCCTTTCTATTACCTCCTCTCCCTTTAAAACCTCCTCTACAAATTCATTCTAGTGAAACATGAATAACCAACCAAAGCTCTGCATTCAGTTTCCTCACCCCTAACACCTTCTCTATTCCCCATTCTAGTTTCGCACAGGCCTCAAACTTCCTCGCATCCATGTCATTTCCTACTACCCTTCCCACTAAGCTCACATGCAGGACCTTCATCCGCTCCTCCAACTTCCCTGTCTTTCTGATGTCCACAACTTTCTTCACAACTCCCTTCATCACTAACCAGTTATCAGCAAGCTATCGGAGCGGTGAGCAGTTCGGTGAGGGGTTGAATAGGCTATCAGAACTACCCTTCATGGTTATGGTACCTAGGGAGCTGTAAGAGGCAGACATAGAAACCACACCCTTTGAAAACTGAAGACCAGTTCCATGCATGGTGCTTTTGTGCTGTGGGAGATGCTTACGGGAAATTTTGGAAAATCAACCATTGGATAAATAGATGGGTCATGGAAGAATATCGACACAAGGATGGGGATCATGGGGAT
The DNA here is from genome assembly GCF_055504915.1 of Nelumbo nucifera. NCBI lineage: Eukaryota > Viridiplantae > Streptophyta > Magnoliopsida > Proteales > Nelumbonaceae > Nelumbo > Nelumbo nucifera. The sequence goes on from NC_142652.1 coordinate 49,057,035, forward strand.
TGGAAAATATAGAACAAAACTTGGGGATGACTGCAGGAGGGGATGGCAGTTCTATTTGATGTTGGTCTCTTTTTGCTTTTTTTTTTTTTTTTTTTTTTGCTGTGGGAAGAGGTGTTTGAAGTGTGGAATGAGGTTCTGAGTTTGAGTTTAGAGAAGATTGAGGAGGGGTTTGTCTTTGTAAGGGTGCTTTTGGGGGTTGCTTCTTATCCCTTTTGGGGGGTGATTTCTTATCACCCCTTTGTAATTCTTTTTCTTCTTAATGACTTTTTCTTAATTTATTTTCAAAAAAAAAGAAAGAGTTACATGAATGTAGGCTAGTCGATAGGCTAAATATAGTTAGTTACAATTACACCTGATAAGGCTCAGTTAGGATCCAGATTGATTGGTAATGGGGTTAGATCTGGATCCTATTAATTCTTTTCCCCTTTTGTATCAATGATGGGATAAAGGAGGGTCAGAGAGAGAGAGAGAGAGAGAGAGAGAGAACACTTGAAACATAATCCTATGTAAGTTGGGTCTCTTTGCACTCTTCAAGCACAGAAATGTAGATAAAGGGTGATGTACCGTGTATTTAATAACAGTACCCTCTTGTCCTCTATCTAGAAGATCTGTGCAGTTCAAAGATCAGTGATAATAGGCTTGTCTTGATACCCACAAATCCAAGAAAAGTTGAATAGAGAAAAAGGTTTATTGACTAGAAAATAGAGTTTCTATTGATTTTAGTTGATCTTTTTCTTCAATATTTCTTGGATAGTTGCATCTCATATTGAAAAATACTAATAAAAAGAACACTACCCATCAGTTTTTTTTTTTTTTTTTTATATTAATTGTATGCAACTATGCATCTTCATGCTTAATTCTTTTATCAGTTGTTTTTAAGAGTAAAACCGATTTACGAGAGAATGTAAACCCAACTTGTATTGAGAACGCTGGTTCAGAAACAGCCTTACTTAACTGGGGTTTTGATTGCTTGGTCAAAGCTCTTCGGTATCATACCTTTCTGGCACATGGATATTGCCTAACTTATGGATGGACTGTTACAGGTATGGTGCACCACCGCACGGTGGATTCGGAGTGGGGTTGGAGCGTGTGGTAATGCTCTTCTGTGCACTCAACAATATCCGCAAAACATCACTTTTCCCTCGTGACCCACTGAGGATTGCTCCTTGAAATTTTATCATCAAATGAGTTACCTGTTTAATTTAAGATTATGCCTTTGAAATTCTTATGCTAAGAAATTTTAAAACAAGGTTTTATTTTCTTGAATGGTATTGATGTGTCACTATTTTTATATGGAAGGAAGTTTTCTGACAAAGCTTGAGCTGATATTGTTAAAACGTTGCCAGCAAGCATGCCTTGAGCGACGTTACATATATTGTTGAAACTTAAAAGTGGACCTTTCTTGTCAGTCTAATTATCAGAGCATTGGAAACGCCATTGTGTATGCCTGAAGTTGCTTGGACAGGTGCCAATTCATCTACAGCTAATAACATGAAATTTTATTAACTATTTGTCAAAAGGAAGAAAAACGAGTGATTTCAAACTGGTAGTAAGCTGGTTACAGGGAGAAAATTCAAAGTTCTGGATCTATGACAATGAAAAGAAAAGTAAGGTGGTTGACAAGAGAGATTGAAATCTCTTTCAATTGGGTTAAACGTTGCGCTAGCTCATTAGTTGATGTATTAGCGAAACCAGGGGTGGGGAGAGAATTTATTCTGGGCACTCTTGTAATTGAAAGATTGCTGGGGGAGAGATAAGAGGTTTTCTCTCTCGTTGATTGAATCTTATTTCTCTTGGAATTCTTGTCTTGTACACTTTCGATCTATTAATGAATTGAAATATTGCAGTTGTCGATCAAAATTATAAACCAAAACAGAAAAACAACCGGTTCTTGGAACGGGAGAACATCTTCATGGAACAGCCTCAACAACTCTCTAAGCATGTTACCACCTGAGTTATAGCAATAGGAAGTTTAGGAACTTCCCATCTACCTCTATTGGCAAGATAATTAGCAAACTGATATTTCTCTCTCTTAAAAAGTATGTGAAAATCTCACATTCATGTTCAGGTTTTTTTCTTGTCTAATTCCTTGCAAGATATATGTGATGTTCCAGGGGTGAGAGACCTTGTGCAAAAGAATATCAATCAAGCATTTATTGTCACTCTACCTCCAAATCTGTTATGCCATGATTTAAGCACAACTTGAGACCATCATAAAGGGTCAAAAACTCTATACGACTAGAAGATCCAACACCATAGAATTTATGAAAACCAAATTGGAACTCAAATTTGGTTTTTCACAATGCCACTTCACTGGTTCCTGAGTTACTGCGATTTGCCCTATCAAGTATCAACATTTAGTTTAAATGGAAGTCTTGAGGGCACTGCCAAATGACCCATCGAAGTCTTGATTCTCTCACAGGTTTGAGAGGAATATTTAAAATATTTCAATTAAGGGTCCATTCTTATTGACAGTGGGCTTTAACTCACAACACCTTTACCTTCTAATCTATGACAGCATTTTTCTTTCTAACTCACTGATAAGATGATCGAAGGAGTGAACCTTATGAGATGTTGGATTGAGAGTCTTCTGGTGATAACTAAGTCAATCGGAATTGCTTCATATAAGAATTTCTACACAAACTATGAGATTTCAGTAGTAGGGCCTAACTCCCAAATATATCTAGCCCAAGAGACAGAATTTTCATGAGATCTAACAAGCTCCCAAGATGAATACAAAGAAAAATCCCCATGAGGCTGATCTCTCCAAATTAATTTTTCATCGACTTCAGCTAGAGTAATAGCACTCTCCAAGGCCCTCTCCTTGATTATGATGGGAATTGGACTCAGTAGATCAAAGTTTAAATAGAAACAGAGAAAGATATTCCATATTAACATGGTAGTGAATATTAATGATTGCCAAAGATGCCTAAGAGAAATTTTGTTAGTAATGAAAAGACATATTTATGAGTAAAGAATGACAAAAACATAGAAACTAGTTGATAAGGAATGTTTAAAAAATAATTAAAATACAAAAATTAAGATTTAGATTAAGAGGGTTACAAATAGTAAGTCAACATTGATGATGATGAAGAGAAGAATGAAGAGCGAAGGAATTTTATGTAAGAAGGCATAGATCAAGAGCTATCAAGTTTGGTTCATTTATTAAAATATCCCATATGGATTTGTGTTTTGCTAAAACACCCCTATAGTTTGCTACCACTTAATCTACCTTCCATTAAGGGGGCGTTCTTTTTCTGGATTTTGAGAGGGGGGAAAGTTGGTCAATGGGATTTTGATTCCCATTGATGATGAAACCCATGTTTTTTTTTTTTTTTTTAGATTTATGTGGAGAACAGGGAAAGTTTATTTTCTTGGGTACCACTTATCCCGAGTAAGTGATATCCATCTGCTAGGTGGGTAAATAACTTTCCCACTTGGGGGGAAAGTTGCCAACACTTAAATGGGACAAAAATGCCCTTTTTAACATTGGATTTTTATGGCTAAAATGGTCATTGCCTTATTTACATGGGAAATAAAAGAACATGGGTAAATGCACTTGCCCAAGTAAGTCTTTCCTGGGAAACACATACTTGGGTAAATGCGTTTACCCGGGTAAGTAACTTACCGAAAAGCGAACAAAGCCTAAGAATAATTTGTATTGCCATTTGAAAATGGTCACATGATCACCTAAACTGAGTGTCAAATGTATAAGGGCATGGACCTATGGTTGTTTATCTCAAAAGTACCCTTAACACTTCACATCAAGCTTTTAGAAAGAAAACCTTCCCCCACAACATATCTTGGTTGGAGAAGACGTTGAGTGTGTGTGATTGAGGCTTCATGTTTCAATTAGGTATCATTTTTGAGGCTCTATATTTAGTTTAATAATAATAGATTTAGAATGTAAATTACATACACTGACTTAAGATGAAGAAGTGATGATGATCATGGTTATTTTCTCCTTCATGTGATCCATGCTTGCAGGTTATAATTGGCTTGTATTAATTAGAACTGTAATCTCATTGTGATGTCTCTTCTTATCTTCTCGTGTATGTCGTAAAAGAGTTCGCCCGCATTTTAATAGGGGAAAAAGGACATTTCCAATTTTGTTTTCTTTTGATTAAATTTGTTTTAACAGACATTGGGGGTAAAATGATCATTTTCCACTTCCATCTAACACACACTGATCAAGTAAATTGGTTGTGAACTATAGGAGTGTTTTAGTAAAACACAAACTATGTTGTAGGTTTTAGGAAATATGTGAAACTATAGAGTGTGCTTTAGTAAATGAAGAGATGGTATTAGGATGATGAAGATCAAGATGTTTAGTGGAATAGTTTATATTTTTGGTGTTGCAACATATGTTTCAATTTTCAAAGACATTTAGGCTATGTTTGGTTTCAAGGAAAAAATATGGAAAGGAAGGGAAAGGTAGATGTCTCTTAAGGTTGGTTTGGTTTGCAGTTGGAATCAGAATTGGAACCAGAATCAACATATGGAATCAGAATCGGAATGTTCTATTCCCATAGTTTGTTTGGTTCAGGTGGAATTAGAATAAGTTGGAATGGGTTTTCATTCTCAAGGGAGGGAGAGGGAATATCCATTCTCTCAAATGGGGAAATCCCATTCCAACGGAAATGGGATTTCGATTCTACCCAACCAAACAATTGGAATTAGAATGACCTATTCCAGTTCTGATTCCAGATCCCTATTCCCACAAACCAAACACAGACCCTTAGTTAATTAAACTCCAAAAAGTTGCAGGATTTAAATGATCTTGATGAAAAGAGAAAAGCATAAAGGGATTGCATTTAGTTGCATGAACAATAGATCCCAAGACCTTGATCAGTTGTTGGAAACAGTGAGAGAGAGTCATTACACTAATAAAGGATATATATTAAAAAGAATATAAATCAGTACATTCAATCTTAAGATGTGTTATCACTACTTCCCTGGCCTGGTGTAATATGGTATCCTATACCATGTCTTGTGGTTGGGAAAACCACAAACAACAGGCTGCAGATGAGTCCGACGGCAACGGGGACGATGTCCAAAACTTCCTGGGTCTCATGCTTGGGCTTTGGATAGAAGCAACTGACGATATTCCTATCTCTCAGCGCCACTGCAACAAACACCAGCACTGATAAGACTGCATGGACAAAGTCAATCAACTTTATCCTGTAGCTGCTGAGATCATCTGGAGCGCTAGCGCTTGAGCCTGCGTAGTCGAAGAGCCACATGCCCTTGCGGGTGGCAATACCGTGATACACCTTTCCATCTTGTGCTTTGAAGCTGTCGGTGAAGCAAGCCAGGAAACAAGAAGCAGCCAGCGCCAGCAGTAAGATTAGCGTCGCGGGGCGGGTGACTGAGTCGCAGGTGCCGTTGTTGGTGAAGGTCGGGGTGAGGAGTTGGAAGGCCAAGAGGGTGCCCGTGGGGAGGAGGTTGGCGAGGTGGGCAGTGCTTGCCAGAGTCTGACTGATGGCTTCTTGTGAGACAGAGGGAGAAGACGAGCTGGGAGTAGCTGTGTTTGGGATTATTAGAGGTTCTTCTTCTTCTTCTGCATCTGATGGCTGCTTGTTGGTGGCCAGTCTTTGTCTCAGAGACATCTCTGTCTGCATTAATTCTAACGTTGAAGAATCAATGGCTATGGCTAGACGGGTAGGAGGCGCTACAGGTCTGATAGAAGGGGAAATGAATAAGTATATAAATAGTGAAGGGAAGATGCAAAGATATATACAAGAAAAGGAGTTTCTTGTCTTGTAAAGGTGGTGTACACGTTGGTCTGTCGACTGCCGTTTCCGTTTGGTCCAAGCTTTGACATCTTCCATGATCCCGGGCATTGACAATCTCTCAAGTCAGTAGTCACAACCATTTCCCAGAAGATTTCTACTTCTCCTAGCTATCCGATTTGGGCTTTTTCAATCAACTTTACAATTACTTTGAAACTCAGCTAACCTGGAATGAATATTATATATATATATATAAGTACAGCTAGAATCGATATGGTTTCACGTTTATTCATTTAATCTATTTCTTTGTTGGCGGAGTAACACGTTATCTCTATTCTCTAGGGGTGTCCATAAAAAACCGAAAAATCAAACTGAACTGAAAAAATCGAATCGCAAAATGCGGTTAATTGAATCGATCGGTTCAGTTTTGATTTGAGATTTTTGAAAAACCAAAGGACCGGTTCGATTTTCAGTTACCCTACAAAAGAATCGACGGTTAACCGAACCGACTGGTATATATATTTTTATGTATATTTTATATATATTTTTAATATATGTCACATATTTTCTATATATTATATAAATATATAATCATTATATATATAAATATATACTTATATTATATTTATAATGATCTATTTATAAATATATTATATATATTATATATTTTTCAAATATTTATAATATTTTATATATCATTTATCATTTATCATTTATTATATAATATTATATATTTGTATAATATGTATTATAAATATAAAAATCTGAAAAACTGAATTGGTCAAAAACCGAAACCAGCGGACCGATTAACCAATGGTACCAGTGCAATTTCGGTTTAGAGAATTAGAAAAACCGATAACACTAGTTCGGTTTAAAAAAAGTGCCATGGTTCGATTAACTGAACCGTAGACACCCCTACTATTCTCTATAATATTCCAGTTGTGTAGGTCTTAGTCGATCGGTTAGGCCTTATATGACTCATTAGGAATGAGTCATAGTTTTGGATTCTGTTGAGTCTTACAGTAATTAATGAGGAGGCATTAAACCCTTTGTACAAGTATTCTCCTATTTAGTTTTCTTTTCAATCAGTTAGCGACCTTCCTCGAAAGACCATTTTAAGTTTTATGCATGGATTTCAAATTGGCAAGGAGGCATAATTTGAATTTTGTTTGGATATTTTAAGAATATTATTGCGGGGAGTTGACTAGAGTTGGTGTAATTTTATGCTTGGTGATCATGTTTTTGCTGCTCGGCTAATGGTTATTGTTGGATTATGGCAAGTTGCAGATATAGTGGATGCATTTAGTTGTAATAGAAAGGTAGAGTTTATGGGGTTATTGGCCTTTCGTTGGTCTTCTCATAGTCACACATTTATCATGCATGACATGGGAGGAGAATCGAACACTATAGTCTCATTGAGCTTGAAGTATGGATAGTATAGGCCCACTCATACCTTATGTTGAAACTTAATTAATCATAATGGGGTGATGAGAATCATCGAACACTAGACCACTTGATCAAAGTGACTCTGATACCATCTCAAAGAACCATTGAACCTAAAAGCTTAAACTGTTAAGTGAGGTCTTTGAATAAGTCTTATTCACTAACATTCGATATTCTCTGTTGTTTCCCTGATATTGTTTTATCCTTCCATGAGTAGTGCATATCCTGCTAATCGTGTATATCATCAATTAGGGTTGGATATGCTCCCCTTTGTTAATCACGAGGACTTGGAGGTTGGAATGCATACTGAAGTGTCAAAGGTGGAATACTTATCCATCTTTTACTTCTTTTCTTGTGATTGATAAGTGTCACATTGGTAGGACATCCGATAGCTACAACCAGTTCTGGGTATCTCAAATAATGTATTGGCAGAAATTTATTACAAATCATTCTCCAAGGAAGGCTGCTACTCTATTATCTAAACTTCCTATTATGAAGAAGAAAAGCCCTAAGGTAGGTCGGAAGCGAAGGGCTATGCCTCAGAATGGCATTGATAAGAATAAGGGTCCTTCTCTAAAGAGGACTCATGCTAGCTGCTTAACGATGGGGAAGGTGGAAGGTAGTAATAAGTGACAGTGAGAGGGATCTTACACACTTGCCCTGCCTAGAACTCAATGTGAGGTTTCCTCTACATAAATGTGGGGAGGCCGCTAACATCTCATCCCACTAGGACTAGGTCTATCGTGGTGAGGATTGTAGAGAAAGCAATAATGATCCAACCTTTGGATCCTGTTACCACGACACTTGCTCCTGTAAACACTGCCCTTAGTTAGTGGTGGTTCTTTTTAAAAAACGGCTAAAAAATGGAACAGTTCTGGTCACCGGTTTTTGGGTTGATGGTTTGACTGCCCGGTTCGAATGGACGGTTCATTCTGACAACAAAATTAAAAAATGGTCAAAAATCATTGAATGGGTCATTAGGTCAACGATTCAACCACCTGGGTCAATGAATCATTGATCGATTCAACGGTTTTTGGCTAGGGGTCGGGTTTGGGGTAAAACAGAACTGGTTGCTTGAATGGTTTCCAAGCCAAACGGTCCGACCGCCTGGGTCAACGGTGGTTCGAAAACCATGATCTAAAGTGAAGGTATGCCTTTATTCGCCTTGCCATGCTTTGTTATTAAGTATCATTGGTTACTGTTCTATGTGTTTAATTAGCATTTTTTATTTTTATTTTTTCATGTAGAAGTATCAAAATCTTTACATGTTATTCCAAAGGATAAACTTGGATTCTTCGCAAGGAGCATGCTAAAAAATTCCATTGGAAGTTGAGCACCGGAAAAATGTGGAATAGGTAATAATGTGCTTTGTAATTTTCTTGTGTTTCTATCCTTAGTTATTCTGTTAATTAATACTATTGTTTGATGTATTAGATAGAACGAAAATTTGAGTAGCTTGAGCAATGCCTTTACGAGATTCAGGTAAATATAGCAACGTTAGCAACATCTATGCGTGATAATTTTTTTAAGGACACATTTGAAAGTGCTTATGTTAAAAATAAGTGCTTATTGAATAAGTGCAACTTTTTCAAGTACTTATTCTTAAAAATAAGCACTTATTTTATATTGGACATTTGGTAGTCTTTTTCTTCAATAAGCACTTAAATAAGCATTTGTGACTATGTTGTCCTTTGTTTTTTTTCAAATTTTCAAAACATGCCCTTATGAAAACATTTTTATTAAATTATTTTTATAAAAGTACTTTTATAAAAGTGCTTTTATGAAAGCAAAAGAAAAAATCGAATAAGTGCTTATTGTATAAACACTTAAAAAAACTGAAAATTTGGGATTAAAAATTAAGCCATTATTTTTAAAATAAGCACTTATTTCAGACTTATTTCACAAACACATAAGTTATTAATAGTGTGGTCCAGGCCCAAATAAGCAAACATGTCCTAAATCTCCCAGTGAGGATATCAATGGTGAATTAGTTGACTTGTGGATGAGTATCGAGTTCATAGACGCTACTTTTAACTCTAATGCCATGGCTGCTCTTCTTGCTCTTGAGGGGAGGATTTTTGATAAGATTGATATAGATCTCATTGATTTTTTCTTCCTATGATGAGGCCTTAGGTGATTTGCACAATTTTTTTTTTGGGTGAGTCGGCCTTTAATATAGAAGTTGAGGGTAGAGAAGTTGCTTCTAGGGTTGGGTTATCCTCATCCAATCTTATTTGGTTGATGAGGCTTAGGGGTTATAAAGTAGGCCATGGGCTAGGGGCATGGTTATTAGGTATAAAGATTTTCAAAAAAAAAAAAAATACAAGGTATAAAGGAACCTCTTGCCCCTAAGGCTATGTTTAGAAACAATGCAAATGTAGTGTAAATCCCAGTTCAGGGTAAATTTGCACTCTGGTTCACTTTTGCCTGTTGTCGACACAAATTTCGTGTATTTCAAGCACAAAATATGAAGACAAATTACAAAAATAAATTTGTAATAAAGAAAGATACAAGGGAATAAACTCTCTTTGATTTATGCTCGATGACATGAACAACCTTTGATTAACGGTCGAATTTGGTGAAGACGAGGGCCGTTGGTGTGTTTCTTGTACTTCTTAGATTTTCTTGATTTTAGTGCTTTGGGAGATTTGGTGTAGATTTTTTCACTTAAGGATTTGCACTTGATCAACTGTGAATGATGCTTCTCTAAGAAGGGGCCCTTTTGCGGTGGCTTGATTTTCTTGGAAGAGCTTGAACCCAAGTGTGTTGTTGAGAATGAAGAAGCTTTTCCCTTCTTTCTTCTCTCTTGATCTTACAGTTGTTGGAGTTTGTAGGAGTTTGTAGTTACTTGCAAATCCTCAAGTGTTGGTGCATGAGAGCTTCTTGCAATGTGATTCTCCAAAAGGGAGGCTCTTCCTTCTTAAGCAAGGCTATTTATAGCCAAGGATTAAGATTGCCACCTTAACCTACTTAGCTAACCAATCCATGTGAGTGGGGTATTGGGTTAAGGTTAACTCCCACGCATGCACCATTATGTAGGAGTTAGTGGTTTTGCCAATGGGACTACCCTATTATAATAGGAGATGGGACATATTGGACTTAGTACACTTGGATCCTAGGGCCACTAAGTCATATTTATGTAGACTAGATCCTTGGGCCCATGGAGGCCCATATTTATTTAGAGACTACTATGTAAATTAAGCCCATGCATTTGGCTTTGAATATTCACATGTCTACAAATGCCTCCCGGAGGGAGGACGAGAGCTCCGTACGATGCCGATGTCCTCGTTGACATTGATTTCCATGTTGGATGGTAACTTGACTTGAATGCTTGTGATCTTGTTCAGTTGTGGGCCTTGATGAAATGGATGCTTGTCCTTTAGGTTCCAAGAAAATGATTGCATTCTACCTCATTGAGCTTTACTGTCCTAGGATCATAGCAGTAAGAGTTGTAGTGAGGAGATCGTGTTCTGCTAACATGCAGGCTTTGTTGTGTTTATGGATGAAACATGATTAATGCGTCACTCCTATTGGCTGTTGAGCTGATCTCTTAATTAGAGTCCCATACAAAGCTAGGCTTCATTCTCGGAGAGAAGTCCTATGGGTTGCTAGACTCCTACTAAAATACGAATACCATTAAGAATGCTTTAACCGAAAAGCAAACAGAGAAGGAATTATCAATGTTATGCACAAAGGTGGCTGCACATGCGCCGAACACATCTTCTATCAATAGTCAAAGGAATCAGATTAAAGTAGATCTTGCCATTGTCGAAGATTCGCGATGCCAAATCACGGCAAAGTTTCAAGCACTTGAGGATGAGATGCAAAAGGTAGAGGAAAAACATTCTTCCTTATTATCCCGAGATAGTGTTCTTGCCCAAAACCAACGAGAGGCTGAGGTGTCACTTGTAACTATAAAGGCTCGATATGATGAGCTGAAGCAAGCGAAGGTTGCAAGCAAAGAAGAAGTGCAGGGCATAGACAAGATCTCCTTTTTGAAAGGTGCAAAGACGAACCTTCTTGTTGAATGCACAAGCCAAACGAGCTTGGTAGAACTCTATTCTTTGTTGAGCTTCTAACCTTTTCTCATCTAGCGCTTCGAGCTCAGCTAGTTGTAGCTTTGCATTCTCATTTTCTATGATTCCCTCTTGGATAGCCATCATTAGGGAGTTCATTTTTCTTTCTAGGGGAAGTACAACTTCTACACCATATAATAAAGCAAAAGGAGTTGCATTTGTAGCGGTGCAGTAAGATGTTCGATAAGCCCATAAGGCCTCATCCAAGCGTTCATGCCAATCTCTCTTGGATTTGGACACAATCTTCTCAAGTAATTTGTAGAGAGTTTTGTTAAAGGCCTCTGCAAGTCCATTCACCGTTGCATTGTACATGGTTGAAAACCTCTGCTTAATGCCAAACTTGTTACAAAACTGTGTCACCAATGCTGCTAAGAATGGCTTCCCATTATCTGTGATTATGTAATGTGGACGCTGTAGCGATAGACAATGTGAGTCTGGAGGAAGTTGATAACATCTTCTTTCATTACTTCTCGAAGATGAATTGCTTTAGCCCATTTGGCAAATTAATCTGTTGCTGGTAGGATGAAGAGGTATTGATGAGAAGACATAGGTAGAGGACCAACCACATCAATTCCCCATGCATCAAATGGCCAAGATGCAACTGTAGGATGTAGAGGTTCTGGTGGTTGGCGAATAAAATCCCCATGAAATTGACATGTTTGACATCTTTTGGCATATTCAATTGAGTCTTGTACCATTGTTGGCCAATAGAAGCCCATCCACTTAAGGCGATCATGGAGCTTAGGTCTTGATTGATGAGCACCACAAACTCCAAAGTGTGCTTGATCGAGTGTGCTTTGGATTTTGTCTCCATGGATACACCTCATGTAGACATCATTGAAGGAAAATCTATAAAGGCTGTCATTGTAGTATAGGGAATGGGGTGCTCGATGCCATATCTCAGCTCTACACTTGGGATCTTCGGGAAACTTCCCGTGCTAGAAGTAGTTAATGAAGGGTCGCCTCTAGTCCTTAACCTCCATAGTAAATACAGAAACCACATTACTTTCCTGTTCTTTTCTTCTTGAGGTGGCTTAGGGGGAAGAACCCATTTTGCTCAAACGGGTATTGTTGTTGCTTCATCACCTATGAGTGCTAAGACTGCTGCTAGATTGGCAAGGGCATCTGTTTGCTTGATTTTGCTTTTGGGTCCATGTTCAATAGTAGCATGCTCGAATTCCTTCAGTAATTGGATTACATAATGGTGATAGGAAACTAGGTCATCCTTGCGCATCTCATACTTTGTCTTTAGTTTGGCTGATTACCAACTTTGAATCCCCATATACTGTGAGGTGGTGGATTTCCAAGTTAAGAGCCATTTCTAAGCCAATGATTAATGCTTGGAGCTCTACCATGTTGTTAGAGCAAAACTCAATTAATACAAATGAGTATGTAAGGATTTCTCTTTGTGGTGAGACAAATACAACACCATCATCCATACCATCTTTGCATGCTGCTCCATCGAAAAACATCATCCATGCTGGTAAGATGTCTATGTAGAAAACCTCTTCATCAGAAATGTCTTCAGAGAGTTGTCAATCTGTTGGGATAGGATGATTTGCAAGAAAGTGTACTAGTGCCTGTCCTTTCACGGCCCTTTATGGGACGTAGATGGTGCCAAATTTTGACAAGAGGAGAGTATGTGCCCTTGAGATGAGGGGATCTGCCCTTGAGATGAGGTGGACAGTATGTGCCAATATGTAATGCCATAACTTCTTCATGGCAAAGATGAGAGCAAGACAAGTCTTCTCTATGGGTGAATAGTTCAACTCGGCTCCTATTAGTGTCCGACTGAGATAGTAGAGTGCATTCTCTTTCCCTTCCTCATTAACTTGTGCCAACAAGGCTCCCAATAACTGCTCTTGTGCAACGATGTATAGGATGAGCGACTTCTCAGGGATTGGTGCAACAAATACTAGGGGTTTGAGGAGGTATTGTTTTATGCTCTTTAAGACATTTTTGCGGGCCTCACCCCACTCAAATGGGACATCCTTTTTCATTAGCTTGTTGAATGGTTGACAACGTCCTGCCAAGTTGGAGATGAACCGTTGAATGTAAGCCAATCGTCCTTGGAGACTCTTCAACTCTTGTAGGTTATGCGTCTCTAACATATTTTTGATTGGCGTCAATCTTTGACTGATCAATTTCAATCCATCGATGGTGAACAATCAACCCGAGAAGCTTGCCTGAGGTGACAGCATCCAGAGGCTAGAGCTTCTTCGCCAAAGAGTCACAGCATGCAGAGCTTCATCAGCAACAGGCCCTCGCAGACCTTCAATGGTTCGGGGTCCCTAGGTCCAGAGTTTCTTCCCCATGATCCCCATCCTTGTGTTGATGTTCTTCCATGACCCATCAATTTATCCAATGGTTGTTTTCCAAAATTTCCCGCAAGCATCTCCCACAGCACAAAAGCACCATGCATGGAACTGGTCTTCAGTTTTCAAAGGGTGTGGTTTCTATGTCTGCCTCTTACAACTCCCTTGGTACCATAACCATGAAGGGTAGTTCTGATAGCCTATTCAACCCCTCACCGAACTGCTCGCCGCTCCGATAGCTTGCTGATAACTGGTTAGTGATGAAGGGAGTTGTGAAGAAAGTTGTGGATATCAGAAAGACAGGGAAGTTGGAGGAGCGGATGAAGGTCCTGCATGTGAGCTTAGTGGGAAGGGTAGTAGGAAAGGACATGGATGCGAGGAAGTTTGGGGCCTGGGCAAAACTAGAATGGGGAATAGAGAAGGTGTTAGGGGTGAGGAAACTGAATGCAGAGCTTTGGTTATTCATGTTTCACTAGAATGAATTTGTAGAGGAGGTTTTAAAGGGAGAGGAGGTAATAGAAAGGGCCAAAGACCTGAGGTTGGACTGGTGGTTCCTAGCAGCTAGGGAGTTGGGGGGTGGAGGGCGAGAGTCACGACATGGATTGGAGTTGTGGGGGATTCCACTTCATGTGTGGAGTATTCTCACCTTCGAAGAAGTGGCTGCAGCTTGCATTCACCCAATGGAGTGCACTGATGTAGAGGCTAGAGCTTCTTCGCCAAGGAGTCACAACATGCAGAGCTTCCTCAGCAACAGGCCCTCGCAGACCTTCAATGGTCTAGGGTTCCTAGGTCCAGAGCTTCGTAGACTTTCGGGTTCGAGGTCTCTTAGATTTAGGGATTAGCTTGCATAGAGCTTCTTCGCCAAAGAGTCACGACATGTAGAGCTTCATCAGCAGCCAACCCTCGTAGACCTTCAATGGTCTAGGGTCCCTAGGTCCAGAGCTTCGTAGACATTCGAGCCCGAGGTCTCTTGGATTTAGGAATTATCTTGCATAGAGATTCTTCGGCAAAGAGTGTTGCAAATATCTTTCTTCTCCATTTCAAGGTAAATATTTCATATGGCACTGGCACTCTTATTTTGCTTATGCAGGTAATGACTTCCTCTGGTTCTCTTTGTCACAATGTCTCTTCATGATCATCTCCTACACCCTCACTGCTAAGGAGTTTGCCTCAAGAAGGGTGGGTGATGGAGCATGTGGATCCTGCTTTGAAGGGACAATTCCTTCGCTTTCCTAACGTATTGGTAAAAGCTCACGGGTCGAGGAGTGCTCATCACACTGAGCTCATACTTGCCGTTGATGAGTTGATGATAGGTCCTGATGGTCGAAGTGGAGTTGAACCAGAACCACTTTCAAGGTTGACAAAGATTAGTTGGTACCCTGGGAGCCATGAAATGCACCACGAGGATCATATTACTATGCCTAGGAAGCCATGCTTAAAACATCCCTTCCACCATACCGCTACAAATAACCGTCCATTTCCCTATATTGGAGAGAAGATACAACAATGGTCCACGAAATGGGGTTTTAATCTGAGCCCAAGAGTGGAGATTTAGTATCTTAGTTGTTTTTGGGATTGGGGTCGTGAAGTATTCAATTGTCTTTGAGACACAAGGAACATGAAAGGATTGAGTTGAGAGGTCCATGCAGCTACTCATGTGTATAGTTGGCCTGACAACATTTATAGAGCCCTATGTGAGGTTTGGTGCCCTGACACAAACACTTTTGTGACTAGTCGAGGTGAAATCGGACAGATCTCATGCCTTTCCATTGGTAGAGAATATTATGAGAAAGTGATTCCCAGCTCAGAGGAGCTAATGTCTTCTAGTCCAGATGGTTTGCCTCGTTCATGCCAGTATTTGTTCAAAGCCTATGCTTAGCTTGCCTTCGACAAAGGATCTTATCGAGTTACTCATGCAAATTGGCTTGAGTTTTGGTATATAACAAATGAAAGGATTTCGAATCCTCACTTTCTCTAGGATTACATAGATGCCAAGTTTGGATATGATTTCAACAAGAAGACCAAGGAACATTATGCAATTAGGAAAATTAATAGGCCTTTGTAAAATAGAGGAAAGCAGGTTAGCTCTAAGAGGTGCAAAGAAAATCTATTTGTTAGGTTAGGATTTCCAAGGGATCAAGTAGTTGAGAATGAAGCATGGACAACAACCTATTTAGCTTTGTGGTTGTGTCGCTTTGTCTTGCCCTCAAATGATCTCAACGTTCTTTGTCTTGGAACATTCAATGCAGCATCACGAATGGCTCATGGCATTACATATAGCTTGGTTCTTCCTGTGCTAGCAAGCATTTATCAGGGTCTTTTCAACACCTATGCGCAAGTAAAGGGGTCATCTAACTTCCTTGGGGCGTCGACGTTTGCATTTCCTGAACATTACTTGTATGCTTAGGCTGGATTATACTTTGTCAGATGTGTATTAATTGATGTTTTGTCGACTTACGGACGACCTCTCATTGAGATGTTCCAAGGGCTCTTGAATGCCTACTATGAGGCAGAAGCCAAGTTAGCTTAAGACTTCCTTCATGGAGCCATGTTAGAGAACGTCTTTAGTTGGAGACCCAGAAATTTGCAATATAATGTTCAGAATCTTAGAAATCGTTTAGATGATGATTCTCGCTCCACAGAGTCTAGAGAATTTATGTTCAACATTCGCCCTGGCTATGTGATGTTGCGTTAAGGGTCTCAATGTTGCTTCGAAATGTATAGCCCACATAGGTTTGCTCATCCACAGGGTTTTCATCAAAGACTTTCGGGGTCTCTAAAGCACTTATTTTATAAGGTCGGCCCCCACTAGTTCTATAGTTTGTGGTTCTCCCTTACTCAAGTGAATACCGGTGCTACATTTTATATTCCAGGGCTTGTTGGACATATTGATTGCTAGTACAACCCTAGTAGTTATTTGAGTTGGTAGATGGGTCTCAATGTTGCTTCGAAATGTATAGCCCATACAGGTTTGCTCATCCGCAGGGTTTCCATCAAAGACTTTCGGGGTATCTAAAGCACTTATTTTATAAGGTCGGCCCCCACTAGTTCTATAGCTTGTGGTTCTCCCTTACTCAAGTGAATACCGGTGCTACATTTTATATTCCAGGGCTTGTTGGACATATTGATTGCCAGTACGACCCTAGTAGTTATTTGAGTTGGTAGATGCAAGGTGTAGGAAAAGCGTTAGAGGACATTGTTGTGAGGACCTTATATTTGAGTGAATTAAACGGAACAACAGAACAAAGTAAAGCTGTACAGATGCCTAAAAAGACCCTAGGGAAAGGAAAGACAGTGAATCCAAGCAAACAACCTCCAGGTCCTCCATTAAAGAGAGGTCATGATGATGACCCTATTACCACTTCCCTTTCCAATAGTGAGCATCCTCGCCGAAAGTTACTGAAGATACATGGACCTAAGGCACCGTTCGCATAGTCCCAAAATGTAGTTGAATTGGATGGTGATCCCAAAAAGGTACCAACTTCAAGAACATCCCAACAACATATAGTCACAGATGTTGATGCTTCTCGGAGTCTAGGAAGCAGAGAAGATCTTCCTCCACTAGCGACCCATGACAAGGAGACTGAAGTAGCTATTGATGTTGTAACTAACAAATCATCAGTGATTAGTTCGCCTTCTTTAATTTTAGCTCCTCCCTTAGATCTATTGCCCCGTACCATTGCTAGTGGTAAGATCTATACTTTGTATTTTAATCTTGTTTTTGTTTCCTTAGTTTTTTTACTAATGTAGCCTCTCTATCTTGCAGCCTTCCCACCAGTGCTAGAGGATCATCACTTGGAGCCATTCCTAGAGATACCTCATAATGACACAATCGGCATAGATGTCATAGAGAATATAGGGGATGTACTGGGAGATAACATCAATGACTTTTCTCTTCTTGTTGATGACACACTCAAGCATGCATCTTCTAATATGCAAGGCAGAGAGCACACTAAGGAAGTACAATCTCTTCCATTTCACCATTCTCATAATGCCACATCTTCCAATTCTTATAATTCTTCTTCTCCTTGTTCAAGAGGTCCTTTCACAGATCAAGCAGTACTAGAGTTTTCAAGTTATTCCAAGAGGTCCACCAGTCTTGTTAGAGATTATGCGACACGTGCACGCTTCCTTAATATGGAAGGAATAAGAAGGTTCTTGAAGGATGAGTTGGAGTTTGTAAGCAAGAAAGGTTTCAATTACATGAAGGGTTGGCGGACAACCAAGTTTCCTTCAATTGTAGAGGCCTTGATGACGTTTTCCACCTTGATACTTCTTTCTTTATTTTAAAAGTTGATTCATTGTTATCGCACATAGAGGATTACCTTGCTTAGAGAGATAGCATTAAGAATGCTCTAACCGAAAAGCAAAAGGAGAAGGAATTATCAATTTTATGCACAAAGGTGACTGCACATGCGTCAAACACATCTTCTATTAGTAGTCAAAGGAATCAGATTAAAGTAGATCTTGCCATTGTCGAAGATTCGCGATGCCAAATCAAGGCAAAGTTTCAAGCACTTGAGGATGAGAGGCAAAAGATAGATGACAAACATTTTTCCTTATTATCTCGAGATAGTGTTCTTGCCCAAGACTAACGAGAGGCTGAGGTGTCGCTTGTAACTGCAACGGCTTGATATGATGAGCTGAAGCAAGCGAAGGTTGCAAGCAAAGAAGAAGTGCAGGGCATAGACAAGATCTCTTTTTTAAAAGGTGCAAAGACGAACCTCCTTGTTGAATGCACAAGCCAAACGAGCTTGGTAGAACTCTATTCTTTGTTGAGCTTCTAACCTCTTCTCATCTAGCGCTTCAAGCTCAACTAGTTGTAGCTTTGCATTCTCATTTTCTGCGATTCCCTCTTGGATAGCCATCCTTAGGGAGTTCATTTTTCTTTCTAGGGGAAGTACAACTTCTACACCATATAATAAAGCAAAAGGAGTTGCATTTGTAGTGGTGCGGTAAGATGTTCGATAAGCACATAAGGCCTCATCCAAGCGTTCATGCCAATCTCTCTTGGATTTGGACACAATCTTCTCAAGTAATTTGTAGAGAGTTTTGTTAAAGGCCTCTGCAAGTCCATTGGCCATTGCATTGTACATGGTTGAAAACCTTTGCTTAACGCCAAACTTGTTACAAAACTGTGTCACCAATGCTGCTGAGAATGGCTTCTTGTTATTTGTGATTATGTAACGTGGAACACCGTAGCGGTAGACAATCTGCATTGATGCAGATTGGTCTAAGTTCTTCTTCAGTGCCAAGGTTCAACTCCTTCAGATCGTCCACTGCTGCTTGGCCTCCTTCAAAGGTAGGTGGGGTAGGCTCAAGTTCTTCATCTAAAGAAGTGTTTGACAGATCTTCATCCTCCTCCTCCTCCTCAATGGTGATGTGATTAACCGAGACAATGTCTTCATCCTCAATTATCCTTTCACTTTGTTCTTCCATGTCTTGTCCTGGTTGAAGGTTGAACTTTGATCGAGAAGATGATGGAGATTGATGACAATAGTCTGTTGTCTAACTGTCAAGGTTTCCTTAGAGGAAACTTCCAAGTTTGCCACCCTCTTCATACGAGAATGAACAACACTCCGAGGTTCTGACTTCTCCTTTGTAGCAATGGTACATTGTAGGCTTTGACTTTGTTGTTAGCCCTTTTTCTTTATATTGGAACCCTTGGGCCCTATGCGGGAGAGTACTGGAGTCTTTTGTGGTTGAGCAGATGACATTGGAGCAACATCTTGTCCTCCAAGCTTGTTGAACACTAATTGTCTTTCTCTCGGTTCTCCTAGCCGATCGAAGACTAAACTCCGTTGTCTATGCTTCTTTTCCTTCTTGTCCACCACTTCTACATTGATGTTTGACGGCGTTTTCCTCCGTAAAATTTGAATTGGTGGAGTCCAATGATATCCTAAGCCAACATTTTGCTAAGGGATGTGGGAGAGCTTTACTTTGTAAAGCTCTTTGCGTCTTTGTTAAGCCATAGGCTTGTCCACTCGTAAGGATTGTCTCAAGGTCTCATAATTGACAATTTTCACTTTCTTTGTACCCTACCTCATTAAGGAGTTTCTCAGCGTTGGGGTCAAACCACCCTTTTTGATGTTGCCCTACTTTACTGGTTGATGAAACTCTAACAAATCTCTTTAGTGGAGGTTCAGAAATCAATGACTTCGATCTCTTCCAATTTAGTTAATTGGATCTCTTGGCCATTTCGTCAGATAGAGGAAGGGCATCAAGCATTGCCAAAGGAACATCTTGACACGAGGGGGATCGATCGAAAGCTTAATTTTCTAAAAACTCTTCCAACTTAGGCTTGGGCACAACCAAGCTGCCTGACTAGCTGAAGAAAAAGGGAGTTCAAATCAGCCCCCCACATGGGGGTGCCCCACAACATATCCCCGCCATGTATTGGGAACATGTTGGCTGAAATGGCCAAGAGGTTCATGTTGGCTTCAAAATAAATTTATAAAATGAACTGAAAACATATAGCTTCTGTATTGTATTTGTATGTATGTTGGATGCGGATTCAGAATCACACAAACAACATTGCACTACTTTGATCTCTTCCATTCAATATATCTAAATTTTATATGGCTGTAGTGTTTTCTGCTAGAGAATCTCGATTCCGAAATCTGAACTGGACTATAGAAAAAATAAAATGTCAAATTTAACCTCTATTATTTCTCAAAATTTCAGTCGGAATATCTGGTGTTTTTCTCCGGTGATTCGATCGTTTTACTTCTAAGTTTTGTAGCGATTTGAAATCTAAATCGATTTATTTTTTCGCTGCAATCAGGGAGCTCACATTGGTCACAGCAACAGAGACGAGGGTATCTATGTCTATCCCACATGGTTTCTGTTTGGATAAAAAAACTTGGCATCCATGGAGGTGTTGAATTCAACAACCAGAACTCTAGCACCCAACTTCCCCAATCCCAGGGAGAGCCCAAACGAGGTTCCGTCTAAGAATTGGGAGATGGAGAAAGAGAAACAAGTAGAGAAAGACAACAAGCTTAATGGATTGCTTGTACATGTTTACGGAAGAACCACCATTAACAACCTCGACATCACCGAAGAGAGTTGACAGATGAGGTTTGCCATAAGATGGCAATGTTCTCTTTTGTATTCGACGTTAGACCATCACCAAAACCTCCGAAATCTGTTATCGACTTCACAACATTTCTCGGTGGTCCTTCTCGGAAAAACCCAGAACAGCTCCATGGGTCCTCCCAAAAACCGATTTTCTCCGAACCCAAAATCATCCGTATTGGTAAGACAGATTTTGTGGTTATCTGAAGCCAAAAAACCACTTTAACTGTCGTTACCAATAGCAAATCTGGCCATGAAGGCCTCCTAAAACCACCCTAATTGTTCAGAAACGAGGGTTTTTTCTACATTCATCATTGTGGGTGTACATGCCAAAATTTGGGAAGATGGGGACGTGAATGGAGGCATGAGTGGGTTCTTTCTCTACAAGAAAAAGAGAACATTGTTATTTTCTTCAATGGCCTTTATCAGCCCGTAAGTAGATTGACAGAAGAAGCTCAACAGAGTAAGCCGGGAAATTTTCTCCATACACGGAAATTTTCTCCATTAACAGCTAGTGCGGGAGCTTAGCCTGCTTGTCTGTTATGGTGGGGGCTAATGTCTTCTAGCTAGGATTCTTGAGAGATGGAATAGAGGGTTTTTTCTTTTATTCTTTGCCGGGAAATTTTCTCCATTAACAGCTAGTGCGGGAGCTTAGCCTGCTTGTCTGTTATGGTGGGGGCTAATGTCTTCTAGCTAGGGTTCTTGAGAGATGGAATAGAGGGGTTTTTCTTTTATTCTTTTAGGGTTGCGAGGTGGGAGAAGAGGGAAAAAAATAAAGAAACAGAAGGTTGAGGCTGGAGGTGGTATTAGCTTGAAGGACGTGAAAAATTGGCAACGTTTTGAAAGGATGCAAATGGAGTGTAAATCCTAGGGTAAATTTGCACTCTGGTTCACTTTTGCCTGTCTGTGTTTGGCAACATTGCATTTTTTTTTCTCTCTAAAATAGGTTCATTGAAAACATCAAGGGAACATTTGGGTCCCTTTTCTACAATTGTCCAAAAAACCTTGAGCTAGGTTCATCGAGCTGTAAGTACTATTCACAAAAGAGTTTCTATGTCTAGCTCGATTTGCCAGATCATGGACTGTCTTTACCAAGTCCCCGTTTACATACAAAATTTTAATATTATCAAAAAGTAAGAGAAGTTCAGATATGTGATGATATAAATCCTGCAAATCCCACGTAATGTTCTTGTTTGTTCCTTTCAGCTTCATTAGAACCTCCTTGGCATTCGATAGCAAAAAACTTGCTTTAACACCCATACAAAAAAACTTGCGTAAGCCTCTAATTACTGCCTACAGCTCAGCTGCTGCTGGTGATCTTGCCAAGCATGGTTGTCCTTCTGCAATGATAAGAAACCTGTGAGAGAACATATATATGCCAGTGAATGCAGTTTGTGTGGTGGCACACCATGAACTGTCCACTAAGATGATTAGGAGGTTTGTGAGAAGAGCCTGATGTAAGTCCCAATTTGATTGCAGATGTGGTGAATTTGAGATTTTGAGCTCGGTTTCTTTATAGTTGCAGTAACTTTCAGCCTTTCGCAGAATTTGAAGAGGGTCTGGTTTCACTTTGTTAAAAATTTGATAGTTTCTTGCATCCCATATACTCCTGAAGATGGCACATATCTTTGCAATATAGTTATACTTTAAAACTTTGTTCTACAAGTGAGAGTTATGTTGCTACCACCATTGAATCAGATCCTCTTGTCCAGAGATTAGAAATGTCTCTGGAACAAGACCAACCGGAGCGTGCATCCAAACAACCCTTGAGAGAGGGCATTCCAAGAAGAGGTGCTCTTGGGTCTCTAAAGATTCCTTACAGAAGGTACACCAAGTGTCTTCTCTTTTTCTGCAGATCCATATTTCTTTTTTTGTTCGAACAACTTTATAAAGGAACTTCCACATGAAGATTTGACATCTATGGGAGCATGGGCTTTTCCAGATTTTGGGCCAACTCACTATACTTGATCGAGTTTGAAATGGGGTTTCTAGGAGTGAGTGGTAGGCTGAATTCACTATGAATTCCCCATTGCTCGTGTCTTTCCAGAGGAGCCTATGAGTCTGCTGCAGAGTCCTTAAGGGAATACTTAGAATTGCTTCAACACTTCTATCTTCAAAAAAATTGTTGAGAAGATCAACATTCCAAGTCTGATGATCTGTGATTAAATCACACACTTTTAAGTGTAGAGGTTCTGGACTCTCGGTTATTTTAGTCGGGATGTTGCTTTCTAGCTGGGGCACCCATGGGTCCATGAATGTTAATATAGATCTACCATCTCCAAGCTTCCAGAAAAAAAAGAGCTTTTAGTTCATTTTTTAATTTAATAATACATTTCCACCAAGTCGAGTTTGTGGCTTTTGCTTTCAAGTCAAAGAAACACTGCCTTTTGATATATTTTGCTTCTAGTTGCTGGGCCCACAAGCTGTTCCTGAGGTTTATGAGTCTCCAAATTGATTTTAGCATTAGAGCTTTGTTCATCAAAGAGAACCTTCTTATCCCCAGTCCCCCCAAGGATTTTGGAGAATAGATTGCAATCCATTTCATGTTGCAATTTTTTGCTGTGTTAGATTTCCTAACCCACCAAAAGTTTTTTTGCAACCTATCTAGGTTTCTACATTGAAGGAGACTTGTTTGCATGGTGTACACAGGGATGCTTTGGGTGACTGCTTTGATGAGAGTAGTACGGCCTGCTTGGGAGAGAGTTTTTGCTTGCTAGTGCTCTATCTTCTGAAAGATACAGTTAGCAAGATTTTTTTGGTGTGATTGGACCCATTTTCTCCTTCTGCTAATCAAGTTCCAAGGTATTTAGAACTGTACATTTATGCATTGACAAATGACATACAAATGCATATTTACGTTGATAATAAGATGTAAAAGTGCATCAATAAAAAAATAAGTAAATTTGCATTCAAGTGGGCTTTTGATAAAAAAAAAAGCATATGCTTTATTGAAAATCATGTTTGCATCCATTACAGCTAAAAGTCTGTTTGGTAAGAAAGTAAATTTTTCCGTGCAAAACTAACCCAATTTTGCAATTTATATAAACTATTTTATACTCTACATATTTTCATTTACACTTATTTGCATAATTTCCAAACGCAATCCAAGGGAAAATTCACTATTAATACCTTGTACTTTGGGCCTAGTGCCACTTTGGTCCGCAAACTTTAAAATGCGACAATTCAGTATCCAAACTTTCAAAACATGACAATCAGTACCTATTGTTAACTAGTTGTTAACCAGGCATTAAGTAGCATTTAAAAAAGACATAAATGCCCTTTGGGTGTCATCTAATTTTCTTTATCAACCATCCAAACATTGACAAAAAATTAATAGTCTCAAATCCTTGCCTCTTCTATTCAAGAAAGTTGGGTCATCAGAATGCCCACTCAAACGTGACTTCAACTTTCTTGAATGGAAAAGACAGATTTACCATGATTAAATTTTTGTCAACGTTTAGATGGTTGATAAAGAAAATTAAATAACACTTGAAGGGCATTTGTGTCTTTTTCAAATGCCACTTAACAGTTGGTCAATAACTAGTTAACGACAAGTACTAGATTGTCATATTTTAAAATTCTAGGTATTAAATTGTCGCATTTTAAAGTTCGGAGACCAAAGTGGCACTAAGCCCAAAGTACAGGGTACTAATCGCAAATTTTCATAATCGATTAAACTTGAATTTCTCAAACGAACCAAGTATTTGCCTACTTTGCAAATCCATGAACAACACACTACATTGAAATATTGAAATAATGAAATAATTTAAAAAGAATAGAGAAACTTCTCACCTTTTTTTGCTCTAGTGCTTTGTATGTTGTGTAAAAATCCCTCTTCAAGAAATGCTATTTGTAGAAGTCGTGTGTAAAACTTTTAATTACAGAAGATATTTATTAGGTGCATCACGTTCTTAGAGATGAACTGTACGTAGAAGGCAGCAAATACATGCACACTCAGAGAAAAAATATTAATCCAACGTTTCCACACCATCGTGGTTTGGTTATGAAGATTGATAGACAGAGGAGGACCATCGTGGTTTGGTTATGAACACGAAACAACACACGAGATTACTCTAGTAGACTGAGAAGAGCAAAAAAATAAGAAACATTTGAACAATAAATTCACTTGGATTCAAAATTTAATTTTTGGGGGGAAGTAACCCAAACTTCTACTTGCTCCAAGGTTCAAAGTATTGACACGTATTGGCCCGTATCAGGCAATACGTATCATTCTGGGAACTCCCCGATATGCCCCTATAGTGGGTGTATTGGCGTTCTGACCAGTTTAGGGGGTGGAGGAGCCTTAAACCGGCCCCCCTAAATCAATTTGAAAAAAAATACAAAAAAAGTATAAAAAGTAGTATCAATATCGCCTGATACACCCTTACCAGCGTATCGGACATATCGATGTTTTGAACCTTGACTTGCTCTTCCCCTTCCCCTCCAGGAGTTATTACTGAGCGACAGTGTTATCATTAGAAGACATATTTAATTGATTCTTTACAGGTACTTTAATTTCAGTAATCTGATTGAAAATCTTTTACTTGGTTTGATTGAGATGGAATCCTCTTCCCATTCTTAGGATGCTTCAATTTCAGTTACAACACAATCAACATAATCTGATTGAAAATCGTTTTACTTGATTTGATTGAGATGGAATGCTAGAATAAGTGACAACTAAAATGCTTGGTTTCCAGGGCATTTACTAATGAAAACTTCAGTCTTGCAGAGCATTTTCAGATACAACACGTATCCTGAACTAAATAGTTGTTCACAGGCGATTTAATTTCAATTGCATCTCGTACTGAAACTTAATAGTTGTTATTAATCAATTAGTTAAAACCAATCATACATGACCTTTTTGCCCCCATACACCATTCACAAAGAAATTAAATAGAGGGTCATAGTTTTCTGAAAAACACATCTTTTAAGCTCAATTAAGGAAATCATACATGACTTTTTTTCCCTCAATTTTATATCAATTAATTTAAACATGGAGAGTAAATTTTGTCCTCAGAAAATTCCAGAAATATTCTTTTTGTGCTTTTTTAAGTGTACTAGTGATTAAGTACGTGCGTGTACATATGGATATTTTTTCATATTAATTATTTTAATTTTAGATATATCATAGTTAGAATAGAAATTAAAAATTTATAAAAGTAACAATATGGTTAAAAATAAATTTAAATACTTGTATTAAATGTTCACCTACTAAAATTTTAAATTACAATAACAATTATTATTATTACTACTATTACTACTACTAGATTTTGTATTCCATTATATAACATTAGAAATGTTTCGAAATGTCTTTGACAACCTTTGTACCATTTAATAAGAAAATAGCTTTGCTTTCGGATCAGTTTTAAATTATATATTTCATCTACATAATATACATAATTTTTACTTATTATACTTAGTTTTTGTTTGACATAATTAATATATAATTTTTATATATTCTTTTGATTATTTGTACTTTTTCGTTATTTTTAAATATTTATTATTTAACTATTATATCATCGATTAATCCATTTGACCCAAACCACTAACCCACAACCCAAAAAGAAAAATAGTTTGACTTCTAGGTTGACATTAAATTTTGTATTACATTTTCATTGTTGATAAAATTATATCTTATGTATAATATTTATTTTTGTGATTCTTTGTATTTTCTATTTTTAAAAATTTTATTATTTGATAATGACATCATTTCATTTGTAGGCTGACTTTAATTTTGGCATTCCATTTTCATCATTTACAAAAATCCTTCTTATGTTTCATACTTGTTTTTGTTCAGTATAATGAATATACAATATTAATGACAAGCCCAGTTATTTTTTTTGTATTATATATTTTATTTATTTTAAATTTTATTATTTAATTATGGCATTATTTATTAACGGATTTGACCCCAAATGGTTGAATTGCTTAGCCACCACCGAGATGGAAGAAAATGGTTTTGTTTTCAAATTATTTTTCAAAATATTTATTTTTATATTATTAAAATTAATGTTGTGGATTTAATTAGTAGAATTTAATGATGAAAAAAATATATCTTAAATATAAAATTTAATAAGAGAATATACCTTAGATATGAGATTTAATGAGAGATAATGGGAAAATAGTTTTACTTCCAATTGGTTTTAAATTTTACATTTCATTTCCATCATTAATAAAAACATTTCTTATTTATAATTAATGTTTTCAACTTGTTGTTGACCTGCCCTATTGAACTGTTCGAACCATCACTTGGCCTTGATTCTAGGTTTGGTTTTGTTGAAACCCCCCTTTTGGTTAAAAACTGTCTAACTTGGGCAATTCATCCATTGACCTATTCGACCCAGTAATCAAGTTGCAGGTTACACACTTAATTATGTGCAAACTTTTGGAAGCCATAACTTTGCATTTCGATGTCTGATTGGGGTTATCATTTTTTATTTTGAGTAACTTTTCAAGATCTATATGTCCCAAGGGCATTATGCGCCTTGCCTTGCTATTTTTGCGAAAAAAAACTTTTTTGGCCCCAAATTGTAATTTTTAATATTTCTTATAAATAAAAATTTAAAACAAAATTAAAAAACATAAATAATTATAACATAATACATATATTATATGTAATATATGTAAAACATAACTATGATATATGTAAAACATAATTATACTATTTATTGATAAAATATGTATTTTTACACACACACACAGTGTTGACGTAGAGCAGTTTGACTCGTTTGACCTTGACAATCGAACTAGTGACATGTGACCCGAAGACAAAAGCGGGTCGGTTTTTAAAACATTGTTTACCATACTTATTATTGTTTAATATGTCAAATATATGATGTTAAAAACGTTCCCATTTTTTTAGTTTCTATATTATTTTTTTTTCATTTTATTATTTGATTGTGGCAACATGGATTGGTCCATTTGACCCAAATGGTTTAATTTCTTACCACTACCTAGATGAAAACACTATTTTTTTCTAGGTAGATTTTAAAAGTATAAGTTTTTATAATTGAAATTGTTAATTTATTATGTATGTATTTAACTATAGAATTTAATGATGAGAAGAAATAAAGAAGCCTTAAATATATGATTTAATGAAGGAGAATGCAAATTAATACTTAAATGTTGGATTTAATGAGAGATAATTGAATGCATTGAATATCTTAAAATTGATTCTTTTCAACTCATTTAATATTAATTAACTAATTACCCTATTTTCCCTCATTTTTTATCAATAAATTTAAATATAGAGGGACAAGTTTTGTCATTACAAAATTCCAGAAATATTCTTGAGGTTATTCATACTTTTTAAAGTAATATATATAATTATCTATGTATAATATATAATAGATTATATGTTATATATTTATTTATAAATATATATTATAAATATAAAAAACCAAGGAACCAGACTGGTAACCAAAACCGGTCAACTAGTTAACCAATTGGTTTGGTTCGTTTCA
Organism: Nelumbo nucifera; assembly: GCF_055504915.1. Lineage (NCBI taxonomy): Eukaryota > Viridiplantae > Streptophyta > Magnoliopsida > Proteales > Nelumbonaceae > Nelumbo > Nelumbo nucifera. Next base: position 49,085,141 of record NC_142652.1, read on the forward strand.
GTTCAGGGATTTTCAAAAACTGATACTCTGATAGTACTGATTTGGTTTCAATAAATACCCGAGTTTGGTTAACCGTGACAACCCCTACCTGTCGGGCTTGTCATACTAATGAAGAGATATGACCATCTCTTCTTTCGCTGTTCAGTGGTTCAGTCCATATGGATTTCATCTTTCATGGGCCTCTTTTGGTTGGATAATCAAAATGATGTTGATCTTGGTGGGTGGTTACATGGATGGCACCACATGGATACATCTCGTTCTTGTAACACGGGCATGCCAAATTTGCTATAACTCAATCTCTCCATGACCTGGTCTCACTCTCCTTAAGTCAAGGTTTTTGCCCTGTGACCCAACAGGTGTGGTTTGGCACAGAATTCTCAATCTGAATGTTGGTGATTACCCAATGGAATCAGCCATGGAGGATAGAGGATTTCTTTGCCTTCAAGTGCGCAAGTATCTGTTGGCACATCTGGAAAGAACGGAATAGATGCTCATTCGACCACACTCCCTTCAATCACCAAAGAGTGCTGTTCATTTCAAGTAGCTTGTGCCACTCCGATCTGCAGCAAGCATCACCTACAGCTACTACAGTTCTGATTCTCACCTTGCTTACCAGCTATCATGGTGCAGATCCCCCTAGGGTTTTCTTAAAATGTAGATGCCAACTTCATGGACAGAGGAGCAAGGTTCAAAATATCGATATGCCTGATACACCAGTAGAGGCATATTGGGCAGTATCGATAAATTTTTATTTTTTTAATTTTTTTTAGTTTTTCAAATCTTGTTCAGAGAGGCCGGTTAAGGTCCATCCACTCCCTGAACCGGTCAAAACCTCGATACGCCCTTACATGTCAGCCAATACGGCCCAATACATATCAATACTTTGAACCTTGCAGGGGAGGGGGTACCTCTTACTTGGACTGTACATCTTCTTTTCATCTTTTACACTAAGCTCCAAACAGGGGAGGGGCTTCAAAAAACATGTGAAGATAAAGAAACAAACCTCTTATTTTTACGTATTACAAGGAGCAAGTCTTCATACACCACATCTATAAAAGGAAAAAAAGCCTTCATACACCACCAAACCCCAAATGGTAATCTTGCCAAAGTGGCAGCTTTAAGAGAATGTTGTTAAAAATAAATTACGGAATTATATAAAAGAGAGACAAAAAAAACGGAATCATAAGACATTCCATGCAGTGCTAATTACACAAAGAATCAAGCCAGCACTAGAAAGATTCACAAATCCTCACGTTTACTAACGTACTGTTGCACAATACCAAGCTAAGAAAAAAAAGGAAAAGAAAACAAGAAAAGGCAAAACACTTTTTCCCCTACATTAATTACTTACAACACACATTCCTACTCGCCTCTAAAAGAAATGTTGAGAGAATGCACCCCGGAAAGGGGTAGTACAAGATTTATACCTCAAGGAAGCAATTTAAATCAATTTCCAGGGGCTCCTGAATGGTTTTCTGATCTACGGATAGCTCACCAACCATGACATGAATGAAGCCCTCAATGTCAACATAAAGAACATGGAGTATTCAGTTAATGTGGCATCGTGATACTTGCACAGATCACATGGAATCAAATAAGCAATGCCTTAATGTTGTTCCTTCTTTGTGCCAAAGCTTCTGCTTTCGTTGACCCCAGAGTTCATTGCCAGAATATCAGGTGAGATCTCCCAGCTTCCACTCCTCCTACCCCAACTGGAGTGGCGTGCCTCTGGTCGAGCAGCTGGCACTTGTGAATCCGAACCCAAAACAAAGTCAGCCTCTGAGGAATCATGGTGTTCATTACTACCTCTACTGTGTATGTCTTCAACTTCTTCAAAGTTACGCCGCTGGGAGATCTTTAACAGATCTCCACCAATCTCTAAATCATCTTCCACCTTTGCACGTTGGTCTCCACTTGATTCATCTACTTCTGGTTCTCGAGCACGGACCATGGGAGGCCTAGGTACCTCCTCTTGTACAAAAGCACGGAAATTGTTCCTTGATGGTTTTGTTTTTGTGCAAAATACTTCTAGGAAGTTACTTAAACAACCCCGGTTGTACACATTGGGCCTGCTGTCAGCTCTGTAACGGAAATTTTCGTATGTGGTCTGCAAAAATTAGAGAAACAACTAAGAAGATGCTTGCAAGGAAAAAAAATCATGGTTTTTTGACAAGTACTAAGAAGAGAGGATGGTACACACTTGACCAAAACTAGGGTTTCCAGCCAGTAACTGAGATAGTAACTATAGTTTGATGAAGAATTTACTCTTTTAACCAATCAAAAAAGAAATTATGCCTTCAAGATTAGGATGTGATTTTCTCTAAACAGTACATACACAGTAATGATACCCAGATACCTGTACAAGGGTGCCATACCATGTTGGATACCTTGAATTTTTAATGTAAGTTTTATATCTTGATACCATATCCAGCCATGTCATCGTGGTATCCAGGTAACATAGGTGCATAGAAGAAATAGCCATCAATGCATCTCTATTAGGGTATCATGAGATGAGCCTCAGCCCACATCATGATAAATTTCTCACGTCAAGCTAGGCAATGCATCAGAATTATTTTTTAAACCAGTCCATATTCTGTTTGGGTATCATGAGCTGGGCCTCAGCCCACACCCTGATGACTCTCATGTCAAGCTAGGCAATGTGCCACAATTCGTTTTTAAACCAGTCCATATTCTGCCCCTAAAACCTTACAAAAGCATGATGGTCCATTCCCTCCAAAATCCGTACCATGTTAACAAAAAAACCTGTGTCGAAAAAGAGAAACCATTTCATAAATCTCAAAGAAAAACTTCCTTTCTTACTGCCCCATAGTTTTCAAACATGAATATTCCTTGGTGAAGTTGAGGATGCAAGCAGAAATGAAATAAAATGAATAAGCTCAAAAGGAAGAATACACGATGATAAACCAAACGGATGATAGAACCATCAAGGCAGTAAATTTTCTCATCTTAAGATTCAGTTCACCATGTAAGGCGTGAAAATAACTCTGTTCCTTTTAGTTATACATTTTCTTCTAAGTCAATCTTCAGTGAGAACTATGACGTTTATGACAGGAGGACATGGTATCTGACATGGTTTGCGTTCCTTACAGTCAGTAGACGATGCTAAGAACCATGAGGTTAAAAAGCGCAGGAAAATAATAAAGGGATTGTCAGGAAAGATAGAAGAGCAGGATTCTAGTCTCAATCCCAATAATAAAGGAACAGATTAAAAATACAAAAAAATCATGAAAAGTCTGGAAAATAAAAACAAGCTTGTGATATTGGAATTTTTTATTGGTATTGCCAATTTTGGACTTCTGAAAAAAATCAATAAAATTGGAGAAGACACAACTGTCCAAATCAAAGGGATAAGAAAAATAAAAGAAAGCAAACATAGCAGAGAAAGCTGGATAAGAAAAAACGATAAACTCAGATTGCTGGTAAAAGACTGGGAAAACAATGCTGACAAATAGACAGTAATGATAAAAGCCAAGGACAAAAATATTCAAAATAGAAGGAACTGACAAAACGTAATGAGGATGAAATCATGCAAGCAGGCAACTACCATGCTGCCATTACACCATCAATTAATCAGGAGAATTGCTCAATCATGTCTTGGTTTCTCACTATCACGCCACCATCGATTAAGCAAAACTTTATGTGGGCAGGTACAGCCCATGAGATTTGGGAACGAGCAAACTCCACGTATTCTGAATAAAGGCATTACCAGTTGCAAGCAAAATCCTCTACATTCAAGCAGAGAGAAACTGAGAAAGTAATCTGTTTACTTACTACTCTGCCCTCTCATCCATCTGGAAGGAACTAGACCACTCTCAGAGCATTGAATGGGACAGCAATAAGGACGATAAAGCCTATAAAAGGCCCTAGCCTCTCAACATGTTGTTTCCTTTTTACTTGGGCTGAATCCAATGTATGAGCCTATCTGAGTCCAAATCTTTGGTAGCAAGGACCTTCTATCAATGAAGTGTATGCTTTGATCTAATATGAGGAAGTAGAAATGCAATGAATACTTCTGAGTGGGAGCAAATAGATTTGGTTGCAAGGGCTGTTGTGAATGCTACTAAGAAAGGTGATTTCCAAAAGAAAAGAGATGAGAAAGATAAGTTGCGGTAAACTCATTGTTAGTGTCCTAGACATACACATGAAAGTTGTTGGGACCTACTTGGCAAACCAAAGTGGGCTCAAGATTTGAATAGGAAATCAACATCAGAATAGAACAAAAAACCAGGCCCCCAGTATTAGGATCGTTCTTTAGGTTGGAAGAAGTATACCTCTACCAAATATTCCCCTTGAGACTGAGCCTGAGCTTGCCATTTCTTCTAATGATAATGTTCCTATACCTAACACTATTGTTGCAGCTGATTTCATTGACCTTGATCTTCCCATTGCTCTTCGCAAAGGAAAGAGAAAGTATACAACCCATTGCATTTCACACCATCTTTCCTATAGTGCCTTATCACCCTCCTACCGAGCTTTCCTTTCTTCCCTGGATTCTGTGTCTATATCAAGGAATGTTATTGAAGCTCTTTCTAAACCTGAGTGGAAAATAACAATGCAAGAAGAAATGGAAGCCTTGGTTAAGAACCGAACTTGGGAAATAGTTGATCTTCCTCCAGACAAGGAAATAGTTGGATGTAGATGGGTGTTCACTGTGAAGTATAGGGCTGATGGCAGGATAGAGAGGTACAAGGCAAGGTTGGTAGCAAAAGGGTATACTTAGACATATGGCATTGATTATCTGGAAACTTTTGCACTAATAGCCAACATGAGTTCAGTTCGTATTCTATTGTCTCTAGCAGCAACCAATTCATGGCCTCTGTTTCAGCTTGATGTTAAAAATGCATTCCTCAACGGTGATTTACAGGAGGTATATATGGACATTCTAGTAGGTTTTTATGAAAATATTGGTAGAGGAAAGGTGTGCAAACTTAGAAAATCATTGTACGGCTTGAAACAATAACCTAGGGCTTGGTTTGACAGGTTCAGAGGGGCCCTTATCCGTTTTGGGTACACAAACCCAGTCTGATCACACCCTCTTTGTGAAGAGGAGAGACACTCTTGTGTCAATTCTGATTGTATATGTGGATGATATAGTGGTTACAGGAAATGATATGGAGGAGATTGATGCTTTCAAAAGGTTATTGCAACAAGAATTTGAGATCAAAGACCTTGGTGAGCTCAAATACTTCCTGGGGATTGAGGTTGCAAGATCCAAGCATGGGATTTTCATTTCTTAGAGAAAGTATGTTCTTGACCTACTAAAGGAGATTAGGAAGTTGGGAACCAAACCAGCTGATACTCCTATTGATCCAAACCATAGAATTAATGTTGTAGATGGTGAGTTGGTAAAAGATGTGGGGAGAAATCAGAGAATGGTTGGCCGACTGCTGTATTTGTGTATGACACGACCGAATATTTCCTATGTCGTTAGTGGTGTGAGTCAGTACATGCATGCACCTCGGGTTCAGCATTGGGAAGCTATTGGAGAATACTTGCATACTTGAAGAAGCACCCTGGCAGAGGCATTCTTTTCTCAAACCATGGAAATCTAAAATTGGAATCCTGCATAGATGCAGACTGGGCAGGGTGTTTAGATGACAAGAGATCTACATCAGGAGTATGCACCTTCGTAGGTGGAAACTTGATCTCATGGAAAAGTAAGAAGCAATCAGTTGTGGCTAGGTCAAGTGCAGTATAGATCCATGGTCCATGGTGTCTCAAAACTACTTTGGGTTAGATCCTTATTGAGTGAGATTGGGGTGAAAGCAAAGGAGCCTATGATGTTGTACTATGACAATCAGGCTGCAATCAACATTGCCCATAATCCAATCCAGCATGACAGAGCAAAACACGTTGAAGTTGATAGGCACTTCATAAGGGAGAGGGTAACCACCGGAGAAGTTTGCTTACCTTATGTCTCTTCATAGTTGTAGTTGGCTAATGTTCTCACTAAAGGGGTTGCAAAGAACAAACTCGAACATGATCTACGCAAGTTGGGAATGTGTGACATCTACTCCCAACTTGAGGGGGAGTGTTGAAGTTTGGTCGATTTTTTGTGATTGTTTTAGAATAGTTGTGTTATGTTAGAAATTAGATAGGTAGTGGGGACCACAACAGTTATGTGAGTCCAAATTTTATTATGATTTTGAGTCCTATACATACTATTTTATGCTTTGCTGCCCTATAAGGGCATAGTAGTCTTTGTATTCTTATATTTTTATTATAATAACAAGTGAAAGGGGTGGCCAGAATACAACTCTCCTACTTCTCAAGATTTCTTCTTCTCTTTCTCTCTCTTCCCTCTTCAAGAAAACACCTTTTCCTTTTATATTTTTTATATTTTTTAATTCCAACAGATTTCTACTGAATACAAGGCCCCCTTTGTTGCAACTTCTTCCTCTTGAAAAAGCATGTCTATGTTCAGGAGATTCTCTTGTCCATCATACAAATCCTCCTCTCCATCACTGTCACCAATTGTAGCATCCTCTATATCAGATTCTTGATCCTCCATCTCTCTGCAATCCTCCCATCCAGTATCATCAACTTCTGTACCCTCTAGATGATGTCGAGCGATCAATAGTATTTTTACTTCAAAGCTACATTTTCACCTCCTACCTTTGCACCCATTGCATTGTAGACCTTGATTTCAAACTCGAGTTTGAGCTTCCATGGTCTTCAACTTGGGATGATGATAGATTATTCTTACGGTCCCAAGTCTATTGCTTCTTAGATAAACTCACATGACTATTAAGCTTATCACATGAGCCGCTAGTATCCAACTCGCAAAAATTCTTTAGCGAGTTACCAATGCCAAGTTCAGTTATAGTCTTACATTTACCCCACCCCAAATGAACCTTAGATGGGCCCCACAAAGGCTCAGCCTTTGTCTCTCTTTAAACTGCTTCAACATAAGTGGTATCACCCACCCCCTTCAAATTGATAACAAATTTATTTGAAAAACTTTCCATCCCTATGCTTCCCTCAACTCACACCCCATTGGCCGGTTGTTCACCTTAAGTCCACAAAATATTTTCTCCATCCTCATTTCGCCATGTAATCCACCCTGCACCAGCTTAGCATCATCTTCATCAACCTCTCGACTCTCTCCCCAATGTGACGCTTCATGTTCAATTGCAATCCACACCTCTGTCCAAACCCAATCCAAAAAAAACATCAACAGATCTACAAACTTCCCCCCGGTTTCACTCTGGTGATAGCCGTTGCAGCTTGAAGATTGGAGATAACAAAAGAAATGAGGACACCTCCAATCACCATCACTATATTCTCCAGGGAGGATTTCTTCCAGAGGTTGAATGGAAGTACAACCAATTTAATAACAAAGGCCCCATAGCTCCTTACTGTTGCAGGAGACTGTCCAACTTTGGACTAGTATTATGCCCTGCTCTGTTTTCACACTATAGAAATCCACCACTGTCTTCTTTTTTTTATCAGCAAAAGATAATTTTATTTGAAATTAGGGTTAAAATAAGGTTTTACAGCTTTGTGTATGGGATTAAAGCTCCCACACTATTACAAATTTCTGTCCCACTTTACATTGCAGCCCAAAACAATTGTTGCCTCAAAGCCCCTTGTTTAGCAAGATAATCAGCTAGCCCATTTGCACTCCTTCTAACCCATTTGAATTCAGCCTCTACCTCCCTTGCAACCTTTTCCATTTCCTTTATCACTTGTTTGAAGGTTCACGGAATACTTCTATTGTTTTTAGCTCAAGAAATGATCACCTTGGAATCCCCTTTAACCTCAATGTTCCTCATTCCCAGTTGCTTAGCTATCTTCAGCCCTTGTAGCAATGCCATTAACTCAGCTTTTAGAGAGTTGCCCATGCCAATCGGTTTAGAGAACAAAGCTAATATTCTCCTTTCAGAATTTCTGATTACTTCCCCAAAACCTGACAGTCCCGGATTTCCAAAAGAGCTTCCGTCAAAATTCAGTTTAAACCTGTTACCATCTGGAGGTTTCCATTCCATCCTTACTTTCTCTTTTACTCTTGAGGATTGTGCTACTTCTGTCCAAGATCTTATAATGTCTATGATTGAGAAATCTTGAAAGATATGTATAGATCTTACCCAGTGAGCTACTTTAACTTTGGTGGTGTCGATTACCTCCTCCATTGTTCTACTTCTATCCAAAAATATTCTGTTATTCCTTTCTTCTCAAATCACCCAACAAATAACTGTTTTTGTAGCTTTCCACATAACCTTCCCTCTTTTCTTTAGTTGACTCAAAAAGTCTCGGTTGAAGAGAGTCCTGCCACATCTTGAGGGGAACCCACTTGCAACCAAAGAGAGTACAAAAAAATTCCCAAATGTGATGCACAAAGGAGCAAGATAATAATAGGTGTGCTAGGAACTCACCACTATCCATACAAAGGGAGCATACGAGGAGAAAGGCATACATAAGGCCTTCTTCTCTGCAGCATATCACAAGTATTTACCTTGCCAAGGAAGATTTCCCAATAGAAAGCTTGAATTTTTGGGGGAATAGGTTTACTCAATATTTCTTTCACAGGGAAATCCCCAACTGGGATGCTAGGTGAAGCAAGAACACTAAAGAAGGAAGAACAAGAGAAGAGGCCATCGAGGAGCCTTTCCATATTCTGGAGTTTTCCAAGGATGGGTCCAAATGAACTTGTCCTATTAGGTCCAACAATTTAACTAAAGAGTCGCATTCATTTTCCCCGAGGCCCCTTCTGAAACCCAGATTCCAATTAACCCATTTGGACTAGGATTTCCAAAATTTCTTATTGTTTCCCCTTTGAAATTTGACAAAGTGTAGTGGTTAGGAAAAAGGTCCTTAAGTGGACTATCTCCCATCCAAAGGTCTTCCCATAAATGAATTTTATTACCCTGGCCCAAATCAAATCGAATGTAATTAAGGAATGTCAGGTAAATTTCATAAATTGCTTTACAAGGAGAAGATGAAGAAACATGAGGGGCAATTTTTGCATCCTAACCATTTCCATCCAAACCATGAATACTCTCAATGACTTCGTGTCATAGCCTGTCTTTCTCAAAAGGGAATCTCCACAACCATTTTCCTAACAGAGTTGAGTTCTTGAGTGAAATATTTCCTATTCCCAGACCCCCTTGATCCTTGGGCTTTCTAACTTGGTCCCAATTAATCAAGTGAACTTTCCTCTCCTCTCCTGGGTCCCACAAGAAATCTCTCATGTATTTCTCTAAAATCCTTGCTACTCTACAGGGTATTCTAAAGTTTGAAAGGAAATAAATAGGAAGGTTTGTCAAAGTGGCTCTAATCAAGGTTATCCTTCCACCTAGAGAGATATAATTCCTCTTCCATAGAGCTAGCTTCCTAGCAAATCTTTCAATGACTGACTTCTAGAAACCTTCTGACCTAGGATTGCCTCCTAAAGGTAACCCCAAGTAGCTCATTGGCCAACTTCTAATCTCGCACCCCAAAATCTCTGCAAATCTATGGAGTTCCCCTTCCTCCAGATTAACCCCTACAATGCATGTTTTAGTCCAATTTATCCTTAAACTTGTCACCCCCACAAAGTTATCCAATAGTAATTTTAGGCTTACCACTCCTTCCTCATTCCCACCCTCACAAAAGAATATTGTGTCATCTGCAGATTGGAGGTGGGTAACAACCACTTGATTTCTACCTATCCTCCACCCTCTGAATAGTCATTGGGAATCAACTTTCACCACCATTCTGCTTAACACCTCAGCAACTATAGTGAAGAGAAAAGGGGATAAAGGGTCTCCTTGCCTAAGTCCTCTCTCAGCCGGAAAGAAATCCTTCGCTACACCATTAATAAGAATTGAGTAATGAACAGAACTTAGGCATCCTCTAATCCAAGATCTCCATTTGGTTCCAAAGCCCAACCTTTCTAACATTTGAAGAAGAACTTCCCAGTTAACCATATCATAGGTTTTCTCTAGGTCCACTTTACACACCAACCCTTTTCCTCTACCCTTTCTTTTTTCTGCAACACACTCATTGGCCACGAGAATTTGATCCACAATCTACCTTTCCTTCCACAAAGGCACCTTGGAAAGGTGAGATGATTGATGGTAGCACTTTCTTGATTCTTTCTAAGAGAACCTTTGCAATAATTTTATATAAACTCCCAATAAGACTAATTGGCCTATAATCTTTATGGGTTTTGGCCTCTCTCTTCTTCTGGATTAAAGTGATAAAAGTGGCATTCACCCCTCGAGGCACCTCTCCTTTGAGAAAGAATTCATTGAACACTTCCAGAATATTAGTTTTCATCCAGTCCCAGTATTCTTGATAGAAGGCCATTGAAAATCCATCCAGTCCAGGGGCTTTTGATCTTTCCATGGAGAAGATTGCATCCTTGATTTCTTCCAAAGTAAAATTCCTTTCCAAAAACAAGGATTGCTCTTCTGAGATCCTATCCCCTTCCATTTGTGGTAGCTCTATTGTCACCTTGCTTGAACTTGTGAAAATTTCTTTGAAATGGTTTACAAAGATCCTTGTGATCTCCTGGCTTTCTCTTGCTTCCTGACCCCCTCCTCCACACTAAAGATTAAGTTTTTCTTTCTTCTTTCGTTTGCAATTGCATGGAAAAACTTAGTGTTACCATCTCCTTCAAAAATCCAATGATACCTTGACTTCTGTCTCCAACATATTTCCTCCTTTCTTTAATATCTCTTCCAATTCTTGCTTGATTTTCCATCGATCCTCTCTCTCTCTTCTTCTGATAACATTCTGATAGCCTCTTTCTTGTCTAGCTCCTCAATCTTCCTCACTATGTTATCTTTTATTTCCTCTACCCTCCCAAAATGCTCTTTATTCCACTCTTTTATTTTCCCTTTTATCCTCTTTAATTTCCATGCAAAGCTTAACATTTTCATACTCCCCAAAGGTCTAAGTTCCTGCCACCATTCCTTCAATCTGGTTTTAAATGAGTGATCCTCAAACCACATATTTTCAAACCTGAATGGAGTAGGGCCCCCTCCTGGACTTTCCTTCTCAATGGAAATGGGGCAATGGTCTAAAGTAACCCTAGGTAGCCCTTTCACTACTATTGAGCCCCACAATTCTTCCTAGTCCGGAATAATGAGAAACCTATCCAATTTGGAACAGGTTGGGGGGATTGAAAATTTGACCAAGTATAGTCCACCCTTAGCATCGGAGGTTCACTCAATTCAAAGGAATCAATTAAGTTATTAAACTTCCTCATGTTGATAGTGATTCCTTGGTTCGGATTGTTTGTTTCTCCCAAAAATTTGATGACATTGAAATCACCTCCCACACACCATGGTCCCTCCCAGATTCCCCTAATAGCACATAATTCCTCTCAAAAAGCCTCCCTGTCTCTATAGGAGTTAGCACCATATACATTTGTTACCACCCATTCCCTCTCATCCGATAGTCTTCTAATTTTTAAGGAGGCTGAATATCTACCAATCAATTCCTCCACACATTCCATTTCCTCATTTCTCCAAATGGTCAAAATCCCTCCTGAGGCTCCCCACGATGGGCATACGACCAGCTTAGACCCCTACTCCCCAAATGCTTCTTATCCACCTTCTATTTGGCTATGAAATTTTGGTTTCTTGAATCAATATCATATCTGGTCTTTCTTTTCTGAAAGTATTCCTGATTATCCTCCTCTTTTTGGCACTTCCTAGGCCTCTTACATTCCAGCTAACTATCTTCATTTCGACCTGTTTATAACCCCTTATCAATGGCTGCCTAATATTCCCCTCTTTTCCTTTTCAGGCTCCCCTCTTCCTTCTTCTCATAATTTATTCCACACTTAAGCTTCTCTAACTCGCTTCGCTTTCTTCTTCTTTGCTTTCCTTTTATCCTCAAGTATACCTTACTTCATTCTTCCTTCCCACTCTTCTCTTACCTTCTGACTCTTCTTTCTCCTCCTAATTCAGCATCCAAGCACCCACAAGGTGGTTTACTCTATTTTCATTATTCTCCAAAACTAGGGTCGGGTCAATTAGGTTTTCCAGGATTAAGGACCAAATTCTAGCTCTCTCTTGTTCTAGGCTATTGTCCGGTAGGTTCTCAGAATCTTGGGCTGTAGCACTTTTCATTGAGAGATTCCTAGGAGGAATGGCATTGGTTGTACTTGTGCAAACACATGAAAATAATTTAGAGGGGTCTAAACAAAGACTCACAGGCTGAAAAGGTAAACACGAAAAAGAGGGGTTAGGGACTCCCTGTGCCAGCATTCCTGATTCCTTCCCTTTATCCATACCCACTAATTCGAAAACCTTGACAGGAAACTCTGATATAATATCGATGTTATGTTCCTCTTGTGCTTCTTTGTTTGGGTTAGTACCAAGATCCGACACTCCTTTATTAATATCTTGACGTCATGCCTCCCCTAGGAGTTCTCCATCTTCCCTTCTGATTGAAATTGAGTTCACCACTAAGACTGGGGCAGGACCATCATCGAATTCTTCTCTTGGAGCCACGCTGGCATATGTAGAAGGGTCTTCGAACAACAACTCTGTTCCCAGCATTTCATCGTCCCACAAGATGCACGTTTTAGCAGCGTTGACACTTCCAATACTATCTTCTAGCTCCGATTGATACACCTTCTCTTGCCTTAGGTCTTCCCAATCGCTTTGTCTTCAACCATCTTACATCCCCTACCCCTTTTCCCTTCTGGAAAATAGACTAGTTGTTTCTTGTTAGAACCAAAGAACTTTGAGACTGCCATGAACCATCCCTTGTGATTTTCTCCCAATTCGCCCTGATATTTCCTTCTTTGCAATTCCAAGGAGCTTTTACAACCCACCTTCTTGACAGAATATAGAGCCCCATCGATGAATCCTTTCAGCCATTGCATCGCTCCACCAATCAAGAAAACTGTAGATTTTCATTCTTCTCTAACTTTCAAAGAGATTTGTCCTCTACCTTTTCCATCTTCCATCAGCATCTTCTTTGCTTCAATCACTAGTTCTTTCCATCTTGTGGCGGGAAAGAAGAACCCTTTGTCCCTTCACTCTTCTCTCTTCTCTTCTCTTCTCTCCATTCCATATCAATGATTGTGTGTGATTAATTGCATACCCAACTCAATGTGACCTTTTTCAGTACCTTGGTTCAATAATTCATAACAAGGAAGGGATAACAAGGAAGGGAGAGACTGGGGAGGATGTCACCACAGAATTAGAACAAGATTGGAAAAATGGAGGGTGCACTTGGAGTTTTATATGATAGGCAAATACCACTTCGATTAAAAGAAAATTTCTACAAAACAGTTGTAAGGCCAGCTAGAAGCTATGTTGTATGGAGTGGAGTGTTGGGCAGTCAAGAAACATGTCCGAAAAATGAGTGTCAGAAATGTGTATGCTGACGTGTTATGTTTATGTGTTTGATTTTATTTTTTAAATATGTTTTGCATGTTATGTTTATGTGTTTTAATTTTTTTGATCAATAACTGCATAATTTATTAAAGAAAGGTAGAAAGGATTTACATAGTATAGAAATACAAACTGTAAAAAGTAAAATAAGTCATTGAGAGACAAATTCTCTTATCTCTCCCCACAACAAATCCCCTTACAACTGTGCCCAAAACAAAGTCTCCCTTCCCACCCCTTGTTTGGCTAAAGCATTGGCTAAGAAATTAGTACATCGCTTAATCCAACTGAAAGACACTTCCATATCTCTTGTCAACCATCTGAATTTCTTCTTTTCATTGATGTAGATCCATAGCTTCAATTCTTCACTTTGTCTTCAGCTCACTACCATTTTCAAATCACCCTCAATAATCAATTTCCTAATGCTTAATTCTTTATCCCTCTGTACACTTTCTACCAAAGCCAATACTTCTGCTCTAAGAATCTCCCTCCCCAACTGGTCCTGAGTATAGGGTGATTATCATGCCCTCCTCATCTCCAAACACTCCACTAATACCTGAGATTCCTAGGTTTCCCATACTACTACTGTCAAAGTTAAGTTTGATTAACCCTCTTTCCAGTGGAGATCATCGGTAACTAGAGAGTCTTAGTTGAGAAAGATTCAGCCACTTCCTTCCACTTTCTGAGTATATCATCCATTGATACATTTGAAAAAAGTTTCCATGGATTTCAGCCAATGTGCCACTCTAATATTTATTATTTCCATTATATCTTGTTTCTATCCTCTAGAAAAATTCTAGAATTTCTTTCTTCCCAAATTGTCCAAATTGTTGCCACTATTAAACATCTCCACATGAGTCTTCCCCTTTTCTTTGGCCATGAAAAGGTAGTCGGAGTAAAAAGGCATGAAAACCCGCCAGATGATTCCACCTACAACCAAACAAGAAGAAAAACCATTCCCAAATAGAAGCAATGAAAGAATGAGATAAGTGATAGCAACTCTCACCATTAGCCTTACACGAGGTACACCAATGAGGGGATAAGCACCACTTTGGTCGTTTTCTTTGAAGTAAATCAAAAGTACTAAATCTTTTAATGGACAACTTCCTAACAAAAAGAACCAATTCTAGGAGGAATAGGCTTATACCATACCTCCTTAATTGGAAAAGAAGGCAAAGAGCTAAAGAAGGGTTGTGATATGGCTTTGAAAAAAGAAGCACAAGAAAAAGAACTAGGAGTACATGTCCAAATGCAGTTATCAGACTTAAAAGGATCAAGAAAAACTTCTTCCAACAGTTTAAGTAGTGCAAATACATTCTAGAGTTTGAAGTCTCTTATACCCCTCCAAAAGCCCAAATCCCAATTAAAGCCATTACTTGAATTTGAAGGAACCAGAAATTTAGAAACATGCTCATTTTTAAAACTAGTGAGTGCAAAAAGTGAGGGAAATTGTTCCTTCAAAGGGGAAGACCCCAACCAAACATGTTCCCAAAATTTAATACAATTACCACTACAAAGATTGTGTCTTGTAAAAGGAATGAAAAAGCGGTAGTACTGTATTGATGACATTCCAAGGAGAAGCTCGATTTGTCCTAGCCAATGCTCCAGCATCCCAACCGTTGTCTGAAAGTCCATGAAAACTCACTATCACCTTTGCCCATTATTTGTCCTCATTTTGTGGCGTTCTCCATAGCTATTTCCCCAACCCCTCTATATTTTTATCTCTACTGACCACCTCCCAGCCAATCCTATGATCCCTCTTTCCTTCCCTTGGGTCCCAAAGAAAATCTCTCATCATCTTCTCTAACTTCCTGCTCACACCTACCACCTTGAAGCTCATTAAGTCTCTAAAATTCTGGCTAAACTGCATAATCCCTTTCCAGACACTTACTCCATAAGAATTTGAGACCTCCCTCGTCACCCACCCAAACCTCACCACCCTTCTCTAATGCTATGTTTGGTTTGAAGGAAAAAGTAGGGAAAGGAAGGGAAAGGTAGGGAAACCTATAGAAACCTTGTATAGGTTTCCCTACCTTTCCCTACTTTTTCCTTCAAACCATCCTTCTCAGACGCAAACCTCCACAACCCAGTCCACCTATTTCTCAGACCCAAGAGATCCTTGTTAAATATTCTTGTTTTCCTAAAACCCAGTCCTGGGACCCCCCACCCCTCCCCATAGAAAATTTTATTTGATCGATCTTCCCATAGAAAATCCCTCTACAATTTCTCAATTTTCTCAGACACCCTTAGCTGGAATTTTCAATAATGATAGGTAGTACGTCGGCAAACTCGAGAAAACAATTCTAATGAGGGTAATCCTGCCCCCAAAAGAAGATATTTCTCCTTTCACCACTGCAGCCTCTTTTCCACCCTTTCCACAATTGGCCTCCAACTTTCAGCTGCAAGAACCTTGCTCCCACCAGTAAACCCAAGTAAAGGAAAGGTAAATGCCCAATCTTGCAATCAAAAACAGTAGCCAAATGCTCCAACTCTTCCTTTCCTACTTCCTCCACACCAATCAGCTGACTTTTTTTTTCAGATTAACTTCAAGCCTGTCAACATTTCAAAGCTAGTTGGTAAGGCCCTTAAACTCAGCACCTGTTCCACCGAAGCATCAAAGAATACGAGGGTATCATCCACATACTGGAGATGTGTGATACAGGAACCTTCAGCACCCACTTTAAAACCTTCAATCCAACCCAACCGTGCACCCTTCCCCATGAGCAAATTCAGCACTTCCATGACTAAATCAAATAACAAAGAGGAAATTGGATCCCCTTCCCGCAAACCCTAGAGGCTTGGAAAAACTCTGTAGAGACTCCATTGAGGACTAAAGAGAATGAAACGGATGAAGCACATTAAAACATCTGGCTCCTCCACTTTTCCCCAAAACCCATCAATCTTTTCACCTCCTCCAAAAAGCCCCACTCCACATGATCATATGCTTTTTCAACCAGTCTCCCACTCCTCAACCTCAAGTTAATACACTTGTTAACCACCAGCACCCCATCCAAAATCTGCCTCCCCTCCACAAAGGCCATTTGAGTTTCTCCCACCACCTCCTGAAACACTCCCTTTAACCTCCTGGACAGCACCTTAGCCAGTAGCTTATATGGGCTGCCGATTAGACTTATGGGTCTAAAACCTTTAATGTTCACTGCCCCATCCTTCATTTTCGAATCGAAAAGGTTTAGCCTCATTCACAGCGACAAAGTTCCTTAAAAATACAGGTTGTTTATGGTCCGACATGCTCACTGTCAATGCCTCTTGTACTAATTCTTCCACATACTCCGCCAAGTCCCCTGTGAAAAGAAATCTGTCTAGTCTTCTGACAACTGCCGGTACCTGACCATTTGTCCAGGTAGAGCTTGAATTTAAGATTCTCTTAGAACAAGGAAGATTGTGAGAACTATGACATTGTGGCCTGTTTATATTTAAGGATGTAACTTTGGGCTACACCATTCATAGGAGCCTCAGTACCATACATCATTAGATGGGCTACAGACCTACAGTTGCCAGATCCATAAACAAACTTGTTTCTTTTTTGTGTTTTTTGTCTTTTACTTAAGTGGGGGTATATCTGTAATTTGTCTTTTTTATTTATAACAAAGAGTGGACGGATGTTAGAGAATGAACACACAGAAGAACTCTAACAACCGAACCCCTTTTCTCTCTTCTCTTCTATTCTCTTCTCCTATTCCATCCTTTTTTTCTTAGTTTTCCATTGTTTTTCGTGGTTGATCACACTCATTATTTTGGGCCAAGGGGCCTCTATTGACTTTCTATGTTTACTCATAAATGAATACCCTTTTACCTGTTACTGAATAAACAAAAATGGGAAAATCTCTTATCCAAGTTGAAAAGCAATTAAAGAGGGGGAAATATTGGAAAGGAAAAGAAACCAAGGTTACTGTGCAAATATGAGAAAAACAAACCTGATTTGTGCCTATAAGGTATAAATGAAAACCAGTGAGACCACCAACAAACCATAGAGAAATGAAACAATAGGCCATGAGCACCACTGATGCAGGTGATTCTTTCATTGCCTTCCAAACTGTTCCATGATAATCACCCATGAGGATCTTAATGTACAAAGCTGACATGGCAAACACATAGATGCAAAGAATAGTTGAAGAAGAAACAAACAGGAAGAAGTAACGGTAATTGCGCTGCACATAAACAAAAGTAGTTAGATTTCTATCATGGTGATCGTAATACAAGTGAAGGAGACAGCCCAGAGCACTAGACATTGTGGCAGATCAGAAAAGTTTCAATGTATACATTTAACAGCTTACCATTCCAATGCATTGGCCCACCCAAGGGCAATGGTGATCAAACCGCTCCACACAGTTATTACAAATGGAGCAATGGGAGCAACGGGGCGGCCGATAAAGCATACATGTATCACAATATTTCACCTTCACAGGCATGCCATTAACCATAACTTCTTTGGTCCGAGGGAATTGTAAGCTTGGTGTCTGCCTTCCACCAGCTTCAACTGAAGCAGAAGATTCATAACAGAACTCTTCCTCAGGTGGATGTGAAGCACGTGGAATAATACCTGGGTCCCGGGCTGATGTAATAAAAAGTAGCCCCAATACCTGTTGAAAACAGTTTATGGATTTAAATGAACACCACCTACAACACTCGGAAAGTATAGAAGAAGAATTCATCACAGGGATAAATGGTGCAGGTATAGGAACGACCACACAAACAACAAAATGTCAAGAACAAAATCTGAAAGGAATAGAAGATTTTGAAAACGTTCTCCGTACAGAAAAATAGTGCAGTCATAGCCACCACAATGATTCATTAGAGAGAAAATACTCATTGACCAATAACTGTATAAATATAAAAAACAAACAGAAATTCATAGTAGATGATGTTCTAAGCAGTCATTTGATGAGCTCACATACATATAAATACCAACTTAAAGGTACATAAAGAGGCTGTTTGAATAGCATACTAGAACCTATATTTTGATAACAATACAATTCCAGCAATGACTGTCCAATGTCTCAATAAGACTAAGCGTTCATTTTGGAAACCACCACAAGAAACAGCTAGATTTTACAAAACCATAAAAGGCTGTTTCCAGGGGTTATAAAACACCGATTCACTTCATCTCTGGCTCTACCCCTTCTCTTCTTATTCTTCCCCTTCATCTCCTTATCTACTCTCTAGCCTATTCATATTATGCTTTAATGTGTATTAATGTACTATGCAATCTATAAAACACAGTTTCAAATGAATATGTTAGAATATGTTATATGTGCACCTACTGGTTCTGATCTAAATAATATTTTTGATCTGGTTTACATTTGAATAGCTCTTACACTGCCAGTCCCAAGCCTGAATAAAGGAAGAGGATTGTGTCAGGTTGGCAGAAAGCACTAAAACTTTTTGCAAGGTCCTTATGGTCATTTAAGCGACACTATAGTTGAGACAAAACCTAGATGATGATTTGGAATACCTACCCTAAGATTTTGAGGATTTGAAATACTGAAATATTATAAAAGAGTATTCTTTTTGATGTTTTGAAGAAAGAAGATATTGTGGGGGTACATCTAGAAGTAGCACAAGTACCAAGGAGCAAAAGAGAAATTACAACTACAGAAGGCAGGAGCAGAAAGGTGTTAGTTTTAAGGATGGATAAAGAGGAAGGTTTTGATGCTTTTTAACCACCTACATGTGTAGAGATGTAGTATGGTGTCTTTCCAGGTGTTGGCAAATTCCATGTGAGTTGGATTCATTTCATTTTTCCTTTCCCCTTTTCTTCTTCTTCGCTCATAAATTGACTAGCAAACCTCCTGTATAGACCTCTATCCATAATCACAAGCATCACAGTCTTTAGTTCCGATCCTACATTTAATGGTGTAAACTTAAGAACCCAAATGACCTAAAAGCCTTTCTACAAAAAAAGGAGAGTAAGATTAAAAGAAGAAAAATGAGTGAAGTTGAGAGGTTAAGGAGAGATATTGAGGAGGATAAGAAGTTTGGGGTGAGAGGGGAGAGAAGGAAAGGGATTAAATAAATCTCGGGTGAGTTAGGGTTGAAGCCTAAATTTGAAATGCGGATCCTAAGCTGGAATGTAAGGGGGATGGGTAGTGCGAGGAAGAGAGCAACTATCAAAGAGGTGATTAAGAAGTTTGACCTGGATGTGGTGTTAATTCAAGAATCTAAGAGATCTGATTTTGACAATAGATGGGCAAGAGGTGTGTGGAGATCAAGGGGGATAAGGTGGGCGACTGCTCCATCATGGGGAGCTTCAGGTTGGATTGTAACTTTGTGAAAAGATGATGTGGTTGTAGGGGTCGGGGAATTAATAGGAGATCACTCAGTATCTGTGAAATTCAGGCAGGTGGCAGATGGTTTTGATTGGGTCTTAACAAATGTATATGGCCCCAACGACTACAGATAGAGAAAGAAACTGTGGGAAGAGTTGAGTGATATTAGGGGCCTCTGGGAAGGACCTTGGTGCGTGGGAGGGGATTTTAATTTGGTGAGGTTCAAAGAGGAAACTAATAATCCAAGTCAGAGGGTGACTACAAGCATGAGGAATTTCAATCAGTTTGTGGACACCTTTGAGCTTAAAGAAATCCCTCTTCTAAATCACAATTTCACCTGGTCCAACCTACAATCTAGGCCGTTTTGCTCCAAGCTAGATAGATTCCTGTTTTCAACAGATTGGGAAGAGCATTGGATGAATCTAACTTCTAGGGCACTCCCTAGACTTGCCTCAGACCACTGGCCCATAGTGATGTGTAAAGAGGAATTAAGAGGAGATGGACCTACCCCCTTTAGGTTTGAGAACATGTGGCTGGCTCATCCGGGATTCATTGAGAAAATCAGAGACTGGTGAGAGCAATGTAATCTATCAGTAGAGTGGGGAGGGTATGAAAATCCACAAGAAGCTTCAATTTCTAAAATCCAAGATAAAGGAGTGGAACCGGCTGGAGTTTGGAAGATTGGAGGAAAGAAAACAGACTTTGCTAGAACAATTAGAGGACTTGGATTTGAAGGAAGTAAGGGGTCCCTTTGGAGAGGAAGACTGAGAGTTGAAATGGAGTGTGAGGAGGCAGATGGAAGACCTTTTGCTCCAGGAGGAAATAAGTTGGAGACAAAAATCTAGGTGAAAATGGTTAAAGGAGGGAGACAAAAACACATGGTTTTTCCATTCTTTGGCAAATAGCAGAAGAAGGAAGAACTTCTTTCAAAATTGGAAGTCGAAGGTGAAGTAATTTCCCACCAAGCAGAAATAGCAAAGGCCTTTGTAAATCATTTTAAATCTATTTTCAGAAGGCCGGTAAATGTGAGGGTTTGACTGGAAGGGCTGGATTGGCGTACTCTAAGTGTAGCGGATAGGGAGGGGTTCGAGAAGGTTTTTGATATAGAGGAGATCAAGGAGGCAGTGTTTATGATGGATAGGACAAAAGTTCCAGGCCCAGATGGATTCACAATGGCTTTTTATCAGGATTGCTGGAATATTGTGAAGCAGGATATTATGCGGGTCTTTGAGGAATTTCATAGGAGGGGAATAATCAATCGGAGCTTAAAGTCCACTTTTATTGCTTTGATCTCGAAGAAGAAAGAGGCTTCACACCCTAAGGATTTTAGACCTATCAGTTTGGTGCATAGTCTGTATAAGGTAATTGCAAAAGTGTTGTCTCTAAGAATAAAGAAAGTTCTTCCTTCTACTATTGCACCCAATCAAGGAGCGTTTGTGAAGGGGAGGCAGATCACTGATCAAATCTTGATTGCAAATGAGAGTTTGGAAAGTTTCAAGAAGTCCAAGAAGAAGGGTGTGGTCTGCAAACTAGATTTAGAGAAGGCCTATGACCTAGTTGATTGGTCTTTCCTGGTGGAGGTGATGAGGAGTTTTGGGTTTGGAAACAGATGGTGTAAATGGATTTGGGGTTGTGTTAAGAATTGCCACTATTCAATCTTGGTGAATGGAGCTGTAAGGGATTTCTTTCCTGCCTCGAGGGAACAAGACAAGGAGACCCACTCTCCCCCTTCCTATTCACTCTGGTTGTAGATGTTTTGGGCAGACTGATTCATAGAGCTGATGCGAGGAACTTAGTAAAAGGGTGGAGAATAGGAAGGGAGCAAGTACCACTAACACACTTGCAGTTCGCAGATGACACAGATCTTTTTTGTGAAGGTGGGGACATAAATTGGATAGGGAACCTGAAATTGGCCATACAATTATTTGAGCAGATGTCTAATCTAAAAGTGAACTTTGATAAGAGCTGTTTGGTGGGAGTGAATTTGAAGGAGAGAGAGGTAAGTGAATATGTAGGGTTATTAGGGTGTGCAATTTCGGATTGGCCATTGACTTATTTGGGTCTCCCCTTAGGAGATAATCCCATGAAGGACAGCTTCAGGAACCCGGTTCTGGAAAGACTTGAGAAAAGGCTTGCCTCATGGAGGAAAAATTATCTTTCTCTAGGGGGGAGAATCACTTTAATTAGGTCTACCCTAGCTAACCTTCCTGTTTACTTTCTGTCAGTGTTTAACATTCCCACAAAGGTCTCAAGTAGAATGGAAAAGTTAATGAGGGATTTCTTGTGGGAAACAGGAGAGGAGAAGAAAGACCATAGGGTGAGTTGGGAGGTGGTAATTAGAAGCAAGCAGTTAGGAGGGCTTGGGATTAGGAATATCAAGAAAAGAAACTTGGCATTGTTGGGGAAATGGTTATGGAGGTTTCTAATGGAAAGGGACAAACTCTGGACGAAGATTGTGGCTAGTATACATGGGCTAGAAGACAATCGCTGGGATCCAGGAATCTTGGCAAGGACTACAGTTGTTTCTCCTTGGAAAGCCATTCATGATTTGCTTCCGGTTTTCTCCCCTTGGATAAGGTATGATCTGAACTCTGGTAATCTCATAAAATTCTAGGAGCAGCCTTAGGTTGGGGACTCATCTCTGATGGACCAATTTCCCTCCTTATATGCGTTGTCAGACCTAAAGAATGAACCCATTTCTTCTTTCTTAGTTCCTTCTGATTCTAATTCCGGTTTTGGATGGAATCTAGTGTTGAGGAGAACAATAAGGGATACGGATTTGGGCTGCCTGTCATCTCTACTAGCCACCCTTGAAAATGTTTTCTTGGACCCGAGTAAGGATGACTCCAGAATTTGGACCCCATCCTCCAATGGTTCCTTCTCTTGTGTGTCGTTTTTTGAGACCTTGGTCCATCCTCCTGCTCCCTCTAGCCTTTCCTTCCCTGTTAATGAGATTTGGAGTAAACCCATTCCTCCTCGGGTTGGTAGTTTTTGCTAGGAAACTTTACTGGACAGAATAAACACAACCGACTTGCTTCAAAGAAAGAGACCTAATTCTTGCTTACTTCCCAATAGGTGTGTTCTTTGTAAAGCTAATGGGGAAACGGCTTATCACCTTATGGTTACTTGTCCGGTTACTAAGATTATTTGGAAATGGGCTTCATCCTTGTTTGGATGCACTTGGAATCCCCCCGTGAGTTTGCAAAGCTTGTTCTCTCCCTCGTTCTCTAGATGGCCTAAGAAAAGAGGGAAGATCATGTGGAGAAGCATTAGAGCAGCTGTGTGCTGGTCCGTATGGGAAGAGAGGAACTCTAGACTTTTTTTAGACAAGGAAAGATCTATGGAGAATTTAACTGAATCGATACACTTAAGGGTCAATCATTGGCTGAAATCTTTGGAGCTTTTCTCAGAGTTCTCCATGGCTGATCTTTTGAGAAAGTGGAAAGAAGTTGCTACCTCGGCTCAGTGCAAAAGGGCCTCTAGACCTTCTTGGTCCCCCCTCCTTCAGGATTCATGAAACTAAATTTTGATGGTTGTAGTTTAAGGAATCCTAGGCCTTCTGGGATTGGGGGAGTTTTCAAAAATGAGGCTGGGATTATTTTTGCTATGTTCTCTGGCCCTATTGGTGAGGGTGACTCTCTTAGGGCAGAGATTTTAGCAGCTTTGGAAGGAATCAAAAGAGCAAGAGAATTAAACATTCGGTGCTTGATCATTGAAGGGGACTCGGAGGCGGTAATTAGGTGGTTGAAGGAAGACAGCAATGGTTTGTGGAGCTACAGAAATGAAAAGAAAAAATTTAAATGGCTGAGTAGGGATATTGAGGTGAAGTACAGCTGGGTGAAGAGAAGTGCTAATTCCATGGCTGATGGGTTAGCCAAGCAAGGGGTGCTTAAGGATTCTTTGTTTTGGGCCACTTTTTAGCTTTCCTTCTTGTTCTCCGTTGTGGGGAGTTAAGATATTTTACCTCCCCTCTCTTGTACTCAAAGTTTCACATTTTTTATAATCTAATAAAACATTCTGTTATTGATAAAAAAAAAATGTTAAGTGAAATTCTTCTTAACATGCCATTCCAATGCACTACTAAAGCATGACATGAAGATTATATTACTGTCGAGTTACAACACAACTTTCCTAGGGCGTAAAGTCAATTTAGCAACTAAAGTTCTTTAAACATCCCACCAATGTAATGTTCCTAATAATTACAAGCAATTGTTTCTAATAGATCAATTGGGCTCCTTTTGGATGCTTAAACAAGTAGCTAAAATAAAATATGATTGATAAAAAGTATATAAAATAAGTTGGTGATATAAAGCCCACAGCCACTCTTTCTTATTCTGGTTACTACAATGAGAATGGTTTAAGAGATACTAGTCCATGACCAGGATGCTGTTGAGGCATTATGGCCTTTGAATTTCAAATGTTGAGATTTGAAACTATTTAGACCCAGAAAAAATAAATGATTCATAATAAGCCATAAAACCATTCCCATTTGATGCAGAAATGGATGTCATTTATGGTGGAACCATTGCCAATTAAAAGACAATGTGATAGGGATCTCTTAAATATTTAAGTGATAATAACTAAATTCAAAGAGTACTCAAGAAAATGAGCAGCAGTTGCACTCCTAAGAAAATGTAGCCTCAGACTTTGTATCAACCATTTCGACTGTCTAAACATGGAATCAAAATTCTTCTCCTTTAATTCTTCTTCCTAGAATGTATAGCTTGAATGGTAATTTTAATTTCAAAATTTTTTTATTATGTATTTGCATTCATAAGGTCTTGCAAATGACTTTATATATGGACACAACCTATGCTATTGACTGTAAAGGCTTCTATTATACACTAGAATGTGGTTATAGAATTACCAAAAAAGAAAAGAAAAGAAATAATAATATCAGCCAAACATGATAACGATATTCTAGATTCCAAAATCAAAACCCAGCTATAGTTATCCAAACAAAATTCTAAATTCTATAATCCAATTTTCAGGATTTGATTCTAAAATTGTTTGAAGAATCTACACTTGTCAAAAAAAATTGTTTGAAGAATCTAGAATCCAGAATGCTATCAAATGGGACCAAGGTGTCAGAAGAACTAACATAGATGGTGAACACAATTGCTACCACCAGAATTGCATATCCTGCATTATATGCTGGAAATTCATGGCGCAGATGCCTTGCAACAAGTGTGCAGAAGATGGTGATAGGAACAACAATAAGCAAAACAGTGACAATAACTGATCTTGCATCTGGTCCAAATATTAGCCTCCCACCAAATAAGAATTTCTGCAGAAAACAGACAAAAAAGGAAATTAGATGCAGGAGAGCATAAAATATACTGCTTAGAAACTTAGCTTCAGTAAAGTGCATAAAAATTGAAGCACAATCAACAAGGAGATTTCTGGAAACATGTAAGAGATCATGGATCATGCATCCAAAATTTTTAGCACGGTACTTCATACAAACTACTGATCCCTTTTCTTTTTTGTCCTGATTAGTAACAAAGAAATTCATGTAGATTAGTTAAAGGTCAGTGTAAACACCACAGCCCAGAAAGCAGATAAAAAAAGGACATCCAATCCCAAAAGAAAGAAATACCCCACCTTGTGCAAGATATACAAAATCTAACTTCTAGCCCAGCAAAAGGACCACAGAAACTTGTTGAATCACCCCGTCTGGATGGCTATTGGTTGCCAAATTAGCAGATCAAGATCCCACAAAATAAGAGGTTCAATCTACACACTAAGACCATGTCTCTCTAATGAAATTTCATAGGCCCCATATGCCAAAAGTGTGATCCCTGATTACACCATAGATTGGATATTATATTCCCTCTACTCTTTGTTTTGGCAGTGAAGATCACAAGTGTGATGCTGAAGAAAGCAATGTTTTAAAATGCGGAGGCGTGATGCAAGGCGTTCCACTACCTAGAAGCGTGAGGCGTAGTTCACAATGCAAGAGGCATAAGCCTCCTTAAGAGGAGGGGGGTTAGGAGGAGGATGAAGAGGAAGGGAGGATCTCATTTTTTCTTTATTTTTAATAAAAATCTTTTATGTTAAGAAGAATAAAGATGCATAACATTAGTTCAAAGGGGGGGTCATGTCGAAGCAGAGGCAAAGCCCCCCAGCCGAAGGGGCAAGGGGCAAACCACTTTCTTTCTCCTTATCTTTTCTTCTCTTCCCTTTCCTTTCCTTTTCTCTTTTTTTTTTCTTCTTTTTCTTTTTCTTTCCCTTCCCTTTCTTTTCCTTTCCTTTCCTTTCCTTTTTTTTTTCTTTTCCCTTTTTTTTTCTGTCTTTTTATATCAGATGTGCATGAGGCGTACGCCTCTAGCACGCCTCATGAAAAAAGTGCAAGAGGTGTACGCCTCTTACACCTGAGGCGTACACCTCTGAGGTGTCAGTGCCTCTGGCATACGCCTCAGGGCGTTTTGGGAGTGCCTCCAGGTGTACGCCTCCCACGCCTTTTAAAACACAGGAAGAAAGGAATTGAGGATCCACCTTGGAAGTTCAGATGTTTGGTTGAGGAGGCTAAAATTTTAGGGAACAGATTGAATTGCTCATTCAAATGAGTTCACAGATTGGCTAATACCATTGTTGACAATTTAGCTAAGGGGCAGCAAGTCAAGGGTATTATTGGGGTGTTCCAGGGCCAGGTTCTGAATTTTCATACACTTTTTTATATTTTTTATTTTTGTCAGCTGGTTAGCTGGCCTTGGTTGTATTTATCCCTCCTTTTCCATTGGACTTTTTTTTTAGAAAATTTAACCAGAATTTATTAAGAAAAAGAGGGGGAACAAGGGGAGATTTACAAAGCAGGGGGGGAATAAAAGAGGGGCATTCCGAGAATCGAACTCGGGACCTCTCGCACCCAAAGCGAGAATCATACCACTAGACCAAATGCCCATCTGGCGCATTGGACATTTTTTTGAAGGTAAAAGAAAATAATTTATTGAAACAAAAAGAAGATACAAGGAAGGTGATAAGCAATCACTCAAAAGAAAGCCCAACCCAAACAGAACCCTGATGAGACAAAAACAAACCCAGATCAACAAAATCCAGAATCAAACTAAAATAAGTCCTGACTAACGAAAGCCCCTTACCCATAGTGTTTTAAAAGGCATGGGAGGCATGCCTCCAGGCGAGGTGCCCCCAAAACGCCCCGAGGCATATGCTAGAGGCATTGACACCTCTGAGGCGTACGCTTCATATGTTCTTTTCATGAGGCGTGCTAGAGGCATACACCTCATGCACACCTCATGTAAAAAGACAGGGAAAAAAAAAAAAAGGAAAGGAAGGGAAAGGAAAGGAAAAGAAAGAGAAGAAAAAAAAAGGAGAAAAAGAAAGAAAAAAAAGGAAAGGGAAGGGAAGATAAGGGAAAAGACCCCCCACAGCCCCCCTTTTCAATGCAGCCCCAATTTGGTTCTTTTGTGCTAGGGGGGTCTTGCTTCACTTTGCTTGCTCGCCTCCGCTTTGACAAGACCCCCCCTTTCAACTAGTGCCATGCATCATCATTTTTCTTAATATAAAAGATTTTTATTAAAAATAAAGAAAAATGAGATTTTTCTTCCTCTTCTTCCTCCTCATCCCCCCCCCCCTCTTAAGCCTCCTTGTGTTCGGGAGGCTTACGCCTCTTACATTCTGAACTACGCCTCACGCCTCTAGGTAGTGGAATGCCTCGCATCATGCCTCCACGTTTTAAATGGCCCATAACAATACAATACAAGACAAAAGGACAAAAGAAACCAGAACATCAAACCAGCCCAATGCCCAACAAATACCCAAACCCAAAATGCAAATTCAAGCATCTTTCTCAGTTTTTTTAGTGCAATTTTGTTGTCATTTTTTTACTATGCCTTTGGGTTTTTTGACGAGCTTGTTAGGTCCCATTCCGAATAGACCACCTTTTAACCTCGTGAAAACCTCAGTGTTTTCTTCTTTTATGATTGAATGAATACATGTGGTTAACTCATTAAAAAAATAAAGGAATTGAGATGGGCTTGATTGGTGGATTGCTCAGCATCCCTAATGGACCATTGATCTCTTTTCTAGAATATGCAGATGACACGTTAAATCTTATAGAAATTCTAAAGAGCTTTAAAGTGTTGTTGGGCTCGAATTAATTTATCAAAAACTGTATGTTGGAAACATGATTTTTTTTTATCAATAACAAAGGATTCATTAATTAATAAAAAAGTGTACAAAGGGAGGAGATAACCTCTCTTATATCCCTGAAGCAAGAAAAAAACAGAAAAAGTTACATGTGAGCCCAAAACAAGTTCTCCCTATTCACCCCTTGCTTTGCAAGCCCATCGAATCATTAGCCAAAAAAATCAAATGATTCCGTTGATACATTCGAGTAATGACCCGTTTCACAATTAGTGAACTGGATTTATTGTCATAACCTAAATTTTCCGCGGGTTCATAAAAAACTGATCTATTTAAACTATGATCGTGAGCAAATACATAAATATACTCTTGAAAGAGAAGTGGATATAGAAAGTCTTGTTGCCGAGATCTATCTATTTCTAAATATCTTTGTAATTCCTCCATTCATTGGAAACATGATTTTTTTTTATCAATAACAAAGGATTCATTAATTAATAAAAAAGTGTACAAAGGGAGGAGATAACCTCTCTTATATCCCTGAAGCAAGAAAAAAACAGAAAAAGTTACATGTGAGCCCAAAACAAGTTCTCCCTATTCACCCCTTGCTTTGCAAGCCCATCTGCAAGGAAGTTAGCACATCTCTTAACCCAAACTACTTTAACTTCCATGTCTTTTGTCAGCCATTGGAATTTCTTCTTCTCATTGCTGTACAGCCACAAACCATTTTTATCTCCTTTCAGCCATTCTACCACCAACTTGGAGTCTCCTTCGATGATCAACTTCCTCAACTTTAAGTCCTTGGCTCTCTGATCTGAACACCTTCTAGAGCCACCAAAATCTCAGCTCTAGGAGAGTTACCCTCTTCAATTGGGCCTGAGAACAAGGCAATTATAATCCCATTCTCATCCCTTAAAACACCCCCAACACCTTCTTCAATTGGAAACATGATTTCCTTGTGCTCATTTAAAGCTAGATTATCATTGTACTTGTTTTTCATTCAATAAAAATAGACTTTGATATCTGAAGCCTTTATATGAAGTAATGCTTACGTGTGACTGGAAAGTTAAGTCATTGGGTGGTAAATGGAACTTCTGAATGACCCAATTCCTCATAGACTTGTTATTGATTAAAAAAAAAAATCCTCATAGACCTAAAGCATCCCAACTAAGATGAGCCTAGTCTATGGTCAGAACATGAACGGTTACCATAAGATGGTGTAGTGATATCTTGACCACTGGGGTGAGAGTCCATATTATCATGTGGCATGTGGATTTCTTTAATTGTTGGTAGCATGAATCACTCAAGTGCAGAGACTTTTTCGTCCTTAGACCTGGGGATTTTTCAGGGTTATAGAGTCATGACCAGTTACTTTGGTATGTCATGGGTGGGGCTACTAAAGTCACTAACATATTTCACATGTTGGGTAGCTGGAAGTGACCTTAGAACTTTGGGAATGTCCAATAAGAAAGCTACACCCTCAAGAAGAGAGTGTTACTGCCAAGACTTTTAAAGACTACAAGAGGTAAGGGTTAAGGTGAGTGAGACTTGTCTTGTAACAGAAATAATCAGAAATTAATCTAAGAATTAATGAATTAAAGAGAAAAAAAGTGGTAAGAATAGATAGAAGAAAAACACAAAGGAAGAATGAAAGAAGTACTCAATCCTATGTTAGCAA
Organism: Nelumbo nucifera; assembly: GCF_055504915.1. Classification (NCBI taxonomy): domain Eukaryota; kingdom Viridiplantae; phylum Streptophyta; class Magnoliopsida; order Proteales; family Nelumbonaceae; genus Nelumbo; species Nelumbo nucifera. Next base: position 49,114,564 of record NC_142652.1, read on the forward strand.
GTCAAAAAGTTATGTTAATAGGTCAGAGTCATAGTCCTATGTCTACATAGGATTTCTCATAGTCTTAATCCTATGTCAATTAGGAATTTTGTTTGAGTCCTAAATCAAAGTCTCAGTCCTAAAGCTAACTGTCAATTTTAAATGGGTGAGGAGAACTGCTAATGGGATGGTGGATACTCTAGCTAAATAAGGGGCTTTTAGGCATCAATTGTTTTGGGCAAAATTGTAATTTTTGTTTGCTCAGGGTGGAGTTTTTCCACCTTGATGTATCCTTATAATCTCCTTAATAAAATCTCCTTTTGCTGATCCAAAAAAACAGGTCTCAGTTCTAAAACCTAGGATTTCTCCTATTCCTACTTCCTAGTTAGAGTTTTAGTAGTATTCCTTAGTTGGTTCTAGAGTAGGAAAACAAGGGAAAGGGTTCACTGACACCAACATCTGGCTTTTTCTTACCCCAGAGATTTCAAGCCTGTTAGTTTGCTGGTTGACTATAAATGATCATTGCTAAAGTTGATTTCCTTAGGATTAAGTTGGTCCTTCCATTATTTCACACTTCCGAGCAGTGATTGTTCAGGATAGACAGATTAGAGATCAAATCCTTATTTCCAATAAGTTGCTCAGGACGCTAGAAGAAGAGGGAAGAAGGGATGGTTATGCAAACTGGATATGGAAAAAGCATGCAATATGATGGATAGATCACTACTCAATCCTAATTAATGGGTTGGCAAAAGATTGTTTTCCTAGGCTCCCAGCCAAGAGGGGTCTTCAACAAGGGGACCCCCTTCCCCATTCCTTTTTACTCTTGTCGTTGATGTGTTGAGTCAGTTAATCGTAAGAGAGAACCATTGGGGTTTACTGAAAGGATTGAGGTAGGAAGGGATGAAGTAGTGGTCTCTCTCTCATCTGCAATTTGCAGATGGCATTATCATTTTATGTGCAGACACGAGGGAATAGGCACTCTGACCTAAAGCTTTTTACACAAGTGCTGGACAGGTTTTCAAATCTGAAAATAAGCTTGGGTAAAAGCAATTCCATTAGTATTAATCTGAGCAGGGCGATAGAAAAGAAGTATGCTAATGCTTTTGGGTGCATAGTATCATCAATTCATCATGGCCTTTAACTTAGTTGGGGCTACCATTAGGGAGGAAATCCTAGGTCTCATAATTTCTAGAATCTGATATCTGATAGATTCTCTAAGAAGCAAGCCACATGGAAGAGGAACTATATTTCTTTGAGGGGGAGGATAACTCTAATAAAATCCACTCTTTCTAGATTATTGGTGTATTATCTTTCTGTTTTAAAGTACCGGTTAAAGTGGTAAGAGGTCAGAATTTAGAAATGGCAGCCAGGTGATTATAAAATAACTCACCTCATCAATTGGGATCAGCATATAAAAGGAAAAAGGAAGAGGACTTGGTGAGAGAGGCTTGTTGAAGAGGAATTGCACTTTTTTAGGGAAATGTTGTGGAGGTATCTGCTGGACACTGATTTATTTTGGTATAAATCGATTAATAGCACTTATGGCTCTGATAAGAATGGTTGGGACGTGGGTATTGCTCCCAATATGACCCTATCCTCCCCCTAGAAATCCATTCATGGTCTTTATAACTTTCTTGCCCTTCATTCGTTATAGGCCTCATTAGAAACAAAATAAGATTCTAGGAAGATTTACAGTGGGGGGATATGCCTTTAAGAGATAAATACCCTTCCATCTATTCCATCTCCACTTTTAAGAATAAATCTATTGCTCATTGTGTCTCCATATCATCTTACTCGAATGTAGGGCTGAGAAGAGGTTTGAGGAATTCTGAACTATCTATTGCACAAAACATAATTTCCTTTCTTGAGGGAATTTTCCTTGATCCTTTCTCCCCTCATAGGAGAGTTTGGGTTCTTGATCCATCTGCTTCATACTTGTGTGCCTCTTTTTTCAAAGTCCTCTCTTCTTCCTCTCCAGGTGGTACTTTTCCAATGAAAGCAATTTGGTGTAAGCCAATCCCACTTAAGGTTAGGGCATTTTGTTGGGAGGTTATCATTTAAGAATCAATATGTGAGAAATTCTTCAAAGGAGGAGACCCAACTAGTGTTTATCTCCCCATGTTTCCTTAATGCATATGACAACTAGTGAAACCATACACCACTAACTAACTTCCTGCAATTTTATCCCAAGCATTTGGGAACATTTTTGTTCTCTCTTTGGATAGAAGTAGGATCTGCCAAGGTATTTGAGATGCTTATTTCAAATCTCCTTCTCCCCTCCAAAAGAAAGAAGATTTTGTGGAGAAAAACTAGGGATGCCATGCTTTGGACAGTTTAGGAAGAGAGAAATACAAGAATCTTCAAGAAGAAGGTTTCACCTAGAAAGGTTTTAGTCGAGAATATCAAAATAAAGCTTGTCCATTAGGTTAAAACCTTGCCCATTATTAAGCCCTTTATGGATAATTTGATTAAAGAGTGACAAAAATTGCCTATTCCTCTACATCACCCCTTGCGCCAATTCATCAACCATGCCCCCCCCCAACTAGAGGTCACATTAAACTCAACTTTGATGGATACCACTATGGTAACCCTAGGCAGTAGGCACTCTAGAATTGTTTTTATTTTCTTTTTTTTTTTTTTTGGATCAGCAACAAGAGGTTTCATTAATTAAAAGATGGGGAGTTTTTAGACACCACAATGGCACAACAGAAGCCTCATTCTCAAGACCTATTGGTGTTGGAGACACGGTAAAAGCAGAATTACCGGCAACCCTTCAAGGATTAAAAATAGGAAGGGATCAATATTTGAAACCACTAGTAGTAGGGGGGATTCAAGGATTATTGTGGGTTGGCTTAAAGTATAGGCACATAATGAGAGAACCAAGCACCTTCTTAGAGAACAGGGAGCAACATTCAGCCGGATTCAAAGATCAAGCAACTATATGGCTGATGGACTAGCTACTTAGGCGACTAGCAGAGCTCAAATGTACTTAGGAGTTAGGAATCATTACTGAGTTGGATGATTGAGTTGTATTAGGAATTGAGTTGAGGGTTAGGTAGCAATGCTAGCCTAAATTATGGGCATAAAGCTTGTACTGCACATAATGCACTATCTTATCCTTTGCGGCTTTCTGGTCCTAACTTCACCCTCCCCAACCCCATCAATCTTATCCTTAGCTTGCGGCTTAATGGCTTCCTGTGGACTTGGAGGACAAGGTTCAAGCATAGAAAAGACATTAGTGTCCAAAACTGAATTGACAACTATACCTGACACAATTGGGGGGCAAGAAACAACCAGAATAAGTACACTTGGAGCCTCTCCATGAGCAAGCATTTGGATCTCGCCATTCACCCCACATGGGGCTGCTGCTCGGGAGCTAACTGAAGATGCATAAGACCTCTGACCACTTCCACCGGATTCCCCTTGCTTGGCCTCAAGTAAACCTCTACTACATCCCTATGGACACCCTGCCTTGCATTAGAATTTGGTTCTAGTGTTCCCTTGTTGAGATTTAGGCTTTCCACACCACCAGCCTCTTTGTACTCCATTGTGTCTACAACTCCACCATTTGTCATTGGACCTGAAGAGAAGATCTTCATCTCTTCCTCAATATCAGCAAACAGCCATCCTGTGTCTAGAATGTTAATTTGTTCCTCGTCCTCAACTTCCTCCTCTCCCACTCTACCAACCAAAGACTCAACCTCCAAACCTGACTCTTCATCATCAAACTGATCACAATGCACCTAGCCAACATCCACCTCATCATTATCATCTGTATAGCTTCTGGCATACCTAGGATTAGGACATTCCATTACTGCTCCAACCAGAGCTGTTTGAGCTACCTCAGGCCTTGAAACCCACTGTAGAGACGACCCCGAGCACACACTTGCTATAGTTCTAACAAGCACCTCGGCTTGGGACAATGATAGATCCAATCTATCGTCCAGATTCAAAGGCCCTTTACTATTCTTTGTTTTGTTGCTCGCATAATACACTGAATGTCTCAACTCGCTGTGAGAATTGAGAAAGTAGATAACATGATCCCCATCCTGGCGAGTTGGAACATTGTATCTCGCTGAGTTCATCAAAACCTGACCACGCCTTGGGCTCCACTGATTTAATTCAATTACTTGGCGGTTTCCCAAAGTTTCACTTAAATCTTGTGCTCCACGTGAACCTCCAAGATTAGAACTTGATCTTAACACCCGTGCATAGGTCATCTTCTGGGCTGTTGGATTGAATTCAAAAACATTTGCAAAATCAGCTTTTAATGGAAAGAAGCTCATTCTACAAATTCCATCCGATCCTTAAGTTTCTAGGACTTTATTCTCATGTTGACCTTGTGGGCGGTCCACCCAACTCCTTCCACATGGCATCCAAACGCCCAAGTCATCTTCTTCTTCCTTCATCCCTGAAGACTAGAATTTCGCTTCAATCACTGATGCCACCTAAATTGTCCTCCATCAATCTTCAATGAAGATTTCCACTATTTGAGGGATTTTTTTCTGGTTTCACCCCCACAAACTTGATATTAGCTACTCGGAGATCTTGCAGAAAATGGGCTTCCAAGACTCCACCCCAAAGTACTACTATTTTGTGAAGAATCTGTTCCTGCCAGAGGTTAAATGGCAGTCCAAAAAGCTTAATAATCACCATATTTGTGTGAGGAGCAACTCAAAGTGAGTCTTCTCTATAATTGCTTCTAGTATCCTCTTCCAATCTTTTACTTCAGTTTTTGCTTTCACCACCTTCCTCTTCCCCCAATCAGTTCTCTTTCCTTGCCACGTTAATTTTGAGCTGGACACCAGAACAATCATTGATGCATTCTCTCTTTTTTTGTTGCTTGTCTCTGTATCTTCCAATTTAGGATCTGAGTCTCCAACCTTTGTACCTGTTTTCAGTTTTCTCTTTTGCTCCAAAGTTTGTTTTTATTTCTGTTCTCACTGGCTTTTATTCCTTTCCTTTAATGTAATCTCTTCTAGCATTGCAGCTAGCATCAACCACTCCTGTCTTGCTCTTCCCTCCGGTAAGCAAATCATTTCTGTCTTTCCTTTTCCAAACTCTGTTAGTGCAATGAAACAGCGATTCTTATTACTTTTGTTTTCAAACATGAATTTCTTTTCGCCTTTGACCATTTCACTCCTCCAACCTGGTGTCTTCAGTGCAAAGATTAAGCTGTCCACAAATCCCTTAAACCAGTGTAGAGCCTCCATGTCTAGAAGGACTGTACCACCCTTTGGTTCCTTTTCTTGTGCCCCCTTTTAGATCCTTGGTTCAACCTTCTGACAATCTTGGGTTTCCTTTTCCTATTAAGGAAGTGTGGGGTAAACCAGTTCCACCAAGAATTGGGGCCTTTTGTTGGGAAGTCATTTTGAGGAAGATTAAAACTTGTGACCTACTTCAAAGAAAAAGATTTTCGCAGTGCTTGTCGCCCAACTGGTGCATACTTTGTAAGACTAGTGGTGACACTTGCTACCGCTTATTAAATCTCCTACCATTTTGTTATATCTATTTGGGATTGGTTTCTCTCTTTGTTTGGTTCTAGGTGGACTCCTCCACCAGATATACAAAGCCTATTTGATTCTTCCACAGATTAGTGGGATAAAGAAGATGGGGAAAGTTCTATGAGATGCACTAGAGCTGCTATTTGCTGGACAGTTTGGGAAGAAAGGAATCAAAGGACTTTCCTTGACAAGGAGAGTAGAAGTACTATTGTTGAATTCATCACTACTAGGGTGGTTCAGTGGGTGAAATCTTTGAAAATCTTTGAGGATATATCCACAGGAGCCTTGCTTAATAACTGGGAAGAAATGGCTAAATCAACCCCATATAAAGCTGTAATCAATCCCATTTGGTCTCCACCAGCTGGTGGGTTTACAAAGCTAAACTTTGAGGGGAGTAGTGAAGGCAACCCTAGTCCTTTAGGCATTGGAGGATTCTTTAGGAATGAGGAAGGAAAACTTATCGCATTATTCTCAGAATCAATTGGTGTAGGAGATTCTCTCAAAGCTAAAGTCCTGGCTGTCTTGGAAGGTGCAAAAAGTGCAAAAGAGTTAAATATTCACAAATTGGTTATTGAAGGTAGTTCTAAGCTAGAAATTGGATAGTTAGAAAAAAAGGATAATGGGCTGTGGGAATTTGTGAAGGAAAGAAAGAAATTTAAGTGGTTGACCCGGGGTATGGAAGTGAGACTGCAGTTGGTTAAAAGGAGTGCTAATTCCTTTGCTGATGCATTAGCCAAACAGGGGGTGGGAAGGGTTCATCTTTTTGGCCTTCCTTGTAATTTTTTGCTTTTCTTTTGGGGAGGATTGAGAGAGCTTACCTCTCCCCTTGGCTTCTGTATTTGTTTCTCTTCTCTTTTCTATCCTTCAAAATAAAGTTTCTGTTATTGATCAAAAGAAAAAGGACGAAGCTCAAAGAAACCTCGAGACTGGCTCATGCCCAGTGGCCAATAGAGATGTTGGCCCATCTATGCGGATCAGACCCACCTATAGTAGTTTTAGTGTGGTTGCACATGATTTGAAAATTTTCGTTGGTGCAAAGTTTGGAAAGTGTCAAGCTTCTTCACCTGTACAAGCTGAGGTTTTTGCTGTCAAGAAAGGTGTCTTTTTTGCATCTAAGTTGGGTTGTTTAAATATTGATGTAGAATGTAATAACCTGTCTGTTGTTGCTTTTTTGTTAAATCAAAAGCTGGGATGTCCTTTGATGTTTGGTTTGTTATCCACAACATCCTCTCTTTTAGTAATAGTTTGGATCTTAAATTTAAGTTTGTCCATCATGGTGGCAACAGTGTAGCCCATATTGCTGCTAAGAAAGGTTTTAGTGAATCAGGTGAGGTGCTTAGTTGGCCTCCTTTTTGGTTGGCTCATGTGTTGGTTCTCGATAATAGTAGTCAAGTGCTTGGTGGTATTGAGTCTGGGTCAGTTTGGTTGTGTCAGTCTTGTCTGGGTTGTGTCTTGTTGCTTTGTATGTTTTTCTTAGTTCTTAATGAATTATCTTTTCTACCAAAAAAGATAATCATTTATCGATCAAAAAAAAAAAAAGATAATCATTTAGGTGTCTTTTTGGAATATCTTTTAAATGGTTTCCAAGAAAAGAAAACTGAAATTTTCTCTAAAATCAAGAAACTTAGTTTTAACAGGAAAGATCTCAACAACCAACTCAAAGTACTTATAGGTTGATCTGGCATATTAGAATTACTCCAAAGAAGAAGAAATAGAAAATGCTGAAACTAAGTGCCATATTTTTCTTACCATTTGTGATACAACAAGCATTTAAAACAAAATGAAACCTTAACCTACTCCAACAACTAAATGCAGCCAAATAGTGCCATCAAGTAGAAACAAGGCCATTCACAAAGAGGCAATAACCACTTTAAAGTCTGACAACTACTTAAAATGAAACAGAGACCTCCTTTACTTCAGTGCATGTCTCCAGGCAACTGCAATTTCCTTTTCTCAAAGCATTCCATGGCATTGAAAGCAAAGTAATTCAAATCTGGAAAGAAACACCAATTGGTACTTCCAGTCCTACCAATACTTTGTATCTATATCAAATTCGTTTACTAGAGATAATGCAACTCATCTCACCTCCCTAGTCCCTATTGCAAATAAAAGCAATAATGATACTTTTAAAAATAATTAAGTAAATCACCTTTACTACTAAAGGAACCACTGTGTTCAGGCACCACCTCTATAATATGTCATAATTTTTTACTCATTTGAAACCTTTCACAGACTATAATTCTTCTTAGTCCTTACATGCAGTAAACCACTGAAACCGAGGAAGCCGATCATATCTAGGTCCCTATTCACTAAGCATGGTTTTCTACCCACTAATTAACTTTCCAGAATAATATATCAGAAACAGTTTGACACCCTGATAGCTGAAATCAAAATCCAGGATAGGTACATGAAATAAACCAGAATTAAAAAAAAAAAAAAAACTACAACTCTATTGAACGTAGAATAAACTCCAAAATGGTGGACAATGAAGAAACGCTATGCACTCTTCCACCCTCCCTACTACTGCACTCGAGCATTGCTCAGTTTGTCAGAACATCGAGGAAAAACCAAGCAAATAGCATTGCAAAATAGAAGAAAATAAAATGTTCTTGCAGACTATGCTTACACAATAAAGACTACTGCCAGAACCTACATCAACTTTGAAATAAATTGAGGATTCCAAAAACTATTAGCCTGTCCCAGTGCCACTCTTAAAAACTTAGCCCAAAAAAAAAGCCCCTATATTGCTACTAACCCTAAGACTCCAGACTTATTTTCTTGAAAAACAATATGTTCAGACTCACCCACCCACCCCCAAGTTATTCCAGCATAGCCAAGCAGTGATTCCATGGAAAGAGCTTAACAGTATGTTCACCAATCTCGTTTTCTTCCAGTAATTTTACTGTAGACCTCTAGGGTAACATTTCATGTACATCAAAAGTCCCTCTTCAAGAAAACCATTTAAAGCCAATGTCAAACACAAACAACTGACATCCTCCTCCGGAACAAAGCCAAATATTAAACATGCAAGGTCGCTTAACTAAGACCCAATTCAAGTAATAAACAAAGAAGCCCTTCAGACAAACAAAACAACCTACTCTTCAACAAAAGGAGCGGAAATAAAAACCTATCCAAGTACTGAAATCCAGCAAAACCCCTAAATCCAACAAAACCCAATTCAAATACCACGAAAACAATCAAAACCCACCATTTCCCACTTCGATCCGTACATACCCAAGAGACAAAATCAAACAAGAACAACACTAAAAACAAAGAAAATTTGAAAAGACACTTACATTGCTTCCTTTCCAAACTTCGTACACTCGCTTTGCCATGAGAAATCCCTGTGACTACACCGGAAGAGAATCGAATATTTGGAACTTCTGGTTGTTCACTTCTCCACATCGAAATTTGCGAAAGGAAAAAAGAAGGGGGAAAAAAAAGAAAAAGAAACGCGGTTGGAGTTCAACAAAAACCAATACGCTCGATTGATTGGTGGTTTGTTGGGTTTTACTATGGTTTTTCGGGTTCCTTTAAATGCGAGATACAGCCTAGAGGAAAAAGAAGGGGAAATTATTTTCCTTCTCTTCCTCTTTTCCGATCCAACTGCAGTTTCGTTTGTGGAAAGCTACAGAAAAATTTTAGCTGATCATCCGGGGATGTAATTATCGAACAAAAAAAGATATAATCCGGGGATATAGGCTGGAAGAAAAAGCAAAAAAAGAAAAAAAAAAAAAAAAAAAAAAAAAAAACACTCCTTCCGCTTCTCCCATCTCATCTCTGTTCTCCATTAATTAAACCAAATGACCATTTTACCCTTGAAGGCATGGGAGTTGGGACGACTCCATTCTTTTCAGTTTTTCTTCCTTTCAAAACACTTCTGCAAAAGGTGTTGGGTTTCAGCTGTAGCTCTCTTCTCAATGGGCCTTTCTTTTAATTCTTTTCCCCTTTTGGAAGTCTGTTCCACAGTCTGAAAATCCTACTGATATGGATCTATGGGTGCTATTATTCATCGGGTTGGATTTGGTCGGACCGGATCCAAACTGGACCATTTGATTTGTATCCCATAATGTTGGTAGCAATTTAAAGGGTTAGATTAGACCATAGGTGTATGACTATGAGACCGTATCTGTTCCTACCATGTATTGAAAACATCTCTTAAGTTATTATTGACGGGAGATGTTCTCAATACACGGTAGATGAGTCTGTGAGGCACCCCACAGTTTGAAACCCAGAATTGTGGATGTGAGGTGCTGATGTCATCTCAACTACAATTTGAAAAATAGAAACCCAGAATTGGAGCCAAAGTTGACTGGTCATGAGTCAAATGATTAAGCCGACCTCTTGATCCCCATTCAAAGAGAGGGATTGAAAATTTTATAAAAGTCAGAATAGAACCATCACTCTCAAAATTAACAAGCGGACCGATCATTCAGGCTGGTCAGACCATCAGATTCAGACTGGGCTGGATGGTTGAACCGGTGACACTTGAACTTTCCAAGGAGTTGGGATCTCCTGCCAATAAAACGCGTTTCAACAGCCTACCAATAAGATCTGACGCCGCACATCTCACCATGAGAGTGGGACCCACCATAAAAGTGAGACTTGTCATGTATGAAATGTGTCAGATCATGTTGGTGGGGTGTTGGAATGTATTTAGTTTGCAGGTGATCCAAACCAAACTCCTTCCCGAACATTGATTGTATGATGATTTCACGGGCTGAATGGTCTAACCGGGCTGGTTGAGCTTTCCGACTTCTATCCGGTCCGGATTTGACAACGTTGAATCACATGTCAGCCTGGATTTGGCAAAACAAGTTCTACAAAAATCTAAAATCCCAAAAAAGATGTTTCTCAGAGCTTCCACCCTTTTTGCAATCAAATGAGCTCAGAAAGTAGTGCAAGCCAATGAACTAAGAATTTTTTATGAGATGAATGAATCATAGTCTATTTAAAAACAAAACTTTAATGCCAAACAGTCTGTTATCATTTTGCTTTCTTGCAAGGGAACTATTGGACTCAAAATAAATTAATATGGACGTGGGGTTGCATTGACATTTTTATATATATATTAGAACAAGTTATGCAAGTTTTCAGAATCATTGGTTTGTGTTTGTCTTGTTATAGATTAAATATAGAATCTTAATAGGATCATCCAATTTGTGTCATCAGAGTCTAACTGTATTCCCATAAAAGAAATCTCCATCCTTGGAAGTTTTAGAAGCATATCCCATTTCCCAAGATTGGGATTATAATACAAATTGGATGCTTTTAAGATTCTATATTTAATTCTTCTTCCATTTGATGATTTTCTTGGAGTTTATTATCATGAGCATGTGCAGCTCCTTGCTTGGGAGATGGGAACAGTGTCTCTGTGCACATGCAGTCATTGTTTTAGAAACTGAACATCTCCTTTTATAGCACTTGAAATGGCTGAATTATACAGACCCTCATAATATTTTATTATATAAGTATTTTATCTATAATAGTAAGTCATTCAATTCAGCTATTTAGCTGTTATCAAACAGCTACTGTTTACTTTTTTTTTTTTTTTACCAAAACCACTACTTTGTGGTTTGTTTTATAGTCTATGCTTCAATTGGCAGGGCATTCTTTTTTCTTATTTTTAGTAAATTACACAGAACCCCACTAACAAAAGAAATCTACATAGAACCCATTAACCCAAGCTGCATTGGGATTTTGGCATTAATTGGTTGATGCCCTCCTGGTTACACTGTAACCACTCAAAGTTCACTTGACAATTATGGTTCAGCTCCATCTGTGTCAATTGACTATAATATTTTTTTTTTTGGAAATCATAATTGACTATAATAATTCAATTAAAAACATGTCGTACAAATACATACATTCTTTTTAAATACAAATTTTGCCTACAAATGAGAGTCATCAAATAAAGGGGTTTTGACGTGACAAAATTAAAAAAAAAAACAAACAAACAAAGAATAAGGAGGCATTGTTTTGAAGTACTTAGGGTCATCAAAAAAATGGGTTTTGACGTGACAAAAGAAAGAGTAAGGAGGCATTGTTTTTAAGTACTTGGGGTAATCAACAAATGGGTTTTGACGTGACAAAAGAAAGAGTAAGGAGGCATTGTTTTGAAGTACTTAGGGTCAGTTTAGTTCATAGTCAGAATTAGAATGATCTACTTTTATAGTCTGTTTGGTTCAGACAAGAATAGGAATGGAAATTAGAATTGGCTGGAATGGGATTTCATTCATAAGGGAGGGGGAGGGATTGGTCATTCCTTCAAATGGGGGATTGTCGTTCCAGAAGGAATGGGAATGGGAATCCAATTCCACCCAACCAAATAGTTGGAATCAAAATGACCCATTCCAATTCCAAACCTCTATTCCAGCAAACCAAACAGGCCCTTAATAATCTTGAATAGACTTCCAAAGTTCCCCTCTCCTATCACCAAAGAAAAAAAAAACAAAATAAAAATGAAGAAGACTTCCAAAGTTACTACTCTACAATCTCCCTTAGATGAACGGGTCACCAATGTTTCAAATACCCAACCCAATGGTATACTCGTATGTATAGGGTGTTTCAATACAACAAAACAACTTTCCAAATTCCCAACTCCCTTAGAGCCTCACACATCTATACTATATATAAAAGCGTGAATGTAGTGTGAATTTTTTTTGGATTAAAATTACTCTTTATTTCTTTGTTTGAGAAAGGGTATAAAAGTCATTTTATTATAATTTTAGTGTCAGCTTTAATGGCTACTATAATAACCATATTTGTGTATTTAATCCATCTCTAATTGTAAGGGTTAAAAATGTAAGTTCAATTATTACTTTCCACCTCATTTAATTCCCTTTCATTGAGTCTTATACTTAAGATATTAAATCCATTTTTCTCTTATTAATCCCTATATTTTAAGTTATTTTTCACTAATAAATGCTACTAATTAGATCTATGTCAATATTTTAACAATATAAACCCATATATTTTAAAACAGACTCAAAAACAAAATCATTCTTTATTCAAGTGGTGGCTAAGAAATTCAACCATCTGAATCAAATTGGTCAACCTATAAAGTCATAGTTAGGTAATAAAATTTTTAAAATAGAAATAAATATAGAAAATTACAAAAATGTAGAAAAAATATAAACATTAATAATATTTTATTAATCAATTAAAAAAAATAAGTGTAATAAACAAGAATTATTTTTATTGATAATGAAAATGAAATACATAATTTAGAACCGACCAAAAATGAAATATAAAAATTAATAATATATAGTTCAACTTTTGGGTTAAATGTGTTAACCTTTAATGTCATAAATAAATAATAAAAATTAATAAAATATAAAAATACATAAATTTTGAAAAAAAAAATTAGGCACATGTATAATATCATGTATTTAACATTTTAAACATAAGTGTGCCATATTAGAATTATTTTTATACACAAAAACACTAAAAAAATTATAGAAATTTTTTAACACATCTATAATCTTATATATACACTACTATTAAAAATATAAATAAGATTGTGAAACTTTCTTTTGACTAAAATCAAGGTTTTAAAAATTGATTCAAAAACAGAACCACTTTGGCTTTTGTTTTGAGTCAATAGTTCAATAATCCAATTTGAGTGGGTCAAACCAGTAAAATGTAAAATATAATGTAACTTTTTATTTTGACCATTAGGTTATGATTAGGTTAAACTCCACCACATATATATACATTATTATGAGAGGGGAGTATGAGACTTTGATAATAAGTAGGAGTGATCATGGGTCGGGCCGAGTTGGGCCAAGTTTACACTTATGATAAGGGCTATAGCTTAGGCATGAGCCTGAAACAAAAGCCCTAGCCTAGGTATATATGGGCTTGAGCAGAGTCGGACCTATGTCTTTCATATATAAAACGTTACATATATATAATATTTTATATTAAATGACATATAACATGCATATAAACTTATTTTATACATTATATAATATTAAATATTATATAATATAAATTATACATGTTACATTATAATATTTATATATAAAATATATAAAATAATGTAAAGTAATGTGTACATATATATACACATTATACACAATGTGTATGTTTAAATATATACAGGTCGGGTCGGGCTTGAACAAAACCCTGTCCCAAGCCTAGAATTTTCAGGCCGAGACGAGCTAAAATGATCACCCTTAAGAAGGAAGCTCCTAGTTAAAGTTCAGAAGTGAGAAAAAAGAAAGAGAAGAAGAAGAAGAAGAAGAAGAGAAGGAAGCATCGTTGGAGGTGGTTGTCACCATGTTCATCGAGCATTGTTGCAGAACTTTTTGTCCTAAGAAGAAGAAGAAGGAATCGGCAGCGACGGCTATCTCCTTGTTCATTATCATTGTGGCTACAACACCACTTGCCCTCTTCTTAATATCTTTAAATCTCTCTCAAATCCTAGATCATTTGATTCATTGAAGTATTTCGGATTTTAATATAAGATCAATGTTTAATCTCTCATCTCTTGTATTAATTTTTCAATTTCTTCATTGGAGTTGCAATTTTTTTTTGTTGTTACAACTTAAAAAGAATCATAGAAATAAGAAAACTCAAAATCAAAATGTAATAACTACAAACCATAACTAATTTTGGCTATTAGGAATAATCGAACAAGATTTTGAGATATGAAAATTTCTTTTACCATTTTTTTACTTTCTAATTTTTATTTTAAAATAAATAAAAATTTAGAATTAGTTTGAATGCAACTCGAGAGTTGTTAACTGTGTCGAACATTTTAACGGTTAAACCGTTCGAATCAGTAGTTCCCTAACCATTTCAATGGTTTTTTGTAAAATAGTGGTTTAAGGCCAAAACGAAACTGATGACTTGACCATTTCCTGAGCCAAATGGTTCGGTCGTCTAGTCTGCTCCGATTTTTAAAACATTGACTAAAATACTCATTTTTTAATTTAGTCCATTGTAAGGCTTAAACTGTCAATTGAACTACTACTTTTCACCTCATTCAAATCCCTCTATTTAAATGTTACATTTTTTTTGATAAATAAAAAAAAAAGATCTATATCTATATTATATATAAAAGTGTGGATGTAGAGTGGAATTTTTTTGGACTAAAATTACCCTCTATTTCTTTGATGGCTATTAAAATGCAATAATTGTCTATTCATTACATTTGTAATTGTAAGGGTTGAAAATGTAACTTCAATTATTACTTTCCACCCCATTTAATCCCCTTTCATTAAGTCTTATACTTAAAGGTATTAACTCTCATTTTCTCTTTTTAAATCTTATATTTAAGTTATTTTTCACCAATAAGTTATTTAAGTTATATCAATATTTTTAACAATATGAATCCATAAATTTTAAAACTGACTCAAAAATAAAACCATTCTTTATCCAAGTGGTGTCTAAGCAATTCAACCATCCAAATCAAATGGATAAATCTATACAATCATACTTAGGTAAAAGAATTTTTAAAATAGAAATAAATATAACAAATTACAAAAATGTAAAAAAAAGATTAGACACATTAATGATATTTTATTAATCAAATTAAAAAATAAGTGTAAAAACCAAGAATTATTTTTATTGATAATGAAAAAGATATACATACTTTAGAACCGGCCAAAAATAAAATTATTTTACTATTTGGCAATTAAAGATCAATAGTTCAAATTTTGGGTCAAATGTGTTAACATTTAATGTCATAAATAAATAATAAGAACTAATAAAATATAAAAAATACAAAAATGAAAAAATACATAAATGTTGCAAAAAACATTCAAGCACATGCATAATATTAATTAGTTATCATATTAAACAAAAAGTAAGTGTGACATATCAAAATTATTTTTACATAGAAATATAAAAAAATTGAACACATCTATAATTATATATTTACACTATTATTAAAAATATAAATTAGATTGTGGAACTTTCTTTTGACTAAAATACTCATTTTTTATCTTAGTCCCTATTTAATTGTGATGTTTAAATTGTAAATTGAACTACTACTTTTCACCTCATTCAATTTCCTCTATTAAAATCTTACATTTCTTTGATAAATGAATAGAAAAACACCAAAAAATAAAATGTTATAAAAAGAAGAATTTAGCCAAGTAGGTAGACCTATAACGATACTTAAAATCATGTCTAGATTTTGCAATATGCATCTGATTAATAATAGGGAAAATTCTAGATTAATACCCTATACTTTAGGTCTAGTGCCACTTTGGTCCCTGAACTTTAAAATGTGACAATTTAGTACCTAAACTTTCAAAACGTGCCAATTTAGCACCTGCCATTAACCAACCTGTTAACTAGCCGTTATGTGCCATTTGAAAAAACACAAATACCCTTTGAGTGTCATCTAATTCTCTTTATCAAGCATCCAAATGTTGATTAAAAATGAACAGTCCCAAATCCTTGCCCCTTCTGTTCAAGAAAATTTGGGTCACTAGAATGCCCATTGAGACGTAACCCCAAATTTCTTGAATAGAAGAGGAAAGGATTTGAGACTTCTCATTCCCTATCAACATGTGGATGGTTGATAAAGAAAATTAGATGACACTCAAAGGACATTTGTGTCTTTTCAAGTGTCACTTAATAGCTGGTTAACGGATTAGTTAACGATTGGTACTGGGTTGACACATTTTGAAAGTTTGGGTACTGAATTGTCGCGTTTTAAATTTCGGGGACCAAAGTGGCACTAGGCCCAAAGTATAGGGTACTAATCAAGAATTTTCCCTTGATAATAAAAAGAAAAAATCATATAAAAATAAAAAATGCATATTTATAGAAATTCCTGTACGAGTGCTCAATTTTTTAGCTGCCCACTTTGCTTGGCCCCTATTTCCACTTGATGTCAAAAATGTCTTTCTCCATGGTGATCTTCAAGAGGAGGTATATATGGAGCAATCTCTTAGGTATGTTGCCCAAGGGGAGTTAGGAAATGTGTGTCGATTGAAGAAGGCTATCTATGGGTTGAAGTAATCACTGCAGGCATGATTCGATCATGTTAGTAGTGTGGTGCAAGATTTCGGCTTGAAACAATGCAATGTTGATCACTTTATGTTTAGTAGAGACTCGTCATCTGGGAAGATCATTCTAGCAATGTATGTTGATGATACTGTTCTCACTGGAAATGATACACATGGAATTGATGAGTTGAAACAGTTCCTACAACAACACTTTCAAACTAAAGATCTAGAAACCTTGAAGTACTTTCTTAGAATTGAGGTAGCTCGATCGAAGTGGGGAATCTCTCTATCCAAAGAAAGTATGTTTTAGATATGTTGGATGAAACTAGGTTGTTAGGATCCAAGCCAGTTGAAACTCCCATGAATCCCAATGTGAAGATGACTGTAGTCAAGGAGAGCCATTAGAAGACCCTACAAGGTATCGGAGACTAGTAGGTAAGTTGACCTACCTTACCATCATCACTAGGCCTGACATCTCCTTTAGTGTTGGAGCCCTCAGTCAATTAATGCAGAATCCAATAACTACTCATTGGGATGGTGTTATGAGGGTGCTGAAATACCTAAAGGGTGCTCCTGGTTGAGGGCTTTTGTATAAGAAAGGGGGAGATATGTCTCTGGTAGGGTACTTAAATGTAGATTGGGCAGGGTCTCCATTGGACAAGAAGTCTACTACAGATTATTGTACCTTCTTGTGTAGAAATCTCATTACTTGGAAGAGCATCAAATAGAACGTAGTTGCTAGGAGTAGCGTTGAAGATGAATACAAGGCAATGGCCCATGCTACCTGTGAGCTAGTTTGGTTGAAGCATTTTCTTCGGGAGATGAATATCACAATTTGTCAACCCATTAAATTGTTTTGTGACAACCAAGCTGCAACACATGTTGCCTCTAATCCAGTGTTTTATGAAAGGACTAAACACATTGAAGTTGATTGTCATTTCATGAGAGAGAAAGTGACAAGTGGAGAGATTGTTACTCCCTATGTTAAATCTAAAGACCAAGTAGTTGATATTTTTACTAAAAGTGTGGGTCACTCAAGGATGGACTATATTTGTAACAAGCTGAAACTTTATGATATATATGCTTTAACTTGAGGGGGAGTGTCAGAATTGTTAGAAATAGTTAACAGGGGCAGTATTGTCTTGTTCATGTTATTCTTTCTCTCTTATATCTACTGTAATTTTTCCTAAGGGTATTGATAGTCATTTCAGCCTCAATAGAATGTTAATACAACCTGGGTTGATAGTAAGGAGATGTGAATAGATTTCTCCTTTCTAGTCTTCCCTCTTTTCTTCTCCTTCTTTTCTCTTTCCCTTCCCTATCTCTTCCTATCTTCTTCTCTTTCTTTCTTTTATCATTTTCTTCACTTTTTCCTTACTTAATTAAAGTTGGAATAGTTGAAAACCTACCAACCATTGCTTTGTGATGGTTGACTGAATCTCTAATATGGAAAAAGTAGAAGGAAAGCTTGAACCACTAATCAAAGATTGAAGAAAATAAAGACAATGATTTGGAAGAGGTCTTTACAGATTGAAGCAAAAAGCCTGACCCTAGAAGATTGTAGGTGTAAGGATCGAAGATTTCTTAAATTAAAAGAGGAGAGGAAAGCAACAATTTATCTAACCGAAGAAACAATACAGTGGTTGAAGGGCTTCGTGGATGGTGTGTTGTTCTTTGTTGAAACGATAGGTTGGAGAAGCTCCCTGGAATCAATAGATAGATGGTTTGAGGCAATATTGCGGTGGAATAGGAAAGGATGGTATATAATAGTAATTGAATTCCTTGAAGGAGATTGCTAGCAGATGGTCTATCTGCCAGAAGGAAAAGGAAGTAGGGGTTGGAAGATGATTTTTGAAGAATTGTAGAAGTTTCTCTATTTCACCTTTTCGGATTCTCAGAG
Source organism: Nelumbo nucifera (assembly GCF_055504915.1). Lineage (NCBI taxonomy): Eukaryota > Viridiplantae > Streptophyta > Magnoliopsida > Proteales > Nelumbonaceae > Nelumbo > Nelumbo nucifera. The sequence continues at coordinate 49,132,914 of NC_142652.1, forward strand.
AGAGAAGTTGTTTGAAAAGTGTGCAGAAGATGATCAACTTGTTGAAACGGTGGAGTTTGTAAAATTTAATAGGAATGCAACAAGTATGAATAATGATCAAAAGAACTTGCAGGGGACTGTTATAATTGCTAGCTCGTTTAATGTGCCTAAATTGTTGATGGAGGTGGAAAAAGGTGAATGGGATAAGAGGTATGTTATTTTGACAAAGGAGGAAGTGAGAGATTGGAATCTAGTCTTGAAATGGTTGATGGAAGAATTGAAGATTAAGAGAAGTTTTGTTTGTTTACCTTTTAGCTTTAATAAGGCTATTTTCGACACAAGAGATGAAGTATTGGAAGCTTCACTAGTTGGAACTGATGCAAAGTTGGTGTTGATTGAAAAATGGAAGGCACCCTGCAATGAGAAAGATTTTACAGAGGATTGTGTTACTGTTATATTGATAGGATTGTCGTTTAACCTATGGAACGTGGATTCAATTAAGAAATTTGCAAATGTGATAGGTGGATCGCTGAAGGATTACTGCTTCGACAATTTGTATGCAATGAAGATCATATTAACTGAAGTGAAATTGAAGTGTATCCCTCGCTCCTGTGACCTGTGCATTGAAGATCAATGGAGGAAGGTTTGGGTTGTTGCGGAAGGTGAAGCAGCATTGTGGAATAGCTACTCCAAGGTTGAAGATGATGAGATGGATTAAAGGGGTTTACAGGTGGCAAAAAGAGAACGAGAGGGAAAAGAAGACGAAAGGAAGTGTCTGTCTTGGAATATGAGTAGTCTTTTACCTTGGGTCAAGAAAAGAGCTCATAAAAATTGGAAAACAATTTGATGACTTTTAAAGAGGCAAACAATGGGGCACTTCTTCCTAGGGACAACGAGGTATTTTTGAGAGACAAAGTTAAAAAATGGATAAAGGTTAAATAGCTGCATTCTTTCGGTGATAAAAATGGGCTAGATGGGCTAGTAGCCTAAAGAGCTAGTTGGGTTGGATGGGGAAGATAGATCAAAAGGTATTGGGCCCAAGTCGGTCTGTTTTCTTGATGGGCCTCTCGGTCACGTGTTGCTAAAGAATAGGAAGATTATGGACAACAACTTATGTCTATCTTCGTCCCTGGTAAGTTTTAAGCAATCCCCTTCATAATTCATTCAAGACAACAAAGAAGTGAGGCTGGGGTTGTTTCGAGTAAAAGAAGTTGGGGAAGGGCTTTTAAGTTCATATGATTGAAGGCAAAGAAATCAGCAAGCTTTAAAAGTCAAGCTTCAAAAATTCCTTGGAGTGTTGGAAAGTCAAAGAAAGAGGTTTGGGAGTGGGTGACTACAAGGTTTATTTGTTCCAATGAGGCAAGTTCACCAAAATGTACGAGAAACTCAAAGTCTGAATTAGGATCAAATGAGTGTTTGGGTGAGTTCCAAGTGCCTTTTTTGGATCCACCAAAAAGTTTTGTAAAGCATGGTCTCGAAATAGGGGAGAATCATAGGGACTCGATGACGGTTAAGACCTTAGATCTTGTAGGATTTGAAGGGGATGGTGCAAATGGTCTTGACAATGTGTCGAAGAGCAATGTAACCCCAAGAACATTTAATAGTAGGGAGTTTGATCAGATGTCCAGGAAAGAAATAATTGCAGTGGAATTGGATAAGATGTATGAGGAGGAAGGTGAAAGAAAATCGGTGGTAGTGGATAAATTAAGGGTTAATCTGGGTAGGAGAAGGATTGGAGAAACCTCGAGTATTCCTGTTAATGACACACTTAAGACAGGGAGCACAAGAAATCCAAAGGGTATGGAAACAGGTAGCTGGTTCATGTGACCAATGTTTTTCACAAGCTTAAGGAAGGGCTGGTAGGGGACAACCCTTATGGAAGATTCAAGAGAATCTATAAAAGAAAAGGAGCGAAAACGAAAGTTAAGTAGTCATCTTCGAAAGACAAAGACATGGTTTTTCCAATGGAGTTAGACCCGACTAACGCAATGCAAGTTTCTTTTCTATCATCTCAATAAAATGAGGATTCCTCAAGGGAGAAGTTGGAAAGAAATGATTTAGAGGGCATCAATGAGAAGATCGAGAAGGAGAACATAATTGAAAAGGAGGATAATGAAAAGGTGGAAGAAGAGGGAGAAGGGAAGGATGAAAGAAAGGAAGTGGAGGATAATAGGGTATCTGTAGATTTACAAATTGAGGAACAAAATGATAGGAAAGAGGGGGGAAGGAAATTAGGGGGAGGTGGATTCGAAGAGTCTTCTAAGGAAGGTATCCCCCCCCTAAGAAGGAAAAAGTGGGCATTGATAGACTAGTTGACGAACAGGTGGAAATCAGGAAGTCTCTTGGATTATGGGGGTGGGAAGCGGTGGTCAGGAAAAGCAATTGAATAGTTCAAAAGAAATTGAAGGGAAGAGTTGAACAACTCGAGGGGTATAAGGGAAGGGGTGAGGCCTAAGAAAAAGGTGAAGGGGGAGAGAAAGGAATAGTGAATGAAGAATAAGGGGTTGTTCACTAAGTAACAGTTGAGGAAGGAGGTTCTGTTTGAGGATGTAGAAGGCTCAGGTCATACTAGTGTTTTAAAAGCGCAAGGTGCAAAAAAGGCATAGGGGCCAATTTGCACGGCGTGAGGCGAGGCATACGCCTTTTTGAAACAAGGCACAAAAATAAAAAAAAAAGTCAAGAAAATAAAATATGCCAAAAAATAAAAAATGTAATAAAAATAAAAAATATTAAACATAATTTTAATAAAAATATAAACTTAAATTTTAAAATAAATGTTTTAAAAAATCTATTATCTAAAATTAAAATACATAAACATAACATGTAAAGCGTATTCAAATGAGAATTAAAAAATAAAATCAAACATATAAAACATTCTCCTTAATTGCATTACTTCAAGTAACTGATGTGATGTAAAACATATTATATTCCTGATTTTATGAGTCATCTTTGTGCCATGCCCCTCGAGGTAAGCCCAAACAAATCCATGTTAGGTCTTAAATTCTTAGTTTCCACAGAAAAATAATGATTTTATAATTTTAATTGCTTTTTAAGAAGATATTCTATTAGGATAAATGAATGAACAACATTACCAAATAGGGGGTTTGATCTCCACTAAGTGGGGGATGGATGAAACTTAACGTCGACGGAAGTAGTTTTGACAATCCGAGTCCTTCCAGAATTGGAGGAGTGATTAGAGATGGGAGTAGGAACATACGTAGCTTGTTTTCAGGGCCTATTGAACAGGGTGATTCAGTGAGAGCAAAATTCATTGTGGTTATTGTTGGGGTGCAAAAAGCTAAGGAAATATAAACCACAAGGCTGATAGTAGAAGGGGCTCAAAAGTATGTTGAAAGGGTTAGGATCCATTATATGGATGGTTGAACCATGGTAGATGGTTTGGCTAAATTTCAAAAATTTCCTAATCCTTCTAGGAGTTAAATTCCTTATGTTTTAAAAAACTACACTTTTCAGAATCGGTCTTGCACTGAACTAGACCAGATTTGAAACCAATCAAGAGGGAGATTTATACCTAATACGAATACAACAAATGCAAATCCCAAGGTGGAAGTTCACGCCCAAATCAGTCCTAAAACCAGCCTCCACTAAAGATGGTGTAGTGTGTAGTTGAAGCTGATTCAACAACATAGTTTTCAACAAAACTGCAACCCAACTACTTGGATCGAACTGGGGAAGGTGAGCTTGAAGTTCCACTGATTTTTTCTTGAAAAGATAAAAAAACTAATATCTATCAGTCCTTGAATGCCTAGGTTGTGATTCGGTTTTTTTGGAAGCCAAAAGAGAAGAAGAGAGAACAAGAAAGAGTGGTGTTCTAGTATTCTTCGCCATTTTCTTCTTTTATCTCTTTATAGAGCATTTTTCCTAATCAAATTAGGAGATTATCCAAATCTAATTTGGATCTAGACTATATTAAGAGGTAAGCATTATCCTCTTAAGAGAATGGGTGCTCTAGACCGATTTAAAACCCAGATTCGACCTAAAGAACATGACAACTTACTTAATCTTATTAATTATGGGCCTTAGGCCCATTTGCTTCAAAAGCTCCCAACCCAAGGTGTTGCATGGCTAACTTAGGCCTGATTTGTATGATGTGAAACCCTACAATGACCTCACATAAATCCACATGGGTTCGGCCCAACATTTGTGAAAAGGCCTGGCTGAATTCACAGGTAAACGCAATAAACCCTTGAGCACATCACCATGGGTTTAATATGGGCCCAACATTTATACTTAAATGATCATTGAATTCAACCATCTTATGAAGACCCAATGATAATGGCCTTAAGTAAGATAAAGCCCATCAGGTAATCAACTCTTAATGGTCTCTTACACTTAAACTCTTGGCCCATAATGATCAAACACTACCCGACATGGAATGACCTCTCCCTAGGCTGCAAAGTACAGTGTCACACTCTCTGCTTGAATGGATCCTAGGAATTAAAACCTTTTTGCAAACATTTTGCAAAACCAAATCTCAAACACAGTTGAAATCTATTGTCGGTAATTTATGTTTCCATCAGAGAGAGTGTAAGCCCTATCATTGAGTTTGTTTGACAAAGGGGTCGATCCTATCACTATGATTACCCACCCAGATGAATTCTCAGACTGCCCCACCTTAGCAGGATAAACTCCCCAAGTCTATCCAATGGCTGAAAACATTTTAAACAAACATGAGTTTCATAAGTGTCCAATTTAAGAGGTAATTTCACAGAAACATACAAATATCAAAATGAAACAGTAATGTACTTTTATTCATTTACAATAAATGTACATTTACATAAATATGATTGGAGCTAAAGGCATACACTGTCTAACAACTCTCATTTGCATTTAGGTGCAATCAGGTACAAGCCTCCGTCCCGTACTGTCCATGTGTTTCTCAAACACTTTCTATGTTAGTGGCTTAGTTAATGGGTCTGCCACATTCTCTACTAATGCTTCCTTTTAAATATGGATGTCCCCTTTACTAATAATCTCTCATAGATCAAGTGTTGTTGCATAATAGTTGAATGGGTGATATTATAGGATTTCAAATTCCAGGATGAATTTCTTCATCCATGCTACTTATTTGGTAGCCTTACTTACAGCAATGTGCTTGGCCTTAATCCTGTCTTGGGTAAGAATGGAAGTTAACATCAGTATAATCAACCATCTGTAGTAAAATACCACCGAAGATAAGACAATAATATTTAGTCTTCCATAGGTACTTTAGTATGTTTTCATAGCAGTCCAATGCTCTTTTCTTGGGTAAGATTGGTATCTATTTACAGCACTAACGGCCTAAGCAATATTTGATCGAATATACAACATAACATAAATGATGCTCCCTATGGCTGAGGTACAAGGAATCATTCTCATGTCCTCTATCTCCTTAGGGGTCTTAGGTGACATTCCTTTAGAGAGAGTGACTCCACCTCTGAAAGGAATGAATCCCTTCTTAGAGTTCTACATGTTGTATCTATTAACGATCTTGTCAACATAAGTAGATTGGAATAATCCAATTATCTTCTTCGATTGGAATAATCCTAAGACATAAGAGGCTTCTCCAATATTTTTCATAGAGAATTCTACGAAAGCCACACCTTCATCATAGTCAACATTCCTACATTATTTCCAATGATGTAAACATTGGGTTCATTCAAATTCTGTTCAAAATCAAATTATTTGACTATTGAATCAAATCAGATGTTCCAACTTCTAGAAGCATGGCCATATGCGAAAAGACTTCTTCGTAGTTGACTCCTTCTTTCTAAGTGTACCATTTCGCTATAGGACGAGCTTTATAGGTCTCATCCTTTATATCAGGGCCATTCTTCCTCTTGTAGATCTATTTGCAATCGATTGCTTTCACTTTAGAGATGGGTCTACAAGAGTCTAGACTCCGTTGGTTTTCATTGAGTCCATCTCAACTTTCATAGCATCTACCCACTTTAGGGAGTCTATGTCCAACATAACTTCCATATAAGTCACAAGATCTTCCTTATTGTTAGTAGCTTCCATAAAGTAACTTTTTTTATCATAGTCGTAACAAATTAGAGGTTTATAAACCCGAATAGATTTTTTAAGCTGGATATTATTATTTGGAATCTGTAAGTTATCTCCCACTACTTCTAAGTCCATTTCATCAAGAACAACTTTTTGATGATAATTGTTTCAGGATGTAGTCCTCCTTCAAGAAGTAGGCTTTTTAACTAACAAACAATTTTTATTCTAATAGGTCATAGAAAGATACCCTACGGAGTCCTTGGGGTAACCTACAAATAAATAGCGGTTAGTTTTGGATTTTAATTTGTTCGCACTTGTCTTTTTGAGGTGTGTTAGACAATCTCATATTTTCGAGTGTCTTACAGTTGGTTTCTTATTGGTCCATAGTTCATAAAGAGTCTTACAAACCAACTTGGTTAAAACTCGGTTCAACACGTAAATTGCAACCTCCAATGTGTGCCCCTAAAAGGATATGGGTAACTTTGAATGGTTGAGGAGTGATCAGATCATATCTGATAGAGTTTGATTCCTTCTTTTTGACACATCATTTATTTGTGGTGTAGTAGGAGAAGATAATTGTGATATAATCATATTGTCTTTTAAGTAATCATTGAATTTGTTAGAGAGATATCCACCTCCTCGATCTAATTGAAGGATTTTGATGTTTCCCCAACTATTTCTCGACTGATTGTCAAAACTCTTTGAACTTTTTGAATGATTCAATCTTATGTCTCATTAGGTATACATAACCATACCAAGAATAATAATCGATGAAAGTTATGAAATAATAGTGTTGGTTCTGTATCCTAACATTCGTGGGATCACATACATCAGTATGTATAAGGTTATGCGCGCCTAAAATTCTTTGATGCTTACCTGTAAATGGCTTTTCTACCATCTTGCCTTGGAGCCAAGGTTCACAAGTTGGTAGATGTTCCACTGTGAACAAATTTAGAAGACCATCCTTCACCAATTTTGTGATATGCTCTATATCAATATGACCAAGTTGGTAATGCCACAGGCATGTGGGATTAACTGTATCACGTGTTCTTTTCTTGGGGATGTGTTCTTATACAATTTCAGTCACATTTGTTTCTAGAGAAAGATAGAAAACATAAAGACCATTCTCAAGTTCTTCGTGATTAATGAATTTGTTATTTAATTTAATTGTAATATTATTACTAAACCAAATAGAATAACCATCCTTACACAACTTAGAAATTGAAATAAGATTTTTTCTAAGTAAAGGTACATAAAGACAATTTTTTAATTTAACAATTCTTTCTCTAAAAATTAAATATACTATTCCTATAGCAATAGTAGTTGTAACAGTTGTAGTCGTCCCCAAGTAAAGAACAACTTTGTAATCAATTAACCTTCTGCTTTCCTTGAACCCTTGTAATGTATTACATGCATGAGTGGAAGCCACAAAATCAACACACCATGATGCAAAAGTGACCAACATATTGTCTCTATGAAAAGAGATTTGAAATTACAATTTTTGTTCTTGCGGGATTTCAAATACTGAGGACAATTCCTCTTCCAATGCCCTGTCTGTTTACAGAAGTAACACCATTAAATGACTTGTTGCTCTTTTGTTGCTTCAGTTTGTTTCCCTATTTCTGAGGCCTCTTCTTATCATTCATTTTCTTCTTGCCAAATTTTCCACCTTCAACAAGCATGGCTACCGGTTTGTCCTTCCTAATCAGTTCTTCGACTCTTTGCAACATATTATTGAGCTCCTACAAGCTAACTTTTATCTTGTTCATATTGTAGTTCATGACAAACTGATTGAAGGATGAGGGTAGAGAGTTCAAGACGACATCAGTCTTGGTGTCATCGTCAAGTTGGGAGCCAGAGCCTCTAATTCATTTATATAACCTATCATCCGCATGACATGGTCATGAATTGGTTGGCTTTCGGTCATCCTCGCGGTCATCAACAGTTTGAGGACCTTTTATCTTGTAGAATGATTATGCCCTCATACATGGTTTTTAAACTATGTAGAATATCTTTGCAAATATCAATTTTGTTAAATTGTCTTTGGATAGAATTATCCAAGGAAGCTATGACATAACATCGAGCAAGATAATTTTTTCTTCTCATTCCTGATATTCCCTCTTTTTTTTGCCTCAGAAGCCCTATCACCTAGACGTTTTGGTGTTGGGTTCTTGGCAACCTTGTCTAATTTCTTGGATGTGAGCATTAGGTTTAGGTTATGAAACCAGTCTACATAGTTGGGTCCTTTCAACTTATTGTCGTCTAATGGTTTAGCAAACTGTCTGTGTGCCATTTCTGATAAAAGGTTCAATAAATTAGTCAACGACCTTAATATTGTTTCATATTATTTTTTATAGAATATACTTTTATCTATGTTCTATCTCCATTTGTTCATCTCTGAGATTTTCCTCCTATCTCACTTACGAGGACACAGTTCATGTCCTTGGAAATGTGGGAAATCACATAGGTGCATGGGCTAACTGTTTCAGTTGCATAACCCCATCATTTTTTGTGAAGGATTGCATATCCACCCACCCAATGAGCTTTCCCTTTGGCCTCCATCAAACAAGGTTCATTGTCATTTTAGGTTAAACCTTTCTAAATAGTCAGTGCAAACCCGTCATATATCGGGAGCCCCAAGGTACCATGGAAGAGTCTTCCATTTTAGGATAGGCCCCTTCAATTAGTCTATGACACTCCTATCATCTCATGAAGCAATTCCACTGACTGTCTCAGTGAAATGGATATCCCAATTTTATGGTGCGTCTCTACCCACCCATTCAGCCCGTTTTCATGCTAATGACAGAAGACCTTTATTGATATCATCTTATGATATTCTCTATCTCATTGCACTTATATTAATCATGAGGGAACGTATATATCAGTCCCTAGGTCAGATTTAGGTTATACCATAGTAGCTCCCCCTGACTTTCATAAAGTTAGATTCAAATGGGCCTTTAATGGGCTAGGGTTCCTACGAGGTTCTTCTTGGGGAGAAAACTATTGAGGGGGCCCATTAGGAAAAAAGAGATCATGTTATGATCCATGGGCATCATGGCAATAATGTGCATTCAGCCATGATGTTCGTAAAGAGCCACATAAGTCAATACATGGCCTAAGCACTTATGGCCCATGAACGAATCACATCCATTCAGCACACCACATACACATACATAATTGATCTATATCAATTTAAAACTTGTAAAACCCATATCCATTTAGATTAATACATGATTAACCCATCAATGGTCCAAATTATCTAATAATTTTATCTTGGTAAATGGGCTAAACTGCAAAAGGCAGTTTGACCCATATAGTATGGGTTAGTCTTGCTTTAATCAAACATAAGGGGTTTTCAAGTATGGGATGAATTGGTCCATACAATGGGTCATCAAACCCCTGGCCTAAAATCGATTTTGAGTCATTTAAACAATGATCCAAGGGGATGTGATAAGACCCCAAAGAACCATAGGTTCAGCCCAACAAGATTGGACCAAAACTAGATTAGATCGGCCTAGGGTTTGGTGTCTAAAACATGCATCAATTCATGTAGGTAATGATATGAAATTCTCAGTTATGATTTACAATCGTATCAACAAACAAATAGCAAATAAGCAAAAATAAATGGTTAGGGTTGATAGTGTGATGGTTCGAATCCAATCCGGACAAAAACTGCATTCCTACGAAATTGCAATATATAGATCGATCTCCATCTACAATCTATGTCTTCTCTACAAGCTCCAACGATTTCTCCGATGTACAAAAATAGAAAACTCTTAATTTCTATTGCTTACATCAGAAAAACATAATACACTCTTTCTAGAAAAGAAAAAATAATTAATTACAAACCAAATAATCATATTAATAAATTTGGTGTGCATTGATCTTGCCACCATCAAGAGTTAGATCATTGGCCAAATCTGAGAACCGAATTCTTAGAATTTTTCTGCTAACTACTCAAATCAGTTAGACTAGTTTTTGCCGATTTGAGTTTTGATTCAAATCCGGTTTGGTTCAGTCCAAGTGCTGAACCTAGTGCTTTGGTACCAATATTGGAAGGGTTAGGATCCATCATATGGATGGCCGAACTATGCTAGATGGCTGGGTAGAATTTCAAAAATTTCCTACTCCTTTTGTGAATTGAATTCCCTATGTTTTTAAAAATTACATTTTTAAGGATTAGTCTTGCATTGAACCGAACCAGATTTGAAACCAATCAAAAAGGGAGATTTATAGCTGATATGGATATCACAAATGTAAATCCCAAGGTAGATGTTCACACCCAAATCAGTCCTAAAACTAGCCTCCACTAAAAATGGCGCAGTGTGTAGGTGAAGCTGATTCAACAACACAATTTTTAACAAAATTGTAGCCCAACACTTGGATCGAAATGGGGAAGGTGAGCCTAAAGCTCATTTGAATTTTTCTCGCAAAAATTAGAAGAAAACTGATATCTATCAGTCATTGAAAGCTTAGGTCGTGATTGGGTTTCTCTGAAGACAAAAGAGAAGGAGAAAGAACAAGAAAGAGTGTTGTTTTAATTTGTTTCACTCTCTTCTTCTTTTATCTCTTTATAGAGCACTTCTCCTAATTTGGATATGGACTCTATTAAGAGATAAGCCTTATCCTCTTAAGAGGATGGGTGATTCATACCCATTTTCAAACCCAAATTTGACCCAGAGAACAGTTGTCATGTGACAAGTTACTTAATCTTATTAATTATGGGCCTTAGGCCCATTTGCTTCAAAGGCCCATGATTCAAGATATTGCATGGCCAATTTAGGCTTGATTTGTATGACGTGAGACCCCACAATTACTTCACATAAGTCCGCATGGGTTCGGCCTAGTCTCTATGAAAAGGCTTGGCCGAATTCATTGTTAAACGTAGTAAACCCATGAGAATATCAGTATGGCTCGATATGGGCCCAACATTTATACTTAAATGATCATTGAATTCAACTATCCTATGAGGACTCAAGGATAATGGAGTTAAGTAAGATAAAGTCCAGCAATTAATTTGCCCTTAATGGTCTCTTACACTTAACCTTTCGGCCCATAATGATCAAACACTACCTGACAGGGAAGGACCTCTCCCCAGGTTGCAAGGTATAGTGTCACACTCTCTGCTTGGATGAATCATGAGAATTAAAACCTTTTGCAAACATTTTTATAAAACATAATATATTATACGAATCCACTATTGCTAATTTAAGTTTCCATGAGAGAGAGTGTAAGCCCTATCATTCACTTTTTCCGACAACGAGACCGATCCTATCACTATGATCACCAACTCAGATGAATTCTCAGACTACCTCAACATATCTAGGTTTTGACCCTCAATAGATCTCATTGATTGACACATCAAAGACAGCCCAATTCAACACCTAGTGCAATACGATAATCAAGTCTAGGGGTTACATGTAACTTTCCAGTTTTACCCATCAATCTCCAAGGTCCAAGGCATATTTGGAAAATGGTCCGGGTTCAGTGTTTCATCCAAACATACACTGCATGTGCTTTGGGTTTAACCATAGTAGCTGAGTTAAGCTACCCCAACTTCTTTGGCAACACATTAGTGTTAAATTTGACAGGATAAACTCCCCAAGTCTATCCAACGACTAAGAACATCCTAAACTAATACGAGTCCCATAAATGTCTAGTCTAAGAGTTAATTTTACAGAAACATACCAATATCAACATGAAACAATAATGTACTTTTATTCATTTGCAATAAATGTATATATACATCAAATATGATTGGAGCTAAGGGCATACATTGTCTAGCAAAATAGTCATTGGCTAGCTTAAAAAAAGGAGAACATGTATTATGACACTTAAAAAATGAATTTATGCAGTTCAAGATGCTGTCAAGACATATACAAGTTCAGTTAAGATGGGTTAGGAGGTCTGCTAATGGTCTTGCGGATTGATTAGACAAACAAGGAATGAATAGACATCATTTGTTTTGGGATCAATGTTATTTGGGTGGTGGGAATCTTTGTTGTAATGGGTATTATTTCTAACTTCTTGTTGTATTCTTCTCATTTTAAGTTCTAAAAAATCCTTTGAGTTGCTGATGAAAAAAGGGCAGGTCTACAAAGTTACAAAAATTCTTCTCAAAGGGTGTATTTTGGTTGCCTTGCAAACAACAGGCACACAAATTAGAAAGACTTCCAGGTTATAGAATGGAAAGTTAAATCTGAAAATTGGAAAAAAAATATTCAATTGAAGCTCCCTACTTCAGGTCTTTTTTGGGCTTGAGGATTCAAACCTCTACTTCTACGACTTTCAAAAGCCCAACCATAGCCTAACCAAATAGTGCCTAAATTTTTCTAGGGTTTTCATAACCTTCCAAGAGAATCATCAATCAACTCTGCAGAATTTAGCCCGAAAAAAAGAACGCAACTTATTATTTTCAATCTAAGTTTAGAGTCTCGAAATTCACACATGTAAGCTCAAAAATGAATTTCTACAAAAATAAAATAACAAAAAACCAAAAATAAAGCTAAGAAAGGAAAGTAAACAGCAAAGAAAAAGAAGAAGAAGAAATTAAGGGAACGAGGAGCTTCAGAACGTACTCTCGGCTGGAGGTGTCGACCATCTGGCAGAAAGTAAGGGCAATCATAGATGTCTTCCCTGTACCAAACTGTGCCTGAGCAATGACATCACGGCCCTTGATAATGGGTAGCACCGCTCTCTGCTGTATCGTCGATGGATTCTCAAAATGAAGTGATTGCTTCCGCGCCTGCACTCGTACGTTTTGAATTCTATATTGTCGTCGACGGGTCCAGATCCATTTCTCTGGCCGTCCATGTTTGCAGGCATCGCTGAGGGGGTGGCAGCAGCCATGGCTTGAAAAATGCTGCCTGAGAGTTATTTCTTGGTAGATAAGTTACAGGAAAAGAGAGAGAGAAAGAGGGTGAGGCAATAAGAAGGAAAAAAAGGGATGGGAGTAATCACATAATTGAAGATGACGATGAAGAAACAGAAAAAGAAACAACGTACCTACACTGTTAACTAGGAGGATCCAAACCTTTTCAAAAACCCGGAACGGCTTTTACTGAAACCTTGATATATTGTTTGCACTGTCGTGTAATCTTGTGTCTTATGACTAGGTCCTTGCACTTTCCTATCACTAACATAACCGAATTTTGAATTTGTTATTTCTCCCGATGAATCTTATATCATATTTTTTTTGGTAGTTAGGGCCATGTAATCTTATATCTTAATTTTCAATTAGTATGCTACTTTGGGTCTAGTGCTAGTTTAATTCTCGAATTTGAACTTTAAAATGTGATAATTTAGTATTTGAACTTTCAAAATGTGCTAATTTGAAAGGAGTACAAATATAAATTTGTACAGTATAAATACAAGTAAAATAATACAAAATATAAGGTTTTGCACTTTACATAATTGCATTTGTACTCCTTCCAAACTGAGCCTTATGTATTTATTTGCGCTCTGTGTTGCAATCCAATAGTTGTTATAGATAGAATGGAAGTACACGACAAATGCAATATTGAAGTAGGTGCCACCGTCAGCCATCAAAACATGTAGGAAGGAAAGACTCGTAAGTCATAGCTCACCACTTGTTTCCATTTGAAAGCACACGATTTTAAAAACTTCGGCTATGTTTGGAAGGAGTACAAATACAAATTTGTAGAGTACAAAACCTTATATTTTGCATGCATTTGCACTGTACATATTTGTATTTATACTCCTTCCAAACTGAGCCTTATATACTTCAATGGGAACAGAGGGAATCGATTAAAAACTTAACAGGTTTAAGTCAACAAATGCATCGTGAGAAGGATCTAGCATAGTGGGCTCTCATGGTTTGGTTAGTACTCTCTAGGAGGGCGATTTGGCCATTTGGGTGATCTTCGTTGGGTATCTTTGATGTGTTGTATACTTTGTCTTTTATGTTCTTGGTTTGCTTGTTATTCTATAGAGTCAACAAGCATTTCTGCCATTACCAAGAATGGTGCAACTACTTACACACAATTCATTCTGGTTAAGAAATATCACAAGGAGTATGTGTCCTTCCAAAAACAGTTTTTAATTTCTTCCCCACAAATAAATCCGTGGTGGTGGTAGTTGTTTAAACTTCATGGAGTAAGGGCATTTTGAGAAGTGCCCCAACAAATGCTAAGCGTTCTGAATGATCCAGTGAGGTTTATGTGGGTGTGGTAGATAGAGAAAATGAGATGACAAATGAAGGGCATTTATGTCCTTTTGCATGCTACTTAGAGGCTAATTAATGAAAGGTACTGGATTGGCACATTTTGAAAGTTTGGGTAATAAAATGTTATGTTTTAAAGTTCAAGGAGCAAAGTGACACTCGACCCAAAGTATAGGGTACTAATCAAGAATTTTTCCATATATATATAATAGAAAGATATAACAGAAAGAGGAAAGAGGCAACGTGAGTAGTCCTATAACCACATAGTTGACATGTGTGTGTGTACGTGATTTTGCACGCGACAATTCTAGACGATGATAATGATACTAATAGTATATCCAAAATTTTTTATAAACTCTATGCATTTTTTCCTTTTTGTTTTATATTTTTATTATTAATCAAATGCATATTGCAAAATCCAAATCTAGTTACATAAACACCTCATCCAAATATGTGATAATTGGATCGAGTTGTGAAGTTTTATGTATCATTAATAGGCTTACTTGCTTGGCTAGACTCTTCTGTTTGTAATTTTTTAAATCTTTTTGGTGTATCTTTTTTTTGTTCATTTATTAAAAAAATGTAAGATTTAAATAGAGGAAACTGAACGAGATGAAGAGTAGTAGTTTAAACTACAATTTAAACCTTACAATTAAATATGGATTAAATTAAAAAATGAGTATTTTAGTCAAAATAATGTTTCACAATCTTATCCATATTTTTAATAGTACTAGTAAGTATGCACGTGCTTTGCACATGGGAATTCTAGGTCATGATAATGATAGTTATAATATATCAAAAAATTTCTATAAAATTCATGTATTTTTTATTTTTTATATTTTTTGTTTTTCACTATAAATCGGATGCAGATTGCAAAATCTGAATCTGATTATGTAAGCACCTCATATTGGGCTACAAAGTTTTAGGTATCATTGACAAGCTTTCTACCTGGCGGATTCTTCTTTTTGTAATGTTTTATTTTCTTACTGTGTTTCTATTGTTAATTTATCAAAAAAATGTAAGATTTAAAGAGAGGGAATTGAATAAAGTGAAAATTATAGTTCAAATTACATTTTAAACTTCACAATTAAATATGGATTAAATTTAAAAAAATGGGTATTTTGATTAAAAGAAAGCTCCACATTCTTATTCATATTTCTATATTTTTTTTCAAAAAATTTATGCATTTTTTTCATTTTTGTGTTTTTTATATTTTATTACTTCAGCATGGGAACACATAATATAATTAATTATGACATTTAATTATTAATTTTTCATTATAAACTATTAATCTCTACTAAATAAGAAAATAATTTCATTTTTGGTTAGTTTTAGATTATGTATTTTATTTTCATCATCGACAAAAATAATTCTTGTTTATTACACTTATCTTTTTAATTTGAATAATAAAAATATCATAAGTTTGTCTATTTTGCTTCTACATTTTGTAATTTTCTATATTTATTTTTGTTTAAAAAAATTTTATTATCAAACTATGGCTTCATGGATTGACCAATTTGATTTGGATGGTTGAATTGCTTAGTTTGGGTAAAGAATAGTTTTGTTGTTTGGTAAGTTATAAAATATGGGTTTGTATTGTTAAAAGCATTGGACATAGATCTAATTAGTAGCATTTATTAGTGAAAAATAACTTAAATATAGAATTTAATAAGAGAGAATGAGAGTTAAAACGTTAAATATAAGAGCTAATGGTAGGTGATTAAATGAAGTAGAAAGCATTAATTAAAATTGAATTTTCAACCTTCATATTTAGAGATGGACTAAATAACAAATGTGGGCATTTTAGCAAGAAAAGTTCCACACCCTCATTTGTGCCTAAGTGTTTTTTGTAAAAGTGTTTTTTGTACATGTGCCTAAGTGTTTTTTGTAAAATTTATGTATTTCTATATTTTATTAGCTTTTATTATTTATTTATGACATTAAATGTTAACACATTTAATCCAAAAGTTGAATTATTTATTATTAATTTTTATATTTCAATTTTTGGTCAGTTCTAAATTATGTATTTCATTTTCATTATCAATAAAAATAATTCTTGTTTGTTACACTTATTTTTTAATTTGATTAATAAAAATATTATAAATGTTTCCAATTTTTTCTACATTTATGTAATTTTATATATTTATTTCTATCTTAAAAATTTTATTACCTAAATATAACTTCATAGGCTGATCAATTTGATTTAGATAGTTGAATTGCTTAGCCACCACTTGGATAAAGAATGGTTTTGTTTTTAAGTCAATTTTAAAATATATGGGTTTATATTGTTAAAAATATTGACATAGATCTAATTAGTAGCATTTATTAGTAAGAATAACGTAAATATAGCATTTAATAGGAGAAATGCGATTTAATATCTTAAGTACAATACATAATGAGAGGAGAATAAATGAAATGGAAAGTAATAATTAAAGTTGCATTTTCAATCCTTACAATTAGAGATGGACTAAATACACAAATATGGGCATTTTAGTTGCCATTAAACCTGACATTAAATCTAAAATAAAGTGACTTTTTTACCCTTTCTCAAACAAAGAAATAGAGGGTAATCTTAATCCAAAAGAAGTTTTACACTGCATCCGCACATATATATATTGATGCGGCACGATCCGGGCACTCCTAGTTGGCTGCTGACTAGCTCCTTGCTGGCAATGGACGGTACCTGAGAAGACGAAGGTGAAGGATTCCCGGGGGATTTGCCCGGTGGGAATACTCCGAAGCTTAAGTTAGAACGTTGGAGAGAAAGGAAAGAGTGTAAGAGGCTAAGAGTGTAGGTCACACTGTATCACTGAGTTCTCAAGATTAGCTCGAGAGCATGTAAGATAATTCAAATTCAGATGATAATCCGAGAGCCCTCTCCCCTTTGACTATGGGGCTTTTATAGGGGCGTTCTTGTCAAATCGGGCATAACCGCCACTAGGCTTCTGTCGCAGCCGTTACCGGCCAGGGTTGTGCAGGTGACTGTTGCAGGGTACTACCCTCTTGGGTGAGTGGCACGTCCTGAAGGGACAGACAGGTCACCATCTGTCGAGAGACGTGGGTGCAGACTGTCGAAAAGGCAGGGATTGCGCCATCAGTTGAGAGACGTGGCGTAGTCTGACGGGTACGGTCTTGTCAGATAGAAGGTTCTTGAGAGCATCGCGTTGCTTAGTCGCGAGCTACCCTATCGCGTAGCGAGCTATCCTTGCCGCGAGCTACTTTGTAGCGAGCTCTTAGGGATACTTCGAGGTGGCCCTTATCAAGATTGTCTTTAGGGCAGTTCTTTCGCCTAACTATTGGAGCTGGTTACCCTAGCTCGCGAGCTGGGATAGTCTTGTAGTATTCCCTTTCGGTAGCTCGGGGGACCTGGAGCTCGCGTTGTAGCGAGCTCCCCATAGCTATGACGTAGAGAGCTGTTCTGCAAGCTCGTTACTTAGTCGCCGTCAAGCTATGGTGCTGACCTATTGCTCGTGCTGAGTCAGGCCCATGTGTCATTGTCTCAAGGGGTCGGGTCAAATCATCCTCTATCAATTGCCCCCCACTCCTCAGGCTAAGAGTGCTACCTTAGCGTGAGGAGTTCATGAAGTGAGACAGGTGGATTTCACCGAAGTTCAAACTTGATTGATTGCTCATATTATATGTGTGTGCGGGAATCAGGGGATTTCTGACTTTTCGAATACCGAAAAATGCGCCGAAGCGGCTCATAACTCCGGATGTCGTGCAACCGTCATTACCTCAATCATGGGATACGTGCAGCCAGTCACATTTCTGTTTCAGAAGGTGTGCGGTTAGCTCAACTGTGAACCGTCAGATCCGTCTCAATCTGGGCCGTTGATTCGGAGGCACGGTGACTATAAATAGGATGGCCTCCTAGGCCTCATTTTCTTTCATCCTATCTTGTTGTCTTCGGGTTCTGAGGTCGCGCACCCATCTAGTCTACCCGAGCTCTTCCGTTCACACCGTTTCGTCTTTTCCGGTGAGTCTCAATCATCCTGTCAATCATGTCTGGGTATCCGTACCATGTTTATTCCCGGGACGGTAACCAGGACGACGACGCACCCTCGAGCTCAGGGGGAGCTTGGGAGTAGGTTCTGGAGGCTCGCGGGGCCTACGATGATGTGGCTTCTACTTCTCGAGGGAGGGAGCCTGACACCTTTGGTCCCTCCTCTATAACGGCGGAGAGACTCAGGTTTCTAATCCGCTACTTTCACCTCCCTGGGGACCTCGTCTATAGTCTCCCCACCGGTAACTTTCCTTGGGAGCATGGTCCCAACGACATAGTAATTTTCCAGGAACAGCTCGAGGTTGGCCTGCATCTTCCTCTACACCCCCTAATAGAGGAGGTGCTAAACCATTTCAATGTTACCATCGACCAGTTCCATCCCAACGCTATCCGGAACATGGTTGGGACCATTTCTTTGTGCTACGAGTACTGTCTTCCCCTTAACCTTGATATTTTCGCTTCTATTCTCTGCATCAAGAATGCCACTGCCGGAGCTCCTCCGAAAAGGCGTTTTTACTACCTCTATCCCCGCCGTGGCTATAAGCTCCTGTACGAGCTACTAAACAAGATTCCTGCCTGGAAGCAGAACTATTTCATGGTCCGTAACCCTGAGGGGTGGCCCTTCCCAACTTCTTGGAGGGGCGCCATCCAGGACCCCGGGGCCGAGTTGGACTTTGAAACTCAGAAAACGATGCGGTCCTGTCATCGGTAGGCTTCCTCTGTTCGGACTACTTGACCGAGGAGAAGCTCACGCAGGCTTGCCTGAGTCCGGGTAGGTTGCCTTTTTAGGTCGCGTAGTGCCCTGTAAAAATATATCATGTGTATACATATATTTTCTTTTTTACTATACTAATACCTTGTGGTTTTTTGGCAGCCATCATGTGTAGTGTTGACGCACGCCGCCTTCTTTCGAGCAACCAGAAGCGCAAGGCGAAGAGGTCGCGCCCTGACCGGACTCCCACCTCTGGGGGCACTAAATTTGAGTCTGCTGAGCCAGACTTTGTTTCTCCACCACCTGAAGTTCCAGCGGTCCCATCTAAAGGAGGCACCGGAGAAGGTGGCCTTGAGTAGGGCGAGCTCCCAAGGCAAGGGGTGATTCCTCCTAGTCCCTCCCGCCCATTCCCCTACCCACAGTTCCCGGTAGGGAACTGGGAGGGTGTCAATGACTACATTGTGGCTGGCCGAAAGAGCCGAAGGGCAATCTGCCACGAGGAGGTCGCTAGGTGGGGGGAGATGGAGCCCAAGGCGCTCGCTGCGTTTGCCACCTCCCACTGTATGGTGGTAAGTAGTCTTTCTTTTCTTCTAATTATTTCCTTTCTTTTGCTGTTTTCTGACCTTAGTCCCTTGTTTGGCAGGTGAACACCGCCATCCATGCCATGGCCCTCCAGACTAACAACCACTCTGGCGACACTCGTAATCAGAGGGCCCTTGTTCAGAAGCTCCATGGCGAGCTCCACCAGCCCAAGGCGAGCTCCTTCACACTCGCAAGGGGAGCGAGGCCCAGGAGCTGCTCGTCTGTGACCAGGAGGCGCAGATCGCCAGGCTTTCCGAGGAGAGCGCGTGCTACAGGGAGGAGTCGTCGAAGGTGGCAGCGGAGAGGGAACTCCTTCGTCAATAGGTTCGGGACTTGGAGTCTACACTTTTGGACCGAACTCGGAACTTCGACACCATGGTGGAGGCTGAGCAGGAGAAGGCAGTCTAGGACTTCAAGGACTCCTTGGAGTATCACAACCTCCAAGTGGAGTATGGCTCGAGTTCGTACCGCTCCGGATTCAAGCTCTGTCACTGGTTGGTCTGAAAGAAGTTCTCTGGGCTCAACCTTGACGACATCACAATGAAGGGCCTGGCTCCCAAGACGACGGACCAAGCTGAGGAGGAAGAGCCTGACTCCCCGGAGGACGAGGACGAGGTGGAGGAGGTGGACCCTTGAGGCTGGCGGCTCTGTTTTTCTGCTTTTCTGATTGACTTCTGATGGTTCTCGGGTGCCAGAACCCGGTCTTCAAAGATCTTCTTGGGGGGATGTGCCCTTTTTTATCTCATGTTGAACTTTCTCGTGCTGTTTAGCTCGGTTTTTTTTGAAGTTGTAATGGAATTTTTCTTTTTCTTCAAAGTTTGGTGTGCTCTTTTTATTTTTTGCTAAAGCGATGTCGTCACTCGAGTTCTTAGAGCTGCATACTCAAAGTAGGATTTTTCGGTAATCGTTATCCCGAGCTATCCCTTAGCGTTTAAGGCATCTCTATGGTATACTGCGGAGTGATTACCATGTATGCTCGAACTATATGTTTGTGGGTTATTCCTTAGTTGAACCAACATACTAAGACGAGCTATGCTTCGTAGGGTTCAAACCCGAGCTGCTTACGCCTCTAATACTTCACACTTTGCCTTCACCACTGAAGTGGCTAAGTCTTTCTCGATGTCGAGGTCTTAGTTAGCTCAGTGTTTTAGCCCTTAGGCTGAGGGGGTGACTTATAGTCTTCCCTTGGAGTTTGCCCATGCCATGGAGGTGACTGGGTCTTATTGTGCCGAGGTCATGTTAGCTCGGCATTTTGGCCCTTAGGATCTAGGAGTGACTCATGGTCTACTCAGTAGTTCGCCCATGCCATAGAGGCGACTGTGTCTTATTGCGCCGAGATCGTGTTAGCTCGGCATTTTGGCCCTTAGGCTCTAGGAGTGACTCATGGTCTACTCAGTAGTTCACCCATGCCATAGAGGCGACTGAGTCTTATTGCACCGAGATCGTGTTAGCTTGGCATTTTGGCCCTTAGGCTCTAAGAGTGACTCATGGTCTACTCAGTAGTTCGCCCATGCCATAGAGGCGACTGGGCCTTATTTCGCCGAGGTCGTGTTAGCTCGACATTTTGGCCCTTAGGCTCTGGAGTGACTCATGGTCTACTCAATAGTTACAGGTAATACTACCTTAAGTTGACAATATTCCATGCCCGAGGTACTTGTTTCCCTTCAAGGGTTTCGAGCTTGTATGTTCCTTCCCCAAGCACCCGTTTCACTCGGTAGGGTCCTTTCCAACTCGGTTCGAGCTTGCCAGCGCCGGGCTCAGGTATGTTCCGCTTCTTGACCCTGGCGTTATAGTACCGAGCTACTCTTTGCTGGTAAGCTGCGGTCCTGATATATGCGAGGTCCCTTATTTCGTCGAGCAGGTCGAGGTTGGTATATAACTCATCTCCATTTGCTTTGTCGTCATATGCTTCTAGTCGTAGCGAGAGAACTTCGATCTCAGCTAGGATGACTGCTTCGGTGCCGTAGGTGAGGTTGAAGGGAGTCCCTCCTGTGGCGGTCTTCTCTGTGGTTCGGTAAGCCCATAGGACGCTAGGTAGATCATCTGCCCCAGTCCTTAAGCTCGGTCTAGGCGTGCCTTTAGTCCGCGGAGAATAGCTCTGTTCGTGATCTCTGCCTGACCGTTTGCTTGAGGGTGCGCGACTGAAGTGAAGTTCTGTCGGATCCCCATGTCTTGGCACCGGTTCTAGAATTTGATGTCCTCAAACTGTTTACCGTTATCAGAAACCAATACCCGAGGTAACCCGAAACGACACACTATATTCTTCCAAAAGAAGTTCTAGACGTTTTGGGCTGTGATCGTTACAAGAGGTTCGACTTCTACCCACTTGGTGAAATAATTCACTGCTACCACTAGAAACATCCTCTGACCTGTCGCTGGTGGAAACGGTCCAAGTATATCGATGCCCCATTGCATGAAAGGCCACGGGCTGGTGAGATACTTGAGATCGGTAGTGGGTTGATGGTGGATATTGGCATGTTTCTGGCACTAGTCACACTTTCTGACGAGCTCAATAGCATCTGCCTTCATGAGTGTCGCGGAGTACGAGCTCGGCTTTGGAAGGTCACAAGTAGCACTGGTAGGGGAGCGTGTAGGATCTCCGGTACAGCCGTTCGACTATCATGACGTATTTGGCCGCCTGATGCTCTACCCTTCTGGCGGCATTGCGATCTGTAGGAAGGGTCCCGTATAGTAGGAAGCTCGCGAGCGGGTCAATCCAACTCGGCTCTGCTTGAACGATAGGAGCGACCTCCTTCCCCCCCCCCCCCCCCCCCCCCCCCCCCCCCCCCCCCCCCGAGAATGCTAGGCTGAGGCAGGTTCTCTATGTACACGGTTCTCATGGTGTTATCACTGGTGCTGGCTAACCGGGACAGGGTGTCGGCCTTAGCATTCTCGGACCTCGGGACTTGCTTGATGAAGTGTGACTGGAAGTTGAGCAGAGCCTCTCTTACTTTGGCTAAGTAGGCAATCATAGTCAATTCGCGAGCTTCGTATTCGCCTGTAACCTGATTGACCACGGGCTGAGAATCGCTGCAGATGATAACGTGCTTGGCTTTCATTTCTTTGGCTAGAGCTAGCCCGGCTATTAACGCTTCGTGCTCCGCTTCATTGTTGGATGCCGCGAACTCGAAGCGTAGTGCGTACTCCAGTTTTGTGCCACTTGGGCCGTGCAGAATTATTCCGGCTCCGCTGCCCTGCTGGTTCGAGGAGCCATCTACGTGAAGGATCCAGGGCTCCTCATCCCAGTTTGCGCTTGGCCTAACTAGGAGAGGTGCCGCACTGGCTGCTACCTCACGGTGCTCGGACTCAACCGTCCTGGGAGCTCCGGGCTTGCCCGAACTTGGGGCCTCGTGCTCAACTGGCCTGGGGACTTCGGAGCTGAAAGTGCACTCTGCGAACAAAGTCTGCTAAGGCTTGGGCCTTGATAGCAGTTCGTGGCTTGTATTGGATGTCGTACTCGCTGAGCTCAATGGTCCACTTTGTCAGTCGACTAGAGACCTTGGGCTTGAGTAAGACCTACCTCAGAGGTTTGTTGGTGAGGACGATAACAGTGTGAGCTTGAAAGTGCGAACGGAGCTTTCGGGCTACAATGACCAGTGCATAGGCCAGTTTTTCTATCTCCGTATATCTTATCTCTACTCCCTGCAACACTTTACTAACATAGTAGATAGGTCGTTGGACCCGATGTACTTCTTTTATTAGTGCTGAGCTGACTACTTTGTCACTTGCCAAGAGGTACAACTCTAAAACATCACCCTCTTTGGGCCGGGTTAAGACCGGTATGCTAGTGAGTTACTTTTTGAGCTCATCAAACGCGAGCTGACAGTCATGGGTCCATTCAAACCCTTTGCTTTTAATTGCTTTGAAGAAAGGTAGGCAGCGATCTGCTGACTTGGACATGAAGCGGCTCAAAGCGGTTATTCGACCATTTAGCCTCTGAACCTCCTTCATTTTCCGGGGTGGTCTTATATCTAGGATGGCCTTTATTTTGTTCGGGTTGGCTTCAATGCCGCGCCGGTTAACAATGTATCCCAAGAATTTACCCGAGGTGACACCAAAGACACACTTATTCGTGTTTAGCTTCATATTGAATCTACGCAGGATTTCAAAAACTAAATTCAAGTATTGTATTAAATCCCATGAGAACTGGGTTTTGACGACCATGTCATCTACATAACATTCTACCTTTTGGCTAGTCAATGGCTCAAATAGTTTATTTACAAGTCTTTGAAAGGTCGCCCCGACATTTTTTAGCCCAAAGGGCATGACCTTGTAGTAGTACAGGCCAAGATCGGTTATGAAGGCGGTCTTTTCTTCATCTGCCGGGTCCATCCTGATTTGATTGTAACTCGAGTAGGTGTTTAGAAAGCTCAACAACTCATGCCCCGAGGTCACGTCCACCAGACGATCGATCCTGGGAAGGGGGAAGCAGTCCTTTGGGCAAGCTCGGTTTAGGTCGGTGTAGTCGACGCACATGCATCATTTACCGTTAACCTTTTTCACCAGAACGGAGTTGGCCACCCAGCTGAGGTAATGGCTTCCCTAATAAAATCGTCTGCAAGGAGCTTCTCGACCTCCTCATTGACTGCCCTCCATCGCTCTGGGGCTAGATTGCGTTTCTTTTGTCTAACGGGCCTAACTACAGGATCGATATTAAGCTTATGAGTTATGATGCGAGGGTCTATGCCGGGCATTTCTGCCACGGACCATGCAAAAACATCTAAATTCTCAAGTAAAAAGCATACCAGTTTTGATCGCAGAGGCTCCTCAATGGAAGCACCGATCTTAAGAGTTCGGGCTGTGTCCTCCGTCGAGGCTGGGATGGAGACGGTCTCTTTTGTGGGCGTAGCTCACTCCTCGCTCTGCTCCATAGGTTGCTCTAGCTCGAGGTCATCGACCGCCTTGGCTTTCCCTTTAAGGGCGGCGACGTAGCACTTGCGAGACTCTAGCTGGTCACCTCGCACTATCCCGATTCCGAAGTCCGTGGGGAACTTCATGGCCAAGTAGTAGGTGGACACCACAGCCCCTAAGGCATGGGTAATAGGCCGACCTACTATGGCGTTATATGGGGAGGGGGTTGCAACCACCAAGAAATCGTGGTTGAGCCTCACTATGCTAGGCCAGGTGCCGACTTCCACAGGTACTGTTATCCTTCCCAGGGGCCGAACTTCCTCTCCGCTGAAGCCTACTAGGGGAGTGTTCGCGGGCTTTAGGTCTCTCTACTGAAGTTGGAGTTGGTCAAAGGCTACTTTAAAGAGGATGTCCGCTGAGCTGCCTGAGTCGACGAGGACGCGCCTGACTTCAAAGTCGTTAATCTTCACCTTTATGATGAGCGCGTCGTCAAGGGGGTAGTGGACCCCGCGTGCGTCGTCCTCTGTGAAGAAGATGGGGTCTTCTGTCCTTGGCTGCTTCGGAGGGTTCTGCTCTTCCCTACCGGCCTCGTGGGCTGATGTGCGAGCTATTGCTGAGGTGCAGCCCGCCACAATCGAACCTCCAACTATGACATGGATGGTCCCCCAAACTGGTCTCTCTTTGGGGGGCTGCTTCTGCGGCCGTTCCGCTTGGCTACTGGACTCGGGAGTGTCTCTACTCTGCTCCCCTTGCCGACCTGTTTTATTATTATTATTACCTTATACAAAATTTCTTAAATATTTGCGACGAATGAGATCTTTTATCTCATCGCGGAGGTTTTTACAGCTTTCAGTGCTATGACCATGATCTTTGTGAAAGCTACAATACATATTTTTATTCTTGGCGTTAGGGTCGGCCTTCAGCCGAGGTGGCCAATTCACGTACAGAGCATACTTGATCGCCTTGAGGATCTCGGCTCGCTTTGCATTGAGGGGCGTGTAGTCCCTTTCTCCTGCCGGAGCTCGGAAGGGCTGGACTGGCCTTGCCCCTTGAGCTATGTCCTTCTTCTTCCTATTGTTGCGTTGAGATGGGGGCTCTGGCTCCCTCTTTCTTTTTTCCGGGGCCTGCTCGCCCTTCTGGTTGATTTCCTCCTCCGTCCCTATGAACCGATCCGCGAGCTTGAGGAACTCGGTCACGGTTTTGGGTTGATTGACAACTACGTGCCACTTGAACTCTTTGTGGGTGATACCCCGCTTGGCTGCTATGAGGCGAACTGCGGGATCCAGGTCGGGTATTTGCAAGCAGGCATCATTGAACCGCTTGATGTAGCTCCGGATGGACTTCACTTCCTTTTGGACTATGCCAAGGAGGCTTTCCTGATTTCGCGGGCACCTTTTGCTGGTGACGTAGTGGGTGGTGAAAACTTGCACGAAGTGTGCCCAACTTCTTATCGAACCGGGCGCGAGGTTTCGGTACCAGGTGCGGGCTACTCCTTTGAAGGTGGTGGAAAATGCCACGCACATGCAGTAATCGCTGGCTCTTGAAAGGTGCATCTGGGAATGGAAGGCGCCCACATGGTCATTTGAATCAAAAGATCCATCATACTTATCTAGTGGAGGGAGCTTGAAGTCCCTTGGCATGGGGACAACAAGGAGTTTTGGAGATAGTAGGGAAGAAACTGAGAGGAGAGGGGTAGCTTTTACTTCACCTGAGCATACCTCCTCTTTGCCTTTGAGCTCGGGAGAGACTCGGGTAGCAGTTCGGCGAGCTCGCCGGCGTCTTCGCTGCTACTTTGCGGGCTCGGCGTTGGTGCTTGACGCTTCGGTGTCGCCGAGCTCAATGGGCTCAGACTGCTGGTGGTGACTCCGGACCGAAGGGCTCTGCCTATAGTCTGCGGCCAGGACCTCAAACGGATTCTCCGCGAGCGGGAGCTTGAACTGTGAAGGCTGGGGTGATACGGGCTTGGTTGGCTGGGAGGCCCCCGACCTGCCCACAGGCTGTGAGGCGGGGGTGGCTGGCCTCTCTTTCTTGCTATGGGAAGAGGTTTGGCTCTTGGTGGGATCCCGGACTTGGGAGTTCTCTCCCCGGCGAGGCCGCTCACTCTGGCGGGAGGGCTTGGTCTGCTTCGTGGCTGGATGCCGAGGGGGAAGCAACGACTGGGCCTGAGGCAAAGAAGGAAGCTGCTGTTGATACTGGTATTGGGAAACCTGGTGCAACACTTGTTGTTGATAGAGTTGGAATTGTTGAAATTGCTGCATTTGAGCCTGCATGGCTCGCATGCATTGCATTAAGTCCTCCAACTGGTTCGGGTTGGCCACTGGGGGCACCACCAAGGGTTCAACAAAGGTTGCTCCAACTGTGGAAGGGAGTGGAGCGACCGTGGGTGCCACCGTGAGAGGCACGTTCAAACTGGGAATTCCGTTGACGGAGAGGGGGACGGTGAACTGTCCAATACAGACAGTAGGAAGCTGGGGCTGCTCCCCAGAAGCGTTCTAGATGGTACCACGTCCGGCGTTACTGGAAGAAGCCATGAATGCTAAGTTTTCCGAAAAGGAAACTGTAAAAGCTTAGAGGAAGGCTTCTTGAAGCGTTTCCCACAGATGACGCCAAATGATGCGGCACGATTAGGGTACTCCTAGTTGGCTGCTGACTGGCTCCTTGCTGGCAACGGACAGTACCTGAGAAGACGAAGGTGAAGGATTCCCGGGGGATTTGCCCGGCAGGAATACTCCGAAGCTTAAGTTAGAACGTTGGGGAGAAAGAAAAGAGTGTAAGAGGCTAAGAGTGTAGGTCGCGCTAGATCACTGAGTTCTCAAGATTAGCTCGGGAGCAAGTAAGATAATTCAAGTTCAGATGATAATCCGAGAGCCCTCTCCCCTTCGAATAAGGGGCTTTTATAGGGGCGCTCTTGTCAAATCGGGTGTAACCGCCACTGGGCTTCTATCGCAGCCGTTACCGGCCAGAGTTGCGCAGGTGACTGTTGCAGGGTACTATCCTCTTGGGTGAGTGACACGTCCCGAAGGGACAGGCACACCACCATCTCTTGCGAGACGTGGGTGCAGACTATCGAAAAGGCAGGGACTGCGCCGTCAGTTGAGAGACGTGGCGCAGTCTGACGGGTACGGTCTTGTCAGATAGAAGCTTCTTGAGAGCATCGCGTTGCTTCGTCGCGAGCTACTTTGTAGCGAGCTACCCTGTCGCGTAGCGAGCTATCCTTGCCGCGAGCTACTTTGTAGTGAGCTCTTAGGGATACTTCGAGGTGGCCCTTATCAAGACTGTCTTTAGGGCAGTTCTTCCGCCTAAGTGTTGGAGCGAGCTGGTTACCCTAGCTCGCGAGCTGGGATAGTCTTGGAGTATTCCCTTTCGGTAGCTCGGGGGACCTGGAGCTTGCATTGTAGTGAGCTCCCCCTTTAGTGAGCTATGACGTAGCGAGCTGTTCTACAGGCTCGTTACTTAGTCACAGTCAAGCTGTGGTGCTGAGCTGTTGCTCGTGCTGAGTCAGGTCCACGTGTCATTGTCTTAAGGGGTCGGGTCAAATCATCCTCCATGATATATATTAAAGGAAGAAAGTCTAAAAATTTTCTCATTTTCTTGATTTTTTTTTTAATTTTTCAATCCACATTATATTGTCTCTAATGAATCAACTTCATGGAATTAGACACGTCCGATGGCTTTCCTAGAGCCATGCTTTATTACGATTCTAAAAAGTTTATCACGTTTAAAACCTCTCCTAAATCATGCCTAATTCTAGGAAACCACTTCTCACCATCAAAACCTCACAACTCATA
Source organism: Nelumbo nucifera (assembly GCF_055504915.1). NCBI lineage: Eukaryota > Viridiplantae > Streptophyta > Magnoliopsida > Proteales > Nelumbonaceae > Nelumbo > Nelumbo nucifera. The sequence goes on from NC_142652.1 coordinate 49,161,017, forward strand.
TTAGTTTTTGGTTTTGATCGAGAAACAGCGGCTGAACAGAATTTCTCCGACTCCTCTCTTTTATTCTTCATGATCAAACTTCTCCAACTCCTTTATTCTTTCTCTATTCTGAACTCTCTTTGATATTCTTATTTTGGACGAAAAACCATAGCAAAATGACTCTAGTTTAGACAAAAACAGGGTGGAAGGTCAATAAATCATCACCCAAACGAGTAATATCCCCTTTCCCACCTTCTTTCTTCTTCCTTTATTCCGACCCACATTAAATATCTCTGTTTTGGACTAATAATAGGGGTAGAAAGGTACTGTTTTGGACAAAGAAACAGGGGGCGAAGCCACAACACTTTTTAGGCGTTAAGAGTTGGTTGTATTCTTAAATCCGGGTACAAAATACAATTTCCTTCATCTTTTTGAATTCCAAATGTAGAGCAAACATCGTAGGTGTGATTGTGAAGAAAATATTTAAGAAGAAAACCAAAAAAAGAAAAAAAATGTTGTAAAAATAACCCATTTTAACAATCAGGTGAAGAAGACGAGGGAATATGGGTTAGCATTGACCCGTTTGTGATTATTATATGATGGGTCGGCATCGACCCGTGTATAAATACATGGTTACACGTGTTATACATGTGTAATCAAGTAATCATGTTTGAGTATTACAAAAACTAGCGGGGCCCATGGATTGAGCTGACATCCATTACGGTCATTCAATCTATTCAAGGAATCCCCGTTCCAGAACCGTACGTGAGATTTTCATCTCATACGACGCCTCCCTTCTGGGGCTAGTGTTTTTACAAGAAATCTCTAACCAGCCTTCCTGCAAGAGATCTTTTCTTAACACGAAGCGTGTGGGTGCCAGATAAAAATGGTAATTCCAACAATTTCTTTGTCCTCAACGCCCCCTATTCTATTTCTAGGAATTAGTCACTTCAATGGTGTTCGATGGTTATACGGGTACCCAAAATGAAAACGAGATGGATGTTTGTTATCCCAACCATTCTTGTTAGACCCGATCCCAATAAGGAAGGGAGTATTTTATAACTATAACAAAGTTTTTGTGTTGTTGATTCCTAGGTGTAGTGCTTTGGTCCCGGTGGAGCAGGATTGACCTGTAATACAGATAAGTGTAACTTTTCACTCAATACTAGAATCCACAATTAAAGGCCTGCACAAGCCCGACCCAAAAATTCCAGGCTTGGGCCTGGGTTTTGTGTTCAGGCCCAGACTCACATCAGGCCCATAAATTTTAGGGCCGAGCTTGGGCTTAAGACTTTAAACCCAGCTCGGGCTCGGGCCTGCCCGGTCCACATACATTTAAACTTGCACATTTTGTATATAATGTATACATATGTATACATGTTATTTTACATTAGATTATATATTATATATAAATATTATAACATGGCATGTATAATTTATATTATATGTAATATTTTATATTATATAATGTATAAAATAAGTTTATATGCATGTTATGCCATTTAATATAAAACATTATAGATATGTAATGTTTTATATATGAAAGACATTGGCCAAAAATCAGGCCCGGCCCGCCCCAGGCTTGTGTAGACCTGGGCTAGGGCTTATGTTTCAGGCTTGGAACCCCGGGCCAGGCTGGGCCCAGGCCTAAGATATAGCCCTTATCATAAGTGCAAAGCCCGGCCAGACTCGACCCATGATCACCCCTTGATGGGGCACCCCTCCTTGTCCCTCACCCCCGTAAGTCAAGACACTCTACTCCATCTCCACACCAACCCAAATGGCGGGGTGGGTTCAGGGTGAGGCACCCATTCCTTATTGGGGGTGGGGAATCCTTAAAATTTCTCCACCCTGACGCAATCGCCTAAAAAATCTAATTTATGCATATTTTACAAATAGGATTGTGGAAATTTTGGGGTATTTTAAGAATTGGATCTTGACAATTTGGGGGTATTTTATAAATGAAATTATGGGATCCTAGGATTATAAAAATATAAGGAAAACTTAGAGATATTTTAAAAATCAATATAAATCTATGGATGTTTTACTAATTTACTATCAGGTTTGGAGAATTATATGAAAACCCCATCCCTAATTTGGGTTAAAAATGTTTTACTTGCCCCGATCCCATCTTTGCCTCGTCCCTGTTTAAGATTTGAGAAAACTTGCCCCATTTGGGGTAGGGCCCAGCTCTACAAGGAAATTGCCATCTCTACAAAATTTTTTATAACTAATTAACTAAGAGTAAATTAAATAAGAATAACTTACAATATTTTATGATAATTTCTAAAAAAATATTTTCTACTGATTAGCAGTCATGTATATTAAATTAATTATTTACAATAACAATAAATTAATGTAAATTCTTTACTTTTTAAGCCTAAATTATTTACTATAATCAAAGTAAATATAATTATAGTAAAATACATTATTTTAATTAAAATCAAACCATTTATTGTTAATTGATGTAAAACCAGGTATGGTTGAAGTCAACCAAATGGTCATTTATGAGGTCATCAGCTGGTAAATTCGTATTCTGCCTAAAAGATAGATCAAGTCACCAAAATAAGTGTATAGAGGCAAACACTAATATTAAGGCTCAGTTTGGAAGGATTATAAATTAAATTTGTAGAGTGCAAAACCTTGTATTTTGTATGTATTTATACAGTACATATTTGAATTTGCACTCTTTCCAAACTGAGCCTAAAGTGCATACAGAAAAATGAATCTGCCCCTCAGTCCAGATTTCCTACTAACTCAATTCTACAATCCTCTCTACTAATCCAATAAAATACTGCCACCTGTACATAAACGCCTTTTGAGTCTTTAACTTTGTAAATAACACGGACGGTGTTATTACCCCTCTGTTAGACACATATTCCTTTAAAAATGTGCATGATTCTGCCTCTCTCTTCTCTGCTCGATGTTATCTTCGGCCCATGGTATGACTATAAGGATAAAACTGAAGTGAATATGGGTGTTCTTGACCTAATTGTGAGCTCAATGGAATCACAATGGCATTCCAAGATTTACTCAATAGAAAGGAAAATCACCATAGAAGTGTCTATACTCGATTGAGTTGCAAAAGCAAAGAGGATTAAAACAGAAGTAAAAGCAAGAAAAATAAGGGGATGCCTACCTTTTCTAATCTGTTCAAAACAAGTTGTTAACAAGATTGATGTAGATTCAACATGAATTGGAGCTGGGATTTCCATACATATTGAATAAGAGATTGACTTATATTTGAAGGGTTTTGAGAGGTTCAGAGGGTATCTGAGATGGGATCATCCTAATCAGTATATATATAATGAGATGATTGCAATGAGAAAAATTATGACGTTAAGTGATAAAAATTTGTTGTCTGGTGAATATAGCAAATTTGGACAACACCACAAAGGAGAGGGTGAGAGGAATTACAAAGAAATCGTGCACAAGAAAAAGGAATTTTTTAGGAAAAGATGTCTAACAAAAAGGCAATAACAGCCATTAACTATTTGCTCAAGTTAAGATTCTAAAACATGTTTAGAGACAAGTGGCATTGTTTTATTGGGTTAGTAGAGAGGACTGTAGAATTGAGTTAATAGGAAATACGGACTATCTTGGAAAGTCCATGAGCCTTCCTAGGTTCCACTCCACTAGAGCGTTGAAGAGCCATAACATGACTAGGTCTAGCGACTAGGGGTGCAAATGGATTGAATCATGATCCGATCTGAAATCCAATTTTATTTGGTTGAATTCAGATCATCCCTATTCTGATCTTCGGATCAGATAATAGAGAAATCGATCAAAAATTGGATCGCATTAAAAATTAGTATATATTTTTTATTTTAATAATTTATTAATTTTTAAAGAAAACAAATCAGATGGATCAGATCCCAAGATCCAACTTACTCATAGGATTCGAATTTAAATCGAATTCTATCAGATCTGATCGGATCGAATCTGATCCAGTCCATTTGCATCCCTACTAGCGACAATGTACAGAAAGCAATCAACCTCTCGTACTGCTGCGCTAAGAACTTAACTTCCTCTACACACACTAGAAAGATCTAGGCTTTCGACAGAAACTCGCCAATGGAAACGCTAGATTCAGATTAGTGAAAGCGTCTTACCCCTCAATTTTTAGAAATTGGGAGCCTACGGAATCATAAATGAATTGCTCTATAGGCCACGTAGGCACGTTGTCGTAATCCAAAATATACAAAACGCACCTGGCCAACAAATTTACTCATCCTTCTATTAGGGGTGTCAATTGGACTAGATTTGGTCCAATCCGATCCAGTCTAGTGTGAGTCCATTATAAATGGATCAGGTCCAATTCAATTTAATGAATGTTTTGGATCATTTTAGACCGGTCCAATTCAATATTATCTGGACTGTCTAATTTGTTCAAATTCATTTTGATTTAGATTGGTTTCAACCCAAACCCGATTCATTGACACATATATTCTTATCTTATATCAATGGACTAGATATTGGCTTAATCCAACCCAATCCAATATAAATTTATTATGAATGGACCAGGTCCAATCCAATCTAATAAATATTTTGGATTGGATGGATCCAATCCAATATGTCTTGTTGGTCCATCTAATCCGTCCAAATTGATTTTGGCCGGTCCATTGACGCCCTTACCTTCTATGCATGGGGGGTCACTATAGTCTACCTAAAACTTTTCTTCACAAACCCCTTTGTCCATTACGATATTCCGATACAAATGTCACAACTATCTCGGGAATTCAGGACATGCAAGGAGGATACATCCTCCCAATAAATCCCAAACTCACAAAATGGCCCCAAAAAGGTGTGAGTATTGGGGCACCAATGAGTAAGTGAGAAGCGGTTTCATATACTCAACAATGATAAACAATTTTCTTACCAAAAATGTCATAAAAGCAAAAGAGATAATCCCCAAAAATTGTTTCAAAGTCACCATTTTCTCTGCAAGAAACGGGGAGAGGCTGGCAGAATGCTTTGAATTTTGCTTCTTTTCCAAAGAGGCAATTTGACCCTACATATATTATTGGATATTGACACCATTGACAAAGTCCTTGAAGGGATGTAGTCTAGAAGCTAGAACCTCACGTACTTCAAAAGAAGAGGAAGTAGACAATCCTGATTCTGACATCCTTCCATGGAGAAAACCGATGAAGACGAAAAGCAGAAGTTACAACAAGGGACAATGAACCCAACAAGATGAACTATGAGCGGAGTTCGGATCTCCTACCCACACAAACTCTGCCCACCTCTACCTACATAACATCGCAGTGACACATGAAGAACATCTCATCCTCCTACATAATATTATGTAGGGAAAGATATTTTCAATTCACAGGGTAATGTGTTATGGGTAAACATAGGCAGATTTGTCGTGGACAGGTGATATGGAGTCCTATGAGCAAACCCAAAAAGGCACAACATCATTACAACATTACCTATACCGCCAAGACTTTAAATCGGATTCGGAGCGAACATCCGCATGGCAGCATAGGGTAAAACCACACTAGCCATCAGGCCCCTATAAGTACCACACCTCAAACGACTACAACTTTTATATCTAACATTAATCAGGTATTATTTTCTATTGCAATCTTTCATATACTTAGGCCATGTTTGGTTCAATTCTCATTCTTTTTCATTCTTACCCAAAGCGAAATTCTAAAATGGACAAGAATGGATAAAAATAGGCGGAATGCACAAGAAAATATTGCTATGAACTAAATACCTTTTTTCTAGAAATGAATTCTTTTCAGATTGGCAAGTGTCCTATATTAGTCATTTTCATTCTTCCAAATAAATTGTGTTGGTATTCATAAACCGCCAACCTAGGTCTCCAACAGTCAATGTTTACTAGTTGGCATAGATGTTTTATAAAAGTACTTTCATAAAAGTACTATTATAAAAGTAATTTCATAAAAGTGCTTTTATAAAAGTAATTTTGTAAAAGTGATTTTATAAAAGTACTTCCGCAAAAGTGCTTTTATAAAAGTACTTCCGTAAAAATGATTTTATAAAAGTATTTTCTTAAAAGTGCTTTAGTAAAGTACTTTTATAAAAGTGCTTTCATATAAAAGTATTTTTGTAAAAGTGCTTTCATAAAGATACTTTTGTAAAAGTGCTTTCGTAAAAGTAAACATCTATGGCAACAGTTTTGTAGGCAAAGTACTTTAGTAAAAGTGCTTTCATGTAAAAGTAATTTTATAAAATTGTTTTAGTAAAAGTTCTTTCATGTAAAAGTACTTCTATAAAAGTGCTTTCATAAAAGTATTTCTATAAAAGTGCTTTCATAAAAATACTTTTGTAAAAGTGCTTTTGCAAAAGTAAACATCTATGACAACAATTTTGTAAGCAGGGTATCCTCAAAGGATGAAAATGAGCAAGATGGGGCATGATTATTTTTTATGGTGCAGGCTACTCAGCTTTTGCATTATGGTGCTGATTTTTCATTCTAAAAAGAATGTGACCCATGGCAAGAATTTTGTAACCAAACACTTTAATGTTATTCATTCTTGTCCATTCTTGCCTACAATGAGCAAGAATTAAAAGGATGAGGCCCAGAACAGTAAACCAAACATGGCCTTAGGAATTGTAATTTGTTTCTTAGGCATTAAGGTTGAGAATTCCAGACCCACATATGTGCATATGCATGTGCACATTCAATAAGCAGTTAAACAAAACTTATTTCTAGTGAGATTTATTCTTTTGGGGACAGACATCCTTTGATATTAGATGCTTGTTGTCCTTGGGAGATTCTAATCACTAATTTGATTTTTATACAGTGGTTAAAGTTGAAGACACACGGTGGGCATTCTTGGTTGTTGATGTAAATACTTATAGGTTTACTATATAGTATGGGACTTGTGTCTAGTGCAAGTTGAGCCTGTATTAGTGTATATATTGTTGGAATTCTAGAACTAAAATCCATTCAATACTACTTGATAGATGATAGTTCATACAGAAGTCTTTGAAATCTGCTATTTCATATTGGATTATGTGCTAACATGTTGTCTCCAAGCATTTACTTAACCAACAATTTACTGAATGTTCATTGGACCAATTCATAATCCACAAACCAATATAAAAAAATAGAAGCTTGCCTGGTAGAAACTCATCAATCATAGACCACAAAACAGGAAAATGAACAATTAATTTTCATTAATCGATCATGCATTATTGAAAACTATAAGGCTCTAGTGGTAAAATTCTACAATAACATCAACAAGTACATGAAAGAAAATATTGGAGAAAATGAATAAAGGGAATGCCATTGTTAAGCCATTTTTTGATTAGAAAGTTAGGATCATCCATTGTCCTGGATTTCATCCATAATAATTTGCCTTGCTTCTTTAGTTGAGTCCTTGACTTGTGGCATTATGAATATCTTGATAGTTTTATATGTTGCCTTAAACCTAGTTATCTTTAGTTTCTTAAGTGGATGTTAAGTATGTTTTCTTCTTTTTGTCAAATTTGATGCTTATCTAACTCTTGGTTTATAATAAGAAATTATAAACCTATTTATCTTGTTACTATTTCTAAACTTTTTTCTATCTTGTTTTTTTTTTTTATTTTTCTATCTTTTTTAACCACTTCTAAAATATTTTGTTTTTTCCTCTAAAGTTGGTCTTAATGTCTAGACAAGGTGATAATATGGACTCCCTATTAGCTAGCCAAAGTGCTATCCCATCTCTTATTTCAACCCTAGATGGTGCAACTACAATAGCTCCATCTTCAAACTATCTATGAATGATCTTGGCAAAAGAAGCTCAAGTACCACAACTTTAGAGGCACCACCTAAGAAGACAATCATATCTATTGTATGTAATCATTTTACAAAAGTAACTATTGAAGGACAAACCAAGGCAATTTGTAATTAATGCAATAATAAGCTTAGTGGGGACTCAAAAAATGAAACTAAACATTTGCATGATGATTTCCGAAGGTGCCCAAGGCATAATCAATTGGATATAAGGCAACCAATTTTGAGAATGAGTCAAAATAAGGATGAAAAGTTTAAAGTCACATACACCACCTTTAAGCTAGATATCTCAAGGAGGGAATTTGCTAATATGATCATTCTACTTTTTTTTTATGGTAAACTACATTGGATTTAGGAGGTACTCGCATATTCTTCAACCTACTTTTATAATGGTTTTGAGAAACACAATTAAAAAGGATATTATGAAGAATTTTCAGCAAGAGAAGAAAAAGACAATTAAGTTGTTGGAAAAGAATGGGAGAAAAGTAGCCATCATAATTGACATGTGGACTATTAATAATCAGAAAAAAGGGTCCAAGGCTGTCATAGCACGTTTCATTAATGATGATTGGATTCTACAAAATCAAATTATAAGATATGCCTTTTAATATAATAATTCATTACTAGTATTTACTATGCTTAAATAAGTTGTGCCATTTTTGATATTTAGTTTTGTTGCTTAGTTTTTTTTTTTTTTTTTCTTTTATCTATTGTTATAGGTTTGTCTATGTGCTTTGTCCACACACAAAAGAAGTTTTTGCAGATATGATAGTGGAATGTTTCTTAGATTTGGAATATTGATAAAAAATTGTCTACAAATACTGTTAATAATTGCACTACAAATGATAAGATATTATGAATAGACCTTTTATGACACTACAACAAAAATCATTTTTAGCGGCAGTCAAAATTACTAGTACAAATCCCTAAAACTTCCGGTAGAGGTTTTACCGGTAGTTGCCAATTTGCCGTTAAAAGAGGCGTTGGAAAAGGTTCTAGTGGTAGTTTTGGTGGCTGCCGATAAAACTCAAAAAACTGCCGCTAGAAATAGACTTTTAGCGGCAACCAAACTGCCACTGAAGACTTTTTTTTTCAGTGACAATTGTGTCTATAGCGGCAGTATAGATCCCTACCCTAAGCTACCATAGTTAATTTTTTAATTTATTTTTTTCACCAGTTATAGTAACTTGAAATTTTGTCCAAATAACCTATTTTCCCTTCATTTATCCAAATTTAAATTAAATACAAAAAAACAAAACATCAATTACAAATAAAATATAAACATTCATTCTCCATTAAGAACATTTAAGTCACAAACACATTTCAAATTGATAAATTCCTTAGTACAAATGTCATCATCCATTCTCCTTAAAACGAATTTCAACATGTAGTTTTCATTAAAAAACTTTGTTTTCAAAAACTTCTTTTGCATCTTCTCCCAAAATCCAAAATCCAATGTAGATTAATTCTTGCACAAAAGATGAAAACAATCGTAAACAAACCTGAATTAAACAATTTACAAGAAATAAAATTTATAAATAATAATAAGAGAAAAAAGAAATATATAAATTCTAATGGAACATAAATGATTTTAAGTTTCATACCCTTTCTATTCAATCATTTTCGCTTTCTCCCAAATTCCACCGAAAATGAATACCTGCACAAAACATCAAAGTACATCCTTCAGCATTCACCGATGTTTGTCTTCCAATGATGATTGAGAGTAATTATCAATAAAAAAGGGCATAAATAAGCATTCACCGATGTTTCTCATAATACAATCTCCTCTTCTAATGGATCCCACCATGTCTGTAGAGTCAAAAGAGTTGCACAAAGCCATTGTTTATTAACATTTTCAGTATTTTTATGCTTTATGCTTCCTATTGGGTCTTTCCTTCAATAATCCAAGGGGCTGTTTGATAATAATTGAAATGACTGAATGACTTTTGTTTTTTAGTGGATAAAATTATTAAATAGTAAAATTTTTGAGGGTATAGTAATTAATTCAACTTCTGGTTGAGATTAAGGAGTTTGCAAACACCTTAATGACTTTTCATTAAGGCTCGGTATGAGAGGAGTACAAATACAAATATGTACAGTGTAAATACATACAAAATAATACAAAATGCAAGGTTTTGCACTCTACAAATTTGTATTTATACTCTTTCCAAACTGAGCCTAAGAGACATCAAAATGTTATAATCAGTTCAGCCATGGACGATTCTAGCACCATAATCTTTGCCATCACTTGCTTTACTTCTATAGATGGAAGTAATAAGAACCATACATAACTTGCAAACACCTTATTAATAACTAATAAGAACCATTTTTTCTCTTCTTATTCTTTTATTAGCTAATGTTTAGGTGTCCAAGTTTTGGTTTATTAACAATTTAACGTGTTTTATAGTCCAGTATTTACCTGGGTTTGTGGTCCAAATTCTAGGTTAACTAGATATGACTGACTAGTAATGGGCAGTTAGGCCCATTTAGTGTCCAATATGTGGAACTTGCCCAATTCTTAGGCTATACAAAGCAGGCTAAGCCTATATTCTAGACCTATATATATATTCACAATTTGAGATATCCAGGATATTAAAGTTGAATAATCCTAGCCTAGGCTAAGTCTGAATTTTGTTGGGCATTTATAAATCCTAGCCTTTAGGGTCCAAGACTTGGCCATCAGTTTGCTTCAGAATGATCTGAGCAAGAGTATATGGTGCCGATTTAGTGCTTTCATCAATCAATGAAATAGAAAATTCTATTAACCTTGTCACCTTTTTTTTCCCACAAATGTAGGGCTTGCCAGCCTTCATTGCTTCAGTGGTGAAATAGAAAATTCTATAACCTTCATTGCCAGCCTTCATTGCTTCAGTGGCCTGGGTGTGAAGAAAGTAGCAGTCATAGCTCTCCTTCCACTGGGGTGTCTTCCTCAAAGCACAGTTTTGTCTTCTTACCAACAATGCAACAAAACTCAAAACATGGCTGTCAGATTCCACCATCTCTTGCTGGAACTGGCGATGGAAAAGCTGAACAATGAAGAGAAAATACAGAGTTCATGTTGTTGAACATCCCAATCTACGAAGGAAGAAAAAAATACAAAGTTACCTAGGAATAACCATTCCCTAATACAAAGCTTTCCTATATACTCCTCCAATCGGTAAGCCTATGTTTACTGATGCAACCTTCATCCTCAAGTCCAAAATAAAAGTCATTGGAGATATGCTAATGAGCCACGTAATGGTAGTAATTAAAATTAAAAATGAATATTAACAACACTTAATTTTCTTGAAATATTTCTAAACAAAATTGAGAAAGATGCTTTGTATGATGAAATTCCCTAGATCCCCCAACCCAGGTGAAGGTAGGATTAGATCACAGGTCGTTGCTATAACCACTTCACCGAGGTTAGCTGGCACCTTGGTATTTCTAGGAGTAATCAGACATAGGGTTGGCAATCTTGACCCCAACCCATTTAACCCACCCAACCCACCCACCTTGGAACCCACCCATACCCACTCAATCTATTGGTGGGTCAATATGGGTTGAGCAGCCCATTAGGGTCAGTGGAAAAGGGTTAGGGTGGGTTGGGTCAAGGGTACCCATTTGGGTCTAGATGGATTGGGTCGTGTGGGTCAAGATGGGTTGGGTCAAAGTCAATTCTATCTATACTTACCAAATCTCAAAAAGTGGAAGTTGTAGAGATTCAAACTTAAACCTCATAGCGTGCCAACATCTCATTACACTTCCAAACCACTATCCCACATTTCATTTTGAGAATAAAAGTGAAATAAAATAGATTCTATTAAGTTTCGTATTCACAAACAATTTTATAGAAAAACACTTTTACAAAAGCAATTTTATAAAGTAATTTTATGAAAAAGACTTTTATGAAAGTGTTTTTACATAAGTACTTTTACATGAAAGTACTTTATAAAAGTACTCTTACGAAAATACTTTTATGAAAGCATAAAAGCACTTTTATGAAAGTACTTTAATGAAATCACTTTTATAAAAGTACTTTTATGAAAACACTTTTACAAAAGTACTTTTACACGAAAGCACTTTTACGAAAACACTTTTATGAAAGCATGAAAGTACTTTTATGAAAGTACTTTTACACAAAATCATTTTTATAAAAGTACTTTTATGAAAGCACAAAAGCACTTTTATGAAAGCAATTTTACACGAAAGCACTTTTACAAAAACACTTTTATGAAACCATAAAATCACTATTATAAAAGTACTTTTACAAAAGCACTTTTACACAAAAACACTTTTACAAAAGTACTTTTACACGAAAGCACTTTTACGAAAACACTTATATGAAAGCATGAAAGTACTTTTATGAAAGTACTTTTACACAAAATCATTTTTATAAAAGTACTTTTATGAAAGCACAAAAGCACTTTTATGAAAGCACTTTTACACGAAAGCACTTTTACAAAAACACTTTTATGAAACCATAAAATCACTATTATAAAAGTACTTTTATAAAAGTGCTTTTATGAAAGTACTTTTATGATAGAAGTACTTTTGTACAAGTACTTTCATAAAAGTACTTTTGTGAAAGCACTTTTATAAAAGTTATGCATTTTTTGCATTTTCTACAATTTTTTTTGTTCTTTTCTGTATTTTTGCAAATTTTGGTATTTTTCTACATTTTCTAATTTTTTGGTATTTTTCTAAATTTTCTACAAATTTTTGCTATTTTTTTTGCATATTTTCTGATTTTTTCTACAAATGTTCTGAAGTTTCTATAATTTTTAGTATATTTTTTGTATTTTTCATAATTTTTGGTGTTTTTAGTATTATTTGGTAATTTTTTTTGCAATTTTTCTTCAATTTTTTGCATTTATCTACAATTTTTGCATTTTCGGGTATACGGGTTGACCTGACTCGTTTTTGTTATGTGACAGTCTTGAGAGAGATTATTCTCTCAAAATTTATTATTTTGCGTATACGGGCCGTCCCGACTCATTTTTGTATTTATAAGTGAGGGTAGGTGGAAGGTCAATATGGATGGGTCAAGTGGGTCAATATGGGTGGGCCAGGGTGGGTTAGGGTTAGGGTGGGTTATGACCCTTTAACTAGGATTGATGATGGGTCATGGTGGGTTAGTGCTTCAATATGGGTGGGTTGATAATCAACCCTTACCCAACCCAACCCAACCCACCCATTTGCCACCCCTAATCAAATTGTCCTTGTTGAGTTTTATCATCAAATTCAAAAAAAGTATCCATTGGTATATCTCTAGGAGTAACCAGACAAACCTAAGTATCATTAATTTGTCAATGGAAAAGGAAGTGCACATGCTCTTTATATGATGCATGACTTGTGACATGTGCACATGCTCTTACCAACTATATGGGTTTAGCTTCCAACATACCCATGATATTTTGCCAATTGGCTATATTGGCTAATACCCTTGTTAGACAGTGTATGCCCTTAGTTCCAATCAACATGACGTACATTATAACGTTTATTATAAATGAATAAAGTAAATATTTGATTCATGTTATTGTAGTGTGTGTTTGTGTAATACCCTTAAACTGGACACATATGAGACTTGTGTTAGTTTAAAATCTTTACAGCCATTGGATAGATCTGGGGAGATTTATCCTGCCAAGGTTGACACTAATGTGCCGCCAATTTGGTTGGGTTGGCTTGTCTCAGTTGCCAGGGTGAGACCTGAGGTACATGTAGTGTGGGTTTTCTTGAAACCCTGAATCAGACCAAATTCCAGTGTTGCTCTGGACCTTGGAGACAGATGGGCAAAACTGGAATGTTACACCTGACCCCTAGACTCGATTATGGTACTGTACTAAGTGTTGGATTGGGTTGTCGTTGATGTGCCAATCAGTGAGATCCTTAGAGAGGGTCAAAACCTGGGTATGTTGGGGCAGTTTGAGAATTCACCTGAGTGGTGATCATAGTGATAGGATCAGCCCATTTGTCGGACAAAGTGAATGATTGGGGAAATTCACTCTCTTTGATGGAAACCTAAACTACCAGTAGTGGATTTCAAATGTGTTTGAAATTTGGTTTTGCAAAATATATTTATATAGAGATATACTTATATATTATGTTTTTACAAATTGTTTGTAAAAGGTTTTAATTCCCGGGATCCATGTGAGTAGAGTGCAACATTGTACCTTGCGGCCGAAGGAGAGGTCCTCTCTTGTTGGGTAGTGTTTGATCATTAAGGGCTGAAAGGTTAAGTGTAAGACCATTGAGGGTTATACCTGATGGGCTATTGTTGCATCTGCCACACAGTCCTTTGGCCTTTATAAGATGGTTGGACCCAAGGACCATTTAGTGTAAATGTTGGGCCCATTAAGAACCCATGGTGATGGACTCAAGGGTTCGCTGTGTCCTATAGTGAATTCGGCCAGGCCTTTTAACTAAGGCTAGGTTGAACCCATGTGGCTGATGTGTAGATCAATGATAGGGTCCCACACCATACAAAGAGAGCTAAGCTAGCCAACATTAAAAGGAAGTGAGCCTGAAAGCTTAATGGGCCTAAAGCCCATTTCGAACTGGGTTAATTGGATTAATTAAATAGGGGCGAATCTGGGTATGGATAAGCAGATAAGGATAAGAGGATAAATCTTATCCACTTAAAGAGTCCATATCCAAATAGAGATTTGGATCAGGGAACTCTTAATTTGATTAGGAATAGCTGATCTTGATTTGCAGATAAGATAAGGGATTATCCTTATCACTTAAAGAGTTCAGATCCAAATAAAGATTTGGATCAAGAAACTCCTAATCAGATTAGGAGATCATCTCTTTGAGGCTATAAATAAAGGGCAGGGCGGATTTAAAATAAACACAACACATAAGACAACTCTACTTGACTGTTTCTGCCTTCAGTTCTTTCTCTCCCTGCTCTTGCCGCCTACCCTGCTCGATCTCCATTTTCTTGGAACTGATCAAGATTTGATCTTGATATTGTTTCTTGCTAGAAGTAACACTTATGAAGCTGTGCTCACTACCCCATTCGATTCTTACTAAAGAATCAAAGGTTCTTGGTGAAGAACTACCTGCTGATCCTGCCTCATCCTAAGCTGTGTCATCTTCAGTGGAGGGAGGATTTGGTACACTCTTTGGGCGTGAACACCTGTAGTGGGAGGAACAATTTTGTGTGGATTCCGTATCAAATATACCTCTCCCTAATCTTGGTTTCAGATTTGGTCTAGTTTGGTTACAAGAACGAACCTTGAAAATGCAGTTTTCTATATTGGGAATACGATTCCTGGATGGGAGAAAAGAAATTTTTGAAATTTCGCCCAACCTTCTTGCAGGGTTCGGCCATCCATATGATGGATATCTCATCCCTTCAACCTTTGCTGTTAACTTGGCCAAAGCAAGAGTAACTAGACAAGGGTATATATGGGGAATGTCTAGACCTGTAGTTCATTTTTAATTTTGTAAATCTATTCTCTTCAATTTGTATGGTCTGCTTAATTTTGTTCCATCTATTGTCGCTGCTGCCTAGCATGGACATGCCAGACTATTCTCTTGAAGGCACTTAATACAAAATTTTCAGTTAATTATCAAAAAAATGTTGAGCATGAATATCTAGAGCTTCCCATACATGACCTTCGTGGTGTCACCTTTTTTAGGTAGAGAAAAATACCTTATTAAGAACAAAAAGAGGAGAAGAACAAAACTTGTTTTAAAGTTACCATATTAGCAAGCAAATGATGCTTTTGAAACTACCAACATTCTGTTTCCTAAAATAAAAACAAATTTTCAATCTTCAAATAGTAATGATCACAAGCTGAACTTAAAATCAATCAATTCCAAAAGCATTAAGCTAAAGATATTGCTAAGTAGAAAGGCATACAGATATAAAGGTTTCGATTTGGGCATTCAACACATTTATAATCCTCTTAATAAGTAATAACCATGGTCTATGGAGACACAAAGGAGAGAAAACAATAGGACTTTTCTTGAACACTCTAAGATTCAAAACCATCCCCATCCTGCAAAAGACCAAGAAATTAAGCCACATCCCCTTTCTTGAATTCATGGCATGACCGAGCCATGATGTCTCAGTTGGCAAAACAAATTATTTTTCCAGATTTTCTGCATCCTGTCCTGCAACCAGATAGGTGTATTTGGTCATCCAAAGTAGATGATGATCATCCCTTAGGTTTATGGATGTCAGCTGGTAAGAAGCTTTTCTCCTTGTCTTTGGATGATACCTGTAATGCATGTACTTTCCTAATTGGGCGAGTGTCCTTGGTGGACAGACCTCCATCCAACACACTATGCTGCATTTATGCTATTGTAGAAAGGAAAAAGGTTGCAAATAATTTTTGAACTCTTCTACTATTGTATTGTAATGAACCAGATACTCTTTGTTTTTCAACATTTCCTGTCTTGACAAGCCTCTTTCAAATGATATGCAGTCCTACCGGCATTGTTACATAGGGTCAACCTTCATACCGAGGCTACAAGGAAAATTCTTGGCCACAAAGAACTTTTATACGTCAAAGGTTTTATGAACTCTATTATTTGCTATTTTGATCTCTTTAACTGTTATAAAGATTGTATTAAGACAAGGAATTGTGTTGTAGTTCCCCTAAGTAGGTTTTGGGTGTATTAGGGAAGAGAACGAAGCTAATATATTGGTAGTTTTCAGTAATGAGAGTTTGGGAGTGATTCCTAAAGAAGCACCAACAGAAGGGCAAGGGCCAAGAGGTGCTAAAAGTTATTGTTTGGTGTTTAATGTTCAGTCCATTTACCAAAGTTTTCTCTAGATTGATGTGTTGACTTTGTGGTGCTGGGCTCTCTAGAAGTTTTAAAAGGGTTTACAGAAGAAGGTATAGTAAAGGTTAGCTTTGTGCAGGCTTGAGGATGGTTTTTCAAGAAGGTTGTTGGGCATGATAACAGTGATGGACATGATAAGGAGCAACTACCTTCAACAATTGGAAGATAAAAGTCTCAGTGGTGTGGAGGTGAGCATCATTCAGACAAAGAAACATGATTCTAATTCAATTTTCAAGTATTCAGGTGTAATTATTGGGAATATGCTAGTGAAAAAAGTGGAAATGAAAATTTGTCGAAAAAGAAAAGAAAAGAAAAGAAAAGTGGAAATGAAAGTGTGTCAGAGTTAGAAGAAGAAAATAGTGTAGATGATGAAGAGGTTGATAAATATGTTTCATACTTTCATTTGATATTTGATAAAAGCTTTCATACTCACAAGAAAACATTGGGTTCAGGTTGGCTTGGCTTAAGTTACTGTAGCCTTCAAGAGGAGTTGGAAGCTTCTGGTCAAGAAGGGTCATAGCATGGATCTTGTACCTGAAGCTTTTTATTGTCTTGATGCCTTGAATCTATTCTGGTTAATTTGGTGAAGCAATTCACCTTTGTTTCTGTGTGTGTAGAGATATAGAGAGAGAGAGGTAAGAAGTGACTTCAGTGCAAGAAACCAAAAAGAAAATTAGATATACCAAGAGATTGGGGTAGAAAATGAGTAGGGACTAATAAAGATCAGAAAGGATTCCTCGGAGAAACATGTTTGCTTTTGGCTTTTCTGGAACATCTCTAGGCTTCTATAAGAATTTTCTTCCATCTTATCCATGACACAAGTATTGTCACAACTTGGTTTTGGGAGGTGGGGTGCATTTCCTAAACTATCAAGATTGTACAACACTTGAGAAAATTAATCAAGTCTCTATTCTTCAGAGTCACTAGCTTAAGAGCTAAAAGGTACAATATAAAGAGCTAGAAGGTACAATAAAATAAAATAAATCCAACTAGTGTTAGCTCTCAAATCTGGGATGGTAACGAGCAATCCAGTTAGCTCTCAAGATAACTTCAACAAATTGACTCAGTACTCAACAAAACTGAGTCCAATCCAATTCAGTCAATTCACAGTCACAGACACTTGAGTTACTTTATGGCTTCCTCAAGTAAAAAATATCATTAATTTGTATTACAATTTCCCCTGTTTCCTATTTTTCACTTTCTTAATTTTCTTTCAATTTCTTCATTTGGGTAATGATAGAGGAGAAGTAACATATGTTTGTATACAATAAAAATCATTTTTAGTTTCTTGCATGCATGTTTTTTTTTTGTGTTTTTATTTTATACGAAAGAGGGCTCTTTGCCTTGAAGCACCTGTTGCTAAGATTTCACATAATCAACTAGAATGAAAAAGTAGGTACCTTTTTATTTTGATTACATGGACTTTATTGAGAAAATATAACTATAAGTTGATCTTAGCTTTATAGAATCAAAGAGCAATAGAGTTATTAGAAGAAGGCACCAATAGGGTAGACCAAAGGATGGTCTACCTATTAGAAGTATCACCAAAATTAAAGCAGGAATTTTCACAGTGAGATCTTTCTATAATAAACTCATGGAGGTGGAGATGGTTGAATTCCCAGAAGCCATAGTGTGGAATACTGCTGAGTTTGCAGCCTAGCAAGTGCATAATGTGTGGGGAAGCTTCTGAAGATTCAGACCACTTATTGATCCACTGTAGAGTTGCTTGAAACCTATGGGCAAAGTTTTTGGGACTGTTTGAAGCTCAGTTCTGTTTCACAGAAAATCTAATAGCAGTGCTACAGAGTTAGCAATTGAAAGGTCTCTCTGAAGAAGGCAAGGTTATTTGGGGAGTAGGACCAGCTTTAGTGGTTTGGATGGATGGAAAGAAACAAAAGACTGTTTGAAAATAAGTTTGTTACAGAGGAAAATTTATGTAAAGGGTTTTGGGGTAGGATGTACTCATTGGTAGGAACACATAGACTATTTAGAAATACACCATGTAGCTCTTTTTGTAATTCTGGAGATCTTTTTATATCTATGCACAAAGGGTATACAAGTTAAAAAATGTACAGTTTTTGATTGGGCACTACAAAGCTCCTTGTTGTGTAGATCTAGCTTGCTTTTTGTCTAATATATTACTTTACCTTTCTCTCAAAAAAATATCTATACTAGAAAATACCTACTGGATAACCATGACCATATGATCTATAGCATTTAATTTGAAGTCAGAATCATGTCAAAGAGTGAGGAGGCAAAATATATACAATAAAAAATTAATCCCAATCTGTATGGCCAATTTCGACTTCATATCTCCTACTAAAACTGGATGTCCCTTATCCTTCTATGGTCCAACACTGAAATGGAACATTAATTTCCTCTGCTTTTAAATAATTTTCACAACATATCCTAGGAAGTAACTAATATGCTGTTTTTTGGTTGATTGGAACAATAATAACAATTTGATTTCTAATATAATGAAAATACTTTCAATTACTACAAGCAGACACCAATTCCAACTACTACTGAAACAAGTAAAAATAGCTCTAAATCTGACATGGATTACCCCAGTAACTGAAGACACCAATCCCACTAATATTGAATTTTTCAGCTTTCAATGTATATAATGAACCAACACCTAAGAATGTCCAAAAGGGGCATCCTTGCAAATTATATAATGTCAATCATTCTGGTACAGCTAGAGCTACTTTTGTAGCCACTATAATATGTATGAATATGCATGTCCATGTAACTGTAGAAGAAATTCTGTGTGAATGTCATGTTATTAAGTTATGGGCAACATAAGAGTCCTTAATTTTGGATGTCTTTTTACAAGTGAAACAAGATGGAACATGGCACTATCTTTTGTATACCAACAACATTCAGTAGTTATGTAAGATCCAAGAAGGTCAGCAAACCAAGATTATAAAAACTTCTTAGAAATTAAAAATTAAATGAATACTTGTTCAATGGGTTTTCAGATTCATTGTTAGAGAGATTGATTCTTTAGGAGGGTTGGTCTGGAGAAGTGTTAATGAAGCCACTGAAATATCAGCCAAATCAGGAGTTTCCTGTCCTAAGTTACTTGGTGGTTGTCCGGGGCCAGGGTCATTGTTGTAATTAATTTAATCTATTGTTTGATTTCTGATCAGTTTAAGGTTATTTGTAATTTGTCTGATCATCGTAATCAACAATCCTTTCTTCATGATGAATGAAACACAGCAATGCTAATTATCAAAAAAAAAAAAATAAAATAAATACATTGATCTTCAAACTTTCATTACTTGCTTATGGTGATTTTTATTATTCAAACTCCTATTCCTCAAACTAAATCCATTGAAGTGTGAGACACTAAATAACCATCAACTAGAGATCCTTTGTCTCAATAAGAAAAATAGGGATAAATATTTAAACAACAATTTCATATAATTTAGCACAGGCTTTTTGGGGTCAGATCACTCTTCTTGACACGCTTTTAGAGGGGCTGAAGGACAATTTGGGATTATAAATGGGGAAGGTAGATTTGCTAATAAGGGATTTGATGAAGGGGAATTTGGCCCGACTTCGTAATCAAGAGACACGTGGACATGACTTGGCATATATGACAATTCGACATGATCAGATCGACACGTGGACATGACTCAACACGGGTGACAGCTCAACATAGATCAGCTTGCTACGAAGCGAGCTTGGATACATTAATACCTCAAACTAAAGTCACTTTGGGCTAAGATCGTCCCAGTACCAGATCACGACCAGGATAACGGGACCAAGTTCGCCACAGGTCAAGCCCGGGTATGTGACCTACCCCGGGCTCGAAGGCGCTTCTGCATTCATGGCAAGGATAGACTTGAGCACGAGCTCGAGAAACTCATTACCAATTAGCTCGCTGTCAGACAGCTCGTCTACCATTCGGGCCTCCGCTTGGCAACCTCGAGGAACACACCTCCGTACTTTGTATCCCATCAGGACTGCACTTGTAACGGTAACATTAGCTCACCAACTCCCCGTTCTGACGGAAAGCGACAATGTTACCGTTTGGCAACATTTCATCCACCTAACGCGCCGCATCAGGTCCCATCACTGCAGGGATCTAGTGACCATTCCACCTACCCACCTGGGCTATAGTATATAGAGACACCACCCCCCCAAGGGCAAGGGTACGTTCTATTATCTATTGATTGTGTGTAATCTTTGCTCTCAAGCTCTCTCACTGTTATCATCTTCAAGCTCTCTACTATCATTGTGTTCTAACTTAGCCATCGGAGTATCTTCGCCGGGTGAGCCACCTCGGGATCTCTGACCCTTCTCTTTCAGGAACCTAATTCTCGTCGCTGCTGGCAGCCACATCAGCATCCAGCAGGGAGCAGCCGGATTATGCCACATCAATTGGCGCCGTCTATGGGAAACTTGTTACTAAAAGCCTTATCATCTCCATTCCAAAAACATAAAAAACTCAAAGTCAAACCCATGGCTTCTTCCAGCAACGCCGGACAACACAGAGAGGGAAACACCCCCGGGGGGCAACCCCAGTTCCCAACTGCCTATATGGGCCAGTTCACCATACCGATCCCCACGGGTGGGATCCCAGCACCTGTTGTGCCCCAACCAACTCAACCTGTGAACACCCCATTTCCCCCCGTAGTGGGTGCGACCTCCGTTGAACCATCTATAGTTCCCCCTGGAGGACAAAACCAACTAAGCGACCTGGTATACTGTGTACGGGCTATCCAAGTCCAAATGCAGTAGGTTCAGCAGTTCCAACAGTACCAACAGCAAGTTCTGCACCACATGTACCAGCAGCAGTTCCCGCCGCTGCAACAGAACTAGCGACCAACCCTGCCTCAGTGTCCAATCACCCTGAGCAAGCCTCACCACCAAAGCAGCCGTCCCGGCCGGAGAGAGACCTCCCAGGTCTCGTCTCGCGGTAGGAGGGAAAGAC
This sequence comes from Nelumbo nucifera, assembly GCF_055504915.1. Taxonomy (NCBI): domain Eukaryota; kingdom Viridiplantae; phylum Streptophyta; class Magnoliopsida; order Proteales; family Nelumbonaceae; genus Nelumbo; species Nelumbo nucifera. The sequence continues at coordinate 49,182,472 of NC_142652.1, forward strand.
AAGTCCCTCCCATTTCTCAGCAAGTAAGCAGGTCGAGAGAAACTCAGCCCACCAGAATTAGCCCACTTCGGCCTTCGTGACCTGAAAGCACTCTCGTAGGGAACCGGTTCGAGGTCCTAGCTGAGGACTCTAGGCAAGACATTTCAGTCCATAGTAGCCGGCAATCCGAGTCACTTCCGACCAAAGCACCCTCTGACAGTGTGGGGGTCAGCAGCACCGCTGCGGAACCAGTTGAGCAGTGACAAAGAAGGCGTGCCGAAGCACCCTGGGCGGTAAATCCTGGCCAGTTTGCACGGTCTAGCCGACCTGAGTAGCCTAAAGGTAAAATGGAGGTAAGCACGGGAGTCACAAAAGCAGCCCCCTTCCTCTCTGTACCCTCTCCGCTATCCCCCGAGCTCCTAGCCTCCCCGATGCCAACAAACTTCAAGGTCCCCCCCCCCCCCTGGACAAGTATGATGGGTCTTTCAACCCAAATGACCACGTAGATTCTTTTCAGTCTTAGATGCATCTCACTGGGGCTAACGAAGCCTGCATGTGCATCGCCTTCTCCACAACTTTCAAAGGGGTAGCCCACACTTGGTATAGAAACATTGCGCTTGGGACAGTCAAAAGTTGGGCACAGCTCGTACAGTTGTTCACCGCGCACTTCATCACTAGTAAGAAGTTCCCGAGGTCATAATAGAGTCTTCTCAGTATAGTCCAAAGGGAAGGGGAGTCGATCCGAAGCTACATCAAACGCTTCAATGACACTTGCCTACTAATCTCGGACTTTGACCTAGCAGCGAGACTCGTGACAGCAAAAAAGGGGGATCGTTCATAGAGAGTTCAAGTGGCACGTAGTGGCGAACAAACCCAAAAGCATCACAAAATTCTTGAAGCTCGCCGATCAGTTCATCGAGACTGAGGAAGAGATGAACCAGCGAACTGAAGCTCCAACAGAAAAAAGAAGGAGAGAGGACCACAACTTGCACAACGGTGGTGACAAAAGGAAGAAGAGCAAGTCCCCAATCAGGGGAGGGAACATGCTAGATTTTCATCCCCGAGCTCCCCCGGTTGAAAGACCGAGCTTCACACCCCTCAACGCGAAGTGAGGGAAAATTCTCATGGCAATCAAGGATGCCTCCTTTGTAAAGTGGCTGCCCCGGTTGAGAAGCGATCTGGCCCACAGAAGTAAAAATGTATACTGTCATTTTCACAGAGACCACGGTTATAGCACCGAAAACTGTAAAAACCTTCGCGACGAGATTGAGGAGCTCATCCACCACGGGTACCTGAGAAACTTTATACAAAAAAGTAATAAAGGCCAGACAGACCAACGAGGGGAGCAGAAGAAAGACACTCCTGAATCCGGCAACAGGCCAAGTGAACAGAGGCAACTGCTTGAAGAGAGACCAGTTCGCGGGATAATCAGCACGATCACCGGTGGGTCAGTCATCGCGGGTTGTTCTGCAGCAGCGGGAAAGGCTTCAGCTCGCAAGTTAGAGCATGGAGCAGAACCCTCCAAAGCGGCCACGATCTGAGGACCCTATATTCTTCACCGAAGATGACGCGCGCAGGATCCAGTACTCCCACGACGACGCACTGGTCATAAGAATGAAGATCAATGACTTCAAAGTCAGGCGCATCCTAGTAGATTCAGGGAGTTCGGATGGCTTCCTGTTCAAAGGCACCTTCGACAAGCTACAGCTCCAGGAAAGTGACCTCTAGCCCGCCAACACTCCTCTAGTGGGCTTCAGCGGAGAAGAAGTCAGGCCCCTTGGGCGAATTTCTTTACCCGTGGAGGTCGGCACATGGCCCAACATTGTGAAATTTGAACATACCTTCCTGGTAGTCGCAACGCCTTCCCCGTACAACGCCATCGTAGGACGACCCATCACCCATGCGCTTCGCGTGGTGGTATCTACCTACCTGACCATGAAGTTCCTCACGGACTTCGGGGTAGGGGTGGCTCAGGGCGACCAGTTCGAATCCCAGAAGTGTTACGTTGCTGCTCTGAAAGGGAAGGCCAAGCTGGCAGATGACCTTGAGTGAGAACGACCTATGGAGTACTTCAAGGAGCGAGATGCACCAACCGAAAGAATGGTCCACATCCTGACCTCGGCGGAAGATCTGACCAGAGCTCTCCAGATTGAAGCCTCGATTGAAAAGCCTCTCCGCTCTCGACTGGTAAGTTTCTTACTTAAAAATTTAGATGTGTTTGCCTAGTCCACGGCTAAAATGCTCGGTATAGATGCTAAGGTTATAACTCACTGGTTGAACACTAATCCTTTAGTTAGGGCAGCTAGACAGAAAAAGCACAACCTAGCCCCGGAGCGCTGGAAGGTAGTCGATGAGGAGGTCGGGAAACTCCTCGCAGCCGATTTCATCAGGGAGGCCCACTACTCGAGCTGGGTGGCTAACCCCGTTTTGGTAAAAAAGGCCAACGGTAAATGGCGCATGTGCGCCGATTATACCGACCTGAATTGAGCTTGCCCGAAGGATTGTTTCCCTCTCCCTAAGATCGACCATCTAGTGGATGCAACTTCAGGGCACGAGTTGCTGAGTTTTCTGGACGCATACTCGGGCTATAACCAGATCAAGATGGACCCCACCGACGAAGAAAAAACATCATTCATAACCGTGCTAGGACTGTACTGTTACAATGTTATGCCCTTTGGACTGAAAAATGCTGGGACAACCTTTCAAAGACTTGTCAACAAACTTTTTGAGCCGTTGATCGGCGACAAGGTTGAATGCTATGTAGACGACATGGTCATCAAAACCCAATTTTTAGACTGTCTAATAAGTGACTTGCAATGTGTTTTTGAAATTCTGCGCAAGTATAGTATGAAGTTAAACCCCAGTAAGTATATCTTTGGTGTCACCTTGGGCAAATTCCTGGGTTACATAGTTAACTGGCGTGGAATCGAGGAAAACCTCAAAAAAATCAAGGCTATCCTAGAAATGAAGCCACCTCGCAAGTTGAAAGAGGTTCAAAGGCTGAATGGCCACATGGCTGCCTTAAGTCGCTTCATGTCCAAGTTGGCGGATCACTGCCTACTCTTTTTTAAGGCAATCAAGAAAAGTAAAGACTTCGAATGATCTAAAGAGTGTCAGCTCACCTTCGATGAGCTAAAGGAATACTTAGTTAGTATCCCGGTCCTGACCCAACCCGAGGAGGGTGACGTTTTAAAGTTGTACCTCTCCGCGAGTGATGAGGTGGTCAGCTCGGTACAAATAAAAGAAGTAGATCGGGTCCAACGACCTATCTACTATGTGAGTAAAGTTTTGCAGGATGTAGAAACCAGGTACCCAGAGATTGAGAAACTGGTGTACGCACTGGTCACAGCGACTCGGAAGCTCCGCCCATATTTCCAAGCCCACACCGTCATAATCCTCACAAAAAAACCTCTTAGGCAAGTCTTACTCAAGCTCGAGGTATCTGGCAAACTGATGAAGTGGGCCATCGAGCTCAGTGAATACGACCTCCAGTATGAGCCTCGAATGGAGATTAAGGCCCAAGCCTTGGTCAACTTTGTGGCAGAATGTACCTTCACCACCACAGCCCCCAAACTAATGGAGCTCGAGCACAAGGAAGCGGCTTGATCAGCACAACACTGGTCTCGATCAGAGCGAGGCCAACTTGGGACGAGGAGCCCTGGATCCTCCATGTAGATGGCTTGTCCAATCAACAAGGAAGTGGAGCAGGCATTGTTCTACACGGACCAAGCAGGGTGAAACTAGAGTATGCACTTCGGTTCAAGTTTGTAGCATTCAATAATGAGGCAGAGTACGAGGCACTACTAGCCGGGCTCGCATTGGCAAAAGAGGTACAAGTGAAACACATCATCATCTGCATTGATTGCCAGCTCATGGTCAACCAGGTCACCGATGATTACGAAGCTTGCGACCCTACCATGGCCGCTTATTTAGCCAAGGCCAAGGAAATTCAACAAAGCTTCTTGTCATACTTCATCAGGCAGATACCGAGGTTTGAGAACACTGAGGCTGATGCCCTGTCTCGATTAGCTAGCACGAGCAACAACAACATAAGGACCGTGCACATAGAAAACCTACCTCGGCCCAGCATTCTCAGGGGGGCAAAAGAGGTCGCTCTCATTGCACAAACAAAGCCGAGCTGAATCGACCCACTCGCGAGCTACCTACTTCACGGAACTTGACCTACAAATCACAACACAACCTAAAGGGTTGAGCGACAAGCAGCCAAGTACGTTATGATAGACGAAAGATTGTATCAAAGATCCTACACGCTCCCCTACTTGCGCTGTTTGCATCCTTTAGAGGCTGAGCTCGTCCTCCACGACATCCATGAAGGCCTGTGTGGCGAACACTTGGGGGGCAGGGCTCTCGCCCAGAAAACGCTGCGGCAAGGATACTACTGGCCCACAATGAAGGCGGATTTACTCGAGCTCATCAAGAAATGCGACAAATGTCAGAGATACGCCAACATCCATCATCGACCTGCTTCCGATCTGAAGTACCTCATCAGCCCGTGGCCTTTCGCACAGTGGGGTATTGACCTCCTTGGACCATTCCCGCCAGCGACAGGACAAAGAGAATTCTTAGTCGTAGTAATGGATTACTTCACAAAATGGGTAGAAGCAGAACCCTTTGCAACAATCACAGCTCGAACCGTGCAGAACTTCTTTTGGAAGAACATAGTGTGCCGCTTCAGACTACCCCAAATGCTCATTTCTGACAATTGTAAGCTGTTCGAAGACATCAAGTTCCAGAACTGGTGTGTCGGGATGGGGATACAACAGAACTTCACTTCGGTAGCACACCCCCAGGCGAACGAGCAGACTTAAGTCACGAACAGAGCCATACTCTGCGGATTGAAAGCTCACTTATCCTAAGCTAAGGGGCTATGGGTAGAAGAGCTGCCCAGCGTACTATGGGCTTACCGAACTACCGTCAAGACTGCCACAGGTGAAACCCCCTTCAAACTTACCTATGGCACGGAAGCGTTACTCCCAGCTGAGATCGAGGTACCGACATTACGGCTGGAAGCCTACGACGAAGGAAACGATGATGACCTTCACACCAACCTCGACCTGGTAGAAGAGGTACGGGACCTCACATATATCCGGACCGCAACCTACCAACAAAGAGTAGCTCGGTATTAATAACGTAGAGTCAGGAAGCGACACTTCCGTGTAGGGGACCTGGTCCTCCAGAAAATTATGGTACCTGAGCTCGGTGTAGGTAAGCTTGGACCAAACTGGGAGGGTCCCTACCAAGTGAAACCGATATTCGGGGAAGGTACGTACGAGCTCAAAACCCTAGAAGGAGAGTCGATACCTCGGGCATGGAACATCAGCAATCTAAGGCGATACTACCTCTGATTACAAACTGGAAAGGCACCAGCCCCAGAAACAAGTAAGCAAGCTTTAACTCTTAGATTGTGTTTTCTAGCTCGTAGTCTACTATGAGAGTACTAACTTAGCCATCGGAGTGACGTCATCGGGTTGGCCACCCTGGGTCCTCTGACACCTAGTTCCTTACAGGTCCACAGGAGTGGACTACGGGTCCCTCCCAAAGCTTAAGGGCCATAAGAAGACCTAGTTGCCACTTCGGCATGGGAGAAACTCAGGAGCGGACTACGCGTCCCTCCCAAAGCCTAAGGGCCATAAGAAGACCCAGTTGCCACTTCGGCATGGGAGAAGCTCAGGAGCGGACTATGGGTCCCTCCTAAAGCCTAAGGGCCATAAGAAGACCCAGTTGCCACTTCGGCATGGGAGAAGCTCAGGAGCGGACTACGGGTCCCTCCCAAAGCCTAAGGGCCATAAGAAGACCCAGTTGCCGCTTTGGCATGGGAGAAGCTCAGGAGCGGACTACGGGTTCCTCCCAAAGCCTAAGGGCCAAAAATGCCGAACTAGCAAGGACCTAAGCATTCCTTAAGATCTGGTTACCTCATTGGCGCAAGCAAGCTCCTAATACTTAAGGTAAAGACAGCTCGGGTATAAAACCCTACGATGTCTATTCCACCCCGGTTACCCTTACTCATTACCATGCTCGGTAACCCAACAGTTTGGGGTAACCCGCACCATCCGAAGTATCACTATCGGTTATCCTTGTTTGTTGCCAGCTCGGTAGCTCGACAGTTCGATAACCTATACATTAAAAAATTGCCCAACTCGAAACTCACTCACACTTTGAATCACTTGGCACTCAGGATTACTCAGAAAAATGTATATATTTAATTGGCAAAAAGGGGCAAGCACAAGAATTTTTACTAAAATCCGAGCTCAACGGCCCAGAAGAGTACGTCAACAATCCAAAAAGAAAGAAAAAGAGAACAAGCCACCATGAAGAAGGGTCCGCCGCTTCGACTTCGATGTCACTTTCCTCCCCGGGGGAGTCAGGCTCCTCCTCCTCTGCCGCCTTAGCCACCTCGGGGTCCAAGCCTCTCATCGTAATCCCACCAAGGTCGAGATCAGGGAACTCCTGCCAAACCAAATGCCGACACAGCGTGAACCCAGAGCGATAGGAGCTCGAGCTGTATTCGACCTACAGGGCCTCGAACTCCGGAGACTCCTTGAAGATTTCAACAACCTTCTTCCTTTCATCTGCAACAGTGGCCTCAAAGACTTTGACCCACTCTCTAATCGTGGTCTCGAGGTTTGCAACCTCCCGCTGGAGCCTCTCTTTCTCTACAGTCAGCAAGGAGATTTGCCTTTCCTGATTCAGGATCAGCTCCTTTTGAGCCTCAGCCCCCTTCTTGGCCTTAAGAACTTCACCCTAAGTCAGGTCCAGCTCGTGGTGGAGCTTCTGTGACTTTGCCCTGGCATCAATAGCTTCCTTTGTGCGGATCGCCGCTTGACAGGATAGTGCGTGACCAGCTGTATTAGCCTACCAAAAGAAGACTAAGGTTAGCAAAAAAGGAGAGAAAAAAAGGAAAGAAAAGAAAGTGGAGTACTTACCACCATACAAGTGGCTAGCAACTAGTCCCAAGAGAGTGCCCAGAGACTTCTCAGCCCACTTCGAGACTTAATCTTGGAAGATGGCACCCTGACTCTTGCGCATGGCCAGAACGTGGTCCATAATGCTCTCCTTCACCTGCGGGAGATAACCCTCTGGAGCAGCCTCCGCCCCCACAGGCGCAGACGAGCTCTCCGGCATGTAGGGCTGAGCTCCTTCATGATGAGCCTCCCCCGAAACCTCCTCGGGAGAAGCAGGTCGGACCTCCTCTGGGAAAGGTTCAGCGAAGATAGGCTCAGTGGAGGCGGGCTCCACGATCAAGACCTCGGGAGAAGAACTGGCCTCTTGGCGCGGCCTCTTCACCCTCTTCTTCCTCTGAGAGCTCCTCAGAAGACTTTCTGCATTAATCGGCATGGTAACTGCAAAAAATAAGAAGCAAGGTTAGCCACGAACTAATAAGAAAAAAGGGGGGGGGGGGGGGAGGAGAGCAAAAACCCAAGGCAACCTACCAGGACTCAAGCCGGCCTGCACGAGCTTGTCTTCGACAAGATAGTCAGAGCAAAGGAAGTTGAGCTGAGCCCAAGACTTGAGCGTCTCCCTTGTTCTCAGGTCCAGTCTAACACTAGGAACCTGAATTTCCGGCCTCCAATGGGTTGGGAAAGGCCATCCCTCGGGGTTATGGACCATGAAGTAATCCCGCTTCCAGGCTGGGATCTTATTGGGTAGTTTGTGCAATAACTTATAGCCCGGACGGGGAGACAAGTAATAAGTTCTCCTGTGCTCGAGAAGAACACAAGAAGAGTTTCTCTTGATTGACAGAATGGTAGAAAAGGTGTCAAGGTCGAGAGGAAGACAATACTCACGAAAGAGTGAAATGGTCCCTACTACATTATGGACGAAGTTCGGGTGTAACTGGTCTATGGTAATGTCAAAGGACTTCAGGACCTCCACAATCAAAGGGTGCAAAGGAAGATGAAGACCAGCCACGAGCTGCTTTTCAAAAATCACGATCTCATTGTGATCGTGTACCCAATGGAAGTTGCCTGAAGGGAGACTGTAAGAAAACTCTCTCGGGAGGTTGTACCGGCAAACTAAAGCCTGAAGCCGGTCCAAAGTCATTGTCGAAGGGCCAAAGTGGTCCGGCACCCGACCTTGGTTAGAAGTGGATGCCAGACTACCCAAGGTCTCTCACGCTTCCCTTGGTGCTTGAACCTCAGGAGGGCCGCGGACAACCTCTGAGCCCTAGGTAGCCTCGTTTTGGCTACCAACCTGGGCCGAGGTACCCTCCTCGGCCTCATCAAGAAGGCTATCGAAACTAAAGGAAGACATGCAATTAAATGGAACGAAACGAAACCGAAAGGAAAAGCGAAGGGAGACTCACCAAAGAGAAATGACTGAACTAGGAAAGGATGGCGAACTAGAGAACCCAAGCTAAAGAAGCCAAGCGTGATCTCAGATCGAAGACTAGTAAGCTTGTGGCGAAGAAAATGAGTCTTGGGTCCTCCTATTTATAGCCACTGTACTGAAGAAGCAGCGATCAAGATCAAGACAATCCAACGGCTCCTAAGAAAACTGGCTGCACGACCCTCGAGATCAAAATCGGTTTAGCGCGTTTTTTGGCATCCGTGAAGTTCATAGATCGTGTGATGTCCGCGTGTAAACCGCACATGATCTACCAAAGTAGCCTGGACCTCGAGCCAAAATCCACTTGTCACATCATGGACTCCCCGCACTAGGTCAAGACCCCTAGCTCGGGGAGTGGGGGGCAATTGATGAAGGGGAATTTGGCCCGACCTCGTAATCAAGAGACACGTGGACATGACTCGGCATATATGACAACTCAACATGATCAAATCAACACGTGGACATGACTCAACACGGGTGACAGCTCCCCTCGTAATCTGTAGCTCTCTCACTGTTATCATCTTCAAGCTCTCTACTATCACTGCGTTCTAACTTAGCCATCGGAATATCCTCACCGGGTGAGCCACCACAGGATCTCTGACCCTTCTCTTTCAGGAACCTAATTCTTGTCATTGCTAGCAGCCACATTAGCATCCAATAGGATTAAAGCATGGAAATTATTATTTGCAGCATCATATGGCTAAATGTTGGGATTTTATTATCTTTGTGATTTTGAAAAGTTGAAGGGGTTGAGTGTGGATTCTTTTAATGATTTTTTTAGGTTGATATTGTTTATTAGTTATAGTATTCTTTTCTCTTTTGTCATCTAGTACAACTGGCAGTTTCACCTCATATGAAGGCATGACTGCTTATGTGGCCTCTAGAAGGCATAACCACCAAGTGTTGAAATTTTGTTGAAGTCAACTTGGAGCCTCTAGAAGTCAAAACTACCAAGTGTTGACATCTTTTTCTGAAGTCAGCTTAAAGCATCATAAACATGTTATGAGGACTGTCATGCCATGTTCTATGTTATGCATGGGCAAGAAACTTAAGAATTTTTGTTTTCCAACTATCATGGTAACACTAATGTGGAACTACCTATCCCAAGTAGAACCCTTGGAGACTTACTTGCTTCCTTTGCAAAGAAATACTACTATCTTTGTTGGTAAAAGTAAGCGGATCCTTGGATAGGTTGATTCAATAAGAGATGCCTTAGCTAGAATAGGTATGTATTGAACTTTTTGTATAGTGGCAGCTCTATGCCACTGGTGGTGCTCTAACCAAAATAAGGTGCAAATAATTGTGGTTAACCTAGTTCAAGGTTATACAGTTTCCTAGTATCACGGGACTAAGTAGCTAAACTCTAGACTAGGAGAGGGTGACAAATTAGGACAGAAGTGTAGTAGGAGTATCAAATTTGGAAGCTACAAAATATTCTGACATTCGAGTCTATGAGGTCTGTTTTAATATTCAGAGCATCTATGGAATTTGATCATGCAAAAAATTCATTACCTAATACTGGTCCCTAGTATCTAGGGTCTTGGGACAGTTAGAGATTCACCTCATTCAGCTGGGTCATGATTTCAACAAAGATACATCTTATTCATTTTAATAGTGTGTAAATTACAAATTAATTCCTCAAGATCCTTTACAAATCACCATTTACGAATAGATAAAAATACAATGTCATTCTGCACTAAAACCATCTCAAACATATTATGTGACCTATGAAATATAGACACAGATATATGCCTAGGTGCATCAAAAATACATGGCGTTAATGAAATCTACAGTATCATAACAATCTAGTTACTTAAGATTAAAGACAATAGTACTGAAATTGGTCGGTCTCTAATTATTTCCTTTAAAATGCCGGCACCAGTAAAATGCTAAATCAATCCGATTTCTGATTTATCTATGGTCGCCATCACCGGTTAGTGTTGTCTGGTGGAGAGCAAAGAGAAAATTAAAAGAATGGTGAGATTGAATTGAGAGAGAGAGAGAGATTGAAATTGAGATTGTGATTGAGATTGTGATTGAGACTTACCTGTGCTTGGATGCCTTCCGATGGCGTGAAGCTGGAGGAGAGAGACAGTGGTGGTTGTGTGTTCAATTGAGAGAGAGAGAGAGAGAGGAGAGGGTACTAAGAAAGAGAGACGACTAAGAGAGGAAAGAGTCAGAGAGGGCAACTGAGGGAGGAGAGAGACAAAGAGGGCGACTGAGGGATAGAGACGACTGGGGGAGGAGAGAGACAAAGACGGTGGAAAGAAAAATGCGAAGAGGAATGGGCATGAGAAAAAAACCCTACCCAGCCTGGTCCTACTTTACAGTGGCAATAGGCTCTTCTATAGTGTGAGTTCACTTATGTTATGGATGGGAGATTCTTGCATGTGCTTTGTTGTGATTGTACAAGATGGATTAATTGTGATTGGTGAGGCCATTGAGAAAATTTGTGATAATATTGTATATCGGAAAGCAACCCCCCCAAAAAAGAAAAAAATTGAGAAACATCTCGGCAATTGTAAATTTAAAGTAGTAAGGAGTTATCTTTTGATTGTAAAACTAGATGGAATTCAACATATGAGATGCTTCATACTACTTTAATTTACAATGATGTTTTTTCTTGCTTAAGACAACATGAATCGCAATATAAATGTTTGCCAAGTGAGGAAGAGTGGGAGTTGGCAAAGAAAATTTGTATTAAATTTGTTTTATAATGTGACTGAGTTATTCTCAAAAATGTTTCTCAAGTGCCAGAATCCTTAAAATTTTGCCGACTATAGGCCCATTAGTGTATGCAACTTTTCTTGCAGAATTATTTCTAAAATACTGGTGGATAAATTGAGTGGTTTCCTCCACAAAATTATTTTTCCTCAATAGATCAGTTTTATCAAGGGCTGCAACATTCTTGATAATATTGACCTTGCTAAGGAGTCAACTCAGGAGATAGATCGAAAAGTTAGGGGAAATAATTTAATAATCAAACTTGACATGTTGAAAGCCTATGATAGGTTGGACCGGAACTTCCTCTTCAAAGTGTTAGCTAAATATGGTTTTTCTGATGATTGGATTGCTCTCATTCATAAAATTGTGTGCAATTGTTGGTTCTCTTTATGGATACTTCAAATCTTCAAGGGGACTTAGACAGGGTGATCCTTTATCCCCTTCTCTTCTTACTATTGCTGAGGAAGTATTAAACTGAGGCCTGTCCTAGTTATTATCCTGTAACATGAAGTTGTTTTATCATGTGCCGAGAAGCTGCAGCCCCGGTTTCACATTGCTTATATGCAGATGACACCATCATTTTCTGTAATGGGTCTAGACAAGCTTTGGGCAAGTTGATGGCTTTTCTCAGTAGTTATGAATTGGGTTCTAGTCAGAAAATAAACAAGAGAAAAAAGCTGTTTTTATATCTCTACCAAGGTGTCTGCCACTCGCTCCCTTGCAAATATCTAGGAGTTCCGCTTCATAAAGGAAAAGCAAGAGCTTATATGTTTGATGAATCAATAACAAAAATAAATTCTAAAAATGGAATCATGGAAACCAAGACAGTTATCAGTCGAAGGAAGAGCTACGCTTTTAAATCATGTTCTTTGTTTCCGTGTTGGTACATTTGCTTATGGCTTTTGAACTACCAAAGTTGGTGTTGCAAAACATTGAAAAAAAATTTAATTAAATTCTTCCACTGGTTTGGGCTTGAAGATGAGAGTAAACACAGTTGGGTTTCTTGGGCTTCATTATGCAAACCCATTAATTGAAGAGGGTGGTTTGGGCATACGGAAACTATCTAACAAAGTATACAGATTGGAATCTCTTTGGAGAGCTTTAAATCAAACCATCTGTTGGGATGAATACCTCAAAAGAAAATACTTTTCTAAAAGGCGCTTGTAGAACACTTATAATGGCTCTGCAACTTGGAAAACAATTATCAACTTGATTGATCATTTCTTTGATTGCACCACATGACATAGTCTGGTAATATCCTCTTTTTGGACAAAAATTGATGGTCCAATGAGCCTTTATTCAGGTATGCCTTGGATCCCAATAAGATAAATCTGCAGTTAAAGTTAAATGAGGTCTTGGACAATAATGGTCTATGGCATTGGGATCACATTGAAAATAATTTACCTTCTCACATTTTAACTGCTCTCTCCACTTTGGTTTTCAGCAAGGTTTTTAAAACCGACCTGGAGAACGAATCGGTCAGGGGTCCGGTTCCTGGGTTGAATGGTTTGACTGTTTGAACCAAACGGTTGGTCCATTCTGACAATAAATAAATAAATAAAAAATGGTCAAAACCGTTAAACGGTTTGACCACTTGTGTCAGCGGTTTACTGACCAAATCAACATTTTTTTTTTTGCAAATATCTGATTTTGGGGAAAAATGGAATCGATCACCTGATCGGCTCTTGTTTTTTCCAGTCCGATCGTCCGGTTTGGTTTTGAAAACCATGGTTTTCAGCACCTCAGCTTCCAAGGTGGACTTATTTTAGCAATCTCCTAAATGTATCAACGATTTAGATGCAAACAACTCAGGCTAGAATTTTGTTTTGGTTTACTCATGGTCAGAACTAGGGGTGCTCACGGTTTGGTTAATTGAACCATGGGCTTATTTTTGAAACCGAACCAGGGTTGTCAGCTTTTGGAAAACTGGTAACCGAAACAGAACTGAAGCCGATCGGTTAACTGGTTGACCAGTTCGGTTAGCCATCAGTTCATTATTTTTTTATTATCTACAATATATTTTATGAAAAAATATATAAATATATAATAAAACATTAAAAATATATGTATAATATTATATTTTAAATAATAAATAATATTATATATTATAAATATATATTTATATATAGATACATATTTATTAATTTATAATGTATAGAAAATATAAAATATATATAATATGCATAAATATACATAAAATAAATATAAATATATGTATATTGATTGGTTTGATTAATCACCGATTTTCTATTTTGGTTAACTAAAACTGAACCGATACCTTTGATTTTTTAAAACACTTAACCGGCCAGTTCGATTAACCAAATTTTTTGTTCGGTTTTTCAGAAAAAGAGATCATGGTAGCTATCCCTCTTTTCATTGTTTGGGTGATTTGGAAAGAACGATTTCAACAACGATTTGAAAGGTGAACACCAGTCCTCTCAAATGGTTATTTTCAAAATTCTTCATTGGGTTCAAGAAATTCATTGCCCACCAACCTTTCTATATTAGCATCAGTAGTAACGTTGGACCATTCTCACATTAGTTAGCATCAGTATATCAACTAACCTTTCTGCGTTCAACTCATTGCTCACCAACCCACCTACGCATGTAAGATTTTCAATCTCAATTACTCAAAATGCACTGACCTATTAACAACTATAAAACATCCCCACATTCTAACTAACTATACTATAGAGGGAAACTCACCAAATATCGCATTTCTGCATGCATTGTTTATGCCGATGTTGGCCATGGATTCTGGTATGAATCATGTGTCACTTGTAAATGCAAAGTTATCTTTGTTAATGAGGTTCTGAGCTGTGCTCATTGCAATATAACTCTAGCAACCACAACATCAATGTGAATGCAATACAACATCCTTTCGATTTTCTTGAGTGACTATTCTAAAATAACATGTACAAGAAAAACATTGTTTACATTTTGTAGATACAAAGTTTCCATTCACTTGCAAGACTATAGTGCAACTAGGTCGCTTATTGTCTTCAACAGACAAGCTGAATTTATTTTCAAGAAACCTGTTTCCCATATGAGAAGCAACTGCTTTCTCAGGTACAGCCACACAAAAATCTTTGAACTTCTCTAGAATCACACAAGTAAATTTAGAATCTCATTCATTTGCATCATCATAATAGGAAGATCCAATTGAATCTCTCAATGAATTCATACATGACTGCTTGTGGAGATCATACACTTTCGTAATAGAACCACCACAACAATCAATAGTGTTGAGGTTTTAGACAAATTGTGTAGTCTACAGTGGTAGTTTTTTATAATTTATCATTTAGATTGGAAGCGGGGACTACAACACTCTTGTTGAGTCCTTTTTGAGCAATTATTTTAATTGTTTTATGCTGTTTTATATGTTAGCCACCCTATAAGGGCATATTGGTTTTTGTACTCTTTATTATTTTAGACTATAAATAATAGTGAAGAGGGCGGCCATCATTATTGCTCTATTTTCTCTCTCAAATCTCTTCTCTTCTTTTTCTCCTTTCTTCTCCTCTTCTACAAAAAAATATTCTTTTCTTTTACAGATTTTTTGTTTCAGCACTTTTCTACTTGGTATCAAGGCTCGTCTAGGGTTTCTTGGAGTTTTTTCCATGTAGTCATAGATTAGTCGATTGCATGAGGAGATAAAGGGTTGATTGATCTACTTTAGATTGCCCAGTTCTTGGATTTTTTGGAGTGATCTAGTCATCAGGAGGGTGATTTATGTTTTGACATCAAAATCAGGAAGAACTGGACTGCAGGGAAGAGTCCTAGTCAAATTGGACTCTTTAATTTTGATATGATTTTGGGCACCCTGGTATTATTGGATTCTCTAGGTATTCTATAGGGGGTGGTTAGGTTTATGGAATTTGTTGGGCCCTCTAGAGTGGCCAATTCACTTTTCTCTTTCGTAGGAGATAGTGAGAGGAGAGAGATTTTTCTTCGGATAGGGTTTTCTTCTTCTGAAAAGGTTTGTTACCTTTGTGTGTGAGATCGATTTGTTCTTGGAGGCTCTCTACCCAATTATTTTATGCTTTTGAACTGTTTGAAGTAAAATGGAGAGTTGGAATACCAAGTAGAAATCTACCAGTAACATGGATTTGGGTGTTGGAGGTAGTAGTGATATTTTTTGGTTTGGAATTATTACTACAATGAAGTTTGATGGTACAAATTATCTAGAATGGACACAATCAGTTAAGATATCCATTAGTGCTTGTGGGAAAATGGGGTACATCACTAGGGAAGAGAAGAAACCTTATACAAATCCCTCCTGGTGGGTACAGGAGAATTACATGGTGATGACCTAGCTGTGTAATTTTATGTTACCTCACATTGTTAAAATTTTTTTGTGGGCTAATACTGCAAAGGAGATTTGAGATGGAGTGACTGAAACCTATTATCATAAACAAAATGTAGCTAAAGCCTATCAGCTAAGGAATCAGGTGATTAGTACAAAACAAGGAGATAGACCTCTTGCCACCTATTTCTCCATGTTGAAAACTCTTTGGCAGGAGACCAACCACTTAGAAACTATGGTTTGGGAGAGTATGAAGGATGCAATAACCTATTAGGGGTTGGTAGAAAAGAATAGGGTTTTTTAGTTCTTGGCTGGGCTGAACCCTGAATTCGACATTGCTAGGAAACATATCTCCTTTCTAGAGAAAGTGTGACTCTTTCTCAAGCTTATGCCTTTGCCTCAAGGGAGGAGAGTAAGAGGAATGTCATGTTGAGACAACCTGGGATTGATCAATCAGCTATGGTTAGTATAGTTAAATTTAAGCCAAATGGAGACATGGAGAGTAGTGAGGGTAAGAAGGAGGATAAGAATAACTTGGTGTGTGACTATGACAAGAAGACTAAGCATACCAGAAACACCTGTTGGAAGATTTACCCTCATCTTGTACCAGCTCGAATCAAGAGCAATAAGGGAAATGCAAATGTGGCAATTACAGGAGACCCTTCAGGACCCCTCTCCTTGGCTAATCTAGAGTCCATTACAACAGCAGTAGTGAGGATTGAATTGGAAATGTATGGACAACTTATGAGTAAGAAGGATTTAGCCAATTCTAGTTTTTTAGATGGGTAGAACAGTTTAAAAGCCAACGATACTACTTCCTTTCCTCATACATGTTGTTCATATGTAGTTGCAAATCATGTATCCACCTCAGGTAAGGAGGGACCTCCCTGGATTATATACTCAAGAACATCTAAGCACATGACCAATATATCTACCCTCTTTAGTTCTTATCAGTTGTGCTCTAATAGAGATAGAGTCTCTACAACTGATGGTTCCCATATTCCCATTGCTAGGAAAGGGACATATAGAGTGACTAATGACATTACTTTATCCTATATCTTTCTTGTCCTTAAACTCCATACTAATATTCTTTGACATTACTTTATCCTCTGTCTTACATGTCCCTAAACTCCACACTAATCTTCTTTCAATAAGCTCTCTAATAAAAAATTTGAATTGTTCAGTGACCTTTCTTCTGGGTAATTGTCTTTTGTTGGATCTGTAATCAAAGAGGATGATTGGGAGTGATTGTGAGGTGAATGAAGTCTACTTTCTAAATGAGATTCAAAGACATCAAAGCCATCATGTTAGTAGCAATAGTAGTAGTGGATCAGAGTTAGTTAGATTATGCTATGGCATAATCGGTGGGTCATTTTTCTTTCATTTCATTGAGGTTTTTTGTTTCCAAAGTTGTTTAAGTTTATTCAGTTGTCTAGTTTGAAATGTGAAAGTTGTCAGTTGGGAAAGCATTGCAGACATTCTTTTAAATGAAGTAATAAAAGAAGTTCATTTGCTTTTGATATTGTTCATACTAATGTATGGGGTCCTTACCACATTTCTTCCATGGGTGGTTACCATTATTTTCTCTTGTTTGTGGATGATCATATACAGTATTCTTGGATATATCTGATGAGATCACATGATGAAGTACCCATTTTGGTGTGACAGTTCTACCAAATGGTTCTTACACAAGTTGGAGTGAGGAGTAAAATCTTCAGATCAGATAATACTAGAGAATACTTTGAGAAGGACTTGTCCTCATACTTTTTAGAGCATGGTGTGATTCATCAGAGTAGTTGTGCATACACAACGCAACAGAATGGGGTAGTAGAGAGGAAGAATAGACATATTGTGGAGGTGGCAAGGAGCCTTGTGGTGTGTGCCTCAATTCCTATTTGTTTTTGGGGGGATGTAGTTCCTACAGCCATGTATTTGATTAATTGTGTTCCTTCATGCACTTTGGGGTTTAAGGCAACTTTCAACTTATTTTTTCCAGATAGGGAGATATTTCATATACCTTTAAGAGTCATTGGGTGTGTCTCAATTGTTTACATTCTTGGTCATCATTGTAAGGAATTGGATTCTAAGGCTAAGAAATGTGTTTTCCTTGGTTATGCTCAAAACCAAAAGGGGTATTGTTGTTATGATCCAGTGTCGGGGAGCAGGTTTGTCACTATGGATGTTACCTTTTTTGAGTTTACTTTCTTTTTCTTTGGTGGTTCTCCTCAGGGGGAGTGTTTTGGGGAGGAGAACTTATAACCTATCCCTTTTTCGAGATCATTTATTCCTTTATCTAATTCACTTATTCCACCATTAGCAGCTACAGTCCCAATGCCTAATTGACTACGACCAACCTCACAAGTCTATCAGCACCGCCGGAAGAGAGTTGACTCCACACATGCTCAAATAGAAGAACCTGCACCACTCTTCGTTAATCCATCTAAGATCCCAAGTTTGGTTGATACAGTTCTAGGTATTTTATTTGAGCTTGAGCTTGTTATTTCCCCTGATAGTGATGTTTCTATACCTAACACTGTTGTGGTAGTTAATTCCACTCATCTTCCCATTGCACTCCGCAAAGGAAAGAGAAAGTGTATAATCCATTGTATTTTAAATCATCTTTCTTACAGTGCCTTATCACCCTCCTACCATGCTTTCCTTTTTTTCTTGGATTTTGTGTCTATACCTAGGAATGTTAGTGAGGCTCTCTCCAAACCTAAGTGGAAACTAGCTATACAAAAAGAAATGGAAGCATTTGTTAAGAATCATACATGGGAAATAGTTGATCTTCCTATAAACAAAGAGATAGTCAGATGCATATGGGTTTTCACTGTGAAGTGCAGGGCTAATGGTAGCATAGAAAGGTACAAGGCAAGGTTGGTTGCAAAAGGGTATACATAGACCTATGGTATTAATTACCTGGAGACTTTTGCACCAGTTGTTAAGATGAGCTCAATTCAGATTCTCTTGTCCCTAGCAGCTATGCATTCATGGCCTCTATTCCAGCTTGATGTTAAAGATGCTTTCCTTAATGATGATCTAAAAGAGGTATATATGGATATTCTAGTTAGTTTTTATGAGAATGTTGGTAAGGGAAAAGTTTGCAAGCTGAAAAAATCAGTATATGGTTTGAAATAGTCACCTAGGGCATGGTTTGATGGTGCGTATCAACTACACTAGCAAGTGCACTACCTGTACAAGTAATAGAGTGATGAATAGAGTATCGTTCCCACGAGGACTTATACAACAACTACTAGTAATATATCAACCATCTATTATCTGATCAGTCAGAATTTAAATTTAATTCAAATATGAAATTCTAACTACAAAACTATCTCTAAAACATTGGATCAAACACCTTGCAAGCAAATTGAGAAGACAAGCTAACTATGCATAGAATTGACTTAGCAATTAGATCTCTAGGTCATTCGATTAGATTAGGATTTAGCCTTGGTTTGGTGAAACCCCAAGGCAATGAACAACCTCTCTCAAGTGCATGTTCATTCTATGCATGAGTGATGATTCTTCTATCTTTAGCAATAATTTAATCCCCATGCATGCATTAAGATCTAAAATTATAGGGCATCATTTCAGATTGAATGATCACCAACCGAATTGTGCAAGTTATATCTAACCTTGCACTCAATTCGGTTCTTGATTAGCAGATCTGAAATCTTAGTCTTTCTCAAGCAATCTAGGATTTCCAAAGAACAATGCAGCCAAACTGAATTAAAGCTACCTGAATTCTCTCTCAAGTAATTCAGATATTACAATTTCATGATCTGAAATTACAGATCTGAGATTACAAAATAGCAATTCAGCTAGCAGTTCTACAATTGAATTTCTAATCAAGAAACATCAAATCTGAATCTAATCCATTCGAATAACCCTAGAGAACTAATTACAGATCTGAATTTACATGAAACACCATTCAATTATAGCGAGAAAGATTGAAGTAATGGCGAAAATAAACATGAAGGCCTTAGCTGAATTCGATTAACACTTGTTCAGAAATCAAGGAAGAAGACAACCTAGATTGATCTCTCCCAATGGCTTCTTCTCCAAGTTTGAAATCAGTTTCTTCCTCTCTTGAATATTCTTGAATCTTCTCCTTTCTTCTCCTTTCTTGCGCCTATCTTTCTCTTCTCCACAAAAGGAATTCACCCCAAAAGGTTTTTTTGACCCCTTTTCCCTTAGCTATCTTCTCCTTTTATAGCCTTCTCTTCAGCCCCTTTCTCTCATCTAGAAAGTTCTCCCCTCTAGAAAGTTCTCTCCTCTAGAAAGTTTGGCGCCTTTACCCTTTTGAACCTTCTAGAAGTTGCTGCCCTTAGCTCTCTTGAACTTTCTAGAAGTTGCCGCCCCTAGCCTCTCTTGGCTGCACTTTGGGTTGTTCTTGAGCTGTAACTTGGGCTGCTCTTGAGCTACAATTGGGCCTCTTCCTTGCTAGGCCGAATAGGCTCCCTTGGAAGGCTGTGGATGGGCTCTCTCTTTGGGCTCTCCCAAAGAGTGCTGCATGGACTTTAAGGACCGAATAGCCCTCCTTTGACCTTTCGGCTGGGCCTTGCTCCCAACTGGGCTGTATCACCTTCAATTTGGCCTCCTTTAGCATGGTTTTATGCTTGTTTTCCCTAGACTTGTCCCCTTTGACAATTTCCTGAAATGAAGCTCAATTGGGGTAAGAATTCACACAAATCAGCATCAAAACCATGCATAAACACCAGAATTTATATGTAAATTGTGCACACATCAAAACACCCCCACACTTAAGCTTTTGCTTGTCATCGATCAAAGACATAACCCATAAATTGATCATCCCCCCCCTTTATCACCATTTACCGGATGAACTTTTGGATGAGAATGCATTGAGTGGTCAGGAAATTTGTAAGTATCCTGATTCATTCCTATGAACTACCATTCTTATCACATACATAAGAGCCAAGGAGAGGAGAATATGAAATTCTTCATGCTCCAACGTTTACTTCCATTCAACATGCAAATCAACACCTAGACCTCTAAAATTAATCATTACTATGAGCTTGGTTTCAAATTTGTCACTGCATCTATCTGAGTTCAACCACATTTTTGGTGTGCGTGCATTTTATGCTCCATCTCACATGGGGAATTTTCTTCTTTCTTCTTTTTTTTTTCTTTTTGTGTGAGTGCATTTTATGCTCCATCTCACATTTTTTTTTTCTTTCTTTCTTTTTCAGTTATTGAACCTCATGCATTAACAGCTCAGATGTGAACTAGCTCGAATGATAATCAATTATTCAATTAAGTGCATTCTACACATGAAGGTAGTTAGGGCTGGTCATGATGAAGGTCATATTCAGCTTTCTTAACTTCATGCATTGTGGTAAGTTGGATCATTCACAAGAATAAAAAACTGACACATGCAGTGGTCTCCTTCAACTCATTGTATTTCCTCTTTGAATTCACCTAATAAACAACAATAATCATGGGGGAAATTTCAGTCTATTCGGCCTGTCCATGCACGTATGTATGTGTTGGGATGAGTGAGGTGCATGGCTACAGCCTAATTCCCCCACACTTAAGATGAACATTATCCTCAATGTTCCTAGTGTTAGGCAGTGAAAATGAATCCAGCAATGAGGGTAAGGGCATGAAGAGCAATATCATGTAAGTAGAGGGGTTTAGAGGACTTCCCTGAGGATCATTCTAAATTCTCCAATAGCTCCTTTGATGGGAAGCCTCTAGCTGTAGAGAATCACATAAAACTAGAGATAGAACAATAGCTTTATTCAATTAACAACCTAAGAAATAAAAACTAAACTAAACTCAACTGATAAGACTAAGAAAAGCAGAAAAAAAACAAGAAGGTTTATGATAGTTCTTTCGAAACTCGCCAGTCTAGTGAGATCACCAGTCATCTAAGTACACAGTGGATGGAGTAGGCAACATTCCTCCCACTATATATGGCTTGAGGCGCTAGCTATTCACCTTAAATGTGCCCTGTGCCGGGTGGGTGACCTCTACAGTTCCATAGGGGAAAACCTGTGTGATGGTGAAAGGTCCAGACCATATCAACTTCAGCTTGCCCGGGAACAACCAGAGATGGGAATTATACAGCAACACTTGCTAGCCCACATGAAAATCATGTTTCAACAAGTTCCTATCATGCCATCTTTTAGTTCTCTCTTTGTAAACCTTGGCATTCTCATAGGCGGTAAGTCTGAACTCATCCAATTCATTCAGCTGCAGCCGCCTCTCTGCTCCTGTGGCATATGAATCAAAATTTAAGAACTTTTGTGCCCAATATGCCTTATGTTCCAATTCAACAGGTAAATGACATGCTTTTCCAAAAACTAACTTGTAGGGAGACATGCCGATGGGTGTTTTATATGCAGTTTTGTATGCCCATAATGCATCATCTAACCTGATTGCCCAGTCTTTCCTAGCAGAGTCTACTGTCTTCTCCAAAATTCTTTTGAGCTCCCTATTAGCTGATTCTACTTGGCCACAGGTTTGAGGGTGATATGGGGCAGCTAATTTGTGTGTAACACCATATTTTCGCATCAACCGCTCAAACTGGGTGTTATAGAAATGGGCTCCCCTATCACTAATGATAGCTCGGGGTGTGCCAAATCGGGTGAATAGATTTTTTAGGAAATGTACGACCCTCCTAGAGTCATTTATGGGTAAAGCTGTGGCTTCCACCCATTTAGATACATAATCAACAACCACTAGGATGTACTTATTGCCAAAAAGAATTCGGGAAGGGTCCCATGAAGTCTATACCCCATACATAAAAAATTTCACAAATCAGAATATTAATTAGGGGCATTTCGTTCTTCCGGGAAATGTTACCTGCTCTCTGACATTGATCACATGTGGACACATACCTATGAGCATCCTTGAACAAGGTAGGCCAATAAAAACCCGATTGCAAAATCTTGGCTACAGTGCAGTTGGCTCCGAAGTGGCCTCCCGCTTCTCTATCATGGCAGTACTGGAGCACCGACTCCATCTCCTCCTCGGGTACACACCTCCTTATGACCTGATCTGCACATAGCTTGTACAGTAAGGGATCCTCTCACAAATAGTGTTTCACATCAGAGAAGAATTTCTTCTTCTGCTGATATGAAAGATGAGGAGGGATAACATGTGCAACAAGGTAATTTGCAAAATCAGCATACCAAGGTGATGAATTTTCCTAAATGGAGTAGAGTTGTTCATCCGAAAACTCTTCTCGGATGGTGTTGATTGTCTTCTCCTCTAAATCCACATTATCCAAATGGGAAAGATGATCAACAGCTAGGTTCTCGGTACCCTTCTTGTCTCGGATCTCAACATCAAATTCTTGCAACAAGAGGATCCACCTAATCAGCCTCGGCTTTGCATCCTTCTTGGCTAGTAGGTGCCTTAATGCCGAGTGATCTATATACACAATAACTTTGGACAAGATCAGATATGAATGAAACTTATCGAAAGCAAAGATTACCGCTAGTAGTTCCTTTTTGGTTGTTGTGTAAATTTGTTGAGCATCATTCAAGATTCTGCTAGCATAGTAGATCGGCTGAAAGTGTTTGTTCAATCTTTGTCCTAACATAGCTCCTACGATTGAATCACTCGCATCACACATCAGCTCAATGGAAGTGTCCAATCTGGTGCTATCATAATGGGCGCATTGATCAACTTGTCCTTCAGGATGTTGAATGCTTGTAGGCATTTGGCTGTGAACTCAAAGGCTACCTCCTTTTGAAGCAAAGTGGACAGTGGCTTGGCTATCTTGGAGAAGTCCTTGATAAATCTTCTGTAAAACCCGACATGGCCCAAGAAGCTTCTCACAGCTCGGATTGATGTTGGTGGTGGAAATTTCTCAATTGTCTCCACCTTGGCTTTTTCAACCTCAATACCTCTCTGTGAAATCTTGTGCCCAAGCACTATGCCTTCTTGCACCATGAAATGACACTTCTCCCAAATCAGCACTAGATGTGTCTCCTTGCACTGCCTAAGTACCTTCTCCAAATTGTTCAAACATGCATCAAATGAAGAGCCAAAGATTGAAAAATCATCCATAAAAACCTCCATGAACTTTTCAACCATATCAGAGAATATTGACATCATACACCGTTGAAAAGTTGTTGGAGCATTACACAATCCGAATGGCATTTTTCTATAGGCAAAGGTACCGTAAGGGCAAGTGAAGGTGGTATTTTCTTGGTCTTCCGGTGCAATTGGAATCTGATTGTAACCTAAATACCCATCCAAGAAATAGTAGTACTCATGCTCGGCCAACCTCTCTAACATTTGGTTAATGAACGGGAGAGGAAAGTGATCCTTGTGTGTGGCTTCATTCAACTTTTTGTAGTCAATGCATACTCGCCACCTGGTGACAGTTATAGTCGGGATGAGTTCATTTTTTTCATTTGGTACAACGGTTATGCCACCTTTCTTGGGTACTACTTGCACGGGGCTCACCCAAGGGCTGTCAGAGATAGGATAAATAATCCTGGCATCTAGGAGCTCAATGACTTCAGCCTTCACCACCTCTTTCATGTTCGGGTTCAGGCATCTTTGGGGCTGAACTGAGGGCTTGCTGCCATCTTCCATCAGAATTCCATGCATGCATACTAATGGGGTGATGCCCTTGATGTTGGCTACCTTCCAAGCCAATGCTGTCTTGTGTTCCCGTAACACTCAACAGTTTTTTTTTTGCAAAGGGCTCAATGTTGCTGATATGATTACCGATAGAGTTGATGATGCCTCTAAGAAAGCATACTCCAAATGTGGTGGAAGTTGCTTCAGTTCAAGGGTGGGAGGTTCTTGGTTTGAAAATTTGCTTGTTGGTATTGGTGGTCTGTCCAAGCTCTCCAACTTGAGAAATCCCTTCTCTTGAAACTGAGGATTGGCATTCAGGTATGCTGCCATGCTTTGAATCTCCTCATTTTCGTCTCTTGCAACTCCTCCCTCTTGTATGCAAAGGTCAAGGGGGTCGGCCAACCTGCTAACCTGAAAGCAATATTCAACCACATAATCATTAACATCAACCATGTAACAAGAATCATCACTAGAAGATGCATGTTTCATAGCATCAGACATTTTAAAAAATATTTCTTCATCTTGAATCCTAAAGCTGAGTTGCCCTTGTTGGATATCAATCATTACCTTCCCCGTGGCTCGGAAAGGTCTCCCTTGGATAAGAGAAACCTCAACATCCTCTTGCATGTCTAATAGAATGAAATCAACTGGAAATATGAACTTATCTACTTTAACAAGCACATCTTCTATGATTCCCCTTGGATGCTTTATGGATCTATCTGCTAGTTGTAATGCAACTCTAGTGGGTTGGGGTTCTCCCAACCCCAATTTCTTGAAAACCGAATATGGCATCAAGTTTATGCTAGCTCCTAAATCGCATAATGCCTTTTCAATTTTTAAACTGCCTATTGTGCAAGGGATAGTGAAACTCCCTGGATCATTAAGCTTTTGGGGTAGCTTGTTGAGAAGGATTGCTGAGCATTCTTCATTTAGAGCAACCATAGCCACATCTCCCAATTTCCTTTTGTTTGCCAATGTCTCCTTCAAAAACTTTGCATAGTGTGGCATCTGGGCTAAAGCATCAACAAAAGGAATATTAATGTGTAAATTTTTAAATACTTCAAGAAACTTACCGAATTCCTCTTTCAGTTTCTGTTGCTTCAGCCTATTGGGGAAGGGAACTTGCGGTTGGTGGTGTCTTTCTTGTTGCGGTTCAGATTGCTCCTCCTTCTTGTTTCCGGTTTCAAGGGTTGCATTTGCCTTGTTTTCAGCCTTTGCTTTCTTCTCTACTTCCGGCAGCTCCTTACCACTTCTTAAAGTGATAGTCTGCACTTGTTCTCATGGATTCACTTATGTATTACTTAGTAGAGTGCTCGGTATTCTTGCTGAAATCATTTGCGCCAACTGCCCAACCTGATTTTCCAAGTTCTTTATTGAAGCCTCTTGGTTCTGAAATCTGGTTTCAGCATTGGCTATGAACTTGGTCATCAGCTCCTCTAGGTTAGATTGCTTTTCCGGCTGATGGAAATTTTGGGGAAAGGGCTTTGGCCCATGCTGATTTGGCCATGACTGATTCGGGTAGCCCCTCCATCCGGAGTTAATGGCATGGTGGTGCTGATTTCCTTGCTGCCTTGCAAAGTTGCTAACAAAGTCAACCTGTTCTGTGGACTGCCTAAATTGATTGCTAACTTGGCATTCAGTGCTGATGTGGCCTCCCCCACACCAATCACATGTCATGGACTGCACATGCATGGCTGCCATCTGCATCTCATCATCTTTCTTGCTGAGTGCACTTATTTGCGTAGATAGAGCTGTGTATGTGTCCACACTGTGAAGACCATGCTGCTTCCTCACTTGTGTTCTCTCTGAATGCCATTAGTAATTGTTAGCTGCCATCTCCTCTATGAGTGCATAGGCCACTTCAGGAGTCTTATTGTTGATGGAGCCCCCGGCTGCCGCATCTAGGATGACCTTGTTGGCTTCGGTTAGACCATTGTAGAAGGTTTGCACTTGCAGCCATATAGGAAGTCCATGGTGAGGGACCTTCCTTAACAGCTCCTTATAATGCTCCCATGACTCATATAAAGATTCTGCATCTTGTTGAAAGAAAGTGGTGATGTCATTTCTCATTTTTGCTGTTTTGGATGGAGGGAAGTACTTGGAGAGGAATCGGCTAGCCATTTCATCCCAAGTGGCTATAGGTCCGGCTGGTTATGAATTCAGCCAAGCCTTGGCCTTGTCTTTCAATGAAAATGGGAATAACCTCAGCCTAACAACATCATCACTTACCCCATTATGCTTGAAAGTGTCACAAATCTCTAAGAAGTTGGCTATGTGAGAGTTTGGATCTTCATGAGCCATACCACAGAACTGAACTGTGTTTTGGATCATCTGAATTATGGCTGGTTTAATCTCGAAGTTATTAGCAGCAATGACTGGTCTTATAATGCTTGAAGCTGCCCCGGTAAGGGTTGGTTTGGCATAGTCCATCATAGTCCTTGGTTCATCCATTTATTCAATTTCAGCTCTAACTTGTCTAGCAGCTCTTAGGCGGATGCGGAGGGTTCTTTCAATCTCCGGGTCGTAAGGGACTTCCTCTGGTTCAGGTTTGCTTGTCATAAATTATACAAGTCAAGGCAATAAAAAGACTAATGTACTCAAATAAAAAATGTAAATAATTAAACAATTAGCAATCCTAATCTAGCAGTAGTTTACAAGGCAAAAGACTGAATGTTATCTAAGAAGTCAAAGCTTTAAACACAATAACAATCAGCAGGCTGAATATAGACAAATCTGAAATCTGATATACCAGCTTGAAATCAGAGAAGTAGCCTATCAACTCTAGCAGATTGAACACTTGAAGTAAGAAGAGCAGCCTAATATAGAGACAATTGGCTAGAAGAAGAAGAAAAAGTTCTGATTTCAGCAATGAAGATCAATATACACAGATCTGAATATCAGCCTAAGATTTTTCTGTGTGTTCAGATCTGATTTCTGAACTCAGCACTGAAAGCTAGTGTGTACAGATCTGAACTCCACTGATTTTATGAGATATAAAGAACCAGAAATCAACTCAACTGGCAATACTAGAACAATAATCAAAACTAAACAAATCAGCAATAGAAATAAAAGAAAAAAAAACTACTGATATCAGTAATGAATGTATAAGATTTGTACAGAACTAAAATCAGCTAATGTATACAGTTAATGAAATCAGCAATGAAATCCGCAATTAACTATCACTGCTACAGAAAAAAATCAGATCTGAACTATACTACCATGACTAGAACAGCTGCAAAGAGATAAGCAAATCAGCAATAGGAAAATACAGATCTGAACTACACTACAGATATAAGAAAATACAGATCTGAATCCTACTACAAATCAGAAATATATCAGATCTATTAAACCAGAAATGGAGCACAAATCTGGAACCTGTCAAATCATCAAAGTAACCTATAGAGTTAATAAGCTACATTCTACAACAACCTAAACTAGATGCATTTGGCAAGAAGAAAAAAACTGAAGCTACTGAAACTAGAACAACAAACTAAGAAAGAGGCAATTAACACTAGGCAAGAAAACTACTCATAGAGAAGTTACTCTCTCTACAGATCTAAACCTATCATATAGCAGAAATAAAAATCAGATTACCTAGAAACATTCGACAAGAAGAAAGAGATTACCTAAAACAATAGGTTAGTGTGTGCAAATCTGTAATGTATAGAACTAGAACTACCTCTATCAGTTATACTATTAGAACAACTCTATTATATATTTTTTTCTGTGTGCTCAGATCTGAATTCTGAATTCAGCAATGACAGTAATGTACACAGATCTGAACCACACAAGTGTTGTAAAATATGTAGAACTAATATGTAGCTATACTACTAAGACTAAAACAACAATCAAAGATGAAGCAAATCAGCAGTAAGAAAGAAGACTATTTATATCAGCAATGAAAGCTACCATATGCAGATCTGAATCTTAATAAATAGAGTTAAAGATCAGATTAACAGTGGCTAATAGTTCTTAATATTACTGCAATAAATCCCCAGCAACGGTGCCAAAAACTTGGTGTTTATCAGCTACACTAGCAAGTGCACTACCCGCACAAGTAATAGAGTGATGAATAGAGTATCGTTCCCACAAGGACTTATACAACAACTACTAGTAATATATCAACCATCTATTATCTAATCAACCAAAATTTAAATCTAATTCAAATATGAAATTCTAACTACAAAACTATCTCTAAAACATTGGATCAAACACCTTGCAAGCAAATTGAGAAGACAAGCTAACTATGCATAGAATTGACTTAGCAATTAGATCTCTAGGTCATTCGATTAGCAAATTGAGAAGACAAGCTAATCCCCATGCATGCATTAAGATCTAAAATTATAGGGCATCATTTCAGATTGAATGATCACCAACCGAATTGTGCAAGTTATATCTAACCTTGCACTCAATTCGGTTCTTGATTAGCAGATCTGAAATCTTAGTCTTTCTCAAGCACTCTAGGATTTCCAAGGAACAATGCAGCCAAACTGAATTAAAGCTACTTGAATTCTCTCTCAAGTAATTCAGATATTACAATTTCATGATCTGAAAATACAGATCTGAGATTACAAAATAGCAATTCGGCTAGCAGTTCTACAATTGAATTTCTAATCAAGAAACATCAAATCTGAATCTAATCCATTCGAATAACCCTAAAGAACTAATTACAGATCTGAATTTACATGAAACACCATTCAATTACAACAAAGAAAGATTGAAGTAATGGAGAAAATAAACATGAAGGCCCTAGCTGAATTCGATTACCACTTGTGCAGAAATCAAGGAAGAAGACAACCTAGATTGATCTCTCCCAATGGCTTCTTCTCCAAGTTCGAAATCAGTTTCTTCCTCTCTTGAATATTCTTGAATCTTCTCCTTTTTTCTCCTCTCTTGCGCTTATCTTTCTCTTCTCCACAAAAGGAATTCACCCCAAAAGGTATTTTTGACCCCTTTTCCCTTAGCTCTCTTCTCCTTTTATAGCGTTCTCTTCAGCCCCTTTCTCTCATCTAGAAAGTTCTCTCCTCTAGAAAGTTTGGCGCCTTTACCCTCTTGAACCTTCTAGAAGTTGCTGCCCTTAGCTCTCTTGAACTTTCTAGAAGTTTCCGCCCCTAGCCTCTCTTGGTTGCACTTTAGGCTATTCTTGAGCTGCAATTTGGGTTGCTCTTGATCTGCAATTGGGCCTCCTCCTTGCTGGGCCGAATAGGCTCCCTTGGAAGGTTGCGACTGGGCTCTCTCTTTGGGCTCTCCCAAAGAGTGTTTCATGGACTTTAAGGGCCGAATAGCCCTCCTTTGACCTTTCGGCTGAGCCTTGCTCCCAACTGGGCTGTATCACTTTCAATTTGGCCTCTTTTAGCATGATTTTATGCTTCTTTTCCCTAGACTTGTCCCCTTTGACAATTTCCTGAAATGAAGCTCAATTGGGGTAAGAATTCACACAAATTCGCATCAAAACCATGCATAAACACTAGAATTTATATGTAAACTGTGCACACATCATTTGACATGTTAAGAGGAGCACTTATCCATTTTGGGTACACATAGACTCAATCCGACCATACTCTCTTTGTAAAAAGGAGAAGGCACTCTTGTCTGTTAGGGGTGTCAATTGGACTAGATTTGGTCCAAACCGATCCAGTCCACTATAAGTCCATTATAAATAGAGCAAGTCCAATCCAATCCAATCCAATGAATGTTTTGGACCAATTTGGATCAATCCAATTCAATGTCTGGACTATCCAATCTGTTGAAATTCATTTTGATTTAGATTGGTTTCAACCCAAACCTGATGCATTGACACATATATTCTTATCTTATATCAATGGACCAGATATTGTCTTAATCCAATCCAATCCAATATAAATTTGTTATGGATGGACTAGGTCCAACCTAATCTAATAAATATTTTGGACCAGATTGGTCCAATCCAATATGTTTTGTTGGTCCATCCAATCCGTCCAAATTGATTTTGGACTGGATGAGGTCCAATCCAAAGCTGGTCCATTGGCACCCTTACTGTTAGTATTGATTGTATATGTAGATGACGTAATTGTTATAGGAAATGACCTGAAGGAGATTGATGCATTCAAGAAGTCACTACAGCAAGAGTTTGAGATTGAGGATCTAGGTGAACTGAAATACTTTCTAGGGATTGAGGTTGCAAGATCCAAGTATGGGATTTTCAGCTCTTTGGGGAAGTATGTGTTGGACTTACTACAGGAGATTGGGAAGTTTGGAACTAAACTAGCTGATACTCCTATTGACCCAAATCATAGAATTAATGTTTTGGATGGTGAGTTGGTTAAGGATGTGGGAAGATATTAGAGGATAGTAGGCCGACTATTTATTTATGTATGGCACATCCAGACATCTCCTATGTTGTTAGTGTTGTGAGTCAGTATATGCATGCTTCTTGGGTTCAACATTGGGAAGCGATTGAGATGATACTTGCATGGCAGAGGGATTCTTTTCTCAGATCATGAAAGTTCAAAGCCGGAGTCCTACTGAGTGAGAACTACTTTGGGTGAGATCTCTACTGAGTGAAATTGAAATAAAAGATGAGGAGCCCATGATGTTATATTGTGATAACCAAGTACATAATGTTATATTTCCCACAATCCAATTCAGTATGACATGACTAAACACATTGAGATTGATAGGCACTTCATAAGAGAAAGGGTGACAACTGGAGAAGTCTTCTTGCCTTATGTCTCATCTGAACTACAATGGCTGATGTCTTCACCAAAGGGGTTGCAAAGAACAAGCTTGAATACAACCTACACAAGTTGGGAATGCGTGACATTTACTTCTAATTTGAGGGGAGTGTAGAGGTTTTAGAAAAATTGTGTAGTCTATAGTGGTAGTTTTCGATTATTTACCATTTAGATTGGAAGTAGGGACCACAACACTCTTGTTGGGTCCTTTTTGAGCAATTATTTAAATTGTTTTATGCTGTTTTATTTGTTAGTCACCTGTAAGGGCATATTGATCTTTGTACTCTTTATTATTTTAGACTATAAATAATAGTGAAGAGGGCCACTAGCATTATTGCTCTCTTTTCTCTCTCAAATCTCTTCTCTTCCATTTCTCCTTTCTTCTCTTCTTCTACAAGAAATATTCTTTTCTTTTACATTTTTTTTTTATTTCAGCACTTTTCTACTAAAACCTATCATAAGCTTTGTGACAAATATGGATTGGTAGAAGAAAGTTCAAAGCTTCTCATTGAATTCATAAAATGATACAACAAAATCGTTAGAACAACACTCTTTCAATCATAGGTTCAGCCCAACCATCAAATTTTGAATTAGCATCTTATCTAATCCAGTGTAAGAAATCTAGCCACAAAAACTAAATTGATAAGTGCTGCCAACATTTTCCCCATCATGTGACACTAACACTTGTTTAACTTTAAGTCTCAACCAGCAAGGCCAGAAGCACTACATATAAGAGATCCAAGTAAGATAAGAAAACCTCAAACTACCATATATCTTTTCTTTTCTTTACTCTCAAGGCGAAAAATTCCATATTCACATATTTTCACTTCTCGATCTTATCAGGGTCAGAATAAACAAGAGCTACACAAACAACTTCTAGGGCTCCTTCATAGGGAACACAAGGTAAGACATTCCTGAACAATCTTAACACATTCATTCTAGTTCATCACAAGTTAAAACTACCAAATATTGATGCCTACTTTCTATTTGTACCACACAACCGATTGAGGCGAAAGAATCATGGAAGAATCAAGCCAGCCTTCAAAAAACTAATGTTGCCATCTTTCCATCATACACCTTGATAATTATCACAAGCACTGCTAGCTTGCAAAAGAATCAAGCCAGCATGCAAAGGAATCATGTAATAAACACTTTCGTACTCCAGACATTGATATGAAGTGATATTACAAGCACTACTATTTCTAAACATAACTCAAACTTCCATTTGTGATTATTGTTCCCAGAGTCATATTTCTGCACACTTCACATCTTATTCTTTCTGTACACATCATCGACGTAAATATTTCTATGCAAAACTCTAGTGGCACATTTCACCTATCCCAAGTATCTAATCTCATCTAACCATCTAAATATTTAATTTAATGTAATCCAATGCAACCATATACCCTTAATGAATAGGCTGTTCAAAAGGATTTCTTTGTTTGCTACATGTTGTACTCCAATCACAACACATGTTTGTAGAAAAATTTGTTGGAAATCGACTTAACATTCACCTCTGAGAATTTTAAAACTAAAGAGAAATTCAAATAGATGCATACTTTCCATTTTGGCTACTCAAGGTTTGAAAAAACTCATTTATGGAGCCTACAAACTGACTCTTGATAGTATCAAGGGTTTCCCTAGCAGTATCAGACATGGGAATGCCAACCTTCAATGGTTCAGAAATTTGACTTTGAACGATAAGAAGAGCCATTTTATTGGCTTGTTGCTAATTGTTATATCTTGTATGAGCTTAGCTACTTGCATTTGTTGGAGGTTGTAAATGTTCAGGTTGTGTGAGGCAAATGTCATATCCATGAGCTTCTAAGACTATGTCAATCTGACTTCTCCATCTCTTGTAGTTGGTTCCAATCAAGAGTTCAATGGAGAACGATTGAAATTGAGCAAATAGGTTTTGAGTGTTCAAGGTTGCCATGCAAATATAAATACCAAATTTACACATAGGGAGTGAAATGAACAAACTGCAAATGACAAAGTTATATATGACATCACCCTCTATCCTTTGGGTTCAATAATGATTTCATAGTAACCAAGTACCCAAAAATAAAACCTATATTCCTAAAAACATATGCAGTAATGCGAGTAGGGATCATTCCCACAGAGAGTATCTAGCCTATTTTCGTGCTACGTGAATAAGGATATGGGGGTTTGAGTATAACAAAAACCAGATTTAAAAAGAAAGAAAATCAAATGAGGAGCAATTCAAATTAAAGTGTCGAAATTAATCCAAAGAACAAATCTTGGTCTAAGTCAACATCCACCATCATAATTTCACTACTGATCATCAATGCAAAAATATATCAATTCACACTTTTAATATTCACCATAGGAATTATTTTCCTATCGATCCTTAATCGTAGTTAATTAGAAAACAAGCGATCTACTTAATCGTTACTACTAAATAACCCGAAACAAGCGTTCAAGATTTAATCCATTAGTAGCATTAAGAATTGGAGATCGATGAAGCTAAACAACACAAGCACAAGCGATTGTATTTAATTTAGTCGAGTGTTCTTCCTAAGATCTAACAATTTCTGACGCAACAAATCATTAAACCCTAGTTGCTTATCAGATTAGAGGGATCAAACAATTACGGATCTGATATCTAACCCAATAGTAGATTGCAACGAATAATAAAATAGTACGCCTCCTAGCGATTAGACGAAACAATCATGAACATAAGCATAGAAGAACATTCGATATTCAAAGCATAAATCGAACAGTAAAAATTAAATTAGATATCACAGTTTTGCTGATTCTGAGGCTTCTGTTTCCTTTGACCAAGTATTAGAATTTAGCCGTGCACGGTCATGATGAAAACTCATGGAAGAATTGGAGAAGAAGAGAGGAGGTGCGGCAGCCCAAGTCTGATTGTTTTTTTCTTTTTCCTTGTTTTCCTTCTCCTCTTTTCTTTTCTCTCCACTTTCCATCCCCCAAGAGAAGCCTACAAAATCTCCTAAAATTTCTCTCCAGATAACAGCCTCCAATTCTGAGTTATCAAGAAAAATAATAAAAATAAGATAAAATAGAGTATAATTAGGAGGGTGGTAATTCCCGCATATGAAAACTTGTGGGCTAAGAAACGTTTCCAGCACGTCAGCAGTGCAGGTGCAGCTATTTCAAGCAAGATTTCGACCTTGATGCAGTCAGTATTTCTTATAACTCAAAACATAAAAGTTGTAGAGAATTTTCTTTTCGTTCCAAAGCATTTTGAAGCATCTCAATCGGAACTCGGATGAGAGAGTTATGTGCATATTATGAAGTGATGCCGAAACTGTCCAGAATTGCCCAATTAGCTCCGTTTTTCACTTAACGCCTCCATTTGTGCCCTAAATCAAAATATAAGAATAATGAGTCTATTTAGGCACTAAATAAGTATAAAAGACTAAACATTAAGGGAGAAAAATATTATATTTTGCATTCTCATCAAATCCCCCCCACACTTAGCTTTTGATCGTCCTCGGGCAAAACTCGAATTCACTTTCCCAAAAAACACCAAGGTTACAATGCCATTAGTGAAGAAAAACTAAGCTCATCAATACTCATAACACATCATGAACAAACATTCTTATCAACTTTCAATTACTTAGTAAGCATTTTCACTCGAAGATGGAAGACTAAATACGTAGACCCTCACGGAAATAAACACTCTACTGTCATGTGTTTGAAGGGTATGTGTTTCACTCAAATTCATTCCAACGGAAACAAACGCATATCTTCTCATTATCCAACACTGGGATCACATGCATAACATGAATCAAAAGGACTTTTCAAGGGTTGTAACGGGGCTTAGGATCAAGGTGGAAAATAATTGGAAATGTAGCTTAAAAGCCATCGAAACTAGTGGAGCAAAAATGAATCAATTAAAGCTTAAAAGTACAAGACATGTAAAACCACTCACTCCATTCAACAAGGAACAATCCTTTGCAACAGCTTCCACCCTTTGTATATATATAAGCATTCCCTTTTTTTTTATTTTAGGAGGGGCATGGATAGTTTGTAACATCAAAAGCAATTTCCTCCATTCCTTCCTTACTTCTTTACTTACTTTTTTTTTCAAAGCATATCAATCACTGGAACTCACGAACTGAGAATGAAAACATGTTCCATTTCACCATTCATAACCATATCATGAATCCAGACATCCCCACACCCAAGACTTGCACATCCATACATATCATAATGATGAACAATACTCCACTAGCTCTACGGCTTGGGTAAGGGTATTAACTTTTTCTAGGGTTTAAAGCTTGTAACATGGGTTCACATTGAACGACAAAGGTCAGTAAAGCTCAAAGGGGTCCAGCAAAGGGAATAATTTATCACAAGGTAGGCTATTTGGCTTATGTAGCTTATAACAAAAAAGGCCTTAATCATG